>NW_027526335.1:160360104-162760104 GCF_048455015.1 Haemaphysalis longicornis
CGTCGAAATGCCTAAGTCCTCATTGTTCGCCGTCCAATGTAATCGAAGTGTGTGTTGATGGTGTTGCTACCCTGGCGCTTATTGACACTGGTGCTGCGGTGTCTGTTATTGACGCGAAACTTTGCCGAATGCTACGAAAAAGTGACGACACCTATAGGTGGTTTTACTCTCCGAACCGCTAGTGCGCAACCGTTAAAGCCGCTGGCCGCATGCACTGCTCGGGTCACAATTCAAGGGGTTGTATATGTAGTCGAGCTCATCGTTTTGTCGGCGTGCTCTCACAACGTGATTCTCGGATGGGACTTTTTGTCGCGCCACCACGCCATCATTGACTGTGATCGCGCCGAAGTTGTGCTGTTTCCGGAGGTAGAAAACCACCAGAACGAGGCAACCGCCAAGTTTCGTGTCAATGACGACGCGGACATTTCTCCTGGCTCATCTCCGCTTGTGCCGTCGTCCGTGCAACAGTATTTCTGACACCACCGTCGTCTTCGAGCCATCCGGTCTGATTTGTGCTCGCAAAGGGGTGTCGCTGTCGTTCGCCGTTCTTGATATTGCAACTGGTGCCAGCACAATGCGTATTTCCCTACCGTTCCCTACCGTTCCCGTTCCCTACCACACTTTTTCGAGGCAAATGCCTTGGCGTTGTAGAAGTGCATCCCGGCCTACTTGTCAGTGTATTCGAGGAATTGACGCCCGTTGACATCACCGCACTTGTCTTCAGTCTCCACCTTATGACACCCTTTTGAGAAGCGCTATTGACGACGACCTTCCTTCGGCCGAACGTGACGAGCTACGTACTCTTCTACACCGCTTCACTTCATCCGTCGACTGCTACGACACCGCTTTGGCCGCACGTCCACTGTGTGTCATGAGATCGACACTGGCACGCACGCGCCGTTGCGACAGCGACCCTATCGCGTGTCCTCCACCGAACGGCGTGTCATTGATGACATGCTGAAACGCAACGTCATTCGACCATCCGTGAGTCCTTGGGCTTCTCCTGTGGTTCTCGTTAAAAAAAAGGACGGCTCTATTCGATTCTGTGTGGATTATCGCCGCCTGAACAAAATCACGCGCAAGGACGTTTACCCGCTGCCTCGCATAGACGACGCGCTCGACTGCCTGCAGGGAGCCGAGTTTTTCTCGTCAATGGCCGACGCTGATCGTTCAAAGACGGCTTTTACGACGCCCGATGGCCTTTACGAGTTCAACTTCATGCCGTTCGAAATCTGTAATGCGCCGGCCACATTCGAACGAATGATGGACAACGTACTGCGGGGCTTGAAATGGAAAACATGTCTCTGCTATTTAGACGACATTGTCGTGTTTTCGCATGATTTTGCAACCCATCTCACACGCCTCAAACAAGTGCTAACATTCCTTGCCTGCGCTGGTTTTGCAGTTGAACCTTAAGAAGTGCCGCTTCGCTGCTCGAAAACTCACCATTTTAGGACACGTTGTCTCGAAAGACGGTGTCCTCCCGGACCCGGGAAAACTTCGTGCCGTGTCGGAGTTTCCGAAGCAAAACCACGCTGAAGGACCTGCGAAGCTTCATCGGCCTCTGTTCGTACTTCCGCCGTTTTGTACGAAACTTGCCTCCATCACTGCGCCTCTCACACAGCTTCTCGGCGGAAGTAGAGACATTTGCGAATGGTCCCCCGAGTGTGAGAGCGCTTTCTTAACGTTACGTCGGGTCCTTACGTCACCACCGATACTGCGGCACTTTGCCCCGAATGCGCCCACTGAGACCCACACTGATGCCTGTAGTGTTGGCTTAGGGGCTGTTCTCGCTCAACGAAAGGACGGATTTGACGAATACGTGGTGAGTTACGCGAGCCGTACACTCACGAAGGCCGAAGTCAACTACTCCGTAACAGAGAAAGAATGTTTGGCTATTGTATGGGCAATCAGCAAATTTCGTCCTTACCTGTACGGTCGCCCTTTCGCCGTCGTAACGGACCACCATGCGCTGTGCTTGTTATCGTCACTGAAGGATCCCGCCGGCCGTCTTGGCCGCTGGGCACTCCGCCTTCAAGAGTACGATATATGTGTTGTGTACCGATCTGGACGGAAGCATACCGACGCCGACGCTCTTTCTCCATCCCCGCTTGCGTCGGATATAGATAGCTTGTTCGCAGCAGACCAGAGCCTGAGCGCTCTGGCCATGATGGATATGGTTGCTGAGCAGCGCAAAGACCCTTGGGTTTCTTCGATCCTCGAATATTTGTCGCACTCACGGGCAGCTCCTGTTCCTCGATCACGGCGCCGTCAAGCTGCCCATTGCACTATTCGTGACCAGCTCCTATATCGCCGGAACTACTTCCCCGAAGGTCGAAAATGGCTACTCGTGATTCCTCGCCACTTGCGCAAGGACATTTGTACCACGTTTCACACCCATGGGCAGAGTGCTCACGCTGGAATCCTTAAAACCTACGAGCGCCTCCGACTCCGCTACTACTGGCGCGGGATGTACACCTTTGTCGCCAAGTTTGTTAGATCTTGCCCGGACTGCCAACGTCGCAAGTCTCCACCGCATCACGTCAGTGGCCCACTCCAGGCATTGCCCTGCCCAGCGCGGCCTTTCGACCGGATAGGCATCGATTTCTACGGCCCACTCCCAAGCACAGCCGCCGGTAACCGCTGGATCATCGTCGCCGTTGATCACTTAACGCGGTATGTAGAAACAGCTGCGGTACCGGCCGCCTCGGATCTGGACGCTGCGTCTTTCCTTCTACGCCGTTTTGTTCTTCGGCACGGTGCTCCTCGCGAACTACTGAGCGACAGAGGCCGCGTCTTTCTATCTTTAGTCGTGGAGGCCCTTTTAGCCGAGTGCCACGTGGTCCACCGAAAGAGCACGTCCTACCACCCCCAGACAAATGGCCTGACCGAAAGGTTTAACCACACACTCGGCGATATGATCGCCATGTACGTCTCGTCGGACCAGTCTAACTGGGACCTCGTTCTTCCTTTCGTGAGGTATGCTTATAATACGGACACGCAGGCGACCACAGGACTCTCGCCGTTCGTTTTACTCTATGGTCGCGAGCCCTCCTGCATGCTAGATACAGTACTTCGGTACTGACCTGACGCCTCCGAGTACGCACCACTGTATGACATCGCTCGACACGCCGAGGAATGTCGCCAGCTAGCCCGACGATTTACATCGGAAGAGCAGCAACGCCAAAAGGCGCGTCACGATGACTCCATTAAAGCTCCAACATTTACGAAAGGATCACTGGTCATGCTTTTAGCACCGTGCCCGGCTCCCGGTCTTTCGTCGAAATTTCTTTCTCAATACCAAGGGCCTTACCAAATACTGGAACAAATGTCACCAGTGAACTATGTTGTTGAACCCGTAACGTCCACTTCGGACCGCCGACGTCGTGGTCGCGAAACGGTTCACGTCCAGAGGCTGAAGCCATACTATGACCCGCTCGTCTTGTGTTCCCCGTAGGTCACCAGGATGGCTCCCCTTTCCACCGGGGGTATTGTAGTAAGCATGTTGCGCCCATGAGAACTGTGATGAGCATCAGCCACAACGGGCAAATCCCCCTACGTGGACATGCTGCGCCGGATGCCGCTCGAGGAAGAGGACGCGCACGTTCATCGTCAGTTTCGCGAAAAGCTGGTCGTTTCGGCTCACCCCGTCTGCGTCGACGCCTCGGTTGTAAATAAACGAGCCCTGCCTTCTACCGAAACGCTGACAATCTCCTTTACAATATATATATATATATATATATATATATATATATATATATATATATATATATATATATATATATGTATATATATACATATATATATTGCAGGAAAATATTTCTTGGACACCGGCAAGTCGTAGCAAAAAAGAAGAAAGACACACGTCGAAAAAAGAAAAGGTTTAACGTTTCGGCAGAGGGACCGGCCTTCGTCAGAATCATTCTGACGAAGGCCGGTCCCTCGGCCCAAACGTTAAACCTTTTATTTTTTCGACGTGTGTCTTTCTTCTTTTTTTGCTATATATATATATATATATATATATATATATATATATATATATATATATATATATTGTAACAGAGATAGTGGCGATTAGAAGGGGCGCCAGTGTGGCCAAAAGGGTGTGTGCTCAACTGAGACCGAGGCTGACTGTCAGGTGGCGTCAATATCCCAACTGGGTTCATGTGCAAGGCTCAGTCATCGGAGCAGCCCCAACGGGAACGACCTTGCTGAGAGACCTGCGCGTGGACTCCCGAGCTAGCTTGGCCTCTGGTACAACCAGCCCCCGTTACCACGCTCTAGCCGTTCGCTAATAAACCCCTATATATATATATATATATATATATAGATATATATATATGTGTGTGTGTGTGTGTGTGTGTGTGTGTGTGTGTGTGTGTGTATGTAGAGCGAGAAAAAGAGAGATGGATATATATGCCATGCGCTAAGAGCGATGCGGCTTTGAAGGTGGTCAACAGATTAAAGTAAAACTTCGGAGAATGGAGCAGACTCAGACCTATGGCACCCTTTTGACAACGGGATTGATTTTTTTCAAGGCCTCAGGGTTCATCTGTCGCCCATTGTTTATATAAAGATTGGCCCATTGTTTATATATAGATTGAGTTGGAGAGAGAGGGGGCAGGTTGTCTGAAGCGAGGCTGGCTGAAGGGACGCAGAGTGGGTTAGCGGTAGGTTGAAAGGAGCGAAATAGTGAAAGAGAAACGGAGGTGTGATTATGAGGATCGGACCCCGCAGGCAATAAAGAGTGAAAACTGTGAGAGGGCCGAGCGGTGAGGTAATAGAGAGGATTGATTTAGTCTGTGCTGTAGTGGTGCCGCGAGACCTCAGAAGGGGCTTCCGGGAAGTCGGGGGACAAATGGGGCGTCTTGCAGGTGCCACTGTGAGGTTACAGAACTCCTGGTAAGAGAGAAAACTTGTAAACAACAACAGCCTTTATAATCGGAAGACCTCTAGAATATTAGAAGGGGTATCCGCAGGTGTATGGTCTGCAGGGAGCTTCGCCAAAGGTTTAAAAGGCTTTTTTACTAGTGTTCACTATTACGTGAATGACAATTATCTCTAGGAAGTTCACTTGTTCACCCGTTTATCCGTGTACTGGCATAACAATTTCATGCACGGGTGCGAAGAATTCATTCTCTCCCCAGTACTCGGAAAACAAGTAAAGTTCCTAGACACTACTGCAATTCCAGACAATGGTAAACTAAAAACTACACTCTATACAAAACCGACGGCCAGGCAGTAGCACATAGACCACTCTAGACATCACCCACGTTACTGGAAACAGGCTATCTTTGTAGGACAGGCTCCAAGTATAAGAAGAGTATGCATTGGTGACGGAGACCTAATAAAGCACCCTAAAGAAATACAGTGCACCCTAGCAAGCAGAATCACCTGGTCAGCTTGTTGGATATGGCTTAAGAGGGAGCATTCAACCTAGAAAGGGAATAACTGCTCCAGAAACAGCGCCAAAACGCACGTGCCCGTCCACCAGCCCTAGTAACCAAATTTTCAAACGCGCTATCTAACGGAAACGACGTCACGCGGAAATACTGCCACATTTTAGCCAGTAAGCCATTAATTATACAGACGTTCCCGGAAGCTTCAAGAATTACCTAAAAAAGAAATCAGAACCGAAGAGATATTTTAGTGCATGCCAAAATTGGTTGTTCCCAGGAACCAGTAATAGCCCCTGCCTCCGACCAAGATGCAGGATTTGCAAACCCCTGCAGACAGACTGCATTTTCAATAGCGCTGCCAGGCAATACACTCACAATAATAATTCACGTTTCACCTGCAATTGTTCTAACGTTGTTAATGTGCTATAATGTTCATTCTGTCAAAAGCAGTATATTGGAGAAACAACTCAGCCTATGAAGTTACGCCTGAATGGACATTGGGCCGACACCCACAACAGTGCCTCCATAGCAGTTGCGCAACACCATAAGCAGCCGAAGAACAATTTCGATGATGTCACGCTCTAAATTCTGCAGTCAAACTTGAAGTCTTCAAGGGACATGAAATGCAGAGAATCGTATTTCATCGACAAATTTCATTCCTTGGAGCCTGCTGGAATCAATGCTTCTAAAGGCAGCTTAGAAAGTTTACGGTATGTCAACCATACAGAATAATAGGGCTCTAACAGAACGTGGGCATCTTGCATCACAACAACTTAAACTTTCCATACCCAAACATGTCACCTTGATACAACGCTTTTTTTTTCCTTTTTCCTGTCTTTCTCGTAACCTATTTCGACATACCATAATAACTCACCCCCTTCAGCTTTCGGCATTTCGCGTTATATACACAAAAAAGCCTTTAAACCTTCCGCGAAGCTCCCTGTACACCGTACACATGCGGATACCTATTCTAATATTCTACAGGTCTTCCGATTATAAAGGCTGTTGTTGTTTACAAGTTTTCTTTCTTACCAGCAGTTATGTAACCTCCCAGTGGCACCTGCAAGAGGCCCCATTTGTCCCCCGACTTCTGGGAAGCCCCTTTTGAAAACTCGCGGCACCACTACAGCAAAGCCTAAATCAATCCTCCCTTTTACCACCCCACTCTGCCCTCTCACAGTATTCACTATTTATCGCCTGTGGGGTCCGACCCCAATAATCACACCTCCCTTTCTCTTTCACTATTTCGCTCTTTTCAACCGACCGCGGACCCACCCTGCGTCCCTTCAGCCAGCCTCGCTTCAGACAACCTACCCCCTCTCTCTCCAACACAATCTCTATATAAACAATGGGCGACAGATGAACTCTGAGGCCTTGAAAAAAATCAAGTCCCCTTGTCAAAACGTTGCCAGAGGTCTGAGGCCGCTACATTCTCCGAAGTTTTCTTTTAATGTATGTACGTATGGATATATGTATATAGAATTCAATGAGTTTTGCAAGCAGGCAGAAAAAACGTTCAGGTAAAAGATATGAACAACTTTGCAGTTAACTCATTTATAAAAAAGTTGGTCCACCAGCTTCGGAAGTGGAGCTTCCTCCTTAATGGATTGTCCCTGAAGAAAGTAGTTCACTTCCGGAACTGTTGGACCAATTTCTTATAAATAAGGTAACCACAAAGCTGTTGATATCTTTTATCTGTATGTATGTATGTATGTATGTATGTATGTATGTATGTATGTGTGTATGTATGTATGTATGTATGTATGTACGTATGTACGTACGTATGTATGTATGTATGCATGTATGTATGTATGTATGTATGTATGTATGTATGTATGTATGTATGTATGTATGTATGTATGTGTATATGTATGAGCGCAGCAACACACACACGCATCTATACACACCGACACGCACACTACAATATATTTCAATCCCTTTATTACAATGTTCATATTCCGCAGAATCTCCCAGGCACCTTGCTTGATGAAGTAGCCGGGCTAATACAACTTTATTTATATGTATTTTCCCAAACGCTCAACACTCGCTAAAGGAGAGGTCATCTGGCTATAAAACGTGATGCATACGCGCGGATTTCGTCATGGTGCTTGGAAGCCCGGCGAGGGCGAAGCAAGAGAAAAAAAAGAAACTAATAAATTATTTATTTTTCCCACTCGCAAAATATAATTATTGACGCCCCCAAACCCTTCCGTTGTACAATTAGATGACAACTGCGACCACGAAGCATTCACAACTCGGGGCACATTTGAGGTACGCCTTATGCAAAATTTAATAACTTTATTTAGGCAAATATTGCCGGACCTTGAGGCTATTAGATGTCTAGAAGCATACCGTATCCCAAAGGCCTATCTGCTTTGGAACCGGCCATACTCCCACTCGAGATTAGCGGTAAGAATGTCTCCACAAGTTTCACTGCCAGTAAATAAAGCAATGAACTTCTACAACAAACCTCACCGACACTAGTGCTTGCTTACTTGCACTTAATGCTGTGTAGCATTCATGGTGTTCTGACACGTCGTTTGGGGTTTCTGCACTTAGAGCGACCAGGACATTTTAAATGTACAAGCAACATTTTCACACTAAAGCCAAAATTACTGTGGGCTGCAATTAATACGCCTGCAGGCTCCACCTACGTGTTCTGGCAAACTTCGCAAAAGGCACTTCTGTAGCAGCGTGTTATGGCCCCTATGCCTTAGCGCCACCCACCTGCACGAGCAAAAAGCCCCGGAGAGTCGATCAAGACACGGCCGCATGTCCGGACTCACTGCCAACACCTAAACTATGCTCGACACCGTGGTTGCAGCTAAACCATATATCGTCAAAAGTAGCTATAGGGATGTCCGAACGACCAGTACTTACCGTAGAAAATGATGTTTCCGCCAAGCAATTGAAAATGCGGTTTCGTTGCTCTTTCGAGACATTACCTGTTGGTAAAGCAAAACAAGTGATAATGCTTACACATATTATTTACAGCTTGAATGAAAGCAAAAAAGCGCAAGACATAGTGCAAATATGTGCACTTTCGGCGTTATATCACGCCCTAAAGATAGGACGCATATCGTTAAAATCACTGCGACCACTTTGGCTGTGGTTGAAAGTTTAAGATGGTTTTGTTGCTAGAATACTACACATTTTGCACAAAACAAACATTGACAAGCCCACGTGGCCATAAAAGCAAGTCAATAACATCATTGTCCACTTTCATAGGCAATAAAGCGTTACACTTACAGCAAAATAAGAAAGATGGAGAGCTTTATAAAAGCCTGATGACGCACTGGTACAGAGTGTGTACTAAAGTTAAATAAAAGGTTTTGTGGTCGCAGTATTCTAACATTTGAAAACTTACAGTTCCTAGTCCAGTACACGCAAGCCAACTAGTATTTCCTGCATTTTCACACAGCTAATTTAGTATGCGGTGCAGCGATGGCGTAGAGGTAGAGCATCCGCCTCGCGCGCAGATGGACCGTGGTTTGAATCCCGGTGCTGGACAATTCCCACCGGATTTTAAAAAAATCCGCGTATTGATGGAATTGCACAAAGAGGCTTGGGGTGCGGCCTGACCCCGGCGACCATTGCCGGTAATGCACTCCCTCACCAGAGCAGGATTGTCCACCCTGGTGTAGTAACGGCCACAACCTCCCATGAATTAACCCTCGGCCCTAAGTCACTAGCGGCTGCGAAGCAATTGACCACGGCGGTGGTCAGACCTGTGACGCAGCAGAGGGTGCTAAGAATCCCTGGATCCGGACAAGCCGCAAATGGAATCTGAACCTGACAACGTGTAACGCGCGAACCGTATCTAGCGAAGCGAGTCTAGAGGTGTTGTTCGAGAAATTAGTGGGCATTAAACGGGATGTAATTTGGCATAGAGAGGTTATAAGGACAGGCGAAGCATTTACGGTGCCGAAAAAGGACACGTTCTATGTTACCGTGGTCTAGAGGACAGACGAGAAGTCGGAGTCGGATTTCAAGTCAATAAAAGCATAGCTGGCAACATAGAAGAATACTATAGCATCAACGAAAGGGCAGGAGGTCTTGTAATTAGGCTTAATAAGAGGTACAACCTCAAGGTGGTGCAGCGCTACGCGCCCACATCCAGCCACGACGACCACGTAGTGGAACGCTTCTATAAAGATGTGGAATCGGCAATGGCTTGAGTAAAAACACAGTATACCGTAGTTATCGGAGGCTTCAATGCTAAAGTAGGCAAGAATCAGGCTGCAGAAAAGGCAGTTGGGAACTATGGTCTGGGCTGTAGAAATAGCAGGGGGGACCTAGTATTTGATTTTGCATAACGGAATAACCTACGCATAATGAATACTTTCTTCTGTAAACGGGAGAGTCGGAAGTGGACCTGGCGAAGCCCGAATGGGGAGCATAAAAATAAAATATACTTCATATTATGCGATAACCCTGGCGTCGTGCATGATGTGGAAGTGCTCGGAAGGGTAAGGTATAGTGACCACCGTATGGTAAGATCTCCAATTGGGTTAGTTTTGACGAGGGGCCGCAACAAGGTAGTACGAAAGAAGCCGATAAATGAGCTAACAGCAAGACATAAAGCAGAAGAATTCAAGATCGTGCTGCAGAGCCGATATTCAGCTCTTAACGATGAAGCAAAGCTTACGACACAGGAAGCCAGTGACATCCTTACACTCATTATGACGGAGTGTGCAGTAGAAGTCGGGGGCACTATGGCTAGACAGGATACTGGTAAACTTTCACAGGAGACGAAAGATCTAATAAGAAAATGGCAAACCATGACAATCTCTACCGCAGCTGACAGAATAGAACTAGCGGAGCTTTCGAAGTTAATCAATAAGCGTGAGACAGCTGACATACGGAAGTATATTATGGAGAAGATCGAATACGCTGTAAAAAACGGAGGCAGCCTGAAAGCAGTGAAGGGGCGTCTTGGCGCAGGGAAAAATCAGATGTATGAGCTTAAAGATAAGGAAGGCAAGGTCATCACAAATAGGCATAAAATAGTCACAGTGGCCGAGGAGTTCTATAGGGACCTGTACAGTAGCCGGGACATCCAGGATAATGCTGAACGAAACAGTAGTTCAGAGGAGATAGACATCCCACCAGTAACGACCGAAGAAGTAAGGAAGGCTTTGAAGGAAATGAAAGGGGGAAAAGCACCTGGTGAGGATCAGATAATAGCAGACCTCTTGAAGGATGGCGGAGAAATTGTACTTGAAAAACTGGCAAACCTGTTACGCAATGCCTAATTACCGCAAGTGTACCGGAATCTTGGAAGAACGCGAACATCATCCTAATCCATAAGAAAGTTGACATGAAGGACTTGAAAAATTACAGGCCGATCAGCTTACTGTCAGTCGTCTACAAGGTACTTACCAAAATAATCGCTAACAGAATTTCTGCAACTTTAGATTTCAGTCAACCTAAAGAACAAGGAGGGTTCCGTAAAGGTTATTCAACAATAGACCATAAGCACACAATCAATCAGGTGATAGAGAAGTGCGCTGAGTATACTGAACCCCTATATATAGCCTTCATAGATTATGAGAAAGCATTTGACTCGGTCGAAACCCTAGCAGTCATTCAGGCATTGCAGAACCAGGTAGCAGATGAGCATTATGTAAGAATACTAGAGGATATCTACAATGGGTCCACAGCTACCATCATCCTCTATAAGGAGAGCAGTAAAATACCTATAAGGAAGGGCGTCAGACATGGAGACACATTCTCTCCAATGCTATTCACAGCAACTTTACACGAAGTATTTAGATCGCTGGATTGGAGAAACGTGAGAGTAAGGGTTAATTGAGAATACCTCTTTAACCTCACATTTGCTGATGACGTTGCCTCGCTAAGTAACTCGGGGGACGAATTTCAAAGCATGCTTTCCGCACTGGACGAACAGAGTAGAACCCAGGGCCTGAAAATTATTATGCAGAAAACTAAAGTAATGATCAATAACCTCGTACAGCACAGCGGTTTGAGGTAGGTGGCAAGGCAGTGCAAGTGGTAAGCGAATATATCTGCTTAGGCCAAGTTGTGACCCCAGATCCCAACCATGAGGCAGAGATAATTAGAAGGATAAGAATGGAGTGGGGTGCATATGGCAGACATTCTCAGATTATGAATAGTATCCTACCATTGCCGCTGAAGAAGAAAGTGTATGACAGCTGCATCTTACCAGTACTCACCTACATGGCAGAAACCTGGAGGCTCACTAAGAGATTCAACTTAAATTGAGAACGACTCAGCCTGCAATGGAGCTGAAAATGATAGGTGTAACATTAAGGGACAAATTGAGCGCAGTGGGTCAGGGAACAAACACGTGTTAAGGACAGATTAGTAGAGATTAAGAAAAAGAAATGGACGTGGGCAGGGCATGTAATGCGAAGGCAAGATAATCGCTGGTCATTAAGGGTAACAGAGTGGATCCCTAGAGAAGGGAAGCGTTGCAGGGGACGGCAGAAAGTTAGATGGGCACATGAGATCAAGACGTTTGCTGGGATAAATTGGTCACAGTTGGCACACGACCGACGTAATTGGAGTATAATGGGAGAGGCCTTTGCCCTGCAGTTAGCGTAGATAGGCTGCTGCTGCTGATGATGATGATGAAAAATTTAGTATTACGGTAAGACACGTCTGCCGCAGCAGGGACGGGGAAATGAAGCTAGAAGGTACGTTGCCCATAGAAATATGCACAGCCACCATTTATTCAAACCAAATTGCGCTTCTTAAGTTTAGCGGTTTTTCTAATTTTGGGATTTGTCATGCTGGCGTAGTAAATAATGACGTAGTAAAAAAATTGAAATGTATACCCCAGCCAACACAGAGCCACTCCTTGAAGCCCAACCACGGCTTTCATGAACCTGGTGCTTTTCAATCATGGTCGCCGGAGTCATCGATACACCGCGTTATGGATCCGGGTGGATATGCAGCAAGGAGCCTGCCACGGAATCGCTACTGATGCCGCACCTCGGACCCACAGGCTACGGGGTCATAGGCCGCCCGGTCCCAGCTGAGGCTGGCTGCGGGGCAGTGGGCCACCCGGTCCAACCCAACGCTGGCTACTGGGCCATGGGTCACGCGGTACCAGCCTACGCAGGCTACGGCGCCTGGGGCCATCCAGTCCCACAGGAAGATGACCGCTCGGTCAGACAAAACCGCTACAGACGCAACCAGGGCCGTGAGCAGAGGCCTGCTGGTGAGGACAAATTTCACGGGCCAGCGCCGATGAAGCCAGACAGCGAGTTGCAACTGGCCAAGAGGCTTACTAAATCAGTTCTGGTTCCCCCTCTTGATCGCATGCAGTATCAGACAAAGTGTGGTTTACGAACAATTCATGGCGAGGTGCTCGGCGATATCGTAACTGTACCATTATTTACCGCTTCTACAGTTTTCCTGATCGGCGATAAGCTGTACGCGCACTGCAAAACAAAGTGGATAAAATTTCATCAGACCAACGTTACGCTTAAGATGGCATCAAGCGCTGCCACGGAGAGCGCTAACGCTGTCCGGTTATACATAGCTGCCAACTCGAGAGAAAAGAGGCAAATATTTTTGTATCTTAATGGCTTGTCGCTCGGCATGATCTTGGGAACAGGTTGTATTGCATATGTTGGAATGCCGCTTGACATTGCTGCTGCCGCTTATTACCTCGGGGGAGACCTATTTTTTAGTTCTTTTTCTCATTTGCTCGGCGCTGTTGTACCAAGGCGGTGCTCGTTCTTTTTTATCATTTTTTTTGTTCATCTGGTTGCTTGATGGTTGTTACGCAACACGACCTCGGGCAACGATTGTTTTTTTTTTTTTTTTGCTGTACTTTTGTGTCTTTCTGCTCCCTTGCCTTTTTTTTGAAGGGTGGGGGGGGCGAGAAGATGTGCGAGCGAACAAGCGCAGGGCGCACGGGCGTTGTCGGCGACAAGATGGCGGTTGCTATCAGCGACTCTCCTCACCCCTTGTGGGGGATATAAATGTGCAGCGCAATGCAAGGGGGCTGTTCGGCGCGAGCACGAAAGGGACTGTACTTGCCGCTGCTCGAGTAAGATGCATTAAACATCTTTTTGTTCTTGGCCCATTTGGGTGTCGTACTGTTCAGCGCCGTGCATACCGGCAAGCCACTAATTCCCATTAACTGTATCCTTAAATTGTGCTTCAATTCCGGTGCTGCGAAGCATTCGCCTCAGTAATTGGAGTGCTTTCCGGGAACCAATCGATACGGATGCGATATCTGATTTAAGCACCTGGAATTTTTCAATTCTTGACGCCTCTCGATTCCACAGCTAGGTAATTGCACTCTCCGTTACATTTTTTACGCGTTTGTAATCACCGTCGTGGGCCTATGCGCCAATGGAAACGGAATACGCGCAATCGCTGCCTCAAAGCACGCATCGATTCCCTCACAACCGAGGCTCTAGAATATGCTCGCCCTCTTAAAACGTCCGACTCGCTGTGCTTTTGTGACTCTCTTAGTGGAACACTGCATACAACTCGATTTGACAAGCTTATGCACTCCATGTCCCGACAGGAACGGCGATCCGCGCAGATATCATCGTTGCGACTGCAGATAGGTTTTACATCGGCTGATTTGGCTGGCAAATTTCAAGCGTCTTTCTTCCCTTTTCCTTCTTTGCCTCCTTCCCCACCTCCTTTTACTTGTTCCACAATAGAACCTATCGACGCAGAATTTACATGTGCTGAACTGCGCGCAACATCCACCGATAGCACACGACAAACAATACCAGGACCGGACATATATTACATACTCAAACAAGAAAATTTCCGGACTACTCCCTAAAAATTCTTCTACATTTCATCAAAGAAGCATGGCGAACACGCGAAATCACCCCTGAATGGAAGACTGCTAACATCCGCCCCGTCCTCAGGCCAGGCGGATTCCTGGCTTTGAGTAGTCTACGCCTAATTTCAATTACATCCTGTGTTGGAATCGGACCGTATGGGCGTGCATTGTTTCACTTGGACTCTCGAACATAGCCAATTTTTAACTGAACTGCGACTGGGTTCCGCGCTCACAGGTCAACACAGGATACAATGCTGAGAATCCAACAAAAGGTGTGCGCATGACTGAGTGCAACCCACCGCAGAGCAATCGTGAGTCCAGTCTTCCAAAAGGCTTTTGATGCAGTTTCAGATACTTACGCCTTGCTTCCGGCGGTACAACTACATTCATAATTTTCTTACCAAGCGACTTAACTCGCTGATGGTTGAGGTCTACCGCTAACCCCCCGGACTTCTACTGGGAGGTTCCTCAGGGATTGCCATTTCCCCTACTATTTCTAAATTAGCACTTCGCCTTCGCCTCATCTGCTAAATTCAATTGCAAATCTCTTGTTTGGACTGTACGCCGCTGAGATAACACTTCAATGTTCTACCGCCAGCCCAGCTGAACTGTTCGACACACTTCAGGCTTGCATTGATGCTGTCCACTCGTTTCGGTCAAGAGTAGGTCTCACACTATCCCCGCAGAAGTCTGAGTACCTCGTGGTCACTGACAAGTGTTCATGGTTTAACGCTAGCGACTAACGTGATTCTTAAATAGAACTCATAATTGATGCTATTCCTCTTCCGCGTCAGGCCTGGCTGCGCGTCCTCGGCTTCGACCTGCAGGTTGATGGGAAGGCCTCACAGTAGCTCTATAAATGTAGGGCTTAAAATACCCAACTCACTCACATAATCGTCAGGCTGTCCCGACGTCGCCAAGACCTAAGAAAACACGATAATGTGCTACTTGGAACTCTCTAATACCTACTCGCCATCTTTACGCACTACCATACGTAAAGCTAACGTCATCACAGCAATTTCAGCTTCCGCGTCTCCTCCGGCATGCCACCCGTCTGGCTCTAGGGGAACCTAGATATACCCCTCTCGCTGATGTGAAGGCTGCTCAGTCGTTTGCGTCACTGTACGATCAAGTTGATCATTTTGCGGCACTACACCCTCGTCTCCAGGTTGCGTGGCATGGCCGTCTTCTCCTATCCTACTTCATTACAACGTATCTTCCTTACCCGGCATTACAGCGACATGCCCCTCTTGGTATCCCATCTTTCGCATAACAGTTCCTACCTTTCCAATCAACGTATCCGCAACCTCATATCCAGGACGTCGTCAAGCTCGAATATGCACTCTTGCCTACCGCTATAGTGATCTAGCTACAGTGATGTACACAGATGACTCCTTCTCCTCCAAAGACGCACGCCGGGTCACAGTAGTTTCTCCTTGAAGAAAAGATACGCGGGCGTTCCTTCCGCCCTGTCTCTCGAGGCTCAAGCAATCACTGACGCCATCCTATCCTTACCCACTGCTGGTAACCACGTCATCCTCAGCGAGAGTCAGGATGCTCTCCGCTTGTGTCAGGAGCAGTTTCTTCCCATCAATATGATGCGTACACTCCACACACTAGTCTGGCCAAACAAACTGGTTCTAGCTACGTGCTGGACTGGGTTCGTGGTCACGCGGGCACCCCTGGCAATGAGCTGGCGCATCAGCTCTCCCGTGCTCCGACCCAACCGGCAGACTCGGAGACGCCCTGGTCAATCCCTTTCCCCCAACCCACGCAGGCGCGACAGTCCCTTCTACATGGACGTCAGGCTGTGCTAAAGTTTGTCAGGGATAGGCATGCTCTTCTGTCTCCATCTCATCTCTTACCCCGGGCAGATGCTTGTCTTATCAGGCCAACGAAAACGGACAGTCTTCCAGCCCCCCACCTACTACATCGCTTAGAAGGCCATTGCATCCCTGCACGGTGCTCTAAGTGTTCTGGCTTCCCCAATGCGCCGCATGTTCTTTCATTTCACTCATTTCAACCTTCACTCATTTTAAATCCCTATCCCCTCCTCTTTCTTCTCTCCAAGACAGGCTCGCGGTGGCGGAGGGAACAAACCGAGCGGCGACCTGGTGGCAAGCTTTCGAGGCTCACGTTCATCAGGTTCTCCCGCTTGTATAGATAATTTTTTTCTTTTCGGAACCCC
Source organism: Haemaphysalis longicornis (assembly GCF_048455015.1). Lineage (NCBI taxonomy): Eukaryota > Metazoa > Arthropoda > Arachnida > Ixodida > Ixodidae > Haemaphysalis > Haemaphysalis longicornis. Next base: position 160,376,495 of record NW_027526335.1, read on the forward strand.
GGACTTTGCGGGTCTTTTACGATGTTTTTGCGTGTCAGTGGAGTTTATCAACAATACTAGCGAGGTAGCTAGTGAGAATGGCGGCTTATTCCTTATAATGTCATTTGAAGCCATGAGTGCTTCGCATGATTTGCTTCGAGATAATATGATAAACAGAAAGAGGCGACACAGCAAATTCTGCGGCTCTGAAAAATTACAAGATATTTGTCGCCATTCTTACGGTTTGGTAAACAGGAAAAAAACGCTATGATGAATTTCTGACCCTACGTGTTCTCCTGTTAGTGGTAATAGAAGTAGTGCCACTTTATTTAAGATTCGGTTCAGGGTAGTTTGGTACAAGAAGCAGTCCGCTACACAAAAAGCAAACCGGTCCGCAAGAGTTTGCTCTACACATTGGGCTGTCGGTTATGCACAGAGTAAAATGCCGCTTAAATGAAATATAGAACGTCTAATAGCGCATCTCAGTCTACAGCGTGTCAATCTCAAAGCTGAATTGATTGCTTCCAAATGCGGAGTTTCCGTCAGGCACGAAAAATATACTGTTTAGATATTTTCTTTTTTCTAGTTTACCTTGCATTTGATCCCCACAAAAGTTTCTGCTGAGAACAAGTTCAGGTGAGTTTGATGAGATTTTGGGCTCCAAAAATTTGAGAAAAACGTTAGAAAACCAAAGAAACATGGAGGTAACCATTCTCATTATTTCAAAATGCGAAAGAATTATTGTCCAATTAAACGCCATTGAGTTGCCCCTAGAGATTGGGGTGGCGAGCAATGGTGGCTGTTGCGGTCCTGTGTTATGTAGAGGGGCCGCATGCTTATACGACGTGTCAGTCCTCAACCTAGCCAAAACACCACAAGCAGACACTCTACTGCAACTCTGATTCCCGCAGTGTGGTGCGAAAGCCCAACGTCTCCTGGCAGCGGGGATTTTTACTTAGAAGTTCTGTGTGTTCACGGGTATTCCTCAGCTGCGGGCCGCGCTGTGTTGGAGGCCTACGGCTTTACGGCGGTAACCTCCGTAGCTTCATCCTGCGCAAAAACGTGGATACATATGCACTTCTACTTTAACCTCAGTCAGAAAACCAAGCGATCCTTCATTTCTGTTTAACGAAACGACACTCGTACGATGAATTGCTTCGCAGTCGTATCTCAGCTATCTCGCGGCTTCCGACAGTTCCGTCAAAGCGAAGGTTGACTTTTCCGTTGAAATGGCCATTTATTGTTCGCGCTCTCAGGATCAAATGAATTTCACCAATGTAGTTTTCAAGCCAGAACATCTACAATGAAATCAACGGCCGCAGCTAAGGCTTAATAAACAAGAGTTGAGGCTTAGAAGTGCTATTGTGATTACTGCTACTTATTGTAAAGGAAATAATAGGCGACGTCAAAACTTACTACAGAACATCTTCCATTGATCTTCTGTCGAGAGATGAAGTTGGGCGTTTGAAGCAGCAACAAGGAAGAACGTCACGAAAGCAGTGATCATAGTGAGTCTTTTCGTCTCCATAACCTGCCTTGTGACAAAAGCAATTTTCATCTAGTCCCGGGAAAACCTTCGAAATTTTATATCAGTCCAAAGCAGATGCATACCAGCTGCCAAGCGGCATTGACATTTTGTGAGACAGTAGCTGCATAAATATTATAGTTCGGTCTTCGTCCATTGATCTCCAGCCAACTACTTTTTGTGTCCTTTGGGTGGAACGGGAAGCATGAAAGGTCATGTCCAAAGGTCATAACTCAGAGGGCTTGGATTTTAAGTTTCCGTCGACAAACATTAGCCTTGAAATTTTACTCGTTGTTTAAAAGCGGTATGATGATAGGCATTTTCTGGAGAATCGCCAGCGAAACCACGTCTGTCTTACGATTTTAAAGACGATAGACTTTCTTGGGGTACTTAAACCCAGATATTTTGGTCTGTCTGCATTTCTGTTTGCTGTCTCTATCTGTGATTCCATTCGGCCACCCGTACAAAAAAAAACAAGCCATGCGCAATAGTCCTATATAGTCACAGCTAAATCTACCCGTCTAAATTGAGTGTGATGTTCATACAACATTGTTGAAGACGAACATGACATTCCGCAAATATAAGACATTCAAATCAATGCAGAGTGGATATTTGCAGTGTTCCTTTATAAAAAATTAGGCATGCTTGATTTTTGCTAAAGTATTTACTTCATCAATTCAGAAAAAAATCACTCCGCCGTCGCCTCCTGTCGCCCAAGCCACTATAGCTTCTGGCGCCATTTTAAGAAATCAACCGGCAAGAGTTACGAAAGGTTCCACTAGGTAGGCTTCACGTTCTGCTTGTAACCCACGTCGAGTAGGGCAACGTGGTTCTATCAACGTTGATGTAGGGCGACTCGATTCACGCGCGTCTCCGCCGTACGGCAGCGTTAGCATCGAGACACCCGGCCTGGAGCAGTGGAGCACGGTAAATTTAAAGTGATTTAAGCAAATGTTTGGCGTCTTTACCGTATAAGGAGCGCGATGCAAGAGTAACAACATGAGAGGTGAGCGGGAAAGCGAAGGGAGGCATTTAATTGCAAAAGTCTAAATAGACTATCGTCTCTTGTCGACATTTGCAACGAAAGAAGCAGCTACGCGGGGAATTTTTTTATCCAATTGACGTACCACACTGTGAAGTAACTAGGCGCTTTTTGTCTTGAATGATATTCTATTTTTAGTTTTGAAGCCACGAACAGTCATCTAACAGGCGCAGTCGCTGGGCTTTTAGGCCGAATGCACTCTCCACTACGGCACGCCTGACGGCCGGTGTAACATTGGTGCGTTAAACCTTATAACAAATAAATAAACAAATAAACAAACAAATAAATGAATAAATAAATAAATAATTAAATACAAAAATAAATAAATAACCCTATAACCTTTAAATTCACTGATGTTAGATTAAGCCTTAATAAGATGACTCCATTCCTAAAGGACCAGCGGAACTGTTGTTTTCAAGGCAGCAGGGAAGGCACAACCAGACCATGATATCCGCCAGGCTTATGTTAGTTCTACACCCTGACTTTGAAGCTAGGCGTCTTCGAGCTATCAATGCAGCTTGATGTGTAATGCGCTTGTCTTTCTTTACAAAGTCGTAAATTACTTAGCAATAAGCACCAAAGTTAAGCCTAAAGGCAGGCTTCACAAAGGCTTTAAGTAAATGTACTTGAGAGGAGAACAAGACACAAACGGTAAAAGGTGATCATGACGACTTCACGCGCACATTTAAAGCCGCACATGCCGAAATTTTCTCGGCAGCATGAATCAATTCTGCCGACAGGAGCAGACAACGGCACAGGTGTGTGAACGACTTAGCAAGCTTGCATTAAACTAAATCCTGCCATTTAGTGGAAATTCCAAATATTATTTAACAAAACATATTAATAAACTAATATCTCAATCAATAAAACAAGCATGTCGACGACATTTCGCACGTGGTAGATGTGTCCGCGAAGCACTGTTCATTTTCCCTTCGCTCTGCTGATTGAGCAAGTGAATATGTAGCAGAGGACGACAGAATGGAGACAACTTCGTTCGAAAATAGAAAGAGCTGCTTTCGCAATGCTAGCTACGTACCCATAAAGAGGAAAAATGAAAACGCGGCTCCAAAGCTGCCTCTGCCTGCACGAGTCTTGTGTCTCCCGAAGGAGAGATACACACAGATAAAACTATATTTAAAGCGGCTCATGTCCGGGTTGCCGAAAATGAGGGTCTGGTGGCCCTGCTATGCGTTCAGGCAGGTATTCCGCTGGTGTATGGGCCCATCACGTCAGCAATGTACCGGGCGAGGCGAGGCCAAAGAATGGGGCGAAGATTAGGCGGAGGAGCAGCCCAGCTTTCCCGTAAGTATGGAATGTGGGATGGCAAAAGGTGTGAACGAAGAACGTGGGGTGATCGCCTGGCGCAATGACAAGTCCAGTAAGTATGTTTAACATCGAGATAGGCACCACACACCTGACAGTGGGGCGTGCCATCTGGGGTTTATATTGCCGCGAACCATGAATTGGGTTTGTTTATTTATATTTTGCTTGTACCGCCCGGCTGCGCCGGTCTATGTTATCTGTGTGATCTGTGTGACAAGGGAAGCGCGTGTTCCATTCTTTCTTTCTATGCCGCATGTGTTATCTCTTCTGATAGGGAGAGCCTTCTGAACTAACGTGAACAGCCTAGAATAATCCTCTTTGTTCTGGATGTAAGTCAACGATTCGAGAAACACTGGCGCCGAAAGATAAAAGCCTGCAGAGCAGACGCCGCAGTATTCGACTCTCTACGCTCAACTTCGCACGTCACTTTCTTGACTGCTGCTTCGCCGCCCGTGTATTCTTTCAGTTCTTAGGGGAGCTCAAGTTCGCTCCAATAAACTTATTTTCCTTGAAGGCAACTCCGTCACATTTGCCTTCGTGACATCTGGTGAAAGTGGGGGGTACATGCACCCGAAGCCATAATCAAGCAGACAAGCGAGCCCAACTCCTGTCAGTCGCCGACAAGGACGTCGTCAGCCAGAGTTTAGACAGCTTCCGGATAACGTGAAGAAACTAGACGTCGTACAAACCACCATGATCAACGAAGGCACCACGACCAGCGCTTCCAATACTGCCCTCGCTCTTCAGTAACCAAGGGAGCCACCATTCTTCCATGGGCCACCTTCGGAAGATTCCAATGACTGGTTGGAGCAAGTCGAACGGGTCAGGCTGTGTAACCGATGGGACCACGCGGAGACACCGAGACAAGTGTTCTTCTACCTTGCGGACTCAGCACGTATCTGGTTTGAAATCCATGAGAGCTCCCTAGAGATATGGAACGACTTCAGAACGCAATTTTTAACGACGTTCACCGCGTTCTGCGAAAAGAGCGGGCCGAGGTCTTGCTGCAAATGCGGACACAACACCCTAACAAAAGCGTTGTTGTGTTTGCCGAAGAGATGAAGAGGTCTTTCAGGCGTGCTGGCCCTTGCATAGCGGAAGAACGACTTCAGAACGCAATTTTTAACGACGTTCACCACGTTCTGCGAAAACAGCGGGCCGAGGTCTTGTTGCAAATGCGGACACAACGCCCTAACAAAAGCGTTGTTGTGTTTGCCGAAGAGATGAAGAGGTCTTTCAGGCATGCTGGCCCTTGCATAGCGGAAGAAAAGAAGTTACACTTCTTAATGCGCGGTGTGAAGGAGGAACTGCTTGCTGGACTTGTGTGCAGTCCGTCCAAAATCGTCGCCGAATTCGTACCGGAAACCAGCACCATCGAGAAAGCTCTCGAGATGCGTGCTAAGCAGTACGACCGCAACTATGTTGGCACGCCCAATGTGAACTGCGTCCACAGCATGCGGATTCCCGCAGGCATCCTATGCGAGCCTATCCGCGCAATAGTGAGGGAGGAGCTGCGGAAACTCCTCCCAACGCCGCCGCAACCGCAAATCACTTCCCTTGCCGAGGTGATTAGAAAGCGCTGGAAACTTCAACGACGCTAGAAGCACTCCGCGATCCGCAAGCCATGGCCTACGCGGCTGCTGTACGTCGCCCTCGCCCACCTGCGCCCTATCGTCACGAGACTCCGTACTGCCGACCCCTGTCACCGACCCGACTACCTGCGGTGACACTCCCCGCTCCAAGGACGACTGACGTATGGGGAACGCATGACAATCGTCCGCTGTGCTACAACTGCGGAGAGGCCGACCACATCTACCGTCGCTGCCCCTACAAGAAGCTCGGTTTGCGGGGGTTCTACGTCGACGCACCCCGCCGCCGACCCGCCCAGCGTCCTAATAAAATCAAAGATTACCTGTCCAACACCACCCGCGGACCAGCCCGTTTCAACCGTTCGCTGTCGCCTTACCCATACCAGCCGCCGAACGGCCGTAGTCATGCTGAGGTCACACGTGGAAAGTCCCCTAGCCCACGCGGGGGAAATTAAATGCAGCAACCTCTGAAGCTGAACTTGCACAACGGCGGAAAAGCGAAAACCTGCCAACGACGCAACGACTCACCGAAGGCCATGATTCACGAAAAGCCCTCACACCGACAACCCGATCTAACCCAGACGTGATTCCCGAACACGACAACGACACGGCGTGACACATACCCGACATGACCAAGCCTGCCGCGGAGAAGACGACGATAATGACGACGCATAGTACTCAACCGTCAAGACGCACAAGCCGAGATACGACGCTCCGACGCACACGGAACTTGAGGAAGATGTCGAAACAGAAATGCACACGGACGCCAGTGATATAGGTTTGGGAGCGGTGCTCGTCCAAAAGCAAAGCGTTTGCGAAAAAGTAATCGCCTTTGCCAGCCGTGGTCTGTCGAAGGAGGAGAAAAGCTCTTAGCCACTTAGAAGGTGTGCCTCGCTATCATATGAGCAGTTTCGAAATTCCGCCCATACATGTTCGTTAGCTTTCAAGGTTGTGACAGACCGCCATGCGCTGTGTTTGCTGGATAATTTGAAGGACCCGTCTGGCCGTATTGGGCGGTGGAGCTTCTGCCTGCAAGAGTTCCACGTTACAGTCGTCTATAAATCCGCCAGGAAACACTCCGACGCCGACTGCATGTGCCGCGCCCCCGTCGACCTACCACCACAAGACTCCAACGAAGACAGGGTGTTCTTCGGAGCTGTGACGTAGAGCGACCTGGCCACTCAGCAGCGTGCAGACCCCGACTTACGTGACATGATCGACTACCTCGAAGGACGCAACAACCTCGTGCCTAGGGCCTTGAAACCAACTTACCAGCATTCAGCCTGAAAAACTCTATCCCCGTAAGCAAGAATTTCGGCACCGGTACAAGAACGAATTACCTTCTTGTCATTCCCGCGGACCTTTTGGACGAAATATCGGAAGCCTGCCACGACGCCCCGTCATCGGGACATCTAGGTACAGCTCGCACTACTGAAAAAATCAAGGCGAAGTACCATTGGCCCCGACTTACATCCGACGTCACCCGCTACATCATCCGGAGCTGCCGTGACTGCCAGCGACGAAAATCGCCTCCGACGAGACCCGCCGGACTTCTGCAGCCGATTGCAGTCCCATCAAGGCCCTTCCAAAAGATTGGAATGGACCTTATGGGCCCGTTCCCCACGTCAGGATCCGAGAACAACTGGATTGTCATAGCGACAGACTACATGACCCGCTACGCAAGAGACCACCGCTTGTCCGAGGGCGACTGCACAAGAAGTCGCCAAGTTCTTCATGAACCAAGTTGTAAGGCAACATGGAGCCCCTAAAGCCCTAATCACGGAACGCGTAACGGCCTTCAATGCGGAGCTGATGCAAGGAATCTTGAGCTACAGCAACACGGATCACCGAAGAACGACGGCCTACCACCCCCAAACGAAGGGACTAACGGCACGTTTGAACAAGACGATCGTGGATATGCTGTTTATGTACGCCGACGTTGAACGTAAGAGTTGGGATGAAGTCATCCCGTGTGTCCCGTTTGCGTATAACACAGCGACGCAGGAAACTACGCAGATGACACCATTCCAGATTGTCTACGGAAGACGGCCGACAACGATGCTCGACGCCATGCTTCCTGACATAGAAGACGACGACCTCAACGCCGACGTCTAAGGATACATTCAACGTGCCGAGGAGGCCCACCAGCTCGAGTTCATACAACGGACCAGCAACTGGTGGATTCCGGACGCTACAATCTCCGACGCCGAGACGCCGAGTAGCACCCTGGGGCTCGTGTGTGGGTTTGGACTCCCATCCGACCATGCGGACTCAGTGAGAAGCTTCTGCGATGGTATTTTGGACCCTACTGAATTCTACAACGCCTTGGCCAACTTACCTACGAAGTGATCGCTGATTGTGATAGCGGAACATCACGACGACGCACGCGGCCCAAAGTCGTTCATGTGGTTCACTTAAAACCTTTCCACGCGCGATGACGGAATTTTATTTTTTTATTTGTTCGGACTGACACTTATGTTAGCATCGGTTTGATGCACTCTTAGAGGGGGGTAAAGCCGCAAACCATGCATTGGGTTTGTTTATTTATGTTTCGCTTTTACCGCCCGGCTGCGCCCGTCGGTGTTATCCGTGTGCCAAGGGAAGCGCGTGTTACTTTTTTTCTTTCTTTGCCGCATGTGTTATATCTTCTTCTAGGGAAAGCATTGCGAACTAACGTGTACAGCATAGGATAATATTCTTTGTTCTGGATGTCATCCGACGGTTCCAGAAACGCTTGCGGCCAAATATATATTCCCGCGGAGACGGCACCTTGGCCTTCGACCACTAACGCTCGAATGTGCACGTCACTTTGTTGACTGCTGCTCCGCCGCCTGTGTATTCTTTGAGTTATGGGAGGACAAGTTCGCTCCAAGAAACTTATTTTCCTTCAAGACAACTCCGTCGTCTTTGGCTTCGTTACAATATAGTGAAGAATTAGGTCACAAGGCATGGAGAGAGTCTCTGCCTGGCGAATGTAGGTTCATTCGCGGCGTTTGATATGCAGAAGCGGGAGGAGGAAGATTGCGGCGGGAACTGCGAAGGCGCTGTCATTTAGTTGTTGCCTTGTCATTTAGTTGTTGTGAGAGGGCGTGAGCCCTCTCACTCTCTAGAATTTCCTAGTGTCCGCGGACCCATTCTAAAAAGACGTGCAGATGACTGTGGGCGGCCATGTAGCATGTCAGTTCGTGAATAATGAGCGCAGGTAAGGAGTTCCGAATTCCCGGAGGACTTCTTGTCTATCCGCGCCAATGGTAATTTGGTCAGTTGAATGAGCTTACAGCAAGATCGAATCACCCTCCGCGGTGGCTCAGTGGCTAAGGCGTTGTGCTGCTGAGCACGCGGTCGCGGGGTTCGATTCCCGGCCATGGTGGCCGTTTTTCTGATGGAGGCGAAAAGCAAAAACGCCCATGTTTTCCGAGATTTCGGCGCACGTTAAAGATATCCAGGTGACAAAATAAATCCGGAGCCCCCCAGTACAGCGCGCCTCATTGCCTGCGTTTCGTCGGCGCGTTAAATCCTACAATCAATCAATCAGCATGATCGAATCGGCAATGGCTTGAACTTCAGCACCTGCAGGAGAAGGTACATTACAATATTGATCTAATGATCTCTTCACGTAGACCTATTGTGGGAGTAGTAAATATGCTGTCGGTAAACGTGGCGTCTCTGTAATTTGTGTCAAGCGATGGGCTTCGTCGTCTGCCGGTGTCTGAAGACGGGTCCATGTGACGCGGGATGGGATTCAGCATTCTTATAGTAATTGTATCCCATGGTGTGAGGTACTTTTAGTTGAGAAGGTATGTGAGAAGTCGCAAACCCTATATCAGTCAGGATGATGCGACCTTCTGTTGACGTGGTGAGCCTGTGCTGTTGGGCAGCGATGTGTGCGGCTAGTTTCTCCTCAAGAGTATTGTGCAGGGCCGCGTCGGCAAGGAGACAGTTTGTGGCGTACACGAGCACACCGAGCTCCGGACCTAGGCATTTTCGAATGGTGATCTCCAATTTATTGTTCCTAGTTTTCGTGAGGTTAAGGTAAGGAAGAGCATACAAAACTCTGGAAAAGATTGTTACTTCTACTACCTTGCAAAGCTCGTGTTCTTTGAGGCCTGTGTTGTGGCAGGTGACTCGACGAAGCATGTGACTGAGTAAATTGACCTGACTCATATTACTGTTGGTCCATTCTGTGCTCTTCCTATCTTGTTGCCATATAAAACCGAGAATGCGGTTGTGTGGGTGTCAGGGGATCCTAAAAGAACGGAAAGATCGGTGATGGAAGGAAAGGTGATGAAGGGGACGTAATGCTGATAACGGCGAATAAGAAAATGAGCGACATATAGCGAATGCCGGTGCTAAAGCGAGCAAAAGTGGCCTCTGAGACGTTTGGAGCGCAGGGAGCGGTTTTTAGTGTATTGAAAAGAATAATTGATTGATTGATTGATTGATTGATTGATTGATTGATTGATTGATTGATTGATTGATTGATTGATTGATTGATTGATTGATTGATTGATTGATTGATTGATTGATTGACTGATTGATTGATTGATAGTAGGGTTTAACGCGCCGACGCAACGCAGGCGATGAGGCGCACCGTATGGAGTACCACGGATTAATTTAACCACCGGGGGGTCTTTAACGTGCGCTGATGTGTAGAAAAGACCAGCGCCTTCTATACTACTATTAATTGGCCATTATTATATTCCTGCGAGCGAATACACAACTCAAATAGTGGGCTCATACTACTCGACGTCTCTCGATGCAACTCGAGTGTCCAGCAACCACATGGTGTCGCTGATACCAAAGTATGCCGTCCCGCATACTGGCTGAGCTCAAAAAAACGTCCGGCATATGTGTTATAACCGTGGGGGTTTGTGGGCATTTTCAGCAGTGTGGGAAACGTATGCCGTGTGACTCCCACTTCTGCACCCACGAAGCACCGCTGAGTTGCGAACACTGAGATGCGGTGTGTGTTTGCGATGGGCAGCCACTCTGTTCAAGGTTGTAGCTGTGGCAGCGGCAGTGATTGCAGCCTGTTTAGGTTCTCAAAAGAGCGCGAAAGGCAGCTGTGATGGTTAAAAACCATAACTCGTAGACTGAGGGCCTCGAGATGTTTAGATCAATGCGAGGTAAGGGCGAGCTAAGGCCATAGTTAAGAAACGACTTGGGCCTGTTTCTCGTGCGGTTGATGGCACCTCTATAATGGCAACCGCGTGCGCATTCTCCGCGTTAATCGTTTGCGAAATGTCCTACACCAAAGCTCACATAAAAGAATAACTAAGTGCAGTAAAACACACTTAACGCATGTTAGTGAAACGAAGACTTGGAACCGAGCAGATAGTCCTGTTACAAGAAATAGTCCTGTTCCTGTGGTATGTTACTTTGCGTACCACGCGGTGATTGTAGTCACTCGAAACAGGAAATATAAGCAAGATAGATATCTTGGTTGAGTCCTTATCAAGCCAATTTATCACAATGCATGAACAGAAAAACGAAGAGCAACTGTGTCTATAAGTGAATATGTTGAGCGTCGTGCCTGCATAGAATTTTTAGCGCCTAAAAATGCCTTTTTTGGAGCATTATATATTGTCACAAAGTAAAAGATGACACAGTCGCCTTCAAGGAAAAACGTTTTTTGGAGCGAACTTGTGCTTACCTAACAACTCAAAGAATACACAGGCGACCGAAGCAGCAGTCAACAAAGTTACTCGCGTAGGCGAGCGTCCTCGAGTCGAATACCCCGGCGTCTGCTCTTCAGTATTTCAACGACGATAGCCTTTCTTGGGCTACATAAACCCCGAACTTTTCGTCTGTCTGTATGTCCGTCTGTCAGTCTGTCTGTCTCTATGTGACTCGATTCAGCCACCGAGAAAAGTTAAAGAAGTCACAGGTAGATCTACCCGTCTGCGTACGGTGTAATGTTCATACTTGTCAACATTGTTGAAGACGAACAACACATTACGCAAATATGAGACAACAAATTACTACAGAAGTGAAATTGGCAGTGTTCCTTTATAAAAAAATCATATATGTTTGATGTTCGCCAAATTCAATACTTCATCAACTGCAGAAAAGAATTCACTCCGCCGTCGCCTGCTGTCGCCCGCGCCACCACAGCTTCTGGCGCCATTTTAAGAAATAAGGCGGCAACAGTTACGAAAGGTTCAACTAGGTAGGTTTCACGTTCTGCTTGGAAGGCACATGCAGTAAGGAAACCCGGTTCTATAAACCTTGAAGTAGGGCGCCTCGATTCACGCCCGTCTTTGTCGTATGGCAGCGTTGTCATTCAGACACCCGGCCTGGAGATGTGGAACGCGGTAAATTTAAAACGATTTAGGCAAACCTTTGGCGTCTTTACTTTGGAGGAGGGCAACGCAAGAGGACTAACATGAGAGGTGAGCGGGAAAGGGAAGGAAGACAGTTACTTGGCAAATGTCGACAAAGCCTATCGCCTTTTGTCGACATTTGCAACGAAAGGAGCAGATACGTGGCCAATATTTATCTTTCGGCGCGCATGGTTCTCGAACCGTCGATTCACATCTAGAAGATTGTGGATCTAAGGAGATTATTCTAGGCTGTTCACGTTAGTTCGAAACGCTCTCCCTATTAGACGAAATATCACACGCGGCACAGAAAGAAAGAATTGTACACGCGCTTTCCTTGGCACAGAGATAACACAGACCGGCGCAGCCGTGCAGTAAAAGCAAAACATAAATAAATAAACCCAATGCACGGTTTGTGGCATTACCCCCTCCCCTCTAAAAGTGCATCGACCCGATGCTAAAATAAAACGACAGTCTGAACAAACAACAACAATATCAACAAAAACGTCCATCACCTTGCACAGTAAGGTTTGAGGCGAACCACGTGGACGACTTCGGGTCGCGTGAGTCGTCGTCATGCGCCGGAATCACAATCGCCGACCACCTCGTAGGTAAGGAGGCCAACACGTCGTAGAATCTGGTATGGTCCGAAATACCGTCGCAGAAGCTCCTCGCTGAGTCTGCGTCATCGGACGGGAGTCCACACCAACACATGGTGTCGAAGATTGCAGCGTCCGGCATCCACCAGCTGCTGGTCCGTTCTACGAACTCGAGCGAGATGGCGGGCCGCCTCGGCACGTTGAAGGTATCCTTAGACGTCGGCGTTGAGGTCGTCGTCTTCTACGTGCGGAAGCATGACGTCGAGCATCGTTGTCGGCCGTCTTCTGTAGACAATCTGGAACGGTGTCATCTGCGTAGTTTCCTGCGTCGCTGTGTTGTACGCAAACGTGATATACGGGAGGGCTTCGTCCCAAGTCTTATGTTCAACGTCGACGTACATAAATAGCATATCCGCGATCGTCTTGTTAAGACGTTCCGTAAGCCCGTTCGTTTAGGCGCGGTACGCCGTCGTGCTTCGGTGAGACGTGTTTCGGTAGCGTAAGATTCCTTGCATAAGCTCCGCAGAGAAGGCCGTTCCGCGGTTCGGGATTAGGACTTCAGGGGCTCCATGTCTCAGCACAACTTGGTTTATGAAAAACTTCGCGACTTCTTGTGCAGTCCCCCTCGGAAGAGCGAAGGGGCCGTCTCTCCGTAGTGCGTCATGTAATATGTCGCTACGACAGTCCACTTTTATCGGATAGTGACGTAGAGAATGGGTTCAGAAGGTCCATTCTAATCTTTTAGAAAGGCCTCGATGGGACGGCTATCGGCTGCCCAAGTCCGGCGGGTCTCGTCCGTGTCCTTTTTCGTGAGCCACGGTAGCTCCAGACGAAGTGGGTGACGTCATAGGTAAAGCGGGGCCAGTAGTACCTCGCCTTGATTTTTGCAATGGTTCGAGCTGTGCCGAGATGTCCGGAAGACGGGTGGTCGTGGCACGCTTCCAAAATGTCGTCACGAACGTCCGCGGGAATGACAAGAAAGTAATTCGTCCTCGTTCCGTTTTTTAAAATATTCTTCACCATGACTGAGTTTTTCAAGCTGAATGCTGCTAAGTTGCGTTTGAACGCTTTAGGCACGGCGACGTTGTGTCCTTCTAGGTAGTTGATCGTGACGCGTAAGTCGGGTCGGGCACGCTGCTGGTCGGCAAGGTCGCTCTCTGTCACGACTCCGTCCGCGAAAGATCGAGGACAAAGAGCAGGCTCAAGATTATTTTTATTCTTTGTGTACTGCGAGAGATTTGTACGAAACATCGAAGTGTAGCCGAGATTCTGCAGCGTATATTAAATGGAGAATCAGTGCGTTTTTATTTTGAAAAAGAGCCCCATTGGAAGAACTCCCTCAAGTTACGAAATGATCTACAGCGCCCTTCTTGCTCACACGTTCCGACGGATGCAGAGAGAATGGAATTTCAGGAATTGGCGGTGAGCGCCACCACGGGCGGCGCTGCGGAGCGCGCCTCCTTGACATCGGCATAGGGATTCTTTCATTTGTCGTCTGCTTCGTTCGGACTCGCTTGCCCTGCTGTTTCGTTGCACTCGGCAAGATTCAGATGCTTGACCGCACCACATATTGCGTGTGCGTAACTCTTTATTATAATAAAATGCTTAAAATCGCCTAACCTGGCTGAGGGCGGCATTTCTACTACAGTTTCTCATAGCGGATGCATTGCCGGAGTTTCCCCATTCCTTGCGAAGCTGGTCCTATGTGGAGCGCGAACTGTCAAAGCTAGGCGTCAGCTTCTGTATTTAACAATCTTTCGAACAAAGGGAAAAGCCAACAAGGGCGAACGTGCATGAAGAAAAAAAATTACAGGCCTGCGGGTCTGACGGCTTTCGCAGAAAGCATCACGATTCGCGGTAATCGTTTGTAAGCAGATGGTAAAGCGGGTTTTGCTCTGAACACTCAAAATTATTGTATCACGCCACATTATGTTGTCATGGCATGAGTGCATACCGACCGGCAGTACAGGCGGCAAAAATGTAGGTCAGGTTCCAAGTGACGCATTGCGTGTATAGTTGCGTGTTGGCTCTATACAAGTCTTTTAACCAGTATAGAGGCGTATTGAGCAAAACTTTAGCAAGTGAGCACAATACGAATAACGTCGGTTTCCTCTTGGAGGCAATGCTCGTATACAGCAAGGGCACGGTTCCATAACCGCTTCATCTATGAAGTAATCGTGGTTTTTACGTACGAATAACGTCGGTTTCCTCTTGGAGGCAGTGCTCGTATACAGCTAGGGCACGGCGCCATAACCGCTTCATCTATTAGGTAATCGTGTTTTTTACATTGTGCCGTATTTGTAGGTATAAACCAAATAATAGAGACTTTGCAATGACCCACCAATTTCCTTTACTGCTTTTCTGTCCTTATAAAAAGTCATTACGTGTACGAGGTACCGATAGTCGGCTTCCATCATTTTTGCAGATGTGCCGCCGTAACATGTTTCTGCCGCATATAACACACGCGTACGCACCCGCAGCCACGCACTCACGCACACACATGCAGCAACTTGTGCACACGGACGCGCATAAGCGTGCATGCGCACACACGCTGTTGCAACGTTGTCATCCCACGCCAGAAAAGCCGTTGCTGCATACGGGAAGGTGTACCCAAGCCGAGCTCTGTCACCTGCGACATACGTGTGGTAACGTGGTGGAGCGAGCGGCAAGACAAAGTTGCTGCCTCGAAGACCAGAAGTCGAAGACAAACTTGTTTACTTCATGGCGAGAGATGGCCGAATCCAGACAAGAACAATGCCGGAAAGGCAAGGTTACAGTACAGGACTCAAGTGGAGTGACAGCATCGATTCACTGCGCAAACAGGAATGAACTGCAGCGCTTGGGGGGGTCTTCTTTATACACAAAGTACAAACGGGTAAACAAGCGTTCCCTCTAGATTGTGCACATGACAAGAATGGCACAGACACAGGCAACTCTTTCCAGAGTTCGTGAGTGGTCGGTAGTAGTGGCACACGCTGAGTCCTCGAGAGGAGAGGGAGGAGGTCCCTGCAGTGGCTTCCGCGTCCTCAGCCAGGTTGAAGCATACCTCGTCTGGCAACGCGGAAGTTTGAATCACGCCGATAGCGAGGGCGTGCTATCCAGACATGTAGCGACGCGTTGTATCCGTTGGCTGCAAGCGTGAGACACCGACAGGGGGGCTTGCTTGAAAGGCGCACGTGGTGGAGACTTTGCCGCACAGGCGAGGAGTATTGCACAAAGCGCTGCGGAGGGCTGACTCGTAACAGCTTCTCCGCCCGGAGTCCGAGATCCCGATAGATAAGGATCTTCAACCGTTGTTCGGAGAGATGCTTTAGAAGTGAAGTGCTCGGCAGACGCTCAATTCCAGGGCTGGGCTGTACGACACCATGCTGGATCTTTACCGTGTCGGTCAGTGGATGAATAATGGCTCCCCAAGGACGTCTCTGGCTTGATCATGCAAGCAACACAACAACACAGGAAGTCACAACCACATCGCCGGCAAGTGTAAAGGCCAATCCACACTGAAGCTCCACATGGATTTTAGTTGCGATAAATTACGTGAATAACTAACTACACTAGTTATATTATAGCCCTGATGTCCTTTAGCCAAGCAGGCAAACTTGAAAGGTGACATTTCGCGTGATTGGAAATGTCCCACACAGAAAAACGTAATCGTAAAGGGCGAAACCTCCTTCAGGAAAAATAATGCTAACGAGAAAGCCAGACCACTTCTACAGGCCACTTCTCACACTGAGAGCTGCGATTTGAGCTCTCGTCATTGCCTTGAGCTCTCTCCTTTTGAATCACACCTTAAGGGGCGCCCGTTCTCTGAAAGTTGCTGCGACCGGTCGAGAGGACATCGGCCTTCTTCAGAGACGTATCTCGAGCGCCCGCAGAAAACTGCCGTAATTTACACCGCTTCTGCAAGGCCTGCGCTTTTGTTCCCGGCCGTTCAGACGTGTGCTGAAACCCGGCGCAAAACGTGCGTGCGTCGCGGCCACTCGGAAGGCGCGCATGGGAGCTCATGCCGCACTTTTTTGCGACACTGCAGGTAAGCGAACACCAGAGGGTGTTTTCGTTCTTGTTGCCGGCTGTCAAGGCCAATTAGGTACTGACGGCCCAGTCTCAACAGGCGGCTCAACCCCAGGCGACACTGGAATCGCTACTAGCTCGGATGGCCGTGGCTCGACATCGAGTATCTGAGTTGGAGGTAGAACGCTAACGGGTCGTTCAGTTGTGGCGCATGCGCTATGCTTACCTGCATTGTGAAAACCGCTCAGTGTCTCTACTGCCGGCTCCGCCACAGCGTTGCTCGGTTCGGAAATCGCGACCGGAACAGCACCTTTCGTTTCAACAAACTCGTGTTGCCTCTTTTCCTAACGCCAGGGTTTAGGCTTTGCAGAATAACGTTGTTAGCCTGCGAACTGCGTGCGTACAGGTCGGTAGCCGTTTTCAAGGCCTCCGCTTAACCTGAGCACTCTTTAACACAGCGCTGACACATCTCCGCTTTCATCAGAAGCCTTACACACACTGTACTTACGCTGCCCTCTGTCGTCAGCCTTCGGAAATGTACTATACTAGCTATCTTTCCGAGTATCGCCATTCCTCTCAGAGGGGGCGACACTAACCTTGCTTGAGCCCTTTGCAGCGAGCCCAGCTTATTCTTTCAACGGCAGTTTCTCGAAATTGTACCTATTTTCGCGTAACAGCGGAACCGAAGTGTTCCCGAATAGGTATTCCGGAAGAAGTTGTGGGGATACTGCCGCCTGCGTGACAAGTTTACAAACGGACTTCCGATCCTGACTTTAGCAACAGGCAGGCGCACGTTTTCTGCTGCTACGGCCTGCTTCCCGCAAACACACTGTCCCGTCAGCTGATCTGGTTAAACTTACGAAGTGTGGACCATGCCTACCGTCGCCGCAAAGTCGCGAAGAACTCGGCACGGTTTAAAGGTGACCACGAGCTCATGTACGTACGGCTCCAGAAACTACTTGCTGTGCCCACTCTGATCTAGCAAATGAAGGACGAGTTTTCCCTTCTTGCAACTCGCAGCGACATGCCCCTTCTCCAAGCAGTTGTAACACGCAGCCCATTTCCGCGCTTCAAAAGCTTTTTTTCGGCGCTGCTCCTCAGCGTCTGCGCTCTTTTTGTTTTCCCGGTTGGTTTCACTACCCGAGAGAACGACTTTGCTAGATCCACCATTTTCCTGGGAAGCTCTGCCTTTCGGCCCTGACTTATCAAGCCTTGGCCTGAACTCTTTTTGGCTGTCTGTCGCCCCCTGCGCACCTCGACGTGTGACAAACTCACCGGCTAGCAGAGCTGCCTGATCCAAAGTATTTACCCCTGGCCTGTGTTGCACACATAGTCTCACGTTTTCTAGCAGACTGCGGTAAAACTGCTCGAGACCGAAGCACTCAACTACCTTGTCGTGCTCTCCGAAAGCCTTTGCCTCTTTGAGCCACTCTTCCATGTTATCCCTCAGATTATATTCGAACTCTGAGTACGACTCTTCGTTGGATTTGTCGGATTCACGGAATTTCTAGCGAAACGCCTCTGCCGACAGCCTGTACCTACGCAGAAGGCTCGACTTGACTTTCTCGTAGTCATCTGCCTCCTCCTTTGGCAAGCGGAACATCACGCCGGGTGCCTCAGCTGGCAAAAGCGTAAGCACTGCATTTGCGGCCATGAGTCTCGGCTGAACTGAGCCCTCTCGCACGTATGCTCGAAATTGACCAAAAAAAGACCGATGTCTTCGCCTAACTTGTAGTGTCGCATTAGGTCACCCATTCGCAACGTAGGTCACTCAGTCGCCGCAAACTGCGCGCTGTTGTCACTCTGACGTCTAAATCGAGACGACTCGACGTCTAGATGCTCCATTTCCATCTCATGCTTTCGCTCGAGTTGATGTTCCTGTATCTGCCTCTCGAGCTGGCGCTCAGCCTCTGCAGCCTGACGTTTCGCGGTCTCCTTCTCATTGATCAACTCAATTCACTCTGACAGCTCATTATCGTCAGTCCCAACAGCGAGTAAAGTCTGTATCAACTCTGGCTTTCTCAGCGCGTCCGAAACATCACAGCGCAACTATTTTGCAAGCTCCAACAACCGCGTTTTTTTCAACGCCTTCAAATTTATGGCCCCTCAAGAATACTGCTTTCCCACTGCTCCAAAAATGTTTTGCGCGATTAGTTCACGCGACAAAAACACACGCCCTACCAGCCATCCTCAGAAGCCTGGTGAAACTTAGTGAAGAAATGTCCCGCACTGACCATTGACCGCCGTGAATTCTGCGATGTTCGAAGCCACCTCGACGTCCGTGGTGTTGGATCTAGCACCGGTGGCTCCAGGTGTTACGAAGTTCCCACCCGACTGCTGCCAACCAGATGTAGCAACATAGTCATCCCACTGCTGGCAACCCGTTGCTGCATACAAGAAGGCGTACCCGAGCCGAGTTCCGTCGCGTCCGACATGCGTGTGGTAGCATGGTGAAGTGAGCGGCCAGCCAATGTTGCTGCCTCGAAGACCACAAGTCGAAGGCAAACTTATCTTCTTCACTTCATGGCGAGAGATGGCCGAAGCCAGACAAGAACGATGCCCCGACAGGCGAGGTTACAGTACAGGACTCGAGCGGAGTGACAGCTTTGATTCACTGCTCAAACAGGAATGAACTACAGCGCGTGGGAGATCTTATTTATACCTAAAGCGCCAACGGCTCAACAAGCGTTACCTCTAGATTTTGCACACGACGCGGATGGCACAGACACACACAACACTATTTCCAGAGCTCGTGAGCGGTCGGTAGTAGCGCCGCACGCTGAGTCCGAGGGAGGGGAGAGAGGAGGTCCCCGCAGCAGCTTCCGTTTCCTTCGGACAGGTTGAAGCATGCGTCGTCTGCAAACGCCGCAGTTTGAATCGCGCCGATAGGGAAGCGCCTGCGATCCACACATGTTACGACGCGTTGAATCCGTCGGCTGGAAGCGTGAGTCACCGACAGGGGGGCCTGCTTGAAAGGCGCACGTAGTGCAGGCTTCGACGCACATCCGAGGAGTATTGCACAAAGCGCTGCGGAGGGCTGATTCGTAAGAACAAACACGCACGCATGTACACAAAGTGGACCCGCACGCACACACGCACGCGAATAAAGTACGCGCGCTATCACGTGTACCGTAAAAATACAGTAACTTTAGTTTGTTCAGGCCTGGAGGGTGCACTCAAGATGAGAAGGAGCAGGGAAGAAATGGCAGGAAGCAACTTGAAGAGAAAAATGTTTAGTGGTCAGGTTCCTCAGTCTTAGACAAAAGAGAAAGTAATTTTCTGCAATTCATAAAACCGCATGCTGATTACGCCAGGATTTCTTCTTTACGGCTGATGGGGCTGAAAAACAATAATGAGATGCTTCGACATGTCGGTTTAAATTGTTGTGTTAAAAACGGGCACGATTACTAGTATTTCGTTTGTTAATCAGTCTCCGTAATCATGTCATAGCCGTTCGGGTTGAGAGCACGAAGTAAAGTTGGTCGTGGTTGGGAGTCAGTTTGTTATGATAACGGTGGTTACGACAGAAATCAGAGGCACAAAAGTCGGCTGCGTGTACTCCAAACAACGTTGTCTGCGCCGCTTCGCGGTGGCGTAGCATAAACCTGCTGATTGCATTATCATGTGAACATAAAACATGCTCCGGATATGCCCCTTTTTCCACGTAGGCATAAGGAAAGACATCATGTGAAAGAGGGAACGCATGCCATACCGATCCAAGGAACTATCGACACCAACTTTGTGAGCCTCCCAAACATCCCCAAACCTTCATCAAAGACTACTGTGATGGTTCAGAAAAAATAATGCGCGTTGGGCACTGAAAAAAACAATTTTCTGAAATAAGTCCGCAACCACAAAAAAAAAAACGGAAGACAATCTTTCTATTTCCTCCTGTGCGATGGGCCTGTAGGGGACGCTGATTGGTCGTATCATTAGACTATTGACGAGGAGATAGAAATGAAACTTTGATACTATTAACAAAAGAAAGATAGGGTCTGTGCCCCTATGGAGTCTTCATAAGTGGATCTCAAAAATACTTTATAGAAGCCTATACCTACGCATTTTGAAAACTTATCGCGGAGGTCTGATCGTTGAATGTCGCAAATAAGCTACAAAGAAGCAGTTACTGTCTTCTGACAGATGCTGTGAAGCAAGTTGTTCTCTTTGTCCTGGTGTGTTGCAACTTGAAACTTGTGCAAGATACAGCTTGAAATGATTGGTATCAGAAGCTGGAAAATGAGCTGAGAAACTGCAATTACGCATGTTATTGCACTAAAGCATCAAAACGGGCTATTTCTAGCACAGGCACTGCTGCCTCTCACATGCGCAGTGCAGCCGACGACAGCGGCGCTAGTCCCTAAGCTGACGTCAGGACCCGGGGGGTGCTGCTCAATCACTTCACCGAAATACGCAAGTGGTATGCATTGATTGGAGCAAAATCCTTCTGCGAAAATAAATCTGGAGTAGCTGGGGACTAATCAGTCGGGGCCCGGCGAACAGATTTTGAATACCGGGCTGCTGGAGTAGGCGTCTTAGCTAGTGACCGATCAGGCGCAGCTGTCGAAGCAGCCCATGCCACAGCTTTTGAGGAAGACTCGTGGGTTGCTCTTTAATCCCGCTGCAGCAGAAGGATGCTGCTGCTGTAGCTCGCGGCGCAAGACCCGCGAAGCCAGTAAGCCCTCCGCGACGTGCATGGGGATGACACTCGCATGTACCTGTTCTGGATTTTCTGAGTCTTCTTTGCGGCAAGCTTGACGCTACTCTTCTGCACTTTTATAAGGCAGCTGAAACGTGTTATTAGTGATGTCCTTTAACAGAAAACGAAATCCCACTTCACTACCAATGCCGTAAAAACCATTAAAAATGTCGAGAGAAGGTTATCTTAGGGAAAATAAGAAATTGCAAGATCACATTGCGAGGTGTTTGCGGTGCCCAGACCCCTTTCGTGAACATCGTATTTTACTCATTTGAGGTGTGCACGACAAGATCACCACGGACTCTAATTTGAGAACTAAACGTCATCCGTCTCCCCCTCTGCCGTTCAGGCGAAGCCATAACTGCTATAGTGCTGAAGAATTCGTGGTGCTTTTGTGAGCACCTTCATACGAAATACTTATTGAGGCTATAACATGTTATGCATTTCTTTACAAAGCGTCGCAAAAACGGCAGTTTGGTTCAATGCGCCGTAATCGTCTTGCTGTGGTGTAGTAAGCTCACAATTTTAGGTGGTTTATAGGAATATAAAAATGGCTACAGCCTGTGGTGGAATAGGCACTCAGTCCTCGTTAGTAGGCCGTGGTGCAGTATATAGTGTTAACCGACTGCTTTAGACTTCACACTGCACACATCCTGCTGCTAATGCAGTTATATGCTTAGAAGTTCGTTTGTGCTTTTTGTCTCGCGCCTGCTATTAATTTCCACAAGCGAAAACAAAAACCTATTTGCCGGAAACGGTTCAGTGGGTGCCATTCAGAAGGAGGACGACACACAATTTTCAGAACTAAATTTTAGCCCACGGCATCTGGCTTACATTCTAGGTATTAGTACTGAAATGGCATTCTTATTTCAAATTATGCATTGCAGCATTAGGATTATCCGCAGTGTTACCTTTATTTACGCTGTGCCTTTTCATAGTAATTCAAGTTCACCGAATGCCCTGCATTCTCCTGCTGGTCACCCTGTTTCTGTTTTCCTGCAGTATTGGTGTTCAGGGTGAAAACTGCTGGGAAACGGACAGATGTAGTATTACTCGCTAATTAGCTATGCCACACTGTCTTCACTATACGGAAGTAGTTTTGTATAAAGTGGGTATCAAAGAGAGTGGCAGTATATTTTATTGGTTTTGGAAAGGCTTGTTGTCAAAAGAACGCAGTCACTAAAGCAGCGTCATTTTGTGTTCACTGCAAACAACCACGCAGGAGAGCTGTCATTCAATTTTATGGACCCATATCGCACGCGCTCGCGGCCCGTGGATTTTGATTTGATTGTAGGGTTTAACGCGCCAACGCAACACAGGCGATGAGGCGCGGCGTAGTGGAGGGCTCCGGATTCATTTTGACCACCTGGGGACCTTTAACGTGCACCGAAATCTTGTACACATGGGCGTTTTTGCTTTTCACCTCCAACGGAAAAGCGGCCGCTGGGGCCGGGAATCGAACCTGCGACCTCGTGCTCGGCAGCGCAACGCCTTAGCAACTGAACCACCGCGGCGGGTGCACGTCCCGTGGCGCAAAAGAACTTTAGCCCAACGTGTTTATATTGTCTCATATCTGAGCTGATTGTTCCAGCCTCATAGCCACGTAGACGTCCGCTTAGAGGTATATTCCCGTTTCCGGATGCAAGAAAAAGCGACCAAAAGTGCTGAGTTTGTGATCTCTTCCGCGGACTGGTCAGCGCATGCGGCATGCCATGCGCATTCCCATACCGCTTTCCCATACCGACTTTCCATACAGCTTGGTCAGCTGTCTGGTCCTCCGTCTTCACTGCGTGTCCATGGTCCTCATATACAGGTACTTAACCACCCTCGTGCCCAGCTGACTGTGGAGACATTTGGCTGTCCACTGCTAGCTTATGACAACTGTATTTGTTCCTCTGCAAAATAGAAATGAACACAAATTATTTCCATTTCTTACATGAACCTGTGAAGTCATGGATGTGGCATTCACTATGGCTCAAGACATCTTCGGTATGCTGAGAGGTCGTCGTGGAGTGTGGCGGATTTTGAATGCACTGTAGAGTTCATAAGCTACCGATTACTTTTCAGTAGGGCAAATTGTTCAAATATTCACCAGTTCGCATAGACCAAAGATAGGGGAGCCTAAAGTATGCTAAATATTTTTATATCTGAAATAGTTCAGCAAGAAAGCATTACCAGGGGTCGTTCTGTAAAACAAACCGGAACTGAACCAGTATTTTCGTCGGAACTGAACCCGAACCCGAACCGTTATTTTTTGAGCATGCTGAACCCAACCCGAACTGAACCAATAAAAAATTTCCCTATTTATTTATTTATTTATTTATTTATTTGTAAACACTGCAGCCCCCCATTGGGGCTACGGCAGGAGTGAGCTTACAAGACTAAGAGGCCGCATGGTTCTTGCTGCAGCAGGAACACCATGTACCTCGCGTTCCGCCCACAGGTAGTGAATGCGTTGTATCAGCAGCTTCTTTACGTAGTTTGAATGAGTCAAGGATATAAGGCGCTTTCGTAGCCCTCCATTCTGTGTCGGCTTTGTGGCGCAGTGGGTAGAGCACAATGTACCTTGCGTTCCGCCCGCAGGGTCGTGGGATCGAAACCAGGCGCCGGTAAGTATTATTTTTTTATATAGTGTAGGGTGAGTGGTGCGGACTACGATGGACAACTAGAACGGGTGACATCGTGAGTTAAAGAAATGCTCTGCATTCAAAACATTTCAGTGTCGTACAACAAATCAGGCATTGTTCAATAATTTGTCTGGCTCCCTGCTCAACAAAAGCATAAATTTATTGTCTAATATTTTTACTAATATTTTCTAAGAAATAGGGCAAACGTAGACTTAAAACAACGGAACAAAGTGTGCTTATGGCCATTTTAATTGTATTTAAATCTCTTTTCGGAAGCGTATGATCACAACAAGGCAACACATGACAGCTCTTGCATGGAAGAAATCATTGCATTCTACAAGTACGCACTGTCGTTCTGGAAATTTTCACGGTGGGGTTTAGGTAGTTGCTTCACAAACAATGTTTCGAAACATCTTTTTAGTGGCAGCTTGACCTGTGGTTCAAGGTGACAGTAGGAGATTTTCCTGGAACTGTCCTGGAAGCGCAGTTTCAGACAGAGAAACAGTCAGAACTTAATTTTGGTTGGATGATGAGCTGGCATTTTGTTTTTGTGGGACTCAATTTGTGCGAGTTTTCATTGTAATAAAACCTCACTGTTAAGAAGTTATCGGGAACGGCAAATTGGGCATTGTGTTCCCATTCAGCCTATTTCGGACACTGCAACAGTGGTCAAAACGAACACTATTTTGCATTTCGGTTTTTCACCTATTTAGCTTTTACACTTAAGAGTTGTTTCTGAGATATCCCGGCACCGCGCACACGCCCAACATGGTTGCTGCGTCTACAATAGGGTGGCAACTGAAGAGTCAAAGTTTCCTCTTGCAATATTTCAGTTGGATGTCTGACTTTCCTTCTCAAAAACATACTCCACCATGGGGATTTCTCCTTTATCTGGTCGAATAACTCCTGTCCATTGCTTCTAGTTGTTGCTCAATTCGTTCTCGCGCTGCCAATGACTAGTGTCCTGGTAAGCTGAGTTGGGTGGGCGACTGCTCCGGTTTCGCGGTGGTCCGGGTTCAAATCCTGGACAAGGACAAATTTTTCTTCAACTGCGAAGTTTCTGAGTAAGCTGTTTAGCTTTCATTTGTAGTCGTTGGCTGCATTCAGGCGGATGTCAAACTTTCCTTCGAGGAAACGTACTCCACTTTGGAAATTTCTCCTATATCTGGTCGAATAACTCCCGTAGTACGTACTCGCAAATACAGATGTAGCATGAGCAATGCTTGCACTGGATTTCGATAGGTGGCTAAGTAAGAGTTAATTATTTTTAGAAGGGAATCGTTCCTTTTAGAAAGGAATAAAATGTGCTATAGTTGTGATTTTTACGAAAAGTCTGCTACAGCCTAATTCAGCATTGGTCAGCTCAACGTTTGGCGCGTACAAATAAGCCACCTTGGGGGTTGTATATATCGCTTGGGAAATATTTTAGGTGCCAGTACCTTCATCAAACAACTTTTCCACCAAAGTGCAATATTTATAATTTCCTATGACTGCCCTTTATTTGTTTGTTGTAGAAACATCGTTTAGCTGTAAGTTGTATTAGGTCAGCCTCACTACAGAATTCTAGAGAGTACACTATACAGTACAGAGAACTTTTTTTGGCGTGAGAAGGTGTTTATTTTTTATTTATTTCAGTGTACTGCAGACCTTCTCGGTCCAAGCAGGAGTGGTACATAGGGTATGCAAGCAACATAGGGTATACAAACAACCATAAATACAATGCCCAAAGTTGATTATGTTTGATTATTACCCGAAACCTCTCAAGGATAAAAAGTTGCAGGAGTGTTGTAAGTTGGGCTAGTTGGTACTGTTCTAAGGGTCGCATTCATGCGGATGTGACGTATGTATATAATTGTCTGTTTTTTCGATTAAAATCAGTTGTAAGTCAGCGCTTGTTTGTGTCTCTCCCTTTGCGTTTTCGTCCAATTTGCACTTTTACCCGCCATGGATAAAAAGTTTTATATTCAGGCTATCGAGGCAGCAAAGTGGGATACTTTCCAGAATCACAGCAATGACATTGATTGTCTGCGCTGACATTGTTTCGCGCACAATTTCACCTTTAGCAGCACTCCCAAGAAAAACCCAAAGAAATCACTGATTTTAAATCAATCACTGTGTTATGAAAGGGCCTAAGCAACTCTCATTTAAGGCAACCATGTAACAAATTTTTTTGTTTCCTTAAAGTTGCATACGGTGGGCGATAAGCCTTCTCAAGGCCCGTTATTTTGAGAGAAGGATATGTCAGCATGAATACTGTCTGCAAGAAAACCATCATGCATTCGCCGCGTGCATTGTCACTTCAGGATGTGGTCATCCTCTTCGCCGCATATGTCCTCTTAGTCTTATGCATATGTGCCTTTGGAGAGTTCTTTGAACTTTTACAGGAAGTACCTGGAAAGCATGAGCAGTTTGACAGTGGACTGGTGTCATTTAAGTTGGAGTATCTGTTGAAATACTTCAAGTGTCAACTCCACTCGGTATTTTAAATTATTGTTAGAAGTTAGCCTCTCGTAAGGCATGAAGGGGGTCAGGTGTGATAAAGAGGTTTAATTTACTGGCACATACAAGTTGAATATGAAGTGAACACTGAAGTCGTGCCTTCCTTTACGTTTTTTTATCATTGGCACAAATCGTAGTATGCCTTCGTATCTACACTGTACATTTAGGTAACGGCACTGCCTTGTAACGTCCTTATTAATCAAGTCCAGCTCATGAGAATTTTTTTCATGGCAGCGCTGCTGCTAATGGATGTAAAAGTGGCAACTCTTATTTACGCAGATGGCTTCGGGCTTGATTGATCAATTTTAGTACCGTATGTGAGCTGACAACCATTCCCCACAAGAATTGAAAATGTGCGTATTTGGCTTGAACAAGTTTTGTACTTTGAACAAAGTTGCATTTCTTGCTCGACAGAGAAGGGTTTGGTCACAAATAGAGTGATAGCAAGATAGTAGGATATTTACTGCACACAACTCTAAATTTTACCGCAGTTAAAATGTTGAGGCAGAAAAAAAATGCTTTCAAATTTCGTTTGTAAAACTGGTAACCTGTATGTTTCAACGCTGGCCTGTTTTCTTCTTAAAGGAAAGCTGAAACGCTTTCCAAAAAGTTTAAGTTAGAGGCATGTTTATATAGTTGCTTGCGCGCTGAATCCGAATATCACATTGAATTTTATCGTAAATGAGTCCAACTGCCATTTATTCTGCAAAACGCGCGGTCCCTTTTGAAAGACGCGCGCTCTTCTTGTTTGACGCCTCTGATTGGTTGGGGAGGACACCCTTCGGCCGCGCGGGTTGTCGGAAGCATCGGAAACGATCACACGGCCGCGGCTGCCTTTTCAGTTATTTAGCTTGCAGTGTTTTGTTCACACACGACTGCAAGTTTACTTTCCAACTACCCGTGCTGTTGATTCAAGTATCTTAGCGCATGAATTTGCTTTACACGACCGAGCACCCCAACGCAGTGATTGTGGCGTCGGCTAGAGGGTTCCGTAATAATATTTTTGAATTGGGAAAGCAGAATAGGCGGTTTCTATTCGTTGTGTTATTATTAGGTACTGCCTGAAGTGTTTGTTACTATATACGAAACCATTTATTCCCAAGAATAAGCGGGGTTTTATAAACAATGTACGGGCGAAATGCGCGTAGGTGTACTGCGCGAAAACATAGCGTTCATGCGCTCTAAACGTATATGCGAGACATATGTTGCCGTTAAGCGCATAAACCAACAAGCAGACTCTGCTTCCGAATTTCCTTTGTTCATGGTCGCCCACCCCACCACCTACTCATCCCCATACCTCTTTACGGCCCAGCCCACACAAACGTGTGGGTCAACAAATTCGTTTATTAAGTGGCACCTCTTCCGGTTTCAGTTTCAGAGCCCTGGGTAGTCACTGCGAACGCTTCAGAGACTTTATTAGTTCCGGTAGTTCACTCATTTCGCCACCAGTGGGCGAGAAATCGCACATGAAAGCCCTAGGATTTAAGGGTATCAGAGAGGAAGTTAACTTCAAGGCTGTCGAGGGGACGAAAAGAAGATTAGAATGCTGGTGGACGAAAAGCAGAGAGGGGAATATTGCCCAGGACAGTTACCACCTGTAACAGGGAAAAGAAAGTATTTCGGGCCTAATAAGCTTGAGGGCCTGCCATAAGCAGCCCTAGTATTAAACCAAGAGTGTAAAACATGGTTATATTAGTCCTTTTTGGTAAGATGGCATGTCATCACCCCGCTTCAAAGGGGAAACCAATAGGAATCATCATCATCATCATAAAAAACGGCGCCCCAGCCGGCGCGATCACGCTAGCCGCCTTCACAATGAAAGCTGGTATTTCTTCTTGCTATTCTCGTATTTTATGAATAACAAGCGTAAGATGCGATTTTCAGGACTTGGGAAAACACGATCGGCTAGAAAGCACACCCGATCCCTTCGTGTGCGTACCGTCATCACGCTTGAAAAATGCACCCACACATATGTGTGGGCTCGGCTTTCGTCGTCACGAAAATTTTGCTGGGCGGCATACGGTTGCGGGCTGGTGCACTGCAGCGCTAGCGTTAAATAATTTGTTCTTGCTTTCTTGGTGTCTCATTTATTTGCGGTTTTGTTCTGATTCATTGGTAATGTTTTCTTGCGCCTTAACCTTCAACTCTTTGCGTAATTACTTGTGATAATAGTATTAATTATAATTATTAATTATGTTAATTAAAATTTCATTATTTATTTTCACAAAATCCTATTTATAATATAAATACTCCTGAAAGCAATATACAGCTTATATATTACGTAAAAATGTAGTTTTTCAGCGCCTGATGCCGTTTTTAAGGTATTCTTACTACCCGCAGATCATACAAATAGAAGCCCAGCCCACACATATGTGTCGGTTTGTTTTCTGTGTGAAATACTCTGGGCTTTCCATTTTAACTTGTCGAAGCATCAATGGGAAGGGGTAAATACACAAAATTTAATTACTTGTGGCCATTGTTTCTAAAATCTTTATGTTGGGCAGGAAAGGGATACACACACATTCTCACGCGCGCGCGCGCGTCTTTTGGGCAGCGGCGCTAGGGCGCCTCGGCAATCGCTAGCTGCACTTCGATAAGTGGCGTCTTAACGCTTGGCTTGTATTTATTCTGAAAACATTGTAGCATACTGGTGCCTCCATAGCATTATTGACTCTAGTAGGGCTTGATTTTCGCGTGTGCGTTGCACATCCTTCTACAATATTACGGCCACCTCATTATAATTAACAGACCAGTCGGACAAGGCAGTTACGTTGTAGTTACCCATTACTTCGTCCAGCGCAAAAAAAATGAGAGAAGACACAGGAAGGCGACGGGCACAAGCGTCGCCTGCCAGTGTCGTCTGTCTTTTTTTGCGCTACACGAAGTCACAGATTACCGCGACCAACTAGCCCAAACCCACACTCGTATAAGTTGTAGTTACGTTAATTTAGGTAACGATCACCAAACGTTTATGATAACATATCGTTGGCCTGTTTCAGCATATCTGTATTTAAGCATTTACCGCGCTAGTCGGACAAAGGCCGTATAATTACTCTTCGCTCCTACTTTTTTTAGTCTCATCGTTATATTATCAACGACTATCGCTGGAGCACACATGAGGTTCAGCGGCAACAAGTGCTTGCCAGGTTACAATATGCAGGCACACGGATTCTTGGGCAAACAATTAGGCCCCCGCAGTCAGTCACAGATTATATTACGGTGGTTGTTCGGAGCGGTGTTTTTTTTTTTCATTCCGGAAAAATATTACCTTCTCGTGGCATGTATACTTGCAAAATAAGTAATGTGGTCGTCTTGGATCTTTTAATTTATAGGAATACTGTTTACCTATTAGCCAGGAGAGAATGTCTATAAGGATTGGCACCTTGTTTGTTTCCCAAAAAATTGGTTTTTGAAAACTGTTCTATGCCATCAGGAAAATATAACCGACGCGTTTAACGAAACAAGGATTTCCTGAACAAATGTGACATTGTGTCTGGAACGGAAAGACACATCCCGGGCCAAAGTACTGCAGTATTCACCATCCTTCCTATATCTACCATCTAATGTGAACATTCACGTCATTTTCATCAAAAAAAAGAAATAAAAAATAGGAAAAACGGTTTGGAGCGTTTTCTAAGATATCTAACGTAGTGTAGTATATTATCTGTCATCAAGCACAGCCACCTCAGCTGTCGCTTCCGTATGTTATAAAACATCCCGGCGTGGCATTATCCTGTTTAGGAATACGGCATGGTAAAGTACGCCTCGTTTGGCGTTCGTGCATATTTTTTTAGCACAAAAAGTGTGTAACTAGTGCTATCAACAACAACAAGTATCATTCT
This sequence comes from Haemaphysalis longicornis, assembly GCF_048455015.1. Lineage (NCBI taxonomy): Eukaryota > Metazoa > Arthropoda > Arachnida > Ixodida > Ixodidae > Haemaphysalis > Haemaphysalis longicornis. The sequence continues at coordinate 160,406,547 of NW_027526335.1, forward strand.
TCCTGTGGCGAGCATCTACAAGAAACACGCCAAAAAAAGCATGGCAGACGCAGCCGATCCGGCCGGAAGTCGAGGTATGACGTTTTCCAACCGGTTTTTGCCTCCGTATTTCGGTCTTCCTGCATTGCGCGCCGAGATGGGGGTGGGGCATAGGGACACTTTTATTTCCGTATTGTGCCGCTTCTGTTGCATGTCTTGCAAAAATATTTCGTACACGGGAACTATTCAATGTGTACTTGCTGCTAGTCAACTTTTCTTCTAATTCTAAAACTGCTTCACCTTCCTTTTAGGATGTCTGACTTGTTCCCGTTGGAATTGATGACGTGTATATAATCAGTCTGCTTGTTAAATTTTAAATATGTGTAACATGCTCCCAGCTATCTGGTTTGTAAAATTTCAGAATAGTTTCACTGGCTTTTATAAGATTTTGTTGGATAAGTTAATTTCAACAACAACATATTTTGGGCGCATATAACGTACCTTAAGCCAAAGGCCTTTTTCAGGCCGCTCAAAAAGTCTGTTCTGGCTACAACTAGCTTGATGTTACACTTAGGTCTGGTGTTACTAAAATGTACTCTCTTTGTATTCATGTTTTAATTGTGGTATACCGCCACCCCCGGCCTTTGGTGTCGAAGTGTTTTATCGTTAACCCAGGCGGAACAGAAAGTGTTTCCCAAGACCGGCCCGTCTATGGCCGCTTTCTGGCATGTCCGGCCAGCATCCAGGTTCTGGCAGCCACTGATCATACGATGAGCGTCCAACATTCGGGAACCAGCGCTTCGATATTTCTCCGGCCGCCCGTGTTCAGACGAACAACGACAGCTACCCGGCTGCCAGATATTACGTTCACTTTCGGCTGCCGATGTTGAGAAAAAGAACGGCCGAAGTACGGCTTTAGGGCATCCCTTTTCTCTTCGTGGAGCGGTGTTCAGCCAAAGCACGGCAAGCGACCGGCCATAGAATATCCGTGTTCTTGGGGCAGTTGGTGTTTGAAAGAAGACCGGCCGGAATGCGGCTGCCTCACATTCGCTCTTTCAACGGTGAACCGCGCGTCCGGCGGTAGAATATTCTTTTTCTTCGGGCAACCGGTGTTATACAGGAGACCGGCCGACGTACGGCCCCAGAATGTACATTTTTCTTTCGGTTAGCGGTCCTCGGCCGAATTACAGCAAGCGAATGGCCGCAGAATTTTTGGCAAGGGGTGTTCAGGAAGAGACCTACCTGCATAAGGTATCAGGTTATGCGTCATTCTTTCCACAAGCGGCGTACAGCCGATCAACGGTACGGGTCTGGGCGCCGAGAATTCATGCTCAGACGTTTTTGGAAGGAGACCCGCCGGTGTTGGACCAGTTTTTTCTTGGGTGAAGAAAGAGCCGTTAGGGAGCCGAGTGACGCAGACGCGTTTTTTATCCGCTCGGTGTTTCTACGTTTTAATTCAACCTTCGTTTTTCAAACAGTAATGAGTGTTCTAAATGAACGGCAAGGTGCAAGGACTCACTAGACATTACCAAGGAATCTTGTAGGCCATCGGAATGCCATTTATTGCTAAAAGAAGGCTGTGCCAGAACGACGGGTGAGCTAAGCCTCGCCAGTCATAGCCGCTACAACGCCTCGCCCGTCAGCTTCGTCGACGCATCAGCTCGGAGACCATTGGAGACATCGACCCGGCAGAAATGTTCAACCCGATGTTGCCGGTGGTTCACCAAATTAAGTGACCTCAAAGGGCTTCGAGCAAGCGGCCGCCACGCGGGAGCTCAACCGTCGCCATCTCAAGGACTCCCCACCAAAGAAAGGCAAGGGCGCGCAAAACCGTAAGTTTGCGGCTATTCTTCTTACAATAATACTGCGAAAAAATATGTTGCACTACTTTGTTGATGATAAACGCAGAAGCGGCTAAGCTCGTGCATTGGTAGGCTCAACGTCGTACCTTGCTTCATGAGATTTCGTGACTGTCTATTTAGAAACACGTGTTATTTTAAAATTGCCATAACAACAGAGCCTTGTGACTGGCAAAGCCTGGGTGTTAATTTAATTGCGGTGTTTGAAGGTGTGCTTAGGTGCACTTCCGAAATAATTCATTTGTTTAAATATAATCGCCAGCGTCCTAGCAAACACAGATTTCGTAGGGTTTTTCTTGCTCAACGCAGCTTGTTGTGTTCACGCACGATTTGGCTCTAGCAATAGATAAGCTTAAAGTAGTTGACTGTATTTTCTTGTACTGCAAAAAAAGCATTTGGAGGTGTTCCATATCAGCTTCTTGTTAGTACGTTGCGGGCTATAACTGAATGAATGGGGTAGTGCATGGATAGCCGAGTATGTCTCTCTAAGACAGCATTTCGGTCGGTCTCAATGGTTGTTCGTCCGGATATGTTCCCGTGACCTCAGCAATTCCCCAAGGGTCAGTTGCGGGCCCTCTTTTGTTTCTGTTATATATAAATGTTATTACTATTGGCCTCAAATCTGTGTTCAAAATGTTCGCGAATGACTGTGTAGATTACAGGACTATAGTGAATGAACGTTATTCCGAATACCGACAGCATGATTCTAATTTAATAACATCCTGGTGTGCTGATTCAGAAAAGTCGTTGAATATTAAAAAGTGTGTTAACGTCCCATTTACAAGAAAACCTTCATTTCAATTGAATACGTATACCGTAAATTACACTGCTTTAAGAAAGGCCGGGGAATATAAATAACTAGGAGTTTACTTAACGAGAGGTTCGAGGTTAAATAGGCACTTTCACAACACAAAAGTTACGGCTGCACGTGTTTTAGGCTTTTTGAGATAAAAATTCTGCGAACCTGAATCTGCCTTAACAGAGCAACCGTATTTTACTCATGTGCGCTCAATGTTGGATTACGCATGTGTTTTGTGGGATCCCTAAACCAAAGAGCTGGTTGATACGCTCGAAAACATGCAGAATAGGATAGTGCGATTCGTATTACGTAAATGGCACTGTCAACATAGCACGAGGAAAAGTGAAAGTAAACTTGAATGGTAAGACGGGAAAGATCATAGACGAAACCTCAGGTTGAAATTTTTTCGTAATATGTATCATTCAAAAACTGGAATAGAAGGAGAGAAGTATATCCAAGCGCCATTCTTCATATTCCAAAGTGGGACCGCTAGCCTAAACCAAATTATTAACCTTCCTTAAAAGGTGACACCTTGCCCGATTCATTTTGTCTTTGATCAATACGAGAGTGTAATTATCATCCACGTATAATTGTACCAACTGTTTATAATGAGGATGTTCACCGCGCTTTGTGGAGATATTTTGTTATTTGATCTCATATTTGATGCTTAGTGTTATGTATTTCCCTGCTGTAATACATGCGAAGGCAAGCAGGTATCTAATGAATCAATAAATAAATAAAAAATAATAAATAAATATATCAACAAACAAACAAATAAATAAATAAATAATAAATATATAAATAAATTAATTAACAAATAAACTTGCTTAGCCGCAAGTTCGCGTCCGACGGGTTGAGAACTTTACGCATTCCAACTTGATCAATGAAATATTGATTGTTTTATTCGTTGCAGTATGCAAGGTTTGCTCTATCAATACTACCATTGCTATGTTATTGGTTTTAAACAAATTATGAAACTCTCGTCTTACGCATTTCCTTGCGTGAACACAGAAGGATACAACTGACGCCACCTGAAGCAAGGCGTCATTCGCAACGCATCTCGAATGTTTTTACCGTAGTACGACATTAGAGGAAAATAACGTTCTTTAGGATATTACGCGGGGTGCACGTAACTCAAGAAAACAACATAAAAAAAGATGGAAAATGAAAGATGAAAGGATTTGTTCGATCTCTCCTACGATCAGCGCTTTGGAAGGTCATGAGAAAAGTTGATCGAGTAGAAAATGTTTTTGCAATAAAAATGGGCAAATACTGGACATACTTTTTGTGGAAGGGAAATTATATTGAGTGCTCCTCAGTTTTTGTAGGGAAACGCTTCGTAAAGGCATTCACGCCTGTTTTATATACAACAAAGCTGGTCAAGCAACTGTTGTAAAAATAGGTGATTTAGTCAAAGCATGAAAGTGCTCAGGAAGATTGTCCTAAATGTAATTGGGTAAACGTGGCACTTTCATCTTTGTAAAATTAAACAGCCTACCCTCCCCCGCTCTCCCATTCTTCCCCGTTTATTGCAGGTAAGCCGCCCCACAGAAGATAACAGGACATGACAATACGTCTATTCCAGCTCTACAAAGAACAGAATATTTTTTGTATTCGACAGTAAAAGAGGCACTGCAATTAAAGGAACGACGATTTGTTAGCACTGTTTAAAAAACGAATTTTGGCATACACTGATGCTGATAATTAAGCAAGGCTGCGCTGAAGGCTGGACGGCTGGTGGTTTTGCGCGGACTCACTTTAATAGGACTGCATTGGACCCAAAATGCTGTGTTTGGGCTGCTGCACAGAGCGACTGAGTCATCTGCTAGTGCGAAATGCAGTGACCGGCATCAGTAAAGTTAACGTACTGCAGCTGTACTGTAATGTCCGTAGCACGGCCGTATTTTCGGCAGCTTTAGTCCGGCTGGAGTCCGACGACCGCATCTCGGCTGTCCCCCGGTGGCCGTACTTCGGCCGTACACGGGTGGCTTTTGAATGGCCGGAGCCCTACGGCTGGAATCTGGCCTTATGAATGTAATACCCCTGCTACACTGGGGTCTAAATGTCATTTGAACCAAATGTCATTTGGCTCAAATGCCAAGTTGTGCTGCTACACTAGGTTTTTAAATGCCATTTGGCTCAAATGACATTTGAGCCATATGAGCACCGAGAGAGACATTTAGATTTCAAATGCCATTTCCAGCACTCTCGGACGCAGCGTCTTCGATCGGCAATAAAAAATATAATACTTTCATACGTAAAACAAACAAAATATTGTTGTTTGTGAAACTTTGTTCACTGTTTATTTACTTAAAATACGAAATCAACATATTTAATTTTCATACTCTCAAAACCAGTGGGTCAGTTGCAAAAAACACAAACAAAAACAACACAACACACCCATATTTAGAGTCAAAACTGGTGTCTGTTCTAATTTGATATCATTTTACTGCCTCGGACTGCTCCTAAGTTTGATTGTTGTATTAGTGTACGAAAACGGAATGGGGCAACAACAGTGCCACTACAGCACAGCGAACAGTTGTGAAAGCTTTCAAATGCCATCGAAATTGTAGTGTAGCACGGCGGATTCTGAATGGCATTTGAAGCAACCCATTTGATTCAAATGACATTTGGTTCAAATGACATTTGGACCCCAGTGTAGCAGGGGTATAAGTCGGTCGACTGACCGACGGACGCTGGCCGTTGGACAGCCATGATAGTACGGCCGTATACGGCCAAAAGGCCCACATGTGGACACGGGCCGAACATGGCTCCCGGAAAAACACCGGACAGAAAATCACCGACCAAATTACACAGGCTTGATTTAGGCCGACCAGTCCTGTGCTGCCTGGGAATATTGGCTCGGCCATGCTTTGTCTAAACTCTTGCTCTACACTCTTGTAGGTTTGTGATAATAAAACCTTGTATGGCTTGTTTTTGGGCCTTTTTCCGACAATGTAGTAGGAAACTGCATATTCCCAAACATTTATGCGTAAACATGGTATGTCAAGCACAATGAGTTGTTCCGCCTTTGAGTTACTTTATGATCTGATAAGTTAGCATATTTTATGGTCACTGTTGTATAATGCCTGTGTCAGTAATGCGGTAGATGCAATGTATATTTATCTGTAACGCACTTGCCCCTAAAGCCGTTTTTATTACCCATGTTTTTATTAAAGGTCAATATGTGAAAATGCCATTTAGAGCATAGTGTTACCGTTATCGTATTTATTTTTTATACGTGGGTCATTTTCTGCGCAATGTAAAACAGACTGCTAGCCATATCTGAAATGTACCCGTACTACCACCAAACAAAGTTTTATAGTATATTGAAAAGCAGTGCACGAGTATTAATAGTTGGTTTCGTAAGTATTTTAGCGCAATTATCTTGTTTCTTTTACATGCAGCTAAAACCCAGATCAGGATTTTGCGGCTGAAGACAAAGCGTCATTGTGCCGCTCTAGGTGCCTCAGACTAATTTTTATAAAGAACTGTGCTCCGATTAGCAACGGTTGGGAACTGTCAAGGACCACACTGCTGCGGCAGTTTCTGCTTTCCAATTGTTGGCATCACTGCAGGTCATATATCCAGGCTGTGTAAAAATGGTGCCTGCGGTTTTCTTCTGATACCAATGCATCCGCCTGCCTGGCATATGACCTCGCTTTATACCGACAAGAAAGAAAAAAATAGACAGCTTCCAAATGTCTACAGGAACACCGTTTTATATAAACAGCTGGTCTTAAGGTACCTAGAACGGCGCACCGGATTAACCCATAATCATTTTACGTAAATCATTCTTCCAGTGCCCTTACCTACCCTTTTGTCTGGAACAGCGATCCGTATACTTATATTTGGGACGCGGATCCAAATAACTTAGCTGCAAAAATATGTGGTGCACTGTTCCACTTAATTTTCAGGATATGTAAAATATGGTTCCAAATATACAACTGAAACTTTTTGGAGAAACGTTTCATTTACTAAGTGTATCTTATGTGGATCCAGATTAACAGTGGGTCTCGCTGTTCGGGGTTATCTGATGGGCAGACTTTTGTTTGCGTTTCGAAAGGAATTTTTTTCTTGGCGGCTTCGTGAGGCCTGGGGGAGATTTGATGCCGCACAGTTGCTCCACATTCAAGCAGTATTTTAATTGCATTTGAGATGTAAGCAAAAGTTTGAATGTAACCGTTCGCCTTTGAGGCATCTCTACTGATAGTTGATACACCGATTCCGCGATTATGTATCTTTCATCATTGCCATTGGTATTGGCTTAAGGAACCCACCAGTCAGCTGCATCATATACTTTATATAGGGCAATCCCCAAGAAAACATGAGGCTTGCAACCTAAAGTAAAAACTAACATGTTCCAGCGTTTCTTGATAAGTGGCAAAAGAGCGCAGTTGTAATGTTTGATTTTCAATTAGCGGCTCCTGCTAGCAATAATGGTTCCTCACACTTCCAGCAGTAGTGCTGAATATTCTTTGTTCACTAAAATACCAAGGATCCGCCACCAGGGGGCTGACGCAGTCGCCAGCGCGTCGCTTCAGCTCCCGATTTATGCTGCCGAAACGCGGATTGACAACAGTATACGGTCTAAGCACTGTCACCAGCGTCTGTACAACGACGAAAGGAACCACTCGACACCTGGGTGCGGCGCATTAGACCCCTGCTGCCCAAATCATCATCCAACCGAGATTCGCGACCTCGCCGACTCAGCTAGGCCTACATTGTAGGCCTAGCTACATCGTTTCTAACCAGCGCCGGCGCCTCGGGCCCGAGATGTACGACGCGCTTCCTCCATACGCATCGCCAAGCACCGACATGGATACTGACCCTGACAGCGGGCGAAACCTCCCACCAGACAACCCATGGATTACTGTTCTGAAGAAATGTGCCAAGAAGACCACTGCTACCGCCACGACGTCAAGCCAAGCCACCGGCCAACCACAGGTACACAACGCGCCGACTCCCAAGCCCTCACCCTGGGAGCCTCCGCCACGTCTACCGCCTACCAACTACACGGTCATCTTCCGCCCACGAGCCGGCCTCAACGTTTCCACCCTGACCACCGCTGCACTGACCGAAGCTCTGTCAACCAAATGTGAGCTGCCGCTTCCGACTTTCTACCATGCCGTCACGCTCTTGGTACAACGTACTCCCAATGTACTGGTCGCAAGCACCGCGGATCCCGAGCTGGCTGTAAGGCTGAGCGACATACAGCAACTGCAAATTTTAACTTCGACCTACGAGTTTTCTACGTATATGAAGCCACCACCGGGAACTTGTCGCGGGGCCATCCATGGCCTTGACTCTTCGATAAACAAGGACAACCTAGGTGCCTACCTTCAAGACAACTACCCCACCATCCTCCACGCGCGTATCATGGGCAACACCCGCTCCGCGCTTCTCACATTCCAAGGGACTCGCGTGCCGTTTTACTTGAAGGGGGGCAGAATGCTTCTTCGCTGGCGGCCTTTTCGCCGCTCCGTGCAAGTGAGCCGCGTCTGCGGTGAATTGGGGCACCGCATGGACGTGTGCCCTAACCCTGACAGCCCGAAATGCCTCAACTGCGGACAACCGACTCCGTCAGCAGACCATGTGTCTATCGCTAAATACCGATTGTGCTCCCAACCCCATACCACGGCGCGTAAAGACTGTCCGCGCAGCTTCATCCCCAACTCGCCGACCAGCAAGACGTCCACGCAAGCCGCCGACAAGGTAAGCTGGTCTGCTCTTGCCTCTCGCGCTCCCACTGCTCGACTCCCTCCCCAACGCGACACACAAAAATTTCCCCCGCTATCCCCACTCACGACACTCCCCGCCACCATTCCCCCGGCACTCCTCGACCTGATCAAAAACCTGCAACAACAAAATGCCGACCTCCTACGCCGAGTAGAAGCCCTTGAAGCAGAGCGAGCCCCCAAGTCGCAACCACCCGTGTCCGTCCCCGTGGTTACCCCGCCTCTCACACGAGCCGACGTAGAGGAAATCATTGACGCACAATTTGCGGCCCGCACCACCCCACACGTTCAGCAGCAGGTACAGCAGTCTACAGAACACCTAAGCAAAATGATAACCGACTCCGCCAAAAGTATCTTCGATCTGCTTTCAGAACGCATTTCCTTGCTTGAACACGCCCTACTCCCAGACAACCCACCTCAAGCCAAAAAATTTCCCCGCATTTCCCCGAGGGGAAGAATGTGAAAGTGCGAATGCACGAGTTGAATTTGCGCGGTTCGGTAATGTTCGCGAAAGAGAGATCACACACACACACACAACTACAAAGAAAGAAAGATGCATTTATTCACAGACACCTATTTGTGTTGTCGTTGTACTTGATTGCTAGAGCGGATCTCAGCTTTGAAATTTCGTGTCAGTACTCCTTTAAGCGGGTGCATTAGCCCTTCTCACGCCCGATTCCTGGCCAATCCCCCCCGTGGGTATGTGTCATGCACAGACACCTATTTGTGTTGTCGTTGCACGTGATTGCTAGGGCGGATCTCAGCTTTAAAATTTTCGTGTCAGTACTCCTTTAAGCGGGTGTATTAGCCCTTCTCACGCCCGATTCCTGGCCAATCCCCCACGTGGGTATGTGCCATGTCAGCGGCCAGGCAGCGCGCGCCCATTTCCCCCCGTTGCCAAGGAAGACGAGGAGATTCCTGGCCAATCCCCCACGTGGGTATGTGCCATGTCAGCGGCCACGCAGCGCGCGCCCATCTCCCCCCGTTGCCAAGGAAGACGAGGAGCGCGCGCACCCGCAGCTGTTGCTACGTGGGCGGACGGCGGTCGCCGGAATTCAGGGTCGCTTATAAAGTGCATTCGCACTTAAAAGTTTAAACCTGCGTGCTGATATGTGGTTTTATAATAAATTCTCTTCTCATGCACCGCGTGATTCCGGCAGACGCTTGTCATCCAAGCTAATGACACCGAACGAGCTACGTCAACAAGGGGAGTCCTTAAAGTGCTCTGCACTTATACAATTTTCACTTGTCATCCTCCCACGGACGCACAACGCAACACACAACAACGTAATTTTTGCAGGGCATACTTCGTATCCGCCGTGTTCTCCAGTCATGAATGAATGAGCATATCAAAAATTGAAAGAACTTCATGTGCAGAAGAGAATCAGAGTAAATATTTGCCCAGTTTACAACGTGACAGAACGTCCGCACATAACGAGGTAACCGTTACTACGTGACTACCGAACGTTCTCTGTTCAGTATCCTACATTTTCCCGGGAAGAACCCACGAGACGGTCTCGTAGGTTCTTCCGTCCCCTGGTATAAGGAGAGGCTTCTAGGTAACCAATGTATAGTTCCTACAAGCCTCCGCAGAGGCAGAGCATGACATCAAAGCCGGGCGCTCAAATGCAGCCGCCTGGGCGGAAGCGTTGCTATACAGTCCACTAGGAGATCTAGATGCGAACAAGGATGTGGAAGTTTGCTTTAATGTTGACGCTGAGTTTTTGTTTGCTGCTCCCAGTTTGTGGTTTTCATAAACAACAATATACATAACAAACCAAAATCCGGTGCATGAAGGCACGCGGTGCAAATTTCTTTTATTTGTCGCTGAAAATTTTTTGCCATCTTCTAATGACGACATTCAATCGAGACGCAGTGCAGTATCACTGAAAGTATACAATCTGCATGGCCCCGATCCCCTGGACCAGCCTCAAGACCCAAAGTTTTGACCCAGTCAAAACCGCTGTTTCCAGGAATAGACGAGGCGCAAGCACCCGCGGTACCGCATAGTATTCTTGTCGAGATGAAATGCCTTTTCCGTAAGGCATCAGTTGTACAATGCAGTTCGTGGTAAAAACAGTGTTGCTGGAGAATGTCAGCGACGTTTACGCAGCCCTTACGCCCTGCTTTAAGTATGCTTGAGTGCAGTCTGGCTCTGCAGTAGGCATAAAATTGCAGCAAATGATTGGCGTCTAAGTCAGGAAACGAACTTCCCCAAATGAACTGTTTGAGGGGAAGGCGGGAAAAGAAGTGGCCACCCTTTTTAAGTTGTACAGCTTCTACTTGCTTGGGCTGCATTCCAGCGCGTATAAGTTTTCCGGTTGTGAACGAAAGCACGATTATTAGGTGGGTACAGCTGCCGGTGTAAGGACATCTCCTTACACCTTTTAAGTGAGGACATCGCCTAAAAAACAAACCTTCTCGTTATAATAGAGTCACCAAACGGATGCGGCTGAAACCATTGACAGCAGCGCCCTACAGCATCCTCGTGCTCAGCATCACAACGTTCCAGCCACTCAACCACCGCGGCGGGTACCAAGACTTTTCACTCATGCACCACGATTTTCCACTCGCAGCCATGCACTCGAAAAAAAAACCTAGTGCATAATATTTCCAGCACTGTGGAGTAGCGGCCACTAATACCGTAATTACCCGATTCTAACGCGCCCCCGATTCTAACGCGCACCCGATTTTCTAGGCAAGAAACCGAAAAAACTTGCACCACCGATTGCAACGCGCAAGGAACTTTGTGAGTAAGAAAAACGAATGCGATAGAAACGGGCGATTTATTTCCCGAAGTAATCTCACTCATCTCACACCTCGTCGCTCTACGAGAGCTCCTTGTCGCCTTCCGCTGACCGCAACACCTCGTCATCGGTGCCGTCATGCGCGTTCATGATGCCACACTTCTGAGCGAACGTTCAACCATGTTCGATGGGATCGTGGGGCCCACGCCTCGCACGCCCATCCCGCGAGCTTCTCCAGAGGCGTACGCTTCAGCCAACCACTCGTGAATGCGTGGGAGCCGCTCGTAAGCCGCGGAAGCTGCGCAGCTTCATTGCCGCTGCTGCCATTGCTGTTATCAAGCGCGCATGTGGAATAATTTGACGATTTATGTGAACGTTGATAAAAACGCCTAGGCGTCTAGATCCGAAAAATTGTTGCTAAAAGCTTTGGCGCCATCTTGAGATGGCGATGGCGATGGGTGGAACAAAATTTCAGCTGTTTCGCCAGTTTCGGTTTCGTATCCGATTGTAACGCGCATGCGATTTTTCGGCCTATTTTTCCGGAAAAAAGGTGCGCATTAGATCGGGTAATTACGGTATTTCCCTTATGGAAGAAAAAAATATCTATTGGTAATTAACTATCTAGCTCAAAAATACCCTGGTAATTATTACACTTTCAATGAGGCGCTTGCCGGTATCCTTAAGAAGGCATCTAACTGCGGCATTTTTGGGAATGAACTAATTGCGCACTCATATATTCTGGCTGATAAAGGGACCCCGCAAAGTATAAAAATACCACGTCACATTGCTCGCGCACGCACCCCAACTCACTACAATGAAACAGGCTGCCTCTGAGTTACTCAGAATTTAACCAAGAAAAAGAAAGAAGAAATCATGACAGAGTTTGTGCCTTATCTGCCGCACGCACCCCGCTAAACTTGGTGTTGGGGCTCCTTCTATGCATGCCATTATATGGTGATACGCTGTCTACTCGGGCGCTTGGCAGGTAAAGCATTTGCTTTCAACCAGCTTAGTTTAACGCGCTGGTTTGTGGTGCGGACGGGAGCGCCGTGACGTGGTATTTTTCATACGTCGCCGAGTTGCTTTATCAGTCAGAATAAATTAGCAGGTAATTAGATCTTCGCTGAAAATACCACAATTGGATGTCTGGTGGCAACGTACAGGTCTCTTATTGACACTTTAATGATTACGAATGTACGTCTTGAACTAGATAATAATTACAAATAAACCATTATTTCCAATAACAAAATACTGCCCGCTACTCTATGGTACATGAAACAATATGCACAAGGTTTTCTTTGAGTAAAAAAATTGCGCTTTTTAAAAACCTTAGTGCATCATAGCTGGGACACCCTGTACATGAAAGGGTCATGTATGGCCTCTTACTTCACCCAGAAATTTTTTTCGGGCAATTCACTCGTGCTTATAGTAAGCTTACTGTAATGTGCTCGGTGAGGCTCACTGCGTGTATGCCTTTTCTGGATGTATTCGTTTTTTTGTATAAATACCTTTATATTTACGTACAAACGTCTTAAATTAACAGTGGAATTTTTTCTTTGTGCGATGTAATTGTACTGATTGCTGAGGACGATTTTGAACGGCGTCGGCGTGTAGCCCTTCATGTGTCTCCATAGGGTCCATGGAGGTGATTATAGGTAGCTTCTCAGGTTATAATATATTTTAATCAGATTCTTAAACTACAACCGCAGAAATCCTTTCCTATCAATACGTTTGTGTATAAAAGAGAAAAAAACTTCAAAGGAACTCGGAGTAGAGTACTGTATTGTGTATTATGAACCAATTTATAAATAAGTAATATGGTGTGCTGCCGTGTAGGCAGTAAGTCCACAAGTGATTCATGAGGGTAGTATTCGGACAGCTGAAAGACAGGGACTGGCGCCGAAGACTACGTGGTATCTCCAGATGGAGCCCCGATGGACAGACTGCCAGAGTTTCTTGTGCCCAGTCAGGGCGATAAAAGAAATAGAAGCGTGTGATGAATCCAGGGAGCTCGCAATAAGTTTCACAGTTTTTTATGAGAATGCTGTAGGTGGCTCATGCAGGTGGCTAACGTTTACAGCAGCTGCACGAGCACGCTCTCCGACACCAGGCCCGTCGGCCTTTTGCACTGGGGCGGCGTTCTCTTAGAGCCCGCTAAACTTGAGTGGCGTTTTTGATGCGCCGGCATGGTCTGTGTAGTATTCCTGGCCACTCTACAAAAAGGCTCGTGTAGGCCGTGCATCCAGTACACAAACGTTGTGCATTCGGCCATCACTCTTCGAAATAGGCCTCGTATATATTCTTCTCACTTGGCAAAGCTGATGTTCGGTTTTCAACGCGCGAATCGAACTAGAAGGTGTCATGCTAACGTTGGTGCGCTCATGAAAATGCGTCTGGAAGCTTTTAGACGGAACGTTTCCCCCAGTCGCAACCTTGTTTCCTTAGTTAAAACCAAGTGCTGGTGCCGTGATCGACTATGAACAAAGAAATACTTAAGAGAAGAGCAAATGCGTTCGTCTTCAGTATGTCTCCCGTTTTTCATCTCCGTCCCTTTTAAAGTCAGTGCAATCAAATGCAAATCTGCAAATCAATAACAACTGTCCCACTTCTCAGCCTTGTGAAATATTACGCCTTTTTTTGCAGAAGTCTGCCTGGTTGAATCCCGCGACTCGTTCGATATCGTCCGAAAAGCCCTCTATATCATCAAAGGCATCCCTGTGAAGTAAGCTGGGGACACAAGGATGCTGCCGCCATAGCTTCGGTGTATTCCCTTCTGTGCATTATTCGGTGATGGACATGGATGTTCACAGCACGAAGCCTCTCGGATCCCGCCTAAGACTTGCCAGAGGAGTCCACGACACCAAAGAGTTCACCCGCACCGCATTAGTATAGGGTAAGAACAATGACGGTGAAGTAGTATGGGAAAGGCGAGGAATTATTAAGAGACGCATGCAACAATATTCTGTAGTCCCGAAATCATGTTTCAATCGCTGGCAATGCCAACAACGCGGTTCGATGTGGTGCCTCCGCACATGGCTTGCGCATCTTCCGCCGCGCTCAAGAACAGCGTACATCCTGGGACATTCCGCACTACGTTGTTGTTATTAACATCCAACACAGAGAAGCCGCACAGATGACAATGTACCAACCGTAGAGTTGAGGAGTTGTTGGTCCCTAGTGGGCGCTGAACCTGCCGCTTTCATGCTGGTAGGGAACGCAAAATGCAGGATGTAGGGGTGCACGCGTCAATAGGTAGCCTTCGGTGCTGAAGATATAGTCCAGCTGCTTTCGTGACTAATGCTTCGCCTTGTCTGTACAAGAAGGCTCATTTATGCATTTCTGTTCTTCCAGGTAAGCACTATCATAATTCCAGTCAGTATTTTTGAAGGTGTTTTTCTTTTGCTAGGGCTTTACAGTGTCTCAACGCGGATTTGTGCTTCCTACAGTCTGAACAGGGAAGATTTCAATGGTTCATAATGAACAATTATTAAAAGCCGTGCATTGAAGGCCGTGGAAGTGTTGGCAGGCAGTACTATCAATTTTCTCCAAACGAAACATGCGTCTTACCTAATGATGTCTATCTGGCCACAAAAAAATTTGTGAACGTATGTGAATTTTATATTTTCATCCTTAAAAAGTGTTGTAACGCGAGCTTATTGGTGAATAAAATTAATAAATACCGCTACTTCTGTGCGAAGAAGGCGAGAGGTGAAGAGTACTTCAGGGACCTGTGTCGTATCTCCTTCTTAGTCCTATCGTATTGCCGTTAGTTTAAATTTACTGATTATCGGTTGGCCAAAAAGGAAAAGACCAACCCTGAATTCCCGTGAAGATGTCGAGTAACAACAAGGCGTAGAGCAGGCTATTCCAATTCAGTGGCAGGTCTTTCCACCCTCAGCGTCGTTCTGCGAGATAATCGGCAGAGTAGCAATCTCTTTTGTCCTGACAGAAGGCGGCATGGTAGCGGAATGACACGGAATGTCTCTGTAAGGAGAAGGGTGATTTTCCCGATCCTCTTTTTGGTGACTAATTTGACATGCTTGCTTTGTTAACTAATGGCTCCCCTAGCGTATTTTATGCTAGGAATTACCATTAAAGTATTTGTGGGAGGCGCAGCAAGGGCTCTTACTATAGAAATAAGTTTCAGTGGCCACGGTCGGTTACCTTCACCCTCATCATCCGTGGGCTAGATCAAGGCTTTTTGGCGGACTTGGAAATCTCAGTAAAGTCACAACGTTTTTTGCCTTAAAATATCATTGTCGCCGAGTTTGAGTTTGCGTTACCAGATGTAAAGCTTTTCCAAATGCACATAACAACCATGTACGCATTCCGGTATTATCCAAGCCAATGTAAGTGCTGAACGAGCATTACCAATTCCGCAAAACGAGACATTTTTGAACAAGAGAAACGGTGAGAAATGATGTCGAATAAGCTAGCATGAATTTGCGCCATAAAAACGTCAACTCCACAAAATTTAAAATAAAATGTCCGTTCTTCTAACGCTGTTCTGGAAATGCAGATGGAGAGAAAAAAAATGGCAGCATGGAACATTGAACGATAGGAAACTAGGGCAAACTATACACTTTTAAAAGAAAGGTCATAGTTGGAAGCGTTCAAGTTGATGACCATATAAAGGACATTGGATTTCAGTCAGAGGGGCAACGGTTAGTAAGTATTGTTATAAATCTGGAACTCGCAGCTTACTATTTACAGAATATTTGCGAGCAGGACGACATGTCAGAGATACGTGACCCTTGTTCCTCTCGTTGATTTTTTCTTAATTTAGTTTTCAATACCTTTGAACATTTTCGCATCAGATTTTCAATAGGGGAAATATCCAGAAAGGAGTTCTAAAGTTTTTACAGCATGTCGAATCTGATATACCGTCGGGTAAATATTTCACTTAATTTTGTTTTACTATGTTAGTTTCATCTTTTCTGGCGCTCTTTTCAATAGAATGTTACGATTTCTAACAAAGCACCTTGCCAGCCCCTAGAAGTTTGCTCTGCTTTTTTCTTTGGATTAATTCGAGCCATTTCTATTCGTCTATATTTTTATTGCTGTATTTTGTGGCAGTTGACTGGCAGTTCGTGAGAAGGGTGATAACCCGCATGTGTCGTCTGCCCTTCAAACGTTCCGTTAAACGAGTCGCTTGAGGATATGGGAGGTCAGTGCCGCTCAGAGAGCTGAAAAAACTTATCTTGGATCTGGCTTCTCATAAACAGATCATATATATATATATATTCGGTGTTCATAAATCAGAAAGAAGATAGAAGTTATTTTGCATATGCGCGCTTCCAGTCCTGTAAAGACCAATGACCGCGCAGGGACTTCATGTCTAAATAGCAATATCCGAACAGAGGCTGCTCTCTCCTTTTCCGAAAGGGTAATTCGCATTGCGCAAACCTTCTGTCCAATGGGTTCGTTTCTAAGAAGCCAATTGATAGCTTTGTGCGTCGTGTGGATGCTGCAGAGGAGCAAGGGTAATGAACTGAATTTTAGAGGTACACAGTTCTGTATGAGAGCAGTGACTTTATCTTTTATGTGGCCTTACAGGCAAAATACAACTTGGTTTATATTTAAAGATCTAGCATTCAGTGCTTTACTCAGCTTCATTTCAGAAACAGAACACGTTTTTAATTCGAGATAACGCGACAGCTATTTTAAGACTCAAATTTCCCGCAACACTGCCATGTTCATGGGCATGAGTAACGTCTTATTGGCCACAACTGACAGAATAATCTTCATTGCGCTAACTGCACGTGAGCATTCAAGTGATAAGATCAAACGCAACCAGATGCCATACTACAAACATTCGGTCATGTGTCTTAGCGATGGCTTTGTTTGGCGGCACCTAATCACAGAAATGCGATTGTATGACCTCATAGAAAAGTTGCCCGAAAGTGACGAGGGAGTGAACACGGCATCATATGTTTACTTGTGGCACATGGCAGCAGTTTGTATTAGTCCAAAAGAAGCGTCGGAAATTCTCCCTGTCACGTCTGGAGTTCCAGAAGGTCGTGGCTTGGCTCCCGATATCTTCATCGTTTACATAAACGATCGATCCGCCCAATCCAAAACAAAAATCAGGCTCTTGAGTAGTGAATGCATTATTTACAGAAAATAATTTCACCTGTTGATCACATAACTCCAAATTAGGCTCTAAAATTTATTTCCAAGTGGTGTGATCATTGTAAGTGGGGAATAAATGTACACAAATCTGCATTTTTGAAGGTAACCAGAAAAACGCGTACCTCTGAATTTCCTACACGATAAACGACACGCCCCTCACCAAGGTTAACGAGTATAAATAGTTAGTAATAACCATAATACACCATTTTAGGTGGCGATTTTGTGTCAACGACATTATGTCGTCTGCTCTAAAACACCTATTTTTCTCAAGCGCCGCCTCAGTCTTGTGTCTATTGAGGCAAAGCTGCTTCCGCACAACACATTCGTGAGGACAATCCTTGAATACGCGAACGTAATATGGTTTCCTTCTGAAAGAGTGCCTATTCAAAAGTTGAAGCAATGCAACAGAAAGCGGTTAGGTTTAAATATAACAAATACAAAATACCATAGTCACCTTCGGAGTTATTAAAAAAACCTAATTCTTGACAGTGAAAAATAAGGCAAAATTAGCGCGTTTAAAGCTTATATCCAAACTGCCGCATATTCAACTAACACTAGTACTTCAAACTTTATCTGGACCGTACAGGCACGACCCACGCGTAAGATGCACTCTTTTACACTAACTGAGTTCCATTGTGACACTCGCTGTTTCAAACACTCCTTTTTCCCTCTAGCTACAAGAGAACAAACTAAGCCCACCCATCCCGAGTGCTACTTCAATGATCAAGTTTTTAAATCGTTCAAATACAGATTGTGGTAATTTAATTTTACTGAGCTCTAAATATCTCGCGATAGAAGCATGTGGTCATCATCTGTTTCTATGTGTCACTCTGACTTACCAGTATTGTACATTACGATTCCTTTTAAATTTGTATGTATTGCTTTAAAAATCAACCTATTATAAACCTTTTCAATTACGAAAGCTCTCTGAAATTGTTATAGTGATCACTGTATGCAATTCAATGACATTTCTGTCAATGTGTAATATTCTCACCGTGGAAGCCAAACCGTTCTTTTATTGTACAATAATATTGTGCGCTCTGTTTTTTGTTCTATGCTTTTTGTTCTGACAATCATAGTGTGATGCTTTTTTTCATCAATGTACTTTTTTTGCCCGCCTGCAATCATCTCTCACGAGATTGGAGTTTGTTCTGAATAAATAAGATATATTATTATCTTCGTTATTTGTCAGAAGTTTGCGACAAAATTGGTATCATTGTTATAAAAAAAGCAGTTTTTTCGATGAACCAAACTTTTATTTGCCTTCATGGCCCTTTTAACCCTGTTCCTATTGTCGTGCCAAAATCGACGTTTGTAATATTATTTGTATGATAAGGCAGATACTTTTGCCAGCATTCCCTGTGGGATGCATTAGAGGTAATGGATTGTACATATTTCTTCAGTATGCTTATTCTTGCCATATTTTAAATTCCGGACGTTTGGCTATAAAGTGGCCAGGTTTCCACTTCTTCGGCGTCATACCAGGATTCCCTAAGCTTTAGGTCTTACAGCACTCGCTCTGTTGTTTTATTTACTAGTGTTTCTGGCGACAGCCGAATGCGGAGTACGCTATGTTGGGCGGTTATTGTAACAACGGCTTTCTAAATTTCACAACCCTCTACAAGCGATAAGAGAGTTTGTAAATCTGCGAAAACTTCGCGTAATCTGGTTCTTGAAGGTACGACCCAACATACGCGTTTACAGCCGCATTTCAAGTGGAAGAAATTGGTGAAGTCAGAATACACCGGCCTAACCGCGCCCACAGAAAATAGAAATTAGGTGCCGTTTCGCCGCGACAAATTTTAGGTTGATCTCCACGGCTGCACACGTCAACAGAAACAGCTCAAACTCGTTCTTCGCAGGCGCACGAAAAGCCTATCGCGGTAGCCGTCCTTATTCAGACACTTGACCACCTCCTCATTTAGATTGACAGAAGAGGAGCACTGCGAGGCCCTCCCCCAACACAATGATGCAGTTCTTGGGGGCGACTGGTAACAGCAGCTTCACCCCAATGATGCGGAAGCCTTTATAAAAGGAAAAATAGAGACGTTTCACTCTCTCTTTCTCTCTCTCTTTGTAGCCGTCAAAAACACTGGCTTTTATCTAGATGTGCTGTTTAATGCAGCCGCAATACAATATCGCAACCAAGAGATTGTCATCAGTTGGGAATTATGTTGAACATATGGCCTGCTGAAAATGTTTTTTTCTACATGCGGCTAATAAATTAGCCAGGGTATTCAATCATCTGCAACCAACATCTAGAAAATTATAGGTTCAGCTTCCAATCAAAGAAGTTTTCATCAACCAATCTATTAAATTATTTTCTTTGAAAAGGAAAAGTACAAGCTTGAAGATCGTGCAGCTTGACAAGGTCCCAACCCCATTTGAATGTCCATTCTGGTATAAAAAAAGTATTTCATTTAGGCCCGTTAACAGTTTATTTGGGTATTTCTCGCAATAAACCAGCCTTAGTGATGCTACTTGACGCTTTTATGCGGCATACATCATACTCAGAACGAGCTATCTCCAAATACACATCGGCAAGTGCCTAGTACATCGTGTCTACGCAATACATTGTGGAGTTTTATAGTGGGTATATCCATATTAAAGGGTAGCTTCCTGCGTGCCACTGTTTGTGTCCGTGCGCACCAGGAAACGCACTTCAACAAAGCCAAGTTCCTCAGATGATGACGATGACTGTGGGTGAAGGGAAGAAAAATAAATCCCTTCTCGAGGTCGCAATCGAATATGGGTGCATGGCGTAATGAAGCCGACGTGTATCAGATTGCGCCATTCCGGTGTGTATGAATGAATTTGGATTTGGAGAGGGCTGCGTAACGCACAAAATTTGAAAAAAATCATGCACCCCTTCGTCTAACGGCGACGATGGTGAAGCGACGCTTTATTTGTGCAAAATCAAAAGGTGAACGGTCAAAGCCAAAACCACTGCGATCAAATATTGAAAGTGCGTGCGAGGCCAAGTCCAAAGTAAGACGACAACCAAGCAATCCGTCAGCACACGGAAGCTTCGCGTTCAACCACCCTCGTCGTTAGGGGGTGCATGAATTTTGCTGAGGGACACACCCGATGCTCGCTGTTATTTTTTTTATAATGAACTTATTTCTTCTATGAAAATAATGAGACGAAGGCCGGGTTTGTATAACGTTGTCGTATACAATACTGCTGCTTTCTGTAACACCGTGGGGGCGTAACACTCATCAAGGCTTTGGGGAACATGCACAGGCTTCAAAGCGTTCGTCAGACGTTGTGTAGTCAAAACATATTCTGTCCTAACACGGGCGCTTTATGACATCAACTGCGCAATCGTAACCGCGTTTTCAACGTAAAATACCTTAGTAAAGCGAAAGCTTTTTAGTGGGCCCGATGGTGTTCTATCAAAAAGCTAATGCATTTCCTCATAAACTGGTTTGTCTGCGAAAAGCTCCGAGATCCCTGGACACACGACGCGTCCGTGAAACCACGCTTCCATTGTGTCAAAACAGTAACTTGAAAATCGCGACATAGGAATGGTTCAATATCAGAGAATACGTGGCTCAATGATGAAGAAGGAGTCAATAGTATGTCTTTATCACATAAATGATGTATCAGTATGCATTTATTTCGCTCGCAGTTGCGTTAACTTAGTGCACGAAAAGTCATTGCATGGGTGTGTTCTTCGTCTGCGATTTGTCTTTGAAAATTTGAATATTGATTTGGCGCGCTTTCAACATAGGTGTGATGCAGTTTTAGCTTTTCCGGTTCTTTCAAATTCCCTTCTGTAAATGTCGGTTTACAGAATGGAATGAAACTAAGCATGCTAAAGCACCATCCAAAGCCAAATACCTTGATGTATTTCTTGTGCAAGAAACGACAACGGAGAAAAAGAGCATGAGCGGTGGGACAATGGCGACAGGGGTGAGAGTCGCGTTGCAGGTGGAGCCGAAAACGATACTTTACAAAGTACTATCGCATCTCGGTCTTGAAAAACATGGGTGCCCTTCCATTCTGTGAAAATAGATGAACCGCGAAGCCGGACGCAGTCGACGAAGGGCACGCAAAGAACCAGGTTTGCTTGTAAGCTGCGGTTGAGCATACCTCCTAGCCATTTAGCTGGAGCTCGAGCTGTATTCTAACCAAAGGTTAGAGATCTAAGCTCTAGCCAAATGCTCGAGCTGTATTCTAGCCAACAAGCATGGGGCCGGCTGTTTCCTTCCCAAGTGGTAGGCATTTTACCGTCTTTGTAATACAGAGCCGAATCCGCTCGACCAGTAAAGACAGCACACACGTCTCATTCGGCTGCTTGACGTCCACGTGTCCACGTGTCTTGACGTCCAAGCCCCTCACCAGCCCACCAGGCTTTACGTGCATGCCCCCTTGCTCCCTTAAATTCCGCATGTGCAGGCATAAACCGGCAACCGCTTATGCGCTTGCCTGAAGGGACAGACAACCGATTTTTTTGGATTATATATTCTATTTTCCAAATGATTGGGCATCCCTTAAAACACCTGCACGCGAAAACGTTATGCTGATAACCCTCTAGAACTCTGTAAATCGACATTGTTAGATATACTAGCCGTACGTGTCACCCCACAAATAATGCTGGCAAACATGACCTAGACTACCATGGAAACATACTTTTGTCTCTTTGCGTGATGAAGAGCCGTATTTAAAAACTTGTCCACAGCTAAAGAAGTGGTGAATTGCAGGTTTTTTTATTTTTTATGTGTTATTAAACACTAGATGGAATCAGCTATTCTGCATGGTGGTGCCAACTGTTGGGATGCACGAGGTAGAACGCTGGCTTTATGTTGCGGAGGTCGGCAGTTCGATTCTCCGCGGGAGTGTTTTCTTTTTTTAAGCAGCCGTTGCCGTTTTCGGAAACCTAAAAGTAGTATATCAGCAGACGAAACACCGCTGCCTCAGGCAGAATCGTCGCACAACGTACAACTAAAGCAGGAAGCTCCTTCACTGGATCTGTTTACTGAACACTCCCGTTGATTCTGGGCATGGAGGTTCATTTAGCAACACTTAGAACAACCCAGCGGTGGCAGGCGACGTGTCTTTATATTTTCAAAAGTAGGCTTAAAAATACATCTTCAATTTAAACTCATTGAAATACTTGTGTTTAACGGTATTCAGTAAGTGAATAAACGTTTCAAAAAAGCGGCCGCTGCGCCCGGGAATCAAAACCGTGACCTCATGCTCAGCAGAGCAACGCCTTAGCCACTGACCCACCGCGGATGTTATAAATTACCTCTAGTTACCCGACTACGTAACGCGCTGGCTTTCATAAGAGCTAGAGCGTATAGACCAGACAAAAGAACGTTCTTTGTCTCTTTAAGCGTGAAAGACAGCGACATACAATAGTTGTGAGACCGGGGTGGGCCATGGCGAGGAGGAATATCGGTGCGGCGACGAGTAAAGTGGCTTCACCGGAATGAAAACGGTGTAACTTAGACATACCTGGCTTCGCAGTAAAAAGAGTGGTTAGCGATTTTGTGGTGAGTCTTTCGGCTTGCGTCGCTCCACCGATTCCGTTTAACTAGCCCCGAGGGGCGTGGATTTATTAATTTGAAAGTCTAATAATGCCTAAACAGTAGCCAGTACGCCGATCATTGCATATTATACCTCCACCAAAGCTCGTTTAACGAAGCCGCCGTTACTAAGTGAGAGTGAGTGACGCATTAACGTTTTTACAAAAAGTTTTCTGACGATGTTAAGAAATCTGCAGGTTATACGCCTTTGCAAGTCGAAATCCACACGAATTTTTTTCTCCTGAGTTTTCCCTGTTTAGCTTCGAGTGATTGTTCTCTTTTTCACACAGAAATAATTCCTTCCTTTATTTTCGTGACTCCTGCAGTTCTGAAAAAAAATAAGGGCTTGTGACTAAAAGACACAACGCTTTGTAGAGCTGGAACACATATCATACAAAATATAGTTCAAGCAAACGCGTGGCTTCCTATGCATAAGGCAAGCTAAAGAAGAAAGAAAGTTGTCTTAAATATATTTTTATGATTATAAAGTACGCAGTAAAGGAAAGTAGGGATATAAATTACGTTCACTATTAAATTAGGGGCTCCTGCTTCAGAAACAAGTCTGCCAAACATTTCGATGAATAGTGCTGAAGGTTGATCATATACGCAAATGCCAACGTCCTTTTTCATGCGGACTCAGATTTTTCTCCGGGTGATTGACATCACGTCGCACGTTTGCATATAATTACTATCTAAAAACGGGCAGTGTTCTCCTGGTCAATGAACTGCCTACTGTTGGTGGACGTTGGGGTACAGCGACATGCACGCCGTCTCACACAAAAAAAAATTACGAAGCGCTGTTTCGTCGGGGTTAAATTTGGTTCAGACATTTACCATAAAAAGAAAAACGTAAAGTGAAAATATCTGGAGTCAGCCACCACTTTTAATATGTGTGAAGAAGAAAAAAAGTATTGCCACTATGGGTTCTCTGAATGACCCACCGCAGAACAGATATCCAGTAGTCTGGCCGTCGCTATGGAATAGAAGCGGACGCAGCGCCAGACAGTGGGTGCGGTGGTGTGCGGCGCAGAGCACCCACGCTCTCTTTGGACTGTTAGGCCCCTGGGTAATGCGTGGTTGTATTTGCTTTCTTTTCTTTCTACGTTGCGGTTGCGGCGAGGACTTCAACCCTTTCTACAGCAGACACATGGCATCGGAGCCCCCCTGACGATTTGAGCGGCTCATCACGTGCGTTACGGCGATTTTCCTCTATAAAAGGCCTGATGAATTTCCGAGATGCGTCCGCTTGTACCTGATGAAAAGGATCGCGCTAACAAGCACGGGACGGAAGGAATGCGCTAAGGAAAGCGCTAACAAGGACGGAGCCCCTGGGACCACTCCTGAGGTGTATGAGGGCATAGCTGTGGTGTCGGCACATTTAGTTACTGAAGAAGTCACATTTCTTGATGAACACTGACAGGTCTTTGGTTGCTTGCATGTGCAGTCAAAATTTGTTTTGTCTGCTTTTGTTTGTTGCCCACGTGCTGACGAGTTGTAAGTCAAATCTCGATATAACCAATCACGCGAGACCACAGAAAATCATTCGTGGTTTTGCAATATCGTTGTAACAAACAACTCGCGGTTAGAAGGCAATGCTGAAACGTAGGAATGAAAATGACGTACGTTAGAAGTAGACGTGCGTGGAGACAGGCAAAGTCTCAAACAAAAATGCTTCGCTTACTTAACCGCTGCTTTATTTGAAGAAATAAGTTATATTCTTCTCGTTCTTTCAGCACGCACGACCGATTAGGAATGACTCTACATATTCCCCTTGCACAACAACTCAACGGGTACATCAATGCAGCGAGCAATGAAAGTCCGGAATTGGTTCATTTGCACTAAAACGTCAACGTTTGACACGACCTCATCTTCTGCGTTCGTTGAACCACAGTCTTCTTCCTTCGCGTCGTCATCGTACCTAAAAATGATGTCACCTCTCACTTCTCTGCTTTGTCGCTAGCTGCATTCATCTTTGTATATCGCACAAACTTCGCAGCAAAATCACCCACAACAAAATATAGCTGCCAGCACACGTGATTACCGTGAAGAATGACAGATCGGCAACCGTCACGCAATTCCATGAGAGTGAAAAGAGGCAAGCTACGGCCGCTTAACTGATGGAGGCTAAAAGCAAAAACGCCCGTGTGCGTGATTTCGACGCACGTTAAAGATCCCCGCTGTACCCCTATAATTGTACCCCTATAAAACGTGCCTATTTCAGTGCACTTAGTCCGAGCGAAGTCGGGTTCCCCGAATGACATTTTGGCTGCGCGCTGCTAAACGACGACAAAAAGTGTCCTTGGGCAAGCTGTCAGCGACGATAGCTGGCGTAAATATCCCGCAAAAATACTTGAAATTCCACCTCTTTGTCAGGTGAGAATCAATGTAAACACTTTGTTGTGTTTGCATTGTTCAAAACTGCAACCGGCGTCTGTCACAAGTCCACAATAACTCTGTTGGGAATGCAACTGAAGACCGGTGGTCATACTTTCGCTGTTATACGTTGCGTAGCGAATCGCAGCGGCATTATCGTCGAGGGATAATTACCAGAGAGCGTGGTTGTAACCGAAGAGACTGTAACTGGAACATGACCGCAGACTGTAACTGGAACATGACCGCAAAAAGCACCTACGCGAATGCCACAGAGAACGGAGGCCATGGAAACACGCCTCACCAGGCGGCGCTGGCTTGTCGTTTAGTGATAGATTATTTTCTTCCTCGTTGCAGCTTCTGTTTTCGTAAAACTATCCATAAGTAGCTGTTATCAAAATCTAAAGACATCGAAACGCTCTTTCTTTTATATTGTGTTTCCCGATTTTAAGACCCCTATGGCCGAGACAACTCCCTGGGCGAGCCGGCCCGGATAAAGTGTGTTTCGGGAGCACACTCAGCTTAAAGTGCCTTCGCTGGTAAGTGTCATTCGCATTTGCTGTTTAGCTACGCCCGAATGACCTTTTAGCCGACTACACTAAGTGGAAGTGCACTGAAATGGGCCTGTTTGACAGGGGCATTATTCCGACACCCTCCATTACAGCGCGCCTGATCACTTGCGTAGCGTCGGCGCGTTAAACCCTACAATACATCAAGAAATGGGCAAACGCGGCTAGTCCTGTTAGGGTTCTGCACATTACACCTCAGCATTGCGGTGGCTCTAGGAGTTGGCACTCGACATGGAGATGATGATAGCTAGTGCGCTTAGAGAATAAATAGAAAAAAGGAAGTTTCTGTTTCACACAGCTTTGCCAGGCTGTTACTTTTAGCCGAATTCGTAATACTGATGTCCGTAAATTATAATAAGGAAAACAAATTACATGCGTTTTTCAGAAAAATGCGCCATGTCGAAATTCGCAGTTCGAAAAAATATTTACATAAAAATATAGGCAATCTGGCGGTGACTCTTAAAATATTCACACATCTGAGACATTCGTTAACGGGTACTTCGTATTACCGAGATCGGACTGTAGTACATATGCGCGTGGAAAACTCAATTTGCTTGCCTAGGCTGTGTTGTGTCTTCTGTCATTCCTTCCTGTACTCGTTAGCGCATTCGTTTTCATCATCCCAAACGACTTGCTCCTACCCCCGCCCCCCTCTTCTGCCCCCCCCCCCCCCCCTCCCCAGATACATTTGCATGTACCATCAACTGCGCGTGCTTTCCCCTGGTCAAACTGCCTTTCAAGCAGTCGGGCTGGCTGCTTAAGGTTTCTCACTTAAAGAGAAAAAAAATTGTCCTTGTCCAACAGTGCCATGTGTAACGCGACTGCCTGTCCCGTATTCGTGCATGAGAATTTGAGGCAGGCGCCAGAAGGGGGGTGGTTTCATACAGGCGATTAGGTTGCTCTTTAGGAAATGGGCTGATAAATTTTATTGTGTTTCCAAATTCCTGTCATTGGCCGCGCGATAACTTCCGGTGTTGGCAGCAGCCACCCAGCGTAAGCCAGAAAATAGGGCCCGGCGTGCTCATCGCCTCCGTCATCACGGGCAACGTATAGCCACCAGGAGTCACGCTTCTATGCCCAAAGGGGCCATGCGGACCAAATGCAAGTTTCATTGATTCGGAAGATTGCTTCGTTTAAATTACACTGACATTAATTTTAACGCAAACTTCACTCAAATAAGCCATAAAATTAGGAAAAAAAAAGATAATGGTCATGAGATCAGCTAGTTTTCGCCGCACCAATGACGTATTATAGACAGCTGGGCGATTGGCTGAGGCCGGCAAAAGCAAACGCAAGTTCAGCAGGGCTTAAGCTTGCAGGACGAAATGTTTTTGCTTAAATGTAATGAATATTCATTTCATAGAAGTAAGAATGGGCGAGTAAACCTTAGAAGTTACTGAAGTACACGTAAAGATAGAAGCAGCAGTGCTTACTGCTGTAGATACTCCGCGCACTATTCTTGCTTTAACTGCACATCAGTCCGGCGCTTTGGGGTTCTGACACAATACTGTCCGATTGGTGTAAACTACATTGTCTTACGTGGCCCTATTTGTCCAGTATACCCAATTTTTAACGAAACTATTACAACCAATTGTAACAAAAAAATTGGGCCCATCTCCCCACGAGGGGGGACTCGAGTAAATGCGTCGCGTAGGGAGTGGGTGTATTGCGTTAACGTTAGTGTTTGGGGGGCGGTGGTGGGGTGGTAGTGAATGTCTATTATTGCTTATTACTATTAATTATTATTATTTCTTTCGTATATTAATTATTACTTTCGTGATTTTGCGACTCGAGTCCCCCCTCGTGGAGAGATGGGCCCAATTTATCTTTTTTTTTGTGACGCAAGAAGTGAAGGCAAGGGGTAGGTTGTTGTAAGTCGTTATTTATTTATTTGTAGCTGTTGTCGTTGTATTGGACGCTGAGAACGACGGCTTCGTGGTCGCTAAAGTGTACTGTTAAGGGGTCTTTAGGCAGTGGTCGTGCGTTGCAGCAACTGGTGAACACGAGATTGATGCAACTGCTGCCGTGTATCAGCAGCTGCTTGACGTAGTTTGAATGAGTCAAGGATATAAGGCGCGTTCGTACCCTTTGATTCTTTGTCGCTTTTGTGGCGCAGTGGGAAGAGCACCATGTACCTCGCGTTCCGCCCACTGGGTCGTGGGATCGAAACCAGGCGCCGATAACTTATATTTTTTTTATATAGTGTAGGGGGAGGGGTGCGGACCTGTTGTTGAGAGCGAGGAGGGTGGCGTGATACGGGAGAATAGGAGGGGGGGAGTGGGCGCACCTGCGCGCTGAGCTGTTGCGGACGACGGCGGACGCTACATGTTAGTTAAAGAAATGCGCTGCATTTAAAACAAGCCGGGTGCAAATACGGGCGGGAGCAAAGCGAGGGGGTACAACGGTCCCCAGCAGTATAGTGGCGACATCCAGGGGGACTTTTGTAAAAAAAGCGTTCCGCAGTGCACAGCAGACTAACCAGCCTACTAACGTTCGTTTGAAGACCTGTCCGGCTACGTAATCGCACAAGTAACGAAACTCGCAACTTCACGGGATAATGAAAATTTTAATTTAAAATGGTTAATTTCTGAGTGAATAAAGCATCTTTTGCCGAAGGACAAGCGTGGGGACGCCATAAAACAAGCAATCTAACCAATAAAACAAACTGGTATTTTGTCCGCACGGCCCTTTTATATATGAGGGGCAGGCCTCAGAGCCGGGGCCTGCTGAACTTCGGGAGCGCACACAAAGGAATCGCGATGGTTTTTACAAGCAGTACAAGTCATCCCCGTCTTCGTTGGAGTTTCCTCGCCCCTCGCGGAATACTTCTTCCCCGTCTGGAAACTTCGCAGCTCAGGCAACTCAGGCTTAGCGGAATGAGCCTTTCGCACAACCTTTATCTGCGTATTCCCCTAGAGGCGCTTGAATGACCTATGAAGGCACGGTATTATCTGGGATGCCACTGATGACAAATAAGGCGAGCGCATCAAAGTTAACCTAATAATAATTATTTCGCTGTTGTCAGCACTTCGGGGGTGAGGGAAGATAGCAAAAAAATTGAACGAACAGCTCGGCTGTCTCCACCCCTCTAACTTTTTAGCTTGCATTAGTGGCTGCTGAAAAAGCACCGAGTCATCGCACAGCGTATTAGCCGGACTAGGAAGCATAATAAAACTTCTTAACAGCGCATTCAAATAAGCACCTTTGAGCATAAAATGGAGCGCCAGGCTTCCGGCGCTTGCTTCGCATATTTACACACTACGGCGTGAAAGGCAGTGACGTCATAGGCGGCGCATGAGGAAGCTAGATGGATTTCGGCCTTCTGAGAATACCATTTGGCAACAGTTACGCCATCGCAAACAAGCTATGCTGTCTAGACAGACTCGTTGCTACGAAGGCAACCGGTTGCATTTACTCTCAATAAGCCGAATAAGGCAGTGTTGATAATATATTATGAGGAATAATAGAAGTATTGGTAATATAAATCTCAGTAAACATAATAATGTTAACATGTATACGAGTAAAAAAGTGTATTTTATTTCGACAAAAATACGTTTCATTTGTTTGACCAAGAGATATGGAAAGAAGGTTGAACTCGAATTGTTGACACACTCCCTCCTTCCCAAACAAAGTCATGGGGGCTGAAAGTGAAGTCAGATATTGATGCCTACCGTAGACAGACGGGCGTAATAAAGACAAGAAGAATAAATAAAAGAATGAACCGCTGTAGACCATAAGTATACCTAACGTCTTCTTATGAACGTACGCGTGTACTAAAGACAACAATAAATAAACGAATAAACTGGTTTACATCAGAAGTATACCTAACGTCTTCTCCCGATTGAAATATTTCAATGAGTCCAGCCTAAATTAACTAACCGCTATCTACAATAAAGCAAAAAATGTGTTACATAATAAAATATGTTAGAAACGGAAGATTGCAAGTATAATTTGAATCGTCATTATAAGAACAGCCCTTATTGTTTGTCGTAGTATTCTGCCGCATATCCCCGTACCATGAAGGAGCACTGACGTTCTACGTTGTATGTTCTACGTTCTGTTTTAATTGCTTTCTTCGATGCTCAATGGCCCATCAACCTAGACACAATACTTGAAATACCTAATCACAGGGTAATTCACTAGGTTGCGTTCTTGAAAATCGCCGCTTCATGTGTTATATGCTACGACGGCGGCAGGCGCGTATACGACGCCATTACCTTACCGTTTGTGCGGACTTCAAAACGCTGCGGAAGACGGCAGAGGTTTCGTTTTAAACTTTCCTTCACCTGAGCTGACCGCCAGAGCTATGGGCCTTATGCACTGCAGTTTCGAGCTTGCACGTGGCACCACCTGGTAGCAGTGGGGTTGAGTTTTTTTTTTTTTTTCAAAGTAGAATAAACGTACACGGATCAGCTGCTTGCGACGACGAATGGCAGAATGCAAATAGTACCCGATAAGAAATAAAAAACACAGAACCATAGTTGCATTTGCGTATGTGTTCGGTAATTGGCGCACGACCAGCGCAAACAAATTCTATGCCGGGAAAATGTACAGATAGTCTTAAAACGATAGCGGGAGGAAGGCTACGCAGCGGGACGACAATAAACAGATGGACATACACCAGCCACAATTCGGAAACCCCTATAAACAATTTCATATATATGACTGCTAGATATCTCAAACATACGTCCCTGTGCAACTTCTAGTTTGCCTTTCTAAGCGACGTCAAGTGGACCTTGTTACGAAAAATATTAATGCCTAGCATTCTTTGCCGAGTACTCCCAGAGCCAGGAGCGTGTAAAGCCCTGCATTTCTACCAAAGTTTAGATATCGCGAAAGTTCCACCTGTAGCCACTATTATGGCGTAAATGAATATAACTGGTAGCACGAAATCTTGAAAGACTAAAAAATTGAAAAGTATTTAAAAGTGACGGAAAATGGCAAAACGTATAAGGCATGGTATTTCCACAATAATGCAGATTTCGCGAAAGTTTAGCCTATAATAGTTATAATAGCTTAAATGGAGACAATTGGTCGAACGAAATTTTGAAAAACCAGAACAAAATAGGAAAAATATAAAATAGTTACACAAAACGGCGAACCGTGTAACGCCCTGCATTTCAACAATAATGCAGGTTTCACAAAAGTTCAAAATGTACTCGTTATAATGACGCAAATGGAGATAATTGGAGGGATGAATTTTTTAAAAACTGAAGAATAAGAAAAATATTAAAAAATCACGGAAAATGGCAACACATATTTTGCATGGCATTTCCACAATAAGGCAGATTAGGGAAAGTTTCACCTTTAATCGTTATAATAGCGTAAATAGAGATAGTAGGTCGAACGAAATTTTCTAAACTAAAAAATAAGAACAATATAAAATAATTACGGAAAATAGCGAACCATGTAACGCCGTGCCTTACCGCAATAATGCAGATTTCGCAAAATTTTCAAATGTAATTGATATAACAACGTAAATGGGAATAATTGGGGGGATAAAATTTGGAAAAATTCAAGAATACGAAAAATATTAAAAAATCAGGGAAAATGGCAACACGTATAACACAAGGCATTTCCACAATAATGCAGATTTCGCGAAAGTTTCATCTGTACTCGTTATAATAGCGTAAGTGGAGATGATAGGTCGAACAAAATTTTGAAAACTAAAAAAGAATAACAATATAAAATAAATGCGGAAAATAGCGAACCGTGAAACGCCCTTCATTTCCACAATAATGCTGATTTCGCGAAAGTTCCAACTGTAATCGTTATAATAGCGTAAACAGAGATAATTGGTCGGACGAAATTTTGGAGTACTATAAAATAAAAACAAATTAAAAAACACGCAAAATGGCAAAATGTATATATAACGCCTAACATATCCACAATAACTTTGCTTTCCCGAAAGTTTCGTAATCACTATATTAGCGAAAAACTAGAAAAACAAAGATATAAAATAATAACGGGAAATCTCGAACTGTGTACGTCCGCATTTCCACAATAATGCAGATTTCCCAAAAGTTCTAAATATAATCCTTGTAATAACCTAAATGGAGATACCTGTTTGGAGGAAATCTTGAAAAACTTAAAAATTTGAAAAATATTCAAAAATTACGGGAAAGGGCAAACGGTATAACGCCGGGCATTTCCACAGTCATGCAGGTTTCACACAAGTTTCACCTGAAATTGTTATAATTGAGTAAATAAAAATAATTAGTCGAATGGAATTTTGAAAAACTAAAAAAAAGAAACATAAACGAAATACGAAAAATGGCAAACCGTGTAAGGCCGTGCATTTCCACAATAATGACGATTTCCCGAAAGTTCCACTTATAATCTTTATAATAGCGTAAATTGAGATGATTAGTCGGGCAGGATTTAGAAAATCCAAAATATTAGGCTGGAAATAACTCACACTCAAGAGAAGCGGCACATGAATGCTACGCATTAGTGGATAATTCTCTGAATTTCCGTAGAAATGTTGTTGCAGAAAAAGAGTTTTTTTGTACGAATATTGACATATTTTTGCACGAGCAAAACACTTACCCTGGCATTTAGTTACACGAACATAACGTACAACTTTGTCACCTACAAAACAATCTTCATTATACGAAATGGTCTTTTTTCATCGAGAGCACGAATCCCAGCGCAACCATTTATGACGAGTTATGGCTGCCGCAGTGTGCCCTATATGTTCGTGCACGTGACTATGTCGAGCGATAGATAGGTAAATAACAAGGTAAATAAATGTTTAGAGGCTTTGACTCATGAAAGCTTCCTCAAGCGCATCTACGTCCACAAATATTCGCGTTTATTGACCTGAAATATCATATAAAAAAAAGCATACAGATATTTTTCTCAGCCCATCCAACGAACACTCATTGTAGCTTCAGCAGTTTCACCTAGCGTTTTGCTTCGAAGTTCTATTTTCAAATACCTTCCACTACAAACCTCAACCTTCGGGCTCATGAAGCCGTATAACAAGGACGTTTCGCCGCGATTTCATACGAACAAGAACTCCTGGCATCGACAATGCGCAGCGGAGTATACACGGGAGAAATTCGCTTCTACAAGCACCGTGAAAGTGTCGTCACAGGTATTTTCTTTACTAAACTTTTCACCAAGTGCTCGGTGACACCAGTTCTGTCAGTTATGCCCCGACCCAAAGCAGAACAAATGAAAACATTTGCAGCACCGCCGGGACGCCGCCGGCATTGAATGATCTCGCAGGATCCCGGGGCCCAGTTTCTGGATTCGTGCAGCGAGCGCGCCTGCTCTCTCACACACGGTATCGCTTCCAGGAGGCGTTGCATACACGCACGCACACTCTGGCACTCCTCTTTCGCCTCGTAAGTGGCCACGGGTTTTCGTGTTATTATTTTTATCTTCCATTAAGGCAGTGCCGCTGGTGTCCAGTTGAAGCCGTTGCGAAATGACAGTCTGTCCGCGCTTAGCGTGGAGACAATCCCGCGCTTGTATACAAGTGGTTTTGGTGCGATGAATTGCCTTCCTGTCACCCTCACTAACCATTTTCTGTTTATTAAAGTACCGTTTGGCTGTTCGCATCTCTTTGCGAAAGAAGAGCGACCATTCGTTCTTCTCTTGCTGGTAATCGTTGTGAGCTGAATTCCATACTTCACGTCGTTCGCTTTTCGCGGAATTCAGGCGTTATGCCTTCCGGGTTCCCAAGGTGGTGCAGAACGCAGCACATGAGGGGCGCCACCGTACCAACGCAGGAGGCCCATAGTGTAGGAGAAGACGTTAGGGTCGCTATCAATACAGGTGCGTACGGCTAATTGTATTGTGACGCTAGGCTGTATTAGCAACTACTTTCTCAAATTTGAAGCTTTGTTTTAAGCAATACAGTCGGCGCTGGATATTTAGAAGTCAACCAATTGAAAGTTTCGTTTAATTGGAAGTGATGTGCTTCTGCCGGCCATTTTACATGCAATCCAAAAGACAAAATCGCTCAATATTTCGAAACTGAAACCCATTACATCTGGCAATTGGTAGTTATTTCGAATGAGAAAAGGTGATCGTTCTTTTTTAATAAAATGTAAAAGTTTCAAGATCCCATACAGCACCGTGTTTTCTACTGACCTCGGGGCCATCGCCACTGAGGCAGCCTGCAGTTAATAAAGCCGGAGTCCACTAGTCTTGCGCCAGCGTATGCATCTCTCTCTTTTTAAGTTCGGAACTTTTTTGTTCTTCCGCACAGCGTCGTGTGCTCAGTGTGTGTGGTGGAGGCTTCAGGCTTTGATTTGAGGGATACGTTTCAAGTGTCGTGGAAACCCATGTCGTTCACTCGATTTGAAGACCAAGGTGGAGGTTCAGAATAAAATCAAGAAGGGGACGTGTTGCGGACTAAAAAATGCTGCTTTTGTGCTCTTTGTTTAATTGGAAGTTCGAATAATTCCATTTTTTTGCTGCCCTCTAAGACTTCGTATTTACGGCAGTAAACCGTTGTGCCATTATGGCGATCGAACACGTGAGTAGGTGTTGCTGTGCGTATTATTTTGTGGACACTGCGAGTGCCCTGTTTGTAAGGTGATATCATTAGTTGTTAAAAGTCTGAGTCACTTTGCTAGGCCTCCTTCTTTTCTTTACCACGCACTGACGTCACGCTGCTGTCAATTTGCTGCGCCCTTTTCCCCTAGTTGTTTTTGTTTTGGGCGCCATATATCAGATGAAATTAAAATACGTTCACCATATAGGAGTGCATTGGTAATTCAGCTGACATTTTTTTATTATATTGAGCCAACGGTATATTAACAACAACCACAAATATACATGTCACTGCCCTTTAAAACGACACAGGCAGGTGACGTAAATCCATAAGAACATTCCAGCATACGAAATGCGGCCATTTCTGTATGATTTTCGAGAAAAGTATTCCCAAACCTTCGTGCGATATTGTA
Source organism: Haemaphysalis longicornis (assembly GCF_048455015.1). Classification (NCBI taxonomy): domain Eukaryota; kingdom Metazoa; phylum Arthropoda; class Arachnida; order Ixodida; family Ixodidae; genus Haemaphysalis; species Haemaphysalis longicornis. The sequence continues at coordinate 160,441,195 of NW_027526335.1, forward strand.
GTGATGATAATCTTGCACTCATCGTGAACCTTTATGCCTCTCGGACATGCCATCTGAGCACTTGGGCGATAAACATAATAGCATTGTTATGTCTGATGTCATTTATTTGGTTATCAAAACAGGACAAAAACTTTCTTCTGCGAAAGCTACGTAGGGCTTGAGTGGCAGAGTGTGGCAGTTATCAACAACGAATAAAACATGTGAGCGTACATGTCAAAACAAAACCCAAATAAGAGAACATCCAATTCAGAGAAGTAACGCGTACATAAAGATATATGATAAATATAAATGGTTGCGGAAGTTCACAGCGTATTTATTTTATCAATTTCTCAAAGACGTGTTTACTTTGTATCGTAAATTTCTGATAGAATTATCACCCCGGAGTTCGTTTAACGCAGCCGCAACATAGTACAGTCCAGTCCTACGTCAATACCTGCATTGCGACTAGGAATCAAGTAATGCTCTTTTGGTCGAACTTTGCGCGTAGGGATATACAGCGGTTTAAAATTATGAGTCCGCAAATGTTTCAAAATAATTGTTTCGCTCAAGAAAAAAATCAAGGTTGGGTAAACTTAAAGTTTCGAACACATACCCTTGCACTTATCATTCACATCGCAGTTTATGTTCTTTAACAGGGAATGAAAATTGAATTTTTTTACAACTTATCCAGGGCATGCCAAAAAAGGCATACACTGTGATCCCGTTTCGATGTAGGCCATACACCGAATTATATACTACAGTTTTACGAACAGACAACAGTGTGACTCCCGATAGGGGGATAGCGTCCCGCTCCCAACTAGGTGGGTCAACACATGGTTGAAGGGAAAAGAGGCAACAAATGATTAAATAAAAAATTTACACCACATTTAGTTTGGACTGGTGCAGATGCGCTTAACCGGCGAGATGTGGTGACTCATATGAGCAGGTCGAGAATGATACTGGTGCTGGATCTGGGGGGATGGAAACTCTCGCCCTGGGGCCAGGGTGCAGGGGTGCACTTGCTCTGTGGGCCCGGAATGTCTTGTACTCTCGTACTCGGGCGCGCGGTGATGTGCACGTACTCTCCAGGGCCGTAGAGCTAATCTCAAAGTGCTGTTGCGGGATCGCTGGTTTCCGTAAGTGGAACTGGCGGGAGGCGGTGATAATACCGTCGTCTCCGATCTCGTGCCGGGATGCATTAGCGCGCTTTCGGATGGCTTCTACGGATGTTCCATCGACGGCGTGTGGAGAGGACATCTGAGGGACGCGTCAGTCTTCTTAAACCCTCCGCGGTTGCGTGGAAACAACGGACAGCTGATTTCGGAATCAAAGTTGCTCGGCCGGTCGTTGCACGGTCCACGCTCTTACGTGACGCCTCCCTCCAGTGCCTGAGCGTAGCACGGGGACGTCTCCAAAGTACGGCCATAGCCCGGACGCGGGCTGGTACGGAAGTTGGATCTTCCGCGATTGTCTGCACGCAGTGAGCGGCCGGTGTGAACGTCAGGTCTTCCCAAGGGCATAGAATATCTAATCTGGTTGAAAACACAAGAAACAGAGCTGTCCGATAAAAGTACACTAACTTAGTGTTCCAGGATAAGTCACTTTCGAGAAACATTCCAAAATATTTAATAGAAAGCGTTTATGCGAGGAAAGCGCAAGTACAAGGAGCGCTATGAGATTTGTCCAGAACTGGTTACCGATAAGAATTTAATATTGTAATACATTATTAATAATTTTAAATCAATCATTCCTTATTTTAGGCATGCAGGGCAACCGTAGACGTCCTAGTGTATTGATACCTCTGCACCATCTGCAAAGAAGTTGTGAATAAGCAAAAGTCTTGAAAGAACAATAATCAAGACGACTCAATGCAGCGAAATGTCCGATGTCAGGCAAAACATTAAAAAAGATAGTAAATTGTAAAAAAATTCACGGCATATCCACGGGGTGAATGATGATGAGTGGGCGAAACTCCTGAGGGGAAATCATCGGTAAAACCGTGACTCTTCAGTGAAAGTTCGCCCACTACATCATCAACAAAGACGTGAGAAACACTGTGTGTGTATATATACAAATCAACTTTTATTTGTTCTTAGAGAGGGTGGATGGCTTGCGATGTCCCTTCATTATGACGGCTTTATGGTCCGTGAAATGAAGGGTGAGCGATTCCTGTATGGGTTGCAGTGGAAAATTTGCAAATACTAGGTCTATGCATGTTCCCCGGATCGTGGTAGGTTTCATATGGTCAAACGATATACATCTGAGTGCATATCTAGAAGCCATATGTTGGGTAAGCCAATTATTGGGCGTGTCTGCGATATCCACGTTCAAATCACCATGCAGTTTGCCGTTCCGGTCGCGTTCGCCGCCGCGCGTTCGACATCTAGCTCGCGTAGATCGCCGACGAACAGCCGTATTTTCGACGCCGGCGGCGGAGCGGCCGCCGCCGGGTGACGTTCGCCGCCTTTTCGCCGACATTTCGCTGCATGGAGGTCGGCCTTTATCCATCGGGCGACTCCGAGCGCGCGCCAACAGCGAACGGATTTTATTACAACGCTCCCCGCCATCTAGTAAACAATCCAAGAACTTAACTAGAGGTAGCCACGCCATCTAGTAAATAATCCAAGCGCATCTTTTCATCACATACAAGTACCGCCATATAGTAAACAATCCAAGAACTAAACTAGAGGTAGCCACGCCATCTAGTAAACAATCCAAGAACTAAACTAGAGGTGGCTACATACATACGTCGAGTATGGACAGACCCACGCCTTAAGGAGCTTCGCCCCTAAAAGAACCAGAAAGCGGACAAATTCACAAAGTTGCAAGCGCCGGCACCCACCTGGAGAAGCGTTCATAGCACATAAAAACCTTAAACAAAGCAAACAAAAACACCATATGCACATAAGGAAGAAAAAGTGCCACATACAATACAATTGGGAAAAAAAGTCAAAACGCCACATAAAAGTTTCGCGGTGCATGCACTGACCCTTAAACTCATAAAATATCTAGGAAAAAAAAACAGTGAAAGCAATGAAGCAAACAAATAAAAACGTAAAAAACTCCATTTGGGCGGATTTTGCAGGAAAGCAAGCAGATACACAGCCATATTTCATACAACGCAGAGTTCACTTCTACAGTTTTCAGAACCAAATGTTTTTTAGGTTGACATTGTGTTTCGACGGGCTACCATGAAAACCATCGCATCCTGCCTGCTGTCTCTACGCTATGAGTACAGTGACCATTAACGACTATTCGAGCTATTCCCACAGCATTCCGCATGCATCTCCAAGATCCTCCGCAACGTCGTACCATGGGCTGGATAGAGTAAACTTTTCAGGACCCGGACACCACGGAAGCAACAATCTCGAAATTTGGAATTCCACTAGTCCCTTTGACCCCACGTCCGTTGTCGATTTGCTACTTTGGTTTTTTAAATCTCTTCCCTCGACCTCAAGCTGAAAGTGGTTTGCGTGTGCTTCGTGCGCCCTGACAACATGCAAAAGACACCGCACCGTACCCTTACTGAAAGATTTACACCAAGTGTCGTAAGGTCATCCGCAGTGCCCATCCTCTTCATGGACCTCCCGTCAAGCAGGGCTTCATTCATAGAGATATACCGAAAAGTATATTGGGATACAAACATCGTGATGCATGTGTTACATCCGCAAACGCAGATACAACAAGAAATTTAACTTTGACGCAACCGGACATTTCAGAGATAATTCAAGCAGCCTGCAGCCAAGCTAGCTCGGTAGTCATTACTGATGTCTTGTGGCTGAGTGGGACGCAAATGGTGGTCCGCGACAAGGGGATCCAGATGCCAATCTCTGATGATGTATTCGTTACAGCCCCATCAGTGTATACATGCGCGCGGACTCTATAGTTAGGTGCAATAGCTCGGCTAACGTCGTGTTTGCCTTAAACGCGTTCTGTTTCTCTTTCAATCTCAGTCTTTTGAATACACAAAAAGCAGGTACCCCGAAACACAAAAAAGACGCATACTAAAATATTGAAATACTTCACCATGTCAAAATAGCTTCACCTTGTCACAAAATATATTTTTCTGGACCGTTATCCATAATCCAAATACATGACATGACATGTAATCACTGATGCAGGTAAGCCATCAAGACAAGTCAACAACAGTTTCAGAATGCAGGGAAGCGACATTTATTACACCCCACTAAAAGCAGCTTTCTAAAGAGCTTCGTCGAATGTGTGCGTCATTCTACTTGACTGCGTGTTCGGTGTTTGATCTTTTGAGGGTATATTTCAGAGATGGAGTTTGCTCTGAAGATCTTCTTCGGCAAGTCCGAAAAACTTGCGTCATAGCTGACTCTGTAGCAAAACAAAAGAAATATATTTCTTTGGAAATATCAGCGCTTGCCCGCAGACTGACTGCAACTTTTCAACCTCCCGCGCGACAGCAATATTCTCCAACAGCCAGCGGCACTATAACACAACAAAAATCCTCGCGCCTAGGAAAGAACGTCACAATTTTTCACGCGGTCCACAAGAGACGCAAGAAAATGGTTTCTGGAAACTAAAATGCCCAGTTTCGATATCCCCGCCATTTTAAAGTAAACAGCGATAAGCAAGGAGGACTGAGGGGAGGCGATACCTGGTGTTGCCTCGTCTCTCACTTCGCCATTCAGTTTTTAATCAAATAGTCTTTTGTGGGCTACCTAAACGAAGACATTTAGGTCTGTCTGTCAATCTGTTCCTAGATTTATCCCCACGCCAAAAGTTATTATCACTCTTGAGCGTGCCGTTTATATGGTCAAAACATTTCTGAATACCTAAATCTAGAAGCATGCTTTATATCTGTCCCCATTTTTTAACAAAAGGACAAGACTAGGTATATTTTAGGCAGAACGTAATTGCATAACTGGAAAATTCAGTGTTCTTTCTATAAAGGCTAGCGAAAATACCCGGCGATGCTCGGTTGGGCCACTGTTGTAAAACTCCAATGTGTAAACAGTTCTGGACGTGCCATAATTACGCAATCTCTTACTTGTCATAATTGCGGAGCTCACAGTAGAGTCATACACAACTAACGCCCGCCTGCTTTTAATACATGGGATGCACTCTGAGGCGTGTGGCTATGGGAAACGACTGGTACTCGTGTTCTATTCGATCTATCCCGACATAATATTTACCAAGATGGGCTGCTGAAAAGATTACTTGCTAATAGTAACTTTTATCTGGAAAGTCATAGTTTTATAATAATTGATATGATCTCCTACGGGAGGTGCCTGTTTGCAGAAATTCCCAACAAGTGGCGAGTGCTTTGCTATGCAGGAAAGTTGAACGGAATTAAACTTCGAAAGGAGTGGGATTTTAAAAATCTTGCTCGCCTCTTCATAAGCTTGTTCGAGTAAATCCTTAAATCAGTTTTTGGACAATTCCATGGGCAGAATTTTTAAGCAAGAAGAAATTGAATATATTCACCCGTGACCTCAGATGTTGCGGGACATATAGGATGGGAAATACTCCACAGGGCCACGACCAAAGACCTGCGATGACTACGACGAAGAAGGAGCTGGAGTACCTTACGCTGCCTTTCTGGTTGTGCCCACAAAAATAATGTAAACAGATTGTTTGCCTTCTAAGTGGTTTCTGTCATCGTCTCTGCCACCATGGAAGAATATCAACGGGCGGAATCGTGATCATCATCATCATCATCTTATTATTATTATTCTTCTTCTTCATCATCAAACGCAGCAGGAACAACCCACTAGGTCCATTGCAGGACGAACGCCTCTCCTATTGACCTCCGACCACTCCTGTCGTGCGTTGCGGTCCAAAGATTGCCTTCAAAATTCCTTATTCCGTCTCTCCAAGTTATTAGCCTTCCCTTCTTCTACATCCGTCTCTCGGTATCCACTCTGTTACCAAGGTTGCCCACCAGTTGTCCTTTCGCCTGAATGCAGGCCATCAATGCAATAGCCCCATTTGTTATCACCAGCAAGAAGTGGTATACCCTTCTGCTGGGCCGCCCAAAGGCTCAAAAAATGGGGGCGCTGTCAAAACAGCACACGACGAAAGGGCACGCGACAGAAGAGCACCGACATAACAGCACGGCGTCAAAAGGGCACCCGACAAAACAGCACGCGACAAAACAGCACGGCGTCAAAAGCGCATGCGACGGAACAGCACGTTGACACAACAGCACAGCGTCAAAACAGCACAGCGACAGAACGGCACGATTTTATGGAACGCCTAAATGGGCAAATATTTTGATTTTAACATGGATAAAAACACTTTAGTGGGCGCAAACTGCTCTCTCTGAGGTTCTCTTCACGTTTCGTTACTCTTTCTCGGGAAAAATACTACGGCTTTAATTATTACAGCATGTGGGATATCTGAAATGAAAGAAGCAAAAGCCAGGGACGACATTTGGTAAAACTTTTGTTCCTTTTTAGGTAGCCCTACAATTTTTATGATAATAATAATAATCAATCAATCAATCAATCAATCATGTTTATTTACGTGCCCAGGAACAGCCAGAGGCCTGAGTGCTGGCGCACGGGTAGTTACATGAAAAAAAAAATAATAATAATAATAAGAAGAAGAAGAATAATTTATTTCCGAATTTGCCGCTGACAGTTCTCCAAGACTGGTAGGCCCGGATCATTTCGTCCGCAGGCTTTCACATGTCTCCCAAAGTAGACCGCGTTAGCACGCGCTAAAACCGGTGACCGAGTCTAAAGTCAACGCCTGCGCTACGAACCCAATGGCTGTTCGCCCGGAATGCGATCAGAGCAAAATCGGTAATAAAAACCGCAGGGTAGTCTTGGTATGTCTGCTTTGCGCCGCAGAAACATTTTGCAATTTTTTTATACGAGCTTTTTATTTTAGCGCCGTCTATGAAGCGACCGCCGAAACCTCCGCGCTGGGCTGTTAAGTGGGCCGTTCTTTGCGTGCGTCTGCTCGGAATCCGTGCATTACCGAGTGAACCGTAGTGGTTTGGCGTTAAGTTAGCGGTTGCAGTGCTTGTGTGTGTGTGTTCTGTTTTGTTTTCATCATCTGCGGACGGATTTTAGGTCCTGATTTGCTGCCAGAGCGGGAAATTCTGACCCCGGCTGTTGAGACCAGCAGCAGTAGCAGTGTGGTGGTGGTGCCGGTGGGGCTCCGCAGTTCCGCAATGAAAACGTACCGGTATGGCACCGACTGACATAGAAATCGATATCGGGGAGTAAATACGTGTTTTCAATGCCACTGTGCTTGTTATGTTCACCGATTAGTCATGTTTACGGAAGCGCGGACGTCGAATGCGGAGCGCGCATAGCATATGTGGGTCACGGTGATCCGTGCTAGCGATGGACTTTCGACGAGGCGATTACTACGCTGTTGGCATTGCAATGCAATATAATCTTTCTTAACTAGACTTATGACGGTTACTGACGAAACGAAATTACCCGGGCGGAAAAATAACGCGACCGCACAACCAGTCAAATTACTATTCGAAGGTTGAGCAAAAGGGTTGACGTTCGGGCGAGTTAATATTGGTTGATCATGATCGTGATCATGATTGACCTAACTCTGCGCAGCGCATGTGGCCTGTCGCTCGGAGCCCACCTTTGTGAAACCGCTGCTTTCACCACAAATGCTTTACGCGACCAGCAGTAACTGTTTTGTAATTGTAATACTTTAGATTCCGTGGCAACGCAAAAGGATTAAAAGCTTTTCCTTTGACCGCGTTGTGAACAGGTTGAGCTATTTTCCAAATGCAGCGTTCACGCGTACCTCGAGCTGCGTTTCCACATTTGGCTGCCTGCTTATCCTGCTATCGACCAGCAGTGTGCGATGGAGAAAGTTATCCTTTCAAATCGTTTGGCAGTGTAATGCATTGGCCTGAAAAAAAGTAAACAAAACGCCGTGATTTTAAAGGTTAGATTAGATGAAAAGGGGATGGTTTAATGCCAATCGGCTGTAATGACCAAACAATATATGGTATTCTAAATTGACTACAAGGAACCAGAAGTTATTGTAGTGTTGTATTGTATCGGCGCTCGTGAAAGATCCCCAAGTGGTCAAAATTAACCCGCAGCCCTCCACTACTGCGCGCCTCATCACCCATGAAGCGTCGGGGCGTTAAACACCATAATGAATGAATGAATCAATCAATCAATCAATCAATCAATCAATCAATCAATCAATCAATCAATCAATCAATCAATCAATCAATCAATCAATCAATCAATCAATCAATCAATCAATCAATGCTGTATTGTAAAGGATAAAGTTGCTTCTAACATTTCAGGGGGTTCCGTTCCCTGTCGCAGCTTTGCGTGTGATAAATGGCTTTTGATCCGTCTGCTTGCCGTCCAAGTGCACCCAACAAACCCTGGAGTTGGTCGTTAGTACAAAGTCGTTGCGATTTATCCGCTATTTCCAGCCCCTACAGGTGGCGCTGCGGAAAACAGCAATGGCGGACGAGACGGTGATCGGGCCTTCGTAGCAGCATGTGCCCCAGCATCAATAGCGGCCTAAATGAAACTTCGCAGTTCCACTTGAAACAACTACTTTCTTGAAACATTAACACATGCATACGTTGCCGATTGCGAGACAACATTCGATTCGTTTAAGGGTGTCTGCTGCGGTGTAAAAAGCGCTGCATGCGAGGCAATCCGCTGTGCATGGCTCAGGCCTAACTGAAGTGGTTTGAGAACAATACCGCCTCATTGGGCAAACAACCTAATACATAATGTGCAACGCTAAATTTTGGGAGAATATTGCAGTGTAAGTCGCCGAAGTTGTTTGCCATTGGGCAAACAACCTAATACATAATGTGCAACGCTAAATTTTGGGAGATTATTGCAGTGTAAGTCGCCGTAGTGCACGTTTTACTTAGGCGTGTTCATTTTGCTGTGTACATACTAAGCAGAAGCCCATGCGCACAATGCGCGGGCGACATGTGCATATTGCGGTGTTTTTCTTAGATGTCCTAAAACCTAGTTGTGACTTTGGGCAGTAAAACCGCGAAGACGAGGCTCCCATTACGTCGTATCAAGTGGTATACAAACGAACGTGCTAGCATTATATATGTAAAAAAAAAGGTAAGCGTACGTGTGATATTGAAGCGTACATGAAAATACAGGCAGTACTTTACAGGTGCGCTTTTGGCTTGTGATAATTTAAGAAAGATTTCCTGGCTGTAAGTACGTTATGTTGATTTGACTGCCGGTAAGATTTTTAAGTGCGTGAATGCTTATAACCAAAACCAAAACGGGGGCTACAAAATGCATTCAAGAGCTCGCATTTGAACTACCAGATGAGGTTACTATATTGTCTTTGCTAAAACATCTTGTTTCGACATATATATGTATTTTTTCAGTCATTCATCAATAAACGCATCCCCACATTTGCTTCTCGCCTTCGCGTGCAAAAACGTTTCATTTGTTTCTTTACTGAAAATAAAAGCAAGCGGATTGGACAGCCTCTGCTGCTTATATGTTTGAAAGCAGTGGAATGGAGCCAATTTAAGCTCATATAAGCGAAGATTGGTTGACACATTATGCGGCAGTGACTGTAAATAGTATCCGAAAAAGGCGATCACAAGGTCGTACAAAGTTCCTACAAAATCGGCGCCCTCACAGCAAATAACCAATAAATGTGTTAGCCATAATTCAGGAAAGAATAATTTAGGCACCACGCACGCATGTGTGGGTCCGAAAGACTTCCGTTTTTCTCCGCAGCAGACGCCGATGAGGCCTAAAACTCTTTCATTTACCTGCAGCTTCTATAGCTTCAAGAAAGTTGAGAGAATATAAACGCGCGTTCTGCCTGTATTTCCCGGTTATTTACACGGCATTGTCGATTACTATACTTGCGATTAATATTTTCCTTTCGCTTCTGCGAGGCTGCAAAGGTGCCGCCGGCCGCCTCCGCCGGAGCGTCCGGCCCGCCGATCACCGTCTCCAGGCTTCAGACAAATTCCACGTGGCGTCACTAGCATCGCTGGAAAGAGCGAATCAACGGAATCCACCGATATCTCAACTATGTGTGCGTTGGGAAGCGATGCCGCAGAAACACGCCGCAACCGCACTGCATTTTCTCCCGGCAGTGTCGTGCACATGCGTGCTGTCAGCTACTGTTTCTCGCTTTCTCTGGTTGTTCAATAACCCACCACCGCGCAGTGCTGACCAGGCGACGTTTGCGCCTTGAACGGCATCGCAGCATTGGCTAAAACAGTTGAAAGTTCCGCAAAAACTAAGCACGCGGTGCGATATACTCCTGAACTACGCAGTGGAGCACACCACGCCGAGCCAGCCGAGCGATGTTAGCAGCCCAGCGCGCTCAGGCAACGCTGGTCGGCCGCCGAGAGAACTGGTTTGGAAGTATTTTCCTCCTTTCCCGGCTGCTTATGGAAAATGGTGTATAGCAGGGGGGCAACTCATTGTACGTCTCCGCGTGCGCATTGTACGCTCTGCGTTCCACAGCAGCCACTGCTCCTTTGTTCGTCTTGGCGGCAACAAAAGCCGACCCAACCCTCGTTTTCTTGGAGGAGAGAGAGGTGGTCGGGGGGAAACGAGAGGGGGCAGTTGCTAACATGCGCATTGAGTGGAGGGATTTTGAACACGAGCCAGTTTATTTTGAGAGCGGGACTTGGAAACAGGCAAAACGCGTTCGGGTTGTTTCGTGGTCCACCCGTTCTTGCATCAATCGTTGCATCAATCGTTGGCTTTTCATTGTACCATGACAAGTGACAGTCTTTGATTCTCGCAATTTCTGGGAAAGTAAAGCCGTCAGAAAGACGCACACGAACATGTTTATGTATTTTAGCGAATGAACTGCATATGCTTCTGCACAAATGCGGTTCCCAAAAACAGAGCTTGTTGTTTATTGTGGGTGACCTGTTTTCATGAGCTCACCTGCCGGCAAATTGAACAAAGCATGTTAGCCAGCAGTCTTCTAAGCCTTGCAGCAAGATAATAGGCGTCATAGATAATAGCTATATGTCATATTTTCGGGGAAAATCAAAAGTATCGAAGCTGCAAGCTGCAAAAGTATCAAGGTCCAAAACCTTAGTGCCGCTTCGCTTGATTCTAACTGCAGATATCGAAGCATTTCAGATGAAGAGCACAGTATCGCAACTTAGGTAACGCAATAAATCATTTATCGGGTAAAGTTCGTTTTTTTTTTTTAAATAGCGAGAAATCGGTGAGCGTGATCGCTAGTACAGCTTTATGTTGTCTGATATTCAGTGGTGCCGGCCCACTCCCATTTTCGATACATCATGTGACCTAAATAATATTGTGCCTGTAAAAGCGCTCACTGCACAGCCTGAATCGTGATACTCGCTTCTCAAGCGTTAATAAACGAAAGGATACAAGCAATGGAAGCACGGGAGAACATACTCGTACAACGACAAATTCGCATGCAGCATTTATTTCAAATAATTTCAGCCTTAGCAAATATATTATGTACGGACCGATGCAAATACATTGTGCACAAATACAAACCTGTGAAGACAAATAAACTGACCCCCTCCCTGCTTCCCTTATACAGGCGCTCATGCATAGGTGAAGTAGTGGTGGGACATTTTTTTCCTACTTTGAAGTTGGGACATGTTTTCCGGCACCATTTGTTCCGGGACTATCAGTTCCGGGGCCAGTAGCTCCGGGACCATTTGTGCCGGGACCATATCGCCCGCACATCGTGCGTATGGTCTTCTGCTTAGCAGTTACGCAGGAAAAAAACAAACACGCCTCAAGTTTAACGTACACTGCGATGACGTACACTGCAAACACCCCACGAGATTAGCGTTGCACATCCTATAGCAGTTTTTTTCGCAATAAGGCGGGTGTTCGCGAACCACTTCCGTGCGGCCGGAGCCATGCACAGCGGATTGCGTATAACGCGGCTCTTTTTACGCCGCACCAGGCACCCTGAAACAAATTTAACGTTCTCTCGCATTTAGCAACATATGCCTGCGTTTATCTTTAATAAAGTAATTGTTTCTAGTAGAGCTACGGGCTTTTGGGCCTCTATTGATGCTGGCGCGCATGTTGGTATGAAGGCCGGATCACAGTCTGGTACGCCATGATGATTAAGATGATGATTATGATGATGATGATTAGAAGCCCTCCATCTGTATCGGGACGTCCGTTGCCACCAACCAACTTGCCTGTCTTATTCTACTCATTAAACCTACCCTCTATTACCCTAACGGGTTAGCCCTCCGCCTACCGGTTTTAAACTCGCTTCTCCTATTGCCGTTTTCCGCAGCGCCACCTGTAGGGGCTGGAAAGAGCGGATAGCGTTGAGCCGCCGAGCCAAAGAAAGCGAGTTAGATGCCCGCAATGGTGGTTGCATTTCAAATGAAGGAGAAGAGCGAACACGCCGGAGTGTCGCCGTTTAAATGCACGCGAAGAAGTGTGAAGTCCCTCACTGCGGAGCATCCCATATTCCAAATTTAGCGTTCTGGTTGTGAAGCCTAAAAAAGCTGAAAGAAATGAAAGCTTTTGCGTGCTTCTTTTATTGAGTCCGCACTGCGAATACAAAAAAAAACTGCATCAAGGCAAGAAAAGACCTTAACCCGGTACCGAGGCATGCTTTGCAGCGGCCGTGATCTTTCGGCTCCCACAAGAAGATCTTCTCTTGCTGCTGTTTTCTTTTTCTGCTGTTTTATCGAAAGTGTAAAAAAAGGACAAGTGCCAGTTGCAATAGGCATGCCTCAGGTTATCATGAGCCGCTGCAACCCAAATCACCTGGAATATGATGGAAGCGAAAAAGCCGAAGTGTAATCCTTAAGCGCTACTATTCTGACGGATAATTTGCTTCTTACTGAAGTCCTACACCACTTAATTGTAATTTATACATGGGGGTTTAATTTGTTTAAACGCACAGAGGAGCTCTTAGTGGGTAAGAAATATTTCCGCAACAATATTGCGCGTCAAAGCAGCGTCCGCGAATATGAGCTACTGTGGATCGTGGCTCATTGGTGACCCGGCAGCTCACATTCTTCACTTTAGTGAAAAAGACCGTCACTATACATCGAAGTTTTCAAAAGAATGGCTTCAATGAGCAAATGAACAATTCAAACAACATTTATAAGAAAAGTAATTAAATAATAGAGGATCCAGGAGCAATCCTCAGTAAATTAACACAGAAAAAAGTGTTCACGAAATATGCAGATTCATGGCTCTGCGTTAAATTACCACGAAAAGGGCACAGATGCCGTCTTCATAAAAATAGATCCCTGAATTCATGACCAAAAACCAATCAATACAACGGGATCGCGGAACCACCTTTAATAGGCAATTACTGGAGTAGTCGCTTCATAGAAGAAAAAAGAAAGTAATACGAACAAGTAAAATCTGTAATTGATATCAACGGCTCACTATTTTGTGTTGCTTCAGCCTATCACAGGTACACCTAAATCTTTTCCTGTACCGAAATCGCCCTCCACTGGAATATGCGGGTGCCTAAATGTCCATGTACTGATATGTTCCTGCACAGATAAGTCTTGTAAAAATAAGTTCAAATGAATGTGCTTTTCTATTCCTTACTTGCCGCAGAGTTTGGATTCCGTTCCGGCTAGTGCACTATGCCATACTACCTAGGAACGCCACCGCAACCAACTTTTACAGTGCTCATCTCTTGCAGTGTGCTGTTTTGTCGCGTGCTGTTTCGTCGCCGTGCTGTTTTGTCGCCGTGCTCTTCTGTCGCGTGCTGTTTTGACGCCGTGCTGTTTTGGCGCCGTGCTCTTCTGTCGTGTGCGGTTTTGTCGCTGTGCGCTCTTGTCGCTGTGCTGTTTTGACGCGTGCTGTTTTGACGCGTGCCCTTTTGACGCCGCGCTGTTATGTCGGTGCTATTCTGTCGCGTGCCGTTTCGTCGCGTGCTGTTCTGTCGGTATACCCAAAAAATGGTGGAAGGTCACAGTATCGCGTAAGACGTAAAGGTAGGGAAACTGTACGCAACCTTACGATAATGAAGACGCTTTAAGTCCACGATTTAAGCCGATTTGCATGCTCTGTACTGCCGCAGCGATCTTTATCATTCTTGCTTTAAGTGTGACCTTCCTTAATTTTGTTTAAATTGATAATCATTCGACATAACCTTGGAATGGCGCACGCTGTGACGTGTCTTTTTCCTTCCCAGCGAGTGTTGCCACGATTACGGCGAACGGTGGAGTATTTATTGGTCAATTTTGGCCAATCCTCCATAAATGGGTATGCTTGAATATAAAAGCATGCGCGTGGGCGGTCACCCCGAGGCAGGCGCACACACGATCGGTCGGCACTTTTTTGGTGTTATTTATCTGCCGGACAGTGACCGCAGTCTACTATTTACAACCTACAGCATATAAGTTAAAGAAGGTTTGAGAATAAGACTAAATGTGAGAGATCTGCGACCGTTATCCTCTCGCTGATTTTTCCCAATATAGTTTTTGATAAGTTTAAACATTTTCGATTCAGGTTTTCTATAAGGGAAATATCCAGGAAGGTTTTCTGGAAGTTTTACAGCCTGTCGAATTTGATATACCGTGGTTAAATATTTCGTTTAATTTTGTTTTACTATGATAGTTTCATTTTTTCTGGTGCTCTTTCATTTGAATATTATAATTTCTAACAAAGCACCTACCCAGCTCCTAGACGTTTGTTCTGCTTTTTGCTTTGGATTAATTCGAGCGATTTTTGTTCGCCTGTATATACTCCTGTTTTTTTTCGGTAGTTGATTGGCATTTCGTGAGAAGGACGATAACCCGCATGTGTCGCCTGCCCTTCAAACGTTCCGACAAGTCGTTTGACGTTATGGTAGGTTAGTGCCGCTGAAAAAGCTGAAACAACTTATCTTGCATCTGGCTTCTCATTAACAGACCATATTTATATATACGGGGTTCATAAATCCGAAGCAACATGTAAGTTTTTTTTTAATATGCCGCTTCTCAGTCCTCTAAAGATTAAATTCCACCCAGCGACTTCATTCTAAATAACAATGTCCGAACAGCAGCTGCTCTCTCCCTTTGGGAAAGGGCACTTCATACAGCGAAATCCTTCTATTCAGTGGATTCGCTTCTAAGCGGTCAATTGATAGTTACCTTTATGTGTCATATGAGTGTCGTGGAGGGGTGGTTACGAACTGGATCTCAAAGGTATGCAGTATTGGAAGAGGGCATTGACTTTATCGTTAATATGACCATAAATAGAACATACATCTGGGTTTGATGTTAAAGAAGTATGCTTCAGTATTTGACTCAGCTTCATCCCAGAAACGAAATCCTTTTTCAATGCGAGGAAACGCAAAATATATTTGAAGACTAACATTTCCCGCTGTTGTGACATGTTATGGGCATGACTAACGACATATTGGCCACAACTAACAGCATAATCTTCAATGCGCTAACTGCTTTCAAGGATTCAAGTGATAAGATCAAACGGAACCAGATGCCCTACCACAACCATCCAGTCATGCTTCTTAGCGATGGGTGTGTTCGGCGGCCGCTGATCTCACAAAGACTCATTGAACTCGTAGAAAAGTTGCCGGAAAGTGGCTAGGAAGGTTGCCACTGCATTACATGTTTACTTGTGGCACGTAGCAGGAGTTTGTACTACTCTAAAAAGAAGCGCCCGAAATTGTCCCTCTCAAGTCTGGAGTTCCACAGTGTAGTGTCCTAGCTCCGGTTGTCTTCCTCATTTACATAAATGATCCATCACCCAATACAGAATCAAAATCAGGCTCTTCTCTGTTGACTGCAACAATTACTGAGAAATTAATTCGCGTGGTGCTGACAAACGTCTAAATGACATATTAAAATACATTTCCAAAAGGTGTGATAATTGTCAGATGAAAATAAATGTACACAAATGTGCATATTTGTTGGAAACGAGAAAAACATGCATCGTAAACGATAAGCAACACGCCCCGCACCAGGGTTACAGAGTATAAATACTTAGGGCTAACCATAACGAATGATATTAGGTGGCGATCTGAAATCAACATTACGTCATTTGCTTCGAAACGTTTTTTTTTCTTATGCGCCGCCTGCGCCTTGCGCCACTTGAGGCAACGCTGCTTGCGCACAACACACTCGTGAGAACAATCCTAGAATACGCAAAGGTCGTCTGATTTCCTCCCGAAAAAGTGCATATTCACAAAGTTGGAGCAATATAACGAAAAGCGCTTCGGTTTATAATTAACAAATACAAAATAACAGCCACCTTTCGAGTTATTAAAAAAAGCGAAATTCTTTACCGTGTAAATTAGGGCAAAATTAGCGTGTTTAAAGTTTATGTTCGAATTGCTTTATACTCACATCTACATTCATACTACAAACCTTATCTCGATCGTAAAGACGTGAGCTACGTGTAATGAGCACTCATTTACACTTAGTGAATTCCATTGTCGCACTGTCTCAAGACCTCCTTTCTCCCTCTAGAGATAAGGGCATGGAACAAACGAAGTTAACTAGTGGCACTTCACGAGTGGTACCTCAATGCCTACATTTTTAAAACATGTTGAATAACAGATTGTGGTAATATAATTTTATTTATCTCTAACCATCTGGAGCTACACGTATTATAAACTGTGGTCAGCATCTGTTTTTATGTGTTACTCCGACTTATAAGTCTTGTACAGTACTTGTATGTATTGTCTAAAGAATCAACGAATTGTTAACCTTTTCAGTCAGGAATGCTTTGAGACGATGTTTTAGTGGTTATTGTACCCAATTCAATGAATTTCTTGTTAATGTGCAATCTGCACACCGTGTTTACTGAAACTAATCTATTCTTATACATTATATTGTGAGCTATGTTCCTATGCTTTTTGTGCTGACTATCATAGTCAGTAATGCTTTTCTATGCATCAATGTACTTTTTTGCCCACTTGCTATGCTCTCTCGCAAAATTGACAGTATTTTTAAATAAGATAAAATGATATCCGTTATTAGATGTTTGCGACAAAAATGTATTAATGTTATAGGGAAGAAGCCGTTTTCTCAATGGACCAAACTTTTATTTGTCTTCGTGGCCCTTTTAACTCTGTTCCTAGTCTTGCCAAATATACGTTCGTGGTAATATTTGTATAAAGGCAGATGTTTGCCAGCATTCGCTGTGGGATGCCTTAGAGGTTATATTTATTCAATATGCTTGTTGCTACCGCATGTTAAATTTGCTGACATTTGGCAATAGGGCGGGCATGTTTTCACTTCTTCGGCACCATACGACGATTCTCTAATCTTTCGTTCTTACCGCGAATTCGCCAATTGCACAATGTCAACAACATTCTCTCGGTTGCTTTATTTACTAGTGTGTGTGGGGACAGGCGAATGCTCTGTACGCTGTGTTGGGCGGCATTTGTAACAACGGCATTCTGAATGTCTGAAACCTCTACAAGCGGTTACAATGTTCGTAAATCAGTTGAAGGTTAGCGTACTGAGGTTCTTGTAAGGGCGACCCAATATGCGGGTTTGCAGTCACATTTCAAGTGGAAGCAAGTGGTGAAGTCAGAATAAAGGCGCATTACCGCGCCCACATACAATAGAAATTTAGGTGCCCTTTCGCCGCTACAAATTTTGCGTGGTTATTCACGTCTGCGCGCATCGCTAGAAACGGCTCAAACTCGTCCTCCGCAAGCGCACGAAAAGCATCAGCCGGTACCCGTCCCTAGCCAGACACCTGCCCACCTCCTCATTAAAATTGACATAAGAGGAGCACTGGCAGGCCCTCTCCCAAAACGAGGCAGTCGTTGGGGGCTACTGATAATAGCAGCCCCACTCCAGCGATGCGGAAGCCTTTATAAAAGGGCACATAAGACATCTCTTTCTCTTTCTCTCTTTCTATCTCTACAGGCGTCATAAATGCTGGATTTTGACTAGATGTGTCATTTACTTCTGCCGCAATATAATTTTGTGGCCAACAGACTGTCATCACTTAGAAGATATGTTTAACTTATTGCTTGCTGTAAATATTTGTCTTCCATATGCGGCCAGTTAAGTGGCCAGTGTATTAAAATGATCTGCAACCAATCTTTGTAAAAATGGAACGTTAGCTCCCAATCAATGAACGTTCAATCAATCAATCAATCAATCAATCAATCAATCAATCAATCAATCAATCAATCAATCAATCAATCAATCAATAAATCAATCAATCAATCAATCAGTCAATCAGTCAATCAATCAATCAATCAATCAATCAATCAATCAATCAATCAATCTATTAACAATATTTTCTTTGGAAAGGAACACATGGGATTTAAAGCTCGTGCAGCTTGACGCTGTCCTGATCCCTTTTGAATATCCATTGAGGTATAAAAATTATTTCTTTAAGGACTGCCAACAAGAGTGATTTGGTTTATGTTCCCAATAAACCTACTTTAGCGATTCTACTTGACCCTTTTATTCCGTGTACATCCTACTCAGAACGAGCTCTCTCCCAATACACATCGAAAAGTGCGTGATACACCGTGTATACTCAAGACATTGCGGAGGTTTTTAGTGGGTCCATTCATGTTAAAGCGAAGCTCTCTGTGTACCGCGGTTTTTGTCCGCGCGAACCAGAGAACGCTCTTCAGTAAAGCCAAGTTTCACTAACGATGATGATAACGTGGGTGAAGGGCTTCCCGAGGTCGCAATCGAATATGGCTGAATGGCGTTATGAAACCGAGGTGTATCCAATAGCGCCGTTCCGACACGGTCGAATCAGTTTGGATTTGGTGAGGGCTGCATGCAGGTACAAAATTAGATAAAAAATCATGCATCCCTCCTTCTAACGACTACGATGGTGAAGGCGACGCTTTCTTTGTTTTAAATCAAATGGCGAAGTGTCAAAGTCAAAGCTACTGTGATTAAAAGTTCAAACTGCGTGCGAGTAAGCGCGAAATCAGAGGCGCAACGAATCAAAGTCCGAACCGTTTGCGAGGCGAAGTCCAAGGTAAGACGTCAACCAAGGAATCCCTCATGCGGTAGCTTCGCGTTGAAGCACACGTCGCTATACAAAGGGGTGCATGATTTTTTGCTGAGGGACACACCCCACCCTCGCTGGTATATTTTTTCTATATTGAACGTCTTTGTTCTATGAAAAAGATAAGGAGAAAACTGGGTTTGTATATTGTTATCGAATACACCACTGCTGCTTTCTGCAACTCCGTGGGTGCGGAACACTCATCGAGGCTTCGGAGCACATGCACAAGCTTCAAAACGTTCATCAGACGTTGTGTAGTCAAAATATATTCTCTCCTAATCCTCGCAACCCGGGCGCTTTATGAAATCAACTGCGCAATCGTAGCCGCGTTTATAACCTAAAAGAGTTTATTAAAAAAAGCGTTTTAGTGGAACCGATGGTGTTGTGTCAAAAAGCTAATGCATTTCCCCATAAACTGGTTGGTCTACCGAAAAGCTTTAGGATCCCTGGACACGGCGCGTGCGCGAAACAGGGATTCCATTGTGTCAAAAAAGTTGCTTGAAAATCACGAAAAATGAATGGTTCAAGTAAGAAAATACGCGCCTGAATCATAAAGAAGGAGTCAATAGTATGTCTTTATCTCATAAATCACGTTTCAGTATTCCTTTAAAACGCTCGTAGTTGCGTTAACGTAGTGGGCGAAAAGTCGTCGCATGGGTGTGTTCTTCGTTTTAGATTTGTGCCTTTGGAGGTTTGACAATTTATTCGACGTGCTTTCAACATAGGTTTGACGGACATTTCGCTTTTGCGCTTCTTTGCACTTTCTTTAAGAAGGGCTGGTAAGTTCTTAAACTTCTAGTAGGAACATCTAGTACTGACGGAGCTCACTCAGCATGCTAAAGCACCATCCAAAGCCAAATACCTTGATGTATTTCTTGTGCAAGAAACGAGAACGGAGAAAAAGAGCATGAGCGGTGGGAGAATTGCGACAGGGGTGAGAGTCACGTTGCAGGTGGAGCCGAAAACGACAATTTACAAAGTACTATGGCGTTTGGGTTTGAAAAAAAAAAGATGGGTGAACTTCTATTTTGTGAAAATGGATGAACTTCGAAGCCGGACGCAGTCGACGAATGGAACGAAAAGAACCATGTTTTTTTGTAAGTTTCGATTGAGCATACTTCCCAGCCATTTAGTTGAATAAAACTTAGAAAGTTTCGAGCTGTATAGTTGCGAAAAAGCATGGGGTTTTCCTCCGAAGGCGTACGCATTTTACCGTCTTCGTAACACAGAGCCCAGTCTGCTCAACCAGCAGAGACAGCACAGACGTCGCATTCGGCTGCTTGACGTCCACGTGTAAGCCTCTCACCAGCCCAACGGGCATAAGTAAGGGCACGAAGCCTATTTGGTTTGCGTGCATGCCCCTCTTCTCCCTCCAATCCCGCACGTGCACGCACAAATCGACAACCGCCTATCCGCGTGCCTAAAACGACAGACAACCGATTTTCGTCGATTGTATATTCATTATCTCAAATGGTAGGACATCCCTTAAAACACCTGAACGAGAAAGGTTTTTGCTGTTAACCCTGTAGAACACACTAACTCTAAATTTTTAGATGTGCGTGCCATATGTGTCACCTACAAATAATTCTGGCAACCATGACCTACAGTACCGCAGAAACATACTTTTGCCTGTTTGCGACATGAAAAGCGCCATTTAAAATGTTCTCTCTAGCTAAAAGAGTGGTGAATACCATGCTTTCTTACTCCTTTATCTGTATTTAAACTCTAGAAGCAACCACCTATTTTGCATGGTGGCGCCAACTGTTGGGATGTACAAAAGGTACAATGCTGGCTTCATGATTTGGAGGCGAGTAGTTCGATTCTCCGTGGGTGGGTTCTTTTTTTTTAAGCAGCCGTTGCTGTTTTTGAAACTTTAAAGCGAATGTTTCCATAGGCGAAACGCCCCTGAGTCTTGCAGAATCGTCACAGAACGTACAACACAAGAAGAAGCTCCTTCACTAGCGCTATTTACAGAACGCTTTCATTTATTCTGGGCGTGGAGGTTCATTTGGCCACACTGAGAGCAATCCAGGGGCGGCAGGCGGCGTGTCTTTAGAATTCTCAAAAGAATGTTTAAAAATAGATATTCACTTCAAACTGATAGAAATACTTGTGTTAAACGGTAATAAATAAGTGAATAAACATTTCAGCGTCTTCAGTAGCTGCAATGTCGGCAGGTCACGCGAACAGGAGACGTATGTAGTGTCACGTATTTACACTACCAACCACCACCTTTCAGATTTCGAAAGTTGAGTGCCAAATTGAAATTACCTTCCGTGAGCGTGTTTATAAATTGCTTGTGGTTACCCCACTGTATAAAACGCTGGCTTTCATTTGATGTATACCGAACAAACATCGGTTGTCTGTCCCTGTAGACGTAAAAAACGGCGGCAAATAATAGTTGTAGACACGGGTGGGCGATGGCGAGGAGGAACGTCGGAGCAGCGCCCAGTAAAGTGGCTTCACTGGGATGAAAACCGGGTAGCGTGGACATGCACTGTTTCACCGTACAAAGAGTGGTTCGAGGTTGTGTGGTGAAACGTTTGGCTTGCGACGCCCCACCGACCCTCTTTAACTAGACACCGAGGGGCGTGGATTTATGAATCAGACATCATCTAATAACGCGTGCGCATTTGTGAGTATGCCGATCGTTGGATATTATGGCGACATCAAACCTAACGAAGCCGCCGTTACTAAGTGAAAGTGAGTAACGCATTAACGTCTATACCACAATTTTTCTGACAACAATGTTTACAAATTTTTAGGTTATATGGGTTTGCAAGGCAAAATCCGCTTGTTTAGCTTCGCGTGATTGTTCACTTTACCACGCAGAAATGATTCTTTCCTTTATTTTCATGGCCGGTGTATATTTGAAGGAAAATTAAGGGCTATTGGCTAAAAGGCAGAGCACACCGAAGAACTGCAACACATACATACAAAACATAGTTCAAGCAAATGCGTGGCTTCCTATGTATAAGTCAAGATAAATAAAAAAAAAGTTGTCCTAAATCTATATCTATCTATATAAAGTAAACAGAAAAGTAAAGTAGGTATATAAATTCTTTCACTATTAAATAAGGGGCTGCTGCTAGTGCAACAAGTCTGCCAGACACTGCGATGAATAGTACTGAAGGTTGATCATATACGCAAATGCCAACGTCCTTTGTCATGCGGACTGAAATGTTTCGCCGGGGATATTGACATAATTTTGCACGTTTCCATATAATTAACTATATAAAGGAGGGCAGTGTTCTCTTGGTCAATAAACTGCCTAGTATTGGCGGTATTTTGGGGTGTAGCGAAATGCACGCCGTCTCGCACTCAAAAGATCACCAAGCCCTGTTTGGTCGGGGTTATATTTGGTTCAGACAATTAACTTAAAAAGGCAAACGTAAGGTGAAAATATCGGCTGTCAGTCACCACTCTTAACCCTTTTAGGGTGGAATTTTTCCGCCAAATGCGACCCCCAAGTGTTGATTTTTTATTGCTTATTTAAATTCTTCCGATGAATCTATTAGAGAAAAAAATATCGTGATTTTTAGGGTGGCCATAAATTGAACAAAAAATCGTTTGTGTTGTTACCTATATGTGGTTTATTCGTTAGTAACACAAGAAAAATTCATATAAGCAAGAGAGTAACAAGCCGGCACCTTTTGAATGAATCAAAATCAGATAGACATAAGTTTCGCGAGCGCAAAAGCGGGATGCCCCCGAAGGACGATACTAAAACCACCTGCGTCGCGCGCGCGGGCGCGCGCGGCCGGGTGCGTGAGCGTTAGAAGGCGCACCGCCCATAAAATACAAAAAAGGAGAAAAGACCCTCATCAGCTCCACAGTCGACCTTGGTCTGTGGCACGTGCAAGAAGCGAGGGGGGCCCGGGCGCCCGGTGGGCGATACCGAGAGCGCCGCCTTGTTAGTGGATGCGCAAGCCATAGCCCACGCGCCGCTGAAGTAAATAAAAAAAATAAAAAGAACAGCCATCGGCGCAAGAAAAAACTTGACGTATTTTTGAAGTGTGGCAGCACATGCCACGCAAGAGAAGTGGACGAAAAAGGCACGCTTTTTAAAGATACAAGCAATGCCGTCCATGTGTGTCATTCACCATTTTGAAAGTGTTTGCCGATGCCGTACATGTACGGCTGTGACCCTCAAAGGGTTAATATTTGGGAATGAGAAAAAAATTACTGCAACCTTGGGTTCTCTCAATGACTTAGCGAAGAAGTGTTTGCATCCAGTAGTGTCCTCGTCGCTATGGAATAGAAGCGGCCGGAGGGCCGGAGTGGGTGCGGTGGTGTGCTGCGCAGACAATCCAGGCTTGCTTGGGATTTCTACGCACCTGGGTGATGCGCGGTTGTATGTTCTTATCATGTCGAGGTTCGGCGACGACGTTAAAGGGGTCCTAAATACCTTCCGCCGATGCATGGATGTAAATGTAGGAGGTCCCGCCTGCAGTTCGGAAACCTTGGGACCTCCTCCTGTAAATTCCCACTATGTCAATACAACCTTGTACTTTTTGAATAAATTTGAATTTGAATTTGAAATAAAGAAATGTATTAGCAATATCCTACCGCAAGAATGTTGTTAAAGCGATGTGTATTTGCTGAGAAATCGTAAATCAAAAACCGCGCATTATCGTCGCTAACGTTTCCTCCTCCTTTCAATTAATTCTTCGCTGTTGACGGCGCGCGAACATTCCCTCCCTGCTGCACTCCTCAGCGGTGACGTACTTGCTAATGCGCTCCTCAGACTGCCGTCTGCTACGTGCAAGCTTTGTGGACACCATGAATCCCGCATTCCTCTCAAGGCTGGAAAAGCGAACGAAAAATCTGGCCGCATGTCTGCGGCGGCCTGGCCTTGCCTTTTCCCGGTGTACGTTGCTGAAGTTGCTATCGGCGGCACGTGAATTTTTATCGGTGGCGAACTCACTGCCGCACGGGGAGGATCGTGCGCTCGTTCCCTTTGATGAACCCCGCACTGTTTATCCAAAACCCTTAGCGAAAAGTAATACGTTTGAAATACGTACGAGTACGCTTGAAGTGCACTTCAAATATGCTTTGTATTTGTAAATGTATTTTAAGTGCATTAAAAATTGCATTTTCTCAATTTTTAGTAAATATTTAAAATACATTATTAAAAATACGGGAAAAATACAGTGCTTTTAAGTACCCTCCAAATAGATTGAAAATGCACTGAACGTCATGAATGTGCGCTTAAGGCATTCAGAATATATTGAAAATGTATTTCTTCCCGCCAAACGATCATTTTGTAAATGCACTGTAAATATTATAAAAATACACTTACCTAACTATATTTAGAGCAGCACTCTGAGTATACTTTAAAAGTGTGCTGAAGCATGGAAATATAGTCCGAATATATTCGAAATACATTTCAAATGCCTTTTACGTTTGTCGAACGAACATGGTAGAAATACACTCTCAATGCATGAAAAATACTTATAGAAAACACATTTTAAATGTATTCATAAAGCTTTGCAGAAATACATTTTGAATACACTGCAGGCGCTGCTTCAGTTGCTGAATTGTAAGATTCACGTAAAGCATATCTGAAGTGCCGGATAAAATACATCTCAAATGAATACACGTACTGAGAATTTCTCATCGATGTTTACTTATAATAACAGAAACTGAGGGAGATACTTTCACTTACTGCGCTGTCTAAAGCAGACATAACTCTGCGTATTAGAGAGAAACTCGGCGTACAAATATGTAAGCGGCGGTGTTCCAACGCAATCGGCTAAGAAAAAACATCGAATTCAACGAGTATATATATGTACGAAAACACTTGCAATTTGCCAGCGTTGTTACGACGATATCGCTGTGGAGGCTTTGAAAATTTTCTTTTTCTGAAAAATATTGGCCTTAGATGGACAACCCTGGCTATGCTTGCGAGGGCGAGCAGCTCGGCGCCTCTCACTGCCGCTCACTACCTCCTCCTCTGTGCCCGGCACCTGCGGCGCGAGTTCAGCGGCTCACCCCTCCTTCACGTTCTGTCTGCCTTCGCTGAGTTTCTTTTGCCTGTCCTGTTTCGGACTCCTCAACGCGCGGTCGTCGGGTGGACGCAGTCTCTGCTTGGACGGCGCGTTGCAGCGGCGTTGGCCGTCTAGCCAAGGTAAGCACGATATACCGGCTATTTGCGCGTACGGTGTCGCACTACAATTAATGAACGTATGTTTGCCTTGCAATCGAAGAGTGCTAATGCCCTTTATAAAATCCGCACGTGGTTGTTAAGCTTACCTCCACCTGCGAGCAAGATTTCCTACCGTAACTACGCCGTGCAAGGGAATGTACTCACAAATCAACGACAGCAAGAAGACTTAAAAAAATGGATTTTAGTGCTTTCCTTTTTGCGCCTAATTTTTAGCTCGGGCCCTGCTGTGTGGACGGGGGACTGTTGCTACGAGTTTCCTTGTAGATCGAGTACTCATTGAGGAATAACACTTGCATTAAACACATAACAGCCAGGAACGTTTTTAGCACAGCTTGTTCACAGAAAGTCCGCCGTCCATGTTTACGCGCTTGAGAAATTTGCGAAATGTATCCAGGGACGCAGCTTTCTTTTGTTTTCTGTTCGCAGCAGCCGCTCACAGCTGCGCATGTTCACAGCAGCCGCCGTACGGGGAAGGAACCCAGTTTGTGGCATACATTCATCGGACTAATGCGCGTGGCCGGCCCATACGCCGGGAACCCGAGCAGCCTTCGCGATTTTTGTCGGTCGCATGTCGCGATTCTGTCAACTAAAGCCATGAAAGAGTTTATGCCGTCTGTTTCGAAGTGACCAAAAGTGTTAAAAGCGACCCACGTAATATTTGGTGCATGTGGCAGTAGCGAAGGTGCTTCATGCCCAGGGACTACAAATTATTTGTCCATCTAAGACAAACTGTATGAGAGTAGCCGCTAAGTTACAATCAGTTTCTGTTCCTACCGCCACCCAGAACCAAGGCCAGCAAAGGAAGGAAGGAGAAGGAATGCGGGTGGGGAGATGGACCTCGAGGGAGGCAAGCAGTTCTCCGCGCGAGACCCCTCGGTTCCCGGAACGGGTCCCCCGGGCGGGTTCGTCTCTTTTTGTTCCTTCGATTGCTCCCCCTAAACTTGCCGAAACTTCAGGACGTTGGCCCCTTCCTCTTTTGTGTTTCCTTGCAACTTTTTCCCTCCTTGCTGTATTAATTTCGTAGCGCATTCACGAACACGTGAGCGTTTTCCGAGATGCCCTTCGGCCGCTCGTGGTCGAGTGACAGACACGCGGAACCCGACGCGCTAACGCTGGACCACGCCACCGGAGAATTTCAGAAATGTGCCCAAAGGCACCGAAAA
The DNA here is from genome assembly GCF_048455015.1 of Haemaphysalis longicornis. Lineage (NCBI taxonomy): Eukaryota > Metazoa > Arthropoda > Arachnida > Ixodida > Ixodidae > Haemaphysalis > Haemaphysalis longicornis. The sequence continues at coordinate 160,467,423 of NW_027526335.1, forward strand.
CAGCGTGGACAGCTTGGCGGTTGTGTGTGTTTAGAAGCCGAAATTTCCCATTTGCGTCTAAAGGGTGTACTTAAACGAGTTTCTTTTAGGTGTCACGAGTATTTATGAAGCAACTATTTAACTTGATGGTCCCTGAAGCTAACAGGTGTTTATCTTTTTTTGTATGTTAAAGAAGCGAGCATTTACAATTATTTTCCGCGTTGATCCTTAATTAAATGGTGACGTTGTCTGTGTACAGCAAAAAGTATAAAATTACCTGCCGGTGATGTGCGGCGGAGAGCAAAAAAATTACATGCGTGTGCAAGCACAAATACATGTTTTCTGGCGTTGCTTCTTTTAATTGCTTCGGTTAGGTGCCCACGATATAAGAGCTTGTTATTTTAAGGACAGCGTGAAATTTTTCTTGTTTTTCGAAATAACCTTACTTTGCCGTTCCTTTGAAAGCATTGTTGAGTGCACACGCCAATCTAATGACATTTCTGTAAGCTTTCTACTGCAATCCTGCCCATGCATTTTTAAATTGTTTCGCTGCGCACTATTTTTTTAGAACGTAATCTCCAAAGAAAGTGACGCCGAAATATGGAACACATAGCAATAATTGTAGTTAATAAGATTACTGCCTATCTTATTTTATTAGCGTCCTGTGAGGTCACAGGCCAGTTTTGTCCAAATTAGTTGGAAAACTAGAATTGCCAACGTTTCAAGTTAACTCAAGCGCATAAGAAAGAGAAGTAGCAGAACTCTAAGAACTCTGTTGCATGTTTGGTAACGTTGTTATCTTAGCTCTGTCTTTTTTTTCCCTAATTTTCGGTCATTTTTAACCCTAGATAATTTCCAAACATAAGCCTCCCGCCCCCCCTCCCCCGCAATTATTCTTTCTTAAAAATGGTATTGAAGATCCGATGCCGCATGACAATATAAGCTATGCTTACCATTACATAAATTGTCTTACGTCCTTCAAAGGGGCATTGTTTTCACGGCGGTATTTTTTTTTTTTTTCTGAAGGGGAAACTAAAAAATCCTTGCTCGCGAGGGACGTTGGCACGGCTAGAGAAAAGGCCTGATTGATATGACATTTATTTGCCTCTAAAAAAAAGTGTTTCACTAATATTTTCCCATTTTCTTTTCACTGCAGCTGCTGGTGAAATTTCCCGCGTGGAGAATCCGAAGTACGAGGACTGATGCACAACGCTTCATCTGCGCTGGCTACCGAGGTGGCTGAAAGGCATTCATTCCTGCTGCTTAGTAATCGCAAATTGGCCACTCGACTGAGGCGTACAATAAACAACTTTCATACTGCCAATTTGTGCGCATACGTGCTGTTCTTTTCCGTCATTTGCTGGCCCGCATTCCGAACATGGCCGGTTTATATTTTCACAATGAAGCATATCTTTAGCCTAGCGCCTATTAAACTTTTTGAAACCACAATATAATATTTTCTAGTTGAACGTTAACAATTCCCCCTAAGACACATTGCCATGGCATCTCTCAATGTATTTAGGTTTTATTTAGTATACACTAGTAACACATTTTCAGTATATTTGAAGCAGTATTTTTCGTGTATTTAAAATGCATTACTAATACATTTTGCACGTATTCAAAATTACATTTTCTGAGCATTTTTAATGCATTTAAAATGCATTAAATATATATTGTTCATTCACTGCTTATGTATTTTTGAGGTACATTTTAAATACATTGTAAATGTATTCGAAATGCATTTGGAATGTGGACAAAATAATGCAGAATAAATACAAAGTTAATATATGTAATAAATGCATTCAAAATACATTAAAAATACGGCATCTTTTCGCTAAGGGGTATCAGACGTGGCCCCGCTGGTGCAAGGTCTTATTTTGTGGTGGTGGTAATTCCTGCCGGCGGCATGTGAAAAAGACATTTTAAACCGATACAGAACCCGTGCACAAAACACTTCAATCATGTGACCAGTTCAGCTTTGGGCGACGCCTGGTGGAGAGCGGCAACGTTGGAAAAACATGCTCCGCCGCTGCTCTGAGCTTTCTAGCGATGGAGCGAGCGCCATTTCTTTGACAATCTCAAACATCGGTTGCATTGGTAACAAGGCACAAAATGCTCTAGAAGTCAATTACGGTTGCGTGATCCCGGTTCATCTCGGGGCCCCACCTCGCGACATGTGGGCACTGGTGGCGTACCACTCACTCCCATTAGGAAGTGCGAGATGCGTTTGGAATTACAGGAGGCGATTGTGTGTGTGTTGTGGACGCCTTTGTTTCGCGATGAAATGCGACGTTGTGCTTCTGCGGGTGGATAGTGCTCCCCATGATCTGCATTATCTTTCTCGAGTGACGCACGACTCAACATCGCATGGGGTATGTGCAGTGTGCGTGGCTTGTGCGCCAGAGTTAAGTGACTTGCTCTTCGTCCCTGCAAACCGTGCGCGAGGTGAGTGCCGAAATTACGGCAGGCAGGAGGAGGCAACCCATCATCTTTCAATCGCGGTTCAGGCTTGCAATGTATGTTGTGACGTTGTGTTCGTTCGAAACGCATCTACGGATTGTTTTGAAGTTGAATAAAATGTATGCGCCAAACCCGGGCATTCGGCTCAGGGCGTTCTCTGAGATTGCACGAAAGAACACCCACGGGGCTTCAACGCATTCTTTATGGAATTTTCTCAGGTAAGAGAGTATCTATGTCGTGGTATGGAAGTGTTGCATTCAATGCAAATGGTTAACCGTTTGTTTACACTTGTTTCGTTTGTCGTAAACTGTCCAAGCACTCCGGCACTCTGCTGGCAGATCAGCCGCGGCGAGCCGACGCTGAGCAGACGACTCATCTCTTTGCCGGAAGTGCGTTAAAAATGCCTCGCAATAGCAGAATGTCTACCTCATAACGAACATCTGACAATCGAAGACGTAGACATGTGAAGATGGCGGCGTCCAAAAACACGAAGGGAAGGGTGAGAAAAAAGCGACAAACTCTGCAACGAAAGTGTGAGCTTTCCGCTGCGCGTAAGAGTAATACTTGGCACAGAAGACGTTGACGACGGAATCTAACGATTGCACTAGTTCATTAAGTGTGCTAAAAACGCCTTTCAGGGCCCCTTTAAACTTCTCTACCGCACACGCATGGTATCGCTGCCAGTATCACAATTTGAGCGGCTAATCGCCTGAGTTGTGGGAATTTTCCTCTATTAAAGGCGTGCTGACTTTCCGAGATGCGTCCGCTTGTACCTGATGAAAAGCAATGCGCTAACAAGGACGGAGCCCCTGAATCTGCGCGAGTGGGCATAACGCTTGCGTCGACATCTTTATTTTCTTAAGAAATCGCATTTTTGGTGACAACTGACCGGTCTGTGTTTACTTGGATGTACGGTGAATATGTGTTTTTGTGTTCCTTCTTCTGTTGTTTGCCCACGTGCCGACGGGTTGTAAGCCAATTCTCGATATAACCAATCACGCGAGACCACCAAAAAGCGCCCGTTGTTTTGAAATACCGTTGTAATAAAAAAAGTAACGGTTAGAAGCCAATGCTCAAACCTAGGAATGAAAATGACGTACGTTAGCAGTAGACGTGTGGGGAGACAGGAAAGCTCTCAAACAAAAATGTTTTGCTTACTTTAAAGCTGCTTTATTTGCAGAAATCAGTTATTTTTTCTCGAGCGTGCAGCACGCACGACCGATTAGGAATGCCTCTACATATTCCACCTTGCACAACAACTCAACGGGTACGTCACTGCAGCGAGCAATGAAAGCCGGAGTTAGTTCATGCGCACTAAAACATCAATGTTCGACACGACCTCATCTTCTGCGTTCGTAGAACCACAGTCGTCTTCCTTCCCGTCGTCATCGTACCTAAAAATGATGACACCTCTCGCGTCTTCTTTGCTTTGTCGCTAGCTGCATTCATCTTTGTAGCTCGCACAAACTTCGCAGCAAAATCACCCACAACAAAAACTAGCTGCCGGCACACGTGATTAGCGTGAAGGACGACAGATCGGCCACCGTCACGCAACACCACGAGAGTGATTGTAGTTGTTGCAGTCCTTTATTAGGCGAGGGAAGGCCATGCGGCCAAAATAGAGGTAGGGGAAGGAGGGGAAGGGAGGAGTAGTCCAGTTAAAAAACTCCCAAGCATTTCCCCGAGGGTGAACATGGTTAAGTGCGAATGCACGGGGTGATGCTATGAGGGGGAGTAAAGTTAAAATCCGTTGGCATGCGCCCGTGAGCGCGCGCGAGCCGACCCACGGAGGTCTGGCAGTTTATCGCTGCATATATAGGGGGGTACGCCGCGCCGAGCGCGCCGAGCCAGGTGGCTGAGAGAGGAGGCGAGCGCAAGGGGAGAGGGACAGCGGCGCACGGCAGCTGCAGCCGAGCGAGGGGGAGAGGAGAGAGTGTGACGTCACGGTGGAGAGAGAGGCGCGCGGCAGCTGCTGGGGAGAGGAGGCGCGCTGTGACGTCATACCATGACGTCACGGCGCGAGGAGCGGTGCGGGGAGCGGCGCGCACCCGCGCAGCCACAGCGAGGAGGCGGAGCGAGCGCGGTCACGTGGTGAAGTGACGTCACCGCGCCGTTGCTACCGACGCTCCTCTCCGCTCCACGCCGTTGCTAGGGAGAGGAGGACTGCGGACGCCGCCGCCGCCGCCGCCGCCGCCGGCGGCGGTGGAAGGTTTGGGGTCGCTTATAAAGTGCATTCGCACTTAAAAGACCATGCGTCCATGAAGACAGCACAGGGGTTTCCTTCAGACCGCGGAGGTCACGCTAAGGTGTAGATCTACTATTAGGGGATTTTCACGACCGGAGTAGGCCCGATTCTACACTAATCTTGAAAGACCACTCTCTACGCCGAACAGCCCAAGGGCTCTTATAAAATTCGGATCTTCAAATGGAGGATCATCTTCTCAGGCATCGGGAGGCATCGGGAGGATAGGCCTGTACAGCAAAAACGCGGAGCAGCGCTAGATTAGGTGGTCAAGGGTGGCGAATACGGTCATTCGGCAGTGGGGACAGTGAGTAGGTGGAGACCCCGTTGGGTAAATCCATTTTCTTGTGATGTGGGGTGTGAGAGCTGCGTTGGCCCTAGCTTTGTTGACGAATACTTCTGCAGAGCGAGGCATTGGGGGAGCCAGAGCCAGGTAGCCAGGGGGGGTAACGGAAGAAAGACTGCACTTCCGTGCCTGGCGTGCGTGATCAAGTAGAAGGCGAGGGCAGGGGGAGGAGGGCGACGCGTTGTCAACCAGGGGAGGTGAACTATCAAGGCGCTCCCGTTCTGCATCATGTGCAGCCTGGTTGCCACCATCCGGATCTGTGTGACCCGGAACCCATGCCAAACGGGTAGTGATCCCAACGCGACAGAATGGCGTTCATATGTTGGATTCGGTGCACTCTTGGATGATCGGTAAAGGGTTTGCGCAGCTCTTGGAGGGCTTGGTGAGAGTCTGTGAGAATGCGGATGCGTGGAGGTGGCGGGATTGCAATGGTGAACGCCAAATGATCAAGTGCGCTAAGGATGCTCTGGAGTTCCGCTTCCAGGGGGGACGAGTTACAAGCGTGACGTGTGAGGGAGCCGTCCAGGTCCGGTCGAGCTGGGCAGCGCCAGGAGAGACCCATATGGGAAGGGGAGAGGCTAGCATCCGTGAAAATATCGACGTCGTCCGGAAATTTCGCTGCGAGTACGCGCTGAAGGGCCCTTTCACGAGCGGTACGACGGGAGCACGGAATTCCAGTTCGTTGGAGGGCAACTGTAGCAGGAGGGCTTACCCAATGGGGAGGGGGTGGTGAGGCCGATGGAAGTACTGGAGGTACCCGTTCGTCCTACGCACAGAGTGCAGTCCCCTGTTGTATTAGTGTCCGCCGAAACCGATGTTGTTGCACGGCTTCCGCAAGGAGCTCTTCCATCGGAGGGACAGGGGCAGCTCGTTCAAGAGCGTCAATGCGAGTATGCCTCGGATGTCCGGTGATCGTACGAAGCATGGCTCGGTAAAGCACCGCTAAGTGATTCTTGTGAGCCGAAGCGAGGTCATAAGCCGGGGCGACATAAGTCAGACGACCGACGGCTACTACCCTTAAGAGTGTGAGACACGCCGATTGGTTGGCGCCACCAAATTTGTTGGAAAGGCCAGAGATTAGGCGCAGCATCGGTTTCCAATTTTTGCGCAGCTGCGTAATCCATTGCCGAGCACTGTTGTGGCTAGCAAGGGGAACACCTAGTAGACGGATATGGCCACAGGGTTAGGCAATGGGTGTGTCGCCGATGTAGATAGTATGATGCATGTTGGCGGGCGGTCGGTGCTGACCGTGGACTAGGAGAAATTCTCTCTTCTCTGGTGCCAGCTCAAGGCCGAGGGTTGGGAGAGTGGTTGAGAGGCTGTTTACCGCCGCCTGTAATTCTGTAGCCATGTCTTCAGTGCATTTGTAGTCGGCGGCTTCAACCCACACTGTTAGATCGTCAGCGTAGATAGCAAAACGAGCCGCAGTGTCCCGTTCCAGGTTGCGGGCTACGCGTGCCATGGCCAAATTAAAAAAAAACTAGCCCAAGGACAGAACCCTGGGGAACACCCCTGTCTAGATAAAATGTCTTGGGTTCCATCCTGGATACGTGCTGTTGAGCCGAATTGGACGGTTTTCAAAAAAAATATTCGTATCCAGTTTTGGGCCCTTTGGCTGGGGAAGGCCGTAGCAAGCTCTTCGAGGTCACCGATTGGCTAACGTTGTCGAATGCTTTTCGCACGTCAAAAGTGAGAACGTAATCCGGATTGCCAGCCCGTGATGTGCGATTGAGATCACGTCGGAGCAGCCAAAGGCAGTCGTGGGTACTTAGGTGAGGACGGAATCCAGTTTGAGACGGGTGAAACCACGGACGCACGTATTCCAAATAATACTGAAGGCGGTTATTGATTATGCGCTCAAAAAGTTTGCAAACGGTGGGCGTGAGTGAAATTGGCCGAAGGTTGGTCAGGAAAGAGGAGTCTTTGTTTGGCTTGGGTATTGGATGAACTAGCGTCAGTTTGAGGTCATTTGAGACCCACCCTCGTGGGTAACGTAGGGTCATTGAGAAGGAAGAGGCCACAGTCGTCAATGGCCGCCTCAAGGCAGGAGCCTCGGCTATCGGTAGAGGCATATCCCCATGTGGTACTTTTCGCATTAAAGTCGCCGCCGATGATAATGGGAGTGCGGGGGTACTGTGAAATGAGGTGGTGCAGCCAATTATAGTTGATGGATTTTTGCGAGCCGGTGACTGGAAGGTAGTACACGGATGCTGCAATTAATGGGTTCTCGTCAGGTAGGCGAACCTGCGCGATAACCACCTCGTGATCCTTCGAGCATTGACCTGGGACGGACAGCTTGCAGCAACCTAGGTCCGATCGTACCAAAACAGCTGCTTGTTCGACCACTAGATGCTGGGAGAGTGCTGTGGTCTTGTCACGGTGAGTTATTGATGGTTCTGAATAACTGGTGTATCCTCTAAGTTTGGGCATGGATCTGGTTTCTTGAAGGAGAATAAGAACAGGAAGAATTTGTGATACTCGACTGGACAGAATAGAAGCCGATTGAATGAAACTACGGCAGTTCCACTGTAAAACGCAAAGGGACCGCTTCATTGTCCAAGGGTAGCACAGAGGGTCATCTTTCTAGGCGGTTCATCACCTTCATTTGGTCGACCGGGTAGGGTTTGGAGGTAATTCATTGGCCGTAGTTTGTTCAGCATATTTTTCTGTGAAGGTGCGAAGCTTGTCCATGTCAGCCATTCGAGGGCGCCGTTCTTGTTGGATGTCAGCGCGAATAAATTTTAGAATCTCCATAATATCGTTCGTGTTGGTCGCTTTTTGCGAGGTGGGGGTACGCTTGACGCTAGTACTGCGACTTTTTCGTTGCTTGGGTGTGGAGGGAAGGGGATTGCGGAGGGCCGACTTTTCAGGTGCAATAATGGAAATAGAGGGGGAATCAGCCTTTTTTGGGGGCGTGATTGAGGTCGATGAAGCTGAATGGGTGGGCGTGGAATGACGCCCCAGCTTGGATGCTGCAAGTTCAACCTTGAGCTGCGCGTTTTCCTCACGAAGCTGGTGAAGTTCACTTCGGAGGCTGGCAAGTTCGGACAATACTGTCTGCAGAATGGGGTCGCTTGCCTCAGGACGTGGAGGTGGAGGGTCAACTGTAGCTGCACCAGGTGACGACACTGCGCCGATGGCATTGGTACTTGGGTTGCCATGAGTACGAACACGATCAGCCCAGGACATGCCGTCTTGAACTTTTGAATTGGTGCGAGGGGAGGAGGCAGTGCGGGCCGGACACGTGGGGTCCACTGCCAGATGCCCATCCTTTTTACATGCCACGCAATAAAGTGTGCGCTCGCAAGGTTCAGCTTCGGCATGTACGCGCCCACATTTACGACACACAGATTGATGCGGGCAGTACTTCGCCATGTGCCCGATGTTGTGGCATGCGAAGCAAACCATTCGCTTGGGCTCATAAGGAGATACTTTAACTATTGGCGGTGAGATCTTTGAGTGGCGCCCCATGGCTGTGACGTCGGCTGAGGGATTGGCGCCGCTGTCGTCTGCTATACTCCGCTTGTGAGGGGCAACAGTCCCTGGGCTAGAAATCGCCTGCATTGTTGCTGTAGTACGTTAAAAAGCGTATTTCTAGCGACTCAGTTATGTTGCCAGCTTCTGACGCATCTGAATAATTTGAAGCTGTATCCCCCACAAGTTTGCAACACACGAAGAGATAGAGAACAACTTTCTTCAGAGTTACGGTCAGAAGATCGTGTGTAACTCGTCCTTTCTTGCTTATTCGCGAGGATCAGCGATCAGAGCTTCTCGATAAATATTCAAAATGCGTAGGCTTCCCTGCAGTATTTTTGAAATGCCCCTTTGAAGACTCAACAGTTTAATACTACGTACCAAGCAGCGGCCTCTACACGCTCATCGCACAGCAGGAAATAAAGCGGCTTTCTTCTGTTTCTTTCGTTGTTGTCTTGTATCGGAATAATGTTTCTTGCTTTTTTTTTCTGCCCAACGCATTAATTTTTCTGCGCCGTCACCAACTTCTTATTAGGAGGTTTCGGTATGTTTGGGAGCCCCACAAAGTCGTGTGGATATTTCGTTCATTTTGTATGGCATACATTCCCTTCTTCACAAATTGGCTTTCATTACGGCTGCGTGCAAGAACGTGCATATCCGCAGCGTGCTTTGTTTATTCACATGCAAATACAATGAGAAGGTTTGTGCTATGCCACCGCGATCGCGCCCTAAACAGCGTGGTCCACAGTACTCGAAGGCGGCTTTTGTGCTCCGAATTTCTATCGTAATTATATCGTTATCATAACAAACTGACTCTCAACTCGAACAATGATGACAGGATTACGGTGTTGAAGGCATGATATACTCGCTAACTAACGTAATAAATAGTATACCTGCAGATATTACAAGACTCGAAACCGAAGAATTCCAAGTAGCTCTTTATTGCTTTTCAACCCTTCCAGGCGCGAAGAACAAATCATATTCTACTCGGAATGGCGTTCTATGATTTGAAGAAAATTACTTTTACTGTCTTGTCCTGGTCTGAGGACCCGGCCCACTAACCAGATCGATTTAACTGCTAAACAAAGCTTTCCCCTCCCCCTCTTTCTCCTGCTCCTCCTCTTGAGTGCAGTTTTCCTATAACGCATACCCGAATATCGGGAAGATATGGCTGTTCAAAATGTTCAGAATTATCCCTCCAGGTCTTAACAAACATATATGTGTGACTATAAATTTAACGAAGACGTGACTCGTTTTGCTCAATAAACCTCCATACTGGTTAGATGCCTGGTATAAAATCAGCACGCGCGTATATACACACTGGGTTATTTGGAACTCAACCTAGAGTTTTTGCAGTCTATAGTGCATGTCGGCAAACTTTCATGCCTTGACAACGTCAAGTGATGTAACAAAACGCGTTCTAGCATTCGGCAAGGTTGCAAAGACTGTTTTACCTTACATATGATTACCAGGAATCGTGATGCCTTCTGCCAAAGCCGGCAGCCCTGAAGGCCTAGAATTTGTTTTGGTCTTGCCTTTTCGCTGTTGTCGGTTATTAGCAGGTGACTGTTCCTTTTGTTCGAATGCGTACATGAGAATCTGACGCCTAGCTCCGACTCTTCGCGCTCCGCACAGGACCGGCTTCGCAAGGAATGGGGTGGCGCCGGCAATGTTTCTCCCGTAGCGGTATCAAAAACTATACTTTAATTGACACCATGAGCTAATGTATGCGACTTTAAGCCTATTATTATGATAAAAAGTTACCCACACGCCAATTCTGGTGCGAACAAGCATCAAACGTTGACCGAGCGCAAAGAAACAGCAGAGAGAGAGATCCTGAGTGAAGCAGACGACAAAATGCGAGAATCCCTAAGCTGACGTCACGGAGGCGCGCTTCGCAGCGCCGCCTATGTTCGCGCTCACCGCCAATAGCCATATAGTATTTGACGACGTGCAGAATCGTTGGAGAGGCACAGGTTATTACAGCTCGATTCGTTTTGCCTTTCCGTTGCGCCGCCAAGAGCTCAGCTTGCTCACAGCGAATCCAATTCAAACTTGTTTCATTTGAATCTCCAGGTTCCACTGTGATGACTCCACGTGAAGTATTCGCACGGTTGGGGGAGTGTTTGACCTCGATAGGAAGAGTGACCACACGGTTGTCGTGCTGAAAGCAGAGACTTGTAGTTGCAAGAAGGCGGTTAGCGTGCTCCTGGTCGTATAAGGTAACCTGTATGCAGTTTCCCGCGACGTCGTAGCGGTGCGTTGCGAGTTCGGCCATTTCGGAAGTAGGCGCAAGAGTGTCTAACAGATGTGCGAGGGCGTTTTTGGGTATAGCGCGCACACTGATTTTTGTGAGTGGTCTCATCAAGAAGAGTGCTCGGGACCTACTTACCCCATCTAGGCGAGTGATTGCAGTCTTCCGATTGGGCTTGACTCGAGTCCAGATCTTCCAGGGGCCGTCGTTGTCCCGGTTGCTGCCGTATTGATCCATAACTTGACCATCCGGGTCATCAGGGGACTGAGTTGCAGGGGTGGAGGCTGTAGCTTGTGAGAGCGTCATCGGCGGAGAAGCCAGGACCAGTTGAGCGGGGGCCAACGGGGAACCACTGGGAGCATGTAGCGCCGACCTTGGAAGTTGTGGGAGCGTTGAAGAAGACGGTGTTACCACCGACATTGTGCGCGAGCATGCAGGCAGGAGGAGGGAGCACGAGGTGTCCGAGCACGTGCGAGGGCGGGAGAGTAAAACGAGGCAGGCGGCGGTCGCTTTACTGATGGAGGTGAAAAGCAAAAAACGCCCGTGTGTACGTCATTTCGGCACGCGTTAAAGATTCCCCGGTGTAAAAATTGTACCCCCGTAAAACGTGCCTATTTAAGTGCACTGAGGCCGCGTGCACTCGGGCTCCCCGAATGACACTTTGGCTACGCGCTGCTAAATGACGACATAAAGTCCCCTTGGCCATGATGCCAGTGACCATAGCTGGCGTAAATATTCCACAAAATTACTTGTAATTCTAGGTCTTTGTCACGTGAGAAACAATGTATACACTTTATTGTGTTTACATTGTTCGACACTGCAATCGGCGTCTCTCACAAGTCCACGAAAAACTCCGTTGGTAATGCGACTGAAGACCGGCGGTCATAATTTCGCAGTTATACTTTGCGAAGTGAATCCCAGCGGCATTATCGTTGAGAGATAATTATCAGAGAGCGTGGATTGTAAACGAAAAGACTAAAACTGGAACTCGACCGCAAAAAGTACCCACACGAATGCCGCAGCGAACGCAGGCCTTGGAAACACGCCTCACCAGGCGGCGCTGGCTCGTCGTTAGGCGATAGATTATTTTCTTCCTCATCGCTGCTTCTCTTTTCGTAAAACTATCCATAATTAGGTGTTAACATAATTTAAAGGCATCTAAACGCTCGTTCTTTTATATTGTTTTTCCCGATTTTAAGACTCCTGTGGCCTAGACAACTACCTCGGCGAGCCGGCCCGGGTAAAGTGTGCTGCGGGAACACACTCAGCTTAAAGTGTCTTCGCTGGTAAGTGTAATTCGCATTTGCTGTTTAGCTACAGCCGAATGACATTTTAGCCGACTACGCTCAGTGAAAGTGGACTTAAATAGGCATGTTTGACCGGGGTATTAATCCGGTGCCCTCCAGTACAGTGCGCCTTATCGCTTGCGTTGCGTCGGCGCGTTCAACCCAAAAATAAATAAAAAAAAAGAGGCAAAGGCGGAGTTATCTTCGTGATGTTCTTTTGCCCGGGGCTTCTCCTCGAAGCCGCAGCAGCGCTGAGGATCTGACCCCGGGTATCCTCAACCGACAAACTGAGCCTCCGATACAAACTGCACATTTATTTACTGCCCGGCGGGCGATTAAAAAACAGTACTCGCGCGGAGCCCGAAGAGGACGGGCCGAGCTCTCCTGCGCCCGGACCGCGTCTCTCTTGTTTCATCTTCCCTTCATCCTGCCGCGGAGGGCCGGGGAAGAAGGAAAAGCCAGTCGTCTTCGTCGGTGGCCTTCCCATGTGGTGGCAGTTAAGGCATAAGGTGCACGCAGGCGCGGCCTTTTAAGTGCGAATGCACTTTATAAGCGACCCTGAATTCCGTTGACCGCCGTCCGTCCACATAGCAACAGCTGCGGGTGCGCGCGCTCCTCGTCTTCCTTGCAAACGGGGGGAGATGGGCGCGCGCTGCCTGGCCGCTGAAATGGCACATACCCACGTGGGGGATTGGCCAGGAATCTCCTCGTCTTCCTTAGCAACAGGGGGAGATGGGCGCGCGCTGCCTGGCCGCTGACATGGCACATACCCACGTGGGGGATTGGCCAGGAATCGGGCGTGAGAAGGGCTAATGCACCCGCTTAAAGGAGTACTGACACGAAATTTCAAAGCTGAGATCCGCTCTAGTAATGAAGTACAACAACACAAATAGGTGTCTGTGCATGGCACATACCCACGTGGGGGATTGGCCAGGAATCGGGCGTGAGAAGGGCTAATGCACCCGCTTAAAGGAGTACTGACACGAAATTTCAAAGCTGAGATCCGCTCTAGCAATCAAGTACTACGACAACACAAATAGGTGTCTGTGAATAAATGCATCTTTCTTTCTTTGTAGTTGTGTGTGTGTGATCTCTCTATCGCGAACATTACCGAACCGCGCAAATTCAACTCCTGCATTCGCACTTTCACATTCTTCCCCTCGGGGAAATGCGGGGAAATTTTTTCAGAATGCGCGGCGTTTCAAGGCGCCGCGCGACACGTGCTTTTCATTTCCGCGCCGCTCGTCCCAGGGCCCGCGGCAGTTGGTGCGTCGGAGCACCCGACAGGCGGCTAGGCCTGCTAGGCTTCTGCACATTACACCACAGCATTGCGGTGGCGCTAGCTGTTGGTTCTTAACATGGAGATGATGATAGCATCTGCACTTAGAGAATAATCAGAAAAAAGGAAGTTTCTGTTTCGTTCAGCGTTGCTAGGCTGTAACTTTTAGCCGAATGCGGAATACTGATGTCCGTAGATTATAACAAGGAAAATAAAATATATGCGTTTTTCGGAAATATGCGCCATATCGAAATTCGTAGTTCGGAAGAATATTTACATAAAAAATATAGGCAATCTGGCGTTGACACTTAAATTATTTTCAAATCTGAAAAATTCGTTAATGGCGAGTTTGTATTATCGAGATCGGACTGTAGTATATATGCACGTGGATAAGCCAAATTGCTCGCCTGCGCTCTCTTGTGTCTTCTGTCATTCCTTCCCGTACTCGTAAGCACATTCATTTTCATCACACCAAACGACTAATTTGCCCCCCTCAGCCCTGCCCCCCCCCCCCCCCCCCCGGATACATTTACTTGTACCATCAACTGCGCGAGCTTTCCCCTGGTCAAACTGCCTTTCAAGCAGTCATGCTGGCTGCTTAGTTCTTGTCCAACAGTGCCATGTATAACGAGACTGCCTGTCCCGCCTTCGTGCATAAGTATTTGAGGCAGACGCCAGAAGCGGGGCGGTTTCATACAGGTCACAAGGTTGCTGTTAAGGAAATGGGCTGATAAATTTTATTTTGTTTCCAAATTCCGGTCATTGGCCACGCGATAACTTCGGGTTTTGGCAGGAGCCGCCCAGCGTCTGCCAGAAAATAGGGCCCGGCGGGCTCATCGCCTCCGTCATCACGGGGAACGTATAGCCACCAGGAGTCACGCTTCAATGCCTAACGGGCCATGCGGACCAAATGCAAGTTGCATTGATTCGTAGGATTGCTTCGTTAGAATTACACTGAAATTACTTTTAACGCAAACCGCACTCAAATAAGCCATATAATTAGGAAAAAAGATACTGGCCATGAGACCGGCTAGCTTATTCGCCGCACCAATGACGTATAATAGACAGCTGTGCGATTGGCTGAAGCCGGCAAAGGCAAACGCAAGTTCAGCACGGCTTAAGCTTGCAGAACAAAATGTTTGAGTTTAAATGTGATGGACATTCATTTCATAGAAGTAAGAATTGGCGAGTAAACCATAGAAGTTACGGAAGTACACGTAAACATAGAAGCACCAGTGCGTATTGCTGCAGAAAGTGCGCGCACTCTGCTTGATTTAACTGCACAGCATTCCGGCGCTTTGGGGTTCTCACACGACATTGGCCGATTGGTGTAAGCGACATTATGCTACGTGGCGCTGTTTGTCCAGTATACCCAATGTTTAACGAAACGATTACTACCAATTGTAACAAAAACAAGGCAGGTGCACATACGGGCAGAAGCAAAGCGAGCGGGTACAACGGTCCCCAGCAGTATAGTGGCGACATTCAGGGGGACTTTCGGTAAATAAAGCGTTCCGCAGTGCACAGCAAACTAACTAGTGTACTAACGTTCATTTGAAGACCTGTCCGGCTTACGTTATCGCAGAAGTCCCGAAACTCGCCATTTCGCGGGATAATGTAAATTTTAATTTAAAGGGATTAATTTCTCAGTGAATAAAGCATCGTTTGCCGCAGGACAAGCGCGGGGGCACCATAAAATAAGAAATTTAACGAATAAAACAAACTGGTATTTTGTCTGCACGGCCCTTTTAAACATGAGGGGCAGGCGCCAGAACCGGGAACTCCTGACCTTCGGGAGCGCCGACAAAGCAATCGCGATGGTTTGTACAAGCTGAACAAGTCATCACCGTCTTCGTTAAGGTTTCCTCTCCCCTCGCGGAATACTTCTTCCCCGTCTGGAAACTTCACTGCTCAGGCGACTCAGGCTTAGCGGAATGAACCTTTTGCACAACCTTTATCTGTGTATTCCCCTAGAGGCGCTTGAATGACCTGTGGAGGCTCGGTATTTTCTGGGATGCCACTAATAACAGATACGGCGAGCACGTCAAGGTTAACCTGATAATAATTATTCCTCTGTTTTCAGCACTTCGGGGTGAGGGAAGATAGCAAAAAATTGAACGAACAGCTTGCATGTCTCCACCCCTTTAACTTTTTACCTTGCATTGGGTGGCTGCTGAAAAAGCGTCAAGTCATCGCACATCCCATTAGACGCACTAGAAAACATAATAAAATTTCTTAACAGCGCATTCAAATAAGCACTTTTGAGCATAAAGTGGAGCCCCAGGCTTCTGGCGCTTGCTTCTCATATTTACACACTACGGCGTGAAATGCAGTGACTTCATAGGCGGCGCATGAGGAAGATAGATGAATTTCGGCCTTCTAAGAATACCATTTGGCAACAGTGACTGCGTTGCAAACAAGCTATGCTCTCTAGACTGACTCGTTGCTACGAAGGCTACAGGTGGCATTTACGCTCAATAAGCCGAATAAGGCAGTGTTGACAAAATATTATTAGGAATAGTAATAGTATTGTAATATAAATACTAGCACTTATTAATAATGTAACTTGAATACGAATAAAAAACTGTATTTTATTTCGACGAAAATATGTTCCATTTGTTTCACGAAGAGATATGGAGAAAAGGTTGAATTCGAGTTCTTGACTCAATCCCTGCTTCCCAAACAAAGTCATGGGGGCAGAAAGTGAAGTCAGATACTGATACCTGCCGTAAACGAAGACGCGTAGTAAAGACGAGAAGAACAAATAAAACAATGAACCGCTTTGCATCATAAGTATATCTAACGTCTTCTCATACACGAACGCGCGTACTGAAGACGAGAAGAATAAATAAACGAATAAACCGGTTTACATCAGAAGTATAGCTAACGTCTTCTCATGATTGAAATATTTCAATGACCGCAGCCTAAATTAACTAACCGCAATCTGGAATAAAGCAAAAATGTGTTACATAAGAAAATATTTTATAAACGGAAGATTGTACGTATAATTTGAATCTGTATTATCAGAACTACCCTTCTTGTTTATCGTAATATTCTGCCGCATGTTCGAGTACCTTGATGGAGCACTGACGTTCTACGTTCTACGTTCTATTTTAATTGCTCTCTCTGATGCTGGATGGCCCATCAAGCTACACACAACACTTGAAATACCTAATCACAGAGTAATTCATTAACTGGCGCTCTTGAAAATCGCCGCTTCAGGTGTTATATGCTACGATGGCGGCAGGTGCGTATATTACATTATTACCTCACCGTTTATGCGGACGTCAAAACGTTGCGGCAGACGGTGAAGCTTTTCTTTTCAAATTGCCGCCACCTGAGCTGACCGCCTGAGCTATGGGCCTTATGCACTGCAGTTTCAAGTGAGCACGTGGCGCCACCTGGTAGCCGTGGGGTTGAGTTTTTTTTTTCAAAGTAGAATAAACATTCACGGATCAGCTGCTTGCGACGACGAATGGCAGAACTCAAATAGTATCCGATAAGAAATAAAAAACACAGAACCATAGTTGCATTTGCGTATGTGTTCGGTAATTGGCGCACGACCAGCGCAAACAAATTCTATGCCGGGAAAATACACAGACAGTCTTAAAACGAAAGCAGGAGGAACGCTACCAAGCGGGAAAACAATAAACCGATGGACACAGACCAGCCACAATTCGGAGACTAGTATCAACAATTCCATATATATGACTGCTAGATATCTCAAACATACGTCCCTGTGCAACTTGTAGTTTGCGTTCCTGAACGAGGTCAAAGGGACCTTGTTACGCAAAATATTAATGCCTAGCATTTTTTGTCGAGTACTCCCACAGCCAGGACCGTGTAAAGCCCTACATTTCCAACAAAGTTGATATATCGCGGAAGTTCCATCTGTAGTCACTATTATGGCGTAAATGGATATAACTGGTAGCAAGAAATCTTGAAAAACTAAAGATAAGAAAAATATTTAAAAACTGACGGAAAATGGCAAAACGTATAAGGCATGGGATTTCACCAATAATGCAGATTTCGCGGAAGTTTCACCTGTAACCGTTATAATAGCGTAAATGGAGACAATTGGTCGAACGAAATTTTGAAAAACTAAAAAATAGAAAAAAATATAACATAATTACGAAAAATGGCGAACCGTGTAACGATCTTCATTTCCGGAATATTGCAGGCTTCACAAAAGTTCCACATGGCGCAAATGGAGATAATTGGTCGGATGAAATTTTCAAAAACTCAAGAATAAGAAAAATATGGAAAAATCACCGAAAATAGCAACACGTATTTCGCTTGCATTTCCTCAATAATGCAGCCTTCGCAAAAGTGTCACCTGTAATCGTTATAATAGCGTAAATGGAGATAATTGGTCTGGCCAAATTTTGAAGCACTATAAAATAAAAACAAATTAAAAAAACGCAAAATGGCAAAACGTATAACGCATAACATTTCCACAATAACGCTGATTTCCCGAAAGTACCGCCTGTATTCGTTATATTAGCGTAAATTGAGGTAATTGGTCCAACGAAATTTTGAAAAACTAAAAAAAGGAAGATATAAAATAACTACGGGACATTGTGAACCGTGTACGCCCCCCGCACTCCCACAACAGTGCAGATTTTGCGAAAGTTCTAAATCTAATCGTTGTAACAACGTAAATGGAGATACCTTGTTGGGCGAAATCTTGAAAAACTTAAAAATGAGAAAAATATTCAAAAATTACGGAAAGGGGCAAACGGCATAACGCCGGGCATTTCCACTGTCGTGCAGATTTCTCAAAACTTTCACCTGTAATCGCTTTAATAGCGTAAATAAAAATATTTATTCGAATGAAATTTTGAAAAACTAAAAAAAGAAACATATGAGAAATACTAAAAATGGCGAACCGTGTAAGGCCATCCATTCTACACAATAATAGCGATTTAGAGAAAGTTGTACTTCTAATCGGTAAAAAGCGTAAGTGGAGATGATTGGTCAGTCAGGATTCAGAAAAGCCAAAATATTAGGCTGGAAATAACTCACACTCAAGAGAAGCGGCATAAGAATGCTATGCATTAGTAGACAATTCTCTGAATTTCTGCAGGGTTTTTTTTTTTGCTGAAAACGACTTTTTTGTACGACTTTTTAAACATATTTTTGCACGAGCAAAACCACTTACGCTGGCATGTAGTTATCCAACTATATATCAAATATCCTATTTACCAAATGGTCTTTTTTCATCGGGACTATGAATCCTAGAGAAACCATTTGTGAAAGTTATAGTGCCGCTGTGTGCTCTACTATGTTCGTGCCCCTGACTATGTCGAGTGATAGAGAGGGAAACAACAGGGTAAATAAACGTTTAGAGGCTTTGAATCATGAAAGCTTCCTCAAGCGCATCTACACCCACAAATATTCGCGTTTATTGACCTGTGAAATCATTTGAAAACAAGCATAGAGATATTTTTCTGAGCCCATCCAACGAACACCCATCGTAGTTTCAGCATATTTACTCGTCGTTTTGCTGCGCAGTTGTATTTTGAAATGCCTTCCTCTACAAACCTGAACCGTCGGGCTCTTGAAGCCGTATATCCTTGGTGTCGCAATATACACACGGACGTTTCGCCGCGATTTCATACAAACAACGAAAACTCCTGGCACCGACAATGCAAATTCGCTTCTACAAGCACCGTGAAAGTTGCGTCGCCGGTATGGTCTTCACTAAGCTATCCGCCAACTGCTCGGTGATACCAGTCCTGCCAGTTATGCCTTTTATTAAGCCCCGACCTAAAGCTGAGCAAATGAAAACATTTGCAGCACCGCCGGAATGCCGCCGGCTTTGATGCTCTCGCAGGGGCCCGTGGCCCAGTTTCTGGACGGGTGCAGCGAGCGCGCCTTCTCTCTCGCACACAGTATCGCTTCCAGAAGGAGCTGCACACACACATGCACACTCCTGCTATAGTGCCTACAATATACTGGCTAGTGTGCCGAGGGCGGGCTCCGGTAGGGCGCCGGGAGCGATGTACGTGTCCGGCTGCCGCTTGGGGCGCTGCCATGCGGGAGTGTGCGCGTTCGTCCGGCCAGAGCAAATCGCACGGTTACCTCCGCGCTGCGTAGCAGACGGCAGCGGCACAACTTTCTATTCCCGCTTGCGACGAAAGCGAGTGAAACCGACGGGAATTCTTTCGCGTGACGAAAATTTGTCCCGACCATTCGACAAAAACGATTGTCGCGCGAGAAAGCGACGGAATACCCGTCGCTTTCGCTCGCTTTCGTCGCAAAAGCGAACGGGCCTTTATTCGCAATCTCCGCCCCACATAAAATAAGTTCTTGCTTGTCGCCTGAGCATGCGGTTGATATCAGACTACGTTACACTGTGCTTGCAAGTGTATTTAAACGATGTCACTGGGTTTGAAACGTAAGCGCTCGGCGTGTAGCTTTGTAATCATTGCGCCTGGCTGATAAATAACAAATACAGTTCAACAACATATCATAGTTTATTCCACCATACAATGGTAGTTGAACATCGTACAAATGATCAGTACCATTCTGTCAATAAAAAGATGGGAGAAGTCGTTCGCCTTGGATCTCACATCTCGCGTAAGTTAACGTGTCAGCTAATGCTAGCTGTTGCGAGCTTCATCCCTTCATCCCCGAATCAAAAGGATGACGACCTTCACTAAGTCTCGGTATAGTTGTGGTCCTGCCTGATTTTCTCCGAGGGGTTCGGGAAGATCGAAGTCACTGTAGTTTTCTTCAGGTGCGGCCACGTTTTCAGTCGTCTCCTCGTCCAGCGTCTCGGTGGTCACCCTGCGGCATTTCGCAACCGGCTCCTGCTTACAAGGGTCTCTGATCTTTCCTTTCAATACAAGTTCCGGTATAAGATCCATCGGGTATCACTCCGGCTTGAGCCGCACTTTGTCGCGAGGGATTTCGTTCACAACGCCGTTCACCATGTTATCTTAAACGAACGCTCAATGCAGCTATTGTCAAAGTGCTTTTTCCCATATACTAGGGCATTTGGCGTCAGCTTCCTGTCCCCTCTCTTGATCCGCTTCTCCCACTCTGACAACTGTGAAGGGTCAGTCGGTGCTTTGATTGATTGATTGTAGGGTTAACGCGCCGACTCAACGAAGCTGCGACGAGCCACGGCGTAGTAGAGGGCTCCGGATTAATTTTGACCACCTGGGGATCTTTAACGTGCGCCGAAATCTCGTACACACAGGCGTTTTTGCTTTTCGCCTCCATCGAAAAGCGGCCTCCGCGGCAGGGAATCGAACCCGCGACCTTTTGCTCAGCAGGGCAACGCCTTAGCCACTGAGCCACCGCGGCGAGTTCAGTCGGTGCTTTAAAGAACGACACATTTTCCCTGTTGGAACGGTACCCGCAAGTGCACAGTGGAACAAAACGCGCGTGCTTTCATTTGGCTGCTTCTTGACGCTTGCCATAATCAGGAGCTGAAGTTGGCACAAGCGGAATCAATAAACAGCAGCACAATAGCATCGGCATAAGAGTAAAACGCTGTAGGCGAAGGACGCGGGTTCGATTCCCGGCCGCGGCGGCCACTTTCTTGATGGAGGCAAGGAGCAAAAACGCCCGTGTGTACGAGATTTCGGCGCATGTTAATGATCCCCAGGGGGTCAAAATTAAATCCGGAGCCCTCCACTACGGCGTGCCTCATCGCCTGCGTTGCGTCGGCGCGCTAATAAACCCTACAATCAACAAATCAATACTGTGGGAAAAAAGGCGCACACACCCAGAAGCAAACACCCAGGATATAAAGCACGACCGCAATAAATGAGCCAACGCATCCAGCGAACCAAACGCACCAACACGGAAAACCGCGGTGGAGCGATAGCGGTGGCACGCTCCGTATAAGCAGCGCTATAGCGCATAAAACATGCGCGTGAACACATATAAGCATTTGCTCGGTACAACTGCTCTGAACAAACTTTTCGCAAACAGCTGCAGCCTCCGTCACCCTTCTGTATTTTCTTCTGATGCTTCGTTCCTATACCGCATGCCGCGTAGCATCCACTGAATTGGTAAACATGCCCCTTGTTTGGGCGGTATACCGCTTTTTCACAGCGGTGCAATTAGCATGTTGTCAATTTGCACCTTTACTTTGGCATTGTCAGCTTGGTTTACAGTTAAACAAAGCGGTTTTAGTGACAGGCACGCGAAAGCAACAACCCGGAATACAGCCCGCGATTTGGCGTGGCACGGATACTCGCGCACGCCCGCAGAACCGGTGCAATATCAGCCCAAAACTGCGGGAAGGGGCTGACGGAATGGCTTGCATGTCCAAGCACCCACGCAGAACAATAAACGGTGCATATCGGTGAAGAAATAATACGCCCACCAGCTATTTAATCACGCACGCACAAGGCTACCTTTACCCCTTCCGAAGCGAAAAACTGCATCGTGTGCTAAAGCAGCACGATGATGATGATGGTGATGATGATGATGATTAGTGGTTTTCCCTTTGAATCGGGGCGTCGGTTGTCCGCAACCGACTTGCAAGTTTTATTACTCCTACTCGCCCTACTCCCAGCTAACCTAATAGATTTGCATCCTCCCTCCCATCTCCCTCTCTTCCCTGTTTAAAAACTCATCACCCCCCCCCCCCCCCCGTTTGTTTCTCCCCTCGCTGTTCTAAATTCTCCCCCGTATGATTACTCCGCCTGCGTACTCATCCCTTCCCTACTTTTCCTCCACCACCACTCCAGTCGCCTCTTCGTCACCTCTATGGCCCTGAAGTTGAGATTCACCCTCGCCCCAAATCCTAAAGCCTCCACCAGCGTCAATTCCCCCTCACCCCGCGGTGGTCGTATCTCTGTGCACTTCCTGACAATATGGCCTATAGTTTCCCAATCACTGCCGCAGCACGCACATGTTTCATCCTGCTGCCTGTAGCTACCCGTCTATGCCCGGGTTCTCAGGCACCCTGCCCGTGCCTCGAAGAGCAACGCACTGCCTCTTGTATTGTCATAGAATCCCTCCTTCTTAATTTCCCGTTTCTCTGCCCTATAAGACTCCAGAGTTTTTTTCGCTTCCATGTTCTGTGCCCACTTCTTCATCTCTGCTGCCTTTACCTGCTTTTTAACTGTTGTGTAACTGCCACTTTCCCCTACCGAATTTCCGTACCGTTTGGTCAGCTGTCTGGTCCTCCGACTCCACTGCGTGTCCACGCTCCTCATATACAGGTACTTAAACACCCTCGCGGCCCAGTTTTCGTCCTCCATGTCACGAAGTCGCTCCTCAAACTTCATCTTGCTCTGCGCCTCCCTCGCCTCGAAAGACGACCAGCACATATCCCCTTGTACCGCTTCATTTGTAGTTTTGCTGTGGGCCCCTAGGGCCAATCTGCCTACCGCCCTCTGATTTACCTCCAGGCCCGCTTGGGTCTCTGGCTTCATGCACAGAGCCGAATTTGCGAAAGTTAATCCTTGTACCATGACCCCTTTCCAGACTCCCCTTACCACCTCGTATTTGCTGTATCCCCAGAGGGCTCTATGCTTCATTATGACCGCGTTCCGTCTTCCTTTCGTCTTAAGGTGCGCCTCATGCGGCTGCGTGTAATCTTCGCTGTCGTTCAGCCATACTCCTAAATATTTATTCTCTTTCACCAATGGTATTTCTACTTGCTGCACTGATACTGTTTTTGCTCCGCGCCGTCGTCAAAGACCATGATCCCCGATTTTTCTCTGCTAAAGGATAGCCCTAGGTGCGTCGCTTCTTCACCGCATATATCCATCAAGCCCTGCATACCTATCCATCAAGCCCTGCACACTCCCGCCAAACTGTGCCATCTGGCGGCCGCGGTGGGCTTTCATTGCAAACGGCGCCGCACTCTCCCATAGCGAAGCGCTCCGCTCGACACACTAGCCAGTATACTCCTGCACTCTTTCTCCTCGTAAGTGGCCTCGCGGGTTTTCGTCTTTTTATTTTTATCTACCATTAGGGCGATGCCAGTGGTGTTCAGTTGAAGCCATTGCGAAATGACAGTCTGTCCACGCGCAGCGCGGAGACAATTCCGCGCTTGTATACAGGTGGTTTTGGTGTGATGAATCGCTTTTCTGTCACCCTTACTAACCATTTTCTGTTTAATAAAGCACCGTTTGGCTGTTCGCATCTCTTTGTAAAAGAATAGTTCTTTCTCTTTCTCTTGTTGGTAATCGTAGTGAGCTCAATTTCATACTTGGCGTCGTTGTCTTCTCGCGGAATTCAGGCGTTATGCCTTCAGGGTCCGCAAGGTGGCGTAGAACGCAGCACATCAGTGGCGCCGCGATACCAACGCACGAGGCCCATAGTGTAGGTGAAGACATTAGGGCTGCTTTCAGTAGAGGTGCGTACGGCTACTTGAGTTGCGGGTCTAGGCTGTATCATCAACTAGTTTCTCAAATGTAAAGCTGTGTTTTAAGCAATACAGTCGACTCGCAATAATTATAAGTCGCTTACTTGAAAGTTTCGTTTAATTGGAAGTGATGTGCTTCTGCCAGCCATTTTACATGCAATCCAAAAGAAAAAATTCCACCATCTACACGAAGTGAATGATGATGAGAGGGGCGAAGCTAAAATGCTTATCGTTGAAACCGGGAAACATTGTTATAGGTCTTCTTGACGGCGCGCACCATCTGATTGAGTGAAGGACATAAGGCGCGCTCGTAGCCATGCTGGCATCTTGGTTTGTAGCGCAGTGGGAATTCTGCCACGTACCACCCGTCACGGCCAGAGAGTCGTGGGATCAAAACCGGGCGCCGCCGCATTAAGACCACCACTCCTCGCTCGCAAAGCTTGAGACTTCCCACCGCTCCGTTAACAAGTCCGTCGACGCCGTCGATGTTTGTGGTGATTATGTAGGACTTGTTTGGGACGATGAAAATCTCCATGGATAAGTTGGCGAATCCGGTGTGTGACATTTTAGCCACCTTGTCCGTCGCCTTTTGCAGAGCGTCTTGTGTCGCGTCCCCCGGGTACGTGTCTTGAGCTCGCAGGCGATGAACGACAACCTCTTCTCCTTCCTCACCTCCTTGCTCGGTAGCAACGAACGCGTTGAATGTTTTCACCTCTTCGGCCAATCTTTGGTTGGCCAATCCCTAGGGGGATCCTGCCACAAGCATCATCGTGGTGCCGTGTACAGCAGTAACGATGGACGGGACAGGGCCCGAGCAAGAGGAGCTTCGCCCCTAAAAATCGATCAATATTACATTACAGTACCCATTACATCTGGAAATTGGTAGTTATTGCGAATGAGAAAAGGTGATCGTCCTTTTCTAATACAAATTTAAAATTTTCAAGAGCAGAAACAGCGCCGTGTTTTCTCCTGACCTCTGCGCCATTGCCACTGAGGCAGCCTGCAGTTGATAAAGCCGCAGACCACATGTCTCGCGCCAGCTACGCATGTCTCTCTTTTAAAGTTCGCAACTATTAAAGGCGATAGTCTTTCTTGGGCTACTTAAACCCAGAAATTTTGGTCTGTCTGTATGTCTGTCTGTCCGTCTGTCTGTCTGTGACCCGATTCAGCCACCCGGCCAAAGCAAAACATTGCCTGCGCAATAGTCTTATATAGTCACAGCTAAATCTACCCGTCTATGCCCGGTGTAATGTTCATTTTTGTCAACATTGTTGAAGAAGAACAAGACATCACGCAAATATGAGATAACAAATCAATACAGAAGTGATATTTTCAGTGTTCCTTTATAAAAAATCAAACATGCTTGACTTTTGCGAAATTGAATACTTCATCAGGCATTACAGCTTCTGGCGCCATTTTAAGAAATCAACCGGCAACAGTTGCGCAAGGTTCCACTAGATAGGCTTCATCTTCTGCTTGCACCGCACGTGGAGTAGGGAAACGCGGTGCTATAAACGTTGAAGTAGGGCGCCTCGATGAACGCTTGTCTTCACCGTACGGCAGCGTTCGCATCGAGACACCCGGTTTGGAGCAATGGAACGCGGGAAATTTAAAATGATTTAAGCAAACATATGGCGTATGTACCTTGGGAGGAGCGCGACGCAAGAGGAACAACATGAGAGGTGAGCGGGAAAGCGAAGGAAGGCATTTACTTCGCAAAAGCCGATAAAGACTATCGTCTTTTGACGGCATTTGCAACGAAAGGAGCAGATACGTGGCCAATTTTTTTGTTCCTGCGGACAGCGTTGTGTGCTCAGTCGCTGTGGTGGATGCTTCAGGCTTCGATTTGAGGGATAAGTTTCAAGTACCGTGGAAACCCTCGTCGTTCGCTCGATTTGGGGACCAAGGTCGAGGTGCAGAACGAAATCAAGAAGGAGACGTGTTGCAGACAACAAACATGCTGTTTTTCTGCTCTTTGTTTAATTGGAAGTTCCAAAAATTCGAGTTTTTTTGCTGTCCTCTAAGACTTCGCATTCACGGCAGTAAACCGTTGTGCCATTATGGCGAGCGAACACGTCTGTAGCTGTTGCTATGCGCATTATTTTGTGGACGCTGCGAGTGCCCTGTTTGCAAAGTAATATCATTAGTTCTCGTTAAAAGTCTTAGTCACTTGCCTAGGCCCCCTTTTTTTCTTTACCACGCACTGACGAAACGCGGCTGTCAATTTTCTGCGCCCTTTTCTGCGAATTGTTTTTTCGGCGCGCTATACAAGATGAAATTAAAATGTGTTCACCGTATAGGAGGGCATTGGTAATTCAGCTGAGAAGATTTTTAATTCAATTGAGCCAACTGTATATTATTACCAACCCCTAAAATACGTGTCGCTACTTATTGCAACGAGATAGGCGAGCGACGTAAATCCATAAGAACATTCCAGCCTAAATAATGCGGCCATTTCTGTATGATTTCCGAGGAGAATGCGCCTAAACCACCTGCGTGCAATGTTGTCGTGATAAACATCTTGCACTTAGCGTGAACATTAATGGCTCTGGCACATGTCAACTGAGCATTTGTGCGCAAAACTTTAATAACAGTGCTGTTTACGAGAGCGTTTATTGCGTTATTAAAAAACAGGACAACAACTTTCGCCTGCCAAAGCTACGTAGTGCTTGAGTGGCAGAGCGTGGTAGTTATCAGTAAGCATAAGACAATGCGAACATGCATGTAAAAACAAAAGCCAAATAAGAGAACATCGAATTCAGAGAAGTAACGTGTACATAAGATACATGGTAAATATTAATGGTGGTAGAAGTTCGCAGCATATTTAACATGAATTTCGCAAAACGTGTTTACTTTGTATCTTGAATTTATGCTAGAAACATCACCCCGAAGTTCGTTTAGTGCAGCCGCAAACATAGTAAATTCCCGTCCTACGTCAATGCCTGTGTTGCAACTAGGAATCACGTAATGCTCTATTGGTCGAAGATTGCGCGTAGGGACACACAGCGGTTTAAAATTATGATTCCACAAATGTTTTACAGCAATTGTTTCGCTCAACAAAAAATCAACGTTCCGAAAACGTAAAGTTTTGAACACATTACTCTTGCACTCATCATTCACATCGCAGATTATCTTCGTTAACAGAGAATGAAAATTGAATATATTTTACTATTTCCCCAGCGCATGCCAAAAAAGGCATACAATATGATCCCGTTTCGACGAAAGCCATACACCGAACTATTTACTACAGTTTTACGAACAGACAAACGTGTGACGCCGGATAGGGGGATAGCGTCGCGCTCCCAACTAGGTGGGTCAACACAGGATTGAAGAGAAAAGAGGCAACAAATGGTTAAATAAAAATTTTAATTAACACATAGTTTGGACTGGTGCCGATGCGCTCAAGCGGCGAGATGTGGTGACTCGTAGGAACGGGTCGAGAAGGAGGGTGCTGGTGGATCTCGGGGGACGGGAACTCTCGCCCTGGGGCCAGGGTGCACGGGTGCGCTTGCTCTGTTGGCCCAGAATGTCCGGGACTCTCGTATTGGGGTGCGCGGTGACGTGCACGTACACTCCAGGGCGGTGGAACTAATCTAAGACTGCTGTTGCGGGATCGCTGGTTCGAGTAGGTAGAACTCGCGGGAGGCGATGATACCGTTGTCTCCGATCTCGTGCCGGGATGCAGGAGCCTGCTTTCGGATGGCTTCTACGGTGATTCCCCACGGGATCGGACGCCTTCCGCCGGGAAGTCTTCCAGCATCTTCTCAACCTCCTGGTCGTGGCTGGACTAGGGCAGCGTTTGTAGCCGTTGAGCCTCGGACGAGACGAACGCGACATAGACTGTGCCGCACTCTTTTCCTTCTTTCCTCTTTCTCTCTTCCTATCTATTGCATCCCCCTTCCCTTCCCTGGACTGCGTTGTAGGAGTGTGAACTTCCCGACTGAGTTCATCAATATCTCCAGTTCTTTTATCTTCTCTGTTTTCTTAATAAACCAGCACCTCCCCCCTCCGAGGGTGCGTGGAGGGAACGAAGAGCTGGTTTCGGAATAAAAGTGGCTCGGCCGGTAATTGCATGCTCCACGCTCTTACGTGACGTCTACACTGGGCGCCTTAGGGTCAGCATGAAAACGTCCCCAAAGGACGGTCATAGCCCGGGCGAGGGCTGGTACGGAAGTTGGATCTTCCCTGATTGTTTGCACGTTGTCTGCTGCCAGTGTCAACGTCAGATAGTCCCAAGGGCATAGAAAAACTAATCTGGTAGAAAACACCAGAAACAGACCAAAATTTCGAACAAACGTACACTGAGTGTTCCAGGATAAGTCACTTTCAAGAAAACATCAGAAATTATTTAACAAAAAGCGTTTATGCGAGGAAAGCGCAAGTACAAGGAGAACAATGAGATTCGTGCAGAACTGGCTGCCGATAAGAATGTAATATTGTAATACATTATTACTAATTTTCAACCAATGATTCATTTTTTTAGACGTCTAGTGCAACCCTAGACGTCCTAGGGTCTTGATACCTGTGCACCGTATAGAATATGTAAAAAGCAAAACTCTTAAAAAACAACAATCAAGACGATTTAACGCAGCTAAATGCCCCATGTCAGGCAAAACATTACAAAATATAGTAATAGAGTAAAAATGAATCAGAAAGCGAACAAAATCTCTGTGTTGCAAGCGCCGGCACAGACCTCGAGAAGCGTTCATGGCACGTAAAAACCTTAAACCCAGCAAACAAAAACACCATATGCACATAAGGCAGAAAAAGTGCCACATAAAATACAATTGGGAAGAAAAAAGTCGAAACACCACATAAATTTTCGCGATGCAAGCACTGACCCTCAAACTGATAAAATATCAAGGAACAAGAAACAGTGAAAGCAAAGAAAACAAATATAAACGTAAAAACTCAATTTGGGTGTCTTTTGCAAGAAAGCAAGCAGATACACAGCCATCTTTTATCTTACGCAGAGTTCATTTCTACGGCTTTAAGAACCAAATGTTTTGTACGCACCCCTTGCGTTTTGACGGGCTTCCATGAAAACCATCGCATCCTGCCTCCTTCCTCTACGCTATGAGTACAGTGACCGTTAACGACTATTCAAACCATAGCTACATCATTCAGCATGCACCACCGAGATCCTCCGCCACATGCCATGCATGGCCTGGATAGAGTAAACTTGCCGGGACCCGGACACCACCGAAGCAACAATCTAGATATTTGGCATTGCAGTGGTCCCTTTGACAACACGTCCGTCGTTGATTTGCTACGTCGGTTTCTTAAATCTCTTCCCTCGACCTCAAGCTGAAAGTGGTTGTCGCGTGCTTTGTACTCCCTGAGAACATGCAAAAGACACCGTAGCCTAACCTTACTGAAAGATTTACACCGAGTGTCGTAAGGACACCCTTAGTGTCTATCCTCTACACGGGCCTCCCTTCAAGCAGGCCTTCGTTCGCAGTGATGCCGCTAAAAGTAATTGGGATACAAATATCGTGATGCACGTGTTACACCCATAAATGCAGGTACTACAATAAATTTAACTTTCACGCAAGGGGATATTTCAGTGATACTTCAAGCAGCCCGCATCCTAGCCCACTCGATAGTCATCGCTGATGTCTGGTGGCTGAGTGTGACGCAAATGGTGGTCCGCGACAGGGGGATCTAGAGGTCAATTTCTGAGGATGTATCCGCTACAGCCCCATCAGTGAATACATGCGCACGGGCTATATAGTTAGATGCTATAGCTCGGCTAACCTCGTGTTTGCCTTAAACGCGTTCTCTTTATCTCTCATTCTCCGTCTTTTGCAGATGCAAAAAGCAGGTACACCGAAATACTAAAAAGACGCCGACTAAAATATTGAAAAAATTTTTTTTTATTTCAGAAGCTTCACCTTGTCAAAATACACTTTTCTGGACCGTTATCTATAATCCAAATACATGACACGACATGTAATCACTGATACAGGTAAACCATCAAGAGAAGTCGACGACAGTTTCGGAACGCAGGGAAGTTACATTTGTTACACCCCACTAAAAGCAGCTTTCCAAAGCGCTCCGCCGAATGTCTGCGTCATTCTGCTTGACTGCGTCTTCGGTGTTTGATCTTTTAAAGGTTTATTTCAGAGATGGAGTTTGCTCTGATGACCTTCGGCAAGTCCGAAAAACTTGCGTCATAGCTGACTCTGTGGCAAAACAAAAGAAGTATATTTCTTTAAAAAAATCAGCGCTTGCCCGCAGACTGACCGCAAGTTTTTTACCTCCAGCGCGATGACAATATTCTTCAACAGCCAGCGGCACAATAACACAACAACAATCCTCGCGCCTAGCAAAGGACACCACAATTTTTCACGAGGTCCACAAGAGACGCAACAAAATGGTTTCTAGAAACTAAAATGCCCAGTTTCGATATCCACCGCCGTTTTAAAGTTAACAGCGATAAGCAAGGAGGAAGGTGGGGAGACGATACCTGGTGGCGCCTCGTCTCACACTTCGCCATTCACTTTTTATTCAAGATAGCCTTTTGTGGGCTGCCTAACCGCAGTAATTTGGGTCTGTCTGTCTATCTGTCCCTAGATTCATCCCCCTGCCAAAAGTTATTGTTACTCTTTAGTGAGCCGTTTATATGGTCAAAACATTTCTGAATACCTAAATCTAGAAGCACGCTTTATTTTTGTCGATACTTTGTCGATACTTTTCAACATACCGACAAGACTGGATATATTTTATGCAGGGCCTAAATACGTAACTGAAAAATTCAGTGTTCTTTAATTAAAAACTAGCCGAAATACCCGGCGATGCACGGGTGGGCCACTGTTGTAATCACACGAATGTGTAAACAGTTTTGGACGTGTCATAATTTGCATTGATGGCCTCAATAGAGGCCATCAATGCAAAAGCCACATTTGTTATCACCAGCAAGGAGCGGTGGTATACCGTGCTGCAGGGCCGCCCAAAGGCTTTCCATGCCAAACTTCAAAAAATAAGGGAAGCTAACACTATCGCGTAAGACGTGAAGGCAGGAAAACTGTACGCAACCTTCACGATAATGAAGATGCTTTAGGTCCACGATTTCAGCCGATTTGCATCCTCTGCACTGCCACAACGACCTTCACTGTATCATTCTTGTTATAAGTGTGACCTTCCTTAATTTTGTTTCAAGTGATAATCGTTCGACCTAACCTTGGAATGGCGTAGGCTATGACGTGTCTTTCTCGTTCCCAGCAAGTGTTGCCACGATTACCGCGACCAATGGAGTACTGATTGGCCAATCTTGGCCAATCCTCCATAAGTGGGTATGCTTGACTTTAAAATCGTGCGCGGGGGACGGTGGGCGGTCACCCCGAGGCAGGCGCACACACGACCGCTCAGCACTTTCTTGGTGTTATTTATCTGGCGGACAGTCCCAGCAGTATACTATTTACAACCCACAGCATACTATTTCGAGAAAATTCGAGAATAAGACTACATATGAGAGATGTGTAACCGTTGTTCCTCTGGTTGATTGTTTTTAAATATAGTTTTTAATAGCTTTGAACATTTTCCCTTCAGATTTTCTGTATGAGAAATATCCAGGAAGATTTTCTGAAAGTTTTACAGCCTGTCGAATTTAATATACCGTCGGGCATATATTTCACCTATTCTGTTTTACTATGTTACTTTTATCTTTTCTGGCGCTGCTTCATTTGAATATTACTATAACAAAGCACCTAGCCAGCTCCCAGATATTTGCTCTTCTTTATGCTATGGAATAATTCGAGCGATGTTCGTTCACCTGTATTCCTGTTTTTTTTTCGGCAGTTGATTGACATTTTGTTAGAAGGGCGATTACCCGCATGTTTCGCCTGCCCTTGAAACGTTCCGTCAATCGAGTCGCTTGAGGGTATGGTAGGTCAGTGCCGCTGAAAAAGACGATACAACCTATCTTACATCTGGCTTCTCATTAACCGACCATATGTATATATGCGGGGTTCATAAATCAGAAGGAAGTAGTTAGTTTTTTTTTAATTCGCCTGATTCTCCGTCCTGTAAAGACGAATTTCCACCAAGCGGCTTCATTCTAAATAACAATGTCTGAACAGCATCTGCTCCCTCCCTTTTTGGAAGGCTACTTCATACGGCGAAAACCTAATGTCTAGTGGATTCGTTTCTAAGCGGTCAATTGATAGTTACCTTTATGTGTCATATGAGTGTCGTGGAGGGGTGGTAACGAACTGGATGTGGAAGGTATGCAGTGTTGGACGAGGGCATTGACTTTATAGTTAATATTGCCGTAAATAGAAAATTCATCTTGATTTGATGTTAAAGAACTATGCTTCAGTATTTCACTCAGCTTTATTGCAGAAACAAAATACGTTTTCAATCCGAGAAAACGCAAAAACTATTTAAAGACTAAAATTTCCCGTAGTTGTGACATGTTATGGGCACGAGTAACCTCATATTGGCCACAACTAACAGTATAATTCAGTGTGCTAACTGCATGCAAGGATTCAAGTGATAAGATAAGATCAAACGGAACCAGATGCCCTATCACAGCCACACAGTCATCTTCTTAGCGATGGGTGTGTTCGGCGGCCGCTAATCTCACAGAAAAGACTCCTTGACCTCATAGAAAAGCTACCGGAAAGTGGCTAGGGAGGGCGCCGCTGCATCACATGTTTACTTGGGGCACGTGGCAGGAGTTTGTACTAGTCCAAAAAGAAGCGCCCGAAATTGTCCCTCTCACGTCTCGAGTTCCACAGGAGAGTGTCCTGGCTCCGGTGGTTTTCCTCATTTACATAAATGATCTACCGCCCAATACAAATAAAAATCAGGCTCTTCGCTCTTGACTGCAATATTTAGCGAGAAATGAATTCACGTGGTACTGACATACGTCTAAATGGGACTTTAAAATCCGTTGCCAAGAGGTGTGATGATTGTCAGATGAAAATAAATTTACACAAATCTGCATATTGGATGGTAACGAGAAAACATGCATCGTACACGATAACCGGCACGCCCCTCACCAGGGCTACAGAGTATAAATACTTAGGGCTAACCATAACGCATAATCTTAGGTGGGGCTCTCAAATCAACATTACGTCATTTGCTTCGATATGGCTATTTTTTCTTATGCGCCGCCTGCGCCTTGCGTCACTTGAGGCAAAGCTGCTTGCGCAAAAAACACTCGTGAGAACAATCCTAGAATACGCAAAGGTCGTCTGAGTTCCTCCCGAAAAATGCGTATTCACAAAGTTGAAGTAATACAACGACAAACGCTTTGGTTTATATTTAACAAATACAAAATAACAGACGCCTTTTGAGTTACTAAAAGAAAGCGGAATTCTTGACCGTGGAAATTAGTGCAAAATCAGCGCGTTTAAAGTGTATGTTCGAATTGCTTCATAAACATCAACATTAATACTTCAAGCCTTATCTCGATCGTACAGACGCGACCTACGCGTAATAAGCACTCATTTACACTTAGTAAATTATCTTGTCACATTGTCTCAAGACCTCATTTCTCCCTCTAGAAATAAGGGAATAGAAAAAAGGAAACTAGTGGTACTTCATGAGTGGTAACTCAATGCCTACATTTTTAATACTTGTTGGAAAACAGATGGTGGTAATATAATTTCATTTAGCTCTAACCATCTGGAGCTACACGTATTATAAACTGTGGTCAGCGTTTTACTCTGACTTATAAATCTTGTACAGTACTTGTATGTATTGCCTAAAGAATCAACCAATTGTAAATCTTTTCAAAAAGTCAGGAATACTTTGGGACGATGTTTTAGTGGTTATTGCACCCAATTCAATGAATGTATTTTCAAGGTATAATATGCACACCGTGTTTACTGAAACTGCTGTGTTTTTATACATTAGTATTGTGCGCTGTGTTGCTATGCTTTTTGTGCTGACTATCATAGTCTGTGATACTTTTCTATGCATCAATGTACTTTTTTGCCCACCTCCTATGATCTCTCGCAAAATTGGCAGTATTTCTAAATAAATGAAATAAAATGATATCCGTTAATAGATGTTTGCGACTAAAACGTATTAGTGTTATCGGGAAGAAGCCGTTTCCTCGATGGACCAAACTTTCATTTGTCTTCATTGCTCTTTTAACCCTGTTCCTAGTCTTGCGAAATCGACGTTTGTGGTAATAGTTGTATTAGAGGCAGATGTGTTTGCCAGCATTCGCTGTAGTCTGCCTTAGAGGTAATAAATTATGTACATTTCTTCGATATGCTTGTTGCTACCGCATGTTAAATTTGCGGACGTTTGGCAATAGGGCGGCCATTTTTTTCAGTTCTTCGGCACTATACGAGTATTCTCTAATCTTTCGTTCTTACCGCGGATTTGCCAATTGCATAATGTCAACAACATTCTCTCGGCTGCTTTATTTACTAGTGTTTGTGGGGACAGGTGAATGCGCTGCACGCTGTGTTGGGCGGCATTTGTAACAACGGCATTCTGAATGTCTGAAACCTCTACAAGCGATTATATTGTTCGTAAATCAGTTCAAGGTTCTCGTACTCAGGTTGTTGTAAGCACGACCCAATATGCGCGTTTACAGCCCTATTTCAAGTGGAAGCAAGTGGTGAAGTCAGAATAAAGGCGCCTAACCGCGCCCACATACAATAGAAATTTAGGTACCGTTTCGCCGCTACAAATTTTGGGTGGTTCTTCACGTCTGCGTGCATCACTAGAAACAGCTCAAACTCGTCCTCCGCAAGCGCACGAAAAGCATCAGCCGGTACCCGTCCCTTGCCAAACACTTCCCCACCTCCTCATTAGGATTGACAGAAGAGGAGCGAGCCCTGGCATGCCCTCCCCCAAAACGAGGCAGTCCTTGGGGGTGATTGATAACAGCAGGAGTACCCCAGCGATGCGGAAGCCTTTATAAAAGGGCTAATAAAGACATCTCTCTCTCTCTTTATATATTTCTACAGGCGTCAGAAATGCTGGCTTTTACCTAGATGTGGGATTTACTTCTGCCGCGATATAATTTCGTAGCCAACAGATTGTCACCAGTTAGATGATATGTTTAACTTATGGCTTGCTGAAATATTTGTCTTCTATATGCGGCCAGTTAAGTGGCCAGTGTATTAAATGACCTGAAACCAAACTTTGTAAAAATAGAGCCTTAGCTTCCAATCAATGAAGGTTGAATCAATCAATCAATCTATTAACAATATTTTATTTGGAAAGGAACGTACGAGACTCAAAGCTCGTGCAGCTTGACGATGTCCTGATCCCGTTTGAGTGTCCATTGAGGTATAAAAATTGTTTCTTTAAGGACTGACGAGCCGGGACCTTGGGGTCTAGCGTGAACAGGTGAAGAAGGCCTGGACCACCAGCCGAGCTCAGGGTATCCCTGAATAGGGAAGCCCCCACCGGGCGGGTGCCCTAAGATGTGCACCAGTTTGACAAATAAAGATTTACTCATCATCATCATTAAGGACTGCCAACAAGAGTCATTTGGAATATATATTCGCACTAGACCTACCTTAGCGATTCTACTTGGACGAGCTCTCTCACAATACACATAGAAAAATGCGGGGTACACTGTGTATACGCAACGCATTGCGGAGTCTTATAGTGGGCCCATTCATATTAAAGCGAAGCTCTCTATGTGCAACTGATTGTGTCCGTGCGAACCAGAAAATGCACTTCAGGAAAGCCAAGTTTCTCTAACGATAATGATGACCGTGGGTGAAGGGATTCCCGAGGTCGCAATAGAATATAGGTGAATGGCGTTATAAAGGCGAGGTGTATCCAATTGCGCGCTCCGGACACCGTCGAATCAGTTTTGACTTGGTGAGTGGTGCATGTAGGTACAAATTAGATAAAAAATCATGCACCCCTCGATCTAACGACGACGATGGTGAACGCGACGCTTTCTTTGTGCGAAATCAAATGGCGAACGGTCAAAGCCAAAGCCGCTGCGATGAAAAGTGCAAACTGCGTGCGAGTAAACGCCAAATCAGAATCTCAACGAGTCAAAGTCCAAACCGCTTGCGAGGCGAATTCCAAAGTAAGACGACAACCAGGGAATCCCTCACGCGGAAGCTTCGCGTTCAAGCACAATCGTCGCTACACGAAGGGGTGCATGATTTTTTGCTGAGGGACCCAGTCCACCCTTGGTGGTATATTTTTTCTATATGAAACTTGTTTGTTATATAAAAATAATGAGAAAACCGGGTTTGTATAACGTTGTCAAATACACCACTGCTGCTTTGTGCAACACCGTGGGTGCGTGACGCTCAGCAAGGCTTCGGAGCACATGCACAGGCTTCAAAGCGTTCGTCAGATGTTGTGTAGTTCAAACATATTCTCTCCTAATCGTCGCGACCCGGGCGCTTTATGAAATTAACTCCGCAATTGTAGCCACGTTTTCAACCTAAAAGAGTTTATTACAAAAAGCGGTTTAGTGGAACCGATGGTGTTCTGTCAGAAAGTTATTGCATTTCCCCATAAACTGGTTGTTCTACCTAAAAGCTATATGATCCCTGGACACGATGCCTGCGTGAAATCGGGATTCCATTGTGTCGAAACCGGTACTTGAAAATCGCGAAAAATGAATGGTTCAAGTAAGAAAATACGCTCCTGAATCATGAAGAAGGAGTCAATAGTATGTCTTTATCTCATAAATCGCGTATCAGTATACCTTTAAATCGCCCGTAGTTGCGTTAAATTAGTGAGCGAAAACTCGTCCAATCGGTGTGTTCTCCGTTTGCGATTTGTGTCTTTGAATTCTTGACAATTGATTCGACGCGGTTTCAACAAAGGTTTGGCGCACTTTTAGCTTTTCCGCTTGTTTTAACTTTCTTTAAGAAGGGATGGTAAGTTTTTAAACTTCCAGTAAAAACATGTAGTACTGACGGAGCTCACTAGGCATGCTAAACACCATCCAAAGTAAAATACCTTGATGTACTTCTTTTGCAAGAAGTGAGAAGGGAGAAGAACAGCATAAGCGGCAGGAGAATGAAGACAAGGGTGACAGTCCCGTTGCAAGTGATTCCGAAAACGATAATTTACAAAGTACTATCGCATTTCGGTTTAAAAAAAATGGGCTCCCTTCCATTCTGTGAAAATGGATGAACTGCGAAGCCGGACGCAGTCGACGAATGGCACGAAAAGAACCACGTTAGTTTGTAAGCTGCGATGGGGCATACTTCCTAGCCATTTAGTTGAATATAACTTAGAAAGGCTCGAGCTGTATATTTGCCAAAAAGCATGGGGGTTTCCTTACAAGGCGTAGGCATTTTACCGTCTGTGTAACACAGAGTCCAATCCGCTCGACCAGAAAAGACAGCGCACATGTCGCATTCGGCTGCTTGACGTCCACGTGTAAGCCTCTTACCAGCCCAACGGGCATAGGTAAGGAGATGAAGCCTATTGCTTTGCGTGCATGCCCCCCATGTTCCGTCCAATTCCGCACGCGCACTCATAAATCGGCAACCGCTTATCCACGTGCCTAAAGGGAAAGACAAAAGATTTTTGTCGATTATATATTCTCTATTCCAAATGGTAGGACATCCATTAAAACACCTGAACGCGAAACGTTTTTGCTGATAACCTACTAGAACTCAGCAACTCGACATTTTGAGATATACGAGCGGTATGTTTCACCCACAAATAATTCTGGCAACCATGACTTACAGTACCGCACAAACATACTTTTGTATTTTTACATAACAAAAAGCGGTATATAAAAACTTCTCCCCAGCTAAAAGAGTGCCGAATTACAGGCTTTCTAATTCCTCTATGTGTTTTTAAACTCTAGAAGCAACCACCAATTTGCATGTTGGTGCCAACTGTTGGGATGTACAAAAGGTAGAATGTTGGCCTCATGTTATGGAGGCCGGCAGTTCAATTCTCCGTGGGCGGGCTGTTTTTTTAAGCAGCCGTGGGTGTTTTTGCAACCTTAAAGCGAACATTTCGGTAGAAGAAACGCCCCTCACTCAGGCAGAATGGTTACACAACGTACAACACAAGTAGGAAGCTCCTTCACTCGCTCTGTTTGCTGAACGCTTCCATTGATTCTAGGCATGGAGGTTCATTTAGCCAAACTTAGAGCAATCCAGGGGCGGCAGGCGACATGTCTTTAAAATTTTCAACAGAATGTTTCCAGCGGCGGCAGGCTGCGTGTCTTTAAAATTCTCAAAAAAATGTTTAAAAATACATATTCAATCCAAACATATAGAAATACTTGTTTAAACGGTATTCAATAAGTGAAGAAACGTTTTAGCGTCTTCAGTAGCTGCAAGGTGTGCAGGTCACGTGACCAGAAGACATAATGTACTGTCACGTTTGTACACTACCAACCGCCACCTTCCAGATTTCGAAAGTTTAGTGCCAAATTAAAATTGCTTCCGCGAGCTTGTTTATAAATTGCTTGTTGTTACCCCACTATATAAAACGCTGGCTTTTCTGTGACATATACCGGAGAAACATCGGTTGTCTGTCCCTTTAGACGTGAAAGACAGCGGCAAATAATAGTTGTGAAACATTGGTGGGCGATGGCGAGGAGGAATGCCGGAGCAGCGCCCAGTAAAGTGGCTTCACTGGAAAAAAAAACAGGGTAGCGTAGACATGCACTGCTTCACCGCACAAAGAGTGGTTCGAGGTTGTGTGGTGATAGTTTTGGCTTGTGACGCCCCACCGATCCGGTTTAACTAGACACCGAGGGTCATGGATTTATGAATCAGACGTCATCTTATAACGCGCGCGAATTTGTGAGTGTGCCGATCGTTGGATATATCGAGCGACAGCAAACCTAACGAAGCCGCCATTATAAGTTAAAGTGAGTAACGCATTAACGTCTGTACCACAAGTTTTCTGACAACGATGTTTACAAATCTTCAGATTATATGGGTTTGCAAGGCGAAATCCACATGCACTTTTTTTTCCCATGCCTTCCCTGTTTAGCTGCGCGTGATTGTTCACTTTAACACACAGAAATTATTCTTTCCTTCATTTCCGTAGCTGGTCTATATTTGAAGGAAAATAAGGGCTATTGGCTAAAAGGCAGAGCACCCCGAAGAACTGGAACACATACCATACGAAACATAGTTCAAGCAAACGCGTGGCTTGCTATGTATAAGGCAAGATCAACAAAAATGAACCTTGTCTTAAATCTATTTTTATGTATATCAAGTGAGCAGTAAAGTAGGTATCAAAATTCTTTCACTCTTAAATTAGGGGCGCCTGCTACTGAAACCTTGTCTTAAATCTAAAATAAAATCTTAAATATAATCTTAAATCTTAAATGTTGTCTTAAAAGAACCTTGTCTGAAATCTATTTCTATGTATATAAAGTAAGCAGTAAAGTAAAGTAGGTATATAAATTCTTTCACTAATAAATTAGGTGCTCCTGCTAGTGAAACAAGTCTGCCAGACACTGCGATGAATAGTGGTGAATGTTGATCATATACTAAAATGCCAACGTCGTTTGTCATGCGGACTCTAATTTTTTCCGGGTGATTGACATCAATTGACATATTTGCGTATAATTACTATCTAAAAAAGGGCAGTGTTCTTTTGGTCAATAAACTGCCTACTATTGGCTGTACTTTGGGGTGTAGTGACATGCACGCCGTCTCTCACTCAAAATATCACCAAGCACTGTAAGGTCGGGGCTATATTTGCTTCAGACATTTAACTTAAAAAGGCAAACGTAAGGTGAAAATATCTGTGAAATATCTGTGAAATATTTATGTGAATGAGAAATAATTAATGCCACCATGGGTGCTCGGAATGAATGAGGAAAATATACCCACTAGTGTGGGCATCTCTATGGAATATGGTGGTGTGCTGCGCAGAGCACCCAGGCTTGCTTGGGACTGTTACTCCCATAGGTGATGCGTTGTTGTAGTTTCTTTGCAGGTTGCGGTGCGGCGACGACATTAAGCCTGTCTACTGCACACGCATGGCATCGCTGCCGGCATCACGATTGTGCCGGCATCACAAGGACGGAAAGTAAGGAATGCGCTAAGGATAGCGCTAAGGAAAGGACGGAGCCCCAGGCATTGCTGCAGTGGTGTATGAAGGCATAGCTTTGGCATCGACATCTTTATTTTCTGAAGAAGCATTTCTTGATGACAACTTACACGGTTTTGGCGACTTGCATGTACAGTGAAAATTTGTTTTTCTTCTTCTGTTTCTTGCCCACGTGCCGACGTGTTGTATGTCAAATCTCGATATAACGAATAAGGCGGGACCACCGAAAATCGTTCATTATTATTATTTTGAAGATGCTTTATTTGAAAAGATCAGTTATTTCATCTCGTGCTTTCAGCACGCACGACAGATAAGAAATGCCTCTACTATTTTCCACCTTGCACAACACCTTATCGTGTACGTCATTGCACCGAGCAACGAAAGTGCGGAATTTGCTCATGCGCACTAAAACATCATTGGCCGACACGATGTCATCCTCTCGTGTGTTCGTTGAACTACAGTCGTTTTCCTTCGCGCCGTCATTGTCACTAAAGATGATGACTGCTCTCGCCTCTTTTTACTCTGAGCTGCCTTCATCTTCATATCTCGCACAAACATTCCAGAAAATCACCCACAACAATGAAATACCCGCCCGCACACGTGATTGGCGCGAAGAACGACAGAACGCCCACCGTTACCCAACACCATGGGAGAGAAAAGAAGCACGCGGGGGGCGCTTTTCAGATGTAGGCGCAAAGGAAAAAAAATTACGCCCACCTTCCCTAACGGGAACCTTGGTGTGATGCGACGCTGAGGGGATTCAAGCGCAAGCGGAGAGCAACCGTCGACCGAAAGGCCGCCGGAGAGTGGCGCACCGGTTATATTCTAGGCACTATATATGCGCAGCGCGCCCCAAGGAGAGGAAACCGCGGAGAGAGAGAGTACTGCACATGCGCAGCACCGCGCGCAGCGCCGCCCACCGGCGGAGTGAGAGCGCGCTGGGCCGCACACGCTCTCACCTGGGCACGCGCCGGCGCCAGTGCGTCTGCCGCGGCTATGACGCAACACAATCCAACACAATCCACTTTAATCCAATCCAATTCAATTCCAATCCAATCCAATCCAATCCAAGCCAAGCCAAGCCAAGCCAAGCCAATCGAATCCAATCCAATGCCCCTCGCGAGAGAGTGTTCGCTATCGGAGAGGAGAGCGGGAGAGTGGGTGCGGACAACAACGGACGCACGCAGGAAGGACAGGGCTGCCGACAAGAGGTGCTCTGAGCGTCGCATCTAAAACGACCGTGTGTACGAGATTTCGGCGCACGTTAAAGATCAAGAGGACTGTGATTTGGGCGAGTTGGTGAATGTTCATGATTGACAATCCAGCGCGCGAAAACACGGCATTTGTAGAAAAGGTAGTACTGCGACACGGTGTGCCCAAACAGCTGCTGACCGATCAGGGTACAACCTTTGTCGCCCGGGTCATGAAAGAGGTCTACGATTTCTTATGTATAAAGAAGCTTCAAACGACCGCGTATCATCCTGAATGTAACGGCGCCACCCGCCGCGGTGGCTCAGTGGCTAAGGCGTTGCGCTGCTGAGCACGAGGTCGCGGGTTCGATTCCCGGCCGCGGCGGCCGCTTTTCTGATGGAGGCGAAAAGCAAAAACGCCCGTGTGTACGAGATTTCGGCGCACGTTAAAGATCCCCAGGTGGTCAGAATTAATCCGGAGCCCTCCACTACGGCGCGGCTCATCGCCTGCGTTGCGTCGGCACGTTAAACCCTACAATCAATCAAATCAATGTAACGGCGCCGTAGAAAGGCTGAACCAAACGTTGCTGGGCATGTTGTCTCATTTTGTAGCTCATGACCAACAAGATTGGGATCAGTGGCTTCCTTTCGCGATGTTCGCTTACAACACCGCGGTTCACGAGGGCACCAACAAAACTCCCTTTTTCCTCCTCCACGGGTGCGATCCAACGACGATGAGCGTTGACGATGAGGCGGCTAAGATTCATTACGACACTATAGAGGACTACCGCGCGGAACTGGCTCGACCCCTCTTCATAT
The DNA here is from genome assembly GCF_048455015.1 of Haemaphysalis longicornis. Lineage (NCBI taxonomy): Eukaryota > Metazoa > Arthropoda > Arachnida > Ixodida > Ixodidae > Haemaphysalis > Haemaphysalis longicornis. The sequence goes on from NW_027526335.1 coordinate 160,509,078, forward strand.
CACACCGGCTGGCGGCCGAGACTCTAATCAAAACAGCAGAAAAGAGAAAGGCGCGCTCTGATCTAAACGGCCGACCCAGCTGTTTCGACGTAGGCGACAAAGTTTTCGTGAATGTAGAATTCCGGACACCCGAACTGACCAAAAAACTTTTGCCGAAATGGAAGGGTCCTTTCTGTGTGGTCGAGAAGTTCTATGACGTCACGTGCAGAATCCGTGGGATCCAAACGAAAGAGGAGAAAATTGTAAATGTAAACAAAGTCTAAATTGCTGTATGAAACCGGAAATGAGCAACAGCCGGTAACGGTAACTGACAGAGACAGGCCACGACCCCCGTCCCCTGAATGCAGTAGCCCAATGGCGAGCCCGTTCGGGAACATGCTGCCCGAAGTTGTAATCGATGAAATTATTCAGAATTCCATCCAATCGTTCCTTCCAGATGCGGGAGGCGGCAGGATTATGCCTTGCGAAGTAGGGTTGCTGCACCGTACCCTCCCTAACACGCGATGGTGCGTGATGCTTCTGGGGGAAAATTCCGAGCTTTCACAACCCGTATTTTTTTGTTTATTTTTTTGTGCTTGTACAGTTGAAGTTTTCGCGCCGATCTCTTGGGCCAAGTTTATAGAGGCGACAATGCGCCTTGTTATGTGCTTTAGTGGTGCGTCTTCCACTGTGTCCTTACTGCCCACAGCAAACTGTGCCGTGCTCCATGACAGGACTTTGCGGATCTCGTAATGTGTATGCCTGCACGGGTGCAATTCAAGACTTTTGCAGTGGCAAAGTTTTCTCCTAGAGTGGGCGGATGCGACGGTCGTGCGTGTGTCCCGACTTCTCCGAGCCAGATGGAAAAAATTTGGCCGCAGGAAGTTTTCCCTTGGTAACGCGTGGCATCATCGGAAAGGACACGTGTTTCTTTTTGCCTCGGGGCAAGCCAGGCTTCCCCTCCGTTTGACGCTACCTTGGCGGTAGCGCGGACAGCCGCGTAGTCCACCTCCGCTTGCAGCCGGCCCTTCTCGCCCTCCTCCATGCCGCTGCTCGAACGTAGGGAGGAGATAAAGAGGAGGGAACGGAGAAGATCGGGGTTGACTTGGTGCGACCGTCTTGCCATTCAGACGCAGCTGTAGGAGCAATTCGAAAGCGCGTCCCTCCCAGGAGACTGCACGCTGCCAGCGTTTCCTGACCTGGTCTACACTTCGAGGCTTCCGAGCTCCCGGTCCGGTAGTGCCTCCCGTTTCTGCCCTCGGATTCACAGTGTGGACCTGTCGAGACACCGGCCCCGCGCTGCCTCCATCTCCTGGCCCCGAGACCCACTTGGCCCGTCGGCGTTCCATCGCCGTTTGACCCCCCCTGCAACCCGAACAATTCCTTCCAACCTGGTGAGGAAGTCGGTACTACTGAGGCACCCGATTATACTAATTGTTAAAGTTTTTCGCCCGCCTCAGTGTGTATCATTTCCTCCAAGCTCTGCGTGGACACACCTTATTATAAGTTTGTGACTAATCAATTAACGAGCGTCACACTATTATAGAAAAGGGTGAACCGTGTAACGCGATGAATTTCCACAATAATGCTGATATCGGGAAAGTTTCAACGGTAATCAATATAGTAATTTAAATGGTGGTAATTGGTCCAACGAATTCTTGAGAGAGAGAGAGAGAGAGAGAGAGAGAAGAAACATTTAATGAATTTATGAAAAACTAAAAAAATAAGATATATATAAAGTAATTAGGAGAATTGGCGAACCCTGTAACGCCCTGCATTTTGACAATACTGCAGATTTCCGGAAAGACCCGAGTCTCATCGGTATAATAACGTAAATGCCGATACTTGATCGGACGATATTTTGAAAAAATTAAAAATAAGAAAAATATTAAAAAATAAGGGTGAAATGGCAAACCGTATAACGCATGGCATTTCGGAAGTCATGCAGATTTCACAAAAGTTTCTCGTGTAGTCGTTACAATGGCGTAAATGGAAATATTTGGTAGAATGAAACAGACAAAATAAAAAAAGAAAACAATGAAAAATACGATAATGGGGAACCGTGTAAGGCCATGTATTTCCACAATAATGCAGAACTCGTGAGAGTTCCACTTCTAATCATTATTATAGTGCAGATGGAGATAAGTGTTCGAATAGGATTTAGGAAAGCAAAAATATTAGGCTGGAAATAACTCACACTAAAGACAAGTGGCATAAGAATGCTTTGCAGTAGTAGATAATTCTCTGAACTTTTACAGAATTTGTTTTGCTGGCAAAGACTCTTCGAATTATTTTTAAACATATTTTGCACGAACAAAACTACTTACGCTGGCATGTAGTTATACGATCATAACGTACAAGTCTATCCCCTATGAAACAATCTCCATTATAACAAATGGTCTTTCTTCATCGGCAGTACAAATCCCACATGAAACATTCGTGCAAATTTATAGCCCCGGCGGTTTGCTCTAATATGTTCGTGTACGTGACTATGTCGAGCGATAGAAAGGTAAACAACAATGTAAATAAACGTTTAGAGGCTTTGACTCATGAAAGCTTCCTCAAGCGCAACTACGTCCGCTAATATTCGCGTTTATTAACCTGTGAAATCATTTGAAAAAGGCATAGAGATATTTTTCTGAGCCCATCCAACGAACACTGATTGTAGCTTCAGTAATTTACCCAGCGTTTGACTATGGTGTTGTATTTTCAAATACGTTCCTCTACAAACCTGAACGTTCTGGCTCTTGACGCCGTATATCCTTCGTGTCGCAATACACACACGGACGTTTCGCCACAATTTCATTGGAACAACAAAAACTCCTGGCACCGACAATGCACAGCGGTGTATGAACAGGCTCCACAAGGTGGCGCAGAACGCAGCACATCCGTGGCGCCACCATACCAACGCACCAGGCGCATAGTGTAGCTGAAGACATTAAGGCCGCGTTCAGTAAAGGTGCTACTTGTATTGCGACTATGCGCTGTATCTTCAACTAGTTTCTCAAATGTAAATCTTTGTTTTAAGCAATACAATCCACGCACGACAATTAGAAGTCGCTGAATTGAAAGTTTTGTTTAATTAGAAGTGATGTCCTTCTGCCGGCCATTTTACATGCAATCCAAATGTAAAAATCGCTCAATATTGTGAAACTAAAACCTATTACTACTGATAATTGGTAGTTATTTGGAATGAGGAAAGGTGATCGTCCTTTTCTAATAAAATTTTAAATTTTCAAGAGCAGAAGCAGCCCCGCGTTTTCTACTGACCTCTGGGCCATCGCCACTGGGGCAGCCTGCAGTTCATAAAGCCGCAGACCACAAGTTTCGCGGTAGGTATGCATGTCTTTCTTTTCAAGTTCGCAAATTTTTGTTGTTGCGGACAGCTTTGTCTGCTCAGTCGCTGTGATGGATGCTTCTGGCTTCGTTTTGAGGGATAAGTTTCAATTATCGTGGAAACCCACGTCGTTCGTTCTATTTGTGGACCAGGGTCGAGGTGCAGAACGAAATCAAGAAGGGGACGTGTTGCGGAAAACAAAAATGCCGCTTTTCTGCTCTTTGTTTAATTGTACGTTTCAATAATTCCAATTTTTTGCTGTCCTCTAAGACTTCTCATTCACGGCAGTAAACCGTTGTGCCATTATGGCGTGCGAACACGTCTGTAGCTGTTGCTATGCGCATTATCTTGTGGAGGGTGCGAGTGCCCTGTTTGCAAAGTAATGTCATTAGTTCTCGTTAAAAGCCTGAGTCACTTGTCTAGGCCCCCGTTTTATTACCGCGCACTGACATGACGCTGCTGTTAATTTGGTGCTCCCTTTTCCCCGAGTTGTTTTTTTTTCGCGTGATAAGATGAAATTTAAATATGTTCACCGTATAGGCGGGCATTGGTAATTCAGCTGAGAGGATTTTTAATTCAATTGAGCCAACTGTATATTATTAAGAACCCCGAAAATACGGGTCGCTACTTTTTGCAACGAGATAGGAAAGCGACGTAAATCCATAAGAACATTCCAGCATAAACAATGCGGCCATTTCTGTATAATGTTCGAGAAGAGTGCGGCTAAACCACCTGCGTGCGATATTGTTGTGATAAACATCTTGCACTAAGCGTGAACCTTTATGCCTCCGGCATATGTCATATGAGAATTGGTGCGCAAAACTTTAATAACAGTGTTGTTTACGAGAACGATTATTGCGTTATTAAAACAGGACAAAAACCTTCGCCTGCCAAAGCTACGTAGGGATTGAGTGGCAGAGCATGGCAGTTATCAGCAAGCATAGGACAATGCGAACATACATGTAAAAACAAAAGCCAAATAAGAGAACATCGAATTCAGAGAAGTAATGTGTACATAATATACATGATAAATATAAATGCTGGTACAAGTTCGCGGCATATTTAGCATCGACTTCCGAAAAATGTGTTTACTTTGTATTTTGAATTTATGGTGGAAATATCACCCCGGAGTGCGTTTGATTCCACAAATTATGATTCCACAAATGTTTTAAAGTATTTTTTTCACTCAACAAAAAGAATCAATGTTCTGTAAACATAAAGTTTTGAACACATTATTCTTGCACTCATCATTCACATCGCAGATTATCTTCGTTAACAGAGAGTGAAAATTGAATTTATTATACAATTTATACAGCGCATGCCAAAAAAGGCATACAATGTGATACCGTTTCGATGTAAGCCATACACCGAACTATGTACTACTATTTTACGAACAGAGAACGGTGTGACGCCGGATAGGGGGATAGCGTGGCGCTCCCAACTAGGTGGATCAACACAGGATTGAAGGGAAAAGAGGCAACACATGGTTATATAAGCAATTTACTTAACACTTAGTTTGTACTGGTGCCGATGCGCTGACCCGTCGAGATGTTTGACTCTATAGGAGCGGGTCGAGAAGGATACTGGTGCTGGATCTCGGGGGACGGGAACTCTCGTCCTGGAGCCAGGGTACACGGGTGCACTTGCTCTGTTTGCCCGGAATGTATGAGACTTTCGTAGTGGGGTGCGCGGTGGTGTGCACGTACGCTCCAGGGCCGTATCTCAGAGTGCTGTGGCGGGCTTGCTTGTCTGCGGAGGGGGAACTCGCGGCAGGCGGTGATACCGTCGTCTCCGATCTCCTGCCGGGACGCAGGAGCGTGCTTTCAGATGGCTCTTACGGTATTGCCATCGACGGCGGGTGGAGAGGGCCTCCGAGGAGTGCGTGGGCTGTTTTAAAAATATCGAACATGCAGCGAAAAAAGCACGGGACAAAAGTAGAATTAACGACGACAGAACGCTGAACTCGCAACTAAATTTTATTAAAAAAACACAGATTTATATACTCAATTCTGAAAATCCGCTTGGCTTCCTATCGCGTCACCCGCGATTGCAGCAAAAGTACAGCGTTGTGAAACTACACCTTCCAAATACCACACAGTACGCACTGCACCAGACAGTAAAACAAAATTCACTCCATCACCTTGGCACACGCGATAACATCATTGACAAAATGCACATGCAAAGGACCACCCTACTGCGCACCGCGACCATTCAAAAACACATATTCACTCACCGCTAACGACATTGAAGGAATGCTGACGCAGTTTTAACCATTCTTTCTAATGTCATACGCGTTTATAATTTGCCGTACACTTTGGTCCTTATGTATAGCAATTACGACAGTGCCTTCAAAAACAGGGACACATCCCCACGTGGCACAATGCTGAGCAGCAAGGGAATGCTTATCGCCTTGCAACGTGCGCCTGTTCTCCAAGAGTTTCGGATTAAGGCAGCGCCCCATTTGCCCGATATACACTTTCTGGTAGCAGGAAAACGGGATCATATACACCACTGCCACGCTGCAAGGAACGCAAGGAGACACGTGTTTGACTTCGCAGCGTGTATGCTTGGCGGCTTATATCTTCTTGTCAACTGTGTTGCACAATTTACTTAATTTGTATGGCGCATAGAACAAAACGTTTACTCCGGTCCTTCCAGTTACATTTGTTAATTTATGCGATAATCTGTGTACGTAGGGCATGACCGAGAATTTTTTCTTTTTGGATTCACACTCACGATTTTCTCGCGTCAGAGACCCACATTTCACCCATTTTTGAACTTTTCCTACCGGGAGACGGATAACTTGCCTATCATAACCAGCCTTACTCAACCTTTCTATTTTCGCACTAAAACTGTTATGATACTTATGCGCACAAGACTTTGCAAATACGTTGCGGAGATAGGAGACAGCTATGCCAGCCTTCACAGTTTTAGAGTGCCGAGAGCTAAAGTTCAGTACAAACTTTTGTGACCTAGCACTATATCCCCAGCATACATGACGAGCCTGAAGAACCAGCTTAAGATCCAGGAACTGGATTTGGTTTTGCTTTGGATGTTCAGACGTGAACTTGAGCCCATGGCTACAATCCTCGAAAGATTTCAGGACATCAGGTACCCTACTAACAACGTCACAAGGTTCCGTGACAATAAGCAAATCATCAACCTACCTAAATACCTTAGTGCACATGCCGTGTAGGTTACGTTCAGGAGCCCTGTCAACTTTGGATAAAAAAATGTCACTCAGGACTGGTGCTACCTAGGATCCTATGCAGATTCCGCTTTTCTGCGTGTACAATTCATTGCGCCACTGGACGACAATGGAATTAAGGTAAAAGGTCAGATTCTCCAGAAAAATGCTTACTGGGACACCGCTAGCATTGTCTTCTGTGATGCATGCTTTTACGGTTGCTAGGAGCTCGTTGTGTGGTATGGCATAGTATAAATCCTGCAAATCGACACTGAATACTCTGCAAGTGCCAGGAGTTTCTATTTCAAAAACTTCCAAAAACTCCAATACTTCTTCGGAGCTTGGCACTTTGTACGGATCTTCCGAGCATAAGGAATTTAGGTGCCTCTGCAGGTACGCTGACACGCAAGAGTGCCATGCCTTATTCTCTGACACTAAAGCACGGAACGGTACGTTTGCGTTGTGTGTTTTAGCAGAAAGGAACACCTTTGAAACATTGCGTTTGAACCTCTTCACAGACGTCGCAAGTCTCTCCAGACGGTGCTCATTTAAAAGTGCTACTGCCCGCTCTTTAACTTTGCTATCCTTAGTGTCCTTCCTTCGGACGAAGTTCCTTCCTAGCGCACCCTTTGCCTTCTCGAAGTAAGACGATTCATCGAGGACAACAAAACACCCTTCCTTGTCTGCGACCATAACATGCAGCTTATTCATCACGAGGAAGTCCACCAATGAACGAGAATAATGAGGGCTTCGTCCCGTACTTGCAGTCCTAAAATACACGTCCACACACTCCGACAGGAATCTTGGGCGTTCTTCGTCCTTTACATGCCGTGCAATGGTCCTGGCAGTTGCCACACGCTCTGGTGGGGTGAGTGTAGGCTCAAACGCAAACTTAGGTCCCAGCTTTAACGTACGTCTCCATGAATCGGCTTGCTTCGAGAAGGCAGAGGGCCGAAAACAAAAACACCCTTGTGCTTTCGGTCGCTTGCCTATTATAGTGCGACAGTGTTCAGGCAAAACGTTTCAGAAATGTCCCGTTTTTTTTCACGCAATAAAAGTCCGTTAGTGCCTGGCATGACGCCTAGTATTATACAGTGTCGGAGCGTTGCTTCCAAAACACTCTACGGGTAAATGATATACGTTATAAAGAGATTTGTGTGCGCTAATTATTTGCATCCGATTTATATTTTCATATGTTTCTTTCATATGTAGGACAGCACCAAAGATTCAATATAAAAGCAAGTAAATCTCTATCGCCACTCTTTTGGATCATTCTGATTTAAGGATGAACGAAAATTATAAAAAAACAGTTTTCATTGAGACTACGAAAAGCACCTTTTTTGTGCTCCTTTCAAGTCACCAACCTCGTGTACTTCGGGCCGAAACAAAGCTGGCATGCAAGAACACCAGCAAGAAACAAGGTGTGTGACAAGCTAGATCTGCATGTTTCTTTATTTAGCAGTGATATCTGATATTCCTGGGGACGGCGGTTGGTCGTATCTTAGAGCGCTCGGTTCCAAGCGTGCCCGAAGCAGCTGTCATCAGAGCTATATATTGTTCCTTGCGGTAGAATATAGCGTGTTTTAGTGTCCCGGTTGTTTTATCTTGACAATTATCGGTTAGTGTATGGTTTACGACGTGTTGCTCACTGCCTGGAACGGCCCTTCAAGCTCTTGTGGCTTTGGCAGACCCGCATATGTACCCTGTTTTATGGAATCAATAAACACTAATATTATTATTATTATTATTATTAGACTGCTAGATAGGAGGTATATGACATAGCATGATCGGAACAATATGAGATGCCATGTATGGACCGAAAGAGTGCGAGCCTGAGTTAGCGCTGCGCTGCTGAACCCTCTTACCGCTCATTTTTGCGTTGTGTGCTGCCCTGCATCATCTCACGGGAGAAGCCGGCTTGCTAAGCTCTCGCCAGGGAAACGGTGACAGCGGGACAGCTCCGGTCAATCTCCTGATTAACAGAGGACGAAGCTTCCCACCACTGGTTCTGCGGTCCTTATCCTACATGTCACGTTGTCGTCCGCAATACCACGCATCCACGCGCCAGAAATCATTACGGGAACGAATACCGTGCAAGGATGTAGTGAATACAGTGCTGTGAAGACGATTGTGTGCAATCGGGGCCCCGTCCAGCTCAATGTACTACCTAGTCTGCTTGTAATGGCAGGGAATCCGTAGTGCACGGCAAATATACAAACGATGTGTGACCCAGTTCGCTGAGCTGTTGGGTGATATCATTCAATTCAACGCTGCTATCTCCCTGTATGTTATCTCGCTCGGCAGCAGCAGTCCTTGCACGGGCAGCGAAGGCTTCGGGCAGCCATTGCAGGCAATGCGGGTTTCTGGTTGTCAGTTAAGATAGCTTTCGCGTCTGTTTGGCACGACATGTTCTTTCTATTAGCGTAGCTGCGTCGAGCTGTTGGGTGGTGAACACGACTGGCGCATGTGCTGTAAGCGCGTCACTCATTAGCCACTTCACCATTCATTGACTCCGCTGTTGTACCAGTCCACTAAAACTACGATACATTCAAGCTTCTGCTTTATGCCTGCCCCGTAGAAAAAGTCAATCACCAGAGTATCACGTTGCACTGAACAAGTCCGACAATGTCGGCCGCGCAGTGAAGTAACGTGAACATTCATGTGCGGTACTTTATGTGCAGTTAGGTAGCGTCATCCGACCATGGGGGCTTATCACAGCACTATTTGGTCCTGCTTGCTTTCAACCGCCCGTATTAATTTTGTTTTGCTAACAGAAGAAGCACGGTGCTACTGCGAAACTGAATTGAAAGTGTTTTAACACAGTGCTTTTGAAACCAACACTAGGTTACAATAATGGCCAAAGCGCAAAAAATGAACATACATATGCAGGAGAAGAAACAAGAGCTGCTTGCTGTGAACAGCATTGCGGTTTACCTGAAAGCCGCCTCCCTCAACTGATTGATTGATCGATTCATTGCTCTATCGATCGATCGATTAGTAATTTAAAAATTATTTTTTTTGTTTATTTATTAATATATTTATTAATTCATAGTTACTTAGAAATGCTTGCTTGCTTGATTGATTGATTTATTGATTTATTGGTTGAATACGAGGTTTAACGCACCGACGCTCGACAGAGGATATGATACGCCGTAGTGAAGGACTTCGGATTAATTTCGACCGCATGGGGTTGTTTAACGTGCTCCGAAATATCGAGCTCATAGCGTTTTCGCTATTCGCCTCTATCATAAAAGCGGTCGCCGTGGACGGGAATCTAACTCGCATCCTTGAGCTCAGCCGCACAACGGCTTAGCCACTGAACCACCACGGCAGTTCCGTCTCCTTTAGGATTTAGCTAGAATAGATATGGTGAGGTGCCAACGGTCCTTCAAAAAATTGACTAGGAAACATCTGTTTTAATGTCGACTGCATTCTCTTAAAAATAAAATTAGTGGTAACACGCGCGTAAATTTAAAGCACTCGCTGCCGTTGAAATTGCTGTTGTGTGGAGTTGTGTTATGCGAAGTGAGGAATTTTGCATTTCAGCGAGTCAAATTAATATTGGCGCACTTTTCTTTTTTAACAGGTAGCACATTTTATTGACTTACAATATGAGTGCGTTAAAAATTATGGATCCGGTATTCATGTCTAGCACTTGTGGAATATGTGCCTTTGTATTAGGAAGATTATCAACACAAGTGTACAGAACTAAAGGTCAGCCATGGTGCCAGAGGGGGCGTTGGCGAGTATTTTATTGTACGCAGGAGTGTTCAATTTTTCATGTCTGACCTTTGTCATCTATCTAGCTGCAATTTTTTTGTGTCCTGTCGGAGCAACAAACGGTATTCGCCACTTTTGTACGTTTTGTCTCATAATGTCACATGTGTTTGCTGCCAGCCAAACATTTCTCCGTTCGTGCGTCATCTCATGAAGTTCTTCGGTTGGATATACTCTCCATGGTTGTGGATCAGCTAGAAGCAAGAGGAAACATTCCATAAGCTGATATAATATACAGATGTCTTTTGACTTCAACCTGCTCCTCCTTCGACATTCGTTTTTGAGAAAGAGAATTTTATCATAGACCTTTATCATAGAATTTTATCATTGATCTTTGTGGACCTTTACGAGTTCTTTTCAACGATATCGCCTGCGTGATTTATTATGTTCAATAGGTGAAATGGGACAAACATGAAAGGAGTAGTTACACAGAATCTTCGTTTTATAGGGGTGAGCATGTCATGATATCAGATAAACATTTCTCTGTATTGAAACTGATTGAAACTGATTTAAAATTGTTTTTCTAATCAGTCAAGTTCAAACTTCGAAGAGATCCACACACAGAGTATACGCTATTTACACACCTACATCAGATTGGAAATTTCGAAGCGGTAGTCTTACAAATGACTTTATTTTCTGGAGGTGCGAGGACATGCAGAACAAGGCAGCTCTCGGCATAGGCGCCTTCGCAACTTGACTCGTCATTCACCGGAATGAAAAACCTAAACAAAAAGTTTATTTCAGGGCATCATGAAAGGGTCTTCACTGTGAACATAACTTTTTGTAATAAAAAGTGAAACAGATGACATCGATGCCAGGGAAAGATGTTTAGGGATTGTTTTGCGTGAAATATAATTACAGCATTATGGTTGCTATTTTAATGTAAAAGGAGTGGGAATTATCCGGAGTGTAGGTGTGTTATTGTTAAACGTGTGATTGTTCGTGCTTTATTGAGTGCAGGAATCGTCAACGCAGCTGAAACACCTTGCTTTATACAATTTTTATATAGTTACAGTATGTTGCCTGCTCACTGTGCTTTTGATATCTCTTGAAATCAGACCAACCTTAGCAAAACTTCACTGATGCAAACACTGAAGATAAACGAGTCTACTGATATTCTGTTTCATTCGATACTCACCCATTTTCTCCTGCGAAATTCAATTTCGAATAAAGATTTGTCCCAAAATGCTCGTATCAGTTTACATCAAAGCTGTCTATGGCTAGGTTCGAGCAGATCGTTTCTGCCAACAAAGCGATGTACACAAGAACCGGAAGCGAGCGTCGCGACACGTTGCGGGACCCATTCAAATACGCGGCATTGTAAAAGTGCGCCTCTTTTTGAACGTATGTAAAAACTCATAAAAAATAAAAACATCTCCTAGGGTCTTTATATTTTAGTATATGACGTCGTATATTTTCTCTGAAAAAATTTCTTTCCAGCAATGCATTCGTGTTTAGACGCGAAGCTGACTTTTACGAGATCGTTGTAAGCTTGGGCTTTGTGAGATGGCTTTCCCACATTCAGGGTTTCACAGCGAAGCACGTCCATCTACGGAAAGAGCACGAATATAGAAAGTGCCTGTAACTCTTGTTTTATTGCAACTATTCCAAAACAAGTTATATGACAATCAGGCGACATTTTCAAGCTATGACGACTCTAACATTATGGCGAGTTTAATTTACTTTTCAAAATTACAGAGTTCACAGTAAAGGCGGAAACTTTGTGGAATTTTCGTCGGCTCTCAATACATGGGCATCTACGAGAGGGAAACAGAAAGACCCATGTTTGTCCACCAGAATAAAACTCTAGTCCTTCAAACGTTTGTTCACGTAATTACCCAGCAAATTTGCTGAATCGCAAATTTTAAACAAGCGTGTATTGCTTCGTACACTCGTTAACTACTACGACATGATCAAAGAATAATATCGCTCACATTGAGGCTCGGCACCACAGTTTTGCTGGTCGTCTTTCTTTGCGAAGCAGAAAGGCAATGACTTTTTTTAGGTTTTTTTCTGGATTATGGTCCTCACTTTTACCCACTGCTTTTACCTCCGGATGGCTAATATTAGCCTTACCTGTAGCTTATGTTCCAGCTTTTAGGTGCAGCTTTGCCGACGTTGAGTGGTTGACATGTTGTGTCTACCGCCATAGCTTTAGCCATGACAAACAAACTGCTTGCATGACGGGCTGAACTCTCTGCACTACTACTAATGTGAAGCTGATATTGGGAAAGTGTTGGATATCCTTTAGAACACTGTCCCGCGCACAAAAGCACATAATAAACCAAAAGATGCAGGGAGTTCATGATAAGTTTCAGTAAATCTGCCTGTGCCGAGGAGACAAACACGGTGGTAAGGGCGATGAATCTGAAAGATTGTGCGAGTGGCAAATGAATATTTAGTTCCATCTACACGCATCAAGTTACCCTAATTCCTCAAACATACTGGGGTTCTAGCGACATTGCCCTGGTAATTGACCACAGGTAGGCATAGGATTCTACACACCATAGGAATACATTTGAGGAAGAAAAATTGCATTGCTTCTAAGGGATTTTTCGGTGAGCACAAGACTGATAATCAAAATCCCCATTATTGCATAATCAGTGCATTTGGTAACTATTAACTTGCAATTTTTTTGGAGCTCGCATCCTATCGTTTTCTCACTTCAGGGGTAGCCATTTAGCGAATAAAAAGAAAACTTTAAACAATTTGAGAAAATGAGTTCAGGAACCGAGGAAAAGACAGGATGGACAGTGAGGAGTAGCAATAGCAGGTACGGGTACATTATACGCAGCGCGTTCAGCAGTCAGTAACACTAACAAACAATCAATAGACTACCTTAATTCCACCGGGTACCAAGATTGTTCCTCGTTCCACAGTAGTTGAGCACTCTCCTCAGCTGTTGGGCCAGACACATGAGCAGGATCCAAGGCCGGCCGGCCAAGATTGCAAAAGATCGAGAACCACTCAAACTAGAAGTATTTGAAAGGAACTTTTATCCTCGCAGAAAGAGTGCAAGGGAGAAAGAAAGTGTACCAGTAAATTAAACTACGGAGTTTTCGACCAAACAAAGCAAGGCTATTAATTTCAAATACGTATGGCATAACAATAACAAAGTACTCATGCGCAAAGTAGGTGGCGACTCAGTGGTGGTGGTTACTAATGCTTGCGACCGCGACCGGCTCAGATAAGATGAAGAAACATAAAGCCAACTGGAAATACCATGCCATCCGCCCATTCCGAAGACTACGTGCAACCGCACGCTTTTGATAAGCACCTAGGTACTCCGTTTTCGAAGTCATTTAAACGTCTACACTTAAACGTACGATCCATTCGGAACAAAGCAGTGGACTTGAATCTTTTCTTAGATTCAATAAAGCCATCATTTGATGTTCTCATGTTAACCGAGACATGGTGCACACAACAATCCGAAGTCTTTCGTAAACCATCTTATCACACTTTCTATCTGAATCGCCCCACAGGCCGTGGCGGTGGAGTTTGTATTTTGGTTAAAAAGGCATTTTCTTGTGAAATAATACCTCAATTTTCTGCGATGACGCGTGACTACGAAATATTGACCATAAAACTTCAAGGCACTCTTCTTGTTGTATGCTACCGTCCCCCAAGTGGTTCCCTGACACCTTTTTTAGAATATCTTGAAACACTTCTTGATTATGTGAATAATAATCAGCCTAATGTAATTCGTGGTGGTGGTGTTAATATTATCATGCTGAAATGTGATACCTCGCAGGTTAAGCTAGATGTTCTGCTAAAGTCAAATGGTTGCCGGAACGTAATTACACTACCCACCAGACTCGCCGTCAACTCATCATCACTCATTGACATATTCGTCACAAATTTACACGCGGAAAACATTCGAACCGGAGTACTTGTATCAGATTTAAGTGACCATCTGCCTATATCTTTATGCTCAAAGTAACACGTCCGAATTAAGCGAACAAATACAACTCATCAGGTGCAGCGCATTACAGAAAGAACTCTTGGTACCTTCTATGATAAAGTCGGCCGAACCCGCTGGGACAGTATATTTAGGGAGAAAAACGCGAACAGCGCCTATGATGAATTTTTCAAAATATTGAAATCTATATACGAGGCTAGTTTTCCGTGTACATCGTTTAGGAAAAGAAAAAATAAAGAAAACCTTGGGTTACTGCTTAGTTATCGACAACAATCACTAGAAATAATGCGCTGTACAACGAATTTCTCAAAAATAGAAGCCAAGAAGGATTTAATACTTACAAGGTATTTTGTAATCATTTATATAAAGATCTAAAAAAGGCGAGGCGAGAATACTTCACTGCTTCATTTACTTCAGCTGCTGGCCGTGTAGACGTGATGTGGCGAAAACTAAACACAATAATAAACCAAAATATTCCAGCTGAGAGAATACACCGTCTAAAAATAAACAACGTGGAGTTCACCGGAAAGGTGCTTGCAAACGCCTTCAATCAGCTCTTTGTTAATATTGCTTCTCACACTACAGTGCGCAATGTCCTCAGAGATATACCTCCAATTAACAGCACCATTTTTCTTGATCCGGTAAATCACTGTGGGATAACTACTACAATATTGAGTTAAAATAACAGCAACACCAAAGATTTCGATGGTTACCAAGTGAAACCAATAAAGCACGTCGCGCATCTATTTGGCCCATTTATTGCGCATATCTGCAATCTGTGTATAAGTCAGGGTATCTTTCCTGAAAGGATGCAGATTGAAAGAGTGGCAGTTGTCTATAAAAAAGGTGACCGAAATGAAATGGGAAACTATAGGCCATTATCGATACTTCCCGTCTTCTCAAAGATTCTCGAAAAAGTTATGCTGAAGAAACTATCGCAATTTGAACAAAGCATAACCTAATATCGGAGTGCCAATTTGGGTTTCGCAAGGGTTCCAGTATGCAACACGCTTTGCTGACACAAAAAGAACATCTACTTACACAACTTGAGCAAAGAAAGCTTGTTTTAAAAATTTTCATCGATTTGTCAAAGGCATTCGACCACATTAATCACAATCTGTTACTTAAAAAGCTCGCGCGGTATGGTATTCGGGGAAAGGCCGGATCACTGGTGCAATCCTATCTTGAACACCGAAGCCAAATAGTTACTGTGGACGATTGTTCCTCTGACCCTTTGCAAGTTCTAGCAGGGGTACCCCAGGGCAGCATTTTAGGACCTTTTTTATTTAATATGTTTGTGAATGACATACTATCGCGCCGCATGCTAAATTCGTCATTTACGCAGACGACACCACTATATTCTCAACTGGTAGCGTAGCCAATGATTTATATGATGATGAAAATTCAATTTTACTTAAACTAGATGAATGGGCGCAAAAACATTGTTTGAAAATAAACATTGCTAAGACTAAAGCTGTACTTTTCCGGGCCAGAAATAAAACCGTAATAATCAACAACACAATATTTTATGATCAACCGCTGTGGAGATTGTACCAATAATTAAGACTTTAGGGGAAATTTTTCATAAAAACCTCTCATGGGATAGTCTCGTAACTTCCCTAATCGCGAAGTTATCGCAGGTACATATGAGCGCGGAACATTATGTTGTTAGTATATAATACTTTGTTTTTATCCACAATTAATAAATTGCCACTTAGTATGGGCATCAACTACGCAAACTAATCTACAGAGTATGCACAGATTAGAAAAAAGTTTATTAGAGTTCTTGAAAATCTTTCTACGCGTTCACCTACACAACATGTATTCCCGAAATATATTATAATGCCTATTGCAAACTCGTTCGATTACCTACTGTGTAAAGCAGTAAAACAGCCTACGCTAAACAACCTCAACGTTTTTTCTAAATTAGCAAAACTTCAAGAAAGCACCAAAACATACCGAACAAGGCAAGTTGAACCCTTCTGTGTCCAAACGTACAAAACTACATATGGACTGCAAACCCTACAAAACAAACTTCCAAGACTCTTAAATGAACTCAATAGCCAGGACATTAGACTCCCCGAAACGACTTTCCGAGAACTACGACTGTATTTTAAAAAATGTTGAATGTGCTAATTGTTTTTTTTTTGCATCGGTTTGTTGCGCATATGTCAAAAAGACTACTCTTTCCTCTATCGATTGCCTCGTATTGATGTCCCTACAAAAATTGTATTTTCTTTTCATTCATTTATTCTTTCTTCTCTCCACTGTATAGCCCTATCTTTGAATGGGCCATTCATTTTATAATAAATGATATTATAGTCTTTGTATGATACATGATATTATATTCTTTGTTATTCTTTGTATAATGCAAGATAGCATGTGCTGTTTGTTTAATGCCGGAGTACGTGTAGTACCCATTACGGTTTCTGCATATTTACTGTGTTGGTAGTTAATTTCATCTATTTTAGTTTGTTCTCCTTCTTTTATTTTGAAGATACAAGTTGTATTTGACGTTGCCGTAACGCTGTCAAGTGCTTGGGGGCTTGCAGCTTTCCCAAGCTGTCGATTTCTGACAGCTTTTACTGCTTGCTCCCAGTGTCATGTAGGTTTGTTTCAAGACGCGAATAAATACAAACAAAGAAACAAAATCAAACAAACACACAAACACAACCCGAAAACAGTGTCTTGGCAAGGATTCAGGTAATGCGAGGGAAAAAAATGGTGGTAAAAGGGGTTATGAACATACAGGCTGCGCCCTTGCAAGTTCTGTCGATTAATGAAAATGCTAGCAGACTCACAGCATCTCCCTTTTACTTCGGTACTTCACTGTGCTGATTGAACTAGCGTACACGAGTGATCCTGAGTTGTAGTGTGCTTACAGCTGCCATAGTAAAACGTGCGGCTTGAAATTCCAAACGTAGTAGGAGCGGCAATTCCATAAGTACAGGTGACTTTAGATGTCTGGATAGGAGAGGCGTGCACAGGTGATTTACCCTTCTCTGAGTGTTAGTGAAGTGTCTCCAGTTGCTAGGGTAACTGGAGACACCTCACTTCTGTTTCTGATGTACAACGTTGTTTGTTTGATTGATTGATTGATTGATTGATTGTAGGCTTTAACGCGCCTACGCAACGCAGGCAACGAGGCGCGCTGTAGTGGAGGGCTCCGGATTAATTTTGACCGCCTGGGGATCTCTAACGTGCGCCCTAATCTCGTAGGCACGGCCATTTTTGCTTTTCGCCTTCATCACAAAAGCGGCCGCCACGCGGGATTCGAACCCGCGTCCATATGCTCAGCAGCACAACGCCTTAGCCACTAATGAACAAAGTCCCCGATAACGTTGTGCTGTGCGTGTTCATGCATCCACAAAATAGAGGAAACACAAAGTATCGCGACCATTCACCTGATTCACCCCTTAATATCGTAATGTTGTACCCATAGTGCGTTTAATTATTCCAGGTGAAGCCGTTAGGCCAGGCACCCCTTGCAGTCGCGGCTGTAGGAGCTGCAGATCAGATTGGCTCAACACTTCCGGAAGCGATGCGGCGTATGGGGTGCAAACTTATCAATGTTTACATCCCTTAACCTTCCCGCTGATTTTTCTTTACCAATTTGGCGAATAAAAAGTGAGGCGCTTGTATTTAGATATCCGATTCACACGGTTTCCTTGCAGTAATCGCTGCCCTCCCCAAAATAATTGCTGACGCAACAATGAAGCCGCCGAGCTAGCTGACATAAAGGGAGATAACATCATAGAATCGGTGCATATGCCACAGCACAGTGAACCCCACAACATCTCATTTGCGCCCTTCACATGTACTACACCTTCGCCGCAGTCACAAGTCGAATGCGGTAGTACGTCGAGCTGGAAGGCCTATGCACACAGTCATGTTCATCTTACTGTATTCGCTACATTACAGCACGGCATTTTGTCGTCTGGTAAACTCTGTGCGTTAATGATGTTACTCCTAATGACGACTTGACTTGTCGGATAGGGTGTGCAGGAAATGCGGTGGCAAACTTTGTCCTCTCTTGTTCAGGAGATGGATCGGTGCCGTCGTTTATTCGCCTCGTCGCCAGCAACCAGACATTGGGCCGGCTTCACCCATAAGCTCGTACAGGGAAGCACACAACGGGAAGCCGAGCGTTCACAGCTCGACGCTATACTTGGCATAAGTAAATGGGCATGACAACGGATGATGCGGATAGCGTCTACATTAAGGGAAAGAAACTCGGGCGTTAAACAAACCTTCAGCGAACGTCACACAAACATACAACGCCTTCGAGTTAAACAACTATAGTGGAGGTTACAAAAACATTGGCGCAGCGTCCACTAGTAGTTCAAGGCTGGAGAATTAGCAAAGCTGAGGCACCTCCCTCTTCGTCAGAGACCCGGCTGCAGCATCATCATCATCAGAAGCAGCAGCCCACTTGGTTTTCTGCAGGACAGGGCCTCTCCCATCGACCTCCGATCGGCCCTGCCCGCGCCGCTTGAGTCCATTTATTGCCTCCGAGTTTAGTGATTACGGGGTTTAATGCCAAAAGCTACACAGGCGATAAGGCGCACTGTGGTGGAGGGCTCCGGATTAATTTTGACCACCTGAGGATATTTACAGGCGCTGAAATCTCAAACACACGGGAATTTTCGCTTTTCTCCTCCATCAGCATGAATTTCCAAACTTCTTCTCTCTAAAGAGTAAATGGCCTTGCTCTATTTCTAGAACCGCATCTTGATGTCCATTCTGTCACCATAGTAGTTCCCCAACGGTCATTTCTCAAAATTACGCGTACAGCCAGAACCAATTTCTTTTTCTCGATTTCAGCTATGAAATCTTCTACTCTAGTTTCTTCTCAAATCAAAGATGCTCGTACCCTGCATTTAAATGTTACTCAGATCATTATTCGGGTCATGAAAACTTGATCCGAAACAAGTCTGCTTTTAAGTTGTTTAGTAAGGCTGCAAGTCTCCACTCCATATGTAATTGCCTTATATTTATTTCCAAAGTTGGCGCTAGACGTTCAGAAGTTCTCTATGATTGGCGGGCCCAGATCGTTTCGTACTTAGGCTTTGTCGTCTCTGTATAGTGGTCCGCGTTAGCACGCGCTAGAACCCGCTGACAGGTCCAAAGCCAACGCCCGTGCTAGGAACCCAAAAGAGATGTTGTACGCCCGGAATGTGATGATAGCTCAGTCAGATCGACACCGGTTTCATAATGCGAGGGACCAATTTTTGATTCCTACCGCAGGAAGCATTTCTTCTTCCTTTTTCAATTGGCTTCAGAAGTTATTGTTCATTAGCGCTGCTAAATTTTATCCCTCGAGCCTTTGGGATGGCCAAATGGTTAGGCTGCCGGATTAATGCTGGAAGGTCCCGCGTTGGATTCGTGAAATTTTCCTGACCACATTTTTTCGTTTGGCTTCGGGGCTTTCTGACTATGACAGACAGATTTGTGTCGGCCTAAACAGATGTTGGTCAAAAAGATCTTTGTCTCGTGACGTTTGGCCGCGACGTCACCGCCACAACGTGCTGCACACAGAGTAAATCGCTGCATTGCCGACCATTGGGTACCGGCTCGGCCGCGAAGTCATTTGGTGCCCCGGTAGGCTCACAGCCCAGGCCGTTGCTACGACGCAGTTGCCAGTGCCATCCAGTGAGAGTGAAAAAACCACGTGAGTTCCCACCCCCCCCCCCCCTGCTCCTCGTCGGTGGCCACCGGCTATACCCCTGGCGTCTCGTAACGTTTCATCCATGACACTCAAGTTGCGGCCTGCCGCTTCTCCCAGACTTCAATAGCGAAGTCTCAAATCGCGCTGTTTACGTTTACCTCGTGAACGTAAACAGCGTTTTTTTTTTTTTTTTTTGGCATTTTTTTTTGGCAGCATTTTTTTTTGGCAGCAGCGGCCACCGCAGTACACTGCCCTAATCGCCACGCTTTTGAAACACAGATCCTGCTCTACGGTGGTGCTGGCCCTTTGGCGTTCTCCGCCGGACCAGCTTTGCCTCGTCGCCCCTCGGAACCAATCGCAGCCGCTCGCTTGGCCTGTTTGCTGTGAAGTGCTTCGCCACGTGTGGAGCACCATATTGGCCTGCTGACGTTGCCAGCGAGGTGACGCCTGCGCAGAGGAATCTGCGCATCGATGACCGGCGGGACCCCCACCGTAAAAGCATCTGCGGTGATCTTCCGGGCTTCATTTGGCAGCAGCGGCCACCGCAGTACACTGCCCTAATCGCCACGCTTTTGAAACACAGGTTTGTGTCGTGTTTTTTCCGCCTGGCGTATTGCTTTTTGTTCCGCTGCTGCCAAACTGTGGTTGTATTATGTCGCAATACGAGATGCCCCATGAAATTGCTAAATTCTTGAAGGACTTGAGGCAGGAAATGAGAGACATGCGGACAGAGATGGAGAAAGAATTGAGGAGGGAATTCAAAGAACTAAAGAATTCTATTGACTTCTTCAGCACACAGTTTGACGCAATGGCTAAGCGCTCCGCGAAAATCGAGAAAGAGAACGCAGCGCTGAAAAAAGAGAACTTGCATCTAGCAGCAGAATGCAAAAGGCTGAATGAAGTTGTGATATCCTCCGAGCAACGTACGACCAGCCTTGAGCAGTACTCGCGAAGTAGGAACATTGAGATCAAAGGACTCCCGGCCGTTGACAAGGAAAATCTTCCAGCTATGCTAAGGATGCTCGGCGATGCTATCGATGAACGGATCTCTGAAACTGACGTCGATGTGTGCCATCGTGTACCAAGGAAAGATCAGGGTTGCCCGAATGTGGTTGTGCAGTTTCATTCACGTGCAAAGCGAGACGCTGTAATTGAGAAGGCGCGCACGAAACGGGTCTGCGCGTCCAGTTTTGGTTTCTCTGAACCCTTACCGGTGTTCGTCAATGAGCATTTGTGTCCTACTCTTAAAAAACTGCTCGGGCAAGCTGTCGCGCGAAAGAAGGAACGAAACTGGAAGTACGCCTGGACAAAGGACGGCAAAATCTTTGCCCGCAAGACAGACACATCTCGGACACTGCGCATAACCTGCGAGCAGGACCTAGAGAAAATTCAATAGCCTGATGTGTAAGCAGGCACGCATCGAATCATTTCGTAAGCCGAGATGGCTTACTCTCAGCTGAGTACTAGTGACGTTACCAATGTATATTTAGCTAAAAAGCATCGCCTATCTTTTTTTCACGTAAATACTCAGTCAGCTTGCAATAAAGCTGATAGCCTGCATGCTCTACTTCTGAGCTTTAACTTCGTATTCGATGTCGTCATGCTGACCGAAACGTGGTATCAGCAAACGCAGAATATATTTAAAATGACCGGATACAATACTTACTACCTAAACCGCACGACTAAAAGAGGGGGAGGCGTATTACTTATGGCAAAAAATAATTTTAGCTGCGAAGTCATCGACGATTTCAGTGTGATTACTGATGACTTTGAGATTCTGACAATGCTAAGCGGAAAACTTGTTTTTTCAGTTTTATACCGGCCACCAGGAGGGAACATGTGTGCCTTCCTATCATTTATCGATGCGTTTTTAGGGTGGATAAACGAAAACCGTCTAAAACTTGTTTTGGGTGGTGATATAAATATCAATATGTTAGCTCCGACATCAGCACAGCGTGAATTTGCAACAATATTGACATCGAATGCATTTGTAAACACTGTCACTGTGCCTACTCGTATTCAACCCGATTCTGCATCACTAATTGATGTTTTCGTTACAAACGTTGAAGACCCCAATATTGAGTCTGGTACCATTGGTATAAATATCAGTGACCATTTACCTATCTTTCTGATGACAGACACTACTGAAACGAAACAACCTCGACGAAGCCCCGGCCCAACATTCCAAGATATCAATGCAGTTACTTTAGACCTTTTTCGTAACGAACTAGCTACGATAAGCTGGCAGGACGTATATGCGGCAAACGATCCGGATATTGCCTACGAAGCCTTTCTGACACAATTTATATTGGTCTATAAAAAACACTTCCCACGCAAGCGTTTGCGCTCCAGAAAATCAAGAAAGCCATGGATTACGCCCGAATCCTTGCAGCTTATAAGAGAGAAAGATTCTCTTTATAGGCGTTTCCTAAAAACTAGGAACCCCGCTGATCTTGTGGCATTTAAGGCTTTTCGAAATAAGGTCACAAACTGTCTTAGACAGGCTAAACGAAACTACCTTTTCAACATCTTTAACGAGGAGGCAATGAAACGAACGGATGTTTTATGGCAAAAACTAAACTCCCTACTTGGCAGGGAAAAAGAATTCACGCGAAGCACAGAACTAATGCTAAATGGTAAACCAACCTGTGGAACGCAGCTAGCGGATGAGTTTAATAATTACTTTGTCAACATTGTAAACAGTACTCATAACCCTCATATCGTCGAATATATGGCAGCTAGAAATTGCAAAAGTGCATTCTTAACACCTACAAGTAGCGCTGAAATCTGTTCCGTTTTTTGTACGTTACGCAATAGCAGGTCATGTGATTACGATGACATGCAAATACGACCCGTGAAGTACACGCTTGACATAATCAGCCCTGCCCTTGCACATGTGTACAATCTTGCTCTTTCAAACGGCGTTTTTCCAGACCGTATGAAAATGGCTAAAGTTAGCGTGATATTTAAAGGCGGCGATAAAAACGAGTTATCTAATTACAGGCCCATATCCGTCCTACCCGTGTTTTCTAAAGGCCTTGAAAAAATAATCACAGGAAGAATGACCACATTCTGCGAAAAACATAGTATAATTACCGATTCCCAATTTGGTTTTAAGAAAGGGTCTTCGACGGAATCAGCGCTACTGGCACAAAAAGAGTTAATTTTAACGTCGTTTGAAAATAAGCTGCTAACGCTAGCGGTGTTTGTAGACTTCTCAAAAGCTTTCGACCGGATTAACCATGTAACTCTGCTCACAAAACTTGAATATTATGGTTTCAGGGGTGTATTCTTAGATCTGCTACGAAGCTATCTGCAGTTTCGGAGCCAGATTGTTGTTATTGATAATAAAATATCTGCTAGTAAACCTCTAAATTCAGGAGTACCCCAAGGAAGCATACTTGGGCCATTACTGTTCATACTCTACATAAATGACATTGTGAATATTTCCACCTCTGCAAAATTCGTTATTTACGCGGATGACACTACATTATTCTTTACGGCAAAGGAACCTGCACGATTGTTGCGTGATTCCAACGATGTGCTGGCAACGCTAAACGCCTGGAGCACAATCAATGCGTTACAAATTAACACCACAAAAACTAAAGCCGTGCTATTTAGGCCAAAAAATTCGCAAGCCTATATTTATGGTTGCCTGCACATCGGAGCATCTGCTGTGAGTACTGTGTCCCACTTTAAAAGTCTCGGTGTTTACTTTGAAGAGACCATGACCTGGAACAAACACGTTGAAAATGTAGTAGGTAAACTTTCGCGTTCTGCTGGGATTCTTACCAAGTTGCGTTTTTTCTTACCCCAAAAAATCAAGCTTTTCATTTACAACTCTCTTTTTTTCTCCCACCTCAATTACTGCTTACTTGTGTGGGGCAACACAACAAATGCCAACATTAGCAAACTCCATTTAATACAGAAGAAAGCTGTGCGAGCAGTAGCGAACTCGACGTATGATGCGCACACAGGACCACTCTTTGAAACTATGAATATCAGTCCCGGTACGCATTTATATAATGAAACACTAACTAAACGGTATCACAAAGAAAGAAAAAGATGCAGTTCTTCTTTTTTACATATTGCAAACTTAACACCCCGCAGTCACAGCCATAATACACGTCATGCAGAACCATGGCTTGTTCCCATCCCGAGAACAAATTATGGCAAACAGCTGCTGTGTTATACTTTGCCTACGTTGCTAAACTCGGAATATAACCTGTGATTTGTAATTTTTGTTCCCTTTCGGTCTTCCTACATAGTTGTCTGTATTTTTCTGTATTTCGAACTACGTGATGTCAGTATTTTTCGATTCCTTAGGTGTCATGTCTTATCATTCTGTTTTTCTACCCTGCAGGTTGTCAGTATTAGTGTAATCTTGGGCGGGTGTATTCGTGTTTGCGTTTTATGCCGCTAAATGCGGTGGTGCTGCGGTGTTGTTGCTAGCTGATTTTATTGTATAAACGCGAATTTTATGCATGCGCAGCTTGTGCTACAATTTGAATGTGCACTTTTACTTGACCTGTACATTAAGGGGCACGGACCCCGTCAAGCCACTTTATTGGCTTTTTGTCCGTGCTCCCGGCATCTGTAAGTGTGTAGATGCCAAATAAACAGATTGATTGATTGATTGATTGATTGAGGCTTGCGTTCGGAAACGAATTTTGTGACGAAACAGAGTGAGCCTTGCTCCATCACGAAATTCATCGCAAAGCCGTCGAGCTTCCGCGGTGACATTTTCTAATCAAATGGGAGATTTAGTGTAATTGATTTTGCTGGGATTTTTTGTCATAGTAGATAGACTAGAGCTGGAAAAAAGCAATTGGTAATGCAATAACGGCACATATGAGCAGTACTTGATTACATATTAATTACATATTAATTTTGCAACCTTCAAAAAACAAATAGGGTGTACATCCGGATTGACTCATCAAAGTTTTCATCAAGTTAAAAATGATGCCATCATCCCGTAGAGGAACCCTGAGTAGTATGCGAAGCAGGCATGGGGTCGACTGAAGTTCCCGTTAGTTTTCAGTTCGTCATTTCCGTTTACGTTCAACTTCGCGTGCCTTTGTTGTATCAGTAGCTTCTTGGCGTAGTTTGAATGAGTGAAGAACATAAGGCGCGTTCGTAGCACATGCTCCCGTCTCGGTTTGTAGCGCAGTAGGAAGAGCACCACGTACGTCCCGTTGCGGCCAGAGATTCGTGGGATCAAACCCCTGTGCCTCCTAACTATTTCTTTTTATAGTGAACTGCGCTGACGTCAGCCTAAACGCTGACGGGGCTGAAGAGGAGCGCATGCGCAGTAGAGTGTGGACGGCGGGCAACGACAAGGAGACAGAGAGGAACACAGCTCTTTCTTTTAGATGCTTCGCATCTAAAAGAAAAAAAGGCTATTAGGCGAGACATCATACGAAACACTTGCGCCTAAATATTACAAAAAGTGCAAAGGCATCCTACCCGTCAACTTGCTTCAACACTGCTTCTCATTTGTCGTTTAGCAATTTTTAAAACAACAGTGTTTGTAAGCTGTGCTTCCAGCCCGCTGTGTGAGCTCGTCCGGGGATTTCTTTCAAAATGTGGCAAAGCCAGTTCATAATAAACCAGTTTGGAATCTTTCACAAAACGTAGATGTCATTGTCATCTGTATGGCATTCCCACCGATGAGGCTTCAACTTAGCACGTATTACTTGCTAAAACACCAGTGTCAGCACGTCTGTCACAGGCCACCCAATATTTGCGTGCAATGTTTGTAGGTTTGTTTCATTTAACCTGTAGGACATGTAACCGTTGGAGATAACCAGTCACACGTGAACATCAGTGACCTTCTCTCTTGCAGAACCAACCATAATATGCCTTCAAGAACTATGGCAGACACCCCCTGTCCTCAGGGGTAGGCCAAAGTGTGTGGTATTGACACTTGAAGATTATATCGTTACATGCATTACAACTGATTTGTGATGCCTTTTCGAATGCCCTTTTTCATCCGCCACTCAAAGGGCATTTTAGCCTACTCTCTGATATAAATTCATTCATTGAATCCACAATGTGGCATATTTTCAAGAGCTCTTTCAACGGTACCACGAGATGCCACGAGATCATCGTTTGTTGTAACAGCTGTGGGTGCTGAAAGATCACTGGACAGCAGTGCACCGCTGCACTCATCGCAGGATGTTCCACTATTCACTGTCCGTGCCACAAATCCTGCTATACATGGCACTACTTAACCCACAGCGGGTAAAAAGCTTGTTAAAAGTCCACCCCAAGGATACGTGACCATCTTCAAGTGGCTGAAACGATGATTTCCTGAAGGATACGACAGATGTTGGCTACACGACGCAGCTTATTTCCCTTGAGGGGCAGACAATAGACCCTGTTAAATAAATAGCGTTTGTCCGGCCGTCCAGCGGCGTGCTGAAGATGAGCTGGGAAAGAAGCAAAGTGCGTGTGTAGTAAATCATGTACCACCTTTTGTACCATGCTCTGTGGCTGTTGTTTACAAGATTCCTTTAACTTGCGGAAAAGTGTATGTTGGTCAGACAGGTCG
Organism: Haemaphysalis longicornis; assembly: GCF_048455015.1. Classification (NCBI taxonomy): domain Eukaryota; kingdom Metazoa; phylum Arthropoda; class Arachnida; order Ixodida; family Ixodidae; genus Haemaphysalis; species Haemaphysalis longicornis. The sequence goes on from NW_027526335.1 coordinate 160,535,498, forward strand.
CTGCTTAAACGTTCGTTTATTGGAGCATCGCAACAAGCTTAAAAAAGATGATTGTGCACGTCTGGCCGAACATTGTCGCACGTGTAAGCACCATTGCTATCCGCTTTTCCGCGAGACTGATATCCTGTTTAAGCATAAAGACAGGCGTACTGGAGAGTTGATGGAATCATACTACATCAGAAAGTGGGGGAGTGATTGTATCAGTGAAACATCAGTTGTCCTGCACAAAAAAAAAATAATTTGGTTATTTGGAGCGGTCGTCGCGATAAGGTGTTCCAGTGTTAAGAAAGGTGCGTTGTCAACAGTGGAGTATTTTGGTCGTGGTAGTTTGTCATTGGCTGGTGTGGGCACGTGGCGTGGTGGCGGAGGAGGATTCTGTGTATGTATAAGAAGTTACGTCCTTTCCAATAAATCGAGTTGAAAGTCAGCGCTAGTCCTGTCCACTTCTTTCTTATTGTGTCCCTGTTAGTTCGCGCTGTTCCCCAAGATGCAAGTACACCAACACGCCCAACTGGCCACCCTGCAACATTCACAATACCGCGAGCCTGAGCAGTTTCCAGCCTGTAGTGACGCAACTTTCGGTCGACGCTTTTAGGCAGGTATAAATTGGTAGAAACTATGGTTGTTATAACGGCTATTTCCTCTTGCCCGAACACGAAATGTTTCAAGGTGGTCTTGACACACTTCAGGGATGAGAAAATACTGCAGCTTTCGTGCTGCCACAAGCTCATGAAACAGGAATGTGACACTTTAAATACAGATATGGAATCCTAGAAATCACGTGTTTTGGGGGCGCTCAATAAATGGTCGCTCTTCCACATTCTTGAGTCGAGTTATGTACAATTTAAATCTTTTCAGAAAAAGTCCACATTGAAGCCTCATTCACCTCTCGCAGCGGTGCGTTCTATGATCTGCCCTACAGATTTCTTGAGTTCAAGTAATCAAAACGTCGGTTAAAGATTCTTACAAACCACGAGTCCGTGTGTAACAGATGATCTCAGCGTCCGAACTGCAAGGCGAACTTTCTTGTTTTGTGATCGGCTGTCTCGTATTGTCGCCGTTTCTAATCCAATATAACTCGCAATCAAACTTTATGCGCTGCGGAATGAAAACGGGGATTGGTGTTTTATTTATTGCACGAGGAAAAACTGACACTCATTGTGCATTATTTAAAGATTCAGAAGTGTCGGCACTCACAAATAACAAGCGCCGTGCCACAAGTTATTTTGTTTTGTCCCAAAATTTATTATACCGTCCTGCGGTTACAAAACGAGAATATCTGCAGGGCATAATGCCACAAAGGGCCTGCCAAGCAATGTGAGACACTGCATGCTCCTGTTTCTCCTGGTAAGCTGGCTCACGAGTTTTCGTCTTTTTATTTTTATGTTTCATTAGGGCCGTGACGCTGGTGTCCCCTTGAAGCCGTTGCGAAATGACAGCCTGTCCACCCGCAGTGCGGATACAATCCCGCGCTTGTATACAAGTGGTTTTGGTGTGATGAATGGCTTTCCTGTCACCCTTACTAACCATTTTCTGTTAATTAAACTACCGTTTGGTGTTCGCATCTCTTTCCGAAAGGATAGGGGCCATTCGTTCTTTCTGTTGCTTCGATACTTCGATATTTGTTCCATATTTCGCGACGTTGTCTTCTCGCCTATGCCTTCAGGGTCCGCAAGATATCGCAGAAAGCAGCACAGAAGTGGCGCCACCATACCAAGGCACGAGGCCCATATTGTAGGTGGAGTCATTAAGGCCGCTTTGAATAGAGGTACGTACGGCTACTTGTATGGCTTCTCTAGGCTGTTTTCCGAACTATTATCTCAAATGTGGAGCTTTGTTTAAAGTATTATAGTCGGAGTTCGGTGATTCGAAGTGGCTGAATTGAACATTTTGTTTAATGGGAAGTGATGTGCTTCTGCCGGCCATTTTACATGCAACCCAAAGGAAACTACGCTCAATAATGTGAAGCTAAAACCCATTACATCTGGTAATTGGTAGTTATTTTGAACGAAATGAAGCGATATTCCTTTTTCAATAAAATTTAAAATTTTCAAGATCAAGAGCAGAGCCGTGTTTTCTACTGACCGCGGCGCTATCGCCACTTAGGCAGCCTGCAATTGATAAAGCTGGAGGGCACTGCTCTTGAACCAGCGTATGCATCTCTTTCCTTTAGAGTTCGTAACTTTTTTGTGTGGCGCACAGCGTTGTGTGGTCTGTCTGTGTTTTGGATGCTTCAGGCTTCGATTTGAAGGATAAGTTACAAGTATCGTGAAAACCCATGTCGTTCCCACGATTTGACCCAGGTCGAGGTTGAGAACGAAATAAACAAGGGGACGTGTTGGGGACAAGAAATTGTTTTTCTTTCTGCTTTTTGGTTAATTGGAAGTTCCAATAATTCGAATTTGTTAGCTGTCCTCGAAAGCTTCGCATTCACGTCAGTAAACCGTAGTGCCATTATGGCGAGCGAACACCTCAGTAGCTGTTGCTATGCGCATTATTTTGTTTACGCTGCGAGGGCCCTGTTTGTAAAGTGACATCACCAGTTGTTAAAAGTCTGAATCACTTGGCTAGGACCCCTACTTTTCTGTACCACGCACTGACGTCACGCGGCTGTCAATTTGCTTCGTCCTTTTCCCCGAGTTGTTTTTCGGCGGGATATATCAGATGAAATTGAAATATCTTCACCGTATAGACGGGCATCGGTAATTGAGCTGAGATGATTTTTTCATTCAATCGAGCCAACTGTATATTATTAACAACTACAAATATACGTGTCACTGCCCTTTAAAATGACACAGGCTGGTGCCGTAAATACATAAGAACATCAAGCATAAAAATGCGGCCATTTCTGAATGATTTTCGAGAAGAGTACGGTCAAAGCTGCGTGCGATATTGTCGTGATAAAACTCTTGCACTTATCCTGAACCTTCATGCCTCTGGGACATGTCCACTGAGCTATTGTGCGCAAAACAGTAATAACATTGTTATTTACGTGACAGTGTAGTTCGTTAATCAAACAGGGCAAAAGCGTTCCCCTGCCAAAGCTACGCAGGGCTTGAGTGGCAGAGTGTGGCAGCTATCAGCAACAATAAGGCAATGTGAACATACATGAAAAAAAAGCAAAATAAGAGAACATCGAATTCAGAGAAATAACGTGTACTTAAAGATAAATGTTACAAATACGCGGTGGTCAAGTTTTTTTTTGAGCTGTGGTGTACAACGGCATCGCCTGACGTCCTTAAAGGAGCCATGAAGAGAAAACACAAGTTTGGTTCATTCAAAAGATTGCCTCGTTAGAATCTACTGACACCACTTTTAACGTAAACTTCGGTCGAATAAGCCACATAATTAGGAAAAAAGGAAATGGCCATGCGACCCACTAGCTCATTTCCCGCAATAGAACCTATGATGTCGCACGACACAGCTCTGCGATTGGCGGAGGGCGCAAAAGCAAACGAAAATTAGGCAGAGTATAAGCCTGCCGACCGGGCTATTTGCCGTAAATTTAGGGCACATTCTTTTTAGAGCCGTACGAATGGTGGTAAGTGTAAGTTACGAAAGCACATGTAAACATAGAAGTACCGCTGTGTACTGCTGCTGTTGGTACTGCGCCCACAATTCTTGTTTAGCTGCACAGGACTGCGGTGCTTTGGGGTTGTCTCAGACGACACTGGTCGATTGATTGACGAGACGGTGTCTTACGTGAACATATTTGTCGAGCGAGCAGTATGTTTCACAAAACGATTTTCTCCCAGAACGAAAAAAAGGCAGAAAACGACACGCCATGGTATGGTGGCGTTATCTAGGTTGAGTAACGTAAACAAACGCGCGAATACCTCGATACCAACTCTGCCGTACAGGGTGGAGACACCCTTTGAACGGTCCCGTGCCGCTGCGATTGGGTCAACGTGCTCAGCGCGTTGTTCGTTTCGTTTCCCACGCGACCCAGCAACGCGAAACAGATAGGTTGATTCAAACTTTGCCAGTTAACCGTATTGTGGTGATACTTTTAGCGCGATTTTGATACAATGACTTGCGTCGGCGGCGAGTGAGCGATCCAAAACGGCGGCCCCAGCGTGTACGTGTCTCTACCCTGTACGGCGGACGCGCGAATCAAGGGATCCTAGGCTGCACAGCGGTCTGCGATGTCATTGCAGCTACGAAAACACACGATTTGGCGGGAAAATTAAAATTTTAACATATATTGATGAATTTCTCAGTGAATAAAGCAGCGTTCGCATTCGAACAAGCGCTGGGGGCACTACAAAACACGAAATCTTTCGAATAACACAAGCTTGTATTTTGTCATCATGGCTCCTTTAACAAGCATGGTCCCCGTGCCAGTCTTGAATATGTACTATGTGAAAGGCGTCAATTATATATGGAGAAACCTCCCAAAACGTTTCACCATTACCCGCTCAGTTTAACATATTTTAAGGACAGTTCATTCTTTGCACCCACCAGAAAGATCAGAAAGAATACCCTTTCGTAATCGGCATCAGCATCGCGCCATCTGCTTTTCCTGGCTCCAAACTGCCGACGCGAGGGCCCCCGTGACGTGGCGAGCGCACTGGCGGCGGTTGCGTGGTCATTCGGCGTGTGTATCACGTCACGGGTTTTGGGACGCACCTCAGCCTGCCGGATCGCGTAGAGATGGTGGAAACCGCGGCCAAACGGCCAAAGCAAAGAATGAAATAAATAAGGACGTAAAAACTTCATTTGGTCGTCTTTTGGAGGAAAGCAAGCAGATACACAACCATCTTTTGTCCGACGCGGAGTTCACCTCCACGGCTTTAAGAAGCAAATGTTTTGTAGGCTCCCCTTGCATTTTGACAAGCCACCACGAAAATCTTCGCACCCTTCCTCCTGCCTCCACGCTATACGTACAGTGACCGCTGAAGACTACTCTTACCATTCCCACAACTTTCCCTACGCATCTCCGAGATCATCCGCCATATCGCACGCATAGGCTGCATGGAGTAAACTTGCCGGGACGTGGACACCACGGAAGCGACAATCAAGAAATTTGGCATTTTACAGGTCTCTTTGACGCCACGTCGTTTTCTTAAACTTTTTGCCTCGTCCACAAGCTGAAAGTGGTTGCCGTGTGCTTCGTAACACTTGACAACATGCAAAAGGCACCGCAGCATAACCTTACTGATCGATTTACACCGAGCGTCGTAAGGGCACCCTTAGTGTTTATCCTCTTCACGGGCCTCCCGTCACTCAGGGCTTCATTCGCAGAGATACCCCGAAAAGTACATTGCGATACAAATATCGTGATGCCTGTGTTACACCCGTAAATGCAGATACTATAATAAATTTACTTTGACGAGAGTGGATATTTTAGAGATAATTCAAGCAGCCTGGAGCCCAGCCAGCTCTGTAGTCGCCGCTGATGTCTTGTGTCTAAGTGGGAAGCGACGAGTGGATGCAGATGCCAATTGCTGATGATATATCCGTTACAGCCCCATCAGTGAATACATGCATACGGGCTCCATGGTTAGCTGCAATGGCTCGGCTAACCGCGTGTTTACCTTAATTGCGTTCTCTTTGTCCCGTGCAAGTTCACCCGGCTTGCACGGGAAATCGCCCCTATGGAATGGGGCGGCTGCAAAATCGCAGGAACTTTTATACCGCAGCGATGGCTCAAAGGTACAGCACTCGCCTCGTATGCGGGAGGTCCGGGGTTCGAATCCTGGTACCGCCGGACACCCACCGGTTTCTTAATTGGGTACAGGCGTCCCTGGTCGAGTGCGGACCCTTGAAAGGGGATTTCACGTCTGGAAAGCTGCCTTTACCCTATCGAGGGGCCCCTGACCCTTGTCCATCTGGCGGGGCCCCCGGCCATCATGCCGCGTTGCGCCATTGCCGGGGGTGAAAGAGTCTGGCGGCTTGTCCTGCCACAGGCGGTTGCGAGTTGAGCGTCCATCGTGGCTGTGGAAGGCACCATGTGAATTCGTGTTCCTTGGTGGCGCCGGGCACCTACCGGTAAAATAGGTACAAGCGACTCCCCGGCCTGGCGCTCGGCCCTTGTGTGGGACTACAACGCTTGGGAAGTTCACCCGGCTTGCACGGGAAATCGCCCCTATGGAATGGGGCGGCTGCAAAATCGCAGGGACTTTTAACCGCAGCGATGGCTCAGAGGTACAGCACTCGCCTCGTATGCGGAAGGTACTGGGTTCGAATCCTGGTGCCGCCGGGCACCCACCGGTTTCTTTAATGGGTACAGGCGTCCCTGGTCGAGTGCGGACCCTTGAAAGGGGAATCCACGTCTGGAAAGCTGCCTTTACCCTATCGAGGGGCCCCTGACCCTTGTCCATCTGGCGGGGCCCCCGGCCATCATGCCGCGTTGCGCCATTGCCGGGGGTGAAAGAGTCTGGCGGCTTGTCCTGCCACAGGCGGTTGCGAGTTGAGCGTCCATCGTGGCTGTGGAAGGCACCATGTGAATTCGTGTTCCTTGGTGGCGCCGGGCACCTACCGGTAAAATAGGTACAAGCGTCTCCCCGGCCTGGCGCTCGGCCCTTGTGTGGGACTACAACGCTTGGGAAGTTCACCCGGCTTGCACGGGAAATCGCCCCTATGGAATGGGGCGGCTGCAAAATCGCAGGAACTTTTTTTTTTTTTTTTTCGAAAAAAAAAATCTTTTTTCGAAACACACAAAAAAGACGTCGACTGAAATATTGAAATCCTTTTTTTTACTTCTTCAGCTTCATCTTGAGAAAATACATTTTTCTCGAGCAATAGCTATATTCCAAATACATGGCCCGAAATGTATTCACTGATACGAGTAAGCCACCAAGAGGAGTAAACCATTTCAGAATGCATGGAAGCAACATTTATTACACCCCAGTAAAAGCAGCTTCTCAAAGAGCTCCGGGGAATGCTCGTCACTCTGCTTGACTGCGTCTTCGGTGTTTGTTTTGTTGGTGGTTTATTTCGGAGCTGGAGGTTGCTCTGATGACCATCGACAAGCTCGATAAACTGGGGTCATAGCTGAGTCTGTGGCGAAACAGAAGTAAATTTCTCTGAAAGAATCAGCGCTTCTCTGCAGACTTACCGCAACTTTTTTACGTAGAACGTGATAGCAATATTGCCGCGAACCATGCGCTGGGTTTGTTCATTTGTGCAGGTGTCACGTAGCCAAAGACGACGCAGCTGTCTTGAAGAAAACACAAGTTTATTGTGGCGAACTTGTGCTCCCCTAACAACTAAGAGAATACACATGCGGCGAAACAGAAGTCAACAAAGTGACGTGCGGAGACTGGTGTCGGCGATGCGAATGCGGCGGCATCTGCTCAGCGGGAATTTTTCACAAGGCGCGAGGGTTTCTGGAGTAGTCGAATTGTATCCAGAACACTGTAGATCAACGAAGATTATTCTAGGCTGTTCACGTTAGTTCGGAACGATCTCCCTGCCAGAAGAGATAGCACATACGGCACAGAAAGAAAGAACGAAACACGCTCCTCCCTTGGCACACACAACAGCGATAACACAGGCCGGCGCAGCTGGGCGGCAAAAGCAAAACCCAAAAGAACAAACCCAACGCAAGGTCACGGCATTACCCATATCCGGCAGGAACCTCTCCAACGCCAACTGCCTGTCCCGCACCCCCGTTGACCCACCAGCACAAGACTCCTATAAAGACAGAGCGTTCTTCAGAATCGTGACAGAGAGCAACCTGGCCGCCCAGCAACGTGCCGACCCCGATTGGCCAATCATGATCGAGTACCTCGAAGGACGCAGCGTTGCCGTGCCTAGGGCGTTCAAGCGGAACTTACCAGCATTCAGTCTCAAAAACTCCGTCCTCATAAAGAAGAATTTTAGCCCCAGAACGAGAACGAATCATCTACTTGTCATCCCCGCAGACCGTCGTGACGAAATTTTGGAAGCGTGCCACGACGACCTGTCTTCTGGACATCTCGGAACAGCTCGCACTATTGGAAAATCAAGGCGAAGTACTTGTGGCCCCGCCTTACATTCGACGTCACCCACTACAAGACCCGCCGGACTACGGCAACCGATCGCCGTCCGGTCCAGGCCATTTCAGCAGATTGGAATGTACCATCTAGGCCCGTTCTCTACCTCACAATTACAGAACAAGTGGCTTTTCGTAGTGACAGACTACATGACGCGCTACGCAGATACCACCGGCCTTCCGAGGGGGACTGCACAAGAAGTCGCAAAGTTCTTCATAATCCAAATTGTGCTGCGACATGGAGCTCCTGAAGGCCTAATCACGGACCGCGGAACGGCCTTTACTGCAGAGCTTATGCAAGGAATCTTACGGCACAGCAACACGGATCACCGAAGAACGACGGCGTACCACCCCTGAACGAACTGACTAACGGAACGTCTGATCAAGATGATCGCGGATATGCTGTCTCTGTACGTCGACATTGAACATAAGACTTGGGATGAAGTCCTTGGGTATGTCACGTTTGTCTACAATACGGCTATCCAGCCGTATTCGAGCCTGTCTACAGATGACGGCAGAAGACACCATTCGAGCTTGCCTACAGAAGACGGAAGACTGCGATGCTTGGCGCCATGCTTCTCCACGTGGAAGACGACGACCTCAACGCCGACGTCCAAGGATACCTTCAGAGTGCGGAGGAGGCCCGCCAGCTCGCTTGAGCTCGCAAAACGGACCAGCAGCTTGTGAGTGCGCGACGGTACAACCTCCGACGCCGAGACACCGAGACGCCCAGTACCGCCTAGGGTATTGTGTGTGGGTTTGGACTCCCATCCGACGACGTGGACTCAGTGAGAAACTTTTACGACGGTATTTCGGACCCTACCGGATTCTACAACTTGTTGGCCACCTTCCTGATTCGGTGATTCCCGATGGTGATTCCGGAACATCACCACAACGCACGCGGATGGAAGTCATCCATGTGGTTCACTTAAAACATTTCTACGCACCATAACGGACTTGTATTTATAGATGCAGAACATCTCATTCACTCGCCTTGTCCCTCCGGCGTCGTCGTCATCGGCGTTGTCCGCCCCTCCCCCATTCTCCTCGCCGTGCCAGCTGCGCTCTCCGCCGCTCAGCCCTCTCCTCTCCGATAGCGAACACTCTCTAGTGAGGGGCATTGGATTGGATTCGATTGGCTTGAATTGGATTGGCTTGGCTTGGCTTGGCTTGGCTTGGATTTGGATTGGATTTGGATTGGATTGGATTAAAGTGGATTGTGTTGGATTGTGTTGCGTCATAGCCGCGGCACGTTGTGTCATAGCCGCGGCAGACGCGCTGGGGCCGGCGCATGTGCAGTAAGTACTCTCTATTCCGCGGTTTCCTCTCCTTCGGGCGCGCTGCGCATATAACCGGTGTGCCGTTCTCCGGCGAAGCAACATCCACGCTTGGCTCAAACACCTAGAGTCCACGCCGCTTTACAAGTACGCCAAAGTCGTCATCGACTGGGACCGGCTTACGCAGTCCCCTCAACGTTATGCGCGCTAAAAAACGCGGTCCCTTCGCCACTCCGCCTATGCGTCGCATCTACACAGGGGTTCCCGTGAGGGGAGGTGGGAGTTTTTGTTTGTTTGGACTGTCAGCATCGTCTCGATGCGCTTTTAGAAGGGGGGTAATGCCGCGAACCATGCTGTGGGTTTTTTCATTTGTGTTTTGCTTTTGCCGCCCGACTGCGCCGGTCTGTGTTATCGGTGTTGTGTGTACCAAGAGAGGCGCGCGTTCCGTTCTTTCTTTCTCTGCCGTATGTGTTATCTCGTCTGATAAAGAGAGCGTTCCGAACTAACCTGAATAGCCTAGAATAATCTTCGTTGATTAACAGTGTTCTGAATACAATTCGACTATTCCAGAAACCCTCGCGGCGAGTGAAAAATTCCCACTGAGTAGATGCCGCGACATTCGCAACTTGCCCCTCTCAAGCGCTTCTCGCGTCCGGGGGAAGTATTCGCCAATAAAGTGCATGCGAATGCAGCGTACACCCCCCACATTATTTATAAATGGACAGCTCCAGCAGGATCCGAATTGCGCCGATGCCCCCACTGTAGTCGTGAAGGCACACCAAACCTTTATCACTTAATTTGGCTTGGTCCATCATTCGACCGTAATCGCCACCAGCTTTTAACTCTAGGTCCCGCCCCTGGGACTGAACAGGAACATGTTAGTCGGGTTCGTGACGATCCCACCACATTAGAAGCAATCACTGAGTACGCCCTTGAAAACGGACTCTACAAATTAGTGTAACAGCCTGGTAGAATTCCCTGTTCTACCTACAATGTGAACTGACTGCAGCGTGCACTGTTTTCAGTTTGAACCGCATTGTCTAGTGTGTGAACTGTGCATGTGAGCTGTGCATTTTGGTGCCACTGACTGACTTCAATGTGTTCATTTTGTGATTAAGACCCCAAGACTGCAACTGTGTTCATTCTGCGAGTTGTGCCCTTCCCCTTTTTCCCTCATCCTTGCTCCCCCCAGGGCCCAATGGCCTCTTGTTTAATAAAGTTTTTCACTCACTCACGAGTCTACGCAAGTTACTTTGTTGACTGCTGTTTTGCTGCCTGCGTATTCTTTGAGTTGTTAGGGGAGGACAAGTTCGCCCCGATAAAGTTGTGTTTTCTTCAAGACAGGTGTGTCATCTTGGGATAATGACAATATTCTTAAACAGCCAGTGGCACAATGACAGGAGAAAAATCTTCGCGCCTAGCAAAAGGCATGACCTAAACGAAAGACATGTTGTTCCTTCGGTCAATCTGTCTCTTGATTCATGCCCCCGCCAAAAGTATTACTACACTTGAAGGAGCCGTTAATACGGTCAAAACATTTCTGAATAACTAAATCTAGACGAAGGCTTTATGTTTGTCAACAGTTTTCTACAAAAGGAAAAGATAAGGCATATTTTTGGCATAACATAAATACATAACTGGAACATTCACTCTTCTTTAATAAAGGACTAGCGGAAATACCCGGCGATGCACGGATGGGCCCAGGAGGGTAAAGCGAGCGCCGATACCGTACGAATCGTGGGCGCTGACATGATACAATTCCCATGGTTGCCAGAGCAGTTGCATTTAGCCCGCCGAGAAGTTGTTAATTATTTAACAAGAACAAAAAAAACTGAAGCAAAACAGTTACAAACATTTGCCTCAGTAATCAATACTAGCTCTTTAAAAAGCTTTGAGAGTATAAAACTGTAATTAGAGAACAAAGAGCAAGTGTGTAGTTGAGTTTTTGTTTCGATTTCGAAGTGTGCTATAAAGTGGCGAGGCCCTTGCCCCTGACTTGTGCAGAGCACGCGTGCAGTGTCCAGTTCAGTTCGGATGTGCGTGTGTGCAAAACGCGTACAATTCGGACGGACGCTCTTAGCAACTGCCTCGATGCCGTCATTGGTTGCTTCACGTTGAGCACCTTATCTATTGGCCCTGAACTCGCGCCGGAACAGCGATTCCGATCTGAACGTGACTACCTCAAGTTCACTACAGGCTACGGAGCGGCAGCCAGCGATCGTTCCCGTTGAAAAAGAAATAAAAGCAGCATTTGTCATCGTTCTGTTTAAGTGTATTTATTTATGGAACTTTCTACAGTTCTCCGTGCTTCCAACTTTCGCGCAAACGTCCGTGAAGGTACAAGGAAGAAATATGTAACAAATTGCGGTTTCTTTTTTAATCAGTGACAATAAGCGAATGTTCTCTGCTTGCGCGCTCTGTGCGGCATATTCCTGCCCGCATTCAGTCCCGCAAGATTTTCCTTGGAAGTGGTGGAAAGCAGCTAGAACTTGACTAATACAGACAGAAAAGAAAACGGGACACGCCGATGACTGGATTTCGCACACTGCCATTGGCACGCATACTGCCACTCCGTTGGCCTGCGATCGACCGCGCTCTTTCGTTCCTGTACTTCAAAGGGACCGCGGCTCACCGGCAATATCAGCGTTGGCGCATGTGATAACGTTTTTTGGGGGGGTGGGGTGGTCATAAAGGTTTCAGCTTCAATTAAAAAGCGCTGTTTCTGTCGTGAACGCTCGCCAAAAACTGTGGAGCGCGCAAGGGAGCACGTGAGGTCGTCTGCTCGTGGCGGTTTCGGGGCGCTACATGGCTCCTTCGTGCACAGTATGGAAAACGAAAGCTTCAAAGGAGTTGGACGTTTCCCTTCACACGTGAGTATATGTTTGTTTCTTGACACGCTAAGCATTATGAAATTTTTACTTCGGTTTTTTTTTCTGCAGCATAACTGCGCGTTTTTTTTTATCTTATACCACCGGCATAAATTTTTTGTGTGCTTTTATTCCAGTATTCAATGTAATATATCGCAGTTCCCTTGTTGCGGAATGTAATCCATAGCCGCATCGCTATAAGCAGGTAATTTATCTCAAAATTACGTTATAGGCAAAAAAATTGCGACATGTGTACGCCTTGAGGTAATATATGCTGGCAGCGAATATAGCCAGAATATTTTTCTCCAGTGAACCAAATTAATTGGTTAATTCTGTCTCGGGGGTACCGATCGCGTGAAGGACGGAGCGAACTAATACTTGCGAGGAACAAATATATAACTCTACAGAGACAGCGCCCAGGGGTGAGCTCTACAACTAGAAACCGAACACAGCGTACGCAAACCAATCGACTGCACATTACTGCCACTCAGAGGAGAAAAAAGAGGGACAGACAGACAGACCAGGAACATTATTGTAAAAAAAAGAGGGAAGAAAAAAAGCGCTTGTCGGTGCACATTTTGCGAAATCTAGTACATCCGCGAGAACAAAAAAAGCGAACAGTCAAGGTAAAAAACGCATGGCGATGACCTTATTGAACTTTAATTTTGGTGGTCGAAAGTGTGTATACATGGCCTACGTTGCGGGTTCAATTAATTTAAAGCACGTTCCTGCCTGCCGCTCGCCGTTGTCATGCTTTTAATATTAATTTATAACAATCCAAATACACAGAAAAAATGTTTTCATTGTCTTCTCTGCTCTTCGCAAATGCGGGGTGTTTAAAAATGTGGTCAGTTAAAAAGAATCATCGCAACTTATACTTTGTTGAACTGAGGTATATATATATATATATATTTTACCTAGCATCTCAACTCCCTCAACGCCCAAAAATTTTAATAATCGTAATATTAAAAATAAAGAACAGCTACAAAAGACAAAGGACAACAAAAACTGAATGCTACGCACTATATATTCGCCCAATTCTCCAATTGCTAGTTTTAGCCCAATTTGTTATCGACCTAGACGTACATATTGAAAATATTAGCTTACAACTTCAAATTTGGCACCTAGGTGCCAAATAAACGTAAAACGAGCGTCCTCCCATTGATAAGGTGTGCAGCCTCTACGTGTTGCTGGAAATAAAATGCGTCACCTCGTGCAATAAAATACCAAAAGACAGGTTGGATCATGTTTTGTAAAATAAAAGGAATCTATGCCAATGTTTACTTCCACTGTTAGGTTTGGTACCATTTATCAAATTAGATTTTCAAAAGAGGTAATGTACACTGTTGCATATCACGTTAAGCAAAAATAATGGACAGGAAGAAACGGCTTTCTTTAATTACTTTCTTATGCGACTCTCTTCATTCAACCATACCCTTTGCACACTTTGGCATAGAGATATTATGCCTATACATATGGTTTTTTTTCAACTGAACGAGCTCCGCACCTCCTATTGTGAGCTGTGATTTGTTTGTCGCCGGGTTTTCCTTTGGTTTTTCTGAATTCCAAAAAACGCAGGAAAAGCAATGAAGTGTAAAAAAGACATCTTTAAACATTCAGAAAACACATCGCTGCTCTTTCTGTCCGTCCAAACAAAAAATGCAAATAACGTGGTCAGCCGCAATATGCAATATGCTTACATGCAATTTTGAAATGAATGCTCAATGGCACAATGAAACGTCACTCTTTCTGCTTGCAGTTTTCCTCGCACCAACGACTCATTGCTCCAGAGGTGGCTGGCTGCCACTGGAGAGAGAGAGAGAGAAAATTACTTTATTGAATGTTCCTGCGGAGGGAGGGGGCTACGGCCACGCAGGGCCGGCCTCTCCTAGACGAGGGTCAGGTCGTCCCCGAAGCAATGCCTCGCGGGCGTCGGCGCGTTCGGCGCGCGTTGGGTGTGCGGGTGCTGACCCGTCGACCCTCCGACGACGCTTCCCTACGCTTCTGCCCTGCAAGAGCAGCCTCGAGCCGCTTGATAGTCCGTAATTGTATCTCGTGCTCACTCGAGTTCATGGCGAGAGTGGTGTCCTCGGGCATACGCCTTGCGTCGTCTGCTTCTATTAAATGCCTTTCACAGCCCCACATCAGGTGGGCTAGCGTTGCATTTGTTCTCTTGCACAATCTGCACAACACGTTTTCGTAGATGTCGGGGCACACGTGGCGCGCGAGCACCGGGGTGAGCACTGAGTTCGTCTGTAGTTGCCTGTAAAGCACTGCTTCGGCGCGGTTGAGCTTCGGATGAGGGGGCGGTTTGGTCCGCCTCCAAAGCCGGTACCATTGTAGTATCTCCCCATATGATGCAAGGGGTTCTTGTTCGATGTCGTGAAACCCTGGAATACCTCTGGCTCAACTGCACCCAAGGCCCACCGTTTGTTCCAAGCCTTTCACAGCATCATGCTTCTATAAAAGGTGAACTTTGAAAACAGATGATGTGCCGTCAATCTTTGTAACTGGCCCACCCCAAACGGCAAGTACTGGAACTCTGTACTTATATGTATGCAAAACCTTCCTACAAGAAACGACAATGTACCATCAATAATTCTGACGTTCCATGAACTATATACTTAGTCCGCTTTCTCACTGCTGATAGCAACTCAAATTGAGTAAAGTGTATTATTATATTAACCTTTTTATATAGAATTTATAACCTTGGCTCCCTTTGTACGCTGATCCTTTGTGTAATATTTTTTGAACTTTTTTCCTAATGCCCTCCAGGGCCCTTAGGGTACTCAAGTAAAGTTTACCTGGCTGCAATGCAATGCAGGTTAATCAATAAATCTCGCACAGCTTGGTTACTGTATCATTCATTGCAGGAAGAACTTAGTACGCCCAAACATGCCGTGCGCACAGGAAGGCCGACTTCTCCTAGGACGCCAGGGAAGTGTGGACAAAAAGACCTAGTCAGCGAAAGAGCGTATTGCTCCAAGTTACTGTCCCTGTCATTGCAGGGGGCACCCAGTACACCTCGCTCTGCAAAGCGTACAACGTCAACATCCGCCAGGACGCCACGGCCCCGCAAATGCACGCACGTGAGACTCGGTCAGAATGAAAATGTTGTGCTCTATGTGGCACAATCTTTTTCATTACAGAAGGCATCCACTACGTCTGGGATGGCAGAGCAGCATACATCCCCCCGGATGCCACACGCACAGGTAAGGCTCGGTCAATAATGGATAGTAGGGCTCCAAGTGACCACGCACGTCGCTGCAGGAGACACCTACTACGCCTCCATCTGCCAGGCGCACCGGGAGGTCAAGAACCCCTAAGACATCACACAGGCGATTAAAGGTGCGATGCAGTCAGAATGATAATTGGGAGCTCTAGGTGAAAATATTTTTCATTGCAGGAGACACCTACTATGACTGGGCGTGCAAGGCGTGCAGGACAGTCGACATCACCCAGGCCGTCACGCAAATGTGCACAGGTGAGACTCAGTAACGATCAGAATGTGGAGCACAAGATGACCCTCACTATCATTGCAGGAAACACCAACTACGCCTGGGGCTGTCAGGCGTGCAGGACGGCAGACATCCCCCCGGACGCCACACGCTCAGGGCAGGCTCGGTCAATGTTGGATAGTAGAGCTCTAAGTGACCATCTCCGTCACTGCAGGAGACACCTACTATGCCTCCATCTGCCAGGCGCACTGCGCGGTCAACAACCCCCAGGACGGCACGTGATTCCGTAATGTTGCAACGCAGTCAGCGTTGAAAATGCAGTGATGCAACTGACGGTATTTTTCATTGCAGGATACACCTATTACGACTCGGCCTTCCAGGCGCACTAGACGGTCATCGTCTCCCAGGACGGGACTCAAGCGTGTGTAGGTGAGACTGAGTCAGCACGAGAATACAGCACATTATGTAACAACCTCATTTTAGATGTCTCCTACACTTGAAGTTGCTGCAGGGACCACAAGGTCAACTTCTTCAAGAACACCCCGTAAACGCAGAAAGGTGATAGTTATTCAGTATAAGAGTGTAGTCCATCAAGTGATAATGTCCTTCATGCTAGGAAACACCTGCTGCTGCTTCGCGACCCACACCTCCGGCAGTGCCAAGACGGCTAAAATACCCCCTGACTGCATCAAGTACACGCAAGGTGCATCTAAAAGCATGTGATTTTGGGCTGCATGCTGCACTGTTGAAATACTAACAAATATTCTTACTTATTACAGCAAGTGCGTACTCCTCGGCATTATGGCACCAGCACAAGTGATCACGAGTACTCTGCACCTTTCACACCCAAGACAGCTCTCCAGCAAACAAGAAAAAAGTACAGCGCTCTAAGAAGGAAGCTATACTCCACCACACAACAGCTTAAAAGGAAAAAACGGAGACTTCTGAACCTCACAGCACTGATCACGGAGATGAAGAAGGAACAATTGCTATCCTCGGATAGACAGCAGGCAATGGAAGCATTTGGACGGCTTCCAAAAGAGCTCATGTGGAGCTGGAACACGAACACTTCGAAAGCACCAGCAAAAAGGCGTTACAGTGAAGAGCTGCGGAAATTTGCAACAACCCTCTACTACTACTCGCCAAGAGCCTACAGCTACGTTGCAAGCATTTTTCCTATGCCCAGCAGGCAGACTATTCGCACTTGGCTCAAATCTGTTGACGCATGGCCAGGGTTTACTAAAGAAGCCCTTGATCACATCAGAGTGTCCCTGGAAGAAGAAAGTGAAAGCGAGAGACTGTGCTGAATAATGCTCGATGGAATGAGCATCAGAAAGAAGTGTGACTTAGACACACAAACTGGGAAACTCATCGGCTATGTAGATCTGGGTAACGGTCAGAGTCCATCTGACACAGGTGAAACATGCCTGGCAGGTGACTCACTGGTGTTGATGGCAGTAGGAGTAGCTGCACCGTGGAAAATATTATTTTGGTATTTCCCTAACAACGGACTCAGTGGAGAGGCACTGAAAAACATTGTGTGTGAGGCTATCGCGCAATTAACAGAATGTTCTGTAAATGTTGTGGCGGTGGTGTGCTACGGCCTAGCTGCAAATGTTGCAATGGGCAAGCTACTTGGCTCCCGTATTAATGAGAGCACCAGTGAAGCATTTGTAACTTCATTTGTCCACCCAGAGAAGCCATCGCAAAAAATATCACTTATCTTCAATGCTGTCCACGGCCTGAAGCTTCTCGCAACCTCTTTGGAGAAAAAAGGTTTCTACAGAGCAACTTTTACGGAGTAAGTAAACTGATCAACTGCTAGTTGCTAAGCAGTGTCTGAATAAACTTCTTCTTTTACAGGCAATCAAGTGGGCTTTTATAGGGAAGTTGCAAGACCTTCAGGAAGCGGAAGGGCTACGAGCTGCAAATAAATTAAGAGGCCATATAGAGTACTATCGGCAAATCATGAAAGTTCGACTTGCTGCGCAAACGTTAAGCTCCTCCGTCAGGAAAAGTTTCGAGCTAGCTCAGAAACTCAAACTGAAGCAATTTGAAGGTAGTGCTTGGTCAGCCAAGTTTATTGCTGACGTTGATTGGTACGTCGTTGTGTCAGTGCAGTTTGCATTCAAGTAAAAATGACTTTTTATTTTTCCGCTCATTTGATCTACTGAACTCGCAGAACCCTAGAGGTATGGACATGAAGGCCCCTCTTCGACCAACCTCGTTTCCACAACAGAAGAGAAGAATGCTCGAGCTGTCCAAAAAGTTGATGTCCCTGCGGCTTCCATCCGGAGACTTGGTGTGGACATCAGGGCAAAGAATGTCGGTCATCAGCCTGGCCTCCTCCTTGAAAAGTGTTGCAGAGCTGGCAGAAAGACTTTTTGAGTCCTCTCTGTGTAGGTATGGACACGAATTCTCTATCACCACTCT
The DNA here is from genome assembly GCF_048455015.1 of Haemaphysalis longicornis. Classification (NCBI taxonomy): domain Eukaryota; kingdom Metazoa; phylum Arthropoda; class Arachnida; order Ixodida; family Ixodidae; genus Haemaphysalis; species Haemaphysalis longicornis. Next base: position 160,553,511 of record NW_027526335.1, read on the forward strand.
GAAGCATTTTTTCAGCGAGTTTGCATATAATGTGCAAAACATTTACCAGGTGCTTTGGGCGCAATACCACTGGTGTTGAAATTTCACCTGCACTGTTGCCTGCTAGGCAGTTTTGAGGCTCCAAGTAAGAAAAAATGGCAGTGTACCCTTGCCTGAGAAAGTCGTCAAGTGCGTGAAATGGAAAAATGAGCCTCATGTAAATAACGGCTTTGCTGCCCTTGGTATCAAAATGAAATAAGCTTTGCGATTTACATTACATGTCCGAAAGCAATAATATTGGGTTCAGGTATTTTAAAATGTATTATATCAGCCATTGTTGCTCAAATGAATGTTGTTACATATACAAACAAAAAACTCTGAAACAAAACTATAACAATGTGTTAATGCTTGTTTCAGCTACATTTGCACCTATCGACTCAGCCAGGACCACCTGGAAATGTTTTTCAGTTGTGTACGACAAAGAGGTGGCTGGAACAACATCCCGTCAGCTCTGAAATTCAGGTACGCGTACCGGAGCCTCCTCATTCAAGCACAACGTGCAGCCAACAGCAACAGCATATGTCGCCCCTGACCTCGTTGGCATTATGACCCTGCCCAACCAACGAATGCAAAAAAACAAAGACGAAGAGAGTGATGACGAAGAAGAGATGGCCTTAGTTGCTAGCACCGTCGATCACGTCTATGCAAACCTTCGCTACGGACTGACAAACTTCAGCAGCGAAGTTCTTCAGTATATAGGAGGGTTTGTAGTCAAAGCGAAGAACGCGAACATCATCCTAATCCATAAGAAAGGCGACATGAAGGACTTGAAAAAATACAGGCCGATCAGCTGACTGTCAGTCGTCTACAAGGTATTTACCAAGGTAATCGCTAACCGAATCTCTGCAACCTTAGATTTCAGTCAACCTAAAGAAAAAGCAGGGTTCCGTAAAGGTTATTCAACAATGGACCATATTCACACGATCAATCAGGTGATAGAGAAGTGCGCTGAGTATACTGAACCCCTATATATAGCCTTCATAGATTATGAGAAAGCATTTGACTCGGTCGAAACCCTAGCAGTCATTCAGGCATTACGGAACCAGGGGGTAGATGAACATTATGTAAGAATACTAGAGGATATCTATAATGGGTCTACAGCTACCATCATCCTCCATAGGGAGAGCAGTAAAATACCTATAAGGAAGGTTGTCAGACAAGGAGACACAATCTCCCCAACGGTATTCACAGCATGCTAACAAGAAGTATTCAGAACGTTGGATTGGGAACAGGTGGGAGTAAGGGTTAATGGAGAATACCTCAGTAACCTCAGATTTGCTGATGACGTTGCCTTGCTAAGTAACTCGGGGGACGAATTGCAAAGCATGCTTTCCGCACTGGGCGAACAGAGTAGAATCGTGGGTCTGAAAATTAATATGCAGAAAACTAAAGTAATGATCAATAACCTCGCGACAGCACAGCAGTTTAGATAGGTGGCGAGGCAGTGGAAGTGGTAAGCGAATATATCTACTTAGGCCAAGTTGTGACCCCAGATCCCAACCATGAGGCAGAGATAATTAGAAGGATCAGAATGGGGTGGGGTGCATATGGCAGACTTTCTCAGATAATGAATAGCAGCCTACCATTGTCGCTGAAGAAGAAAGTGTATGACAGCTGTATCTTACCGGTACTCACCTACGGGGCAGAAACTTGGAGGCTCACTAAGAGGGTTCAACTTAAATTGAGAACGACTCAGCGGGCAATGGAGGGGAAAATGATAGGTGTAACATTAAGGGACAATAAAAGAGCGGAGTGGGTCACGGAGCAAACTGGTGTTAAAGACATATTAGTAGAAATTAAGAAGAAGAAATGGACGTGGGCAGGGCATGTAATGCGAAGGCAAGATAACCGCTGGTCATTAGGGGCAACATAGTGAATCCCTAGAGAAGGCAAGCGCTGCAGGGGGTGGCAGAAAGTTAGATGGGTAGATGAGATCAAGAAGTTTGCGGGGATAAATTGGTCACAGTTGGCACAGGACGGAGGTAATTGGAGAATGATGGGAGAGGCCTTTGGCCTGCAGTGGGCGTAGATAGGCTGGTGATGTATTCAAAGCTGTGGCTAAAAGTGAATCTTGCACAACATGTATGAGCATGCCTATTCAGGAAAACGTGACAAGCATTCTCATTTTCATCCGCAACAATGGGGCCTCATACTGCCTGGTATGAGGCATGTGCTGGTGAGGCACACTGGTGAGGCATGTGCTGCACACTGGAAAGCATGTTCTCCGTGCGGTCCTCAGTCAAGGAGGAAAGAGATCAGTTGACAATCTGACACTTGTGTCTTTTCAACAGTTCTGTGAAAGGCATGAAAAAGTTTTGAGAGAACTCGAGCACTACGCAGAAAATCCCTCACATGTGATTACACTGATCAAATTTATGCTTAAGGAGTACTTGACACTTAGGCTCAGGGAGCTTGCAAGGAGAGTGACAGAGAAAGCCAGAGGGGCTTATGTACGAGCAATGCTCACAAAGCAAATTTTGTTCCAGCACCAGTAATTCGTTTTTGTTGCTCTGAATAACTTTATCAGGTTGGAAAGTACTCCAGGTGAAATTTCACATGTTTAAAAAGTAGACTGCAGGTTCAGCTAACTCATAGTACTGACATATATTTGTGAAAACTGTAAATGCATCAATAGAGACTTCTTAGGTACGGCGATATCAACTAGGTCATTTCCCTGTTTTTTTTATTTGTCTGCTTTCAACATGTGAAGGTCTCTTTTGCAGGACAACGTTGTGCTGCTAAGTACTTTTTTAACACGGGTACGGCAATAGATGCTTTTATGCTGGTGCATGTTCCAATTTTTTCGGCGTACCAAATGCAGACTTCTTGCACACAATTATGTTAGGTGTCGATAAAAGACTGCACTGTTATAGTACCTTTTTGTGATGACAGTAACGTCAACAGAGGCCTATTTGGTGTATGTTAATTTAGGCTTTTCTATCATATTCTAGGTATTCATGATCACTCATTTTCAAGCAAGATGTAGAAATCTCTCCTACGCAAAATGTTTATGTAAATTACATGTTGGATTACAGTGTTGCTTAGAGTGCATTTTTGTGTTATGTAAGATATATTGCATAATTAATGTTTTTGGTGATACGCCAGAAAATGCACGTTGATATCCTCGGGCTGGCAAAATCTTGCGTAATCGGATAGCTATAAAAAATTTCTTGGTAGTCAATTGTTTACGAAGTTGTTTGTCACTATGTTACATCTGAATAAAGAGCTACATAATTCCACCCATTGCTGGTTACCCATTTTTAAAGCGATCAGTTATTGACCTTTGCACCTCTTACAGAACATGTATTAATTGTGGATATATACTGTATAATTCATGCAGTTGATGCATATTAAAAAAAACTACCGTATAGCTAAAATCGTTTTATTATGAGCGACAGTCATGTTAAACCGCTCGCACAAATATGCTGCAATGTTAAAATTAAATGCTTGGGAAAACAAGCAAAAACACTGGCTGTGCATTCTTTTGAGCAATAGTGCTACACAGTTCCAGTAGTGTTCGATAGTTCTTCAGTAGAGGAGAAATGATACCATTGATGTGAGGGACAGTGGGTTTCGTTCCGCTCCTCACTAACGAAGACAGTGATATTAGGAACAACATGACCCCCCTCCTCACAGTTAAAAGAGGAAAAGGTTCATGAAATACAGTGGCATTTTTGGCCTGTTTTTTGCCGACGGAACGAGTGAAGTGGAGACAGGATTCACATGATCCTATTTTTTGTGCACACTAAACGCAGACTCTGAATTTAATTTTTGACAAGTAGCTAAGTAATACTTCTTTCATTTAACGTTTTCATTCAGTGGCACTGACTTATAACTAAATTGCGAAACAGGCCAGTTTCCAATACACGTTGATAATATTTTGTTATGAAAATTACCGCACTTCGAAAATTTAAGCCGAAAACTAAGTTGCCCTTATCTACACCCGAAATATTTGAATGTCTGCTGCTAGGTTCTGCGGAAACTGATTGACATCAGAACAGCTTTCCTCCTTTTCCGTGTTATCAGTTACCTTACAATGAGAGCACGCAAAGCCATACAGAACTGAACACTTCGTTAATATAGATATAGGTATTCAAACACATCAAACTAAAAAAATCATTGTGCTCTTAACATTTGTGCTGCTCAAAATCTCAAACAAATTGTCAGGCTCGGCCTTCTGGTTCCGACGTGGGAGCGGCCCGCTTAGCGGTTAATGTTTACTTACAGGACCAAACAAAGTTTTCCATCCATCCCATTTGGCTGCTACCGACGTAGCCACGTTCGCAATAGTTCTTCCTTGCCCGTTAAATTAATATATAAACAAACATCAGCCTTTACAGCGACCCCACCGGGAGATCTCGTAAGGAGCACGGGCTTTTTTTTTACGAGAACGACGAATACAAACCAGGCTAAATATAGAAGTGAAAACACCTTGTACCTGAGCGCTGTTGCGTTGATTACACGACTGCACACATTTCTCGTGAAAAGATTCAGCTAAAGCGACAGTTCGCTTCACTCCGTTTTAAAAAGCGTTGAGTGCCCCGTAAAATGTCACAGAATGCAAATTAAGCGGCACGGAGCAAAAACGCACGGAGATTATGACGGCGATTAATTTTCTACGTGCCTCAATATGGATCAGCTGATTCCTTGCGACCTTCCGCATCCGATCAGTCGCATTCGGGCTGGCGCGCAAGCGTTCTGAGCGTTGCCACGTCTTGCTCAAATGCTCTCACGACGTATCACTCACACGCCCAACCGAAAACACGTTGGTTACCTACCCAAACGAGATAAACTACGCAATGCTGTTCGACGCCGCCAACACGAAATCCGCCAGGCCAGCGGTCCGCCATGTTACAAGTAATCCTGGCATGCTTCGCTAGTCGGACGCGGAAACGCCACGGTAGCATGTTGCCAGATTATAACCCATTGCTTTCGCAAGTTTTAGTAAGCAAAAGCTCAGCTGGCAACCTTCAAATCGCTGTATCATGTCTGCCACCGTGTGTCGTAAGGTTTCAATGCATTGGCTCAGCGGCGCCCTTTTCCTCTAGAGTCAGTATATTATCTCTATGGATGGGCCACTAATGTAATTACGCGATTGTGCAAACAGTTTTGGACTTATCTCCTGCTTGTCATAATTACGCAGCTCACAGTGGAGTCGTACGCAACTAAGTCATGCCTGCTGTGAATGCACGGTATGCACTCTGACGCGTGTGGCTAGAAAAAATGACTGGTACTCGTGCTCTATGGGAAATATCCCGATAATGTATTTAAAAAGATGGTTTGCTGAAAACATTACTAACTAATAGTAACTAGTATCTGGAAAGTCGTAGTTTTAATATTAATTGACATGAGCTCCTACGAGACGTGTGTGGTTGCAGAAATTCCAAACATGTGGCGAGCGCTTTGCTACGCAGGAAAGTTGAACGGAATTCAACTTCGTAAGAGGTTTGATTTTATCAATCTCGCTCGCCTCATCATACGCTTGTTCGAAGAATGTCCCTAAATCAGCTTTTGGACAATAGCATAGGCAGAATGTATAAGAAAAACAAATTGAATATATCGTCCTGTGACATCATATGCCACGGGACTTATAGGTGGGCAATACTCCGCAGCAGCGGCATGACCAAAGACAAGCTAAGACGACGACGAAGAAGGGGCTGCTGTGCCTTGCGGTGCCTTTCTGGTTGCCCCCATGAAACTATTCTAAATAAATTGTTCGCCTTCCCCATGGTTCATTTCATCGTGCCTGCCGTTATGTCAATATATCAATGGGAAGAATCGTCAATCTCATCCTCCTCGTCATCATCCTCTAATTGTTCTTCATCAAACACAACAGCAACAACCCCCTAGGTTTACTGCAGGACAAATGCCTCTGTTATCAACCTGCAACCGCTCCTGTCCTGCGCTGCAGTCCAATGTTTGCCTCCAAAATGCCTTATTTCGTCTCTCGAAGTTATTAGCCTTCCCTTCTTCCAGATCCGTCTCTCGATATACACTCTGCTATATCGTTGTCCACCAGTTGTCATTTCGCCTCACTACGGGCCATCAGTGTAAAAGCCACATTTATTATCACCAGCAAGGAGCAGTGGGGTGCCGTGCTGCTTGGACGCCCAAAGGCTTCCCATGCTAAACTTCAAAATATGAAGTAAACTAGGACTAACACGCAAGACTGGGACGTAGGGAAGCTATACGCAACCTTCACGACCATCACGACGGTTAAAGTCCTAGATTTCAGCCGATTTGCTTCCTCTACACTGCCGCATGAATTCTTACTCCATCATTGTTATAAATGTGACCTTCCTTCATTTTTTTGAACTTATAATCATTGGACATCACATTGGAGGGGCGTGAGCTATGACGTATCTTTCTCGCTCTCAGCTAGTGTTGTGGCGATTAAGGCGACCGCTGGAGTCTTTCTCGTTCCGAACAAATGTTGCCACGATTGCGAAAAATGGTGGAGTTTTTTGGTTAATCTCAGCTAATCTCCTTTATTGGGTGTGCTTGTGTTGAAAAGCGTGCGTGGGGGACGCTGGGTGCTCGCAGCGAGGCAGGCACACAGCACCACTCGGCAGTTTCTTGGTTTCTTATCTGCCGGGCAGTCACCGCTGTTCTGGCCCATCAACATAAGTGGGTATGCTTGGCTTGCGAAACGTGCCCAGGGAACGCTGGAAAGTCGCCGCAAGGTAGGCACACACGAACGCTCGGCATTTTCTTCGTTTTTAACTTGCGGGCGATCGCCGAGAGGCATGCGCCCAAGTGTGCGCGCTAACGTGCGCCCGGCACTTCCTTGGCATTTTTAACTTATATATACAAAATACGAAGTGTATTTGAAGTAAACTTCTGGTATACTCCTACGTATCACCGACGTATTCGAACGAAGAAACTCCAACGATATGATAAACAGCTTCACTGTTAAAAAGTCGTCCAGAATGACCTCTCTGTGAGATAAGAACACCCAACAAAGCAAGTAGGGAACACCCTAATGGGGCCAAAAAGTGCATGGCTGCAATTTATTATGTACACAAGGTTTCAAACAGTATTAAGCAGTAGTGGGAAGAGCCGTCGTTTGCGTCGCATTCACGGCTCCGAAGAAACCAGCGCGCTTGCGCAGGAAAGTAATACTAAGCCCAGCGTAGACAAGACCTGTGAAAAGCAGCATAATGGGCCGTTCGTGGAGATGGCATCTCGGGTTGTTTACGGCACCCCAGTGAAGTGCCGAAAATGTTGCATAGGCCGGGAGGCCGTTTCATAGTTCACCTTCGACCTTAGCAGCGCTAAACAAGATATGAAGTGAAAGAAAGACATGCCCACGCGCTGACAACTGTTTATTTGATTAAAAAGAAGGGAACATATAGACAAAATGCTTTCGAAGAGTCGCCCTGCACATGAACAGTGAAAAATTAAGCTAGTTGCAAACTGAGGGAATGTTAAAGGCAATGGAAGAGCCTATTGCGACTTTTCCATGAGTGCGACTTACTGACTGGTTTTATACACCGGGGCACCCTACTGTGCATTGAAACGCTTCAAAAAAATTACACCATCTTCCTGTGGGGAACCATGAGGAGGATGCCAAGCATCATAGGGGTTCCGTGTAGGTTTCATTGTGTTGCCGTTATTTTGTTTCATTTATCGGAGCCCGAACGGGAACATAGAATGAACCCCCATGTAGAGAAAGAGAAATGTAGCGACAGCGAAGAGACCGACACCTGGCGTTACCTGATCGGACACCTCCTGTTTCTCGTCCTTCCTTATTGCGTGCTCACGCTCCTACCCCGCTGTCCGCCCTCTTCGTCCTCTTCTCTGGTTGAGCTGCAAGGAGCGTGGCGCTTCCCGTTACAGCTCTCCTGCGGGAAATTCAGCATCCTCCTGTGAAGTTTTCAGTTCGTCGTTTTCGTTGACGTTCAGCTTCGGGTGCCTTCGTTGTATCAGTAGTCTCTTGACGTAGTTTGAATGAGTCAAGGACATAAGGCGCATTCGTACCACTTGCACCTGTCTCGGATTTGTAGCGCAGTGGGAAGAGCGCCACGCACCTCCCGTTGCGGCCAGAGAGTCGTAGGATCAAACCCGGGCGCAGCTAACTACTTCTTGTTTTCATTGTCTAAGGGAGAGGTGCGGACGCCGGACGACGGAGGGTCGACTAAGAGATGCTTCGCATCTAAAAATTTCGCGTGTGCACATCAAGTCTTGCTCTTGTACACCGCAGTTTAAAAAATGCGGTATATGAAGAAGATACAAAGGCCAGAACACGCACGAACTCCGTGAAGCATTTGAGATACGCAAAAGGGTATCGTCCCGGAAACTGCCGCGTGACCAGCACCCCTGGAATGAGATATAGCATATAATTATCGCGATAACATAGGCGATAGCGTCTGTGTTGCCTTTAACATTTCGTATGCTTGCAAATAACTTAATTTATTCATTGCTCATGCGCACGGTGGCTCTTCGCAAACGTTTTCCTATAATCCCGTTCTTTGTAATCAAATAAACAGTAGGTAGTCAGCGCTTGTGTACATCTTTCTTTCACATTTTCTCGCGTTTCTCGCCGTTTCGTTTGAACACGTACCAACTTGCCCATCTAGAAACCGTTCTGCACAAATGACCATTTGCGTGACCACGCCAATGCCTTAAATGGACCTGTTCTCGGCCACCTTCCTGCGCATTGCAAAAGGTGTTGCTGCATTCTATTGTACGACAAATGCAGCATCTTCGGCCGATATCCGGGGAAGAAGGCGCGCAAAATTTAGAGGCGTTAAGCATTCTGCAGCACGGCGCTGATTGTGTTAGTGCTCGGAGTGTGTTGCTCACCGAGAAAGAGATTTGTTATCTCACACCTTAACAAGTTCGCCGCGTCATCACAGCTGTGTGTTTTTAGAAATGAATTGCGGTTTGGCTTGTTCCTACTTCCCTACCTGTCCTCGTTTTGTTCGCTTTTCTTTGGCGTTGGACCAGCATTTATAAAACTGACGCGGCGATGCAATGAAGTCATTTTGTTGTTAGTAAGAGAAACTTTGTCTTCTCTCCATTCCATCCTGTTTGTTTCAATGCCCAATACCACCAAGATATGTACCATCCAGATCAAGGTTGAACTCGATGAAGATGTCCGGTTGCACAGGAATGATAGTGCTTCTGAGCGTAGGATGAGATGTTCTTAGTATTTTTCGGAGAAATGTGTGGTAGACGTGGTCGCAAGGAGCACGGAATACGAGTTCACGTGCCCCTTTGTCGGTCCGTCTATCTTTTCCAGCCAGTTGTGCACGGGTGTCCGGGTGACATCGTTAAGTTTCTTGGTGTTTGGGGTATCTCATCGAGGCGGGTGATGCTTACTCTTCTATTCGATATAGTCGGATTGCCGACAGGAGGGGGGGGGGGGGGGGGGCGTCCAATTCCGCTTCTTCGTTACTCTATTTGGGAGAACATGCACCAGGGAGATTTCCAGAGCAGGGAATTACGAGAATGGCGCCTCGTACTTTCGGACATTGGGAAATCTGTGTAGACTCTGTTCACAAGATTTTGGAAATTTCCTCGCATGAACTTGATCCTGAGGTATCGCCTGCCGTTGTGTAGGTTTGGATCTATGAATATCGTAGAGGAGAGTCTTTATGCAGTATCGCTAGATCGGTGATATGCACGTCATGGCATTTATTTGTGTTTCTTTTTCGAGCGAGACTTTCCGAGCCACTCTATTGGTGCTACAAAATTGGTTTCGCTCATTTCTTCAAAGCCGTCATAAAAGTGAAATTTGGGGAGTTTTTGTCCCCATCAACACCCTCAACAACCACCGCCTATTTAGGTCCACGTCAGGACAAAAGCCTTCCCCATTAACCTTCACCCGCTTGTGTCCTGCGCCATGTTAGTCTATTTCTTGCCTGTAGCTCTCCATCAAGTTATTGGCATTCCACTTCTACATGCATCTTTGGGTAAACATTCTTTACCCTGGTACTCCACCGGTTGCTATTTCCTTCAAGTAACAATTGCGTGGCTGAAGGCCGCTTTATATGCTGTCCTGATGATGGTGTTTGATTTTCGTTGGTGGGGCTAAGCATGTGGCACAGTAGGCTCGGAGATTTCCGGCTCATGATCAGTGGTGCATTAGTGGTATCGTTTTTTCTTCGCTTATTCCTGCTCTTTTGTAAAGGCGTTTTGTAAAGTCAAAAATTGGGTACAGATTTTCTTTTTGACAATTGTGAGGTCGTATCTGCTGCCGGGTTACAGGGACATTCTGACCATTCTTACGTGAATGTTCGCTGGGACGACATCCGCACATATTAAAGCGAAGCTTTACTGGTCACACGGATGGCGTCTGTAACGCAAAAACACCCGACAGGAAAGGCAACTTTCTTAACAATGATGATGAATTGCCATGAATGAAGTGTAGGAAAAAAATGCTTCAGTGACCGGAATCAAACCTCGGCCCCTCGTGTTATATAGGTGACCCAATATCGTGGGCGGCATAAGTTCAATAGTCAAATGGGTAAGGTGTTACGCTGCTGATTCCAAACACCCTGCTGCGATTCCTGTAATCACGGCGGCTGTTTTTTTTAGGGAAGCTGAAAATAAAAACACCCTTGTGCATTCTTTCGCTTGCCTATTATAGTGGGAGACTGTGCAGGCAAAAATGTTGCAGAAATGCCCTGTTTTTTTCTCCCACAATAAAGTCCGTTACTGCCTGGCCTGACGCCTAGTACTATACAGTGTCAGAGCGTTACTTACAGAAGCCTCTACGGGTAATGATATACGTTAGACAGGATTTTGTGCGCGCTACTTATTTGCATCCGATTTATATTTTATTATTTTCCTGTTATATGGAGGACAGCACCAAATTCAATATAGATTCAATACAGCAAGATTCAATATAGAAGCAAGTACATCCCTATCGCCGCTCTTTTGGATCGGTCTGACTTCAGGATAAACGAAAAGAAATTATTTGAGTATTTGTGTATTTGTTTTTTATATCTTGGCAAAACCAACGGGATGCTGAGACAAAAGGCGGACGGGGCCTGACAGGGGCCCTAGCCACCCTATTTACAGCGTGCATATTAACACGTCTGTTCACAAATTTAAGCATAAACGCACAATCCTAATAGAGAAATACCACAAAGCAACGTCATTAATACATTTTCTTTGTATTATACAAAGCATAGGTCTAAAATTCACATAAAGATCACAGTGTACAAAGAAACGCAGTATTTGGTACGCATGAAGTTTCATCAGTTACGCTACTATGTCACAATTACGTATGAATGTATTTTTGTTTGTAATTGTTTTATTTTCCACCTTTAGGGGAACATGTAGACATATATTTTAAACCCTTAATTATATATCAGTATTGCGAGCGTTTTAGTTAAGTAACCCTTCTTTGACCTGTTTTTATACGTACGTTCACTGGAGTCAATTTTTTTGTCCCAATTTATTGGTTATTTCAGTTGACTGGTACAGGAAAGATTGCTCACCATAGTTCGTTCTTACTTTTGGAGTGTGCCTTATCGTATGCTTGAGATGTAAACCAGAACATTTATTGTTAACTTCCTTGTGGGTCTTTTGCTCATATATGGTGTTCATAACCTTCATGTAATAGATTTGGTCAGCTCAAAGCATTTATTATTGAGTAAATAAAGCACTTGTCCACAAATCTGCGTAAAAGCCATGATAATTTAAATATATGCGCAAAATTCGTTTTTCAATACAATGAGTCTTTTATAATTAGCTTTAGTTGTGGTCCCCCACACCAAAATCCCGTAGCATTGTTTCGAATAAATGAGAGCATTGTATAAATTTTGTTTCTACCATAGTGGAATCAAATCGCCGATTATATATATATGAGACCTATACTTTTACACAGTTCGGTGGACAGGTGCGCAACATGCGTATTCCACGAAAGTTGTTCTTGAAACCAAACACCTAAGAACTTTTGTTCTGTCACTCGGCTTAACTTGGTTCCGTTGAATATCGGGATTTTTTTCTCGACATTTTTATTGTACGGCCTAAATGTCACGTCAGTTGTGTTTGTAGCGTTCAGATGCAATTTATTATCTAATAACCAATTTGATAATTGTTCGAAGTAAACATTTACCATTGAGTGAAGTTTAATATATTATCGGATGTGAAGAATACGTTAGTGTCATCCGCATACATTACAAGTTCTTGCGGACCTTGTATATTAATGATGTCATTTACATGTACTATAAACAGTAACGGGTATCAGTTAGAGCCTTGCGGGACACCTTGTTTTAGCTGTAATATGTCTGATGCAATAAAGTTTACTTGAACAAACTGCTTTGTTTTAGTGAAATAGTTTTTTAAAAGCTTACCTGCCACGCCACGTATTCTATATCTCTCTGTGATGGACTCGTTTGGCCTTGTGGGTGTATGACGCGTAATAACGGTACTCGAGCTGGTCAGAGAAAACAAAGTATATTAACAGCGCCACCAGAAAACGAGACATCTGAAAAGCGGTACAATTCCTCACAATCACCCCCCACTTCAAGAGGTTGTTGCGCTCAAATAACATGCTCAGGCTGTTCGGAGGTTGTCCGTGGGCCTTGATGCGGAGCGTTCAATGTCTTTCCCAACGCGCGCACACACGCGAGCTCGATGTTCAAAGTAACGGGTACACAAAAAAACACACCCGTGGATGAAGCAAAGGCAAAGATAAATTCCAAGCAAAAATCACACATCACTCTGACCACAGCAAAAAAAAAGCACTTTGGTAGTGTTGGGGAAACACAAAGTCGAGGGCACTACACGCCACTATAATATAAACCAACGTTGAGCAGATAGTCTCATGCGGTGACCGGCGCCCGCTGGCATATCCAACGAGATGGGCAATTCTTTTCTGCCACTGCAGGAGCACCCGGCCGATCCGTGCGGTAAAAGGGCCAGTTCGAAGGATAGAAGCTTTGCTGGTTCATGACATACGTTCGGTGAAAAGAAGGTTCATAAGGATGTTGCCATCCCGCATCCTCTGTTTGGAGTGCTATAGAAGCTTGTCGACGTGTTTGTTCATCCCGAATTCGAGGTTCATACTTTTTCAACATATTTATGTGGAACAAGCTGGTTCGCGTTCCCAGGTTGATGACGTAGTCGACATCATTTCTTCTTTCCAGCACAATGAAGGGCCCCTTCCATGTCAGGATGAGCTTGTTCGTGTCGGACGGGAGAAGCAATACTTGGTCTGCCGGGCTGAGTTGGCGCCTTTTCGCCCTTCTGTCGTAGTGGCGTTTCTGCACTACCTTAGCTTTTCTAAGCTGTTCGTGTGCAATGCGACAGGTGTCTTCCAGGCGTCGTCTCAGATCGACAACGTAACAGTACGATGTCTTCGTGTCCTGATCGATCCTTTCTCCTGTCCATAACTCCTTCAAGATGGCCATAGGACCCCTGACGTAGCGGCCATAGATCAAGTCAAAGGGTGAGAAACCCAGGCTGGCTTGAGGCAATTCGCGGTAAGCGAATAGTAGCGGCGCCAAGTACCTATCCCAGTTTTTAGGGCTCTCCCGGCACATGCGGCGAACCATTTGCTTCAGCGTGCCGTTGAACCACTCGACAAGCCCGTTGGCCATGGGATGATTTGGTGTCGTGGGCAACTGTGCAAACGAGAGGAGCCTGCTCAACTCCTTCATCAGGCCTGATGTAAATGACTTTCCTCGGCCGCTAATGATTTCTCGTGGAAAACCGACGCAGGAAAACATTTCAATCAACCCTTCGGCCATCTTCTCCGTCTCAATACTCGGTAGAGCAACTGCGTCTGGATAACGTGTTGCAAAGTCTACCATTGTGAGGACGTAGCGATTCCCCTTCTGGGAGGTTGGGGAGAGAGGACCGATAATATCGATCGCTACCCGTTGGAACGGGGTCTCAATGACTGGCATACTTCCAAGAGGTACGCGCCCCACCAGATGTTTCGGTACTGTTCTCTGGCACACATCACAGGATCTTACAAAGCGCGTGGTATCGGATCGCACGCCTGGCCAATAAAACTCTTCCAGCACCCTATCCGTTGTCCGTTTGATGCCTTGGTGGCCGGAGAGAATTCCTTCATTGGCCATTTTTAGAACGAAGTCCCGGAGACCGGTAGGAACGACTAGTTGTTCCATCTCCTTCTTCTATGAGAGCCGACATCGGCGGAAAAGAATTCCGTGCACGAGTACGAAGACCGTTTCTGCTGTCTTCACGGTAACCTTCCTGCCAACCGAGTCGAAGCAGGACTGGCAGGACTGAAGCGTGCTGTCTTCTTTCTGCATCGAAGAGAGCTCCGTTGGGCTTATGTTGAGTGGGCTGATGGAAGCTACAGGTAGCTGGTCCACGCGTTTCGCCGCACTCGCGCATTCCTTCTCCACCTTGATGAATGGAGGTGGCGCAGATTGGCTTGGCCTACGCGAACTGTCGCTGACCTTGCTGGACTTCGACTTCCGCTTGGAAGAGGGATGTCCTTTTGGAGAGATGCAAGTGTGTTGCTGCCCCTTCCAGTTGACGTTCGGCGCAGCAGCATCACGAACGCCAGCGACATTTCCCAAAATCACCTTGTAAAGAGGGCTGTCCATGCAGGCCGCTGTCACGTGGCCTTTGAAGAATGGGCAGTCAACATACACTTCGGCTTCAGGTAGGCACAGAGCAGTGCGGTCAAGAAGGTGCACAATGCTCAATCCTCTGTAAGCTTCGAATCGGGAACCAAAGATCGGCTTATGATTACAGTGTTACAGCCAGAGTCGCGTAACACGGTTACTCGCCTTCCTTCCAGCCAACCATTAGCGGTAGGGATTCGGTCTTTGGAAGCCTGGCAGGTTTTGCGGCTGAGGGACAGGTTCTTTTGTTCATAAAGCGTTGACATCTTGTCCTCATTATTATCGCGACACTCCGTTAGACGGCTCAGCGAACATGACGCTTTGTTCGCAGAGTCTACGTTTGGGCATGTTTCCGCTTTGTGACCGGTTTTGCGGCACTTAAAACAGGAAACAGTCTTTTGGCTAGTGGAAGCCCTGGTCTGCCACCAACAGTCGGCTGGCTTGTGCCCTCGCTTGTTACAAAAGAAGCAGTGCGGCTTTCCTTCGACATCCTGGAGGTCAAGCATTCTTGGAGGCACTGGCGGCATGCCAGACTCTTTCTCTTCATGGCGTCTCCCTATGTTTGTAAGACCTTGGGCCTCGAGGTAGTTGTCAGCATTCTCGGCTAACTTGTCTAGCGTTTGACAGCCCCTTTCCTTCAAGAAAATAGCCAGCTTCTCGTGACACTTGCTCAAAATCTGCTCCGAGACTATTTTGTCACGGAGAGCTTCGTAGGTTCTGCTTCTCTTAGCCAGTTCCTGCCAGTTATCAAAATACCCTAACAAGCGACCAGCGAATTAACGGCCTGTCTCAGAGTTTTCTGGCTTGGCTAAACGAAACTTGGTGCGGTACCCCTCTTCAGTGTAGCGAAATCGCTGAAGCAGGGTCTGCTTCAGCTTAGCATAATTCAGCGCATCATCTGCTGCCATGCGTCCGACGACACTCAAAGCTTCACCAGTGAGGCACAGGTTCAATGAAAACGCCCACTTGTCCTGCGGCCAATTCCGGCTTGTTGCCCCGCGTTCGAAACGCTGGATGTAAGCGTCAAGTTCATCACGATCTTCATTGAACGTCGGGATCAGCTTGTGGGGGCTGTCGTACCCATGGGCGACGCTTGTAGCTCCAGACGTGCCTGACTCTGCGCTAGCGTTGGGCTGCTGCTGTCGTACTTGTAACTGGAGTACAAGGACCGACCGCTCCGTTTCTAAGCGAGCTGCCGCTTTGCGATTCGCTTCCTGTTCCGCTGTGCGTTCTTCCCTCAGTCTGGCACGCTCTCTGTCAACAAATTCTTTCAACTCAGTACCGGAGAGGCCAAATTTCTCCCCTAGGCTCAGCAACTTCTCGAGCTTCCTTTTTGTCCGTCACACACACGGTAACAAGGCGAGGCTCTTTAAGGTGGAATTAAGAGCAAAGTCCTGTCGCGGACGCCAGATTGTGAAGGACTCGTTTGGCCTTGTGGGTGTACAACGCGTAATAACGGTACTCGATTGGGTAAGAGAAAAGAAAGTATATTAACAGCGCCACCAGAAAACGAGACAGCGGAAAAGCGGTACAATTGCGAAGCACAACAGAAAAACACACGAGTCCGATACCCCTAACCAGCGTTCAATACAGGGAAAGAAATGTTCTCACAGCCGCCTCGACGGTGGATGTTCGGCGACGTCGATGGCGGGTCGTCGCCAGTCCGAGTCACGGTCGAGCGCTGGCCCTCTGACGCCAGCTCTGCCCGAGCGAGACGAAAGAAGATGCACCACGTCCTACGTGGCGGGAGCAGCGCTGGTTCAGCCCTGGGCCGTGATCCCGAGCTTCGGCCAGTCGCACGATCACACCCCGGTCGTCGGCGGGTCCCACACGGGTTGGCGGGCCCCGACTCACACGCCTCGAACTACTCGAACGGGATCACAGGAACTGCGGGTCCACCCCCAGTCCTTGCCCGCTCGTCAGCACCGAGTCTCCGCTGCCGCCGGAACCGCGTTCCACCTCCACCCCTTTTCTCCCTTGTTCACGTCTCCGTGCGCCAGCGCGTGGTCCACGTTTTCCAGCAATGACGGCCAATCCTCACACTCTCCAATTTATTTAGCAAAACATTATGATTTATCCAATCAAATGCTTTTTATGGTCTAAAAACAGTCCAATTGGGAAATGCCTGTTTTCAATGTTTGCAATTCTTCAATCTTTATGTACAGTAATGCTTTCTCTGTTAAATTATATTTTTGAAGCCATATTGATAAATCGAAATTACATTGTGTCTAAGAAAGAACGTCGATAGTTTATTATAGATTACTCCCTGAAATACCTTGGAAAAATCTGTCGGGACAGAAATTGGCCTGTAATTTGAAACATTGTCGTTTGCTCCCCCTTTATGAATTGGCGTCATTCTAGCAACTTCAGGTTCTTCAGGAAAAACAACGGTGGACCGACATAGATTAATATTGTACACTTAGTAAATTAAAAATGTACGCTCGAATAATAATGAATAAAAAAATTCAGAGCCCTTCCACCCAGTGAAGAGGGATGGCCAGCAAAGCTGCGTTGCCGAGCCTCAACGTGAGGTTTAGCTGGGTCGTAGTCCAAGGGATACACGAAGCAAAACACGTTTGTTTGTAATTTGCGATTGAGAATTGTTCCTGGTTATAATCTGAAAGACCAGTCCTGTCAAGTCACTGCTCCTCGTGCATGCTCAGCACGGCTCTTCACGAGCCACGTGAAACGGCTATCAAGCGGCTCCGACGCAGCGTCCAACTTAGCTACTGCGTAATTGAGGCGCACACTTGGGCACGCGCCGGTGCCAGTGCGTCTGCCGCGGCTATGACGCAACACAATCCATTTCAATCCAATTCAAATCCAATCCAAGCCAAGCCAGGCCAATCCAATCGAATCGAATCCAATCCAATGCCCCTCGCGCTTGCGCAGAACAGCCCTTTACGGCACACGCGAAACTGCTCAACCTCGGCCAGTGTAGCTTACGCTACAATATACGCAGGAATCGTGGGTAGAAATTTCTTATAGTACGGGTATAGTAATGACGGCGCATGCCCTATGAAGGGCCTAAGTCCTGTTTAATTTTCTATGATGTTTTCTATGCCCCGGGGGTGTGGCGCGCAGTTTTGCGATTCCGGGGATTTGAGGGGGCTCCGCAACGTGGCGCTACGCTAGCTAGCGATTCCTGTCTACAATGCTCTGGGACCGGAGACGATCTGCTGGATCCTAGCCATTTACAGCTTTGCTGTAAAACAGTTTTCATTGCGTCTACGAAAAGCACCCTTTTTGTGCTCCTTTTAAGTAACCATCTTCGTGTTCTTGAAGGTCGGAACAAAGCTGGCATGCAAGAACACCAGCAAGAAACAAGGTGTCTGGCAAGGTAGTTCTGTATGTTCCTTCATTTCAAAGTGATATCTGATATTCCTGGGGACGGTGGTTGGTCATATCTTAGAACGCTCGATTTCTAGCGTGCCCGAAGCAGCTGTCATTAGAGCTATATATTCTTCCCTGCGGTGAAATGTAGTTTGTTTTGGTGTCCCGGTTGTTTTAAACTGCTAGACAGGAGGTATATGCTTGCTTTCAACCACGCGTATTAATTTTTGTTTTGTTAACGGAACAAGCACTGTGCTAAAGCGAAACTGAATCGAATGTGTTTTAACACAGTGCTTTTGAAACCAACACTGGGTTACAATAATGCCCAAAGCGCAAAAAAACGAACATACATATGCAAGAGAAGAAACAAGAGCTGCTTGCTGTGAACAGTATTATGGTTTACCTGAAACTGTCTCCTTCAGCTGATTGATTGATCGATTCAGTGATTTATCGATTGATCGAATATTATTTTAAAATTATTATATTGTTTTTATTCAATAGTAACTAATAATTATTAATTACTTATCAATGCTTGGTTGCTTGATTTGTTTATTTATTTATTTATTTATCGAATACGCTATATTCACGCGCCGACGCTAGACTGGGGCTGAGATTCGCCGTAGTGAAGGACTTGGGATTAATTTTGACCGCCTGGGGATGTTTAACGAGCTCTGCAATCGCGAACGAATAGCGTTTCACCATTCGCTTCCATCAGAAAAGCGGCCGCCGTGGTCAGGAATATAATCCGCAATCATAAGCTCAGCAGCACTACGGCTTAGCCACTGAACCACCACGGCAGGTCCGTCTCCTTCTAGTTTTAGCTAGAATAGATGTGGTGAGGCGCCAAAGACTCCTCAAAAATTGACTAAGAAACATCTGTTTTAACGTCGACTTCATTCTTTTAAAAATATAATTAGTGGTTACACGCGCTCCATTTTAAAGCACTCGGTGCCGTCGAAATTGCTCTTGCGTGAAGTAAAAACTTCTTGCATTTCAACAACCCAAATTATTACTGGCGCACTTTTTTTTAAGAGGTAGCACATTGTATTCACTGATAATCTAAGTGCGTTAAAAATTTAATAATGCGTTATTCATGTCTAGCACTTGTGGAATATCCAAGGCAGCACAGAAAACTTGGCCAACCCTTGGCCTATTTTTGGCCGATGCTTGGCCTGTTTGGCCACTGGCAAAGTTTGGACAACCATAGGACTTAGGTTCTTTGGCATGCATTTGGTCACGGAAGACTTGTCTGTTAGGCCAGCTGCGGTATTTACACCAAAGGCAGGCACCTGGCCACAGAGAACGTTTATTCATTGGTCACCATACGTCCGACGACGAACCGCATGCGTCCGGCCACATTACCTGTTTTCTTTTTGGCCAGGTGAGGTCGGAAGATGAACTCCAAGCGTCTGGCCACTGGGGCCGCGTTGTCTGTTTGGGCAGTCTAGGTGCCCAGATGAACGGCAAGCATCTGCCCACGGAGTACACGCTTTCTCCATGGCCACAATACATCTGATGACGAACGAAGAGCGTCTGGCCACGCAGTAATCGTTTCCCATTTAGCCAGCGGAAGGCGGAACACAAACGGCAACAATCTGGCCACGAAATACTTCTTTCCTGTTTGGCCAACAAAGGTCCGAGGACGAACCTCAAGTATCTGACCGCGGATTACTCGTTTTCTCCGCGGCCACTCATGTATAAAATATCTCCGGACAGAGAATTGCGCGTGTGTACGTGACAACCCGTTAGAAGGAGGGGTCGCGGGGGGCGGGAAATACAATGGTGAGGGAACGAGCCGCTTGTCCGTGGGAACAATATGGCATGCAGTAGCATGATATGTAGCTTCGCGAGTGCCTGACAGTGGCAGTGACCTCTACCGCGAATCTCTCTTTCTGTGAGTCAGCTAATGATGGCCTTTATAGGCAGAAAGATCTTTTTTTTATTTTATCAGCTCTGATAAAGCAGGTACGGCTGCTGACATGACACTTGCTTTAATTGAAATATTAGTGTGTGAGAAGCGAATTCAACTTCAAACATTTTTTTCGCGCCGAAGCTGGATAAAACAAAAAAGGCACACCTAAATGCTACATTTACACCACACGAGGATGTTAAGTTAGCGCCGCAAAGGCGACGTAAGGGCATTCTTCAAAAAAACGAAAAAAAACGGCAGCTGTTGCAATGGATCTAACTTGCATTCGTGCTGTGTTTGGAAGCACCTGGCCACTCTGGTTACTTTAGGCGTGATACCCCTGAATAAAAGCAAACACAGGCAATGAGCATGTAGACAAGTCATTTAATTTTCTTTTTCCCAGCCTACCAAGCACAAGCATAAGCTCCCAGCGTACAGCTAAGTGCCCGTAATACACGTGGCGCTACTGATTCACATCAACGTTTCATTTGAGACATGTTCTGTGTTAATAAATAATAGTAAATTTCCGTCGTAATAGCAACATACCCCTTAACCCTGCTATGCATGACTGCATACGTGCCACAATATCTTGTGACGCGGCTGCTTCGCCGAAACCACGATGTTTCGTCATTGGTGAGTGGAACATCCTTGACGCTTCATTTCGGGCATATTTCCTATAGAATTCAGTACCTGGACAAAAAAAAGAACCCTTCGAGGATTAGAAATATGTATTTTACGATAGCTACAGGCCATGCTGAGGTTTCCAGTTTAATATATGTTTATAGGAAGCGCGAATACTCTGAAACGACGTGAGTTATTCATCAAAAATGGTGGAAACCACGGAAGTTGCGAAGCCCTATATTTCTGGCACCCAGGGCATAAAAACTTTCCTGACATGCACAGAGGATAATACAAGCATTACGAGGTTGCACGCAGGTTGTTGGATCCAAGCTATACATACCACGATTGTGACTGCCTTAACAGTATGAAATCCGTTCTGGGAGCGTCCTGAATTTGGAAATAATGTATTCCGTGGCTGTGATGAGACGCGTATGCGTGTTAAAACATGGAGATTTGAAGGAACGTTACGCGGTGTTTCCCTGCAACGTCACAGCATGCTTTCAATTATCACTTTTTCAATCTTGTCTATGTCGTTACCACAAACATATTCTCACCCAGGAAACGTATGTATCACAGCTTTTTTTTCAAAGTACCGAATCTAGCGCATTTGAACGCTTTCTTCACGATTTTGACTGCCGGCATTTTTACGCAGCCGAGGTGATCAAAATGTCTCCAAAATTAATTACTGCGAGAGCATTACGAATAGTTACTTCCGTACAATTTTCTTTTGAGGCTATCAGTTGGCCAAGTACTTCAATAGTATATTCGATGTCGTCAGTGTCAGGCCATCTATAAACTGAACAACACACCAATGAAGGTTACTTGTGGTACTGCTGAACGAAGATCCGGCATGAGGTCGCGTCTTGCTTAAACACAAAAATGTTTGCCCCTACGCATTCGTCACCCTCATCCGGTTTCTCATATATGCGCTCTACTCTTGCACCTGTCGCTTCCTATTTTTCCCCGCACATTTCCGGCCTAGCGGACCTTTGTGGTTATTAAACGCTTTTGAGCTACTTTTATGGATTTTTCCTCACTCGAAAGATACAAAAAAAAAGCATCGGTTTTGTGCGGGACTATATGCTTCTTTAAAAACTTAGGGCAGGAAGTGAAAGAGTACTGTCACCCGCCACGATGGCTCGGTGGCGAAGGCGTTGCTTTGCTGAGCACGAGGTCGCGGGTTTGATTCCCGGCCATGGCGGTCGCTTTTCTGATGCGGGCGAAAAGCAAAAATGCCCGTGTGTACGAGATTTCGGCGCACGTTAAAGATCCCCAGGTGATCGAAATTAATCCGGACCCCTCCACTGAGGCGCGCCTCATCGCCTGCGTTGTGTTGGCGCGTTAAACCCTACAATCAATCAATCGAAATTCTACTGTCGGCTCAAACGTCGGGCTGAGTGTAACCAAGGGAAGAGGGGGGGGTAAGAGAGGGAGGATAAGGGTCCTTAGCGAAAAGTAATACGTTTGAAATACCTACGAGTATGCTTAAAGTGCACATCAAATATGCTTTGTATTTGTACATTTATTTCAAGTGCATTAAAAATTTCATTTTCTCAATTTTAGTAAATATTAAAAATACAACAATAAAACTCTGGAAAAAGTAGTGCTTTTAAGTACCTTACAAATAGATTAAGAATGAACTGAACCTCACGAATGCGTACTTAAGGCATTCAGAATATATTGAAAATGTATTTCTTCCGGCCAAACGATCACGGTGTAAATTCACTGTAAATATTATAAAAATACGCTTACCTAACTACATTTAGAGCAGCCCTCTTAGTATACTTTAAAAGTGTGCTGAAGCACAGAAGTATACTCCGAATATATTCAAAATATATTTCAAATGCATTTTACGTTTGTGGAACGAACATGGTAGAGATACACTCTCAATGCAGGAAAAACATTTATTGAAAATACATTTTAAATGTATTAAAAAGCTTTGCCGAAATGCATTTTGAGTACACTACAGGGGCTGCTTCACTTGCTGAATCGTAAGATTCACGTGAAGCATATCTTAAGTGCCGGATAAAGTACATCTCAGATGAATAAACGTACTGAGAAGTTCTCCTCGATGTTTACTTATAATAACAGAAACTGAGGGGGATACTTTCACTTACAGCGCTGCTTAAGGCAGGCATACATATAAGCTTTTCGTATTAGAGAGAAACTCGGCGTACAAAATATGTAAGCGGCAGTGTTCCAACGCAACCGCAAAGCAAAAACATTTAATTGAACGAGTATATATATGTATGAAAACACTTGCACTTTGCCAGCGTTGTTACGACGGTATCGCTGTGGAGGATTTGAAAATTTTCTTTTTCTTAAAAATGCCGGCCTTAGATGGACAACGCTGGCTATGCTTGCGAGGGCGAGCAGCTCGGCGCCTCTCACTGCCGCTCACTACATCCTCCTCTGTGCTCGGTACCTGCGGTGAGCAGCGCACCCCTCCTTCATGTTTTGCCTGCTGTCGCTGCGTTTCTTTTGCCTGTCTTGTGGTGTTACTTTTCTTCGGACTCCTCAATGCGCGGTCGTCGTGCGGACGCAGTCTCTGCTTGGACGGCGCGTTGCAGCGGCGTTTTTATCAGGATTGCCGTCTAGCCAAGATAAGCACTATTTACCAGCTATTTGCACGTACGGTGTCGCACAACAATTATTCCATGTATGTTTGCCTTGCAATGAAATAGTGTTAACGCCTTTTATGAAGTCCGCACGTGGTTGTTAAGCTTACCTCCTCCGCGAGCAATATTTCCTACCGTAACTGCTTCGTGCAAGGGAATTCACTTATAAATCAATGACAGCAAGAAGACGTAAAAACGGATTTTGGTGCTGTCTTTTTTGCGCCTAATTTTTAGCTCGGGTCCTGCTGAGTGGCCGGGGGACTGTTGCTACGAGTTTCCTTGTAGATCGAGTTATTCCGTTCTGAGCTTATTGAGAATTAACACTTGCAGTAAACACATAACAGCCAGGATCGGTTTAGCACAGCCTGTTCACAGAAAGTCCGCCATCCATTTTACGCGCTTGAGAAATTTGCGAAGTGTATTCATGCTGAGCACCATGTCGCGGATTCGCTTCCCGGCCACGGCGGCCACTTGTTTGATGAAGGCGAAAAGCAAAAACACCCGTGTGTACGAGATTTCGACGGACGTTAAAGACCCCCAGGGGGTCGAAATTAATCCGGAACCTTCCACTACGGCGCGCCTCATCGCCTGTGAGCGTCGGCGCGTTAAACCCTACAAACAGAGTGTGGGAGGGAAAGAAGTTCCCCGAATGCACTACATAAGTAACGCTCCCTATAAACAATCAAATCAGTGTATTAAGGGACACAGCTTTTTTTCTGTTCGCAGCAGCCGCTCACAGCTGCGCATGTTCACAGCAGCCGCCATACGGGGAAGGAACCCAGTTTGTGGCAAAGCTGCATCCGACTAATGCGCATTCCCGGGCTATACGGCGAGAGGCCGAGTAGCCGTCGCAATTTTTGTCTGTCGCATGTCGCCATTATGTCAACTAAAGCCATGAAAGAGTTTATGCCGTCTGTTTGGAAGAGACGAAAAGTGTTAAAAGCCACCCACGTAATCTTCAAGGGCAAGTGGCTGTAGCGACACTAAGTGCTTCATGGCCAGGGACACAAACTGATTTGTCCATCTAAGACAAACTGTATGAGAGTCGCCGCTAAGTCGCCGATGAATCAGTTTCTGTTCCTATGGCCACCCACAACCAAGAACCAGCAAAGAAAAGACGGAGAAGGAAGGGGGCTGCGAGGGGGCAACCAGTTCCCGGCACGAGACCCCTCGGTTCCCAGAACGGGTCCCACGCGCCGACGCAACGCAGGCGATGAGGCGCGCCGTAGTGGAGGGCTCCGGATTAATTTTGACCACCTGGGGATCTTTAACGTGCGCCGAAATCTCGTACACACGGGCGTTTTTGCTTTTCGCCTCCATCAGAAAAGCGGCCGCCGCGGCCGGGAATCGAACCCGCGACCTCGTGCTCAGCAGCGCAACGCCTTAGCCACTGAGCCACCGCGGCGAGTTTTATAAAGCCACTACTTTTTACTTTATGGCCCCTGACGCTAACATGTGTTTATCTGTTTTTTGTATGTTAACGAGGCGAGCATTTACAATATATTTTCCACGTTGCTCCCTAATTAAATGATTACGTTGTCTGTGTTCAGCAAAAACTATAAAATTACCGGTGATGTGCGGCGGCGAGCAAGAAGATTACATATGTGTGTAAGCAAAAATCCACTTTTTCTTCCTTTGCTTCCTTAATCGCTTCGGTTGGGTGCCTACCCCATAAGAGCTTGTAATTTCAAGAACGGTTTGAAAGGTTTCTTTTTTTCGAAATAAACTTACTTTGCCGTTCTTTTGAAGGCATTGTTGAATACTTAGGCCAATCTAATGATTTTATGTAAGCTTTTACAACAATCGTGCCCATGTATTTTTAAACTACTTCGCTGCGCAATATTGTTTTAGCACGTAATCACCGAAGAAGTTGACGCCGAAATAGGGAACACATAACAATAATTATAGTTAAGCAGATTACTATTTATCTTATTTTATTTGCGTCCTGTGCGGTCACAGACCAGTTTCGTCCAAGTTTGTTGAAAAACTAGAATAGCCACCATTTCAAGTTAACTCAAGTGCCTAACGAAGAGAAGCAGCGTAACGCTAAGAACTCTGTTGCATGTTTGGTAACGTTGTTATCTTAGCTGTGTCTTTTTTTCTCCTAATTTTCGCTATTTGTTCAATAGACAATCTCCAAACATAAGCCTCCCCCCCACCCAGCATCCTTTCTTTATAATGTTATTCAAGATCCAATGTCGCTGCCGCGTGACGATATAAACTATGCTTAACATTACATACATTGTCTTACGTCCTTCAAAGGGCCATTGTTTCCATTACGGTTTTCTTTTGATAGGGAAACTAAAAAACCCTTGCTCACGAGGAACGTTGCTTACGCTAGAGAAAAGGCCTTATTGAATGGACATTTATTTGCCTCCAGAAAAGAAGTGTTTCGCTAATATTTTCTCCTGTTTTCTTTTCTTTTCACTGCAGGTGCTGGTGAAATTTTCCGCGTGGAGAATCCGAAGCACGAGTACTCTGATGCAAAACGCTGCATCTGCGCTGGCTGCATCGGTGGCTGAAAGGCATTCATTCCTGCTGCTTAGTAATGGCGAAATTGGCCACTTTGTTGAGGTTTACAATAAACGACTTTCAAACTGCCAATCTGTGCGCATACATGCTGTTATTTGCAGTGATTTGTTGCCCGCAATAAGAGCATGGCCGGTTTACATTTTGACAATGGAGCATATGTTTAGGCTAGAGCCTGTTAAACTTCTCGAAACCACACACAAAAAAATTTCTCATTGAACGTTAACAATTCCCCCTAAAACACATTGCAAGGCATCTCTCAATCTATTTAGGGTTTTGTTTATATACACAAGTAACACATTTTGTGTATATTCGAAGCAGTATTTTCTCTGCATTTATGATGCAATATAATGAATTTTGCACGTACATAAAAGTAAATTTTCTGAGCATTTTAATGCATTTGAAATGCATGAAATATATATTTTTTCAATGTTATACAAGGTTAACGGCCTGCTGTAGGGCATGCATGGCAGCAGCCTTAAGCGGGCTTTTTCTGGCCTGCATAGAATAATCGGAATACGACCAATGGTAGGCCATACATAATTGGCCAATGGTAGGCCACAAATGCTCGGCCAATGGTAGGCCATATATCCTTGGACAATAGTAGGCCGTACTCCTTTGCCCAATTGTAGGCCATGCGTATTAGGCCAATGATCTGTGAGCCAATGGTATTAGCGGACATAGCAGATTGGCCACTGAATGACAGCCAAGCTCCAGCCTTACATGGCCAAGACCCAGTTTGAAGTAAGGGCCAAACACTAAGTACGAAGAGTGGCTGGGAGCAAAAGGGGTGGCCAATGTTCTTTGGGCAAAGATTGGCCGCACATACTCGTGCTGCCTGGGATGTGGCCTTTGATTAAGAAGATTCTCAATAAAACTGTACAGAACTAAATGTCAGCTATGGTGCCATAGGGGTTATTGACAAAATTTTTATTGTTGCAGGAGTGCTCAATGTCTCATGTAATACCTATGTCATCTTTCTAGCTGCATCTTTTTGTGTCCTGTCGGACAAACAAACGGAATTGGTCACTCCTGTACGTTTCATACCATAATGTGACTTTTGTGTGCTGCCAGCCAAACATTTTCCCGTTCGTGCGACATCTCATGAATTCTTCGGTTAATATACTCTCCATGCTAATGGATGGGCGAGAGCCAAAACAAAACGTTGTATAAGCTGATCGAATATACAGATGTCTTTTGAACTCAACGTGCGCCTCCTTTGACATTTGTTCTTGCGAAAGAGATATAGATCATAGACATCCCTTTGTGGGCCTTTACGAGTTCTTTTCAACGATAATGCATCCGTGATTTTTTATGTTCATTACGTGAAATAGGACAAACATCAAAGGAGTAGTTACACAAAATCTTCGTTTTATCGTGGTGAGCATGTCGTGACATCGGATAAACACTTAGGTGTACAGAGACACCGTTGTTGCCTTTGTGCATACGTGTGAATATTGAAATTTATTTAAAATTGTTTTTCGAATCAGTGAAGTTCAAACTTTCAAGACATCCACATACAGAGTACGCTATCTGCACACCTATATCAGTTTCGAAATTTCGAGGTGGTAGTCTTACAAATGACTATTTTCTGCAGGGGTGAGGACAGGCAGAACAAGGCAGCTCTCGGCATAGGCGCCTGCGCAAGTTGAATTTGCACTCACCGTAAAGGAAAAACCGACACAGAAAGTTTAGTTCAGGTCGTCATGAAAGGGTCTTAACTGTGAACATACCTTTTTGTAATAAAAACTGAAACATATTGCATCGATGCCAGGGAAAAGTGTTCAGAGGTTGTTTTTGTGTGAAATATAATTACAGAACAATGGTTGCTATTTTTAACGCTAAAGAAGTGGAAATGATACGTCGTGTAGGTGTGTATTGTTAAACGTGTGATTGTTTGTGCTTTATGCTTTATTGTGACCTGAAATCATCAACATAGCTGAAACACCATCTACTATATAATATTTATATGGTCACAGTATGTAGCCTGACTCACTGTGCTTTTGATATTTCTTGAAATCAGACCAACCTTAGCATAACTTCAATGACACGAACACTGAAGAAACGAGTCTACTGATATTCTGTTTAATTCGATAGTCACCCTTTTTCTCCTACGAAATTCATGTTGAATAATGTTTTTGCCCCAAAATGCTCGTATCATTTTAAAGCAAAGCTGTCTATGGCTAAGTTCGAGCAGGTCGTCAACGGCAACATAGCGATGTACAGAAGAATCGCCAGCGAGCGTAGCGTCACGTCGGGGCGCCCTTTCAAATACGCGGGATTGTAAAACCGCGCCACATTTTCAACGTATGCAAAAACTCATAAAAACTAAAAACATCTCCAAGGGTCTTTATATTCTAAAACAAGACGTCGTACATTTTCCCTAGATCAATTTTTCCCAGCAATGCATTTGTGTTTAGAGGCGAAGCCGACTTATGCGAGATCGTTGTAAGCTTGGTCTTTGTTTGATGGCTTTCCCACATTCAGTGTTGCGCAGCCAAGCACGTCCATCTACGGAAGTAGTATGATTATAGAAAGTGGCTGTAACTCTTGTTTTAATGCAACTATTCCTAAACAAGTTATATGACAATCAGACGACTCCTTCATGCTAAGACGACTGCAACATTACGCCGAGTTTAATTTACTTTTCAAAATTACATATATCACAGCGAACTTGTACATTTGGTGGAATTCTCGCCGGCTGTCAATACATGAGTTTCTACGGGAGGGAAACAGGGAGCGCCATGTTTGTCCACCAGAAAAAAACTCTAGTTCTTCAAAATTTTGTTCAAGTAATGAGCCAGGACGTTTGCTTAATCGCAAATTACAAACAAGCGTGTATTGCTTCATGCACTCGTTAGCTACTACGACCCGGTCAAACCATATATTGCTCACAGTCGGGCTCGGCATCACCGTTTTGCTCGTCGTCTTTCTTGTCGGCGCCGAAAGGCACGGATTTTGTTTAGTTTCGTTTCGGTATTATGGTCCTCACTTTTACCCACTTATATTACCTCCGGATGGCTAATGTTAGCCTTAGCTGTAGCTTGTGGCCCAGCTTTTAGGTGCAGTTTTGCCGACGTTGAGTGCTTGACATGTTATATCTACCGCCATACATTTGGCTATGACAAACTGCCTGCATAACAAGCTCCACTCTCTGCACTGCTACTAATGTGAAGCTGATATTAGAAAGTGTTTGATACACTTTAGCACGCTGTTCCGCGCACGAAAGCATACTGTAAACTAAAAGATGCAGCGAGTTCACAAACCTTTACAGTAAATCTGCGTGTGCCGAAGAGACAAACACGGTGGGAAATTTGGAGAATCAGAAAGATTGTGCGAGTGGCAATTAAATATTTACTTTCATCTACATGCATCAAGCTGGCCTAATTTCTCAAACATAGAGGGGTTCTAGTGACATTACCCGGGAATTGTCCACCGATAGCCAGAAGATTCTACACACCATAGGAATACACGTTAGGAAAAAAAGTTGCATTGCTTCACAGACATTTTCCGGCGAGCCCAAGACCGATAATCAACATCCCGATTATTGCATAATAAGTTCATTTGGTCAGTGTTTAGCTTGCAGTTTTTTTATTCTCGCTTCCAATTTTTTCTCTCTTAAGGGGTTGCCACTTTGCGAATAAAAAGAAAACCTAAAAGGAATTGAGAAAAAGAGTTGCGCAACGGAGGTAAAGACAGGACGGACAGTGAGGAGTAGGAATAGAAGGTACGCGTAGAGTATGCGCCACGCCTTCAGCAGTCAGTAACACCCATAATCAATCAATAGACTACCTTAATTCCACCCGGTACCAAGATTGTTCGTGGTTCCACAGTAGTTGATGAGCACTCTCCTCAGCTGTTGGAGCAGACACAGGAACAGGATCCAAGATCGGCCGGTCGAGATTGCAAAAGATCGAGAACGGCTCAAATTAGAAGTATTTTAATTGAATTTTTATCCTCGCAGAAGGAGTGCATGGAAGGAAGCATAAGTAGCAGTAAATTAGACTACCAAGTTTTTTTAACTAAAAAAAGCAACACAATCAAAAGGCAGTGTCTTGGCAAGCATTCAGGTAATGCGAGGGGAAAAAATGATGGGAAAAGTGGTTGGGAACATTCAGGCTATGCCCTTGCAAGTTCTCTCGAATAATAAAAATGCTAGCAGACTCACAGCATGTTCCTTTTACTTTGGTACGTCACTGTGCTGATTTAACTAGCTTACACGAGTGCACCTGTGTTGTAAGGCGCTGACAACTGCTATAGCGTACCGTACGGCTTGAAATTCCAAAATTAGTTGGAGTGGCGATTCCATAAGTACTAGTGACTCTACATGTCTGGAAGGGAGAGGCATGGAGAGGTGATTCACCCTTCTCTAAGTGTTACTGAGGTGTCTCCAGTTGGTAGAGCAACTGTAGTCACTTATTTTCTCTGATGTAGAAAGTTGATTGATTGATTGATTGATTGATTGATTGACTGATTGATTGATTGATTGATTGATTGATTGATTGATTGATTGATTGATTGATTGATTGATTGATTGATTGATTGATTGATTGATTGTAGGGTTTAACGCGCCGACGCAACGAAGGCGATTAGGCGCGTCGTAGTGGAGGGCTCTAGATTAATTTTGACCACCTAAGAACCTCTCACGTGCACCGAAATCTCGTGCGCACGGGTGTTTTTGTATTTCGCCTCCATCAGAAAAGCGGCCTCCGCGGCCGAGAATCAAACCCGGTGTCCTTGCTCTCAGCACTACAACTCCTTGGCTGCTACTGGTGTACACAGTCCCCGATAATGTTGAGCTGTGCGTGTTCATGCATCCACAAAATAAAAATGACACAAAGTATTGCGACCATTCACCTGATTCATCCCTTAATTTGTAATGTTGCACCCATAATGTGTAATTATTTCAGGGGAACTAGTCAGGCCAGACACCTCTGTAGGAGCTGCAGATCAGATTGGCCCACAACTTCCGGACGTAATGCGGCGTATGCAGTGCAGAGATATAAACCTTTACATCCATTAATATTTCCATGATTTCTCTTCGCGAATTCGGAGAATAAAAAGTGAGGCACTTGTATTTGGATATCCCATTAACGCGGTTTCCAGGTATATTCGCTTCGTTTCCCGCGTTAGTTGCTGACGCAATAATGAAGCGACCGTGCTAGCTGACATGAAGGGAGATAACATCGTGGAATCGGTGCATATACCACGGCATAGCAAAACCCACCACACCTCATTTCCGCACTTCACATGTACGGCACTTAAACGGCAATCACAAGTCGAATGCGGTAGTACGTCGAACTGGACGCCCTATGCAAACAATCATCTTTACCTCACTGTATTCGCTACATTACAGCACGTCATTTTGTCGTCTGGTAAACTCTGTTGCGTTGATGATGTTATTCCAAATAGCAACATGACCTGTCGGATACTGTGCCCAGGAATCGCGGTAGCAAACTCTGTCCTTCAGGAGATAGATCGGTGCAGTCGTTTATTCCCCTTGTCGCCAGCGACTGGATATTACTCCGGCTTTACCCATAAGCTGGTGCAGGGAAGCCACAACGAGAAGCCGAGCGTTCAGTGCTCGACGCTACGCTTGGCTTAAGTAACTGGCCATGACAACGCTTGATGCGGATAGTGCCAACGTTAAGAGAAAGAAAATCGGGCGTTAAACAAACCTTCAGCGAACGTCACACCTACATACAATGCCTTAGAATTAAACAACTATAGTGGAGGTTACAAAAACATTGGCGCATCTTCCAGTAGTGGGGCATGGCTGGAGAAATAGCCAAGCTGAGGCCCCTCTCTTTTCATCAGAGACCTGGCTGCTACAACATCATCATCATTAGCAGCAGCCCACTAGGTTCTTTTCTGGACAAGGCCTCTCCCATCGACCTCCGAGCCTCCTTGTCCCGCGCCACTTGTGTCCATTTAATGCCTCCAAATTTATTTGATTACGAGGTTTAATGCAGAAAGCTTCACAGGCGATAAGGCTTGCCGTAGTGAAGGTCTCCGGATTAATTTTGACCAGCTGAGGATATTTACAGGCGCTGAAATCTCAAGGACACAAGAATTTTCACTTTTCTCCTCCATCAGGTTCCAAATTTTCGAACTTTTCCCCCCCATAGTGTTAATGGTCTTGCTTTATTTCTAGAACCGCCTCTTGATGTCCATTCTCTCGTCATGGTTGTTCCCCCGACTGTCCTTTCTGCAAATTACGTGTCCAGCCATAGCCAATTTCTTTTTTCGATTTCAGCTAATAAATCGTCTACTCTAGTTTCTTCTCAGATCAAGGAAGTTCATTTCCTGTCTTTAAATGTTACATCATTATTCGGGTCATAAAATCTTCACTCGAAACAAGTTTGCTTTCAAGTTGTTAAGTAAAGCTGCAAGTCTCCACTCCATATGTAATCACCTTACATTTATTTCCGAACTTGCCGCTAGAAGTTCGGAAATTCTCAAAGATTGGTGACCCCGATCGTTTCGCACGAAGGCTTCCACGTCTCTGCCATAGTGGTCTGCGTTAGCACGCGCTAGAACCCGCGGACAGGTCCAAAGCCAACGCCCGCGCTAGGAACCAAAAAGAAATGCTGTGCCCCCGTAATGTGATGATAGCTCCATCAGATGGACAGCGGGTTCATAATGCGAGGGACCAATTTTTGATTTCTACCGCAGGAAGCATTTCTTCTTCATTTTTCCAATGGCTTAACAAGTTATTGTTCATTAGCACTGCTAAAAGTTATCCCTCGAGCCATTGGGATGGCCAAATGGTTAGGCTGCAGGAATAACGGCTCGGCCCGCGTTCTGATTCGTGAAATTTATCTGACCACACTTTTTCTTTGGGCTTCGGGGCTTTCTGACTATGACAGACAGATTTGTGTTAGCCTAAACAGCTCTTGCCTACAAAGTTTTTTGTGTCGTCACGTTTGGCCACGACCTCACCACACTGACGTCCTGCACAGAGAGTAAATCGCTGCATTGCCAACCATTGGGTACCGGCTCGGCCGCGAAGCCATTTGGTGTCCCGGTAGGCTCACAGTCCGGGCCGTTGCTACAACGCAGTTGCCAGTGACATCCACTGACAGTTAAAAAACCACGTGAGTTCCCCCCCCCCACTTCTCCTCGTCGGTGGCCACCAGCTCTACCCCTGGCGTCTAGTAACGTCTCATCCATGGCACTCAAGTTTCGGCCTGCTGCTTCTTCCAGACATCAATTGCGGCGTCTTAAATCACGCTGTTTACGTTTACCTCGCAAGGCTAGCGTTCGGGAACGAATTTTGTGACAAAACAGAGTCAGCCTTGATCAGTCACGAAATTCGTCGCATAGCCGTTGAGCTTCCGTGGTGACGTTTTCTAATCAAACGGGACATTTTAGTGTAATTGATTTTGCTGGGATTTTTTTGGCATGGTAGATAAACTAGCGCTGCAAAAAGCAGTTGTTAACGCAAGAACAGTAGATATGAGCCGTACGAGATAACATATTAGGGAATACGCATTGCAGCCGTTCGCGGCTCTTATGGGCATTTGCTTGCAACCTTCACATAGCGAATAAGGTGTACATCAGGATTGACTCATGAAGGCTTTTTTGAAGTTACAAATTATACCATCTTCCCGTAGGGGAACCCTGAGTAGTATGCGGAGCAGGCATGCGGCCGACTGAAGTTCCCATAGTTTTCAGTTCGTCATTTCCGTTGACGTTCAGCTTCGCGTGCCTTCGTAGTATCAGTAGCTTCTTGACGTAGTTTGAATGAGTGAAGGACATAAGGCGCATTCGTAGCACCTGCTCCCGTATCAGCTTTTAGCGCAGTGGGATGTGCGCTACCTACATCCTGTTGCGACCAGAGAGTCGTGGGATCAAAACCCGGTGCCGCCTAACTATTTTTTTTATAGTGCACTGCGCTGACGTCAGCCAAAACGCTGACGGGGCTGAAGACGCGCGCATGCGCAGTAGAGCCAGAAAAAAAAACTAGCCAGAAAAAAACTAGCCGAGTAGCCAAAAAAAACTCTTAGGTTTCGCCAGAGAAGAAAATAAGACATTTAATCTATCCGTGGCTAGAATGCGCATGGAAAATAAAACCTACACATACGACCCCGTAACTGATACTGTTATCGCTTAGAACGTATAGCAAAGGACAGGCGTCCACCCCTTGCGACGTAAGAACCACTCAACTAAAGAATTGCCGTCGTTATCGGTTACTTACACTAACATTCGAAGCTTACTTCCTAAACGCGACCAGTTATGCTCATACTTGGACGACAGTATTAGCGACATCTTGGTGCTAACTGAAACTTGGTTACATTCTGACATCAGTGATAGCGAACTTTTTACGAAAAGAGGAACTACAGCGTTTACAGATACTATAGAACACACAGAAGGGGTGGTGGTGTTCTTCTCGCAGTTAGAAACAGGATATCGTCGTTTTCCGCTGAAAAGAATGCTTCGGTTGAAATAACTTGGGCTTCATGCGTGACGGCATTCGCAAAGGTCTTAATACGCGCCTGCTACCGTCTACCTGACTCCGATCCATCCTTCTTGAAGGAACTCTGTGAAAGTATATCTTTTGCCTTGAAACAATGCCCTGCTGATATAGTCTACCTTTACGGTGACTTTAATTTCCCTCTCATTGATTGGTCGCTCCTCTCAACCCCCTGTAGCACTTCAACCGAATTCGTTAAGTTAACCCTAGACTTCAATCTTGTTCAAGTTATAGACGAACACACTGGAGGGTCTAACATCTTAGATCTTGTATTAGCCACTACACCGGAAAGCATAGGATCCGTATCATACATCGATGGGTTCAGCGATCATAAGCTCCTTCAGATTACATTTCACACTCCTTTAAAATTTCCCGGTGCCGTCATTAAAAAAATACGTGATTATAGCAAAGGTAATTACAGGGAAATGAACGCAGAATTGGAGGAATTCTTCAATGAATCCTTCGTACCCTCATTCAGTTCTCGGTGTGTAGATGACAGCTGGGTGCTGTTTAAGAACAAGATAGCCGAACTGGTCGACAAACACGTGCCTTTAATAACAATTAAAAATGATCAATCTAATCCGTGATTCAACAGACAACTCAGAAACACGCGAAACAAAAAGAAACGATTGTATAAGAGTGCTAAATCGACTTCCAGTGCGTCGTCTTGGTCCAAATATAGGGACTTTTTGAGAACTTTTAACTCTGCAGTACACCGTGCCAAACAAACATACTTTTCTGAGGATTTACCTTCGCTGTTAAAAAATAACCCCAGAAAGTTTTGGAAGACACTTTAAGACAATCGTTCTAATAATGACATTGTATTACATGGTGAAAACGGTGTTCCCCTTCAGGAACAAGCGTGTACGCATGCAATCAACCATTTCTTCTCGTCGGTATTCACTCAGGAAGATCATTCCACCTTACCCATGGTTCCCGAATCTGATCACAGATATATGCAGCCAATTAAAATTACTCCTGAAGGCATCGCTTCACTAATCCGCAGTCTTAAAGTCACCACTTTATGTGGTGTCAATAAAATCAACTGAAAATTTTTAAAGAACACTGTGCACATCTCTAGTCAAATTCTGTTCCATATTTTCAGTAAATCATTGACATCAGGTCAGTTACCTGCCGACTGGAAAATCGCCAAAGTTGATCCCATTTTCAAATCCAATAACAAACACGCATCCGAAAATTATCGCCTGATTTCTTTGACGTGCATATGCTGTCAATTACTGGAGCACATTATTGCATCTAACGTGTGTAACCACCTCGAGTCCAACAACGTATTTTTCGTCCATCAGCATGGTTTCAGAAAAGGCCTGTCATGTGATACACAACTGCTGGAATTTACAACTGACCTACACTCTAACATGAATGCTAACCAACAAAAAGACTGCATTTTCTTGATTTTTTAAAAGCGTTCGACCGTGTTGCTCATTCCCGTCTCATTTCAAAATTATCAGGCCTTTGCCTGGATTCTTTAACTTTATCCTGGATTCGGAACTTTCTGTCTATGCGCCAACAATTTACCGTGATCAACAACTTTTCTTCACACCTCGCTGATGTTACTTCTGGAGTTCTGCAGGGCAGCGTCCGGGG
Source organism: Haemaphysalis longicornis (assembly GCF_048455015.1). NCBI lineage: Eukaryota > Metazoa > Arthropoda > Arachnida > Ixodida > Ixodidae > Haemaphysalis > Haemaphysalis longicornis. The sequence continues at coordinate 160,589,199 of NW_027526335.1, forward strand.
CCCGTTACTGTTCCTTATCTACATAAGTGACCTGCCCCTCAACATTTCATCACGGATACGATTCTTTGCTGACGATTGTATTATATATCGTACTATTACTAGCCTTAACCACCACCTTTCTTTACAAAATGACTTAAACATAATCTACAATTGGTGTAATACATGGCAAATGTCACTTAGTTTAAGTAAATGCAAAGTAATATCTTTTAGTCGGAAACACGATATTTCAGATTTTCTTTTCAATCAACCAGAGTGCGGTGTCGCAAGCCGCTTCCTATCATTATCTGGGTGTTCATCTAACACGTAATCTCTCGTGGAGTACCCACATTTCCGCCACCTGCGCAAAGGCTTCTAAATCACTGGGTTATCTGCGACAAAATGTACGATGCGCACCAGCTCTTGTGCGCAAGCATCCGTGTCTAACCTTTATTCGTCCACAGCTAGAATTCGCTTTGGCAATCTGGTCCCCTCACCAAAACTACCTAATCAGGCAAGAAATTATTCAAAACACTTGCGCCTAAATATCAAAAAAAGGGCAAAGGCATTCTACCGGCCACCTTGCCTCAACACTGGTTCTCATTTGTCATTTGCCAATTTAAAAAAAAAAGTAGTGTTTGTAAGCTGCATTCCCAGCCCCCCGCGCAAGATTGTCCGGTGATTTCTTTCAAAATGTGGCAAAGCCAGTTAATAATAAACCAGTTGGGAATCTTCCACAAAACGTAGATGTCATTGTCATTTGTATGGCATTCCAACAGATGAGGCTCCAACTTAACAAAAAATACTTTCTCGAACACCACAGTCACCACGTCTACCATAGGGCGCCCAATATATTCGTGCAACGTTTGTAGGTTTGTTTCATTTAACCTGTAGGACATGCAACCGTTCGAAATAACAAGGCACAAATGAACATAAGTGGCCTTCTTTCTTGCCGAACCAACCATAATATGCCTTCAAGAACTATGCCAGACACCCTCTGCCCTGCCAGAAATCCTGCTATACATCGTCAAGTGGCTGAAACAATGATCTTCTGAACGATGCGACCGATGTTAATGACACGATGCAGCTTATTTCCCTTGAGGGGCAGACAACATTCACAATACCGCGAGCCTGAGCAGTTTCCAGCCTCTGGTGACGCAACTTTCGGTCGACGGCTTTAGGTAGCTATGAATTGGAAGGAACTTGGGTTGTTATAGCGGCTCTTTCCTCTTGCGCGAACACAAAATGTTTCATGGTCGTCCTGACATATTTAGGGGTTAAGAAACTACTGTAGCTTTTGTGATGCCACAAGCTAGTAAAAAAGGTATGTGACATTTTAAATACAGATATGGAGTCCTAAAAATCTGTTTTTTTGGGGCGCTGAAAAAATGTTGGCCCTTTCACACCCTTGAGTCGAGTTATGTACAATTTCAATCTTTTCAGAAAAAGTCCACATTGAAGCCTCATTTGCTTCTCGCAGCGGTGCCTTCTATGATCTGCTCAACAGATTTCTTGAGTTCAAGTAATCAAAAAGTCGGTCAAAGATCCTTACAAACCTCGAGTGCGTGTACAACAGATGATCTGAGCGTCTGAGCTGCGAGGCGAACTTTCTTATGTTGTGATCGGCTGTCTTGTACTGTGGCCTTTTGTAGCCCAATATAAGGTGCAATCGAATCTTATGCGTTTTGATGTCAATACAAGGATTGGTGTTTTAGTTACTGGACGAGGAAAAACTGAGACTTATTGTGTGTTATTTAAAGTTTCAGAAGTGTCGGCAGTCACAAATAACAAGCGCCGTGCCACGAGTTATTTTGGTTTGTCCCCAAATTTATTATACTGTCCGGCAGTTACACAACGCGAATATCTGCAGGGCGTGATGTCACAAAGGGTCTTCCAGGCAATGTGAGACACAGCATGCGAGTAACATGGCGACAGTCTTAAGGCGTAATCCTGGCGTAATCTCTCACACACAGTTTAGCTTCCAGGAGGTGTTCCACCCACGCACGCGCACTCGTGCACTCCTGTTTCTCCTGCTAAGTGCGCTCGCCGGTTTTCCTCTTTTTATTTTTATCTTTTATTAGAGCGGTGCCGCTGGTGTCCACTTGAAGCCGTTGCGAAATGATAGCCTGTCCACCCGCAGAACGGAGACAATCCCGTGCTTTTATACAAGTGGTTTTGGTGTAATGAATCGCTTTGCCGTCACCCTTACTAACCATTTTCTGTTTAATAAACTACCGTTTGGGTGTTCGCATATCTTTGGAAAACGATAGCGGCCATTCATTCTTTCTGTTGCTTCCATACTTCGATACTTCTTCGATACTTCTTCCATACTTCGCGACGTTGTCTTCTCGCTTATGCCTTAAGGGTCTGCAAGGTATCGCAGAACGCAGCACATCAGTGGTGCCACCATACCAATTCACGAGGCCCATATTGTAGGGAAAGTCATTAAGGCTCCTTACAGTAGAGGTGCGTACGGCTACTTGTATTGCTTCTCTAGGCTGTTTTCCGAACTAGTATCTCAAATGTGGAGCTTAGTTTTAAGTATTACAGTCGGAGTTGGGTGATTCGATGTCGCTCAATTTAAAGTATTGTTTAATGGGAAGTGATGTGCTTCTGCCGGCCATTTTACATGTAACCCAAAGGAAACTACGCTCAATAACTCGAAGCTAAAACCCATTACATCTGGTAATTTGTAGTTATTTTAAACGAAGAAAGGTGATATTCTTTTTTCACTAAAATTTAAAATTTTCAAGAACAAGAGCAGCGCCATGTTTTCTACTGACCGCGGCGCCATCGCCACTGATGCAGCCTGCAATTGATAAAACCGAAGGCCACTATTTTTGCGCAAGCGTATCCATCTTTTTCTTTTAAAGTTCGCAACCTTTTTGTTTTTGCGTACAGCGTTGCGTGGTCTGTCTGTACGATGGATGCTTCACGCATTGATTTGAAGAATAAGTTTCAAGTATCATGAAAACCCATGTCGTTCGCACGATTTTGCGACCAAGGTCGAGGTTCAGAACGAAATCAACAAGGGGACGTTTTGAGGACAACAAAATGTACGCTTTTCTGCTCTTTGTTGAATTGGAAGTTCCAATAATTCGAATTTTTTTGCTGTCCTGAAAAGCTTGGTATTTACGTCATTAAACCGTAGTGCCATTATGGTGAGCGAACACGTCAGTAGCTGTTGCTATGCGCGTTATTTTGTGTACGCTGCGAGTGCCCTGTTTGTAAAGTGAAAACACCAGTTGTTGTTAAAAGTATGAGTCCCTTGGCCAGGCCCCCTTCTTTTCTGTACCACGCACCGACGTCACGCGGTTGTCAATTTGCTGCGCCCTTTTCCCCGAGTAGTTTTTCGGTGCGATATATCAGATGAAATTAAAATATCTTCATCGTATAAGACGGCATCGGTAAGTGACCTGAGAAGATTTCTTCATTCAATTGAGCCAACTTTATATTATTAAAAACTACAAATATACGTGTCACTGCACTTTAAAACGACACAGGGAGGTGACGTAAATCCACAGGAACATTCAAGCATAAAAATGCGGCCATTTCTGAATGATTTGCGAGAAGAGTACGCTCAAGTCTGCGTGCAATATTGTCGTGTTAAAAGTCTTGCACTTAGCCTGAACCTTGATGCATCTGGGACATATAGACTGAGCTTTTGTGCGCAAAACATTTATAACATTGTTTTTAAGAGATAGTGTAGTTCGTTATTCAAACAGGGCACAAGCGTTCCCCTGGCAACGCTAGGCACGGCTTGAATGGCAGAGTGTGGCAGGTATCAGCAACAATAAGACAATACGAACATACATGTAAAAAAAAGCCAAATAAGAAAACATCGAATCCAGAGAAATGACGTGTTCATAAATATAAATGTTAAAAATATGCAGTGGTCAAGTTTTTTTGAGCTGTGGTGCACAACGGCATCCCCTGACGTGCTGAGCAAGCATGGTCCCCGAGCCAGTTTTGAATGTGTACTATGTGAAAGGCTTCATTTATATAGAGAGAAATCTCCCATTAAGTTTCACCATATACCGCTCAGTTTAACATAATTTAAGTACAGTTTCTTCTTTGCACACACGAGAAAGATCAGAAGGAATACCCTTTCGAGATCGGCATCAGCATCGCGCCATCTGCTTTTCCTGGGGCCCTATTCTCGACTGCACAAATTGCCAAAATTTCGCCCATGTTTTTTTGCGTAAGCACGACGTAAGCAATCAGTGACGTGCTGCACCTATAGCTATGACGACATGCAGTGTAATTTGACGAGTCACTCATAAAGATCGCTACCAAGGTATCAAATATTGCGCAAGAAAGATATAAAAACACTTCGCCTGTACTATAAAAATTAAGGCGGTAGCTGAGGCTGACAAGAAAAACACATTTCTGGAGGTCAAATTTGGCGCCAACACCACAAGACGATCGAATAACGTTGATCCAAAAGCGAGCGAAAGGCGGATGTCGAGCTAAAGAACATCGCACAATTTTTTTACCGTAGCTATTTATTTCTTTCAATCGCTTTTATTAGCATAGCTGGGCTCTCTGCTTCAATGGAAGCTTTGTTGCGTTATAACCTTCCCTGCCGCCACCGCCGCCACGCCATCGTCTGCTGCTATGTTACAAGTTCATGGCGTGATCACAGAAAAAGGCGGCTGCGACCATCGCTTCTATGAAACATAAGAGCAGCGAAGCGCTACGCCTGATAACCGCGGAGCGCACCGATGTCGCTGAATCACTCATTCGTCAAGCTCGACTGCAATCAGCACTGTAATGAACCAAATAGTCACTTTTCTTTGTTATTTTTACCTTGAGTTTGATCATGTGACCCAACAGCTTACTAGGACAAGTATGGACAAATGCCATGCATTGAGTTCTCTTTGTCACGGAGAGGCTTGTACTGCCCTCTTACGTTGCGGTTACGCCAAACAAATAATTTTTATTTTATTGCCAAACATAAAAGCAAAATACTGCATGTTATTTGTATGTTCCATGATCGCTGACTTGGAAGCAGTAAAACTATAATTTGTTTCGGTAGGAAACACGCTTTAAACAGCGCGCATGCGAAACTGCGCCTGCTGCAAATTGCCGCACATTTCGCGGCGCCGTAAGCCGGGGCAATATTTTGCCCTATTTTGCTTGTATTTTGCGACAGAAACAGCCGCCATTTTCAAGCTGTTACGTAGCATTACGTCACTTTTACGCAGGCTGAAGTTGCCAGTGCATGACGTAATCGTTCCCGCCAACTGTTTAAATTACGTCACGCCTTCTCAGCCAATTACAGAGGGGGTGTGTATTACAAGCAGTATTGTTGTTGAATAGCAAAGACAGGCTTACGTTGTCATGTACGCTGCATTTAGTCTGGTTTTTCATTGCCGGCCAAAAATTATGCGCCTTTAGTAACGAGAAATAAGGCAAACTTTAGAACTGGTGCCCGTAGACGACATGAAACGTCAAAATGACGACAGCACACACAACCGCTTTGTCAACCGGAAGCACGTGACCAAAATTGAAAGCCAATCAAAAAAGACTTCCGGAAAATTGCCTGAATTGCCGGCAATTTGTGCAGTCGAGAATAGGGCCCCTGGCCCCAAACTGCCGACGCGAGCGCCCCCGTGACGTGGCGAGCGCACTGGCCGCGGTTGCGGGGTGATTCGGCGTATGTATCACGTCACGGGTTTTGGGACTCACCTCAGCCTGCCGGATCACGGAGAGATGGTGAAAAGCACGGCCAAACGGCCAATGCAAACAAGGAAACAAATAACGACGTAAAACCTTTATTTGGGCGTCTTAAGTAGGAAAGCAAGCAGATATACAACCATCTTTTATACGACGCGGAGTTCACCTCTACGGCTGTAGGAACCAATTGTTTTGTGGGCTCACCTTGCGTTTTGATGGGCCACCACGAGCATCTTCGCATCCTGCCTCCTGCCTCTGCCTTATGAGTACAGTGACGGCTGAAGACTACTCTTACCATTCCCACAACTTTCCCTACGCATCTCAGAGGTCACCCGCCACGTCGCACGCATGGGCTGCATGGCGTAATCTTGCCAGGACGCGGGCACCACGAAATGGACAATCTAGAAATTTGGCATTTTACTGGTCCCTTTGACGCGACGTCGTTTTCTTAAACTTTTTCGTCATCCACAAGCTGAAAGTGGATGCGTGTGCTTCGTAAGACCTGACAACATGCAAAGGACACTGCAGCATAACCTTACTGATAGATTTACACCAAACGTCGTAAGGCACCCTTAGTGTCTTCCGCCACGGGCTCCCGTCACGCAGGGGTTTATTCGCAGAGATACCCCGAAAAGTACATTGGGATACAAATATCGTGATGCCTGTGCTACACCCGTAAATGCAGATACTATAATAAATTTACCTTTGACGGGAGTGGATATTTCAGAGATAATTCAAGCAGCCTGGAGCCCAGCCAGCTCTGTAGTCATCGCTGATGTCTGGTGTCGAAGTGGGACGCGACAAGTGGATGCAGATGGCAATTGCTGATTATGTATCCGTTACAGACCCATTAGTGAATACATGCATACGGTCTCCATAGTTAGCTGCAATGGCTCGGCTAACCTCGTGTTTACCTTAAACGCGTTCTGTTTGTCTCAGACTCTTCATCTTTTTTCGAAACACACAAAATAGTGCCGACTGAGATATTGAAATACTTTTTTTTGCTTCTTCAGCTTGATCTTGAGAAAATACATTTTTCTCGACCAATACCTATATTCCAAATATATTGCCCGAAATGCAATTTACTGATACAAGTAAGCCACCAAGAGAAGTAAACCATTTCAGAATGCACGGAAGCGACATTTATTACACCCCAGTAAAAGCAGTTTCTGAAAGAGCTCCGGGGAATGTTCGTCACTCTGCTTGACTGCGTCTTCGGTGTTTGTTCTTTTTTGGTTTATTTCGGAACTGGAGTTTTCTCTGATGACCTTCGACAAGTTCGAGAAACTGGCGTCATAGCTGAGTCTGTGGCGAAACATAAGTAAGTTTCTTTGAAAGAATCAGCGCTTCTCCGCAGACTAACCGCAAGTTTTTACCTCAAATGCGATAGCAATATTGCCGTGGACGATGCGGTGGCTTTGTTCATTTGTGCAGATGTCACGTAGCCAAACACGATGCAGCTGTCTTGAAGAAAACACAAGTTTATTGGGGCGAACTTGTAGTCCCATAACAACTTAAAGAATAAACATGTTGCCAAACAGAAGTCAACAAAGTGACGTGCGTAGACTGGTGTCGGCGGTGCGAATGCCACATCTGCTCAGCGGAAATTTATCACACGGCGCGAGGGTTTCTGGAATAGTCGAATTGTATCCAGAACACTGTAGATCAACGAAGATTATTCTAGGCTATTCACGTTTGTTCGGACAACGCCGCCTGTATATACATTGCCTAACGCGTGAGCAAAAAATGGCCAAACAGCCACTCTCCTGTTGCTCTCTCCTACTCTTCCCCGCTCCGTAGCCTTCCAGCGTGCTTTCGTGTCCGCCAGCCAGCGGCGCTTCTCGGAAACAATGGAAAATAGTGGAAAGTTTGTTTAGCGTTCCGAGGCGGCGCTCCTACGCCTTCTTGTTTTTCACCATGCCCGTCTGTCTTGGTCTGTCACTGATAAAACTTCCTTTGTCATGAAGCAAAATCCCTTGCGTTGCCGCAGGCTGATGCCGGCTTTGCGCGCTTATCTACTCGGATCACAGGCCCTGAAGTTTTCTGAGTTGGGCATCCCACCTCTATCCCCTCCGCATTTAGGTATTGTTTTGACCCAGCTGTTCGCACTCTGCATCGGTACGCACTTCTAAAATTGAGGACTGCACTGTAGAAGCGCTCGGACAGCGTGGCGGGATCCCAGCTGCTTATCCTTTTGTTTTCTATAATTTTCTGAAGTTTACAAGCATGTGATATATATTTGAAAGTAATCGTAGAAGTGAGCGCCTGAACAAAAAACGTGCACGCAAGTTTTTCTTCTCTAAATACTCCAGAAAGAAAAATATCAGTAAAATAATGGCGGCCCCAGCAGAAAATATTGTTTTTCTGTTAGCTATATGTCTACCCGACAATCAGTATGTTCTTACACTATTTCAGTCCGCCTCCGTCTTTATCTTTGAAAAAATGCAGCAAGTATGAAGCGAGCGATACGTTGAAGGAGATCCCCAGCGCGTTACAGAACATGCGCCCCGTGGCGGCTAAGATGTAAGCGAAACGGCCCTTGAAGCCCAACAGGCAAGCTGACAGACACACGTCGTAGAAGTGGGTGCAGCGTTCGTGACTCGCGAGCAGTGACGTAAGGCGAGATGTCCGCCGGCACACGCCACATAGCGAATCAATGCCTGAACTAAGCGTCCCTACCCTTCCCATTAAAAAGCGCGCGACGCGTCAGGCAATGTTAATACAGGCGTTGTTGGTTCGGAACGCTCTTCCTGTCACAAGAGATAACACATACGGCACAGAAGGAAAGAAAGAACGGAACACGCTCCCCCCTTTGCACACACAACACCGATAACACAGACCGGCGCAGCTGGGCGGCAAAAGCAAAACACAAAAGAACAACCCCAACGCATGGTTCGCAGAATTACCCAAATCCGGCAGCAAGCTCTCCGACGCCAACTGCCTGTCCCGCACCCCCGTTGACTCACCACCACAGGACTCCGATAAAGACAGAGCGTTCTTCACAATCGTGACAGAGAGCAACCTGCCCCCCCCCCCCCCCCCCCCAGCAACGTGCCGACCCCGATTGGCCAGTCATGATCGAGTGCCTCGAAGGACGCAACGTTGCCGGGCCTAGGGCGTTCAAGCGGAACTTACCAGCATTCTGTCTCACAAACTCCGTCCTAGTGAAGAATTTCAGCCCCAGAACGAAAACGAATTATCTACTTGTCATCCCCGCAGACCGTCGTGACGAAATTTTGGGAGCGCGCCACAATGACCTGTCTTCCGGACATCTCGGAACAGCTCGCACTATTGCTAAAATCAAGGCGAAGTACTTGTGGCCCCGCCTTACATTCGACGTCACCCACTACAAGACCTGCCAGACTACGGCAACCGATCGCCGTCTGGTCGAAGTCATTTCAACAGATTGGAATGACCATCTAGGTCCGTTCCCTACCTCACAATCACAGAACAACGGGATTGTCGTAGTGACAGACTACATGACGCGCTACGCAGATACCGCCGGCCTTCCGAGGGGGACTGCACAAGAAGTCGCAAAGTTCTTCATAATCCAAATTGTGCTGCGACATGGAGCTCCTGAAGGCCTAATCACGGACCGCGGAACGGGATTTACTGCAGAGCATATGCAAGGAATCTTACGCTACAGCAACACGGATCAGCGAAGAACGACGGCGTACCACCCCCAAACGAGCTGACTTACAGAACGTCTGAACAAGACAATCGCGTATATGCTCTTTCTGTACGTCGACGTTGAACATAAGGATTGGGATGAAGTCTTTCGGTATGTCACGTTTGCCTACAACACGTCTATCCAGGAAACTACGCAGATGACACCATTCGAACTTGTCTACACAAGGCGGCAGACTGCGATGCTTGGCGCCATGCGTCTCCACGTGGAAGATGACCTCAACGCCTACGTCCAAGGATACCTTCAGCCTGCGGAGCAGGGCCGCCAGCTCGCTTGAGTTCGCAAAAGGGACCAGCTGCTAGTGAATGCGCGACGGTACAACCTCAGACGCCGAGACGCCTATACCCCGAGTACCGTCTAGGGGATCGTGTGTGGGTTTGGACTCCCATCCGACGACGTGGACTCAGTGAGAAACTTTTACGACGGTATTTCGGACCCTACAGGATTCTACAACTTGTTGGCCACCTTCCTTATTCGGTGATTCCCGATGGTGATTCCGGAACATCACGACGACGCACGCGGATGGAAGTCATCCATGTGGTTCGCTTAAACCTTTTCTACGCACAATAACGGACTTGTATTTTTGTTTGTTCGGACTGTCGCTTATGTTAGCATCGGGTCGATGCACTCTTAGAAGGGGCTGAGCACGAGGTCGCGGGTTCGATTCCCGGCCGCGGCGGCCGCTTTTCTGATGGAGGCGAAAAGCAAAAACGCCCGTGTGTACGATATTTCGGCGCACGATAAAGATCCCCAGGTGGTCAAAATTAATCTGGAGCCCTCCACTACGGCGCGCCTCATCGCCTGCGTTGCGTCGGCGCGTTAAACCCCTCAATCAATCACTCTTAGAAGGGGAGTAATGCCGCGAACCATGCTCTGGAATTTTTCATTTGTGTTTTGCTTTTGCCGCCCGACTGCGCCGGTCTGTGTTATTGGTGTTGTGTGTGCAAGAGAGGCGCGCGTTCCTTTCTTTCTTTCTGTGCCGTATGTGTTATCTCGTCTGATAGGGAGAGCGTTCCGAACTAACGTGAACAGTCTAGAATAATCGTCGTTGATCTACAGTGTTCTGAATACAATTCGACTATTCCAGAAACCTTGGCGCCGAGTGATAAATTCCCACTGAGCATACGCCGCTACATTCGGAACGCATACACCAGTCTACGCAAGTTACTTTGTTGACTGCTGTTTCGCCGCCTGTGTATTCTTTGAGTTGTTAGGGGAGCACAAGTTCACCCCAATAAAGTTGTGTTTTCTTCAAGACTGCTGCGTCGTCTTTGGGTAATGACAATATTCTTAAACAGCCAGTGGCACAATGACAGGAGAAAAATCTTCGCGCCTAGCAAAGGGCATGAACTAAACGAAAGACATTTTGGTCCTTCTGTCAATCTGTCTCTTGGTTCATGCCCCGCCAAAGGTTATTACTACTCTTGAAGGAGCCGTTGGTCAAAACATTTCTGAATAACTAAATCCTGAAGCAGGCGTTATGTGTGTCAACAGTTTTCTACAAAAGCAAAAGATAAATTTTATTTTTGGCATAACATAAATACATGACTGGAACATTCACTGTTAGTTATTAAAGACTAGCGGAAATATCCGGCAATGCACGGATGGGCCACTAATGTAATTACGCGAATGTGTAAACAGTTTTGGATTTATCTCCTACTTGTCATAATTACGCAGCTCACAGTGGAGTCGTACTCAACTAACTCATGCCTGCTGTGAATGCACGGTATGCACTCTGACGCGTGTGGCTAGAAAAAGTGACTGGTACTCGTGCTCCATTGGAAATATCCCGATAATATATTTATAAGGATGGTTTTCTGAAAACATTACTACTAGCAATTAGTATATAGAAAGTCGTAGTTTTATAATAATTGACATGAGCTTCTACGAGACGTGTGTGGTTGCAGAAATTCCAAACATGTGGCGAGTGCTTTGCTACGCAGGAAAGTTGAACGGAATTCTACTTCGAAAGAGGTTTAATTTTATCAATCTTGCTCGCCTTTTCATATGCTTGTTCGACTAATGTCCCTCAATCAGCTTTGGGACGATTCCATGGGCACCATGTGTCAGAAGAACAAATTGAATATATCGTCCTGTGACATCAGATGCCACGGGACAGGTAGATGGACAATACTCCGCAGCTGCGCCATAACCAAAGACAATTGACGACGACGGCGAAGAAGGGGCTGCTGTACGTAGGATGCTGAAACTCCAAGTACAGCAAGAATCGGTTTTATTATCATTGAGGGATTTTAATCATCTTAAATTCTCATGGAAACCTGAATGGTGCCCTTCACGCAACTTAGAGGTGATTATTACAGCCTTACGTTGTCGAGTACCCAAGTTAAATGGGTGTTTGCACAGGTCTCGTCTGGCGCCAACAGCTCTGTGCAGCTATTGCAGCGAAGACGCGTCTGTCGATCACTACCTTTTAACATGCCGACGTTTTTCCCGACTCAGACGTCAGTCCCTGGAGGTGCCGCTTTACAGTTTGGGGATATCCCTAACAGTTCCGGCTATTCTATCGTTCGGGGCATCCGAAACGGGGTTCTGCCGCCGGGATGTATGTTCTGCCCTCCTGCGCTACATTGAAAATTCAAAACGATTCTCTTTATGATTGCGATTGGTCACCCTCGCTTTGATTTTTCAGGATTTTTTTTTCTTTTTCCTTTTTTCTCAAAAATTTTTCAAACCGGTCTAAATTATCTTTCCTAAACGTCTCGTGATTAGATAAGAATTCAATTCATTTTAACCATCCTCTGTTGATTGGCCGATCCCCTGATTGGGTATGTGCCATACCAAAAGGCGCACCAACAACAACAACAACCTTGCGGTGCCTCTCTTGTTGCCCGCATAAAAATATGGTAAACAGATTGTTCGCCTTCCCCATATTTCATTTCATCGTCCCTGCCGCAATGTAAATATATCAATGTGAAGTATCGTCTTTCTCATCCTCCTCGTCATCATCTTCTTATGATTCTTCATGAAACAGAACAGCAACTACCCACTAGGTTTACTGCAGGACGAGTGCCTCTGTTACCAACATGGAACCGCTCCTGTCCTGCGCTGCAGTCAAACGTTTGCCTTCAAAATTACCTATTTCCTCTCTCCATGTTGTTAGCCTTCCCTTCTACCAGATCCGTATCTGGATATACACTGTGTACTATGGTTGTCCACTAGTTGTCATTTCGCCTCTCTACGGGCCATTAGTGTAAAAGCTACATTTATTATCTCCAGCAATGGGGAGTTGGATAGCGTGCTGCTGGGCCGCCCAAAGCCTTCCCATGCGAAACTTCAAAAAATGAAGGAAATGCGGACTAACGCGTAACACTGGGACGTAGAGAAGCTGTACGCAACCTTCCCGACCATAACGACGGTTAAAATCCAGGATTTCAGCCGATTTGCTTCCACTATACTGTCGCATGGATTTTTTCTGCATCATTGTTATAAGTGTGACCTTCCTTCATTTTTTTCAAGTCATAATCCTTGGACATCACCTTGGAGGGGCGTGCGCTATGACGTGAATTACTCGCTCCCAGCTAGTGGTGCGGTGATTACGGCTAACGCTGGAGTCTTCCTCGTTCAGTACAAATGTTGTCACTATTACAAAAAATGGTTGAGTTTTTTTGTTCATCTTGACTAATCTCCTTTTTTGGGATGCTCGACTTGAAAAGCGTGCGTGGGGGACGCTGGGTGGTCGCAGCGAGGCAGGTACACAGGACCACTCGGCAGTTTCTTGGTTTTTTATCTGCCGGGCCGTCGCGGCTGTCCTGGCCCATCAACCTAAGTGGGTATGCTTGGCTTGAGAAACGTGCCCTGAAGACGCTGGGAAATCCCAGCAAAGCACGCAGACACGAGTGCTCGCATTTTCTTGGTTTTTTAACTTGCGGGCGATCCCCGCGAGGCATGCGCCCAAGTGTGCACGCTAACGTGCACCCGGCACTTTCTTGGCATTTTTAACTTAAATATACAAAATACGAAGTGGATTAGAAGTACCCTTCAGGTATACTCCTAGGTATCACCAACGTATTCGAATACGGGAACTCCAATGATACGATAAACAGCTTCGCTGTTAAAAAGTCTTCCAGAATCACTTCTCTGTGAGATAAAAACGCCCAACAAAGCAAGTTCAGAACCCTCTAATCGGGCTAAAAATCGCATGGCTGCAATTCATTACGTGCATAAGGTTTGAAACAGTATGAAGCAGTAGTTGGAAGCTGCATCGTTTGCGTCGTATTCACGGCTCCGAACAAACCTGCGCGCTTGCTCAGGAATGTCAATTCTAAGCTCAGCGTAGACAACACCTGCGAAAAGCAGCATGGCGGGCCATTCGTGAAGATAGAATCTCGGGTTGTTTACGACACCCCACTGGAGTGCAAAAAATGTTACATAAGCCATGAGGCCTCTTCATAGTCCACGTTCAACCTTAGCAGCGCTAAACAAGACACAAAGTGAAAGACCTGCACACGCACTGACAACTGTTTATTTGATTACAAAGAAGGGAACATATAGGCAAAATGTTTTGGAAGCGTAGCCCTGCACATGAACAGTGAAAAATTAAGCTAGTTGCAAACTAAGGGAATGTTAAAGGCAATGGAAGAGGCGATTGCGACTACTATTCTATTTTTTTTCTATGAGTGCTACTTACTGGCGGGTTGTTATACACCAGTGTCCCCTATTGTGCATTGAAAGCGCTTCAAAAACTTTCACGCGCGCACATCGAGCCTTGCTCTTGTATACCGCAGTTTAAAGAGAAAACGTACGAAGCAGGGCACTCCTCAGCCATTTTCTGGTGACGTTTCTATGACGCCACAGAATCTCTTTTCTGCGATTGGCAGGCGCGGACCTTAGCCAGTGCCAAAAAAACCCTGCCGTAACCGGCATGTAGTAAGTGAAACGATCCTGGCCAATCCCCCAAGTGGGTATGCGCCACAAACTGCGCAGGAGGCCGCCTGGTTCTTGCTGCGGCAGGACAGACAGACAGACAGACAGACAGACAGACAGACAAAGAACTTTACAGAGGTCCAGAAAATCCGTGGCAGTCTTAGTGACTGCGTCCTGCGGATGCGGGCCGCACTTGCGCAGGAGGCGGAAGTCCTTGTTCCTCCGCTCTCTCGCAAGCAATCTGGACAGCCCGGAGTTGAGTCATGTACTCTTCACTTTGTAGGGCTTCTTCCCACTCTTCTTCTGTTATAAAGTCACCGCGCGGTAACGCAGGGCATGGCCAGAGCATGTGGTTTAACGAGCATGTGGTGCTACTACATTTTCTGCAGTGCGGTTGGATGTCGTGTACGAAGTGGCTAAATAGGCTTCTCGAGGGGAATGTACCCGTTTGGAGCATTCTAAAGCCAGTGGACTCTGATCACTGAAGCTTGGTGTGCGGGGATGGATATTTCTTTCTCTCTAGCTTGTAGTGTGCCGTGATCTCGTGGAAAGTTTGTAGCGGATCTCTATAGTCTTCCCAGTCGCTGGTCGTCGAGCGTCCTACGCTGCCGCGGCGGGTGATTTCACGCGCGCAGTCGTGGGCCATCTCGTTGGCGTTGGGAATGTTCTCGTGTATTTCACGTCCCATGTGAGCAGGGAACCACGTAATGCAGTGATAGCAGTCCTCGCTTCTGTTGCTATTGATTCGCGCTGTTTCCTTGGCTATTGTTCCTTTGAGGAACGCACGGACTGCTGCCCTTGAGTCCGAGTAGATGTTCGGTCTCGAAGGGTCGGCCATAGCCAGGGCAATCGCCACTTGTTCTGCGGTAGCGGGTTTGTGGGTAACTACGGATGTTGCGTTCAGCAGTTTGCCAGCAGGGTCGGTCACGACCGCCACATATTTGTTGGAACGGCCGTATCGTGCTGCATCCACGAACGTCGACGTTCGCCGCCCTTGTGCAATTTTCAGTAGCGCCTTGGCCCTCGCCGCCCTCCTGCCTTCGGTGAATTGCGGGTGTATGTTGCGAGGGATGGGCCTGGTTTCGAAGGTCTCAATGGTTTTCCCATGGAGGTTTACTTGGTATGCTTCAAAATCTTCGGGGATGTGCCCCGTGGTGAGGAGTATGGCCCTCCCTGCTCTGATAGTTAAGAGTCTGCTTTTGGGCTTCCCTTTGTGCCTGGATGATCTCTGTTAGTTTGTTGTGTACACCCAGTCTTTCAATCTTTTCAGTGCTGGCTCTAATAGGGAGACCAAGTACCCTCTTGACGCATTTCCTAATGAGCGTGTCGACTTTGACCACCTCGGTTTTGGCCCAGTCTACCGCTGGTGCGACGTAGTGTACAAACTAAACATCCCCCTCGCGAGGGGCACGATCAAATGCAGAGTATTTCCGGGGGCACATGACGTTAAGTAGGTTGCGTTACGTTAATGTTGTTGCACTTCTTGCTGTTGGTTGTTGTATTGTAATTAAATGAGGAGACGTAATTACGTGGTCACGTGACATCATTTATTAGCAGGTGGGTATTACATCTGTTATTAGCAGGTGGGTATGATTATTGTGGCGCAGTGGGAAGAGCACCATGTACCTCGCGTTCCGCCCACAGGTAGTGAATGCGTTGTATCAGCAGTTTCTTGACGTAGTTTGAATGAGTCAATGATATAAGGCGCGTTCGTAGCATTCCATTCTGTGTCGGCTTTGTGGCGCAGTGCGTAGAGCATCATGTACCTTGCGTTCCGCCCGCAGGGTCGTGGGATCGAAACCAGGCGCCAGTAAGTAATATTTTTTTTTATATAATTAGGGGGAGGGGTGCGGACTACGATGGAGAACTAGAACGGGTGACATCTAGAGTTAGAGAAATGCTTTTTATTTAAAACGCGGTATATCAAGAAGATACAAAGGCCAGCACACGCGCGAACTTCGTGAAGCGTTTGCGATACGCAAAAGGGGATCGTCATGGGAACTGCCGCGTGAGTAGCACTCCTGGTATAAGATATAGCATATACTTATCGCGATAACATAGGCGATAACGCCTTCCGTTGCCTTTAACAATTAGTCTGTTGGCATATAACGCAATCTATTCACTGCTCATGCGCACGGCGGCTCTTCGAAAACATTTTTAAATAACCCCGTTTTTTGTGCTCAAATAAAGTCTTTATAGAGTACTTGTGTACATCTTTCTTTCATATTGTCCCCGGTTCCTCGCCGTTTCATTTCAAGACGTACCAACTTGCCCATCTAGAAACCGTTCTGCACAAATGACCATTTGCATGACCACGCCAATGCCTTTAATGGATCTGTTGGCGACCACCTTCCTCCGCATTGCAAAAGGCATGGCTACATTTCATTGTACGACAAATGCAGCATCTTCGGCCGATATCGGGGGCAAAAGGCACCCAAAATTTAGAGGCGGTAAGCATTCTGCAGCACGGCGATGATTTTGTTAGTGCTCGGAGTGTCTCGTTAACCGAGAAAGAGATTTGTTATCTGACACCTTAACAAGTGCGTCTCGTCACCACAGGTGTGTGTTTTTAGAAATGATTTGCGGTTTCGCCTGTTCCTACTCTCCTACCTGTCTTCCTTTTTTCTGCGTTGCTTTGGTGTTGGACCAGCATTTATAAATCTGACGCAGCGGTGCAAGGAAATCATTTTGTTGTTTGTAAAATAAAATATTTGTCTGCTCTCCATTCCATCCCGTTTGTTTCACTGCCCAATACTACCAAGATATGTACCATCCAGCTCAAGTTTCAACTCTATGGATATGCCCTGTTGCACGGGAATGATAGTGTTCCTGAGCGTAGGGGAGGTAGATCTTAGTATTGTTCGGGCAAATTAGTGGTAGACGTTGTCGCAAGGAGCACAAAATACGGGCGCACGTGCACCTTTGTCGGCACCTCTATCTCTTCCAGCCCGTTGTGCGCGTGTGTCCTGGCGACATCGTTACGTTTCTTGGTGTTTGGGGCATCTCATCGGGGAGGGTGATGCTTACTCTTTTATTCGATATAGTCGGATTGCCGCGACCGGGGGGTGGGGGGGCGTCAAATTCCGCTTCTTCGCTACTGTATTTGGGAGGGCCATGCACCAGGGAGATTTCCAGGACAGTGAATTATGAGAATGGCTGCTCCTACTATCTTACATTGGGAAGTCTGTGTAGACTCTGTTCTCAACATTTTGGACATTTCCTCGAATGAACTTGATCCTGAGATATCGCCTGCCATTGTGTAGGTTTGGATCTATGAATATCGTAGAGGATAGTATTTATGGACTATCGCTAGATCGGGAACATGTTCGTCATGGCATTTATACGTGTTTCTTTTTCGATCCAGGGTTGCCCATCTTCCGTACCATGGCCTGTCCGAAATTTGCTTCCCGAGCCACTCTATTGGTGCTACGAAAATGGTTTCACTCATTTCTTCAAAGCCGTTATGAACGTAAAATTTGAGGAGTTTGCATCACCATCATCACCGTCAACAACCAGCGCTTATTTAGGCCCATGTCAGGACGAAAGCCTTCCCCATTAACCTTCACCCGCTTGCGTCCTGCGCCATGTTCTTCTATTTGTTGCCTGCAGCTCTCCATCAAATTATTGGCATTCCACTTCTACATGCGTCTTTGGATAAACATCCTTTACCCTGGTACTCCGCCGGTTGCATTTCGTTCTAGTAACAATTGTGTAGTTGAAGGCCGCTTTTTATGCTGTCCTGATGATGGTGTTTGATTTCCTTCGGTGGGGCTAAGCATATGGCATAACAGGCTCTGCGATTTCCGGCTCATGATCAGTAGTGCTTAAGTAGTATCATTTTTTTTCGCTTATTTCTGCTCTTTTCTTCGTCATGCGTTTGGTAAAGTGGAAAATTGGGTACAGATTTCCGTTTTAACAATTGTGAGGTCGGCTCTGCCACTCGGTTACAGGGACATTCTGGCCGTTCTTACGGGACTGTTCGCTTGGACGACATCCGCACATATTAAAACGAACCTTTACTGGTCACACGGATGGCGTCTGTAACGCAAAAACACCCGACAGGAAAGCCAAATTTCTCTGGCGATGATGATGAATTGTCGTGAATGAAGTTAAAGAAAAAATGCTTCAGTGACCGGAATTAAACCTCGGCCCCTCGCGTTGTGTAGGTGACCCAGTCTCGTTGGCGGCATAAGTTCAATCAACCAATCGGTAAGGTGTTACGCTGCTGAGCTCAAGCACGCGGTTGCGATTCTTGTAATCACGGCGGCTGTTTTCCTGAGGGAAGTCGAAAACAATACCACCCTTGTGCAGTCTATCGCTTGCCTATTATAGCGCGAGACTGTTCAGGCAAAAGTTTTGCAGAAATCCCACGTTTTTTTCTCACGCAATAAAAGTCGGTTACTGCCTGTCCTAACGCCTTATACTATACAGTGTCGGATCGTTGCTTCCAGAAGCCTCTACGGGTAAATGATATACGTTAGAAAGGAATTAGTGTGCGGTACTTACTTCCCGATTTATATTTTCATATTTTCCGTTCATATGTAGGACAGAACCAGATATTTATTATAGAAGCAAGTACATCCCTATGGCCACTCTTTTAGATAATCAGATTTCAGGATAAACGAAGAGGAGTTATTTGAGTATTTGAGTATTTGATTTTTATTTCTTGGCGAAACCGAGTGGAGGCTGATACAAAAGGCGGACGTTGCCTGACAGGGGCCTCAGCCACCCGATATACAGCGCACATATTACAACGTCTGTTCACAAATTTAGGCATAATAGCGCAATCCTAATAGAGATATACCACAAAGCAAAGTGAATAATGCATTTTCTATGTATTATACAAAGCATAGGTCTAGAATTCAAAGAAGGATCACAGTGTACACATAAAGGCAGTAATGCGTTCGCATGATGTTTCATCAGTTACACTACTATGTCACAATTATTTATGAATATATGTATGTTTGTAACTGTTTTTAGTTTCCAGCTTTAGGGGAACATGTAGACATATATTTTAAACCCTTAAATATATATCACTATTGCAAGCGTTTTGCTTATCTAACACTTCTTTGATCTGTTCATTAAACGTAACTTCTCTGGTGTCAAAGTTTATTTTTCTCCAATTTTTTTTATTTCAGTTGACTGTTACAGGAAAGATTGCTCACCATAGTTCGTTCTTACTTTTGGAGTGTCTCGTATCGTATGCCTGAGATTGTAGCCAGAAGATATATTGTTAACTTGATTGTGGGTCTTGGTTATCAAGGGTGTGCAAAACCTTCATGTATGAGATTTATTCACCTCGAAGCATTCAATATTCCGTAAACAAAAGACTTGTCCTCAAATCTGTGTATGACCCATGATAGTTTAAATATATGCGCAAAATTCTTTTTTTGCAATACAATGAGCCTGTTATAATTAGTTTTAGTTGCGGTCCCCCACACCAAAATCCTGTAGCATAGATTCGAATAAATGAGAGCATTGTATAAGTTTTGTTTTAACCATAGTGGAATCAAATGGCCGATTATATATATGAGACCTATACTTTAGAAAGTTATTTGGACAGGTGTGAAATATGCATATTCCACGAAAGTTGCTCTTAAAACCAAACGCCTAAGAACTTCTGTTCTGTCACTCGGTTTACCATGGTTCCGTTGAATATATTCGGGATTTCTTTCTCGGCGTTTTGATTGTACGGCCTAAATATCATGTAAGTTGTCTTCGTAGCGTTAAGTTGCAATTTATTATCTACTAACGAATTTGATAATTGTTCCAAGTAAACATTTACCATTGAATGAAGTTTAATTATATTATCAGATGTGAAGAATACGTTAGTGTCATCCGCATACATTACAAGTTCTTGCGGACATTCTCTATTTATGATGTCATTTACATAAACTATAAACAGTAACGGGCCTAAGTTGGAGCCTTGCTGGACACCTTGTTTTAGCTGTAATATGTCTGATGCAATAGAGTTTAGTTAAACAAACTGCTTTGTCTTAGTTATATAGTTTTTTAAAAGGTTACCTGGCACGCCACGTATTCTATATCTCTCCAATTTATTTCGCAAAATATTATGATCTATCCAATCAAATGCTTTTTTAGGGTCTAAAAACAGTCTAATTGTGAAACGCCTGTTTTTAATGTTTGCAATTCTTTTATCTTTATGTACAGTAATGCTTTCTCTGTTAAATTAGATTTTTGAAGTCATATTGATAAATCGAAATTATATTGTGTTTAAGAAAAAAAGTCGATAGTTTTTTATGGATTACTCCCTGAAATACCTTGAAAAAAGCTGTCGGGACAGAAATTGGACTGTAATTTGATAACTTGTCGTTTACTCCCCCTTTACGAATCTGCGTCACTCTAGCAAGTTTAAGTTCCTCAGGAAAACCCCCGGTGGAGAGGAGTAGATTAATAATGTACGCTTTGCACATAATAATGTACGGTAGAATAATAATGTATAAAAAAACAGTTTTCATTCAGTCTACGAAAAGCACTCTTTTTGTGCTGCTTTCAAGTCACCATCACCGTGTTCTTCGGGCAGAAACTAAGTTGGCATGCTAGAACACCAGCAAGAAACGAGGTGTGTGGCAAGGTAGATCTGTATGTTTCTTCATTTCGAAGTGATATCTGATATTCCTGGGGATGGCGGTTGGCCATATCTTAGAACGCTCTATTGCGAGCGTGCAAGAAGCAGCTGTCAATAAAGCTATATATTCTTCCCTGTGGTGAAATACAGCGTGTTTTGGGTGTCCCAGTTGTTTTAGACTGTTACATAGGAGGTATATGACATATCATGTTCGGTGCAATATGAGATGCCATCTATGGACCGAAAAAACCGAACCTGAGTTAGCGCTGCGCTACTGAACCATCTTACCGCTCATTTTTTGCGTTGCGTGGTGCCCTGCACCATCTCACGGGTGAAGCCGGCTTGCTAAGTCCTCGCCAGGGAAACTTTGACAGCGGGATACACAAAGGATGTGTTGCCCAGTTCGCTGTGTTGGTGTGTCATATCATTCAATTCAACGCTGGTATCTTCCTGTATGTTTTCGCGCTCGGCAGCTGCAGTCCTTGCACGGGCAACTAGGTCTGCGGGCAGCCATTGCAGGCAATCCGGGTTTCTGGTAGTCAGTTACGGTAGCTTTCGCGTCTTTTTGGCACGACATGTTTTGTCTATTAGCGTAGCGGCGCCGAGCTGCTGGATGGTGAACACGCCTGGCGCATGTGCTGTAAGGACGTTTCTCATTACCCACTTCACCATTTATCGACTCCGCTGTTGTACCAGTCCACTAAAACATACGATAAATTCAAGCTTCTGCTTTATGCCTGCCCCGTAGAAAAAGTCAATTACCAGAGTATCACGTTGCACGAAACAAGCCGACAATCAAGTCCGCGCAGTGTAGTAACGTGAACATTGATGTGTGGTATTTTATGTGCAGTTAAGTAGCGTCATCCGACAATGGCGGCTTATCACAGCAGCCTTTGTTCATGCTTGCTTTAAATCACGCGTATTAATTCTTCTTTTGCTAACGGAACAACCACGGTGCTAAAGGGAAACTGAATTAAAGTGTTTTACACATTTTTTTTGAAAGACCCGCCGCGGTGGCTCAGTGGCTAAGGCGTTGCGCTGCTGAGCACGAGGTCGCGGGTTCGATTCCCGGCTGTGGTGGCCGCTTTTTTGATGGAGGTGAAAAGCAAAAACGCCCGTGTGTACGAGATTTCGGCGAACGTTAAAGATCCCCAGGTGGTCAAAATTAATCCGGAGCCCTCCACTACGGCGCGCCTCATCGCCTGCGTTGCGTCGGCGCGTTAAACCCTACAATCAATCAATCAATCAATCAATCAATCAATCAATCAATCAATCAATCAATCAATCAATCAATCAATCAATCAATCAATCAATCAATCAATCAATCAATCAGTTTTTTTTTAAACTACACTGGGTTTTAATAATGCCCAAAGCGCAAAAAAACAAACATACATATGCAAGGGAAGAAACACGAGCTGCTTGCTGTGAACAGCATTAGGGTTTACCTGAAACCATTCTCCCTCAGCTGATTGATTGATCAATTCCCTGATTTATCGATCGATCGATTGATATTTTAAATATTATTATATTGTTTTTCTACAATAGTAACTATTATTATTATTAATTAGAAATGCTTGCCTGCTTGCTTGATTTATTTATTTTTTGAATACGAGGCCCAACGCGCTGACGCTAGACTGGGGATGAGATGCACCATAGTGAAGGACTTCGGATTACTTTTTACCGCCTGGGGATGTTTAACGTGCTCCGAAATCGCGAACGCATAGCGTTTCGTCATTCGCTTCAATCAGAAAAGCGGCCGCCGTGGACAGGAATCTAACCCGCTTTCATGAGCTCAGCAGCACAACGGCCTAGCCACTAAACCACCACAGCAGTTCCGTCTCCTTTTGGTTTTAGCTAGAATCGATGTGGTGAGGCGCCAAAGAACCCTAAAAAAATTGACTAAGAAACATGTGTTTTAATGTCAACTGCATTTTAAAAAAAGTTCTATACGCGCTCCATTTCAAAGCACTCGCTGCCGTTGAAATTGCTCTTGCGCGAAGTTGTGCTGCGTGAAGTGAGAACTTTTTGCATTTCAACAACTCAAATCATTATTGGCGCACTTTTAAGTGCGAATGCACTTCCTAGTCGAGCCTACTTCGTCCGCCGCCGTCCGTCCGCCCGCAGCCTAGCAACGGAGCTAGCTAGCGTGCCTAGCAACGGCGCCGGATTTTCGACGCGTGAGGGCGCTCGCGTAGCGCCTCCTCTCCCCCCTCGCCTACTCTCCAGCTCGCAACACCCTCTCTCAGCGCGCCAGCCAGGCCACTACACTATATAAAAAAATAACAGCATCCGACGCCCAGTTTCGATCCGAGGACGTTGCGGCCGCAGCGCGACGCTCTACCGACTAAGCCACGGAAGCCACGCTGATTTCAGAGTTAGGAACGCTCCTCATATCTTTAACGCATTCAAACTACGTCGTCAGCGGCGTTGCGTTGGCGACTCAGCGGCGTTATAGCGGCTTGATAACTGCGTGGTGTACACGTCATACTACAAACCCGATGGAAGAGATGGAAGAGAAGGTGGCGAGGCGGTGGGCTTCGGTTGCCGAGCGCAAGCGCCGCAAGCGGGCCGACAACCGTGCATTCGCACTTTCACATTCTCCCCCTCGGGGAAATGCGGGGGACTTTTAAAGAGGTAGCACATTGGATTCACTGATAATATGAGTGCGTTAAAAATTATGAATGCGGTATTCATGTCTAGCCCTTGTTGAATATGTGGCCTTTGATTAGGAAGATTCTAAACAAAACTGTACAAAACTAAACGTCAGCCATGGTGGCATAGAGGTCATTGACGAGACTTTTATTGTATGCAGGAGTGCTCAATTTCTTATGTATTACCTTTGTCATCTTTCTAGCTGCAATGTTTTGTGTCCTGTCGCACCAACAAACGGAATTGGTCACTTCTGTACATTTCATCCCATAATGTGACATGTGTCTGCTGCCAGCCAAACAATTCTCCGTTCGTGCGTCCTCTCATGAAGTTCTTCGGCTGGATATACTCTCCTTGGTGGTGGATCGGCGAGAGCCAAGAGGAAACGTTCCATAAGCTGATTTAGTATACAGATGTCTTTTAAACTCAACCTACGCCTCCTTCGACATTCGTTCGTGAGAAAGGGAATGACATCATAGACATCACTTTGTGGGCCTTTACGGGTTCTTTTTAACGATAATGCATCCGTGACTTTTGAGGTTCATTCCGTGAAATAGGAAAAACATGAAAGGAGTAGTTACAGAGAATCTTCGTTTTATCGTGGTGAGCATGTCGTGACATCAGATAAACACTTTTTTCATAGCTGTGAAGATTGAAATTGATTTAAAATTTCTTTTCAAATCAGTGAAGTTCAAACTTCCAAGACATCCACACACAGAGTACGCTATCTACACACCTACATCAGTTTTGAAATTTCGAGGCAGCAGTCTTCCAAATGACTCTGCAGGGGCGAGGAGAGGCAGAACAAAGCAGCTATCGGCATAGGCGCCTTCGCAAGTGGAATCTTCACTCACCGGAAAGGAAAAACCTACGCAAAAAGTTTATTTCAGGGCGTCATGAAAGCGTCTTCACTATGTACACAACTTTTTGTAATAAAAAGTGAAACAGAAGGCATCGATGCCAGGGAAAGGTGTTTAGATATTGGTTTTGTGTAAAATATAACTACAGCAATATGGTTGCTATTTTAACGCAAAAGGACCACATATGACATGGAGTGTAGGTGTGTTATTGTTGAACGTGTGATTGCTTGTGCTTTATGCTTTATTGAGTCCATAAATCATCAACGCAGCTGAAACACCCTGCACTGTGTAATTTTTTTATGGTCACAGTATGTTGCCTGACTAACTGTGTTTTTAATATCTCTTGAAATCAGACGAACCTCAGGAAAACTTCACTGAAACAAACACTGAAGAAAAAAGTGTCCACTGATATTTTGTTTCATTCGATACTCAGGAAATTTATGCTGAAAAATGTGTTTGCCCCAAAATGCCCGTATCGTTTACAGCAAAGCTGTCTATGGCTAGGTTCGAGCAGATCGTCTCCGGCAACATACCAATGTACACAAGAATCGCAAGCGAGCGTAGCGTCACGTTGGGGCGCCCATTCAAAAACGCGGGATTGTAAAACTGCGCCACATTTTCAACGTTTGTAAAAACTCATTAAATATAAAAACATCTCCAAGGGTCTTTATATTCTAAAACAGGACGTCGTATATTTTCCACGGATCAATTTTTTCCAAGCAATGCATTAGTGTTTAGACGCGAAGCCGACTTTTACGAGATAGTTGTAAGCTTGGTCTTAGTTTGATGGTTTTCCCACTTTCAGCGTTGCATAGCGAAGCACGTCCATCTACGGAAGGAGTATGATTATAGAAAGTGGCTGTAACTCCTTTTCTATTGCAACTATTCCAAAACAAGTTTTATGATAATCAGACGACTCCTTCAAGCTAAGACGACTGTAAGATTACGCCGACATTAATATACTTTTCAACATTACATATATCACAGCGGAGCTGTAAATTTTGTTGAATTCTCGCTGGCTGTCAATACATGGGATTCTACGGCAGCGAAAGAGATGGCCCCATGTTTGTCCACCAGAATAAAACTAGTTCTTCAAAGTTTCGTTCATGTGATTACCCAGGCGGTTTTCTCAATCACAAATTACAAACAAGCGTGTGTTGCTTCGTGCACTCGTTAACTACTACGACCCGGTCAAATCATATATTTGCTCACATTCAGGCTCGGCACAACAGGTTTGCTGGTCGTCTTTCTTGAAGGACCGGAAAGGCAATGATTTTTTAAGTTTCTTTTGTGGATTATGGTCCTCACTTTTACACACTGATTTTACCTCCGTATGGGTAATGTTAGCCTTAGCTGTAGCTTATGGCCCACCTTTTAGGTGCAGCATTGCCGACGTCGAGTACTTGACATGTTATATCTACCGCCATACCTTTAGCCATGACAAACACACTGCCTGCATGACAAGCTGCACTCTCTGCACTGCTATTAATGTGAAGCTGATATTGGGAAAGTGTTCGATATACAGTATCAAGCTGTTCCGCGCACGAAAGCATACTGTAAACTAAAAGATGCAGCGAGTTCATAAATAGTTTCAGTAAATCTGCCTGTGGGAAATGTGGATAACACGGTGGGAAATGTGGATAATCTGAAAGATTGTGTGAGTGACAAATAAATATCTCGTTTCATCTATATGCATCAAGTTGGCCTAATTCCTCAAACATACAGGGGTTCTAGTGACATTGCCGCGGTAATTGTCCACCGGCAGCCAAAAGATTCTACACACCATAGGAATACATGTCAGAAAGAAAAGTTTCATTGCTTCACAGGGATTTTTCGTCGAGCCCAAGACTGATCATCAAAATCCCCATTATTGCAGAATAATTTAATTTGGTCAATATTTAGCTTGCAACTTTTTTGGGCTCGCATCCAATTTTTTCACCGTTCAGGGGTTGCCATTATGCGTATAAAAAGAGAAATTTAAAGGAATTGAGAAAAAGAGTTGAAGAACGCAGGTAAAGAAAGACCGGACAGTGAGAGTAGCAATAGCAGGTACGCGTACAATATACGCAGCGCGTTCAGAAGTCAGTAACACTAATATTTAATCTATACACTACCTTAATTCCACCCTAACTCTTCAACTCTTACATAATGATATTGTTCGTATTGATTAAGGCGTTAAATATATTATCGATGCTGACGATCGCACACTGCTTATTTCCGGCAATGACACTAATGGTACAATAGATAGAAGTAATGACGTTTTATCAAAGCTATCCACGTGGGTGAAACTGAATAGGCTTAACATTATTCCTTAAAAAACTGCAGCGGTTATCGTTACAGCTAAAAATAAAAATTTCATGTTAACTAGAAGCCCCCCCCCCACCTAGATTCCATTGAGTTGAAGTTGTTTCCGAATTTAAAATTTTTGGTGTATATTTTTCCTCACACTTAGGTTGGGACGCTCGTATAAATTACCTGTCTAAGGAACTATCCTTAATTACGGGTGTTTTATCTCGCTGTCGTTTCTATTTTTCGCAGAAATTAAACATTAACATATAGAACGCCCTATTTAGCTCACATTTAAACTACATTTCATTTTTTTCGGGTTTACAACTACACATACAATCCTCAAAAGGCTTTTAGTATTGCAAAAAAAGAATTATTCGACATATAGGAAACATGAAACCTCAGGCCAGTAATTTAGGCTTATTTCAATTATTGTTAATGTTACAAATATGTATCACTATCGCCAATGAAGCTGCCATTTTTTTCCCTGATTTGGTAATCAACCGGTTAGCAGGCTTCGCATCACTACAAAATAGAAATATTCCTGTTAATACCAGAAGTAATGACACTTGGGCCATCCCTCAGTTTCTCAAGTTTTAGAAATATCAAGCGCTAGCATATAACATTCCTTAATTAAATCTTAACAAATTCTCTGAAGTTTCAGGCCTAAACCGCAAGTAATTGGAGTCCTATTTCATACAGATTTAAAATTAGTCTACCTCTGCTTGCATGTGTAATGTCTGCCGATATCGTTGCTTCATGAATAAAAGACGCGACTTCGGCGAGCGGTAGTTCTGTGTAAATGAAAAGTAAAAATGTGTTCGTGACTCGTTCTTTGAAATTCTCTTATTATTTTGTATTGTTTTGCAAAAATAAGAAAAAAAAAACACTTGAAAAAAGAATTCAAAGTATTTTTATGGTCTGCTCACTGTTTTTTATGTGCACACTGTAAATAGAATCTGATTGTGCGGTTACCTAGTGTTTTTTTATACTAGTTCCTTTTGAGCATTGTGTCGATTTGCCTTTGCAGGTGCGGTCGACAAAAACTGGTGCTAATAAGTTGTGCGAATTGCATTTGTTTATTTTTGTTACGCAGCCATGTTTTTTTTAATCTAAAAACGAAACTGTTTGGATCTGTTGTAAGTTGTTGTACGGTAATCTGTTCTTGGATCTGTTGTTGGATCCCTGCATTGTTGTAAGTTGCAAAGAGTGCGTAAGTAGTTTTCTGTATTACTGTAATGGTGTTTTACAGGAAGTTTTGTATTTTTGCTATATTTGATACAGCACTTGCTTTGTGTATTATCATGTTTTGTTTCTGTTCTGCCGCGGCCTCGAAACGGTCTCCTGGACCCAGGCAACCTGTTTGTTTTCAGCTTTTAGCCCTGGCGCCTATCCAGACAATCTTCTCGAAGATAAAAGATGAATTGAATTGAATAGTATATGAAGTGTTCCAAATTCCCCAAAGAAGTGGGTGTGACGATTGGCCAGCACAGTTGGGAAAAGTGGCCCACGCACTATCGCCGGAACCATGTTCCACCTCCAGCCTTTGTTTCTAATTCCTTCACGTCTTCGCGCGCCAGTGCGTGGTCAACTTTTCCCAAATGTGATGGCAAATCCTCACAATCACCACCCACATCAAGAGGTTGTTGCGCTCAAACAACCTGTTCAGACGTTTCGGATGTCGTCCGGGGGGAATGATGCGAAGCGTTCAGCGTCTTTCACAGCACGTACACACACACGCGCGGGGATAGTTCAAAGTAACGGGTACAAATTACAAAAAACACACAACGGTTCATAAAGCAAATGCAGGGATAAATTTTAAGCAACAACCACGCATCACTCTATCCACAACAAGTGAAAAATTCATTGCAGCCGTGGGGGAAAAAATAAGGAAAGGTAAATGGATACAGTCAGGGTGCGGACGAGTGACTTATGTAATCGGCTCCAATGTTCTCCCTGCCCTCCATGTATTCCACAACAAAATCGTATTCCATTAGTGCCCGGCTCCACCGTAACCTACAAGTGTTGATGTGCTTTAACGAGTTTTTATAAGCTAGGAGCTGGTCGTCAGTTTGCAGTATGAAGGGTTTCCCAAATAAATAGACGTGAAACTTCTCTACGGCCCATATGAGCTCAAGTCCTTCTCTTTCTATCGTGGAGTACGCAGCGTCACGAGGTAGGAGACATCGGATCGCATAAGCAAAAGGGTGCGTGATTCTCTCATGCTTCTGCAGGAGTACGGCAACAATGCTGGACGAGGAAGCATCGGTCTGAAGGATGAATGGTTCTGAAAAATCAGGAGCCTTGAGAAGGGGCTCCTTGGAAACCATCTGTTTTAGAGTGTTGAAGGCCGCTTGCTGGGCGTCGCCCCAGACGACTTGACTCGGTGCTCTCTTCTTTGTAAGTGCCGGCAACGGATGGCACACTTTGGCGTATCGAAGGACAATATCTCGGTAGTAGCCCGTTAGGCGTAAGAAAGAGCTCACCTGTTTCTTCGTCTTGGGGCGTTGCGCAGCCTGAATTTTTTCAAGCGTCTCTACCTGAGGCTGCATAATTTTCCACCCTCGACCCCGCATAATTATCCACCCTCGCAACGCCGTTGAAGGTACAAAGGCCTGCATGGCCGTACTCCGAGACGTCATCCTTCGAGCTGCTTCTTCCTTCCTTCGGCGTATTGCGCACGAATCCAGCAAAGAATATCGTACTAGTAAGCACGCCGAGTCTTGCGCGAGCAGAAAAACGCAAGGCTATTGCTTCTCTCTCCCTCTATGACCGAGAATACCCTACCACCTCTCATGCCGCCAGCCCTGAAGGTACATCCCAAAGGGTCATTCATGGAATCCTCGCCTTCGACACCCCCGAAGATATCACAGCAAGCATCACACACTCGGGCAACTAGACAGCGCTACAGGCGCGCCGCATGGGTCGCACCAACACCGTCCTTATTGTATTTGAAGGCTTTCGGGTGCCACACTACCTCTACTACCAAGGATCAGAGTACCGCTGCCACATCCTTCGAAGAAAGACGGAAGCCGGCCTACCATGTGGGGCTCTTGGTCACCGCGCCGATGTCTCTCCCAATCCTGACCATTCTCGCTGCAAACCGTGCGGTGTCCAAGCCTCTACAAGTGACCAACACTCATACGAACCCACATGCATGGTGTGTCGAGGCCGCCACGTAATGGGTGATAAACAGTGTAAGCAACATTTCCAGCCACCAATACACCGTTCACATCCACGCAACTCCTGCACACAGCGGCAAGTTGGCGCTGTTTTCACTGACACATCTAAGCCATGGGCTCGAGACGTTTGCGAAAAACTTGTCACCCCTCCAAAAACGACAGCAGCCACTCAACAAGAAGCCCCGTCCCCAGCACCTCTCCCGCCGAACACTTCAACATGCGAGCAGAGTGCTGGAGACTCACGTAAAAAACTCCTCAGCGCACTTCGGGCCATCACCCT
The DNA here is from genome assembly GCF_048455015.1 of Haemaphysalis longicornis. NCBI lineage: Eukaryota > Metazoa > Arthropoda > Arachnida > Ixodida > Ixodidae > Haemaphysalis > Haemaphysalis longicornis. The sequence goes on from NW_027526335.1 coordinate 160,619,272, forward strand.
AGGGTAGGCTGGTTAGCTGTGGCCTCCCGCTCTCTCCAAGCTAACAAAATAGTACACCTTAAAGTATTACTGGACATGGTCCTAGCTGAAAACGAAATCTTAAAAACTGAACTCAAAACTCTCGAGGCATTAATCAACAGCTTTGCTCTTCCCTCAACCTCCACCACGCGAGACGATGCGATGGAAACTCAATCCCCCTCTACACCGAAATCATAACCGAAATCCCTCAGGCCCTCGACTAACACCACTTCTCCCCCTTCTCCACCATCTGCTCCTCCACTCCACGCAACCTCCCCCTCGCCCGACAATGCAATCGATAACGAATTCCACCCTGCCGAGCTCCAAGCGCCCTTTTCTGCCACACCCACTCCAGAATTCATCACTAAAGAGGAGATTGAATCACAAATGCGAGAACTTCCTGCCAGTCTAGCCGAAACGATACCTAAACAATTAGAACCTTTTGCCGAACTGGTAGCGACACTCCGATCTAAGATAACAGACTTCAATTCTCGAATGACTATTTTTTGAAGCCAATTGTTCACGACCATCCGCATTATCCAAAAACTCTTCCAAACACTAAGACCGACCAAAAACCCCCGTCACTTCTGATAATGGAGGTACAGAACATTCTTAACTGGCAGTGGAATAGCCGGGAATATCGCCGCAAACGTGGCAATCTCCAGCACCACATAGACTCTAAAACATTAGGCCTATTCCAGATGTCATTTGCCTGCACTAGACGGGCTGGGTAGCAACATTATCCGGGTACAAATCCTTTCCAAACAGTGACCCCCGTCCTCGTGAAGCGACCATCCTCGTGCATCGTAACCTCCCAGTAATACAACACAAGCTTCACCTTTCCAGATACATCGACCATGTTTTCATTGAGTTCATTCTTCGATCCAGTAAACGACAACAAAGTGTGTTCATATTAAACATATATAGCAGCAACCGACTACAACACCGTTTCCACGTACACTTTAAGCAAGCTATCACTCTGGCAGGAACACATCCCCTAGTAGTAATAGGCGATTTTAACGCCCACCACCCCGCCTTTGCTACCCAAGAGAAAATGTCAAAGGGCGGCGTCTGTGGTTAGACAGACAACAAGAAGGTCTCACCTTACTCACAGACCCCGCATACCCAATTCGCTTAGGAAATAGCGTTTGCAAGGACACCTCTCCCAACCTCACCTACACAAAAACACTCATCCCTCTCCCATGTGGTCTAACACGCAAGCTCTTCTAGGCAGTGACCATAAAACTATTAAAATGGTAATGGGACTACCATAAATACGACCCATTCGAAATAAACAGGCCAGAATAATAAACTGAGACAAATTCAGGGCATAAAAAACCGGGCATGAAACCCCCAATGCCCTGATCACCATCGCCAACCTCGCCAGGTGAGAAGAAGCTCTACACGAACGCCTACGCAACTATGCAGAAACAATATACATCCCAGCAGATGCCCCAGAGCCTGACTCCAAGCTCGCCAACATGCGGCAAGCAAATGCTAGTCTCCAGAAACGCCTCTCTAAACAGCGGCACAATCGAACCCTTGAAAGGGGAATGGCTACTCTCGACCGCGACATTGAAAAATACACTCTTCCACTGCTCAGTCATACCTGCCATTCCGCATGCGAGGCTTTCAACTCGCACTTCAATCATTCGCAGACGTGGAACATTTTCAAACACCTTATTGACCCCTCTTCCACACGCACCACACAAAGCCAACTCGTACCCCACATCATACATTATTTCTCTGGTACTGACACCGAACTCCTCGATCATATTCAGAATAAATATGCTCCTGCTTGCGCCAAACTAACTCATTCAAGTTAATGTGGGGATATCAACCCAGAGCTGGACGCACCCATAACAATGGCGGAGGTGCGCGCCGCCATCCAACACCTTAAAACCAAATCATCTCCGACAAAATAACTAATAAGCTACTTCGAAATATCGACTACCCTACCGTCGCCGAACTGACTACACTTTTCAAATAATGTTGGGAGAAGAGGGAACTCCCACCTCGATGGAAGACAGCCAAAACCATTCTTTTTTCCCAAACCGGGGAAGCAGCCACACGTCGATCACCTCCGACCTATATTAACATCGTGCCTAGGCAAGCTCTCACAGCACGTCGTTGTCACTCGGCTCAACAGTCACATCGAAAAGCACCACCTACTCCCTCACTATATGATAGAGTTCCGACCCCATCTCGCTACTCAGGACGTCATGCTACAATTAAAACACCACACAGTAGATGCTCGATTCTGTTCCACACATAACACCAAGGCGATCTTGTGCCTCGATTTAACTTGAGCGCTCGACTCCGTTAGCCACTCCGCAATCCTGGAAGGGGTAGCCGCTGCTGGAGTCGGTGCGCGAGCATACAACTACATTTGTAATTTCGTCACGGGTTGAACAGACACACTCACCCTTGGTCAATTGACTACACCCCCATCCCCCTCGGTAGCAAAGGTACCCCCAAGGACGGGTTCTTTTCCCCCTTATTTTTATTTTTCCCCCCTATGAGGTCTACCCCCGCTCCTCGACGCCATCCCTGACCTACACCACAGCATATACGGCGACAACATCACGTTGTCGGTTACTAGAGGATCTGATGGTCACATCCAAGATACCCTCCAAACGGTAACTGATGTCGTCGAAGCGTAATCTGCCTCTCGCGGTCTGTCCTGCCCCCCCTCAACAAAATGAGAGCTTTTTCTATACAGACCTAAAAGACCAGGTAAACTACCACTTTCCCTACTCCCCTTCATCCAAATCACTGCCTCTAACGGCCAACTGATCCCAATAGTTGACTGCATCATGATTGTAGGTCTCCGTATACAGGCAAACAGGCATACTTTAGGTACTCTCCGTGCCCTAGAAAAAGGGGTTTACCAGACTACGCGATTCATCTCTCGCAAAGCTACCAGACCTCAAGGAGTGAAAGAAAAGAATTTAGAAAGTCTCGTACAACCCTTCGTCATGAGTCGCATAGCATACATCACGCCCTTCCTAAACCTCAAAGTCAGCGAAACGCACAAAATTAAAGCTATGATACGTAAATCATACAAACAGGCCCTAGGTCGCCCCGTTAGACTCTAAACTGACAAACTACTCTCGCTTGGTCTTTACAATACACTAGACGAAATTATCGAAGCCCAACGGGTCTCGCAACTTGAGCGACTCACGAGGTAACACTGGACGCCACATTTATCAGACTCTTGGCATCAGTCACCCCACTATTTCTGACACCCACGCCCACATTCCAACATTCATTCGAGGCCAACTGGTAATGCACCGCCTCCCTAAACACATGCACCCGGTTCATAACGAGGAAAGGCGCCGAGAGAGAGCACAGGCTTTACAGAAGCAACACCCCTCCAACCCACGTGTAGCCTACGTGGACGCTGCAGAATGCCCAGGACGCGAAGCCATGGCAGCGGCCGTAGTTGATTCATCTCACTGAACTTTAGCCGCCCTCTCATTCCCTACTCAATTTCCAACAGTACGCGAAGAAATGGATATCGCTCTTGCAATTACTTCCAGCCCAAAGATTACTACTAAAATAAGCAACTCCAAATCAGCCATTACCAATCACTCAAGCGGGCGAGTTGACCCCCGAATATTACGCCTCCTGCTGCAGGCACGCAAATCCCGAAACAAAAAATATATATCGTTTTGGCATCGGGCCACTCCGACCTCCAAGAAAATGATTTGGCACACAAGGTTGATCAAGAACTGGTAATCCGAGAGCCCAGTGACGCTTCAGAATCTCCTCAACCGTTTTCCCATAGGGACAGGCTCTTGACCTACCGATCGGTACTCCATCAGTACCGAATGTCCCGAGCTCGCTTCGCCACACCCGACACCTCCCTCTCCCGCCGCCACGCTGTTGTATGGCGCCAACTGCAAACATTCAATTTTCCCACCCCTGCCCTCCTATCACTCTACTACCCCGAATTGCACTCTAACCGGTGCCCTCTTTGCCAACAATATGCTGACCTACCACAAGTAATTTGGTCCTGTGAAGAAAAACCCCTTCAAACTCTTAAACAGCACCCCATTTTATTACAAATTACGAACGAGGAGCAGGGCGAGGCCACGCGGTTCAGCAAAGACCATATGACCAAGTCCTAACTAGCCCAGGTGGCCAAAGACGCTGCAGAGATCCACATGAATCCTGCCGTCGCCGGAAGGACACTGAAGTTGACCTGAAAACGTTCCCACCCGTGGCAACAATAAAGTTTAATCTGATCTTATCTTGACAGAAATGTCCTTGATATCCCAGCAGGGTTTGACCGGAGAGTTTCCAATCCGCATATCACACACTAAACACATACTTAAGCCACTACCCTGCAATATGCATCCAACATACAATGCGGGCAGAAGAACACAGAGGGCACGAGCGCTGGAGAAGCGTCTTCCAATCCACCAAGATATCCACTACGTGAACGCTGCCAAATACCGCCAGCATGACGCATACGCGGTAGCCCTGATCAACAGGCCCAACCATGGAGGAAAGAAAAGTTTAGAAGGAAGCGTCACGTGACAATCGTGAAGCCTAGTCATAGAAAATAAAAAGGAAAAACTGATGGGAGTTCCACTCTCACGTGACAGGCAAGCGGTAGTTCTTTGCGCCTCATGTGGCCCTTCGCTGACGCTGCGTGCGTGCGTCTATCCGTTTAGTTGCCGAGCCATCCGCGTCGGTCCGCGTATTCGAGTTTCGGCGACGTGTCGTTGCGCGCCGCTCTGCCTGCAACCCGAAAGGCGCAGCGGGCTGATTGTGCGGGCAAAGTGGTCGGACGGGAGAGGCAGAAAACATCTTTGTTTATTGAGCTTTCGGACCCGTCAAAGTTCACGCCGCAGTCGGAAAGTTGTGTGCCGCCGCGGCGTGCAGAAGTGGAGATGATCTTTTAAACTTTGCCGCTCAGGCACAGTTGAAAAGATCAGGCGTTCTAGGTAAACAACCATTTATTGCCAAGGCGCAGTGAGTCCCCACTTCAGCAAGGTACCTCCCAGGCGTAATCTAGCATTCGTTTTTTTTCATATACGTATCGCACCGATTGCGCGGACCTGAGCGGACAAACAGCCCGCGTACTGCTTGCGACGCGGGGTGGTGACACTCAACATAAGGGTTCTGAATCCTTTGTTTTCCAATGCATTGAAGTAGATAAAAACGTACCACCACGCCGGAGCACAGAAAAGGCGAACGTATGCAAAAGCGCGTGCGAGCGAAACCAAAGTTAGTCTCACCACCTGCGAGCCGACACGGCACTCGTCACGCGCGATAACTCAGCAGAATGCCAAACGCAATCGTCACAGCACACCTGGCAAACACCGCGCAGCCGTAGGCCGCTCCGTGCTTGTGAATGTTTACGGCGGCGCGTTCGAGCGATCTAACGTCAGAAGTGAAATTCGGCTTGCAGCTCGTGAGAGTGCTTTCGTAAGAATGCGATCGAAGTCTCGCCTTGCTTTGAACAGCGACAGCGGCAGTACTTCCGCGATACGAAGCTTGGAGCGCAACGCTGGCGAACAATCTTGTACGGCGCCTCGGCGACGGGGCTCGCCTCCACCTCCACCGGCAGCCAACCGGAGCCACTAAATGCTACCGCGGCCGTGAGCGTGGTGGATTTTCCATAATGCATTGCGCGGGAGGAGCCCGAAGAGAGGAGAAAGCGGCTTCAGAGGAGGTGGGATTGCCGAAGCTGGGCCGCCTGACGTCATGCTCCCTCCTAACATTTTTCTTCCTCCATGGGCCCAACTACCCTCTCATCAACTCCATCACGGTGAAAACCCCTCACCCCGGAGAGGTGGCGGAGGCGGCAGTGGCGCCAGCGCTGTCACGCAGGCCTAACCCTGCAATTACAATCCCAGATACTAAAACAGACGTTCAAAATTTCGCTCTTGGCCTTATTTCGTCACTTTCCCTCAACATTCTGGCTCAAAATTCCCGAACCTTACCGGTAAAACTAATTTGGACCCCGCCTCATGCCGCACGCAGTGGAAATAGCGCAACCCACGTCGCCGCTCAAGGAATTACAATCCAAGCGGTCCCCAGCCTCGCTCCCTACCACGGGACGAGTTCCGCCAGGGACAAACCGACAACTTTCCATGACATTGTCAGCCATTACCGCCTCGCCCGCCGCAAATGCCCCCTCGCCCATTCTTAGCTTACCCCCGCGCAAGACCGTACATGGCGACTCCTCCGTACTCACACTCTCCCTTGCCGAGCGGTGCTTTACCACACCCGCCCCTCTCGTTGCGCCTCCCACAAATATCCTGCCTGTTGCGCACGCTCCACTGTATTCCACTCCATGTGGTGGTGCCCTAAAGAGCCTTTACCTCTAATTTCCTCCAAAGGGCAGTGGGAGGGGGCGCTGGGTAGCTGTGACGTGGGGACACAACTCTGCCTCATCGACAGGGCTACGCTAGTCGCCGACAAAAGGAGATTGCAGCCACCCCAACCCTTCAAATCTACTGCAAACAATGAAGTTTTCTCTATTTCTCAAATTTGAAGCTTCTACAAAAGGGAGTTTGGGTTGACGTTCACATCAAATGTGGGCCCTTTGTGCCCGCCCAAGGTGGAAATTTAAGACAATTATTTCGCCCTTTTAGGGGCATTGCAGGAAAAAATTCTGAAATTTGAAATTGCGAATTCAGATGAATAAAATTTGTTAGCAAGAACCCATTGAATAAATAAATCAGTGAATCATTCATTGGACAATTTTTAAGAACACTGTAGTGAAGAGCCTGGTGCAGTGTAATGGCCAATATGCCGACGACAGGGCCCAGGGCTTGCGGAAGAGAAAGCTCCAGCAAGAAAGAAGGGGATAAAGAAGAAGCACTTCTGAAGCGGTCGGCCAAGACGGCAGTGAGACTGTGGCCTCGCGGTCTAGGCCCTAGGTCTGTCGCGGTGCTGCCACCAAAGTCACCATCCGTCGCGGTGTAGGCCCAACGACAGCCCTGGACGCCGACGCGAGAAGCCGGTGTCCGGCCCACGAGTGAGGAGTGTGCCGGTGATGCGGATCGCTGGCAGCGAGGCCTCGTTGTGGGCCTAAGCTCTTTCCTCCCGCCACTAGTCATTGGTCCCGCCACGTTCTTCTCCGTGGGACCATAAAGCGGGGTTTACACGACAAAGGAGGAGGCGCGCGGAGGCGGACGGATATGTGACGTCAACATCCCGTAACTCGATTATCTGGCCTGGCGGCGCATCCACACGCGCGGAGCTACGCGGAGTGACTAGCAGGCGACAGCGACGACGAATAGGTTCCATTCCCCGCCGAGGCCTACCGCCGTCGAGAGAAAACATGCGGAGGCATTTTCTTTCCTGGAGCCTCCCCTAGCTATCTCCACCGAGGGGCGGAGCCTAAAACCAGTCGCGTGAGTGAGTACCGCGGGCCAGAAAGAGAGGGTTTCTCCGTCGTGTGAATCCCGCTTAACGCCGCATTGGAGCTCCGTGGCGCACTGAGTTCATCAGCTCTGCGGACAGACTGCTACCTCTCATCGACTCGTCCAAGCCCCCGCCCCATCTCTCCGTCTCTACGCCATCCACCACGCCAGCCCCAGCGGACTGAAGTGGACCGGTTTCTTGCTAGTCTTCTCCGTAGGTTGTACATCTTGTTTTCCCGATTTCCGCACCTGCCCGTTTTGATTGTCATGGAATATAACACGTGCGTTGGCTTAGAAACAGTAGTCCAGCTCATGGCTCTTCGCGTGGTCCTGACCATTTATTCATAACAAACACCCATGTTGCGAAATGCAGAATAGCCCAAATGGGGTTCTTTATTGCGAAATTCTAAATGTACAGTGGGGTCCACTGTTAAAGGGAAACGGCGAGCGCGTGGCCACTGCGCTCCGCGAAGCGCCCGCGCCGAGAAGTGGCGAGATTCGGAGACAGCCGGCACATGCGCATTGACTGCACGAGGCGGGAGAAGCGTTCTGTCGTCTGCTACGGTGCTTCGCCCGGCCGCTCACATCCTTCCGAGTGCGGAATCCCTCAGCTGTTGCAAGCTGAGCGGCGCAGCGGAGCACCGTAGCAGACGACAGAGTGCTTCTCCAGCCTCGTGCGGTCAGTGCGCATGTGCCGGCTGTCTCCGATTCTCGCCACTTCTCGGCGCCGGCGCTTCGCGGAGCGCAGTGGCCAGGCGCTCGCCGTTTCCCTTTAACAGTGGACCCCACTCTACTTCTTTTCAATATCCTAAAGGGGTGCACATATCAGCAAAAAAACACCTCGATTTGTGAACGGGTGAGCGAGATGATCATAAATTTAGGAAAACACAATTTCCCCTTTTCCTTCGGTAGAATGGTTATTTTGAAAAATGCTGTCACCGTGAGCCCTACACCATGACAAAATGCAATCCCGAAATCTCAATATCTGCTGCTGCCGAGCATCTCGTTGGAAATCCTGTTTCACCCTCCCGCGCAAAGATCACGTGGGTGCAATGAGCCACAAACGGAGGACGCGGCGGCGGCGCAGGTAAAAGTGTCAGGGACAGACAGTGAAACATATTTAGCCGTGCTGGCGCGAAGGGAGATGCCGCATTAGCAGCACGTGCGGCCCTTCCCCTACCACTCACCAGACGCTGCTGCTTGGCTTTCTTTCTGGTGGGGTGGGTCGTTCCCTCCCTCGGATACGTGGATGCCTCAACTTCCTTCCTTGCCCCCGCCGCCACAAAAGCATCGTACAGGGCGCCAAATAGCTGCGTGGTACTATGATTGCTAAAGAAGTCTGTCGACAAGTGAGTCACAATGTCAAGGCCCGGCCTCGGTAGCCGTCCGGCCTAAAGAACGTACGGCACAACACCTGTATTGGCATACTACCCGCAGCAAAATATGCCCAGCCGACGCTGCTGGTGGGTGGTAACTTGAACAAAGTCCTTAAGCAGAGTTAAACAGCTCGAGAAGTCATAGATTTATTGTAGCACCATCATACTTCAGTCTAGCTTTCTTATTTTCGGCTCATGTTGGAAAACTGCATGACCTCCATTTCATTCGGGTTTCTGCAAATAGGGGGTGTTAACCTCAGTTACCAGCGTTGACAACAACGCCACTGCCTCCTAATGGGATACTATGTGTCATGCTGGAGACGAGGGAGATAAATCGGGATTGTTGATGTGGCCGCATGCTGTTTCTCTACAATTGATCGGATGAGAGGAGCAGCTTTGCGGCCTACAGACCAATCGCCGTATTTTTCACCATGTACATGAGGCGGAATATCGAAGCTTGGCTGTCACGGACAGGAGGTCTCGGCAAACTCTAGAATTGGTTTCGGCAGGGGTGCTGCTTTGAGGACAACTTGTTTCTTCTCACCTAGTGCGTGGAAATCACATGCTCGGAGGCGAAAGAGCTGTGGGCTGCGTTCTGGGATATAGAGCAAGGCTACGACTCTGTGCTGTGCATTTGAATACACTCTGATGCAAAGGCCTCTATGAACTGGTGATCCAACAGCTTCAAAGCCTACGTTACGGCACCGAGGATGTCGTGGAGTGGCAACGCCGAGGGTTGCGAGCGGTAGTGATAGGGCGAGGATTACAAGAAGGCTGCCCATTGTCACTGTTGATCTTTATGGTGCTCGTTGGCGATCTCGAGGTGGAGATTCAGAACAGCGGTAGGGGTTTTGACCTCGTGTACATGGAAAATGGCATAGATTTCAACCAGCTACTACCCAGTTTGCTGAATGCAGGCAACATTCAGCTGACAGTGAACTGACTAGCGGAACTTTAGGAGCTGTTGGATGCTTGCTTGTACTGCGGTTCAGCCCCCGAAAATGTGCATTGTTACAGTTGGGGTGCTCGTAAGAGGCAGTGGATCATCGACCAGTGAAGTTGCATGGGGAAGTCATCCAGGTTCCACCCTCGTACCGCTACCTGGGGCTGTAGTGTCCACAGAGCCAGACTACCTGCTTTAGTATCAGTAATTAATGAAGAAGAAGGCATTCCCAGGCCAGAATGGGCTCAAAGACGAATCCTTATCGTCATTAAAGAGGCTGTAGGTGCTGCTGGGCTTGTTAAAAGCGGTCTCAGCACCAACGTTTGCGAACAGTGTCCTGTGTCCCTGAGCTGTCACAAGGGAGTTCCTGGAGTCCCCCCCAAAAAAAGTCGGCGGAATGGCTCTAGCGGTCACAGGACGATACCGAACTAAGCATTGCAGGGCGATGCTGGGTGGGCATTGTTCGAAATTAGGCAACCCAACGGGAAGCTACGCTTTGAAATGAGCTGGTCCCTACGCCATGAGATGAGAGAACACAGTGTGTGGATGCTCCGAATTTACTGGGCGGTGCCACGAGGTGAAGTGAAAACGATAATGAAGACGCGCTCCACGGGGTATGCTCCAAACACCCTGGGCAAAATCATCGTCGTCTCCAAACATAATCATCGTCGTCTTGCCAAGCAACCAAGGATGACAGGCCAGCAATGACGGAGGGATGCGTGGACGGGGAAGAAGAAGACGTGTATGGGATGCTGCGGTGATAGCTGTCGTGCGTTCGGACCCCAGCACATGGCAGCAGTCATCGACGGGTAACGTCCGCACCTACCGTCAGCCGGTGAGCCACTCAAACATCGGGAGGGATCTACCGTGCGTCCACGGAGGCCGCGGTTGCTGCCACCGCGAGAGCCCGGAACACGGTTCACCACACGGAACCTCCATGCGTGATCTGGCCCCCACAAACGAAGCCATGCTACGACTGGCCCCTACCGACGCCGGCGCGCCTTGATCGGACTGAAGGTGCGACGGGACTGCAGACTCGTGAAACTGTAAGCCGTGTGTTGTGTTCTTTCGAGTAGTTGAAGTTTTGTTGTGGTATTTGCCGAATTGTTGAGGTCTCCTCTTTTTGGTTATAATTGTCTTGTTCTGTGTCTGTCGTGGGTTGACCGGTATAAAAACGCAGTTATCCCTGGTGCTTTTCTCCATTACTTCGCTTTGACTAAGAACCTTACAATAATTGGCGTCCGCGACAAGACCAGTCTAGTTCGTTTTATAATACCCATAAAACCCACAATGGACATACGGGAGCTCATTTCCATGGGCGGACGCTTGGGCTTGAGTGGCGAGGAATTGAGGCAGCGTGTCCAGGCGGAGCAGAAGCGCTTGCGCGACGAAATAGCGTTAGAACGCGAGCACGAGGGGGTAAAATCAGAGCAGGAGCGGCGAAAGCCGAGCAAGAGCGGGCTGTTGCAGAAGTCGAAGAACGCAATTTGCAGCGGTGGATTCGCTTAACGGAGCTCAGTCAGCGCGAGGAGGGGGCGCAAACAGATGGCGATAGAGAAACCACTGGTCAGGCTCAGGCTGCCACCCAGCAAAGCTTCAGCGCACGCAAATTTCTTCCACCTTTTGAGGATGTTCGAGGTGAACTCGACGAATACCTGAAACGGTTTGAATGCGTAGCCCAAAGTCAAGGCTGGCCTAAGTCGAAATGGGCCATCGCCATCAGCACGTGTCTTACCGTAGAAGCACTAAAGGTCTATGGCAGCTTTTCGCCAGAAGAGTCGCTAGACTACGACCAGGTCAAGCTTGCCTTAATGCAGCAGTTTCGATTCACCGCAGAAGGCTATAGGGAACGCTTCCGTCACTCGAACCCGGAGAAGGACGAAACCGCTAAACAATTCGCCGCTCGACTGAAAGGCTATTTTGAGCGGTGGGCAGAACTATCTAGCGTTGACAAAACCTTCTACAACCTCGCAGATTTGGAAATCACTGAGCAACTTCTCTCGAACTGCCACAGGAAACTCGCGAATGAATGAAACAAATCTTTATTAAAACAACAGGTGCAGTTGTTAGGGCACCCGCCCGGTGGAGGGGATCCCTAGTCCGGGATCCCCTGGCTGCGGCTGGCTGCGCGGGCCCTTTGCACCAGGTCAAGCTGGAACGTAGGGTCCTTGCTGGTCAACCGCGCCGTCCACTGTTAATGCAGCAGTTTCGATTCACCGCAGAAGGCTATAGGGAACGCTTCCGTCACTCGAACCCGGAGAAGGACGAAACCGCTAAACAATTCGCCGCTCGACTGAAAGGCTATTTTGAGCGGTGGGCAGAACTATCTAGCGTTGACAAAACCTTCTACAACCTCGCAGATTTGGAAATCACTGAGCAACTTCTCTCGAACTGCCACAGGAAACTCGCGAATGAATGAAACAAATCTTTATTAAAACAACAGGTGCAGTTGTTAGGGCACCCGCCCGGTGGAGGGGATCCCTAGTCCGGGATCCCCTGGCTGCGGCTGGCTGCGCGGGCCCTTTGCACCAGGTCAAGCTGGAACGTAGGGTCCTTGCTGGTCAACCGCGCTGTCCACTGTTTTCGTGTGGGAGAGGGAGTGCAAAACACTCTCTGAGACCGCGACCACTGCTGACCATTTTATGGATTCCCAAAGCAGAACCACTTGTTAATTTTCGATGATATTAACGGGGAACAACGAGGACACCCTGAGACAAGTGAACGTAACATTGAACAGCAGGATGGTGCCGGCCCGGGTGGTGTGAGCAAAGGAAATGGAGGGTGGTTAATGCCGTCCTAGACGTCCGCAAAGGAATGGATAATATGCCTGTTCCAAAGGCAGAGTCGAAGACAAGCCGGCCACCATTTTAAGAGACACGGGAACTTACACAGTAATCGTTCGCCAGTCTGTCATTCCAAGAGCGGCATTCACCGGCAGCTTCTGCACGTTACAGTTAGCCGATGGAAAATGGGTCTCTGTACCAGAAGCGAAAGTGTTCATCGAGTCTCCGTGTTTCACTGGAATGGTGTTCGTAAGCTGTTTGATATAACCACTGTACGATGTGGTCATTGGCAATGGTCGAGGGGCACAAGACTTTGAGGATCTAGCCCGTAATCCAAACCGATTGAGCCCGCAAACATGATGGCCCATTAAATGTAACAGGCCAAAACATGGGAGATAAGCGCTCCCAGAGAGCAGGAGAATGCCGGTAACGACCACGATGCAGGTGGCTGTCAGCAAGCAAAGGGTTCCCTGTGTATCAGACCAGAGTATTTTACTCGAAACGCCGAAGAACCCCAAATTATCTGTAATATGCTCAACGGCACTTCTATGTTGTTGTCTTGGCTTGATGCTCATTTGGTGTACGTTTGGTTTGAGGAAGTTTACTAGGGTTGGTCATCATGCCTGTTAATCTGTGTTTGTGGGCCGTTGCTAAGTACTATGATGCTGTTGGAGACTAGGAATGGAGTTCGCGTTCTGTATTGTCCATGTTCCGCCGGTAGTTTCGTGACCTTTTGGGGAAGTTTGTGTGTTTAGGACTGTGAAAAGACATTTTTCGTCGACAATTGCTAAAGTTGGGGGACATTGTCACGAGGTGAAGTGAAAACGATAACGAAGAGGCGCTCCACGGGATATGCTCCAAACACCCCGGGCATCATCATCGTCGTCTCCAAACATGGTCATCGTCGTCTTGCCATAGCATGCAAGGATAACAGGCCAGCAATGATGGAAGGATGCGGTGAAGGGGAAGAAGAAGACGTGTGGGAGGTGTTGCGGTGATAGCTGTGGGGCGTCCAGACCCGAGCACATAGCAGCAGTTATCGACGGGTGATGTCCGCACCTAACGTCAGCCAGTGAGCCACTCAAGCATCGGGAGGGGTCTACCGAGCGTCCAGGAGGGCCGTGGGTGCTGCCACCGCGAGAGCCCAAAACACGGTTCATCACAGGAAACCTCCATGCGTGATCTGGCCCCCACCAACGAAGCCATGCCGCGACTGGCCCATACCGCCACCGGCACGCCTTGACCGGACTGAATGTGCGACGGGACTGCAGACTCAGCCGGTGTCGATGACCTTCGCGCCACGTGCCATGCGTTGTCTTTGTTGTCGTCTTCTTTGGGCGTTTCTTGTGGTGTTGGCCTTTTCTGTCATACGATTCGTTCGCATGACACGTCCACCCACCTAAGCATTTTCACGTTGAAAAATGTCTTTTCCACGGTCCACTGCACACACGTCACCAACCCTAACCAAATTGGCGGCGGCACTCTCATAACAAAGCACCAAAACTCAAGGCCAGATTTTAAACAGGACACCCATGCAGAATACATAACAAAAAGAAGTTCACAACGTCAGGCTGGCGGTGCACTCGTTTTCTTTCCTACAACGACTTCACAAAACTGCTTGCCGCCTATAATAAACCAAGACACCAACTCCATGACGAAAAGTTTTACACGCGACGCACAAGTGATATACACGGACCTGATATCAGCCGAAAAGACACGCCGGCAGGAAGATTGTACCTTTTCCGATAGTGGCTGCGGTGTCATCCCCTGCCGGTTCCATACACGCACGAGGCACGGCTGTGAATATTTGTGCATTTACAAGATATCAAAACACGAGTGAACTCATGGTAGCTCCAAGAGAAAAGTTCATGGGAACCTTTCTGCCTGCCGGTGGCCTTCTTTTGTGAACTATTGGTCTTTGGTCTTGCCCTTCTTCCCGTCCTGAATATCTTTTTCTTTGTTGTTGAAAGTGGCCCCGTCGGCCGATTGAAGTTACTGCTCAGCTTATTTAGCGGGTGCTTTCTTTTCGACCCTTTCTGGGGACTCTGGTAAACTACTATGTTGTAGGTCCACACTGTCTCGCAGTGGGAAACGTTTTTGTACCAGGCCGCGGTCCTCAGGTAGGATGTCATGCAGGGACAATTTAACGTCGTCACTACCCGCAGGTTCACATGGTTGACCTCTAGTGCTGCTTTTAAAGGCAGCAGAATCTGCCCTGCGTTACAAGTTGGTGAGAAATGTTAACTTGATCAAAGTTTCTCCCGACATCCTTAGATTGACAAGTCGCATTTCGCCCCGCCTCCAGCTCCGCGAGTCGTAGACGCAGTTGCAGGGATTCCTTTTCAATTTCCAGACGCGCTCGCACGTCCTCATCGCGCTGCTTTTCTATTTCTGCAATCTTTTTGAGTGATTCTAGCTCTACCCCTTTCTCTTCTCGCCAGTATAGCTGCTCTTCAAGCACTCACTACTCAAGCTCATTGCCGCCCAAGCCTAGGCGCTTCCTCTGTTCAAAAAGCTCGGCCACCTGCATGTCAGGTGTTTAGGAGTATACACAAACGAACTAGCCTCGTTCTGTCGCGGACGCCAATTATTGTCAGGTTCGGGACAGTAATAATAAGACAACAAAAAACCTTCGACGAGACTAAGTGCTATTGCTCCGAACCTCTCCAAATACGCACAACACAAATGGATGCAGAGAGGAAAGAAAAACAAAAGGTAAGCGTGCCTAATAACTGGCAAAATGTTACAGTTCAAACAAAAGTAGAGAAAGTACGTGTTTGTCACTGTAAATGGTCCGCCGCACCTCACTTCCTGGTGCCACATTCAAGGCGTGACATCAAGTGGCTGAAGGTAGGACAACGCGCTCCGAGCTCTCGTCGCTGAAGAGCCGACGCAGCTCTCATGGAACGTCGCTGCCTTCTGCCGATGTCCGAAGAGACATCTGGCTTGCGGGAGAGGGTGTCAGGTGTTTCGTTGTGAAGGACCTCTTTGACAGGGCCCGGGTCAGGGCACCCGGCCGCCAGCGTTCCGGTCTCTCTTCACTCTCCTCTCTATGTTCTTCTTCGGCCACTTCTCTGCCGCCGGCCGCTGTCGTTAGCCGCTTCCGATTGGCCCGCGTCCGGTGCAAGCTTGTGCCGTGGTCGCGATACCTCGGCACCGTAGCCGGTGTCGATGACCTTCGCGCCGCGTGCATTGCGCCTTCTTTGTTGTCGTCTTCTTTCGGCGTTTCTTGTGGTGTTGGCCTTTTCTATCACACGATTCCTTCGCATGACAGCGGACAACTCGCTTGACAAGATGCCTAGATAATGTTTCGTCGAATTACGAGGGGCCCTTCCCTAGCTTGAGCAGGCCGAGGAAACCCAGAGTGAGTGACAAGGTATTGCGGGAGCTCGTAAGGTTGTGAAGATCCAGCACTGGCGAAAGCACTGAAAAACGCAGTTAATAAACGGGCAGTGGAAATGTAAATTGCTTACAAGCACTCCATTCGCCAGGGGGTTCCACATTGTCACGAAGCAAAGGACGAAGCAGTTGTCTTGAAGGAGAAACAAGTTTATTGGAGCGAACTTGTGCTCCCCTAACAACTCAAAAGAATACATAGGCGGCGAAGCAGCGGTCAACAAAGTGACTTGCGTCGGCGAGCGTCGCAGAATCGAATGCCGAGGAGTCTGCTCTGCAGGCTTTTTATCTTTTGGTGCGAGTGTTTCTGGAACCGTCGATTCCCATCCAGAACATTGTAGATCACAGACGATTATTCTGGGCCAGCGACGTTAGGGCGAAACAGTTTGCTTATCTGAATGTGATAGCCCGTGTGGCATAAAAATAAATAATGGAAGACGCGCTTTGCTTGGAACTTAGATAACACAGCCGGGCGTGGCCCGGCAGTAAAAACAGACAATAAATACGCAAGCCCATACATGGTTCGCGCCATTCCCCCCCCCCCCCCTTCTAAAAGTGCATCGACCCGATGCTAAAATAAAAGACAGTCCGACCAAACAACAACAACAAAAAAAAGTCCGTCATCTTGCATAGTAAGGTTTCAACCGAACCAAGTGGACGACTTCGGGCCACATGCGTCGTCGTGATGTCCCGGAATCACCATAGGGAATCACCTCGTAGGTAAGTTGGCCGACACGTAGTAGAATTTGGTAGGGTCCGAAATATCGTTGCAGAAGCTTCTCACTGAGTCCGCCTCGTCAAATGGGCGTCCAAAACCAAACACGGTCCCCTGGGTGGTACTCGGCGTCTCGGCGTCGGAGGTTGTAGCGCCCGGCATCTACAAGCTGCTGGGGCGTTGTACGAACTCGAGAAATCTGGCGGGCCTCCTCCGCACGCTGAAGGTATCCGTGGACGTCGGTGTTAAGGTCGTCATCTTCGACGTGCAGAAGCATGGCGTCGAGCATCGTAGTTGGCCGTCTTCCGTAGACAAGCTCGAACGGCACCAGCTGCGTCGTCTCCTGGATAGCCAATTTGTACGCAAACGTGACATACGGGAGCACTTCGTCCCAAGTCTTATGTTCAACATCAACGTACATTGACAGCATATCTGCGATTGTCTTGTTCAGACGTTCTGTTAGTCCGTTCGTTTGGGGGTGGTACGCCGTCGTTCTTCTGTGATCCGTGTTGCTGTAGCGCAATATTCCTTGCATCAGCTCCGCAGTGAAGGCCGTTCCACGGTCCGTGATTAGGACTTTCGGGGCTCCATGTCGCAGCACAACTTGGCTTATGAAGAACTTTGCGACTTCCTGTGCAGTGCCCTTCGGAAGAGCGGCGGTGTCTGCGTAGCGCGTCATGTAGTCTGTCGCCACGACAATCCATTTGTTCTGTGATTGTGACGTAGGGAACGGGCCTAGAAGGTCCATTCCAATCTGCTGAAAGGGCCTCGACGGGACGGCGATCGGTTGCAGAAATCCGGCGGGTCTTGTCGACGGCGTGTTTTGTAGCTGGCAGTCACGGCAACTCCGAACGTAGTGGGTGACGTCGGATGTAAGCCGGGGCCAGAAGTACTTCGCCTTGATTTTTGAAATAGTGCGAGCTGTGCCGAGATGTCCGGAAGACGGGTCGTCTTGGCAGCTTCCAAAATTTCGTCACGGAGCTCTGCAGGGAAGACAAGTAGGTAATGCGTTCTCGTTCCGGGACTGAAAGTCTTCTTCACGAGGACGGCGTTTTTGAGGCTGAATGCTGGCAAGTTCCGCTTGAATGCCCTAGGCACGGTGACATTTCGTCCTTCGAGGTAGTCGATCAGGATGCGAAAGTCGGGGTCTGCACGCTGCTGGGCGTCTAGGTCGCTCTCCCTAACGACTCCGAAGAACGCGCTGTCTTCATCGGAGTCTAGTGGCGGCGGGTCGACGGGGGCGCGGGACAGGCAGTCGGCGTCGGGGTGTTTCCCGTCGGATTTGTAGACGATTGTAACGTCCAACTCTTGCAGGCGCAAGCTACACCGCCCACGACGGCAAGAGGGGTCCTTCAAATTGGCGAGCCAACACAGCGTATGGTGGTCTGTGACAACCTTGAATGGTCGACCATATACGTATGGGCGAAATTTTGAAATGGCCCATATAATTGCGCGGCACTCTTTTTCAGAGGCTGAGCAATTTTTCCCCTCCTTCGACAGACCACGGCTGGCAAAGGCGATTACTTTTTCGCTACCGCTTTGGTTTTGGACGAGCACGGCACCCAAGCCAATATCTCTGGCGTCGGTGCGCATTTCTCTTTCGGCGTTGTCGTCGAAATGAGCGAGCAAGGGAGGGCTTTGCAGGCGTTTTTGCAGCTCGCAGAATGCCTTTTTTTGGTCGTTTTCCTAGCTAAAAGGCCTGCTATCTTTCGTCAACTGTGTGAGTGGCTCTGAAATGCGGGCGAAGTTTGCGACGAAGCGCCGGTAGTTTGCGCATAGTCCGAGAATTCTTCGCACGCCCTTCTTGTCTTTCGGCCTTGGGGAGTTCGCAATGGCCGAGGTTTTTACCGAGTCAGGTGGGACTCCTGTGGCGTTGACGACGTGGCCCAAGAACTTCAGCTCCTCATACGCTAAACGACACTTTTCAGGCTTAAGCGTTAACCCCGATGTACGAATGACCTCGAGTACAGACTCCAACCTTGCAAGGTGTTCGTCGAAATTCCGGGCGAATACCACAACATCGTCGAGGTATACGAGGTAAGTGTGCGACTTCAGGCCAGCTAGCACAGTGTCCATGACTCTTTGAAACGTTACTGGCGCCGTGCACAGCCCAATAGGCGACACCTTGAACTCGTATAGGCTGTCCGGGGTTATAAACGCAGTCTTCTCTCTGTCTCTCTCATTCACTTCAATTTGCCAGTAGCCGGTCTTCTAATCCATCGATGAGAAGTACTTGGCATGGCAGAGGTGGTCAAGTGCGTCGTCGATTCGTGGCAGGGGATACGCCTCCTTTTTGGTGATTTTGTTTAGTCGCCGGTAGTCAACGCAGAACCTTAATGTGCCGTCTTTTTTCTTTACGAGTACGACCGGCGCAGCCCAGGGGCTTTTCGATGGCTGTTTAATGTCGTTGCTGAGCATGTCGTCGACTTGAGTCCGGATGGCTTCCCGTTCGTGGGAACAGATGCGGTATAGGCGACGGAGGGCGCCCAGAGGGCGACACGGAGCCCGCTACCCCCCCCCCTCCCCCGCCCACTTCGGCAGATATGCGCAACACTGGGTCGGTCCCCGCAAGCCAGTAAGTTCCTGGCTGGGAGGCGCTCCTCTTTTTGCAGCGCGGATGACGCTTATTAGTCGCCCCTTTTGGGTTTAAAACGAAGTAAAAGATTGCACAGTAATCCTGCCACATAGAGAAAGGTGAATGAAGGAGGATTTAGTCGGTTGAACTCAGTATGAGAAGGCACATAAAGGCAGCATAGGCGTGATGCTTAGAAGTGAAACGCTTGTACAGCCTGCCTGCGAGCAAAACATTCTCAAGGTCAGCATGTCTCGCTTCAAAAGAAAACGTAATTTATATTGTTCAATCCACAAAAGATGAGGCTGTCTGCAAATATATGAAACGTTGCGCGATGTTTCCGCGCGGGGTATTCCATCCATGTGAGTGCACCTGCGATTGCAGAATTAACTAACTAGACCACAGGGGTGTTACATATGGGTCTTTGATCCCCATGTGATGCTCCATACATGTTAGGGTATGAAATTCACATTTGTTTGCGTATAGCGAAAGTGTGCACGTTAATAAGTGCCCGCTCTGCGGAGAAACTTCTGGGTTTCCAGGTGTAGCCCAGTACGCCAGCTGTACACAAACACGCCTCATAAAACGAAACTCTTCCCGAGAAGGCTATCACAAGAAATTTCATTCGGCAGGAATGGGGTGGGGGGTGAGCAGGGGTCTGCAGAACATCTAATAGGCGTATCGGAATAAATTACGGAATATTCATATCCGAGTATTTTTTATCTCCGCGCCAACGGGTCCGGTATGAGACCTCTGTTAGAAAAAAAATACTGCGCTTTTATTGCCGTCAACACCTTCACAGTAGGAGTCACGGGAGAAACACTTAGTTCCCTGAGGACTGTGACCGCAATCACAATAGAAGGGATAAAGTTTGTCCTCTTCGTCGTCCTCCTCCCCGAACTGGAAAATTTCGTCCTGCGTTCATATATTGCCAACTTTTATGGCGGCGCATCTTCTATATAATTTTTTTTGCTTTTCAGTGGCTTAGACAACAATTTCATTGTTTCTTTTGCAAGAAGAGGCGGTGATTTTATGCTATCCAATAGCTCGTGAAACATTGGGGAAAGTTAACGCCTAAAAATGTCCGCCCCATATGTGGTTATACAGATTTATTATGGCGATGTAGGCGCGTGAAATATTAGACAAAGGAGAGTAGGACCGCTAAGTGATACACAAAGCTGCTATGGCTTCGTTTGGGGCCCTTTTTGTTACCAAATTTAATGCGAACTTATGTGTATTTACCGCCTGCTAACCAGCCCAACAAGCTGCTGGTACACCACGGCACCATGTACATAATCCGCACACATTGTGTTGGCTTTTCAAGATTCGGTAACCATGCTTCGTATCTTCGAAAAGAAGAGTAGAATCCGCGGGAGGATGCAAAGCCTTGAACACACACTTCCCAGTTGTGTCAACCGACTGCTCAGCAGCAAGGCCACAGCATTTTATTTGCGCCCCGATGTACAGCAAAGCTGTAAATGGCTAGGATCCAGCAGATCGTCCCCGGTCCCGCAGCGATGTAGACAGGAATCGCTGGCGAGCGTAGCGCCACGTTGCGGAGCCCACTGAAATCTCCGGAATCGGAAAACTGTGCGCCACACCCCTGGGGCATGGAAAAAATTATACAAAATTAAAAAGGTCCTAGGGCGTGCATAGAGCATGCGCCGTGATTACCATACCCGCGCTATAACAAATTTCTACCCACGATTCCTGTGTATTTTGTAGGGTCAGCAGCTACACTGGCCGAGGTTGAGCAGTGTCGCGTGTGCCGTGAAGGGCCGTTCTGCGCAATCGCGAGGGGCATTGGATTGGATTTGATTCGATTGGCTTGCCTTGGCTTGGCTTAGCTTGGATCTGGATTGGATTGGAATGTAGTGGATTGTGTTGGATTGTGTTGCGTCATAGCCAAGGCAGACGCACTGGCGCCGGCGCGTGCCCAGGTGTGCGCCTCACTTGCGCAGTAGCCAAGTCTGACGCTGCGTCAGAGCCGCTTGATAGCCGTTTCACGTGGCTCGTGAAGAGCCTTGCTTAGCATGCGCAAGTAGCAGGGACTGGACAGGACTGGACTTTCAGTTAATAAAAAGGAACAATGCTAAACCGCAAATTACAAACAAACGGTTTTGCTTCGTGCACCCCTCGGACTACGACCCAGTCAAACCTCACGTTGAGGCTCGGCACCGCAGCTTTGCTGGCCATCCCTCTTCACAGGGTGGAAGGGCTCTGAATTTTTATTTGGAGGCTTCCCCCTACTATATAACATTTCTGCATGCCTTTGTTGCAGTATATACTAGATATACACGCAAATAACGTTATGACACACGTTTTTGCAACGTTGCGTGGACGGGCGCTGAAGGTGGTCGGCGCGGCGGGACTGACCCAGTGTTGCGCGGGTCTGCCGCAGCTGGCGCTGTGCTCGCGCGGCAAACTTCGCGGTCCTGAGCCTATGGTGACTGTCAGGTAGGTCGGGCTCCATCTTCAGTTATAATGCGGTGCTTCGCTAGTGGTGTCTGACGTAATTTTGAATTCGACGAAAAACACTCGCTGTAGCGACGCAGCAAAGTCAATAATTTGTTCCGTTGTTCTTGCGGTAGCGCCGGATTGATGTCGAAGGACTGCGGAAGCTTGAAGGTGTCATCGGGTGTGCGTCAAAGTCGGCGACCGCGATCACGTCACTTGCGTCTTGCGTTTTTTCGAGGAACGCAATTGCAGCTCCCTTGTTTAAATGCTGATACTGTTCGGTGAAATTAGTGTCCAAAACGTGAGATTGGCGTTGCTTAAAGTGCGCAATGCCTCTTGCGATGAAGACACCGCGGTCGAGAAGCAACCTTTTTTTTCATAAGGCAACTTTATTAAACACATCTCTTAAACAATACAAAAATATTTGGACCGATAGCCGAAGGCTAGTGTCCGGTCAAAAGCATAAATGCATTATTGAATAGCAAAACAAGGCACAACACAGAAAAGAAAAATACAGGGCATACGTAATCAGAGAAAAACTTTACAGGTTCTTTAGACATGAAAAACATTTTTAACGAGAAAAACAAGCATACGTATTCAGATAAAACTACAAAGGTTGATTAGTAGAAAACCATTTTACAGGTAAACTGAAAATTTCTTGCAAGTTTAGTTTCGATTGTTAGCACATTCCAGATTTTCGCACCAAAGAACTCAATTACCCTTCACCATAGACATTTTTACAAATCGGGAGGATGAAATTACCATTTGTAGCTTGTCTAGTGTTACGAACGGGTAAAGAAAACAAAGTTAAGGAAAGGGGATAGTTACAATTTATTATGGTGTTGACTACAAGGGCAATTTTGTAATCACGGAGAGATGTGAAAGAGAGCACTCTAAGTTCATTGAATAATGTGTTGCTCGGGTGATTGAATGGAGAATATGTTATTATTCTTAACGCTCGCTTTTGTAATCGCTGCAGCGGAGTTAAATAGGTCGCATAGGTAACACCCCCCGATTCACTACAGTAGCATAAATGACAGTGTAGTAACGAGAAGTACAGAGAGCGGAGAATATTAAGTGGAAAGTGTTAACGTGCCTTTATTAGTGTGTAGCAACCAAAAGCAAGCTTGTTACATACGCTATCAATTTGTTCCATTAAGTGTAAGTGTCGGTCAAAAATAATTCCTAAGTATTTGATGGAAGACACACTTTGAATTAAACGATTCTCAATGGATAAATTAAAAGTGTCATAATTAAGGTGTTTTGACCTTGAGTGAAAAATTATACGTTTCGATTTATCAGTATTTATAGTCAATTTGTTATGTAGAAACCACTCCGAAAGGTTTTGCAAATCAGCCATTATAGCACTTGGAAGAGATGGAAGAGCGTCACCAACTGCGACTAACATGGTGTCGTTTGCGTACATTAAAACTTCAGAAAAAGAAACGGACTGGGGAAGATCATTTATGTAAATTGAGAATAAAATAGGCCCCAGCACAGAGCCTTGAGGTACTCCGCAAGTAATGGTGTTAGAAGTAGAATGACAATTACCAATTACTACTTTTTGTTGACGACAGGATAAATAGCTTTGAAAAAACTGTTTTGAGTCATTAACAATTCCATAAGTTTCCAACTTCTTCAACAACACAGTATGAGAACCCGTATCAAATGCTTTCTTAATATCTAAAAAGATTCCTATTGCGATTTTGTTTTCATGAAGGGCGGAATTAATCATTTGAGATAGGTTTAGAACTGCCGTAGATGTAGACCTATGTGGAACAAAACCATGCTGTTGAGCACAAATTATGTGGTTGGCATGAAGAAACAGATTTAGTTGTACTGCAATTAGTTTTTCAAAAAGGGTGTTAATTATGCTTAGTATAGATATCGGCCGGTAGCTACAAGGATCATTTGGATCCCCTGATTTAAACACCGGTACGACCTTCGCTAGTTTCAGTATGTGAGGATAAGAGTGAGATTCAAATGCATGGTTAAAAATGTGACACAATGGAGTGCAAAGTATCTCGATGTTATATTTCAAAACCTGCATATATATGCCGTCATGGCCGATTGCTTTGTTAATCGGTAATGTACTTACAACTGACAAAATTTCATCTTCTCTAATGGCACGAAAATGAAAGTCGTTATGGACCTTCCTTGGCAAACATGAATTTGTGAGCGTGGATGGAAACATGGTAATAAGGTTATTACCAATATTGGTGAAGTAACTGTTGAAATTATTACAGACTTCTACAGTGACGTCATCGGGAAAAATACGTTTCACTTGACCTATACCAGTTACGTCTTTTATTGTTTTCCACAGCAGTTTAGAATTGCCCTTTTGCTCATTGATTAGGTTCGTGTAATACTGCTTTTTTGCTTTCCTCATCATCGCAACCGAAATATTTCTGTAATATTTGAATTGACTATAATATTATGTGTTTGTTTTATCACGCTTCCATCTACGAAAACAGGTGTCTTTTTTCTTCAGTATCGATAATATGTCCTTAGTTACCCAGGGGCATATGGCATGATTGTATTGACGACGCGAGCATTCCCGCGTGGATTTATTTACTACGTTCTGAATACAGCGGATGAAATTCTCACATTCTATGTCAACGTCATTATCATACAGGGTTTCCAAATTATTCAATTTAAGGAGGCTGTTAACATTTCCGTAATCAACTCGGGTTGCCCGTTCTGCTAGTTTTTCGCAAAGGGGATATAGATACGGCGGAGGCAAGAATATGAAAGTAGGATAGTGGTCAGAAATCGGAACCTCATAAACACCAGCCCGCACAGTTATTTCAATGTTGCACAGTACATGGTGAATTAACGTTGCATATTTTGATGTTACACGGGTGGGGGCACTAATTACATTTTTTAAGCTAAACGATTGCAACAAGAACACATAATCCTGATCAGAAGCCGTTAGTAAGTCAATATTAAAATCTCCGCATATAACTAGACGAGTAGGCCGAGACATAAGAGGATCCAAGATTGATTCCATACCAGAAATAAACTCATTATAACATGAGTTGGGTGGCCGATAAACAACACCAACTGTTACACCAAGTTTAAGGCAAAGGAAAAGGAATTCAACAGTTTTCCTACTGCAACAGCTTTCACTCAAGCACTGGTATTCTATTCCACACTTTATGAAAAGAGCAACGCCGCCTCCAAGAGACGCACTGCTTCTGGACAAAGACAAACACTCGTAGCCTGGTATTTCAACCGTTTCGCCATCTTTGAGCCAAGTCTCGGTTACTGCAATAATGTCGTAAACAAACGAGTGTTGGGACAGATATACAACAAGCTGGTCAACATTTTTACGGGTGGTACGAATATTACAATTCAGTACGGACAGGTTATCTCGTTCAAGCCATGAGTCTTCAATTTCCGCAAAGATAACAGACATTAGCTTAAACGACCTGAGCTAGGTCTTCTGCACTTTTAATGTGAGGCACTCGAGATTTTTCAGCCTTTCGCATCAGTATTTTGCCGTCTCGCACCCATGCGAACTTCCAGTTTATTTTTTTTTCGCTTTCAAGGCTTTACCCAGAAGGATCTTGTTTGCCGGGCACAGGTGATTATTGATGCATATCGGGTCATTACCTTCGAAGCCAAGTGCAGAAACATTTAGCCGTTGTTTTTTTGCAGCAGTAAGAAGTTTATCTCGGGATGCTCGTGACGCAAACTTGGCAATGATGTTCTGCTGCTCCGCATTTTTAGTTGGCACTTGATGAACTATTTCAATATCGGTTTCTTCGATTTCAGCGTTCACACAGACAGAAATGGTTTTTACGGTGGCGATAAGGTCTTCTCCTTCGACCATCGGAACCCCTTTTATCTCAACATTGCTTCGGCGGCTGTACTGCTGTAAATCAACCATTTCTTCTCTGACCGCTTTCAGCTCGCTGAAGACACGGTCGCTTGCACTTTTCAGTTGATGATTATCAGTTTTGAGCGTGGTAAGTTTTTTGTTAACTTCCGCCATGTTAGTCTTGAACTCCTCAAATTTTTCGTTTATGAAGTCTATTGATTTCTTGACCGCCTTGAGCTCAGATACGAACACATCTGACAACTCTTTTTTTAGTTCTTCGTGTTTCACATCTAGTCGAGCAGACAGGTCAGCCAACGCCTTTACCAGTTCGTTTATCGTTGACATACTGACAACCATTCACGGAGCAATCCAGGAAACACTGTCAAGCTACTACAAAAAGCAGCGCGTAGCATTCAGTACATACCTGCATGAAAAGGAACAGGCACTTAACAGCTGCTCGATCGTGCGGTTGCCTGGATTGCTCCGGAATGATGACGCCCCGGCGTCGATCCGATGCTTATATAGTCGAGGTGTCCGCCTCCTTTTGGCCAGGGCAGCGCAGGCGCAGTGTCCGTCAGACGAACGAATGCCCAGCGCTGACGCGTGCCTCGATGTAGCACGATGATGCGACGGCAAGTCGTCGTACGAAGCCTCAGACCAGCAGCACTCCGCCGACGAAGTACTGCATGAAAAGGAACAGGCACTTAACAGCTGCTCGATCGTGCGGTTGCCTGGATTGCTCCGGAATCCAGGCAACCTGGATTGCTCCGGATTGCCTGGATTGCTCCGGAATCACTCTCTACGATAGCGTGGATGTCAGAAGCAGCATCCTCACAGTAGACGGCGATGTTCAAGCTTGCGCGGGGTGGCAGGGTGATGTGATAGTCGGCGATCCTGACAGCAGCACGGTGATCGGGGTTCGGCTGCGGCGTCGTGGAGTGATCGGAGGAAACTGTTATGGACTTGGTCTGCAGATAAATTATTGCGCCGTTGTCGGTCAAAAAGTCCATTCCGAGAATTACGTCGCGGGAGCAGTTAGGCAAAATAACGAACTCAGCAGGGTACGTGGTGCCGCCTATTGTGACGCGTGATGTGCACGTTCCACTTGGCGTTACGAGGTGGCCCCCTGCTGTGCGTATATGCGGACCGTCCCATGTTGTCGTAACTTTCTTCGGCTTCGATGCGAATGAGCCGCTCATTACCGAGTAGTCGGCTCCCGTGTCGATGAGGGCGACTACGTCAAAGCCGTCGATGGACAACTGGACGTCGGACGCCGTTTTCTTGGAGTTTCTGGTGCGTCGGGGCGTTGTATCTCTGCTTGTGCGTGTTGACGGTCGGCCACCATACATCGTCATTCTCGTCTTCTTCTCAGCGGCAGGCTCTGTCGTTTCGGGTACGCGTCGCATCGTGTCGTCGTCGGGTTCGGGAGTCATGTCCGGGTTATATCGAGTCGTTGGTTTGCATGTACGGTGTTCGGTGCGGCCATGCGTCGTTGGAGGGTTTTTGTTTTTTCGCCGTTCTGCAACTTAACCTCCAGAAATGCTGTTTTTAGTTTCCCCCGCGTGGGCTGGGGGACCTTCCACGTGAGAAGTCAGTGGTGTTATGGCGGTTTGGCGACTGGTGCCGGTAGGGCGACGGCGAACGGTTGAAGCGGGCAGGTGCTCGGTTCATGTTGGACAAGTATTTGTCGATCTCAGTAGGGCGCTGGCCGGGTCGGGGGTGTGGTGCGTCGACGGAGAATCTTCGCAGACCGAGCCTCGTCTAAGGGCAGCGACGGTAGACGTGGTCGGCCTCTCCGCAGTGGTAGCACAGCGGGCGATTATCGGGCGTGCGCCACACGTCGCTCTTCCTTGGCTTCTGGTATTGGTCTACGGGGCGTCGGGCGGGCGGCATTGAACGGCGGTATGGCTGGGCCTCTTGACGACGAGTTGGAGCAGGGCGGAGTTGACGAAGACCTGCGGAGTAGGTCATCGCTTGGGGCTGACGGGGTGCTTCTGAGGGCATAGAAGTTCCCCGCGCCTGTTGAACCTCTTCACGGATGACGTCAGTCAGAGAAGCCACTCGAGGTTGCGGCGTTGTTGGAAAAAGTTTCTGAAGCTCCTCCTTGACCACTGCTCGAATGGTCTCGTGCAATGTATCAGAGCTTCCAGTTGCGGCACCGATGGTCTCCGAGAACAGCGCGTTGACAGGGCGGTCGTACCGCCTCGTTCGAATTTCTAGCGTCTTCTCCATCGCAGCCGCCTCAGACACAAATTTAGCCGCCGTCATCGGCGGGTTACGGACTAGACAAGCAAAAACCTCTTGCTTCATTCCTCGCATTAGAAACCTGAGCTTCTTTTTTTCGGTCATTTAGGGGTCCGCACGGCGGAAAAGTCGCTTCATCTCCTCAACGAAGATCCCGACACCTTCGTTTAGGTGCTGCGTTCGAGTTTCAAGCAAAAGCGAAGCTCGCTCTTTTCTCACAACGGTAGTGATGGTCTTAAAGAACTCCCTTTTGAATTGAGTCCAGTCGGTCAAAGAACTCTCATGGTTCTCGATCCAAGTTCGAGCAGCATAATCTAAGTAAAAAAAGACATGCCGGAAAGGTTCTTCGTCGTCCCAAGTGTTGAAGATGCGGACGCGCTCCAGCTTCTCCAACCATTCGTCGGGGTCTTCAGCGGGGCTCCCCGGAACGACGGCGGTTACCGGGGCTGCTGCATGACGATTGGTGACGTTGTTTCTTGCACCATGGTGTTGGTTGCCGCGTTCCTTCTCTTGGGCCCTTCTGGCATGAGACCGAACTCGTGTAGCAATTCTTACAGTCGGCGGCTTTCTCTGGTTGGGCTGGCTTGGCGGCTTCCAGATGTCGTAGAGAGCATAAAGGGTGAGTACCCAGCACCTCCACCAGATGTCACGAAGCCAAGGACGACGCAGTTGTCTTGAAGGAGAAACAAGTTTATTGGAGCGAACTTGTGCTCCCCTAACAACACAAAAGAATACAGAGGCGGCGAAGTAGCGGTCCACAATGTGACTTGCGTCGTTGAGCGTCACAGAATCGAATGCCGGGGCGTCTGCTCTGCAGGCTTTTTATCTTTTGGCGCGAGTGTTTCTGGAACCGTCGATTCCCATCCAGAACTTTGTAGATCACAGACGATTATTCTGGGCTAGCGACGTTAGGGCGAAACACTTTGCTTTTCTGAATGTGATAGCCCGTGCGACATAAAAATAAAGAATGGAAGACGCACTTTGCTTGGAAATAACACAGCCGGGCCTGGCCCGGCGGTAAAAACAAACAATAAATAAGCAAGCCCATACATGGTTCACGGCAATATGATAATTTCGTGTGGAGCGGCCTGCAGTTTGATGCGGGTGCAGGGGTGCT
This sequence comes from Haemaphysalis longicornis, assembly GCF_048455015.1. NCBI lineage: Eukaryota > Metazoa > Arthropoda > Arachnida > Ixodida > Ixodidae > Haemaphysalis > Haemaphysalis longicornis. Next base: position 160,648,101 of record NW_027526335.1, read on the forward strand.
CAGTACCAGGCAATTGAAAGTGTGGTGTACACTGGGTACAAGCGCTGGCTGCACTTTCTGTAATGCCAAAAAGGAGAACGTGGAACATGTAGTGCTGGCATGCCCACAAGTTAAACGGGCAAAGCCAAGTGGGCTGACTCTTGAGAGGGCGCTTGGCTTTTGGCACGACGCGCCACGCGGTGGTGCTGCAGTAGCTAGAGTTTCTTGTTTTGTACTAGTGCCATAAAACCATAGGCCTTAGCGGGGCTGGAGGTAAATCAGAGGGCAGTAGGCGGACTGGCCCTAGAGGCCCCCAGCTAAACAATGAGGGCAGTACTGCAGGGTGTAAGGGCCGTGTCATCGTTCAAGGAAAGGCAATCACAAAGATACATAAAGTATGAGGAGCAACTCCGTGGCATGGAGGACGAAAATGGACCTGTATATGAGCAGCATAGAAATGCGATGGGGACGGAGGACCAGGCAGCTGACCAAGCGGTGAGGAATGTCAGTAGTGGAAAGTGTAGTATACACAACACTTAAGAAGTAGTTAAAGAAAGCCGGGACGACGACTTGGGCATGAAGAATGCAAGCGAAAAAAGACCTGCAGACTTGTAGGAGAGAAAAACTATAAATAAGAAAAGACGATTTCTACTGTAATACCAGAGGCCATGCATTGCTTTTTGGAGTCCGGGCCGGTGTCTGGGAACCCTGGCATACTCGGGTATCTACAGGCAGCAGAATGAAACATACGTATAATAAGACAGATATGAGGAAACGATAGATTATATTGACAGAGAGTGTACAGAGATACGACCGTTGCGGGGCGTTGGGTTAACGACGTTGGTGGAAGATTTGTGGTTGGGTTAGGGGGAGCCTCAATTTCGCGGCCATATGGGCGACAAAGAGGCGGCTGAAATGGTGGCGAAAGAAAAGTAGAGAAGAGATGGGAAGGAAGGGGGAGTAATCATACGGATGAGAACATACAACAGCGGGTGGAAAATAAAAATGGAGGGAGCGATGGGAGTTTAAAACAGGGGTGGGGCGAGCAGGGGGAGAGGTAAATCCATTAGGCTAGCTCATAGTAAGCCAACTAATCAGAATCAAACAGACTAGTCGCTTGCTGACAACCGGCTTCCCGATTCAAGGGGATAACCCCTAGTTATCGTCACCGTTACCAAGTGGCTTTTCAGGGGTTGAGCCGAGCGGACGCCGGTTGGGCTGTGCACGTGCAGTCTGGGGTAGTTCGAGCGATCTATACTGGGAGACAACTTTCTGTGGCAATGCAGATAAAGCTACGGGAGGTGGGGGCGAAGTTGCCTGCCGAACCACGCAATTCCGCTGCGCAGTTGGATGTAGTTCTACTAATATTATTCGATGGGCAAAATTTATGGGATTCAAATCGATTTTTCTTTTTTAGCCTAGCTTTGAATGCTAATAAATAGCCAGAGTGTAATCGCAAGTAAGCATTACTTTTTTAAATTTTCAGTTTTGTTTGGTTGCGGAAATTACCACTGGTGGCGCGAATGTTCTCTTAAGAAAAAAAATTGTGTCATATTTGACAGCAGCTACTTTTCCGTCCGATAGCCTGCCACTTAATTCGCCGCAAGGGATTTTCAAAAGGCTTCACAACCAAAAGCTGCCAAAACAGACCAAGCAGTTTGTCTGCAACGCGTTCGACCAAGTGAGTCTGACGCAATCAGGACTATTTGTCGTTTCCGCGTTTCTTTCGGTTTTTCAGGTTACCGCCATAAACGAGCGTACGGTCACACGGCTCAAAAATGAGGTTTAGAACCGGAAGTCCCCCAGCGCGAAAGGCTTCGCTTGTCGAATGGGAAATCAACTGCAGTCACTGGAGGGACAAGAGTACAGCGGTGCGGCAGCTTCACCCTTGCTGCTCTCCGACGGAAAGTGCATGAGTATTTCATTCGCAACGAGGCGCCAACTGCAGAAAAGATCCTCAGCAATGAGACCAGTGACCCTGACATTGGGCTGCCGAAACTGAGTGTCAGAACGATGCTTTGGCTTATGAATGACATCGAATGTGCTTTTAAATGCATAGCATTTTAGTAACTCACAATGTCACGCGGCGTTGGCGTGCCTTGTCGTAGTCCGCAGGCGAGCCTTGTCGTAGTCCGCAGGCGCGCATTGTCGTAGTCCGCAGCCAGGCCACTACACTATAAAAGAAATAACAGTTTCCGGCGCCCGGTTTCGAACCCACGACGCCGCGGGCGGAACGCAAGGTGCCCGGCTCACTACCGACTGAGCCACGAAACCGACACAGATTTCGATGCACCGAACGCGCCTTATATCCTTCACTCATTTCTGGTTTGTTTCGAAAGCGCCACAAGTTGTCCCGCGCCTCCCAAAGATGGCGACACCGGTCCCGCGATCGAGAGATACGACTTGCCGGCGCACCACCTCGGAAATGCTGTGCATTTGATCGTGCCCCTCTCGAGGGGGATGTCTTTTTCGTTTTCGGAAGCGAACACGTAACTCTGCGCATCTGGAAAGGGAGGACATCATCGTGTGCCGGCGGAAATATGTGCGGACCATTCGAAAAACGCGAAAGCAGAAACGGTACGTGGCTAATGTTTAAATTTGAAGGAGAGATAAATAAATGTCAATTCCAGCCATTAAAGTGAAACTTTGGTATGTAACACTATTTGACAGTTGAAATATACCAAGAAAAAACAACGATAGAAGTTCTGGTACAGCGAAATATTTCATTGCTTACAGTTACTTTTCAACACCGCTCCGCATGCGTACTGCGGCTCAATTTATTTTTTCCTGGCGTTTTTCTGAATCCCTGCCTGTTCTTATTCTGAATGCTATTCCGGTTCAGCATGCGTGCGGAGAAGTATGCATCGACATGTTCTAACAATGTATGGATTGCACTACTTACTGGAATTCCTTTGCCTTGTGGGTGGGCTGCGGTCTGCGAACTATTTTATTTTGGTATTTTGCGGAGCCCCAAAAACTAAACATAACTGCCTGCGTAGTAAAATGATGTTAGATGCAAGCAATAAATGCCGACTGTCTTAACTAACCCCTCTCCCCCGAAGAAAAACTGACCGGTATTCCTTCATTTATATACTACTTCGACGAGAATTGGGTCAACGGTGCGCACACCAAGGCCACGGTGTGGGAGGACACCACTGTGCCACCCCGTAAAGACGCCTTTCGCAAGGGTTTAGCTACGGGCCTTTGTGCACCAAGTGACAAAGGTGGTCGGCTCATCGTCCTTCATGGTGGAAGTGAGAACGGCTTTGTGCACAGGGCATGTCTTATTTTCCATGCGTCAAAGAGTGCTTGCACTGACTACCACAGTGAAATGAATGGCCCACGCTTTGAGAAGTGGTTCGCAGAACAACTTCTACCCAACATTGAGCCACGGAGTGTTCTTGTCATGGACAATGCTTCATACAACAATGTTCAGATGGAAAAGCTGCCCTCGACGTCTTGGCGCAAGACCGACATCCAGTCTTGGTTGACTTCAAAAACCATCCTGTGGTGTGATGACCAGTTGAAGCCCGAGCTCCTTCGGCTGGTTAATGAGAAAAAATACCAGGTTTTTGGACACCGGATTGAAGCCCTGACCAGTGTTGCAGGTCATAACATTGTTCGGCTTCCTCCTTACAACTGTGAATTCAACCATATTGAAATAGTTCGGAGCCAGGTTAACGGGTATATTGCTGCCAACAACACTTTATTCGGTCGCGCTGAAGTCTAACGACTACTCAACGAAGCCATCATTCTCGTGACTCGCGAAAACTAAACTGGTTCAGGGAATGCGCTCAAGTGGAGCGTCTTGAGGAAGACGCCTGGGAGCGGGAGGGTGCAATCGACACAAGAATCGAACGTCGTCATTCCACTAGGTTCCCACTCTAGCAGCTCCAGTGAATGCAGTGATAGCAAAATGAGCGGTGTAGAGGAACTGTGATGAAACCGGTGTTCGCTGCCTTTTGTGGTGCTGGTCGTGTGTGGCGTGTGACGAGGTGCTTTGTTCACGGTTTTGGTGACCGAAAGCGTGGAAGTACTCCCTTTTGGTTTATGTGGCGCTGCTTTTGTGTGGCAACTTACACAACCCCCTGTTACCTTTCCAACGCCCAGCACCTTGGAAGTACGCTTTGTTGATTATGTGGTGCTAGCCTTGTGTGACAAGTGACGAGGTACTTTGTTTTTCCTTCCGGTGGCCAGAAGCTTGGAAGTACGCTCTGTTGATTTACGTGGTGCTGCTTGTGTGCAACAACTTCCAGGGCACCTTCTTTACCTTTCTGATGCCCAACAACATCGGAAGTAGCTGCTGATAGGCGCTGGTTTTTTGAAGCACCAGGCAAGCATTAAGAGTGCTTGTTGCCAGATTGAGAATTAGTTTTCAGATATATTCGTTACAATGAAGACATACATACCAAAAACAAGATCTCAAGGGAGACGTTTTCAGGCGTTATCAAGACGTCCTCATGTGGATTACATAGTTTTTCCATACCAAGGCATCTTGAAAACATTTCAAATAAGCATAATTACCCTGCTCGCAGTATACACTTAAAAAATGTTTTGCCTAGAAGTAGCTGTTTCGAGGTCTTTCAAGCTCTTTCGGCTTCAAAAGCTGCTTCGACTGTTTCGATTTGTGTTTCATGTTGGGACATGTTACCTTCACTGTAATACGACGTGCATTGGGGAAAACCATACATCAGGCAGTTATGCAGCCCAATATCCATATATGTGGACATGTCCTAGGCAAATTAATACATGAGGAAAACGATAAATACCCGCTAGCAGAAGCGCGCAAAACTGTGCACATAGTTTATGCGGCACTCAGTTTCCCTGGCACTGCATTCATCTGCCTGCACACTAGCACTCTAAGGATGGTCCAGGCATCGAGTTGGATCAGCCTTTTTCTCGATGCCTGGGCCCTGGGTCCTCCGGCGATGTTGGTGCTCGAGCTTGCAGCGTGGCGTAGCAGTGAAGGTTTCGAACAACTGCAATTTCTGTTCAATTACTGCCACTGAATAAAAGTTGCCAAGAGGCAAGGACCTCATTAGAGTTCAATAAGCAAAGACATCAAAGCGTTTTTGGTAAACGGGGTGCAGGTGTTAGCCTTCTTTCAAGTCCTAACTGGGTGAATTTTAACAGCAAAAAGGAATTATCTGCGGAGCTTTTTGTCGTAAACACTTGCAAGTATCCTGGGGTCTAGATTTTGTTATGGTTGATATTTGTGTATGAGTGAAACAGCGCACACAGTATGAGGTTTTCGTCGATAGAAGGGAAACTGCAGTCGACTGATTCTTCCGCGGTCTCTGTGTTCTCAATTAACATTGAGGATAAACGTGTTTTCCTATCGCTACTGTTTATTGTCTTTGTTGTGTATTACCCACTTTTTATTAATATTAATATCTGCACGTTGGGCTTGTCAAGCTCCTAAATCTGGATGAGCTAGGTATTAGACGTTCCAGGCGTGACCTGTTTTTTAAATGCATAGCATTTTAGTAACTCACAATGTCACGCGGCGTTGGCGTGCCTTGTCGTAGTCCGCAGGCGAGCCTTGTCGTAGTCCGCAGGCGCGCCTTGTCGTAGTCCGCAGCCAGGCCACTACACTATAAAAGAAATAACAGTTTCCGGCGCCCGGTTTCGAACCCACGACGCCGCGGGCGGAACGCAAGGTGCCCGGCTCACTACCGACTGAGCCACGAAACCGACACAGATTTCGATGCACCGAACGCGCCTTATATCCTTCACTCATTTCTGGTTTGTTTCGAAAGCGCCACAAGTTGTCCCGCGCCTCCCAAAGATGGCGACACCGGTCCCGCGATCGAGAGATACGACTTGCCGGCGCACCACCTCGGAAATGCTGTGCATTTGATCGTGCCCCTCTCGAGGGGGATGTCTTTTTCGTTTTCGGAAGCGAACACGTAACTCTGCGCATCTGGAAAGGGAGGACATCATCGTGTGCCGGCGGAAATATGTGCGGACCATTCGAGAAACGTGAAAGCAGAAACGGTACGTGGCTAATGTTTAAATTTGAAGGAGAGATAAATAAATGTTAATTCCAGCCATTAAAGTGAAGCTTTGGTATGTAACACTATTTGACAGTTGAAATATACCAAGAAAAAACAACGATAGAAGTTCTGGTACAGCGAAATATTTCATTGCTTACAGTTACTTTTCAACACCGCTCCGCATGCGTACTGCGGCTCAATTTATTTAAATGCATTCCTTCCAAGTTTGACTACCCTTGCCTTGTAAGCTCTGTTCACCTGCGAATGCCAAGCAGGCCACTGCGGCCGCACTGCTGCTTTATTATTGACAGAGCACTGACCCTGGCACCAGCTAACCGTTGCTCACATACATATAACAGTCTGTTTTAATCTTCCGTCGACATTTTCTTCAATGAAATGGTTCGTTTTAAACGTTCCTTAAAAAACTTGACTTTTTGAATGCACATGTTGTACAGACGTCGCACCTGCACTTCTTCCTCTGCTCTTGTGTTTCTGTGCCAAAAGTGCCACCTTGTTATGCTTGTTTTCCTTCTTCACACGACGTCCGAGCTCTTGTTGGTCAGAAAATGTTTTCGCTTCTTCGATCACTCTCTTTCTTTATACATATCTACACATGTATTTTTACCCTTTTTTGAAATATTTCTCTTCCTAAGTGTTGTCTTTTGTTTGCCCTATATTCATGTACACAGTGGATCAGCCGAGAAGGCCCTTGCACTATTGGTGAACGCTTAAATAAATAAAAAAATGTGTATTAGAAAGAATGAGGACAATTTTAACTTGTTCCGTTTAGTGCCATGCAATAAATATTTCTTCATTTATGGGGTGTCTCTTTTATGTGGATTGACAAGATGTGAACATACGACAGAATTTCATCTATGGTACTATAAATTACAATTTCACAATTTAAAAACATTGTATTTTTTCTTTCAAAAGCGTGTGGGTACCAAGCCTGAGAATGATAAATTCTAATAAACACTAACAAATGCTTGAAAGTGTCTTAATACCCTACCAATGCCCGTCGTCCTGAGTACCGCTTTCCAGCCATCCAATCTACCCCCTAAAGTCGGTGTCCGCGAAACCGAAACCAAAACTGAACACTTATTTGTACACCCGTTCGGTGCGCTACAGTCAATTTGGCCGCAGAGCGTTATGGGGGTGTTCTGCAGGTACCGCAGCCGACAACAGCTCGATGAGCCACCGTCAGGCAGGTAGTGGACCCGCAAAATGTACGAACTACGAAAGTTCGCCATCCCTTCGCTAGACCGTTCTGCATCTACTGAGCGGCACGCGCTCCCATGTTTACGGTCATAAAGCTTCTGACTGTTCGTCCTTAAGATTTGAAAGTATTCGATGCTTTTTGAAGAAAAAGCAAAAGATCGCAGCTGAAGTATAACTACCCAAATTACAGTACAAAAAGTGAATTTTGAAGTTTGCGCTTGACGCCGCAAACAATCGACACCCTATTCGAATTTCACTGCTGTGTATCAAAAGAATATCTCTAGACTCTATAGAGTTTCACTAATAGGTACACACAGGCTGTTCTCTATGTACTTTACACAAACCTGCGGTGGATTAGGCAAATGTTTGCTTGTCCGCATTCACTTGTCATCACAATTACGTTTTTGTGCCACAGCAGTTCGGAAACGCATTTCGCTCCAGGTATGAGAATTGTACGCGCTTGACTTTCCGCTACAACATAGTTGTCATGTTTCTGGCTGTATGAATTTCAGTGCTTGAGGTTTATTCCTGTTTTAAATTGTAGCCTGGTGTTTGCGATTTCTCAACTCCGTCTCCCTCATTCTTTGCAAATGAACTCCAGTCATTTAAGAAATGCTGAAGGGTCATGGCCCTTTATCAGAAATCGCCTGGCTCCCACGGCACAACCACCTACCTCCTAACCATTAACACCTTCAAGAATATTGCCTTTAGAGCGTGAGAAACTCGCCATTTGTGCACTTGTCTCATTCCCCCTATATAGAATTCATTTGATGGCCAATTGGAAATGACTGGACAGTTAAATTTACTCGAATCTATTGTAGAGCTCCTGTTACTCTCTGTGTGCGCAACGTAATCCTGCTCTTCGGCATAGTACGCACGGCATTACATTTCTTGGAGTTTTTTACGTTTCACTCAACTAGGTTGGAAAGAGAAAAGTATCAGACTTTGTTGACCCAGTGTTGCAACACAGATAAGCTTGCTTGTGCATGTCCACGCTTCCGCATTGACAATGTCTGTTAATATTTCTTACCAGGAATTTTCTGGCCACGAAGAACAACCTAGAGGATGTTTTGTTGGAGCTAGCGTTGAGTAGTCCAGCTCGTCATTTGTCAAGTATTCCCGAGCCACCGATTTGGTGCGCCCCATCACTCTGAGCGCCTCAGTACGGTGCGTGAATACAAGTAAGCGAGTGAGAGTGGCATTACGCGGATAAGATAAAAAATACTCCCGCGAGAACTAAAAAATAAAACTCCGTTCAACTTACGGGCATGTACAATATGATATGTTTACAGCGCATTCACGATATGGTGTGCAAGGACCCAGGGTGCTGGCGATATAACTTATATGACTAAACCAAGTTAGCTTATAAAGAGAAGGAGTGCCGGCGCTTTCAGATATTCAAAGGAAGGTATAAAAACTAAGCGCAAAGAAAACATAACCTTCTGCCGATAACTGCATGCATTTGAAGCCTATATTCCAGGGAGCCTCGATCGGTAGGAAAGCGAACAGTATTTTCACTATTTTTAACATCACGTTAGGTAATTTATTTCTAATGAAGGTATATTTAGCGTCAATATGCTGGGAGAGTTTGGGCGAAGATAGTTCTGTTGTAACACGGACATAAAATTGGCATTTTTCTATTGCATTCTCAGTTGTATTACCCATGAAGGACAACGTTTACCTTTTATTTAAAAAAACCGAACGCCAAATCTTGTATCGACAAGAATGGTTGAAACGTTCAGCTATCTCGTGATGCATATGCTAGTTGTCGGTAGCGTTGTAGGTGTTAACACAGCTTTGATCAGGGGTCGGTCGCCATCAGTGAAAGCAAAATCATCTTCGCCTAAATGCAGACTGCTTTGACTGCGTTGCAATGGCGAAATGGGATAGGCATCGGATTTATAAGGATTCATAACGCGATGCACCCAGGTTCGATTTAGCTCACTGAAAGTGTTACCGTATTGTGCATAATTACACTAATTGATGTGTTTGGTTCTACTTGTAAATGCCACACTTTCCTAGATCTTAAAGGGTTTAACTCGAGCACTTTTGTCAATATTTCGTTGCAAAGTTAGAAATATTTGTGCTCTGAGTTACCTTTTGTTTATTTATTTAGTTAGTTAGTTTTATTTATTTCTTTATTGATACTGTAACCCTCAACCGAGGGTCATTACAGGCAGGAGTACAAACAAGAAAACAATACACAATGGCAAAACATACATTTGTGTTTCGTGTTGCCGGTAGAACAATTTTATTGAACACTCCAACGCTTTTACATTGGAACTAGCAACACCGTACTCAGGAAGTCTATTTAACACTTGTATGGTATAAGGAAACAAAGGATTTTGAAACCCATTTAGATGAGCCTAAAAAGGCCTTATTTGGTTACTATAGTTCAACCCAGCCCCCCCTTTGGGTGCGGGTTGTACGGATGCGTCTTCATTTATTTTCACTTTGTCTTTTATAATTTAAAACAGGAGTTTTAACCTTTTGTTCTGGCCGCGCACCTGCAGTAGTTCCAGTTTACATGATTTCAATAAATTTGTGAAGGATTCTGTCCTGCAGTACCATGAGGAAATGAAGCGCACTGCTAGTCCTTGAATTTTTTCTAGTTTATCACTCAGTGACTGCTCAGGAGGCTCCATTCGGAAAACGCAAATTCCAAGATAGAGTAAATAAAGGCCTTATATGTAGGTAATTTAACATCTTTAGGAGCGTATTCTAGTTTTTTCATCAAGTAAAGCAACTTTATATGGGCTAGTGCACACACCTCCTCAACATGGGTGTGCCACCCCATATCGTTGGTGATAGTCACTCCTAGGTATTTAAAGCTATGTCTCATGGTCATAAAGTTATTTCGAATTTTAAAATCTTGAGAGAGTACACATTACTTCCTAGTTAGATGGGTGAACGTTGTCTTTGATAAGTTAATTTTTATTCCCCACTGGTGGCACCAAATATGCAAGGCTTTGAGACATCGATTATTTGGATTCGGTCATTTGCGTTATTTACAAGAGTTTAAATAAACAATCATCTCCAAAAAGTTTGATCTTAACCGGGCTTTCGACAACTGTGAAACTATCAGTTATAAAAATTAAAAACAACAAATGACCCAGAACAGACACTTGCGGGACACTGGGCAATACTTTCAACGAACTAGATGTGCAATCACCAACACGTAGTTTCTGTTTGCGGCCTTTTAAATACCCGGCTATCCAATTAAGTATATCTGAGCTAAGTCCTAGTTTCTGAAGCTTAAAAACGAATTTGTTGGGCGGAAATCTACCATACGCCTTAGCGAATTACACAGATGACGTCTATTTGTTGTCGAGCTTCGAGGCATAAATAAAAATTATGAACTGTTTCTATCAGTTGGGTAACAGTTCACAACGCCTATCTGCATTCGTGTTGATGGGGATAAAAAAATTCTTTCGTCTCAAGAAAAATAATAACGTGCCTTGCTATTAATTGATTAATAGTAGGGTTTAACGCGCCGACGCCACGCTGGCGATGACGCGTGCCGTAGTGGACGGCTCCGGATTAATTTTGACCACCTGGGGATCTTTAACCCTTAAATGCCGGAATTATGAAATAGGCCGCAAAAAAAATTTTTTTTTCGTGTTTCGGCTTTAACCCTTTAATGCCGGAATTATAAAAATAGGCCGCAAAAAATTGTTTTTGTGTTTCGGCTTTAAACAGACCCCGCGATTACATTCCACAGTTGTATTATCGGGATGAAACTTAATCGCCGACTTTTAGGTTTGTCGCGAATTCGCGACAACAGGCAATTAGTCCAATATCTGTTATGCAAGTTTATCGCCTACTTGGTTCTTATCGCCTACTTGAGCCATTCCTTTGTTTGGGTTTTTGCGTTGCAAAAAGATAGGTCTGCTGTACGATTTGATGCATTAGGCTGTCATCAAAAAACCCTTTGAAATATTCAGTAGGTGCTCGCACAGTGTCTCTTTCAGGAAGCGTGGTATTCCAGGATGAGATTTCCCGCTCTTCTTCACTGTCTGTTTGGCACAGGCAGCTGGCAAAGGCACCACGTCACCGTTTTCATCTTCACTGCTTTGACGGAGGCTCTCCCAAGGCGCAGCTCGTGCTTGTGCATGAGGATCGTAGTCAACATCGTCGTAATCACTGTCACTAAGTCAGCTATCGTCACTGTTATCCTCAGGTGGCAGGCGTGTGCGAAGCCCTTTTCTTCCATACAACGATCTGACATCCATCATCTGCCATAAAATAAAAAAAAACCATCATACCTGCAGTCCCCGCAAACTACCTAAATTGCCGAGTGTCGCGAATTCGCGACATACCACGAAAGCAAGAAGCATGCAACAAAAAAAGTATTTTTCGACAATGTAACACCTCATGGGCAGTCTCCTGAATGCGTGCAAATAGAAAACAAAATTGGAGGACCTTGTACTCACTATGGTTAGAGAGAAAACGACGAAGAAGTGAGAGCTGTCGCACGTGGCGCGCGCAGTCCGCCAACCGATGGACGTACTGAGTTTATTTTCAACATCTTATACGAGATGGCGCTACCTGTCTGGAGGGCAACCACCGCCTCTTTGCCGCAAACACATCACCGCCGCTGCTGAAGGCAGCAAAGGTTTCGCGAGTTGGTTGGCCAGCTTTATTCATTATGTCGCGAATTTGCGAAAACCGGCATTAAAGGGTTAAAGTGCGGCGAATTCCCGTACACACTGGCGTTTTTGCTTTTCGCCTCCATCAGACAAGCAGCCGCCGTGGTCGGGAATCGAACGCGCAAGCTAGTGCTCCGCAGCGCAACGCCTTAGCTACTGAGCCACCGCGGAGGGTTGCCTTGCTATTAAATGTTCTATAAATTTAGAACACACAGAGGTCAGTGACACTGGACAATAGTTGTTCACATCAATCCGATTGCCAGCTGTGAATATAAGCTTTACAATCGCAGTGCGCCAGCCTTGCAGTAATGAGAATATTTCCACAGACTTTCTGAAAGGGATCGTTAAATAAAAGGAAACCCATTCGGCATACCTTTTAACATACACTGGGAATTTTGTATGGTCCGTTTGCCGTTTTAAGGTCAAGCCACAGGAACTGGCTGAAGACCCCTGCCTGCATAATACTAAATGTATTCATTGCGCAAGCGCGCGGACAAGCCTGGTAAGCATCTAACTGATCAGTTTCATCTTTAGTGAAGACCGAAGCAAAGAACTGGTTGAAAGACGTTGCTATCTGTGATTTTTGCGCCACTGTTTCGGATCCATATCTTATCTGTTCAATTTCCTCTTTTTTATCCTTCAAGTGAAACCAAAATTTTTCTGGGGAAGCCTTAATGAGCCAGCAAGGGTTTCGGTATATACCTTTTTTTGGGGTTCTTTTATGCTGTCTTTAGCTGTTCCCGCAAATGCACAATTGCTACTGAGTTAGTTTTCCTTTTCCGCATGCATTTTATTTTTCGTTTGATGTTGAGGATGTCTCGGGTTATCTAGGGGCTGCGCTGTTTTGTTTTCTTTTTACGAGTTGCATATAAATTTTTCAGTGCAATGCTTTACAATGCTTTTGAAACGTTGCCATAATTGCTCCCCCGATTCTGAGGCAGAAGCCAGTTCAAATTCATGAAGCGACAGTTCTAGATAATTCATTATATACGTGTCATCGGCACGTGCAAAATTTGTAATCTTAACCGTGATAAATGGCCGCTTCTACGGCTTTGCGCCGAGCTGCATATTACCAGATATCAGCTAGTGGTCCGATATTCCTTCTTCCACCCATGAAGTGCCGTGTGTCACTCGGCTTGATAGGAACGCGAAATCAACCAATGTTTCTGAATGAGCAGTTACTAGGGTATTTTCCTTTACAATTTGTGTAAAGTTATCAGAAAACATTATTTCCAACATTTTATTACCACTAAGAGTATTCATATGTCCAGGTGTCGCACTTTCCCAATTTATATGCGGTAAATAAAAGTCACCAGTCACTATCACCCTTGTGTTGTCATTCTGAAATTTGCACAATAAGTTGTTCAGTTGTTCCAGGAAATCAGGCGTCGTAGCAGGTGGCCTATAAATTGTTCCAACAATATCAACGAACATTTTGCACCAAACAGTTTCGGAGAAAGAGCAATCAATTCTTTCTGTTATAATAGGTGGCTTAACAAGAATGGCCACATCACCACCACGGGAATCCCTATCCCACCTGTGTACGATACATCTTGGGGGAATAACACAATCGCAAGGGATGGAAGGGTTAGTCATGTGTTGGTTATTAAAGGGACACTGAAGTGATATGTAAACATTGCGGGATTACTTGCGCAAATGGTAGTCCGGAGTCCCCAGGCCATGTTTCGACCACCCTGGGCGCGTTTACGCGATTTTATTTAGTAGAAAAATTAATTCGAAGATGCTGTCCTCCTCTCTTTACGCTCGCCCATTTTCTGCGGCGTTTTCGTGTGACGTCAGGAGGGGATAAGCTGGCAATTGGCTGCGCTACTGCACGGCTCCCCGGCCTTCAGACAGAGTCAGTCGGCCCAGCGGTTCTTCCGCCGGCCGCCGACGGGTCGTCGCAATTCGTTCGCTCAGTTGAAACGAAGCCAGGACACGTTTGTAAATGGTAGAATTTGCCTTTCTTTACTTGGTTAGTTTGTACACTGTATCTAGCTCCAAGTCAAGGTCGCTTCACACAAGCGCTGCACAAGCGCACATGCGACGCTTCGCTGACTGGTATGCCAGTAGGAAAATATAAGGCCTCTTGAAGGCGGGAGAAGAGTCAGCGAAGGCAATATAGGTACTAAGGAAATAAAATCAACTGATATTTTTACCCTACAGCGTAAAACTAGGGTGCGGGAAGCACTTTTTTGCGCTGGGCGAACAAGCACAGCGGTCAGCAGCACGACTACGCATCTGCGAACGCTTTTCCGTCTACGAAATGCAATTGCTAGACGTGAGCTATTGTGGAAACTCGGGCGACGCTTACTGCACGAGCGCAATACAACAAATAGTCACCTAAGCTGCTTGAAAGGCCAAAACTAAAGAAAAGTGTAAACTGGTTGTACAATATATACCCTATATTACCAGTGCCAGCGGAGCCCGCTCCGTGGCCGAGTGGTCTGGGTTGCTAGGTACGCCACCGCAAGTATTTTGCAAGTCATGAGTTCGAATCCGCGCGGTTACGTGCTTTTTTTTTGTAAGTTAACTTTTTCGTTTTCCGCCGATGTTTTCTATATTGAGTTCACCTTTTTTTGGGCCGCAACGTTCATGGCTCCACGAACTAGTTCACAAACGCGCGCAGGCTGGCACTGGCGCGCTAGCGAGTTCTCGTTGGCGTGCTGTTGCCATAAGCACCGACTGCTTGCAGGCAGTGGGCACACGCCAGAATGAACAGACCCTTGGCCTGGTGCGAACGCGCTTTTTACGACACAGGCATGAGGGAGGCAAGCTCCAAATATGGGGGAAAAGCGCATGACATTTGGGCGTCTGCGGGTACGCGGAGGGCGTTCATGCACTGCGTAGGTTTCGGCTAGTGAATGCTACGATTCCAATCCGTCCTAGGAGGCTTATCTTTATGCATTTTTACAGCTGACAACATGGCAGAAGCGCGGTACGATGATTACTGAGTTATTGAGAATGCCCATCCAACAACCCCAACGGTTGTGTTTTACAGAACCGAAACCGAAACCGAAACTTGTTTGGTTGCTCACCTTGGGCATCGTCCAATCACGGTGCCCGCTCCTCCTAACGTCACAGCTTTAGTTGGTGCGGCCGCCGCAAACCGCGCATGGTAGTTTTTCTTCTTTCGCGCTTTGTAAAATAATTACCGATTTGTCAACCGAATAAACGATGAAAAGTGTGCTAATTTGAGCCAGTCTACGCAGTGCAAGCAAAAACGGGAGCTTGACAAATTCACTTCAGTGTCCCTTTAAGAAATTTGTGGGCTATGTGACAGCAATAATAATTCTAGTTCCGTGACCTTATTTACAAGGCTGCGAGCATTCAACACAAGTAGGCGTAGCTATCCTTTCGGCGCAGAAGTGAATGGGGGAATGTCGTTTGACGCAGGTGTGGTAGGCGGGCAGATAGCAGGAGCAGCTCTACCACCCTCTTGCCTTTGCTATTCGAAATCGCACAATGCTCCTGCTTGGTCTGATCCCAAGTGTAGAGCTTCTCGTTTACTTTAAGCTTATCGTGAGTCAGATAAACCTTCAAACCGCTGTCCTGCTCAGCAGCCACACTTTGCCATAACTTCTTCCGCACTTCCGCTGTTTCGTTCGCATAGTCATTACTTATTCTTATTGAACTTCCCTTCAGCTTCGGGAATTTTTCATCACACGCTCCTTTTCTCGGTAGTCATGGAATCTCATTATGACCGGCGTAACCTTCCCAGCCTTTACCTTTCCCATGCGACGTTCTCTCAGCCGTCTTAACTACTGCACCAAGTTTTTTTTAAATATCTTATCCACGGCCAAAACCAATAAATCCGGCTCTGATTCTATACCTTTTTCAGTGAGACCAAATACCAAAAGGTTGTTTCGCCGAATCTATTCTTGTTGTCAACCAGCCTTTCTGCCTGCTGCCGGAAAGTAGCTTCCAAAGCATCAATTCTAAGGTTCATTTCCTGGATTGAAGAAATTGAACTGGTTAGCTTATCTGTTTTAACGTTTAGTTCAGATATTTGGTCTTTCATAGCACTCAAATCCCGTTCAGACTTGGCATGGATTTTTAGATTGTTTCTAAAAGCTCTGCGGTCGTAGTAGCCCCGGGGTTTACCTCGACATTTCCCGACATAAGAAGTATCACCACAGCAGAGCAACAGTCAACAATATTACAATACCATCTTCGAGGAATGGCAGAAACAACAAGCGTACTTTGACCATTTATTACAAAAAAATTCGATTCGTGTTCACAAGAAAAACTTTACCTAAATGTTCACTTGGCATTAATTCAGAATAAAATTTACCATTTACCCCTCATAAATATTTTCGTAGATAGATGTCGCTATAGTCTGCCAAGACATTGGGTTAGATAGGTACGGGGTTGTTCCCTCTCGCAATCAATGATTTTTTTAGTTAGGCAATATTTTTTTGATGGAAAGGACTGGTGAATCTGGACATCATAATCATCAGGTAATGGCATATTATTTCCAGCAACTTCGGTAGGTTGAGCAGCGAGCCTTTGTTCCACCTGATCTGAAATCACCGATGAGTTATCCGCCGTTGCCACCCTAATCACCGGCGTGTCTGCACCAGCGCTTTGATGGGATCTCCATCATGGGTGCATCGGCGGGCTTCAGGCGCACCGGAATAAAGGTAGGAGGCAGAATGGGCGTGCGGATGCTCGACAACATAGGCTGTGCTCTCAAAGCCAGAGAGTTGGGTCGGTGCAGTGGCGACGAGCACAACTAGCAATCTTGAGGAGGAGATCCCATGCGAGACGCCCCGGGGCAAAGGTACCACTGGTCCAGCGGGACAGGTACCGAATCGCGACGACACTATGCACCCTAACGGGACACCAAAACGGGCTACCACCTACTACCACCGCTTCCGCAGACGCTGGCCAGGTCGACATTGAAGAACCGGGAACATTATATAACTGGCGTGCCTATCTGCAATTCCTTTGCCACCGGCGACTTCTTTGAAGAAATTTCGCCATCCCAACGCCTCTGTCACCTGATGCCGTCCAACGAAGGTCCTGCATAGTGACTGCATCGCGTTGGAACGAGACCGCATATCATGCCTTTCTGCAACTGTACATGTTGTGCACACTTCGTCAGCACTATCGCGATATATGGGCCTCATAGCGTGCTTTTAGTGCGCAGCCCCACGGCTGCGGCTACTGTGTTTTGGTGGCGGCTCCGGCGACGGCGTAGGAACCTAGCGAGCAAAGAGACAAGTAAAACGGCGGAGGATAGTCGGCGAAAGTGTGAGAAGAAGGGCAATATGCTGAGCCCATACGAGATGCTCGTCGGCGGCCTCGTTTGGCGAAAGTGCGAGGCTAGGCACTGAGACACGCTGGTCATTTTGTGTCTCATCTGAACAACGTGACATTTGCTTGGGAGGTTCAAACACGATTTATAAAAGCATAGTCTGAGGAGGCGGCCCGCTGCGAGATAACGGCAGTGTGGCGCGCGCCACCGTGCGTTCACTCATCATGCGATCACGTTTTGAGATGCAGCATCTTCGCCGTTAAGGCGCAGAGTGTCGCTCGCGCTGAGCACAAATTTTGCATTAGGAAGTGTAGTAAGTGTCAGCCATTTTAAAGCAGTGCTTTCTAGGTGTACCATCCAACGGTTTTTTCGTGGCATGGTAGACAACCAACTCCCAACGCGGAGAAGCCGGCTGTGGGCAGAGCAGGAGGGGGGAGGGTTTCAGTCACGAGCACACTAGAGATGGCGTGGCGAATTTACTCAGAGTTCCCCGCGCAGAAGTGCCAGTTCGCCGGCGCCGTCATCGGCGTCTGCGGTACGGCTTTGTCGTCGGCTGTACCGACGGTTGTGTTCCCGTCGCACGGCTTGAATAACTTGTTCCACAGCACCTCTATGGTAACGCGCACCCGACGGAATAAAGTGGTAGTAGGGCAAACATACGTTAAGGATTGGATTGTAGGGCGGGAAAACAAAATGCATAAACCACATAAAGACATCTGGCCGCTAGAGAAACGGTACCTCTTGCGCACTGCCTGTTACGAACGGGACTCCATTTTGCAATTTGGTGAATACCAATTCGGTTGTGTTTTAAGAAATTATACAAAAGGTGAAACTAGCATCTGGTTCTGATAAATAGCGATTACAAACGTTCTCTCAGCTTTCTCGCAATTCTCCAACTTTCTAACCTAACCTAAAAGGGTTTAAATGGGAAATACTAAGTTCACATGCCGGATAGTTTCGCTGTCTGCGCTAGAGACGTGCGGTGGTGTAGCTCCAAGCTAGCATGGCTAGGTTTCGCTATCACCCATGGAAAGACGCTCCTCTTCGTTATCTTTCTCCCGACTCACGGCTGGCCTACAGCAGCGGCGTCCGCTGCTAGAAGCCCGGCCGTGGCCGACGTTCCTTCTGCGTTCGGGATGCCACCCCCACGAATTCCAGGTAACGGCTGGCAGAATATCTAGTTTCACTCTTTCTCGAGCCACGTCTGTGAATTCAATTGGGGACGTTGCATGGGCAATTCTTGTGGATGCCGTTCAAAGCTTTGCTTTCCAACCACCTTCACAGAGTGGTTTGGAGACATTTTGTGTTGCGGTTTTTTATTGTCTGGTGTACCGTGTCTCGATCATCTTTCGTCATGTGTTTTTTTTTTGTAAATCCACGTTGCAACACTAACGAAATTCTCTACCAGTTTCGTGAGCCTCACGCAGGTGAAGGCGTGATTTGCTGTCCACCCATTCGGACATGTTCCCCGCAGACATTCCTTCAAAAAGAACACAACGTTAAATTACAGTAAGCTCTGTTTTGTCTAATTTTCAATGATGCCCCCTTGAAACCGAGGCTCTGTGACGTGACTGAATTTCCGGACATCAGTAGGCGTCTTCCCAAAGAAAGAGGCCACGGCGCACCTCAGATCGTTTGGGATGGCTACACCTGGTGAAACGGAAGTCTTTAAAATATGGTGAAGTACCCTTGCCGACAATGACATGAATTTCCCGTTGGTGTCTATGGTTTATTTTTGACAACTACTCGTTTCCCCTTTTCCCTGCGACCAATCCTCATAGTCGAAATCGTAGAACAAGATGCGGACGCAGAATGTGCGTTCCATAACGATCTTCTTTAAAACATTGTCTACATTTTTAGAGGGCTGTGCTCAAACGAATACCTCTTCCTTCCCAGCCCTTTGAAATGTGCCGGATGAGACCACTGACTGAGAAATGGTGATTTAAATATTGTGTTGGAAATAGGGCTACGCACAACCGCAGAATGGCGCACGACGTTAAATTATTCTGTTCTTGAGTGATCACTGTGAAACACAGGCACAAACTCGATCACTCGCGCATCTTCACCAACAAACACAACACATAAAGCAACAACAAAACTATGCGGGTCAAGTATATTGGTCAAATTTGATCATGTGCTGGCTCTATCGACGGCAGGCTGTAAACCGGTGCATTTATTGAACAACAGCTTTTAAATAGGTAAGGCACTACCAAAAGGATTCACCCTTGTTGGGCACTTTGACTAGGCGTAGCCTTAGGTATGCGTGAGTATAAGCGTACTGAGCTCCACTTGCATCTGCGATGGCGCCTTTTGCTATAATGCGAAACTAAAGAGTCCTATTTTGATTAAAACCCCAAACAGGGTTAATAAAGATGAGATACAGCAGTCAGGGGTGAGTTAAAAGGAGTTTTCTTTGCAGACAAGAGTTCACCTCAAATTCACAGAGAGGGGCAGGCAAATTGCAGTTTGAGCTAGTCGACAACTTTGTGCATCCAAACCAAAGCAGAGCACTAGCAAGAGACAGAGTAAAAACGAGGAGACGGGGCGAACACTGCGTTGCTCCATCTACTGGATGTTCTTTTCAGCTTAGTGCGGCCTTATTTAAGACAAAAAGCATAGTGCGTGAATCACGAGTTGAGAAGTATTTCAATAATTTCAAAACGAGCTAAACATGGAACCACGTGTTAGACAAACCGTGTTAGACAAACATACTTACCCTCCTTAGATTAGAAAAAAAAACATCGTCTTCTATTTGCATCCTAAACCAAGCAATGATTACACTGTGCACCACGAGGCAGCAACTTTGAACAGGGGAATACTTTCAATTATCTGGATGTTCCACCCCAATATCAGCCTGTTTAGTTTGTGCTTGTTCGATAATAAAATATGCGAATATATAAATCTGAAGATATTGCATTAGCATACATATTGCTACAAAACCATTGGAATTGTCTTACCTTACCAAGGCAAAAGCGCACCCAGCATTTACATTTTTTAATTCACAAACGCTTGTTGAATAACGTATAAAATGAACAAGTTAGAGTATTTACGGCAATGTCTTTCAGCGTTGTGCAGTTAAGAAATCTCGTGCTTGCTTTCCTGTTGGGTTACTCTTCGCGGTACCTCTTCTTTGGAAAGCAAAGGTAATATTTGCGGTCACCCGCAAACAGCACATGGGATGACATTTTTTGTGTGCCGTCTGGGGGTATGATCAGGGGTGTTCATTTAGCTGTGACAATTACCAACAAAGCGTTCCCATTGCATTGTTTGATGAAATAGGGATGTCATGTGTTCGCTCGTGAGATTGGGGTAACCGTAAAAAAAATGAACGAAACGGCATTGACAGAACGTTTGAAAAAACATCCCTGGCAGGACAGCTTTTCCGGATGACCCCTAAACCCTCCTTCTCCGTTTAGTTCCAGTCGCGTTCAGCGGGCTAGAACTGCTTGCGTGCTTTGAATTCTGGTATTCGTCGTTACATATTCGCATGTTGTTTTGAATAAACACAGGAATTACAAGCTCTAGGGGGTTATTTGCCCACTTCACAAAATTACAATGCTATTGATTAGGAACCTCGAAGTTATAGAGGAGTCAATAACACCTGAAGGTCTACCTGAAAGCGAAAGTGCTGGCAAATTAGTAGAACATCTACATACCAGTCGCCAAGAACATAGATTTTAGGGAAACTATGGCAAATGCGCCTGCTTGGTGATGTAATGCGCCCCGTAAGCCGATGAAATAGACGTAAATATGACGGAGCAGTAGTAAAGAAGCCGTTAAGAACTACCGGCTGGCTTGTGCCCTCTACTCCAGTAAAGAGACTTAGGTCACCCGAAAATGTTTATTTCCTGATGCTGCGGCCGTGTTTTGACTGAACAACTGCAATAACAAGCATGATGTTTTTTCTCAAATTTACGCAGCAAATGCTTTTACATAGCAATCAATTACATTTTGGTTCAACTCTGGCGAAAATGCCCGTCAAGTTGGTGTTTTTGGTTTGGGCACGGCTCTCCTTGTGCCGCCTTGAATGAAACGGCTGAAGGACGCTGCTTTCGCAGAGATTATTTCCAAGTAAGCTAGAAATACCTAATATAAAAGGGCTGTTCGTGCATGCTAAACGCCAATCAGGGAAAGCTCAACTGAACAAGCACTGATGAAACTAATGTCCCGAATTCACATTCGCAGGTAATGTGCAGGCCAAGCATGATACGCTCTACCGAAGAGCAGGCCACACTGCCATAATCTCGGGAGCGTAATTTTGAGCGATCTCGTGAGAGTCGTGCGTTGGATGAAGTTCAGCCATAGTTGTTATGCATGCCGCATATGCCATCCAGCTGCGCGTGTATGACCTTTTGGTTTCGGATAAGGACGTTTCATTTTGGGTAAACTAGGTTACCAAAATTTGTTTTGCACCCAACTGTTGCATGTTTGAAGCATACAACGTCACAATTTTCTGACCAATTATTTGAACGCAAATTCGCCAATGAGTTGTACTATTGGTATAATAGCCCGAATAAAGCGTATTCCGGTGTGAATTATGTTTGTGGGCATTTATTTTTAAAGAGAATGCAATGTTGTTTTTCAAGAGTGATATTTTTTATTATAGACTGGAATAACTAGGAAGTGTACGGCTGGGCTTGTTGTCGTTGGCACGTCGAAATAGCGGTACTGATTTCGGTGTTATTTGTAGACACATATTGCGCCTGTAAAGAGAAAAAGAATCGTAGAAAATCAGACAGCGACGTTTGTAACCTTCAAATTTGATCATTATTTAGGCTTAGTTTTGCTTTTAAAACATAAAGGGGAGACATTACAGGAAAATATAAGGTAACAAACATATTAGTTGCTTCTAACAACTAAGGTTTAGAGCATGGTAGTTAAAACTCCGAAATGTGGCCACTAGACCAATATCGTTGAAATCTATATAACCAATTTGATTTATTTAAAATACGATAACGGCTGACACGTTCGTTTGAGGCTGGCATATTTTCAGTATTTGTGAAGAAATAGCAAGGAACAAAGGTGTGATGATGGAACACGAAAGATGGCAGAAGGGAAAGGTAAAATTGAATGCCAGAAAGATTCAAAAGTGCAGTGTTGGTGAATTCGCTATGTGGACAGGAAAATAACAATCAGATGGGAGGGTTAACCGGCAGAGATCGCGTGCACCACCTTTGCATGGTTTTGGATGGCTGGACATCTCGCCCACAACTTCGGACCATCGTCGGCAGTTATTTGGCAGACCGGAGGAACTATCTCACCCCACCTACGTCACGTTGCGAGCGACGCAACAGCGTCCACAGGGGTGGGTTTCTGAAGAAGGCGCGCGTGGTTCCAACATCCGGTGCACGTCCGTGGTTCTCTCGCGGTGGGCGACTGAACAGCCAGTTGGCAACTACATAAACCTAGCACGACATTTCGCCGATCGTATTCTGGCCTTCATGTATACAGCCAGGAATACGCCCATACCAGTGATGACTGTTGTGCTCTTCTGCTATGCCTCTGAAACGATGCATCGTCTGACGCCATTCGTCTTCCTAATGCAGGTATTAGCCCCTGCAGCCCATTCGCACTCCTACCGATCCAGGAAGGAGCAAGTACCCCTTCCTGAGCGCATTCCCGGTCCGCACAGCAATGTTGATCACCACGTCACTAGATGGAGCAACCTTCAGCGTCGCTCTACACCTTCCCTACAATCAGGAAGTACCACCCTCATTAACAACACTTGGACAGAAAAGCGCGAGCACCGCGTGCGGTGCTCTTTGGGCTCAGCGGCTGTGCATCTGACCCGATGCCTCGCCTGACGCTCTTCGTCTTCCTCACGCGGGTGCGTACACACAAACCCGTCCTATAAAAAAACAGAAATCTTTTTTTGGTGCAGCTGCCGAGCCCTCAGTGCCTTGTTACCATGTTTTACCAGTGTACTGATGTTGTTCACCTACTATTATTATTCTCGGGAGAAGAGAAAACAAACCAAGGGCCCCCTCAGAAACAACCAAACGGAACGAGCGAACCTGAAGACGACGTAAATTCTATACTAACCAAGCTCGAAGGAAGTCAAGCCTCAATTTTTACTGAACTGAAAAGTATAAGCACCGGAGAAACCACAACTGAGCAATCCGTAGCCGACCTAGTCACCCGAATTTCCAAAACGGAATCAGAGTGCTCTATTTTGCCGTTTATGAGTACAGTCATTCAAAAAAGTTACAATCGACAGCGAACGAATGATCAAAAGCATCTTGTAATACAAATGACAATAACCTAATCTTGTTTGGCGCTGAAAAGCGACTCCGAAACGTGGAGCGACAGTGGAAAACTAATCACCGACAGATGTAGCCAGCATCTCGAAGTAACTCTTGAGTGTCACGAAATAGAAAAAAGCGCACCACATCAGAAAACCTCAAGATAACAAATAAAGGCCAATAATTGTTAAATTCACAAATTCCAGAAGAAAGGACGCGGTGTTACCTAAAGGCGTCAAATTTAAAGATATGGCCGACAGCGTTGGTGAAAACCCTTCAGTGCTACACGTTTCATTCCTGAGGAGTTGCTCTGATTACGTGCAAGAAGAACGTCCCTGTCAAACTCCGTCACAAGAAACTACTCATCGAGAAAAAAATCATTCTACTACAATATGACCGCCAGCCAAGTAAAGAAGACTGTATCGTCCTCACAACAGCTATCACGGAATCATACGAAAAGAAAGAGGTAACCTCAAGCGCAACCGAATGCTAAGCCACATTCCCCAGCTCGTTCTAACTGTAGTTGATCCTTTTCTATTCTCTACAGTAAAATTCGAAGCATAACGCTCACACGCAATGAAATAATTGACCTAATACAGACCTCAGAATGCGACATCGTCACGTAGACCGTGACTAGCTTAGTCCTCGCTAATATCGACTCAGAAATCTTTCCAACGCTCCCGAACTTTCTAGTCTACCTACATGACCGATTACGGCAACGTGGTTGGGGTGTGTAAAGAGTTGTAAATAGTTCTGTCCGTCATTCGAAAGTTGAAAAAAACGTCCCCCTTGAAGCAATGTGAATAGCGTGCGAAAGCCCTCTAGAGGGTACAATATTTAGCGTGTGTTATTGCCTCCTTCAGCCGGATAAGAATTTCTCAACCCTTCTTAACGACGGCCTTCATCTCTTGCGCAAAAATGCCCAAAAGGTAGCTTTATTCTCGTCCGCTATTTCAACTATCTAAACAATAATCGGCTTGATAACTGCACTATCTACTCACAATCAGAATAAAATAAATTTCTAATCTGCTTAGAACACTAATAGCTAATTCAAGTAATCCCACAGGCTACGCGAAAAACAGCAACCACATACAACAGTCTTGACCTAATACCTTGGTCAGACCCTAGAAGCCTTCAGGTATACTTGCCGTGCCAGTTTTAGTGTGGGCCCGCTGAGGCAAAACCTCGAACGCTCGTCTACGCGGAACTCGAGGTTGCCGAGAACGAATGAGCGCGCTTTGCTCCAGTGGTCGAAGTTTCGGCAGTTTTTTTTGGGAACACTGGACATCTGCGTTATAGAATGATTGATGTCCCTTCACGCGGCCGCAACATCATTCGCAGAAAGGCCGTACCTAACGCGGAATTCAAAAGGAGCAAAGCTCAGTGAAATGCTGAGGGCTGCAGTCACAGCTCTCGAAGCGCGAAGTAGTCTCTTGACGCCTGTATTTCACCAATGTTTTGTTCTCCCTGACTCAGGATTCGCTCATTACGATATCGTTTCTTGTGTTTAACCTTTTCATTTACCCGAACTGCCAATTATTCATGTGTGTGCACTAGGCTAAAGTACTACTGGGCTGAAATGTATACTACACTAGTTAGTTACTCTGTTTTGTTTGTCGGAAGAAAACTCCTGGTAAAGCTCTAGTTTGAATTCGTCTTAGCGCTTGCCGGCTATGGGGTTGTGATTTTAGTTTAGTTTTGATTTTAACTTGTTTAACTAAGCCAGATAAGTTCCTGTGGCCAGTCCGGTGACCGGCCCGGTGAAGATACAGCACGGTGGGTTCTGCAGAATCCCCTCAAAGTAGAATAACGTCGTTCGTCCAAGGCCTGCTGTTGGGGTCTGTCGAGGACGACTCTTCCAAACAGTCCCTCCGGACAATAATTGGTAACCCTTGTCCACGGTACCTCAAAACCCACCAAGGTGAATTAGCTGTTACAAATTGAATGTGTGGTGCTCTTGTGGATGCGGGGCGTGAGCTTGGACAGCACACACCACAACAGAGAACCGAGATACGTTCGCACTTAGCATGGATTCTGGAACGGGGAAGTCACGTGCTTAGATTATGTGACATCATAAGTGCGGCGTGACGGGAACCTTCCTGAACCGCCACTGTCGGCACTGGCGGCTGAGTCATCGCCACCTGCTCTGCTATAGTACTTCTTAAAGACGATGGTCTTCCTCGGGCTACTTAAATGCAAAAACTTTGGTCTCTGTCTCTGTCTTTCTGTCTGTGACTCGATTCAGGCTTTGCGCCAAAGTGAAGCTGAGTCTCTGCAATAGCCTTATATACTCACTACCAAATGTATTACGTTTGCGTTCGGTGCAAATATTCATACATGTCAATATTGTTGAACAAGAACAAAGGATAACGAAAATATGAGGCAGAAAATTATATCATCCATGATATTTGCAGTGTTCCTTCATTTAAAAAATCATGGATGCTTGTTTTTTGCCATACAAATGAAAAAATACTTCAGCGGCCGAAAATCGTCGCCCGCGCCACTACAGCTCCTGGCAGAATGTTAAGAAATCAAACATACAACAGGAATAAATGGCTCCACGTTCCACTTGGAATGCGCGTGGAGCAAGGCAACGTAGTTCTTTAAAAAATGTAGTATGATGGGTCGAATCACGCGCGTCTCCACAGTACGGCAGCGCTAGCTTCGAGGCACCGGGCCTGGAACACTGGAACGTGGTAAATTTAAATTGACTTAAGCAAACCTCTAGCGTGTTATCTTGGAAGGAACGAGACGGAAGAGGAAGCGCACGAGAGGTGAGCGTTAAAGAGAAGGGGGGCGTTTACAGTACAGAGGCATCAGTTGGCTATCGTCTTTTGTAGGCATGTGGTCATAACCAGGTCGCCGAGGTGAGCGCACGTGCTTCATATCGGCTCCGTCGATTATGTTCATTAGTGCCGAATTAATTGCACTCATCGACGAAACGTTGCTACCACGCCATGCTGCTTGACCAACGGATCACGCCGACACCACTTTTCGGTGAGCCAAACCGAATTTTCATCGATTTATTGGTGTCTAAAGATCTTCGAGCGAGACCGCCGAGCTAGGCCTAACCTAGGCCTAGCACGACTTCGGGCGGGAGCGTCCGCCGGCCTCGAGCCACCGGCCCCACCACCGCCGCATTGAGGGATATGGCAACCGTAATAGACACGGGGTACGAGCCCGATCGAGAAAACGAGGAACACCCAAATCTCCCTTTACAACTGGACCAACATGACGGACGCACCGCTATCGCGATCCCCGGCGAGGACTTACCAGGAAACGACATCGCGGGGTGGACACTCGCCAAGCGACGCTCACCGCCGCACCGAGAAACCCCACCGCTACCTGCTACCGGTGAGTCTACCGCCAAAAGGCATGAACCTCGAGTTTCCCAGGCACAATTTGCGCGGACAGTCACTGTAAGCATGACGAAGGCGGCCCGCATGCATGCGAGCATCCCCAGAGACGAACATAAAGTTATAGTACGGCCCCGCGGCGGGCTCAATACCGGTCGCGTGGAGGCTTCGGCACTCATGAACGCGGTAATGGCAGCAACGGGAACATCGCGAGAGGAAACCATGCACGATACAGTGTGCACCAACGTAGCACAGAACATCATAGTGCTAAGCATCCCGAGCGAACAACGAGGGATGAGATACGCCTAGCTTCGCACGCTTAACATCGGTGATCAAATATTCGAGGTCAGCGCCTACCACGCGGCACCCCAAGGAACAGCCAAGGGGGTCATCCACAATATCTCTGCCACGGACACCACAGACGAATTTAGGGTTAATGTGGTCAACACAAGTAACCCCACGGCAATCGACGCCCACAGAAAGGTGACTCCAACGCGGTAATCGTCCTACTCCACGAGAACAAGGTCCCCGCTAGAGCACTGCACGGGCCCGGGCCGGCCCGAAAGCCCGGGCCCGTCCCGGCGCACGGGCCGGGCCGGGCCGCCCGAAGTCGATTATCAGCGGGCCCGGGCCGGGCTCGGGCTTGAATTCATAGGCCCGGCCGTTAATAGTTCCGACGTGATGTGTAGAAAAGAGCGTAAAATTGAATATTCTGAGTATATTTTTACGCGCTTTTTGATGTTAGTTGTACACATTGTTTTAAAAACCTGTTTTGCTAGGGCTGATAGTCACTATACTGTAACGTTAATGACATTTCATGTACTGCATCAAGATTTTATATTTTGGTGTATAACATTTCAAAGATACGGTTACAAGGAATGCCCTAGCGGGGAAGGCATTAATTAGGCCATTCTGGAGCTGTGCACCTATGTCTAGGTACGTGTATTTTAGATGTCGAACGAATCTAAATGCGGCTTCCGTGGCTGGAAATCAAACTCGCGTGCTAGAGAAGCGCCACCGCTTAACAACCATTCCAGGGAAAATATTTCAACGCACACACATATTAGTGGATTCAAATGGAGAGAAAAAATTTCATTAACACCAACTTGTGACCCAAACAACCACATGAAGTTGCCAAGAGTCTGGTCATCAAAGGGGATGGTGTCTCTCGTGTAAGAATACGAGCTAATGTTACGACCATGCGGCGTGAACTGCAGACGGTGTGAGCTAATCTACGGGTACTTTTAAACCCTTATTTTTTGCGTTACAATTCAGGGCGTGCTTGTACAGACTAGATGCTCCGTCTGATTTCCCGCTACGAAGACACTCGACCAAATATAATAAACAAATTTTCTTCAACGTCTAAGACCAGGCCTGGTCACACACATTAGGGGCCCTCCCTAGGCTTAAAAAAAAGACCGTGCCCGGTCTGGGCGTGGGCTTGAGACGGCGGGCCCGGGCCGGGCCTGAATTGAGACGACGGGCGCGGGCCGGGCCTGGGCTTGAGACGACGGGCCCGGGACGGGCCCGGGCTAGGCTCACTTATAAATGCCCGGGCCCGGGCCGGGCCCGGCTTGGTGTTACGGGCCCGGGTCGGGCTCGGGCTTCACAAAGCGGGCTCGGGCCGGGCTGGGGCCTTAAAATCAGGCCCGTGAAGTGCTCTAGTCCCCGCGATGGTAAAATATGGCGCTGCCCTAGTGCGCGGCAGCCTTTACCGGCAGCACCACCAGGTGTGCCGGCAGTGCGGAAAAATAGGCCACCGCCAAGACGTATGCCTGCAACCGCACACGCGAGTATGCTTTGCCTGTGGTAGGCCAAACCAAGGGGAAAATCACGCAGAGTAATGCAAACCCCAGTGTAAATTGTGCGGGGGTAAGCACCCGTCCGGGGCACCAGGCTGCACCAACTGATACAAACTACCATATTTGGTTAAGAAGCGCCGCTGGGAACGCACCAAGATGGCGTCGCCGTAACGAGAACGCGTTCCTAGAAAAGATGCCGCGAGCTTCCCGCCACTCGAGACTCAAGGTCACCGAGGGCGCAGCCGCAGCTGCTCGCGGCAAAGCTCTGCCCCCGACCGCGCGCTGTCGAAGAAGCAGGAAAGCCGCAGCAGAAGCAGGCGGCGCGCCAGTAGGCACAGACGCACGGCATCCCGGTACCGACAAATGGTACCGTGGACGAACGTACTCACGGGTCCCAAACGACGGGAACAATCGTCACAGCAGACCGAAACGATTCAAGCCCTAAGGGAGGAAAACGCAGCCCTCAAGGCAGAAATTAGGCGACTGGACCAGCGACTTGAAGAAGCCCTGCGATACCTAAGTAATCAGCAGACGCAGCGAGAACGACCACCATCGCAAGTGCCAGCCCAACCTACATGGGAGAAAGGAAGGGTCCCGCTTCCCCCATCACTAACACCACGACATCATCAACAACAGGCAACGACAACACCAGCAAGTCCACAGCCGGCTGTGCAAGACCCGCAGCCCAGGGAGGAGACTGCACGTCCATCACCCTCCGAGATCGCCATGGAGGATCAAGAAGAGGAATCCCCACAAACGAACAATAAAGAGCAAGAACCGCGGACCAAGAACGGAATAAGCGTCGTCGTGCGCCTCCGCCGGTGCACCAAAGGAATAGATAGACTCGAGAAGAGAATGAATACCTTCGAACATCTCGTAAATGCACGTCTCACAGCAGTAGAACGCTGCCTCGACGCGCTACAAGAATTCCTCTACAGAAAGCTTGGCCGCGAAGACGACGTGGCAGACACCCGCAACCCAACAGTCCAATCACAGACACCGACATGGCACGAACATCAACAACAACAAGCCCAGGCCTGAAGATCTTGCACTGGAACGCCAACGAATTCCACTGCACAAAATCTGCAAGGCACCGAAAAACCACAAGACCTCACCATGATCCAAGAAACACACACCGAAGATGCACCGTTCCTTCCGGGCTACCGCGCACACGCAAGCCCCCCGAGCGCAAGAGACTGCGGCAAGGGAGCTGCTCAAGGGGTATGCACCTTCGTGAGAAAGGAACTCACTTTCATCAAGCACGAGAACTTCCTCGGACGCAGCACCAATGCACAGTGCGCGACCGAGGTGGTGATCAGCAAGAAGAAGCAGGAGTCCTTTCTACTCATTAACGTCTACAGCAACACAACGCATCGACAACAAAAGTTTCGGGCTCTTCTGCACAATGCGTTACAGGCGGCTCAACGTGAAACAATTGCAGTATGCGGCGACTTCAACGCTCCGCACAAGGAGTTGGGCTACAGTCGCACAACAGTCAAAGGAAGGGACCTGTTGGACGACGCTACGAACGCCGGCTTCACCCTATACACAGACCCAGTGGCCCCCACCCGAATAGGCACGTCCGTCACAAAGAACACCAACCCAGACCTGTCTTTCGTTCGAGTGGCAAGCACGGCTAGAGGAGACGTAAAGTGAAACAACACAGGCTTTAACCTGGGAAGCGACCACTACATCCTCCAAGTGGTGCTACCGACATCTGAGGTGTACACTGCAGCGCAACGGCGAACACACAAGATTACGGACTGGGCTCGATTTCGCTCAGCCCAAGAAGAAAAGCAACAGGAAATCGCAGACATCAATGAATGGACGGCGACTATTCAAAGGCGACTTCGGAAGCGACCACGGAGTTGTAAAACGGATGAAGACATCCAGCAAGTAGATAGCAGGTTGGCCCGCATGCTAGAGGCGCGACAATCGCTGCAGAGACGATGGAAACGCCGACGACACAACCGCAAGCTCCGCAAAAGTGTGGCGGCGCACTGAAGAGCCATCCATAAATACAGCCAGGAATTGTGCGCCCAAACCTGGCACGCCGCATGCAGCGTGGCCGGCGGCCAGCTCCACATAGGCCAGACCTGGAACTTACTCAGGCACCTCTTAGACGACACGACGACCCGAGGATACCAGCGGCACCGACTGGCTCAGATCATGTTTACTGCAATTAGGGCGATGGGAGAAGAAGAAACAGGCAAACGCATCAACGCGCGATACCTGCCCAGCACCGCGTCTGAGAGGAACGAAGAGTATCAAGGAACGACCAACCCGACTCTAGACCGCGATATAGAAGAGTGGGAGGTGCGAGCCGTGCTGCAGAATCTCAACTGCAAATCGGTGGCAGGCCCGGACCACGTTACCAACAAGGCCCTGAGAAACCTGACGACGGAACAGTCACGGCCCTCACAAAATACTTCAATCGATGCTGGCAAACGGGAAAACTGCCCCTACACTGGAAGACGGCCCGAACGGTCCTGATACCCAAGCCCGGCAAACCACCCGGCATCGAGAACCTGCGCCCGATCTTTCTTACATCATGCGTGGGAAAGATCTTGGAACACGTCCTAATGAACAGATGGCTACATAGAAACGGAAGGCCTCTCTACCCCGACACGATGCTGGGATTCACGGAGAGGCACAGCACCCAGGACGCAATGCTCCTGCTACGGCATGAGATACTAGAAACATCCGTCCCCACCCGCGACAAGAGGACGGGGCTGGGCCTCGACCTGCAGAGCGCCTTCGATAAGGTGCCCCATTCAGCCATCTTGGCGCTGGTTTCGCGGCTGGGCATGGGAAGAAGATCCTATATTTATATCCGGGACTTCCTGTCGGGACGAACCGTGAAGATTCAAGCAGGCGACCTACAACTACCAGAGAAGGCATTGGGAAGCGTCGGGACCCCCCAGGGCCCAGTCATCTCGCCATTATTATTCAATGTCGTGATGATCGGCGTGGCCAACCGACTTTTGGAGATCCCACAGGTCCGCTATACCATCTACGCGGATGACATTACCCTGTGGGTCCCCGGAGGCAATGATGGCCACATCGAGGAGACCGAGGAGACACTACAGACAGCGGTGAATGCCATCGAGGAACACCTGGACGGCACGGGCCTCAAATGCTCACCTAAGAAATCAGAACTGCTGATAATCCCCCCGCCGGGCAGGTACCAAAAGATAGCAACGGAAGACTCCGAAAAAATGACCCTTCGAACGAAAGATGGAACAATCATTGCCAAGGTGAAAACACACTCAGGGTTCTCGGCATGTTCCTAGAGGCAAGCAGATGCAACGGCACCACCGTCGACCGGCTCATACCAAGATCGGAGCGGCCACCCGTCTCATCAAACGAGTGACAACGCGACACAACGGCATGAAGGAAGCTAGCCTTCTCCGACTGGTTCAGTCCTTCCACTACTGGAAACGACAGGAAAGGGACAAGATGAATGCAGCAATTCGGAAGACACACAAGGCCGCCCTGGGGCTACTGAACTGCACCAGCACGGCCAGACTGTACGAACTAGGAATCCAAAATACTCTGGAGGAAATTGGAGAAGCCCAGCGAACAGCGCAACTCGAACGCCTCTCGACTACAAGAACGGGGAGAAGTATCCTGACTCGGCTGGGAATAGGAGGATCGGAGACCGGAAAACAAAAAATAAACTAGCACCCTACCGGCTGAAATTCTGCAAAGACTCGAGATAACGCCGCTTCCCCGAAACGTCAACCCCAACAACAACCAATGGAAGACGTGCCGCGAGAGCCAAAGCCCTAACGGAGACGCACGCCAACGACACCGGCGCCCTCTTCGTGGATGTGGCCAAGTACACAGACAGAACCGACACCTACGTAGCCGTGGCGGTAAAGTCCACGACCGGCGAAGTATACAGTGCGCGTAGCATCCGGGTGCCGTCGTGCGGCAGGCTGAGGAAGTCGCGATCGCGCTCGCCCTCATGAACCAGCAGTGCTCAATAATACTGAGCGACTCCCGCTCGGCGATCATGAGTTACACCCACAACAAAGTGTGTGCCAGTGCAGTGCGCGTGGCGCAGTGTGGTGCAGTGCCGGCCACCCTCGGTGCCGGCCACCCATCTGAGGTGGTTCCCGGCGCACAGAGGCATCAGCGGCAGCAGCAGCGGCCACCCCAACCGTAACGAGACGGCGGACGCCACCGCGCGCGCCATTACCAACAGCGCGGCAGCCAGCACCGACCTCGCCTCGGCGGTCGGAGAAGGCCGCGATCAGTGCAGTGATGAGGAAGACACGGAACCTCTCCTCGGGTACGCGGAGGTACTGGGCTGGTACCGGCACGGGCGCCGGACCACGCCTCCGCCTCACCCAGGCCTAACACAAGGGCAGGCGGTGATGTACAGACAATTAAAGACAAGATCCATGCTCACGCCGGCGCTGGCGTGCTACGTGTGCCCGGAGGTGTTTGCAAGTGATGTGTGCAGTGTGTGCAACAGTGCCCAGGCAACACTAACCCACATTCTCTGGGACTGCACCCGACGTCCAGAAAAAGCGGTTGGCGCTCCTGGCCGGGGTGGGCCACGCAGGGCCGCCCGCTACCCGAAGTTACTTAAGACGTGTCCGAGGCTTGGCCCCCCCCGACTTGCGTCGGGTCGGCGCGCGAAAGATCTTCGAGTGTGATCCCTCGGGCCCCCCGTCAGCGCCTCCCCATGCGCTTGCCGGGCTGGTAAGCCAGTCATTACCACCTTGGGTTTTCGGTATAAGGACGCAGTCAAGTTCAGTATAAGGACGCAGAGGATGGTTGTGTCAGCACACGATGGCAGTTTTGTGTTAACGGGAGCTGTCTTTTTATCGGGAGCGAGCTGTAATATTAGGCTATAGGCGGCAGTAATTTAAGCTAACCAAATACTCCAGAATTATTAGGAACGGTATTTTCCCGAATATTAAACACCCTGAACTCCTCTAAGCACCTTCAAGTGCCCTGTAAATAGCAGACAAAATGGCTACCTTCTTTTTCAAGATGCACTTGCTGCGAAATGCAGCTGATCCATGAAACTGACCAAGCAATCGGCAAGCTTCCTAAAACATCGATTGAAACATCTAGAGGGCCGGTATTGTTATTTCTTGCCAAAGCGAATCTTAAACTCCGTCTAGTGTAACCATTGCCTGAATATAACCATAAGCTGTCGTGCTTTCTAAGCCAATTTAGGAAGTCCCCCAGGATTAGATGTCAGGTACTGGGGGGCAGACATCGCAGGTCCTTTGTACAGCAGCTCTGTAAGGAGTTAAATGTTGCTTTTAGTTGTTTTTCCTACCTGCACCAACTTAACTGGCAAGATTAAACTTGGCTCTCGCATCACCCTTTACGTCCTTCCATCCCTCGAATTACCAACTCAGTGCAATATTTAGTTATTTCAGACACCAGTTCACCTAGCGCAGAACTGTTTAATTGGGCCTTCCCGTACCAACACCCATATCAGCCCATAAACGTTAAACCAGAATCCTCTATAACATAACCACCATTGGTTCCATGTGGAGATCTCACACGACACCGTGCTACCAATGAACGTGCTCCGCAAAGCACACGTTCACCGCTTTCGAGCGCCGCAAAACTTAATTTTTTCAGTGTGAAGGTACTCTTCCAAAAAGTACAAGATGAAGGTGATTAGGCGGATGTGCGGTAAAACCTTAGAGTCCGCGTTACCCATGCTAATCCGCCAACGAAACTGCCGATTGCGCAGCGGGAGGGGGACATAAATACGTATCCGTTTGACCTCTAACGGGGCCAAATGGTACCCACTCCTAGGCTTACAATGAATTTGACCTCCAAACGTTAGACCTCCAAAGCTTCCAAACGTTAGTCCTCAACATACGCATCGCAATTGCGATGGGCCAAAGCTGTTATTGATAAAAGCAGAAATAACAGGAAAAGACTCAAAGGGAAAAGCAGAAGAACCGACAATATTGGGCGAGTTGGTACTGATTCATGCTGACTAAAGCGCGCAGTGACGAAGGACAAAGACAACGAACGCGACAGCACAGGAATCCTCCCATCGCCTTCTTTGCTTTTGTCCTTTTCTGTGTGCGCTGTTAGTCAGCATGAATCAAACGGAAAAGCATGGCGGTGACGCTTCCCACCTAAATTAAAATTACGCAGTCCTGAATACCCTCTGCAAATTGAGTTTAAACTGACTGATTGCTTGTTTGTTAGCGGCATCCCGTTTCTACTTTGTGATGGCCTGTGTCATCTCGCCAAAGAAGCTAATGTATCTACGCTGTACTTCGTTTCACAAAGAAGCTACCACGGCAAATTTTCCAAAAAATGCAAGCATCTAATCGCTCTTTGGCTCCAAGGTTCACGGGAAAAGGGGATAGAACAAAAAGTAGCAGTGGCTTAGCTCTGCTATACCAGGATATACGTAGCGTAAGCTAAGGTTGAGCTGGTTATTCGTAGGTTTCCTGGATGTCTAGGATTAGCAGATTGTCATGCTTACTGCTGCTAAAACTATTTACAATCCAATCCAATTCAGTCCAGTCCAATCCAGTCCAGTCCAGTCCAGTCCAGTCACTGCTGCTCGCGCATGCGCAGCACTGCTCTTCAGGAGCCACGCGAAACGGCTATCAAGAGGCTTAGGCGCACCGTCAGACTTTGCTACTGTGAAAAGTAGGCGCACAGCTGGGCACGCACCGCAAGTGCGTCCGCCGCGGCTATGACGTCACTATGGAATGCGCAGACCGGTGAACGTGCAGACCCAATTCTATACCCGCCCGTACTCCAATTGGATTGGATTCCAATCCAATCCAATCCAATTTAATCCAATCCAATCCAATTTATTCCAGTCTAATCCAATCCAATCCAATGTTCCCAGCGCTTGCGCATCACGGCCCTTTAAGGTCCACGCAAAACTGCTCAACCTCGGCCAGTGTAGCTTACGCTACAAAAATAAAGGCGCGTGCAATCAGGAAGCGTGCGTGTTCATTGCGCACTTTCAGCCCCAAAGGCGAGCTCTGAGCGGACCAAGTTCAGCTTCCCTCCCATAACGAGGTTCCGCTCTCTAGGCAAATAACAGACTCGTGGCTTCATGCTGATATCGTCCCTAAACCGAAGCCCGGCCAGCCACTCGACCATCTCCCCAATTTTACCCCCATTGCCTTGACGTGCGCCATGTGCAAAATTTTAGAGCCTATGCTGTCAGTCGGACTTCAGTGGTGGATGGACAACTTCGTTTGGTACCACCGGGCACATGTTGGGTCGAGACCTTGTCTGTGTAGAGAGCTTGACCATCTCTTGCCAATGATGGATCTTGGCGGTAATTGACACTGAATGCTGATGCTGTCTGGCATGGTCATTCACAACGCCTACGGTAACGTCAGTCAGGGGGCATATTGGAAATTTTCCACAGCCTTTTTGCCTCAAACAAGATCTCCTCTTCCATCTAAACCTTGCTCCCTAAAAATCCCCTCTCTATACCAATTGGCGCGCCAAGCTACGCTCACTTCAAACCAGCTGAGTGAATATTTAAGGGTTCTGTTATTTTCTTGTCCTTTTTATTAGTACTACGATGCCGCTCGCTTGGCATCTCGACTCCACTTCTGCAGTTCCTAGTCCACGTCGACGACATTATGGTATCGCTCGTCCACCGACACCTGAATCGGCAAACTGCGTACCACAAACAAACTTTTACATATACCGAGAACTACTCTGAATACTCTGGAATAATACTTTTAGTATAGAAGGCAGCCATTGTTCTTGGGGCCGTCGCCAACTGGGTATGTCCCCGGTCATACGACCCTCCGCCCAAACAGCACGCATTGTGACCTCTTATCGCGCGCTACCATTGCAGATTTCCGCATCAGCGTTTGCTGCCAATGGCAAGCGATTGGCTAGCGAAGCGTTTTAGCAAATGACGTAGAGGTGACACCGAATATAAGCAAACAAAAAAAAACTTCTCGTGCTGTTCCTCTTCCGTCGCGTTCCTCCCAAGGTAAACACACTAAAGGTTTGCTAAAGCCTATTTAAATTTACCGCGTTCCACTGCTACAGGCCAAATTCCTCGATTTCAGCTCTGCAGTACGGCGAAGACAGGCATGAATCGAGGCGCCCCACTTCAACGTTTATAGAACCGTGTTGCCCTAGTCCACGTGCGTTCCAAGCAGAACGTGGAACCTATCTAGTGGAACCTTTCGTAACTGTTGGCGCTTCATTTTTTTAAACGCTGCCAGAAGGTGTAGTGGCGCGAGTGACAGTAGGCGACAGTCTGATGTTTTTTTTTTCTGCAGTGGGTGTAGTATTTCATTTCGCGAAAATCAAGCATCTATAAATTTTTGTAAAGGAACACTGTAAATAACCATTGTGTATTGATTTTCTTTCTTATATTTGCGAATGTCTTGTTCTTGTTCAACAATCTTGATCAGTATGAACACATAAACCGGACTTTGACGTTTGGATTGGGCTTTGAGTATATAAGACTATTGCGCAGATTCCCTTTCGCTTTGGCCGGGTGGCTGAATCGAGTTACAGACAGATAGAAAGACAGACAGACAGACAGGCAGGCAGGCAGACAGACAGACAGAGAGACCAAAATTTCTGGGTTTACGTAGCCCAAGAAAGACTACCGTCTTTAAAAAATGGGCCCATCTCCCCGCGAGGGGGACTCGAGTAATGCGTCGCATAGGGGGTGGGTGTATTGCGTTAACGTTTAGTGTTTGGGGGGTTGGTGCTATCACGTGTACACCACGCAGCTCTCACGCCGCTGAGTCGCCAACGCACGCCGCTGACGACGTAGTTTGAATGCGTCAAGGATATAAGGCGCATTTGTAGCCTTTGATTCTGTGTCGGTTTTGTGGCGCAGTAGGAAGAGCACCTTGTACCTCGCGTTCCGCCCACAGGTAGTGAATGCGTTGTATCAGCAGCTCCTTGACGTAGTTTGAATGAGTCAAGAATATAAGGCGCGTTCGTAGCCTTTCATTCTGTGTCGACTTTGTGGCGCAGTGGGTAGAGCACCATGTACCTTGCGTTCCGCCAGCAGGGTCGTGGGATCGAAACCAGGTGCCGGTAACTCTTATTTCTTTTTATAGTGTAGGAGGAGGGTGGCTGCTGCGGACGCCGACGCACGGGTGACATCATGAGTTATACAAATGCTCTGCATTTAAAATGAAGGAGCTCACACTAACGCGTAAAGGCCAGAATACATGGAGCGAATATGCGACGAAAAGACGACGCACAACGCCCGGCGGCGCGCGCCCGGCTCGCGGTGGAGGAACAAATGTCGTCCGCCGCCAATCTAGCAGGGTCAGAAAAGTTCGTCGGTGGCGGAGCGGCGGTGAGCGGCAAACCGAAGAAACCAATCAGGTTTTCCGATTTCCCCTACAAGGCGTATGGCGCGTTTATGTCGCTGGAGACGGCCGCTGTGGAAGAGTTTGATTGACGTACGCTTGTCCCGCGCCTAGTGGAGCTAAAAAAAACGCATTGTAAATCTGAGATCCGTTGAGGAAAATGGTGTTACAAGAAGTGTGAAGTCCGTGCTTTTCTGACGACTCAAGCAGCAAACGCTACACAGTCCCGACCCAACTACCGTGGCTTGCGTCGCCGGCATAGGCATGTACGATAGCTTTATAAAGGTTAAATGAAGGCGTTCTGTCTACATAACTAGTATTACAGTCTTGAAGATTGGCCCGTTAGTAACAGGCGATATCACTGCGAGGGCCTCTCAAATACAGTAAAATATTAGAAGTAGCCAGCCGTATGTATTCAGAGCCGGGCTTGACATGCTCTATTTTGCACCCAAGCGCCATCTGTCGCGATGGAGTGGAGGTAGAACGCCGGTTTCATACTCTGAGAGTCGCTGGTTCCAGTCTTCCTGGGCACGTCCGTTCTTTCTTTTTTTACTGCATTTAGGGCTTTTGAGACCTGAAAACGCAGATTTCGGCAGAAGAAATGCCCCCGAGAAATGCAGAATCGTCAAACAACGTACAACCCAAACGGCAAGCTCCTTCACTGGGTCTGTTTACTGAACGCCGCTGTTGATTCCGGGCTTGAGGGTTAAGTTAGCCACACCACTGGCCACACTGAGAGCGACCCAGCGGCGGCGCGGATGGCCCCATGGAGGAAAGAAAAGTTTAGGAGGGAGCGTCACGTGACAATCGTGAAGCCTAGTCATAAAAAATAAAAAGGAAAGTCTGATGGGAGGTGTTCTATTCACGTGACAGGCACGCGGTAGTTCTTTGCGCCTCATGTGGCCCTTCGCCGACGCTGCGTGCGTGCGTCTATCCGTTTGGTTGCCGGGCAGTCCGCGTATTCGAGTTTCGGCGACAAGTGGTTGCGCGCAGCTCTGCCTGCAACCAGAAACGCGGAGCGGCCTGATCGTGCGGGCAAAGTGGTCGGACGGGAGAGGCAGAAAACATCTTTGTTTACTGAGCTTTCGGACCCGTCGAAGTTCACGCCGCAGTCGGAGAGTTGTGTGCCGCCGCCGCATGCAAAAGTGGAGATGATCTTTTCAACTTTGCCGTTCAGGCAAAGTTGAAAAGATCAACCATTTCAACCCTTTCTTTAACCATTTATTGCCAAGGCGCAGTCAGTCCACAATTCAACAAGGTCAATCCCAGGCGTAATCTAGCATTCGTTTTTTTTTTCATATACGTATCGCACCGATCGAGCGGTCCTCAGCGGACAAACAGCCGGCGTACTGCTTGAGACGCGAGGTGGTCACACCCAACATAAGGGTTCTGAACCCTTTGTTTTCCAGTGCACTGAAGTAGATAAAAACGTACCACCACGCCGGAGCACCGAAAAGGCGAACGTATGCAAAAGCGCGCGCGAGCAAAACCAAAGCTAGTCTCACCACCTCCCCGCCGACACGACACTTGTTACGCGCGATAACTCAGCAGAATGCCAAACGCAAACGTCAAAGCACACCTGGCAAACACCGCGCAGCTGTAGGCCGCTCCATGCTTGTGAATGTTTACGGCGGCGCGTTCGAGCGATCCAACGCCAGAAGTGAAATTCGGCTTGCAGCTCGTGTGGGTGCTTCTTAAGAATGTGATCGAAGTCTCGCCTTGCTTTGAACAGCGACAGCCGCAGTACTTCCACGATACGAAGCTTGGAGCGCAACGCTGGCGAACAATCTTGTACGGCGCCTTCGGCGACGGCGCTCGCCTCCATCTCCACCGGCAGCCAGCCGGAGCCACTAAATGCTACTGCGGGCCTGAGCGTGGTGGATTTTCCATAATGCATTGCGCGGGAGGAGCCCGAGGAGAGGAGAAAGCAGCTTCAGAGGAGGTGGGATTGCCGAAGCTGGGCCGCCTGACGTCATGCTCCCTCCTAACATTTTTCTTCCTCCATGGATGGCCCTCCGCGTCTGCTGTCCATTTAGTTCAGCCCGACTAACATACAGCGTCCCGCTCCGTCAGATTTTCCGCCGTGCGAACTTTGTCGTGAAAGATAGCTCCATGTATTCTGACTTGAAGGTAGCGAAGCTATACGAAACCTTCACGACAATAACGATGGTTTAAGTCACAATTGCAGCCGGTTTGCTTCTTCTTCGCTGCCGCCACGACCATTACTCCATCTTCGTTGCTATAAGTGTGAGCTGCCTTCATTTTTCTGGAAGTGATAGTCATTGAAAGTCATGGCCATTGGTCATGGTCATTGATGATCATAGAAACGCGTAGGCTATGACGTATCTTTCTCGTTCCGAGCAAGTGCCGCCACGAGTACGGTGAACGCTGGAGTCTTTCTTGTTCCGAGCAAGTGTTTCCACGATTCCGGCGAACGCTGTAGGTTTTATGACAATCTTGGCCAATCTCTGTAATTGGGTATGTGTGGCTTGATAAACGTGCGCCGGCGACGTTGGGCGCTCACGGCGAAGCAGGTACACACGAGCACGGGGATTTTCTTGATTTTTTTTAAACTGCTGGGTGGTCGCTGCAGTCTTGGCCAGTCTTCTTATGTGGGAATGTTTGGCTTGTCAAACGCGCGCAGGAGACGCTGGGCGGTCGTAGCGGGGCACGTACACATGAGCGCTAGCCATTTTCTTGGTTTCGTTAACTGTCGGGTGGTCGCCGCGAGTCCCGTGCTCACGTGCGCGCGCTCGGAAATTTGTTAGTATATTTAACAGGGGACATGAAAACATACGATTTGCTAAACAACTTCGCTGTTAAAATAGCTCACCACTATGGGGCATCCCAGCTGTGGAACCGAGTAAGATGAGAATTACGGACGCACAGATGCGGAGAGTGGCAGGAGTGGAAAGAAGCCGATTGAACTGATATCAAATTTCTTGCGTAATTACATCCCCCTCGCGAGGGGCACGATCAAATGCAGAGCATTTCTGCGGGGGGGG
Source organism: Haemaphysalis longicornis (assembly GCF_048455015.1). Taxonomy (NCBI): domain Eukaryota; kingdom Metazoa; phylum Arthropoda; class Arachnida; order Ixodida; family Ixodidae; genus Haemaphysalis; species Haemaphysalis longicornis. The sequence goes on from NW_027526335.1 coordinate 160,688,931, forward strand.
GGGCGCGCCTGCAAGTCGTATGGATTACGTATTGGTTGTTGTTGTTGTAATTGTTGTCTTCCAGCGTAGACATTGTCGATGAAGTCGATGGTGAAACGTGCCGTGAACCCTCTGCCGCGGCTATGACGCAACGTGGAGCGGCCATGACGCAACGTGGCGCGGCTATGACGCAACACAATCCAACACAATCCACTTTAATCCAATTCAATCCAAATCCAAGCCAATCCAAGCCAATTCAATCGAATCCAATCCAATGCCCCTCGCGAGAGAGTGTTATAGCGCCGAAATCGCCACCACGCGAACGCGTGATGCTGACGTCACGATCACGCCACAGATGTTAGCGACCGCAGCGCGCGCGAACGACATATGTGGTTTAAGCGCGAACCGACCGCGGCGAGAGAGCGCGATGCGAGCGCCCCACCTGTTCTTGCGCGCGAACCTAACGCGGCGAGAGAGGGTGTTGCGCACGTCCCCACCTGTTGTGCGCCCGAACCGAACGCGGCGAGAGAGGGCGTTGCGAGCGGAGAGAAGGCGAGGAGGAAGCGGGGGAGAGGGCGCACCTCTGGCCGACGGTTGAATGAGTCAAGGATATAAGGCACGTTCGTAACCTTTCGTTCTGTGTCGGCTTTGTGGCTCAGTTGGTAGAGTACCGTGCACCTTGCGTTCCGCCCGCAGAGTCGTAGGATCGAAACCTGGCGCCGGCAAGTATTATTTTTTTATATAGTGTAGGGGGAGCGATGAGTACGCGGACTACGGACGCCAACGCGGGTGACATCGTGAGTTACTGAAATGCTCTGCATTTAAAAGCGGTTGGCGCTCCTGGCCGACTGCCGGAAGGCACAGCCCGTTCAGTTGTATCTCCGGACTTGGCAGAGCAGCTGCATGCCGTCCAGCGGCTCGAGGTAGCTCTCGCCCGGCAAGCGCATGGGGAGGCGCTGACGGGTGCCCGAGGGATCACACTCGAAGATCTTTCGCGCGCCGACCCGACGCAAGTCGGGGGGGGGGCAAGCCTCGCACACGTCTTAAGTAACGTCGGGTAGCGGGCGGCCCTGTGTGGCCCACCCCGCTACCTCCGCAGGACTCCAATAAAATTCACTTCTCTCTCTCTTTCTCTCTCGAAGGCATTTGCAACGAAAGAAGCAGATACGCGGCCGTTTTTCTGTGTTTGACCGGGGCGTCCGTTGGACCCTCCTTTCCTTCCCTTCAACTGGAAACGCTCGCACCGGCTCTTATCGTGGGGCCTGCGGAAAGTGTTTGCTGTTTTGCAAGGTAAATATAAATGGTAGCGAAGGTTCGGGCAAAAAGCGGTTCAGAACCTATTGCCAGCGACATCAGCATGGGGGCTTATGGGAGTGGCGATTGAAGCGCGACTAGGTGAGGAGGGAACAAACACTACTAACAAAAAACCAAGTTTTGTTCAACAATAAAACAACAATTATATTTTACGAACTATATTTATTTCTGAATCACATTTATTTAGGCACAGTGTATAAATAATTTATGAAACTGCCGTTCATTCTCAAAAACCTTTTTTGTAGCGCCCTCTGAAGAATGGCACATGTCATTGCTTTGTGATGCAGTCCTTGTAGTGATCGGAAAGGCGCTCCTAAAGTTCGTCTGCTAGGAAACGCCCCTCGCGTGTTTTGGGGGTGCGCATTTGCATTCGTTTTTCCTTGTTAATTTGGTGTGCACTTAATTTTTGCTGTGCGTGGAGTTGCGAGGTGCGTTGTATCGTCGGTGAACACGTGTAGTACTGTGCCCGGCAGGCACGGTGAACTACGGGACGATGCTGCCAACGGTTGGAGCGGAGCGCTTTCGTCGGTACCTACAGAAACGATGTGCTGTACAAGTTGCAACAGCAACTCCCGTCCACCTGGCGTTTTACTGCACCATTTTCCTCTCATTTCCACAGGTAACACGAAACTATTGTACTGTTAATATGTGCATGGGGGTTGTGTAAGGGGACAGTGGTGGTGCTTCGAAAAAAATGGGTCTAAAGCTTTGTTATGTCACAGTTATCTCTTGATTTCACCTCAGGCTGGCTCAGAGCAATTGTGTCAATTATTCTAGGACTTCTCGGCGTAGTACCACTCGAATTTAAACGAGTCGCTTTAAATGTCTATCTCAGTGGCTTCTCTATTGCATTACAACGCTTGTAGTGCTCGTTGCTTCCCGCACTTGTATGCGCAAGCATTATTTCCATCGCAGTACTGTGTTGTGCTGCTCCGTGTTGCGCTGCTGCCAGATCTTTCCTGCTATGTGCTTTTACATACTGCCGTCGCTTTCGTTTGCATTGATCCATTTTTCTTCTTTTTACTTATCTGTTGTTACACTTGCCTAATAATGCAACCAGGAAATTGCAGGCGTGAATGCTGAGTGAACTTCTGTAGAAACCCTTGTCTACTTGATAAGACGCCGGGACAGCTGCAGTGTGCTCGCTGCACTTTCGTGAATCGGCATTCCTGCGGCCCGGTTTTCTACGTCAAGATGCAGTGCCTAGTTCTTTTCTCTTGTTTCGAAGTAGTTCTGCTGTTTACGCTTTCATTGCTCATAATGGTATGTGTTACGGGTAAAGTCAATTTTCCGGCGCGTAAGGAAAATCATAATGCATGTAGTGCCCACGAACATTTTGTACTTATTGTATACGTGCTCATTTTGTGCAGTGTGGTAAATTTGTTTTATGTTCATCCTGGAATAAAATTCAAATGTCTTGATTATAGCATGTTTTTGCGTTTTTTCTTCTCTTAGAACAGAAGTACACAAACTGAGCAAGCATTATATAACCTTGATCTATACTTAAGGAACGCAGGCCTACCTGCGTATGTGCGACGCAATTAAACTTAGCAGTGGTGTTGGTAGAAATTGGTATCGGGGTAAGGAGTGGGCACGTTTTTTATATAAAAGGGGGGCCGGGGAGAGTGGTCAAGTGTCATTTTGGGCTCTGTATCCCAAGGCAGAAAAAAAATTCCGGTCATGGGGGGGGTGTACGTTTGCCACCCGCTGCAATCAAAATAAACAACTGATTGCTTTTATACAGCAGTGGAACGCATGATTACAGAATAAAGGTTCAGAGAAGATGCAAGATGCTTTTATAAACACCGAGGCGAATAATACGACAGTATGCTAAAGTGCGTTTCTCTAGTCACGAGTATAAGCTGGCATTGACTGGAAACACACACGCCAAGTGCTCGCCAACTTGCGTCAGATGGCAATGACATGGGCAATGACATGAGCCCTCAGCGATCAGAGTCCTGCTAAGGCTATTTTGAAGTCAAATTTTCCCGCTAATGCCACCAAAATGACGTCACTTTCTGACCGGATCTTGCGTCACATCCTGTTTATTTTTTGTTCCGCCGGAAGTGTTCCCTCCTCACACAGATGGCGGTAAGCCCCATGAGCAGCTTAAGAGCCGCCATTTTCTGAACGTATGGGCTTCTATGGAAGCTTCGCTACCAGTTATATTTACCTTGGTCTTTGTTCGTACCGCCAGTTCTTGTATAAATTGTAACCTCGGGCCCAGCCGTGTTGCCTTTCTTTAGACTGTGATTGATTGATTGTGGGGGTTTAACGCGCCGACGCAACGCAGGCGATGAGGCGCGCCGTAGTGGAGGGCTCCGGATTAATTTTGACCAACTGGGGATCTTTATCGTGCGCCGAAATCTCGTACACACAGGCGTTTTTGCTGTTCGCCTCCATCAGAGAAGCGGCCGCCGCGGCCGGGAATCGAACCCGCGACCTCGTGCTCAGTAGCGCAACGCCTTAGCCACTGCGCCACCGCGGCGGGTTTCTTTAGACTGTCTTCAAGAGCGTTGCGGTATTCGAGTTATAATTTAAGCTAGCCAGCCGGCTTCTGTGTTATTGCCAAGATTATATAGCGGGTAAAGAAGCCATGAAGAGAAAACACCAGTTTGGTTCATTCAAAAGGTTGCCTCGTTAGAATCATACTGACACCACTTTTAACGTAAACTTCGGTCGTATAAGCCACATAATTAGGAAAAAAGGCAATGGCCATGCGACCCACTAGCTCATTTCCCGCAGCAGAACCTATGATGTCACACGAGACAGCTCTGCGATTGGCGGAGGGCGGGAAAAGCAAACGAAAATTAGGCAGAGTATAAGCCTGTCGAACGAGCTATTTTCCTTAAATTTAGGGCACATTCTTTTTAAAGCCGTAAGAATGGTGGTAAGTGTAAGTTACGAAAGCACATGTAAACATAGAAGTACCGCTGAGTACTGCTGCTGTTAGTACTGCGCGCACTATTCTTGTTTAGCTGCACAGGACTGCGGGGCTTTGGGTTTGTCTCCGACGACACTGGCCGATTGATTGACGCGACGGTGTCTTACGTGAACATATTTGTCGAGCGAGCAGTATGTCTCACGAAACGATTTTCTCCCAGAACAAAAAAAAAGGCAGAAAACGACATGCCATGGTATGGTGGCGCCATCTAGGTCCAGTAACGTAAACAAACGCGCGAATACCACGATACCAACTCTGCCGTACAGGGTGGAGACACCCTTTGAACGGTCCCGTGCCGCTGCGATTGGGTCAACGTGCTCAGCGCGTTGTTCGTTTCGTTTTCCACGCGACCCAGCAACGCGAAACAGATACGTTGATTCAAACTTTGCCAGTTAACCGCGTTGCGGCTATACTTTTAGCGCGATTTTGATACAATGACTTGCTTCGGCGGCGAGCGAGCGACCCAAAATGGCGGCCCCAGCGTGTACGTGTCTCTACCCTGTACGGCGGACGCGCGAATCAAGGGATCCTAGGCTGCAGAATGGGTTGTGATGTCATTGCAGCTACGAAAACACACGATTTCGCGGGAAAATCAAAACTTTAACATAAATTGAATAATTTCTCACTGAATAAAGCAGCGTTTGCATTCGAACAAGCGCGGGGGGCACTACAAAACACGAAATCTTTCGAATAACACAAACTTGTATTTTGTCTTTATGGCTTCTTTAAGTTGGCTCGCAGCTCTTCGTCGTTTGAAATAGCGATCGTTCTCGTGCTCACCGCTAGTTCCCGACGGCACCACTACATAACGGGGGCGACAACCTCGGTTCGGTGACGCCTTTACCCATTTAAGACCATTTACCTAAATGAAGGCTGATATTGCATCTAGTAAGAGTATACGTTCATCTTGCAGAGCGTAAAAAATGACGGGATACGACGAAGGAATGGACACCACATGTGCGTATGTTCAAAATAAAAATCCCTCAAGAGACTACGTTTTTCGTCTCCATTTCTTACTCGTGTTCTGTCCTGTTTTATGCTAAGCAAGAAGACCATTTATAATTTTATTTTCGGGCATTCCACTGCTCGTTCGCCTTCTTCAATCTTTCGTTACTGTTCGACTTCTAGGAATGCCGCAACGAGGTTTAGGCTTCCATGCGAGCGGTTTTTGCAAACTTGAATCCAAACAGATTACAACACCTGTTCTTTATCTGCTATCGCGAATATCGAGCATCTAGGTATTTTAATTGCAAGAACATTGCGCATAACTCTTATGTATTGGTGTTCGGTCTCCGATGTACCTAAAGTGCCTAATGCCTTTTTCAGGTGAAGCTGTCATTGCCGCAATGATGGCGGTGTCGTAACCAAAATGCACTGCAGGAACGCGAACCTTAAGTAAAAGCATTGCTTATTACAACAATGAAGGTGATGCTGAAAGAAAAAAAAAAGGCGACCAGTAGTGGCTCACTGTGTTCCCTACGTTACTGAGCCGACGTCTATACGGTCGCGCAATTCCGAGGTGGTTGACAATGGGTGTTGGAGACACACAGCATTCTCGTCAGCGATTCATTTTCTATCGTCAGCGTGTGGACTGAGATTCGCACGCAGTTTGCACTGTCATCGGAGGCACTTGGACTCAGACACTTAGGGCATTTGCACTTTCATTGTTGATGCTTTGACTTTGATTGCAGCGGCTTTGGTTTTTGCACTTCGCTTTTGATTTTCACACGCAAGAAAGTTTCGAGTTTCAACTATTGTCGTCCTTAGACAGAACGGTATTGATTGTTTGCTTAACAATGTACACATGTGTAAATGTTTCAAGCTTTACTGATTTTGAACAGCTTTGCATACAGACTTCGCCGTTAAACAATTTTGTTATGTTTTGATTTCGCGGCTGCATAGAGGGACAGACAGACCAAGACGCAGACAGGCAGATAGACCTACCAAAAGGTTCGTGTTTAAATAGCCCAAGGAAGACTTTTTTCCATATTATAATAATATCCGGTGACATGTGTTTTTGATTTACTCCTTAAAGCTGTGGACATTTTTTTCACCGGTCAACTACGAAGGTTTTACTTATAGTGTGGATCTTTGGAATGCATTTACAATTCGTTTTAAGCGTTCACACTCCTCTTAAACTATATGGCGACGTCGCCAGTAATGTCGGTATCCGAGGAAGGTCAGTCAATTGACAAATGTTTTTAACAGCGGAGCTGTTGTAGCTGCCCGTAATGTGTGACGCAAGACAAGTAAAAAATACGAAGAAAACGCCGATCGCCCGTAAGCGTGTGCCTTACGGCGACCTCAGAGCGTATCCGACCCGCCCAGTGGTTTAGCAAAAAAAATAACGGCGAAATTCCCGAGGACCATTTCGCGTGCGATCAACCAGCAACGCTACAGGTGGCGCAACACAAGCTCCATGGAACATCGACCGGACTCCAGGAAGGCCGAGCATTTGTTGTACACGTACGCGCCACCGGTGTGCCCCAGCTGACGTCAAGCAGTACCGCGCATGTAATGCTTGGAATAAGAAACACGACGATATCGATGCAGATAAAGATAACCACTACTACCCCAGTGGAAACTGAGAGATAGCCGGTAAATGAACAATTTCAAACTTGTACAAGTGCATGGTGATGTGTCCTTCAGTGGTCACATCGAAAGAAATCCTGCAGGTTTCGCACGCTTCAGTCCTTGCGCAAGTTAGAGCAAACGTCACCACCTTTTTTGTTGTGTTACCACTTAACGTCTTTAATAGTTTAACGTACCTATCACACATTCAGGAGAAAACCTTAAACTCCCATTTCTGCGAAAAACCATCATTATGGTTGTATGGCTAGGTGCTGTCCGATCAAAGAAATCGTCGCCGCTGTAAGGAGTAAATGAAAAGCACATGTGGCACCCTATAATATTCGAACGCAGATTTTCATACGAAGAGAATGATTCTCATTATTTGAGCGCGCAAAATAGACAGTTATGTAGTTCTAGTAGCGCCTTTGTGTTGTGCCTTTTTACAGTCCCTGTGTATTCGTTGCGCTGAAGTGTTCAGAACCATGGAATGCCAACTAGGCCAATCGATCGTACTTTCTCCGCACGCCGGTCAAAGTAATCCACACTACCATAAAAAAAACAGAAGCAAAATCAAGCAAATGTGATGTAGCCACTTTAATTCAGTATTGCAGGCTTTCCGCCTTCACAGAACGTAAGGAGTCTCGAGTGCCTCCAGGAGCTTCTCAAAGATACAGATGTTCGTTGTGCCTTACGTAATAACACATAGAACATTTGAACCTGGTTCACCTTTGCTCAACAAAATTGGTAAAGAGATAGCTTGGTTTTAGCACTGAGTGCGCGCAGTAACGTTTTACATATAGGAGCCTGAAAACAAAACATAGGTGCTTCTCAGCACAGCCGGCGCTGGAGGGGTCAACATGGAGTCATGTTCGATTAAGCAAGCACCCCGCATTGAAAACACAGGAGCGGGAGATGAAGAGGGAGGGCCACTTTATAGCATCCTCAGTAGCATGAATTGTGTCCAAAGAACACAATTTGTGATGGCACGCGTCATCCGGTCCCACTCAACCAACCCGTCCGTGAAACGTTCGTGGTTCTATATAACGACGAACGAAAAGACTATAGACTTTTCCCAGGCTCTACGAATTTGCAATACCTCGTATCATTTGCTGAGAGCGTGCGCCTTTACCCTTCCATCTTTCCTTGTTTCCACACAACTCCACTTTGAACGAACGAGTGGTTAGACTTTTTAAAGTCCCCGCACGGGGCACCTAGAACAATCTTGGTGACGGTACTGGCGATACCGCGGACCCCGAGCCCCCAAACATAAGCTGGATCCAACCGTGGCGATGTGTTTATAGGTGGAGGGTTAGAAACCACGAACGGTGGCAGTCGGAGCCCAGGTCAAGCTCCGGCGGATGGGCTCCCTGTCCGTTCACCAGGCAGGGAGCTCCGGGACCTCTTTGACTACCAGGGTAAGGTCAAAGAAGAAAGTACCCCGTCTCCCTGCTTTCCAATGTATCACATGGCATTTTCCAAACCCCCCCCCCCCAAACGTGATCGGCCCCCGAAAAGGGGCCGCACCGAAGTTTCGTTCCCACCTCTTTCAACAACTGTCTTGTCAACAACCATGAATAACTATGCTCGTTTTCTTGTGATTGAGTCAGCTGACTCAGCACGACCTGTCGCTTCCATGTCCGTATTCTTGATCTCTAAATTTCTGCAAAGCACCATAGGTGGCAAATATCAAGCTAAAAAGCTCAGGACCGGAGAAATCCTGGTAGAACTCAATGCCGAACAACAAGCCCGCACTCTTCTTGCACAAACCCGCATCCATGATCTGGACATCAGGGTCACGCCCCACAGGCGCCTAAACAGCTCCCAGGGTGTGATTTCTGAGACAGATCCCCTGACGGAAACAGATGCCGACCTTCTCGAAGGTTTAAAGGATCAGGGCGTCACATCTGTGCGGCGCATCACGATGCGCAGGGACGACAAGATAATCCCTACCAAACACATTATCCTGACCTGTGACCGCTCGGCACTTCCACAATATATAAATGCAGGCTTCATTCCATGCTACATACGTCATTACATTCCGAACCCGCGCCGCTGCTTTAAGTGCCAGCGGTTCGGGCATGGAACCAACTCCTGCCGTGGCCGTCTGACCTGCGCAAAGTGCGCCCAGCATGATCACCCATCGGACAACTGTCCATCATCAACCCTCACCTGTGCCAACTGCCAGGGACTCCATGCCGCCTACTCTCGAAAATGTGAAAAGTTTCAACTAGAAAAGAAAATCATCAAATCAAAGTCACTGAAAACATCACCTTCCCCGAGGCGCGAAAGAGGTTTGCCTGTTTCCCTTTGGGGAGGTACGCCGACGCAGCTCGCCGGGGGGCGGAGCGGCGTCTGGTTTCTGCGGGGGCCCAGTACCGCGAGTCGGACTTGGTCCCGCCTCCACCCCCCCTGGGTTGCCTCAGGCAGCCCAACCCGCCTCCGCACCGCTCGCTGAACCAGCAGCGGCTGTGGGGGCAACCACGTCTGGTGGAAGCGATGCTACATCCTCCACTTCCACTCCAGCGTCCCAAGCCACAGGCGAGGGCGCAGAGGAGATGGACTTGGGGGAGCCAGCGGCAGCTCCCACCCCCACCGCACCTCCTGCGCCATCCGAGGCGTTCCTGAATCCCTCGGTGGTTGCGGGCAAGGAAAAGCGCGCCCCAAAGGGTTCGCGGTCCAAGGAGCCTGATCCCTCAGGCGCTCCGAGGACATCCGAGGATGAAATGCACGTCGGTCCGTTCTTTTCTGCGGTGCACCGCAAGGAACGTGTCCCGATGCCAAAGCCTCCCGACAAGCCAAAAAAGACGAGAGTCACAGTCCCGAAAGACGACACATAAACAACACAGTCCAGTAGCTCCGAACACTTCATAATGGGAAGAGAGAACATAGTACAATGGAACTGCAGAGGCCTTCTGAATAATATTGACGACGTGTATGAGATTCTGCATAGCAATCAGCCAAGTGTAATGTGTGTTCAGGAAACACATTTGAATTCTAAACACACAAATTTCTTGAATAGTTACCTGGTATACAGGAAAGACAGGGATTGCTGCACACACTCTTCTGGCGGTGTGGCCATAATCGTCCGGAAATCATTAGCATGCCACCCTGTCACTTTAAACACTATCCTTGAGGCTGTAACAATACGCTTAATAATATTTAATAGGTTGATAACGGTATGCTCCATATACATTCCTCCTGATGTTACACTTTTGAGTTCTGACTTCGAGGCGCTGGTTGACCAGCTGCCCGAACCATACATTCTAACAGGCGACCTTAATGCTCACAATTCTCTTTGGGGCTCTTCTCGTACGGATGCCCAAGGTCGCCTGATAGAGAGGTTTCTTACATCCTCTGGAGCATGCCTTTTCAACAATATACAGCCTACATACCATAACATAGGTCACAACACATACTCACATCTTGACCTGGCTATTGGCTCTGCAATTCTCTTTCCATGTCTTGAGTGGGGTGTGGGCACGGACCCATATGGTAGTGACCATTTCCCCACTTCATTAACGTATATAGGTACAGGCCCGAGCAGTCCATCTTCCCATAAAAGGTTTAATGAAGCAAGAGCTAACTGGAATACATTTACAGAGACATCCAAACTACACCACACATTCATAAGACACCTACACGTTGAATAAGCTACCCAACTGCTCACGGCGCACATCCTCGACGCCGCCGAAAAGTCCATTCCCCACGCCTCTGGTGCCCCGCGCAACCAGCGGAGGCCGTGGTGGAATGAGGACTGCAGGCGGGCGCGAGAGGCCCAGAACAAGGCGTGGGGTGTCCTTCGTCGGTACCCCACGTCGGGTAACCTCATTTTGTTCGAACGGGCCAAGGCGTTAGGAAAACGTGTGCGTCGTGAGGCAAAACGAGAGAGTTGGCGTTCCTTCATAACATCAATAAACTCCTACACAGACACACGGAAAGTATGGACAAGAATGCGCAAACTCAAAAGACAACAAACACACAGCCTGCCTCTGGTCAGCACAACAGGGGACACACTCGAAGACCAGGCTGACACACTCGCACAACACTTCCAAAGCGTTTCCAGTTCAGCACACTACACAAACACTTTCATGAAACACAAACAAATGGCCGAAAAGAAGCCTTTACATGACAATGACAGGTCAGCCACTTCTTATAACTCTGAGTTCACACTTCATGAGCTGAGGGGTGCTCTGAGCACGTCTAAACCCTCAGCTCCAGGCCCAGACAACATTGCATATACAATGATACAGAACTTACACACAGACACTCTTGTAACACTTGTTCACCTTTTCAACAAGATATGGCTTTCGGGGCACATTCCAAAGTCTTGGAGGGATGCCATAGTTGTAGCATTTTTGAAAGAAGGGAAGGACCCTTCTTCTCCCGCTAGCTAAGGACCCATTGCCCTGACCAGCTGCCTGTGCAAGCTTCTCGAGATGATAAACCGGAGGCTTGTGTACTTTTTGGAGTACAACGGTCTTCTTGAGAGCTACCAGGCAGGCTTCAGGGCAGGGAGATCCACAAACGATCAATTTGTGGCACTAGAGTCATACATTAGGGATGCCTTCATTCACAAACAATTCTGTCTTACGGTGTTTTTTGACATAGAGAAGGCCTATGACACCGCATGGCGTTATGGCATACTTACTGACCTTAAGTCGTTCGGTGTCTCTGGTAACATGTTAAATACCGTTATTAGTTATTTGCCAGAGAGAACCTTTCGCGTCAGAGTGGGTTCTGCACTGTCAAAGGTACACGTGGAGGAAATTGGCGTGCCGCAAGTTGGAGTTCTAAGCTGCACTTTCTTCATAGTAAAGATGAACTCCCTTGGGAAGGCACTGCCGTCTACAATTTCTTACTGTATGTATGTAGATGACGAGCAGATATCGTTTAAATCTTGTAATTTGTCAATATGCGACCGTCAAGTCCAGCTCGGCGTCAAGAAACGTGCCAGCTGGGCAGACAAGAATGGTTTTAAATTGAATCCTGCAAAAAGTCCTGCGTTCTGTTCTCTAGGAAGCGCGGGATCCTTCCAGACCCAGACATTATACTTAATGGCGTGTCGCTTCCTGTGAACAAGGAGCACAAGATTTTAGGTGCTGTGTTTGACCAGAAACTCACATTCATCACACACATCAAGAAACTTAAACATAAATATCTTAAAACAATGAATATCCTGAAGGTTCTCTCCCACCATTCGTATGGTTCCGACAAAGAACTCCTACTACGGCTCTATACTGCTCTGGTTGGGTCTCGTTTGGACTATGGCAGTGTGGTATATGGGTCGGCGAGTAAAACAGCATTGCGAATGCTTGACCCAGTACTACACTTAAAGCTACGGCTTGCGTCGGGTGCTTTTCGCACTAGCCCTGTCGAGAGTCTATATGTTGAATGTAATAAGTGGAGCCTTGAGAACCAGCGAACGTACATGGACTTACTTTATGCTTTTAAAATTTCATCTCAGAATAACCACCCTTTTTATCCTGTTCTTCACGATACATCCACATCTGTGCTTTTTGTGAATCGCCCGTCCGTTACTCCGCCTTGTTCACTTCGAGCGAGAGAGCGAGCCTCGGATGTGAGTGCTTCGTTTTTAGACGTGTACAGGTCATCCTCTTTAAACATTTTACCGCCTTGGCAAGTTCGCCCTGTGTTCTGTGACCTTTCTTTTATAAAGCTTGACAAACATCGGGTACCGCGAGCTGCAATACTGCAGCACTTTATTTCTTTGCAGTTCAAATATCCACTTGCTGAATTTTACAGTGACGCGTCTAAAACCTCCACTATAGTCTCCTGCGCTGCTCATGGTCCGAATTTCAGTGCAGCCAGAACCATGAGCGTCCACACAACAATTTTTTCAGCAGAAGCACATGGAATTTTACTGATTGTACGACACATACTTGAAAATCAAATTCCAAAGTCTATCACCTACACAGATTCCTTGAGTGTTGTTCGCGCACTGTCATCGCATACACCCCCCAAAAACCACATAGTTAATCTTGTATTTAACACTATCATGTCTGTATATGCAAAGAAGCATCAGCTGCTCCTCTGCTGGGTTCCAGGGCACGCTGGGATCGCTGGGAATGAGTTGGCAGACGAGAGGGCTGCTGCTGCTGCACTCAGGAACACTGTAGACATAACAACCGTACCCTACACAGACCTCAAGCCGCACATAAGACAACACCTGCGCAGAACGTGGCAAACACACTGGGACGAACAGACAGACAACAAACTACATGTAATAAAGCCACACTTGGGACGGTACACAGCTGACTCACGCAACAGACACACGGAAGTCGCCTTGGGTAGGCTGCGGATAGGGCACACCCATGCGACGCACTCGTATCTGCTGACGGGATCTTCTAGACCCCAGTGCAGCAGGTGCGGAGAGGCCCTATCCGTAGTGCACATACTAATCACACGCAAGGCACTTCACACAACACGACACAAACACTTCAGAGAACTCTACAGACAACATATTCCCCTACATCCATTGTTTTTTCTAGGTGACGATGCCATTGTTTCTGTGAAACGTGTGTTTGAGTATTTGTCAGACGTCAAGTTTTTAAACCTCATTTCCTATCACGCATCATGAAATCTGGCCCTATACACCAGCCATGCTCATTGTTGTTTTGTGATTTCACTTTTGTTTGTACTGACTTTACTTAGTGTTTAAGGTTTCACCCCTCATATATGACTATTGTTTTGGCGCTCTTTGCCCCAGTTGGCCTTGCGCCATAAACATCCAACCATCATCACCATCATCAGACTCTTTAAAGTGACACTGAAGGGATCTGTATACATCGCGGGATTTTCACGCAAATCGTATTCCGGATTCTCTAGACCACATTTTGAGCACTCTGGCTGCGTTTACTCGAATCATTGTGTAAAAAAAATAGGTTCAAAAGTGCTGCTTTCCCCTCGGCATCTCAGTCGCCGATTTTCTGTAACGTTTCGTATCAGGTTAAATAGACGTGGCTTGGTTTGAATGCGCTACTGGTCAGTCCACTGGCCCCGCCACAGAATTAGTCAGCCGAGCGTTTACAAGGGCGGATGCCGGCAAGTCGTCGCAATTCATTTGCTCAGTTGAAACTAAGTCACCACACATTAGTTTGTAGACTGTAACAAGCTGTAAGTCCAGGACCCTCCACACACGTGCGCATGCGAGGCTTCGGCAAATAATACGCTAGTAGTAAACTCTATGGCCAAATAAAGGCGTGAGAAGAGACAGGGAAGTTAACATACGTTTTTAGGAATTAAAAATTACCAAAACGTTTATTTACAGGATAAAACAAAGGTGCAGGAGTAACTTTGTATGGTCGAGGAACTAGCACAGCGGCCGTCAGAACGCCACAGAGTTGCGATCGTTTTGTGCCTAAAGAATGCAATCGCTAGAAATGAGATATTTGAGGGTATTTAAGGACACTTACTGCAGCAACATTGTTCATTATTTGGTTATATAAGCTGTATAGAATTGTAAAACTTAATTACATGTAGACAGGCTATACAATATAAATACTTTGTATTTCCATTTGTCACAGCACAGTCTTATGTCCGAGTGTTCTGGAGCATTAGTTCTGTTGATTTGCAATTCGCAAGTTAGAATAATCGATAGCGAATTTATTTTGAAGTTGATTTATTTATTCTGGGGCAATATTTTCTATACCTAATACACCTTTTTTGCGCTTTTACGTTCATTGCTCCACATGCGAGTTCGCAGGCGTGCAGATTGACACTGACACGCTGTCGAGTTCTTGTTGGCGTGGTGTTGCCATAAGCACGGACTGCTTGCGGGCGTAGTCCGGAATCAGGTGACATTCGGTCTGCTGCCAAAACGCCTCTTGCGATAAGGAGGCCATCCAGGCGAGCTCCAACTGTGGCAGAAAGGCGCCTCATCATTGACTGTCTCCGGTGACACGGACGGTGTTCATCGACTGCGCACGGCCCGGCAAGTAATCATTACAATTCCACATTTGCCATACTAGCAGGCTTATCTGGCGTATTTTACAGGTGAGGACATGGCAGACGTGTGGTATGCTGATTACTGGCATATCGAGAATCCCAAGCCAAAAATAACGTCAGATGCCAAGCATGTTCTTTCAGATAACCGAAACCGAAACTATTTTGAATTCTCATCTTGGACAACGTCCAGGCATATTAGCCCGTTGTGTGGACGCCACTGCTTTAGTTCGTATGCCCACCACAGACCGCAAAAGGTAGTTTTCTTCTTTCAGGTATCATAGAATAAATATTGCCGTATCGACCGGATAAAAGATGTAAGTGTGTTTATTTGAGCCAAACTACGGAAAGAGAGCGAAATCATAAGCTTGGCACATGCACTTCACTGTCCCTTTAACTCCTCAACCGCATGAGGCGCTTGACTGACCTCCGCTGAAGTTTAGATCAGCGGTCACCACGAGGAAGAAGGTGTCTTATGGGTAGGTACATGGAGTCATTGAGATTTAGTTCTAATATTTGCAAAATATTTACGCCGCAAAAAAACTCCCAATCAACAGGTGAATCGAAATACCACTTCCTTATTTCCGTACCATTGTCCTGCTGTGATACTAGTCTTAACACAAGTTGCTTTTTACCTGTGGCATGCAATTCAATATTTAATTCTAATTCACCTCCAGCTTATATAAATGGATAATCAATATGTCAACACATCCTTGGTACTTCATGTTTAAAGGTCCCTCTTGCCTCAGGTGTTATTGCTATTGCAAATGTTCGGTGTTCTGAAATTGCCATGGTCGTTCATCTGCACCTTCGACATATGGTTATAATCTTGTCTAGGAAGATGATATAAACGTTTCATTGTAAAACAATTAGGATCTACTTTTTAATAATGAGACACTAAAATTCTGGAAACCTATATTGAACCAAACCAAGTTTGGTTCTTATGTACAAAAGTTAGAGTTTCAGTACTATATAGATTTTCTGTGCTAGGGGGACAAATATTCAAATCTAAATAGAATATTTTTGATGACATAAAAAGAAACTTACCGCACGAGTTTTGAAGTCATTTTTCTGAAGAGGAATATTGTAACATAGGTTGAATTACAGAATGAACAAACAAGCCGTAGGCAGAATAACGTTAACTCATATGTACAGCTCCATGACTTTTTTGGTCCTGCCCCTATTCCTAAAAAAACCAAAAGTGGCCTAGGAAAGTCAAGTAGCTAACATTTGAACCTGTCGCAAGCAAGTTTTAAAGGTGTCTGCATTTACAATATCAATGTGTGCACTTGAATGTGGATTTTTTGCCTAGCTCTAAAGGAATAGAGAGCAGCGATTACAGGATGGTTAGTATGAAGCTCAGAAGGAATCCCAGCAGAGGAAGAACAAAACTTGTGCAAACAAGAGCCCTGCATGGAATCTGTCACATCCCGGTTGTAGGAGTGTAAAATAACTCTTGAAAACAAATTCTTGCTCTAGAACAAGGAGTATGAGGTCAGTGTACCCAGGCTAGATGACCACGTAACATCGGCACTCAGTCAATCACCAATAGCTGCGGGAGAAGCAACATGTATAGAACAAACTGGAAGACTAACAAAGAAAACGAAGGAACAAATTTCCAAACGTAACATGAAAGCGTCAAGTTCGATGGATCAGATTCCATTATTCGAGCTGTCAAAAATGATTAACAGAAATAAAACAAAATCAATTGGTGCATGTAACATGGCAGTAATCCAGTAAGAACTACAAAAAGAGGGAGGCATTGAAGCAACTTCGAGAACGTTCGCCATCGTCAAAGACAGGATGCACGCACTCAGAGATGAGCAACGAAACATTACGCATAACATGGACGCGATAGTTAGGGGAGCAAAACGCTTCTACACCGGGTGGTATGCCAGCAGCGTTAGACGAGAGAAAATTACTAAGAATACAAGCTTAACTTGCGATGTCAAAACGAAAAGTTGGAAAGACTCTCAATTGCATGAAAATATGAAAAGCTTAAGGGGAGGAGGGCAGACACGTAAATTTTTTTTAAAGAGAGAGGAGATCTTGTGCTGGTAAAACTTTCTCTGCTGTTTTCGGAATGCTTGAAGGCTAAACTTGTGCCCTTAGCCTGAAAAAACTCCAACATTCTTCTGATTCATTTAAAAGTTTGATCCCAACGACCTCTAGAAGTGCAGACCGGTCAGCCTACTCTTAGTTGTTTACAAGGTGCTTACCAAAGTTATAGTTCGCCGCATAGGTGACAGCCCGGATTCTCATCAACCCAGAAAGCAGGCTGGGTATAGGAAACCATACTGAACCATGGATCACATTGATGTCATCAACCACGTGATAGAAAAATCCGCAGAGTACACTAAACTCCTTTCGAAGGCACTTATAGATTAAGACAAAGCGTTTGATTATGTACTCAACACAGCCATTTTAGAAGCAATAAATCACGACGGGAGAAAGGAAACATACACCAAACTTCTTCAAGAAGGGATACACGAGCAGGATAACACTACACAAGCAAAGCGATAGCTTTCCGATCCGAACAGGAGTTAGACAGGAAGATACCATCCCTCGAAATCTATTCACAGGATGTCTGAAGGGGCTGTCTAGAAAGTTTGACGGGAAAAGCATAAATTAAGGTAAGCGGGGAAAACTTGACCCATTTAAAGTTTTCAGACGACGCGGTATTGCTGAATGAGACTGCAGAACACATGCAAAGAATGCTTCAGAAACTACAATAAAAAAAGATGGCCTTTCGGCTAATAATAACTTTGAATAAATGTAAAATAAAAAGGAAAAAGCCTGTAAAAAATCGTCAGCATAGGAAAGTAAACGCTATAAGAAGTAACCGAATATAGCTACCACTTGCAGATGTCTTTTTGTGACCGCAACCACGAGAGAGAAATCCGCAGAAATCTGCAGAAATCCGCAGAACTCGGCAAGCATTTGCAAATAATGATAAATCAGCTACCTCTGTCACTCAAAAGAAAAACCTACAACCAGTGCGATCTGCCCGTGATGACATAGAAAGCTGAACTTGACGCCCTAATAAACAGCTGGAAAGCAAACGTAGGTCGTCGTAATGGCCCACGGAACAGATATTGTTAGGATTAACATTCTGGCACAAGAAACGAGCTACTTGGATCAGAGAAACAGCGAGAGTTTGCGATATCGTACATCAAATAAAGAAAAAAATGGACTTGGGCTGGCCGTGCAGGGAGGCAAATCGAACACCGGGGGATAATTGCGTTAACAGAATGGACACCAAGAGATGGGTATAGAAGAAGGGGAAGGATAATAGCACGACAAAAGGATGAAATACGGAAATTTGGTGGTAAACTATGGACTCGAAATGCGCAGGACAAGAGCGGTTGAAGTTCGATGCGAGAGCCCTTCGTCCTGCAATAAATCTGTGTAGGCTGTTTATGATGATGATTGTGATGGGAGTATTACTTGAACCGGTATGTCCACATACGGCCATTTTTGTGTTTAGTCTCGATCAGAAAAGCAGCCACTGTGTGTATCATCGAACCCGCGTTTGTGGGATAACCAGCACTTCGTCTTACCCTATAAGCCACCCCGGTGGGTGGTTGTCCTTTAACTATGAAACCTTAGGTAAGAAAGCTGCTTATGTAGTCGGAGAATATTTTTACAGTTCCAAATACTTGAAAATCATGCAGAAACATTCGCGATGATGCCACCTTTGTGGCCACAACTTCTTCTCCAACCGCACAGTTTCTTTCTTTATTTACTTTTATTTCTTTTTATATTTGTCTCTTTTTTGTTTTTATTTAGTTATTCATTTATGTATTTATTTATTACCCTTTCAAGGCTCAAGCAAAGCAATAAGTACAAGTCTACAAACTTTAAATCATCAGGGCCGTTCATCAATGACAAGAAAAATGCACAGAAAGAAACGCAGAATGTTAACAGAACTAGAAGTGAGAAATAGGTGTACCAGAGTGATCACAAAAGAGAGATGAAGAGAGAAAACTGGGAAAACGAAAAACGTCAAAGTACATCAACGGCAAAATAAAGCAAACAACGAAATTTGAAAGGCTTCGGTACCCAATACATTCACATATAAAACACACACACACACACACACACATATATATATATATATATATATATATATATATATTTATATATATATATATATATATATATATATATACATTGCCAGACATACGAAGGCTAGAACACAATGCGACACCAGTGCGGGTAGAACAAATTTAAATGCCTGAATACAAGTTTATTGGTGCAAACTTGTGCTCCCCTATAAACTCAAAGGATACACAGGCAGTGAAGCAGCAGTCATTAAAGTGACTAGCACAGGCGAGTGTCGTCGAATGAATGCCGCGGCGTCTGCTCTGGAGGCTTTTATCTTTCGGCGCAAGTGTTTCTGGAAACGTCGATTCCCATCCAGAAGTCTACTTTTTCCCGGATCACGTCAGTCAGGGAAGCGACTTGAAGTTGTGGCGTCGTCGTAGGGAAACGTTTCCGCAGCTCCTCCTTCACAACTTCACGGATGGTGTCGCTTAGTGAGTCGGAGTAATAGCGCCGGCACCAATCGTATCCGAAACCAGCGCATTGATGGGGCAGTCGTACTGCATTGTTCGGATTTCGAGCGTCTTCTCCATCGCGGCGGCCTCAGACGCGAATTTGGACACGGTCTTAGGGGGGGTGCGAACAAGGCACTCGAAGAACTCTTGCTTCACACCTCGCATCAGAAACCGTAGTTTCGTTTCCTCCATCATTTCTGGGTCCGCACGGCGAAAAAGCCGCTTCATCTCCTCGACGAAGATCATGACCCCTTCGTTGGGGTGCTGCGTTCGAGTTTTCAGCAATAGTGCGGCTCGTTCTTTCCCCTCGACGGTGGCGAATGTTTTAAGGAACTCACTTTTAAAGAGAGTCCAGTTGGTTAGCCAGCTCTCATTGTTCTCGAAACACGTTCGAGCTGTATCTTCCAAATAGAAGAAAACATGGCGGAAAGTTTCTTCGTCATCCCACCTGTTAAAGATGCGGACGCGCTCCACCTTCTCCAACTACTCCTCAGGGTCCTCTGTGCGAGATCCGCGGAACGATGTTGGTTCCCGAGGCTGTCGCAGGACGAGGGCAGGATTAGAAGCGCTGGTCATGGTGCTTGCGTTGATCATGGTTGTTGTCACGTCGTCTTCTTTCTTAACGTTGTCCGGAAGCAGTCCAGAACTCTGGTGGAACACCTTGCTGTCGACGGGTGACACGAGTTGGGCTTGCTTGTCGGCTTGACGACTGCTTAGGTTTCCTGTACTCCGCACCGTGCCCCGCACCTCCACCAGATGTCACGATGCCAAAGACGACGCAGTGGTATTGAAGGAAAACAAGTTTATTGGAGTGAACTCGTGTTCCCCTAACAACTCAAAGAATACATAGGCGGCGAAGCAGCAGTCAGCAAAGTGACTAGCACAGGCGAGTGTCGTCGAATGAATGCCGCGGCGTCTGCTCTGCAGGCTTTTATCTTTCGTCGCAAATGTTTCTAGAAACGTCGATTCCCATCCAGAACATTGTAGATCACAGAAGATTATTCTGGGCAAGCGATGTTAGGGCGAAACAGTCTGCTTACCTGAATGTGACAGACCATGCGGCATAAACGTAAAGAATGTAAGACGCGCTTCGTTTGGAACGCAGGTAACACAGCCGGGCGTGGCCCGGCAGAAAAAACAAACAATAAATAAACAAACCCATACATGGTTCGTGGCATTACCCCCCCTCTAAGAGTGCATCAATCCGATGCTAACATAAGCGACAGTCTGAACAAATAAAAATAAAAGTTCGTCATCGTCCGTACAAACATTTTAAGCGAACCACGTGGACGACTTCCGGCCCCGTGTGTCGTCGTGATGTGCCGGAGTCACCATCGGGGATCACTTCGTAGGTAAGTTGGCCAACACGTCGTAGACTCTTGTAGGATCCGAAATACCGTCGCAGAAGTTTCTCACTCAGTCCGCGTCGTCGGATTGGAGTCCAAACCCACACACGATCCCACGGGTGGTACTCGGCGTCTCGGCGTTGGAGGTTGTACCGCCCGGCATCCACCAGATGCTGGTCCGTTTTACGAACTCGACCCAGCTGGCGGGCCTCCTCCGCATGCTGAAGGTATCTTTGGACGTCGGCGTTGACGTTGTCGTCTTCTACGTGCGGAAGCATGGCGTCGAGCATCGTAGTCGGCTGTCTTCCGTAGACAAGCTCGAACGGCGTCATCTGCGTAGTTTCCTGGATAGCCGTGTTGTACGCAAAGGTGACGTACGGTAGCACTTCGTCCGAAGTATTATGTTCAACGTCGACGTACATTTACAGCATATCCGCGATTGTCTTGTTCAGGCGTTCCGTTAGTCCGTTCGTTTTGGTGGCGGTACGCCGTCATTTTTCGTTGATCCGTGTTGCTGTAGCGCAATATCCCTTGCATCAGCTCCGCAGTAAAGGCCGTTCTGCGGTCCGTGATTAGGACTTCCGGGGCTCCATATCGCAGCACAACTTGGCTTATGAAGAACTTTGCGACTTCTTGTGCAGTCCCCCTCGGAAGTGCGGCTGTCTCTGCGTAGCGCGTCATGTAGTCTGTCGCTACACAATCCACGTGTTCTCGGATCAGGATGTACGGAACGGGCGCAGAAGGTCCATTCCAATCAGTTGGAAGGGCCTAGATGGGACACCGATCGGCTGCAGATGTCCGGCGGGTCTCGTCGCTGGTGTTTTTCGTCGCTGGTAGTCACAGCAGCTCCGAACGTAGTGGGTGACGTCGGATGCAAGGCGGGGCCAGTAGTATTTCGCCTTGATTTTCCCAATTGTGCGAGCTGTGCCGAGATGTCCGGAAGACGGGTCGTCGTGCTACGCTTCCAAAAGTTCGTCATGAAGATCTGCCGGGAACAGAAGAATATAATTTTCTCTCGTTCCGTGGCTGAAATTCTTCACGAGGACGGCGTTTTTCAGGCTGAATGCAGGTAAGTTGCGTTTGAAGGCCCTGGGCACGGCGACGTTGCATCCTTGGAGGTAGTCGATCATGACGCGTAGATCGCGTTGGGCACGCTGCTGGGCGGCCAGGTCGCTCTCAGTCACGACTGCGAAGAACGCGCTGTCTTCATCGGAGTCTTGTGGTGGGGGGTCGAGGGGGGAACGGGACAGGCAGTCGGCGTCGGAGTGTTTCCTCCCGCATGTATGGACTACTGTAACGTCGAATTCTTCCAGGCGCAAGCTCCACCTACCAAGACAGCCAGAGGGGTCCTTAAAATTGGCGAGCCAACAGAGCGCAGGGTGGTCTGTCACAACCTTGAATGGTCTTCCATACACGTATGGGCAAAATTTTGAAATGGCCCATATAATCACGAGGCACTCTTTCTCAGAGGCTGAGTAGTTTCTTTCTTCCTTGGACAGACCACGGCGGGCATAGGCGATTACTTTCTCTCACCCGCTTTGCTTTTTTACGAGGATGGCACCCAAGCCTATATCACAGGCGTCCGTGTGAATTTCCGTTTCGGCATTTTCGTCAAAATGCGCGTGCACAGGCGGGCTTTGCAGGCATTGTTGCAGCTCGCAGAAGGCTGTTTTTTGGGCATTCTCCAAGCTGAAAGGGGTGCTATCCTTCGTCAAGCGGGTGAGTGGCTCTGCAATGCGGGCGAAGTTTGCGACGAAGCGCCTGTAGTATGCGCATAGTCCGAGAAATCTCCGCAAGCCCTTCGTATCTTTCGGTTTTGGGAAGTTCGCTATGGCGGAGGTTTTCGCCGGATCAGGGCGCACTCCCGCGGCGTTGACGACGTGGCCCGAATACTTGAATTCCTCGTACGCGAAGCGGCAATTTTCAGCTTCAGCGTTAACCCCGACGTACAGATGGCCTAAAATACAGACTGCAACCTTGCAAGGTGTTCGTCGAAAGACCGGGAGAATACCGCAACTTCGTCGAGGTATACGAGGCAGGTGTGCCACTTCAGGCCAGCTAGCACCGTGTCCATGACTCGTTGAAACGTTGCTGGCGCCGTGCACAACCCGAACGGCATCACCTTGAACTCGTATAGGCCGTCCTGGGTTATAAATGCAGTCTTCTCTCGGTCTCTCTCGTCCACTTCAATTTCCCAGTAGCCTGTCTTCAGATCCATCGATGAGAAGTACTTCGCGTGGCAGAGATGGTCGAGGGCGTTGTCAATTCGGGGGAGGGGGTACACGTCCTTTTTGGTGATTTTGTTCAGTCGCCGGTAGTCAACGCAAAACGTTAATGTGCCGTCTGTTTTCGTCACGAGTACGACCGCGGCAGCCGAGGGGCTTTTCGACGGCTGTATAATGTCGTCGCTGAGCATGTCGTCGAGTTGAGTTCGGATGGCTTCCCGCTCATGTGAAGAGACGCGGTACGGTGACTGTCGGGTAGGTCGGGCTCCATATTCGGTTATTATTTTGTGCTTCGCCAGAGGTGTCTGACGTAGTTTTGTGTTCGACAAAAAACACTCTCTGCAGCGATGGAGCATATCTAATAATTTCTTCCGTTCTTCTTGCGGTAACACCTGATTCAGGTCAAAGGGATTCGGAAGCTTGAAGGTCTCTTCGAGTGCGCGTTCAAAGTCGGCAGCCGCGATCACGTCACTTGCTTTTTGCGTTTCTTCCAGGTACGCAATTGCAGCGCCCCTGTTTAAATGCTTGTACTCCTCGCTGAAATTAGTTACCACAACTTGGAATTGGCGTTGTGTAAGGCGTGCAATGCCTCTTGCAACGGAGACACCGCGGTTGAGGAGCAACCTTTGGTCACTCTCCACGATGGCGTCGATGTCAGGAACAGTATCTTCACAGCAGACGGTGACCATCAAGCTTGCGGGTGGTGGCAGTATGACATGCTCATCGGCGATCCTTAAAGCAGCACCGTGTTCGGGGTTAGGTTCTGGCGTCATGGAGTGATCGGAGGAAAAAGTTGTGGACTTGGTCTGTAGATCAACTATTGCCCCGTTGTCCGCCAAAAAGTTCATTCCAAGAATTGCGTCGCGGGAGCAGTTAGGCAAAATGGCGAACGTCGCCGGGTGCGTTGTGGCGCCTATGGTGACGCGCGATGTGCACGTACCACTTGGCGTCACGAGGTAGCCTCCTGCTGTGCGAATGCGCGGACCGTCCCATCTGGTCATAACGTTCTTCAGCTTAGACGCAAAAGGTCCGCTCATGAACGAGTAGTCGGCGCCCGTGTTTATGAGGGCGACTACTTCAAAGCCGTCGACGGAGAGCTGAACGTCGGACGCTGCCTTCTTCGTCTTCCGGGTGCGGCGTGGCGTCGTATCTCGGCTTCTCCGTGTTGACGGTCGGGCACTGCGCGTCGTGGTCTCCGTTGTATTCTCATCGGCAGGTTCGGTCATGTCGGGTACACGTTGCGCCGTTTTGCTGTCGTCGTGGTCGGAAGTCACGTCAGGGTTAGATTGCGTCGTCGGGGTCGGGGCATGTCTTGAATCATGGTCTTCAGTGAGTCGCTGCGTCGTTGGACGGTTTTCATTTTTCCGCCGTTGTGCAACTTTACCTCCCGAAGTTGCTGCCTTTAGTTCACCGCGCGTGGGCTGGGGGACCTTCCACGTGAGAAGTCAGCAGTGCTACGGCGGTCCGGCGACTGGCACGGGTAGGGCGACGGCGAATGGTTGAAACGGGCTGATCCACGGCTGGTGTTGGACAGGTATTCTTCAATCTCAAATGGTAGTTGGCCGGGTTGGGGGCGTGGTGCGTCGACGGAGAAACCACAAAGTCCGAGTCTCTTGTATGGGCAGCGATGGTAGATGTGGTCGGTCTCTCTGCAGTGGTAACACAGCGGGCGATTATCGGGCGTTCTCCACACACGGTCTTCTTTGGGGCCTGGTTTCGGGTTACAGGGGATCGGGCGGGCGACATTGGGTGGTGGTACGGCGGGGCCTCTTGACGACGTGTTGGAACAGGGCGGGGTCGACGAACAGCCGCGGACTAGGTCATAGCCTCTGGCCCGCGGAGTGCTTCACACGGCATAGAAGTTCCCAAAGCCTACTCTACTTTTTCCCGGATCACGTCAGTCAGGGAAGCGACTTGAAGTTGTGGCGTCGTCGTAGGGAAACGTTTCCGCAGCTCCTCCTTCGCAACTTCACGGATGGTGTCGCTTAGTGAGTCGGAGTAATAGCGCCGGCACCAATCGTATCCGAAACCAGCGCATTGATGGGGCAGTCGTACTGCATTGTTCGGATTTCGAGCGTCTTCTCCATCGCGGCGGCCTCAGAGACCAATTTGGGCACGGTCTTAGGGGGGTTGCGAACAAGGCACTCGAAGAACTCTTGCTTCACACCTCGCATCAAAAACCGTAGTTTCTTTTCCTCCATTATTTATGGGTCCGCACGGCGAAAAAGTCGCTTCATCTCCTCTACGAAGATCATGACCCCTTCGTTGGTGTGCTGCGTTCGAGTTTTCAGCAATAGTGCGGCTCGTTCTTTACCCACAACGGTGGCGAATGTTTTAAGAAACTCACTTTTAAAGAGAGTCCAGTTGGTTAGCGAGCTCTCATTGTTCTCGAACCACGTTCGAGCTGTATCTTCCAAATAGAAGAAAACATGGCGGAAAGTTTCTTCGTCATCCCACCGGTTAAAAATGCGGACGCGCTCCACTTTCTCCAACTACTCCTCAGGGTCCTCTGTGCGAGATCCGCGGAACGATGTTGGTTCCCGAGGCTGTCGCAGGACGAGGGCACGATTAGAACCGCTGGTCATGGTGCTTGCGTTGATCATGGTTGTTGTCACGTCGTCGTCTTTCTTAACGTTGTCCGGAATCAGTCCAGAACTCTGGTGGAACACCTTGCTGTCGACGGGTGACACGAGTTGGGCTTGCTTGTCGGCTTGACGACTGCTTAGGGTTCCTGTACCCAGCACCGAGCCCAGCACCTCAACCAGATGTCACGATGCCAAAGACGACGCAGTGGTATTGAAGGAAAACAAGTTTATTGGAGTGAACTCGTGTTCCCCTAACAACTCAAAGAATACACAGGCGGCGAAGCAGCAGTCAGCAAAGTAACTAGCACAGGCGAGTGTCGTCGAATGAATTCCGCGGCGTCTGCTCTGCAGGCTTGTATCTTTCGGCGCAAATGTTTCTAGAAACGTCGATGCCCATCCAGAACATTGTAGATCACAGAAGATTATTCTGGGCAAGTGACATTAGGGCGAAACAGTCTGCTTATCTTAATGTGATAGCCTGCGCGGCATAAAAGTAAAGAATGTAAGACGCGCTTCGTTTGGAACGCAGATAACACAGCCGGGCTTGGCCCGGCAGTAAAAACAAACAATAAATAAACAAACCCATACATGGTTCCCAGCACTATTGCCAAGCTGGCAGAGGTGGGCAAATGGCAGTGATGAAACAGTGACATTTGCTTTACAGTGCATATGAGGTGGCTCTGTCGAATTTTATAGGATTTTTACTTATATCTCACTGGTTTCTTCTGGAGCGCATAATTTACAATATATTTTCTCCCAAACTCCTGCAAGGCGCCATGATTGCTGATAATTGTGATGCCTCAATTCTTATGTCAGTGAATTAAGAAAGAACTATACTGAACGTTGAATAGTTATTTTGATGCGAAATCTACTAGCAACAATTTTGGCAGAAATTCAGAGAATTGCCTAATAATTCGTAGCATTCTTATTCAGCGTGTGCTTAGTGTGACTTCTTCAGAGCCTTTTTTTGTTTTCTTAAAACCTGTCCTACCAATTATCTCCATCTAGGTGGTCGTAAAAATTACAGGTGGGGTTTCGCGAAGTCTGCATTATTGTGAATATTTAAACGGCTTGACATTCTGTTTCTTATATATATATTTTTTTATTTCTCAACTATGCCAACGTTGAATTCGAACGAATATCTCAATTTACGCTATTAAGAGGAATGAATTTGGAACTGTCGCGAAATCTGCAATATTTTGTAAACAAAGGGCGTTACACGCTTCGAAATTATCCATGATTTGTTTATTATTTATCGTATTTTTTAGTGTTTAAAAATTTTGTTCAACCAATATTGTTCATTTAAGCTAATATACCCAGGCAGCACAGAAAACGTGGCCAGCCTTTGGCTTATTTTTGGCCGATGCTTGGCCTGTTTGCCCATTGGCAAAGTTTGGACTGCCAGAGAACTTATGTTCTTTGGCATGCATTTGGTCACGGAATACTTGTTGTCTGTTCGGCCAGCCGAGGTCTTTACACCAAAGGCAAACATCTGGCCACAGAGAACATGTTTTTTCATTGGTCACCACACGTCCGAAGACGAACAGCACGCGTCCGGCCACAGATTACTTGTTTCCTTTTTGGCCAGCTGAGGTCGGAAGACGAACTGCAAGCGATTGGCCACGGGGGCCGCGTTGTCTGTTTGGCTAGTTTAGGTCCCCAGATGAACGGCAAGCATCTGCCCACGGAGTACACGCTTTCTCCATGGCCACCATACGTCTGATGACGAACAAAGAGCGTCTGGCCACGCATTAATCGTTTCCCATTTGGCCAGCGGAAGGCGGCACAGGAACGGCAACAGTCTGGCCACGAATTACTTATTTCCTGTTTGGCCAACGAAGGTCCGAAGACGAACGACAAGCATCTGGAAGCGGAATACTCGTTTTCTCTGCGGCCACCCATGTAGAAAAGATCTCCGGACAGAGAATCCCGTGTATGTACGTGACGATCTCTGGAAGGAGGGGTCGCGGTGGACGGGAAATACAATGGTGCGGGAGAACGAGCCGCTTGTCCGCGGAGACTCAATGGCATGCAGTAGCATGGTATGTAGCTTCGCGAGGGCCTGGCGGTGGCAGCAACCTCTACAGCGAATCTCCCTTTCTGTGAGTCAGCTAACGAAGGCCATTATAGGCAGAAAAATCTCTCCTTTAGTTTATAAGCTCTGATAAAGCAGGTAGGGCTGCTGACATGAGACTTGCTTTAACTTAAACGTTAGTGTGTGGGATGCTAAATTCAACTTCAAACATTTTTTTCGCGCCGAAGCTGGCTTATACAAAAGGGTATACCTAAATGCTACATTTACATCACACGAGGGTATTAAGTTAGCGCCGCAAAGGCGACGTCAGGGCATTCTTTTAAACTAAACGAAAAAAAAAACGGCAGCTGTTGCAATTGATCTAACTAGCATTCGTGCAGTGTTTGGAAGCACCGTGCCACTCTGGTTACATTAGGGGTGTTACCCGTGAATAAAACCAAAAACAGGCAATGAGCATGTAGACAAGTCATTAATTTTCTTTTTCCCAGCCTACCAAGCACATGCATATGCTCCTAGCATACAGCTAAGTGCCCGTGATACACGTGCCGCTACTGATTCATTTGAGACATGTGGTGTGTTAATAAATATTATTAAATTTGCGTCGTAATACCAACATACCCCTTAGCTCTGCTATGCATGACTACATACTTCCCTGTGCCACAATGTCTTGTGACCCAGCTACTTCGCCGAAAACACGATGTTTCGTCATTGGTGAGTGGAACATCCTTGACGCTTCATTTCGGTTATATTTCCTATAGAGTTCAGTACCTGGACAAAAAAAGAACCCTTCGAGGATTTGAAATATATATTTTACGATAGCTACAGGCTATGCTGAGGTTTTACGCTCTAATGTATATTTATATGAAACGCGTATGCTCTGAAACGACGTGAGTTATTCATCAAAAGTTGTGGGAACCACGGAAGTTGCGAAGCCCTATATTTCTGGCACCCAGGGCATAAGAACTCTCCTGACATGCACAAAGAATAATACAAGCGTTACGAGGTTGCACGCAGGTTGTTGAATCCAAGCTATGCATACGACGATTGTGAATACCTTAATAGTACGAAATCACGTGCTGGGCGCGTCCTGAATTTGGAAATAATGTATTCCGTGGGTGTGATGAAACGCGTATGCGTGTTATAACATGGAGGTTTAAAGGAACGTTGCCCGCTGTTTCCCTACAACGTCATAGCATGCTTTCAATTATCGCTTTAATAATCCTGTCCATGTCGTTACCACAAACATATTCTCACACAGGCAACGTATGTATCACAGCTTTTTTTTTTTAAAGTAGCGAATCTAGCGCATTTGAAAGCTTTCTTCAGGATTTTGAGTGCCGCCACTTTTACGCAGCCGAGGTGATGAGTCTGTTTCCAAAATGAATTATTACGAGAGCATTACGAAGAATTACTACCGTACAATTTCCTTGTGAGGTGAACAGTTGGCCAAGTACTTCAATAGTATATTCAATATCGTCAACGACAAGCCATCTATAAACTGAACAACACACCAGCGGAGGTTACTGGTGACCCTGCTGAAGGAAGATCCGGCATGAGGCCGCGTCTTGACTAAACACAAAAATGTTTGCCCCTACGCCTCCGTCCCCCCCATCAGGTTTCTCCCACATGCGCTCTACTCTTGCACCGGTCGCTTGCTATTTTTTCACGAACATTTCCGGCCTAGCGGACCTTCGTGGTTACTAAAACGCTTTTGAGCTACTTCTATGGATTTTTCCTTACTCGAAAGATAGAAAAAAGAAGCGCAGGTTCTGTGCGGGACTATATGCTTGCTTAAAAACTTAGGCAGTAAGTGAAAGTCTACTGTCACCCGCTGCGATGGCTCAGTGGCTAAGGCGTTGCGCTGCTGAGCACAAGGTCATGGGTTCGATTCCTGGCCACGGCGGCCGCTTTTCTGATGGGGCGAAAAGCAAAAATGCCCGTGTGTACGAGATTTCGGCGCACGTTAAAGATCCCCAGGTGGTCAAATTTAATCCGGAGCCCTCCACTATGGCGCGCCTCACCGCCTGCGTTGCGTCGGCGCGTTAAATACCCTACAATCAATCAATCGAAAGTCTACTGTCGGCTCAAAAGTCAGGCTGAGTGTAACTCAGGAAAGAGGAGGTGTAGGAGAGGGAGGATAAGGGCTCTTAGCGAAAAGTAATACGTTTGAAATACCTACGAGTATGCTTGAAGTGCACTTCAAATATGCCTTGTATTTGTACATGTATTTCAAGTGCATTAAAAATTGCATTTTCTTAATTTTTAGTAAATATTGAAAATACATTATTAAAAAAGCGGAAAAAATACAGTGCTTTTAAGTACCCTACAAATAGATTAGGTATGTACTGAACCTCATGACTGCGCGCTTAAGGCATTCAGAATATATTGAAAATGTATTTCTTCCCGCCAAACGATCTAGGTCCAAATGCACTGTAAATATTTAAAAAATACGCTTACCTAACTACATTTAGAGCAGCACTCTGAGTATACTTTAAAAGTGTGCTGAAGCATAGAAATATACTCCGAATATATTCGAAATATATTTCAAATGCATTGTACGTTTGTGGAACGAACATGGTAGAGATACACTCTCAATGCAGGAAAAATATTCATTGAAAGTACATTTTAAATGTATTATAAAAGCTTTGCCGAAATACATTTCGAGTACACTAGAGGCGCTGCTTCAGATGCTGAAGCGTTAGATTCACGTAAAGCATATCTTAAGTGCCGGATAAAATACATCTCAAATGAATAAACGTACTGAGAATTTCTCCTCGATGTTTACTTATAATAAAAGAAACTGAGGGAGATACTTTCACTTACTGCGTTGTCTAAGGCAGGCATACATATAAGCTCTCTGTATTAGAGAGAAACTCGGCGTACAAATACGTAAGCGGCGGTGTTCCAACGTAATCGGCAAAGCAAAAACATCTAATTTAACGAGCATATATATGTATTAAAACACTTGCACTTTGCCAGCGTTGTTACGACAGTATCTCTGTGGAGGATTTGAAAATTTTCTTTTCCTGAAAAATATCGGCCTTAGATGGACAACGCTGGCTATGCTTGCGAGGGCGAGCAGCTCGGCGCCTCTCACTGCCGCTCACTACCTCCTCCTTTGTGCCCGGTACCTGCGGGGAGCGGCGCACCCCTCTTTCACGTTTTGTCTACCCTCGCTGCGTTTCTATTGCCTGTCTTGTGGTGTTACAAGTTTTCGGACTCCTCAACGCGCGGTCGTCGTGCGGACGAAGCCTCTGCTTGGACGGCGCGTTGCAGCGGCGTTTTTATCAGGATTGCCGTCTAGCCAAGGTAAGCACGATTTACCAGCTATTTGCGCGTACGGTGTCGCAACAATTAATCGATGTATGTTTGCCTTGCAATCAAAGTGTGTTAACGCCTGCGAGCAAGATTTCCTACCGTAACTACCCCGTGCAAGGGAATGTACTCAGAAATCGACGACAGCAAGAAGACGTAAAAAAAGGATTTTAATGCTACCCTTTTTGCGCCTAATTTTTAGCTCGGGTCTTGCTGAGTGGCCGGGGGACTGTTGCTACGAGTTTTTCTGTAGATAAAGTTATTCCTTTGTGAGCTTATTTAGGAATAACACTTCCAGTAAACACATAACAGCCAGGAACGTTTTAAACGCAGCCGGTTCACAGAAAGTCCGCCGTCCATGTTTACGCGTTTGAGAAATTTGCGAAGTGTATTCATGCTGAGCACGAGGTCACGGGTTCGATTCCCGGCCGCGGTGGCCGCTTTTCTGATGGAGGCCAAAAGCAAAAACGCCCGTGTGTACGAGATTTCGACGCATGTTGAAGACCCCCAGGTGGTCGAAATTAATCCGGAGCCTTCCGTCGGCGCGTTAAACCCTACTAACAGAGTGTGAAAGAGGAAGAAGTTCCCCGCCTGCACAACATAAGTATCGCACCCTACAAACAATCAAATCAGATATTCAGGGACGCAACTTTTTTTTTTTATGTTCGCAGCAGCCGCTCACAGCTGCGCATGTTGACAGCAGCCGCCGTACGGGGAAGGAACCCGGTTTGTGGCACACATGCATTCGATTAATGCGCATGCCCGGGCCATACGGCGAGAAGCCGGGTAGCCTTCGCGGTTTTTGTCCGTCGCATGTCGCCATTCTGTCAACTAAAGCCATGAAAGAGTTTGTGCCGTCTGTTTGGAAGTGACCACAAGTGTTAAAAGCCACACACGTAATCTTCGGTGCAAGTGGCAGTAAGCGACACTAAGTGCTTCATGCCCAGGGATTTAAAATGATTTGTACATCTAAGACAAACTGTATGACAGTCGCCGCTAAGTTACAATGAGTTTCCGTTCCCAGAACCAAGAACCAGCCAAGGAAGGGGGGGTGAGAGGGGGGCAACCAGTTCCCCGCACGAGACCCCTCGGTTCCCAGAACGGGTCCCCCGTCCGGGTTCGTCTCTTTTTGTTCCTTTGATCGCTCCCCCAAAACTTCGTGAAACTTCAGGACGTTCCACCCTTCCCCTTTTGTGTTTCGTAGCAACTTTTCCCCTCCTTGTTGTATTCATTGTGACGCGCATTCACGAACACGTGTGCGCGTTTCGAGGAGCCCTTAGGCCGCTCGAAGGCACCGCAAAACAGCAAGTCTAGAGCGGATGCGCGTGGGCTGCTTGGCAGTTATGTGTGTTTAGCAGCTGCAATTGCTCATTTGCGTCTAAAGAGTGTACTTAAACGAGTTCCTTTTAGGTGTCTCGAGTATTTATGAAGCCACTACGTTTTACTTGATAGTCTCTGACGCTAACAGGTGTTTATCTGTTTTTTGTATGTAAACGACGCGAGAATTTACAATTATTTTCCGCGTCGCTCCCTATAAAATTACCGGTTATGTGCGACGGAGAGCAAGAAAATTAGATATGTGTGTAAGCAAAAATACACTTTTGCTTGCTTTGCTTGTTTTAATCGCTTTGGTTAGGTGCCTACCATATCAGAGCTTGTAATTTTAAGGACGGCTTGAAAGTTTTCTTTCTTTTTCGAAATAAACTTACTTTGCCGTTCTTTTGAAGGCATTGTTGAGTGCTTACGCCAATCTAATGACTTTTATGTAAGCTTTCTACTACAATCCTGCCCATGTATTTTTAAACTGTTTCGCTGCGCACTATTTTTTAGCACGTAATCTCCGAAGAAGTTGACGCCGAAATACGGAACACATAACAATAATTACCGTTAATAAGATTACTATTTATCTTATTTTATTAGCGTCTTGTGAGGTCACAGACACGTTTTGTCCAAGTTAATTAAAAAACTAGAATGGCCACCATTTCAAGTTAACTCAAGCGCCTAGGAAAGAGAAGCAGCGTAACGCTAAGAACTCTGTTGCATGTTTGGTAACGTTGTTAGCTGTGTCATTTTTGTACTAATTTTTGCTAATTTTCATCCTTAGACAATCTCCATACATAAGCCTCCCCCCCCCAACCAACATTTTTTTTATAATGGTATTGAAGATCCAATGTCGCTGCCGCATGACGATATAAACTATGCTTAACATTACATAAATTGCCTTACGTCCTTCAAATGGGCATTGTTTTCATGACGGTTTTTTTTCTTTGAAAGGGAAACTAAAAAATCCTTGCTCACGAGGAGCGTTGGTACGGCTAGGGAAAAGGCCTGATTGATTTGACATTTATTTGCCTCTGAAAAAGAAGTGTTTCCCTAATATTTTCCCCTGTTTTCTTTTCTTTTCATTGCAGGTGCTGGTGAAATTTCCCGCGTGGAGAATCCGAAGTACGAGGACTTTGATACACAACGCTGCATCTGCGCTGGCTGCAGAGGTGGCTGAAAGGCATTCATTCCTGCTGCTTAGTAATGGCGAAATTGGCCACTTTGCTGAGGTGTACAATAAACAACTTTCAAACTGCCAATCTTGCTCATACATGCTGTTCTTTTCAGTCATTTGCTGGCCCGCAATCAGAGCATGGCCGGTTTACATTTTCACAATGAAGCATATCCTAAGACTACAGCCTATTAAACTTTTCGAAACCACAACATGAACTTTTCTAGTTGAACGTTAACAATTCCCCCAAAGAGACATTGCAAGGCATCTCTCAATCTATTCATGATTTTATTTTCTATACACTAGTAACACATTTTGAGTATATTTGAAGCAGTATTTTCTGTGCATTACTAATGCATTTTGGACGTATTTAAAATTGCATTTTTGATGCAATTAAAATTCATTAAATATATATTTTCGATATTAATCCACGGTTAACAGCCTGCTGTAGGGCATGCATGGCAGCAGCCTTGGGCGGGCTTCCTCTGGCCTGCAGAGAATAATCTGAATCAGGCCAATGGTAGGCCATACATTATTGGCCGATGGTAGGCCATACATGCTCGGCCAATGGTAGGCCATACATGCTCGGCCAATGGTAGGCCATACATGCTCGGCCAATGGTAGGCCATATATGCTTGGCCAATAGTAGGCCATACTTCTTCGGCCAATGGTCGGTCAGCCAATGGTATTAGCGGCCATAGTAGATTGGCCAATGAATGACAGCCAAGGTCGGGCCTTACACGGCCAAGGACCATTTTGGACTAAGGGCCGAACACTTTGGCCGAAGATTGGCCGGAAGGAAAAGGGCTGGCCAATGTTCTTTGGGCAAAGATTGGCCGCACATGCTCGTGCTGCCTGGGTAACTGATACACGTCGGACTTTCGCAAAATGCATTATTGGGAAACTGCAGGATGGCCACACGGTTTACCATTTTCCCGATTTTTTTTGTATTGTTCTTACAATTTAGAGACTGAACATTTTGTTCGAACAAATATATCCGTGTACGCTAATATAAGGATCAGATGAACACGTTTCGCGATATCTACATTATTGTGGAAATGCAGGGCGTTACACGATTCGCCATTTTCCGTAAATATTGTATAGTTTTCTTATTTCTACATTTTTTTTCAAGATTTCGTTCGACCCATCGTCTTCATTTACGCTCTTAACGATTACAGTGGAACGTCAGCGAAATCTGCATTATAGTGAAAATGCAGGGCGTTATAGTGTTTGCCATTTTCCGTAGTTTTTATATTTTCCCTATTTTTTAGTCTTCCAAAATTTTGGTCGAGCAATAATCTTCATTTACGCTATTTTAACTATTACATTTCCAACTTCCGCAAAATCTGCAATATTGTTTAAATGCAGCAGGTTACACGGTTCACCGTTTTTGTGACTTTTTTGCACTTTTCCTTTTTTATTTTACGAAATTACGTTCAACCAATTATTCACATTTCCGCTAATATAAGTATTACAGGTGGATCTTCCGCGATATCTGCATTGTTGTGGAAAGGCAGGGCGTTAGAGGGTCCTGGTCATGGTGATACTCGGCCAGGAATTAAAACTGCAATCTTTGTCGTATAAGCGCAAGTCATTATTAAACAGTTACAAGGGGCGCACTTGATATGTAACAGATCAAACATGCGCTGCATAGGCTTCGCGCATTCAATCTTACTCCGCCAGAAGGCTTCAGATTTCGCTTTAACGCATCACACAGTCGGCTTCCGGAGCTCACCTTCCCTACGGGGAACCTACTCCTCAATCTCTTGGTTCACTGGACGCATATTTACTGTCTTGTCATATGCTTCACAAAGATGTACCTATCCAGACGTAATCAGCACCCCGGGGCGGTCTCCCAGGCAAGCTACATGCGGCAGGGGTTAAGCGGCCGGCGCCGTGCATCACCCAGCATTGAAATGAACACGACGGAGTCACAACCACTTCCCCTTCTCCATCCCCCTTTAGGACCTTTCAATGAAAACCGTCGGTATAAAGGGTGTGTCTCTATTACCGCGAGAATATAAACATGATGTCCACTAGCTGGTCAATCATGCGCAAGGCAGCGGCCGAGGGCTCCCGTGGTAAATATAAAATGTTGGGCATTACACTGACGCAGAAGCATGGATCGCTAGTTCAACGCTTACCCCTTGCCAAAAATACGTAAGCGACCAGCGCAACTGCGGTTACAACCTCCGCTGACGAGGTAAGGCCTGAAAATTGCCCTTAGGCGTAGAAACGGGCTCGACGACGCAGTACTAAGCGAAAGTACGTTCTACAACGGTGTGCACAGCGTTGCCGGGATAATCATCCAGGAAGCCAAAAATGACCAACTGCGGTGATTCTCCAAGCAAAATATACGTGTCAGGTCCCCCACGATGGCTCATACTGAAATATATCTTAAAAAGATCATGCAGACAAAACAACGATTGGTTCATACGAAAGATTGCCTCGTTAGAATCATACTGATACCGCTTTAAACGCACACTTCACTCAATGGGCAATATAATTAGAAAAAAGTGACAAGAACTTCCGACTTACTATACTTGGTGACAACGTAAGAAAGGCACCGGAAGTTGCCGCTGTGCCCTATCACCGTAGCCGGATGTTTCTACGCGCGGCACAAGTTTTCGCGTTACTGGGAATATTTTGTAACATGGTGTGAGCCGTTCCGGTTAATTTTTGGACTTAATATGCCTATAAACGACTCCAGTGACGACAAACAAACTGCGTGAGACAAGGCAGACGATATCACGCATTCATAGCAAACCCCTTTCAAGACGCGCGCGCACTGACGTCACGGGTCCGGCGCTTTGGCCGAGTGATATGCTACATGAGGTGGTGCTATTCTTGAGTTGTAACCGAGTATAGCTCATTTCCCGTGCTAGAACATATGACTTCATATGAACAGCAGTGCGATTTGCTGAGGCTGGCAAAAGAAAACGCGAGTTTGGCAGAGATAACCTTACGGAACGAGCTACGGTCGCTTAACTGCATGGCATATTCATTTTATAGCAGAAAGAACGGGGGTAAACAATGGAATTTAGAAAGTTCACGTAAACATAGAAGCACCAGTGCGTACTGTTGTTGGTACTGCGCACACTATGCTTGTTGCAGCTGCACAGCAGTCTCTCTCTTTGTGTTGTCCCACAACACGCAGGCCGATTGGCGTAAGCGACATCATCTTCTGTGTCCCTGTTTGTCGAGCACACCCCATGTTCCACAGAATTATTACTATCTACCTAAAAAAAACAAGCCAGTTGCAAATACGGTACAAAACAAAGCAAATGCACACAGCGGCCCTCTGGAGTATGGTGGCCAAATCTAGGTGGACTAACGGCAAACAAAGTGCTCCGCTGTACACAGCAGATAAACAGCCCAGTAATGTTGGGTTGAAACCTGTCTTTGTTACGTCATTGCCGACGTCACAAAACAAGATTTGGCGGGAGAATCAAAATTTTAGCCAAAATTTATTATTTCATGAGAGTAAAGCATTCTGTGGTGCCCTAAGGCGCTTGAGGCACAATAAACCACCATATAGTTTGAATAAAATAAACTTTTATTTCGTCTGCATGACTCCTTGAATCTTACGGCACTCCACTTCCAAGTGTCACCTACGAAACTACCGCTTATGCGGCATCCCTGGAAAACGCTACAAAGGTGGCCATTCGAAACATACCGTATGATGACACGTCCTTAAATTTGCTTATTCGTGCCCGTAATTTTCGTGTGTCTGTGTAGGCATTTAGTGATGTTATGAATAAACGCTATCTCGTTTTGCAACACGGCGCACACGGTTTCTTAACGCCTTTGAACTTTTGAACAATAAAAGTTTACCTGATGTGGGGTACCGACTAAGGTTACCCCCTCCTTGTTCTGGGACTCTCTCGCACGTCTACAGTTCTTATTCTTTCATGCTTCCTCTGGTTGCGTAGGCCACCAGAAGCCTGGGGAAGGGACTTTGTGGCGGCGTCGAGGATGTGCGCCGTGAGTAGTTGGGAGCTTCTTCAATGTGTAGTTGTCTTATGGTTGTGTAGTGTAGTTTGGATGTTTGTGTAAGTGTATTCCAGTTCGCTCTTGCTTCATTGAGCCTTTTGGGAAGATGGACTGCATGGGCCTTTACCTACATATGCTAGTGAGGTGGGGAAGTGGTCATTGCCGTATGGGTCAGTGCCCACACCCCACTGGAGACAAGGAAAGGTAATTGTGGAGCCAATACCCACGTGAAGAAATGAGTGTGTTGTGTCCTATTTTTTGGTATGTAGGCTGTTTGTTGTTGAAAAGGCACGCTCCAGAGGATGTTAAAAACTTGTCTATCAGGCGACCTCGTGGATCCGTGCTAGCAGAGCACCAAAGAGTAATGTGTGCATTAAGGTCGGCTGTGAGGATGTATGGTGCGGACAGCTGGTCAACCAGCGCCTCGAAGTCAGAGCTCGAAAGTGCAAGATCAGAAGGAATGTATATGAATTATACCGTTATCAACCTGTTAAATGTTGTTGTGTGAATTCCTACACCCTCAAGGACAGTGTTCAAAGTGCTGTGTGGCATGCTAAGGATTTCCGGGCGATTATGGTCACACCGCCAGAAGAGTGTGCGGCCATCCCTGTCCTTTCTGAACACCATGTAACTATTAAAAAAGTGTGTGATTGGTTGCAAATTCAAACACACATAGCACCTGACTGATTGGCATGCAGTATTTTGTATACATATTCAAGATTTTGAAGAAGGCCTTTGCAGTTCTATTGGAATATGTTTTCTCTTCCCATTATGAAGTTTTCCGAGCTACTGGAGTGTGTCGTATATATATCGGCTTTCGGGGTTTGGACTCTCGGAGGGGGCTTTTTCGCCCTCTCTAGAGGTTTGGATGCAGGACCCGTACCCGCCACCGCCGAAGGCGTCGTGTGTATCACAAGTGGCATGGGCGGTGCTGCGGGAGTGCGAGCCGATGAGGGACCCCCGGTGTCCATCGCCTCCGCAGCCTCCAGTGGAAGCAGGGAGGGCGAGGAAGAAGGGACCAAAGGGGCATTGGTCCGTCCGGACGGTGACTGTTGCCACCACAGCCGCTGCTGGCTCAGCAACTGCTGGGATGACGGGTTGGGTTGCCTGAAGCAACCCAGCGGGAGGTGGGGGCGGGACCACGTCAGCCTTTTTGAAATGGGTCCCTGTGAAAACCACACGCAGCTCCGCCTCCGGGTGAGCTTTTTCGGCGTACCTCCCCAGGGCGAAAGAGGGGAACCCTTTCGGGCCTCTGGGAAGGTAATGTTCTCGTTGGATTTGAAGGCAGTGATCTGTTTCTCCTGGGTAAACTTTTCACAGCTCTTGGATTAGGCAGCGTGTGTTCCTCGCAGTTCGCATAGGTGGACCTCTCGAATTTACAATTGTCAGTTGGATGATCTTGTGCTGCACATTTTGCGCACTTCCGTTTACCGCCTCAAGAGGATGTACCGTGTTAAACCGCTGACACTTGAAGCAGCTGCGTGGGTTCGGCACGTAGGGTATTAGCGTACATGTCACGAAGCCTGCGTTCGCCGACCCAGGAAGTGTTGAGCGTTTGTACGTCAAGTATATGTGTTTGGTTAGTATTATTTGGTCGTTTCGGCGTATGGTTATTCGCCTCACTGTCATCACGCCCTCATCACGAAAGCCTTCGAGCAGATAGCTTCGGTTTCAATTATAAGATTCCAATAAGATATCACGCATTGGCCGCTTTTAAGGCTTGGATGTAGCCGACCATGCGCGTTTGTGCGAGGAGGTTAGCGTACTGCTTTTTGTTGTCTACTCCAATCAGGAGTTCTCGCGTTTTCAGTTTTTACAACTTGTACCACTTGTGAACAAGGCTATCAAGATACTTGGAGATTAGAAACACGGACTGAGAAGTGATTTGGTTTGTCTTATCGAGAGATTCCATGGTAAAAAAAACGCAAGAAATTATCGGGCTTTTGGAGCAAGATTCATTGCAAAGGAGGAAGAGAAACTTAGGTGCGGCCCCTTTTCAGGAACTGATCAAGTTGGTGGGGGGTTTATGAGATACCATATGCTATAGAACAAAAGCAGGGGACGGGGTTACTTCGCTCGGGTTACCCTGATACCTAGCGAGGTCCCGGAGCTCTCTGTCTGGTAAACAGACAGGGAGCTCATCCACCGGATCGTGACCTTGGCTCCGACAATCACCGTTTGTGGTTTCTGCTCTTCGCCATCAAACACATAGCCAAGGTTGATTCCAGGTTATGTTTGGGGGCTCGGGGTCCGCGGCGGCGATGTCGCCAATGCCGTAGCCAAGATTACGCAAGGTGCCCGGTGCGGGGTTCTATGATCACTATTTAAAATTTCAAAAGATCACAATGAATTCTCTCATAAAATTGCAGTAAAAATTACTGCTCATGCTCACTGCCTAGGCGGCCCCTGATAACATAATAGAGCCAAACTCCTAATTGCAATCACCTATTATTCACCACGGTTGAGGTGACAGCTGCACTTATGCAGATCCGACAGGATAACACGGCAGGTG
This sequence comes from Haemaphysalis longicornis, assembly GCF_048455015.1. Lineage (NCBI taxonomy): Eukaryota > Metazoa > Arthropoda > Arachnida > Ixodida > Ixodidae > Haemaphysalis > Haemaphysalis longicornis. Next base: position 160,728,765 of record NW_027526335.1, read on the forward strand.
AGGATCAAATCACAAACGGAGCATTGGCGACTACTATGAACTCTCTATCACATCTCTGACGGGCTACTACAATCGGCGCTGGTACCGCGGAGTTGTACTAGTCAAATAAAGTACTCTGCAGTGCGCCTATTTCAAAAGCCAAGCAAGGATCCCTGTATCGAAAACCTACGGCCAATACCTCCACTCTCGTGTACAGGGAAGCTGCTAACACACGTCGTGCTCAAACGCGTTTCAAGAGAATATTGAAGACACAAAACACTCGTCACCAATCCATGACGGGTTTCGACAGCTACTGTCGACACAAGACGTAATGCTGCAACTCAAGGAGAATGGTATAGAATGGGCCGAATGAGACATGCCTATAGGCCACCGTGGCTCTGCATTTAAAATGCTCCTTTGACAACTTCAGCCATGCAACTATACCCATTAGTTTCTACAACCTCAGGTGCGGAACCCGCAAGAGGGTGTTTGTCCACGGACGCAAAGCCACCCTCAAGACTGTAGCAAAACACCACATATTATAATCGGGAGCGTGCGACGCCACAAGGAGGGGTCCGGTGGTATTCTGCAATGCCCTAATTCACTTGCCTAAACAGCTGGCAATTACCCTTAATATACTCCGCGGTCATTACTCCGACAATATCACAGTGTGATATCGTCGGTCGGCGAAATGGAGGACCGCACCTAAATGGTGCCTAAACGGTGAGTAAGTGGGACAAAAGTGTAGGTTCTCGTGCGCACAAAAATATTTTGACCTGCTCCTACTGCGGAAAAGGGGCGCTAGGACAACCGATGCACTTTCGATGCCCCGGTCATGCTAGATGATCCGACCATCATCCTGTCTCCGCAAATAAATATTCAAGTAAATACTATCGATTCAAGTAAAAAGTGAATGCAATACCAGGATGGTGACACAATACTAGAGGCTAGCATCGCTTACGCTCCTTCCGGGATGCTCCTCTCTCTGCAAGGAGGAGCACTCGGGCAGTCTTCGCGAAACAAAGTCCCCAGTCTAAAGAAGCCCCACTTTTGTTCATACAGTACGATTCCCAGGGCTGCTATTGTAACACGCCCTGCAATCTGCATCAAATGGTGTGAAAATTCCATCTTAATGCCACACGTTTCGGGATTCCTGTCCCATCGATTGAGCAGTGGGAGGACGAACTGGCCAGCTTTAGCGTGAGAGGTCAGCTTCGCTTGCTTCACCAGGCTGAGACAGCTGGACGTTCCAATGTGGTATTGAACAACAGAAACCAACTACCTCACTCGTTTCAGCAAATGGAGTTTATTCCCACTGCTCCTCTCTCGCTGTTTTGAATTTCTCGAAAAGGGCACTTAATTATCGCCTGCCATTCAGTCGCGGTGTTGTCAGATTGAAATCCCCAAGGTTTTCTGCTTGCTAGATTTTTCTGCACAATAACGCCATTATTTTCATGTCGCTTTCGTGTGTGACTTTAGTATGTTATGAGGGCCTTTAAAACTGCAGTAATGTTAGAGCACAAATTTTGTTTTGATTGTTTTATGTTAAATGAGACCTGGAGCCATGATAACTTCTGGCAGGCCTTGTTGGGCTAAACTTGACAACAAGAGTCAATGCTAGAGTTTGAACTTAGACCAAACAGCGAGTTACTGTAACGGTTTTCGCAAAAAGAGTGAGGCATAGGTTCCATTCCCGCAATTTTAAAAATTTTATTTAGGATGTGAACGGGGCTGTATACACGCCACGACACCTGGGCCGCACAAACGGCGATGGATGCACGGGGAAAGATAGGAGTCCACATCGGTGTCATTTATAGTAAACAATACACCGCTTCCGCAACAAATGTCAGCAGAAGATCTACCGAATTTGTCCAATGAAAACAACACCTGTAGAAGAAGAGCAACTAGAAAAACACGAACTGAATACCCTGGAACCTAGTAAAAGAGCCATGCTAGAGCTTTCTCTGGTATCACAAATCCATATTTCTCGTCGTCGTTGGGCTGGTTTCAATGTCAGTAAATTTTGCCCCAAGTTGACATTTCATCGTTCGAAATTCCCGTGCAGCTATTTAAATCTAACCGTGCCACATTCCACAGATTGTCTTTTAGGGGTGAAGCTCGTCTTGCTCGGGCCCTGTCCCGTCCCTCGGTGCTGCTGTATCTGACACATTAATTATGATTGTGGCAAGATCCCCCTAGGTATTGGCAAACCAAAGATTGGCCGAAGAGCTCAAAGCGTTCAACGCGTTCATTGCTACCCAACAAGGAGGAGAGGAAGAAGAAGAGGTTGTCGCTAGTCGCTTGCGAGCTCAAGGCACGTACCGAGGGTACGCGACACAAGACGCTCTGCAGAAGGCGACGGCCAAGGTGGCTAAAATGTTACACACGGAATTCGCCAACTTACCCATGGAGATTCTCATCGTCCCAAACAAGCCCTATATTATAACCACAAGCATCGACGTCGTCAACGGGCTTGTCAAAGCAGCGTTGGTAGGCTTGGCGTGGCGAGTCTTTATATGATGTGCGGGCAAATGTTTCACGGTTTTACCAATAAGAATTTTAGCTTCGACCCTCTGAACATCATTCCCTTCGTGGAGATGGCGAGATTTTTTTCGTTGCTACACTTTCTACTGTTGGGACAGTATTGATCCCAATCTGAATTTTCATTTCCGGTGGGGCTTCCGATCTACGCTTGGCGGGTAGGAAAGGGAGCTCAGATTTCTCAGGTGAACAGTTCAGTTCTCCCGCACCCGCCTCGTCGACAACCACCTGTGCACCAGCTTGTAGGGCTTCTTCTATGAGGGCATCGCTACCACTCGCCACCCAGGTTGTAATGTCATCCACGTAGAGGTTAAAGTGAAAATGAGGGATTCTTTCCAGCCTCTTGGGGATGTTGAGAAGGCCGAGATTAAGCAGCAGCAGAGACAGTGCGGCATCTCCGCAGTGTCAACTCAGGGGAGTTTAACAACGTCTCATGTGACGTCTTCGACCTGAATAATTGCAGTGCGATACGTAAGGAAGATGTACGTACGTAGCTGTAAGCTGTACGTAGCTGTAGGCTGTGAGTGCCTGACGTAGCTTTAGGTAATTTCTTCACGTTGGGCGGTTGCCAGCCCTTGTGATTGCCATGTGTGATACCCGGTTGAATGCTTTCCTGAGGTATACGGTAAGTACAGAGGCTGTGTTCATTTTTGACTGAGCGGTAATACTTCTCTGAATTGTTGAAGGAGAATATACTGAGGGGACAATCCTGATGTAAAGCCAATCATGAAGTGGTGAAGAAAACTAGAAGAAGTAAGGTTATTCGTAACGCGAACATGAATGATGTGTTCGTGTACTTTTCCAACGCATCAAGTGAAGGAAATGGGTCGAAGACGGTCAATATCAAGCGGCTTCCCCGGTTAGGGTATCAGGGCCATTTTTTCGTGTTTCCAGGAGAGGGACAGAACGCCGAGTCTCCAAAAATGGTTATAGTAGAGATAGATTGGCCGTCTAGATTACGGTCCATCTTATTTGCGATGCTGTCTGGTACTGGGACCGACTCTGGTCGAATGTGGAGGAAGGCGGCTCGTACCTCTACTTCCGTTATGTCAGCATCTAATTCAAGATTCGCTCCCCCTGAATAGGGCGGAAGATCCAGCTTATCTCTTGTTGGGATGTAAACACGGTGTTCCTTACGGAGACGTTGCTGGTTCGGGCCCGGGAAGTTATAAAATATGGAAAATAGCCGATTCAACTGAGTAGTACTGGACCACTCTGGGTCTAGAAAATGTCTGGGAACGGACCATGTGTGTTTTATACTTACATTTCTCTTCATCTGATCCCGGATCTGGCCCCGTCAATCTCGCGGTAATTCGGCAGCGTGCTTTTCTATGGTCTCCGTTAAGAGCTAGCTTGAGGTAGAGTTAGGAGTTGTGCTTGTTGAAACACTCAAACACTCAAATAGATCAAACACTGAAATAAATCGCAAATTACATCGCATGTAAACCAAACTAACTGGTTAATTCAAGGAATAGCCACCTGTCACAAAGGACCCATGCAAAAAAAAGACTTCAGCTGGTACAAGCTGTCCTGATAAGCAGCATCACCTACTGCCTACTCGCTACTATATACCTTCTTTGTCAGTTCAGAAAGAAATAGAGATTAGCAATAAGTAATTATCCAGATCTTTGTGTAGTGCTCCTCTACAAGCAAGCAATGCATTTTTATTGTACTGCTGTTACAGATTTCTTGCTGCATGAAAGAGTTGTACTCTTTCTTTCATCACAGAATCTGCGGCAGTGTTCGTCCAACGTCCCTCGCTTATACCTTCCACTATCTGTTGCACCTTTCTTATATCCAGCATTTAAAAATAAAACGTTTTTGACACGGTATTGTCTGTAATAGTGGTGCATTTCATGTCGTTATTGGCACGCTGAACGCATTCTAGTGTCAATGGCAGAAAATAAAGGTTGGTCGCTAAATCCGCTACCCTATTCTGGATGAAAGACGCGGGTCGAACGTGCTATATTCTGACATTTTAATAACGGGGGAACTGCAAAGGAAAGCATAAAAGGGAGGCACCTCGGATTCGTGTAGATAAGGTTGGTTCATGGCTCTTCTTAAACGTGGGGGACGCATTGTGCCTATGCGGAAAGGAGAATGTACTGATACTACTTCTTTTAAGGCATCGTTTGTCATAGATAGCAGTGTGTCTCACTTGCAAGGTATACGGAGGTGTATCTGAAGTAAAACGGCGAGCTGCAGCCAGGCGTCCCTCTCCGGTTGAATAAGTGTTGTTCGTTCATCCAAACCACCACTTTAATGCACATGCGACAGGTGTTTAACTGAAACAGCTGCGGCAGCTGTGTTGTATTTTAAAAAAACGCGGCAATGTGAACAGGTTTTGTAGTTTCCGTGACAAACTCCCGCTAAATTCACGCACAATGTTTGTTTTAACATTAAACAACATGCTTCAACCATGAAACACAAACTTACCTGTTGGTCACAAAGATGTTTTGCAAGATCTGGTGCATCTCGTAACTCCTGAGGAGCCTGAAAAGGATGTGTTCATGAAACTCTGCTGAGGACGGAAGGTATTTTCTTGCAGTTTACGAAAAAAACACGAAAAACAAGTTTTTAAAGTAGTCAGTGCTACATGTCATAAGAGAATGACCAGGATATCGTACAGTTTCGATGAGCGTATATGTTCCCGAAGTTAACAACATCGCGTGATTCATTGCCAAAATAATGTCTCTGGTAGCGAAATTGTGCTACGTAAAGAATCAAAAGAATCTAAAGAAGTGCCGAAGCATCAGTCAGTAGTGTTACGCGCAGTGAAGACTGCTGGCGGGCCGATTGCCTCTTTCTCTGGTCGGGGAAATTGATCTCGCAGCATCATTTTTTCCGGAATCATCAAAAATTTATTGAGAACGTATCCTTCAAAAAAGTATAGGCTATTGTAGACAGCGTAAAACTCTCTCTCTATCAAAAAAGATTGCCTGGAGTGGCACGGGACAAAAACAACAAAACTTCCGCCCAGTTGATAAGATAGCTGGGTGCAGCCAGGCACTGGTAACTAAACAAAAAACAGGACATGTTCCCTACAATATATAGACAGATAAAGCTATTTAATGCCTTTATTTTAATCAAGCAGGGCACCGAACAAGTTTTAAAGAGTTCATAAATTAATTGGAACATTCTTCTTGTTAAAAAAAGCCTGCAAATGTCGCCGTCGGGGTTGATTCAGTAATTGTTTGCGCCTAACGCAAAGACTAATTCTCCGCTGATACACAACAGGTATTTTGTCATGAACGTGCTATCTACCATGTGTCTATAGGAGAAACTAAAATTATGCAGCCAAAAATTACCTACTGCTGAGACAAAATTAGGTGTAACGAGTTCCTCAAGGTAATGCAGCGCAGTTAAGTGCATGTAATGGGTTTGCGTGCATAACGCCCTCACTACTTGCGGCCACAGGATACAGCAGTTTGCATGTGATGCTGCTTAGGTGTGCTGCACGGACGTTAGCAATGATTATGTTACACGAAAACACGTCTTTGTTCCTCATGGCGCAATGTCCAAAACCTTTATGCGCTTCAGAGAAAATTACATAAACAAGTACTCGCAATATACACAAGGACCTCTACGATCCGACTTGTGGAATTGTGAAGCTCATTTAAAAGGGCAGATTGTTAGACTAGGAAAAACCCTGACGGAATGGCAAACACATAAGTGTCGGTGTTTCACGGCCCTTCCCAGCAAAAGGAAAGGGATCTCCACCAATATCAGGCCCGCAATTTTTGCACGACTGGTACACAGGAGTATGTCCACTAACACCACACAGGAAGGCGCAAAAAAGGGCAGCTACATTCAAAAAAGGGCCTGGAGACCCATATTAATTCGTCTCTACGGGCGTGGAAGACTATGCAGTAAACCGGGTAAGATCGGCGATGGTTACCTCGGGAACATACCTTATTTCAAGAATGACGCTTGAGCCATCTAAGACTTCTCAGACTGAAGAGACCACTATAGCTCTGGCTATCTCCCTGACACAAACTAAAATACCAAATATAAACTTTTATTCAGCGTGGTTGCATTACCAAGCAGGCAGAATTTTAATCCACGAACTTGTGGTCCATCTACACCGACTCTCGCAGAAGCACTTGAAAATATTGCGTACTCGGGCCACTGCACTTCCTGGCCAACAGACGGCCTTACAGCTCACCCATCAGGAAATCAGGGAGAGTTGGGGAGGACCGGGAAACCACTTATCACATACGAAGGCATTAAAACACCATTGAATAAGAAAACAACTTTGTCCTACAGTCGCTCATCAGGCTAAAAAAGAACAAAAAGTCGTCCAGAGACCCCTACAATACCACACGTGCCCACACCCAGCACACTTCTTGCCTACGTGTCATCCATTCGGCTCTTTGCGAACGCTCTCTATTAACTGGAAAACCCAGTCACAGGGCACTACATTTTATGAAAACGCTAACAAGACCAACATCTTTTCTACAACCCTATCCCATCAAGCCAGTACTGAGAAAATAGGCTGCCCAAACCATGCCCGAACACTAGGCTATTGTGATTGAAAGGGTGCAGACCGACATACGCACCTGCTGAGTTCTTATAAAAACTAAGCAACAAACGTGCTCGCTTAAACTGTTGTTATAATTATTCTCTTTCGCTTTCTTTGCTTCACGGCTTGCTTTAAAGTATCGCATCGGCCACCCTCTAAATATAAAAAAAACATTCAAGAGTAGAGTTGGTGTTGGTCGACCATTTTTGTATGTCTATTCAAGTCCGGTTGGAAGCAGGGGAAGGAGCAGGTTCCTTCTGCGCCTTCTATCAGCGGGTTTACGACCGCCGTTTGCAAGGCCGCGGGTGGGTTTCCCTACCCACCGATAGAATGCGCAGTGGTCTCACAGGGGTTGGTTCTGCTCCCTCCCGCTATGGGAGGATGAGGGGAGGGAGTTTCGCGACACGGACGTTTAGCTGCCGATCCCTTTGCGCGCGGCGACGGCACTGCCTTTTTCTGGCGTGCCCCTGTTGATGGTCGAGCCTACACACGGGAAACGCAGGTCCGATGTTTCAGCAGATATTCGATTCGGCTGAAGAGGGTTTATTCTTTTTCAGACGCCTAATAGAACGTGGGCTTCTACTCTGCAATTGTGTGCTCCCTTCGCTACTTTGCGATTATAACGTCGAGGACACACCTTTAACTATTCGTTTTAAATTTGAACTATTTCCTGAAGCGTTAAAAAATAACCCTGTCCACCAAAAGACTTATACACGAACAAAATCACAAACAAAATATCACAAAATATCACATTTGTTTTGTTGGACTTGCAAAAGCGCGCCATTGGATGATGGTTTAACTGGCGGCGCTGGTTATGCCTAACTGTATTTCCACAGAAACAGTTTTAAGCTGCCGAAACTGAAGGTGCCAGTGTACAAATTTTCTCATTTGAGTGATGATTCCTCACTAGTCGTCGGTATTTCTGTGGATAATATTTATTCCTGCTCTAAGGACCACTTACTAAAGCCTTCAATGAAGCATCGTATTTTAAAGCGTCACCGAGTTACTTAGCAAGTGAACTTGATCAGCAAATCTGAGGTCACTGAGGTATTGTATATTATTCTTTACACCCACCTGTTCCTAGTACAATGTTCTGAATACCTCTTGTAAATATACTGTATATAACATTGCAGAGATTGTGTCTCCTTGTCTGACGCTCTTCTTTATAGTTATTTTACTGCTCTCCTTATGGAAGACAATGGTAGCTGCGGACCCATTGTGGATATCATCCAGTGTTCGTACGTTATCTCGTATAGACCCTGTTTCCGCAATGTCTGTATCACTGCTGAAGTTTCAGCAGAGTCAAATGGTTTCTCATAATCAATGAAGGATTTGCTGGTTTAGTATACCCCGCAAATTTCTCAATGACCCGATCGACCGTTTGAATATGGTCCGTGTTTGAATAGCTTTCACGAAACCGTGTTTGTTCATTCGGGTGACTGAAGGTGGCAGAAATTCTGTTAGCGATCACATCGGTAATTACCTTGTAGACGACTGACAGTAACGAATCATCCTCTAATTTTTTAAGTCCTTCATGTCACCTTCATGTTACCTACAAGACAATGCAGGTAATGATATTTACGAACAATATGCACAGCTGCGAAAAGACATGGATGGGTGGAATTCAAGATTGAGTCATTGGCGGTGCTCGTGGATGCGCTGTGCTTTCGCGTAGACAGCTTCCCATGCTTTTCGAGACATAAACACTAGCCCGATTTCAGTCATGGGCCATATTTGAAGGCTTCAGTAGCTTAAATAGTGCGCCTCCAAAAATGGGCGGCGATGTTTTGGGATGGCGTTTTCTCGGAGTTTTACTATGAGCAATGCAGAGCTATTAGGGAAAGGGGACTATATGTTCTTGTTGCGGAAAGGAAGGTTATCAGGTGAATCGGGTATTAAAAATGTTCTTCGGTAATTCATGATGAATTCAAGAGCACCTGTTTGCGCTTGCTTCAGGAATCCCCAAAACGTTTTTTGCAATGAAAGCAAGATCTGTAATACCTTCACTCCACCACTTCCACGGGCGTCTTTAGACTGGAAGTATGTGTCTATCTCGTCCACAACATCGACTGTCTCATGGTTGTCATACCAATCCTTTTCCCATACCAGTCGTTTTCCCAATGTGACACTTTTCTTGAGGTACAATAGGGGCACGGGACCATCATCTCTCCTACAACATTGTGAACTGAACTTTTTTCTTTTTCAATAAGGGCGAGAAAGGGGCGAAAAAGTGGCCACAAAAACGCGTAAATTCTTGCCACTCTTCACATTTCGGCATGCTCTTCAAAAACGGTACAGCCCGTATCTTTAATTTCGTGACAACTTATGTGTCTCCAGGAGCAACAGTTGCATGTCCCTCAAGCCTACGTTAGTGAAGTGGTACCATAGGCAGCCTCAGCAGCTTCTCTTATTTGATGTTGCCAGTGGCCTTCCTGAATGGCTCCACGATATTGATGACATTCTTGAGGCTGGCACTATCAATGCCGTCTATTAGTGAATTGTTGCCGGTTTCGAGAAGAGATTCAATGTGGTACTTCTTTGCATACGCTGTATGATAGTTCGGTGAAGAGCGTTCGCTGCTTTAGGAGCGTCAAAACCGTGTTTACACTCTCGAAAGTGTTTTCATAAACACAGAAGAAGCGGACAATGTACGCAAGAACAGTATTCTCGGCCGAGAATTCAGGTATGAAAGGAACAGGCCTGATCAGTTCCCACTTCTGCTTAGTGTAGCGACCGGTGGTACTTGTGTGCTCCAACTTCTTTTAAACGTCAGTCCACATGCCCAGCGTGCACGGACAACTATTTTATTCCATTGCCTGTTGTAGGAATGGCTTCAATGATTCCCTTAGCCCCACCAGCCACTTCAGACGCCTTAAAAGAAACGGTTGTAGGGTGTGGAAAGAGATCTTCAGCGGGAACGGTGCCATGCCTGGAACCAACATCCATCAGTTCGTCGTGTAGGGTCAGAAACCCGTGGTCGCATATTACGGCAAAAGGCCTAATATCCTTCGCGTACCATAGAACGCAAGAAGTACCAAGAATTGTCTTCACGCTAGAAGTTACACCGGATTTCGTAGGTAGAAAAAACGACGTTGTAGCAGCAAAGCCGGGAGCCACCTTTTACTTCTCTCGGCTCAGATTAAATATATCAGTCTTGGCACTATCATAACTGAAGAAGCTTTTCCAGCTCTTACACTGCACGCGGTAGTGTTTCGGAATGAGCAACCTAAATCTCTTCTCCACCCATGTCTTTCGCTAGCATCTTTCCATGTGAGCACCGAATAACCGGAATCGATACCTTTCTTTAGGATTGCCACCTCCAGTGTTTAAGATGACTCTTGGACATCGTAGGAGTGATCAGAAATGGAACATCAATTTCTAGGCTTCAGAACAGAAACCTTTGAAAGCGAATGCAGCAGCATTACGTTTACAGGTCTTCTTCCAAGATCCGGAGTAGGTACGGTTGACACCGCACGTCCAACACAGAAGTTGGATAGTGGTCGCTGTGGCTTGGTGGCCTACGTAATTTTGTCCTCGAGCTTTACAATGATGGTGGTGCTGCCCACAGTTGAGCTGGATCTTTAAACTCTTACAGAACAGGTGTCAAATGTGAGCTACGCGACAGCGTTGGCAGCTCGCTAGACCTATGTGGCCTCAGAGGATAATAAAAATAAGGAAGTCCGCAGGCGGCGGCAAGATTTGTCCATTAAGTTTGGTAGGTTGGAAGAGTGAAATTTTTACATGGGCCGCGGCACCCGTTGAGTGTCGGTGCGATTCTGTGATCCCACATAAATATGCAGTGAGGCAAACAGCCTGATAAGTGGGGGGAAATTGAAAATAAATTTGAAAGGGAAGAAATGAATGTTTACGCCTTTGCCGAGACTCCTTTACGAGACCTAGAAGCCCCACCTGTCATAGGCAATTATGTTTGAGAAGAATGCAGAATGACCGCAGGGATGAAGACAGGGGAAGTGTTGGCATACTTATTAAAGAAGGGACGACTGGCATAGAGAGCGTGAAAGCTCTGAAGAGCATCTCTGGGTTAAGGGCACGATAGCGGGGAAAAATAAAAGGCTAGAAATTGTGTCTGCGGATTGAAAGCGGGACTAGGGTGGAAAATTTGGAAAAAGTAAACTGTTTGAAAAGAGACATAAACGATTTCAAATATTTAGGGTGAAATAATCTTATTTGCAGATCTGAATGCCCTCATAGACGATTTCGTTAGTTACAGAGGTCACAGTGGTTCTCTAGTATTACAATATATAAGAAAAACGGGGTAATAATAGTACACATAGAAAACAAGTGTGACTGACGGATAACGTAGGAAAGCGCTAACAGACCTTCCATAATAAACTATACTCTAGCCTCCGAGACACTATACAAAGGGTTATGGAAAATGAGGACACATTCAAACAGAACAGACAGCTTAAGAAGCCACCACAAGCACCTTTTTACTTTGTAGGCGCAACCAGGAATTACAAATCTGTTCAACCGGATGAACTAACCTGAACAATGAACAGTTATATATCACCACTAATAACATAGGAGACGAAATCAATAAATACCTCCAAAAAATAAGGCATAATAAGGCATAATATGGATAAATTCAAGCAACAAAACCGACGAAAAGGGAAGAGTAAGCCAAGAAGCTCGTGGAATAAGGAAATAAGATAGGCTATTGACCAGCGGGAAAAGGGGTCAAGAGAGTATAAAACAGACAAAAGCGCATCCAAGAAGCTTTCGAACGATGTAAAATAATCAAGCTTATAAAACAATATCCATGAAACTTTCTTGATTGATGAGGAAGGGAAACATTTAGAAGGAAAGCAGGCATAGGCGCATATTCATCGAGTGATTAGGGAGATGTTTAGGGAAATTACACTAGCGAAGCCTGCACCGATAACATCAGCGCCGCAGAAGACTATACGTTTGGGCAACCATGACTACAAAAAAACAGAGCAAACGGTTTCCTCCCAAGCAGGAAAGGTTCCAGATGGAATACCAATGCAGCTATTAAACCGGCTTCTTCCGAAAAGTAAGTTATTTTTTAGGAGGGGAATAGATAACCTGATACAAACCAAACAAACACCAGGGGTCTACCTAGAAAGTAGGATGAATTTTGCATATAAAGGCAAAGGCAACAAAGCCAGTATTGATTTACAGACGACTAAAAGTACGGTTAGTGGTTTATTGCAGGCGATAAAACAAAAAATTCAAGCATGGAAGGAAGCAAACAAAATTCTTGGGGAATTGCAGAATACATTTATACAGGACCAGTACTTGTATAATAATTTGTTTGGGAGAAAGCAATACATTTAAATCGCGAAAGCGCAAAATAGACCATTGTGGATAACGTTCTTGGATATTAAGGGGGCAAATGGCAACTAAAAGAGAGAACTGCTGCGGAAAATTCTGGAACACGAAGGCCTAGACGGCTAGTTAATACAGTTCCTTATAAATCTATAAATATAATGGAGTGCTCCTGGCATGGTAAGGCCGGAATTGCGCAAAGCAGTTCAACGCCCATCGAGGACTGAAACAGGGATGCCCTTTGGGCCAAATACTGTTTGTTGTTTACATTGCACGGTTAGAAAACTAATTAGAGAAATTCAATTGCGGTTCAATCTGATGCATATGTTGCAAAGCGAATTGGTACAACAGGGTATTCCGGGGTGGTTATACGGAGACGACATTTTTTTAAGTGATGACGAGACGGGTATGCAACACCTCATAAATATGACTGGTCATGAGGTCCCAGACCTTGTGTTAGGTTTTACGCCTGAAAAATCAGGAATAATGGTTTCTCGTGACAGTAACACTTATTCAGTGTCAATCCAGCATTACGAATTGCACATACTCAAGGAATTAAAATATTTGGAAGTCGGGATAAACGAACTGGGACAGGTATTTAAAAACTTCCTAGGAGGACCTTAGAGTAAAGGAAAGCAAAATGCCGTTATACTGGAGCACTGAGCTCAATGGGGGTGTAACAAACATTAAGAAGTGAGAGGTATGTGGAAAGGAGTAATGGTTCCGGGTGTCACATTTGTGAATGCAGCACTCTGCCTAAAATCAGACGCTCTAGCATACCTTGAAGTGAACCAGTGAACGGCAGGCCAAGTGGCCTTTGGAGCGCATGGTAAAACAAATAACGAAGGAATGCAGAGAGGTATGGGCTGGGCGTCTTTGAAGTTCGAGAAGTGCACAGCAAAATATAATTTGAAGGGACGTTGATAGCAACGGATAAACTTAGGGGAAGAGCTAAACTTTTTAGTTACCTATGCATGAAACGCGTGGACACGCAGTTGCTAAGGAAGCGTAGAAATGTAACGATGGATGGATTGTTGGAATAAACTTTATTTAATATGTGCTTTAGGTGCTGATGTTAAGGGTACCTGCCCTGGGGGGGGGGGTCTTTTTTAGTTCGGAAAACCCAGCTCCTCGCTGGCTGCTCTTCCTCTTCGTACCAGGTCTCGCTAGTCGGAGGGGTCTGAGCTGGTCAGCCGGGCCGCCCACTGCTCGTAGGTGGGGTTGGGGTTTGTGCAGAGGCTAGGGGTTTGTGAGCACTCCCATACCATATGGTATAGTGTACTGGACTGGGTGCAGAATTTGCAGGTTCTGGAACAGAGCAGGTTCTGGTGGATTGCGTGTAGAATGGTGCCATGCGGGTATAATTTTTTTTTTGTAATTGGCGCAGAGTGGTGGCTTCGGTGCGGGCCAGTTCGGGATGAGGTGCAGGGAATCTTCTGCGCTAGTGGCGGTAGTGAGCCACGATGTATGTGTAGTTTAACAGCGGCTCAGGTCTTAGATCGTTGCCCTCTTGAGAAATGGCCCGGAGTGTATGTGCGCGGGCCGCGGCGTGCGCCGCTTCATTTCCCTCGAGGGACTCGTGTCCGGGAGCCCAGACAAGTTAGTTTTGCGGTAGCGTCTTCGCAGATCGTTGGATGTTAAGCACGGAGGATCATATTCGGCCAATAGTCTAATTTCTGCATGCTGCTTGGGAATCTGTAATTATCGTGAGGAATTCCTCTACATCCTGGTGGGGAGCAGTAGTTGCGGCCAATGCGATGGCTAGTTCTTCAGCCGTTTCTGTGGTTGTAGTGCCACTCGTTGCAGCTGTTAGTTCTTTTCCATGGGGGCAATTACACTGATTGAATGAGCGGGTTTGTGCGGGTACGAGGAGGCGTCGCAGTATCGGGTGTCAGATTGCCCAGCATACTTATTTTGGAGGGCTCTGACGTGTCGGCACGTCATGCTTGGTTATAGATGAGACTCATATTGCGTGGTATTGAAGCGACTCTGATGGTTTTTCGGATGTTGAGAGGGATGCGCTGTTGTGTTCCTGTGGTGGCGCGACCATGTATCCCAAGCGGGCGAGAGTAGTGCGTCAAGTTTTTGTGAGTTTGAGGCGTGACAGCTGGGCGACATTGTGGGGTTCTTGTAATTATTCCCATGTGTAGTAATTAGCGTGAGTTGTAGTAATTAGCGTGAGGCCGGTTTTGGGGGTAGACCCAGTGCAGTTTTGTAGGCTTGCCTAATCATAATGTTTAGCTTCTCTTTTTCCGCATGTTTTAGGGCTAGGTATGGCGCACCACAAGCCATTCGACTAATCAGGATAGCTGGGATTATGCGCGTGGTATCGGCTTTTTTGAGGCCGTATCGGCGATGATAGACCCGCTGAATGATGCTGACCAACTGATTCAGAGTTTGTTGTAGATGAAGAATGGTGTGAGAACCGGAGCCGCCCTTCGGTGTGCTGAGCCCTAGAATTCGGACTTTAGGCACAGGTTGGCCATATATGTGCAGGTCAGGATCCGCGATTGCTTGTTCCTGGTTTTTGCGAGTTCTTTTACATAGCGTGAGGAGTGCGGATTTTTCAGGGGCGCATTCTAAACCACGAGATTGCAAGTATCGTCGGGCAATCTGCGTTGCTTCTTGGAGAACGTCTTGTTGGGTGCCTGTGGAGCCCATGGAGTTCCACATACAGTCAAACCCGGCTATAACAAACCCGGATAGAGCGAATTATGCTATATATCGAACAAAAATAATTCAGTTACGGAAATACATGGGGAACATTCCTTATAACGAAGTTCACATCCGATATATCGAACTCTGGGCGCCTAGAATGGCCGCCGAAATGCATGATCTCGGAGCGGTGATTGAGATGTAGATTGGCCGCGACCTCGGAGCAAGAGCCGCGACTGAGACATTGCGCCTCGCACGGAGCGACGTGACGCCCAATACTTTCCGTAACTGTTTCAGACGCGCGGGACTCGCGACAAAACCAGCCCAGTCAGCGAGTCCGGACCAAGACAGCAGCATCGGCAAACTCTGGGAAGAGCTCGCCAGCGTTCCCGATGATGTCGCGAGTGAAATCCTTCCGACGCTTATAATGAAGCGCTTTCGGCAGTCTATGTGCTCCGCCAATGCATCTTAGATTTTTGAGGACGTGGACTCGGACTGGTGCAAACAATGTTTCGTGTAGAGAATGCTATGCTAGTTGAAGCCGCCAAAACGAAAGTGAAAACAAAAATCACCGCTTTTTTTTGCAACGTTGGCAGTTAAGGCGGAAAGTAGCTTCATTACTTGCAATAAATGAATTATTTTGGTATGGTAATGACTAATTTACTGTGTTCGTTTCTGCATACGCGAATGGCGGAGTTGGTGAAAAGGGGGGAGGGGGGAGGATGCGCAGGGGGGATTACGAGTTCGCTCCCGCGGATGGCGAACTCGTAACAACAAGCTCGTTATAGGCGCCCAGCAAACCACGTTACGTCGTGCAGATATCCCGGAGACGTCAGCAACCGACATAGCAGATGTCCAGGAGACGTACCGTTGGGGTCGGAGTTACATATATACAACGTTGCTACAACCGCAAAAAACCCATCCAAATCACGCGAAGGATCACGTCCAATAGACGTCTCATGGTACTTTTATAAGCTGTTTACGGGATGTTACCTTAGTGGTACGTCTTATGGATATTGTAGTGGTACGCATGTAAGACGTATATAGATGTCTGTTCTACATTGGTTTTCTGTCTTTGGCACAAGCATTAATTTGTTATATTCATGACTTCTGTACGTTAGTATGATATTGTTGATATGAACCTGTATGCCTGAAATTTACATTCTTTATACATTATTTGGAAGTTTGGCCAGCCTCCTTTCCAAGGTTGCCTACGTGTTGTGGGTATTTATACTTCAAATACATGCCTTACTAGCTATTCAGCACTGTTTGCTGTTACTTGTCAACTGGTTTCTAGATTAATGTGTTTCCAATTTTGAAGTGCTGCATACTGCGTGAAGTCTCCTATGCGAAGTGCCAAGCTAACCACACACTCTCGCAGAAGCACACGAAGCACAACTCTAAACAAGAAATGTCGCGTCGAAAACAAGAGGCAGTAAGTAACAGCAAACCAGTCCTGATCAGCACAAGCGCCCTGGACACTAAGGCAACCACAGTAGCGCCATCGAATTGTACCATACAGCACGGCTGTACAGGCCTTCTGCAAATAAATTATCACAGAAACAATTCAAAAATTAAACTATTTAAAATCACAGTCTCCCATCCTATCTGTAAGTACCTGCAGCTGGGTAGTAAGAACGCTTTCAAAGTACACATAAAACACAAGAGTTCAGGCAAAACAGTCTATATTGACTTCGAAATTATGTAATATGCTTTCGCAACACAACCACTTTATATTCATTCCTATCTGCCCTGGCCCACAGGGTACACATTCTACAATTACAAGAATAGTACAAATATTCATGACTATAAATAAGTCACACACAGGAGAACGGTTGACAAAAAAATAGGAAGAAAAGCAAACATGTAAACCCAGGAAAAAAGTACAAGATAGCTATGCAACTTGAAATATCGCACATAAAAATAATTGGGTGAAAAGCAACGCAAGAAAAGTGTGAAAACAAAGAAATGATTGAATGGTGGTTATAAAACACAGCAAATTTACGAAACTAAATAGTTCACATGTAGCAAAAAGTTTGTGGAACAATAAAATAAAAGCACCTAGGAAAACAGAAGTGGTGTTGAGTGGTAGCTGTGAGTGCGATACAAATTTAAGCTACCTTAAACAAACCAACATCTATGGAAATGGTTATAATCTATAGAAAATGTGTGTATAAAGAAATGACTGTACGGCGGTTACAAGAGCAGTAGAAATTTACGTGATGGAATGATTCAACTCAGTGAAATGGCCGGACAACAATAAAAGAACAAAAAACTTTAGAAACAACCTATTGAATTCTGGTTAGGAAAACAAAAAGTTACACTAATTCAATATTTCACACAAAGTGATATGATTTGGGAACAAAGAAAAAAATAGGGAACACGGAAATGATTGAATATTACTTACAAGAAGACAGATTTACATGACTACGTGATTCACACCAAGTGATACGCTCAAAGAACAATAACATAACATAAAAACGCATGGAAGCACGGAAATGATTCAATGGTGGTTCAATGGTGCATGTCTCCATCATCAATTATGGTAGGGAATTCTTAAACAGTATGCGTTCTTCGTTGTGGTGCAAGAAACTGCCAAAATAGTTGCAGACCGGATTTTTTGGAAAGTGAGTAATATTTTCATGGTCCAAAGACTGAAAAAAATTTAATACCGCTTGTAGCAATAAAAACTAAGAAGCCGCACGCTGTCGACAAAGCTGATATTTGCGCAGGATGTGACTGACAATAAAAATCTGGGCCCTATACATTGTCTGGTGAAAGATTTTGATGTCTGTAACTACACGAAAATATCTAGTTACACACAATGCAGGATGCCACTCGCAGGTGGAAAAAAGCGTCTTTCCTGTTTCCTAAACCAGGAGAAGTCCCGCGCCAAGTTGACCGTCAACAGTAGCTTGAGCAGGCGCCTTGTGCAGACTGTTGCAGTAGCACCTCTCTTCCAAGCCAGTTCATCAATCTAGGCATGGGTACAGGAAAACCTGTGTTGTTAATACAGCTTTTTGAGGCTGGTATAATACAAAATGGCCGCCTACCATTGTCCCTGAAAAAGACAGTGTATGACAGCTGCATCCTACCGGTACTCGCCTACGGGGCAGAAACTTCCAGGGTAACTAAAAGGGTCTAACTTAAATTAAGGACGACTTTGCAGGCAATAGGACGCTAGAAGATGGGTGTAACAATAAAGGACAGGTAGAGAGTGGAGTGGATATAATTTAGTGTCAGCACTGGCACTACTAAGGCAACCTTAACACTGACTATGACAGCGAATGTGAGGTACCACTATATATAAGAACAATATTTCGTGAATGGGGACTCTGAGGACATTTTAGGACAGCTCCAGGCCCATCTGAACTTGCAAAATATTTTTCTGTGTCTATCCTAACCGCTTGTTGGATTGAAGTGACAATATATACACGGATGAAGCCATGTCCACAAAATGTGGCAAAAGGAAACATGCAGAAACCCGGACAGCGTCACTGCCATGGACGTATACTTCCTGCAACAGAAAGGCGAGGTGCGCTAGTTGGTATATATGCATAACTGAACCTTCAAAAAGCACATCAGTGAAAAACTAGTCATGTCCTGTTCGCTCATCCTGCTAGGCCTATATTTTAGTTGAAGTATACGTTGTACAGCAGGAAGCCTCAAAGTAGTGCAAGACATTTTTACAGCCCCATGACATTCACACATAGTCTAAGTGGCACCAGTCAGCAGCCTGCAACATGTAAGTTATTAGGAAACGACAGGCCAGAAACCAGAATCATACTCTGCCTTAAACCTGCGAAATCCCAAATGCTGTGTTACTCTGATCCCGAAGGTGTGTTACACACTAAATTCATTAAGCTGAAAATTCCATAAGTCACAGAAATTTAACAGCCATTTTTGAATATTTTTATTAGGTTCTGAAAGGTTAATTTACGTTTGCGATGCTGCAGTAAGAGTACGAAGCACAACCAGCGACATGCGTGTAGTTCTGACGTTACAAGTAAATTCGGGTTGCATACACGTTGTTCATTCGAACATTTCACTACCAAACTCAGCGTTCGAAAAGATTGAACACTCAATCGAAACGCGAAGAAAGCATACAGATGCATTTTAATCTAATGCTGTACTCTCGGAATTCACTCGATTTATTATTTTGTTTTAATGCTACACGCACGGCAATCATTCAATTTATTGTGCACGTTTTTTAACCGAAACATATTATGACGAAAAAAACGGCATCTGCAGAAACGAAACCAAAACCAATATCACGCTAAAAGTACACGGTGTGCGTGTAACGCAAACACGCCTATATTCGCACAGGGACTTATATTCGCACTCTCAAACTTCTCTTATTTCATTTCATATGAAAACATTCGCTTAGCAAAATAAGACAGAACACAAAAACTTCACCAAACACAGGGCTAGAAATTGCGGGAGAATTGATTCTGTTTACAAACGCAGCAGCCAGGTACAAAGGTCTACCGACAAATCTCCGCAACGCACAAAGCGAGTCCCGCAAATCGTTAGGGCTAACCGCTTACGCGTACCGAAGTCCGAGAGCAACTCTGCTACGTTAAATACATATGACAAGAAAACAAGGTTCACTAGTACTCACTTACCTCCGCTACTTGGGAGTATTTCTTCGTCCGGTAGATAAATCCATGGTAGTCAAATCACCGAAATAACGAAAGCAACGAAAGTTGAAGGCATGCACACCCGTGCCGTCACCGGCCTGTAGCACGCGTATCGTACGGAGTGCAGTTAAAAACAGACAATCGGACTCGCCGCGCAGCGACTTCCTGTCTCGTGTTCGTCCGAGGGAAAAACTTGTTCCTGAAAGGCACCCACCTTGATAAAACGCGTTGCGAAATAGATGCCCAAGTTATTGGCAAATACAGATATTAGTTGCCAATTATATACAAGAAGAGCTTGAGCGTGGGTATTTTTTCAAGAAAACAGTAATTGTACCGACAATCTAGATTACGGCATTCAAGACAATTTCATGGTCTGCGGTGGAAATACAGCTGCCGTGGGGTTGTGGGCGCCGTAATTTTACGGTTTGTTCTGATGCCGCAACCACTTGCAGCGTATATTCCGCGCTTTCGCGCGTCGACATCGCCCCGCGTTGACGGCGTCGGTAAAATGCACGGCGACGTGAGCTGACGCAGGAGGAGGAGGAGGAGGAGAAAACTTTCTTGAACAGGTAGATCGAGCTTCGAAGTGGGCGGGTCCTAAGCCCAGGACTCCGTTGGTGCGGTCTGCCGTCTTCGCCCTTTCAGCGAGCTAAAGCTGCTTACTTAGGTCCGAGCTGGCAAGTTCACTCTCCCACTGCTCCTATGTAGCTATGCCGATGTCTATGCTGCTCGCCAGATATCAGCGTCGACGCAGCGCCAGGAAGCATCCGAAAGGAGGCGACATTGTCCGGATTCCATGTCCATTTCCTGGCTTGGGGTCATTACGTTCGTAGAAAACAAACATTTTTTTAACACGTGCGGTAATTTGGTGCCTTGAGGCAAATAACAAGCTATTTCTGTTCGAAAGTGCGCATTCATCCGTGGCTCGCTTGGCTTTCATCGGGGAGATCGGGGGTTTGGGAGAGCTTTTTGCGAGTTAAACACGGGAGCTCTGATTACATCGCTTGTAGTGTTAGCATGATGGGCTTGTCTGCAAGTTCGGTGCGTAACGAACAAAGTTTATCAACGCCGGAAATCTAGCGGTGCATTCAATTTCATTCGCGGTTACCGTAGCTTGCATAGGAAGAACGATGAAGCGCGATAGCTTTTCTTGGCTTAAATAAGGAAGCTTTGGTTACATCAATTGCAGTATTGGCATAATTGACCTCGCCTCCAAGATCGGTGCGGTAGAAACAAGCGTTAGCACTGCCGAAATTTGTCAAATACGACAAAACGAATCACCCCCGACAATATTCGCTTGCAGCCTCTGTTAGGGTACCAATCCACGCATTGTTTTCCGGCGTGGTCGAGTGGATTGGAGCTTAGGTGCTGGTGTTGTGTCTTGAAAGTCTATGGTTCCAATCTTGGCAAAACCTCACGGACTTTTTTAGTTTTTTTTTTTTTGCAATGAGGGTGTCATCGACTTTTCTTTTCAAGGCAAAAAAAGGCAGAGTACCTTGCCGTTTAACGTACAAGTGACGTTTGACGGTAACCTCAGTGTCACGGCAGCCCCGAAATTTGCTTTGCTCACACTTTGAATTCCTGAAGCTGCATTCGGTACGTAACATCAAGGTTAAATCAAGTCGCAAGTAAAATTGTGCGAATTGCGTCTTTGTTCATCATCCTATCTTATTTTGTTCAGACTTGTCGGCAATGACCCCCCCACCAAGAAAACCTTACAAGGCTCGTTGGCAACGTCGCTTGTAAACGAATCCTGCACTAAGTCCTTGCCTCTTCCCGTGAGGTTCGGTATTGGGCTACTGTTTTGAAGGTCAAAAGTTCAAAGCAATAGTGGTGGATTACAATACTTGCACAAAACCCCTCGGTACAAAACTATTACAAAAAACATACAAAACCCCTCGGTAACTTCAATATAGTACGCCTGCGGAGAGTTTGAAAATAAAGTATAGCAGATATAGCAAAAATAAATGTAACTGCGATAGACATGTTCGAAGTAAAAAACGGACATACCAGCTACATCTGAACAACGTTAGCAAAATATGTCTAAATACCGTCCCCAAATGAAGCAGCAGCAACATCGAGAGTACGTCTTTAGCAAAGTTGAAAGAACGTCCGACATTAAGGTACCAGCAACGTTATCTCAACATCCAAAAATTTTCATTAAAATATTGCACGTTGTAAGGATGTCTAATAGAGATACTGCTGGGACCTAGACTTTTGGATCTTTTTGGGACGTCGCAGAGATGTTAGTGGTTTGCTGGGCGGGTTTGGCTATATCGAACTATTGGATATAGCGAACTAATCGCGGTGCATATTGCAGTTCGCTATAAACGGGTTTGACTACTGAGGTCATCTGCGTATATTGCATGCTTGAGGCTTGGGATGCGTTGAAGGAGAGGTGCAAGATCCTTCATGGAAATGTTGAATAACAGGGGGAATATGACGGAGCCCTGTGGGGTTCCCTTTGGTATTGTTGAGAAAGTGGGGGAGCGAAGGTGTCCGATGCCTATTGTTGCAGTGCGGTCATTGAGGAAAGAGGATACGTAGACGTAGTTGCGTTGGCGAAAGTTTGTTGAAGCCAGGCCAGCGTACAGAGCGTCGTGGGAGATGTTGTCAAAAGCTCCCTTGACGTCTAAAACCAATATGGATTTCTTGATTCGATTGATAAGGTTGTGTATGGTGTCTTCTTTTAGTTGGAGTAAAATTTCCTGTGTTGATAGGCGTAGTCGGAAGCCGTATATTGTGTCGGGGAAGTAGTCATTCTCTTCTATGAGTGAAAGTAGTCGGTTGGGATCTAGATGCTCAAAAACCTTTCCGATGCAAGACGTCAGTGATATTGGGCGAAGCTCCTTGAGGGTGAGTGTTTTGCCTGGTTGTGGAATTAGTGTAATGTCGGCATGTTTCCATTGTGGCGGTAGGGTGGCTGCTATCGAGTGTTCGTTGATATAGTTGAGGAGGTTTTCCAGGGCTACATAATCCAGATTTCGAAGTAATTTGTGACGTATCTGGTCTCTTCCCGGGTTGGTGTTGTGGGTAAGTTTTTTGATCACCGCTTCAATCTCAGCCATTGTAAAGTGTTCGTCCATGGCAGGATTGGCTTGACCAGTGTACGGCGGGGCCTTGTAAGTCTTGGGGGAGGTGGTCGGATTTGATTAAGTTCGGTTTCGGAGTTCGTTGAGCAGGTCGTCCTCTGTTCCCTAGTAGTTGTGCATAAGCCATCGAAGCTAGTGTGCTGTGGCTTGCTTGGACATACCAGTCCCCATAAGATAGCGTAGCAGATGCCATGCGAGTAGACTCCCCAGTGTTCCTTGCAATTTATGGCATAATTGTGTCCAGTTTTGCTGGCTGAGTCGTTGCGCGTATGCCGCAGCTTCTGCGGTTAGCTTAGCGATGCGAATCTTTAGGCGGCGGTTACTGCGGTGTTTTTTTCTCTTTTGCGTAAGAAGATGCACTTCCACAGCGTGGTGATCTTCAGTCAGAGTCAATTCTTTGGTGTGCTGCTGTGCCGATTCGAGTAGTTTGGAAGGCCATTCTTCTAGGTCGGTGATGTAGTCTACGGGTGTTGCCTCACGGAAGTTCTTCCAATTAGTGAGACGGGCTCTTTCAATTTTACACTTCTGGTTTGGATTATGTGGTAGTTGATGTTGGATGATATCCAACATGGATGATATCCCAGTGTCTCCTCGAGCCTTGTCAATGTAGTGTCTTTATGTTATGCGTGAGCGTCAAGAATAGGGTCGTGTCCCGTGATATACTCTGGCCGATGCGGGTAGTAACTTGGGGAGTATTGCAAAGATGCAGCTGATTTTGTTGCATTGTATCGTACAGGGAGGTGCCTTTTTTTATTGGAACGGATATACCCCACGTAGTATGGTGGGCGTTGAAGTCTCCCATAAACAATAATTTATGGGCTTTCGTTGTTTGGCGGATGGTTCTGACTAGTTGGTCAATTCCTTGCAGGGCGTGATCAGGGGGAGTCTATATATTTAGCCCAAATAGGCTGGTTTGCTGTTTGCGTCGTGGTATGACTTCTACAAAGGTATATTCCAGTTGCGTGGGTGCAGTGAGTTGTTGAGCTGTTAGCGTAGATTTAACCAGGATGACGGTGCGAGTAGTCGGATCCGATACAAATGTTGTGTATCCACTGAAGGATATATTATCAGTAACCGTTTCTTGTAGCGGGATGAGGTCCGGTGCATGTTGGCCCGCAAAAAGGGCGAGGGATTGTTTCTTGCCACGGAGTGAGCGACAGTTCATTGCCAGATAGTCAGGCATTTAGTGTCGGGGTCTGTGTCGGGGTCTGCGTGCCAGGAGGGGTCATTGTTTTTGGAAAAGCGTATTAGTGATCGTCGGAGGGGTGTCTTTTTTGGGTTTCTTGTTCTCGTCTGCCTTTGAAAATCTTCTTCCAGGGCAGAAACCGGGGTATCCAATAAGGTGATGGGTTGGGCAATGTTGGCGAAATTGGTCTTTCTATGCTCTCACACGTCTACGAGAAGTCGTTCAAATGAAGTTTCAAAGGCTGTGATTCGAGCGTCTGTAGTGTCCACCGGAAAGGGAGTTCTGGATTTGACTCAGGGCGTGGGGCAGTGGCCAGGCTCGGTTGTTGTGCATTTTGATTTTGTAAAATAGTGGCCATCTGGGTTGCCAGTTGATGCATTTGCTTTTTCATGGCGGCGAGTGGTTGTTGTAGTTTTGAATTTTGTTGTCTGAGCTGAGTGTTTTCGTGCGGTAATTCCTGGAGGCGGGGGTCGGGGGGTCGTTGGAAGGGGGTTGCGTTAGGAAGGGGGGGAGTTTGGTTTGAGCAGTCGGCGGGGCTTTAAAGAGGGTTGACCAGCTCACTTGCGGTTCCCGTGCTGGTCCTGATGGTGTGGCGGCTGGTCTTCGGGTGGTCTGTGGGATCTGGTGCTGCTGTTTCAATTGAGCAGTGCGCTGCGGGTTCTTCGCAGGTGATGGGAAGGGCTTAAACCTTTTAGTGCAGGCTTTGTCGGCGGTAGGATGATCCAGGCCGCACTGCAGGCATTTGGGAGTGCATTCGTGGTCGCGCGTCGTTACGCGCGCGTTGCACTTCACTCACACATTTTTGTCAGGTTCGGGACACCTCCTGGCGCTGTCCGAGCTCACCCCACAGGAAGCAGTGTTGCACTGTTTGACGGTAGGGATGGCATCGATAAAGTGTTCCGTAGGTTTTCACGTAAAAAGGGACGTGCTTGCTTTTGAAAGGGATCAGTGCCAAAGTTGTCTTGCCGAGCAGTCTTGCGTCGATGATGGCGGCGTCATTGACTGTAACAAGGTAGCAGATTGGGTGAGTTGGATAGCATTCATGGTGGTCAGCGCGAACGGAAACAACACACAAAGAAGAGAATAGACGACACAGGCCCTGAATAGACGACACAGCGCCTGTGTCGTCTATTCTCTTCTTTGTGTGTTGTTTCCGTTCGCGATGACCACCATGAAGGCGCCGTTGACGCCGGTTGGAGCTAATATGTGGGGCAGTAGCGCTGTGGTAGTGTCCTGGTCAAGGCCGTGAATGACCCCGCGGACCGTACCCGGGAACGGTTTGAAGTATGGTTGCAGTTGGTATGTTGTTGCTCCTAGGTGCACGAGCATGGGGATGCTTAGAGCTCGAGCGCAGCGTTCGTCGCGAGTGCTTGCGATGATGAGGTTCTGAATTGGTTGAGATTGGACCGTCACGTGCACATTGAAGATTCTTCTGGTATTCCGCTAGTCAGTTGTAGGCCTTGGGCTATTTGGCTGTTAGTCCATGCAGATATTCTGAGGCCGGTACGAGGTCGGAAGATTACCTTGAGCCGGCGTCGTGTAATCGGGGCGCCAAATCGCTGCGGCTGGTCGGTTGACGTGGCGTTCGCGGCGGGCGTGGGGTTTGTGCAACGGCAGTTTCCTTGGTGATTTCTCTGTCAAGCATATTCTGCCAGGGGCCAGGTTTCGGCAGAGTGCGGCCGCTCAGGGCATCGTACTCCATGTTCTCTGCGCTGGCGTTCGGCATGGCCACGCGGGCCTTCGGCGGTGGGACGGCAGCAAGGCCAACCGCGTTAGGGTTACCAGCGCCACCGTCGTGGTCGAGCCGTTCAGTCACCGCTGTGTCATAATGATGGGGTTGTCGGGGCCACGAGGAGTGTTGACGTGAAGCTCTCGTCGTTAGGAGTTCAGTGACAATTTTTGCAGGTCGCTGTGGTCAACAGCTATGCAAAAATCGGCCGTTGAAGCGGAGCCCATGCGAGGTGCGTGTTCACTTTTGAGCTCCCTAGCGGCGTTTTCAAGGCTAACGATGAACTACGGAAAGAACAGCGGCGGATCAAAGGCAGCCAAGGGAATCAAAAAGAGGCAAGGCAGATATAAACGAATAAAGGGAGAGAAAAATTTAAAGGCGAAATGCTGTTAGAGATGCACAAGGAACAAAAATGGGACATCAGAAAAGAAAGTTTCCGTGATAATTCCCAGGGCAGAGGACTGTATTTGAGTTTTTTTGAGGAGCAGGCTGCTTGCGAACTAAGAGTTGTGTGGGAAAACACAAAAAACAATGAGGCATGCGTGTCTGCGGTACAGATAGAGAAAGTAAGGGACACGTAGTGTTGCAATACTATTTTTTCCATCCGAATCTATATGGGCGAAACATTTGGCTTCCAGAAGCCCTAACATTTAAGGATTGCAAAAGGGAGATAACTTCAAGGCTGTCGAGAAGACGAAAAGGAGATTAGAATACTGGAAGACGAAAAGCAGAACGGGAAATATTGTCTAGAACAGCTACCACTTGTAACCGAAAAAATAAGTATTTTGTGCCTGCCCTAACAGCAGTGCTAGTATTAAACGATGAGTATAAAACATCCGTATATTAGCTTTCTTTGGTAAAACTTTACGTAATCATCTCGCTACAAAGGCTATACAACTAGTAATCATCATCGTCAGCTCTGAGTCCCTGTATACCATTCACTAAAGTAGCATAGTTGCACAGACGTCCGCCATCTTACGTTCCACAGTCGTTCCCTAAAGCACCCGTTTGGCATGTAACGCCGTCCCACCGGATGCAGCGCCGGTTCAAAGTCGGCGCGTGCGTGTGCTGCTGGCTTTGGCGGCAGATGCGTGGTGCAGCCGCTGCCTGAGACCTGCTCACAACTTGAAAAAGGGTTTAGTGTGCAGCACCGAAAGCGTGCTTTCCTGCAATGGTGGAAACGGGGACGCGGCGCCTCATGTGAAAAAGGCGCGCAACTCTGGAGAAGCTTGTACAAGAAAGCGAGGCCAGCTTTTCCCAGCGAAGCCGCGAAACGAAGCGCATAAAAAAATCGAGGGAAGAAAGTTGTTTCTCGTTCGAAAATTCCTTCATGGCGGAGTGTACTGTGCTGCCTGTAAGCCGCAGGTTAACAACATGCGAGAAATCATCGATGGAGACAGTGCGGTCTTTCAGTCACCTGCCGAAGTTTTTCAACAGCTTTTGCCTTAAAAATTTGTCTATGACGATTTAGCGAGCAGAAAGCAGGCTTACACCCCCTGCAAGCATTGAATAGATTGATTTTGGTGAGGTAAAAAATGCAATCGTTTTGTTTGAGGCAGATTTCGTCTTGATGGTCTTTTACAGGATGGTATTCCTGGGTTCCAACCAAAAGGGCATCCGTCGACAGAGCAGCGTAGAATAGAAATTTTCGTCTCCAGAGCTAGTGTAAAATGTTGTGCAGCTCTGAATGTAATGTTCATTTCCTGGACAAAATCACGGTGGTCCTTAGTAATTATACGGGACGCTAGATTGTAAGATACGGAATCAAACACAGCACTGTCACGATCGCCAAACCGATCGCCGAACTGATCGGAGAATCGATCACAAAGAACATAGCACGAGAGGGCTATTACAGTATACTCCTATTAGTGCCACGAGATACACTTTGTTATTTTCTCATGCCCGTGAGTTGCAAAAGTGCCCCCCACATGGCGATTGTTGGCGGAATCAAGAAAGCCGAAAGGGGGAGGTCTTTTTGTTCAAGGTTCACAAAGCACAAAATGCGACGGTAGAACAAAAAGGGAAGCATACAGGAGAGAGCACTTGTAGCTTTCAGTTGCGCCAGAGCCACATGTTTTTTCAGAGTACACACGGCGGAGGATGACCGGTTGCAGATTGCAAGGGCACCACTAGGAAGCTAGAGATCGGCCCTGGCCAGCATAAAAAAGGATGAGCCCGGCTCGGGCCAGCCCATGCCTGGCCCGAGCCCGTGAAGGAACTGCCTCATCTGCCCGGCCCGGCCCACGGACCGAGCCGTTAAGCCCTCGGGCCTCGCCGGCTACAGGTTTTTGGGTAAGCCCGAACCCGCGCAGTGCTCGATGGGCACGCGTATTTGAAATCACATTCGATGTTACAAATGTGTGTTACTGTTTAGACAGATATTTCAATAGAACGAAGCTGTATAGGTTGTATTCACTGGTGTACCGCACATGCGGACAACCATGTGTGAGCACCGCCATGCCTGTGCCTGCGTTTCCCCGTTGCTAAGGCGTCGTTGTGTGTTCGACGACTTGTGTATAGATGTCACTAGTCTTCCGTTTAACAATGCACTGACCGCTATGTCAGCTACGCTAGCGTTGAATCTCAAATAGAGTGTGCGTAAACACAAAACCTCGAAGGTATTATGTAGGGTTTGGGCTGAACCACACGGCCATGGTTAAGGCGCGGGCGCACCTCTGTCGATATCCGTGCTCGCAACAGTGCGCTGTAGGGTAGCCATGTAGTATGCCGTGCCGCTTTTATTCGCAACCGCTACACAGCGGTTCCGTTATTCTGTGCTGATGCTGAGTTCTCAAGTGCAAGTAGAACATCACCACAAAATGTCATTACGATTGATGATCTGTTGGCGCCATGGCCGAGGATCGACTAGCAACGGAGCAGGAGATGGGCGACAGCGCCTCTTTTTTCCGCGATATGAGGACGAATGCGCAGACACAGCGGGCACAGTAAGGCGGTTTTTAGTGTTGCCCAGAGAAGAAATCGCCCAGTAGAGTCGGTGAACTTTTATTTGAATTATGTCTTTATGTCTTAAGGTTGTGAGTACCATTGTTGCAGCGGTGGAAAAAGCCGTTGCCAAGCTCCAACAGCATTCCGCGTTAGCCCAGGTTTTGCTTCCGTTGTTGCAGCGGCTGTGGAGAAGGGTGTATCTTCAGTAATCACCCATTTACCTTCCGGCATAATCGAGTGCGTGTATCGCACTGTAGTGACTCAGCTGGCGCCATATTGGCAACCCACTCCGCTTTTGTGTACCTCTTCTCCCCAAGTGATTCCACAAGTTTCTACCACCCCTTACAGGCCGCTGCTCTCAGCAGCAAATCCTGCGTCGAATTCTGTTAAAGTCTCCCCTACTCTCACAACTTCTATACGTGGATCGAAACGTCGTACTTGCGCTGAGGCTGATACTTCACCTGTTCGTAGTCCTACGGTAGACACAGAGTATTTGCATCCCTCCCTTTCATCCTCTTCAGATTCGGACATAGAGCTTCAGGCTTGGCCTATAGAGTCTGTGCATCAGTCTAGTAAAAGTTCCGGATCACCTAGTACTAAACCCCTGGAAGTGCAGCCAAAAGCAAACTCA
The DNA here is from genome assembly GCF_048455015.1 of Haemaphysalis longicornis. Lineage (NCBI taxonomy): Eukaryota > Metazoa > Arthropoda > Arachnida > Ixodida > Ixodidae > Haemaphysalis > Haemaphysalis longicornis. Next base: position 160,757,996 of record NW_027526335.1, read on the forward strand.
GAGGAAAGGAAATCTGTTTCAAAGCCCAAGGATCCGATATTAGAGGCTGAAGTTGCTACAGCGGGTCTCTCTGAATCATAGGGGCTCTAAACGTTCTACAGTTGAATTGTCGCTCTGTTTCAGCTGGCTTTGCGGATTTACTTTGTTTGCGCTCCCTATTTTTCCAAGACGTAATTTTGCTTCAGGAAACCTGGCCTAGTAGCAACTAACAATTTTGTCTTCATAATTACTGCACCTTTAAAGTACACAGACCAATCCGAGGTGGCGGTCTGCTAGTTTGATATCAATAAAGTTTGAACACAACGCGAAAGTGTCCTTTCAACTTCAACTCCCAGACTGAAATTTTAGTGCTGGAACTAAAGCTACCTGGTTGCCTCCCCTTCTCATTGCCCAACGTTTACTTTCCTAGTAGTGTCGTTGATTCCCAACCATTTGAATGGGCTATTGCTTCGGCTGTACCTCCCATTATCTTTCTGGGAGACTAATTCCCACCACGTTACTTAGGGCCTCCAGGCGGATTCTTGCGGCAATCGCTTGTTGGATTGGGTTACAGATAACTACTGATAACAAGCTCATTTTTCATCTTCGTTAGCGAATTCCTTTACTCCGTCAGACGTCGTAGACGACTTCACAGAAGTAACGCTCTGATAGCTTGCTATCGTCATGACTAAATTGACTGCTTCAGCTCTTTGCCCAGGTGGCATCACTATTGAAATGCTGCAACTAATATTTGACGAGGTTCCCAATCATTTACTTAACATGATGAAATATTCTATTAGACATGCGTGGATCCCCAATGTCTGGCGTCTCGCCACTGAACTTAAGAGTTCTGGTTAAAGCCTACTAATTGAAAATGTCAGCTTTATCGCGTTGACATCGAACATGGTTAAATAATCGAGAGGTTCTTGCAGCAGCACATATTGCAATTTGTGTCCAGTTCCAGAATGTTTAGCCCGAGACAGATTGGTTTCCGCCCTGGGTGTTCGATTTGGAGTGCGGATATGGACCTTGAAAGTCGGATTAAAATAGCCCGTCGCACTAACCAGTTTGTGGTCTAGTGACCCTAGGTGAAGCAAAACCTTTCGATAGCGTGGACTGTGTTGTCTGTATTGTCTGTGGACTGTGTTGACTGTGTTGTCCCAGTTAAAAGTCGTAAACTTCCTGAGGTACATTATATCTTCGATTTGCGAAGAACACTTGCGATAACTATCACTTGCGATAACTATCACACTTGCGATAACTATCAGATATACTTAGCGCTCCGGACCACGCGGCCACGAACGAGATTCCTGCCGGTAATGGAAATATAAGGTATAAAATGTATAACCAGTTTACACTTTTATTTAGTTTTAGTATTTCAAGCAGCTTAGGTGCCTATTTCTTGTATTGCGCTCGTGCACTAAGCGTTCCCTTGAGTTACCACAATAGCTCACGTCTAGTAATTCCATTTTTTAGACAGACAAGCGTTCGTAGATGCGTAGTCGTGCTGCTGACCGCTGTGCTTGTTCGCCCAGCGCAAAAAAATGCTTCCCGCACCCTAGTTTAAGATGTGCGGTAAAAATATCAGTTGATTTTATTTCCGGCAGTGGTGGTGGCTTTTGGGCGTTTTTACACCCGTTCGCGCTCCTGTTGCATATCCGCAACAATCTGATAACGGCGCTGCGGCCTCTGTCAGCCGGCTGCGCGATTTGTGAAAGAAGCGTCGGTTGTGGTGAGGGGAATAACCATTGTGATAACCGTTGTGAAAGAGGGAGCGGTGGCGGCGAATCGGTGCCGCGCATCGGCACCGAGTAAATTGGATACACCAGAGTGAAAATTGGGGAGGGGGGGTGATATATACACTGCTTCGAATTGATAAAGGGAATCAACCGTGCGCTAGGTATTCCCCCGAACATATCCATGGCCCAGATTCTTAGCCTGGGCGTATCGAACATATTCGATGAACGGATAGAGGTGCCAAACGAATCGCAACAGCAGAGATGTTTGGACAGCAGGACGGGTCGCAGAAGGCTCGAACCTCAGGAATACCACACCACTGAACTAGCCGAAGACACACGCGGAATATGAAAGTCTATGCGGAAGAAACTTAACGTAACACATGACCAGAAGCATGCATTCTGCGTATCACGGAGCTAGGCAAGAGAGCAGAGCCAAGGCCTTGCAAACCAAATACGGTGCACAGGCGGAGGTCCTTTACACCGACACCACAGAATATCTGTTAAAGAGTTTGCGCGCAGTTGCGGTTACGCAAAGCGGGATCCCAGTCTCGTGATGCACGTTACCGAGTAGGCCGAGGATAAACGTGACAGAGGCCGAAGATGTAGCCATTGCCTTAGCCGTGACCTGTACGGAAAATAGAACAGTAATTGCGACTCGAAATCGACCATTAGAAATTTCGACCGAAGGAGGAAACCCAGCGTCGCTTGGAGTAACATCCTAAACGTAAAAAGGTTCCCAACCAAAGAGGTAACGTTAGTGTGGATACCAGCTTTGGGAATGTGAAAGGATATGTGAACGCCCGACTTTTTACAGTGCAGACGATCACCACCGACGCCGCCGCTGCTGATGTCAAGTCAGCGACCTCGGCCTTGCATGCCAAACTTCTCTTCCAGATTATTGCAAACGTAGGGCTGAGTGGCTGTAGCGAGATCACTGAATATTATAGACTGAAGAGGAACACACTGCCTCGTATGGATACACAGCTGACTAGATGAGAGTAGATTTATGGAGACGTTTGCAGACGGCCATTTTCAAGAATCAAGTCTTATGGAGTGAATGGTATTCCAAAGTCTTCGATCAAACTTTTAAAAACTGTAAGGGGCTAGAGAACCCTGTCTACGTGGTCTCGATGTGTCGTTCGTACAACAAGCCGCACACAAACGTAGAATCCTGGGAGGCCCTGATCCTCAGCCGAACCTCCGAATCCCAGCGCAAGATCATCGGTCTTATTCTGGAAGCCGCCGAGTCCCAAGGGATACCGGCCGACTAATGGGGGAAGGGTGCATTTAACACTTCCTCTTTGACTGGAGTGCAATAAAGTTCTCACTGACTGACTGACGACGCAAGGGGCGCGGCGCCAGTCGTTGACACCAGCTACGGCCCCGAGCGCACGAAATAAGACATGAGCTTATGCAGGTCTTCGGCCAATCGGGTGCTGCCACAGCGGACGGCGGAGCCAGTCCCATGCAAACGGAAGAAGAGAGGCGGCGTTGATCGACACAGGATCGTTGGTGGTCCAACGCCCTGACCCAGTCCACGTCCAAGAGTTACTCTACAACGGGACACCTATGTTCTCTCTTCTGCGAGCAATTAGGCTCGCCAGACATCAGCAGGACACTCATCGACCCTTCAAGAGAGCTGCGTTAGCGACATTATCTACGGGAGCTCGGAGCTCGTCACACAATCCTGAGCGACGAGATGTCAAGCCACGACGGTTCTTTCTGGAAGGGAGATGTGACGGACTCGGGGAGGAACTAACGCACATTGTTATTGCTTTTTTCCCTGCTCTTAAACATCGACTCTGCCTTTTGATTGAACTGTATACCGATTTCTCTGCCGCGTTCTCGCAGTTTGTTCGCCTATGCTTGTTCATTACCTTTGTGTGTTTCGTGAGTTGATACAGTTTTCTTGTAATACAAACATGAAGTCTTGTGTGCAGAGTTTCTTCTATTTATTATTGTCGTGAACCAGACAGGGTGTTGTTAAATCAAAATTTTCTCAGCGTTTGTACAAAGGAGGAACAGAACCATTTGAGGCTCAACCTAAGCGTATTCTCCACCAAACCTGCCAGAGCTTCTGAAGCTGCTGCCATTCGTAACCTTCGTCTACCTCCTCTCTCCAACCTCATAAAGGCGCGATTATTCACCTATCAATCTTTCACGCTTCAGAACTGGCTGTGAGCATTTCATGCATTATTGGGATAAAAATACGCTGCATCCTCACGGATGCCTCTTCTTTGTAATAAAAATATGCTACCTTCTTTTAAGTTTCACCAACCTGTTAAAATACCTGTTTGTATTATTTAACTATTTTCTTAGAAATGTTATTCTTGAGCAACTTCGAGACACAGCAAATCAAACACAAAACAACGATAATAGAATAAAACCATAAATCGTGGGCACAAAGTTTAAATAATATAAAATTGTCTAAATACACATGAATGAAGCCGAAAGAAACGCTGAAATGCCTGATGGCTGTTAAAGTATACCGTATTTACTCGATTTTAGGCACCCCTTAATATCGCAATGGCCAAAGTCAGCGGGGGTGCCTAGATTCAGAAAAGCCACAACGACCCCCCATACACACACCCTTTCCACGGCAGTAGCTAGAGGAAACGACGCAATCAATAATGTATTATATATGTCACATTTAAAAAGTGCGCACAGACAGTGGGCTCACCGTTCGCGTCTCATACAACAGTCACTCATAATACCACTCAAATGTGTAGCACTGCTTGAGCCGCTGCTCACGGTGTCCCTCAGCGTGTTGTCTTTTGTTCCATCAAACACTTCTTTTAAATGACTCAAGTTCAATAAAGCCTCAAAAACCCAGCGAAGAAGCTTGGTTGGCGGACTGGACAGTATAAGTATATACCCTGTGCAGGGCACGCTTCCTTGCAGAAAAGGGTCTGCTTAGATTCACAGGCAAGCTTTTTTTCGGTTTGTTTGTGAAATTTTGCGCAATTTCCTGAAATTACCGTATGTTCGGTTTTCTGCTTATAATCGCGAAATTATGGTAAATAAACAAGTTACAGTAAATTATTTCATATGAAACGAAACGGTAATTTATGATGGGCTTGCAACGTCTAATTGAAGTTTACAAATTACATACGCCGCTCCGAAACAGGGAGCACGGGAGAGCGGCAACCTTGCGATCGGCACTCAAAGATCCCTTCATTTTTTTTGTGTAGTTAGTTTGTCGGGTACCGCGGGGTCGCAGCCAACGCAAGAGAGAAAGTATCAGCGTGGCAGGCTTTCGGAATCGAACTGCCCGTGCCGTGCTGGCGCACCAAGCACGCGCCGCTCGTTGCTTTATTCTCGTCTTTCATAGCCCGCGCCAAGGCGCCGGCTAAGAGCGCTAACCAGAGGGCGCTACAGGGCCCCCGCCCAGACGGAATGTCGAACGTGACGCGACGGCGTGACAGTCGGGCGTTGGTTTTGGGGCAAGCAGTGGAGTGTTTAGGCCTGCGATGTCTGCGCGGAGTTCGTTCGGTGGCGTCTCGAGGTAGGCCGGTTTGAGGCGGTCCAACGAGACGACTTCTTCGCGGCCATTCAAGAGGATGGTGGCGGACTTCTGGGTCTTGCTAAGGACACGTTCCGGCCCATCGTAGGAGGGGGTAAGAGGCGCCTTTACAGCGCCCCGCCTGAAAAAAACGTGCGTCGAAGACGCCAGGTCGGGATGCACAAAGATGGGGTGGTCAGAAGACCGAGGTGGGACCGGTCGCAGGTGCTGCATGCAGTCCTGCAGGCATTGGAGGTACTCAAGCGGCTGGGGCGAGGAAACCGTAGGAACGAACAAATCGCCAGGAAGCCACAGGGGTGCGCCGTAGACAAGTTCAGCAGTTGAACTGCCGAGATTACGAAGAAAGACGGCACGCAGGCCAAGAAGCACTACAGGAAGGTAATCAACCCAGTGCTCTCTATCCAGGCGCGCAGTGAGAGCACTTTTTAACTGGCGATGGAGCCGCTCAACTATGCCGTTGGCACATGGATGGTATGCCGTGGTGCGGCAGTGTTTAGTGCCAAGCAAGCGGCTGAGGGAAGTGAACAGAGTACATTCAAACTGCCTGCCTCGATCCCTGGTAACAATGCCGGGGCAGCCGAAACTGCAAACCCATGTCGAAACGAAGGCTTTTGCGACCGTTTCTACCGTGATGTCCGGAATTGGTACGGCTTCGGGCCAACGGGTGAAGCGGTCAATCATTGTGAGAATGTACCGGCAGTCACGGGAGGGAGGAAATGGTCCGACCAAATCAATATGCCCGTGGTCAAAGCGACAGCTAGGTGGCAAAAAAGGCTGCGTTGGGGTCTTCGTGTGGCGGGTCACCTTGGCTGTCTGACAAGCGAGGCACGAACGGGTCCACTGGCGGACATCAGTGTTGATGCTCGGCCAGACGTACCGGTGTGTAATGAGGCGCTGCGTTGCTCGGATGCTGGGGTGGCAGATGTCGTGGAGCGAGTGAAACACAGCACGATGAAAGGCAGCCGGAACGAATGGTCGAGGCGCCGCTGCTGACATGTCATACCACAGTGAGCCAGGCACGAACGGATGAGGCACAAGTTGCAAACGAAGGGAACCCGGGTGGCCCCGCAGTGCTTGCAGCTCAGAGTCCTCAATCTGCGCCTGAGCTAGGCGTTCCCAGTCCACAGCAGATGCAGCACTGCCGATGGAGGCAATGCGTGAAATCGCGTCAGCAGCCTCGTTGTCGGTACCTTTGATGTGCCGAATGTCCGTCGTGAATTCCGAAATATAGGCGAGCTGACGGAGTTCCCGTGCGACGTACTTGGAGGAGTTTGTATGGCAAACGTACGCCAGAGGCCTATGGTCCGTAAGAATGTGAAAGGACTGGCCCTCCAAAAAGTGTCGGAAGTGCTGGATGGTCGCGAAAATGGCGAGCAGCTCACGACCAAAAACGCTGTAGCGCGTCTCGGCAGGTTGGAGCTTCCGAGAAAAGAAACCCAGCGGGTGCCACTCGGAGTCGATTCTCTGCTGGAGAACAGCGCCGATTGCAACGCTGGAAGCATCCACCATGATGCGAGTGGGGACGTCGGTTCTCGGGTGGATGAGAAGCACCGAATCGGCAACGGCTTGTTTAGCAGCGTTGAAAGCGGCTTGAGCTTCGGGAGACCAGGAAATCACGGATGAGGAGCTCTTGGTTGTGCGAATAAGCTCAGTCAGTAGATGCAGAAGCTCGGCGCAGTGGTGTATGAAGCGTCGCGAGAAATTCACCAGGCCCTGGAACTCACGAAGCTGGCGGAGGCTGGTAGGTTCGGGAAAGTCCTTCACGGCTTGAACGTGAGAGGGTAAAGGACGAATTCCCTGCGCTGAGATGTGATGGCCTAGGAACTCGAGCTCGGATGTCCCGAAGACGCATTTCTGGGTGTTGGCAACCAGGCCAAATTGTTGAAGGCGTTCAAAGAGTTCTCGGAGGTGACGTTCGTGATCATGTGGAGTAGGACTCGCGACTAGGATGTCGTTGATGTACGCAAATACAGCCGGAAGGCCGCGCGTCACCTCGGCAATGAACCTTTGAAATGTTTGGGCTGCGTTGCGTAGCCCAAAGGGCATGGGCACATACTCAAACAAGCCGAATGGTGTAGTGATGGCCGTCTTCGGGATATCGGCAGGCTCGACGGGGATTTGGTGATACGCTCTGACAAGGTCCACTTTGCTAAAGATTGTGCACCCTTCCAAGTAGCTTGTGAAATCCTGGATGTGGGGCAAGGGATAGCTGTCGTGGACAGTCTGAGCGTTGAGCGCCCCGTAATCGCCGCACGGACGCCAGTCTCCACTTTTCTTAGGAACCATATGCAGTGGATACTCGTGGTTGCTGGACGATAGACGGATAATACCGAGTTCCAGCATGTGCTCGAATTCACGTTTAGCAGTCGCCAGACGCTCACCGAAGAGGCGGCGCGGCCGAGCTGCGACTGGTGGACCACGCGTGACGATGTGGTGGGTAACGCTGTGCTTGGGCGGCTGCTTTAAGTTGCAGGGTCTCGTAACGTCAGGGAAGTCTTCGAGGATTCTTGCGTACGGGCATGAGGGAAGCAGGGTGCGGATGCCAGTTGGAGCGACAGTAGACAGTACGCCCAGGATGCAAAGGCGCGTCTTGCTGTCAATCAGGCGATGGTGACGCATGCTGACGTCTAGGGCAAAGTGGGTGAGGCAATCGGAGTCGAGGATGGGCTGATTAACGTCGGCTACTACGAAGACCCACCGGAAGGCACGTCGCAAACCAAGGTCGAGGGTGAGGGACCGCAGACCATACGTGGCGATAGAGGTAGAGTTCGCTGCACGAAGAGTAGGCCAAAGGTGACTTAGAAGTACGCTCATCCTTGGTGGCTGGTAATACACTGACCTCAGCACCCGTGTCTACAAAGAAGCGCAAACCAGAAATGCGATCCGTGACCAGGAAAAGGCGGCCAGGTTGTAAGGCGAAGTCACATGCCGCCATCAGTGATCTCGCGTCACGTTTCCCGACCAGCTGCATGGGGAAGTGCAGTGACGGGCGCGGTGCTGGAAAGTGCGATGGTACCAGCAGATAGACGAGCTTCGAGGGCTGCGCGAGCAAGAACCGCCCGGGGAATACGAACGATGGCTAGGACGTGAAGAGCAGCCGCATCGGCGATCAGAGGACGTCCGAAGTGCTTCAATGGAAGCGGCGAGTTGATCGATCCGAGTCTCTAAGTGGGACACGGCCGATGACTCTGCTGTGGAAGCGAGGGGGGTGACTGAGGGAGAAGTCACGTCGTGAACTCTATCAGCAAGCTCGGCGGCGTGGTCGAGGGTCAAGTCCCCTGCAGCAGCTTAAACGATGCGGGTGGACTGTGGCAAGCGCTGCAGAAAGAGCTCTTTTAAAAGTGCACCGTTTGAGTCCACGTTGCTTGCGCCTACGAGCTGTCGCATGGTGTTGAGCAGCTGGGAAGGGCGGCGATCTCCAAGCTCTTTGTGGGTGAGCAGGTGCCGGAGGCGTGCGCTCTCCGACGCCGTGGTTCGGGCCAGAATACTCTGCTTGAGCCGCTGATACGGAGCATCGTTCAAAGGTGCACCGATGACGTCTGCCACTTCATCAGCCACCTCAGGCGGCAGGTTGCAAAGCATGTGGCGAAACCGAGTAGTCTCCGAGGTGACGCGGTGCAGATCGAAGACGGCTTCGACCTGGGCGAACCAAATGTGTGGGTTCTTGCGCACGAAGGTGGGCAGACGGAGCTGTATGACTGCGACGTCCGGCGGTCGCGAGGAAACGTCAGGCAAAAGAGGGCCGAGGGCGCGAGGTTGCAGGGGTCGGTCATGTCTTAGTCCCGAGTCACCACTGTCGGGTACCGCGGGGTCGCAGCCAGCACAAGACAGAAAATTCCAGCGTGGCAGGCTTTCGGAATCGAACTGCCCGTGCCGTGCTGGCGGTGGTGGTGGTGGTGGCCCATAAAGTGCTGGCGCACCAAGCACGCGCCGCTCGTTTCTTTATTCTCGTCTTTCATAGCCGGCGCCAAGGCGCCGGCTAAGAACGCCAACCAGAGGGCGCTACAAGTTCATCGCCCCCATCTGCGCACGGCAATCTTTGCTTCCACGTGCTTCAGCATTTCCTGCTACAGCCTTGCCGGAGGAACAACTGCCGCTGGTGGACTGTGGCAAGTCTTATTTTCGTAGTGTCGGCATCGCCACCAACCCCCCTGAGCTCATTAGCCACACGAAATTCGGCATCACCTAGCGGGGAACGTATAAGAAGCTGGCAGCGACCGGATACCTCGACAATTCCTTTCTGTTTCTGTTGGAGGTTGGTAAAGCACCATCAATGTATTTTAAGTTTTCTAACAACATTTCTCTGCTGCTTCTCCCGTGCCGAAGTGCAGTTTATGAGACTTTCTGCGATTTTGTGTTTGTTGTAAGACTGTTACTACTTGGCCGTAATGTAGAGCATAAACTCGGACCGTCTGATGAAGGAACGATCAAACGGCGCAATGAATTACTTGCAGCCAGCAAGGCCATTTCTTACCTTGAATCAAGGCATGGTTCTGACACGAATCAAGGCATGCTTAACTCATGAGTGTGCTCTCTGATCTAAGGCGAAATCAGGTCGAACTTGCCGAAAAGGTGTCTGACTTGGCAACAAGGCTGAGCACAGTAGAAGCAGCATTCGAGTCTTTTGAAGGCGTACCCCAACAAGAAATATTCAAATCATGGTTTGTGCGGTCGCTTAAAACGAAAGCGAGGCCAGAAATGTACGCCTCAACAATTTTGAAGGCAGGTAGAGACGGGACAATGTACTTTCTAATCGTATCTCTGACAACCATCTAGAAATATGAGTAAAATCTGAAAAATGCGTTCGTGACTTATTTTCTCGTTCCTTTAGCATGCACCTCACAGAATACATGATCGTTTGACCGCATAGATAATGAACAGATGTAGAAAACAAAACAAGACAGATTATGGCAATGTTTTAAAGCAAAGCTTTATACCTCTACCATCCAAGGGTTCTTTCGCGCTGTTGGTGTCAACAGAAAACTCCTGTGAATAAAGAAAAAAATTCATTCGCACCGCCAGGAATCGAACCTGGGACTAATAGCGTGATAAAGCGAGAGCCCGTTGTCCTACCGATTTAGCTACGAGCCCACGCGGAGACGGGGAAGACAGGTGAAGCACTCACGAAGCAAGTCTGCGGGTGTACCCCTTGCGTTCTCGCTCAATGTCACTGACAGAGTAGCGCGACCTAGCGCAGCTGTGCGCTCCGCCTACGGCACGTGCAGCAGCTGGGTGCGCACCTTGAGCATGCGCTGGTGCTTACAAAAATTAAAGGGAGCTCATACCAACGCATGCAATCTCACTTACAGTACGTCAATATGCTAAAGACTGTGGCCTCCCGTGTTCCCCTAAAAAATCACAGCCAGCTCCTCGTCGTCCGCCCTCACGCCAAACGACGCATCAAGGAAGACAATCAGATACCTTCAAAAAATTAAAATCAAAAATAGACAAAATAAAAAAACGTGGCGGCTTTGATAGCCATGCCACCACTTCAAGCACCATATTCACGATCCTGGGCCTCCATTTCCAGTCCAAAACCAAGAGTGACGATCACTGCAGAGCCTCAAATAGAGCATAAATCAAAACGTACACATTATCAGACGTGTTGGCACCTTGAAGCAATGCCTGAAGCAAGCCAATACGCTTTGAATAATTCAAGCTTTCTTCATCTAGAGTATCACTTACGTCACGCCCTATCTTCTTCTCGACAAGGATTAATGTGCTTGATATACCGCTTGTAAATGCGGTCAAGCGGGCCATTGGTCTTCGCATGAGTGCGTCCACGGAGTTGGTGTTTACGATGGGGCTCCACTACACGGTGGAAGAGCTGATGATAGAGGGCCATCTTTCTAACCAGACGCTCCTATTGAGCGGAATTGAAGTGGGTCGCCGCATCCTTCACCAGATTGGCTGGGCAGCACAAAATGTCACTCCCGGACTCTTAGCGACAAGAAATAAGATGCTCCCTCCTTTAACTAAAAATATGAACCTCTCACACCATAGGGGTCGCCGACAAGCACGGGCTCAAGCTCTCAGCACCATCCTCGGCGTGGACCATGCGGTTATCTAACAGACGCCACCCAACATGAAGGGCAGCAGTACGCCATCATCGTGGCTACGACCAGAACCAACCTCCTTGCGTGTGCCTCACTCAAGAGACATGACGGCACCGGTGGAGGCAGCCATCCCCTTGCTCTCGCTCAACCATTGGTTCCGAAGGTAGTCACCGATTACCAACAAGCCTGGGAGAATTCCTAGTCGGGGTGGGTGTCCCAAGCTGCACTGCGTGTGCTACCAAAACACTACCCAACCGGTTTTATTCAGCTCATCTAGACGCCTGCTCACGCTTCCATGGAGGGCAACTGATACGCCCACCAACAGGCCTGCGCTTTTAGCCCCCCCCTTCTATGAAGCTGCGCGAAGACAGTCACCCGCTTTTCACGTTCAAGGACATAACCCAGCATTATCGCCTTCAGAGACAGATCCTACCCTCATCGCACCAACAACTTTCAATGGAACAACTACCCTACGGCTCATAACAACGGATGCGTCTTCACTCAATGCACCCGATTTGCTACGACACTAAATAAATTTTTCCTCAGAAGTAGAAAACTCCTCCACATAATCCGAGTGTTCAACTTTAGCCCTGAGCACCTCCTCTCTTCCTGTGAACTACCAAAGAAGAGCAATAGGAAATGCTGCTGTGCAGCCCCTCTCTGCCTACCCAACTTCAGCTGGTGGGCAGAGCACATGCTGCGCGGAATGCATGTGGGCTCCAGGGAAGAAGGAACCACTCGCCTGGGCCACCCTTTTGGCTTTTCATAAATCGGAATAAAAGCATTTCCTTCTTCTCCTCCTTCTCCAACTCTCTAAGATTTTGTTACCTCTGTCAGCAGCGGCGGAAACGGTAATGTGACATCGTCTAACACCGGGTTTGAGTTTCCTTTAATTTTATAAAAACGCACTTCCACTCATGTGCTTCCCTAATACCACTCAAACACCATTCGTGAATCATGCTGATAATGACCTTAGCAATGAATATCTTTTAGAAGTAATAAAGGGTGTGGTTAAGTGCACTTCACTTGTATCTGATTTGACTATTTGTAGAGCCACGTGAGTGAATTTAGGGATGTCGCATGGGTATTCGTTGTGGGAGCCGCTTACAGCTTTACTTTCCAAGCAAGTTCACTGAGTTGATTGGCGCGCTTTTTTTGTTATTTAAAACAAATAATAGTATTCTGTCAAAAAAAGCAGAACTTAAAGGCACAGGATTCTTTGTAGTGAGTATTTTTGTCAATGAAACGTGTCAATCATTAAAGAAGTTAAGGTAATTTGCAAAGCTACCCGGTAGGCTTACGCGCTCCCTTCTAATAAGTTTACAGTCAACAGAAAGACGTACGTCTACAACACAGGCACCGACAGTGTATGTGAAATTAAATTTTCCCGAAGCACACATGCCACTGCTAACAATGCTCTATCTTGTGGCCCCCAACACACTTTCCCATACCTATCTTCGGTACAAATCATAAACAATGCATCCAGCTTAACAAATGCTATAAGCGTTCTTAACAAACTCATAGCACTTTCTTCCAGGGTTCATTCAGGCTGAAACGTGCTTTTCGCCAAAATAATAATTGCGATGTATCAAACTGCAAAAATTGTAGTGATTCTAGAGATACGACCATGGCGTTCGATCTGGAGGAGGTGTGCTCTTTAAAATCAGCGATCCACTTGCTTAGCATGTACTCCCGGTTGTGACGACACTCGAGCTTGTTTGCGTGCGCATACTTATTGCTAGCCGCCACAGAATTTCGATCACGATGTGCTCCTAATTCATTTTGCGGCGAATTTCATGACGTAGTCGATAAACTGTGCCTCCGATTCCCTAACTTGCCTCTGCTCATTTTGAGACATTGTAAATTTCGTAACATACAATGGCGACATAATTCAGTAAGTGTAAAACGAAATTCCGCGCAGTGCACAAAATATCCAAACCTTTGCGGTTAATTCAATCTTGCGCAACTTGTTCATATACCTACGCGAACTACTAGCACATGCTGTAACACCTTGGACTGAATGTTTTCTAATAAACCAAATTTGGTTTCTCCTTTAACTTACTGCCACTTAAAAGCGACCACTCCGCACTTCTTTTTACGTTGAATTCTCGGGTACCATTAACTAAAGATTTTTAAATTATTACGAGACTACAGCAGAGCCGATTTAGCATGAATCACTGTTGGTTAAGAGGTGTTCTCACAGACTATATTCCTAACTTCGCCGATCACAGAGTTGAAGAATATTGGTCAGTTTTTAGGAAGCTGTTATCACTGATTGACAACTATGTCCCAAATGGAAGGGTAACAAATAATCCACGTTCGCCTTGGTTTATTAATTCCCTGAAGCGGCTTCATAACAAAACGAAGCGCATGTTTCTTCGCCCTACGGCAACAAATTGTCTTTACAACTGGTCGGGCTATTGTAGAATTAATGCTGACTTTAACGTGAGTCGTTTTATAGTTATACGCTACCATCTTTGAATCCAGTTTCACTCGCAACAGTTTTCTAGCATTAATAGCAGCATTTAAGACAAACTTATTCAACTTGTTCAATCAGATACCCCAGTCTCCACAGGCCAATCCTCTTTCATCCTAAACAATACATTTTCCGGTCCTTTGAATGGCGTATTTCTTCCAATATTCCACCTTTTTTCTCCTACGCAGTTCCGGCCAATACATCTTTTTTGTTATTGAATCAGTTGGTATCGAATCATTGATACGTAATATTTAAATGTCATCCTCTGCTGGCCCTGACTGTATGAATTCTAAAATGCTGAAATGTACGCAACCATATTTATCAGTTATTCTTCAAAAAAATCTTGACCAATCTCAGCACCATTTTACATGCCTCCCGATTAGAAGGTGGAAAAGTTGGCTCCAGTTCAGAAACCTGGTTATGTTCATTACCAAGATTATTATCGTGCTATCTCATTACACCCGTGGCTTCTAAAATCTTGAACACATAATATATTCGATTTAGTGAAATTTTTTGAGTCCAGTGCTTTTTTCAGCGCCTCTGAGCACGGATTAAAAAAAAACGTTTGCCTGTGAAACGCAACTTCTACTTTTACTAACCATTATATATAACCATTATTGTATAAGCCGTTTGGAAATTGAAACCGATTGCATACTCCTAGATTTCACTAAAGTCTTCGATAGCGTCCAGTATGATTTATTATTTTCAATCGCAGTAAAATAACATTGATCGGACGATTTAAGAATGGTTTAAAGACTGGCCTTTTAGCTGTTCATAATTTGTTATTACTAGTGACCACTCGTTTGCTTTATCTCCGGCAGAATAAAGTGCGCTATAGGGACCACTTCTTTTTCTTGTATTTATGAATTAGCTTCCAGATTGTGTTCGATTTTCAACAAATAAGCTATCCGCAGATGACTGTGTTATCTACAAGATTGCCAACCTTGTTGATATGCCAAATTGGGAAGATGATTTTAATAGTTCGGCTACCTGGTGTAATAAATGGTTCATTAATCTTAACATTACAAAGTGCGAAAGTGTGCGTATATGCCGGCAGCAAAAAAAAAACATGTGCATGCGTACTTTCTTCACGATAGTCCTCTTGCACGTGTTCAATTGTATAAATATCTCGGAGTACGTATATGAGACACCCTGTTGTGAAGCACTTGCATTCATCACATATTGAAAGCGCTAATCCCGTGCTAGGTTATTTCAACCCAAATGTTTCTTCCTTACAATTAAACGTGTAAAACACTCGTACATTTGAAATTAGAATACCCATGCCCCATATGGGATCCTGACCAAACCACGCTCACCCTTGTGATTGAATATTTGTAGGGATGAATGCGCCGGCGCAACGCAGGCGATCAGGCGCGCCATAGAGGAGTGCTCCGGATTAATTTTGACCACCTGGGGATCTTTAACGTGCGCCGAAATCTCGTACACACGGGCGTTTCTGCTTTTCGCCTCGATCAGAAAAGCGGCTGCCCTCACGCTCACCCTCGCACTTGCATAAGTCAAAAACCGTTCCTCTCCTTACATATTGTCATCCTATTTTCGCCTTGCCGGTATTTCATATTCATGACAAACACCAATATTCTGCCCAACCATTCGGAGTGCCGCAAATGCTCTCATCTGTTTTTGTTCCACAAAAATTACCGTCATAACCCTGCTTTAAAATATCAAATTATCAGTCCACCGGTACGTGCTATCTCGAATCTACCATTGCAGTAAATGTGGCGTACCGCATAGTCGTACTGATGTGTATAATGGCTCTTTTGTCCCAAAAACAAGTGTAGAAGGGAGCCATTTTCCCTCTCACCAACGCTACCATCACTAATGCCACTCTCTTTAAAGCAACCATTCATAACGTTCCTTTTTGAAAAACTTTTAATTTGTTCTCCTTTTCTGTTTGAATGCTATTTTTGCAACAATTTCTCCCTATGTGTGTATTTCACCGCTCGTTTCTGTTATGCATTATGGGCCTTGAAAGTATGTTACATAAATAAATAAATAAACAAATAAATAAATAAATAAATAAATAAACAATATCTTCTCTGTTGGGTTTGCATTTAGCCTCGACCTTAGATAAGAAACGACGAATGCTTTTTCGCGTACTTAATACGTCCTACCAACACTCCTAACTCCGGCGACGTTTTGCTCTGTAGTGTAAGCGCTTTAACCCATTTTTAACAGCGGAGCTTCTGCACAGGACATGAATTCGCATATGCAATAGAAAATACCAAGAAAATGCCGAGTGCTCATGAGCACGTGCTTCACGGCGGCCGCAGAGCGTTTACGCCAGGCGCAGTAGGTGAAGCAAATGAACTGGCAAAAACCTCGAGGAGCGAGCAAATGCCCACCGTTAGTGATCGCGTGCACAGCGGCGACCACCGATTCGCCGAATGCAGGGGCCTTGGCAAAAAAACTCTAGCGCTGTTGTCAAGCGCTTCCGTGCATGTAATACTTCGCATGTGGAACACGACGATATCGATGGATATGACGATTACTACTACTAGAATATTGAAAGCAATGACGGAAAATGTAAATGACCGATTTCGAGATTGTAAGCATTCGCCGTGATACGCTTCTTCCGTGCTCAGGTATGAAGAAATCCTGCAGCTTCGCTTGGGTTCAAGCCTTGCGCAACTTAGTGGAAGCTTCGCAAGTTGAGCGGCTGGAAGTCTGCAATGCTGAGGATGACTGCATCCACCACCCCCCACAAAAAAAAAACGACGGCATCTTCAATGCTAATTACGACGACCCCTAGCTCCGCACCTGTTCCAAACACAATGATACCAAGCCGTAACTCTGTGTCCACGCAATGCCCCCCTACAACAGCGTCGCCATCTAGGTCTTGCGCGTGAGTGCAAGCTTCCTTAAATTTTTTATGTACACCGATGCCGCTCTAAGGTTTCCGGGCACAGCTGCAACAACTATTTTGTTTTCAATAAGTAGGACCAATACCGTATTTACCCGATTCTAACCCGCCCCCGATTCTAACGCGCACCCGATTTTCCTGGCAAAAAAAACGAAACAACTTGCCCCTCCGATTGTAACGCGCACGGGACTTTGTGATCCAGACAAACTAATGTGAGGGAAACGGGCGATTTATTTCCCGAAGTAATCTCACTCATCTCACTCCTCGTCGCTCTCCGCTGACCACAACATCTCGGCCTCGGTGCCTTCAAGCGCGTTCGCGATGCCACACTTCTGAACGAACGTTCAACCATGGTCTATGGGATCGTGGCCCACGCCTCGCACGCCCATCCCGAGAGCTTCTCCAGAGGTGCACGCTTCAGCCGACCGCTCGTTTTAAACGCGTGGGAGCCGCTACTCCCATTGCTGTTATCAAGCGTGCAAGTGAAACGATTTGACGATTTGTGTGAACTCCGATAGAAAAGCCGAGGCGCCTAGGCTTGCTGCGTCCGAAAAATCGTTGCTAAAAGCTTTGGCGCCATCTTCAGATGGTTATGGCGATGAGTGGGACGAAATTTCCGCTGTTTCGGCTGTTTCGGTTTTGTATCCGTTTCTAACGCGCATGCGATTTTTCGGCCTATTTTTTCGGAAAAAAAGTGCGCGTTAGAATCGGGTAAATACGGTATTTCCAGTGATATATTTTGCTAGCACAGTTGAAATAAAAAAAGCTCAGAAAATATAACACCGTTGCAATAATAACTATACGACTGTTGGGACGTTGTTTTCAGTTATTCCTCTCAGCGCGAATGCTCTTCAGCTCGGTGCATATTATTCACATGCCCAATTTCTTTTGTGACGCTAAGAAGTCATTTTCAAGATCGTCTAAGCGGTGAGCCAGGAAAAAAGTACGTGATACGCATTTTGCATTTCATGGCATATTTGGACTTTATCATAACTACACATTACAAGTTCAAAAATTTATGTCGTACACACGTATTAACTGGTGGTGTAAACACTTACATATGGATATTAAAACGAGATATATAAAGCACATAATGACAAAAATAGCTTTTCGGCTGTAAATCAAGGGTACTTACATCAGGAAGATTATTTCGCAGGCAGTCTAAGAAGGTTTTTTGTTGATCCTCATCTAAGGCTGTTTGTTTTGGAAGAAGTGGAAAAAAACAATGTTTACCATTGCCTTCAATATATGCAATAAATCAAAGTGTGAACGTATTGAAAAATTGCGAAGCGCCACGTAGCGAAGAATTTTGATGGCTTTAAGACAGGCCATTACAGCACACACCCTAGTGATGCTAAGCCTGTCGGACACTTTTACGTATCACTTTGGTCGTACTGAGAGGCTTGCGGGAGCTGGCACTTCATTACAAATATTGGTAATGAACAGTTGTAATGGGTACAAAAATTTGAACAAACAAGTTCGCGATGAAGTTTCAAATTGCTCCACCCAGGATTACAAGATGGCACAAGTTTAGTCATTATATCACTCTCCTTTAAAATAAAATCAGCACATAAAAGTTTTAAGGCGTCAATAACCATATTTAAAAATTTGATAACTGTAATGTGCACTGTTTTATAGGAAAGTTATCAAGATAAATGACAAGGACTTCATATATTTTAGAAGCCGAGTGTTTTAGGGGTAAAGCCCCTTAGTGGCTGGTGCTGTTGGCGTCTCTTGTCGTCGTCGTAATCTCATCGTGTAGTCACGGTACTAAAACACTCGGAAACTAGTTTACGCCTCGCGCTAGAATGCACACATTCTAAAAAACAACAGCCCACTTGTTTACTTCTCGCGCTAGAGCGCGTCGTAACGGGTACTAACAAACACCGGAACACTCGTTCACGCCTTGTGCTAGTTAGCTTCGTGCATCAATGACAACAGACTTTCACAGCAAAGCTGAATACCCCTACCACCAATGGTTTTTCTCAGTTGGCAAAAACGCCAAGGCGCCTAGGATACACGTATACACTGCATGCTTCGCCCTACCCCAGGTTTCACGTTAGTGGAGATGGCCCAGGATTTTTTATGTTGTACGAATATACTGGTGAAAAAACACTATGAGGATACTACTTTTTGGAAGCTAAACTGGCGCACACTATGGCCAGGCCGCACTGCACACAAAGTGGAAGCTACAGTTTGCCAGTGGATATTATTTATATTATTCTACATTTACCCCATTATTGCCAAGTTTCCTCGACCACAAAACACTCATGTTTCCGCTCGGTTTACGACGTCGCAATTGGTATGTCTTGTTAGCATTTGATTTTCCTCGAAAATTTAGTTCATTGTTCAACCTTTACTGGCCATGTTTTTTTTTACGGCAAATATTTTACGTGACGTTTTCACCCACACCGGCCAACCACGAACGAGTAGGAGTAGCACGGAACGCTGAGAGGTCCTGACATCGTGTACGTAGAAGAGGCCGTTCATCTACCCGCTTGCCAAGATTTCGTATATGTGCTAAGGTATTGCCTACACCGATAAATAGTGTAAACACTGTAAACACACCTTATTTACAACCTGACATCGTGGTGCAGGCGCTACGTCCTCCGCCTCCAGGCCGTCACGCTTCGTGTACCTCTCCGCTGGTCGACTGGGTGACCGTGGCCCCACGGAATCATACAAGTTTAGTTCTGTAGCGGTTGACTTTACGCGCTACGGAGCTTCGTGTGGACGCCACCTTTGATACAGCACGATGACGGCCAACTCCAGAAACGCAGCGACCCCAACAATCGTCATCGTGTCCGAGCACGGGACCGTGGTTACTTTTCCGGCACGGAAGATGTCGATGGGGAAGACTGGATCAACGTCTACTAGCCGGCCAGCGCACACAACCGATGGGGCCCTAGAGTCATCCTTGCCAATGTCGCCTATTAGCTCAAAGGAGCAGCAAGGAAATTCTTTTGGGCGCACAAACATCAAGTCACCAGATGTTTGCGAGACAGTGACATTGCGAGACAGTGCGAGAAGGACAGTTCCTTCCAATTTTTGGCTTGACTGCTGCAATGTCCCCAACGTTTCAACCACAAGAGAAAGCGTGTTTCGATTTGGTATTGGCCACAAAAGTGGCTGTCACTGCCATTACTCTAAACAAATACACCGTTTAGTACACCCGCACAAAGTTTATTGAGCTTCCAAGAGCCTTTGTCGGCACTCGCTTTTGCAGAGACATAATGGAGCAGAAATGTTTGTGAGCGGACTCTACGCACGAAAAACGTAAATTTTTCACTGTAGTCACACTTTTCCGGTTTCAAACAAGATCCTAGCAAAAATGTGAGGGTTTTTGTTGTTTTTTGTACTACTACTGCAAATTTTACGGCATTGCAGTAACTGAGAAGATAAATAGTGGTTTTATTGCCTACCGTCTCATGGCATTGGCCCGTTGGCGGGGCTATTTTGTGGCATTTGCACGGGAAAATGTTTTCTTGCTGTATGTGATTTGTGGGTTTTTATGGTCGTGGTTGTGAAACAACCTTTTCTGTACCTTAACTTCTTCTATTCCACCATACTCAAGGTTCGAAAGACGCCAGTAATGAGCTCGCTGAATTCTTTGCCACCAGCTTATCACAAGAACCAAAAATAATTCTTTCGATATTGCACTATGGAGCAGCACATTCAGCTTGGAAGTGGCTGTTTGAGCGAGAGCAGTTGATTTTATATTCAACCGTACCTTTTTAGAGATACATAAATGGCTTCGGGAGACAAGCAACCAATCCCAATTGTCGTGACGTGTAAGCCCGGAAAGGTTAACAGCCTATAACTGGTCGGCTATCGGCCCATCGGAATGACTAGAAAGAGCTACAAACGATACAATGCAAGACAATGTTTCATTTGGAGGATTAACGACTAAAGCTGGTGGGGTTGGGGGTAAAGGTGGAAGTCCGAAAACACGCGAGTGGTGCAGTTTGATACGTCTGGTGGATTTTTTGTCCTGGAGTAGATGCAAACGTAATCTTGGTGGGAGTGGAGATGATCATTATAATATCAAGAATCTGGACGTTGATACTATGTAACATTTGTAAACTAAGCGGCAAAATGCTTTTAGTCGGCTTAGATTTTTGAAACTGAACGTGAACAGTATAGCCCATAGCGGATATCGCTACTGCTGCGTACCTTTTCGTATCCTTCGATGCTACTTTTATACTAGCCATTTGAGGTTGTGGTGGCATGATTTTGCATCTCTGCAACAACTATTTTGAGCAACCCCTTTTGTCGCTGTGAGGGTTTCAATACCAGTTCAGGAAGAAGGATTTTTCATAAATTATAACAATGACATTGAAAGTGTTGTCTGAAGATATCAAAGATTACTAAGAGAGCCCTCAGAATTTCTCTGTGTCTTACTTCTTTGTAGGCTTCCCATCGTAATATGACGCAGAGTTTTCCCGCTTTGCCCCATCTCCTTTCATATGTACTGACCAAAGGCTGTCCGCAATTTTACTTAGTTCTTATACACGTATCGTAAAGGACTACCTTCTTCATTCTTTTTCCAGTAGCGGCAATTCTTGTGAAATTATAGAAATGTGTAATAATAAGTATTCCGCATGTCTATAAAAGGCCAGTCCTTGGACCCGTAAGCATAGTCTTTGTTTAAATTTCTAGGCCACGGCTCCCATGGCTGGGTCAGGCGAGCGGCGGAAAAGGCGCGCTGTGGTCGCCGCCGTCGTCTCGCTGCGCTCTAAAGAAAGTGAGGAGGACGTTCGCTCTTGCTTTTTTGCTATAGCCGGGGCGGCCAACAGGTGCGGCGTGCGGCCACTTTCTCAGCACCGGCACTGCACAGAAAGTGGCGACTTGCCCCCTTTTCCCTACCTCTCCCACTGGCACCAAGCTCTAGGGAGATCTGATCTGACAACACAAGAAACCGTCACAGAGCCGTGGACGTCGCCGGGTCCCTTTGGGACTACCCCTTACCCAGAACCTTATGCTAAATAAAGTGGCACTACTACTACCGCAGCAGTAGTGCTACATTTATTAGATGCGACTGCATCTCATTCACTCGCCTTGTCCGTCCATACGATGTTGTTGTTGTCCGTCCACACCCCTCCCCCATTCTCCTCGCCGCGTGAGCTGCGCTTTGAGCTGCGACGCCCTGCACGTGAGTGGCAGTCCTGCAGATTGACTTGGAAAAAGCGTTTGATTGTGTGTCACACGAGATATTGTTTTGTATTTTGGACCATGTGAACGTCGGGTTTGTAATTAACGAGGGAGTCGCCCTGGCGTACCGTAATTGCACTACGCGGCTGATCGTGAACAAAAAGTTGGGAGCCCCAATTGAAGTGTAGCGTTCGGTGCGCCAGGGCTGCCCCCTCACCCCCCTATTGTTTTTCATATACATCGAAGCCCTGTGTATGAGTATAATCAGAAATAGTGCCATCGAAGGTTTCCGACTGCATGAGGCGGAAGTTAAACTTTTGGCTTACGCAGACGACGTGGCCGTTTTTTGTACGAACGAAGAGAGCGTTCAGTTCGTAGTTGACACTGTCAAAAAGTTTGGCATGGTGGCGGGTAGTTTTGTGAACTGGGCAAAGTGCCTAGGATTTTGGCATGGGGAATGGTTATCAACACCACCAAACTTCGCTAATATTAGTTGGGTCACCACTCCAGTGAAGTACTTGGGCGTTGAACTGGAATATTACAGGGATAGTGAACCATACTGGCGTAGCCAGACACAGGCGGTGAGGGAGACGGCCGAGAAATGGAAGGGGGCAAGGTGGTCAATTTTTGCAAGGGCCACGGCATGTAACTTATTCTTTGTAACGAAGATTTGGTATATCATGCAGGTACTGCATTGTTCGCGAATCAATGTCCAAAGGCTTCACCGGGTATTTGCGGTGTTCGTTTGGGGCTCAACGTAGGAGAGGTGCAGCAGAACAAACCTGTTTCGGAGAGTCCGAGATGGTGGCTTGGGGCTGGCGCACCTTTATGTGCGACAGCTGGTAAACCGGTTTTTGTTATGGCGAGATGTTCGTGATCCGTTCTTGCAGAGTGTCATGCAAGTACGGCTGGCGCGTGCTATGCCGGAATATGTAGCATCAACAGGGTGCATGCCAGGTGGCGTGTACGGTTATTTTAAGGAAATAGTTATGACGGCCCGTTTTCTATTTGCACGTTTTTCTGGCGAGTACCTGTCCTCTGTGACACGCAAAAAAACTGTATGAGGACATTTGCGATATTGTTTTCCCCGTCCCTATGTATAGATATAATTACCGTGCTGGGCCAGGCCAAAATATGCTAAAGCGCGTCAAAAGAATGGAGGTTCGCCCTGGTGTGAAAACCTTTTTCTTCAAATTACACACATGCACTTTGTCTGTTGGAACCTGGATGCAGGATAGAGGGATATCTGTGCCATGGGGAACTCAGTGTTCAATTTGTAAACAACCAGAAACGATAGAGCAGGTTTTTCTGCATTTTTGGGCTGCGGTATTTTTGTGGGATGTCCTCCAGAGGACCCTTCATAAAGATTTGCCGCTGAGCCTCCATGGCATACGCTATCCAGCGCTAGAAAACGAGGAGGTAGCACTGTTGGACCTCGTTATGTTGGTGGCCTTGCATAGCATATGGAGCTCGCGCATGGCCTGGCTTCACCCGCCCTACGCGGCAATGTTTACGTGAGTCCATATCCAAGTACGTAGAAGTCCAGAAGCGCAAGGCATGCACTCCTGAGTGGCTGTCAAGGATAGAACCTTTGACTACGCTTAGGGAATTTTAGAGAGACATCAGCCTTCATATAGGTTGGTGGCTTGTCGCTCGAGTTGCTCATGTGAATAAGTTTGTTTTGTGTTTCTGTCTTGTGTCGAAGACCGGCATTAAAGAAAAAAAACATACAGACAGACCAAAAGTGCTGGGTTTAAGCAGCCCAAGAAAGACTATCGTCCTTAAAAAAGAATAGCATACTTGTTGAGACAGCGTGATTGAATGGTTTTACTTTTTCCCTATTTGAAAATAATTTATTCACTGTTCATGATCACGGATAGCCTTCAAAACATTTTGCCTATAAATTAATTCCTTTCTAATCACAACAACAGTTGTTAGTCAGCGCTTGTGTACATCTTTCGGTGGGTTTCCGTTCTGTACCAATGACTATTTGTGCGAACTCGCCAATTCACTCAATGGGTCTGTTGGCGGTCACCCTGCTGCGCATTGCAAAATGTGCGGTCGCACGCCATTCTACAACAAATGCAGCATCTTGGGCCGATATCCCGAGCAGAAGGCACGCGACATTTTATAGGCTTTGTAGATTGTGCTGCGCGGCTATAAATGTGTTAGTGTTCGGAGTGTCTCGCTCACCGAGAACATTTGCTGCCTGACAACTCGATACGTGTGGCCCGTCGCCATTTCTGTGTGTTTTTAGAAAGGAATTGCACTGGTTTCGCCTGTTCCAACTCATCCCACCTGTCCTTTTTTAGATGCGAAGAAGCTTATGGTCACGCCTATTCCTTCCGCCGTTGTGCGGTGGCCGTTGTGTGGCGTCTACACCCCCACTGCGCATGCGCATCTTCCTCCCCTCCTCTCCTCTCCAGCATTTTTCCTGTCCTCTCCGAAGCTCCTCTCCTCTCCGGGATTGCGCAACAAATGGCAACACCTTCCGCTCCGCGCGTGATAGTGCAAAGCAGCTTAGGGTTAGAGGCGCGACGGGAGCCGCTGCATACTCCGCTCGGGGCGGCACTGTACCTCCGCGGTATAAATGACGCGCGCGCGCGCGCGCTCTGTCCTCCTGATTCCCCTCCCGCAACGCTGGGATGAGTGCCACGGGCAACGCCGCCCGTAACGCCACCTGCAACGCCAGCGTCAACGCCAGTGTCAGCGGCGCGGACAGCACCGCGGAGAAGAGGGCTCGAGCCGCTGCCACGAAATGGCAGCGGCGACAGGGCGATCGAGATCTTCGAGCTTGCGAAGCCGAACGGAAACGTCAACGCGGCCAACTGAAAACTGTTGGGAACTTGAGTTGACCCCATGGCTGCTTCGCATACTACTCGGGGGTCCCCTACGGGAAGGTGGTGAACTTTTTTGGGCATTGTTTTGTGTTAGAGCATTATTTATAAAGCCTGCGGCCCGATGCAAAAAAATTATTTTGTAATAAGTAAGGGCAAGTATTTTCTTGTCTCCGTTCCGTTCCGTGTGTTGCGGTGCTCCCTTACCCACAAAGATGCACCATCAACCTCAAATTTGAACTCTATAGAGTGCCCCTGTCGCACGGGATTTATCGTGTTCCCGAGCGTAGAATGAGATGTTCGTAGAAATTTTTTCGCGAATTGAGTGCTAGTTGTGGTCGCATGGGGCACGGAATGTGAGTTCCCGCGCCCCTTTATCGGTGCCTATATCTCTGCCAGCCCGTTGTGTCCGGATGTCCTGGTGACGTCGTAAAGTTTCCTCATTGTAGATGGCAGTATCTCATCGAAGTGAATGATGTTTACGCTCCTATTCGATATACGCCTCGAGCGCGGCCTGTAGGGGCGCCACTGAAATCCCCCTAGCGGCCCGTTTCGAAAGCAGGAGCGGGAGTCCCCGGCCCGCTCCCCCCTGTCGCCGTTGCTTTTGGGGCTCGTTCAAGACAGCGATTTACCGTTTGTCCCCGTTCGAAATACCGAATAACGTGGAGCAGGCACTCTGTTTACAAGCCTGGTGGGTTCACGCGAGTATAAACGTTTATGACGCGATCTTAGAAAGATCTATATGAGCGCCGGGCGTGTGTCACAGGCCAGCGTCCCGATGCGAGCATTTGCATGCAGCTGATTGCAATTCCGCTGCCCTGAAATTTAGTGGCAGTGTCTCTGTAAGCAGTGTTTCCTCCGATGGTCATGTTGCGGCCATACACACTATGATGTAAATCGACTTTGTGCACTACAAAATCTAGCGGAGCACTCATACCTGACAGCACGCAAGTTACGCCTGCCAATATCACATATCAGATATTGCTCAGTACCCTGAACAAGCCAATGCGGCATAAATTTCGCAAACATTGTACCAAAGAAGTACGATGGATAATGCAAAATTACACTCCGGAGTCAGCACACGACGACAAATTTAATGCTGGGTCGTCTTGTCCCGAGGTGAGCGCTCGCAAAGATTCATCTGTTACATTTATCCTCCACGAGAAGCGCGAAGATGGGCTTATAGAGTAATCCGCGACCGCGACCAAACGCTTCTTCGAAACATCGTCGTATGACACAGGGAGACTGCCGAATCTAGCATAAACCGAAATCAGAGACCCTTATCATATACGACACTCTTCAAACGAGCCCGTGTGTACGAGATTTCGGCGCACGTTAAGGATCTTCAGGTGGTCAAAATTAATCCGGAGCCCTCCACTACGGCGTGCCTCATCGTCTCCGTTGCGTCAGCGTGTTAAACCCTGCAATCAATCAATCAACTCTTTCAACGACACCTCGTATTTCTTGTGAACTGCCTACCCTGTATTCTTCGAAAAATGCGTCCGCCGAGTGATCAGCCGATCGTTGAAGGCGAAAAACAAACGAAAAGTGAACACGCAGCTGGTGTGTGTGATTACTAAAACGTTCATTCGTTGATTTCGCTCCGCATTTGTAAACAAACGATAGTTGAGCGCTCTCCTCCTCACCCCCCCCCCCCCATGTCTAGCGAAATATCAGTGCATTTCGCATCTAGTTGGTCTGGTAAATACTACCTTGCTCAAACAAACGTCTTTAGCATTTCAGAAGCTGCTCTCGGTTTTTTTTTTTTTTTCATTCCCGTACGACTATTCTATTTATTCCTGACTTGCAGACCATTCATTTTCCCGTGGTTTCATTAACATATACCTTGGTTCTTACTATACGGCATGAGTGGGCACATATCTGACAATGCACAGCCTTTGAGTGTACTTAACATTTTCGCGTGGCTTATATTCCCATAAAAGGCACAAGTTTTTGTCAGCTATTGAGTTATCACATCCCCGAAATATATTTTTCTACGACGTACATATTCGAAGCAAAGCCGCATTTGTTGTTTGCGCTGCAAAACGAACCAACCTCTTACAGTGCCAATGTCAGGTCTAAACGAGGTGACAATAAATAGAATTCACAGCTTGTGCTGACGTGTTCGAAGGCGACAGCGGTGATATGCTGCTGCCGTCGCCGACGACCGCAAGAGCGGCCAAGAAGCGCGCAGAACCGCCTCCCCGGGTAGCTCTTGTTGGCGTTCGAGCGCTCTACCAAGACGCAGCTGTTTTTTTAAGCGCCCTAAACGTTCAGTTAGCTTACATACGTCACCATAACAAGTTATTTAGTGCGCGGAAAGGCAAAGAGAAGCGAAAGAGAACCAAAACACTGCATGACCACCTATCAGCCACGCAGCGCTAATCCCGCAAACGCCGCGGAGAAGCGGCGGCAGGCGGCGCAGCGATCACGAATCTCGAGGCGTATAGTCAGAGTGGCTACAGGGTGGCTTCAACTTCCGCTCCTTCGTTCCTGTTTGTGAAGGGTCATGCGCCAGGGAGATTTCCTGAGTAGTCAATTAAGGATATTGCTGCCTCGTACTTTCGTACATCCGGAAGTCTGTGTATACTGGGTTCTCAATGTTTTGGGAAATTTCCTCGAATGAACTTGATCCTGACTAATCGTCTGCCCTTGTGTAGGATTCGATTGTTTGGTTTTTTTAAACGCGAGTTTTTATGCGGTGTCGCTGATTGGTGTCATGTGCGTCATGTAGTTCATTCGTTTTTTTTTTCGGGCGGAAGTTTCCGGTCTTCCGTACGATGACCTGTTCGATTTCGCTTTCCTAGCGGCTCCTTTGGTGCTACAAAAATGGTTTCTCTCATTTCTTCAAAGCAGTCAAGAAGGTCTAATTTGAAGAGTTTTCATCACCATCACCACCATCAAAAACAGCCAATTTAGGTGCCCGACAGGACGAAGGTCTGTTCCATTTCCCTTCACCCGCTTCTGTACTGCGCTGCTCCAGTCTATTCTTTGCCTACAAATTTTCTGATTTCGTCTTTCCTTCAGGTTAATGCAATTCCCCTTCTACATCCGTCTTTGAGTAACCATCAGTTACCCTGGTAGCTTACTGGTTGCAGTTCGTTCAGCGGTAAAAATTGCGCATTTGAAGGCTGCCCTATATGATGTCCTGATGACAGTGTTTGATTCTCTTCGGTGCGGTTAAGCAGTAGGCTCTCCAATTTCCGGCTCTTAATCAGTGGGGCTCTTGACGCCTGCTCTTCGTTTTGTCAGGTGTTTTATAGGCGGGAAATTGTGCACAGTTTTTTTGGCGTTTGTGAGGTCGCCTCTCCTGCTAGACTACATAGACATTCTCGGCATTCTTACGCGACTGTTCTCTGGGACGACATTCATACGTAATTAAGCGAAACTTTAGTGGTATCACGGATGGGATCTGTAATGTCCAAACGCCCTACAGGAAAGCCAACTTTCTCTGGCTATGATGATCAGTTAGCCTGTGTGAAGGGTTCATTGATTGAATCTTTTATTGGAGCAAGGAAGGCATAAGCCGTACTGTGGGGAGAGGGAGCGAACGAAAGGGATTACCACTCAAGGACTGTATTCTTCTTATGGAGGCGTGAAAGTCCACCAGGGTCCACCAGTTAGAATACTCACGAAAGACCACTCTTAACTGCGAAAGCGGCAATTCTTCGTAATAATGAGGTGTCTTATTCAGTATGGGCCTAATGTTGTAGGGTGTTGGGATTACTGTTTTTTAGGATATCTGGGCGATGCATGGCAAAGTGTGGGCATGCGAACACTAGGTGGTGCATATCTGATTTGGCGTCAGTGTTGCAGTAGGGGCATCGTAGTTGTGAGTTCGGTTAGGTTGACCATTTCTCGGCAATGTGAGGAGTGTAGGCGGCATCTGCCCATAACTTGTTGATGAAGACTTCCTCGGACCTGGTGCAGAAGACAATTTTGGCAAGATACCCAGGTGGTGTAAAATGTTGGTTACGTTGTTTTTTTTTACTTTTTTAGTCGGAGCAGTAAGAGGGTTGTAGAAGTTGGTGAGGAGGTTGAAAGGAGAACCAGTGGAGGCGTAAAGTTAAAACACTCTTGTGCGGCCTCGTGGGTGGATTGGTTCCCTGGGCTGGTGTTCTCGTTGCCTTAGAATCCAGTCAACTCTGATGTGCACGTTGCAGCTTTTGAGTTCTTTGTAAAAGAGTATGGAGTTGCCGAGTGGGTTCAAGGAGAGTGGCTTGCGAAGTTCTTGAATTGCTTCGAACGAGTACGTTAGAATCCGTATTTTGGCTGGTGGTCGGGTATTGAGCTCGTAGCAAATATGAATAAGGGCACCATCGATGGCATGGAGTGCGCCTTCCAGTGCAGTTGCACCATCGTGTCTGAGGGAGAGCGGACCTCCAAGGGATGGGTTTTCAGGGCAGGTCCACGCTGCGTCAATATGCGAGGTTGCCACGCTGGCGTCGTTGTAGATGTCGATCTCATTGGGAAGTTAAGACTTTTCCAAATGATGGCTACGCTTAGATCTTGTGGCGGTTCTAGAGCGGGGGATAGATTTGGTGAGATTGCTGGTGATGTTTTCCAAGAATTCCAGGGTGCTAAAGAGATGGGAAGGTCGATGGCCGGGATAGGCTTCTGCTCGCCCCATGCTGTGAGAAGGAGCCCTTGTTGGGTGCGTTGGGTTTGGTGGTTGCCTGCTCACGAATTTCTTTTATGATTATGTTTATAGCAGGGAGTGCAACTGCGGGCTCAAGAGCTTCCGTTTTGGTACGTTTTGGGAGGCCTTTGATGGTACTAAATATGGTTCTATGGAGCACAAGAAGGTGGTTGGTGCTTTTAAAGGTTGTACAGTGGAGCTTCTTATGCGGAAGCGCCGATTGCCACTGTCCTGGCAATGGAGACGGATGCCTGTTGACTTGCGCCACCATATTTGTTAGACAGTCTCGCAATGTTTCAGCATAAGTTACCTATTATGGCGTAGTTGCTTTAACTATAATGTCGGACGATTATTACTGCCCAGTGGAAGGCCCTGGAGGCGTACTTTGACGTGTCGCTTGAGGTGTACTTGGGCGTGTCGTGTAGTTTTTGTATGCATGCTTCGAGGCTGTTCACCACCACCTGCAGCTCAATCAGCATGTTGGATGTTGACTAGTAGTCTTTACCTTCCGTCCATATCGTAATATCGTCAGCATAAATTGCGAAGCTGGCTGACATTTCTTGTTCTATAGTTTAGGCTAATTTTGTCATGACGATGTTGAAGAGTACTGGTCCGTGTATAGATCCCGGCGGAACACCGTGTGAGTGTAGTAAGTATTGGGGGTCCATCCATGGAGCGTGCAGCTGGTCTGAACGCGATGGTTGCGCAGAAAGTTAAAAATCCAAACTTGTGCTTTTTTGCTGGGAAAGGCTTGGGCCAGTTCAGTCAAAATAGTTGTTTGATCTACTCTGTCGAGTGCTTTCCGGAGGTCTACAGTAAGGACGTGGTCAGGAATTCCATAGTCGTACGGGGATCTATTCATTACACCTCGTAAAAGCCACCAGGCAATCGCGTGTTCCAAGGTACGGACGAAAGCCAGTTTGGGCCGGGTAAAACCACGGGTACCCATAATCCAAATGGTGTTGTATCCGGTTGTTGATTAGGCATTTAATCAGTTTACATAACGTGGGTGTCAGAGATGTGGTTAGAAGGTTGGAGATGACAGAAGGGTCTTTTCCAAGCTTCGAAATGAGGTTAACCAGGGAACGTTTCAGGGTGTCAGGCATTTCACTTGTGTTCCAGCAATGGTTTATAAGGCCAAGAAGTTGTTCTAGCTGAGACACTTAGCGGTTACAGATGTGTTGCGATGTGACTCCATCATGCCCTGGGGACAATTTTACCTTGCTTCGCGGATGGCAGTGCGAAGTTCTGCCACAGTAAAAGAGGTGTCTAAAGCTGAGTCCTCCGAGTCTAGTTCGATGGTAGATAAGTACGTGCGGGGTAGCGTACTTGCTGAAGGAAAAAATGTTGCTGTAATCTCCAGCCCAACCATCTCTGTGCTGTTGTGTAGCGTGTGCCTCAAGATGAGCGGAAGACGTTGTTTGCCTTTCCTGCCATGCCTCTAGATATTCGTCAAAGCTTAGAGAATTTGCGCTCTTTGGATAAAGAGGAGCATAGCTCTTGCCAGTGTTCATTGGCCGACTGTTTATGATATTGCTGAATTACTTTGTATTGGTGCCTTAGTTTCAGTAGGAACACGTGGCGTTTCTCTAGTAGCCTGTATTCACTAGTTAGATGTCTAGCTCGGTTCCACAGGTTCGCCAGGTGGCTGTTCATGGCAGGTGTGTCCTCAGAGCATTTGATGGGCGCTTCCGAAGTCTGGGCAGCATGCTGAATATCTTTATGAAAGTAGAAAATTTTGTTATTGGGTATGAAGATTCGTTGACAATTTCATAAAAGGAGGTCCAGTTTGTCAGTTACAAAGTTTTTGCCGTCCGGATTCGCTTACCAACAAGAAAAATTGGTATTGGAAAGTGATCCCTGCCCGAAGTGGTGTCGAGTGTTTCCAACGGAGTTACTAGTCTCGGAGACGCAAAGGTGAGGTCTGGAGAGGTGTCTTTCGTGGAAGCATGCAATCCTATTCTCGTTAATTTGATACGGCCATTTAACAGCACCAGGTTCTTTATCTCCATCGTCTCTTCCAATAGTTTTCCTCGAGTATCCGTAGCCGTGTAAGCCAACGTTGTGTTTTTGTCGTTGAAATCTCCACCAATTAGGGTCTGCGTGGCAGGATATTGGTGCATGGGCCCAGTTATCCATTAAAAAAAAGTGTGTCGAGCAGAACTAGTGATTGATTTGTAGTAAGACGAGGCGAAAAGAACTGTTCTCCCGTTAAAAGTCTACCATAGTTTACTACCGTTTCCTGCAGTAGCGATGTAAGTCCAGGTAGTTTGATTTAATGAAATCAAATTTCTTCACGAACCAGTATCCGGAAGTACCCTGGTGCTTGAGGAGCACAGTTTCGGGGGCGTGTTCACTTGCACATTATTACAGGGTCCAAGTACGTGACATATACATTGACCTTAGGAATGCTGTGGTGTTTTTGAAGGGAATAAACAGCGGTTGATGTTGCTGAATATTCGGCAGTTGAATTTTCGGCATTTTCGCAAAAATAACTTCGGCAGTGCTATTGTAATAAACAAGGTGCAGCCACCCGCCGCAGTGGCTCAGTGGCTAAGGCGTTGCGCTGCTGAGCAGAAGGTCGCGGGTGCTATTCCCGGACGCGGCGGCCGCTTTTCTGATGGAGGCGAAAAGCAAAAACGGCCGTGTGTACGAGATTTCGGTGCACATTAAAGATCCCCAGGTGGTCGAAGTTAATCCGGAGCCCTCCCCTACCGCGCGCTTCATCGCCTGCGTTGGGTCGGCGCGTTAAACCCTAAAATCAATCAAATACGTGCAGCCGATACTTACCTTGGGCATTTTCTACATAGCTGGTTTGCATCATTTACGTTGTTTTCCTTAAATCAGATTCTAGAAGGATACGAATTTTGCCGATCTCTTGTCGTGCGGCCCGTTATTTCTGGACTTTAGATCGGATAATGTTGAGCGGTTCCTTGAGTTCAGGGCCAATTCTGGGTTGCGACGTGGGCGTGCGTTTAAAGGAGCCATGAAGAGAAAACACAAGTTTGGTTCATTCGAAAGATTGCCTCGTTAGAACCATAACGACACCACTTATAACGCAAACTTCGCTCAAATAAGCTACATAATTAGGAAAAAAGGAAATGCCCATGCGACCTCAGGATGTCTTTATTAAATTCATTCGGTTCGACTTAGATGACTCCGTTTGTCGTGTTTGGGCGGTGATACAATTCCGTGACCTCGACGGGGAGTGTAACGATTTCACCATTGTGACGGCTTTGTATACTCGGGGTCTGAACGATACGCTGGGCGCATTCGTTATGTCACACTGTAATGTGTATGCAATTGCCGCCGCATAGTATTTGTGAGATGTGATTTCAGAGAGATAGGCCTCAGAGACTGTAGTGCCGATCAGTTGTGGAAAAAAGCCTTTAGGGATGTCCCTGATACTCACTTTGGTCAGTTGTCTAATCGTGAGCAGTAAACAGGGCCGACGTATCCGGTCTGTCTTGGTTATCGCTGCCAGAAACGTCGGGGATGACTGTCCCCGTTGTCGTAAGCGCGCTGATCATGGTAAGTCTCGGTGTCTTGGTTGGGAGAGACTAAGGCCATCCGGTCAAGACTATTGGTCGTGCTTGCGAGCCAGTTTGCACCTCTACAATGCGCTTTTCAGCCGAAGTTTCTTCTTATGACGCGACGTGATGGCAGCGACTCCCTTCGGAGATCCCTGCTGCCTGCCCAGAATCGCGGGCCGCAGCAGCCTCGGCGGCAGCAATGACGTTTCATTTGGTAGGCTTAGCTTCCCCAAGGAATCTTCGTGGCTGACAGAAAGTTCTCCGGTGAGCTGTTCGAGGTGAGACTTCCGCCGTGGTGTAACGGAACACTGTACAAACTCGATGGTGTAACGAATAGGTCACTTGGGGTAGTTGAACCGCACTTATTGCGGCAAAAGCGCTGAGCCAACGTGAGCGCCATCTATACTGGCCGCCACCTACCGGCTTCCCTATTTTCATTTGAATGAAGGGGTGACAGGAACAGAACGTCGCCGCCACCCCCTGCGTTACGACCCCGGCGTCTATCCGATTGCTCCATTTCGGGATGGTAGAAACTCAGTCCAAACTCCCACGACAACCCGAGCATGCGTCACGAGACAGCTTCTCTTGAAATGTCGTGGTCGTTATACGGAGGGGTTCAAGACTTTTTCTTAAAGGTGATTTTTGTCTTTCCTGCCAGGCGCCATCCACCGTTTCCCAAACACACCTCACCTCACCTTACAAAAAAGTATTTTTAAAATTCGTTTAAATAAACGCCATTTATTGAGTTTTATTTTACTTCGGGTTTGCTCACGATCTATGCCTTCCTTCCTTCATGAGAGACCGGCGTGAATCTTTCGTTCCCCAATTTCAGTAGGCGGCCCAATCTCGGTGGCGAGGTAAGTTTCAGTGTGAAAGACAGGCTGCGCTAGTTCAATGGGTAACGCGTTACGATGCTGAACCCAAGCACGCGGGTGCGATTCCTGTCCGCGGCTGCCGTTTTCCGGATGGAAGCATAAAAAAATTACACCATCTCCCCGAAGGGAACTATGTGGTGATGCAAAGCGTGTTGCGCTTGGCGACGTTAGCGTGCCGAAGCGGCTTCGCTTTCTCGCAGTGTGGGATCCGCTGCTGGACGCTGGCGTTTCGAAGCGGCTTTACTTTCTCGAAGTTTGGCATCCGCTGCTTGACGTCGACGTTTCGAAGCGGCGTCGCGTTGCCGAACGCCATCTGGATCCGCTGCTCGGCGTCGACGTTTGCGTTCTGCATCTCGAGCTCTCCTCTGCGCAGCCTTGTCTTCAGAGGTGCTCGCGGTTCTGAGAGTGAGCTGGCTGGCGCAGGTTGAAGGTGTGCCAGCAAGTTCACTGACAGAATTGTTGGCGTCCATTCAGTTCATCGGACAAACAGCAGCTGAGGGAGCGGCGCGCGGAGAGGAGGAAAGGAGCAGCAGCGCGCGCGCTATCGCACAGCTGGCGTGGAGAAAGGGAGAGAAGGAGAGCGGCGTTATAGCGCAGCTGGTAGAGAGAGGGGTAGAGGTGCGGACGAGTGCCGATGGACATAGCCCCGAGCAAGAGATGCTTTGCATCTACCCGTATGTCGAGATGTAGGAGCACGCTAAAGACCACCAGATGTCCGAAATTATTCCGGAGGCCTTCACTAAAGAGCGCATTGTAACGCGGGTGTTGATTCGGTGCAAATATTATCTCAAGATTTGAATTCTTTAAACCTCCCGGAGACTCTACGGTAGGAGGGTGTAGGTTGCGGCACCAGCTGGCGGCCGGGTCTACCGAGCATGACACCGCCGCCAGGGCGTACAACGAAATTCACTGCGTAGACGCAGCACCTGCTGAAAATGCGCGTCCTTTGTTTCGTATCTTCGTGTATTATTGACCTCCTCTGCACACTTTATTTTCCGGTCCTGACTAAGGGAAACCCTCAAATCTGCATGCCTCAGTTGTAGTTTGCGGAAGAAAGCGATGGCGTATTTCGGAGGCCACTTCATGAGCACTGAGGGCATCGGATGGTTATTGGCCAAACAAAACTCGAGAATTGATTCAGATTAATTGTGAAAAACCGCGCAAGAAGCACAGGGACAAAAATAAGATTGGATCACGCACAGCGCTGAACCCACAACGTATGTATACACAAAAACCGTACTGTTGCGTGAACAGAAAACACGACGAATGCACGTGAGCGGCCACAAATTGACCTCTTTAAACAGTGTGGCACGTGACGACGTTCCGCATCCAAGAACTTACAAAATCTGCTTGCGGATAAGAAATTCAAATTCCTTGTCAAGTAATGACACAGAAGGAGCAATAACGCAGTTGTCCTCGTTCCTTCTAATATGGAAAGCCTCTATTATCTCTCGGATATGCTGGCTTTTATGCTTGGATACTACTTTTTTATCCTTAAAAACAGGTAAACAACCTATACATTTTTTCAGTGTAGTGCAATGTGTGAATAGTCCTCACCGTTCAAAGAACGCCTCTGCTCCAGTAGTCGAATGTTAATTCGAATGCTCCTTTGCCCAATACAAACTTGACCGCAGACAAAAGGAATCCCATACACCACACCAACACTACAAGGCACAAAGCCTGACACATGATGTACACCCCAGCTTCTACGTTAATGTATACCTGCCAACCTCCTATCTACCGCACTGCATATCTCTCCCAATTTGTCGGGCGCCGAGAACAGGAGGTTTACACCTAACGGCCTGCTACATTTTTATTCCATTGGACAACACGTACGCCTATGGCATAAAGACAAGTATTTCTTCTTTAACTTCGTTTCTCTACCCGCTACGGATCCAATTTCACCCACATTTTTACATTGTCAACAGCAAGACGCATCGCAGGCTTACTGTACCCGGCCGACGTCAGCCGGACTACTTGTTCAGAAAAGCAGTTCGCATACCGCTAGACACCTCACTTGGGAAAAACGCAGCTTAAGAAAGATACAGCTACGCCGGTCTTAACAATCTTGGAATGCCCTGAATTGAAAGTGAGCATCGGATTCCTGGATCTCGGGCTATACTCCCGACAGAGATGTCTTCCTTCAATAAACAATTTCATGTCCAAGAACTGAATCTGCTTTTGGGGGTGCTCGAACGTCAATTTGAAATGCCGTCTGCTTGCCAAATTGAATAGACCTCTCGCAGATCACTAGAAAAAAATTTGGTATATTTTGCTCTCTGCTGAACAAGCACTTTTCGACGCACCAAAACTATAGAAACGTAGTTATCCACTATTTTATACACATTTTCCTATAACTCGGCCAATATTCAATATATATGCGCTGTCGACGCAGTGCGCCGTTTGAGTTCTTCCGCGTTTACCCTATTGCCCCCATGTGACCATCTTAACTTAAAAATGGCACATTTTATTAGTTACTGACCCTCCCTACTAAACCAGACACCCATGGCATCAGCCCAGGACGATGACACATCCATTTCGGATCCAGCGGCGTACTTCGCTACTACTGTACTCGTGCAGCCTCGTATCATTAACCCGATTTCTTTTGATACATTGGGCGAATTGCTGGTGATGAAGCTTATCGAATTATCGAAATGAGGCTCTATTAAGGCCGTTACCTGGCAGTGGAAAAAATGACGCCTCTAGCCATTAGGATTTGTAATTGGCTGTATTGGCCCATGTGCCGAACATCTCCATATTGCACCTATTTACAGGTTCAACGAAGAATTTTAATGGGTGAAAACGTGACTGGCCTCGCCCGCACTGCTAACTGATCACATACTCAAAACTGCAGTCAGCATATTCGGAGCATGGAGAGAAGCTGGCAATTAAGTCAGGAAAAGGCTCACTACCCGTGTGGTAAATAAATATAATGTCTTTTTCTAAACGAAGAACTCCCGAGAGGGGTGGAAAACAAAATTTGTCTTGCTGCACAACCTGCCAAGAAACGGCAGCAGCGATCACCAGAAAGGTGAGCACGACAGGAAGCAAGTAGCTGCAAAGAATACCCTAGCAAAGCGTCACCCTTTACGGCCGCTTGACTGACAGGTATCCAGATCCCCATGTCTTCTGAGCTATTGATAATGCTGCGCCCTGTCATTTTCCGCAATCGTACGTCAGGCCGTCGAGTTCGACTTTTCAGTTGCAGTGAGAGCTCTATATTTTCCCCTTCCTTATGCAGTCAACGAAAGTGTTTTTTTAAGCAAGGGACATAGACCCTCGCGTTTGGCGCAGCGTAATTTTAGTGCCCCGTATCCTTCGTGTTATTTTTCGGCAAGCTCGGAGGGCGTTTCGTAGCTCTAGAATGGTTTCTATTGGCTATAGTTTTGCAAGTACACAGGCCAGTAACCCATGCGAACTATGTGTTACGTTGTTTTGCTTTATTTCGTCACAGCCTATTTGTTTTGCTTGCTACGGTGTTTAGCATGCTGCGTTGTAATTAGTGATTGCCTTTACATTTGTTGTTCCGAGAGTTTAATAACCGAGGCCTTGCTTCCAAACCTGATTAATGACGTTGCCGCAGCCGAATCATCATTCTGTGACGCCGACCTACACATCTTTGTGTGGGAGATGGTGTTGATTATAATAATTAAAAATAAATTGAATATAAACAGGTTTTTAAGCACATGTGAGAATCTTCACCAAGTATTTGGGTAAATGGCTTTAACAGCGAGTATGGTTGCCTGGACTTCTTTTGTTGTCCAATAGTATCAAAACATTGTCGCTGGCTTTGTCGTTCCTTTTTCTTCTGATGTAATACATTGATTGCAGACTTGATTCTACAACACGTACATACGGCAGCAAGTACCGACAGCCAAGGGACCCTTGGAGACTCTGCGCGACGAAACCAGCGCGTCGGCAGTGGAAAAACCAGAGCTCTGTTTTGACAGATGTTTCCTAAACAGTGTCTCTCTGTTGACTCTCGAAACTATATAACGAGGGTCGCCGAATCGCAACAGTCCAGGTCAATAACGCCAATCAATAAACTGAACAAAAGCCACACAGTGACACCCGTCACTGTACGTGGTCCTTCGCCGTCAAAATATTGTACTACTTGCAAATGGCATCCGAAATTATCAACGAGCAATTATGTTTGCATGCATTAACATCCTTTTAGCCATTGAAGAGCTACCCGAGGTGTACATCGTCTGGGTGCCTGGGAATGAATCAATCGACAATAATTAAATGGTCCACGCTGTGACTCCGGCCCATATACGCCGGGCCATTTCCCGAGAGGGACCGTCGCCGTTCTCTACCCCCATAGAAACATAATCGATTTTAAGTGTACAACACTTTAGGGGATCGCCTTGTCGTTGTAGCATGCTCGCTGGACCCAAGTAGAGCCACACGACGTTCCTTCGTAGCGGCTGAATTATACGCAATTAACAGGCAGCACCGAACGCTCGAGGGGTTATTGTTACTGTGGTAAGTGAAAATGTGGCAGTGCAACGCCGGCACGTGCGTGAGGAAAAACTGGCATAAAAAGAACAGAACTCCCGCTGGTGCAGTTTCAGACAAGGGGCGCTAGAGCATAGTGAAGGCGGGAACTTGAATTACATTGGGTGGTAGCAGTGAGCGGATAGCGCTGCTACAGCCCATTATTGCGAATCACTGCTCTGCGCTCCCGAGATCTTTCACATTGAGTAGAAAGGCTGTAATGTTTTCAATACAGAGACATCCTAGCATACTACAGGCATAGCAGAAAAATATTCCCATCACTTCATTTTGATCTATGAACAAACGAAGCCACCACTTTTAGGACACAGCAGACGAATGCCCATCCACAGTATTCCTTTTTTAGCTATTTCTGTACCACGGCAGGAACTCCGTATCATCAGGTATAGGAGTGCCAACCAATCCTTAACCTACTCCCCATTCTTTCCCCCTCCTATGGCCAGTGGATAGCTCGTCTGACCGACTCAGACCTAGGATCCCACGAAACCTTGGCTAAACGTGTCTTTACGGCAAACCGGAGTATGGGTATACCGGATTAGCGATTCCCTCAACCGGGCGAGTACTGTACCTTCAGCACGTATGCGCATGAAGAAAGATTCATTCTATATCTCTCTCCTAGAGATTCTTCGCCTCTAAGGTCCGTGCTATCTGTCGCTATAGTGCGGCAGTGTCGAAGGAACACGTTTGCTGAAATTCCCGCCTATTTCTCCCACAATGAAAGTCCGTTCGCCGCCCGGCATCACGTGTAGTACTATGGAGTGCAGAAGCGTTATTTCCAGAACACACTAAGGGTGAAGGGATGTGCGCTAGAAAGGGATTTGTGTTCGGCAATGTATTGCACCCGTTATATAGCTTTTAACATTTTACTGTGAAGCTCTTTTACAAATAGCAGTTTTTAGTGTAAGAAGTTAACAATGCCTAGAAATTGCCGGGTTCGCGCTAGAGAGCGCGGGGCTTTCGGCGACCGCTCCGAAGTTAACAAAACCAAGAATATGACTAACACCAGTGTGGGCGTGCGTCGCGACGACCGCGAAGCATCTCAGGCTCATATTTGCCAGGGCGAGCATGCCCACTTAGGGTACAGAGAGAGATAGAGAGAGAGGAAGGGAGAGCGAGAGCAATTATTTTTATTTCTCCAGTAGAGCCTTATGTGTGGGCCTCGCTCCGTGGAAGATGTGTCTAGTCCGGAATGCCTTTACTTCGGCTGGCCGTCCGTGCTCGGGTCACCAACCTAAGCTGAATATTCGGGTCCCGGCTGGCCAGGGAAGCCCTCCACTGCTCGAAGGTTGGGTTGGGAAGGGGGTGCAAGTCTGGAGTTCGTTTGCACTCCCATATGTTGTGGTAGAGGGTGCCAGGCTGGGGACAGTAAGCGAAAGGGAAGGTTGTTGGGTGGTGAAGGTGGGAGGGAGGCGGGTGGGATGTGGGTACGTATTTGTCTACAGACGCCGCCAAGTTGTAGCGTCCTCTCTGGAGAGGCGCCAGTGTGGTGGTGGGAGGCTGCGGCGAGTTTGCTTGTAATGGGAGGGAATCTCTGTGTAGCCGTTAAGTAGGTGGGGTTTATCTTGAGGGGGTAGACATTGGCCACCGTCGGCAATGGCTCGGTGTATCAAATCGCAAGCCGCGGCATGAGTCGCTTCATTGCCGGGGATGGCAGCATGTCCAGGGGAGCCCAGACGGTGAAGATATCAGGGGTTGTCGAGCAGTTTTGTGGGATTAGTAGGGCTGATAATGAAATTCAGGCAATCTGGTAGTTTCGGCAGGCTGTCTGTGAATCGGTGAGGATAGTAACTGCTTGAGGGCGGGAAGTGGCGGCCAGAGCAATGGCTATTTCTTCAGTGACATCGGTTGAGGTTGCTGTAGTTGTAGCGGCATTGATGCAGTGGCCAGTATGTGTCACTACACAGGCTACGTGGCCGGCGCGCGCAAGGTAGGGGGTAGCATCGGTGTACAGGGCGCTGGGGTCGTTTCCGTATCGCGCAGTAAGGGCTCGAGCCCGAGAAGCCCGTTTGCCAATGTGGAAGTTGGTGTGCATATTTCCAGAGATTGGAGACGCTCGGATGCAATCTCGCCGGGCTAGAGGGATGCGTTTTTGTTGTTCTCTGGGGGGTGTTGGGCGGTGTCCTAATGCTTTAAGGACTTGCCGACCGGTGG
Source organism: Haemaphysalis longicornis (assembly GCF_048455015.1). NCBI lineage: Eukaryota > Metazoa > Arthropoda > Arachnida > Ixodida > Ixodidae > Haemaphysalis > Haemaphysalis longicornis. The sequence continues at coordinate 160,798,351 of NW_027526335.1, forward strand.
GAGTTAATTGCAGGTGCCGTAATTGAGCTGGATGATGGGCTCCTTGCACCTCTTCCCACGTGTTGTGGGCTCCTAAAGCAAGTAGTTTTTGTGTCGCAGTGGCCGTGGGGAGGCCAAGCGTAGTTTTGTACGCTTGCCGAATCATCATGTTGAGTGCAGCCTTTTCTGTTGTTTTGAGAGCGAGGTATGGGGTTCCGTGGGTGATGCGGCTAATAAGCAAAGCTTGCACTATCTGTAGGGTATCGTGCTCTTTAAGGCCTCGACGGTGGTGGGAGAGGCGTTGCAGAAGGTGCATCAATTGTGACAGTGTTTTATGTAGAGGGGAAATTGTGTGCAGTCCAGAGCCGTTTTTGGGTATTGTGAGACCCATCACCCTTGGCCGAGATTGCGGCGACCGACCAGCAGTTAAAGAAACAATGATAATGCCAAGCTCTCGTGTGTGGGGGTCTGGCAGTGACCACCCGGCGTTATCTGCCCAGGTTTTCAAGCCAAGAATACTTACTTGGGCAGATTGGCCAAGATAGTAAAACAAATGTTGCAGAGACATCTACGATGGGATACTAAATCTAAACCGTGATAGCGATACTTAGACGCCCACAGAACGTTTTCGTGCGCAGTTGCTGCATTTCCTACCTGTGCTTCACGAGCACTAGAGCTCACCGAAGAAAGACTAGCAGCGAGGTTTTTTTATCACAGTGGTTCATGAAAGACAAGGACTCTCAGCACTGTTGTTGCTTACAGTTTTAGCCTCAGGTTGCGGATTCAAGGTGCTGGTCAGTTTGAGCGAGACAGGCGTAAGTGCGAGTGTTTCAATGCGTTTATTCTGTGCTGTTGGTCCCGCTAAGCAATTTCGCTTTTTGGGAAAAGAGAGATAGGCCGTAAGTGTTCTGAAAGAAATAGTAGGGATTTAGGAAATTGATTAAAGAGATAGAAAGGCGCTGAAGGGTGATATATGAAGTCTAGGGCATGAGATACAGCAGCTTCTTCCCTCGCCTTTTAAATGAGGTCTCGCTCATCTTGAGGTGAGGAGCTGTTCAAAGCTGCCTCCATGTCTCGAAGAAGTGGTTTATGTTGTGTTTAATTTGTTCTCCCCTGACCATACCCTTGGCCATGGCTAGGTTGCGTGCTAGAGGGGGGATGTTTATTCACACATAGCGAAGTTTTAAGTTAATGTGTGATCGTCACACTCAACACGTTCGCCTACATAGAATTGAAGATACTTGTGCGGGTTGTTCGTACGCAAACTTTGTGATTCTTCGGCACTTTAACCTAGTTCATGGTTACCCTAGTTTACCGTAGTTTTAACCTAGAGAGTACTGTGGTAGTCATGGTGGCAGGCAGCATGGTTCGTGTGCCTTTCGCTCACCGCGTCATTCTCTTCCAGACCATTGTGTCGGGGTGTTAAGTTGACGTTGTGAGTTTTCTGCATTGTGGATGGGAGTATCTTACCAAATTCCTTGCGTATTCTGCCTGCAGAAAAATATATATTGACCTTCCAGAGTATGAAATGATGCTTACGTTTCTTTTCAAAACTTTCGCTTGTCAGACTGCCCAGAGGATATCTGTACCTACTGTTTTTTTTGGTTTGCGCATGTAGGATGGACATGCAGTGACAAAGATTGGCAAAGAAATCAATTACGACAATTGTGTTCTCACGCTTTCGTACATTCTGGGGTCGGTGTTCACTGTCGCCTCATGATTTTGGAACTTCCTTAGAATGAACTCGATCAGCCGTATCGCATCTTCTGAGTGCTCGTGCGGAGTCATTGGACCGGTTCCATGTTCATCAAGGCGTGCACTACTTTCTCCTGAAAGGAAAGGAGGTGTAATGGTGCCTGCTTTTTTTACGGTGGCCCCTTTTGTTTTTGTATTTCCAGCCCCCTCTCCAGATGATAAAAGGCTCCAGATGATAAAAGAAACTTTTTCAGCAAGCGAACTCGGGCATCCGTGCATTCCGACCCCCAGAGTTCACAGTGAGCATTAAGGTCGCCTACTAGTAGAAAACGTTCCGGAAGCTCGCCAATGAGGTATTCGAATTCTGAACTTGACAGGTGGTAGTCAGGAGGAATGTATAAGCAGCGGACTGCAACTAACCTATTAAACATTATTGCCCGGACAGCCACTGCTTCGAGTGGAGTAAGTAGCTGAAGAGATAGACAGGGAACAGATTTTTTCACGACAATTGCTACACCACCACACGAGTGAGTGCAGCTGTCTCTGTCTTTCCTAATACTGTGTATTGAATGAGGAAGTGGTTTTTTGGGGGTTTAAGTGTGTTTCTTGTAGGTACATGATATTTCGCTGGCGTTTGTGAAGGATTTCATAGACGTCATCGAGGTTTCTCATTAGGGCCCTACAAATCCATTGGACAATGTTGTGAACTGCCTAAAAGTCCACAAAGAAAATTGATGCTGCTATTATATTAGTTCCATTATTCAAGGGGTCTTTTATGTGCGTCTTATGTGTAAAATTATTGCGCGGAAAGCCACTGCTTCTAGGGGAGTAAGTAGCTGAAGAAATTGACAGGGAACAGATTTTTTCACGACAATCAGTACACCACCAGACGAGTGAGTGCAGCTATCTCTGTCTTTCCTAAATACCACGTATTGAGGGAGGAAGTTGGTTTGTTGTGGGTTTAAATGTGTTTCTTGTAGGTACATGATACTTCGCTGGTGTTTGTGAAGAATTTCATACACGTCATTGAGGTTTCTCATTAGGCATCTTTTTGGCGCTCGCCAGAATGCCGTCTCTCCTTGGACGTCTGTGATGCCCGTGAGGATGGCGTTAAATTCATTGCATCATCTGATGCCCTTGGAGTTGCCATTGGGTCACGTTCCTTCGCACGGACGCCCCCAAAGACGCTTGGTGGCCGACGCCCATGTGCAGGCTGCGGCGAGGCGGATGACGCTGCGGCAGCCGCAGCTCCCATGTCAGGGTTCGCAGTACCCCCAGAGCCACAGAGGGGCATTGCAACAGGTACAGGAGGGGCGACACCACCCCCGAGTGTGTTTGTCGCCACTGTGACTGCAGAGTCCGCAGGCACCGTGGCGGCGTGGGCTGCCGAGGGCAGCACGGGGGGAGGTTGTTACGGGGCCAAGTCAGCAGTGCTCTACTGGGTTTCCACCGAAACCTGACGCCGTCCCACCCCCCGGCGAGCAGCATCGGCGTAGCTTCCTGATCCTGAAGGAAGCATTGCGTGTCTTTTCCGGGTCTCTGGGTAAGAGATGTTTTCAGTTACTTTGATATTTATTATTTCCTTCTCGTCTTTGAGCTTCTGACATGACCGACAGTAGGCGGCGTGAGGGCCATCAGCGCTACAACATTTGAACTGTGCGGTGTGGCTATCGTCCGTCTTGTGATCGTGCTCTGAGCATCTTGCACATTGTTAATACCATTCCCGTACCGTTCACACTTAATAAAAGCAGCGTCGCGGATTTGGGATGTATGGTCTCGTCTGGCAGTGGAGGAAACCTGCTTTTACGGACTCCATGGTAGGGTGCTACGGTCAGGACTATATGTTTCGTTCTTATCTCGTTTACATTGCGCCTAATTGTGATACGTCTGACTGCCGTAACACCTTGCTCACGCAGGCCTTCGAGGATATCAGCATCACTTTCATTGAGAAGCTCAACTGACGAGATAACTCCTTGGCAGCTATTGAGAGTATGATGGGGTATCAAAGTGATCCGTAGATCTCCAAGGTTTCTTTGCTTTAGTAAGTTACAAGGCTGTTCGTTACTCTTGAATTTATTCAGCATGTCACCAGTGGTTAGCTTTTTTGCCTCGTAGTTTTTTCCAACAACACTTCCACAAATTACGCGATCAGGAACACGGACTTGGTGGTGATTGGTGTTTGTTTGTCCGCTGATTGCTGGACCAACAATCGTGGGAAGTTCTCCGGGTTTGCGAACACAAGGTTTTAAACTGGCTTGAAGATGGCTTCGGTGCGGGTCCTCTTTGGGACTGATCAGGTTTAGAAAACGGTTTAGGAAATACCATGCGAAATAGTATAGAGCAGGTAACAGGGGTGCTTTCTTCTCTAGCCTTACCCTGATAACTATAGAGGTCCCGGAGCTCCCCGCCCGCTAAACCGACAGGGAGCCCATCGGCCAGAGCTTGACCAAGGCGCCGACGGCCACCATTAGAGCCTTCTATCCCTCCGCCTTTCTACTCAATGCCACGGTTGGGCACAGCGTCAGTGTGGGGGCTCGGGGTCCGTAGTGTCGCCAGTACCTTCACCAAGAATGCTCAAGGTGCCCGGTGCGGGGTGTTGTGATAAATGATCTGCTTCTTTACGTTGGACTACGTTGTTGTGCTAAGCCCTGCTTAGCACAACGACGGACCCATTTTAAGCGGAAATTATTACACTTTGAAGCACTTTGACTATAGCTCTAGTTCTTTGCATTACGCGCCCTTTCATGCAAAGCAAGATTGCTGAGACGTCTTGATGTTAGAACGACAAATAAGCTGAATGATGCACCGAGCACAGGTAAGCCTTCTTCTGCAGGAGCAGAAAACAATGCATAAAGTATATTACAACAAATATACACAGACATAATACAAACACTATCCCACTTATACAATAAAATATGGTTTTCGGTGCGCCATCCAAGAAGATCTTGGAAGGAAGCTATAGCACTTGTTTCCCCGAAGAAGGGGTATATGCATCGAAGGCGAGAAGTTATTGTATAATCGCCCCGAAAAGCTTCTTCTGCAAACGGCTCCTGAAAACGGTCAAATAGAGACCCGTATTTATTGTAGCATATTCAGGTCTTATCGAGTACAGCCAGGCAGGCTTTGGGGTGGCACAGTTGGCAAATGATCACTTGTAGCCCTGGAAGCACACATTCAAGACGCCTTTACATTTAAGCTGTTTACTTTACGGTATGTTTCATGTCGAAAAGCCTGTGACAACTTTTGTCGTAACGGTTCCGCGATAGGCCATAAGTCTTTCGGTGTATCGGGCGACATGCCGAAACGTCTTGGCAGATACATGTAAAAGAGAACGTTTCTTGTCAATGATGGCTCGAATGTTCAGTGTTCCTGTGCAAGGAAATGTCATTCCTTAAACTAGAGTTCTAATCTGGACTATATTTAGTCAAGCTAAAGACACCAGGCAAGGTATTGTCGCCATGGGTGTATTATTCAGTGTGCGTGGAAGGAAGAACATCTATAAATAAACACGATGACAGCCTTTAGAGCCCGAGTTGCCTGCCGATACAACAAATATTATGACAACGTGAAGGTGTCACTCCTGTAAACAAAAAATGAACAGTCGCGCGAAAAAGAATTTTTACACCTCAGTGGATTTTCTATAGAACAATAGAACGTTTGACAGCCATGTTTAAACATACCTTATCTACAAACTGTGATATATAAATATTTCGTAGTGGCGTTTTCTTGCAATGCCCAACAGCATTTCTAAATACTTGAAATGCTTTTTCTAGTATCCTCAGCTCCAAGCTTTCGTTTCTCATTGTTCCTTCCCCCGGGGCACTTGCTTGTGTAATATTTTCTACGTCCCCCTAGACAAAGTTTCCTCAGTTCTCTTTGAATAAAAAATACATCCTCTCATCTTGACAACATTTCTCTGCATCATTTAAAACTTGTTGCTCGCAATATTATAGGACCCTTAGCAATATCAGTGAAGTGCTATTTGAGCGGAGTTTTTTTGTAAGAATATAAAGGCAGGTAACATTTTTCTGATCTTCAAGGCCAGGAAGAAAATATAGTTAGATCTTATCGACTCATTTCCACTCTTCTCATATGAGCAAATTGTTTGGAGAATTATTCATTGATTGCTTAAGTCTATTGCTAGCAAGGGGCCCAGCCGAGCGAATGTGTTCACGTGAGGTCTATTTTTCCTGTTATTTACGGCAACACGCTCAACATACTAAGCTAAACCTATCACGGGATGTGTTCAAAGGTCCCCGCACAGAGAAACACCAATAACTAGGGGTGATGACAACAGTTTCCCCTTTTAGAGACGGCTTTACGGTCCTAGGCTGGATTTAGCGCTAACCCTAACTGCGGCTTCGGAGCACCGCGGTGTAATGACGGTAGCGACGTAGGCTTAGCCGCACACTCCATCTCTGACATTCATCCAGTCTTAAAGAGGCCTCAACCCTAGGACCGGAAGAGCGTCACAGACGGCATCAAAGTGGCAGATCATCCAATCTCACCTAAAGAATTCACGTAGGAAGCTGGCTCGATTAGCAATCCACCACCGACGGGGTGCTAGCGCCCTTGCCAAGCTTAGCCTAACGTGAGAACATTCCCTCAAGCAAGGCGTCATCTGCTCCTGCGAGCCATCTGGGAAGCCACGCGCCCGAGATCCCCGACGTAGGCAGAATCGGGCGCGGCGTCATCCGCATTTGCATCCGCATCCGCATTTGCAAAGACTTCAGGAATGGGCTTCGGCGAAGAATGGGTCTCGACGTAACCAAGGCCAGCCACGTGGGACTTCGTGACCGGGTTCTCTGTGCTGCCGGCCTTACGTACCGATGAGGCCGCAGACGATCTTCTCGCAACACTTCGAAGACAAAGATCATCGTTCTGAGCACGCTAAGCATGCAAAGTGCTGAAACATACTATGTCGCGAAGAAACTCCTCATTAGAGTAAAGGTGTAGGAGGTCACCGCGTATTCAATTCACCAAACAAGGAGGAGTATAACTTCGCTCTTTTTAAAGTAGCACCTTCCCCACAGCAGGCTCCAGCTGAAATCATTCCCCACCTAATACTTACCACCAAATATCGTTTGTCCAACATTAGGAGCACTGTACTACGTAGTGAAGGATGCCCGAACACCCGAGACCCTTCGCACGGACGGGCGGCGACACAGAGGGACTACAGAATGGAGGACACCCCACACTGCTCAGCGGTGACCACACTTACTATGGATGATGAAAACATCTTTTTTATTTTACTAGGTGTGGCAGTTTTAAAGCAATATTGCGGGACACCCACATTCGCAAGTCATAAATGGTGAGTCAAATTTACGTCGAAATAAGTAAATACAAGATAAACTGTAAACGTAACATGGTTTTCGTGGGAAAATTCACTGGATGCAGGAGGAGTATATATGTGCAATTTGGAAGGGCCGTTATGCAACAGAACATTTAGAATTAGTGGACCCGCTTTATTTTTCCTCTAACTACTAAAAATTTACCGCAGTAGCTAAAGCATTGCGCTGTTTATTGGACGTCATGTATTTCATTCTTGCTTGCGGTTCCCCTGTTTTTACGTACGCGGAAAATAAAAGTACCGGTATCAGCGACATTTCTTTAAACGTAGAAGTATTGTTTTGCTCTTGGCTACAGTCTGGGGCGCATCACAGCTAATGTCTACATCCAGAGAGTAAAGGCTCAGTTAAACTTGCCAGTCTCAAAACAAGTGTAATTAGAGCAAGACAGAAAGGCCCTGCCATGTTCGTAAAGATTTTTTTCTCTACACGGAACTATAAAAGGTGGTTTTATATAAAGCAGACCATTTTTACTGGCAAGCAAGCTTTTTAAGTCGGATTAGTCAAATAAATATACTATGGGTGATGCCATGGCGGGATTTTAATTGTGCATGTTCAAGGCGATGAAATTAAAATAATGAAGATCCAAACAACTACAGTGTCTTTGGTTAAACGTAGCCACGGGGGTATGTAAGTAGTGATGTTTATTAATTTATCTAAAAATTATAACCAACCGCACTCACTCGGAACTATTACATAGGGGGTGGAATAAATTGAAAAATAAACGCTGCAAACAAAGCAAAGAAACTCTATGGCAAACAAGGGAATACAAGTATGTTTAAAGCAAGGCAAACCAAACAACAAGAAAAGGTGAAAAAGAAAGAGATTCACACCTAAGAATACACTTTTTAGTGAAGTGTAAGTATTGCTAGTGCATATTAGTTCTTGAAACGTGGTTGGATTGGTTACAGCAGCCAAATAAGATGGCAGGGCATTCCAATCAACAATTTTGCGAGGCATCACTGATTGCGAATAGCTTACAAGCGTAGCGTTTTACACGAATCACCTTTACGACATTGTAACATCAGGAAAAATGACCGGTGACAAAGAAATGAAGCCAGTTTGAAGTTGAGTGATAATACAGTTTATGAAACATTCATAAACCTGCTAGTTTACGCCGATTTGACAGGATTGCTACCATGCGCGACGTTTGAGAGCCGTGACGCTGGTATGGCGTGAGCAATGAAGTAATATGCAGTATACAACTTACCGCACAAGCCATTCAGTAGTTCTTCAATCGCAAATACGAGAGTTGAAGCAGCAATGAAACAGGACATTGCTAGAACAGTCTTCATGCTGAAAATTTTCCTTTTTGAGGTCGTCGTATTCACTAGCGCTATTTTCTTCTGGTCGAAAGAATTCCCGCGTATTTCTACTTCCCAAAACAATACCATCACCCATACTACGCCGATATGACATTTTGTCGAATACCAAGCACTTTATCCAAGAATATTTTGTCAAAGTTCTATTGTTTTTCAACTAAAATTTCAGAAATACTCCCCTCAGAAAGTTTCTAAAATTTTACCATGCTATGCATTGTGTAAGGAACAGCATGTCATGACCCAGAAGATTTATGTCCGGACTCTCTTTTAAAGTAAGAGACATTTATATTTTTCTTCTACCTTCGAACTTATGCTATATTTATATTTTTTACAAATATAGGGCGGCTTTTGTTTCATTGACACGTACTGTAACACAAGAGTGACAGACACCCGCCACTTCGTGCATGGATGCCTCGGGACTATTCTTTACTTCCTTCCTATGCGTGCCCGCTGTACCTGAATTCTAGCGCCAAACGACCTATTCTCGTTGACCTGCCGCCCAGGCGGTCTGCTATTTCGTGCGGGAGATTTAAGATATTCCCGACCCCAGGCTGGCCGCATGGGCTTCCGAGGGGCACATCCCGTAAACTGCACACCGGTATCCTGGCCACGTTAAAGCCCCAGTCGGAAATACCTGCTTCTTCTATTTCCTCCCGGCAATGCTTCTATGATGAGCCCGAGCTTGCACATAAGAGCGGGCACATTATCGTCCTGCTCGATATTAACGCCACCTATTTGCAGCAGGGCTGGAACTGCTGCTAAAGAGTGTTGACCAGAGCGAAGAAAAAGGAAGTACTCTTTCCCAAAGCTTTCGTAGGTGGCGTACGCATTCTTCTGGATGTCTGTCTCGTCGTCTAAGATCCTTGGCTGTGATGGTCTGCAAGAGTTGATTAGTTGTTGGCAGCAGACATACAAGAAGTTTTCCAACGAGGAAATGTGTGGAAGTCAATCCTAGTAGGCCCGCATAGTCCTCATCCAGGTGGGCAAGAGGACGGCAATTGACCGCGGCTTCAAGCTGGAGCAGTACAATAACTCTTTGTAGTTGATGATGCTCCGTCCCAACCGGCTTTTGACTGCTTCTTTGATTGGACGAGTCACTCGGTCCCGAACACCTCCCTACCACAGGATCGCTCCTGGATGATCTTTCAATGTGCGCTGGGAGTTTCCGTAATTGGGAACGTCGTCAGATTAGTGAAGAAGCACTAGCCTTTTTTGCAGCTCTGGAAGGCCGGTTTGTTGTCTGAATACGCTGTCTCTGTAGTCCCGCACCTAGCAGTAAAGCCTGGAAAAGCAAGAACGAACCCTGTAGCTGTTATATCTGACGTAACACTAGGCGAACCACCCGACTCACTGCACATAAAAATGTACACCCTTGATTAACTAGGCGGCCTTGTGCGGCAATAAAGCATTCTACAAAAGTCCACTCCTACGAATTCAAAGGGACTTGTCTCCTTTTCGCTTTGCCTTTTTAAAAAGCAACAGCAGCTAACTCTAACCATACCTGTCCCAAGCGGCAGGTCAAACAGCTAAACATACGTCTGTCAGGGCATCGTACCCTTGAAATCGAAAATCGGGAACGAACATCGACAAAGGTAGCCTGAATACCGCTACGCAACAGGCGAACATGTCTTGGCTGTAACAAAAGGTCTGTTACCTTGTTGCCACTGGGGATTAAAATGTGGGGCTTCCTTTCTTCAGGGCCGCCAAATTGATGCAGCCGGCCACCGACGCGAAACGAACCTTGGTCGTCAAGGTGTGATGTAACGTTAGGATGGTGGAATGTCACTAAAGTGGCTTTCCTTCAGGGGAATAATATTTATAACAATAATAATGATCTTTATTTCAGGGAAAAGTACACCTCACATTCCAGCCCACTGCACGGAGCGCATGCCTATGCCCTTCAGGAAATATGCAAATATAAAGAAGAATAGGGCATTTCCTCTAGTAGAACAGTTACTATGCCACAAATACGGACAGAACAAAATTTTTTTAACTTATTGTAACCGAAGACATATACAGTGCAATCTTAAATACTCAACTGATAAAATATGAACAGGAGCATGTGAAGTGTGCGGGTGTCTATCTAAATAATAAAAGAATTTTAGTTGCCGTAAGCGCAGGAACAATTTGATTTTTTAAACTATGAATGGCACCGTTCACTTCAAGTTTATAAAAAAAAGGTACATAGCACGATCGCGTTCGTTTGCCATAATTGGTAAAAACGCAAGGAAATATATATTTTTGAATATGGCGCAAAGTTCTTAGTTTTTTGTTGTCCATTTTATGTATTTGAAAAATGTTGTTCGCAGAGCACATCAAAGGCCAACTGTTTGTCGACAAGCAGCATGTCTAGTTGATGTATTATTAAATCTATGTCCTCCCCTTATGAGTGCTCCATATAAAATGCTGCGAGATATTCTTTTTATTATACGGTTTATTATGTTCATGCGGTATTGTGAGGCATCACCGTACATATTTAACCCGTATCGTAATATTGATTCTCCCACTGATTTGTACACCACTTCTCTGATTGAGTGATCTGAAGTAAGCTATAGGGAATAACGGTAACTGTACACTACCCGTGAGCGCTTCGCCACTTAAAACCAGCATGTCTAGTTGATGCATTATTAAATCTATGTCCTCTCCTTGTGAGTGTTCCATATGAAATGCTGCGAGATATTCTTTTTATTATACGGTTTATTATGTTCATCCGGTATTGTGAGGCATCACCGTACATAGTTAACCCGTATCGTATTATTGATTCTCCCACTGATTTGTACACCACTTCTCTGATTGAGTGATCTTAAGTAAGCTATAGGGAATAACGGTAACTGTACACTACCCGTGAGCGCTTCGCCACTTCTTGAATGTGCGTGTCCCAAGCTAGTGTTTCATCGAATAATAAACCTAAATACTTAACAGTACTTGATCGTGGCACAGTTCGCCAGAAGCACTAGCGGCAGCCGCTGTCGGGTCGATAAATAGGCATAGATAGTGTGAGACGCTTATGTGGTTTATGAAAGCAAACTAGGGTCGTTTTTTATTCAATAATAAAATCCGATTAGAAACGAACAATCGAGCAAATAGCATATAACAGTCTGGTAAAGTCTTGCTGCTTCATCATTCCAGTTACTCGGGAAGGCTAGGATCGTGTCGTCCGCGTACATATAAAGTTTGGATTTTAGTGGTTCGTTCGCAAAGTCGTTAACATGAATATTAAACGAAAGAGGCCCTAGCACAGAACCCTGTGAAACACCAAAATTGACTGCCCTGTTTTCGCCTAAAGAAACACCTACTTTTACACAATGTGCCCGATAAAAAAAATTTAAAAGAACGACCAATATGTGCCTTTGAATACAATATCATACGATTTGTACAACAATTGATGGTCAGCGGTATCGAACGCCTTTTGTAAATCAACAAATAACGAAAGAACAACATTAATATTGTCCAGTTCATGGCAGATAAAGTGACAGATAGTGTGCTCGTGCTTATTCTACTGCGGAAACCGAACCGGGCAGGATTTAGTAAGTTATATATTGTGCGGAAAGAATTCCTGTTTTTATGCACAATTTTTTCATGATGCATGTTATACATGAAAGTATTGCAATTGGCCGGTTGTTACAGTAATCTTTGTTGGTTCATTTTTTGTGCAGTGTCCTCACCATGCTTACTTTCATCGAATCCGCTAATTTACCCGTTAAAAAGGTTTCGCGGATAATAAAGACTAGAAACTTTAACAGTTTTTCAAAATTGCGAATATTATCTGTTATTCTGATTGATTGATTTAAGGGTTTAACGCCCCGACGCAACGCAGGCGATGAGGCGCACCGTAGTGGAGGGCTCCGGATTAATTTTGGCCACCTGGGTGTCTTTAACGTGCGCCGAAATCTCGTACACACGGGCGTTTTTGCTTTTCGCCTCCATCAGAAAAGCGGCCACCGCGGCCGCGAATCGAACCCGCGTGCTCGTGCTCAGCAGCGGAACGCCTTAGCCACTGAGCCACCGCGGCGGGTATCTGTTATTCTGATTTTATCGATTCTTTGCGATTTCTTTATGCGCGTCGTTTTAATTACATCCCAAAGCTCAAATTAATTTGTACTAGGCATGAAAGCTGAATGTACATTTTGAGCACAACTGTGGATATGAGATTCTTGCGACCTATCGATACTTGGTAGCAACACTTTTTGAGAGAAAGGCAGCGCGCTGTAAGAGCCGCTGCCAGTACAGCTCAGCTTCCTGCACTTTAGATGCCGTCCGCGGCTTGGAGATGGAAGTTACGTTCGGTTAAGCATTTCCACGAAATCTGCTATTAACGCAGAGCCTCTGAAAACCCCTCGGAGGGGCTGTGCTTCTCGATGTCAAGGATTGGTTGAGGAAGAATTTCCGTGTAGCTGTAGCGTGCACACTGATGCTAGTTCACTGCAGACAGTGTCCGGAGCCGAGGGAGGAGACAAGCTTTCAGGCCAGCTTTCTAGTGGTTTGGCAAAACACGGCAGTCTCTTCAACACATACTCTTCTGCATTTTGCCCAGAGTCAAACACTTCACGTGTGAGTAGGTCGGCAGGGTTCTAGGCGTTCACGCACCGCCGCAAAGAGAATCCTTGTGTGAATTGCTTTATCTCTAAAGAGTGGTTTCTTAAAAACGTTTCCCAGCCATTGCTGAATCAGTTTATAAAACGGCTTGCAGTTGAAAAATTCTTGGATTTGGCTTATGTGTTTCCATATTCTAGCTGCTAAACGTTATTCTAGAAGTGCCAGTCTTTCTAATGAGAGTCTCTAAAGAGGGCGATACGGCACTTGCTCAAGATGCCTTTATCGAGTCCAACTTAGCTGTTACTTAAGCCTAGGGACTGGCGACGGCGATGAAGTGACCGTCTACCCCAGCGTTGTTATTTGGCACAGGAGATGTGGCTCCTTGTTTCTAGGAAGAGAAGGTAAAGAAGAGAGTTCGCTCTCATGTGGAAAGGCGATATCCACCCTTGTCATGCGCCACTCTACGATTTTTGGAACTGGATTTTCAGGAGTAGGCAGTTGATCAATCATCAAAAAGCATATGGCGTCCAATGCTTCTCGCCTAATGCTGACTATAAAGAAGGCCTTTCTAATGTGCGCTGTCAAAACTATTCTGTAACACATGAACCGCAAGAGAAGCTGTAAAAGGTCATGCCCAAGCTGATGGCTCGCCATGGTTGTAAAAGAACACATCACATACGACACGAAACTTTGTTGTTAGAGCTCGTTTTCGGACAACTTCATGATGTGGAACGTGATACGTGGTTTTCCCAGGGACTTCAGACGACAGGACTGGTTATGCATGGCCCCTCTTCAAATTCTGGCTGATAACAGTTATATTTCATCAGAAGTTAGGTTGCCGTGTAAAGGGTTGGAGCTGGCATTGAAATCCGGTATCAGCAACGTGCCCGTTCGTGCTAGTCGAGAGTTGTGGGAACTTATCATTACCGAAATGACGTAATGGCCTTCCTCCCAGTGGGCAGTGCTCCGAAATACGCAAAGCGCCGCCTCATCATACCGGCTGTTCCCTCGAGGCATATCTCTCGAACCTCCGGAGTGTCGACGTTTATTTCCTTTGGATTGAAACGACTGGAGAGCCCAGCGTTCAATATCCGGCAGTCGTACGGACGCGTACGCTTGGAGTCGCCGAACGTTACTACCGTAAGGTCCTCGGCGCCTGTTGAAGGGAGACATATCTTTTACGCCATTCACTGTGTACAAACGTTCGCTGAATTTCGGTGTCAAAAAGAAAGCTGGCCATGATGCGCCAGCGTTCCCCGTTGCCCATAACGTGGCAGTTTGTAGCGGGACGATGTGAATTTGCACTAGCAGAAACGGTCGTGACCGGGTTTTCCTTAAGCGCTGCCACTTGTTGACCTATGCTCCCAAAAGGTGAAAATCGTGCTGTAACTATCTTTTCGTTGTGATCTAGCGCACTGGCGATTTCACGCTCAACTTTTTGGCCATCGAAAAATTCAGCCATCTTCTCGTCCAGCTTGCTGAAGGCGGCATCCCTCTCCTTGAGACTGTCGATTGCTATTTGGAAGTCAGAAGCGGCCGGTTGAGTCCACTTCCAAAGCTCGTTGGTAGAAACCAAAAGGCGATTCGTGGCTCGGCGAAGAACACCTGGACGTCATCGCAGCTTTTCCTTGGTCGCTGTGGGCAGTTATCCGTCTCCATCCCGGGTTCCGGGTTTTGCACCGGAAAACGACTACGTAACGCAAGAGAGAGCAACACCGCAGCTTCGTGTATGAACCAATCGAGACTAATCATGATTTTCTTTCTGTGCGGGCTTATTGCGCCCGCACTCTAGTGCAAGCAACCTCTTCTTTTAAAGCAAAGCTTTTTAACTCTACCCCTCAAGGGTTCTTTCGCGACCGTTGGTGTCACCAGAAAACTCCAGCGAACAAATAAAAGAATTTACTGGCACCGCCGGGAATCGAACCTGGAACTAATGGACTAACAAAGGGAGAGCCCGTTGTCTTACCGATTTAGCTACGAGCTCACGCGAAGACGGGGACGACCGGTGGTGTACTCACCACGCACATCTGCGGGTTTACCACCGTCGTTCTCACTGAATGCCACGTGAAAACGTCACGCGATCACTCACGCCCGTCTAGCGGCCCGGTGCACACCTTGCTCATGTGGTAAGATTATACAAATTAAAGGAAGCTCGCACCAATGCACGGAATCTCACTTCTAGTACGCCAATGTGCTAAAGCCTGTGGCCTCCAGTGTTCACGTAAAAAATCACAGCTCCTTGTCGTCAGCCCTCACGCCAAATTAAGAAATACATTCAAATACTCCTTCATGGCCAGGCCATCACTCCAAGCAACAGCATCAAGATCCTCGGCCTACATCTCGAGGCTAACACCAAGTGTGACGTCTCCTTGCAGCGCCTCAAAAACAGCATTATCAAATCATACACATGATCAGGCGAGTTACCACCAAGAAGTGAGGCCTAAAGGAATCCGGTACCTTTCGATTAATTGAAGCTTTTCTCCTCTTGAGAGACACGTCAACCCCCTGTCTTCTTCTCGACAAGGAAGACATAGAGATGCTTTATATAATGATTAGAAAGGCGGTCGAGCAGGCCATTGGTCTTCTCATGAGTGCGTCCACACAGAGGCTGCTTAGCACGGGGCTCCACAACACGGTGGAGGAGCTGATAGAAGACCATCTTTCTGACCAGAAGGTCCGACTCAGGACTGCGGTGGGTACCCGCATGCTTCACCAGATTGGCTTTGCAGCCCAGAATGTCACTCCGCTTGACGTACTCCCAGACTCTTGGCGACTAAAACTAAAGATGTTCCCTTTGCTTAGAAATATGAACCCCTTACATGACGAGGGTTACCGAAAAGCACGGGCTCAAGCGCTAAACACCACCCTGGGTAGGGATAATGCAGTTATCTACACAGACGTCTCCAAACATCGAGGGCAACAATACGCCATCATCGTGGCTGCCTCCAGAACCAACCTCCTTGCGTGTACCTCGCTTAGGACCCAAGAAATGACAGCAGCAGAAGAGGCAGCCATCACCTTGGCTCTCAATCAACCAGGGCTTCGGAGGGTAGTCACCGATTCCCAGCAAGCCTACTGGAATTACCAGTCGGGTTGGGTGCCCTGACCTGCCCTGCGCGTGCTAAAAAACCACTCCCTAAACGGTTCCATTCAGCTCATCTGGACACCCGCTTACGCTTCAATGAAGGGCAACAAATATGCCCACCCAACAAGCCTGCACTTTTACCCCCCGTGCTTTGGAGCTGTAAGATGACAGTCACCCGCTTGTCTTGTTCAGACTGATAACCCAGCATTATCGCCTTCTGAGACAGACCGTACCTTCGCCTTACCCAGGCCTTTAGAGAGAACATCAAACTACCCTCCGGCTCATACAATCCGGGCTCCTTCCCACAGCCTACGCGTCTTCACTTAATGCATCCGAATCGCAACGGCACTGAATTTAAATTTTGCTCAGTAGTAGGAACACTCCGCCCCTTAATCGGGGTGTGCGACTTTAGCCCTGAGCACCCTCCTCTCTTTTCGTCAACTACCCAACAAGAGCAATGGGAGATGCTGCTGTCCATTCCCACTCTACCTACCCAGCTTCAGCGAGTGGACAGAGCACAGGCCGCGCGGACTGCATATGGGCCCCACAGAAGAAGGAATCACTTCCCAGGGCTGCACTCTGGGCCGTTTAGAAATCTGAACAGAAGTATTTCTTCCTCCTCCTTTTCCTTCTCTGCCGCAAATCTCGTCGCCTCAGTCCGCGGAGCAGAGACGGAGAAGTCAGATCGTCTAACACCGGGTTGGAGCTTACTTTAATTTTATAAAAACAGTTTCCACTCTAGTGCTACACCAATAAAACTCAACCAAACACCGTTCATGCATCATGCATTAATTTAACCTTACCAAGAATATCTCTTTGAAGTAATAAGTGGTGTGTTTAAGTGTATTTCACTTTTCTCTGGTTTTACTATTTGTAGAGCGATGTGAGTGAATTTAAGGAACGTCGCATGGGTAATCGTTATGGGTGCCGTTTACAGCTTTGCTTTCCAACCACATTCACGGGGTGGATTGGCGCGATTTTTTTCTTTTGTTTTTGACGCCAGATGACCATCCAGCCTAACAAACCGGGTATTGTGCACGAAGGTACTGTCAAAAAAATAGTAAACAGCGCGAATGAACGGTACGCAGACTAGAACATACACACATGGCGCTTTTTCACGTGTTCGACATGCACTAACCGGAACGCGTGCTTCCCCCTTGAAGGTACTGACATTTGTGCAATTTTATGTGAAGCCGTGAAAACCAAGGAATGTGTCGTCTGCCCTGCTACAGCACAAAAGAACGGCCCCACCACCTACATGCCAAGAAAAAGACGGGAAAACTAACTCGATGCACTACATGCCAAGAAAAAGACGGGAAAACTAACTCGATGCTTCTTTCTCTTTACCCAGACAAAAACCCATGCCGGGTCAGGTAAGAGATTACAACAATCTCATTGCAAAAAACACTGATTACGTTATGCACGGTACCTACGTACACTTTTTATTCCTTTTGCCGGGTCATTAGCAACACACACAAAAGCAATCAAACGTTATTACGGCCCAAACATCTAATAACTCCGATCGCGTTTTTATGGTCTCATGTGAATTTATTCTACATGGCAATGTCACCAAATTTTTCCCGCACGCTGCACGACGTTGCATACATAAAACGCACGCGTTAACAGACAAACTCAGCGAAACTTGTGAATAGAAAACACTTCTAACACTACATACGAAAAAAAAAACAATAAACACTACCACTGCCTCCTTGAGTAAATACATAAAATAAAAAGGCATAGCTAGCATACGCAGAAAACGTTTGGAAGAAACACAATAGCTTCCGATTTTGCCTTTTACCAACCTGAACGTTCACGTAACTGTCCAAATAGCCTAACCAGTGACGAGCTCAGAGTATGCCCCCCCCCCCCCCCCGAGAAGACTATTTATGCAGCAACCAGCGCCACCAACAGCACTGCGTTCGAACATTTGTCAAAGGAGAAATTTATTCCGCCTTAAATTCTTTGTCGGCTTACCGTTGTTTTACACAAACGGACAGGCGCTAGGAGGTACGCGTTTGTCGCAATGATCACTGCCTTCAAACTACCCGCTCTGACTGCTAGCAAAAAATCACACGATTTCTTTTTCTTTGCGCTAAACAACGGGGATATGTATGACAAGCGCAAGCGGTTGAGGAGTTTCGAATGCTTATGACTATATAAACCGCTTGGCTTTCGAAGCCCTGGAGTTCGTCGGGACGACAGGGCTACAACCGAAAGCCCCTTTGCAATAAATCTGTCCAGCGAGGGAGGTACGATAACAAGGCGAGCGCTTAAAGTGTTGTGCACCAAAAAACTTTGCCTCCAATCCACGCTGAGAAGGTGGTTGGAAAGCGAAACTGTAAACGAACACCCATAAAGATTACCCATGCGACGTCACTTGAATTCACACACATGGCTCAACAAAGAGGGAACCGAAAAAAATCGCGCCAATCCACCCCGTGAATGTGGTTGGAAACCAAAAAGCTGTAAACGGCACCCATAACGATTACCCATGCGACGTCCCTTAAATTCACTCACATCGCTCTACAAATAGTAAACCAGAGAAAAGTGAAATACACTTAAACACACCACTTATTACTTCAAAGAGATATTCTTGGTAAGGTTAAATTATTGCATGATGCATGAACGGTGTTTGGTTGAGTTTTATTGGTGTAGACAGTGGAAACTGTTTTTATAAAATTAAAGTAAGCTCCAACCCGGTGTTAGACGATCTGACTTCTCCGTCTCTGCTCCGCGGACGGATGCAACGAGATTTGCGGCAGAGAAGGAAAAGAAGGAGGAAGAAATACTTCTGCTCAAATTTCTAAACGGCCCAGAGTGCAGCCCTGGGGAGTGATTCCTTCTTCTGTGGGGCCCATATGCAGTCCGCGCGGCCTGTGTTCTGTCCACTCGCTGAAGCTGGGTAGGTAGATTGGGAATGGACAGCAGAAACTCCCGTTGCTCTTGTTGGGTAGTTGTTGGAAAGAGAGGAGGGTGCTCAGGGCTCACGTCGCACACCCCGATTAAGGGGCGGAGTGTTCCTACTACTCAGCAATATTTAAATTCAGTGCCGTTGCGATTCGGATGCATTAAGTGAAGACGCGTAGGCTGTGGGAAGGAGCCCGGATTGTATGAGCCGGAGGGTGACAAGCGGGTGACTGTCATCGTACAGCTCCATAGCACGGGGGGTAAAAGTGCAGGCTTGTTGAGTGGGCATAGTTGTTGCCCTTCATTGAAGCGTGAGGGGGTGTCCAGATGAGCTGATTGGAACAGTTTAGGGAGTGGTTTTTTAGCACGCGCAGTGCAGGTCAGGGCACCCAACCCGACTTGTAATTCCAGTAGGCTTGCTGGGAATCGGCGACTACCCTCCAAACCCCTGGTTGATTGAGAGCCAAGGTGATGGCTGCCTCTTCTGCTGCTGTCATTTCTTGGGTCCTAAGCGAGGTACACGCAAGGAGGTTAGTTCTGGAGGCAGCCACAATGATGGCGTATTGCTGCCCTCGATGTTTGGAGACGTCTGTGTAGATAACTGCATGATCCCCACCAAGGGTGGTGTTTAGCGCTTGAGCCCGTGCTTTTCGGTAACCCTCGTCATGTGAGGGGTTCATATTTCTAAGCAAATGGATCATATTTAGTTGTAGTCGCCAAGAGTCTGGGAGTACGTCAAGCGGAGTGACATTCTGGGCTGCAAAGCCAATCTGGTGAAGCATGCGGGTACCCACCGCAGTCCTGAGTCGGACCTTCTGGTTAGAAAGATGGCCTTCTATCAGCTCTTCCACTGTGTTGTGGAGCCCCGTGCTAAGCAGCCTCTGTGTGGACGCACTCATGAGAAGACCAATGGCCTGCTCGACCGCCTTTCTAATCATTATATAAAGCATCTCTATGTCTTCCTTGTCGAGAAGAAGACAGGGGGTTGACGTAAGTGACTCTCAATAGGAGAAAAGCTTTAATTAATCGAAAGGTACCGGATTCCTTTAGGCCTCACTTCTTGGTGGTAACTCCCCTGATCATGTGTGTGATTTGATTAATGCTGTTTTTGAGGCGCTGCAAGGAGACGTCACACTTGGTGTTAGCCTAGAGATGTAGGCCGAGGATCTTGATGCTGTTGCTTGGAGTGATGGCCTGGCCATGAAGGAGTATTTGAATGTATTTCTTAATTTGGCGTGAGGGCTGACGACAAGGAGCTGTGATTTTTTACGTGAACACTGGACGCCACAGGCTTTAGCACATTAGCGTACTAGAAGTGAGATTCCATGCATTGGTGCGAGCTTCCTTTAATTTGTATAATCTTAGCACATGAGCAAGGTGCGCACCGGGCCGCTAGACGGGCTTGAGTGATCGCGTGACGTTTCCACGTGGCATTCAGTGAGAACGCCGGTGGTAAACCCACAGATGTGCTTGGTGAGTACACCACCTGTCGTCCCCGTCTTCGCGTGAGCTCGTGGCTAAATCGGCAAGACAACGCGCTCTCCCTTTGTTAGTCCATTAGTTCCAGGTTCGATTCCCGGTGGTGCCAGTAAATTCTTTTATTTGTTCGCTGGAGTTTTCTGGTGTCACCAACGGTCGCGAAAGAACCCTTGGGGAGTAGAGGTAAAAAGCTTTGCTTTAAAACTCTGGCAGGCGTTACTTCGCTTTCGCGAGGACGGGTTACCGAACACAGCACCGACGGAAGAAAGAGAATGGAGAGGACGCGTGGCGAACGGTGAAGAGGAGGTCGGCCCGCGCGGCAAAGTTGTCATCTCTCTCACTGCCTCCCCCTCGCTCTTGTTTCGTGCGTTGCCGTCAAAGAGCGCCCTCCCCAGACGCTGTTCTTTTCTCCGTTAATCCCCCTGCCCCCCTCCCCAATTGAACGCCTTCATTGTACATTAGGCTGTTTTCCCTTCGCACGAGGGATTTCATTGGGGGAAGGTGGTAGACCTGCCGCTGTGCTCGTTGAGCACACCGTCATTCTCTCCTTCTCCTCGTCTGGGAGTAGCTTAGTCCGTAAGACATCGGTCATTCGCTCCTTTACTCTGTACGGGTCCAGGTTCACTTCCTGGCTGTGCCTCAAATTCGTTTGTTTAGCGAGGGTGTTTTCTGCAGACGGGGGCAGGAAAATGTCCTTGCCTGGTACCAGTATGCTGCTTCGCAGTAAAACTTCTCTCACGGCTGTAAAGGCCGGTCCCAAACAGCTCCATCTGCTACAATTGTCCCTGCGTGCTTGTAGGCCGATAGGTCGTCCCCTCTACGCAAAGATGGACTCGCCCACGGTGTCCAAAAACAAGCAAACCACAGGCTCATTTCACACACTCAGTCGTATCTTGGTTAGGTCGTGTCAGATGTGGAGAGAGAGAGAGAGAGAGAGAGAGAGAGAAAGAGAGAGAGAGAGAGAGAGAGAAAGAGACAGAGAGAGAGAGAGAGCACGATAAGAACAAGTGGTCGGGTCTTCGCCGTGTGCTACTTTTTATTGCGAATTTTTCCCGCCCTCAGCAAATAACAGTTTGTCGCTGCGACAGAAGCAGGGAAAGTAAAAAGTGCACATTTTCGCAGCCGCTCGGGCCCAGCAAGCGCCGATTGATCGGGTACGCCTGTGCGAGCAGACACCGCACGCCAGCAACCCAATTCGCATTCCCATGCACGCGCAAAAACGCCGGTAAGAATAAGTAACATTATCACTCGCCAACCGACAACGTGCATTTTCCTTCAGGCACGGCAAAAAAAAAATGGGGCTAGTGTGCCAAGGCAAACTTCAGTTTCGGGTTCCTATACCTCAGACGTGATTTTGCAATAGACGAGCCCTATGCGTTCTCCTGTGGTTAGTTGCCCACCTCCGTCCCTCTCATCCGCCTCCCCCGTTCCCCCCCCCCCCCCTTCCCGCGGCAGCAACGAGACATTCAATTTGTTCTACCTGATTTGGTCATTCGCAACCTTCTCTGACGGTGCTGCGCAGTTATTCGCAAGCGTCACTGCTCCGATATCGCGGTTAAAGCATATCGACCAGACTTAGCCCTGGAAATGGTCCCTGGAAACTGGTTTAATGGCTGACCGAAGATGTTCCCAGTCAACCAGTCACAAACGGATAATGGTGCGCTTCCATCTTGCTACACCAACGATAATGTGCATTCAAAAACTGTTCCGGACACCCCGTGACCTCCGAGGAAGGCCAATGTGTGCGTTGGGTCAATGAGACCTCGAGAGACAACTACTTTGGAAATGATACTTGAACATTGCACAGTAACATGTACTACAAATGATTTGTGACTTCTTTCCCCAACCCTTTTCCACCCCCTACCCACAGGGCTTTTAAGCCTCCTCTTTAGTATAATAATTAAAGCTAAATGAAAGGTTAATCAACTGAAACTAATAGTACGCACCAGGCTCAACCAAGCATTTGCTTTGCATACCCAGGGTGAGCTGAGCTAAGCCGCAATCATTTTTTTATTGTACAGAAGTCCAAGCACATGCTGGCTATCATTATCAAACAAGAGCAATAATACGATTCTTTCTAATATATACAAATTTGAATGCACGCAAAGTACGAGTGCATGCTGATTTGCATGGCCACATGAAAGCAATTGGAGTGAAACTATTCTACGAGGCGTCATTTTTAATTTCTGATGTAAATTTACAGGATGACTCGGCGGTGTTTGTGAAAGGCGCTGAAAAATTCTATTCCCGGATGGCAACTTTGGGATAAAAGCATTAAGCTCGTATTTGATACTTTATTATTGAAAAAAATAGTGTGTTTGTGCGGGGTAGCTAGCGTTTGGGAATAATAAATGCACCTTCTACAGTTTAATTTGTAATATATTCTGTAAGAGTTCATAAAGAAATTTTGACTTGCCTGCTTATTTTATATTTCAGGTGTAGCGTCTATAAAACAAGATACGAAAATTATGCGTGTGTATTCGCGTTAATCGTGTTATAGATCAATCGTGAAGCCTTCCTTTCTACCATAGAGTTTCATACTAATGAAACTAGAGGGGACACTGGCGCTGCAATCGTTCAACCCCCATGGAGCTGATTGTGTGACGTAGACTCGTGATTTTCGAACTTGGCTTAACTTGAGGCTTGACGATTGATATATGTACTAGGCTTCGTACTTTTCCGCTCCGTCAGTTTCAGTTTCGGCGTCGAAAGCGTCGGTGGGTCCTTCCGGGGCAGAATTGCTGTTGGCGTTCGATTCCAGAGGCTGCAGTGCGCAAATACTGCACGGCTGGAATGAATGGATACGGGAAGCACTCCGCGCCGGGTAGTGCGTTCCATCCTAGTCACGTTCATGACTACGCTTGCGATTATAACACGAGCACGGTAGCGCCGAAGACAAATAAAAATCTTTTATCAGCAGTAAGTATGTGTGCACAGTGGGTGTTTTTTTTTTATGTTGCGGGAGCGTCCACCAGCGGGTGGGTCGGCACCTTATCGTGGGAGAAAGTGGCGAAACAAGTGAGGGAAGGCCGCTTGCATAGGACGATCCCGCCAGTGCAACTATCGTCTGCTAGGCTGTTCCCGAAAGCACAACACAGCCGACACAGTCCCTTTCCGTTGCTAATCAGCTGCGTGTATTCACCGGCGTAACCAAGGCTCACGCGCAATCGCTGTGACCGCCCGTAACCATGGACGCATATAGGGTGTTTGAAGCTGAAGGTAAAAACAATGTAATGAAATGAATACTCGGTATATGCAATGCAGTATCAGCCAGGGGAAGAAAATATACCTCTGCAATGGTAGAATGGCTTTACCTATTGCAACAGAACGTGGCCAAATGATTGCCTGGGGCCTACCAGTACTTTTGGGCCATAAACTATGGCTTACATAGCTATGTACTGGTGAAGCCATATGCCTGTAAGATGAGGCGATCACCGGCATGCATGCTTGCTATTCAATGAAGTCGCTGTGAGTCTACATTGGTCACAGTGTACCCGATCCAGTGGCAGGTGTTGCTGTAGCAACTGTTTGCGTTAGTGGAACCCTGGCTCAGCGCCTGGAGACAGGCATATTGAGCACACAGAAAAAGTTGGCGACTGCACTAGGCGAGTGCTGTGTGAATTTATTGTGCCAACAGCAAAGTGCAGAATTCAGTTTCACTCATTTATAAAAAAGCCCTCACCACACTCATACTCTGTAACACTAATAAAAAAAGCACAGCATTGCTTAATAAATCAAAAGCAAGAGTGCAAGCTTACCTTGAGGAGGTTGTTTTGAACTTTTGAAGGCTGGTAAACAGCAAACATCCAAACTATGCAGTGAAAATGAGTGAAGGCATAAGGATGTCGCCTCAATGTATTTATTGTCCCATCCAAGAGCCAGCATTGCTTAATACAACAAAAGCAAGAGTGCAAGCTTACATTGAGGAAGTTGTTTTAAAATTTTGAAGGCTGGTGAACAGCAAACTATGCAGTGAAAAGAAGTCGCATCAATGTATTTATTGTCCTATCCAAGAGCCACTGTGAACATATTGGTACCAGGATATAGTTTGTAGCTACCTACCAGCATTGCCATTTTCGCAACCAGCATATTGATGTACGCAGGCTGCTTTATGCTGGAATCAACAAAATTGTTACTGTAAGTGGCGAACAAATGCGACGTTAGGTTACGGTAAAAAGATTGCATGAAAGAAACCCTAGAAAAGCTTTTAGCAGTAGAGCAGAAGTGTTTCGATCAGCATCTGCCAGCACAGTAGAAGCAGGGCAACAATATCTCATCAACGAACAAAACAAGGGTCTTAAAACAGCGTACACTCGGCATGACAATATACAGCCACAGTGAACAGCAGTGGGTGGATACAATCTGCAACTTGATAACAGCGAGAAGTAGATGAGGCAGCCTTCTACCCCACTGATCAGAACCTTTTGAGCCGTACTGACAGTGCAAGATGCGAAAGGGAAGCTTAACATTTTTCAATCCATTGTTTGGGCAGACATCACAGGTGCATAAACAAAACACTGCAGCCACAACGTATATTGTAAGTTTTAACTGACATTCACGTGGTGAAAGCTGATCCCCTACGTCACACCTTCATGAATATGTTGCTGGAGGAGGTGGCGGCGCCACAAAAAGTTTGTGAAAGGTGCACAATAGAACCTGGCTTCAATGGAGATTTACATGGGCAGTGAGGACGTGCCAGCTCGCTCACAGTCATTGGCACCATGCACAGTCCTCCTCAGCAGGGTCCCTCAAATGAATTCCACTTTGGAACACGGTGGGCTAAAATACCACTGGAAATTTGAGTGCAAAAATTCGACAAAGGCACAGAAAGACCAGACGGGACTAGCGCTTTTTCTGTGTCTTTGTCGAATTCTTGCGCTCAAATTTCCACTTGTAAACATGAACCAACTAGCCCAACAACAAGTTCTATTAAAATACCACGCAGAATACTTCCACTTCATTCTTTCAGTTCAATAAGCACACACACAAGTCTTCAAATGGCTGCTCATAGTAGCTAAATGAAGTTGGTTTCGTGCTGTGCCAAGGCTATCGCAAATGAAGCCACTGCTATAAGTCACATTTATGCATACAATGGATGGTTTCGAACAAATAATTTTCTTGCACCCGAGAAAATTAGTTTGAATCTTGAGTGCCTAACAAGCAAGATTCGAAGAACATCTTACATGCACTACAAGGCACTTTCCTCACCACTTGTTTTTTTCTTTATTGTGCAGCTGAATATACAGGATTGTTTTTACTATTTACATATCGTAGGCTGCAATCAACCTCTCCCCAAGCCCTTTTGCTTTTTGAACGGTGGCCCTTGCTAGAATTTTTGTGTTTTTGGCAGCTTGGCGGCATGCCTGCCTTGCCTTGCGCTGCTGATTATCCATCCAATGATCCTGACTTGGAAACTGGTTGCATGTCTGGTGCAGCTTCTTGTGTTGCTTGCTGCTCTGCTCCTTGCACTGCTGACACAGCTGGGACCTGTATCGGAATGAATGGCATCATTGAAGGTTTTGCAAGGCTTTTCTACAGATATTTAGAGCACAAGTATGTACTCTTAAAATCCAGCACACTAGCATGCTTATTTACAAAAAGACTTCCAGCAACATAACATATTCAACGACTCTGGCTTTCTCATCAAAACACACAGTTACGACCAGCTGCGCGCTGCCGTGTTGACACTGAAGTCATTACTTAAACCAAAGAGAAGGCACATACAATGAACTCACAGGACGCCAACAATGTTTTCAGAGGTCGTGCTTTAACAAGACATCCCTATTGAAAATGTGGAGTTGATGGAATCCATCAAACATCAACATGGTGGATTATGGTAATGGCATTAATGATGGCATGACGGCCGATGACTGCATGCTGGCAGGGTGATGGCATGACGGCAGATGACTGCATGCTAGTAGGGTGATGGATGACGGCATGCTGGTAGACGTCGGTACGGCGGTAGCTGACGGCATGCGTCGGTAGCTGGCAGGTTGAGTGACGGTATGACGGCAGATATGCGAAATTGCACAAAAATGATGACGACATGAAAAGGAAAGGTGGTATGCAATGCTAATTAAAAACTGGTTTCATTTCTTGCGAATAAATCTATGAAATAAGATTTGCAGCAAATAAATAAGCTTGCCTATGCGTTTTGCTCTGTCCATTCATGTCGTGATCATTTTTCTGCTATCCTGCTACAATGCTCTGAAAACTTATCAACCATTTTATGAGAGCTTAGAGGTGTGTGCTGGGGTGCTTAAAAATATTACACAAAGCAAACTTGGTTTTAACGTTGAATATATTATCATTAAATATCAAATATGGTGACTATCTTCGAACAGGTGGGCAGCTGAAAAGAAAAAAAAACTGAGTTACACACTAAAGCTTATACAATCCAGATCAACTCAAAACAAATGTATATTCACATTTCACATACCTCCTTAAACATTCTGAGATAGTCACTCCGATGTGGTCCCTTGCTTCTGCCCTTCCTCTTTGCCATAAAAATAGAAAGCCTGCAGAAAAAGAACATTTTCAACAAATTAAGTGAAAACCATCCTTCAGGTCATGGAAGGGTGCTCTTGACCGGCACTGCTCTAAAAGGCATCGCATGGTGGCAATGCCTTTCCCGGGAAAGGATTTTAGTAAGATGCAAGCGTACATGCATGCAACCGAGAATTTCAAGAGAACATGCGTTAGCAGCAGGTGGGAAAGAAGCAAAACACCCTCGTCTAGAAGAATTCTATGCTCAAAGCGCAGCCAGTGAATACCAGGCGCAAAAAAATGTAGCTTCAGGCGAGTGTGTTGAAGGTTAGCAACACGTTAAATTGAAAAGTGAAGAAGGCCAGATGACATTAACCTGGTTGGATGCATTGAAGCGACGAAAAGAAACGCACACAGTCTTGACATGAAAGTGCAGACTAAACAAACGCTTGCAAAAACTTCAGCAAACTTGTGATGAATTTAGAGAAAGTTCAATGCTATGAGGACAACCGAGCTGTGCAAGCACTAAAGACCCTTTCGGAAGCCGCACAAGAACGAAAACGGGTGTGCCAAATTTGCCATGGAAGAGATTATCAATAGTGATAAGGCGCGCTGACTAGACAGGAACCCACATTGCGGCAACGTGTTGTGGAAGGCGACTTCTTGTAAAGGATACGAGCATGGGGGGGAAACTGCTGAAGCTGCCGTGTCAAAGCACACTAAAAATCTTGTCGGACCTTCTGCAAGAGACTCGAGTAATAAACCTAATAAAGGAACGGCTTCAAGTGGAGGGACAAAGCTTGCGGTCACTAAAAGAACCATACTGCAGCCTGATTACTGACGAAATGTCAATACAGGAAAAAGTAATTTATGGCTGCCAAGTCGACATATTTTCGGCCTTGATATAAGCTGTGAACCTTGAACCGGTGGTGCCACTGAATTAGCCTGCAGGCTCCTCTGGTTTGTCCTGCGGGGGCTTTCCACGGCTGACGTTATCCCCTTAGGGTAGTTTTTTACCGGGAACAGGAAGCATGACCGGCTCCGTAACCTGAATTTTAGTGTACTCAACTGTGTAAGAGATGGGGTTCTTCATTATCCGTATTGTCACAGACAGCCACCAGACAAACAGCGCCATGTTTCTAGGAATGTCGGTTGACAACACACTACAACATCAGCATGTTTTGCTACATCCAGCGCGGCAAAATGACCCATCGTTCCTTTTATTTGACCAAACCACCTCATTAAGAACCTTAGAACAAATTTTCTAGAGAGAGAGGGGGATGTTTGATGGAATGCAGAAAGTTAGGGACTGTTTTGTTCTCAAGGCCCTCTTTAGGATCCAATAAAAGTTGTCACTTGTGAACCCAGTTTGGCTCCTAAGCTGATCACACATTGAGCCGAACCTGGAAAAAATTAAGCTGTCCCACGCCACCTGATATTTTCGCCTGTCGTCATCAGCAGCCCGAAGTTCCTTCAGAAAAAGCCCAAAGGTCACGAACACGCTACAGAATCGAAAATTCCAGTAAAACAAGCTGAATAGTGCAATCCCATGTTAAGGACCATGCATCTACTCCTCGTAAATATGTGACTGCAGCCTGTTCAGCAAGGTGTCTCAAGTGAAGCATGACAAAGCGCAATAACACAACAGCCGAACCAAGAACTGTAGCGCGGATGGCTGATTGTGTGGCCACTTTCCGAATTGACGCCACCGCATCACCGATAGCGTGCACCACAGGCGACGCGGCGGAGGAAAAGAGAGCTATCGTTCTCACAGGCGGAGAGGAGCATTCGGCGGGCTGCACCAAAAGGGCGATATCAAGCAGCTGTGTAACTTCTAAATGTTGCATCATGTGCATCCTAGTTCTCTTTTTTACTAAGAACTCCCACCTTCGTGCTTGTGTTTCAGCAGTTCAATGTAGAATGGCAGCAAAGGTCCATGTTAAACAATACATAAAGATGTTAAATACAATACATCCAAATTCACTGATTCCAAACTCGGAGAGCAATGAATTGCTGAAATGAAGATGCCGACCAGCATATATATACAGTGCTATTGGAAGACCAAAGCACTGCACTCTCGGTCAAATTAGGCAAGTTCTGGTAACTGAATTCCACAGTGCACGTCATAGAATTGCACTACAATTGTATAGAACTAGGTGCTCACTTATTGTAACCAACCTGAAAAACAGCCAGTGACATCTGATGAGAGGTCCATCCAGATAGGTCCATCCACCAAGTAGGGCATGCCAGCTGATCTCCACTGCAAGGTGTAACAGTCAGTAGCCTGCAAGATAGAAGTGAGTGGCAAACAACAAGCAAGTTGCATTAGCCTTAGTCCTTCAAAGTTCTAAATGCGATATTAAGGTGTCGAGCAAGGTGTTCTTCACACTCCAAGCGAAAATATGAGAACGTTAAAATACCACATTACCTGGATGTAAGGATTGCCGAAGTGACTATCACAGCATAGTGACAATGTCAACGATCAAGCTTCTAACTCAATTCTCTCTTTGGAAGTAGATGCCGTTCATTATGACCAGTTCATGTATGCGTAAAAAGGTGCCGAGATGAGCTCTCATTGCTATACGGCAAATTGCTTCCACGATTCTGTGACAAAGCGCAGACCTAAATGATGATAACGTTGCCTTAACAATTAGGGAGTGCCTAGCGTTCCGTCCAGCCGGAATGCTAAAAACTGCTAAAGTTCCGTCCAGACTGAACGCCAAATCAAAACCAGCCAATTAGCCGCCATTTCTCATTCTGGGATTTGGTGTAGTGGGTCCGCGGCTGACAACGAACGTTGTAGGCCCTGGTTCGATTCTCGCACCATTTTTTTTTTGTGTGTGTGGCCGTGGTTAGCATTTTGTAATAGCAAAACTTCCTGCCCGCTTTACAATTCACGCGATGAGAGCAGTAGGTCTTGGTTTTTTACTCAAGCGGCCGAGCTGCTCCCGCTCGCTGGAGCCAAGGCCGACGTAGCCATCGCCAGTTACACCCGATCTCCTCTAATTATTACCAGTGATTAATAATTAACAGTGACTCTGGCTAGTCAGTGAGCGGAAGCGGTTTGGCCGGTTAGGTAAAAATCAAGACCGACTGCTCTCGCTGAAATATTGTGAAGCGGGCGTCGGGTGGTGACTTGGAGATCTGTCCAGATTGAGCTAGAGTTAGTCCGATCATCTGTAATTATTAATAATGATTAATAATTATCAGTGATTCTGGCTAGTCAGTGAGCGGTAGCGGTTTGGCTGGATGGGTAAAAATCAAGAAAGACTGCTCTCAACGCGAGTTGTGTCTCCTCCGGACGGAACGCTATACACAGCCTAATAATTCTGCCAGAGGAGGCTGGAAAGGCTGTGATGAACTGCTGAACAACAATACAAGTGAAGCAATTTTTTTTTGTTTCTAAAGTCTCTTCTAGGTGATTGCAGCTTAAACCAGGTTCAATTCTCCTTCCCACGCAGTGCTTGAAGCCCACATGTGTCGGTGCATGTTTTCAGCTGGTACCGTCAATATCATGGCAACAATTTTTTTCCTTCAAAACATGAATCTAATTAGTCCTTAATTATGGCCGCGATGTCTTAGGGAAGCATAGGGAACCAGATTTAAGGTTGTGCTCACATTGAAATTAAACCCATTGAAACGATTTTCAAAAATGACACACATCGGTATAGGCCGCAAAATGTGAAACATGACAATAATGCATTACTGCCAATAATGACAATAGCCAGTGCTTAAAAAATTATTGCTATGAGAAAGAGGTTATCCTCTTCTGAAAAATTAAGAAAAAACTTTCAGTGTGATCTAACCATCTAGAAAAGGCTGTTCTCCCATCTATTCTCTAGCGGCATATTTTCTAGAACTATATTTATTTACATCAAGTCGTGTTTTTAACAGAGTGTATTCTTTGCTGTGCAATTATCTACACAAGCTACTCGAAAGAGACCTTCCAGTCCAGAGGAGACCCACTTTTTTTTTTAAGCATTTGCTCTTGTGCGGGGTGCCCTCATCCACACAATGAGAGCCCAATACAAAATTTAACTGAGCAACACGCGTGGCCGCGAATTATTCGGAGACGGTAGTGAATGTTGCAGTGCTTAAACACTCCCCATGTGCGGCCAGCATTGCTTATGCCTCTGCACCAGACGCACGATACGCATGTAGTTTCGACGTGGTAGCAAATTCGGGTTGAATGAACGTTTTTGGTGCTACTGATACACATGCACAAACATATATGCGATTATCGAACGAATGGAACACTCAAACATTCACTGAACATGCGGGGCTTGCGAGTGTGACGCCAATTTCAGCCATCGTACCCTCAATCTGAACGCAGAGAGCCTTGTTTGTACCAGTGCACTTTACTGAGTGACCGCTTTGAAAAATGACAATCCCTGCAGTGTAGTGTAGACTGCTATGTGCCTCGGCTAAAAGTTACCTAAAGCGTACCACTTCAGTCCAGGTACAAAAAATGATGCGAAGAACAATTTGCAATTCCTTAAAGAGAACTACCCACCAAAAAAAAAAAAACTTGCGAACTCAATCTGGAGCGGTCGACCGCGCGTATTGGCGATCGGTTGTTGCGAGCAACAAACCGTTTAGCCAACGTAGCAGTATGATCCTACTTCGCTCAACAAAAAGCCTACAAACGGCACAAACAATAGGGCTCTTCGATTTACAGACTCGAATTCACCGCGGATATTTCGCCGGAGTCCGATGATTCCCCGAAGCCATAAGGATACACAAGAAAATCGAATGCCTGACTGCTTTCAGGGAATCGGCGGTGAGTCCGGGACTGTAAATCGAACAGCCCTACTGTTTCTAGTCCCGTACGCAATATCCGCGGTCGAAAGGCAGATCTACGTAACCCTCAAAATCAGTCGCTGTCAAAAAACATTAGGGCTAACCGACGACGCAAACGTCTAACACGGAACGGAAGAGCCCTGCCCTGTTAAATACACAAAGTGCAAAAAGTTGACTAGTCACTTACCTTAAATAACAGGCGACATATCTTGGTCGAAACAATAATCCGATGTCTTCAAAACAACCACAACAAAGCCACTCGACAAGCGCGTACAATTCCACCGTCTCGGCGGCCAGGAAGAAAGGAATGCGGCGGCGTGATGGCGTGGCGATGTTGCTGGATGGAGCATTCGAGTACTGAGGCCGGGGTTTCGGTTTCGGCTGTGCCTTGGTGTTTTCGTAACGCAGTCCATACACGGCGCGAAGTGCACAAAATGCGTCGAAACAAATTCTGGCTTGAACATAGACACATAAAGCAATGTAAATAGAGAGATAAGGTTGCCATACCCAGCAAAAAGTTGAGTTTGTTGGGCTATCCTGTATATGAGCGATTGAGTTGTGGAATAAACCTCCGACATCACTTTGGGGGAAATCACTCTTAGTTAAAAACTACCAAGAACAGGCACATTTTTTGTTTAAAAAAAATCATATCGTGGTGTCAGCAAAAAAAAAAAAAAAGAAACAGACCACCGGAGGATCGAACCACCAACTTTGCAACAAAAACGAGCGCGTTACCACTGCACCACCACCACAATCGGAATTTATGTCCGAACAAGTGCCATTTACTTGGTTTGTCAATCTGAATCGCCCATGAATGCAAAAATATTGTGAGTTATGTTTACTGCTTCTCGTATATCACCCATTCCGGCAGTCATACCGCTTCTTGGGCACGCACCAGTTTCCAAAACGAGGCTCACCTTGAGAAGTGTAGCCAGCTATCTCAACCTAAAAGAGATATCGCACATCCCCGTTCTCCCCGACGAAAGCCAACGTAGCTATGAGTGAAATGGCATAGAGTGAAATGGCATGCGCGCCCGGAATTAAAATTATGTTGTGTAATAATGCCGTGCTTAGATCTGTCTCAAGGCAGCTGATTACAACTAAGGAGGATCGGCGAAGCGCTAGACCCGTAGTCTGCCGCGTAAAATTTAAGCCATGCCACGGACGGTTCTGTCCGCGGGCTCAGCGCAGCGAAAATGAACACGTACGGTTTGACGGTTTGACCCTGTCGCAGCGAAAAAAAGCTGCCCATGTTTTCAACGTAAGGGTCGGCACTGCCATCCTTACACCGAAAACGGCGAATAAAGGGCATACAGTTTCATACCAGCCCTCCAAGTTCTGGCTTAAAAACAAGAAGCGCTAATCAAAGTAGCTTTTCTCTAATATGCCAAGTTTTCAGCAGCACCTTATCAAAAATGCAGTTATTGTTTTTTCTTCTCGAAATTCCCAATGCCACCGCTATGTTTCTGTTATTATATCAGTCCTTCGCTTTCGAATGAATTTTGGCTTGCTGCCAGCATTCGTTCGGAAAATGCCTTTCCATCATCAATACAGCAGTCAAGCTTGCCGTCACGCGAACATCTGCCGTCATCGCGCAGCATGCGTGCAAAGTTTTCGGCAACACCTTTTCAAAAAGGCAGCTTTTGTAATTTTCTCGCAACGGTCAATGCCAAAGCTATGTTTCTGTTATTACAAGCGCTTCGCTCTCGTATAAGGTTTGGCTTTCTGCCGTCATTCATTCAGAAAATGCCTTTCCATCGTCAATTCAGCAGTCAAGCTTGCCGTCACGCAAACATCTGCCGACATTGCGCCGCAAGCCTGCCAGCATGGAGGAAGGTGCTGGTAGGTGCTGAAAGGTGCTGGCAGGCATGCCATCATACCTGCCAGCACCTTCCAGCGTCTCCTTCCAGCAGCTTCCATTACAGTTTCTTACGTACATCAAGCTTTCCAAGGCGACCATCAAACGCAATCAACCTTTCCAGCAATGAATCTTGATGGTTGGTTGATGGAATTTTCAACAGGGATGACTTTAGCAGCTGGATTATTTAAGACTGAACAACCACACAAAAGGAGTAAATGTTTTGAACTTACTGTGGAACAGCTACGGAACAACGAATGCATGAAGGCAGCTTGTGTATTATGGAAATGGTACCCCAGAGGCACTATTTAGTTGCTATTTAGGCGAGCACCGTCTGATCAGCAACATTTACGCTGTTTGACACCTTCGCACGTAATTTTAAACTGTTCCTACGCTTCAGCACGCTTGTATAGAGGCACTGGAAAAAATAGAGAGCCTTCAATTTCACACGCGTACCTGGTTATATCTGGGCGTGAGACCTCGGTTAGACAGGTGATGATTGGTACTTGTGGGCGTGTAATGTACACACACGGTGCTTAGATATATCAGTGCGCGTTATTGGTCATCTAATAGAAACATTCTACACGGGAATTTTCACAAAATTAGGAACTCCCGTAAAATGCAGCCCACTGCTCCAGAACGCCCTGCATGCCTGCCGCTCTTAGCAAGACGAGGCCGTCTTCTGGAAGGTTAACACGAATGAAGTACGAGAATTTTTTCGCTGTGTGGCCTGATAAGATACCCTGTTTCCTACGTTTGTCGCTCTCAACATATAAAAGTAACATTTGCTCACAGAAACAGCTCTACAGTGCGTCAAGACATCAAGAATACACGAATAGTACAACAAAGAAAGAACCCGATTAACCATCCGGTCAATAAAACATCGTCTGCGTGTTAGCGACGAACAGAGGTGATATGGTCGAGTTCCGTGGTCGAGTTGGCCGTTATGGCTTGTTTAAGGCACCAAAGCAAACGATCAGCTGTTACTCAGCGTCCTTTCACGATTTTGCCAGCATGCCGACCGCACGTCGGGTAAGGCGACAACAGTTACACTTATGAGTGGAAATGAACAAGAACCGTGTATACTTACTTGGGGTTATATGACGCGTCGCTCCGCTACTCGTAGTCTTCCAGAACGACATTTAACGCTGTACAGCCACAGAACACAGCGGCCCTTCAGCAGACACATGCCACTGCCGACTTGCAAGCAAAAAAAAACGAAAAAAAATACGCTTCGCCGCCAAATCACCGGCTCCGCTAAACTCAGCTGCGTATGCCGTTTACAAATCACTTCCCCTCTTATAAAAGAGTACTTCTAAACCTTAATTAAAACTTAACGTATAGTACAAGTTGTTTATGCGACTAATAATTTATACTGTAATAAACATTAGTTGTAGCTTTTCAATTAAAAAAAGATATTTCGAGTCAAGTCAAGATGTTGGCATAGTCAAGCCAAGTTCGAAAATCACACGTCTATCTGGCATGGCCGCCCTCATGGGGGTTGAAGCAGACGATCAACGGCTCGCATAGACACTAGCGCCAGTGTCCCCTCTAGTGTATATTAGTATGAAACTCTATGCTTTCTACCGTTTCTGCTTTATGTTAGTCGGGGTATGAGGAAACCATAGAGCCTGTTCATATTCTAGGATCGGGGTAACAAATGTTTCGAGAGCGTGCAGTTTTTTTTTTTTTTTACCTGGGTGCCATTTCGAGAGATCTGTGAAGAAACCATACTTTTTGCACCGCAGATGGAGCAATATGCCAAATTTGCTTGTTAGACCAGGGAGATGTTATTATTAAAGCTATAGACTGTCTTTTTGTACTTTGGGGGAGGGGCTATGCCATTTATATTGTACAAAATATTTGAAGAGACATTGTGCCTCCTTATTGTCATGCACCCTGATTTTTCATTTTTATTTTGTAGATTGATCTCTGCAAAGCCGAGCACCACATTGGAATAGTGTTAGTTGAATTGCTACGAGAGTAGGAATCCTCTTCATTTAAATGTTTTTGATATGAAGCAGCGATGCGCAAGAAGCTTTATTTCACAATTATGGCAAAGTAATGTTATTTATATGCAAGATAAATAAGAATGACAAAGGCACGGGGCTTTGGCGAACTCATAATGTTACCAGAAGGATGCTTTATGAGAAATGATCGAAAATTAGGCTCATCTATTCCGCCAAAAATATTCTTCCCAGCCACAACATCTCCATTACCGATAATTAGTGTTACTTTAGCTACCAGCTATGCACCACAGGGCAGTGTATTGATTTCGACAGATGCAGTAGTATTATGACAGCTTGGCTGTAAATTTAAATCCCTAGCGCATGGCTGTGGGTCGCCTCGGTCACCTCCGTTGATAAACCATGGCCAGAACAGTGCTCGCTAGGCGACAGAATACCTTTGTTTTCAAGAAAAACAGTTCACGCTGTGAAATAATATGTGTTACAAGTTTGCAAACTGTACTAGATGGCAAAATTGATCAAAAATTACATTCAATGAAATAATGTCCAATTTTTGTAGGGGAGCAGTGTTGGTTGAATTGGTGGCTGTTGCCTTGCTTCCCTGCCGTAACCTTTTCGGTTGGCATTTTCGTGTATTGCTCCACGAGTGATGCACGGGATATATTTTCAATATGTTTTTCCAGTGCACAGAAATAACATTTCTGACATAGTGAGACACTATGGCTTTCAAACGTAAGCAGACAGTATTTTCATCAGACAAGATGTCTTAGGCCAATACTGAAAACTTGAAAATCATGAGCGATGAAGGTTTGGCGTAGGAATAGCTTTGGCGCAATAGATTATGGTTACTGCTGTAGGTTATTTCGGTCCATGGAGATTCAGAGCGAAAATTCACATTGGTATTCAAAAATGGGATATAATCCTTTTCTTACTGCAACGTGTGCTTGATTGATGACAGTTCTATTCGCAAGATTAGGTCCATTATAATCGGAAAATCCGCTTGCATCTTTGTATAATACTCCACAATTTGGTGAAGCTTGAAATTTATAGATATTGTGCCGTGGTACACACACACACACACACACATATATATATATATATATATATATGTGCATGTATGTATCAGGTAAAAAATACCGTTATATACCGGACAAAATTCCGGTTCGGTTGCGGTTCGGGTTCAGAAAAATTCATTTCGTTCCGGTTCAGTTGTGGTTCGACTAATTGATGCTCCGAGCCAGCTCATGAACCGGTTACAAGCTAACGCCGGTTCGCGAAGCGGTTCAGAGCTAATTATAACAGTCTAAAAACGTTTTGCACTTTAAATATGCTATAAAACTCAAATACCTTTTTTGTTCATTCGAAATGCTGAATTTTTAATAAGCATGCTGCAATATAAAAGTCAACCTAAAAATTAGGCTAGGTTTAAAGAAAACATAGACGGAGCTCTGCACTACCGGGAATTCTCCACCGATGCTAAAGTGTTCCCACATCCTAACAAAAACACGCCCTACCTCAAAATCCCCTTCGATAATACGTACAACTTCCTTCTGTCTTATTGCACCCTTACTCGTGGCGTCTTCTCCCCCCCCCAACCAACTAGCAAGCCTTCCCCGATCGTTGCCTCCAGACAGCTACCTTCTAGAGCCTCGTCATACTAGTCAGCGCGATCACCAGATAACACTCACTCTCTACCTCCGTCAGTGCTAACACTGCGACACCCCGCTCATCACATTCCACCTTGTATACTCCGTCCCCAGTACCCTCACCCATTCGCCTTTCCAACCCTGACGCACTGGGAGACTGAGCTGGCCAGCCAGGACTCAAGGGCCTTGGTTTCTCGAGGCATCGAGTCGGCCCGGTCAAGCGGCAGGCTGGATTATGAACGCTTCACCACCGCCCTGTTACTTTTTTACTAGCGCCAGCAACTTTTCCAACCTGATTTTGTGTCGTGCTACAGACTGCATAAAATCACCCTCAAAAGACACGACTATTAAATTTATTGGCACCTCTTGTTCCGTATTATTGCACCGCTTGGATGCTAAAAACGAGTCAACAAGCTGCCAATTCTGCTCAAATTATTTCCCTGTTACGTCACTTATGATGTTGTGGAGCGAAAAGTTGGAAAGTTTTTGTTGAAAATTTCTTCTTGTGACAACAACATCCTTAAGGACATAATGGGGCTGAGCGAATTACCAATACCCAGTTTTGTCATATAAGGCAAAGTACGGCTTTCTTTTCATGGCCCATCTTACGGCCCTAGGCAAGTGTGGAAGGAGACGCGGCAGAGAAATAGCCCCGACGTCTGCGTTATCGGGCTTGCACCTAGGACAACCTAGAGGGACTCTTTCCTGAATTCCCATAATAAAACAATCTTCGACAATGTTCCACGGAAACACAATAGGGCGGTGCATCCGCCTGTGAGAACATATTTTTTTGTATTTTTTTTGTACAATAGACTATAGCACGAAAGTTACGACACTACTCGAGATCAGCGAACCCCAAAAGTGCATGTAGTGTCCAACGCTCGGCGCACCTCTCGTTTCGCAAGAAAACCGTCTTTAAAATTTCGAATTAACACAAGAAATTCTGCCTTCGCACGTCTGTTCAGTTATCGCCCTGCTGTGCGTTTTAAACAGCTATTTCTGCGGCCCCCCTTCGCCGTATTTTTCTCTCTTGTTGCCTATGGTTCGCCTTCTTTGTATTAAGGCAATAACCGCACACATAATTAAATAAGGTTTACATCGTCAGCGCATGTGTGCGCATCTTTCTTGTTGTGTATCATCCGAAGCACTGTTGTTTTTCTAAAGCAAAGCTTTGCCCCCCCCCCCCCCTCCCCGCTAACGGTTCCTTCGTGGCGTGCGCGACCACACTCCCAACGTGGCTGGGGAGGGCGAGGTCGGTTTTCACTCACAGAGCATAGTGTAGATTAGATGGCCTGTGAATGCGTGCCATTACCCAGCGTTCCCCGCGCGCTAATGAGCTCACACCGGCGGGCGCGTCGGTGAGACGGCTTTGGCATATGATGCTTTCTGTCTCTTTTGGTGCAGCTTCGCGCCCATTGCGCGTTTCGTTCTCACGGCTTAACTTATTCGACACCTCCTGGGTAATCCGGACCCAACGTAATGAAGTGGTCGTACGGCAAAGGTACGTTGAAAAACCAATCGACTTCGTTTTAGGTAACAGCCCAAATATTGTTCAGGAGGTAGGGGTGACTAGCAAGACTTGGACCAGCCATCATAGGATGCATAGAAGGAAGGGATGGCGGAATGTCGAAAGAGAAAAAAGGAAACTCGTGAAACGTAAGAAACCGAGTTCGACGACAGTCAGAGCAAGAAGACAGGAGTTTACAGTAACTCTTTAGGAAAACTTCCAATTCGCGCTTCTAAACGAGGACAACTCGGGTAGTGAAAAACGTCTAACGGACAACCTAATAACGGAAATCACAGAATCAGCAGCATCTGTGGCAGAAACAGCATGTTGGGAGCAAACTGGAAATATATCTCAGAAAAGAAAGGAAGTAATCGAGAAACTTGGCAACATGAAGTCGTCAAATACAGCGGATCAAATTGATTTAGATGAGCAGTCAAAATTAATAAACAGAAGTAAGAAAAACCAATTTTGTGCGTATAAAAAGCCACTGACCAAGTAAGCACTGGAAATGGGAGGAAGCTGAAAATTAATAAAAAGCAGGTAGCTATCGGCAAAGAGACAGAATATACGCGTCAGTGGCGAGCGGGCTAACCTTATGCACAGCATCAACGAGATAACAAACGAACCACAAGGATTTACACCAGGCTATACACCTGCAAGGTTAGGCCAAGATAATACTACT
Source organism: Haemaphysalis longicornis (assembly GCF_048455015.1). NCBI lineage: Eukaryota > Metazoa > Arthropoda > Arachnida > Ixodida > Ixodidae > Haemaphysalis > Haemaphysalis longicornis. The sequence continues at coordinate 160,837,648 of NW_027526335.1, forward strand.
GATTATACAAGCCTAGCTTGCAATTTCCAGCTAGTAACAAAAGAGGAAGTAGAAAAGGCTCTCATGGGCTCTAAGACAAGAAAGCCGCAGGTGATGGCTACGTAACCGTGGTTCGTTTAAAGGAAGGATAACCCTTAGCGAAAAGATGCCGTATTTTTAATGTATTTTGAATGCATTTAATACATATATTAACTTTGTATTTATTCTGCATTATTTTGTCCGCATTCCAACTGCATTTGAATACATTTACAATGTATTTAAAATGTACCTCAAAAATACTTAAGCAGTGTATGAAAAATATATATTTAATGCATTTTAAGTGCATTAAAAATGCTCAGAAAATGTAATTTAAATACATGCAAAATGTATTAGTAATGCATTTTAAATGCACAGAAAATACTGCTTCAAATATACTCAAAATGTGTTACTAGTGTATACTAAATAAAACCTAAATACATTGAGAGATACCATGGCAATGTGTCTTAGGTGGAATTGTTAACGTTCAACTAGAAACTATCATATTGTGGTTTCAAAAAGTTTAATACGCACTAGGCTAAAAATATGCCCCATTGTGAAAATGTAAACCGGCCATGCTCGGAATGCGGGCCAGCAAATCACTGAAAAGAACAGCATGTATGCGCACAAATTGGCAGTTTGAAAGTTGTTTATTGTACACCTCAGTCGAGTGGCCAATTTCGCCATTACTAAGTAGCAGGAATGAATGCCTTTCAGCCACCTCAGCAGCCAGCGCAGATGAAGCGTTGTGCATCAGAGTCTTCGTACTTCGGGTTCTCCACGCGGGAAATTTCACCAGCAGCTGCAGTGAAAAAAAATGGGAAAATATTAGTGAAACACTTTTTTTAGAGGCAAATAAATGTCAAATCAATCAGGTCTTTTCTCTAGCCGTGTCAACGTCCCTCGGGAGCAAGGATTTTTTAGTTTCCCCTTCAGAAAAAAAAAAAAAACCCGCCGTGAAAACAATGCCCCTTTGAAGGACGTAAGACAATTTATGTAATGGTAACCATAGTTTATATTGCCATGCGGCATCGGATCTTCAATACCATTTTTAAGAAAGAATGGTGGCGGGGGGGGGGGGGGGGGGGAGGCGGGAGGCTTATGTTTGGAAATTGTCTAGGGATAAAAATTAGCGAAAATTAGGAGAAAAAAAAGACAGAGCTAAGATACCAACGTTACCAAACATGCCACAGAGTTCTTAGAGTTATGTTAGTTCTCTTTCTTAGGCGCTTGAGATAACTTGAAACGGTGGCAATTCTAGTTTTCCAGCTAACTTGGACAACACTGGTCTGTGACCTGACAGGACGCTAATAAAATAAGATAGGCAGTATGTTATGAACTACAATTATTGTTATGTGTTCCATATTTCGGCGTCACCTTCGGAGATTACGTTCTAAAAAAATAGTGCGCAGCGAAACAATTTAAAAATGCATGGACAGGATTGCAGTAGAAAGCTTACATAAATGTCATTAGACTGGCGTGTGCACTCAACAATGCTTTCAAAGGAACGGCAAAGTAAGGTTATTTCAAAAAACAAGAAAAAGTTCATGCTGTCCTTAAAATAACAAGCTCTTATATCGTAGGCACCTAACCGAAGCAATTAAAACAAGCAACGCCAGAAAACGTGTATTTGTGCTTGCACACACATGTAATTTTTTTGCTCTCCGCCGCACATCACCGGCAGGTAATTTTATACTTTTTGCTGTACACAGATGACGTCATCATTAAATTAGGAAGCAACGCGGAAAATAATTGTAAATGCTCGCGTCTTCAACATACAAAAAAAAGATAAACACCTGTTATCTTAAGGGACCATCAAGTAAAAATAGTTGCTTCATAAATACTCGTGACACCTAAAAGAAAGTCGTTTAAGTACACCCTTTAGACGTAAATGGGAAATTGCGGCTTCTAAACACACACAACCGCCAAGCTGCCCATGCTGTCTTCCGTGCCTTTGGGCACATTTCTGAAATTCTCCGGTGGCGTGGTCCAGCGTTAGCACGTCGGGTTCCGCGTGTCTGTCACTCGACCTCGAGCGGCCGAAGGGCCTCTCGGAACGCGCACCCGTGTTCGTGGATGCGCTACGAAATGAATACAGCAAGGTGGGAAAAAGTTGCAAGGAAACACAAAAGAGGAAGGGGCCAACGTCCTGAAGTTTCGCGAAGTTTTGGGGGAGCAATCCAAGGAACAAAAAGAGACGAGCCCGTCCGGGGGACCCGTTCCGGGAACCGAGGGGTCTCGCGCGGGGAACTGGTTGCCTCCCTCGAAGTCCCCCTCCCCACCCGCATTCCTTCTCCTTCCTTCCTTTGCTGGTTCTTGGTTCTGGGTGGTGGTAGGAACAGAAACTGATTGTAACTTAGCGGCTACTCTCATACAGTTTGTCTTAGATGGACAAATAATTTGTAGTCCCGGGGCATGAAGCACCTTCGCTACTGCCACATGCACCAAAGATTACGTGGGTCGCTTTTAACACTTTTGGTCACTTCGAAACAGACGGCATAAACTCTTTCATGGCTTTAGTTGGCAGAATGGCGACATGCGACCGACAAAAATCGCGAAGGCTGCTCGGATTCCCGCCGTATGGTCCGGCCACGCAAATTAGTCGGATGAATGTATGCCACAAACTGGGTTCCTTCCCCGTACGGCGGCTGCTGTGAACATGCGCAGCTGTGAGCGGCTGCTGCGAACAGAAAACAAAAGAAAGCTCGTCCCTGGATACACTTCGCAAATTTCTCAAGCGCGTAAACATGGACGGCGGACTTTCTGTGAACAGGCTGTGCTAAAAATGTTCCTGGCTGTTATGTGTTTAATGCAAGTGTTAGTCCTCAATGAGTACTCGATCTACAAGGAAACTCGTAGCAACAGTACCCCGTCCACTCAGCAGGGCCCGAGCTAAAAATTAGGCGCAAAAAGGAAAGCACTAAAGCACTAAATTTAACGTCTTCTTGCTGTCGTTGATTTGTGAGTACATTCCCTTGCACGGCGTAGTTACGGTAGGAAATCTTGCTCGCAGGTGGAGGTAAGCTTAACAACCACGTGCGGATTTTATAAAGGGCATTAGCGTTCTTCGATTGCAAGGCAAACATACGTCCATTAATTGTAGTGCGACACCGTACGCGCAAATAGCCGGTATATCGTGCTTACCTTGGCTAGACGGCCAACGCCGCTGCAACGCGCCGTCCAAGCAGAGACTGCGTCCACCCGACGACCGCGCGTTGAGGAGTCCGAAAACTTATAACACCATAGGACAGGCAAAAGAAACGCAGCGAAGGCAGACAAAACGTGGAGGGGTGCGCCGCTCAACTCGCGCCGCAGGTGCCGGGCACAGAGGAGGAGGTAGTGAGTGGCAGTGAGAGGCACCGAGCTGCTCGCCCTCGCAAGAATAGCCAGGGTTGTTCATCTCAGGCGAATATTTTTCAGAAAAAGAAAATTTTCCAAGCCTCCACAGCGATACCGTCGTAACAACGCTGGCAAAGTGCAAGTGTTTTCGTACATACTCGTTAATTCGATGTTTTTTCTTTGGCGATTGCGTTGGAACACCGCCGCTTACATATTTGTACGCCAAGTTTCTCTCTAATACGCAGAGTTATGTGTGCTTTAGACAGCGCTGTAAGTGAAAGTATCTCCCTCAGTTTCTTTTATTATAAGTAAACATCGAGGAGAAATTCTCTGTACGTTTATTCATTTGAGATGTATTTTATCCGGCCCTTCAGATATGCTTTACGTGAATCTTACAATTCAGCAACTGAAGCAGCGCCTGTAGTGTACTCGAAATGTATTTCGGCAAAGCTCTATGAATACATTTAAAATGTATTTTCTATAAGTATTTCTCATGCATTGAGAGTGTATTTCTACCATGTTCGTTCGACAAACGTAAAAGGCATTTGAAATGTATTTCGAATATATTCAGAGTATATTTTCATGCTGCAGCACACTTTTAAAGTATATATCACAGTGCTGCTCTAAATGTAGTTAGGTAAGTGTATTTTTATAATATTTACAGTGCATTTACACCATGATCGTTTGGCGGGAAGAAATACATTTTCAATATATTCTGAATGCCTTAAGCGCACATTCGTGAGGTTCAGTGCATTTTTAATCTATTTGGAGGGTACTTAACATTTACAAATACAAAGCATATTTGAAGTGCACTTCAAGCGTACTCGTACGTATTTCAAACGCATTACTTTTCGCTAAGGGAAGATATCGCACAGAAGAAGCTTACTGCACTGTTTTTCGAAATAGTCAGAAGTAAAAAAATTGCTCATAGCCTAGAAAAACGCCCCAATAATATCGTTTTATGAAAAAAAAAGATACCAAAGCCGTTAGAATTGCAAACACATTAGCTTACTCTCAGTTTTTTGCAAGCTTTTTACAAGGTATAGGTGTATAAATGACAACCTACATTCGCAAAAAACATAAGGAGCCGGCTCGGTATAGGAAAGAGTAATTAAGAATGGATCACATCTATGCCGTCAATCAAGCAAAAAAATTGCACACAGTACAATAAACCACTTTAGGTGGTATTTAGAGACTAGGAGAAAACGGTATACACCGCAGCAGTGCTGGTTAGCATTAAAAGACCAGGGCATACAGGAAGCCTATGTAAGACTTCTAGACCTGCATATGGGATGTACGGGTAGTATAATCCTTCACAAGCAGAGCCACAAAGTCCCGTTCTGAAAGGTGATAAGACAGTGAGAAACCATCTCGCAAAAACTGTTGACAGGCAGGCTGTGGGGGTGTTCAGAAAGTTGACTTAGAATAACCATGATTAATGATAAACGGGGAATAATACAGGAATAATGAAAATGACCGGAAAGAAATGCTTCAAGAACAACAATAACAAAGCATGGCAATGCTGCTAAAAATACTTATGACTAAATCTAACGTAAGGAGGAATACACATGCGGAAACCACCCCCGAATAGGTATTTAACAAAACTAGAACACTAAAGGAACATAACTAACTCCGACCGATGGTCAGTGTTGACAGCAACTACCAGAGGGAAATCCTGCTGAGAAAAAGTAGGGTCTGAGGTGGATTTAGCAAGCACACTCAAATAATGAAAAAATAAGCTAACGCAATCACTCAAAAGAAGAATATACAACCAAAGTATATTGGCGGTGATAACATATGGAGCTGCCACTTCGCGCCAAACTGAGGTCGGCTGAACGGGTTATGAAACAAATGATGACAGGAGTAACATTTCGGAGCAGCAGGCGAGCTTCCTGTATCAGGAAACAAGCTCGAGTAGGTTATATCGTAATTCAAATAAAGACAAAAGATCTGTACCTGGGTTGGCTATGTAGGTAAAAAATGAACGCCGGTGGAACCCCAGGGTAGCATAGTGTAAACCAAGAGGCGGGTCTGAAGAAGGGGAAGGCCAATAACACGATGGATGGATGAAATAAGGAAATGGGAGAAAAAAATCATCTCGAGCTGCACAGAACAGAAGTGCTTGGAGGTCAATTGGAGAAACCTTCGTCATGAAATAGAGCAGAGGATTCTGTTGTTGTTGATGACGATGGTGAGGAATCATTTTAGGGGCGTGAAGTAAAATAATTCATAAAATAAAATTCCAAACAAAAAATTCAAAATATACAATGAGATAAAAAAGCAGATGAATTAATAAAATTACACTCTGTATAGAGCCCTCACAAAAAGACACAGAACGAAAAAGCAACGAAAAAAATGGAACCACGAGTAAACATACCGTTGGACACACCGACCATGTAACGCCTTGACTTGAAATGAAATGTACACATGGGGAAGTCGAGATATTTATTTTATTTACAGGGTGAACACAAATATTTCGCCGCGAATGTGCTGTAAAGAAATTAATGAAGAAATTGTAAACAATATCCGCGAAACCACACATACCGTATTTACCCGATTGTAACGCGCACTTTTTTTCCGATAAAATGGGCCGAAAAATCGCATGCGCGTTAAAATCGGATACAAAACTGAAACTGCCGAAACAACGGAAATTTCGTCCCACCCATCGCCATCGCCATCTCAAGATGTCGCCAGAGCTTTTAGCAACGATTTTTCGGACGCAGCAAGCCTAGGTGCCTAGGCTTTTCTATCGGAGTTCACACAAATCGTCAAATCGTTTCACTTGCGCGCTTGATAAGAGCAATAGCAGCAGCGGCTCCCACGCGTTCAAAACGAGTGGTCGGCTGAAGCGTGCACCTCTGGAGAAGCTCTCGGGATGGGCGTGCGAGGCGTGGGCCACGATCTCATAGACCATGGTTGAACGTTCGTTCAGAAGTGTGGCATCGCGAACGCGCTTGGAGGCACCGAGGCCGAGATGTTGTGGTCAGCGGAGAGCGACGAGTAGTGAGATGAGTGAGATTACTTCGGGAAATAAATCGCCCATTTCTCTCGCATTCATTTGTCTGCGTCACAAAGTCCCGTGCGCGTTACAATCGGAGGTGCAAGTTTTTTCGGTGTTTTGCCAGGAAAATCGGGGGCGCGTTAGAATCGGGTAAATACTGTAGGTACTCTTCACCACACCAACTACAGCGCAGATAAAAGTTAGAAAAAACGATTCGCAGAGATTAAATAAAACACGAATACAAAATAATGAACACTTTGCTACCATGTAAAGCCCTTAATTTGCATCAACCACCTTCATTTGCAAATAACACATTTAGTCTTTATGATGTGTAAATGGACATAACTGGGTAACAATAAGTATAAAAATATGAAACAAAGGCGCGACCAACGGCATGTTTGTTGTCCTTTTCCTTCACAGAATAAAGAAAATACGCATGGCAGTGCGTCACTCCGACATCAACGCACGTCCGGTAAAGGAATACTTAAAAAAAGCTACGCTTTGATAAGAGATGTTCTCAATTCGCAGAGTGAACGAGCAACGGGAAGAATGGACTGAGCAATACAGTAGCACTAAAGCTGTTTTACCCGCCAGCACTTGTCATAGTTCGGTCAGTGCTTTAATTCATTTGTTGTTGAAAACCTCTATTATTTATTTTTTAGCACAACAATAATAAATAAAAGCTACCATTGCACTATCGCTAAAGCATCAGGCTGCTCTTACAGTGTCTCGGGTTAAATTGCCTCGAAATCACACCTAACCTATTTATAATTTACTCTTTACAGCGGCCACCATTTTTTGCACCCGACATCATCAACGCGCTTTTTGGCAGAATTGGGCGCTCAACAGTGCGACCTAAAAGAAATTGGAAATATTCAGCAGTGTGGTGATGAGCAAATGTAACACGAGGAAGCGTCACTTCCCAACCTCGACAGCCTTTCGAGAAGTAAAGTGCAAGCATTTCGTGAGAGCCTTCTTTAACCACTTCGTTGGGCCATTTGTTGAGAATGGCATGCGGTAGTCAGCTTGTGCTTCGCATCGAAAGATGGAAGGAAGTCGTCGAGAACCCTGGACGTAAATTACTGTGCACGGTCTGTAAGTAGCTTTCTAGAAGCACATTAAGTTAAAATCACGCCACAAAGCTGGAAATTCGCAACATATCTGACACAGCTCATGGGAAACGCACACGTAGTGGCGTAGCAGCAAGCATTGTCTCTGGCAACCGAAATACAGTGATTTTTGGATGGAAACAACGGAAACTGGCCTACGAGGTACAAGCCAGTGTGATAAAAATATTCCACAGGGATTTTAAGAGGTTACAATATGCCTGCTAGACGTAACGACACATTTTTCCTTCGTTGGCACAGATCACATGCTACAACGTAGCGATGCAAAGACCGGTGCATTTCTGGCGAGTAAAATCACCGACGGACAAGTTCGTAAGGTCGTGCTACGCCAAAAGTTGCCAGCCATGGGCTCATTTCAGACTTAGCGCAGCACATTCGAGTGAAGTTGTGGCGGCTCCGCAAAAAGCATGTTCTGTCCACGGGCGTGGAAGTTGTGGCAGAATAAGACAACAGGCTGATGCAGAATTGCGTTGAAGGTTGGGTTTATTGCCTTGTTTGTTTGGGGGTCAATGACTCATAAAAATGCTCGATCATGGCGCTGCTCATCACAAAGAACACGCAGCAACCAGACCGAGCCTCCCTCTCGCTCATCAAGCCGAGCAGCTGCGAAGCGGCTGCACGGCTTGGTTGCTAAGTGCTCTTCGTCTCTGCTGGCACCGGCCTCCAGCTGTTCTGATAGCCGCTCTTCATTCATTAAAGCCCCTACCCCTTACAATTGGACCCGGCTTTGTAAAGTAATAGTATCACACTGGTGACGTCTATATTCTTTGATTCCTAGTCGTGAATTCATACCGCTGTAGAAAATGTTGCGCTATTTTTGTTCTCTCGGAAGAAACCCTGCCTCGCCACTTCTCGCCGCTGAGGGGACTTAATTCATCACCAATGAAGCCAATTTTGCCTGACAACCAGCATGCTGTCAGCACTTGGGTGCTGTCCTTATGGTGTATTTCCCTCAATAGCAAGTGTAAGCACAATGAAGCTCGCAAAAGCTAATAACCGCAGTGGGCCATTGTGCACGGCCAAGGCTCCATAGGTCACTTCGGGTTCTTTAGTGTTGGCCAATAAATGGGTGACCAATAAAGAAATACATTTGAACAACGGAGCAACCGCTGTTGCATATAACATTTCTGAATCGCAATAACAACACTTAGTCTAATCTGCAATGGTTAGCTAGAAATACTTCTAAATGATTGACCAATACCGGTCGAAGGAGCGGTGTACTCCGACAAAACGTCGAGGCCTGCGTTGTCATTTTTATATGTACCGAAATGAGCATAGTTCGAGCAACTTCCATACAGCGTGAATTATGTTCTCTATTGTCGTGAAAATTTAGCTTTGTAGGCTATTAGGCAATTCGGAAAACGTCTTCGCTTATGATAAAAGAGCGGTAAGCGGGTTGTACAGGGCACACAGGCTCATCACATGGCATTTCTTTTTCTTTTATGAGCAAAAATTTACATCAACGGCAGGTTTCACAAAAACCAAATTTATTTAAGTACTCTAGGTACCACGTTTTGGTCCCAAAAGACGATTTCGAAACACTCTGGGTTGTCTGCATCCCGTCTCAGAAACACCGTTCCTATAGGCGTCGAGCTGCGCGACCGCTGCGCCGCCTGCCAACTCTCTTCCATGGTTTCTACGGGGTGAGCGGTGCGCGGCTGATAGGGGCTCATGCATTGTTTTGGTTCTCTTTCGCTTTTTTGCCTTTCCCCTCCATGGACAACGTAGTAAGGTGACTCCTTGAAGCAAATAGTCATCATTATCATCACCAGGCTATCGACGCCCACTGCAGGGCAAAGGCCTCTCCCATTATTCTCCAATTACCTCAAATAGTACGTTATGGCAATTGAGAAAACTGCTTCGGTTTGGAAGAGTGTGGCAAATTTATGCCGGGACGCAGTTCTACGCGCTTCCTGAACGCTCTTACAGCCGTCAACGGCGACACAAGCATATTACCACTGCCACCGCTGAACGAACTCGTCAGGCACCAATTAATTCTATTGTCGCCTCGTTTGAATGTGATACTGGCCCAATGAGAGGTTTGTTTCGTCTTCCAGCGCGCACGAAAATGTAGCTCCGTTCGGAATATATACGTCTTAGAAGAATCAGTTTCGGGTTGCCCAATACTTTACCCAATTCCTACAACCACTTGTGCATTGTATGGGAATATAAGCAGAGCAGAAATGTTAAGCATAGTCCAATGATCTGCGTCCTTAAATGAATGCACATTCACGCCTCATAGCAAAACGAAAGAAAGAAAATAAACCAGGAAATAAAAAGTTGCAGGGGCTTCTACGTTTGTATCCTAAGATATAAGGAGCGAGAGCGATACACTTCGACTCTCTCTGAGTGCTTTCGTAAGCAGTTGCTGCATTTCCTATCTGTGATCCACAAACGCTAAAGATCATCGAAGAGAGCCAGATTATCAACGAGTGTTTTTAATCGCAGTGTGACAGTAAAGACAAAGGCTCTCTGCACTTCCGTGCCTTAAACTGTGAGTCGGAAAAGTGGAGGTTGCGAGGGGTTGGTCAGTTTGTACGAGTATAGGCGACAGTATTAGTGTTTCACACTGTTTATTCTCTGATTTTTAGCCAGGGAAGAACAATGTTGTTTTTCACGGATAGAGAGAGAGAGAGAGAGAGATATAGAAAATCTTTGTTCTGGAAGAAGTAGTGGTTTAGGAAAAGGGGGTGAAGAGGTGATAGGCTAGGAAAGCGTGGAACATCAAGATGATGCCACCAGATGCAGCAGCTTTTTCTCTTGCCCTCTCACATGGGATGCAGCTGTTCAAAGCTACCTTCCATGTCTACAAGGAATGGGATATGTTATCTTTTAGTTGGTCTCCCCTGACCATACACTTAGGCATTGCTTGGATGCGGGCAGGAGTGAATGTTTTCCCAATTTCAGCAGAGTTTTAGGTTATTGTATATTGTTTTTACGGAATACCTAACGCACATAGATTTGCAGATAGTTGCGTTGGTTTTTCGGCCACAGAGTTTGTGGTCCGCCGGCATTGCGATGACATTGTAGTAGAGAGAAAAGATCGTGTTCGTAGGCATATGGTGAGCATTAGTTATTAAGTTTTTTTCTAGGAGGGCAGTGTGGTAGACCCGGTCACAAGGAGCGAAGTATTTAGGTTTGTGTTTTTCCTGGTCAGTGCGTCGTTCTCTTCTTGACCATTGTGCTGGGTGTTAAAGTAAGGTTGTCAACGTTTCGCATTATTGGTGGGAATATCTTACCGAAGCGCATAGGCATGCTGCCTCCAGAAAAAAGTACAATGAAATTTTAGTCTGTTGGTATGTTAAGCTTCGATCTGATGCTTCTGCTATTCCGACTGTCCAGAGGATGGTTTCGACTTCCACTTCTTTCTTCCTGCATTTTGGAGGGATATGCAGTCACAAAGATATCCAGAGTAGTCTACAGCGACAATTGCAGAATCATGCTTTCTGTTTTCGTACATCCCTGACTTGGTGTATACTGTGGAATCATAATTCTGGAAGTTTCATGGAATGAACTTGATCCTCCCATATCTCCTGTTCCTGCGTATGATTGCATTATTAGTTTTGGTGCAGGCAAGTTGCACTCATAGCCCCTGGATGGGTGACTGGTCTATCACGGGGTGCTATAAATTCTTTTCAACCGGGGGGGAGGGGTGGGGTGCCTGTCTTCTATGCAATGGCTCCGCGCCAAATTATGTTGTTCAATCCGCTCTTTTGGTGCTCGTTCAGTGATTATTCTGTTTTCTTGAAATGCGTTAGCAAGACACAAGTTGATCACATCGTCATTATCACTAATATCCTAATAAGGACGACTGCAGGGTGATGGCCTCTCCCATTGACCTTCACCCGCTCCTGTCCTTCGTTTCCGGACTCCATTCTTTGCTCCTAATTCTGTGATTTCATCCCTTCGGCGAGTAAATTGCCTTCTCCGTCTTCTAGACACGTCTCTGCATGTCCATTCTGTTACTATGGTGGTCCAGCCGTTGTTAGTTCGTCATGCGGTCAAAATTGCGAGGTTGAGGACTGCCTCATATGCAGCCCCTGATGTTAGTGTTTCTATCACTTTCTTTGGTTTGGGGAAATTTGTGGTGCCGTAGGGTCAGCAATATTCGCCTCATGATCAGTGGCTGCATGAGTCTTATCATTTCTTCCCTTTTTCTTACTTTTACCTTGGTTTGGCATTTTGTTTTTGGCCTAACGATTTGGTAAAGATTAATTTATTTTCGTTTGGCAGATGTGTGTTTGGAATCACCGCTTGTCTCCAGAGGAACGATGACTATTTTTATGTTACTGTTCTATTGGAGGACATATGTACTTATTTTTAGGGTGATTTTTAACCCAGGCTGGTGTCGCCTTTGTTGTTTGCCGTATTGAGCTTGCAGCGGAAACGAAACCATGGGAAAATTGCAGAGTATTTTGAAAACCTACGTTATTAGATTCTTAATGGTGGGCTTTATTTTAGTTATTTTCTGCTTATATGCCTTCCTTAATTTGAGAGAGACTGGCGTTAATCGTTTTGTCCCTGTTTATGTTAGGCCACCTAATGTTGGTGCCGGCATACATTCTGGCGGAAGCCTAGTCGAGAGGGTGTTCGAATCATGACTGCGGATGGACTTTTGCCAACAATTATCTATGAGGCAAATAAATTATGATTTATTTATTTATTTATTTATTTATTTATTTATTTATTTATTATGCCTTTAGCCATTGTCCAGGGAATTGGGTAAAGAGTACTAAGACATGACCGCAAGGTTTAAAGTGTGATACAAACGATGGGCAGTGCGGTCTGCACAATAAAAGATAAGATGAACAAACAAACAAACTAAGTTGAAATAATCGTATCAGAGCTGATGACAGAAGAAAAATCAACTTTAAAGCACAGACCAGTTTCGAGAATCAAACCGTATGTGGTGTGCCTTAAGCTTGGATAATGTCAACACGCGTGTTCGGTGTATAAGCCGTGAAGGGAGGAACGAAAGAAACAAAGCTTACCGGCTAAAATCATTTAAGGAGGTTTTCGATGGGCTCCCGTATTCTACGTTCTGAGTTGCTTGGGCGTTTGTTGAACGATATTCATCCCAGGCTGAACGGCAAGACCCGGGTGTCCTTATTCTCACCCAGGTGGCCGTTCGGATACACTTTCCGACCCATGCTCCTACGCTTTCGCCCGAGCATGGGCGCGCCGGCCTTCAGCCATGGTGCCATCTGGTGTGGCCCAACCGAACCCGTTTGTCAATGCGTACAGAGGGCCGCCGGTCGTATAATGGCGGCTCTCTGCTCATCCCGTGTCTTCCAACAGAAAACACCAATCCCGCATCCCAAGCTTCCGCCATTCACAAAATTATGACTAACCCAAATTGGCAATACCGTGATATGATAGCAAACCAAACGGCATAACAGCGATAGAACAAAATCTAAATAGGGACGTTTATGCAGCGTGATCGAAGTTAAGTCGACCGGTATTTTAAAATAGGCGATTAGATTTACGTCAATATAAACTCTACAGTGATATTATCCGCCAAGCGGTACACAGAATGACGTAGTAATTATTGATCTCAGTGACTTATTTAACTACAATTTAACAATTACCTTTTAGGTGGCAGCACGAAGCAGGCATATTTGTATTGAACAGTTGGACGGAATCGTGTTTCCACGCAGTTTTATTTAGCGGATTTCTTCTCGGTGCATCTGTACTCCGAGATATGGAAATGCAAAGCTTAATTACCACTCCCATGATAACGCATGAAAGACAGTGAAGTCCGATGCAAGGCAGCCGTGAAAGCGACGTGCCCTTCGCGACGTGCCTTCTGAGTACGGTTTGAGTTTGACAACAGGATGGAGGAGTAGAAAATAGTGATAACTGGTACCCTTACAGCCTTGGCTGGCGTTATCCCAATCTTTAGTACTCAGAACCGCTATCGAAAAACAGAACAAAAGGGAGGAGGCTTGCGCTGGTGTTCAGTGTCTGGCTTGCGTAATCATGCGAACGGCAATTAAGCTGCGCAGTTTAATATCTCGGAGTACGAATGAGCTATAAGAATTCTGCCAAATGAAACTTCGTGGAAACACTATTTCGTCCAACTTTTTATTGCAAACCAGCCTGCTTACTGCAGCCACTAAAAAGTTCATTCTTCAATTTTAGTCAATTAAGCCACCGATATGAGTACTTGCTTTCGAATTCTCTGTCCCCCTGGGCGCGAAGCCTCCCTGTAGAGGTTGTCTTCACGAAAATGTCAGCACCTAATTTAAAAAAAAACCTTTCGTCGTAAGTTTGATCACCCTCTTTATGAAAGAAAAAAAGGCAAAAAAATTTAGTACAAAGTGATTTTCGAGATTTTCACAGCGCATTCGTATGTACCAGACGAAGAATACAAAATGATTCAAAGCGAATGATAATGCACATGCCACTTTATTTGACAGTACAAGCCTGGTTTAGTGTGAGACGCCGAGTTGATGCAAAGATAATACTACAACCCGATCCCAAGTGGAAATGAAGACACCTGAAAGAATATTTGTGCTACATGCGCGAGAAACCAATCTGTTTGTTCATTATATTATTTACAATACCCGTGCAATAGGCAGTCTGGACCTCACGGTTGTTTCCGTAATATTGAAAAAGCATCACAGAAGAATGCTGCTGTGAGTGATAAAAATAATAAAGTGGACTATCTTTTAGTAACCAACATTTCGGAAAATGGATGGGACCGTTCAGTGTTGAAGTGCATTGATCATATCTATTCAATAGTTAGCTTGTGGGGAAAACATACTGAGGAAAATTTGAGTTGTGTGTTACCAATTTTTCGTCGGCCGATTTGCGGGTATTAGGAGAAGATTGTAGGTTACGGCAAAGGAATCCCGGAGTTCTATAGACGTTGGGGTAGGTGGTACCAGTCTCAGAGAGCAGGAAATAATTTGTGTAGGACGTACGATTGAATCGTTGTGTGAGAAAACGTGCGCGTGCCCTTTGTTGTTTATGTTGTAGAAAAAAGTGAAGGTGTCAAAGAAGGGAATAAATTAAGTCAGATAACGTGTAGATTTGGTTAGCACTGTTGACAGTCTGGTAATGTTGAATCAATTGCTATATGTCTAGGTGTTTGTGCCTTTCATGACGACAGATTTGAAATACTGTGGTACTTTATGCAATTATAGACAGACATTCGTTTGCAGGATGTTACGTTCTATAATCTGCCATCGTTACAAACACGAAATAGTTCGGGGGCGGGGTGACGCCCCATCTCGGCAATCCGGCAGTGATCTAATAAGTGACGAACCATTGTTGATAGCGGTGAATTGTTTACAGGGTGAACGAAAATTAAGAAGATATTTGGTTGCAGTGGTTTAGTGGATAAGTCTGTATTTCTGAAATTAGGGATAATTAAAATACCAAGTGCAAATCGTTAAAAATTGCGATATAGGCACTCTCCCTCAAAGTAGTTATTCACATAAAAGTGAAACATCAGCCATGAATCCAGGTAATTGTGTCTGAACGGGGCATTGTTCCCTGAAGCGATTTTGGCAGAGGAAAAAGGGCAGATGGCTAGACTCCAGATGCTTGTAATTATGGGAAGCGTAACTGTGCTACAGAAGCTCGCAGCAAATCTGTGTAAGGGATGCGGTGGTAAATCGTGGGTAGATGTATGTCTCCAAGTTAAACAAGTATATAAGCCTTTTTCCAATACTTGGGTGGGTTACCGGACACATGACGCTAATGATTGCTCAAACATATTGCCCAAACCTTTACTTGCCCTAAAATAGTGTTGTTTAGTACTTTTAAAGCAGTTTTACCATTGCGAGCCGAGCTCTTTATAAGGCACGTAATATACCCTCGAAAGAAATTGCAATCTGCTGTTAGCCGTAATCCGGCGCTTCAGTAGAGTGAATTGATGTTAGTGAATGAGCGTAGAGGCGATTTTGGAGTTTGAGCGCAAACACCGGGGGGTGTGTAGCTTATTTATATACTGTTAATGCGGGTTTTCCAACCCTTCTAATCACATTTATTTTCTTTATCGTTGACCGCAGCGCAGTTTTTTGTCGAAGCTACAACGAAGCGTCGGTGTATTCCTCTGTCATAGGCAGACGCTATATAGTCACTCTTTTTCACGAGACACATGGAAAATTACAGGCTGGTTGTGTTCGATCCAGCTCTTACCACGCGACAGAATTTCAGTGATTGCCGTGGATGAACCGCCATTTAAAATTGGCGCCAATGTGGAAATGGGTGAACATTGGCACACATCGGTGAACTACGCTACTACCTGGTATATGGCACTGCAACATGGCAAATACGCAGCTCGTTTTGTTTTACTGGTTTGTGCTTTTACACTTGAGTGTCTAACCACCGGCTTCTGTAC
This sequence comes from Haemaphysalis longicornis, assembly GCF_048455015.1. Taxonomy (NCBI): domain Eukaryota; kingdom Metazoa; phylum Arthropoda; class Arachnida; order Ixodida; family Ixodidae; genus Haemaphysalis; species Haemaphysalis longicornis. The sequence continues at coordinate 160,853,480 of NW_027526335.1, forward strand.
GTACGTTGCTGGCTCCTCCGATTAGGGTGTTTGCTGATGTTCATTGTCGTAGATCAGCTGTCGTACTTCGATGCGGGTTCGCTCAATCTGCGAGCGGGATTTTTAACAGCTGAGCTGCTGAAACGTTTATTTTCGCCGTGGAGCGTTACGGGAAAAGCATCTTCATCAACGAAGTGAAGAGGGTGAACATGCTAGGCCATGAAGCAACAGAGATAATGGCGAGGAGTCAAGGATCCCCCAAGAAGTTGCAATGAGTTTAAACGAGGGTAGGGAGGTCCAGATAGAGAAACCTGGAACCTTTACGCCAGCAAACCGGCAACGTAACTCCTGGGTTACCACAAAGGACCCCCGCACGGGGCACCTTGAGTATTCATGGTGATGGTGAGCAGCGACCCCGCGGACCCCGAGCTCCCAACATAAGCCGTGTCCAACCGTGGCCTGGTGTTTAAAGGTGAAGGGTAGAAGCCGTAAACGGTGGCCATCGGAGCCTTGGTCGAGCTCCGGCCGATGGGCTCCCTGTCTACCAGGCTGTCTACCAGGCAGGGAGCACCGGGACCTCTTTGAATACCAGGGTAAGGTCAAAGAAGAAAGTACCCCCGTCTCCCTGCTTTTATACTATGCTATACGGCATTTTCAAAACCCCACTCCAAACGTGATCGGCCTCCGAAAAGGGGCCGCACCGAAGTTTCATTTCTACCTATTTCAACAACTGTATTTCCAACAACCCTAAACAACTATTCCCGTTTTCTTGTAGTTGAGTCAACTGACACAGAAAGATCTGTCGCTTCATTGTCTGTCTTCTTGGTATCGAAGTTCCTGACAAGTATAATTGGTGAGGCGTACAAAGCCAAGAAACAAAGAACTGGGCAATTGCTCGTCGAAGTCACTAAGCAGCAGCAGGCAGAAAAACTCTTGAGCCAGACCCGAATCGGTGATCTTGACATCAGCGTCACGCCCATCCGCAGCTTAAACAGCTCCCAGGGCGTGATCTCCGATCCCGATCTACTGAACGAAACTGAAGCCGACCTGCTGGAGGGCCTTCGAGGTCAGGGCGTAACAGGGGTCAGGCGCATAAACATACGTAGAGAGGACAAACAAATACCTACAAAGCGTCTTATCTTAACCTTTGACAGGTCTAGCCTTCCCGAATACATCAATGCAGGTTTTGTTCGATGTCCGGTTCGGCCTTACATCCCTAACCCGCGGCGCTTTTTTAAGTGCCAACGCCTTGGGCATGCCACCAACTCCTGCCGCGGCCGCCTTACCTGTGCAAAATGCGGCTGACATGACCACCAGTGCGAAAACTGCAACACCCAGAGTTTCACCTGTGCCAACTGCTTGGGGCCCCACGCAGCGTGGTCCCGCACTTGTGAGAAATTTAAGCAAGAAAAACAAATAATAAATGTAAAGGTCACTGAGAACATCACCTTTCCAGAAGCGAGAAAGAGGTTCGCCACTTTCCCTCTGGGGAGGTACGCCGACGCAGCTCGCCGGGGGGCGGAGTGGCGTCTGGTCTCCACAGGGACCCAGTTCAGCGAGTCTGACCTGGTCCCTTTCCCCCCCCCCGGGGTGCCTCAGGCATCCCAATCCGTTGCCACGCCGATTGCTGAGGCAGCAGCGGTTGTGGTGACAACGTCTTCTGTAGGGACCGGTGCCGCTCCCGCCTCTGCCGCCCCGTCCTCCAGTGCGTTGGAGGGTGCCGACCGGATGGACACCGGGGGCCCCGCATCGGCGCCCACCGCCACCGCACCTCCCGTGCCAGCTCTGTTCCCCCGAACGCCCTCGGCGGTGGAGGCTCAAACGAAGGGCTCCCGAAAGGAGGCCAAGTCCGAGGGGCCTGGTCCGCGGGCACCCTTCTGGCATCCGACGATGAGATGGATAACACGCCGTTCCTGCCTGCAACGCAGCGCAAGGAGCGGCCTCCGATTTCCAAGCCGACAGAAAAGCCTAAAAATACTACAATAACAGCCCCGAAAGACGACACATGACCAAACACACACACACACACACACTTAAGTTATTCTTAAATTTATGTAATGGGAACAGAAAACATCATTCAATGGAACTGCAGAGACCTCCTTAAAAATCTTGACGATGTGTATGAGATTCTGCATGCCAGTCAGCCAAGTATCATGTGTCTCCAGGAAACCCACCTCAATTCTAAACAAACAAATTTCTTAAATAGTTACATGGTATTCAGAAAGGACAGGGTTGCCTGCACACACTCTTCAGGAGGTGTGGCAATTGTCACCCGGAATTCCTTAGCCTGCCACCCTGTCACTCTGAACACTGTCCTTGAGGCTGTAGCAATCTGTACGATAATATTTAATAGGTTGATAACGGTATGCTCTATTTACATTCCTCCTGATCATGCAATTTCGAGCTCTGACTTCGAGGCGCTGGTCGACCAGCTGCCTGAACCATACACCCTAACAGGCGACCTTAATGCGCACAACTCTCTTTGGGGCTCCTCTAGAATGGATGCCCGAGGTCGCCTGATGGAAAAATTTCTTACATCTACAGGAGCATGCCTTTTCAAAAAAAAAAACAGAATACGTACCATAACTTGGGACACAATACCTACTCGCATCTTGACTTGGCTATTCGTTCTGCAATTCTCTTTCCTGGTCTTGAGTGGGGCGCGGGCACGGACCCATATGGTAGTGACCACTTCCCCACTTCCCTAACGTACATAGGTAAAGGCCCATGCAGCCCATCTTCCCAGAACAGGTGTAATGAATCAAAAGCAAACTGGAGCACATTCACAGAAACTTCTAAACTACACCAGACAACAATAAAACACCTACACGTGGAGGAAGCAGCCCAACTCGACACGGCACACATACTCGACGCCACCGAAAGTCCATGCCCCAGGCCTCCAGTGCGTCCCGCAACCCAAGGAGGCTTTGGTATAACGAGGACTTTAGGCGGGCGCGAGAGGCCCAGAACAAGGCGTGGGGTGTCTTTCGCCGGTATCCCACGCCAGATAATCTGATTTCCTTTAAACGGGCAAAGGCTCTTGGGAAGCGTGTTCGTCGTGAGGCGAAAAGAGAGAGTTGGCGCACCTTCCTCACTTCCCTCAACTCATACACCGACACTCGCAAAGTCTGGACACGAATAAGCAAGCTAAAAGGACAACAGACACACAGCCTGCCCCTGGTTAGCACAACAGGGGACACACTCGAAGACCAGGCCAACACGCTTGCACAACACTTCGAACGCGTGTCCAGCTCAGCACACTACACCAACACTTTCATTAAACACAAAGCATCATCGGAGAAGTCCTTGAGACACAGTAATAAGTAGAACTCATCCTATAACACCCCCCTTTCACTTCATGAGCTGAAGGTCGCACTCAGTACTTGTAAACCTTCAGCTCCAGGTGCAGACAGGATTTCATACACAATGATACAAGACTTACATGCAGACACGCTTGAAACACTTCTTCACCTCTACAATAAAATAATTCTTTCGGGGCACTTTCCACGCTCTTGGAGGGAGGCCATAGTAGTGGCTTTCCTAAAGGAAGGGAAGGACCCTTCCTCTCCTGCCAGTTATCGCCCCATTGCCCTGACAAGCTGCCTGTGTAAGCTCTTCGAGAAGATGATAAACAGGAGACTTGTGTACTTCTTAGAGTACAATGGTCTTCTCGAGAGCTGCCAGGCAGGCTTCAGGGCGGGGCGATCTACCAACGATCAACTCGTTGCATTAGAGTCTTATATCAAAGATGCTTTCCTCCACAAGCAGTACTGTATGACAGTCTTCTTTGATCTTGAAAAGGCGTACGATACTGCTTGGCGGTACGGCATCATTAGCGATTTGAAGTCCTTTGGCATGTCGGGTAACATGATGAACACGCTTGCCAGTTACCTGTCTGGAAGAACGTTTCGCGGGCGAGTTGGAACTGCACTTTTTAGAATTCATGTGCAGGAAAACGGTGTGCCGCAAGGTGGAGTTTTAAGTTGCAGTTTGTTTATTGTGAAAATGAATTCTCTTCGGAAGGCATTGCCACCGTCGATTTTATGTTCAATTTATGTAGACGATGTAGAATTATCTTTTAAGTCTTGTAACTTGTCTGTCTGCGAGCGGCAAGTCCAGCTTGGTGTGAACAAGCTTGCCGGCTGGGCAGATAGCAACGGTTTTAAATTTAATCCAGGGAAGTGCACTTGTGTTTTGTTGTCCAAGAGGCGTGGCATGCGGCCGGATCCAGACATTCAACTCCACGGTGTCTCTATTCTTGTAAAAAAGGAACACAAGTTCTTAGGTATCATCTTTGACGAAAAGCTCACATTCATCCCACACATAAAACAACTAAAACATAAATGCCTAAAAACAATGAATATCCTGAAGGTTCTGTCACACATCTCTTTTGGTGCTGACAAACAACTTCTTTTACGTGTTTTTACCAGCATGATAGGTTCACGATTGGACTACGGTAGTGTTGCTTATGGGTCAGCAAGTAAAACATCCCTCAAAATGCTGGACCCAGTGCTCCTTCTCGGCCTCCGCCTGGCGTGTGGCGACTTCCGCACTAGCCCGGTCGAAAGCCTCTATGTGGAGTGCAACAAATGGAACCTACAACGTCAGCGAGCATACACAGATCTCCTTTATGCTTTTAAAATTTCATCCATGCCTCACCATCCTTTTAAATCAGTTTTTCATGATACGTCCATGACTGAACTCCTTTTAAATCGACCATCGTTCTCTGCGCCCTTCTCTTACAGAGTTAGAGACGAAGCGTCAGAGCTTGCTGTCTCCTTTTTAGATACAATCCAAAGTTCTCTAACGGATTTTATAGCACCATGGCATCTCCGCCCTGTATCATGCGACACATCTTTCACACATGTGGATAAAAACCGAGCTCCCACATGTGCAATTCTACAGCATTTCTTGTATTTGCAGCAGAAGTATGAGTGCTCTGAATTTTATAGGGACGCTTCTAGAACTGCCACCTCTGTGTCCTGCGCGGCGCATGGGCCCGGCCTTAGTGTCACTAGAACTCTGAATAGTCATACTAGTATCTTTACGACAGAGGCTTACGGTGTACTTCTTGTTGTCAATCATATACTTCAAAGCAACATCCGACAATCTATTATCTATGCAGATTCCCTCAGTGTTTAACGGCACTGTCGTCAACAATGCCTTCCAAAAACCACGTTGTCAATCTGATCGTAAAGGGTATTATGTCTGTGTATGTACGCAAATTTGAACTGGTTCTTTGCTGGGTCCCTGGCCACTGTGGTTTAGCCGGGAACGAAGCAGCGGACCGAATGGCTGCTGCTGCTGCACTATTGAATACAGTAGACATAACCACATTACCCTACACCGACGTGAAACCACACATCAGACAACAGCTTCGCAAAACATGACAAACACACTGGAGTGAACAAACAGACAACAAGTTACTCGTAATAAAACCTCATTTGGGACCATACACCACCGACACATGCAATAGATACTCTGAAGTCGCCTTGGCCAGATTACGGATAGGGCACACACATGCAACGCACTCGCATTTTCTCACTGCATCTCCAAGACCTCTGTGCAGCAGGTGCGGAGAGGCCCTATCCGTGATCCACATCCTCATACAATGTAAGGCACTTCACACAACACGGCACAAACACTTCAGAGAACTCTACAGACAACATATCCGACTACATCCACCGCTGTTTCTAGGTAACGATGCCAGTGTTTCTGTGAAACGTGTGTTTGAATATTTGTCAGACGTTAAGTTTTTAAACCTCATTTCCTATCACGCATAATCAAATCTGGCCCTATACACCAGCCATCACCATTATCTTTAACTGATTTTACTATGTTCGGTTGACACGTTATTTACCTACCTTTTTGTGGTAACCACTTCACTTCATTAAATAAACTTTTCTCTGGCGCTCTTTGCCCTTAGTCGGCCTTGCGCCATAAAAAAACAAAACCTTCATCATCACCTACCACAAAGGACACGGAGTCCGGGGTTAGCGGCGGCGGGGAACAATAACATGTTCAGTCAATAATAAGAAAAAAAAGCTTGTTTTCGCATGCAGTGCTCAATAGCTCCACGAAAAAAAGGTTAGATAGGAATTTTCTTAAGTATTAGAGCCAAATTGGTTAATTTTTGAAGGAAAAAAAATACACTAAAGAGGGATTTAGCTGCCCATAGCCTGCAAAAACAATTCAATCTCGCCTTACCAGGCAGCCTCATTACGAGACGGGAAGGCAAACGAACACATGGGTTTGGCGGGATGGAAATAAATAATAAAGCAACGAAAAAATCGATAACTTAACCCTTAACCCCCCCCCCCCAAATTAAGCACAACAGCCAATAACTAAACGACCACCGCCGCATGCAACATAATCAGATGGACCAGGGGAAGAAAGACCTGTCGGAATCTATGCTGGGTTTCTTCCGCTTTAAAACCAGCTTCTATGAGGTTGCGCTCGTGGAGTAATCTCTCGCGTGCTGTTCCCCTCGACAGTTCAGTGCATGCGTGTTTCGACAATTAAAGACCCATTCCCTCACCACCAGACACGTCCTCCACCACATATATCCCACATTATATCCCCGCCCAAACTGTCCGGCATGTGGCGCTCGAGATACCACGCCACACGGCATTTTGGAATGCCCCTCTTTACCCCCGCTCCGTTTACCCAACCCTCCCACTACCTGGCTGGAGGTGACCGGGAGCTCCTCGCCCGAGCTACAGCTCCTGACCGCCACTAGGGCTCAGGATTACCTGGCGCGCCTCCCTCACCTGAGGGATACTCGCTAGGACTGAGCCTCGTCAGAAATAAAGTTATTCTCTCTCTCTCTCTCTTTCTCAAGTGGGGAGCCCACACGCTGAGTTCGGGAAGCCGGTTGCCCCTTGTTCAAGCGCATGATAACATGGTCTACTCTGGGATAGATGTGAAAGCCAGCCTACAATGATCCGGGCCTTCCAAGCACTGAGCGCTTTCAGCGGAAAATTCCCAAATCCATGTTAGGTGCAACAGCCGTGTCTTCAACGAAGGGAGGGGGGGAAGGGCGCACGCTCTAGTGTTTATCTAGCCTTGCACATGTAGTGCAAGCTTCGCCATTTTTTTACCGGTGTAGCTATCGCTGCTTTTTGGTTATTTGCACCTCACCCCCGGTTTAACGGAGCCTAAAAACTGGTGAGACTGCAAACGTGCCGTGAAATGATGAGCAAGAAGCATACTGTTAACATTCGGCGTTCAAAAGCGCGAAGGAATGATCGCGGCAATATATGACAGCCTCGAAGGAAGTAAGACGCAAGCCAACGGCATTTGTGTAGTCGCAGAAAAATCGAATTACGACCTCGCAAAACCAATTCAGGACGTTCAATTTAAGGAGATTCACTTAAAAAAAAGCTTCAAGGCAAACCTTTATATTTCGCGCTAGAAGACAGCAAAGCGGAAAGAGACAAGCAATGCGAGGAAGTAGTTTAAAAATTAAGCCCGGTTTCAGCAAGTGCAAAATCGGCTGGAAGAGCGGAGCAGTTGTTATTTTCTGTCGCCCGAAACGTCAAGCACTCGGCTGAGAACGGCTACGTTGTCACTTTGGAAATCGTGCGGTGCGCTCAAAGCAATCGGCAGCTAAGCGTCAGCAGCGGGAAGCTCTCTCCCCTCTCCTTCCCTTTGCGGGAGGGAAAGGAACATGCCAGTGCCAGACCACGGCGCCATTTATTCATGGGTCTGGGAACAGGTATCTGCCAGGCCGCCGGCGGCAATACCACTGGGCGCTGTATCGGTGGTATTTGGGAATCGGTTTCTGCAAGACTGCTTATGTGTCTGTAGACTTTCTCCTCCCTCTGCGTGACATACGACCTAGAGCAGACGTACAAAAAAGCTCGACCTACACCTCCTAGAACTGGGTTTTGACAATGGGAAAACAAAAGTTTCCTCTTTAAATACACTCGATTTCTGCCTGCTGAGATCAAGAAGGGGGTTATTAGGTGAACGTCTTCCGTCAAAAGAACAACCGAAAAATTGTTAACGCAAAAAATTTCAACAATCGCACTTCAGCTTTAGTCACTAATTTTCTCCAGCTACTCATTCAGAACAAATTTGGGTGTGGGAATAAGGTAATGCGCAGCAAGGCGGGAAAACGAGAGTTACACTGAGTGCGAGAGAATTATTCTTAAAGGAAAGACGTATGGGAAGGCGAGAAGAAGGCATTCACCCTGCTACAAAAAATTGACTCTGTGTGACCAGAAATACGAGAGTTAAAACCCCTGGTTCCCGTTCAGTTAGTCTTTCCATTGAACCGAACAAGAGTAACAAATAGGATCGAAGGTGGCGCCAGAGGGATCGAGTCAGTGAAGGCTGAATAATTATCGACATAAAATTAGGACTTGCTCCGCTATCAGCGGGCGTCAAGTGTTTGCTGCTACGTATAGATCATCTTACCAATGGTGGCAGTGTAATTTTGAATTGGCAGAGGTCTTTGACACACAATGTAATATCGAATCTGTGTGCTGTACGGTCACCCAACATGAAGATAAAACCTAGTTTGTAGTAGGTGAAACCTTACGAGCACAATGCTGTAGCAGAATACTGTTCAATCCCTTGATGTGTTTGTCTAAAAGTTTAGGCCGAAAATTTTATTCTCGCTAATATGTTATTCTGCCAGAGGTAAAACTGAAATTTCCTGATGGATATTGTGAACGAGGCACTGAGTGCTACATATTCACTGCAATAAAAATTATATTACACGACATTTGTTTTACGGAGTATTTTGGTGGTTCAAATAGAAATAAACCATTTAACAGGTATAATAGTGGACGTCGGTTAGAGAAAGTTCCAACCAAGAATAAGGTCATAGGGCCACAGGGCGAGCACTGCGCCCTTAACGTGAAAAGCCTGTCCATTGAAACACTTACTGTGCAATAGGCAGACGGTTCTATAGAGTTTTCGTTTGCACCAGTCAATTAAAAATCCTTAATAGGCCGTCTTCACTTTTCACAGTCGCTTTCACCAATCATTGTTTATAATATTAATGTTGGCACCAGGGTCTACCAACGCTTGTATGTCTATTCCTCCAGCCGATACGGACAACATCTTCAACGGGTGCTCCGGGGAGTTGTTCTTTTGCCTATACGTGCAGCTTCCCTCCTAAAAACTGTCTGCCTCAGTTTTCGTACAGGTTGGCGGGATCGCTGACAACGGGGCAGAGCGGTTAAGGAGCTCAAATAAATGGCGAAGGGGAGCGGCGTCGTGGCTCATGAGAATTGCGTGATGACGTAGAGACAGCGGTAGGGGGAGACCGGCGTGGCGGGGATTGGTAGCCGCGCTGTCAGTAATAGTAATAAGGGGTCATGTTGCGTTCGTAGAAATTGTGGCGCCGACGTTCATTCTGATTACGCCGTCGGCAGACCCGAAAATTTGCCACTGTTGCCGCAGTAAAAACCCACTGGGTGGTTCAGCATTGGAGCTGTAAGTTGAGCTCTCCAGGTGGGATAGTGCCACTGCGTGGCAGCGGAAGGGTTTATCACTGTCACGTAGCCTGGAAGATCCTGTGTGGTAATCGAAGCCGTGGGTAGTGGAGGCCTCCCTGCAACGTCTAAATAAGACTGCGCGACCGGCGGAGTGGTGTGATCAGGCGGGAACCACCTAGTGAGAGATGCAAGGTCCTGTTTAATTATATCTCGCAGGTTTGTTGGCCCCGGGTAGTGAGGAGCAGCCGCGGCACATGAAGTAGTGCGGTCCTCGATCTCTTTCCGAATTATTGCCCGTATCACCGATCTCCGGTCATCAGCGCCCTATTGCCGGGCGGATTTTTTTTTGTTTTTGTTTGTTTTATTGTTTATTGGCAAAAACAATGTTCAATAACGGTCTGTCTTGGTGCCAAGGCAACAGGCGGAACTGAAAGCCACCTGACTAGGCCTTCGACACCAGACAGTACACGCAGCAGTCAACATGAGCGCAACACACTTCAAACCATATTGCTGGATCTCAAACGCACAAAACACACTATATCAAACATTACATCGAATAAAATATAAAATAATCAAATGCATCGCAAATTATCAAGCGCATACAATAAAAACACATACAGAGTATCAAACACGATACGGCAATATAGGTGAACAAAAATGACAGAATTTTTAATTAGCACATACATCACCAACATGACACATAATCTTTGGCAAAAGGAAGAACATGTTCTTTAGGACTGAAAAAACAAAAATGTACAGAAAAATCACGATTGTTCGAGGAAATAGGTTTTACTCAGTTTTCTGAATGCAAGCAAGGTGGGAGAACTCTCTATTGTATCCAGAAATGATGGATAGCAATTCAGAAGGTTCGAAATTTGCCATTTTAATAATTGCATGCCATATTTAGTTCTCGTTTATTTTTACAAAGATTTATTTCTGAAATGATATGGTGTCTCCGTATTTGTACATGTATCAAAGAAGAGATCACAATTTGTTTTGAATTCAAGAAAAATCATTTCCAGCAAACGCTGTTTATACAACATATCTATATGAAGGATCCGTTTCTGCGAAAAGTATGATAATGTATTATCTCGACTAGATAGATTTTGACAGAATTGTATACCATTTTTCTGCAGTATATATAGTCGTTCCAAATTATACTTCGATGTAACCCCCCAGACTAATAAACAATATTGTATACGTGAATGCACTGTACTAAAATAAAGTTGCTGTTTTATTCGTATTGGCAACAACGTCCAAAATCTATTTAGCATAACAAGTTGAACACGGAACACAGATAGACTGGACATAACACGAATAGACTGGAGATCGTCGAGACATTGCATGCAGTCATCACATTCAAGACGGTTTGCGGGTTCTGAAGGGCGAAAAGTAAAAGAGAACGGGCCGAAACCTTTCAGCATGTGGAGTACGAGATCTGACTCCGACATATCTTTGTTAGCCCTCTGGCATAGTGCGATCCCATTTTCAATGTAAGACGTGTAGTTTTCGCAAGGATGTGGTACGCGTGCTTCAAATTTCTTTTTCGCGCCCTCAGAGCGAGCGGCGGATGTCTCAAAAATCTTGCGCATATCAGTAGTGATGGTCGTCAAATTGGTTATGCCTTCCTCGTGATTAAGGTACAAAGTTTTCAAGGGCTGAGTGAGGAAAAAGCCGACAGTCAGCAGTTTAAGCTTGTCGTCCCACCAGTTAAATGCGTTGACTCTTGCGTACCTGTCCAACCACTTTTCTACGTCGACCCCACGAAGGCCGGCGCAATTGGGAGGATCTCGCTGGCGGGTAGCGACGAAGCACAGCGGAGGAGGCATAACCGTGGCGCTGGCGGGTTCCAGCGTCATGCGCATGGTCTCCTGAGGTAGACGGCTACCCGGGCGGAGCTCCAGTAGTGGGACTCGAGGGATAGACTGCGGGATCTAACTGCATCCTCCATCACTTGAGAGGCGATAGTTGGGGCGACCTTTTATTCCGCAACTCGGATCGGGAACAACTCCAGAGCAAAATGTTGATTGGGGGAAAGCGACTATGACATGATGACGATAGAGATCATTGTTACAACCACTGAAGGCAGTGGGAAACACTGATGGTAGTGCCTCGTCGAAGGCACCGATGACGATAGCTCACCGATTAACCACTGCAAGCAGCACGAAGAGTGCTTACTGCGTAACCAAAAGGGTCCCCATAATATTAGTGTGGTTCTGACCATGCTGCAACCAGTGAGTAAAATTTTTATGACACTGTTGTACTCGACAAGGAAGTTCTAACCACGTGCTGAAACAATAATATGCAATCTCGGTTTTCGCGCAAGCATGAAATTCTGTCCCAAGTACATCCAAGTACGCCTGCACTTACGCCACACGTGGAATGCAGTGTTTGCAGCATCTGATCTCTTCTGATTGGTTGTGGGGTTTAACGCTCTAATGCTTTACCAGGGCTACGAGGCGCGCCGTCGTGGAAGACTGTGAAGTAAATTTTACGACCTAGATGATCTTTACTGTGTGTCAAAATCTCGACACAACGGCGTTTCACTTTTCGACTCCATCAAAAAGCATCTACCACAGCCGGGAATCAACCTAGCATCCTTGGGCTGAGAAGCAGAACGCCTTATCTGCTGAGGTACAGCAGTGGTGCCGCTCTCTTCTATAAAGCAGACCAAAAGCAGTTGACCCTAATGGCACGTCGCTCGTGTTCGAAGAGGTGTGGTGAGCCCATTTCACTTCATATTGTATTGTCAGGGGGTGAAACCAAAGAAAAAAAACGGCAGCATCTCCACTCCACGGATGATGGCGAGGGTACGGAGTACGGGGACTCGAAATTACATCCAAGTTGTTTCCCGGGTGACATCCGATTTGTGCCCCCACCCTTATTCGATTTGAGCTATGAGTTGCACCTTGATTATGCCCTACATAAAACTGCAACTCACGGGTCAAATCGAACTTCGATAGATTTCCGTTTGATGGTGGTGTGCGCACGGATGGATGCGGACGGACATTCAGAGGTCGTAAGCTACTCCGCACCGTTACAGGCGAGGGAGTAAGCAATTTGACTCTCTGGTACTAACTCATTGTCGTAGACCATTGGGTAAGACGACTGACACTAACTCTGTCTTGTCTACCCGACACAGGCTCGAATCCTGCCGTGCCCATGTGATTTTTTGTGATTGTAAATGCTATGCGCACGGAAGCGGACAGACGTTATGCAGTACTAAGGCACTCCGCACCTAATAAAATATATTCATACCCTTTTCATTTCGGCCAATTCCTAGCACGATTACGTAATATTGACAAGCCGAAAAAACATTCGTCCCCTTTTCCAGAGACGCTCCTCCAAATTACGAAGTCTTGGTAGGTATGTACTTTGTAGACTTGTATTGTTCGAACGGTCTTGGGGCACCACCCCGCGGGTGTAAAGAGGCCTCTCTGTGGCTCTTAAAACGTTGTGCAAAGGTTTATCCAAACCTCTTCGACAATGCCAGTATACAGGAAGGCTGCCGAAGGTACGCCGGAGTGTTCCCGTAACACACGTAATGACAACACTAATGGCATAACACGGTAGTTGGAAGGCCCGAATCATGCGCGCCAGACCACGGCAACAGCAAAGAGCGGGTGGGATCTTGGATTAGGAATGGCGGTGATGATCAAGGCACATCTGATAAGGGTTATGTGCAAATGACGTGTAGATGGGTGAGACGCCAGCTGTATGGTTGTGAGATGTGAATGTGAATGGCAATGTGAATGGCAAGATATGTGAATGTGACGAATGGCAAAGCAGTCTCCTAATTACGGTGATCAGTAGGAAAGTATTTTGACAGCGGTCTTTTGGTAAGACCGTTTGTGTGGATGTGAGAGCTGGCAGTAAAATGGGGCTCAGTACCGCAAAACGGAAGAAAGTCGGTCATTACTTTAAACGAACCATTTCAGTTTCGAATGGTGCCGAGCTAACGATGTGTCATTACGCAGAAAAATATCAATACGTCGATGTTCACGACTTCAGTAGCGAAGCTGATGGGGAAGGAATGCGTAATAGGATATCGCCAAGTACATCGTGACAGCAGCCCCCCCAGTTCTTGCCCGATCTTAAGGTACGAAAACGCCCTAGGATCGGCATCAAGACCGAATTAAAAATGCGGTTGGTGGGTCCTACAACGAGTAGAAACCCGATAACGGGCAGCCCCCTTTGAAGGTTTTGTCGATGAGACTAGTTTTAAGCCCTAACATATCTTTTGAGTGAACTGTGCCTGCCAGACAAACAAAAGTGTGTCTATTTGAAAATACAATTTTGTACGACGCCAGTGCAGTCTGCAAATGAACGGTCGTGCAAGGCCGCCGGGTATGACTAGGTATAACTGGAAGCGATGTCGGTACGATCCGGGGTGAGGCAAGATCTGCTGACAGCGACCCGGTGAAACCACTATATTTGCAGAAAAAAACAGGGTGTCGAACCGGAACCGAACCGAACCAAAAATTGGAAGTGACCGGTATTTTGCCGGAACTGAACCCGAACCTGAACCGTTAATTTTTGAGACGCTGAACCCGAAGCGGAACAGAACCGAAAAACGAAATAACGGTTACCGGTTCATGCCGAAACAGTTCGACCCTCCGTTGTTGATACTGCACAGTCAATGCAATTCACGCCTTTTTATCTTTCAGGTACCTTCAACTTCGTACCCGCTCGCGCACTTTCTCCTTCATACAAATAAACACGATCACAATCTATGTAACAACAGCGGAAATGAATGAGCACCAATGTAGCAATTGTTTGTTGCTACTGGATGCGCGAGCTGACCAAACGAAATGGCATTCTCGGCAGCTTGCAGGCGATGTAAAACAATTTTGCCCTTCCCTAGCTGCGAATTTTTGGAGCAATAAGGCTGCAGGAGTGCTCCACTGTTCAACAGTGAAAGCCCACACACGATGTTTGCAAACGTTTTGCATTTGATAATTTGTTTAATAGGTCCGACACCTGCAAATTGTTAATACTTGACAAGTGTGATCGCGGGAGCTGCTCAGTGGCAAAGACGTTTGCTGCTGACGACAAGTGGCCTCGATCTCCCTTCCGCACGACCGTTTTAAGTGCGAATGCACTTTATAAGCGACCCTGAATTCCGTTGACCGCCGTCCGTCCATATAGCAACAGCTGCGGGTGCGCGCGCTCCTCTTCTTCCTTGGCAACGGGGGGATATGGCACATACCCACGTGGGAGATTGGCCAGGAATCTCCTCGTCTTCCTTGGCAACGGGGAGAGATGGGCGCGCGCTGCCTGGCCGCTGACATGGCACATACCCACGTGGGGGATTGGCCAGGAATCGAGCGTGAGAAGGGCTAATGCACCCGCTTAAAGAAGTACTGACACGAAATTGCAAAGCTGAGATCCGCTCTAGCAATCAAGTACAACGACAACAAAAATAGGTGTCTGTGAATAAATGCATCTTTCTTTCTTTGTAGTTATGTGTGTGTGTGTGTGATCTCTCTTTGGCGAACATTACCGAACCGCGCAAATTCAACTCCTGCATTCGCACTTTGACATTCTTCCCCTCGGGGAAATGCGGGGAAATTTTTTTTCTGAAGTAGATGAAAATCGAGAACGTCCGTGTATCGAAATTTTGATCCACGTTTAGTATAACCAGCTGGTTAAAATAGGTCTGCCGGCCTGCAACATGAGCTGCGCCTCGGAGCAGAGATGTAGCACGGGGCATCAAATGCGGCAGTTTTTAAATGTTATACGGAAAACAAGAAAAAAGAAAAGGCAAATCTCGTTGGTTTAAAATATTGCGCAAAAAGTAAGTAAAACCTAATACGTAAAAAAAGAGTACCAAAACGTGGATATTGCTCTATAATTTTCTTTGCCCAGCTTTTCACAACCAAGCGTGTCATCAATGCGGAAAAGTGAGTGCCGTGGTCAGTTTTTGGGGGCAGTACCGTTGACAAGTTCCGTTTTTTACTGATAAAAATAACAACGAATATTCCAGGAAAAACTGTTAAGGTGCGCAATTATCTCTTGTGATGAAACTGCAGCCCTCGAACTTGTCTTGGATTCAGAAACTGTTATAAAGCAGACGACACGTGCAGAACGGAAGGCCGGTATCCCGCACTGCCCCATAACCACTGCGATGATCTTTTCTGCTTGTTCTCCAGTTTTGCTTGTTTCAGATCTGCTTTTTTTCGAAGGTGCACTGATACGGACTGCCCAACATGCTGCATTACGTCTACTGCTATTCGTTCCGGAGAGGAGTACTGCTGTAAACGAATTAGAAAAAGCGTCTACCCAAAAAAAGTCCTATATCGTGCTCCACGCGAAAAATGTTCTTTTCATTTTGTAACAGCATAATCTCTTATAAGATTCCGAAATGTACCCCACGGGACGATGGCCGGGGGTCAGGCGGTACGATTACATCCTTGTTGTAATGCACACATCCGGTATAACTATCGCAAAAGGAATTGCAGTGGTCAGAGCAATAATGCAGTGACTGAGCGTTAAATAAAGCTTACGTTTAACAAAGGTGAGGTTAACGCATTCGATAAGGTGACAGCAAAAATTCAAGGTGACAAAATAATCTAATTCATTGGTAGTATTTACGTGACTGTCGTAGGATTAATCTGTTTTTTTACCAATATAAAAAATGTGCGCCAGTGGTATTAAGCACTGGTAGGTGAACGCGCCAATACGCTGGCCTAAATTGAAGCCTTCAAGGTTAGCGTGATGGGCGATTCCATAGCGTCGATTGCAATTTCAACAAAAAAGAAAAGGGCAGAAAATGTATGTACCTTCATATCTCTTGGCGGTGGCTTTATGAATAGTCGCTAGGACAACATACATTCTGGGCGAGAAAGCAGGTGGTAAATCATTGCCACTTCAACTGTTTTTCTATTATCCTGCAGTTGTTTAAAGGTATGAGGCACCCCTTCAGTCCAGCCGCCCGCGTGGCGTGACAACAAAAAAATTGGGCCCATCTCCCCGCGAGGGGGACTCGAGTAAATGCGGTGCATAGGGGGTGGGTGTATTGCGTTAACGTTTAGTGTTTGGTGAGTTGGTGGTAAAGAATGCGTTGTATCAGCAGCTTCTTGACGTAGTTTTAATGAGCCAAGGATATAAGGCGCGTTCGTAGCCTCCCATTCTGTGTCGGCTTTGTGGCGCATTGGGTAGAGCACCATGTACATTGCGTTCCGCCCGCAGGGTCGAGGGATCGAAACCAGGCGCCGGATAGTATTTTTTTATATAGTGTAGTGGGAGGGGTGCGGACTACGACTACGGACGTCAACGCGGGTGACATCGTGAGTTACTGAAATGCTCTGCATTTAAAAATAGTAGCACGATTTTGGAACAAACATTCCTGCGCGACACAATTTATACAGCTTTTTTATGATGTTGAATCCTAGGTTGATGGAAAGAGCCGAATGATGTGTACATTTTCATATTTCCTAAAGCGTACGGAACCATTCTGCGCTTGCTTCTCGTTGGATGAAATTAATAAATCTGTGGCCTAATGTACTAACCAATTAAGAATCTGACTAATGCTTGAGCTTGGGCTAGTTGGTTATACATACCGTCGAAAAAACAGCAAAGGCACGAGGACTGTCTTTTTCCGAGGACTGTCTTTTTCCAGACTGTCTTTTTCTATCTTTTTCCTGCGGTGTCTTTTTCCAGTGTTTCGTCCTCGTCCCTGCGCTGTTTCTCCACGTAACCCGGATAATCAATTATTTTGATATAGAGTTTGTGCATGCTTTTAAGTAATAAAGGTTTATCTTATGTCAGCCTTTCTTCAGGCATGCAGAAGTTTCTGCACTTTGCCCTCTTAATCGCTATTTTCATTATGATGTTTCCGCTAGTATTCCGTCGGGCATACTTTAAGCGTTTATTTGTCTAATTTTTTTTATGTCGAGAGATTTGGGATGCAGGCGGGGGTGCTTTACGGCAGGATGAACTACACCGTAATAAAGGGTAGTGATAAAAAGTAAAAATAGCGTAAAAAAATTACATGCTGTTTTTAAGAAAACGAACAGAGGAGACCTACACCATAAATAATGTTGTGATTATTACCGAACCCAGATACGAATGTCTACGTGCGGTTTCGTGCAGAAATTGTTTATAGAGTGTAACGTTCGTCTGCTATAAGTAAACTGAAGCGCTGTTGTTTACAGCCGATGTTCAGGTCAGTACCCTACAACGCAAAAAATACAGCCGACATATCCTTCGTTACGGGGATGTTGAATACGCTTCCCAATACTTACACCTACTGAAGGCCAAGCTCACACGTAAGTTGTAAAAATCTACACGATATCCGTGCGGTTTGTTCCATGACGACACAAGCGGGCAGCTTCTTGTAGTGCCATAAAATTGTTTAGGGTTTGGAATCCCTTTTTTTGGACCGTCAAAGCGAAATACATAGAAAGAAGAACAGCGTTTTCAGTTTTTCTTTGTATGTATTTCGCGTTGATGGCGAAATTGCCCGTAAACACCACATGAATAACCCTGATGACGAATCCAGTCGATCAGAGCACCAGGCAAGAACACGTAACTTTTACAATTTTTATGAATATTAGAGTTGGGAGAGAGCCGGAACAGACCCAAGTGTTTTATGTGAATGAGGAGTATCTTACTCCAGGCTAACCGGCGGCTGTAACACCCGGTAAAATAAATAAAAATAGAGGAAAACATAACATATGCAGAGCAGCCGTCATTTTTATCCCGTAAAGTTGGTGTCAGGTTATGGGATACCCCACGCCGAAAGCTTAGGATTTATTTTTTGACGACGGGGCCAGGTGCTTTTCAGAACTACCTAAATTTAATAGAACGCATGGGAGAGGCATAGCCATTAAGATTTGGTTTTCGACCCCACATATGCCTTCACAAAATTATGATAAGTAGATCGCAAACTTCGCGACTGTAAAAGCACCAAAGAAGTGCACTACAGCTAAACGGGTGAAGAGAACAATTATGCTGAGCAGACGATGCTTTTTTTCGGAAGTGCGAGAAAAATCCGTCCAATAGCAGAACTTTTGTTTCGTGAAGCACATGCGCAAATCGATTACGTATGTGCGTCGGAATGGTGGAGCCAAAACCACGCAGGAAAGGGTGGGAAGCCAACACTAAACTCTGCAACAAAAGTTGAGCTTTCCGGTGCACATGAGAAAGTTATACTTGGCAAAGATGACGCTGACAACCCTACTTAACGATTGCGTTGGCAACATTATTGCACTGAAGACACCCATTAGGACCCGTTAAAAGAAAAGTTCCCAAGAAAGGCCATGCCAGTAACGCAAACGCAAATAATATTGAATCGAATAGAAAAACACCCGCTTGCACACAAGGATGTTGCAGGGGGACAGTCGAGGTAAAGCTGTCAGTATTAGCGGATGGCTTTCGTTTTTCGGTCCCATTTGCTGCGAAGCAAAATACTGGAAGTAAGTTACAATTTTTTTCTAGCAACGTCATACGCGCAAACCAGCATTTAGGTTCTTTCTATGTTTTCATCTATCATGTGCGCTCTCACAGCGGTGTTTTCCAGAGCGTATACTTTTTCTCATTGATTTTCCGTCGCACAAAAGGCAGTGCTTATTATTTTTCTGTGTAAAAACATTTCGCTCTAAAGCCTTACAGTTTAACAGCCAGAATATTGCGAAATAAAAGGAACCATACAATATAATGTCCAGGAATATTACACAGCCTTAGGTGCATTCTGGCCTGTATGACTCGTAAACCAAAAATTAATTGAGGCCATTTCGAGCAATTGATTAGGTAAATACCTTACCACTTGCTCTAAATGGTCCAAATAATTTTTTTTCAGCCAGTATCGGTTGAGTTGGGGATGCTAGTATTCTGTGAACAATAAAATAGTGAAAAGGCTAGTCTAGTATCTGATAACACAGGCTAGCTTCGTGATGAGAAAAAAAACTGATGATACGCGTTAATAATGCAGTTAAGCAACGTTAAAGGTGGGATGCAGAAAGAGCGCAAATTTGAATATTTCGAAGGAATGCGTCATTTAAGTCACGCTTACGCCACTTTTTACGTAAGCTTCGTCCAAATAAGCTATATAACTAGAAAAAAGGGAATGGTCATGCGACCCACTAGGTCATTTCTCGCAAAAGAACCCGTGATGCCATATGCTCAGCTGTGCGAGTGGCTGATGCCGGCAAAGAAAGCGCAAATTAGGCAGGGTTGATAATCTGGCAAGCGATTTCTTTGCACTTAAATGTCGGGAAATTCTTTTTGATGCAGTAAGAACTATGGGTTGAGCAATTGAAGTTATGAACGAACACGCAAATACCGAACAGTTAGGTAGTTTGCCCCTTTGTCGGTCGACACTGCCTAACACAGCGTTGTTACGCATTGGACTTGTCTGACACAACACTGACAAGCTGATAATATTGGCACGGTCTGTTATAAGACCATGTTTGTCGAGTGATAGCTTAAGTTTGAGGAAACTATTAGTATGAACCCTTATAAAAATACGGGAAGTTTAGAAGTCCGGCCAAAACCAAGTACGCGCACATGCGCTGCAGCGGTATTGCAGCTCCATCGATAAAAGTTGGTGGTAAGCAAGATAACAAAAGGCTGTCTGTGAGATCATAGCAGCCCTGGTCAGCTGGCTATCTCTAGTTTTAAGGCCCTGCTCTAGATGCGTCTATGTCGACCCCGAAAAAACACAAAAGGAAAACATTTTGGCCAGAAATGTTCACTTTCTCAGTGAATAAAGCGTCGTTTGCTGCCGGTTGAGTGCTTAGGGCACTATAAAACGCCACATATTTCGAATAAGACAAACGTGTGTTTTGCCTGCATGGCTCCTTTAAGAATTGTGATGAGAGAGTGAGAAGTCGCCTCCTCAGCTGAATGGCGCACATTTGCTTCTAAACTGAGGCTAAATATTGAAGTGTATACCCGGAACGCCATACAACGGCTGTAACATGTTTTATCTGGAAGCGGAAAAGCCATGCTTTCCAACATCTTGTGACCGAGACATCGAAAATTCTACACCGGCATGGCAGGTCTCAAATCCCTCGTATATCTTCGGCAACAAGTGCATAAAATTCCCCATCAAGTGCAGGCTTAGCAACACTTGGTCCAGCTTTAAGAGCAGCAACTTTAGTAACGGCAATTGGGCATCAAAATGTACTGCTTTCCCCGGACGATTCACCGCCGTCATGCACGGCCCACGCCTTCCAAGGGTCCGATCAATAGGTCGAGGTTAACGCACGCGCTGCTTCAAATACAGCCGTGGCCAAGTCGGATATGTGTTGCATCGCTTTCAAACTTCCCCCATTTTAGGCTACTCACCTGAAGTGTAGTTTCCGCATGTCAAATGACATTTTTTATGGCACGCATCATCCTGTACTGGACGCCCTACGAATATGATGTTGACCAATTGGACCCCAGTCCGCGACTGAGCTCCGAGACATACTCCCACACCCTCCAGCTTACGATCGTCAGTTACACATCAAGGGGAAACTCCTTTGCGGCCTTTCATTTTCGGAAGACCAGAAAATGCGCCAACCGCTTCAGTTGGAAAAACTCCGTGACCGCCAGTCATCACACTTCCTGCGCTTTATGCGGGCCCTCACGGGGACCTTGAGCATCAATGACTCCGTAGTGAGTACAGTGATGCCCTAATGCCTATCTTTACACGTGCGGGTAACACTTAAGGTTTAGTAGATTGCACCAGTAACCCCATTTCTCAGGTGAAGAATCGCGTCGTTTATGTGTCTCTGCCATCACGGCCACCTACCGTTCATACCGGTGGCCATATTGAAGACAACGCCCGTCAGCTCAATCAGACTCAAAGCATCAGGGTCCACCCCGCAGTCACGATCCTGCAGACTCTCACAAAGCCACGACACCAACAACGACTCTTCGCATCGTGTATACGTTGACCTCTGCTACTAGCTTCCCCTTTTCGGCGAGAAGGCCCTAAACGCCAAAAGTCACTAAAACGCCAATGACATGTAGTACACTAAAGCCCGCTTATATCGAACCCGGATATATCGAATTATTGCCTGTATCGAAAGCTTGTAGAATTCTGATAAAAATTACATGCGTTTTAAACCTTTTATATCCAACGTGATTTTGCCAACAATGAATATATCGAACTCTCCCGCGGAGGATTTTTCGCTCTACCCAGTCATGCGGCAAGCTTTCCCTCAATACAGCGGCGCGCAGCGGTGACGCGGGTGTAGCTTGTGACTCCCGGGAGAGATCGCGCGCGTCCAAACCGGTCGTGGCAGACATAGAGTTTCATACTAATATACACTAGAGGGAAATCTGGCACCACTGTCTAGGGGAGCCTCGCTTCAGCGAGCGTTCCGTCATGTACGGGAGGAACGTTCCACTTGTCCTTGGCATGACTCACGAACAGGCTGAAAAATTGCCTCTGGCTGCAACAATGCAATATTATTACTGCAGAAGATTAATCAAATTTGGTTTTATTATTATAAAATTCTACCTCCAGAAAGATGCATTTGTCAGGAAATATTTAGAAGCTTCATGCAAGTTGAGCACAAAAGAACATTTTACCCCTTTCTGTGGATTTTGGCTTCAACACGAAAAAGAAGCCGTATTAACAGCTAAGCAACGTAGGCGAGGAACGTCGCTAGCTGCAATGGCGCCGCCCACGACGGGCCGCGAATGCAGCGCCAGATTTCCCTCTAGTACATATTAATATGAAACTATGGTGGCTGAGTAGACCAGCTCTACGCATGCTTGCCGTTGGCGCTGAAAGCGCTACATTGGGCGTGGCGAGCTGCGGTGTCACCTATCTTCAAGTCCGCGCCACTCGATGCCCGCACTTGCTGCGTTGGCTGGGTTCGCCGTTATTTGTTTGTGTCCATGCTTGACTCTGCTCTGTTGTTGTTATTTCTCGTAAAGAGGAAACGGAGTGAGGGAAAAACCCGGTACCTGTCTCTCAGAGAGGACACCTTAAGTGGGTTTCTCACTCTGTCGTGATGGTTTCCGTAGCCAGCGTAAAAAAAACGGGCGACGCTGACGTTCGCAACAAAACTGGAAATTATTAGGCTAGTTGAGAAAGGGGAAAACAAGTCCAGTGTCGCCGAGATGTACAAGATTCCGCGAAGCACGTTGAATACTATTCTCAACGGGCAGCGGTCAGCGGGCAGCGGTGTCGTGCTTGTCGACTGTTTAGATACTGTGGAGCAAGCAATCATGAGCAACGCGTTACGATCAAAGAAGCAGGCTACCCTCACGCAGTTCTCTCGCCCCAAGAAATGATTCTTTTCCTTTAGAGAAAGTGTCGTATTGATGGTGAACTGCAGGGTGGTAAGAGCTGAGCGTTAGCTCGTGACTCCGACGACAGGATTGCTCTCAGCTACGTTTTTTTTTGCTTTACTTTCTATATCGAATTTTTGCTATATCTAAATACATTACAATCCTCGCGCTGTTCTATATAAGCGGGCTTTCCGGTAGAGACTATCTCAAGCTGCCAACCTGAAGGCTGTGGAATTTTTGAAAACGACCAAGTCACTAAGCCACGCTTGCTCATCGACTGCGGTTCCGACATCTGCTGCTATTCACGGGCCGTCGTGCATGACGAATGTCCTTGTACGTTTTTCGAGCTCAGGTAGGCGAATCACGGGAGCGTCAACACTTACGGCTTGCACCCGCTTAACGTCCAGTATTGAAATCTGTGCAGGGAATGTTCGTGGAATTCTTCATCACCGACGTAATCGAACCAATTATTGTAATCTGAAGTCTTCGTGTAGCGCCGTCTCATACCGAACTGTCGACAGCACTGCCTTTTTTATGCTAGAATACGTTTCTTCTCGTCGGGTGAGCGTACTTCCACCCAAGAGCCTGATATTATTTTGTTTTTTGTGAAAACTCAGTTACGGCAACATGCCCTTCCCGCGGAATTTTACAACCTGAAATCAGCCTTTGGAGCTATATCGAGATATGCAGCACACAACCCTCCACTAAATTCGTGCCTCTCCCGCGTCTACTGTTTTCTAGCGGGGCCGTCGCCAAGCTGCGGAAGTTTGAAGAAATGCTCTCCGAAGTTTGAAGGAATGCTTGAAGTTTTTAGAAATACCTGATATTAATGTGTTTTTGTGAAAACTCAGTTACCGCATCATGACCTTTTCGCGGCGTTTTCCAACCTGAAATCTGCCTTTGGAGCTACTTCGAGATATGCAGCATACAACCGTCCAATAAATTTGTGCCTCTTCCGCCCCTGCTGTTTTCTAGCGGAGCCTTCGCCAAGCTGCGGAAGTTTGAAGAAATGCTCTCCGAACGAATGGCTCGCCATTTGTACGAACCTTGCGCACCACCACTTCATCTTGTGCCAATAGAGGCCCAGGGCTGGCGACATTGTGTGTATTACTGTGCCCCTAACGCCCGTGCCATTCCCCAAAAGATACCCCTTTCGTTCCATATAGGATTTCTTCCATCGCTTACATGGCTGCAGCACCTTCTTATGGTTCGACCCGTTAAGGGCCTCCACGCCTGTTCCTGCCAACCCGAATTACGTCCCGAAGACTGCAATAATCACAGTCTCTCACTTGTTCGAATTCTGTTTCATGAGATGTGGCCTGTCATCCCCGGGCCAAACCTTCCAGCCCTTTATCGACTCTACCCATGGCATTGATATCTGCTTTGACTATGTAGACGACATTCTGGTCTTGTCTCGCAATGAAGATCACCACCACCAGCATTTCTAACAACTTTTCAGCATCTTGGAAAACAGAGTTTGTTCATGAACAGCGAAAAAAGTACGCTTGCCCCCCCCCCCCCCCCCCCGCAGTCACAATCCTTGGCCACGCCTGACTCCATCATGGCCGTGATGATATACGACCCTCGATTTACCAGCGCAAATGACTTCCACCATTTCCTGAGCATGCTCCACTACTACAGAAGCTTCGTGCCTAACGTAGCCACACGCATACCAGCATCTTCTCTGCGGCGCCTTGAATCGTATGCGAGTCACCCAAACCGTGCCTTAGGCAGTAGCATTAACACAAGCGTTAGAAAACCGCCGAGCTGCACGCTGCAACGCCACTGTTCTCTCTTAACCGAAGCAAGGTGATTCCTTGGGGCTATTACTGGTGCCCCTAGCACCGCCATTGGAGCTTCCCTCTTAAAGGGCTGGGAGAATAACTGGTGCCTTTTTGCATTTTCTTGAAACATGGCAAAAAGGAGAGCTTCATGCGAAGTAGGAACGCCGGCCACCTTTCCTTTCCTAAGTTATAATTTTTTTTAAATTATTTTGAAAGTGCCATAAGTTGTGAAAAGTCTTACAGAGGGGAAGAAACTATAGAAAATTGCGAACAAGACCTATACGAAACAATTTGTTCACCCTGGCTATCAGGGTGAACAATCAGTGTGACAAATGGTGCAAAGGTAGTTTATACTGCCACAGCGAAGGTGCAAAAATAGGTGCCGATCACGCACAAGGCAAGATAGAATATACAATACAAATTTAGGACATAAAACGATTGCACAGCGAAATACAGAATAAAGGGTAATAACAACTCAGGATGCTTACGGACTCTACGAAGAGTATAACGACAAACGAGTGAGCTCGGTTTAGATACTAATAAGAGATAACAGTATGTATGGACTGTAAGAAGAGCTGGAGAGCAAGAAAGAAATGTCTTGGCTGGCTCGGTGTTGGCCATGGGCCAAGCTCTTTGGAAAAGTTTCTGGGGCTAATATCTAAACAGATGAGGACACGTTTAAAACGCCATCGCACAGGGTCATGGTGGGAACATTCTGAAAAAAATGAACAATATTTTCTGTAGTAGAACGGACAATTGGGCTAGTTGGTAGCTGTACCTTTTGTCCCTGTTGTGCGAGCGCTTCCACCTTCAAAATTAACAATATTTTCAACAGGCTGGAATCTATACAGCATAAACATTGCTAATTTCGTACAAAACAGACTTTTGTGTAAGCATAGCCAATATGCAGGCAGCGCATAAGCGTCTCTAGACCCCTGAATAGTATTATCGGAATTTAAGTCGTAACAACATATTAACATCAAATCGCAGGTTGTTTTGACGTCGGTCAGAAAACCATGTAGTGTGAGAAAGATGAACAGAAGCTATCTTGACCAGGTGTGGCATTTCTGGCGTGTGGAGGGGCAGGTTTCACATTTCGTAGTTTTTTGTGCTTGGCGACATGTCGCCTGTTCTACGGCGTTGTCCATTATATAGCAATAGCCGGCAATCAACTCGAAAAGTATATGATGCACCTCGGATGTTTGCGTGAAAGTTTTCAAAGTTTTATATACTAATAAAACATTGAAAGCGTTGCTTGTGCGCGTTACAGGTGCTAGCGTGGCTTGGAAGTCTGGGGAACCAATGAGTTTTAAGGAACTGTCACGAAGAAAATGAAAGCATAACCGACAGAAAAGGATTATGTTCCGCACTGGTTAATGAAGAAGGATGTGACAGTTAAATTTTGTGTTCGTACTTTACAATGTCAGTGTACAAACGCATAACAAGAAACATTTACTTGGCAAGACCCATTATTATTCAAAGGGGTTCCGCCCGGGTAATGCAGGAATATTAGAAAAAATAGCTAGTTCTTGCGTGGCCAGCATGGCTAAACCTTCTTTCCAGAAGAGGCCGCCCTCTCAACAATAGGTGATGAAAGAAGCCAGGGGGATACTCAATGTCAGCTGCTGAAACTTAGTTCACGGGTAAATTTTTGTTATTGCTTGCGTTGGACAAACCTCTCTCTCAAGAAGGGCCTGCTTGAGAAAATGAGAGCCATGCTGAGATGATATGTGAACAAACTGCCAACATGTTTTCATGGTTCCATCACAACAAGGAAAAGTTGGCTACCTTCGACCCCAACACACACGACCCCAACTACGACCCCGACACACACGACTTCACCAGCATACTATGCAATGCTCCTTGTCGTCTACGAGGCACTTCAGCAGTCGCCACAACCTCGACAAACTTCACTGCACAATCTATACCGACAAGAAACGTACCCCCTACGCCTCGCCCAACGCAGCAATAAAGTTACACTAGTCCAGCTGAACTACTCTCCTAACTCACCCAGGTAACACCGAAATCCAACATGTCAACGGGAAAGGAATGCTGTCGCCGCCACCCTCTCCCGTTTATGCGCTGTCGAGTGGTCAGCCATTAAGACTAACGCCCTCACCGACGTCAAAAAACAGATGCCGAACTCCAGCTGCTGCGTGAGGGGGCGTCTTCCCTTCACCTTCAAAAAATTGTGATCCCTCGATCGATAAGCGCGACGTACTGCGAAATACCTACCGGACAACTGAAGTCTTACTTTCCTTCACCGCTTCGGCGCAGCCTTTTTACTCCGTTAAACAACGTCAGCCGTTGCGACAATGGCTATGTCGCACGACTTGTTAGAGAACGCTACGTCTGGCATCTAATGCAACGTGATTACTGCACCTAGAAAACAACTTGAGTCTAATGCCAACGCGTGAAGGTGAGCCGGCATGTCGCTTCGCCGCTGCGCAAATATCCTCACCTCCGGAGCAGTTTCAACGCGTCCACATCGACATCACCGGCTCCTTTCCATCTATCCGACCTTACTGCGACTACCTTGCCGCCATGGCTCGTAGCACTCGATGGCCAGAGGTATGGGCACTCGGAAGGAATACCACAGAAGGCATCGTCTCGGCTTTCTAGTCCGGCTGAATATTCTGCATCCGCATCCCTCGCCGCGCCAAAGCAGAGCGAGGAAGGTAGTTTCAACCACAACTCTTTCTACTCCATGGGCTCTCCACCGGGATTGAGTGTTCTTGGACCACCAGTTACCAGCCGGGACTTAACCGGTTATAGAAAGACTGAGTGCGTCCACCGACATTTCAAGAGAGCCATAAGCTGCCACCCTAACTAAACCTGGCTCGAAGCTCTCGCAGCCGTCACTTTTTGTTTCACACCCACTTTCAAACCAGACAATGAGATCACGCCCACAGAGACCGTCTACGGGGAACCGCTTCTATCCAATTCAAATTCCGAGATCGATATCTCGAACCCTAAAAACTTTGCCGCCGGCTCCGACGCACTATGGCGGCTCTGCGCCCTTCGCAAGGAGGACATCACACCACGCTGACAGCCTTCGTGTTCACATAGTTGGCACAAGGCACACACGCCTTCATCCACGACGACACCGTTCATGCGCCTTTCCACTTACTTACTCTGGGCACTGCGAAATCCTTCTTCGGGGTGACCAAACTTTTGCCCTGCAAATAAACGTGAAGGACGTCAGTTGTGTCTCCATCTACTAACTAAAGCCATCATACATTGTTTCTCAGAAGACGCCATACACCACAGCACCTTCTCTTGTCCCTCTACCACCATCACCATCACCACCATCGCCGTCACCAGCCTATCTACGCCCACTGCAGGGCAAAGGCCTCTCCAATTATTCTCCAATTATACCGGTCCTGTGCTAACTGCGACCAATTTATCCCCGAAAACTTCTTGATATCATCTACCCATTTAACTTTCTACCCCCCCCCCCCCTGCAACGCTTGCCTTCTCTAGGGATGGATCCACTCTGTTACCCTTAATGACCAACGGTTATCTTGCCTTCACATTATGCACCGTGCCCACGTCCATCTCTTCTTCGTCTTAAGTTCTACTATTATGTCCTTATCACGCGTTTGTTCCCTGACCAACTCCGCTCTCTTCTTGTCCCTAAATGTTACACCAATCATCTTCCGTTCTATTGCCCGCTGAGTCGTTCTCAATTTAAGTCCCTCTACAACAAGCTTCATCAATTCAGGATGCTTCTTGCACCTTACATCACCCAGTTCAGATGCTGCGCGTGGGTCACCAAATTTCTGGATTCCTGAAGCCTCTCCTCTGTGTCGGGGTAGGAGGGGAAAACTGCCAGTGCATCCAAAGATAAGAACAATCTCGTTAACGTAATGTAAACGTCGCAATGATTGGTGTTCACTGACACGGGAAAGGCCAACCCGCAATATCAACTGTTGTGGGGCATGGTAGCTAGCCGTTGTATGAGCTGCTTCAAAGTAGAGGCAAATATCACGACGTAGTTCATGCAATCAACAAACGTATGGCATCTCAGGCCTGCTAGAACCGTGTCTATTAAGCACAGGAATGTTTGCGGCGCTGCGCATAGTCGAAGAAGCATCATATAGAATTCACACAATCAGTGCGATGTAATAAACGCATTCTCCCTTGCGACACATCAAAGTAAATTTGCTAGAAGCCACTCTAAATCAATAGACAAGAAGTAACAAGTATGGCGGAGGAGATCAAGCATGTGATGAATGTGCAAAGGGGATATTAGTCATCTTCAGTCCCTTTAATCAATCGCAGGCCATCTACGCAGCTCTACAATGTGCCGTCTTTATTTTTCGCAAGCGCGTCCAGGGCAACCCATGGGTTTGTCGGTCTTTGAATAACGTAGTCATTATCATGGTGTGAACCTTATTCTGGATTACCGCGGTAATGCCGGAAGCATTTGAATTCATTGACATCGCGCATGGTCAGCCACGACTATCAACTGCTATCGAGCTTGGCTCTCTTCATCATCATCCAACCACCGTGGGCAATCATCATCGACTGAGGACCAGAGGTGGTGACATTTTGGGTTCTCGGAAAAGCCACAGGCATGCAGGCATGGCTTCCAGCCACACCAGGTCGTGCAAAACAGCCAATACTAACAACGGTCAGCGACCATGATCCATTGTCTCATCGTTGACAATATTCATGGGCGTGCCCCAAAGGGGAATTCCTGCGGTCACGTGATTTGGCTCAAAGAATTCGCCATGCCTCACACCTTCGTTTCTTAAAAAATCGTTCATAATGTGAGTCATCCATGATCACGAATCAAGGTCCAAAACATAAACATTAATCAACAATCTTTCTACAAAAGACACGGCTTATTCAGCACGAGATGTGGCTTTGCACTGATGCCTTCGATCCTACTGTAGTGTCCAGAAAGCACTGCACGTCGGCTACTTGAAGTGAAGGTTGCGTGTTGCACGTTGCATACCTAGTCAAGGTATGTGGTATCCATCTCAAAACCAAGGCGATCTGCCCGTCGAGTATAACGATTGTTTGTACTCTTTGTCAGCTGCTTCTGCGGAGCAGAGCTTTTGTTGAAATAATGTGACTGGTGAGCGTATCTACCGACAAGCTCCAGAATCTCTTAGTCTCACTGGCTCCCGGGCGTCGGTCTCTTCATCTATGTCCAACAAAGTCAATGCTTCTTTATCTGAATTTTTTTATGTAACTATCGAAGGGGTTCACAGAGCGCCCCAAGTGGAAGGTCATCGAATAGATTGTCCTCTTTCATAGCAGAGCTGTCGACAAGAACACTGCGTACCGTTAGCCGTTCACAAGATTTTGAGGCGTCACCACATCCCATGCCCTCTTACACGCCTTGTGTCTATAATAACAAGACATAAACTTCGGTATTTACCTTTTTTGTCCTCAAAAAAGACGTCCATATTCCAGACAGCGGGTTTCTGTATTAACGGGACAGAATCGCATGGCTAGAGACCAGTCGCCAAAAATTCGTTCATATCATGGGGTGCCCATAATAGCCGGGTACATATAACCGAGACATGACCTTACCTTGGAACAAAATGCTTATCTTAATATGGTAGCAGTTCGGTTTGTCATATTGTTAAACAGTGTGTCAAAAAAATGTTATATACAGGACACGTTTTAATATGACAATATATATGTATATGTAGTAACAAAATTTTAATACTGATTAAAATATGTGTAGGATGACCTGGGTAATAAAATGGCAAGAATTATTTTAGTATTAAAGCCAATAAACATAGCACAAACCAATGAAAATGCCGGTGTGTCAGTGAGTCAATCGTACTTAAACTGTATATGGTTAAAACTCGCTATTCAAACGTGCGAGCAAGTAGTACTTACATAAGAA
The DNA here is from genome assembly GCF_048455015.1 of Haemaphysalis longicornis. Taxonomy (NCBI): domain Eukaryota; kingdom Metazoa; phylum Arthropoda; class Arachnida; order Ixodida; family Ixodidae; genus Haemaphysalis; species Haemaphysalis longicornis. Next base: position 160,883,794 of record NW_027526335.1, read on the forward strand.
ACGTTTTATTGACGCAGTCCAAAAGGGTGATTTGTTGGCTCTTGTCCATGTCTGTTTGAAAAGAAAAAAGGTGACAGTGAGTAAAGCACGTTGTTGGGCTAGTTGGTGTTCCATGATAACAATAAAACTGCGCAAAACGACGGGACGAAAGAAGAGGACAACAAACCAGGCTGCGCCTGGTTTGTTGTCTTCTTCTTCCGTCCCGTCCTTTTGCGCAGTTTTATTGTTATCAAGGTGACAGTGCTTTATCATTAATATTAAAGCTTGCTTAAAACGTCAATGCGCTGGACAAGTGAAAAATTTAGCACGGTCGGTGACGCCATGCGGAGTGCCATTAAAATAACATATATTGTTAAAATCACTTGAGGAACTTTCTTTCAGTGTTGTACACGTTCCTCCAAAATAGGAACGAAATTTCGTTCCTCGTTCCTTGCCAATTTTGAAACGCGTTCCCGTTACAAGTTCCTTTATTGCGGAAGGAACGAGTTCCAGTTCCACTTCGAAAATTGGAACGTGCCGTTACATTAACGTTACAATTAGGTTTCAAGTGCGAATGCACTTCTTAAGCGAGCCTGAATCGTCCGCCGCCGTAGTCCGCATAGCAACAGCTGCGGGTGCGCGTGCTCCTCGTCTTCCTTCTCGTCTTCCCTAGCAACGGGGGGAGATGGGCGCGCGCTACTCTCCTCCTCCTCTCTCCGCTCAGTGACTGCGGGTGTTGGGCGCCTCCTCATGGCACATACCCACGTGAGGGATTGACCAGGATTCTGCGGACAGAAGGGCTAATGCACCTGCTTAAAGGAGTACTGACACGAAATTTCAAAGCTGAGATAACTATGTAAAACGCTTCCTTTTTATCAGGAGATATCTAAGGCAGCAGCGGCGAACTGCTAAGGCAGCAGCGGCGATCCCCGCTCCTCGTCCTCGACCCCGCCGTGCCGCCCGCCGGCCGCCCCGGCGCCGCCGCCGATGCGCCCGCCCGCGACGACGCCGTCGACGAATACCACTTTGCCCGGAGCGGAAGCCACGGAGAGTACTGCGGGGCATACCTCGTGGGCAACGTCTACGCCGACGTCGTCTCTCACGCCGTTGCCGCCTCGCCCGTCAGGGACGAGTCGCCCTACAGCATTGTCTACACCAACGCATACTCCGGCGACGGTATCTTCGTGCTAACCGCCTACCTCGTCCCCAACCTCTCGCGCGAAGCGGTCCTCCAGTACGTGGACGCGGCCATGGAGAGCGTCTGCGCGCGTTCCAAACCCTCGGATCCCGTCGTCTTGGTCGGCGACTTCAACGTCGACATCCGCAAGGACGGAGAGTGGTTGGTCGACTACATGCACGCCACGCACTCCATCTCGTGCGTACCCCTCGACTCGCCGACCACCATCAACGGCGGTTTCATCGACCTGGCCTTTGCGAGAAACTGTCAAGTCCGCACAGTCCTCCAGGACCCTTTGACGGTCCATTTCACGGACCAAAAAGCGATCCTTCTAGCAATCAAGTACAACGACAACACAAATAGGTGTCTGTGAATAAATGCATCTTTCTTTTAAGTGCAAATGCAACCGTGCATTCGTACTTACACACTCTCCCCCACGGGGAAGTGCGAGGGAATTTTTTAAATTAAAATATAGTGTAGGATAATCCTGGGTCGAAATTAAGTGAGACATTTAGAACTCACACCGAGCTACGTATATTATACGAAAATTAACACCACCGGCAGCAGATTATCTGGAGATAAATATAATAAAAAGAAATGCTCCTAGGCGAATTTTTTCAGGGAGCACCGGAGAAACTCCAGACGGCTCGAGGACATTTCGGTGTACGGACATATCGGTGTACGGACATATCGGTATACGGGTGTTTTGGTGAACGCACATTTCGGTGTACGGACATTTTGGTGTACGGACATTTCGGCGACCAAATTATGCGGTGCTTGCCTGTTTGCGACAGCCGTTATATTTTTATTTCCGCTTAACGTGGGTTATGGGCAACAATCTGGAGCAGTGAATTTATTTTTTTGATTGATGCCATGTTCGATCTTCGCCAGGTATATTGAGAAATTCAAATTGTACATTTATATATTTTTGTTTATTACCTCTTTCTGGGGACACCGGTTATGCCGCCGATTGAAATCTTTTGCACACGTTTGTTTTTTTCATTTATGACAGGTTGTTAATTTATATTCGCTCTTTTTTAGCAAAGACAATTGCCCGTGTTTACGATGGTATTCCGCCTCTCTTGTATTTTTTTTAAATTAATCACCCTCAAATTACATAAATTACATGCACACTCTCAATTTACAAAAAGTAACAAACATTAGCTAGCCCCCCCCCCCCCCCCCCCGAAAGAAGGAAACCTTATGAAGAGTATTACGTAGGCTTGGCTGCCTCGCTAAAATGAATTCGCGAACACTGGTCTAGGATATTGTCGAAGAGGAAAAACGGGCCTCTTGGAAAACAGCCGCAGGTTCGAATGTCCTAAATGCTGATTAAGCGCGTACCGGTTGTGCATACAAATTCCACCCATTGTTTTCGGGACAACCAACCTTCGTTTAATGTTTACAAGCCTACATTTACCACATTTTAATTTTTTGTTCTAGCGCCCCCCCCCCCCCCCCCCCCCACCGCCCCCTCCCACCTCCAGCCTGTACGCTCGAACATCGACCAGATTTCTTTTTCAGCCATATTATTTTCGGTTTTTCCTGAAAATCCTACTGGCGTGGGGGAGTTCACGGTCTCCAAAGCGTCACCGCAGTGATTTTTTATTTTTTATTTAGAACATAGTGCTAGCTTCTTAGTGGAGGCTTTTGCTTAGTGGAGGCTTAGTGGAGGAATTGGGTGATACATTCAGACCAATGACACAGCTCACTTTGCGTTTAAAACAGAGAAAAAGCTTTACATTCACTATGGGCGCACGAAACCTCTATAATGTGACACAAAAAGCCACCCAAAAAGCCGCGGAGAACCCAATGGCCACTATCGTTTGCAGGCTACGCCCATCAAAACATGTGTACCTTTACCCAAATGCTCCAAGCTGACCTGTTTTCCCTCGAGCGATGGTGTCTCCTCAACAAGTTATCTATTAACGTTCTTAAAACTTGCTTTCTGCTTTTTAGTTCCCCTCAAAGAAAAATTCCCTCGCACTTCCCCGAGGGGGAGAGTGTGTAAGTGCGAATGCACGGTTGCATTCGCACTTACAAGAAAGATGCATTTATTCACAGACACCTATTTGTGTTGTCGTTGTACTTGATTGCTAGAAGGATCGCTTTGTTGTCCGTGAAATGGACTGTCAAAGGGTCCTGGAGGACGGTGCGGACTTGGCAGTTTCTCGCAAAGGCCAGGTCGATGAAACCGCCGTTGATGGTGGTGGGCGAGTCGAGGGGTACGCACAAGATGGAGTGCGTGGCGTGCATGTAGTCGACCAACCACTCTCCGACCTTGCGGACGTCGACGTTGAAGTTGCTGACCAAGACGACTTGGAACGCGCGCAGACGCTCTCCATGGCTGCGTCCACGTACTGGAGGACCGCTTCGCGCGAGAGGTTGGGGGCGAGGTAGGCGGTTAGCACGAAGATACCGTCGCCGAAGTATGGGTTGGTGTAGACCATGCTGTAGGGCGACTCGTCCCTGACGGGCGAGGTGGCAACGGCGTGAGAGACGACGTCGGCGTAGACATTGCCCACGAGGTATACCCCGCAGTACTCTCCGTGGCTTCCGCTCCGGGCAAAGTGGTATTCGTCGACGGCGTCGTCGCGGGCGGGCGCATCGGCGGCGGCGCCGGGGCGGCCGGCGGGCGGCACGGCGCGGTCGAGGACGAGGAGCGGGGATCGCCGCTGCTGCCTTAGCAGTTCGCCGCTGCTGCCTTAGGATCGCCGCTGCTGCCTTAGATATCTCCTGATAAAAAGGAAGCGTTTTACATAGTTATCTCAGCTTTAAAATTTCGTGTCAGTACTCCTTTAAGCGGGTGCATTAGCCCTTCTCACGCCCGATCCCTGGTCAATCCCTCACGAGGGTATGTGCCATGAGGAGGCGCCGAACACCCGCAGTCACTGAGCGGAGAGAGGAGGTGGAGAGTAGCGCGCGCCCATCTCCCCCCGTTGCTAGGGAAGACGAGGAGGAAGACGAGGAGCGCGCACCCGCAGCTGTTGCTATGCGGACTACGGCGGCGGAGGATTCAGGCTCGCTTAAGAAGTGCATTCGCACTTAAAATTTCCGCAATCCCTTCCCTGTATATTTCAGGTGGTAAAATTGAACTTTGTCGTAGCACTAACGTTCTTGGCGTAATAATCGATTCTCACCTTAAATTACATGAGCACGTAATCTTCATTTCAAAGAAAGTTATGTTCGGTATAAGAGTTTTGATTAAAGCTAGACCATACTTCAACTTGCAAACTCTTGTAACTTTGTATTACACTTTTGTCCACAGTCACCTAAATTACTGCATTTCTTCCTGGGGTGGTACTTATCATACCAACATCGCACCATTAATAACACTACAGAAACAAGCGCTACGCATCATTACATTTTCCCATGCAGAATCTTCCCCGCTGTTCTATCAGCTCCGTGTTTTGCCCGTTCATCATCATTTGTATAGGTACAGCATTGATATTTTCTTTTTTAAAATTTTGCACGATCACCTTGCTGTAGATATTCTCCCTCAACACAGCACTTATAATCTCAATTCAACGCGCTTTGCTTCACGCCAGAATCTGTTACTTCCGTACCTTCTGTTACCTTCCGTAATCTGTTACTTCCGTATCTGTTACTATCTGTTACCTTGGGACCTCCCAGTGCATCTGTACCCGTTCACGTTTCATGTTCACGCTCGGTCAATAAAATTCAAATTCAAATTCAAATTCCGCGCGTTGCGGTCATATCGACGGTGCCCCCCCCTCCCCTCCAGGAATCGCTCTTTCTGCGCCTTCAGTCGCCTTCTTAGGAATTATCTCATCAAGACGCGCATATCATGCACACCCCAGGTATACATCGCTTCCACCAATTATAAGGAGCAAAAAAAAAATGAATAGGCTAGTGTGACGAGAGCGGCAACAGTCGTCTTCAAGTTTTCGAAATCCAGTCGACGCAATGGTGAAGCACAAGTGACACCCCTCTCTCTCTCTACTTAGGGGGATGATTGCCGGCGGAGCTCAGCTTTCACCTCCCCTAAGTAACGCCACCGTAAGTGCGATCGTTGGTTTGATAGTTTTAATTAGAACTGACACCGAATGCAACGAAGGCGAGATTGATTGACAGAATAGTTCAAACGAAATGCACACGCGCCTAATCGACCTCGTTTTTCTGTTGTTTTTTCGCGGAAGTTTTGCTGGGGGGGGGGGGATACACTAAAAACAGCAGCGTCTTGCTCCGTTGGGTGAAGTGAAAGGAAAGCGCTTTGGTAACACTTAAAGTATTAGGGTTGTTCGCATGAATGTTAAAATAACAAAACATGTCTGAACGGATCCAAATTAACAACGTTAATTTTTACCATCTGCTACAGAAACTGGGTTTCACGTGGGAATGCTCCGCCAGGGTTTAGCGTTCGTTTCTACGAACGGCGGCGCAAGCACAAGTCTCGAACCTAAAATCATATCAAGTCACCAAATTACAATATTAAAGCTTAAATGTTCAAAGAATGCCTGGGACATCCACTCCCTCAAAATGTCTGGGCCAAGACGTCGTGCACCAAAATGTCCGTGCACAGAAATGTCCACACCGAAACGTCCTGGACCGAAATGTCCGACACCGAAATGTCCGGATCCCATTTAGCAGTCCGTCCGTTTCGTTGGCTACGTTGTTACCGGGCTGACCGGGGCCGGTCTGCTCTTGCGCGCGCGGAAGAGCGAGTAGGAAGGGTGCAGAGGCACGGACATGGCGAAGGCAGGCCCGCGGAACTAATCCCCCTACCGCGACGAATGCCCAAGTGCCCAGCAGGGTCCCGGTCAACCCAGCGCCCGTTTACATTGACCCGACGAGTGCGCGTTGAGTCGAAATAAACAGGTTTTTTGGACTCGACACCCCCATGTATAAGCTGACGAGGTGGGTCAGTGAGCCGTCGTGGCGAGTCCAGTCAACTCGGAGGCAGGGGGTGGGTTAGCTCACGCGTCGGGCTGAGTCGGCGGGCCGCGGGGAGCAGAATACCGTATTTTGCGCGGTTCTAACGCGCCCTCAATCGTAACGCGCGGGTAACTTCGCGCAGGAAAATTCGAAAAAAAAGTGACACTGACGGTACTGCGCAGATGGAAAAGACATGACACAACGTACCTGGAAGAGGGAGATTTTATTTGGTGTGCAGCTCAGCCAAAAATGAATTGTGCTTCACAAGGTTGCTTATCCAGCTGCTGCTGGAAATAAAGTTATAGCGGGGAACACTGAAGTTGCTTGCGATTTCAAGTGCCTTGATCTTCATAATTCTAAGCGTTAGGGGCTAAGCAGAAGCACAAAAAAATGTGCAACAGCTGACCAGGGTATGAGGCATGCCATTGAGGAATCACTGCGCCGAAATTCACTCACGTGGTGTTGACGGGTTGTTTTTATTGGATTGAGTTGGATTTTGCGGGTACTTCGTGTCCGTTGCGCATGGCAATGCTGCTGGTCGCTTTAAAGCCTATTTCGGTTTTGAGCCCGATTGTAACGTGCACACAAATATTAAGCTACCTTTTAACAAAAGAGGGTGCGCGTTAGAATCGTGAAAATACGGTAGCCCCTTTTCCGTGAACCCCGCCGCTCCCCTCACCTCGATTCTTTGGACGGGGTTCATATAAACTCGAACGCGTCGAGGTAAGCTGAACCCGCCGGTCAACTCACCCCGCCCCCGTCGCGTCCATGTACACGGGGCTCCAGTAACAACGCATACGACAGAACGGACGGACTCCTAAAACTCTCTATTCTTTCCCCGCCAGGGAACAATTCTATCGGCCAGACGCGCATTCTGGCCTCCCCAGACAAACGATGAAGGGTGAAAAGCATTCTCGCGGCTACGCTATTCACCCGTCGAACGCCGCGTAAGCAACCAGCATGAAAGCAAGCACAAGCTGCGGCCTGATGCGTGGTTATTCTTCTGCCTTTGACCTTCGAGGAAGCACGTACGGCTGAAGGGCGGGCAAACTGACCATCTTATAGGAATAGAAACGCAATAGCGCTTTGTGGATTTTTGTACTCTAGCCTTGGCGTCAAAAACAGCCAAATCCTGGCGATGTAACGGCAGGAACGCCGTTCCTGCTGTTCCTTAAAAACACGTAAAGAGTTACCGTTACAGTTCCACCGACCCTTAATGGAACGGTGGCGTTCCTCCGTTCCTCCAAAAAGGAACTAGTTCCAGGAACGCCGTTCCTTTTAACGCCGTTCCGTACAACACTGCTTTCTTTGTTGTTGAATGTTCCCGAAGCTCGTTTTGTGACAAAAGCACCAATTTTGCCCAAAACAAGTATTGATTAGCCTATGCGTAAATTAACGCTAGTCAGTGACATCATTTCCCTTCTTCATAAGAAGAAATTAAACGCCACACTGACAACACGAGAACGGACGAAGGAAGGCTTTATAAAAGCGGTATAATGCAGAAATACAGAGAGTGTAATAATTCTAAATTCAAACTTTTTTTTTCTTCAGTTTCTTGTGATATTATTTTTACTTTCTCTGCTTTTGTTTTTGATACGTGGGCTCTAACATTCTGCATACCTGTGCAAGCAAATATTGTTAAGAAGCTGATTGGCACAAATTTTTTTACATCAGATACCCAGAATTCATTACCATATACACGGTAAATGTTGGTGCCCCGGGTATGATATTGGCAAAACGGTCTGAAACCAGTCGCTCTCGAGCACCATCTGAAAGCAAACCTCCGGCTGGCTGAGCACAGGCAGAGAACACAGGCATAAACAGCGGACCTAAGAAAACATTGGTGAACTAAACTTCCCAAAGTTTCAAGCTTGTTTCACTTTGTTTCTGAACAAAAATGATGTGCAACATACGAAACGACCGACGTGCGATGCCCCGACTTGAGACCTGACTACTTTAAGCTGTGCGCAGCTCGCCACAGTGAGTGTGACGCTGCTTGTCATGTGATAAGGCCTAACCATTTTATCTATATTTAGGCCTAACTAAAGAACGTTCGGGTAACGAAATCTAAGGCCTTCAACCAATACACATACGACGAAAGTTTATACGCAGCAGAAGGGGGGAGCGACGCAGGGGCGTGATGGGCCATTCTTAGGCCTAACGTCATATTTCAAGATCTGACGTCTCCATACTGGCATTGTCAGCTTGATGCAAAATCGCTCCACGGAAAAAAAATTATTGCCTTTCCACTCTGTGAAGAAGGATGACCTACAAAGCTGGACACTGTCAACGGAGTGTACGGTTTATCGTAAACACGTTCATCGTAATTTGAGATGTAACATATTTCCTAGACAATTAGCTGAATAAACTACTGACGGATCCAAGCTTTGTTCTTGCAGATAAACATGAAACTGTCTTTGCCCATCCCGCGTCGTAAGCATCTTACGGTTTGTCTAAGCCCGGGATCAGACTGTTGCCGCACCTGTCGTAATAACATCAAAGAACGACGTCATTTCACGTCTCAGGCACCCGAACTGCGTGACATGTCATTTTTTACGTCCACAAATCACGATATGGTTTTTGCGTCGGTAATCTGAACATAACCTAGCACACAAACCCAATCCGCTCTACTAAAACGGACTCCGGACAAGTCCAATTGGGACGTTTAACCTCCACGTTTAAATCTCTCACCAGCGCAACGGACATGGCACCCATCAGTACGGTCATGAACCCAATAGCTGCGCGTGCACGCCAGCCTTTCTCCCTCCTACTATTTTTCACTGCACACCTGCGCATGCATCAACTGGGAACTGGTCCTGTGCGCGTGCTTAGAAGTGACAGACGCCGTCGAAAATATCACCTGAAAGACATACAAGGGTTTTATATTGGCTCGCACTGGCGTTCCGAGCGGTCAATTTGCTGTTCATCCGGGAGGTATTCGCCGCTACCCCACGTGCTGAACGTGAGGTGGTAACGGCGGTGCCAGCAGCTTTCCGTCACCCATTCCCGCTTTTGTTGGGGCCAACGCTTAGATTCTTGCTCTACTTCCTCCAAACAAATGGCATGCATCCTTCCCATAACAATTTAAAACAAGAGAAAGCCCCTGACCTCTATTCTCGCGTACAAACTTGTGGCTGCCCGTTTCTCTCCCCCTCGTATGCATCTTAGTGTGCGTGTAAGATGTTTGTGTAACACATCGACCCACACCCGAACTACTCCATTGAGGAGTACTACCGAATAACCGCATTGGGTCATGTGTTTTCGGCATCTAAATACCAGCACAAGGGGCATTTCATCGGTTGCGACATGAAGCCTAGGTGTGCGTGCACGCCCCCTCTTTCTACCAGAAAACCGTGCACGCATACACCGGCAATCGGTGATGGCGCATACTTAGGCGAGGAAGACACCGTCCAAAATTTCGCTCGGAAGGCCTTTCAAGCTGGAAAATAAATGCAGGCTCAAGCCAGCCAGCGTTCAAACTGGGGAAGTCCCTCTTCAACCGGGATGGATTCGGAGCTACTTGACGAAGTGAATTTGTGTAGAAATTGCTGTAGGGGGCAGCCATTTGGCAGCCGTTAGCTGCGCTTCAAGGAACCGGCGTCTGTTTATGTCCGCGTAACAGAGTAAGCGAACGCAGCAGCGACGAAAGACAGAAAACGGAGAGGAGCGTCCAGCGAAGAGTGAAGTGGCGCCATCTATCTCACTGCCTTTTCCTCACACATGTTTCATGTGTCGCCACTTAAGAGCACCCTCCCCTTGACACTTTTCCCAGACGCTGTTCCATTCTCCGCTAATCCAACACACCTTACATTGGCAGGAGGTTCAAACACGATATGCAACAACATGCTGGCTTGTCCCATGTGCGGGGCTAATCTGAACAACGCGAAATGTGCGCTGGAGGTTGAAACTCGATTCGCAACATGCTAGCCGGCCGCGGCGGTGCCACACTCCTAAGTAGCAGCAGAGTAGCGCACGCCGCCGTTCGTTCGCTGATTACGTGAACACTCCCTGAGATGCAGCAGAAATGCGCCGTGACCGAGAAGACTGCTGCTCGCGCTGCGCACTAATTTCACATTAGGGAGTGTAGTAATCGTCAACGCAGTTTTTGCGCCCATACGTTCTTCTGTTTATTTTTCGCAATCATCTGATAACCGCATACCCCCCCTTACCTGTCGACTGGGCAATTTGCCAAAGGTGGCATAGGTAGAGGCGAGGGGGAAAATAGTTTTGAAAGGGATGTCAGCAGTGGTGAGAAGGAGTTCCGGAGCGGTGCCGAGAAAATCTATGACATCGGAATGAAAACTGGGGGTAGGTAGGCGGGGGGGGGGGGGGGGGGGTGAGACATATACTGCTTTTACGTAAAACGAAACACTTAGGAGAAGCACCGACGTCAGCTGCACAAAAGCCGTAATCCCGATTTTGGTAGGTCGCCCTTTTTGCTTGTATTTTGCGTGCACGCCGCCGAATAGACCACGCAGTGATGTAAAGCATCGGTGGGCCTGCCTTCGGCGCCGCTGAGAGTCACTAAAGCATCCTGACGGGCTAGTTGGTATGACATAATGGCAATAAACTTCGCGCTACACGGACGGGACGAACGACGAGGACACACGACACAGCGCCGACTAACAAACTGTGCAGATTCCACGCACATATGTACTACTATCACGTAGACATTTGGAACCAAGAAAAGTTTAAAAATAATGATAAAAAAAATAAAACCACACCTTCACCATGAGACGTGCCATCTCAACCAGATTATACACCACCAAGAAACGCGATTTCCTTGCCCAACAGCGATATTGAAGCAACACTCATACAACTATCCCCTGCGCGCACAATTTCTCGCGCCTCCATTATCTCCCGCGTGAGCGCTTCATGTCGCGTCACGGAGAGGACGTGTTTACCAGTAGTCACCAAAGAGCGTGAAAAAACCGTCGCTTTTTGCCATCATCATCATCATCATCATCATCACCACTATCATGAGCCTGCTCAGGTTCACTGCAATGCGAAGGCGTCTCCCACTGACCTCCAACCGCTCCTGTCCTGCGCTGCCTGGGTGCACAGTCTCCCGGTGAAGTTACGTATTTCTTCCCTCTGTCGTGTTATTCGCATTCCCCTTCTATACCCACCTCTTTGTATCCACTCTTTTACCTTATATTTTCCACTGCTCCATTCGTCTCACCACAAGGCCAGCCCAAATCTATTTCTTTGTCTTTATTTGAACTATGATTTCAACGTCCCGTGAAAAACTTTATTTCAATAACTTTATTTGAACCTCTCATGACTAACTAATTTTCTCCAGACCACTACAAATGCAGTGGCGACCGCCGTCTCCTTAGCTTTATTTTCACCGTGAATTAGTCAGACATCGCTTGGCAAGTCGCGAAGTTCAAAGTGACGGTTCAAAGTTCAAAGTGACCAGGATAGGCCTAAATATAGGACGTTAGGTGTAACGTGCAGGAGTACAGCGCTACGTCGTCACCTGGTACCGTTTAAACGGTTTGAGGCCTAGAAGAGGGAGGGGCAGCCCGACGTTAGGTGTAACGACACCCTTTGAGCAACAACGTAAAGCGGGGCCCATACGTCAAAGAATAAATGAATGTAAGGTCGTGTGAAATGTTGTGGCCTCAAGTGGAACGTTTCCCCACTTAGTGCGAATATAAAACGGTAGTCCCGATTGTACGTTTTGAGCGCTACCGGAGTCGATCGGTACCCAATAGGTGGAGAAGTTTTCAGGCGCCACAGTTCATGCGCCTACCACGATGGTGGCACCTACAGCTGCATCTTCGCCAACAAGATTCAGGCGTTCAAAGTTTCTCGACAGGTCTCGCATCGCTCAATGACCTTGCCATTGCTCACCGACATCAAAAGTGGACATACGGCAACACAATCAAAACTAAAAATATGCTAAGCGCAACCACATGACAACTGAGGTATGGCCTTGTAAAAGCTTCGCTTTATGCCGATTCCCACCAATGGTTGGGATTCGCCTTTTTTTAGCACTTGGCTATTCCCTCACCTTGAGGGGCTCAATTACCTTAAACTATGGCCATCGTTTTGAAGCGACGCGGCTTTGGGATGCTAATTCATGCATTCTTGAGTTAGGGCCTCTGCTGGATGGGCCCGATACGGTGGAAATGACGCGGTCGGCCGGCTCCGACACGGTCACAACCGACGCGGAAAGTCATGGTTAGTGGTACCTTACTGCGATGACCACGGGGCGGCTGCGAGAATGCGCGTAAAAGGCAAAAAGATGATTCTTAAGGTTCAGGAGTTGGAGAACACAGTGCCCACGCCGTAGACGTGCGGCTTAACTGAGCACAACACATGGGCTTGAAAGCAAATGCGTGCCGTGTGCACATAAAAGACCACGCGGTGAGCGCAGCGCGTGGCTTTAGTTCATGTTCCCGTACGTATCTCGGCTCGGTACAGGCTTCGCCCTCATTCTCTTTTATAGTGAGCCGGCGACATCTCTACAATGCGGGATGGTCTGCTTTGGCAACAGTGCAGTCATCCGTGCTCGCCAGGATTATCAGATGAGGCGACTTTTGTATTGCTTTGGGTGGAAATGTTTATTTATTGACAACTTGGCGAGCTTTTGGGCGAGATTTATGGTTCTGCATGTCGCCACATTTAGGCGACAGTTTTGCTCCCCTTCATTCAGCCCGTACCAATATTTTATAGGCTAATCTACGTTTATATCTCTGATCGTTCGAATTGACATGCCAATCAGCTCAAAACAGACACAGGGTGATGTCTATATGCATAAATATTATTTTGTGGCACCAGAATTGTTGATTTCGCAATACACAAAATAAGAAAACCACTTTATTCCCTAGTGCAAAAGTGCAACAATATTCCATCAGGAAACAAATCCAATTAGGAAACAATTAGTCATTGTAATAATCGCACAGTACTTGCAAGACCTTTGATTTTAGTGTGAAAATTGTGGATGGCGGTGTCACGTCAATTCACCAAGTAGACAGGATACACAGAAAAAACCGTTTAATTGACGAGGACTGTCTTTCGGAGCACACGACAAGTACGTAAACAGTCAAAGTGTTCTAACAATTCGAGCTCGCCTAAAAGTTGTCAACGATGGCGTCGCCTCACGTTGCAGCAGATGTCTTCCTGTTCGGCGCAGAAGCCAAAGTGACGGTCGCGTCTCGAAGAGGCTTGCAAGACGTGGGCCCAGCCGACGCTGCCAACAGCCAAGGGAGCGTAGCCCTAGTTGCGTTGTAGAGCTGGCGTCGCAGCGTAGCCCGGACGTCCCCGCCTGTAGCTTAGTTGGTAAGCTGGAGCCGCCGACGGTGCGCTGCCGCGGGGTCTCCCTCCAGGATCGCAGCCTGGAGCTCCAGTCAGTATGCCTGAGGCGTCGTCAGGCCCCGATCACGCTGGGGTCGGTTCCAGGAGCGTCGCCTGGTCTTCTTCCTTCTCTCAACGCTTGCCCCTTTTTCCTCTTCCTCTTCTGGTATCGATGCCCATTTTCCTGTTTCCACACTTCTTACCTACTCCACTGGCACATACTCCTTGGGAGGTTTCAGCGCATACACCTTCGGGGTTTCGGCACATACCCATTCGGGGGGTTACTCATGACAGGCGGGTTGCTTCAAAAGTATAAGGCCGCTACGAAAGTACAATGGCGTGTTTTTTCAGCTAAACTTGGTGTTCCAGAAATTTTGCAGAACATGATTGATTTATCTGAGCGGGTGAATAATATTTTAAGTGCAGCCAATTGAGCGAGGTAGAGATTTACGACGTACACTTTTGTCAAGTAATGGTATGAGAGTTGTTCTTGCTGGCACTCGACTGATGATAACAAGGATAGGTACAGCATCCTTTATGGAAGCCAATATATTGTGGGTTCTTCTTTCGTGGATTTTCTAGAGCGGTCAATGTTCAATGAAGACGACAGTACTGCACCCTTGTGGTGGTGCCGTCGATTTCAATTTGCTTTAGTCATATTTGTGCTGAAAGAGAACCTGGAACACTTTTTGGTAGTAGTATGTTTTTGTTTATTGGCGCAAGGGTAACTACGACCAAAGACCACGAGGTCTCTATTAGGTGGTCCTCCAACGCCATGTTCAAGCTTCAATTATGTATGACATGAGTGTGGTACTGACTACGATACCTACATGTATGAGTGCAGAGGACCAGTAGACTAAAATATGAAGGTGAGCATAATGGCGGATGAAGGGGATTACGGTTGAGACGTGACAGCGCCTAGTACCTTGGAGCGTTCTGGCTAGCGGGGCTACCTGCGCACGCAAGGAAATCTTCAGAACCTCCCTCTAGGAGGAGAGGGTTTGAAGTTGCACCGTGTATGGTGTGAGTATTAAGAAGGCCATATTTAGAAGTTGTTAGAACAGATTTGTAAGTGATTTCTGGTTCATCTCCTCAGAAACGTGAAAGGTGTAGTGAAAAGTTGTATGCATAAATTTTAGGGAGATGTCGTTTTCTAGCTGCTTTGCTGCATGCGCACTCAATTAACACGTGGAACCAGGAGAGCCGTTCCCCAAACTTGTTACAAACTGGTGTTATCTTTTTTTAATATCATAAATTCTTTCATAACCTATTCAACAAGCACATTCTGCATTTATATTACGAGCTCAAACAGTGCCTCAACCATACACTACTGCTTTATGCTTATCAGACAGTTTCAAAACTTAATGCTTTATGCTTATCAGAGAGGTCGGTCCAGCTAAAGAATTTTATTTCGCTTTCCCGAAATGGGCGTTATTCGAGCGCTTGAATTACGTTATTATACTTGTGTAGCGGTATTAGCCGCCTTACCTTCAGTGGCAGCACTAAATTCCTTCTTCGATAGCCACTTTAACACAGCCGCAAAAGCCTAGCAGTAATGGAAAGCACATAACCTCCCACAACCATATCACGCAGTGCCACTCTGTTCTGGCCATAACTAGAGCTTCCACAATACTTCTATAAGCGAGGGAAAAGGGGATAGTGTTTATCACAAGGGTATCAGAGTCCATTTAAACGCCTTTGGACGAACCTGGAGATGGTAACCAATTCCTAACTTCTACAGGCCACAAACCTCATAGTATTGGCTTACACATTTCACCAGTCTTTCGAAATATTTGTAGAAGTAGCACCAATTTTTGTGCTCGAGTATAAAGGGTGCCTCCTGCAAGCAAACGTTTAGAGTCGATAGGACATATGCGTGGTAATATTTTGGAAAAACGTGCGGGTTCTAGAAACAGCGCAGAAAATTCATGCTTTGTTCCTTTTTCTTTTTGCCTTCTCATGTTTGTCTTTGCAAACATTATATTGAAACGTGTTTTAGGCCAATCATTTCGAAAAAAAAGGAATACAGAAGCCGTAGGCACCATAAACACTAGAAAGTATTTTTATGTACACTTTGCGTTTGAAATTGACGGATAATGACGGATAAAGTTTGAACAAAGTGATGGGGTCTTCCTTCCTTGTAAAATTGTTGCTTTAGAATTGGCCCCGTGGTGTCGCTGAGTTAGTTACTGACCTCTACTGGTGGTTATATTGAACTCGGCTTTTGCACCGTTCGTAGATTATTGTGTCTAGTGCGTGTCGTAATGCGTATTGGTGAAGGTGTGTTAACTCTAAGCTTGGGATTTTGTTTTGAGAAGGACGCCAAAAATGAAAATGTGTGCGCGTACGAGCCTTACACAGCGTCGTACCATAGAGCCTAGGTGACTTGGTTTTATGGATCACTGCCAGTTATAAAGCTGCCTTTTGTTTTTATTTCATTTTTTAAGATTCGAAGCATGAAAATTTGTTATATATAAAACAATGGCGACGTTTGACCCAAATTTCACAAGAATTTTGTATCCTTCTGGCAATACTTAGGCGAGTTAGACTTGACGATTGTTTATGGTTTGAGTATCTGGTAGCCATGACACTTTCATCCCAGGGCATGCAAAAAACGCCACCACCGCGTTCTAGTCAATCCTTATGATCTACGAGATTTTAATTTAGAGAGCTGGATTTCACCATACTCAGGGGTCTGGATTTTTTATTGGACGTGTTAATGTTTTTGAGTGATCTGAGCATTGGAATGGCGCAGAAGACTGCACCGTCAAAGACCATTGCATCCGTCAAGCAACTCATACCTGCAACCTCAGGTGTATAACACCTTTGCAATTAAGGGTTTCACAATTTTTATTAAACTTAGAGATGTCTACATTCAAATGTCACTATAAACGAAAAGTAGCTGCAAATAGAGTTTTTAAGAACGATTTCCCTTGGAAACTCTCCACAGAAAATTATTTATTTCCTAGATATGGCGTAACAATGTGGATAAACCGCATTTTTATTCCAGTAGCCATAATGAGTAGTAGAAAAGAGCATTTAGAACCTATTTACATCCCTTTCCGTAATAGATTTTCTGGCTGTGTTTGCTCTCAAGCCAGCAAAAAACTCCCCATATGTGGTAACAATATGAAGCGGACGTACGCCATGTTAGTCCTGTGTCCTTTCCGTGTATTAGCAGAAAATGTATGAGCACTTCAACCGTGGCCTAATGCTAATTAGAACGAGTGAGCAGGACATGACAGTTGCATGCAGCTACACAACTGATACCCTACGTATACCCGGATATATACCTCAGCCAGCGCGATAACAGGCCGACAGGCCTGCGCGATCACAGGCAGATCTCTTTATTTGGGTGATAGGCTATAGCTGTTGCCAAACTCTGCTGTTAACAGAAAGACAGTACTCGCCGTAGCAGCAGTTGCAATGTTCATGTGCTCCTCTTGCTTACGCACATACAGAAGATATAGATTCTCCTGCCAGTGCGCCAACGCACCCGACTGCATTAACTCAACTCGCTCTGCCTGCACGACTGGACGACTGCACTTGAAGCCAGGATGTAAATAACGAAGAGCGGTCGGTGGTTCGGTGCTGCCGAAACTTCAAGCCTCTCCCTTGGCCATAGTTTTTTTTCCTATTTAAAAAGGACTAGTAATGCCAATTGGTGGAAACATTTTCAGGCGTACCTGTCACACGAGGAACAGCCGTTAACAGCATTTTGATACAGAGACAGCTGTGGACAGCTCGCTGGTGAGCCGTCTGTCATCAGTCGATGTGTTTGTCAAATGTTTTGAATAGGGTAATGCGAGGTCCCCCATACCGCACACAGCAATTACGTGCACAGGCAAAGAAAAAAAGCGCACACTGTTGTTTTATTTTACTTTTTTGTGGGTTTTGAGGGTATGCATTTGCAATCTTTGGTAGGCCGATTCGTAACAGGGCATTCGAGATGAGATCGTTGGTCGCGCGCGGCGTCGTCTGAAAGCAACCTCAGGGTTACTTCGTGCGGGTGCGCAACTCAAAAACCGATCATTCTTCTTAGCCTGCCTATGTAGTCCATTTTCAATCATTCTCTACGGTCTCTAGAATATACTGGCAAATGTATTCTCTGGACCAGGGGCGGCTCCCTGGCTGCTATCCGTGAAGTGGCCCGCACCAGAGGATGTCCTGGATTCTGTGGTATCATACCAGAAATAAGTTGCTATAGTTAACGCGAGGTGACGCTGCACCATTTTCTAGCCAACGTGGGCACAATCAGCACCCAGTACCATGCTCTGCAACCAGAGTGCAGCATTAAAACACGCCTTTAGAAAGCTGATATCATTTGTGCAGATGTAAACCAGAATTACCCTGGTAGCGAGCTCATCTAAAACAACGCCTAAAGAAAAATGATGCCGTCCAATCTGGCTATAAATAATCCAATCGGGCCACACAGCTTGTCGCACACGCGTGTATTTCGAGCGTGTAGCACCAGTGAGTTGGGTGTTGGTGCGGTGACCGGCGGGCGCATCGCTGCTACCTGCGCATATGAATCAACGCAGTCCATTGCACATAACTTGCTGCCAGCTGCACGAAAGAAAACAATAAGCTGCAAATGCCAGAAAGGTGGTGATGGTGTATAACGACGCTGACGATTACTATACTCCATAATGGGAAAATCGGGCGCAGCGCAACTGTAGTCTTTCCGGTCATGATGCACAGCTGCTGGGTGTCAGGAAAAGATCGCCAGATGAACGAACGCACGGCGGCGCGCTTCTCTGCTGTTATCTCACAGCGCGTCGTCACCGCCTAGCCTGTTGTAACATTGTTGGAACCTCCCGTGCGATGGTAAGCCTCTGGGTCGGTTGCGCGAACTGCGTTTGTGGCAGTGCACACGTCATTGTCCAGTGCACCACGGCACGCACTGCAATGGCGTCATCTCGCAGTGCTTAACTAGCAGCCAGCATGTCCAACAGCCTTCTCCTTATGCTTTCGCCACACTTTCCTCCTCCGTTTTCTCTTATGCCTTCGGTTCTGTCTTCGTTCGCCCGGTAGCGGGGCACAACGCTGCCTTCAACTACAGTAGCAGGCGTCGGAGTGCCCCGCACTTTTTGCCCCGCACTTTTAGTGCCCCGCACTAAAACATAGTGCTATGAATATTGATGTGAGCTGGCAGCAACAGCGACGATCTAATATCTGCATAAGATCCCTGCATTCGAGAAACCGAAATCGGCCGTGAGTCATTCGGGAAAAGTCCCCTTCTAAAGCTCGTCGTGAGCGAGCTTGTTGCGTTTGTGTATGCCCCAGGCTCCTGTATTCTAAGGAAAGATTCCGAGCCTCTCCGTTTCTCTCGAAGGCTTCCTAGCCCAGGAGAATAGATACAAGGTGTCTTTGCAGTTCCGGATACCCAATTGAATACTAGGGGACTCAGCTGTGGCACTTGAATTTACAGGCAAGTATGTCACAGATGAAGAAATTCAGGCTGTATCGGTGCAGAGTGGCGCTGACTTGTCAGGTTGTGATTGCCGAGAGTAGATGGGCAATTTCGCCCAAAATTCAGAAGAATCCGGCGTAGAAAGCAGCCACGGTGATGAGTGTGACGATCAAGTGAACCAGACCTCAACCGCACGCTGCTTTTGAAAAACTAAAACGTACGGCAATCATTATCTCCACTGTTTTCGCTCGTGCTTGATAAAATTAAATACATGTCTTCCTTCACCTATATTACTGGTAGAATTTTTATCGGAAATTTTCTTGTTTGTCCAGGTTCAACAGCGTAAACCTCAGCAGTGAAGTCAGAGCTGATACCAGTGCGCAGTAATTAAATTCGCCTTACATGTACTTCCAACGTACTTTCCAGACAAATTTTGGATTAAACGTGCGGCTCAATCTTATCTGTATTCTGTTCAAGGGAGGTGGGCGAGATTCGCTAACACACATGCAAGAGATATGCCTGCCTTTGTAGGCGTATTTATTTTAATGGGTGTTTTTAAAATACGAATATTACGAATGTACTGGACACGCCAACTGGGTCTCGAGGTTACCAAGAGCGTGATGCAGCGGGATAGGTTTAATGAACTTCAAAGCTACCTGCACTTTCTGGACAGAATGCTGTCACATTCACAGAAAAAGACGAGAACAGGCTACTTGTTGTGAAGCTGGTTGTCGGGTTCTTAAGAAAAGCATGTCTAGAGCTTCCTCGTTCACTAGAGCTCTGCCTGGACGAGCAAAGCATACCACTCGCAGGCAGGTACCCCAAGCGGCAGTGTGCCACAAGTAAATCGAACCCTGTTGGGCTGAATAATTTTTGTTGGTGGCTCCTGAAGGCCTAGTTCTGGACTTTGCAGTTAATATTCCGAAAGGAACTTCTCCCAATGCAAATTGATGGAAGTGGGCCATACATGAGTGGTCGTTTAGAAACTGAGTGAAATGGTGACTCGAAATGCGACCTTTCCCTTCACAGACGGTACTTAACGGCGAATGATGGTAGCGGGCGTTTTGCTAAAAACAAAAAAAAACGTTCATCTTACTTGAATAATCATGGCCAACTGCACCAATGGGGAAGCAAGAGTAATGCCAAAGGACAGGGTCAAGAAACGTGGACAGTCCAACTGTAGAGTACGGAGTAACGACAAGCTTTGTCTTGTGAAATGAAAGGAGAAGTCAGTCCCTCTGGTATCCACCGCATTTGGCTAGGAGCCAGAATAGAACTGGCGCAGAGGGTCGAAGAACGAAACGAAGACAATCGAAGTTACTAGACCAGACATTGCAGCATAATACCATGAGCACATGGGTGGTGTGAACCTGGCCGACGACTATGTGGCCTCCGAAAGGATCTCGGTGCGTAGTAGCAAATGGACGGTTCGCTTTTTCGCCCATTTTTTAGGCATCAGCGCCTGCAACAGCTGAGTACAGTTACCTTATATACTGCGGAGAGGCCATGGTTCCTAACAAAGATAGGCTAAATTTTCTGAGCTTCAAAACAAACATAGCTGACATTCTCCTCAATGCAGGCCTGCGCCGTTCTGGTGGGTGTACCTTGAACGCAGAATGCGATGAAGAGAGAGAGAGTTCCTTTATTGAGGTAAGGTGGCCAGATGCCCTGGGGGGAGAGGGTAAAACAGTAGGGGAAAGAGCAGCTCAGCCGGCACTCACAAAAAGAAACCCCCGCACCAAACTCATCCAAGGTGATTCCTGTACCACCAGTCGAGGTGCGGTTCGACTTGAGTAGAAATTTACTTGGGCAATCTAAACTCGAGTTTGATTTGAAAAGTCGCAACCCTCAGTGCAAGAAGAAGTCGCCAGCGAAGTGAGTAAGCTGCGACGTGTATCTTTGCCTTCAAAGTAGAAACTGTTTTCTAGAGATTCATCTGCCTTAATTCTCAGAGTAGCCACTTGACTACCAACAGACTAGCTACCTTCTGTTAGAGTCTTCAACACGGGAAATTTTCTCACGTTTTTTTCATACATCTTGTGTTCACTAACGAAGTTTCAACACAACGCTGTAAGGATTGTTGTCCCAGGATGAAGGAGGGTGTAAATGGGAGAAAAGCAGCTCCTCGGGCCGAGTGGACAGCGAAGCGCTAGCACTTCTAGATTTCACGTTATTACCCGCCCGCCTGCGGCGGAATGCTGCCAGGGCTCTGCTTTGAACCGACGTGCGGGGCCGTTTATTTTTGCGAAAACATGTAGGTTCGGTGTACTCGCAAACAACATACACAAGTCTTTCGTATTCAGCGTGAAGAAAGCTATAAATTAATGTCTCCCACACAATATTTTACTAGCAGAGCTGTATAGGCTTGTAGTTTCCCCATATAGCATTACCAGAAAAACACGAAGAAAGAAGACCGAACGCACGCAAAACTGCACCGCCTGAGGAGTGCCCGGCGTTGGGCAGACCTACGCGAGGACAAAATCCACTCGGGAAGGTCGCAAAAAATTGAAAAAAAATATCGAGCGCACGTGAGCGTGTGCCTGCAAGGGAGCGCCCTGTGACAGGCAGCTCGACCTTTCGAGAACACTCTGCCCCGCATTCGAGGCGTGATCTTTCACGTGTTCTTCTATCCGCCAGTTCACGTGCGTTCGCACCAGAGCTGGGGAGCACAGATAGCGAGTTCACGCTCGAGACGCCGGGTCCGCAAAAGCGGTTCCCATGGGTTTTGTCACGTGGTACCACGGTTCACTTTGGGAGAGATGTGAAAGGCT
The DNA here is from genome assembly GCF_048455015.1 of Haemaphysalis longicornis. Taxonomy (NCBI): domain Eukaryota; kingdom Metazoa; phylum Arthropoda; class Arachnida; order Ixodida; family Ixodidae; genus Haemaphysalis; species Haemaphysalis longicornis. Next base: position 160,905,335 of record NW_027526335.1, read on the forward strand.
GCGGTCAAAATGATACGTGCCCGCCACTCATGCAGAACGTTCAGCGCAAGTTTCGATATCCATGTCGGGGGCAAAAGCCACTTCTCCGGCCAAGGGGGAGGGGTCGCCGATCTGCGATTTTTCGAGCCTGGCACCATTAGCGTACGCTGCCCCAATGTTCTTTAGTAAAAGGTCTTCAGCAGACCATTCCCAGGCGGCACAGAAAGTGTGCCCCAAGACCGGCCCGTCTATGGCCGCTTTCTGGCATGTCCGGCCAGCATCCAGGTTCTGGCAGCCACTGATCATGCGTTGAACGGCCAACATTCGGCAACCAGCACTTCGGCATTTTTCCGTCCGCCCGTGTTCGGACGCACAACGGCAGCTAACCGGCTGACAGATATTCAGTTCTCTTACGGCTGCCGATCTTGAGAAAGAGAACGGCCGAACTACGGCCTTAGGGCATCCGTTTTTTCTTCGGGAAGCGGTAATCGGCCGAAGCACGGCAAGCGACCGGCCACAGAATATGCGTATTCTTGCGGCAGTTGGTGTTCGAAAGGAGACCGGCCGGAGCGCGGCTGCCGTGCATTCGTTGTTTCAACGGTGAACCGCGCATCCGGCGGACGTACGGCCCCAGAATATACGTTTTTCATTCGGTTAGCTGTCCTCGGCCGAATTACGGCAACCGAATGGCCACAGAATATTTGGCAACCGGTGTTCAAGAGGAGACCGGCCCATGTAAGGTATCTGGTTATACGTCAATTTTTCGGCAAACGGCATACAGCCGAACAACGGCTCGCGCCTGGGCGCCGAGAATTCATGCACAGACGTGTTTGGAAGGAGACCGACCGGTTTTTTCCTGGGGGCAGAAAAAGCCGTTAGGGAGCCGAACGACGGGGACGCGTTTTTTATCCGCTCCGTGTTTCTACGTTTTAAATGAACGAACATCGTTTGTCAAACAATAATGAGTGTTCTCGGTGAACGGGCAAGGTGCAAGGACTCACTGGACATTAGCAGGGAACCTTTTAGGCCATTGAAATGTCATTTATTGCCACAAGAAGACTGTGCCACACCGACGGGTGAGCTAAGCCTCGCCAGTCATCGCCGCTACCACGCCTCTGCCGCCGGCTTCGTCGACGTATCAGCTCGAGGCTATTCGCCCGCTCAAGAAATGGAGAGCATTGGAGACATCGACCCGCCAGAGATGTCCGATCTGAGATAGAGATGGTTCACCTAAATAACTGGCCTTCAAGGGCGTCGAGCAAGCGGCCACCGCGCAGGAACTAAACCGCCACCATGTCAAGGACTCCCCACCAAAAAAAGGCAAGTGCGAGCAAAAGCGCAATTTATTTGCTTACAATTAAACTAAGGCAAGCAATGTTGCACTATGTTGTTGGTGATAAACGTAGAAGAGACTCGCTCGTGCATTGGTAGGATCAACTTCATGCCCTGCACTATATGTTACTTCAGGGGATTTTACGACTGCCTATTTAGAAAAAAAAATTATTTTAAATTTGCGATAACAACAGAGCCTTGTCACTGACGAAGCCTAGCTGTTAATTTAGTTCCGATGTTTGAAGGTGAGCTTAGCTACTCTTGGGATATGACTCATTTGGGTAAACATAATCGCCAGCATCCTAGCAAACACGGCTTTTGTCAGGATTTTCTTGCTCAACGCAGATTGTTGAGTTCACGCACTATTTGGCTCTTGCAATAGATAAGCTTAAAGTGGTTGACTGTATATTCTTGGACTGCAAAAAAGCAAATGATGGTGTTGCATATCACCTTCTGCGTAGTACATTTCATCCTATGGACTGAATGAATCGGTTTTTGCATTGTTATTACTATTGGCCCTATAGCTTTGTTCAAAAGTACTGTGTAGTTAACCGGACTATATATCGAATGAACGTGATTCCGTATACCTGCAGCTTTATTCGAATTTAATAACATCCTGGTGTGCTGATTCAGAAAAGTTTTTGGATGTTAAACAGTGCGTTAACGCCACCTTCACAAGAAAACCTTCATTCCAATTGAATACGTATACCGTAAATTATGCTGCTGTGACAACGGCCGATGAATATAAATACCTAAGAGTTTATTTAGGGAGTGGTTAGAGGTTAAATAGGCAGGTTCACACCATAAAAGTTACGGCTGCATATGTTTTTGGCTTTCTGAGACGAAATTTCAGTGAACCTCCATCTAACTGAAAATAACAACCGTATTTCACTCATGTGCGCTCAATCTTGGAGTACGCATGTGTTTTCGTGGATTCCTACACCAAAGAGCTGGTTGATACGCTCGAAAACATACAGAATATGTCAGTGCGATTGGTATAGGTAATTGGCACGCTCAACTTAGCATGAGAGAAAGTAAAAGTAAACTGAAATGGCAGGACGTGAAAGATCAGAGACGAAACCACAGATTGAACTTTTTTTGTAATATCTATCATTCGAAAACTGGAGTAGAAGGGGAAAAGTATGTCCAAGCGCCATTCTACATATCGCAAAGTGGGACCGCTAGGTTAAAGCCAATTATTAACCTTTAAAGGTGACGCCTTGCGCGATTCATTTTATTTTACATCAATACTGCAGTGTATTTATCTTCGACGTATGATTGCATTAACTGTTTATATTGACGATTTTCAGCGCGCTTTGTAGAATTATTTTATTATTTTGTCTCATATTTAATGATTACTGTTATGTATCTCCCTTCTGTAATGCATGCAAAGGCAAGCAGGCATCAAATAAATAAATAAATAAATAAATAAATAAATAAATAAATAAATAAATAAATAAATAAATAAACTTCCAGAGGCGCAAGTTTGCCTCCGATGGGTTGAGAACCCTACACATTCAACCATGACCAATAAAATATTTATTGCCCTATTCGTTGCAGTATGCAAGGTTTCCTGTATGTATGCTACCATTGCTATGTTATTGGTTTGAAACAAATTATGTAACTCTAATTTTACGCCTTTCCTTGCGTGAACACAAAGGGATACAACTGCAGCCACCTGAAGCAGGGCGTCATTCACGACGGGCCTAGAATTTTTTGAACGTAGTATGACATTAGAAGAAAATTAAGCTCTTTTGGACTAAGTGGTGTGGACGTATAATCATGAAAACAACATTAAAATAGATTGAAAATGAAAGACTTGTTCGCTCTTTCTTAGGATCAGCCCTGCGCAAGATCATCAGAAACGTTGATCGAGTAGAAAATGTCTTTGCAAGAAAAATGGGCAAAAACTGGACATACTTTTTTGTGAAGGAGTTATATTAAATGCTCCTAAGTGTTTTGTTGAGAACCAAAACGCTTCGTAAAGGCATTCACGCCGGTTTTATTTACATCAAAATTGGTCAAGCAACTGTTATAAAAATAGTTTATGTAGTCATAGCATGAAAGTATTCCGGAATATTGCCCTAAAAGAAAATGGCTAAAAGCGGCGCAATTTATCTCTCTGAAATTCAACCCACTAAAGTATGCGCCCTCCGCCGCCCCCCCCCCCCCCCTCTTTACCCGTTTATTACAGGTAAGCCGCCCCACAGAGGATATCAGGACCTGGACAATACATCTATTCAAGCTCTACAAAGAACTGAATATTTTCTGCGTTCGGCAGTAAATGAGGCACAGCAAATAAAGGAACGACAATTTGTGAGCACTGTTTAATAAATGAATTTTGCTGTCAACTGAGGCTGGTAATTAAGCCAGGCTGCGATGAAAGCTTGACTGCTGCTGGTTGCGCGCGAGCTCACTTTGATGTGGCTGCATTTGACCCAAAATGCTGGGTTTTTGCTGCTTCTGCACTGCGCGACATGCAGTGACCGGCCTGAGTACAGCTAACGTACTGTGGCTGAACTGCAATGCCCGTAGCACGGCCGTATTTCCGGTAGCTGTAGTCCGGCTGGAGTCCGACGACCGCATCTCGGCTGTCCTCCGGCGGATGTACTTCGGCCGTACACGGGTGGCTTTGGAATGGCCGGAGCCCTACGGCTGGAATCTGGCCGTATGACCGTAAGCCGGTCGACTGGCCGACGGACACTGGCCGTTGGACAGCCATGGGAGTACGGCCGTATACGGCCAAAAGGCCCACATTTGGACATGGGCCGAACATGGCTGCCGGAAAACGGCCGGGCAGAAAATCACCGGCCAAAGTAAACCGGCCTGTTTTAGGCCGAACAGTCCTGTCCTACCTGGGATTAACCCATTGTGCTGAAAAGCAGCGTTGTTTTTGTCAGGTAAAACAATAACCGCCGATGTAAAGAGAATATAAATGAAGCATCGAGTCTGCGATCCGGTAGGATTGGAAACCTGGGTCAACAGTGTGGAAGCACGACGCTGTTTTGACTGTTCTGTTGAAACTATTTTTCCTTCAATGCATGGAAATTTAGCCAAGAATATACGTAACCATTAACACACAATATAAAACTAACAAACAGCGAAGAGTAACCACATCAGTCTGACAAAAATCAGCACCGTTTGAAAACGCACGGAAGCAGGCGGCCATGGTGGAAAGTTGCACCTACTCCAGTGGATCCATCTGCACTGTATAAACGCTCCGCAGCAAAGCTGGCTGCCCTCAAAAAATGACTTTCGTTATTGAAGACAACGGCTAGACAAGATTTTAAGGCGTAGGGCGCAGTTGCCAGAAGCTGACGCGGCGGAGGGCAGGACGAAAAATCAGGAAAGGGGTCCAGATTTTATTTACCGTAATGCTTTACACTAATTGAAAATATGCTGGCTAAGTGTGACGTTGCGGAACACTCTCTACTAGAACAGACCTATCTTTGGTCCTATTTACCAGCATTTCAGGTCAAAACTTTCGTGTCGGAAGAAGCAAAAAAAAGGGCTCAATCTGACGTGGTTCCGGGAGCTGCAGAATACTCCTCCGCGGGCGGCAGGTTGCCGACACTTAACCTAGGGAGCTCCGCGTGCCGGTACATTGTGAGGCACTTCAACAAGCTAAACAGTGAAAGCCAGACAGAAACGTCGTAGCGCAGGCGATGAACATTTTGCAAGGGGAAGAATGCGCATTGTGCTAGGAGTAATGTCAACGTCTTGTTTAGAGTCCTGTGCAAAACGTCCAAGAAACAGACGGTGTTACGCGAGAACATGAGACAACCCTAGATAGTTCCTAGTTTAATGCACAAGCGACAATTGTCTGACCAAGGAATCGAGATTTGTTTTTCGGTCAGCCACGTTTTAACAAGACAAATATTGCTCCTTCCTTCTTTTAATGCAGCCACTTCCAAACTCGACGCATTCGCGTATGAAAATTTAAAAACATATTTTCATTTGGCGGCAGGGTGCTTCTTTGGAGTCACGCATCTAGTGCTGGCGATAAAGAGGCACTGACAACAAATTATCAGTTCAAGTGTTAGTCACAGCCTTTCTTGAAAGGCTAAACAGATATTCGAAAGAAAACTAAGTGCAGTAACGAAATTTTGAGTGTTCATAACTTTGTTAAGAAAACTGTATGGCGGCTTCGAGTTAAAGCAACCGTAGAAATAACAAGACAAGGTAAATGGTAAATTGGGCGCTTCGGAATTATCGTAAGTAAAAGTGGGTGATCCGCATATTTGCCAAAAAACTATACACAAGTTGGTGCACAACTAGTGCATTAACACAACACCCCCAGACACCAATGGAAGAAACAATTTATCCCTACGCATTGATTTGCATTGAGATCCGCACACGAATCTAGCAAAGAATCTGTGGAGTGGCTGCTCTTTACTTCGCGCGTTCTGCAGTACCTGAACCACATAAACCGGCTTTGCTACCCAGAAAACTTTGCATACTAGTGCACGGGTACATACAGAAATTCTCGCCACATTCATGGGGGCGCGGTGCCTTTTACATGGGTGGGTGATAAATCAGTGTGGCCCGCAATTTCTTACCTGATGCAAGGGCACGCCAAGGTATTTTAGCGTCGCACTGTCTCAACTGTCTCAACCGGAAAATCTGGAACATTTGGTCCCCATTTCCCGAACCAAAATAGCTCAATTTTCTCTATATTCATGGCCGCTCTAGACTCGTCACAAAACTTCGAGTAAAGGGGTTCTTGAACACTACAACTGTCAGCACGAAAACAGGCTATGTCGTCGGCATACGCAAGAATTATACCTTCATATGATGATAAAAACAACCACGTTACCTATGCTTTTGTTGTGAGCTAAGAGAAGAAGGCTGTATGTACAGTGCAAACAAGGAAGGCGATAGGAGGCGGCCCTATATAATAGACAACCTGATCTCACTTGGCTTAGCAGAACGCAATTGAGGACAAATAGTTTAGTGCAACGTTCCTAGCAAAACTGAATACCTTACACAGCACATACACACATTAGCCGTTTCCAACCGTCCCGATAAAAATTAGTGAGACATCGGATGAAATGATTTGGCAGGGTCAATATAGATAAGGGCGGTCTGTTTAGACGAATATACACGCACTCCTATAAAAAGCGTGCAATATGGATATTCGCTTAAATACTCCTGCCTTGACTACCCAAGGTATGTGGAAACCATGCTAAACAATAAATTACATGTCGAAGGGGATTACAGAAAACTTTTGCACAAACTTTATAGTCCATATTGCAGAGAGACATTGGCTGATAGCCTTCTACTAATCTGAGCTTGGACTCACCTCCAGTTTATGGCATTAGCACTGTCTGCCCTATACAAAAGGTTGGCGGCACAACTGCATTTATATGGTCCTTAGGGGCCGTGAATATATGCACAATGGCTGGACAAGAACACCACAAAACGTTAGATTGAATTGAACACTCAGTTTATCTGGTTCCGGGGTTTTGTCCCACTTGCCCGAGGAGATGAAAACTTCAGCCTCTTCTACTGATATAGGCACGAACACCCCAGCCGTCTCATCGTCTGCAACACTGGGATGTGAGACAACAAAACAACGAAAGCCCATTTCTTGACCCACGACGTTTTTCACACAAAAACCGCTGATGTTATGAGCACGGAACGCACAGGCAATATCAGTAGCTTCAGTATGCCTAGGGCCCTTAGAATCAGTTTCCATTACCTCCTTTGCAAGACCGAGTGGCGCTCATACTAAGGCTAAGGGCGATATGGAGATCTGAAGGATAACCTTTGTTCTGTGAACCGAAATAAAGCACCGTTGTATTTTAAAGTAGGATATTGCTGTACCTCCGCTTTAGCAATGCGCGTTTATTCTAGACTTCATCCCGGTATCATGCTTGTAGCTTGTAGTAGATACAGTTTTGCCAACGTACTCGGAAATTCAACTATATGAAAGCATTATTATTACGATAGTCGAACTGACTGTTCCATTGCAGTTCTTCAGTTCTTGCTTAAAATAATCGCGTTTCTGATATAATGAAAATTTTCTTTTGAGACAGTGCTCTGGGAGCACTCCGACATAGTTATTCAATATATTTTATAAGCGAATTAGAAGGCATTGAGCTTCCATAAATCCCGCAGAGGCAGCACAGAACGTGGCTTGATCTATCGAAGCAAGCTGATACCATATTGTAGCCTGTGAAAAAAGAAGATATTGTCACGTTGCCAAAGACGACGCCGTTGTCTTCAAGAAAAATAAGTTTACTGGAGCGAACTTATGCTCCCCTAACAACTCAAATAAAACAAGGTGGCGGTACAGCAATCAACAAAGTGACGTGCGCAAACTGGTGTCGGCGATTTGAATGTGTTGGCGTCTGCTCTGCAGGCTTTTATCTCTTGGCGCTTCAGCTTTCTGGAACCGTCGATTTACATAGAGAACATTGTAGATCAAAGAAGATCGTTCTGGGCTAGTGACGTTAGGGCGAGACAGTCTGCTGTTCTGAATGTGATAGCCCGTGCGGCATAAAAATAAAGAATGGAAGATGTGCTTCTCTTGGGACGCACATAACTCTGCCGGGCATGGCCGGGCATCAAAAACAAACAATAAACTTATACATGGTTCGCGGAAATATTCTCCTGATCCCAAACGAATTCATCTCAACAATTATATGAGCGATCCAGACTCGAGATGTTCATTAAAGCTACACTGAAAGTGAATGAAGTGCAGAGTTTAGGGCGTCTCATGCTCGTGCACTGGTCAAACACGTTTGCGGCACTGTGGTCATAAGGCGCAGCTTTATAAGAACGACCCGGATCACTACAGACACAATTGAAATTCCACATGAGGAGGACTCTGCGGCGTAGAAACGTCTCTAGCAACAGCAAAAACGAAATACCCTCATCACGACAGTTCACGGATGAGGAGAGCCAAATAGTAAAATATTCAGCAACTGCAACGAAAAGATCTCAGAAAAAAAACTCTCTGGAGATTCGCTACCACATGTGATACAGGAAAACCGCATTTTCTCCGCTGATGAAGACACAGCGTCCTCAGATGCTTTGTGCTTGTCTCAGCCAATGCCAGAGTGCTTGACACCAACAGTAAAAGGCTTTAAAATGGTTCTAGTTATGCCTCTGTGTCATCATTTCCGCATAGCTTTCTTGATTGAGTGTTACAGCACTGACGTTCATTCATTTAGGAAGGCGTAAGAATGGTTACTCTCGTATCCTTTTTCGTAGGCCTCTCAAATTTAAAGAAGCAGCCTGTAATGCTGTCACATTTGACATCCCCCGAGTGCAGCTTACGTTAGTTTATTTCATTTTATTTATATTATTATCTATGGACCGACGACATTACATAAGGGAGGAGGCTGCGTACAGACTTGTATGTCCTAGCGTCGAGGACACACAATTCAAAAGACCTAAAAACACACAAGAAAAGACACATAAAAAGAACATAGACAAATTACAAGGGTACAAGAAGTACAACTGGCATAAACGCAACACAAAAGTCCAGTACAAAGGTTATACAGTGAAAAAGTGCAAAGATAAACATCATCGAAGTACAAGATCACATTAACAAAGCACGTACTATAGAATCTGGGTTGTTAACTTGTCGCGGAAAAGCTTGTATTCGCGGGATGATGCCCTTGTGTCGGGTACATTTTTCGAGAGGTTTATTGATCGTGGGAAGAATGAGTTCCTTCCTTCTGCAGATAAACCAGCCTTGCTGTAGCCTTAAGTAGCTGACTGTGCTGTCTTCTTGATCCCAGCCAACCGCAGACGACCCTTAGCCGGAAGAACCGTCTCGGAGAAGTAGGTGTGCAGTAAAGTGGACGCTTGCTTTTTCCAAGTGATGAATAATTTGTCGTCGTCACCCACCTGAACACGAGTCGGAATCGGCACACGTCAGCTGCTCTGTTCATCCTAAGGGGGAGCCATAGCATACAGAAAAAATTATGCAACCACGATGAGGAAAGTAACGAAGGCGCCTCTCCCAACACCCCCAAAAGACACGTCGCTTCTCTCATCAGAGCTGGAAGGCAGAGGAACCGAAGCATGGCCTTCCCCGTAGGCGCCACTGGCAGTAGAAGGCTAACAAAACACCATGCAAGAAGAGTTTTAATTATTTGTAAAACATCGGCCACGTGAAATTACCCCGCACCCGTGAGCTGTGGGGGCCAATTCCACAGGCTTTACAAAATTCAAAAAATAGTTGAAGAATAGTGCATCTTGAGGAAAGTCTGAGCATGATGTCACGTAAGTATAAGAGTTGTACAACAGCTGTACACAACAATTATTTTAACGAGGCTCTTGTTTGGGCCAGTGTGCTTGCTCGCGCAATTTGCGTCGTAAGACGAAGAATTTGAGAGAAGAAACAGAGCCAAGCGAAGTGAGTGTAAAAAGAGCCAGTGGGAAAATGTGTGCTCAGATTCACCAAAACAAACGCCACGAAGGAGACTTTACTACTACGTAGCAGTGACGAACTTGTTATGAAGAATTTATATGAATTTACCTTCTAAGAAGATAGGGGAGTTGAGTGGGCTGAGTAAACTTTAAAAACTTGATTATGTAAATGTGCTGCTATATCGCAATCAACCAAGCATGATGTGACTTTAAAAAATACACCTATGGGTAAGCACACAAATCACTTACTAAAAATGACAGGGACTCGAGGGTGTGGCTATCGTTTTCCGCAAGACATCAAATCATTCATTCGCAGACTGTCATTGATGGTGTTGAAATACATCCAATAATTTTAATAGATTTATAAGGATATGCTCCTAAATGTCCCATCACGCTATCACTACTGAAGTTCAAATTTTCAGGCCCTCTTAGATCATCTGCACAACCTTTCAATGTTATAGCTGAGCACAAGGCCCACCATTTATTCTGGGGCTTTACCCGTACGGGTGCTGAGTGTCGCCGAACTGAAACGTTATTCATACCCAGGTTTCTCGCTCAATATTCCGACCTCTCAGGAACCTAGAAAAATTTACTTCAGGACAGTGATATTCAGCACAAAGCAAGAAGTCAACGTAATGATAAAAACACTAGAAGAACTTTCCATGATTCTGAATAGTTTATTTGCAATTCGCTGTGAAGTCTTACTCCCGATGCATTTTATGGGATAGTTTCCATGGCTCAGGCACCTAGCCAAAAAACGTGAAAGACTTCAAACTGTGTGCAAAGAAAATTTTCACCCCCAATATTAGCAGCGCAAAAGAATTTTACGTTACGCTAAAAAACTACAGAGTAATCGCTGTTGGAAGGACTACCATGAGCGGGAAAGCTGCACATGGAACAAGATTGGGATCATGCCGGTTTAACTAAAGACGGCCTAACGCCATAATCTATTTCAGAAAACTTACATCTTGGCTGACAACTGATATTGCATATCACTTTGGAACTATTTCTTAGTGTTACTTGGGAACAAACGCATGCGGTGGTGTTTATTTACTTATCACAGTAACGTTTATAAATAAAAGTACACACAGTGCACCTTCCGATCAAAAGTACCACGAAGCTACAACAAACTGGAATTCAGCTACAGAAACACCTAAACTTCAGAACACATTCATGAAACATATACGCGTAAAGTTGTCTATGCAACAGGCACGGAGTATATCATGGTTGCCCCCGAAAAGCCCACTTTCCAGCCCACCAGTGCAACGCACAACTCAAGGAAGTAAAGGTTGAATAAGGGCTGAAAGCGTGTGTGCTAGCTCAAGTGAATGGTCAATGATATTCTTCCTCGATTAACAACTTGTGAAAACCTTATTTTCCCTAATGCGTGAAGGCTCCAGGAAAGTACGTCCTCCGTGAAGAAATTTCAAGCTTGGGTTGGAATGCATGCTTGCCTCCAGCAAATTCAGATAGCGACACCCGCAAAGTTCTGAAACGAATTTGTGAATTCGAATAAAAACGAACACGTTGTCCTTAGAAGAACTTGTTGGGCGAGTTGGTGCATCTATGTGAATAAACACCGGCTTTGCGCGAAAAAGGCGACACACACTGGAATTAGTGGACGAGCGGAAACTCTTAACTACACTTTATTGAACGGATCGCACAAATATAAGTACACTATTATCTGGTAACTCATGCGCATTCGTACAACAAATGCAATTTTTTCAGGCAGCTCTATCACAAAGCTACAGACCCGTGTCAAGACTCTCTGGTTTATGAAGAAACACCAATGGGTCACTCACGCATCGTTCTCCCTTCTTTGTTATATGGTAGGTCTCTAAAATTACCCGTGCCTTCGTGTCGCTTCTTTTAACACCGGTTCACACTCGCCGCTCGTGCAGGCCAGACAGTGAGCGGGAAAGCGGGCATTAGTTTTGTTTTTGACAGAGAGGTCATGCTCACGCATACGGTGATTGATGGAGCACCCGGTCTGCCCAACGTAGACGTTCCCACACTTCAATGGTATTTGACATACAGCACGCAATTTGCAGTCGACGTAGGGTTTGGCGTGCTTCTTGCCGCACCCTTCACGTTAAGTTAAGAAGTAAATGTTCTGCGCAGGTGTAGTCACACGAAGGCACGGGAAAATTTAGAGACCTATTATATAAGAAAGAAGGGATAAGGATGCGTGAGTGACCCATTGGTGTTTCTTGATAAACCAGAGATTGTACATCCTGACACATGTCTGTAGCTTTGTGGTGGAGCTGTCTGTAAAACTTTTAATAATTGCAGAAATGCGCATCAGTGACCAGGAAATATTGTACTTGTATTTGTGTGATCCATCCAGTAAAGTTTAGTTCCGATTTTGCGTGCGTCCCCGTCCCTCCTGTCCTTCCTGTGTGTGTTCTCTTTTTCGCGCAAAGCCCGTGTTGTCCTTGTTTACGTTGTTTTGGTAAAAGTTGTACTTGTCTCGGCAGTTGTACTATGTTGTTGTGCTGACCCCTTGTTATCACAACGACGGACTGATTTTAAGCCGAAATTATTATACATTCATAAACCTTGAACCCGTGTTTAATTTATTTCAGTACACGGCCTCTCTTGCAGCTCAACATACCTGCCTAGAAGTACTTATGTGAGAAAAAAAATCAGCTCAAGGCTAATCTGAGCGCGAGTAAGGCTTGTTCTCCAGGCGCAGAAAATGCCAATGGTATGATAAAACAAATACCCACAGACACCCTAGAAGGAGCCTTACACTATTGCCGTCTGCACGCCTTCTCTGGCCTAAGAGGGAATCCTTGGCTCTTGTTTCCCCAAAGAAGAGGGAGGATGCATTGTATGCGGGAAGTTATGGCACAATCATCCGGGCAGGATCATTGTGCAAACGTCTCAAGATACTGATTAACAAAAGACCCCTACCCTTCTTAGAATATGAAGGTCGTAATGTGTAAAACCAGGCAAGCTTTCGGGCGCAGCAGTACACAAATGCTCAGTTGTTGATCAGAAATCGTACATCCTAGAGCTGGTTCACATGACGGTATTTTTCGCCTCAGAAAGGCTGCGACGCCAGTTGGCGTTACGGCATCGTCAAGGACCCTAATTGGTTTGGCTTATCGGGCAACATGTTAAACACTCTGGAAAGTATATGTACAAGGGAAGTTTTCGTGTCAAATTAGGGTCTGGATGATTGCAGTTCATGAGCAGGAAAGTGGTATTCCTAAAAGTAGAGTTGTAATCTGCACAACGTTCAGTCAAGCTGTCACGCCAGTGGAGGCATTGTAACCACCGCTTTATTATTCCGCAAGCACGGAAGGACGAAGAACCACATTTACAAAAACACAAAGAAAGCCTCATAGAGCCTCAGTTACCTGCAGATAACTGAAATATTGCAATAACGTGAACGTGTCACCCCTAGACGCAAAAAAACGATGTTGTACAGATGTATATTTCAACGTCCGTGGATTTTCTATAGAAAAATGGAAAACTCTGATGCGGCTTTTACACCAATTTTCTCGGCAATTTTTTTTTTGTTTTCAAAATATTTCATAACGCGTTTCATTGCTTCAAAACTTGTATTGCAAACACTTGCAACGCTTTTCCTACTATTCTCGGTTCAGAAGCTGTCGTTTGTCATTTGTCCTTTACTCGGGGCACTTGCTTGTTTTATCTTTTATTCGTCAACTCCAGGCCAAGTATTTTTCTGTTCGCCTAAAATAAAAATAGATGCCCTTTTTTTGCAACATTTCTCTGCATCATTTGAAACTTGTTGCTTGAGATGTTTCTGAGCATTTGGCCATATCACTGCAACAATACATATCAGTGCAGTGTCTTTTGTAAGATTATGAGGAAGTAGACATTTTTCCAGTCTTCAAGAACGAGAAAACGAAATAGTTTTGTCTTATCGACTCATTTAAACCCTTATTTTATGAGCGAATGTATTGAAAAATATTTCTTTTATTGCTTAAGAATATTGTAAGCAGGGGGCCCAGCTAAGCGGATGTATTCAACGCCAGCTCTATCTTTTTCCGTTATTTGAGGCTACAAGCCCACGATCACCTTGTTAAACCTATCAAAGTGTGCGTGCAATGGTCTTATAAACTGAGGTACACTCCGTTGGGGTGAAGACCACGACCCTGCCTTTAGATCCGGTTTTCCTGTCATAGGCTTCATTTCCCGCTAACCCTAACTTCAGCTTGGTTGCACCGTGGTATAACGACGGCGGAGGCGTAAGACTAGCCGTTTACCCGCTCTCCAACATCCGTCGAGATTTCCGGCGACCTCAACCTGATGACCGGCCCAGTGCGACGGAGGGCATCACAGTGGCAGGTGATCCAGTCTTCAAGAACGAGAAAACGAAATAGTTTTATCTTATCGACTCATTTAAACCCTTATTTCATGAGCGAATGCATTGAAAAATATTTCTTTTATTGCTTAAAGGGGTCCTGAAATGCCTTCCGCCGATGCATGTAACCAAATAAAGCAATGTATTAGCAATCTCCTCCTGCAAGAAATTTGTTAAAGCGGTGAGTATTAGCTGAGAAATCGTAAATCAAAAACCGCGAATTATCGTAGCGCCGTATTTCCTCCTCCTTTCAACTGTTTCTTCGCTGTTCGCCTCCCCTCCCATGATGCTCCGCTCCTCAGCGGTGACGTACTTCCGCTATTGCGCTCCCACAGACTGCCGTCTGCTACGGGCCAGCTCTTTCGGCTTTTTCATCTCTGTAGACACCATGGACACAGGCTGGAAAAGCGAACGAATGACCTGGCCGCATGTGTGCGGCCTGGCCTTGCCCTTTCGCGGTGTACGTAGCTGCAGTTGGTATCGGCGGCGAACTCGCAGCCGCGTGGGGAGAATCGTGCGATCGTTCCCTTTGGTGCACCGCGCACTGTTTATCCAAAAAGCGCGGTCTCAGATGTGGCCCCGCTGGTGCCGGGTGTTATTTTGCTGTGGTTGTAATTCCTACTACCGGCGGCATGTGAAAAAAGACATTTTCAACCGACACAGAACCCGTGCACAAAACGCGCCGGATCGGATCGCTTTATCAGCGGCGATGAACGGGAAGGCGAAGAGCAAACCAACGCTGCACTCGATCAGCGAGAACCCGTGTTCTGACAAGCTGCACCCATGTGTTGCATTCAACACTGACGGGAAAGCGTTTGTTTGCACTTGTTTGGATAGTCGTAAAATGTCCAAACACTCCGGCACTCCGCTAGCAGATCAGCCGGCGAGACATTTCGGAAAACATTTGACAGATGGCGCCGTATGCATTAGTGTGTCGCTACGCAAAACTGATGAGACGCTCTACTAAAACTCCCATCGCGGTGTCACGTAGCGGGACGCAAAAATTTAGCGTTTAGCGTATGCAAAGGCCACAAACGCTGTACTAAAACTCTATTAGCAGCAAAATAGCGTGCGTATGTGAAACCGCTTGCGTTTACAAAGCTGCACGCCGAGCGCGTACGTTTCAAACCTAGTGACATCGTTTAAATACACTGGCAAGCACAGTGTAACGTAGTCAGATATCAACCGTATGCTCAGGCGACAAGCAAGAGCTTGTTTTATGTGGGGCGGAGATTGCGCATAAAGGCCCGTTCGCACTTGCGACGAATACGAGTGAGAGCGGCAGGAATTCCGTCGCTTTGTCGCGCGACGATCGTTTTTGTCGAATGGTCGGGACAAATTTTGGTTGCGCCACAGAATTCCCGTCGCTTTCGCTCGCTTTCGTCGCAAGCGGGAATGGAAAGTTCTGCCGCTGCCGTCTACTACGCAGCTCGGAGGTAACCGCGCGATCTGCTCGGGCCGGATGAACGCGCACACTCCCGCACGGCAGCGCCCCAAGCGGCAGACGGCCGCGTACATCGCTCCCGGCGCCCGCCTGGAGCCCGCCCTCGGCACACTAGCCAGTATATTTCAGGCACTATAATGGAGGAAAGATTTTTTGCTTCCGATGAACCTAGTTCTTTGCCCCTGTGTTTTTAAATACGTGAAGTGGTTAGCACGTCGTCCTCACGCAGCTCTGTATCGCCGTAGCATCGCTGATTGTCCGAACGAAGCTTGCAGCTAAGCCAATGCAGCGACCGAAGCTGTGTGTGTGTGTGTGTGTGTGTGTGCATCGCCTCCTGTGTGTTGTGGACGCGTTCGTTTCGCGATGAAATGCGACATTGTACTTCTGCGGGTGGATAGTGCTTCCCATGGTCTGGATTATCTTTCTCGAACGACGTACCACTCAACCTCGCATGGGGTATGTGCAGTGTGCCTGGCTAAAAGCCTTCTCGCTTGCGCGCCAGAGTTGTGACTTGCTGCTCGTCCCCGCAAACCGGGTGTGAGGTGAGTGCCGTATTTACGACGGGCAGGAGGAGGCAACTCATCGTCTGTCAATCGCGGTTCAGACTTGCAACGCATGTTGTGACGTTGCGTTCGTTCGAAACGCATCTCTGGATTGTTTTGAAGTTGAATAAAATGTACGCGTCAAACCCGGGCATTCGGCTCAGGGCGTTCTTTGCGATTGCACCAAAGAAGTGCCACGGGACTTTCTTAAATAAAATCCACGTCGTGTTATGGCCGTGTTGCATTCAATACAAACGGTTAAGCGTTTGTTTACACTTGTTTTGTTTGTCGTAAAATGTCAAAGCACTCGGGCACTCCGCTGGCAGATCAGCCGGCGAGCCGACGCTGAGCAGACGACTCATTTCTTTGCCGGAAGTGCGTGAAAAAGCCGCCCAATAGCAGGATGTCTAGCTCATGACGAACATCTGGGAATCGATGATGTAGACATGTGAAGATGGCGGCGTCCAAAAACACGAAGGAAAGGGTGAAAAAAAAGCGACAAACTTTGCAACAAAAGTGTGAGCTTTCCGCTGCGCGTAAAAAAGTAATACTTGGCACAGGTGACGTTGGCGACCCAATCTAGCGATGGCGCTAGTTCATTTAGTGTGCTCAAAATGCCTTTCAGGGCCCCTTTAAGAATATTGTAAGCAGGGGGCCCAGCTAAGCGGATGTATTCCACGCCAGCTCTATCTTTTTCCGTTATTTGAGGCTACAAGCCCACGATCACCTTGTTAAACCTATCAAAGTGTGCGTGCAATGGTCTTCTAAACTGAGGTACACTCCGTTGGGGTGAAGACCACGACCCTGCCGTTAGATCCGGTTTTCCTGTCATAGGCTTCATTTCCCGCTAACCCTAACTTCAGCTTGGTTGCACCGTGGTATAACGACGGCGGAGGCGTAAGACTGGCCGTTTACCCGCTCTCCAACATCCGTCGAGATTTCCGGCGACCTCAACCCGATGACCGGCCCAGTGCGACGGAGGGCATCACAGTGGCAGGTGATCCAATCTCACCTATGATTTCATGGAGAAAGCTCTCTCGATGGCAAGCCACCACCGGTGGGGCGCTAGCGCCCTTGCAAGCTTAGCCTAAATTCGCAACATCCTCTCGAGCAAAGCGTAATCAGCTCCCGTGAAACGAAGGCACCCGCGTAACAGCCCCTGCGTAGGCAGAATCAGCCGCTAAGTAATCATACTTTGCCAAGTGAAGACGTCGAGATTGTGCTTTTGCCGAGAGCGGGGCTCAACAATACCACGGTCGGCCACACCAGGCTTCTTGACCGGTGTTCCGTGCTGCTGGTTTACTTACGTATGAGGCAGCTGGGGATATCCTCGCAATAATTTGGGAACAAACATCATCATTCCCAGTATGCCAAGCAAGCAACCTGCCGAGAAATACAATGCTGGGACGGAAATCCACATTGCAAAAAAGATGCACGAGGTCACCACATCTGCAATGCGGCCAAATAGGAAGCAGTCATGCTTCGCCCGTTCCAAGGTAGCACTTTCCTCCGCACCAGGCTCCAAGGAAATTATTCCCCGCTTAGTTCACATCACACATCATCTTGTGCCCCCCATCAGGAGCACTGTACTACATTGTAAAGGATTCGCCAACACCCGACAACCGACGGCATTGATGGGAGGCTACAGCCACAGAGTCCTGGATGAAAAACACCTCACACTGGTTCGCAGTGACCACAGTCACTCCGGATTGGGAAAGAGTTAATTGTGTATTTTTCAGTAGAAACTCCGCCTATGTGTAACATTTGTGTGGATTTTACAACTTGGAGTTAACGAAGGATACCTGCACATGCAACAATTGGTATCAGAGATGATGACAGAATAAAATAGAATTTATCGAACAGGCCAGTTTCGGAAATCAGCGCTACGTTGTGTACTTTGCATTTGGACGATCTCCACACGCGGTTTGGTGTCTACGGCATCGAGGTGGGAGGCATAAATCAAACGTAGCCGGCGGAAACAATATCAGTAGTTCGTATTGAACTCCTTCCAGGCGCTCCTGTCTTCTATGGGTTCCGTGTTGCTTGGGAGGATGGTGGACGATGTTCGCTGCATGCTGAACGGCAAGAACAGTGTCTCTTTACTCCTGCGCAGGCCGCTGTCCGCATCCAGTATTCCTTGGTATGCACCTGCACGTTCGCCCAGCCGTGCGTGCGGGCGGCCCCATACCGCAGAAGTTCCATCCCTCAGGGACCAGCTGAACCCCTCCATCGAATGGCGCAGGAGCGCCGCCTGGCTTAATGTGGAGGGCGCGCCACCTGCTCGTCCCGCACTTCGCAATATAAAGCACCAAGCAGGGGTCGCAGGTCTCCACCATTCCGAAAAAAAAAGTAACCCAAAATGTCAATTAACCTTAAATTATGTACAAGTAGACGTCATAACAGTGATAACATAAAATTTCAATATGGGCGTCTATCAGGTGAATTAGAGGAAACCGTCAAGAAACATACGACTGCAAAACGATTTTTAAGATTCGTGGCTGAGGCTTTCTGCGGCTGAGCCCGAGAACGTGAGTTCAAGCTTTGTCGCGGTGGTTGCTGTTCTGATTGGGCCTAGAAGCGAAAACGCCGATGTGTTAAGATTTCGGCGCACGTTGAACATTCCAAGGTGGGCATGTTTATTCTGCCGCCCTACACTAGGGCATGCCTCATAGCCCAAATGTAGTTTTCAGTGATTAAACCCCACAATAAAGTATTCTTGATGACGTTTATAGCGCGTTGTTTATGCACCAGTCATGGAATAAATCTGATTGAATTAAAAAAATCTTTACGTAGGCCGCAAGAGTAATTTGTAAGAGAACTAGCCTATAATGGTGCAAGATGATAAAGAAATGTGAGGGTAATTTCATAACCTTAGTGCAACACGCAATGCAGATGCCTTGTAAGATTTTGTTTAGAGGTACAAATGATCGAAATTGAGATGCTTGTTTAATCTATTCGGTAGGTATCATGGCTGGAAAATAGGTAGTCTTGAAACATTAAAGCTGTTCGTGTAATAATAAAAGATGAGTAAAAGACAAATGCTGCAGCGAGTGATAAATTAACAAAGTGAACAATTCTTTTTATATTCATCAAAACGAAATATTAATGTGATAGCTTTGTAGTAAACTGCATTGTTGTTGTTGGCTGAGTTTTTGGACGGTGAAAGTGCAGTTCTTCGGAGCAGAAGTCACGTTACCTGAATTGCGGATACTAGGAGAAATATAAGGTTAAGGCCTCGGAATGCAAGCGATCACGAAGCATTGGCGTAGGAGATGGTAGTTCAGAGGGCCAGGAAAAGCCTCCTGTAAGATGTATGACGAAATGTTTCTACTGGAAAACCATCGAGAGTGTTTCATTTCTTGTCGGCGAGAACTAATGAAGCGTTCATGGTTACAACTAGGTTAGATAGGTTAATGTTTACGTTCGCATAGTGAAGTTTGCCGGCGGTTCCATCAATTGATAGAACATGTCTAGGTTTTTATTACTTGAATGGTGATAGATTTTAATTAGGTAGCCAGTATGTGCAATCGTTGAAGGATATATGTTGCAGGTAGTTGCGACCTCTATACTGTAAAATATTGCAAGGAATTACAGAAGGGGAGGACGCTGCATTGCGGTATTCCGGCGGTCACATAACTCATGAGTGATATATCGTTATCAATAACCGCGAATTCTTGGCAGAGGGAACAAAAATTCTGAAGATATCACGTCTCAGGAGTTGATTAGAAAAGGCAGCAATTTTCAAATTTCGTTGCACTGGTGTACAAAGTTCAAAGGTTTTGAGAAAGCGCGATAAGAACTCTCTCTGAACCTTGTTATTTGTATAAGAGTGCACCGTCAGTCATAAATTCCGGTGGTTGTGTTTCAACTGGGGCACCTTTACTAGAGCCATTATGGCAGCAACAAAGGAAATTTTGGTTCAATTCAAAATGCTGGTAAATGTGGGAAACGGTAACGTGCTCTAGAATTCCGCAGCAAATTCAGTTAAGTAGATAGGGTGTGAAGTCTTTGGTAGATGCGGGACTCCAGATGTTTAACAAGGTAATAAAGAGTTTTATCATATTGTTATTGTGTTTGTGTCACCGTTTACCAGGTTAGCGGGAGTCGACTGCGCATGCGAGACAGGTTACCGTGAACTCTAACATACCGGCACAGACTTTACCGTCACCACCACGCTTCCCGAGCAGACGAAGTGTACCCGCTCGTCTTGACTACAGCAAAAGCATTGCGCTCGGCGCTTGCTGCTTGGTACAGCGGATATAATTAGTCTTAGTTCATTTTTATTTTTGTCGTTAAATGATGCTCAGGAGTGCAACAAACAACCATTTTGTTCTGGATGTGTGACAAAAATGACCGGTACAAGTCATGCTGAGCCTCACCCGCCTCAAACAGTTCAGATGTTTTTGAGGTCGCAAAGCGCATTTAAGTCTTCAACCTTATGCTAGGCAAGGTAGTGTGGGTCATTCAGTAACTACTTCAACATATTTTACCGATTTCATACCGACGTATTTAGCGCAGGCGCAAATTCTAGTTTACCTTGATTCCCCCTGTACTCAGAAGACGGCGCCACCGACTCATGTTTTCATTTTTAAAGCTATAGAGGTGATGGCTTCAATATTCTCAAAACAACTATTTTTTTTTTGTAAACGCTACTCCTCGAGAAGTTAACTAATCAAGCTACTTTAAGAGAAACTAAATAGCCGTTAGCAACAAAATATGCGGGTTTGTTTTGATACTAATCAAACAGAGGTCGCTGCGTGCACCAGGGCGGCCGGTAAGCTGGATTCGCAAACTGCAAACGGTCCGCAAAAAAGTTTCCTACCGTTTTCACGGGTAAACAAAAACTACGGCTTCCAGTAACGCGGTCAACGGTAAGACAAACACGGTAACGATATGCTGTTTAATACCTTCATTAATTATCCAGTCATGCGGAGTTACCACACAGCACCCGCTACAGAACACTGAAATATATTGCACAAAAGTTTAATAGCAGTGAAGCTGGTATTCTTAAGTATTTTAAAGTGGTAATTTCACCGTCCGCTTAGCTGTATTCGTTCAGCTCTTGATGAGGCACGTAATACTCTAGAAAATATTCTCAATGTGCTGTTGGTCATTCTCAAGCGCTTACGTATAGTGAATTTATCTTCTAGAGTGAACGTGGAGTTGATTTGGGAGTTTAAGCTGCTACGCCGTAGCATGTATAGCTTATTCGACGTAGTGTTCAGCAGATTTTCCCGACCTCTCCAATCAACTTGTATATCGGTGTGGCTAACGGGAGCACAGTTTGCCATAATGGGTCTATCTCCGTGATTTCGGAATCTGACCTAAAAATTATTCACACGCAACATTATAATAATAGAACCTCGTTACCACCAGTAGCAGGCGGAGGAATTTGACTAATTACCATGCATCAATAAACATGGAAAACTATCCCCCTTGTGACCAGTACTACTTCAAGAAGTAAGTTTACTACCCCGCGGCATATGGCGGTGCCCACCTGTCAAACACTCTGCAGATATTTTCAATGTGTTTGCATGACCTTAATTGAGTCTCTATTCGCTGTTGTGTACGTTGCTGGCTTCTGCCACTAGAGTGTTTTCGGATGGTTATATGCGTAAACGAGTGCGGGTGCCTCAATGTAGGTTTCTTGAACTTGCGCGCAGGGTTTTTTTTTCTGGGATTTAACTTCCGCTGTTTACGGGTGTTATTTACCTTGACCACAACTGAAATATAACCATTGCTCATCCTTGAAAACCGCAGACAGAAATCATGAGGAGACGCAAGTAACGGACGTAGGCTTGGAAAATATGAATTATTGATTGCGAAAACTGATGCTCGCCTTAGAGCAACCGAACGGCAAGTTGATGCAGATTTAGAAAGATGAAATGACGACCTTTGAAAAAGAGATTAGGACGTTCAGATTAAGGCGGCTGACATAGAAAGTAAAGCTTGAATACTTGAACTTTTTTTATGCTTTAGGAGAAAACGACGCACAAGCATAAAGGTAATACGTGAGAATAGTTTATAAAGTAAACCTAGATTCACAGGGTTAAATTAGCTGAAACAGCCTAGCTGGCTCCTATTTTCTCGGCTGAAATTTCAACGAGCGCTCGAGAGAGATCGGCAGCGCCGTCGCTGGCATATTCTCAGGTTCGCGCAAAATAATCGGCAGCTAAATGCCAGCGGTGGAAGCCTCCCCCTTCTTTCCCTCGCCTGACAGGAGTGAGAGGAATGTCCCTTGAAAGACAAGCGGGCCCTCTAAAGGTAGGTCTGAGAGTTTCTGCAAGACCTCCGGCGGGTCTGGCCACTTGCTACTACCTCTGCGTGACGCACCACCTACAGTAGACACGTACGGAAAACATCGGCCTACAACAGCTGCGGTGTTAAAGCTAGTTTGGGACATGGGCAGAACAAACGTTACGTCCAATATAAGTAATGAGAGAATTCGATATCTGCTGATAACGAAGAAGAAGCTTATTACTCAACTTCGCCTCTTGAAAAAGAACAAAAATAAATATCATTCAACTAAAAAGTAATTACAGTGACGAGAGTTTAACGTTGTTTACGACTTTGCGCTGGCGCTTCTGGAAGTCCCAACTTCACTGTGGGAGTCAAGCAACGTGCTGAAGGGAGAGAATAAAAATTACCCCATCTTCCTGAGGGGAACCCTGAGTAGGATGCGGAGCATCGGGGGGTTCCGTTGCGTTCCGTTGTGTTAGTAGTTGGGTTTGGGGGAAATTGTCCAAGTTGCGGTACCGCCGCACGACGTTCTCGAACGGACGCTGCTTGACGTTGCCGAAGCTCAGGATCCGCTGCTCGACGTTGACGCTTCGAAGCTGCTTCGCGCTGATGAAGTTCAGGGTCCGCCGCTTGATTCAAGCGTTTGCGTTCAGCGTCGAGTGCCCTTCGCTGCGTAGCTTTGTCTTGAGTGGACGTAACGTTACTATTAGTGTTTGGGCTGATGCTGACGCGTGCTTGCGTCAGCCCACTCACTGACGCGACTGTTGCCTCCATCACACTTCATCGGAAGCATCAACGGAGTCAACCGAAGCAAGCGCTGCACTGAACGCGCGCAGCGCTCTACCCGCTTTATATTCATATTTGAAGGAGAGGAGACTAGAGGAGGAGAGTAGCGCATGCGCCAGGAGAGCAGAAGCGAGAACGCAGGATAAGCGCAAGCAAGTGGTAAGAAAGAAGTGGAGAGAGTAATGCCCAGCTGTTGGAGAGCGGGAATGAGGAGACTTGCGCATGCGTAGTGTGAGTGTGGACGCCGACGCCGCGGGACATACCACCGAGCAAGAGATGCTCCGCATGTAAAAGAAACTTATTCTGTATTCGGGTGGTTGCTTTGATACTCTGGCTCAGAGTGCTGTGATGCGGGCGCATACCTTAATATGAGCAAGAGTCACCGCTCCCAGCAGAACGCGTACCCAACCTTGGAGCCGCCCGCAGCCGTGGCGTCGTGGAACGGCCAGCAAAACGCCTGAAAGCAGTCAGGAACGTCCTCGGCGATCAACTTCAGGCGCTGCACCCTTGCTCCGACCGTCCGCATCAGCGCGAGAAGGCGTACGAAGGGGCAGTTTGGCAGTTCTCCGCCGCACCGCGCACACATCCGATGTATGCAAGCAGTCGTCGTGCTGCTGCAGTCCTCCAAAAGGCTTATGACAGTTTCAACGCCCTGTATGCCAAACATTAACGGCCATAGATGCTTTTAGAAATGGAAAACAATATTATAGCTCCTGCTGATGTATTTACGTAAGCTACGGTGGAGACTAAGCGGGTTGATGTCCCACATTACGCCTTACGGAATCGACTATGTCCTTCCGATAATACCGCCGTTGGTAAATTTGCCATATTTAAATGATTTTCATCTCATGAATAGGTTCTTATGTGGGTGTACGGTCTTAAATCAGTTCTCTACAGTCATGGCTATTCGGTAAGACAACTGGTCGCCGCTCTCTTCTCTGGCATTCGAATTATAGTAATTGGACGTAATATCGGTTGTATTGATAAGAGACTGAAAAACCCTACGTGATTGGTGAGTGACATTTTAATCTCTGTGGCGCATCTGCGTTATACTATTACATTTTGGATTTCAGCGGGAGCACACAAAAGAAGTTTAACTTAGATGTACCCCGCTTTTATTTCGTTGTTAAAGGTCTTTGGGTGCCTACTGGGCAGCGCAATAACAAATGCATTGGTATGAATACCTAAAAGAAAACATTTCGCTACTGATTTTAGGGCACATCTGAGTACTAACTTCGCTTTTATGTTTGGTTTGAATGTTAGCCATTTCTGGTCACCCTAAACAGTGGCGTTTCACAAGCGCACAAGAGAGTGCAGGAGCTGCATGGAATATCTGCATAATCACTGTGGAAGCTCTAAATACTTCTTTACGCAAAAGCCTGGAGTCAGGGGTTAGCTCGAACGAGATATGGTTCCAAAAATTGCAGACCACGCGAAAGAAAATAAAATGGAAGAAAACGCGGTGTATTTGGATCAGGAAATGGAATTCCGAGCATACGGATAGCCATGCATAGTTGTTTCGCTTGTAAAATAGTCAGTGAATGCGATGTGACCTTATAGACTGGAACTCAAGTCCACAGTTCTCAGCGGGAGTGGTAACACGTGGACGACCACTGGAGGGACGGCCCAGAAAGAAGATGCAAGGGAACAAAAAAATGACGCGAGGCGTACAAAGACGCAAGTTCTCGCTGCCGCTAGAACCAATCCTCATGCGCGCCTCCTCATGCGTTTTATACTCCATATTACACGGGAGACATACCTGTCTGGTGATTAAGACATTGTCGAAATAGAAAATGCAAAACAACCTATATTGAGGATCCCATTGCTAAAAATAAAATGCACTCGTATTTTGGCAACTAAGCAAAGTGCCTCTGTGAACATTTTTAGAAGGGAAATGTTGCTTGCTAGGTTCTGACCAACAATTGCGAACGTTGAGAGAGTACGTAGAAAAATTTGGGTGGCGATCACGATACTCCCTAATGTGATATTTCGGCGTCGGAGCACTGCGCTGAGGCACCACTCACTTGTGACTTCACTCGACGGCAGCGATGATGAGCCTCTGCGTCGGCGGCACGAAGTGCGCCTCAGAAAGGGAACGCGAACTGCGTCATTAGCGCACACACACTATAGTCACGCGCATGACCCCCCCCCCCCCCCCCACGTTTTCGCCAAGCGTAATGCCGTGGAGCGAATCGCGCGGCACAGCTGCCGCACCTTCCTTCCACTTGACGAGCGATGGGAGACCATGCTAACCAGCCCCGCCTTCGAAGACCAGCACGTCCTGATCTCCAGGGGCCAGGAAGCCGCGGAAGCATATGGGTCCCGTGAAGAGGAAACCACGCCAACCGGCACGTAGTAGCCGCAATTTTGTGCGGCTAAATAAAGTTGCTCTCTCTCTCTCTCTCTCTCTCTCTCTCTCTCTCTCTCTCTCTCTCTCTCTCTCTCTCTCTCTCTCTCTCTCTCTCTCCACCACACACTTTCGGAGACCGCTGGCTTGCGAGGCAACGGCAAACCATTCTCCTCTCCCAATTTTACGACACTCTCCTTGTTTGCTCTCTTTCATCGTTCACTTATTTTTTAACTCGTCGTACTTGCCATCGTTCACTCGGTTACGACGGCGACCGGCTCAGCCCACAGACGGCAGACAAAGGGCTGCGCCCTAAAAATTCACGTTTACAGCATATATATTGCCGCAAAGCCAACTTATTGGCGCTTGCTATGTTTATGTCAATCTAATCTTGGGATCCTAAAAAAAGCATAAAGAAATTGGCCGCCAGCGAGGTGCCATCACTACACGGTGTTTCATTTATTTGTCAGAATTAGTTTACGGTGACATTGTAAACGTTACGGAATTCCCTTCTGCTCTACATGGCCCCGCGGGGAGAGTATGGGCAAAAAAAACGGCTGTAACTTTTGTTCTATCAAAACTATCGCAAAACAAATTATATGGCAATTACCGGCGGAAACGACTGGAAAATTACGCCCGGTTTTATCTGCTCTTCACCATTACGTAGTTCACAGTGAAGTTAGAATTCCCGTCTGCTCTCAATACGTCTACGTGAGGGAAACGAACCGCTTCATTGTTGTCCGCTACTATATTAACTATAGTCCCTCCAAGTTTCATTAACCTCCTGAGACCCGGCTATGAGGATTTGTCGAATATATTGGACAAATAGACAAATAGTTAATCAGGTATTGCTCCAAAGGCAAGGACTTCACCACCGTAAAACCCTAATGTCCAATAAATTGGACACCTGCTGGCGCCATCTAGGCAGCATTGGTGAAAATACATGGTTCAAATTCCCGCCAAATCTGTTCGAGAATTGCGGCGTACACCGGCGCCGCGTACTACGGCACCGGCCCATTACGCAAATAGTGTTTTGTCGTGTTTCTACCTGCTTTCACTGCATATTTCTGATTCTACAATACATTCGATGCAACAGTGAACGCGCGGAATACAAAATTTAATATATTCGCGCGCTTTCATTCTTCTGTGCTTCTTTTATTTTGTGTGTCCAATTACGTTGGGCGCCAGCACTCAACACGGAGACTTTCCCAGAGCGTTTCCGATGACCTTGTGAAAAGAAAACGAGCGCTGTTGGTATTTAGCGGTTAAGGGAAAAATCGCGTGTGTTTTTTCTTTTTCTTTTTGAGACCGGCCTCAGTGTCTGGTGAGATGGCTGAAGCAATTTCGCGAAGTTTCCCCAAACTGTTGGTGAGGCCCTCGTAACTCCACAGAGGAAGCAGGACGAAACAGAATGAGTACGAAGCCGAGTGCTACTTGCGATCAAAGCATGGGTCGACTATCTTCTGGAAAGCCCCAGTAAAAGAGCGCGAGCCAATTCCCAAGGCCGGCAGACACTGCTAACGCTACTCGTTACATAATACAGGGTTAGAACATGAAAACAAAATTATTTCGTACCAAATGTCGTCCTGTTTTCGCCATCACAACAGGCACAATATCTTTATTTGGCCGCAGGCAGTGAACACAAGAGTGAAATCTTTTATCAAATGCTGTCCCTTTCGATTTAAAACATCTTTGCACATGAGTTTCAGCGCAGTGTCCTCTGTACATCATTACAAGCGCGCCGGGGAAAAAGACCTGGTAGAATCCCAGCGTCCAATATGTTTGACATCTCGCTGCGATGAAACTATGAGGGCTATTGAGAAAACATGTAACACATTTTACTTTCATAGTTCTACTTACTTATTCTGCAAGTTTAGAAAAAATTGTGGACCTAAATGCATCACGGGTATCAGCATATTAAGACAATTAATAGGGACTGCTATCACAACGTGTTGGTGTCATGTGCACCTTGGATTGCACCTTGCTAGTCCACCCGCAAGTCTTTACAAGATAGGAACGACAGTAAACGTTTCTTTTCATATATCCAGCACTTTTTTCACAAATATTGGATCTCAAAGCGTGTGCATGTCGTTACAAGCCGAAAAAATTTCAGTGTAGTGAAAAATTTCATATATATAATTTCTATTTGCGTTGCAGTGGACTTCATCCGAAAGTTTCTTGCGCGAAGGGGTTTGGACGGTGAACGTTGCAGCAGCATGGAATGGCAACCGCAAGCTTGTTCATGGCCACCTCTCTGCTTTCTCAATAAAGAGCCTTTTATCTCTCTCTCTTTATTCACCACAATAACTCTAAAAATAACATCCGAGACAGTACTACGTAACCCTCCGTATGCTCGCTCCACGCTGGAAACATGGTCAACCTTTCGTTGATCACTGGTGCACCTTTGCTTTAGTTCAGCTTCTCTAAGATGCTGGAACAAGCCTACCTCATAAAATCATTGTCAAGTCTTTTATGTATTGAAAACTAACGCCCGCAGGGGATTTAATAAGAATTACGACCGCGAAGGTACCCGGCCGCCCAATCTCCGCCAAGCCATTCAGGGGAGTCGGTGCGAGCTCCCGAGCGGAGCGGAGAAACAACGATTCATTCTACAAGCCATCTGATGACACCGCCACCCCGCGGAGGTTGCGGAATCAGCAAAGTAGATTTTTTGTGCTATGGAATGCCCCGAATGGGACGGCCGGAGCAACCGGGCGCCGCCGGTGGCCCATCGTGCAGCCCATGAGCCATGGCGGCCAAGGTGTTTCACCCAATGGAGGCCTTCAGATCGGATGCGCTAGCTCCAAGCCAAAAATCATCGACAGCAGCGGAGAGACTGCTCTTCTCACTGATTGACGGTAAGTTGTAGCATGAGCTGTTAAATGTAACTCTAGCGTTTTGTGTTTTGGTGACTCTAGCCCTTTCACGCATACGGGCCTCATATGAGGACACATATTTATATTACTACAGAAGCCATCCAGTTACTTCCATCGAGTTATTAGCCGCATGGTGTCCTCAATTGAAGACGCGTCAGAGCTGCTAACTTGTTCTGAGGGGCAGTAGGCTTGCTTGAGGTCATTTAATGTTCCCAAAAAACAAAAAAACACAGGTTATGGTGCTCGACAGGTTATGGTGTTTTTCAACTACAAAAAATATGGTCGCAAAGGACAATTCGTGAATATTATGGGCTTCTTTTGTTAAAGTTTTCTTCTTGGCTGTGGGCTGTAGGGAAAGAAAATAACAGATGTCCTCAAGTGGATACAATATGCAAGAAACGTATAGCCCTACCTGCAGCGCCATCAAACAAAATCACACTCGTAAAAAGAAAAGCCAGTGCTGAAAGTGCTTGTTATTTTCCGCGCGTTACGTGCATTGTTGAGTTTGCGGTTGCGTGGTTTATTGAATGTGAAAACGTCTCCCGCTTACATTAACCTTAGGCAAAACCACACATTTCGAAGATGTGCTCCAAGCAGGGACTTTCCAGAGAAGAAATGGATGCTCTTTTAGACCTCTCCTCTGATTCTGGTGACGATTCCTAGGCGAATGATTGGGAGCAGCTCCTCACCGATATTCGCACTTCGAGCAGCTCGGGAGCCGAAAGTGAAGACAGCGAGCCTGTGCGTGACAACGGCGCTTCGACAAGCTATGGTGCAGCTAAAGCTCCCTTCAGAACATCTACGATGAGAAACGACAGCACAGCGTGGATCGCCGACAAAGACAACGACTGGGCAGGAAAGCCTCCCGATTTTCTTGGTGAGCATAAAGTCAATGTGCACGGCGCACTCCCCACTAACTACTTCCTGGATGTTTAGCCAGAATCATTACTGGAGCACATCGTTTTTAAAACAAACTTGTATGCAGTGCAAAAATGGAAAGAGAACCTACGGTTGACACTGCCAAAGCTAAAAGCTTTCTTGGCATATGCTTGGTAATGGCTTACATCAGATATCATAGAATCAGAAATTACTGGTCATCAGAATCCGGACTTCGAATGGCCCTTGTCACCGATTCAATGCCTGTCAATCGTTTTGAGGAGGTTCGAAGATTTCTGCATTTCAAATACAACAGCGACACTCTGAGCTTCCAGAATGACCGCGTGGCTAGACTGAGGCCAGTTATCGATGCACTCAAAGAAGCATTTTGCTCGGCAGTTCATGCCGAGGAATAACAATCCGTCGACGAGATGGTGATACCATTTAAGGGGCGCTGATCCATAAAGCAATATCTTCCAAGTAAGCCGCAGCGCTGGGTTTTCAAGGTATGGGTCAAAGCAGGAGTGTCTGGCTACATTTACCGTTTTGAGATATACCAAGGCGCAACAGGTGAGCGATCCAATGGTTCAAGCGAAATTGGGATGGCCGGAGACGTTGCCATCACGTTGTCCAAGGGACTTGAAAGGAAAATTTATAAGCTTTATGCTGATAACTTATTCACTTCTATGGCCCTGGTCAGGATACTGAGAGAGGATGGAATATTGTTTGTCGGTACATGCCGTGCAAACCGTCTGCAAGGAGGGGATAAAGAGCTGAAGCCCTTGAAGGAGCTGAAAGCGGACGGAAGGGGAAGCACATCAATTTGCACCTCAGCCGACGACATCACAGTGACAAGGTGGCAGGACAACTCGCTTGTTCACGTTGTTTCCAGCTTCCATCTACTAAACGCCGCAGTTGTGAACGCCTGGATTGTGTAGAGGTGGGAAAAATGTGTATGGCATCGAATGGACCAACTTGAGTTCTGACGTCGCGTTGCCAAGGCGCTCATATTTCGTGGTGAAGCAGCACAGAGCTCGAAGCGATGAGGCCGGCCATCCAACGATTTGCTGACAGCGCCCATAAAGAAGAGAGTGCTCAACCATTTGCCCTGGAAAAGAGGCTCGATGGTGGGCGCCGTTTCCCAAAGAAGAGCGAACAAAAGTACGCCAGCCGCTGTCAAAACCTTGCCTGCCGAAGCAAGACAAGGTACCTCGGCGGTCAGTGCAACGTGCCTCTCTGTCCCGAGTGCTTCCAGTCCTTCCACAGCACCTAAGCTGAATTTGCAAGACTGAACGTCAGCATTCTCTTTTCAATTGTAATTGTCTCTACCAGTGTTCTAGTATGAATGCTCAATACAATGTTAAGAGTACTATATATTTTATGTGTGCTGAAACCAAGGAAAAATATCAACTTAAAGCATGATGTCCTCAGATTGGGACACGTTGATACTTTCATACAGGGGCTCTTGATTACTTGAAATAAAATTTTTATAATCTTTG
Source organism: Haemaphysalis longicornis (assembly GCF_048455015.1). NCBI lineage: Eukaryota > Metazoa > Arthropoda > Arachnida > Ixodida > Ixodidae > Haemaphysalis > Haemaphysalis longicornis. The sequence continues at coordinate 160,935,980 of NW_027526335.1, forward strand.
TGTCCTCTGCGAATACTTTTAGGCCGGAAATAATTTTTGTATTCTCCGGAATAATTTCATGCATGAGAGGGCTAGGGCAGTGCTGATCTGAAAAATCGAAAAGCAAACGCTCAAAACACCGCGTAGCTGAATCGAGGGCCCCCATTCCCCCAAATGATTTCAAATTATGTTAATAAAACATACGCCTTCCATAAATGAAGCGTTAGCATTCATAATTCGCAAGTTTGGTCAGTTCACACTTGTATACTATATTGCCGCGAACCATGTATGGGTGTGTTAATTTATTGCTTGTTTTTACGTCCGGGCCACGCCCGGCTTGTTATCTGCGTTCCAAACGAAGCGCGTCTTACACTCTTTACTTTTTTGCCGCACGGGCTATCACATTCAGCTAAGCAGACCGTTTCGCCCTAACGTCACTAGCCCAGAATAATCTTCTGTGACCTAAAATTTTCTCGGTGTAAATCGACGGTTCCAGAAACACTCGCGCCGAAAGATAAAAGCCAGCAGAGCAGACGCCGTGTCATTCCTTTCAACGACATTCACCCGCGCAAGTCAATTTGTTGAATGCTGCTTCGCCGCCTCTGTTTTCTGTTAAGTTGTTGCATGGCTAAAGAGTATGCATGGCTAAAGAGTATGTTGCATGGCTAAAGTTCAACCATGGCTGAGCGGCTCTGGTTCAACAGCTGGCCCCAAGCAAGAATGAATTTCCGTCGCCTGTAAAAGTTGAACGGCTGTGGGTTGTTGAAGGTTGAAGGGCCGCCGGCCAATAAAAGTACGGCAAGACTACGGCAAAGTCTGGCGGCCGAAGGGCGGTTGTAGGCCCCGTGGCGATGCTTTCGTCAATGGTGAGTAGCTGTTCAACTTACACCAGGAAACTTTCAGCAAACGGCCAAGGCCCACTGTTGAGTACGGGCTTTACACTCTGATGGAGCAACGGCCGAGCAGAAATTACCCGGCCAGAGATGGACAGCGTATGCTTAGCCGTACATGCTTGTGCTTCTTGGGTTACACAGCCACCTTCGTGTTTAATATGAGCGTATTACACTGCTTCTAAAATTTATTTTCACCTACTGACCACAATGTACCTCAAAATTACGAATTTCTTCAGTATTACCTTTCGCGCCCGTGTACGCATTATACCTTAGGTGACAAGGAACGTAAATACCACCAAATACCTTGGTGTACCATTATGGCGAATTAGAGGCACGTTATGCTGTCCTGGGCGCAGTTCCTATTCTGACCATGGCAGCCGTTTTTGACGTGGTCGAAAAAAAATGTTGTGTGTAGTAATATGGGCGCACGATTAGATCCCCAGGTGGCCCTAAATATATGTTGTCACCTTACTACAGGAGTACTTATTGGCGAGGTTGATCTTCGGTGCATTAGATGCCCAAATGATGTTTTCAATGGGAAAGCAACCAATCAATCTATAAGAATTTTGCACAGCTCCTGGTGCGAGTACAGCGATACAGCGCCTAAAACTGCCAATAGTGGAAACAAGAATCACGCTAAATAATTAAGTGCACAAAAAATAAACAAGGCAATTTTCAAATTAAATTACCCCCGGCACTCGGATTGTGATTGAAACATGCGTCAGCCTAACTGCGGCATTTTTTATCCCCAGCTGATATATAGGCAAATTATTAAAAACCGATAGACTCGGTCAATACAGAATACAAAAGCTAGCAAGCATAGCCTAAGCGGCACATCAGTGTGTTACATTTCGGTGCTTTTTGTGGGTTGGTCCACTGACAAACGCTACAAAAACTCGCAGACGCCACATATTCACTTCGCTTCAAGCCCCTGACTTCCTGAAAAATAATGGCCACGTCACGGCAGCATTTCATACAATGAGGTGGATATAAAAAAAATATTGTCTACTTTCCTGCATGTCGCTGCTGATTATAATCAACGTCATATTTATTTTACGGGTTTTTTCTTCGCCTCTTGTACACACCCTCTAATCCCCCTCTCCCTTTCCCTAATCATGCCCTTGTCCACGCGGGCGTTCCAACCATCAATTCCGCGAAGACTGTTTCCAAAAGCAGCAAAATGTCTCGGTATCATTTCTGAGCAGTTTTGACAGGGGGCACCGCTCCTTACACTCCGCAATAAAGGATTGGGTTGCGTAGGACAAACGAACTACCATCTCTGATCGAACCTTTAAGCCAACAATAAAGAAATCATGATTGGAGAGTGCTGAGATGCTTTGCGATGAAAACGTGAGGTGTGATCCAGACAAAAGACGAGCAGTTTGCCTAAGAAAGCTAAGCTTACTGTGGGAATGAAGGCGGGTAAGAAGCGTCCGTATGCGGTCGAAAAGAACCACGCCGAAGATCCTTCTTAGAGGTTGGTGGAAGCAAGGATACCTTTAGGCGGAAAACGTAGCGGCGAGACAAAAAAAAAAAAAAACAAGCTTTAAAATATCCTACGTAAAATTCTACAGACGTTTTGAATACATGATTTGGTAGTTGAGCAGTGCCTGACGGGTTCCCTCGTACTTCTTACACCAACGGGACCTTTCCTCTGCCCCAGAGAGCGAGACAGAAATGAATTATATTTGGAAGTCTGGTTTAGGGCAGGAAAGGGGCGTTGGCTCAGACGACCTCCACGACGTCGAGAACCAGCCGGTGACCAGTTCTTGGCGGTTACATTTCGAGCACTCCAGAGGCTTTTTTTCCCGGAGGGTGGAGAAGATTAGGGTCAAGGGTCGCACGGTCATACATATATCAAGTGTTAGACTCAACCCATATAGGAGACAAAAGCCATATTGGATGATCGGAAGCTGGGCGCGTTCCGTTCGCTACAGTGGACACGTTTGATTACTTGGTTTGTGCTTGCGCACAGCTGCACTGCGACTACCCTCAGGCCACGTAGCAGAAAATGCAGTGGAACAACGAAACATCGAGAAAACGCACCGCCCCGTGCCGGGCGGCGTTTTTCCAAACGCTTCGCTGCACACAGCGCGCATGTGACAAGTTTGTTCACGCGATGGAGAGCGCTAATTAAACGTGGTAATTTGCTGCGCCCCAAACCTTAAGCTTCCTAAAACATAACAAATCACAATTAACAAAAAACGCGTAGATTTGAGCTTAGGAACAAAATTAAATTTAGAAATAAAATTAGGCTAGAAAAAGAAACTAAGAGATAGACCTGCGGGAGTTCGAACTCAAGCCGTCAGGGCAGTACTCAGTACTCTACATCGAGGCTACAGAGCCCTAACGGTGGGCTTGCTTTAGCAGGCGCTCAAATAAATAGCGCTCGCAGTGACACCACACATGTCACGGGGGTGCTCTGTGCATTAAAGCGTTTGAAACCACGCTGCCGGGCGTGGCCAACAGCCAGGATGGGGATTTCAAAGTAGGAGTGGGGTTACCTAGTTTATGCTAGGGAATGAGTAGTGCAGATCGTTTCCAGATGGTGATGCATGCGGAAGATAGCACAAGCCATACCCTATCAACGTAAGCGGCTGCAACACAGCGCGCTTATTATGGCAGGCATGCAGCACGCGGTTCAAGCGGTTTCGCTCGAGGTGTATGGAATCCTCCAGTATATCTACTTTCATAACAAAATCAGCTGGAAACTCGGGAGTAGGCGGAAGTGGAGCATTCTGGAATAGCCGCCCTGATTATAATAACACTGACACCACTTTTATTGCAAACTTTACTCAACTAATACCCCTGTCACTCGGGCATTTTCAATCGCGATTGAAATGAATCGCGATCGAGTTTTGGAGCGCGCTCGACGTACGGCCGCTGCTACACGGCCCGTTTCAATCGCGATCGAGAAGTTGCACCAGTTGCACTTGTGTACGCCAGATGGCGCTGACAATGTACTTGCGGCAGCGATCGGGTCGGCTGTGTGCGGATGTGGTGACGGTGCAGTGAACGCACCAGTGAACTGTACTGAATGGTGACAGTGCAGTGGGCGCACATACGCATGCAGTGTACCATATGCACAAGACTGCAGGAAAACTGCTACCTTTAGTTTTCTCGCTGGTGGGGACGGTGCAATGACTTTAGGCATTCAGCCGGTTTTTTTTCTTTGCTTTTTTTATATGTACTTTTTTAACTTTTTCAGCTGGCTTGGAGATTTCGGTGTCCGCCCTATACAAAGGGTTTCTGGCCACAACGATCATCGGCCGGCGTCAGGTGACTTCGCGCGGTCGTAGGTATACGTAACTATGGAAATGTTACGGCACGCTTGTTTGGGTCAAGTTATTCGACACAATTTGTGGCATTAGTTGAAGTTTTCACCTTCTGTGCCATTACTGAGCGGGGACGAGAATATCTCCACTTTCGTTGATCGCGCTTGGAAGCCTCGATCGCGCTTGAGAAACCACGATTGAGTTCGAGCGGGATCGAGCTCGATCGTGATTGAAACTCCCGTGTAGAATGCGCCCGATCCAGATTGAGCTCGATCCGGATCGACTCAATCGCGATTGAAAGTTCCCGTGTGGCAGGGGTATAAGGTATAAAGTAGGAAAAAGGAATATCCATGCGACCCACTAGTTGATCTCCCGAACTAGAACCTATGGCGTAATATTGGCCGCTCTATGATTGCCCGAGGACTGCAATTTCAAACGCCAGTCAGACAGGACTTCTAACCTTGCAGAACGAGGTGTTTTGGTGGCGCTGTCAACGACGTCCCTTGTATGCATTTGTGGAGATGTTTGTGGACTGCTCTCTTCTGCGGGTACGTGTGCGTGAGAACATTATTTTTTTGCGAGAAAGTTCAGAGGTAAACCTTTCCGGAGAACAAAGCGTCGGGGGAAGCGAAGAAGCCGTTCGGTTAACCAAGCTTTTTAATTTTCCCCTGATGAACATTGGGGCAGCAAGCCGTAACCCTAGTGAAATTTACCTGTTGTAACGTTCTGCTCAATAATAAATAGAAGAAACTCTATACTGGAGAGTGCACCTTTGTATTACCCCACACCAACATGATTGATTCATTGTACGGTTTCACACGCCGTAGTGGAGGGCTCCAGATTAATTTTCGCCACCTGGGGATCTTTAACGTGCGTCGAAATTTTGTACACACGGGCGCTCTTACTTTTCGCCTCCATCAGAAAAGCAGCCGCCGCGGCCGGGAATCGATCCCGCGACCTCGTTGCCAGCAGCGGGAAACAGCGTCAACACACAAAACAAACAAAGGCAATGAGGCAGGAATGGGAAATGAACGACGGAAACGCGCAAGAAAAAACGGTTAAGTGGAAACAAAAAGTATCATATTAGGAAAGAGTCTAAATCAAAGATCAAATAGATAGTCCACAATACGTGTGTTCTGCTGTAACGGGATTGTCCACATCACGTCAAGTCGCGGTGTTTTCACGTCGCTCGACGAGATCAGAACTCAGTGTTCATTCTGGCACGGCACGTTCCGACCTCACGCTCATGCCTCAAACTCCACCACCTTTTCTCGTAGGCCGCCTCACAACACCAGTACCCGGATTGCGGCTAAAGGGGCCGAGAGGGTCCGTTTGTAGACGACCTCTTGGGGCTCAGCACGGGTCCAATCACCCAACTGCCGCACGTCCGGGTCAGAATCCCCCACCCTATTCGTGTTCCACGTCGGGATCGCATCCACCTCTCTGCCGCTAAGGCGCTGTGGCTAAGATGTAGTATGTCTGAGCGCAAGAAAGTTGGTTTGATTCCCGGCCGCCGCGGCCGCTTTTGTGATGGAGGCGGAAACCGATAACGCCCATGTGTTCGAAATTTCGGCACACGTTAAAGGAGAAATCGAGAAAATAAAACTTCGTTTAATTTGAAAGAACTAGGATTCAGTATATCACTCAGGTCAATTACAGCCACAAAAGATGTTTTTTTAAGAAAAAAAGCAAGAAGTATTTAAAACTTCCAAATTTTTCGCCAAGGTGACGTGTTATGAGCAATAATGAAGTCACACGGGCCAACAATAAAACATAAATTTCGGTGCCTTAACTGCACGTTAGAATTAAAGTGATGCGTACAAATTGAACCAGAGGCCCCATTACAGACGTCCAGTCAGGTGCCGTCGCGACAGGTCAGTTAGGCGGTCGCCAATCGCACAAACAAGGTTCCGTGACGTCATAGAAAAGTTGCAGGAAATTGGCTAGGGGGTCGCGACAGCTTCAGACGTTTTCTTTAATATCTCCGTTATTTTTTCAAAGATTGCGATGATATTGGTATCATTGTTACCGGGACTAAGCAGTCTTTCTAATAAACCCAAATTTTATTTGATCTTCATGGCTCTTTTAAACATCTCCAAGCGGTCAAAATTAATCCTGAGCCCTGCACTACGGTGCGTCTCATCGACTGTGCATCGTCGTCGCGTTATACCGGACAATCAATCAATCAATCAATCAATCAATCAATCAATCAATCAATCAATCAATCAATCAATAACCGAATCGTTCGAAACCACCCTGCTGGTACACTTCCTGGCAAAATGATTCGTAGCATATTTCTAACGGAACAAAAGAGTTCAACTTTAAACCTCCAGACGATTTTCGAAATTCGATGAGGTACTACAGAGATGAAGAATTATCGTCCAGCTCTTGCCCTTCCCGTGTATTGGGGCCCAGTACCTTGGATTCACGGCGCGCCGGTGGCGACGATGGTGGTGGAGGCGTCCGTAGCCCCGTGTAACACATTGGCTGGGCTGAGGCAGGGAGTCAGGAAGGGAAGAGAGAGGAATCTCTTGCATAAGTGTAGTGGGTAGGGCGGTACGCACTGCAATGGCGTCATCTCTCTCACTTCCTCATCCTCAGGCTTTCACCATGGGTCGCCGATGGGGAGCGCCCTCCTTCTCTCAATTTCCCCAGAACCTAGTCTGAAGAGCGATTGTAGAGGCATGCGATCACTCTCAGCCATGCCGGGATAAGCACTTCATTCTACGTCTGTGCAACGGGTCAAACATCATTATCGTGAGCATGCCGCACGAGCAAACTGCGGCGATCCTCAGACAACTCACCCCCCTCAAGATTGGAGGGGTGGAATACGACACGAACACGTACATTGCAGCACAGATGGCATGCTCCGCTGCGTTAGTCACGGGATAGACCCCGGTACATCGACGGAGGAACTGCTGAACAACCTCAGTCAGCACGCAAGGCGTCACAATTCGGCATGCACGAATGCTGGGTAAATGCAAAACAGCAGTTATCACTTTCGACTAGCCTTCAGTTCTGCGCTATGTACTGTACTACGGCGGTGAGGTACACTGCTACCCGTACCGGCATACTTGCAAAGTGTTTCAAGTATATATGCAGCAAGGACACCGTTGCGTTGTGCGCACCAGTCCAGACACCAAAGCACGGAGAAAGTGCGGTATCTAAAATGCAGTGGGCAATCATACGTGCGCGCCTAAATGTTGCCTTTGTGGAGCAGCCCACATAACGGGTGCCCAGGGCTACCCAGAACGACTGAAAACTGTTCGATAACGCCAAACTCGGCGGGACACGTGCACGCCTAACGAAAACAGGGGACGCAGCCGTAGTGTGCAACGCGGCCGGAAATAACAATGGAAGCGGTGGTTCAGCACCGATAAAGAAAGCGCCACTAGCAGGTCGAGGTGCCGGTCCCAGTCATACCGTACGTTACCTCCGGTAGGAGGTCAACAACAGACGCAATGTCAGAAGCAGCCCCAGCAGAACCAGGGGAAAAATTGGCTGCGATCCACGCTGTGAAGGTGGTTGGAAAGCAAAAGCAATGCTTTAAACGACGACACCCACAACAATTGCCCATGGGACGTCACTCTTATTCACACACATGGCACTACAATGATTGAAACCAGAGATTCTGCCAGCCATTACTTGAATTAGCGGGGGCGGCATCCGCTGAACTCTAAGAGGCAAACCTCCAAAGCACTGGTACGCCTCTCTCACACGTTCGGAGGCACTGAGTTCACATTACTCGACAAAGCAAGAGAGAAATGCCTGGGGAATCGTCACCCGCCTTGCTACACTGACTAATACACCGGAACAGAGAGCTCCAAATTCGACAGATATTAAAAGGAGGAGGTTTATGCAGCCATTCGGAGTATAACCAAAAACGCAGCTCCATGGGCAGATCGCATAGGAAACGCCATTATACGCAACTTAGGCGATGATGTCATCCAAATGCTAATTGCATTAATAAATGCACACTGGGAAGCAGAGAATGTTCCAACAAAGTGGAAACACGTGCAGGTCATACTCATCCCCGAGCCCAGAAAGAATCTCCAGGTCGAGAACCTTAGACCGATTTCGCTCACGTCTCGCCTCGGCCAACTGTACAGCGAATACTAACACAACGGCTTCAAAACTGTAGGAAAGAGAATGACCTTTTCCCGGACACTATGTTCGGATTTCGAGCAAAGCTCTCCACACAGTATGTGCCGATCTAACTGAAAGAGGAAGTTCTGCAGAACATAACCACAAGAGGTGAACTGATATGGCCCTTGACAACAAAGGAGCTTTGACAATGTGAGTCACGAGGCCATACTAACAGGGCTAGATGATCTTAACTTTGACAAAGGAATCCACAGCTCTGTGAAGGCGTTTCTTTCCAAGCGAACTGCCACGATTAGCATAAATGAAGCTCGAACTCACAAATTCACGACACCTCACAAAGGCGCCCAAGAGGGGTCTGTAATATAACCCCTACTATTTAATGTAGCGATGATAGGCTGGGCCGGAGAGCTGCAAGACATCCCGGACATAAGACATGCAACGTATGCGAATGATATAACAATCAGGATAACCATGGGCTCATTGCGGAAAATAAAGCAAAACTACAGGCAGGAGCCCCATGCGTCGAACAGTACGCCCACGAACGAATCTTTCACTGATCAACAGAAAAATCTGATATATTCCGGATCTGGCGGCCCAAGCTAAACCGAACTGTTCGAGTGGATCCGAATGTCTACATCAAGGTGCACCTTTAGGCAAACAGATTACTGAAAAAAGAACGGTTCTAATACCAGGGATGTGGACACAATCCAACCAACAGAGTAGCCACAATCTAGCTTTTCTCAAAACTACGTCGACGCAAGTCTGCAGAATGATTGCGCGAGTTGCAAGCCGACGCACCAGAATGAGAGAAAAAGATACTTTGAAGCTGATGCGGAGCTTGGTAGTGATCAGGGTTACACCCCGTCTGCCCTACAAGACATGAACCTTTCCTAAGAACAACAGGCCGAAATAATTATAAAGCGTCCGAGACTGCGTTAAGGCTACCACGTCAACAGAACAGCTACTGGCAGCCAGTGATCGGTGCATGCCGCACTTTTCCTGTGTCACTTCGCCCACTGCGCTTGATATTGTCACGAAGCCAGAGATGCGACAGTCGTCTTGAAGGAAAAGCACGTTTATTGGAGCGAACTTGTGCTCCCCTAACAACCCAAAAGAATACACACGCGGTGAAGCAGCGGTCAACGAAGTGACTACCACAGGCGTGTGTCGTCGAAATGATTGCCGCGGCGTCTGCTCTGCAGGCTTTTATCTTTCGGCACGAGTGTTTCTGAAACCGTCGATTCACATCCAGAACATTGTAGATCACAGAAGATTATTCTGGGCTAGTGACGTTAGGGGAAACAGTCTGCTTATCTGAATGTGATAGCCCGTGCAGCATAAAAGTAAAGAATGTAAGACGAGCTTCGTTTGGAACGCAGATAACACAGCCGGGCTTTGCCCGGCCGTAAAAACAAACAATAAATAAACAAATCCATACATGGTTCGCGGCATTAGCCCCCCCCTCTAACAGTGCATCGACCCGATGGTAAAATAAAACACAGTCTCAACGAACAACAAAAAAAGTCCGTCATCTTGCATAATAAGGTTGGTTTCAAGCGAACCACGTGGACGACATCGGGCCGCGTGCGTCGTCGTGATGTTCCGGAATCACCATCGGGGATCACCTCGTAGGTGAGTTGGCCGACACGTCATAGAATCTGGTAGGGACCGAAATACCGTCGCAGAAGCTTCTCACTTAGTCCGCGTCGATGGATGGGAGTCCAAATCCACACACGATCCCCAGGGTGGTACTCGGCGTCTCGGCGTCGTAGGCTGCAGCGCCCGGCATCCCCCAGCTGCTGGTCCGTTGTACGAACTCGAGCAAGCTGGCGTGCCTCCTCCGCATGCTGAAGGTATCCTTGGACGTCCGCGTTGATGTCATCGTCTTCTACGTCCAGATGCATGGCGTAGAGCATAGTGGTCAGCCGACTTCCGTAGACAAGCTCGAAAGGCGTCATCTGCGTAGTTTCCTGGATAGCCGTGTTGTACGCAAAGGTGACATACGGTAGCACTTCATCCCAGCTCTCATATTCAACGTTGACGTACATTGACAGCATATCCGCGATTGTCTTATTCAGGCGTTCCGTTAGTCCGTTCGTTTGGGGGTGGTACGCAGTCATTCTTCGGTGATCGGTGTTGCTGTAGCGTAATATCCCTTGCATCATCTCCACAGTAAAGGCAGTTTCGCAGTTCCTGATTAGGACTTCCAGGGCTCCATGTCGCAGCACAACTTGGCTTGTGAAGAACGTTGCGGCTTCTTGTGCAGTCCCCCTCGAAAGAGTGGCGGTCTCTGCGTAGCTCGTCATGTAGTGTGTCGCTACAACAATCCACTTGTTCTCGAATCGGGATGTAGAGAACGGGCCCACAAGGTCCATTCCAATCTCTTGGAAGGGCCTAGATGGGACGCCGATCGGCTGCAGAAGTCTGGCGGGTCTTGTCGGTAGCGTTTTTTGTCGCTGGTAGTCACGGCAGCTCCGAACGTAGTGGGTGACGTCGGATGCAAGGCGGGGCCAGTAGTACTTCGCCTTGATTTTCCCAATTGTGCGAGCTGTGCCGAGATGTCCGGAAGACGGGTCGTCGTGGCACGCTTCCAAAATTTCGTCACGAGGATCTGCAGGGATGACAAGAATATAATTCGCTCTCGTTCCGGGGCTGAAATTCTTCACGAGGACGGAGGTTTTCCGACTGAATGCAGGTAAGTTCCGTTTGAAGGCCTTGGGCACGGCTACGTTGCATCCTAGGAGGTAGTCGATCATGGCGCGTAGATCGGGGTCGGCACGCTGCTGGGCAGCCAGGTCGCTCTCAGTCACGACTCAAAAGAACGCGCTGTCTTCATCGGATTCTTGTGGTAGTGGGTCGACGGGGGCACGGGACCGGCAGTCGGCGTAGGAGTGTTTCCTCCCGAATTTATAGACTACTGTAACGTCGAATTCTTGCAGGCGCAAGCTCCACCTACCAAGACGGCCACAGGGGTCCATCGAATTGGCGAGCCAAAACAGCGCATGGCTGTCTGTCACAATCTTGAATGGTCTTCCACACACGTATGGGCGAAATTTTGAAATGGCCCAAATAATCGCGAGGCACTCTTTCTCAGAGGCTGAGTAGTTTCTTTCTTCCTTGGACAGACCACGGCTGGCATAGGCGATTACTTTCTCGCACCCGTTTTGCTTTTGTACGAGGACGGCACCCAAGCCTATATCACTGGCGTCCGTGTGCATTTTCGTTTCGGCTTGTTCGTCGAAATGCACGAGCACAGGTGGGCTTTGAAGGCATTGTTGCAGGTCGCAGAAGGCTGTTTCATGGGCATTTTTCCAGCTGAAAGGGGTGCTATCTTTCGTCAAGCAGGTGAGTGGCTCTGCAATGCTGGCGAAGTTTGCTACGAAGTGCCTGCAGTATTCGCATAGTCCGAGAAATCTCCGCACGCCATTTTTACCTTTCGGTCTTGGGAAGTTCGCTATGGTGGAAGTTTTCGCCGGATCAGGCCGGACTCCCGCGGCGTTGACAACATGGCCCAAAAACTTGAGTTCCTCGTACGCAAAACGGCACTTTTCAGGCTTCAGCGTAAGCCCGACGTACGGATGGCCTCGAGTACAGACTGCAACCTTGCAAGGAGTTCGTCGAAAGTCCGGGAGAATACCAGAACATCGTCGAGGTATACGAGGCAGGTGTGCCACTTCAGGCCAGCTAGCACCGTGTCCATGACTGGTTGAAACGTTGCTGGCGCCGTGCAGAACCCGAACGGCACCACCTTGAACTCGTATAGGCCGTCCGGGGATATAAATGCAGTCTTCTCTCGGTGTCTCTCGTACACTTCAATTTGCCAGTAGGTGGTCTTCAGATCCAGCGATGAGAACTACTTCGTGTGGCAGAGGTGGTCGAGGGCGTCGTCGATTCGAGGGAGGGGGTACACGTCCTTTTTCGTGATTTTGTTCAGTTGCCGGTAGTAAACGCAAAACCCTAATGTGCCGTCTTTTTTCTCCTCGAGTACGACCGGCGCAGCCCAGGGGCTTTTCGGTGGCTGTGTAATGTCTTCGCTGAGCATGTCGTCGACTTGAGTACGGATGGGTTCCAGCTCGTGTGAAGAGACGCGGCACGGTGACTGTCGGGTAGGTCGGGCTCCATCTTCGATTATTATTCGGTGCTTCGCCAGAGGTGTCTGGCGTAGTTTTGAGTTCGACGAAAAGCACTCCCTGTAGCGATGCAGCAAATCCAATAATTTCTTCCGTTCTTGTTGCGGTAACGCCAGATTCATGTCGAAGGGATTCGAAAGTTTGAAGGTCCTTTCGGGTGCGCGTTGAAAGTCAGCAACCGCGATCACGTCACTTGGTTCTGCGTTTATTCGAGGAACGCAATTGCAGAGCTCCTGTTTATTAGCTGGTATTCCTCGCTGAAATTAGTGACCAAAACATGGGATTGGCGGTGCGTAAAGCGCGCTATGCGTAAACGGAGACACCACGGTTGAGGAGCAACCTTTGGTCCCTTTCTACGATAGCGTCGACGTCAGGAACAGCATCTGCACAGTAGACGGTGATCATCAAGCTTGCGCGGGGTGGCAGTGTGATATGATCATCGGCGATCCTTAAAGCAGCATGGTGTTCGGGGCTCGGTTCGGGCGTCATGGAGAGATCGGAGGAAAACGTTATGGACTTGGTCTGTAGATCAATTGTTGCACCGTTGTCCGTCAAAAAGTCCATTCCAAGAATTACGTCGCGGCAGCAGTTAGGCAAAATGACGAACGCCGCAGGGTACGTTGTGCCGTCTATGGTGACGCACGTTTCACTTGGCGTCACGAGGTGGCCTCCTGCTGAGCGAATGTGGACCGTGCCATCTGGTTATAACTTTCTTCAGCTTATACGCAAAAGGTCCGCTCATGACTGAGTAGTCGGCTCCCGTGTCTATGAGAGCGACTACTTCAAAGCCGTCGATGGACAGCTGAACGTCGGACGCTGCCTTTTTCGAGTTCCGGGTGCGTCGTGGCGTCGTATCTTGGCTTCTGCGTGTTGACGGTCGGGCACTGTGCGTCGTGGTCTTCGTTGTATTCTCATCAGCAGGTTTGGTCATGTTGGGTACACATCGCGCCGTTTTGCTGTCGTCGTGGTCGGGAGTCACGTCAGGGTTAGATTGGGTCGTCGGGGTCGGGGCATGTCATGAATCATTGTCTTCAGAGAGTCGCTGCGTCGTTAGAGGGTTTTCATTTTTCCGCCGTTGTGCAACTTTACCTCTCGAAGTGGTGGCTTTTAGTTTCCCCCGCGTGGGCTGGGGGACCTTCCACGTGAGAAGCCAGCACTGCTGCGGCGGTGCAGTGACTGATACAGGAAGGGCGACAGTGAACGGTTGTAGCGGGCTGGTCCTCGGTTAGTGTTGGAGAGGTAATCTTCGATCTCAGCAGGGCGCTGGCCATATCGGGGGCGTGCGGCGTCGACGACGGAGAACCCTCGCAAACCAAGCCTCTTGTAGGGACAGCGACGGTAGATGTGGTCGGCCTCTCCACAGTGGTAGCAAAGCGGGCGATTATCGGGCGTTCGCCACACGTCGGTCTTCATTGGCGTCTGGTATTGGTCTACAGGGCGTCGGGCGGACGGCATTGGACGGCGGTATGGCTCGACCTCTTGACGGCGGGTTGGAGAAGGGTGGGCTTGACGAAGAGCTGCGGAGTAGGTCATCGCTTGGGGCTGACGGGGTGCTTCTGAAGGCGTAGCAGTCCCCAGGGCCTGTTGAACCTCTTCTCGGATGACGTCAGTTAGGGAAGCCATTTGAGGCTGCGGCGTCATTGAAAACAGCTTCTGATGGTTCTCCTTGACCACTGCTCGGATGGTCTCGCGCAATGTATCGCAGCTTACAGTTGCGGCACCGATGGTCTCCGAGAACAGTGCGTTGACAGGCGGTCGTATTGCCTCGTTTGAATTTCTAACTTCTTTTCTATTGCGGCGGCCTCAGACGCGAATTCCAACACGGTCTTTGGGGGGTTGCGAACAAGGCACGCGCAGAGCTCTTGCTTCACGCCTCGCATCAGAAACCTGAGCTTTTTTTCTTCGGTCATTTCGGGGTCCGCACGGCGAAACAGTCGCTTCATCTCCTCAACGAAGATCACGACACCTTCGTTGGGCTGCCGCATTCGAGTTGCAAGCAATAGCGCAGCTCGCTCTTTTCTCACCACGGTAGTAAAGGTATTAAGGAACTCTCTTTTGAATTTAGTCAAGTCGGTCAAAGAGCTGTTATGGTTCTGGAACCAAGTTCGAGCAGCATCTTCTAAGTAAAAGAAGACATGCCGGAAAGTTTCTTCGTCGTCCCACCTGTTGAAGATGCGGACGCACTCCAACTTCTCCCAGCATTCATCGGCGTCTTCAGCGGGGCCTCCCCGGAAAGATAGCGGTTGCCGGGGCTGCTGCAGGACGATTGGCGACATTGTTTCTTGCACCATGGTGTTGGTTGCAGCGTTCCTTCTCTTGGGCCCTTGTGGCAGAAGACCAAACTCGGGTAGCAATCCTTGCAGTCGGCGGCTTTCTCTGGTTGGACTGGCTTGGCGGCTTCCAGATGTCGTAGAGAGCATAAAGGCTTAGGACCCAGCGCCTACCAGATGTCACGTGGCCAAAGACTACACAGTTGTCTTCAAGGAAAACAAGTTTATTGGGGCGAACTTGTGCTCCCCTAACAACTTAACAGAATACAGAGGCGGCGAAGCAGCATTCCACAAATTGACTTGCGCGGGTGAATGTCGTTGAAAGGAATGACACGGCGTCTGCTCTACTGGCTTTTATCTTTCGGCGCGAGTGTTTCTGGAACCGTCGATTTACACCCAGAAAATTGTAGGTCACAGAAGATTATTCTGGGCTAGTGGCGTTAGGGCGAAACGGTCTGCTTAGCTGAATGTGATAGCCCGTGCGGCATAAAAGTAAAGAGTGTAAGACGCGCTTCGTTTGGAACGCAGATAACAAGCTGGGCGTGGCCCGGCCGTAAAAACAAGCAATAAATTAACACACCCATACATGGTTTGCGGCAATATAGTATACAAGTATGAACTGACCTAACTTGCGAATTATGAATGCTAACGCTTTATTTATGGAAGGCGTATGTTTTATTAACATGATTTGAAATCATTTGGGGGAATGGGCGCCCTCGATTCAGCTACGCGGTGTTTTGAGCGTTTGCTTTTCGATTTTTCAGATCAGCACTGCCCTAGCCCTCTCATGCATGAAATTATTACGGAGAATACAAAAATTATTTCCGGCCTAAAAGTATTCGCAGAGGCCACAAAGATTATAAAAACTTTATTTCAAGTAATCAAGAGCCCCTGTATGAAAGTATCAACGTGTCCCAATCTGAGGACATCATGCTTTAAGTTGATATTTTTCCTTGGTTTCAGCACACATACAATATATAGTACTCTTAACATTGTATTGAGCATTCATGCTAGAGCACTGGTAGAGACAATTACAATTGAAAAGAGAATGCTGACGTTCAGTCTTGCACATTCAGCTTAGGTGCTGTGGAAGGACTGGAAGCACTCGGGACAGAAAGGCACGTTGCACTGACCGCCGAGGTACCTTGTCTTGCTTCGGCAGGCAAGGCTTCGACAGCGGCTGGCGTACTTTTGTTCGCTCTTCTTTGGGAAACGGCGCCCACCATCGAGCCTCTTTTCCAGGGCAAATGTTTGAGCACTCTCTTCTTTATGGGCGCTGTTAGCAAATCGTTGGATGGCCGGCCTCATCGCTTCGAGCTATGTGCTGCTTCACCACGAAATATGAGCGCCTTGGCAATGCGACGTCAGAACTCAAGTTGGTCCATTGGATGCCACACACATTTTTCCCACCTCTACACAATCCAGGCGTTCACAACTGCGGCGTTTAGTAGATGGAAGCTGGAAACAACGTGAACAAGCGAGTTATCCTGCCACCTTGTCACTGTATGTTGTCGGCTGACGTGCAAATTGAAGTGCTTCCCCTTCCGTCCGCTTTCAGCTCCTTCAAGGGGTTCAGCTTTTTATCCCCTCTTTGCAGACGGTTTGCACGGCATGTACCGACAAACAATATTCCATCCTCTCTCAGTATCCTGACCAGAGCCATAGAAGAGAATAAGTTATCAGCATAAAGCTTATAAATTTTCCTTTCAAGTCCCTTGGACAACGTGATGACAACGTCTCCGGCCATACCAATTTCGCTTGAACCATTAGATCGCTCACCTGTCGCGCCGTGGTATACCTCAAAACGGTAAATGTAGCCAGACACTCCTGCTTTCACCCATACCTTGAAACCCCAGCGCTGCGGCTTACTTGGAAGATATTGCTTTATGGATGAGCGCCCGTTAAATGGTATCACCATCTCGCCGACGGATTGGTATTCCTCGGCATGAACTGCCGAGCAAAATGCTTCTTTGAGGGCATCAATAACTGGCCTCATTCCAGCCACGCGGTCATTCTGGAAGCTCAGACTGTCGCTGTTGTCTTTGAAATGCAGAAATCTTCGAACCTCCTCAAAACGATTGACAGGCATTGAATCGGTGACAAGGGCCATTCGAAGTCCGGATTCTGATGACCAGTAATTTCTGATTCTATGATATCTGATGTAAGCCATTACCAAGCATATGCCAAGAAAGACTTTTAGCTTTGGCAGTGTCAACCGTAGGTTCTCTTTCCCTTTTTGCACTGCATACAAGTTTGTTTTAAAAACGATGTGCTCCAGTAATGATTCTGGCTAAACATCCAGGAAGTAGTTAGTGGGGAGTGCGCCGTGCACATTGACTTTATGCTCACCAAGAAAATCGGGAGGCTTTCCTGCCCAGTCGTTGTCTTTGTCGGCGATCCACGCTGTGCTGTCGTTTCTCATCGTAGATGTTCTGAAGGGAGCTTTAGCTGCACCATAGCTTGTCGAAGCGCCGTTGTCACGCACAGGCTCGCTGTCTTCACTTTCGGCTCCCGAGCTGCTCGAAGTGCGAATATCGGTGAGGAGCTGCTCCCAATCATTCGCCTAGGAATCGTCACCAGAATCAGAGGAGAGGTCTAAAAGAGCATCCATTTCTTCTCTGGAAAGTCCCCGCTTGGAGCACATCTTCGAAATGTATGGTTTTGCCTAAGGTTAATGTAAGCGGTAGACGTTTTCACATTCAATAAACGATGCAACCGCAAACTCAACAATGCACGTAACGCGCGGAAAATAACAAGCACTTTCAGCACTAGCTTTGCTTTTTACGAGTATGATTTTGTTTGATGGCGCTGCAGGTAGGGCTATACATTTCTTGCGTACTGTCCCCACTTGAGGACATCTGTTATTTTCTTTCCCTACAGCCCACAGCCAAGAAGAAAACTTTAACAAAAGAAGCCCATAATATTCACGAATTGTCCTTTGCGACCATATTTTTTGTAGTTAAAAAACACCATAACCTGTCGAGCACCATAACCTGTGTTTTTTGTTTTTTGGGAACATTAAATGACCTCAAGCAAGCCTACTGCCCCTCAGAACAAGTTAGCAGCTCTGACGCGTCTTCAATTGAGGACACCATGCGGCTAATAACTCGATGGAAGTAACTGGATGACTTCTGTAGTAATATAAATATGTGTCCTCTTATGAGGCCCGTATGCGTGAAAGGGCTAGAGTCACCCAAACACAAAACGCTAGAGTTACGTTTAACAGCTCATGCTACAACTTACCGTCAATCAGTGAGAAGAGCAGTCTCTCCGCTGCTGTCGATGATTTTTAGCTTGGAGCTAGCGCATCCGATCTGAAGGCCTCCATTGGGTGAAACACCTTGGCCGCCATGGCTCATGGGCTCCACGATGGGCCACCGGCGCCGCCCGGTTGCTCCGGCCGTCCCATTCGGGGCATTCCATAGCACAAAAAATCTACTTTGCTGATTCCGCAACCTCCGCGGGGTGGCGGTGTCAGCAGATGGCTTGTAGAATGAATCGTTGTTTCTCCGCTCCGCTCGGGAGCTCGCACCGACTCCCCTGAATGGCTTGGCGGAGATTGGGCGGCCGGGTACCTTCGCGGTCGTAATTCTTATTAAATCCCCTGCGGGCGTTAGTTTTCAATACATAAAAGACTTGACAATGATTTTATGAAGTAGGCTTGTTCCAGCATCTTAGAGAAGCTGAACTAAAGCAAAGGTGCACCAGTGATCAACGAAAGGTTGACCATGTTTCCAGCGTGGAGCGAGCATACGGAGGGTTACGTAGTACTGTCTCGGATGTTATTTTTAGAGTTATTGTGGTGAATAAAGAGAGAGAGATAAAAGGCTCTTTATTGAGAAAGCAGAGAGGTGGCCATGAACAAGCTTGCGGTTGCCATTCCATGCTGCTGCAACGTTCACCGTCCAAACCCCTTCGCGCAAGAAACTTTCGGATGAAGCCCACTGCAACGCAAATAGAAATTATATATATGAAATTTTTCACTACACTGAAATTTTTTCGGCTTGTAACGACATGCACATGCTTTGAGATCCAATATTTGTGAAAAAAGTGCTGGATATATGAAAAGAAACGTTTACTGTCGTTCCTATCGTGTAAAGACTTGCGGGTGGACTAGCAAGGTGCAATCGAAGGTGCACATGACACCAACACGTTGTGATAGCAGTCCCTATTAATTGTCTTAATATGCTGATACCCGGGATGCATTTAGGTCCACAATTTTTTCTAAACTTGCAGAATAAGTAAGTAGAATATGAAAGTAAACTGTGTTACATGTTTTCTCAATAGCCCTCATAGTTTCATCGCAGCGAGATGTCAAACATATTGGACGCTGGGATTCTACCAGGTCTTTTTCCCCGGCGCGCTTGTAATGATGTACAGAGGACACTGCGCTGAAACTCATGTGCAAAGATGTTTGAAATCGAAAGGGACAGCATTTGATAAAAGATTTCACTCTTGTGTTCACTTCCTGCGGCCAAATAAAGATATTGTGCCTGTTGTGATGGCGAAAAAAGGACGACATTTGGTACGAAATAATTTTGTTTTCATGTTCTAACCCTGTATTATGTAACGAGTAGCGTTAGCAGTGTGTGCCGGCCTTGGGAATTGGCTCGCGCTCTTTTACTGGGGCTTTCCAGAAGATAGTCGACCCATGCTTTGATCGTAAGTAGCACTCGGCTTCGTACTCATTCTGTTTCGTCCTGCTTCCTCTTTGGAGTTACGAGGGCCTCACCAACAGTTTGGGGAAACTTCGCGAAATTGCTTCAGCCATCTCACCAGACACTGAGGCCGGTCTCAAAAAGAAAAACAAAAAACACACGCGATTTTGCCCTTAACCGCTAAATACCAACAGCGCTCGTTTGCTTTTCACAAGGTCATCGGAAAAGCTCTGGGAAAGTCTCCGTGTTGAGTGCTGGCGCCCAACGTAATTGGACACACAAAATAAAAGAAGCACAGAAAAAGCAGCACAGAAATATGCAGTTAAAGCAGGTAGAAACACGACAAAACACTATTTGCGTAATGGGCCGGTGCCGTAGGACGCCGCGCCGGTGTACGCCGCCATTCTGGAACAGATTTGGCGGGAATTTGAACCATGTATTTTCACCAATGCTGCCTAGATGGCGCCAGCAGGTGTCTAATTTATTGGACATTAGGTTTTAAGGTGGTGAAGTCCTTGCCTTTGGAGCAATACCTGATTAACTATTTCTTTATTTGTCCAATATATTCGACAAATCCTCATAGCCGGGTCTCAGGAGGTTAATGAAACTTGGAGGGGCTATAGTTAATATAGTAGCGGACAACAATGAAGCGGTTCGTTTCCCTCGCGTAGACGTATTGACGGCAGACGGGAATTCTAACTTCACTGTGAACTACGTAATGGTGAAGAGCAGATAAAACCGGGCGTAATTTTCCAGTCGTTTCCGCCGGTAATTGCCATATAATTTGTTTTGCGATAGTTTTGATAGAACAAAAGTTACAGCCGTTTTTTGTGCCCATACTCCCCCCGCGGGGCCATGTAGAGCAGAAGGGAATTCCGTAACGTTTACAATGTCACCGTAAACTAATTCTGACAAATAAATGAAACACCGTGTAGTGATGGCACCTCGCTGGCGGCCAATTTCTTTATGCTTTTTTTAGGATCCCAAGATTAGATTGACATAAACATAGCAAGCGCCAATAAGTTGGCTTTGCGGCAATATATATGCTGTAAACGTGAATTTTTAGGGCGCAGCCCTTTGTCTGCCGTCTGTGGGCTGAGCAGGTCGCCGTCGTAACCGAGTGAACGATGGCAAGTACGACGAGTTAAAAAATAAGTGAACGATGAAAGAGAGCAAACAAGGAGAGTGTCGTAAACTTGGGAGAGGAGAATGGTTTCCCGTTGCCTCGCAAGCCAGCGGTCTCCGAAAGTGTGTGGTGGAAGAGAGAGAGACAGAGAGAGAGACAGAGAGAGAGACAGAGAGAGAGAGAGAGAGCAACTTTATTTAGCCGCACAAAATTGCGGCTACTACGTGCCGGTTGGCGAGGTTTCCTCTTCACGGGATCCATATGCTTCCGCGGCTGCCTGGCCCCTGGAGATCAGGACGTGCTGGTCTTCCAAGGCGGGGCTGGTTAGCATGGTCTCCCATCGCTCGTCAAGTGGAAGGAAGGGGCGGCAGCTGTGCCCGCGCGATTCGCTCCACGGCATTACGCTTGGCGAAAACGCGTGGGGGGCGTGCGCGTGACTATAGTGTGTGTTCGCTAATGACGCAGTTCGCAGTCCCTTTCTGAGGCGCACTTCGTGCCGCCGACGCAGAGGCTCATCATCGCTGCCGTCGAGTGAAGTCACAAGTGAGTGGTGCCTCAGCGCAGTGCTCCAACGCCGAAATATCACATTAGGGAGTATCGTGATCGCCACCCAAATTTTTCTACGTACTCTCTCAACGTTCGCAATTGTTGGTCAGAACCTAGCCAGCAACATTTCCCTTCTAAAAATGTTCACAGAGACACTTTGCTTAGTTGCCAAAATACGAGTGCATTTTATTTTTAGCAATGGGATCCTCAATATAGGTTGTTTTGCATTTTCTATTTCGACAATGTCTTAATCACCAGACAGGTATGTCTCCCGTGTAATATGGAGTATAAAACGCATGAGGAGGCGCGCATGAGGATTGGTTCTAGCTGCAGCGAGAACTTGCGTCTTTGTACGCCTCGCGTCATTTTTTTGTTCCCTTCTTTCTGGGCCCCCCCTCCAGTGGTCGTCCAAAAAATAGTTGTTTTGAGAATATTGAAGCCATCACCTCTATAGCTTTAAAAATGAAACCATGAGTCGGTGGCGCCGTGTACTGAGTACAGGGGGAATCAAGGTAAACTAGAATTTGCGCCTGCGCTAAATACGTCGGTATGAAATCGGTAAAATATGTTGAAGTAGTTACTGAATGACCCACACTACCTTGCCTAGCATAAGGTTGAAGACTTAAATGTGCTTTGCGACCTCAAAAACATCTGAACTGTTTGAGGCGGGTGAGGCTCAGCATGACTTGTACCGGTCATTTTTGTCACACATCCAGAACAAAATGGTTGTTTGTTGCACTCCTGAGCATCATTTAACGACAAAAATAAAAATGAACTAAGACTAATTATATCCGCTGTACCAAGCAGCAAGCGCCGAGCGCAATGCTTTTGCTGTAGTCAAGACGAGCGGGTACACTTCGTCTGCTCGGGAAGCGTGGTGGTGACGGTAAAGTCTGTGCCGGTATGTTAGAGTTCACGGTAACCTGTCTCGCATGCGCAGTCGACTCCCGCTAACCTGGTAAACGGTGACACAAACACGGTAACAATATGATAAAACTCTTTATTACCTTGTTAAACATCTGGAGTCCCGCATCTACCAAAGACTTCACACCCTATCTACTTAACTGAATTTGCTGCGGAATTCTAGAGCACGTTACCGTTTCCCACATTTACCAGGATTTTGAATTGAACCAAAATTTCCTTTGTTGCAGCCATAATGGCTCTAGTAAAGGTGCCCCAGTTGAAACACAACCACCGGAATTTATGACTGACGGTGCACTCTTATACAAATAACAAGGTTCAGAGAGAGTTCTTATCGCGCTTTCTCAAAACCTTTAAACTTTGTACACCAGTGCAACGAAATTTGAAAATTGCTGCCTTTTCTAATCAACTCCTGAGACGTGATATCTTCAGAATTTTTGTTCCCTCTGCCAAGAATTCGCGGTTATTGATAACGATATGTCACTCATGAGTTATGTGACCGCCGGAATACCGCAATGCAGCGTCCTCCCCTTCTGTAATTCCTTGCAATATTTTACAGTATAGAGGTCGCAACTACCTGCAACATATATCCTTCAACGATTGCACATACTGGCTACCTAATTAAAATCTATCACCATTCAAGTAATAAAAACCTAGACATGTTCTATCAATTGATGGAACCGCCGGCAAACTTCACTATGCGAACGTAAACATTAACCTATCTAACCTAGTTGTAACCATGAACGCTTCATTAGTTCTCGCCGACAAGAAATGAAACACTCTCGATGGTTTTCCAGTAGAAACATTTCGTCATACATCTTACAGGAGGCTTTTCCTGGCCCTCTGAACTACCATCTCCTACGCCAATGCTTCGTGATCGCTTGCATTCCGAGGCCTTAACCTTATATTTCTCCTAGTATCCGCAATTCAGGTAACGTGACTTCTGCTCCGAAGAACTGCACTTTCACCGTCCAAAAACTCAGCCAACAACAACAATGCAGTTTACTACAAAGCTATCACATTAATATTTCGTTTTGATGAATATAAAAAGAATTGTTCACTTTGTTAATTTATCACTCGCTGCAGCATTTGTCTTTTACTCATCTTTTATTATTACACGAACAGCTTTAATGTTTCAAGACTACCTATTTTCCAGCCATGATACCTACCGAATAGATTAAACAAGCATCTCAATTTCGATCATTTGTACCTCTAAACAAAATCTTACAAGGCATCTGCATTGCGTGTTGCACTAAGGTTATGAAATTACCCTCACATTTCTTTATCATCTTGCACCATTATAGGCTAGTTCTCTTACAAATTACTCTTGCGGCCTACGTAAAGATTTTTTTAATTCAATCAGATTTATTCCATGACTGGTGCATAAACAACGCGCTATAAACGTCATCAAGAATACTTTATTGTGGGGTTTAATCACTCAAAACTACATTTGGGCTATGAGGCATGCCCTAGTGTAGGGCGGCAGAATAAACATGCCCACCTTGGAATGTTCAACGTGCGCCGAAATCTTAACACATCGGCATTTTCGCTTCTAGGCCCAATCAGAACAGCAACCACCGCGACAGGGATTGAACCCACGTTCTCGAGTTCAGCCGCAGATATCCTCAGCCACGAATCTTAAAAATCGTTTTGCAGTCGTATGTTTCTTGACGGTTTCCTCTAATTCACCTGATAGACGCCCATATTCAGATTTTATGTTATCACTGTTATGACGTCTACTTGTACATAATTTCAGGTTAATTGACAGTTTAGGTTACTTTTCCTTTTTCGGGATGGCGGAGACCTGCTACCCCTGCTGGGTGCTTTATATTGCGAAGTACGGGACGAGCAGGTGGCGCGCCCTCCACAATAAGCCAGGCGGCGCTCCTGCGCCATTCGATGGAGGGGTTCAGCTGGTCCCTGAGAGATGGAACTTCTGCGGTATGGGGCCGCCCGCACGCACGGCTAAGCGAACGTGCAGGTGCATACCAAGGAATACTGGATGCGGACAGCGGCCTGCGCAGGAGTAAAGAGACACTGCTCTTGCCGTTCAGCATGCAGCGAACATCGTCCACCATCCTCCCAAGCAACGCGGAACCCATAGAAGACAGGAGCGCCTGGAAGGAGTTCAATACGAACTACTGATATTGTTTCCGCCGGCTACGTTTGATTTATTCCTCCCACCACGATGCCGTAGACACCAAACCGCGTGTGGAGATCGTCCAAATGCAAAGTACACCACGTAGCCCTGATTTCCGAAACTGGCCTGTTCGATAAATTCTATTTTATTCTGCCATCATCTCTGATACCAATTGTGGCATGTGCAGGTATCCTTCGTTAACTCCAAGTTGTAAAATCCACACAAATGTTACACATAGGCGGAGTTTCTACTGAGAAATACACAATTAACTCTTTCCCCATCCGGAGTGACGGTGGTCACTGCGGACCAGTGTGAGGTGTTCTTCATCCAGGACTCTGTGGCTGTAGCCTCCCATCCATGCCGTCGGTTGTCGGGTGTTGGCGCATCCTTTACAATGTAGTGCAGTGCTCCTGATGTGGGGCACAAGATGATGTGTGATGTGTAGTAAGCGGGGAATAATTTCCGCTGGAGTCTGGTGCAGAGAAAAGTGCTACCTTGGAACGGGCGAAGCATGACTGCTTCCTATTTGGCCGCATTGCATATGTGGTGACCTCGTGCATCTTTTTTTGCAATGTGGAGTTCCGTCCCAGCATTGTATTTCTCGGCAGGTTGCTTGCTTGGCATACTGGGAATGATGATGTTTGTTTCCAAATTATTGCGAGGATATCCCCAGCTGCCTCATACGTAAGTAAACCAGCAGCACGGAACACCGGTCAAGAAGCCTGGTGTGGCCGACCGTGGTAATGTCGAGCCCCGCTCTCGGCTAAAGCACAATCTCGACGTCTTCACTTGGCAAAGTATGATTACTTAGCGGCTGATTCTGCCTACGCAGGGGCTGTTACGCTGGTGCCTTCGTCTCAAGGGAGCTGATTACGCCTTGCTCGAGAGGATGTTGCGATTTTAGGCTAAGCTTGCAAGGGCGCTAGCGCCCCACCGGTGGTGGCTTGCCATCGAGAGAGCTTTCTCCATGAAATCATAGGTGAGATTGGATCACCTGCCACTGTGATGCCCTCCGTCGCACTGGGCCGGTCATCAGGTTGAGGTCGCCGGAAATCTCGACGGATGTTGGAGAGCGGGTAAACGGCTAGTCTTACGCCTCCGCCGTCGTTATACCACGGTGCAACCAAGCTGAAGTTAGGGTTAGCGGGAAATGAAGCCTATGACAGGAAAACCGGATCTAAAGGCAGGGTCGTGGTCTTCACCCCAACGGAGTGTACCTCAGTTTATAAGACCATTGCACGCACACTTTGATAGGTTTAACAAGGTGATCGTGGGCTTGTAGCCTCAAATAACGGAAAAAGATAGAGCTGGCGTGGAATACATCCGCTTAGCTGGGCCCCCTGCTTACAATATTCTTAAGCAATAAAAGAAATATTTTTCAATACATTCGCTCATAAAATAAGGGTTTAAATGAGTCGATAAGACAAAACTATTTCGTTTTCTCGTTCTTCAAGACTGGAAAAATGTCTACTTCCTCATAATCTTACAAAAGACACTGCACTGATATGTATTGTTGCAGTGATATGGCCAAATGCTCAGAAACATCTCAAGCAACAAGTTTCAAATGATGCAGAGAAATGTTGCAAAAAAAGGGCATCTATTTTTATTTTAGGCGAACAGAAAAATACTTGGCCTGGAGTTGACGAATAAAAGATAAAACAAGCAAGTGCCCCGAGTAAAGGACAAACGACAAATGACAGCTTCTGAACCGAGAATAGTAGGAAAAGCGTTGCAAGTGTTTGCAATACAAGTTTTGATGCAATGAAACGCGTTATGAAATATTTTGTAAACAAAAACAATTGCCGAGAAAATTGGTATAAAAGCCGCATCAAAACTTTCAATTTTTCTATAGAAAATCCACGGACGTGGAAATATGCATCTGTACAACATCGTTTTTTTGCGTCTAGGGGTGACACGTTCACGTTATTGCAATATTTCAGTTATCTGCAGGTAAGTGAGGCTCTATGAGGCTTTCTTTGTGTTTTTGTAAATGTGGTTCTTCGTCCTTCCATGCTTGCGGAATAATAAAGCGGTGGTTACAATGCCTCCGCTGGCGTGACAGCTTGACTGAACGTTGTGCAGATTACAACTCTACTTTAAGGAATACCACTTTCCTGCTCATGAACTGCTATCATCCAGACCCTAATTTGACACGAAAAGTTCCCTTTCCAGAGTGTTTAACATGTTGCCCGATAAGCCAAACCAATTAGGGTCCTTGGCGATGCCGTAACGCCAACTGGTGTCGCAGCCTTTCTGAGGCGAAAAATAGCGTCATGTGAACCACCTCTAGGATGTACGATTTCTGATCAACAACTGAGCATTTGTGTCCTGCTGCGCCCGAAAGCTTGCCTGGTTTTACACATTACGACCTTCATATCCTAAGAAGGGTAGGAGTCTCTTGTTAATCAGTATCTTGAGACGTTTGCACAATGATCCTGCCCGGATGATTGTGCCATAACTTCCCGCATACAATGCATCCTCCCTCTTCTTTGGGGAAACAAGAGCCAAGGCTTCCCTCTTAGGCCAGAGAAGGCATGCAGACGGCAATAGTGTAAGGCTCCTTCTAGGGTGTCTGTAGGTAATTGTTTTATCATACCATTGGCATTTTTTGCGCCTGGAGAACAAGCCTTACTCGCGCTCAGATTAGCCTTGAGCTGATTTTTTTCTCACATCAGTACTTCTAGGCAGATATGTTGAGCTGCAAGAGAGGCCGTGTACTGAAATAAATTAAACACGGGTTCAATGTTTACGAATGTATAATAATTTCGGCTTAAAATCAGTCCATCGTTGTGATAACAAGGGGTCGGCACAACAACATAGTACAACTGCCGAGACAAGTACAACTTTTACCAAAACAACGTAAACAAGGACAACACGGGCTTTGCGCGAAAAAGAGAACACACACAGGAAGGACAGGAGGGACGGGGACGCACGCAAAATCGGAACTAAACTTTATTAGATGGATCACACAAATACTTTTAATGGTGCACGAGCTATAATTGATTACGCCGAAAACTGCACTGCTGCTTTGTTTCTTGCTACCTGCTGTTCGCTACCCTTGTTGCCTATGTAGCTCAGGGGAAGGGAGCGTCGTCAAGCCGCTACGCTGCGGCCTTTTTTCCTTCCTCCTAGCCATATAACTTCTATGTCTGAAAAAATACTTAAAACTTGAAACTTAATGTCACTGCTTTAGTTGGTGTGGCCTCAGCAGAACGCGCATGGTAGGTTTCCTTCTTACAGGATTTATAAAATCCACACCGCCTTATCCACCGGCTAAACGATCAAACATATGTTCATTTGAGCCAGTCTATGCAGTGCAAGCAAAAACAAAACCCTTTAAAAATTACTTCAGTGTCCCTTTTATGGAATACATGAACATATCTTGTCACTGCACCAATTTTTTATCACGCGCACAAGTTAACGCCGCCGTGAAATTAAGACCACCTCTACAATTGCAAACAGGAAATGTCTAATCGTTTTAATGAACATGCTTGATCAGGACATCACGTATATTAATTTGAGAAATTTATCTGCCCACATTAGTTACCCAAATGAACTCTCGATCTTGTTTAACATTCAGACGCATGTGCATTCAATGCCAACGCATTAACTTAATCGATTGGTCAAAAATGTGTACTCGCGACGATAAGACGAATGAAATATTCGGCAGTTCAAGGAAAGTAAACAAGCAATAAGGAAGTCCGCCGGGCCAGGCCGCTCAGTGCTCTAATTTACTAATGTTGGGCCATGTCAATGTGTTCAGGTGTCACGTATGTCTGAGCAACCCAAGTCATAGGATATATTTGATTCATTGGTGGGGTACACTTGAGTTGAGCCCAATAACGCATTTGTATAATTTAGGCTACCAGCGAAGTACGTTTGCGTTACACTTTATCTTGGCGCTGAAAAGCTGGAAAACGTTATTCCGGACAAAACCCGGTACAACAAATAGGGAGGACGTAACACTACTGTTGCTACTACGTCGTGACTATTAGAAAGAAGGGGCCTTCCATCCGGGCATAACCTGCTCTTCGAATCTAAGTAGTGCTGGGTTTATTGCGGTGTAGTCCGATACAAATCACTGAGCTTAAGGTGTAAAATGCGGTTGCCCACAATAATGCAGTGCTAATAAGATACGGAAGAAGAGGAACGCTGCATAACAAAGCCGTACGAGCAGATCACACAGAGCCAAGATACACCAAACCACAAATCACGAAGGACGGGGAGGCAACAGCGGAGATGGAAAGAACGCCAAACAAGAATTTTTGGTAACGCGAAGCTGAAGCAAAGTAACACGATAGAGAAAATCAAACTCGCGCAAAACGTATTAGTCATGTTCAACTTCCGCTCCAATAGGCGCCAAAGAATATTAGGCGTACACCAGCCCGGCCTATCTTTAGGCCATAGGGCACGACGCCTATATATTTAAGCTCATCTGTGTAGTGGACTTCACTTAGGCGGGAAGACTGTCAGTTTTTAGTGAACGCGCGTACGAGCCTGTTTCTCTGTTAAAATGAAAACAGCCATCTGTTTGCTGAAACTGTAATACTTACTAAAATCATCTGAAGAAATCTGTTGTGGTGATTTGTGGAAGAAGTTATGTGTCGCCGACGTGGCCAGAAGCAAACTTTAGCATTGGCCAAGAAAAGATAGGGGATATACACTTCCTGCTGGCAATGCAAAGTAAGCACTCACATTTACAGCCGATCATCACAGTCCCGCCTTGGCTGCTCAACTGGCTACATATTTGCCAAGTGGTTGCGTGCTGATCTATTTAAAGGTTTAAAGGATATGTATCCGGTAAAGGTTTATTCGCACCCTCCTCCCCCCCATTTCATATCATCTTTAGTTGCGACCTCTACACCCTAGAACCGTCCAAAGGTCTGTTGTCTTTTTTGTGACGTAGTGTCTTGTGGTTAGTTTTTTTTTGCCTCCTGCGATCATTAGCCAAGTGTGTATGTTGAGATTTCATCCAGAAAACAACTCACTAGAGAAACGGCAACGTAGAACCTGTACTGCAATAGAACTGTAGTATTCCGCTGACTCGTGCAGCACTGATCTCTGACCACAACTCACATTTTACTGCACCACAAGTTTAAAGCAAAATAGCAGCCTCCAAACGACATGCACTTTGATGGTGGCCCCGCAATCAGCTAATTCGTTACCAGAAAATGCACAACGATTTGTACACCCCAAGAGGCGTATTTGGCGCTCTAGATGCCTAACAAAACCTCCGCGGTGGCTCAGTGGCTATGGCGGTGTGCTGCTGAGCCGAAGGACGCGGGTAGGATTCCCGGAGGCGGCGGCCGGTTTTCTAATAGCTGTGAGAATTGAAAACGCCCGTGTGTTCACGTTAAAGATATCAACGCACGTTAAGGATTCCGAGCAGGTGAACATTATTCCGGATCTCTCCACTACAGAGCACCTAATCACCTGTGTTGCGTCAGCGCGTTTATCACCATCGTCAATAAACGAAGATACCTCAAAAGATACGCCGAAGTTATGCACTTCTAACCAACGCGAAAAACGCAATCAGGTACCCCCTACAAATGTGCACTACGGATATTTATTACCCTTTCTCATCCGCTGGGCATTGTCGGGCCCAATTCTTGCGTTCCTTAGGAGCGGGGCTGACATTATTGTTTCAGCCCTAAAGATAACATACAATTATTTTTTTAAGTACTCTTAAAATAACACGGGCGTATTTTTTCAGAGCTAAAAGGCGCAGTTTTTATACCAAAGTACCAGCAACATCGTCGAGCCTGCAACTTTATAGCTACGCCATTATAGTTCGCCAACTAGCATATCAAACCTTCGTCCTCCCACAACTGGTATTCGCTTCGTCCATTTGGTCACCATTTCAAAAATATTTAATTGACATGATTGAATCTATCCAAAATCGAGCTGCTCGCTTCATAACTCGAAATTATAACCGGCATTCTAGCATCACACAAATTACACGCCAATGCTGTCTCCAGCCATTGCAAACACGTCGCTATATCGCCATCATATGGCGATATAGCGACGCCATTTATAGCCATTTATAGCGGCGATATATGGACGCCATTTATAGCTACGCCATTATAGCGGCGCCATTTATAGCTACGCCATTATAGTTCGCCAACTAGCATATCAAACCTTCGTTCTCCCACAACTGGAATTCGCTTCGTCCATTTGGTCACCATTTCAAAAATATTTAATTGACATGATTGAATCCATCCAAAATCGAGCTGCTCGCTTCATAACTCGAAATTATAACTGGCATTCTAGCATCACACAAATTAAACGCCAATGCTGTCTCCAGCCATTGCAAACACGTCGCTATATCGCCATCATATGCCTTTTCCATAAGTACATTTATGCGTCGGCAACGCCACCGTTTAATCTTCAACGACCATCTATCACGTCACGTCGACTGTTGAACCACTCCAGCTTTTCACGCATTTACGGTGCAACACATGCTTTTAACTCATCTGCCCTCCCAAGTGCTATACGCCTTTGGAACGATCTTCCCGATCATATCGCATCTGTGTCATGCCGTGTAACCTTTAGGCGCCTTGTGTCTGACTATTTTGCTTCTGAACTTTTCGCACACAGACAGTTTGTATTTTTTACTAGTTATTTTTTCTCGCCTTCGGCAAGTGTCCGATATTTCAAAGGGCATTGATGGACTTATCGTGTCCTGTACGATCCTGTTCATTTTTGACTAGATGCTGTTTTACTGTGTATTATTGACTAACTCTTCACTAAATGTGCGGAAATCAACAAAATTTCTGTTAACGCGACTTCAAGCTTCGAGGCTCGCGCGCAGATTCGATTTTGTGAGTGTGTGTGTGTATGCGTGTGTATTTGCTTGATACAGTTGACTTCATATTGGTTGTTAGTCTTGCCCAGCGGTGTTATATAATTTGTAAACTAACTCTGTTGATTTTATGTGCTCCCCCTTACTCTATGCCCCACCCCATGGGCCTGTAAGGTATCTTGAATAAATAAGACATTTTTGTCCATACAAAAGAGCTGACGTAACCAGAAGAGAACCATTAACCCGTTGGATCTGTAGTTATGGCAAAGTTACACCCAACTGTAATCATTTAATTATGGCAGCTTGTTTTGGAAGCAACCAACAACCCACATTTTGTGATGTGATGTAATTCGGCCCGTGCAAGAAATTGGACCCCGTACCCCTAAAGGTAAATACGTGTGCTTTGGGAGTGATCCCTTGTTAGAAAAGCTGTTGTAGAAATCAGTCTGACTGCTACATCACGTACAGTCTTCTGAAAGAACAAACTTTTGTTGTTGTCGCTTAGCGTGTGCCAAAGAGTGTTAAAACCTTACAGGAAGTATTACTGCCGGTTGTCAGATAGGTCTCCGTAGTTTTCCTACGTATTTAACCATGACGTTTTTACGCGAACTTGAAAACCCGCAAGACTAGATGTAAGCAATGCAGCAAAGGTAGGGGTACAAATTTAGATACTAGTCTGAAACGAAGCAGAAATATAAGATAACGCCATATAAATGACAAGCGTCGCGCGAAATATCACGTAATCCAGAACTCTGTGGGGTCCGCTGAAACACTGCGGTACTTTTGAATGATGCGCAACCCGCAGCGCTAGTACGCAAGTAAAGAGAAAGGTATGAACACCCTGAGAGAATGTTTATGCCACTCACCACCATCTATCTCTAGATGAGATATGTTTGGGACCATTTCTGAAAGTTTTCGCACGGCAAAGTTGAAGCGTTCTTGTGTAAATGAATACGCATGCTGCACATCCTTTTTGAGCACTCCGCAGTGCTTACAATGGTATCCTACCTAGGTTTGTAGGGGCTAATATAATACTTGTTCACCTTCCAGTTCTAAATGGCTGACTGATAAAAATATATTTGCGTTTTCTTTTACAGTCGTGCGATTTTCAAGCGGAAGTGACGTTTAAAGGGAGATTTGCATACAAAGAACTTGCCCCATACGAAGATGAGTTCTATGTGGATAATGGAGGCACATATTCCCCGGAGGATGTCAGTAATCTCGCGGACGCGACAAAAGGTTTAACGAGAAACCCACACGGCGGATTAAAGTACATGGTAAAAGGGAAGTATACCCAGCAGCTCTGCCGTGTTAAACGAGCGGAAAGATACTACTGAACTTAACTCCATGTTCATGCATGGCAAAATCGAGCACACCTGGTCATACACGTAATAGCTGCCCTTCCCTCGAAACGTAATAAACTGGAAAAACAAACAGCTTTGTAATGTGTAAAGTTGGTATTGATTTCAGTAACGTTGTCCGCATACTATTTGTTTTCAATTCTCAAGATTTTTTTAAAATGTCGCCCATACTGGCCTGATAAACTCACAATGTCATAAAGTTTGGCGGTAAGTAAGAATAATAAACGTGGAGCCACATATATTTAGTTTAAACATTGAACGGCCATAAAGTGAGCGCGGCTTTTACGCCTCGTTATAGAGTATCTGCGTCTTGCTTGGGTAGCTTATCGACAGAAAAAGCATGATGCTGCCGCTAGATTATCGCTCTGCCAGAAGGGCTCCTAGAGCATGGCCCCTAGCGTATATTCTGGATTGCAGTAGCGGTCAACAGAAAATGAGCGAAAACGAAGAACATCATTACCTGAGTAACCAGGGCGGGCATTTCATCACCTTAGCAGTACCCTAAGAGGAATTGGCGTCACTTTTGAGAAGGTTGACGAAGGGGAGAGAGTTGGCAAAGTTCTGCTCGAAACGACGAAAGCAGCTGCGTTCTTCTTACAGCATCTGTTCTGGGTGCCCCAAGCATTTCTCTACAGCGGGGAACTTGTAACACTGCGACTGCACATCCCGAGACAGAACGAAGTGGCCAAAGATGTTGATTTTTCAACAACCAAAATGGCACTTGCTTTACTAAACGGACACTAAAGGGTAAACATAAGTTGGCCTGTATCGATAGATTACGCTGCCGGAATTGTAACAGCACCATTCTCGAGACTACTTGTTGTTTAATAAGGCAGAAAACGCATGAAACGTAAAAACAGCTCCCGACACCCTGTACGCTTTTGGGTACTGTGGTTGAGGTACCACAAAAGTTTAGAACGGCAAGAGCACATAGGAGAAACATCTACAAAAGTTTTTTCTTAAATAAACAGTTATTCGGAGGTTGAACATTTAAATTAAAAATATAGAAACTTTCAGTTTGCTCATTTTATTTAAAACCACAGATAACTTTTATACACTGCGAGGCAGGCTGCTTCCCAAACGCTTATGAGCAGGGCAGCATGCTTTCAGTTCTGCATTTGGAGAAGAAGTCCTCTACATTGGTTGCAAATAAATAAGTGAATATTCTACTATGGTGAAGCCCCGAACTTCCGCAAACAATACCCCGACTGGAGGTTGCAAGAGGAACACGATCTCTAAGTGACACACGTGGTCTTATTATCTTCTGTTCACCTGGCGCCGTTGTTGCCATCGCTAATGCGTGCCCGCGGCTGTATACAACCTTATCGCCCAATGTAAACGGAAATTACCTTGCGATCATCCCTTCTCCGCAAGCTGGTGTCCATAATCTGCAAATCCCGATAGCTCTACGTTTGGGCAAGGAGCAGGGCAGGACTAGTCAATTGTACTGTTCGCAGTCAGCCTTTTGAGTTCGACGGCTGGAAGCCTACCGCTGGATTGCAACGAATCCCATTTCACTGACACACTTTTTACCGCGCCGGGAAGGTGCCAGTGAGGAAGCTCGCTACAGCGGCGTAGTATTATCACCTTTGTACGCGTTTTACGTATCACCCAGTGTGTGGCCTTCTCGGCGGCGTACTCGTTTCACGTATCCCCCGGTTGTGGGCTTGGGCAGCGCTAGAGGCGGTGTTGTTGGCGCGGCCATCACTGGTATGTCAAAAAGCAGTACTCGTTCCGCCAAGGACAAATAAAGAAAGACCAAGCCAACACCCAGGGCCAGACACAACATATCTCATCTTTATATCTAATCTCAATTATTCACATCCGTCTATAAATTCTCACGCTTGCAATAAAAAAAGTCAACTTCGAGGATACTAACCTCAATCTAAACAACGGTAAACTTAAAAGCACACTTTTTAGAAAACCAACAGACAGGCAGCAGCATCTAGATTATAAAAGCCATCACCCGAGACACTGCACAGAAACGATAGTTGTAGGACCAGCCACCACACTTACAGAAGCATGCAGTGATGACAGGGACTACATAAAGCATCTAGACGAACTGAAGTCCACCCTAATGTCCACCCCACAACCTCCCTCGACAAGGCATACCAACGTGCACTTAATCTCGAAAGGGTCGACGTGCTCAAGAAACAGAGACAAAACGAAAGCGCCAGGCCACCCGCCCAAAAAAAATAAATGTTTAAAGGCCCTCCTTGAAGTAAACAATATCCTGCAGAAATACTACCTCATTTTAGCCAGTAACGACCGAATTAAAAACAAGTTCCCGGAAGCACCAAGGGTTTCCTAGCGGAAAAATAGGAATCTAAAAGTTATTTTAGTGCATGCTAAAACAGGCCTTTCAAAGCAACCCTTCATAGCCATCTGTTCCCGTCCCAGATGCAAGAATTCCAGGCGCCTGCAGAGAAAGTACATTGTAAAATACACAGCCAGCAATTATGTTCAGAATATTATTTCAAGTTTTACGTGCATTGCAGCCAATACTGTGTATATGTTAGAATGCTGAATGTGTCACAAAACAGTGTACAGGAGAAACCAGTCATCTCATGAGCTTAGGTCTTAACGGTCACTGCGCAGACACCCTTAGCAAACCCTCGAAAGCTGTAGCGCAGCATTTCAACCGACCAGGTCACAAATTTGATCACCGTTAGTTGTATATACCTCTGTACACTTTAAGTATCCTAGGGACGAAAAATGGAGATATTCATATTTATTTCACAAATTCAACTAAATGGAACCTGCTCGTATTATTGCCTCTAGGGAAAACTTGGAATGGTTGCGATATTCACAGGGAATATAGGAGTAGGCATTGTATTGCTTATACCTTATCCAAACAATATTGTCGAGAACAACGCATTTGGTTTGTTTGTTTATGCTTTTCGCGAACGGCTGCGCCGCGCTGTGTTCCAGTGCACGTTCCATTCTTTATGCGGCACGTGTTCTCATTTGATAGAGAGTGTGTATCAAAGATAGGTCACCAGCCGAGAATAATCTGTTTGATCTGCAATGTCCTCGATGTAAGTAGACAGTTCGAGAAACACTCGCGCCGAAAGATAAAAGACTGCGGAGCAGACGCCTCAGAATGCGAATGCCGACCGTAGCCTCCGCACGTCTTTTTGTTTACTGCTGCTTCGCCACCTGTTTATTCTTTGAGTTAGGTAAGCACAAGTTCGCTCAAATAAACTATTTTGCTTGAAGACAACTGCGTCGTCTTTGCCTTCGTGACAACTGAAGGAGGTGCTGGTACGCACAGTTTATCCTCCATACGCCTTCTGGAAGCCGACAAGCAAGCCCAAGCTGAGCCAGCCGCCGACTAAAAAGCTTACCGCCCCAGTTTGGTGTCCTAACAGAAACAACCAAGAGAACGTCTGCTGCAATCGACAACATGGTGCAACAAGCCACTCCTTCCATCGTCCTGGAACAGCCCCGGGAACCACCACCGGAAAAGACCCTTATAGCTGGTTGGAGAAAGTGGAGCGCGTCCGCTGCTTTAACAGGTGGTATGAGGAAGACATTTTCCGCCATGGTTTGTTCTATTTAGGAGTTAAGGCCCTAACGTGGTTTTAGAACGTTGAAAGCTCGCTCACCGACTGGACTCTCTTTAAAAGTGAGTACCTTAAGACAATCGCCACCGTCGTGCGTAAAGAACAAGCCGCCCTTTTGTTGGAAATGCGCACGCAACAACACCCATTAAGAGGTCGTGATCTTTGTTGAGGAGATGAAGCAACTATTTCGCCGCACTCACAGCGAAAGGACAGAAGGAAATAAGTTACGCTTTTAATGCGCATGTGAAGGAGGAAATATTTGCTGGACTTCTCCGTAAAACGCCCAAAACCGTTTCCCAATTCGTACACGAAGCCAGCCCAATCGAGAAGGCCCTAGATATGCGTGCTTAACAGTAATATACCGCAACTTTGTTGGCACTGCCAATGCGAACTACGTCCACAACATGCGGATTTCTGCTGATTGCATACGCGAGACAACCCGCCCAGTAGTGTGAGAGGAGCTGCGGAAACTTCCCCCCACGCCTCCGCAGCCCCAACGCGCTTCCCTTAGCGACGTGGTTAGGGAAGAAGTGCAACAAGCGTAGGGAACTTCTACGCCCTCTGAAGTACCCCGCAAGCCACAAACGAAGAGCTAGTCCGTGGCTGTGCGTGTACCCCGCCCTGCTCCAACACGCTTTCAGGAGTCCCCGCCGTACCGCCGGCCACTGTCGCCGGCCCGACCCCCTGTAGTCGGAAACCAGACAGCGAGAAAGACGGACGCATGGCGAACTCCTGATAATCGTCCTTTGTGTTAACACTGCGGAGAGACCGACCACATCTACCATCGCTGCCAATACAGGAGACTCGGACTGCGAGACTTCTCTGTCGACGCACCTCGCCCTCTCCCTGGTCAGCGACCACATGAGATCGACGAGTATCTATCTCAAAGCAGCGGTTGCTCAGCTCGTTTCAACCACTCGCAGTCGCCCTAACATTATGAGTCCCCGAACCAGCGTAGCAATGCTCATTTCGCACGTGGAAGGTCCCCCAGCCCATGCAGGATAAACTAAAAGCAGCAACTTGCGGAGGTAAAGCTGCACAATGGCGGAAAAATGAAAACACCTCCAACGACGCAACGATTCACCGAAGACCGTGATTCACGAAATTCTCTCAGCCAGACGACTAGATCCAGTCCTGACGTAACTCCCGAACACAACGTCAGCACCACGATGCGACGCGTACCCGAAATGACAGAGCCTGAGGTTGAGAAGACGACGACAATGACGACGCATAGTGCCCTACCGCAAACATGCACAAGCCGAGATACGACGCTCCGACGCACCCAACCACGAGGAAGGCGGCGTCCGACATACAGTTGTCCATCGACGCCTTTGACATGTCACCCTCATCGACACGGGAGCAGACTACTCGGTAATAAGCGGGTTATTCGCGTCTAAGCGGAAGAAAGTTCCTAGATGGGACGGTCCGCACACATGCGCCGGAGGAGGCCATCTCGTAACGCCAAGTGGAATGTGCACATCGTGCGTCACCATAGACGGCACCACGTACACTGCTGTGGTCGTCAATTTTCTTTACTACTCCCGCGGCGTAATTCTCGTACAGGACTTTCTGGCGGACAACGGCGCAATAATTAACCTGCAGACCACGTTGACAATTTTTATCTCCGGTCACTCCACGACATCGCAGCCGAACCCCGAACACCGTGCTGCTGTAAGGATTGCCGACGATCACGTCACCCTGTCAACCCGCGGAAGCTTGATGATCACCATCTACTGTGAGGATGTTGTTCGTAATACCGACGCTATCGTATAGAGGGACTAAAGTTTGCATCTCGACCGCGGTGTCTACGTCGCATTGGCATTGCTTGCTTTAAGCATTGCAAATCCCATATTTTGGTCACTAATTTCACTGAGGAGTACAGTACAAGCATCTAAACATCGGCGCTGTAATTGCCTTCCTCGAAGAAACGCAAGAAACAAGTCAATTGATGACGGTACCCAACTTTCAACGCGCACGCGCAGATGCTTTCAAGCTGCTACATCCTGTCGACGTGAACCCGGCGCTGCCATAAAAAAACCGTGACAAATTTCTGGACTTGTTGCGTCACTACAGCGATTGTGTTTCGTTGAACTCAAAATTACGTCAGACACCCCAAGCGAAGCACCGAACTATTACCGCAGATAGAGCCCCACCTACCCGACAGACACCGTACCGGGTGTCTTCACATGAGCGGGAAGTCACCCGGACACAGGTCGAAGACAAGTTCAGCGACGACATTATGCAGCCATCGAGAAGCCCCTGGGATGCTACGTTCGTACTCCTGAAGTAAAGAAATGGCACATTGAGGTTCTGCGTTGACTACCGGCGATTGAACGAAGTAACCAAAAAGGACGTTTACCCTCTACCATAATTCAACGACGCCCTCGACCACCTCTACCACGCAAAGTACTTCTCATCGATGGACCTGAACACAGACTACTGGCAAATGGAAGTGGTTAAGAGAGCTCGAGAGAGGACTGCATTCATAACCCCGTCGGCCTATATACGAGTTCAAGTTGCTGCCGTTTGGGTAACGCACGGCGCCAGCAATGTTTCAGTGTCATGGACGATTTGCTAGCTGGACTGAAATGGCACACCTGCCTCCTATACCTAGACGACGTTGTGGTATTCGCCCGGACTTTCAGCGATCACCTTGCAAGATTGGAGTCTGTACTCGAGGCCATGCCAACGTCGGGGTTAACGCTGAAGCCTGAAAAGGGCCGCTTTTCGCAGAAAGAACTGCAGTTTTTGGGCGACGTCGTCAATGCCGCGGGTGTCCTGCCTGACCCGGCAAAACCGTCAGCCATAGCGAACTTCCCAAGACCGAAAGACAAGAAGGCGTGCGAAGATTAATCCTATTGTGCACATACTACCGGTGCTTCGTCGCAAACTTCGCACGCATTGCAGAGCCGCTCAGGCGCTTGACGAAAGATAGCACGCCTTTTGGCTGGGAAAACGACCAAGAAAAAGCATTATGCGAGCTGCAAAAACGCCTGCAAAGTCCGCCTCTGGTCCCCCATTTCGACGAAAACACCGGAACGGAAATGCTCATGGACGCCAGTAATATAGGTATGGGTGCATCTTCATTCAAAAGCAAACAGGTGGCGAAAACCTAGTCGCCTATGTCAGCCGTAGTCTCTCGAAGGAGGAGAAAAACTACTCTGCCTTCGAGAAAAAGGGCCCGGCTATGATATAAGCCATTTCAAAATTTCGGCCATGCGTGTATGGCAGACCGTTCAAGATTGTGACAGACCACCATGCGCAGCGTTGGCTCGCCCATTAGAATGACCCCTCTGGTCATGTTGGGCGATGTAGCTTGCGCCTACGGGAATTCGATGTTTAATCGTCAGTAAACCCGACAGAAAACACTTCAACTTCAACTTGGGGTCCCGCGCCCCCGTGGACCCCAAGTCTGAAGACTCCGATGCAGACAGCGCGCTCTTCGGAGTCGTGACGAAGAGCGACATATACACCCAGAAGCGTGCGAACCCTGAGTTACGCTTCATTATCGACAACCTACATGAATGCAATGTCGCCGTTCCTAGGGCCTTCAAGTGAAATTTACAGCATTCCGCCTCAAAACCTCCCTCCTCGTGAAGAAACATTTCAACCCCGGATTGAGAACGAATCCCTCTTGTAATCCCTCCAGACCTTCATGAGGAAATTGTGAAAGCGTTCCAGAACGACCCTTCGTCCGCACATCTCTGCACAGCACGCACTATTGGAAAAATCAAGGCAAAGTACTACTTGCCCGGCCTTAAAACTGATGTTTCCCATTACGTCCGGCGGAGCCGTGACTGCCAGTGATGAAAAGCGCCGGCGACAAGACCCACCGGGCTTCGCAGGCGATCGCCGTTCCACCCAGGCCCTTCCAACAGATTGGAAAGGACCTTCTGGTCCCATCCCCTACGTCACAATCCCAGAACAAGTGCATTGTCGTGGCGACAAACTACATGATGCGCTACACAGATACCGACGCGCTTCCGAAGTGGACTGCACAAGAAGTCGCCAGGTTTTCTTAGAATAATTTGTGCTGCATCACGGAGCCCTTGAAGTCCTTATCACGGACCGCGGAACGGTCTTCAATGCGGAGCTTATGCAAGGAATCTGATGCTCCACCAACACGGATCACCGATGAACGACGGCGTACCATACCCAAACGAAAGGACTAACGGAAACTCTGATCAAGACGGTCACGCATATGATGTCTATGTACGTAGCGTTGAACATAATACTTGGATGAAGTCATTCCATAAGTCACGTTTGCGTACAACACGGCTATCCTGGAAACCACGTAGATGACACTGTTCGAGCTTGTCTAATGAAGATGGCCGAGTACAATGCTTGACGCCATTCTTCCGCACGTAGAAGACGATGACCTCAACGCCGAACTCCAAGGATATTTTGAGCGTGCGGAGGAGGACCACCAGCTCACTCGAGTTTGCACAAAGGAACAGCAGCTGGTGGATGCCAGACGCTACAACCTCTGACGCCGAGAAGCCGAGTACCGTCCAGGGGATCGTTAGTGGGTTTTGACTCCTATACGACGTAGCGGACGCAGTTAGAAGCTCCTGCGCCGGTATTTCGGATTTTACCCTATTCTACAAGGTGTTGGCCAAGTTACCTACGCAGTGATCCCCAATGGTGATTCCGGGACATCACGACGACGCACGCGGCCCGAAGTTGTCCACGTGGTTAACCTGAAACCTTACTACGCACGATAACGAACTTTCATCTTTGTTTCTTCGGACTGCCTCTTATGTTAGCATCGGGTCGATGCACTCTTAGAGAGGGTAGTGCCGCGAACCAGGCTTTTGGTTTGTTTCTTCATGCTTTTGCCGAATGGCTGCGCCGGACTGTGAATCTGTATTATCCGTGGTCCGATGTGAACGGCGTTTTCATAATTTACGCCGCACGTGTTATCGGCTATGATAAGGAGTATGTATCGAACTAACGTTACCACCCTAGAATAATCTTTGTTGATCTGCAAAGCTCTCGATGTAAATATACAGTTCGAGAAAAACGCGCCCCGAAAGATGAAAGCTAGCCTCCAGAGCCGACGTTGCGGTATTCGACTGGCCGACGCAAGCTTGCGCACGTCTTTTTGTTGATTGCTGCTTCGCCGCCTTTGTATACTCTAAGTTAGGGGAGCACAAGTTCGGTCCAATAAACTTGTTTTCCTTGAAGGCAACTGCGTCCTCTTTGGCTTCGTGACAGCAATACGGATTGTAGGCGGGCCAATTGGTACATATTTCTGAGATTAACAGCGCGAAAGAACGGCACAACAGATGAGTAGACTTGTCTACTTCTGTGTCCTTCCGTTCTCTCGCGCTGTTAATCTCAGAAAAACTTCGTGACAGAATTACCCCCTCCCTTTGTTTCTCATGTGGTCACCTAATTTTGTTTTCATTCCTTAGCTTCCAGCTTGTTATGCGCAGCCATCCCCCCAGCCTTGGCTCCGGAATTCTATTTTTATTGTTATTATGTCAGTATTTTTTGCTTCGCTTTGTTTTGTGCGCCTTAGGTCCTTCTAACTTTATCTTTTCTTTTTTGAGTTTAAGAAAAGGCCTGTTCCAGGTATATTGCTGGTGGCGGCAAGTGCCATTGCAGTTGGGCGGTTATTGCTTTTGTGTGTGTGCGTGTGTGTGTCGGAGGCGCTTCGTTCTTGTCCCCTTAACCTAGTTATTAATCCGCTTTCTTACTTTTCTTTTGACATTGGACTTGCAGGTGCCTACTGATAAGTTCTCTCATGCCTGTTCTCCTTCTAGCACTTCTAAGAACCTTTCTGCAGGCCACGCGGCGTGACAACAAACACCCTCTCACCCTTTCACTCCAAGGATTTTCCGGAATATCACCCACTCCTGACTTCCCTCGTACCGACTGCGCGGCTCAAGCTATTCGCTCTTTCCAGCGACGCTAGTGGCGCCGCGCGGAATTGTCCCGAAGCCGGGAGATAGTGATCGGCGGCCCGGTCGCACCGGCGGAGGCGACCGGCGGCATTCGTACGGCCTGGCAGAAGCGAAAATAAAACAGTAATCGCTATTACAGTAATCGAAAATGCCATATAAATAATCGGAAAATATAGGCTGAACAAGCGTTCATTTTCTCTAAACTTTCTTGAAGCTATAAAAGCGGCGCGTAAATGAAAGAGTTTTGGGCCGCATCGGTGTCTTCTGCGGAGAAAAACAGGTCTTTAGGGTCCACCTGTGCGTACGTGGTGCTTATTATTCTTTGCTGATTTGTGGCTCCATCATTTAATAGCTAGTTCTTTGCTGTGAGGGCAACCAGTTTGTAGACGTTTTGTGATCGTTGTGATCGTCTTTTTCAGATACTATTCACTACCGCATAATATGTCAACCAATTGGCTTAGGTGTTGGCTCAATTCTACTGCTTTCAAGCATATGCAGCAGAGGGTGTCCAATCCGCTTGCTTTTTTTCAATGAAGAAACAAATGACAACTTTTTGCACGCGAAGGCGAGAAGCAAATGTGGGGATGCGTTTATTGATTAATGACGCAATATATAACTAATTAAGATTCACGCAAGATGATTTAGCAATGGAAATATTATAACTTAGGGTCTGCTAGTTAAACGCGAGCTCCTGAAGGCATTTGATAGCCCCCCAACCCCATTTTTTTGTCACAGCGTCAACGCACTTAAAAATCTTACCGGCAGTCAAATCAACATAGCGTAATTTCAGCCAGGAGATTTCTCTTTAATTATCGGAAGCCAAAAGCGCACCTGTAAAGTACTGCCGGTATTTCATGTACGCTTCCATATCACACGCCAGTGTCTGCAACATGCACAAGTAAATACGTAGGCTTATATTTTTCTTCATCAAATCCTAATACGTTCGTTTGTATACTACTTGATACAGCGTAATGGGGGCCTCGCCTTCGTGGTTTTGCTGCCCTAAGTCATAGATAAGTTTTACTAAACCCAAGCAAAACACCGCAATGCGCAAATACCAACCCACGCGTGGTGCGCATGGGCTTCGGCTTAGTGTGCACACAGTGAAAAAATGAACACGTATAAAGTAAAACGTCCAATGCGATGACGTACAGTGCGATAGTTCCCAAAACTTAGCGTTGCACATTCTGCAGCAGGTTGTTTGCCCAACGAGGTGGGATTGTTCT
Source organism: Haemaphysalis longicornis (assembly GCF_048455015.1). Taxonomy (NCBI): domain Eukaryota; kingdom Metazoa; phylum Arthropoda; class Arachnida; order Ixodida; family Ixodidae; genus Haemaphysalis; species Haemaphysalis longicornis. The sequence goes on from NW_027526335.1 coordinate 160,978,886, forward strand.
CAAACCACTTCCGTGCGGCCTGAGCCATGCACAGCGGATTGCCTCGCACGCAGCACTTTTTACAGGGGAGCAGACACACCCTGAAACGAATCGAATGCTGTCTCGCAATCAGCAACGTATACCTGCGTTCATTTTTTAAAGAAAGTAGTTGTGTCAAGCGGAACTATGGCCTTTTAGGCCGCTACCTATGCTGGCACGTATGCTTCTACGGGGTCCCGATCACCATCTCGTCCGCCATTGCCGTTTTCCGCAGCGCCACCTGTAGGGGCTGGAAAGAGCGGATAGAACCTTCCTTCCTCCTCAGTATCTCCTCCTGTATACTCCCAGCACAATTAGGGTTCGATTATTAGGAGGTTATGGATTCGGTTTCGAGAATGTAGCAAAGGAAAGGGCAGGGCAAGGGAGGGAGAGTTCGTACAATGGGATCATGGTGTGAGGGCTGCAAAAAATGTGAGAATTGGAAGAGGAGAGAAAAAAAGATGACAAATAATGAATGTCACGTGGTACAAACATGAGAAAGAAGAACAAAAAGTTTTGAGAAAGTAATGGCTATCTGCAGTACCCTGTCGGAGCAGGAGGGAAAGAGTGGGGTCATTAGAAGATATGCCCATGTACGCATTGGGCATGGGTATAAAGAAACGATAACAAAGAAATCACAGTCACCTTGTACGAATATGAGAAAAAAGAACAAAAATATAACAAGGTAATCGGTATGTTCAGTGTACTGTGGCAACTAAGGTCAAGAGACGAGTCAGAAGAAGATCATCTGGCCATACAGATCCATTTAAAAAAAAAACACAGTCACGTGATTGTAACATCTGAGAGCACTATACTTGCTTCTGGTGGTGAGGGGAAAAGGTAGCGTGAAAATAAAGCAGTCAGACAGGGCGTTTCGACAGCAAACGATTGTAGATTCCTATGCAAAGAGAAGCAAAAATCAGGGGGAAAAGAGACAGGGTAAACAGGTCAAGAAAAGAACGATAACAGAAGACAGGTGCACGCACATAGCGCGCACTTGGAGGTACACATCTGGTCGGCACATAATGGCCTTAGGGAACGTCGAAGCGGTCAGCAATAAATATTACAAAACACGAAACCAAAAAATGAAAGGGAAAGAAAAGTAATCCACATGCTCGCGTGCACAAATAGATTACAGGGTGAGAGTACGAACGCTAAGAATGGTACCCTAGCCTTCGAGCCATAACACACTGTGTAGACGTGCTGGTCAGTTTTCGTTTAGTGCAGTAACTGCGTTAAAAACTCGGTGCTAGCACACAACTGTAACCGTCTACTTCGGGGTTGTCAACTGATTGCGAGAATATTATCGAGGGAAACAAATGAACAGGCATAACACTTTCGTGGGAAATACACAATTTTAGCATATGAATAATAATCGGAGAGCCGGAGTACAAGGCGACAGCCGAACTTTTAATCGAAGAAAAGACACGTCAGTTTCCCATAAATTTCAGTGATGCCAAACGACGCTGACCTAAACTTATAGATAAGGCACGACTCATGAGCCTCGCGGTTGTTATGCGTTTAAAAACTGGCTTCGAGAATCGGGGCCTCCAGTTGTTCAAAAGACCAGGAGTGGTAACATGGCTTGATAAAGGCAAAGAAAACAAGTGCTTGTATGAGAGCAGTGATTGTTAAACCTCAAACGCAAAGGTTTTTCAGTCGAACTGATGTAATGTTTTCCGCAAAGGGTGCATTACAGCTGGTATACGACGTTGGCGGAGTCACAGTTCAAGTTGTCCATTACATTATTACAATAGTTTAAAGAAGTGCTGGTGGCGCGCTGTTTGGTGATCATTTGTGTGCATACCTTGCACTGTGGTTTGTTACAAGGCATGCCATCTGTAGTCTGTTGTCGGCTGATGCTGCATTTAGTAACAACCGCGGCCACATTTTTGCTCCGTCTATAAACAACACGTGGCGGCTCGGGAAGTATTCTTTTTAGGCGTTCACTTTAAACAAGGATATTGCCATGTTTCTTTAGTATAGATGCAACTTTCCGGGAAGAGGCCGAATGGGTCAAAATGAGATTTGTTTCTGGATTGGATTTCGGAGTTTTTTTCTGAGAATTTCAATGTGGTTCAACTTGTTAGCACGCGTAATCGCGTCGAGTATCACCTGCTCTGGGTATTTTCGATGCAAGAGCGTGATTTTAAGTTCTCTGCAATTAAAATCGAATACTACTTGGCTTGCGCAGATTAACCTAATGCGGTGTCATTGGCTTTAAGTTATTGCGATTTTGCAATACCTGGAAAGGTTGCTGGGGAAGTGCAAATACGGGCGTGTGTTTGTAGCATTCCTATAGAGATTAGTCTGAAGACTTCCCTGAGAAACTGTGACTGTAACATCCGGACAATTTATGCTGTACGCAGAGTAGGAATCACAGAGAGAGATACTGAGATACGCATTTCATTTCATTTTATCCTGCTGCCATATCATGAATATATCGTATACATACGTTTTGTAGGACAGTAGCTTGAAATTTTGGGTTGCCAGGAGGTTTTACTCTGAAAATTTTAAAAAGATATTTAAACGACCACCAAAACAACTTTAAACGATCACAAAAGCTTTAAACGACCACCAAAACAACTGCCCATGCGACGTCACTTGAATTCGCACGCATGGCCTTACAACGAGTTAAACCAGAGATTCTGCCAGCCGTTACTTGGAATACGCGGGGACGGCGTCCCGAACGCAGCAGCGTCGGCCACGGCCCGGATAGAGCGTCGGACGCCGCCGCTGTACCGCACCGTGCGCCGGCTATAACAAAACAGAGTCGAGAGTCTTTCGAAGGGCGAGACAGCGGAATCTAGCCATCCTGATGTTCTAGCTCTGGTCTACACCACCGCGCGACCTAAGCGCAGACACCGAAAGATTCCTGCGTCTGAGGTTAGTGATCCCCAGTTATACCGATTTAGACTATGCAGTTACTTTAGTAGGTTTGCATGAGAACTGCGAAAACCAGAGGGAACGTTTATAATCGCTATTTATCAGAACCAGATGCTCCTTTCGCTTTTTGTAAGATCTCTTAAAACAACCGAATTGGTTATTAACCAATTTAGAAAACGGAGTACTATTCGTGGCAAGCAGTGCACAAAGGGTGGTGTTTTTCAAGCGGAGAGATGTCTGCAAGAGGTTTTTACAATTTGTTTTCCCGCCCTGTAAGCCAGTCCTTGACGTATTTTTTGCTGTACGACCACAGCATTACGCCAGGTGCTGGTTACCCGTCAGGTGCTGTCGAAGACGTTAATCACACCGTGCGATGGAAGCGCGCAATTGACGCAAAGCTGCGCCAACACGGGCCAAAAAGGACCGTCGCTAAAGCAGACGACAAAGCCGTACCTGTGACGCACCCGCCAGTGAGCAGGCACCTCCCTGCGGTGAACGATGGGTCAATTCAACGCGCCATCTACACTGTGCTCAGCAAGTGAAACCCTCCGTCGCCCCTCCCACCCCCGCCACCGCCTTCGCCCCGTTGGGAGTTAGTTGTCCTACACGCCGCGAAAGAGCCATTCGCGGATAGAGGTAGAAATCTATGCTTTAAAAACTCTATTTCCGTAACTTTCTTCAGAAACTTCGAATAAATATCTCGGCACCTCTTGCTTGGGCGGTCAGAGCAAGTGGTTGTATTTATTTATGCACCTAGGGGTTGTACAGGTATTCAAATTTTAGCGACGTTACTTTGGTCACCCCGAAACCGGACCGTGATCTTAGCTCAGTTTCGACATAGCGCTGGATGTATTTTTAGCTTATCAACTTCGTAACTTAGTGCTGGCTCCTGCGGAAGGTCTTTTTTAGCTTTTCGAACAATCCTTAACCCCTGTCTAGCTAATAATTCGGATTTGTATTTCAAAATTAACCCTGCCCAGTGGGCCGATTAGGCTTATTGCAGTTCGTTTACATCGCGCTTAGGCTTGCGCTGTTATTATTCGGCCTTAGTTTCTCAGTGCCTGTCCGAGCTAATGCAAGCTTTTTTGCTCATTTTTATTTTTTAGAAATATACCGGGTGTATTTCTTGCTTATTCCGTAATTTGCACTGGCGGCTATCCCTATTATGGCTACGGAAAATGTGGTTAGAACGATTCGGCTATTGTCTGTAACTTTGCCAGAAGTTGGCCTAACGAGCTGATTTAACTTGACAAACTATCCCTACAGCTAAGCGATCAAGCGAGTATAGCTTTTATCGATGGTCGCCTTGTCGCAGAGGTTAGTTAAGTTGTTTTTTGATTACCTGTGACTCAACGTGCGCGGCCGCCCCCGCACGTACGACCTGCAACACACATCAAGCTATCTAAAACAGAAAAAAAACTTGAATAAAATTATATATATTTCTTGATGCCTACCCCAAATAACTTGCGCCAATAGATAATGTAAGTGGAACCGATAAAGTCAACCCCAAACGCGCAACTGGTTCCTTGAAAAGCAAGTGTCAGCTGCCGAGAAGCGAGGACAGGAGAAAAAAAATGTTCGATTGTTTCAGGTACCTGGCCCCGTACACATTCTTCCAAAGGTAAAGCCCTTTTCTTAACAGCTACAAATTTAGCCTTGGAATCCTTCAGCGGAGCTCGGTGAAGGTTACTTCACATTGCCAAGAACCACAAAAATGAACATTCCACCTGAACTTTAAATGTTGATACTCTTCAAATGATAGCACTGAATGTGACCGTGTAGAATCGAAATGCCAATATCGTGTTAATCTTGAAGATGCAAAAAGAGCCAGATTAGGTAGGCCGAATTCAACGGGAGCTGTGACAGCGATATTAGCTGAACGATGCACTAGCACGTTTCCCCTGATGTCCGCATGGCCAACGACACAAGCCAAACGTATCTCCTCCACGTTCCTTGGAACAAAAAACAATAGTGTGCGGAACAAGGGAGAGTCGGAAGAGGGAGTTAATGCCAATATAACTAACATCCTAGGCAGCACAGGATTGTTCAGCCTGCAAGAAGCCGGTGTATTTTGGCCAGTGATTTTCTGTCCGGCCTTTTTCCGGCAGCCATGTTCGGCCCGTGTCCAGATGTGGGCCTTTTTGCCGTATACGGCCGTATTCACATGGCGGTCCAACGATCAGTGTCCGTCGGCCAGTCGGCCGGCTTACGTTCATACGGCCAGATTCCAGCCATAGGGCTAAGGCAATTCCAAAGCCACCTGTGTACGGCCGAAGTACGGCCACCGCAGGACAGCCGAGGTGTGGTCGTCGGACTCCAGCCGGACCAAAGCTGCCAGAAATACGGCCGTGCTACCGACATTGGAGTGCAGCCACAGTACGTTAACTGTACTGAGGCCGGTCACTGCATGTCGCGCAAGCAGATGACTCATTCGCGCTGTGCAGCAGCACAAACCCAACATTCGGGTCCAAAGCAGTCACATCAAAGTGAGCTCGCGTGCAACCACCATCCCTCCAGCCTGCAGCGCAACATTACTTATTATCAGCGTCAGTTGACAACAAAATTCATTTATTAAACAGTGTTCACAAATCGTCGTTCCTTTAATTGCTTTGCCTCTTTTATAGCCGAATACAAAAAAATATTCAGTTCATTGTAGAGCTGGAATAGATGTATTGTCCATGTCCTGATAACTTCTGTTGGGCAGCTTACCTGCAATAAATGGGGAAGGCGGGGAAGGGGGGGGGGGCTATTGCGGGAGACTGTTGAATTTCACAAAGAGGAAAGTGCCGCTTTTAGCATATTTCATTTAGGACAATCTTCGTGAGCACTTTTATGCTCTGAATAAATCAACTGTTTTTACAACAGGTGCTTGGACCATTTTATTGTATATAAAAACGGCGCGAATGCCATTACCAAGCGTTTTGGTGCTCCACAAAAACTTCGAAGCATTCCCTATATTTTCTTCACAAAAACATTGTGTGCAGTACTTTCCCTTTTCGTTGCAAAGCAATTTTCTACTCGGTCAAGTTTTCTGATAATCTTCCACAGGGCTGATCCTAGGAGAGATCGAACAAGTGCTTTTATTTTCAATCCATTTTTTTTGGTTGTTTTCATGAATTACGCGCACACAACCTAATAGCCAAAAAGAAGTAAATTTGTCCTCGAATGTCGTACCAGAGTCCGTCAAAAGCATTGACGGACTCTGGTCGTACTAAGGTAAAAAAAATTCTAGACGCGTTGCGACTGACGCCTTGCTTCAGGTGGCTGCAGTTGTATCCCTCTGTGTTCACGCAAGGAAAGGCGTTAGACTAGAGTTTCATAATTTGTTTATAAGCAGTACCATAGTAATGGTAGCATTAACACAGCAAGCCTTGTATACTGCAACGAAACAAACAATAAAAATTTCATTGTTCAAGTTTGAATGCGTAAGGTTCTCAACCTGTCGGAGGCGAACTTGCAGCTCCGCAGGTTTATTTATTTATTTATTTATTTATTTGATAACTGCTTACCTTTGCATGCATTACAGCAGGGAGATACCTAACCCTAAGCATCAAATAAGAGACCAAATAACAAAATATTTTCACAAAACGCGGTGAAAATCATCATTATAAACAGTTGGTGTATTCATACGTGCAATATAATTACACTCTCGTATTGATCTAAGATAAAATGAATCGCGCAAGGCGTGACCTTTAAAGGAAAGTCAATAATTTCTTTAAGATAGCGGTCCCACTTTGGGATATGTCGAATGGCGCTTGGATGTACTTCTCCCCTTCTGCTCCACTCTTCGAATAATAGATATTACAAAAAAATTTCAGCCTGAGGTTTTGTTTCTGATCTTTCTCGTCTTACCATTCAAGTTTACCTTTGCTTTCAATTAGGCTAAGTTGATGGCCCCAATTACCTAAAACAAACCACACCGTTTTATAATCAATGTTTTCGGGCGTATCAACCATCTCTTTGGTGTAGGGATCCAAGCAAACAGATGCGTACTCCAACATTTAGTGCACATGAGAAAAATACGGTTGTTCTTTTAGGGTAGATGGAGGTCGCTGAAATTTTATCTAAGTAATCCAAAAACACGCGCAGCCATAACTTTTGTGCTTTGAACGTACCTATTTAACCTCTAACCTCTCGTTGGATAAACTCCTAGTTATTTATATTCCCAGGCCATTCTTAAAGCAGTGTAATTTAGTTTACACGTATTCAATTGGAATGAAGGTTTTCTTGTAAAGTTGACGTTAACACACTTTTTAACATTCAACGACATTTCTGAATCAGCACACTAGGATGTTATTAAATTAGAATCATGCCGCAGGGATTCGGAATCACGTTCATTTGCTATAGTCCTGTAAAAACGCAGTCATTCGCGAACATTTAAAACAAAGATTTGAGGTCAATAGTAATAACATTTAGATGACACAGAAAGAGAAGAGGACCCGAAACTGACCCTTGGGGCATTCCTAAAGTCACCAGAACATATCCGGATGAACAACCATTCAGAGCGACCGACTGGTGCCTTAGAGAGATATACTCTGCTATTCATGCAATAACCTATTTATTCAGTTTATAGCCCGCAATGTACTAACAAAAACCTCATGTGGAATACCACCAGATGCTTTTTTTGCAGTACAAGAAAATACAGTCAACTACTTTAAGCTTATCAATTCCTAGAGCCGAATCTTCCGTGAACTCAACAAGCTGCGTGAAGCAAGAAAAACCGGACTAAATCAGTGTTTGCTGGGATGCTGCCGATTATGTTTAAACAAATGAGTCATTTAGGAACTGTAGCTAAGCTCACTTTCAAATACCGCAACTAAATTAACATCAGGCTTCGTCATTCACAAGGCTCTGTTGTTATGGCAAATTTAAAATAACACGTGTTTCTAAATCAACCGTCATAAAACCCCATTAAGATGGGCACGACGTCAAGCCTACCAATGCACGAGCTTTCCCTCTTCTACGTTGATCACCATCAAAATAGTGCAACATTCTTTTTCGCAGTATTATAGTGGGAAGAATAGCCGCAAACATGCGCTTTTGCGCGCCCTTGCCTTTGAAAGCTTTTGTGGGGAGTCCTTGACATGGCGCCGGTTGAGTTCCTGCGTGGCGGCCGCTTGCTCGACGCCCTGTATGGCCACTTATTTTCGTGAACCACAGACACCTGGGGTCGAACATCTCTGCCGAGGCGATGTCTCCAATTGTCTTCATTTTTTTAGGTGGCGAATAGCCTCGTGCTGATACTTCGATGAACCCGGCGAGCGAGGCGTGGTAGCGGCTATGACTGGCGAGGTTTAGCTCACCCGTTCGTGTGGCACAGTCTTCTTGTGGCTATAAATGGCATTTCGATTGCCTAACAGGATCCCTGGTAATGTCCAGTGAGTCATTGCACCTTGCCCGTTCACCTATAACACTCATTACTGTTTGACAAAGTTCGTTCATTTAAAACGTACAAACACCGAGCGGATGAAAAACGGGTCTGCGTCATTCGGCTCCATAACGGCTGTCTTCACCAAGGGAAAAACTGGTCCTACGCAGGCGAGTCTCCTTCCGAAGACGTCTGTGCATGAATTCACGGCGCCCAGACTCGTGCCGTTGTTCGGCTGTGCGCCTTGAACAGCGGTTGCGAAAATTTCTGCGGCCGTTCGCTTGCCGTAATCTCGTCCGAGGACCGCTAATCGAATGGAAAATGTACATTCTGGGGCCGTGCATTGATCGGTCTCCTGTATAACACCGGTTGCCCGAAGAAAACGAAAATTCTGCCGCGGACGCGCGGTTCACCGTTGGAACAGTGAGGCTGCCGCGCTCCAGCCGGTCTCCTTTTGAACACCAATTGCCACAAGAATCCGGATATTCTATGGCCGGCCGCTTGCCGTGCTTCGACTGAAAACCGCCTCCCGAAGGAAAAACGGATGCCCTAAAGACGTACTTCGGCAGCTCTCTTTCTCAACATCGGCAGCTGAAAGTGAATTGAATATCTGGCAGCCTCGTAGCTGGCTTTATGCGTCTGAACACGGGCGAACAGAGAAATTTCTTAGCGCTGGTTGCCGAATGTTGGCTGCTCATCGTATGATCAGTGGCTGCCAGAACCTGGATGCTGGCCGGATATGCCGGAAAGCGGCCATAGACGGGCCGGTCATGGCAGACACTTTCTGTGCCGCCTGGGATCGAATCGTATAATAGAATGACTTCTAATACTTCCTGCGCTACTTTACATACAGCGAGATTTATTGCTAAGAATTCTGCTATACTAGTGGGTGTGTAATACGGGATTTGTAGCAAATACCTCCAGTCTAGAGATTGTGAAAAAATGCTAATTCCATCTTTCTCGCCATTTTGAGATGCATCAGTATAAATCACCGTAGCAGGATGCTCTGATAAATGCTCATTAAAAATAATGGTTAATAGAGAGCGTGGGAGAAGTTTTGCAGCTTAAGGGAAGGGGTTTTGAAAGAAAAACTCATTTTCTCACTGAAGAGTGGATACTGGAATAACTCCATATAACTTAACAGAAATACAATGCAGGCATGTTTGAACGAATTGCACATGGGGGCAAAATACGTTTCGTCAACGGAGATGTAACAAATAAACTCGAATCACAAATAAATACAGGCTTGGCCGCTCCAGAGGCGTTAGGTTTGAACCGCCAGCAAGAGAAATCGGAACCTGAGTTCGGGAATGTGTGCCTCTAAGTACAAACCCCGGTTAGAATGCACCGGGGGAGGCCAAGGCAAAATCGAACGATGCGCCTCTAGAACGGGTATAATGGTTGCAGTTTTTAAATAGGGCATTTGCAGATCCAGACGCAGCCAAAGTGCATACGCAGGATAAGTACAATAGAAAATTGTGTCCAGGTGCATTCCTGCTCGTTTCCCACATAGGCTTTTCATGCGACCAAACCCTCTCTCCGCTTTAGTTACTGATGCGTTATACCTGTGTATGCCAATCAAGAGTAGAAGGGGATGTAATACCAAGGTACTTCAGCAGATCCAGCTGCGGAATGACTTGATTTTGGTAAGCGATAGCAATGCAAACTCTTCTTGCAACCGGAAAGACAAATATCGCACTCTTCCACACATTTAGCGTTAAATAAATGCTGTTAAGCAGATATAAATAGACCTGCAAACGTTCATATCGCGAATGATTGTCGAGTGCGACCGCGAAGAACGATATACCATTCGAATAAACGTTGGCTGTTAAATCTGGGAGTAGAGGAATGTCACGCATGAGAATGTATAAACGTAAATCAGATAAAACGGATCCTTGAAGCACACCTGTTGTTTGTAGAAACCATCTTGGAAACAGCCTTTCATCTGTAAAAAAGAGTTCCCGGTATGCCAAAAACTCCCTAATCCAACCAGAACGGTATACAGGAAGGTTTATGCGGGATAGTTTGTTTGGGATGATACTGGGCACGACACTCTGATAGGCTTTAGCTGCATCTAAGGTCACTAATGCCGACACCATTTTTTTTCTTTTTGTGATAAGTGAATACTCGTTTCCGAGTCCTTATGAGCGTTCCGAATAAAACATCCGCACCTAAACATTGGCGATAGCAACGGGGAGCGGAGTTTGAGTTTGATACGCAGTGGAGCAAAATGTTCACTTATGGCATCTTTCATGCGATTAATATTCCAAATTGTTCATAATTTTCTTTACCGCGGCGCAATAACCGCAATAAAGTCACAGCAACCACAATAAAAACAAATTAAACGACATCTAAACAATAAGCAATTACAGTAGGAAAAAATAGGTTTATTGTCTTTTCATTGAACACATAAGGTGGAATGTGCCTCAAAATCTGAATTTCAAGTTGGGACCAAACGCCCTGCTTTGTCTGGTTTACCTCCAAGCTTTGTTGGTTGGCCGTCAGCTGAGACCCAGGCTTCGCGGTCCCATATTCTTTTTCTACCGCACTGCCATTCTACTTCTGCAGAAATAACTCCGAAGTGAGTAGTCTCGGTCGCAGCGCTCAAAATCTGCGGGCGGTGCTGGCCGATATAGGATATGTTCGTTGCGAATAAACTCAAGCGGTGAACGCTCCAGCACGCCGCCTTTCTCATTCTTTAAAGGCATAGAGTGTCTTACAATATACACTAGAAAGGAATCTGGCGCTAGCGTCTATGCGGCTCACATCAAGGCCGTATGTGTCGTCATGGGCCGCCATTACACATCGCGCTCGCCTTAGTATCATCATTGGCTTGGATTGAAATGTGTTAGTTACCGCAAATTTAAACAAAGTGCCACAGAAATGCGAACAATAATGTGCATTTGTGTAAGTGGAAAATAAAAACAGGCAGTTTTAATACTAAAGAAAACAGAAGTAAAGCGTATTTTTGCCAAAACGGTTGTCCCTGCTATTCCTCAGGCAAAGGTTATAATCACTAACAAGGTTGATATTTGGGGGGACTCTGATTTTAATATTTTACAATTATTCCAAATAATAACTTGCTTGAAGAGTTTGGAAAGTTTTTTTGAGCGTGCCTATTAAAACGTTGCCTTCGTGGTGAACCGGTGCACCGACCGGCTACTACAGGATTTCCCGCTCAATATAATCCAAACGCCAGTGAATATATTCCCAGCGCCAGTGAGTGTAATCCAGGCGCCAACCAATATAATCCAGGACCTACGCAGTACAGAACAGATGACAGCGCTTTGTAATTTAGTTGGCAACCAATACCATCCCGGCGCAGTGTATTTTCATCTCAGTTAGATGAACTAGGTTACGTGACCAGTTTAACCAGACGACCTAAGAACTGCGCAATAGAACAGTCACGTGACTATCCAGCACTCTCGCCGAATTACTATAGTGAATACGGGGATGGTGTCATGGGTATGAATTATCGCATTTAAATTGCTTGCTAACTCGAAATTTTAGGGGAAACTGCCACAATGCCGAGCTCTCGAAGCCCAATACGGGCACGAACATGGGACAGACAGGTGGCGCTGCTGGAGCCGTTCAACAGTGCCACACGTGGAAGAAAATTACTAAAATGGTCGGGACATGTCCTGGCGTGTAGGAGTGGAGAACACGTGTTTCCGTGTTTTAAAGGGGCAACCTCTCGTTACCGTGATGATGTTTGTCACACGAAAAGCCCTTTTTTGTCAGAAATTAGGTCCAGGTGACACGCATTCGGTTTAATTAATTACCTAATATAGGTACTTAATTGATTATTTGTTAGGTATAGATTTGAATGAAAGTCAAATTGATGTAACCAGGGCTTGTGAGTACCAAACTAATGGTCTCGATAAGGGGAATCACAATGGAGAAATAAAAAATTGCTTCCTGCTTAAACTCATGAGACAGTCACGTGGGTCATAGACTGGGTTAAATGTCACAGTAATGCCACAAAGGCTTGTGAGGTATCAAACTAAACGTCTCGATATGTGATATAACGTGGGACAAATAAAAAATAGCTTCCCGGTTGTAGTCATGAGAGTCACGTGAGCCCTGGATTAGGTTAAAAGTCGAAGTCATGGCACTAGGGCTTGTGAGGTATCAAATCAAAGGTCTCGATGAGAGGAATCCCGTGAGAAAATTAAGAATTCCTTCCTGGGTAAAGTCATGATAATAGTCACGTGAGTCATAGATTGCGTTAAAAGTCCAAGATATGTCACTATGGCTTATGAGGCATGAAATTAAAGGGCTCGATGAGCGGAATCACGAAGTGCAAATTAAAAATTGCTTCCTGGTTTAATTCATGAGATAGTCACGTGATCACAAATTGGGTTAAAAGTCAAAGTGACGTCAATAGGGCTTGCGAGGTACAAAATTAAAGGTCTCGATGAGGGGAATTACGTGGGACAATTTAAAACTTTCTTCCTAGTTATAGTCATGCTAATAGTCACGTGATTCACAACATGGGTTAAAAGTAAAAGTGACGCCACTAGGGCTTGTGAGGAATCAAATTAAAGGTCCCGATGAGGAGAATTACGTAGTACAAATTAGCAATCGTGTCCAGGTTATAGTCATGAGATAGTCACGTGAGTCATAGGTTAAAATAAACGTCAATGTGAAGCCTCTAGGGCATGTGTGGTACCAAATTAAAGGTCTCGATGAGGGGAGTCACGTGGGACAAAAATAAAAATTTCTTCCTGGTTATAGCCATGATATAGTCATGTGAGTCATAGATTGGGTTGAAAGTCAACTTGATGCCGCTGGGGCATGTGAGGTATCAAATTGAAGGTCTCGATGAGGAGAATCGCGTGGGACAAAAAAAAAATTCTTCCTGGTTATAGTCATAAGATGGTCACGTGAGTAATAGATTACATTAAAAGTCAATGTGAGGCCACTAGGGCTTGTGGAGTATCAAAATAGATGTCTCGATGAGGGATAGTCACCTGCAACAAAATAAATTTTGCTTCCTGCTTATAGTCATGATTTAGTCGCGTGAGTCATAAATTATGTTAAAAGTCAATATGATGCCACTAGGGCTTGTGAGGTAACAAATAAAGGTCTCGATGAGGGGAATCGCGCGGGAGAAACTAAAAATTGCCTCCTCGTTATAGCCATCAGATAGTCACATGAGTCATAGGCTAAGTAAAAGCCAATGTGGTGCCACTAGAGCTTGTGCCATATCAAATAAAGGTCTCGATGAGGGTAATCACGTAGGACAATTTAAAAATTTCTTTCTGGGTATATTCATGAAATGGTCATGTGAGTCACAAATTGGGTTGAAAGTCAAAGTGATGCCACTAGGGCTTTTTAGGTATAAAATTGAAGGTGGGAATGAGGGGGATGACTTAGAACACATTAAAAATTGCTTCCTGGTTGTGGTCGTGAGATAGTTATGCGAGTCATAAAGTGGGTGAAATGTTAAAATGATGCCGGTAGGGCTTGGGAGGTATCAAATTAAATGTCTCGATGAGAAAATTACGTGGGACAAACTAAATATTGCTTCCTGTTTATAGGCATCAGATAGTCTCGTGAGTTATAAATTGGGTTAAAAGTCAAAGTGTTGCCTTAGAGCTTGTTATTGCGCGCCCGAATGTAAAAAGAAAGTTAATATGCGATAAAGAGGCTGATGGTGTGTCGAAAATTTGTTAATTTGATTTTAATGATGTCGCGTGACTCCTACGGTTGATTAATCTGTCACGTGACTTGCCATGAGGTTTATTTTCCACGCGTAAAAGCATCATAATCGCAATACATTTGCTTGTTTGTGGTATGTGCAAAAAATTTGTCTTTGCAAACATTGTTCTCAAAGATGTCGCATGATTTACATGCGTCATGATTTAGTCACGTGACTCACCATGAAATTAATTACATCCCTGTCAGAAAACCACGCCTTTTCCAGCATTAGGAGAACGATGGAATACGCCGGAAAGAACGGAATACACTGGAAAACGCCGAGCCAGACGACAGCAACGCCGGGACCACATTTTACAGCGTTAGGAGAGCGATGGAATACTCCGGAAAGAAGAGAAAGCACTGGAAAACGCCGCGGTGGGCCACATCAACGCGAGGAGGTTGCTGGAAAGCATCGAATAACACGGGAATGTTGCCTCTGGACACTGACTGGGATTCATTCAGGGCGAACCGTACAGTACGTTCTCCCGGCGCCGCTGCTTGGCTGGACACAGCAATGCCGCGCGCCGGTTACGTGGCCGACTCGTTGTAATCCAGCGCAGCGATCGACGCAAATGCTCCGAAACTTGGTGTTTGGGGCCCATGCGGGGCCGCAAAATCCCACTTTTTTAGCGTGCGCTTCGCTGAAACAGTGCGCCGTACGAGCGACGATCAGGTTGTTCAATTGCATTGCAAGCGTGTGTCGTAATGAAAGTTTGTTGTATTGCTGCCATTAGCATTCCGGTAATGTTTGAAAAAACCTTCCCTACAAATTTGCATTTAACACCGCAACTTATCGCAAATCACGGTAATGTTGGAACATATAACGTAGCCGGCTAACTAAACTAATGGATAAATAAAGCACTTCACAAATTCCTGGGGTTGCTTGAGTGAATTACAATTGCATATACTGTACCGTGGTCAACCTTTGATGAAAGAATTCGGCAATAAGGGTAGCCTATTGGCCAAACGTAAAATAAAGGACAAGCAAGACTTAGTTTTTGAGGACATGGTGTAATTATTGCAGTTCACATTCTGACATGTATTTTTGGGTCTTTGGGAGCCCCATTGTCGCAATCTGTGTGCTGTTTTATTATTTTTTTTAGCGAGCAACCTGTTTATTTTAACGGGAACCATGTGTCCAATCAAGCTTAAATAGTGAAAATATAATTTTAAAACCAGCTAACGAGTTGCCGCTACAGTGTTATAAGAAAACGTAATGGCGCTAGTGAACCCAATACATTACCAAGATGTGTTAAAAAAGAATAAACGTAGAAAGAAAGAAAACGCCCGCCTTCGCTCTAGCCCGGCCGTTCGGAAGATAGTCCGGGAATGCACCGTCACTGCCGAAGTCCTGTCGCAAGACAGCACTCGCGGGGCCGGGGAGCTTACAATACGAAGAATCGAAAGGGGTGAGGAAGGGTCGCGGCGCGGAACAAGTTCTCGGGATCAGCCGGGGAGCACTTTGTTCCTCCCTGCTTTTCGCCTTTCGGTCAAAGTGCGTAGGTGGCTGCGTGGCTGAGTGGCCCGTCCACATTTCACATGCGCTGTGTCTCTACTCAGTGACAACTTAAGAACGGCACCAGAAGTTGCCGCTGTGCCTTATCACCGTAGCCGGATGTTTCTCGGCGCAGCGGAATTAGGGCGTTACTGGGAATACGTTGGACGTGGTGTGAGCCGTTCCCGTGATTTTTGTGGCCTTAATATGCTTATAAACGACTCCAGTGGCGACAAACAAACTGCGTGAGACAAGGCAGACAATATCACGAATTCATGGCAAACCCCTTTCAAAACGCGCGCGCACTGACGTAACAAGCCCAGCGCTTTGGCGGAGTGATACACTACATGAGCTGGTGCCGTTCTTGAGTTGTAACCGAGTATAGTGGAAGTTACGCGTAACTTTTTTGCAAAAACGTGCATCTTATGTCTCCGGGAAGTGTCAGCAGCAACATGCGAAGCTACGAAAGCTGCGGTAAAAGCAAGAACAGTGGTCCGGATTCCAAGAATCTTGAAGTGAGGACTCCTCTAGCGAACACAAAATGTGGTGCTTGGGATTATTAGCACTTTGATGCGAGTAGATACGACGACTCTCGGAGGCAGCGTGATTTGGAATACGTGCGATGTGCTTCGACGATCGATTGAAATTGAAAAGACCCCTGCGTGACTTGGGCAGGTTCCATGCACACGTACTCTTCGAGATAGTGCTGGACCACGGAGACGTGCGCTTTTCGTCACAGGATACCCTTCCAGGCCTTCCGGTACGAATGCATCGTCAACGGATCAAGGTTCACCAATGCAAGAAATCCGGCTAAGGATTGACTTTCCATTTTAATTCTCACCTTTTGCTGTTAAAATAAAAGAGGTTCAATAAATATGTGTTTACTTGTGTTTTAATGGCCCTAAAAATATAAGGAACTAATTTTTGAACGATTACTGTCGATGCTCCTTAAATATTTTTTTTTATCAGAGAGAATAAATTGCTTTTATGAACAGATTCAGCGCTACTAATGGAACGCGATGATGAAACAATGCATTCAGCAGGGCGAAATCATTTGACAAGTGCTGAAATGAGTCTGGCTAAATTTTGTAGCGCTACTTCGATTTCCCCGAAGGAAGGCATTCTGTATTTCGTCTTAACAGGCATGCGGGTTATTAAAGAAAAAAGGCCCAGAGCGAGCACCGGCTATGCTATACGCTGGAGACGGCATGGTCGGCGGCGTGTTCCTGCGTTACGTTCCAGCGCGCTCGGGATCTATGCGTTTCCGCATCCGGCATGTTCCAGCGTCCAGGTTCGGGCGCGCTCCAGCGTTTCCGCGTCCGGCGTATTTCAGCGTTAGGTAGTCCCATAATCACGGGTTACGCTGGAAGCGGAGCTACAGCGCCGCTGGGTTTTCCGATAGGGATCACGAGTATTGGCATCTTGGGTACGAAAAGAACCCTGTTGAATTGCTTCTTTACGGGGTATAAAAAGAACCCGGTTGAATTGCTTTTTTACGTGATGCGCAAAAACTTCTTGTCATAGTGAACATGTCACCTTTCGATAGCGCGTGACTCCTATAAATGATGAATTGGTCACGTGACTTACTATCACCGTACTGTCACCGTATATATCCAAGAAAACGGCATTGAATCGTTTCTTCACGTGATTTGAGAATACACTCTTTTTTGCTATAGTGCGTGATTGCAGTCACATAAATTTGAAACCACCAAGGACGGCCTGGTTTTGCGACTCCTCATAACAGTTTCGTCATGGCTAGGCAATATATATATTTTTATATATATATATATATATATATATATATATATATATATATATATATATATATATATATATATATATATATATATATATATATATATATATATATATATATTTATATATATATATATATATATATATATATAATTACATCGGCGTAGTACTCTTCATGACAGTTTGTCATGAAGAGTACTACACTGATGTGATTTCAGTATTCGAGAAACCAGGCCTCTCTTCGTGCTTTCAAAGTGATGTGCCTGCAATCACGCCCTCTAGCAAAAAAAGCGTGTATGCACAAATCACGTGAAGAAACGATTGAATGGCGTTTTCTTGGATATATACGGTGACAGTACATGTGACTTCATAAGCCTCGTGGTATGTCACAGTACATATTTATGATAATTAGGAACCATGCCATATAACCCGTAATCACGTGCACCGCAAGAAAAAAAAATTGACATCACGTAAGCAGCAATATAGCTGCATTTATTTCATATATATGATGTGATTACTCGTAGTATAATAAACCTTACAACTCGCATAAATAATTCATGATCAATAGGTGTGATACGAGTTCTAAGGTAACATGTTCGCAATAACAGAAAGACGGCTCGCTCGGGCCAGGGCCCTGACATCTACGTACGCCGCAGACACTGGCGCTTCCTACGTGGACGTGGCGGCCTATCCCGGAAGACCCAATACCTACGTTGCCGTGGCGATGGCGGCCACGTACGGTGCAGTAAAGTCAGCTAGCAGCTTCAAGGCGCAGAATGTGAAGCAAGCCGAAGAGATGGCTATAGCCTTGGTCATCGTGGACCCGCAAACAACCACGGTACTAAGTGACTCCAAGTCGCCAATGCTGGCATACGCAACAAACCAAGTGAACCCAAACACTGTGAAAGTGATGTGCAGTGCGTGTACCAACGGGCTGCCGGTGGCACTCCGATGGTTCCCCGCCCACGTAGGTCCCTTGCGCCTCCGCGGCGGACTGACGAACCCGAACGAGGAGGCCGACTCCGCCGCGCGCGAGCTTACCAGACGCGCGGCGTCCACGAGTCTGGCCTCCTC
The DNA here is from genome assembly GCF_048455015.1 of Haemaphysalis longicornis. NCBI lineage: Eukaryota > Metazoa > Arthropoda > Arachnida > Ixodida > Ixodidae > Haemaphysalis > Haemaphysalis longicornis. The sequence goes on from NW_027526335.1 coordinate 160,997,185, forward strand.
ACCGGACCCGTCCGGCGACGTAGAGATGCCCGACCCCCTCACCACATACGGGGAAATCTTGGAGTGGTACCGGTAGACCCGAAGGCGACGTCCGCCACCTCACCCAAATCTAAATCGGGAAGAAGCAGTTCTCTACAGACAATTAGAGACCGAATCGCTCCTTACCCCAGTGCTTGCAAAACATCTGTGCCCCGGTGTATACGAAAGTGAAATGTACCGTGTATGTGATAGTGCGCGTGCGACACTCAGCCATATACTCTGGAACTGCAGGACACAGCCTGCTGAGGCAGCGCAAGGAACTATGCCCTCTCATATCACAGAAGCCATGAACGCTAAAGACTGCAGTGCACAAATCCAGGCCGTCCAGCAGGCGAAGGCTGCCCTGGCACGCCAGCGGCCCGAAAACGCAACCCCACCTGGGAAGCGTCAGTAGGCCCGGGCACCAGGCAGGTCTCCGCGACGTAGCGGCGACGTCCTAGCTGCCGGTGATTTTAATAAAGTTGTTCCTCCTCCTCCTTGACACCCATTATGCCAGTACTGGTGATGTTATACACCTCATAGTAAGTCACGTGAATAAATCATAATCCATTGGAGTCATGCTTTATCATAATGAATCATATTCACCGTGACAATATTCTCGTACACATCTCAAATACAAGGAAATAAACAGCGTTTATTTGACACCCATGATGCCAATACTCCTCGTGTAATAAACCTCATTGTAATTCACGTGACCAATTCAGGATTTATAAGAGTCATGCGCCATCGAAAGGAGACATGTGCACTACGAGAAGAAGTTTTTTGCGCATCACGTAAACAAGCAATGCAACAGTGTTCTTCTCATACCCATGATGCCAATACTCGTGATGTAGATAACCTCATGGTGAGTCACGTGACTTAATCATGACGCATAGAAATCATGCGACATCTTTGAAAATAATGTTTGCAAAAACAACTTTTTTGCACATACCGCTAACAAGCAAATGAATGGCGATCGTTTGATACCTGTTGTAATTTGATACCTGTTGTGAATATAGCGCTGAACCGCCACGTCGTTGGAATGAGCCGCGCAATGAAGACGACGATAAAGAGGAGCTGTACGTCAAGCACGCAGCGCGAGCTGTACTTTTGCTTTGTCTTGGAAAAAAGAACCCGACGAGGTTTGCTGCGATGAATGCCGGATTTTGCATTTCTGTTCTTCGGCGCCACTAAAGGTCAAAGCGTGGTTTTCCCACAGCGATTTTTGTTGCCTACGACCCTGGAATCAAGCCAGCGGCACGAGCCTTTTATTCCCGACGTGGGTGAGCTGCACATCGAGCTGGACCGGCATGGAACGAGCGAAGCACAAGCGGGCCTCACGACGAGCCGTGAATTCAAGGATAATCAATGAAGTCAACCAGGTCCTGCAGTCGAATCAGTTCGACCTTTCGGGACTTCGAATCCTGCACGGACGCCTGCGTGCCAGCAACTCGAACCTTCGAGACCTGAACAATCAAGTTGAAAGAAACCTGACCGACGACCCAGCGGCGGACGACTACGACGTGATCATGCAGTATGACGATGCCGCGAACAGCACGCTGGCGTTGCTCGAACACCACATTGAACTACTGCAGACCACTGCAACACCTCCGTCTTCGCTTCCACCTTCAGCCGGGGCCACGGCGTCTTCAGAGACAGTACTTAGTGGACACCAACTCCCAACGCGAAGTTGGAGCTTCTTCGATTTGACGGTGCAGTGACCAAAGGGCTGCCCTTTTGGGACATGTTTCGTCATTCAGTTCACGAGAACACGAAGCTGTCCAACGCTGATGGCTTCCATTACTTGATCTCCCTACTGGATGGATCTGCTGCGCAAGCTGTTGCTGGCATTCAGGTGACCGACTACTGCTATAATGATGCGCTCGAAATTTTCAAGCGCCGGTTTGGGAACGTCAAAATAGTCGAGCACAAATACCTGGAGAATTTGCGAATGCTCAAACCTGTTAGCTCAGCCAGCAACGTGCCTGCTTTGCGGAAGCTTTTGGACACGCTGGAGCTGAACCGGAGGGGTCTGCATAGCCTGGGAATCACAGAGGCTTCGTACGCAGCTATGCTGAACGAGGTGCTGCTCAAAGTGATCCCAGCCGACATTGTGGCAGACTACTACAAAAAAGAAAGCACGGAGAATGCCCCAGGAACTACCCAGGTTTCATCTGATGAACTCGGCAAGCTACTCAAGTTTCTCCGAATTGAGGTCGAGTGCCGAGAAAAGACTTCCCTCCTCAACGATTGGCCGAAGTCATCTGAAAGCGATGCTCCAGTTTTTAACCGGTCCCCAAAGAAGCAGACTCCGACTACTTCCGAGGCGTCTCTTCAGAACAAGACGAACACTCTTCCTTTGTCTTGCTTTTTCTGCTCCTCCACGCAGCGCAAGACTGAGGACTGCACGAGCGACATGACCCTGGCAGAGTAGCGCAACCAACTGGCGTCCGACGGTCGTTGCTTCCGGTGCACGGCTAGAGGTAATCTAGTCCGTGATTGCCGACGAAGAGTGCAATGTCAGACATGCAAACGGCGACACGCCTCAACTACAAAACAAATACAATACAAAGTACAATACAATACCATACTGTACAATACAATACAAAGTACAAAAGCTGTGTATTTATTCCTGTATCGAAGTCAATTCCGTTAGCTATGAAGTTGTACACCCTGGATTTCTCTCTGGTCTTCATTCTTATATCGTTCGTATATCATTTTTTATTTTTTTTCTTTGCGTAATACTCCGCCGTTGCTGTCTTGTAATGGCTTCCCGGGCCCCGACAAGCTGTGTAAAACAGCTTTGAGCCCGGGAAGCTTGTCAGGAACCTCTGGGAAAATAAAGAAATTAAATTAAAAAAAACAACTATGTGCAACACTTGTTATGCGAAGATACCGTCATCCGACAGTGCTCAAAGGTCTAATGCTACGATGCGGGTCACCACCCAAAGCTCTTCAACTCCTCGTCTAATAAATGACGTGCTACTCCAGACGTTTCGAGCATTGAGGACGACGCCGGAACGCTGTTGTTACATACGGGGGGTACTCGATAATGGGAGCCAGAGAACGTTCGTGAGAGGGAGTGTTATTTATAAGCTGAAGCTTCCTGCTGTCGCCGAAACCGAACTTGCCATCAGTGCCTTTGGTAGAACCAGCGGCCCGAACCGTGGGTAAAACAGTAAAGTTTGTGCTCCGCAGTCATCACGCCAGCCTGACTGTCGACATTGAATCTATCGTCGTGCCCTTCATATGGGAAGAGATGGCTGAAGTTCCAGTGAGAGCCGCTTTCTTCAATCCATAGTTGCTGAAGGGAAACAATTAGCAGATGCCATTGTTTATCACAGCCTGGATTGAGTGCCAGGCGTAGGTGTTCTCATTGGCTCTGACCAGCTGTGGACGTTGACGCCGAATACAAGCGAAGTGAAGTAGGACGAAGAAAAACCTGCCTTAGCCGCCTTCAACACAAAAATGGGCTGGACGCTGCAGGGTCCTTTACCTACCGGTGGGAGCACCGCATGCAGCAAAGCAAGCAGCCAAGTATGTGTTCTTCGAAACAACTTCTCATGAATTCGACGAGATCACTTTCCCTTTGCAACGATTTTGGGAACTCGATTCCATAGGAATTCAGGATACGCCCTCTTCCCAACATGAGGCCAAATTTAACAGCAGAGCCACTATCAGAGACGGGCGCTATGAGGTAGCGTTGCGTTGGAAGCTGCCTCTAGTCGACATATCTGACAATCGGAAAGTAGCCCTCGCAAGGCTTCGCGGACTCGTCAGACGTCTCTCATCTAGTGACGAATCAATGAGAGCCTACGATAAAGCTATCAGGCAGTATGAGGTGGATAGGCACGCTGAAAGAGTTGCAGATGTTGTTCCTCGTCCAGAGTATGTAATACATGCCGCACCGCGAAGTAATTCGAGAAACGTCGACGACGACAAGACTTCGCGTAGTTTTTGAGGCGTCATCACATGCAGCAGGAGCCTGCTCTCTGAACGAGCAGCTAGAGTAAGAACCGAATCTAATTGCTGACCTCCTTAAGATGCTTATCAAGTTTCGCCTTTTTGTTATCGGAATTACGGCAGACGTGCAGAAGGCTTTCTTGCAAAATGGCATTCGCGAAGAAGACCGAGATGCTCTTCGTTTCTTGTGGTTTGACGAATTACCATCAGCGAGAAACCATTGCCAAAAATACAAGAAATGAGAATGACCCGTGTTCCATTCGGCACTTCTACGGAACTTACATGTGCCGTAGTTAGGGCTATTCACTTAGAGCTATGCTCCGATATGACTTCAGGATCATTTCTGATGGTTTTTTGTCGGTTTGTTTCGCGACGCGGTTTGCCCGCTGTTCTTTACTCCGACAATGCCCTGGTATTTCAGGTAGCCAGTCGTGAGTTGAAATAAAGATCCCCTGGTGGTCAAAATTAATCCGGAGCCCTCCACTACGGCGCGCCTCATCACCTGTGTTGCGTCGGCGCGTTAAATCCTACAATCAATCAGTCGTGAGTTGAAAGCGGCGTACCGACTTCTGCGCCATTGCCAGGTCCAGGAGTACTGTTCTATAAACCATATTATCTGGAAATTCATTGCCGAACGCGGTCCGTGGGGGGGAGGTTTTTAAGAAAGGATGATTCGATCAGTCAAAGGCTGCCTCCGGAAAACACTAGGGAAGGGCTGCTTCAATTTTGTGCAGCTCGGTAGCCTAATCGCAGAAGTTAAGAATGTGATAAATTCTAGGCCACTAACCTACCTCTCCTTTGACGCTGCTGAGGCAGTGGTACTTACGCCTTCGCATTTCCTAACTGGTAGGAAGTTCACTGCGTTGCCTAGCTCCAATAGGGGCGAACCATCTTCGAATCGCACTGATACCCTCAAGCTGTGGAAGTGCAGGCAGAAAAAAGTAAACGACTTTTGGAAGCGCTGGTATAAAGAATACCTTTTGTCCCTTAGAAGCGCGCATATCAGAGGAGTGCAGCCTGATAACCAGTTTAAGGTTGGCGAGGTAGTTGTCATCAAGGAAGACAAGGTGCCCTTAACATTCTGGAAATTTGGTAGGATAACCACAGTGTACTCATCGAAGGACAATCATGTTAGGGCATGTAGGGTCGCTTTACCAGGAGGTAGAGAAGTGACTAGACCAGTACAGCTGCTGTGCTAACTGGAGTTGGGGGAGTGAACTTTGTCGGGCGCGGAGGATGTTGTAAATCGTATTTGAATATCGCGCTGAACCGTCACGTCGTTGGAATGAGCCGCGCAAGGAACACGACGATGAAGAGGAGCTGTACATCAAGCATGCAGCGCGAGCTATACTTTTCCTTTGTCTTTGAAAAAAGAACACGACGAGGCTTGCTGTGATGGATGCCGGGTTTGGCGTCTCGTTTCTTCGGCGCCACTAAAGGCCGAAAAGCGGTTTTCCCACAATACCTGTGATGATTTTACTCTTGAAAAATAAACATCATGGTAAGTCACGTGACTGATTAATAATCCGTAGGAGTCACGCGACATCATTAAAAATCCAATTAACAATTTTTCAACATATTTGTCCCAGGTGACTCCCATGAACAAACCTTTAATTTGATACCTCTCAAGCCCTAGCGGCATCACATTGACATTTAACCCCATTATGACTCACGTAACTATCGCATAACTACAACCAGGAAGCAATCTTTTAATTGTCCCACGCGATTCTCCTCATTGAGACTTTTAATTTCATACCTCACAAACCCAAGCGGCATCAAGTTGACTTTTACCCCAATCTATGACTCACGTGACAATCTCATGACTTTAACCAGGAAGCTATTTTTAATTTGTCGCACGTGACTCCACTCATCAAGACCTTTAATTTGGTACCACGCAAGCCCTAGCGGCATCACATTAACTTTTAATGTAATATATGACTCACGTGACTCTCTCATGTCTAACCAGGACGAGATTTTTAATTTCTACTACGTGATTCCCCTCATCGACACCTTTAATTTGGTACCTCATAAGCCATAGTGACATATATTTGACTTTTAACCCAATTTCTGACTCACGTGACTATTATCATGACATTAACTAGGAAGAAATTCTTAAATTTTCACAGGATTCCTCTCATCGACACCTTTGATTTGATACCTCACAAGCCCTAGTGCCATCACTTCGACTTTAACCCAATCTAGGGCTCACGTGACTCTCTCATCACTGCAACCGGGAGGCTATTTTTTATTTGTCCCAAGTTATACCACTTATCGAGACGTTTAATTTTATACCTCACAGGCCCTTGTGGCCTTATTCTGATATTTACCCACTCTATGACTCATGTGACTATCTCACGACTATAAGCATGAAGCAATTTTTTATTTCTCCAACGTGATTCCCCTTATCGAGACCAATAATTCGGTACCTCACAAGCCCTGGTTACATCAATTTGACTTTTATACAAATCAATGACTAAGGAATAATCAATTAGGTGCCTATATTAGGTAAAAATTTTAACCGAACGGTGTCGCCCAGACATAATTTCTGACAAGAAAGTGACTCTCGTATGACTAACATCCTCACGGTAACAAGAGGTTGCCCCTTTAAACCACACGGAAACACGTGTTCTCGACACCTACACTCCAGGGCATGTCCCGACCATTTTTGCGATTTTCTTCCGTGGGTGGCGCTTTTGAACGGCGCCAGCAGCGCCACCTGTCTGTCCTACCTTCGTGCACCTATTGGGTTTTGAGAGTTAGGCATTATGACAGTTTCCCTAAAATTTAGAGTAAGCGAGCAATTTAAATGCGATAATTCATACCCATGACACCAACCCTGTATTCACTATAGTAATTAGGCGAGAGTGCTGGATAGTCAAATTACTGTTTTATTGCGCAGTTCTTAGGCCGTCTGGTTAAACTGGTCACGTAACCTAGTTCATCTAATTTGGATGAAAATACACTGCGCCCGCGTGGTGTTGGTTGCCAACTAAATTACAAAGCGCTGTCATGTGTTGTGTACTGCGTAGGTCCTGGATTATATTGGTTGGCGCCTGGATTATACTCACTGGCACTGGGAATATATTCACTGGCGTTTGGATTATATTGAGCGGGAAATCCTGTAGTTTAGCAAGAAGAAACAACACGCCCGCATCTTCCCACGGGGGGAACTCGAGTAAATGCGTCGCAGAGTGGTGGGGGTATCGCGTGAAGGTTGCGTAATTGGGTATGGTTTGGGAATGCTTAATTGTTATTTCGTCTTTATTATTCCTATTTATTAAATGAAGGAGAAGCGAAGGCAAGGAGTGTAAAGTTAAAGTCTGTCTTTATTGATTGGTGCCGTCGTTGTATTGGACGGAGAGGATGACTGCTTTGTGGTCGCTAAAGTGCACTGTCAAGGGGTCTTTGAGTAGCGGTCGTGCGAGTGCGTAACTGGTGAAGGCGTTGCTCCCATCGCATCTACTCGAGTCAAGCAAAGCGTCAAGTCAAGCGAAAGCCAAGCAAAGACGCCCTTGACTGAATTCCGAACGCGCGCTCCGCCGCTTATAAACACACCGCCCGCGTTCGAGGGAGAGGAGTACGGGGGAGAGACGTGCATGCACACACTTCCGTACACAAGCGCGCGAACTTTCCACGCACTCACCACGCCGTTATCACGTGTACACACCCTGCCGCCGTTACTGTTGAGCGCGACGCAGCGCACGGGTAGCTACGACGCATGCGCGCACAGACGCGCTCCCCCCGCACCGCCGCAGCTGTTGTTGAGAGCGATGGAGCGCACGGGGTACACGCGCTCCTCCCGCACCGCCGCACCTGTTGTTGAGAGCGAAGAGGATACGGGGGAGAGACGCGCACCAGCGCCTCGACGCGACGCGCATGCGGAGTGAGCGTGTGGACGGCGCCGCCATCAACGACGGAGGACCAGGCGAGCCTAAGAAATGCTCCGCATATAATAATAATAATATTAATAATAATAATAATAATATTAAACTCTATTATTCATATACAATGTACAATACAGGCCTGCCTAAGCCACAACATGGCCTTGTAGGGCAGCGCCCGGCAGCTGGGGAACATCTAGGAATAGTATTAACATATACAAAAAAAAAATTAGCTGATCATTTGTAGAAGCTGCGACTCGATTTGTTTGCGGGTAATGTCAGAAAAAAAGACATCAGGCTACTCGTTCATAGTGCGCGGGACATAGAAGGAACGAGCATGTTCCCCGAAATAAGTGCGAACACGTGGAATAACAAAACGATCACGTGGGCGCAAGTCACGAGCAGGAGTGTATGTGTGACAGAATTCTTTTGTGTACAGATATTTCAAAACAACAGTCTCCTTAAACAATGAGTCAAAGAAGTGCATTCTCAAACAGGCAAAGACGCTCAGGTTTTCATCCCTTGACATACCATACATAACTGAGCGAAGAATTCCTTCCAACATAGCATTAATTTTCTTACGCCAGAAAGCAGTACAAAAATAAAAACAACATATGCCGTAACGGAGTACACTGTAAGCTAGGGCATGCGCAATTAACCTTCTAACAGTGATCGGACGTAGAAACTTAAGTGAATAAAACAAGCAAGAATTTTACGGAGGTGCCCACAAATGTAGGCCATATGACTGTTCCAGGACATATTCGAGTCAAAAAGAATGCATAAATATTTAACATTTGTCTGGTACTCTATCGGAAGGCAGGAACATTTACTACAACATCGAGGAGAATGGAGGTAAAATGGACGAAAAACAGGAATACGTTTTAAAGGATTGTGGAAGCATACTAGTTTTGTTTTAGCAGTGTTGACCGAAATCAAGTTGCTGCAAAACCACTTCATTACATTACCAGCATCAGTCCTCAACGCATCTACCGCCTGATCATAATCACCGTTACGCGAGACTAATAACGTATCGTCTGCATACTGAAAGACACGGCTGTGTTGAGCGGCATCAGAGAGGTCATTAACGTAAAGGTTAAACAAAAGGGGGGCCAAAATAGAACCCTGCGGTACACCACTCATTAGTTTAATGTTCTTGCTTTTAATGCTGCCTATCGCAACGACCTGGGATTGGTCACACAAATAGTTTCTAAATAAGGACAAGAAAGGGCCGCGAAATCCATAGTCACAGAGTTTACAGAGGAGCACTTCATGACTGATAGAATCAAACGCTTTCGAAATGTCTAAAAATAAACCGCAGGCAAACTCGTTGTTATCAATTGTATTGTTCAGGTGATCGGACAGATCTTCCAAAGCCAACTGAGTGCCGCGCCCTGTGATGAAACCGTACTGTGTTGTTGATAACACATTATGTTGCTGGAAGAAGCTCAGCATGATAAAGTAGACATGTTTTTCAATTAACAAGGCAATACACGAAAGTATAGAAATAGCGCGGTAGTTTGATACAGAGTTGCGTTCCCCATCCTTGTAGAGCGGGAATACGAGAGCTTGTTTTAGTTTTCGCGGAAAGGACTGTGTTGAAATGACGTTGTTAACAATGACCAGTAAAACGCATTTCAAGGTATTGAAGTTCCTGCAGAGGACATGAACCGTAATACCATCCATACCAGCACATTTCCGTCGCTTCATACTAAATAAAATATAGCGAATGTCTTCTTCTGTACACTCAGGCAGAAAGGCAGAGTTAACTACTGGACTCACTTTAGATGGATAAAAGCCAGCAGGGGAGGAATTGCTTGCAGCCGAAGCAAACTGAGTGTTGAATTGGTCTGCTAACGTTATGGAAGAGGCACCAAAATTTCTAGCAATGGTTTCGTGCGTGTTTTTTGACTGACGACCTCTAAGCTGATTTATGACGGACCAGGTTTTGCCCGGGTTAGACCGGGATTCTGAAAATCTCCGATGGAAGTGTTGACGTTTTTCCAATCTAATTAAATCAGTAACTCTATTGCGGGCAATTTTATAAGCGACACGCAATTTGTCGTTTTTAGGAGAGCGTCGACACAATACCCAAGCCAGCTCTTTCTCTGCAATAGCTGAGAGAATGCTGCGATTCATCCAAGGGCAATCAGTCTTCCCCTGTTTTAACAGTACCGTTTTTTTGCACAAGTTTACCATTTCCCCATAGATAGTTACAAAGGAATCATAGGCAGAGCATTCAGGAACCTCTGAAAGGAACGTTTCCCAGTTATATTCTTTGATCAACAAGTCCAGCTTCCGATTGTCAACAATTTCAATTTCTGATCCTGCCCTGCTGTGGTGTACTGATTGCAGTGAACGCGAAATAAAACGACACCCTACGAAGAAATGATCGGACAACTTGTGCTCTACAACAAAAAGAATTACGTCATCGTTTTCAGCTCGAACGTTTACGTGATCCAAGCACGATGACACCAAAGACGCTCCTAGATACTCTACACGCGTCGGACAACTTATCATTGCCTCGATGCCAGCGTCCGCAAGTGTATTTAAGTATTCCACTACAACGGGCTTTTGATTTTTTATTAGGTCAATGTTGATGTCGCCTATCATGCATATATGTCCCCGCGGAAAAGGAAGCATGCGCAGTTCTTCCACAAAATGTTTAGCGTTTAGGTGCGGAGGCCTGTAAATAGCAAGCAGGGTGACCGCAAAAGACTGGTTGCAAATGCGAATTGACAACGGCTCCGCATTTGTGAAACCAATATCTACCACAGACGAAATCCTGTCATTTTTAATGAAAACCGCAATACCACCACCCACTTTATCCTTGCGAGTGAAGAAATGTTCATGGTAGTCATGAAGAGAAAATTTACTAGTAAGCTCTTCAGGAATGTTAATTTCAGTCAACACGAAAACATCAGCTAAGTCACGAATTACAGTCACATGTGCACAAAATTCATCCCAGTGTCGACGAATGCTCCTCAAATTAACATGAAAAATAGTGAAGCAACTCGCAGTTCTAACAAAATCGTTGCGCAAGGAAAGAAAGTCCCTAAACTGAATGTAAAAGAAAACGTGGCGTTAAACAGTCGTGCACGACGCACATAAGCGCCCGTAGTCGTCGTATCCCCGTAATCATATCTTGGCTCCGTCGAAGTACGTTTTGTTTCTTCTTTTGTTCGGCTACAAATTTCGCGGAGGCATATTACCCGCTCAGTCATGCGTCCTTCGACTGCGACATGACAACGTCAGGTGCGATCATGTGCTGCCTGCTGCTTCACCGAACACGGCTACCACAGAACAGGGAGGATTTTGGCTTCCTTCTAGCTCGTAAACGTGCTAATCGATAGTGAAGAAAGCAAATCCGAAAAACCGTTTAAGAATCCAATTGTCATGCCAAGCCCAAGCCAAAAACGGGGATCTTCCCATGAACCCCCACGACGACATGGCTTACAAGGCGCAGTTTCCTCTCTAGTTACTTACTAAGAAACTATGTTTAAAGGAGCCCTTTACACTTCCGGTAAACGCTTTCACTCTTTCCTTCGCTTGAGGAAGCACTGCGAAAGCTACATTTATCTCCAGCGTGGAGCAGCACCGCTTGATTTGCTCGTCGCAACAGAAACGCCTTCCATTACTACTTTGTTTTTGTGGCTTTTTTTTAAGTTGCTGTTGAAAAGCGTTCATTTCTCCAACTGAAGACAAACCGGCCAACCGCCGCTACGTGGCCTCAGTGACGTAATTCGGGCCGTCGAAGAACGTCAAGACCACGAAAGAGGGAAAATCTTTTGAGCCAGTTTCAAGGTATTTGACGGCCATAGAACAGTAATTTTTGGCTGAGCTACTTTGCGACCTGCTAATCTAAGTACTGGATGTGTTGGGCGAGTAGGTTCTGTGGGCTTTTAAGATTTGAAAACAAGTGAAAAAGAAAAGTGTTCCCGGGTTTCTTTAAAGAGTGGTTTGATTTTTTCTTTCACTTTGTACGCGCCATATTTTTCCGTGAACTTCATGGAACTGTTCGTTGCAAAAGTAGGACGCTTACAAAAACCGTCAGTATATCTGTACTCAGTTTCAATGTGTTTACATAGGTAATTTATAAGTGCATCGAAATACGGTCGTTATAGCCGAGAGATCGTTATATGTGAGATCGTTATAGGTGGGTTCGACTGTATTTTGTTTGTAGGAGCATTTCGGGTCTCTTCTTGGTTATATAACGTTTTACACATTTTTAACTATAAAACCTACCCAACCACCAATACGCGAAGACCACCTCTGGAGTGATGTTACACGCCCAGGGGGACACATAATTAGGTGGTAATCATTGATGTCGGTGGCATAATGAACTAAAATTGAATAATTACCTTTTTAGTGGCTGCAGTAAGCAGCCATGTTTGAATTCAAATGTTAGACGCAATCGTGTTTCTACGCAGTTTTATTAGGCATAACTCTTTTAGCGCTTTCCTAATCGGAGATATCTAACTGCGAAGTTTAATTGCCGATCGCATGATTACGCATGCTAGACCGTAAAGACCGGCGCAAAGCTCCTCCCCTTTGTTCTGTGTTTCGATAGCGGTGGGCGGAGCTCACAACGGCACAAGAGGTCGCATGACGCCATCGTGTTGCATTAAGCGAGACCGCCGTGGGCAAACATTCAGATGTGGCCGGTGATTTCACCGTCTGTCCCCCTTTCTCCGCGTGGACTCGTAGCTGAGTCGGTAAGATAATGGGCTGTTGCTCCGTTTCTCTATTTGTTGCACGGTCAATTCCTCGTGGTGTCGGTAGCTTCTTTTATTTGTTTGCGCGAGCTTTCTCATGCCACCAATAGTCGCAACATACCCCTTGGGGTGTAGAGGTAAAAAGCTTCGCTTTAAAGCTGCTACATGCGAGAAAGGGCGGTTTCAGCGCGTAGTACATGCATTGTTAGCACATTCCTCCCCCTCTCCCCTCTCACATCTGCGAGAAAGGGCGGTTTCAGCGCGTAGTACATGCATTGTTAGCCCATTCCTCCCCCGCTCCCCTCTCACATCTGAACAGAGCAAGCGCAATACAGCTACTTCCGCGTTGCCAAGCAGGTATTTGTAAATGAAAATTATGGCCGCAATGAAGACGTGCCATAGGAACAGCCCACCGGAATTCACGTGGCCCGCCCGGCCATCACCCCCTCTGTTTTCGTTTTTTATCGCGCAATACCGTCGTAAGCCCAAAGTGGCAACACCGTCGAAACAAAAACGGACAGAGCCACCGTTTTCCTTGTCCGATTTTACTATCCTTGACAGTTAAAAATCGTAGCGGTACTAATAAATTTATGATACTCAACACCCGCTTCCCGACTTGAGTGCATAATCAAACTTTCTTACACTGCTTTCTCAGAGTCGCATATACTCGCGAGTACTGTATTCGTAATCACAGTATACTCGTGCACATTACTCGCGCGTAAAGGTATACAACTACTCATACTAGTGAGTGCAGTGCTCATGAATACGAGCTGTACTCATGAGTGCAATTGCCATTTATACTCATGAGTACTATATTCAGGGTTACTGTGCTCACGTCTCTACTCACTCGACATCGCAATCACTTTTTAAATTTCTGTGTGCACTCATTCATCACCCTACTCACTCCTGAGTTTGGGTACAAATGAGTGTACTCACGAGTGATTACGCCGACCTATGACTAGTAGTATTCATCGTCATGTGCATCGATATCATCATGTTTTCCATGACAAGCTATATGTGCGTCGTAGCGCATGGCGAGAACGCTGGTATTTTTGTAAAACTGCTGCGCCTGCCGGGAAACTCGGCTGTCGCAATGAGGCACCCTGCAGCTCCGAACATACGGCTTCTACAACAGTTCCGGTGTTAAAATTGCTCGTTCGCACGCAGCTGATGATCAACGTTGTGGAAGTCGAAAGACACAAGCGTCGGTGTCGTGCTCATCAAGTTAAATTTGGTTAACGGGGAAGTCTTTAGGCCCTGAAAAAGGCTTGAACAATGAAATGCTTAAAAATCAGCTGACGATTACGATAGTCCATAATGGGGCATTTTAGCGCAGCTGTTTAGCAGCTTCGACTGTGCAAAATAGGTTTAGGCAACTAATTTGCGACAGGCATGTATGTATTGATTAAGACAACTTTTATTCTTCGCATATTAGTCCTTCTTCAAGAAACACTTCTTTCCTAGTCCTTAATTAAGGAGGCCTTGTCACCGAAAAACCGGGCGGATTTATTTCCGACTTTTAGCAGCAATGCCTGGTTCTCAAATTCAAGGTATCCGCAAGTGTTTTCAACGTGGTAACAGCCCTATAAGGCGTTACGAGGGAGAGGAACGGGATGCTGTTGCAAATGAATGGTAGGATATTCCTGCTGTTCTTCATATCTCCATTAAAGTGCCCCACTAGTGACATCGGGGTATATTAATAGATGCTTACTGCCAGGCACACAAAGTGCACTACGTCTTTGTTGACTATGGTATGTGTGAAGTAGACACACACTACCAGCAAGCCGTTGTCCAACTTTACGGCACACAGTTCGCCAACCTCATTGGGTGTACCAAATATTTCGATTGGCCTTGGTGGCAGACACATATGCAAGTAGGTAGCCTCTCCCTGCGCTCGGTTGTAGTGTCTGCGAGGGGCACAACTGAGACCTCAGAGGCGGGACTTCTGTATTCCGGCGGCGGCAGTTGCGCTGAACCCTCTGCTCGGGCGACGGGTTTAGCTGCAGCCAGAGTTTCTACTTGAGTATACTACACAGGAAACTGCGCCTGGGAATCCATGTCGGCGCGGGGGGTTATGGCCTTATGAAAGACGACAGCTGATGACTTGGCATGTCTATCGGATACCGAAATGTCTTGGGTTTGCTTTATTCGGCACGCAATGCAATGTCTACGGTGTAGCTGCTCCAGCCAAAATGTGCGATACTCCTTCGATTATCTCGCTTTGTTTGGGAACTCGAAATCCGCTACATTAATTCTTGCTGAAACAGCTGTGCTTCAGTGTAAGCGAGTGAAAGGACTAGTACTGGCGAGTATAAACCTACAATGTAGGCAGGTCTGTTTGTGGCAAACAGAGTGGTTTTCCCTGATAGGTTTTGCAACATACGGTAATAGCGCCAGGACATCTTGACTGAGCGGATAATTTGCCGCTGCGAAGGTTGTAGTAGACGCGCTGTTACAAAAACACGAACGAAAACAGCGCGAAGGTGAGGTTCTCGTTTTCATAGTGCATAAAATCTTTCTGAGCTTTTCAAACAACTTTTCATATCAAATGGTTGCATAATAAGATTCTGTAATAAGTTTGTCTTACAATTCTACGCTATTGTTAAGCTGCAGAATATTAGCCATGACAGTTCTTGGACATTTTCAGTAAAAAGAACCTTCTTTAATTGTATTTTTACGTTCAAAACAGCGTGTTTTATTTTATAATTACATAATTACGAACTCTTTGCGTTTTTGTGGCATCGTATTACAATTTACTGCCAATCCAAGCTAATGATGAAAATAAGGCGAGCGCATGGTATAATAGCGGCCCATGACGACACAGACGGCCTTTATCGGAGCTGCGTAGACCCTGGCACCAGATTCCGGTATAGGGTATATAGTAATAAAACTGTGGCTGCAGCTGCAGCCACAGCCTTTTCTTTATCCATGGGAGTGATCGCGTCACCTTTTAACTCACGATGTCACGAGCTACCCCGGCGTTATCTCGCACCGCGACACCAGCGCCGAGAATATCTTGCGTGGTCTCGGCATACCACCCTCCCCTCTCACACATTCACCTAACTTTCCATCTCCGTGGTCCTGATTGCTATATGTCGTCTGTCTTCGGTGCCCTCTTCATTTGTTCGGTTAGTACTAGGCCGAATGTGAGGCCAAACCGAGAGAAGAGGTGACTAAGAGCTGCGCTCTAAAACAACCAAAACCGCAAAAAATTATGACAAATCAGAAGCAGTGACTACAGGCTGAATTCACGCAAAAATACACTGTCGGCGACGGTGTGCTATTTATTCCTTATAATTGTGTAAATGTACATCATTGGAGCAAACCAAAGAGAAACCATAAAACAATAAAACCAGCCAGCGTATTTGGCAACTCAGAAAATCGCGTTATGAACTGACAATAAAGACGACCTGCGTAAGCATGCCTACGCATTGCTCGACGGTCCTATCAATTTCTCTATATTCTCTAGCTAAACGGACGCACTATACAGAATGATCAAAGTTATGTCGACAAGTTTTTAAAAAATTAGGCGCTGAGATGTACGTGAACACTACCTCTACAGAGAGGTTATGCGCCGAGGGGGACACAGAAGGAGGTGGTAATTTTTGATGTAGGTAGCTTAATTAAGAAAAATTGAATATTTAACTTTTTATTGGCTGCCGTAAGCAGTCATGTTTATATTTAAAAGTAAGGCGCCATGGTGTTTCTAAGCAGTTTCATATGGCAGAATTCTTCTAACGCAGAATTTTTCTAACGCTCCGAGATATAGAACTGCGAAGTTTAATTGTTTTTCGCATGATTACGAATGCAAGACAGTGAGGTCGGGCGAAAACTTCATCCCTTTTGTGGCGTGCCTGCTGTGTACTGTGTTTAGATAGGCAACGAGGTTGAGGCATAGGAAAAAGTGTCAACTGGGGCTTTTCAGTCTTGGCTGGCATTATCGCAATCTGCAGTACTCGGAACCCCTATCGAAACACAGAACAAAGGGGAGGAGCTTTGCGCCGGTCTTTACGGTCTAGCATGCGTAATCATGCGATCGGCAATTAAACTTCGCAGTTCGATATCTCGGAGTAGGAAAGCGCTAAAAGAGTTCTGACTAACAAAACTGCGTAGAAACACGATTGCGTCTAACATTTGAATTCAAAAATGGCTGCTTACTGCAGCCACTAAAAAGGTAATTATTCAATTTTAGTTCATTATGCCACCGACATCAATGATTACCACCTAATTATGTGTCCCCCTGGGCGTGTACCATCACTCCAGAGGTGGTCTTCGCGTATTGGTGGTTGGGTAGTTTTTATAGTTAAAAATGTGTAAAACGTTATATAACCAAGGAGAGACCCGAAATGCTCCTACAACCAAAATACAGTCGAACCCACTTATAACGATCTCAGATATAACGATCTATCGTCTATAACGACCGTATTTCGTTGCACTTATAAATTACCTATGTAAACACATTGAAACTGAGTCCAGATATACTGAAGGTTTTTGTAAGCGTCCTACTTTTGCAACGAACAGTTCCGTGAAGTTCACGGAAAAATATGGCGCGTAAGCGTACAAAGTGAAAGAAAAAATCAAAGCACTCTTTAAAGGAACCCGGGAACACTTTTTTTTTCACTTGTTTTCAAATCTTGAAAGCCCACAGAACCTACTCGCCCAACGCATTCAGTACTTAGATTAGCAGGTCGCAAAGTAGCTCAGCCAAAAATTACTGTTCTATGGCCGTCAAATACCTTGAAACTGGCTCAAAAGATTTTCCCTCTTTCGTGGTCTTGACGTTCTTCGACGGCCCGAATTACGTCACTGAGGCCACGTAGCGGCGGTTGGCCGGTTTGTCTTCAGTTGGAGAAATCAACGCTTTTCAACAGCAACTTTAAAAAAAGCCACAAAAACAAAGTAGTAATGGAAGGCGTTTCTGTTGCGACGAGCAAATCAAGCGGTGCTGCTCCACGCTGGCGATAAATGTAGCTTTCGCAGTGCTTCCGCAGGCGAAGGAAAGAGTGAAAGCGTTTACCGGAAGTGTAAAGGGCTCCTTTAAACATAGTTTCTTAGTAAGTCTCTAGAGAGGAAACTGCGCCTTGTAAGCCATGTCGTCGTGGGGGTTCATGGGAAGACCCCCCTTTCTGGCTTGGGCTTGGCATGACAATTGGATTCTTAAACGATTTTTCGGATTTGCTTTCTTCACTATCGATTAACACGTTTACGAGCTAGAAGGAAGCCAAAATCCTCCCTGTTCTGTGGTAGCCGTGTTCGGTGAAACAGCAGGCAGCACATGATCGCACCTGGCGTTGTCATGCCGCAGTCGAAGGACGCATGGCTGAGCGGGTAATATGCCCCCGCGAAATTTGTAGCCGACGAAAAGAAGAAACAAAACGTGCTTCGGCGGAGCCAAGATATGATTACGGGGATACGACGAACACGGGCGCTTATGTGCGTCGTGCACGACTGTTTAACGTCATATTTTTTTTTTTAAATGCGGAGCATTTCTTAGGCTCGCCTGGTCCTCCGTCGTTGATGGCGGCGCTGTCCACACGCTCACTCCGCATGCGCGTCGCGTCGAGGCGCAGGTGCGCGTCTCTCCCCTGTATCCTCCTCGCTCTCAACAACAGGTGCGGTGGTGCGGGAGTAGCGCGTGTACCCCGTGCGCTCCATCGCTCTCAACAACAGCTGCGGCGGTGCGGGGGGAGCGCGTCTGTGCGCGCATGCGTCGTAGCTACCCGTGCGCTGCGTCGCGCTCAACAGTAACGGCGGCAGGGCGTGTACACGTGATAACGGCGTGGTGAGTGCGTGGAAAGTTCGCGCGCTTGTGTACCGAAGTGTGCGCATGCGCGTCTCTCCCCCGTACTCCTCTCCCTCGAACGCGGGCGGTGTGTATATAAGCGGCGGAGCGCGCGTTCGGAATTCAGTCAAGGGTGTCTTTGCTTGACTTGACGCTTTGCTTGACTCGAGTAGATGCGATGGAAGCAACGCCTTCACCAGTTACGCAATCGCACGACCGCTCCTCAAAGACCCCTTGACAGTGCACTTTAGCGGCCACAAAGCAGTCATCCTCTCCGTCCATTACAACGACGGCACCAAGCAATAAAGACAGAATTTAACTTTATACTCCTTGCCTTCGCCTCTCTTCATTCAATATATAGTAATAATAAAGACGAAATAGCAATTAAGCATTCCCAAACCATACCCAATTACGCAACATTCACGCGATACCCCCACCACTCTGCGACGCATTTACTCGAGTTCCCCCCGTGGGAAGATGCGGGCTTGTTTTTTCTTCTTGCTAAACTACAGGATTTTCCGCTCAATATAATCCAAACGCCAGTGAATATATTCCCAGCGCCAGTGAATATAATCCAGACGCCAACCAATATAATCCAGGACCCACGCAGTGCACAACAGATGACAGCGCTTTGTAATTTAGTTGTCAACCAATACCATGCGGTCAGAGTGTATTTTCATCCATATTAGATGAACTAGGTTACGTGACCAGTTTAACCAGACGGCCTAAGAACTGCGCAATAAAACAGTAACGTGACTATCCAGCACTCTCACCTAATTACTATAGTGAATACAGGTATGGTGTCATGGGTATGAATAATCGCATTTAAATTGCTCGCTTACTCTAAATTTTAGGCGAAACTGCCATAATGTCTAACTCTCGAAACCCAATAGGTGCACGAAAGTAGGACAGACAGGTGGCGCTGCTGGCGCCGTTCAAAAGCGCCACCCGCGGAAGAAAATCGCAAAAATGGTCGGGACATGCCCTGGAGTGTAGGTGTGGAGAATACGTGTTTCCGTGTGGTTTAAAGGGGCAACCTCTTGTTACCGTGAGGATATTAGTCCTACGAGGGTCACTTTTTTTGTCAGAATTTATGTCTGGGCGACACCGTTCGGTTAAAATAATTACCTAATTGATTACCTAATTGATTACCTAATAATTACCTAATTGATTATTCGTTAGTAATTGATTTGGATAAAAGTCAAATTGATGTAAGCAGGGCTTGTGAGGTACCGAATTATTGGTCTCGATACGGGGAATCACGTTGGAGAAATAAAAAATTGCTTCCTGCTTATAGTCGTGAGATAGTCACATGAGTCATAGATTGGGTAAATATCAGAATAATGCCACAAGGGCTCTTCAGGTATCAAATTAAACGTCTCGATAAGTGGTATAACGTGGGACAAATAAAAAATAGCCTCCCGGTTGTAGTGATGAGAGAGTCACGTGAGCCTTAGATTGGGTTAAAGTCGAAGTGATGGCACTAGGGCTAGTGAGGTATCAAATCAAAGGTGTCGATGAGAGGAATCCTGTGAAAATTTAAGAATGTCGTCCTAGTTAATGTCATGATAATATTCACGTGAGTCATAAATCGGGTTAAAAGTCAAATATATGTCACTATGGCTTATGAGGTATCAAATTAAAGGTGTCGATGAGGGGAATCACGTAGTACAAATTAAAAATGTCGTCCTGGTTAGTCATGAGAGAGTCACGTGAGTCATATATTACATTAAAACTCAATGTGATGCCGCTAGGGGTTGCGCGGTATCAAATTAAAGGTCTCGATGAGGGACGTCACGTGGGACAAATTAAAAATTGCTTCCTGGTTATAGTCATGAGATAGTCCCGTGAGTCATAGACTGGGGTAAAAGTCAACTTGATTCCGCTAGGGCTTGTGAGGTATGAAATTAAAGGTTTGTTGATGGGAGTCACCTGGGACAAAATTGTTGAAAAATTGTTAATTGGATTTTTAATGATGTCGCGTGACTCCTACGGATGATTAATCAGTCACGTGACTTACCATGATGTTTATTTTTCAAGAGTAAAATCATCACAGCTATAGTGGGAAAACAGCGCTTCGGCCTTTAGTGGCGCCGAAGAAACGAGACGCCAAACCCGGCATCCATCGCAGCAAGCCTCGTCGTGTTCTTTTTTCAAAGACAAAGCAAAGGTATAGCTCGCGCTGCATGCTTGATGTACAGCTTCTCTTCATCGTCGTGTTCCTTGCGCGGCTCATTCCAACGACGTGACGGTTCAGCGCGATATTCAATTACAATTTACAACATCCTCCGCGCCCGACAAAGTTCACTCCCCCAACTCCAGTTAGCAGAGCAGCTGTACTGGTCTAGTCACTTCTCTACGTCCTGGTAAAGCGACCCTACATGCCCTAACATGATTGTCCTTCGATGAGTACACTGTGGTTATCCTACCGAGTTTCCAGAACGTTAAGGGCACCTTGTCTTCCTTGATGACAACTACCTCGCCAACCTTAAACTGGTTATCAGGCTGCACTCCTCTGATATGCGCGCTTCTAAGGGACAAAAGGTATTCTTTATACCAGCGCTTCCAAAAGCCGTTTACTTTTTTCTGCCTGCACTTCCACAGCTTGAGGGTATCAGTGCGATTCGAAGATGGTTCGCCCCTATTGGAGCTAGGCAACGCAGTGAACTTCCTACCAGTTAGGAAATGCGAAGGCGTAAGTACAACTGCCTCAGCAGCGTCAGAGGAGAGGTAGGTTAGTGGCCTAGAATTTATCACATTCATAACTTCTGCGATTAGGCTACCGAGCTGCTAAAAATTGAATCAGCCCTTCCCTAGTGTTTTCCGGGGTCAGCCTTTGACTGATCGAATCATCCTTTCCCAAAAACCTCCCCACCACAGACCGTGTTCGGCAATGAATTTCCAGGTAATATGGTTATTAGAACAGTACTCCTGGACCTGGCAATGGCGCAGAAGTCGGTACGCCGCTTTCAACTCACGACTGATTGATTGTAGGGTTTAACGCGCCGACGCAACGCAGGCGATGAGGCGCGCCGTAGTGGAGGGCTCCGGATTAATTTTGACCACCAAGGGATCTTTAATTCAACTCACGACTGGCTGCCTGAAATACCAGGGCATTATCGGAGTAAAGTACAGCGGGCAAAACGTGTGGCGAAACAAACCGACAAAAAACCATCAGAAATGATCCTCGAGTCATGTCGGAGCATAGCTCTAAGTGAATAGCCCTAACTACGGCACATGTGTATTCCGTAGAAGTGCCGAACGGAACATGGGTCATTCTCATTTCTTGTATTTTTGGCAATGGTTTCTCGCTGATGGTAATTCCTCAAACCACAGAAAACGAAGAGCATCTCGGTCTTCTTCGCGAATGCCATTTTGCAAGAAAGCCTTCTGCACGTCTGCCGTAATTCCGATAACAAAAAGGCGAAACTTGATAAGCCTCTTAAGGAGGTCAGAATTTAGATTCGGTCCTGTTTCTAGCTGCTCGTTCAGAGAGCAGGCTCCTGCTGCATCTGATGACGCGTCAAAAACTACGCGATGTCTTGTCGTCGTCGACGTTTCTCGAATTACTTCGCGGTGCGGCATGTATTAGATACTCTGGACGAGGAACAACATCTGCAACTCTTTCAGCGTGCCTATCCACCTCATACTGCCTGATAGCTTTATCGTAGGCTCTCGTTGATTCGTCACTAGATGAGAGACGTCTGACGAGTCCGCGAAGCCTTGCGAGGGCTACTTTCCTATTGTCAGCCATGTCGACAAGAGGCAGCTTCCAACGCAACGCTACCTTATAGCGCCCGTCTCTGATAGTGGCTGTGCTGTTAAATTTGGCCTCATGTTGGGAAGAGGGCGTATCCCGAATTCCGATGGAATCGAGTTCCCAAAATCGTTGCAAAGGGAAAGTGATCTCGTCGAATTCATGAGAAGTTGTTTCGAAGAACACATACTTGGCTGCTTGCTTTGCTGCATGCGGCGCTCCCACCGGTAGGTAAAGGACCCTGCAGCGTCCAGCCCATTTTTGTGTTGAAGGCGGCTAAGGCAGGTTTTTCTGCGTCCCACTTCACTTCGCTTGTATTCGGCGTCAACGTCCACAGCTGGTCAGAGCCAATGAGAACACCTACGCCTGGCACTCAATCCAGGCTGTGATAAACAATGGCATCTGCTAATTGTTTCCCTTCAGCAACTATGGATTGAAGAAAGCGGCTCTCACTGGAACTTCAGCCATCTCTTCCCATATGAAGGGCACGACGATAGATTCAATGTCGACAGTCAGGCTGGCGTGATGACTGCGGAGCACAAACTTTACTGTTTTACCCACGGTTCGGGCCGCTGGTTCTACCAAAGGCACTGATGGCAAGTTCGGTTTCGGCGACAGCAGGAAGCTTCAGCTTATAAATAACACTCCCTCTCACGAACGTTCTCTGGCTCCCATTATCGAGTACCCCCCGTATGTAACAACAGCGTTCCGGCGTCGTCCTCAATGCTCGAAACGTCTGGAGTAGCACGTCATTTATTAGACGAGGAGCTGAAGAGCTTTGGGTGGCGACCCGCATCGTAGCATTAGACCTTTGAGCACTGTTGGATTACGGTGTCTTCGCATAATGAGTGTTGCACATAGTTGTTTTTTTCTCAATTTAATTTCTTTATTTTCCCAGAGGTTCCTGACAAGCTTCCTTGGCTAAAAGCTGTTTTACACAGCTTGTCGGGGCTCGGGAAGTCATTACAAGACAGCAACGGCGGAGCAGTACGCACAGAAAAAAAAGAAAAAATGATATACGAACGATATAAGAATGAAGACCAGAGAGAAATCCAGGGTGTACAACTTCATAGCTAACGGAATTAACTTCGATACAGGAATAAATACACACCTATTGTACTTTGTATTGTATTGTACTGTATTGTACTTTGTATTGTATTTGTTTTGTAGTTGAGGCGTGTCGCCGTTTGCATGTGTGTCATTGCACTCTTCGTCGGCAATTACGGACTAGATGAACTCTAGCCGTGCACCGGAAGCAACGACCGTCGGACGCCAGTTGGTTGCGCTTCTCTGCCAGGGTCATGTCGCTCGTGCAGTCCTCAGTTTTGTGCTGCGTGGAGGAGCAGAAAAAGCAAGACGAAGGAAGAGAGTTCGTCTTGTTCTGAAGAGACGCATCGGCAGGAGTCGGAGTCTGCTTCTTTGGGGACCGGTTAAAAACTGGAGCATCGCGTTCAGATGACTTCAGCCAATCGTTGAGGAGGGAAGTCTTTTCTCGGCACTCGACTTCGATTCGGAGAAACCTGAGTAGCTTGTCGAGTTCATCAGACGAAACCTGGGTAGTTCCTGTGGCATTCTCCGTGCTTCCTTTTTGTAGTAGTCTGCCACAATGTCGGCTGGGATCATTTTGAGCAGCACCTCGTTCAGCATAGCTGCGTACGAAGCCTCTGTGATTCCCAGGCTATGCTGACCCCTCCGGTTCAGCTCCAGCGTGTCCAAAAGCTTCCGCAAAGCAGGCACGTTGCTGGCTGAGCTAACAGGTTTGAGCATTCGCAAAATCTCCAGGTATTTGTGCTCGACTATTTTGACGTTCCCAAACCGGCGCTTGAGAATTTCGAGCGCATCATTATAGCAGTAGTCGGTGACCTGAATGCCAGCAACGGCTTGCGCAGCAGATCCATCCAGTAGGGAGATCAAGTAATGGAAGCGATCAGCGTTGGACAGCTTCGTGTTCTCGTGAACTGAATGCCCTAAGATGTCCCAAAAGGGCTGCCCTTTGGTCACTGCACCGTCAAATCGAAGAAGCTCCAACTTCGCGTTGGGAGTTGGTGTCCACTAAGTACTGTCTCTGAAGACGCCGTGGCCCCGGCTGAAGGTGGAAGCGAAGACGGAGGTGTTGCAGCGGTCTGCAGTACTTCAATGTGGTGTTCGAGCAACGCCAACGGGCTGTTGGCGGCGTCGTCGTACTGCATGATCACGTCGTAGTCGTCCGCCGCTGGGTCGTCGGTCAGGTTTCTTTCAACTTGATTGTTTAGGTCTCGAAGGTTCAAGTTGCTGGCACGCAGGCGTCCGTGCAGGATTCGAAGTCCCGAAAGGTCGAACTGATTCGACTGCAGGACCTGGTTGACTTCATAGATTATCCTTGAGTTCAAGGCTCGTCGTGAGGCCCGCTTGTGCTTCGCTCGTTCCATGCCGGTCCAGCTCGAAGTGCAGCTCACCCACGTCGGGAATAAAAGGCTCGTGCCGCTGGCTTGATTCCCGGGTCGTAGGCAACAAAAATCGATGTTGGAAAACCACGCTTTGGCCTTTAGTGGCGCCGAAGAAAAGAAACGCAAAACCCGGCTTTCATCGCAGCAAACCTCGTCGGGTTCTTTTTTCCAAGACAAAGCAAAAGTACAGCTCGCGCTGCGTGCTTGACGTACACCTCCTCTTTGTCGACGTCTTCCTTGCGCGGCTCATTCCAACGACGTGGCGGTTCAGCGCTATATTCACAACAGGTATCAAATTACAACAGGTATCAAACGATCGCCATTCATTTGCTTGTTAGCGGTATGTGCAAAAAAGTTGTCTTTGCAAACATTATTTCCAAAGATGTCGCATGATTTCTATGCGTCATGATTAAGTCACGTGACTCACCATGAGGTTATCTACATCACGAGTATTGGCATCATGGGTATGAGAAGAACACTGTTGCATTGCTTGTTTACGTGATGCGCAAAAAACTTCTTCTCGTAGTGCACATGTCTCCTTTCGATGGCGCATGACTCTTATAAATCCTGAATTGGTCACGTGAATTACAATGAGGTTTATTACACGAGGAGTATTGGCATCATGGGTGTCAAATAAACGCTGTTTATTTCCTTGTATTTGAGATGTGTGCGAGAATATTGTCACGGTGAATATGATTCTTTATAATGAAGCATGACTCCAATGGATTATGAATTATTCACGTGATTTACTATGAGGTGTATTAAATCACCAGTACTGGCATAATGGGTGTCAAATAAACGCTGTTGAATTGCTCTCTTTCGTGATTCGAAGAAAAAGCCTGTTATTGCGAACATGTTACCTTTGAACTCGTATCACACCAATTGATCATGAATTATTTATGCGAGTTGTAAGGTTTATTATACTACGAGTAATCACATCATAGGTATGAAATAAATGCAGCTGAATTGCTGCTTACGTGATGTCAATTTTTTTTCTTACGGTGCACGTGATTACGGGTTATATGGCATGGTTCCTAATTATCATAAATATGTACTGTGACATACCACGAGGCTTATGAAGCCACATGTACTGTCACCGTATATATCCAAGAAAACGCCATTCAATCGTTTCTTCTCGTGATTTGTGAATGCACGCTTTTTTTGCTAGATGGCGTGATTGCAGGCACATCACTTTGAAAGCACGAAGAGAGGCCTGGTTTCTCGAATGCTGAAATCACATCAGTGTACTACTCTTTATGACAAACAGTCATGAAGAGTACTACGCCAATGTGTTTATATATATATATATATATATATATATATATATATATATATATATATATGTATATATATATATATTGCCTCGCCATATGACGAAACTGTTATGAGGAGTCGCAAAACCAGGCCCTCCTTTGTGCTTTCAAATTTATGTGCCTGCAATCACGCACTATAGCAAAAAAGAGTGTATTCACACATCACGTGAAGACACAATTCAATGCCGTTTTCTTGGATATATACGGTGACAGTACGCGTGACGTCATAAGCGTCATGGTACTTCACATTACATATTTATGATAATGAGAAACCATGCCATATCATCCGGAATCACGTGCACACCACGAAAAAAATTTTGACATCACGAAAGCGAGCAATTCAACAGCGTTTATTTGACACCCGTTATGCCAGTACTGGTGATGATCGTGACTAATTCATGATATATTGCAGTCACGTGTCATCATAAGAAATTATATTCACTATGTCAAAATTCTCGTACACATCTCGAATACAAGGAAGTAAACAGCGTTTATTTGACACCCATGATGCCGATACACCTCGTGTAATAAACCTCATTGTAAGTCACGTGACCAATTAATCATTTATAGGAGTCACGCGCTATCGAAAGGTGACATGTTCACTATGACAAGAAGTTTTTGCGCATCATGTAAACAAGCAATTCAACCGGGTTCTTTTCATACCCCGTAAAGAAGCAATTCAACAGGATTCTTTTCGTACCCAAGATGCCAATACTCGTGATCCCTATCGGAAAACCCAGCGGCGCTGTAGCTCCGCTTCCAGCGTAACGCCTGATTATGGGACTACCTAACGCTGAAATACGCCGGACGCGGAAACGCTGGAGCGCGCCCGACCCTGGACGCTGGAACACGCCGGATGCGGAAACGCGTGGATCCCGCGCGCGCTGGAACGTAACGCAGGAACACGCCGCCGACCATGCCGTCTCTAGCGTATAGCATGGCCGGTGCTCGCTCTGGGCCTTTTTTCTTTAATAACCCGCATGCCTGTTAGGAAGAAATACAGAATGCCTTCCTTCCGGGGAATTGAAATAGCGCTACAAAATTTAGCCAGACTCATTTCAGCACTTTTCAAGTGATTTCGCCCTGCTGAATGCATTGTTTCATCATCGCGTTCTGTTAGTAGCGCTCAATCTGTTCATAAATGCAATTTATTTTAGCTGATAAAAAAAATATTGAAGGAGCATCGACACTAACCGTTCAAAAATTAGTTCCTTATATTTTGAGGGCCCTTAAAACACAAGTAAACACATATTTATTGAACCTCTTTTATTTTAACAGCAAAAGGTAAGAATTAAAATGGAAAGTCAATCCTTAGCCGGATTTCTTGCAATGGTGAACCTTGATCCGTTGACAATGCATTCGTACAGCAACGCCTGGAAGGGTATCCTGTGACGAAAAGCGCACGTCTCCGTGGTCCAGCACTATCTCGAAGAGTACGTGCGCACGAAACCTGCCCAATTCACGCAGGGGTCTTTTCAATTTCACTCGATCGTCGAAGTACATCGCACGTATTTCAAATCACGCTGCCTCCGAGAGTCGTCGTATCTACTCGCATCAAAGTGCCAATAATCCCAAGCACCACATTTTGTCGTCGCTAGAGGAGTCCTCACTTCGAGAGTCTTGGAATCCGGACCCTTGTTCTTGCTTTTACCGCAGCTTTCGTAGCTTCACATGTTGCTGCTGACACTTGCCGGGGACATAAGATGCACGTTTTTGCAAAAAAGTTACGCGTAACTTCAACTATACTCGGTTACAACTCAAGAACGGCACCAGCTGATGTAGTGTATCACTCCGCCAAAGCGCCGGACTTGTTACGTCAGTGCGCGCGCGTTTGAAAGGGGTTTGCCATGAATTCGTGATATTGTCTGCCTTGTCTCACGCAGTTTGTTTGTCGCCACTGGAGTCGTTTATAAGCATATTAAGGCCACAAAAATCACGGGAACGGCTCACACCACGTCCAACGTATTCCCAGTAACGCCCTAATTCCGCTGCGCCGAGAAACATCCGGCTACGGTGATAAGGCACAGCGGCAACTTCTGGTGCCGTTCTTAAGTTGTCACTGAGTAGAGACACAGCGCATGTGAAATGTGGACGGGCCACTCAGCCACGCAGCCACCTACGCACTTTGACCGAAAGGCGAAAAGCAGGGAGGAACAAAGTGCTCCCCGGCTGATCCCGAGAACTTGTTCCGCGCCGCGACCCTTCCTCACCCCTTTCGATTCTTCGTATTGTAAGCTCCCTGGCCCCGCGAGTGCTGTCGTGCGACAGGCCTTCGGCAGTGACGGGGTGCATCTCCGGACTATCTTCCGAACGGCCGGGCTAGAACGAAGGCGGGCGTTTTCTTTCTTTCTACGTTCATTCTTTTAAGTGCGAATGCACTTTATAAGCGACACCAAACCTTCCACCGCCGGCGGCGGCGGCGGCGGCGTCGGCGGCGGCGTCCGCAGTCCTCCTCTCTATATATAAATAAAAACAGCATCCGGCGCCAGGTTTCGATCCGAGGACTTTGCGGCCGCAGCGCGACGCTCTACCGACTAAGCCACGGACGCGACGCTAATATCAGTGTTAGTAACGCGCCTTATATCTTTAACGCATTCAAACTACGTCGTCAGCGGCGTGCGTTGGCGACTCAGCGGCGTTATAGCGGCTTGATAACTGCGTGGTGTAGACGTGATACTACAAACCCGATGGAACAGATGGAAGAGAAGGCGGCGAGGCGGTGGGCTGCGGGGGCCGAGCGCAAGCGCCGCAAGCGGGCCGACAATCGTGCATTCGCACTTTCACATTCTCCCCCTCGGGGACATGCGGGGAAATTTTTTTTAACACCTCTTGGTAATGTAACGGGTTTACTAGCGCCATTACGTTTTCTTTCAACACTGTAGCGGCAACTCGTTAGCTGGATTTAAAATTATATTTTCACTATTTAAGCTTGATTGGACACATAGTTCCCGTTAAAATAAACAGGTTGCTCGCTAAAAAAATAATAAAACAGCACACAGATTGCGACAATGGGGCTCCAAAAGACCCAAAAATACATTGCAGAATGTGAACTGCAATAATTACACCATGTCCTCAAAAACCAAGTCTTGCTTGTCCTTTATTTTACGTTTTGCCAATAAGCTACCCTTATTGCCTGATTCTTTCATCAAAGGTTGTCCACGGTACAGTATATGCAATTGTAATTCACTCAAACAACCCCAGGAATAATGTGAAGAGCTTTAATTATCCATTAGTTTAGTTAGCCGGCTACGCCATAACTTCCAACATTACCGTGATTTGCGATAAGTTGCGTTGTTAAATGCAAATTCGTAGCGAAGGTTTTTTCAAACATTACCGGAATGCTAATGGCAGCAATACAACAAACTTTAATTACGACAGACGCTTGCAATGCAATTGAACAACATGATCGTCGCTCGCACGGCGCACTGTTTCAGCGAAGCGCACGCTAAAAAAGTGGGACTTTGCGGCCCCGCAAGGGCCCCAAACACCAAGTTTCGGAGCATCTGCGTCGATCGATTGATTGATTGATTGTAGGGTTTAACGCGCCGACGCAACGCAGGCGATGAGGCGCGCCGTAGTGGAGGGCTCCGGATTAATTTTGACCACCTGGGGATCTTTAACGTGCGCCGAAATCTCGTACACACGGGCGTTTTTGCTTTTCGCCTCCATCAGAAAGCGGCCGCCGCGGCCGGGAATCGAACCCGCGACCTTGTGCTCAGCAGCGAAACGCCTTAGCCACTGAGCCACCGCGGCGGGTCTGCGTCGATCGCTGCGCTGGATTACAACGAGTCCGCCACGTAACCGGCGCGCGGCATTGCTGTGTCCAGCCAAGCAGCGGCGCCGGGAGAACGTACTGTACCGTTCGCCCTGAATGAATCCCAGTCAGTCTCCAGAGGCAACATTCCCGTGTTATTCGATGCTTTCCAGCAACCTCCAAGCGTTGATGTCGCCCAGCGCGGCGTTTTGCAGTGCTTTCTCTTCTTTCCGGAGTATTCCATCGCTCCCCTAACGCTGGAAAATGCGGTCCCGGCGTTGCTGTCGTCTGGCTCGGCGTTTTCCAGTGTATTCCGTTCTTTCCGGCGTATTCCATCGTCCTCCTAATGCTGGAAAACGCATTGTTTTCTGACAGGGATGTGATTAAATTCATGGTGAGTCACGTGACTAAATCATGACGCATGGAAATCATGCGACATCTTTGAGAACAATGTTTGCAAAGACAAATTTTTTGCACATACCACAAACAAGCAAATGAATTGCGATCATTTGATACCAATGATGCTTTTACGCGTGGAAAATAAACGTCATGGTAAGTCACGTGACTGATTAATCAACCGTAGGAGTCAAGCGACATCATTAAAAATCAAATTAACAATTTTTCGACACACCATCAGCCTCTTTATCGCATATGTAACTTTCTTTTTACATTCGGGCGGGCAATAACAAGCTCTAAAGCACCACTTTGACTTTTAACCCAATTTATAACTCACGAGACTATCTGATGCCTATAAACAGGAAGCAAGATTTAGTTTGTCCCACGTAATTTTCTCATCGAGACATTTAATTTGATACCTCACAAGCCTTACCGGCATCATTTTAACATTTCACCCAATTTATGACTCGCATAACTATCTCACGACCACAACCAGGAAGCAATTTTTAATGTGTTCTAAGTCTTTCCCCTCATCCCCACCTTCAATTTGATACCTAAAATACCCTAGTGGCATAACTTTGACTTTTAAACCAATTTGTTACTCACATGACCATTTCATGAATATAACAAGGAAGAAATTTTTAAATTGTCCTACGTGATTACCCTCATCGAGACCTTTAATTTGATACGACACAAGCTCTAGTGGCATCACATTGGCTTTTGCTTAATCTATGACTCACGTGACTATCTGATGGCTATAACGAGGAGGCAATTTTTAATTTCTCCCGCGCGATTCCCCTCATCGAGACCTTTATTTGGTACCTCACAAGCCCTAGTGGCATCATATTGACTTTTAACGTAATTTATGACTCACGCGACTAAATCATTACTATAACCAGGAAGCAAAATTTATTTTGTTGCAGATGACTATCCCTCATCGAGACATTTATTTGATACTCCAAAAGCCCTAGTGGCCTCAGATTGACTTTTAATGTAATCTAGTACTCACGCGACCATCTTATGACTATAACCAGGAAGAAATTTTTTAATTGTCCCACGCGATTCTCCTCATCGAGACCTTCAATTTGATACCTCACAAACCTCAGCGGCATCAAGTTGACTTTCAACCCAATCTATGACTCACATGAGTATCTCATGGCAATAACCAGGAAGCAATTTTTAATTTGTCCCACGTGACTCCCCTCATCGGAGACTTTTAATTTGATACCACACATGCCCTAGAGGCTTCACATTGACGTACATATCAACCTATGACTCACGTGACTATCTCATGACTATAACCAGGACGTGATTGCTAATTTGTACTACGTAATTCTCCTCATCGGGACCTTTAATTTGATTCCTCACAAGCCCTAGTGGCGTCACTTTTACTTTTAACCCATGTTGTGAATCACGTGACTATTAGCATGACTATAACTAGGAAGAAAGTTTTAAATTGTCCCACGTGATTCCCCTCATCGAGACCTTTAATTTCGTACCTCGCAAGCCCTGTTGACGTCACTTTCACTTTTAACCCAATTTGTGATCACGTGACTATCTCATGAATTAAACCAGGAAGCAATTTTTAATTTGCACTTCGAGATTCCGCTCATCGAGCCCTTTAATTTCATGCCTCATAAGACTTAGTGACATATCTTGGACTTTTAACGCAATCTATGACTCACGTGACTATTATCATGACTTTAACCAGGAAGGAATTCTTAATTTTCTCACGGGATTCCTCTCATCGAGACCTTTGATGTGATACCTCACAAGCCCTAGTGCCATGACTTCGACTTTTAACCTAATCCAGGGCTCACGTGACTCTCATGACTACAACCGGGAAGCTATTTTTTATTTGTCCCACGTTATATCACATATCGAGACGTTTAGTTTGATACCTCACAAGCCTTTGTGGCATTACTGTGACATTTAACCCAGTCTATGACCCACGTGACTGTCTCATGAGTGTAAGCAGGAAGCAATTTTTTATTTCTCCATTGTGATTCCCCTTATCGAGACCATTAGTTTGGTACTCACAAGCCCTGGTTACATCAATTTGACTTTTATTCAAATCTATACCTAACAAATAATCTATTAAGTACCTATATTAGGTAATTAATTAAACCGAACGCGTGTCACCTGGACCTAATTTCTCACAAAAAAAGGGCTTTTCGTGTGACAAACATCATCACGGTAACGAAAGGTTGCACGTTTAAAACACGGAAACACGTGTTCTCCACTCCTACACGCCAGGACATGTCCCGACCATTTTAGCGATTTTCTTCCACGTGTGGCACTGTTGAATGGCTCCAGCAGCGCCACCTGTCTGTCCCATGTTCGTGCCCGTATTGGGTTTCTAGAGCGAGGCATTGTGGCAGTTTCCCCTAAAATTTCGAGTTTGCAAACAATTTAAATGCGATAATTGATACCCATGACACCATCCCCGTATTCACTATAGTAATTCGGCGAGAGTGCTGGATAGTCACGTGACTGTTCTATTGCGCAGTTTTTAGGTCGTCTGGTTAAACTGGTCACGCAACCTAGTTCTTCTAACTGAGATGAAAATACACTGCGCCGGGATGGTATTGGTTGCCAACTAAATTACAAAGCGCTGTCATGTGTTGTGTACTGCGTAGGTCCTGGATTATATTGGTTGGCGCCTGGATTATACTCACTGGCACTGGGAATATATTCACTGGCGTTTGGATTATATTGAGCGGGAAATCCTGTAGTAGCCGGTCGGTGCACCGGTTCACCACGAAGGCAACGTTTTAATAGGCACGCTCAAAAAAAACTTTCCAAACTCTTCAAGCAAGTTATTATTTGGAATAATTGCAAAATTAATAAAATCAGAGTCCCTAATGAGATTCCCCCCCCCCCCCCCCCCCCCAATATGAACCTTATTCATGATTATAACCTTTGCCTGAGGAATAGCAGGCACAACCGTTTTGGCAAAATTACGCTTTACTTCTTTTTTCTTTAGTTTTAAAACTGCCTTTTTTTATTTTCCACTTACATAAATGCACATTATTGTTCGCATTTCTGTGGCACTTTGTTTAAATTTGCGGTCACTAACACGTTTCAATCCAAGCCAACGATAATACTAAGGCGAGCGCGATGTATAATGGCGGCCCATGACGACACAGACGGCCTTGATGTGAGCCGCATAGACGCTAGCGCCAGATTCCTTTCTAGTGTATATTGTAAGAAACTCTATGCCTTTAAAGAATGAGAAAGGCGGCGTGCTGGAGCGTTCACCGCTTGAGTTTATTCGCAACGAACATATCCTATATCGGCCAGCACCGCCCGCAGATTTTGAGCGCCGCGACCGAGACTACTCACTTCGGAGTTATTTCTGCAGAAGTAGAATGGCAGTGCGGAAGAAAAAGAATATTGGACCGCGAAGCCTGGGTCTCAGCTGGCGGCCAACCAACAAAGCCTGGAGGTAAACCAGAGAAAGCAGGGCGTTTGGTCCCAACTTTAAATTCAGATTTTGAGGCACATTCCACCTTATGTGTTCAATGAAAAGACAATAAACCTATTTTTCCTGCTGTCATTGCTTATTGTTTAGATGTCGTTTAATGTGTTTTTATTTGGTGGCTCTGACTTTATTGCGGTGATTGCACCGCGCTAAAGAAAATTATGAACAATTTGGAATATTAATCGCATGAAAGATGCTATAAATGAACATTATGCTCCACTGCGTATCAAACTCCGCTCCACGTTGCTATCGCCAATGTTTAGGTGCGGATGTTTTATTCGGAACGCTCATAAGGACTCGGAAACGAGTATTCACTTATCACAAAAAGAAAAAAATGGTGTCGGCATTAGTGACCTTAGATGCAGCTAAAGCCTATCAGAGTGTCGTGCCCAGTATCATCCCAAACAAACTATCCCGCATAAACCTTCCTGTATACCGTTCTGGTTGGATTAGGGAGTTTTTGGCATACCGGGAATTCTTTTTTACAGATGGAAGGCTGTTTTCAAGATGGTTGCTACAAACAACAGGTGTGCTTCAAGGATCCGTTTTATCTCATTTACGTTTACACATCCTCATGCGTGACATTCCTCTACTCTCAGATTTAACAGCCAACGTTTATGCGAATGGTATATCGTTCTTCGCGGTCGCACTCGACATTCATTCGTGATATGAACGTTTGCAGGCCTATTCATATCTGTTGGAGGCATGGCTTAACAGCATTTAATTAACGCTAAATGTGTGGAAGAGTGCGATATTGGTCTTTCCGGTTGCAAGAAGAGTTTGCATTTCTATCGCTTACTAAAATCAAGTCATTCCACAGCTGGATCAGCTGAAGTACTTTGGTATTACATCCCCTTCTGCTCTTGATTGGCATACACATGTATAACGCATCAGTAAGTAAAGCGGAGAGAGGGTTTGGTCGCATTAAAAGCCTATGTGGGAAACGAGCAGGAATGCACCTGGACACAATTTTCTGTTGTACTTATCCTGCGTATGCACTTTGGCTGCGTCTGGTTCTGCAAATGCCCTATTTAAAAACTGCGACCATTTTACCCGTTCTAGAGGCGCATCGTTCGATTTTGCCTTGGCCTTCCCCGGTGCATTGCTAACCGGGGTGTGTACTTAGAGGCACACATTCCCGAATTCAGGTTCCGATTTCTCTTGCTGACGGTTCAAACGTACCTCGGTATGTACGAAACCGCCTCTGGAGCGGCCAAGCCCGTATTTATTTGTGATTGGAGTTTATTTGTTACATCTCCGTTGCCGAAACGTATTTTCCCCCCTGTGCAATACGTTCAAACATGCCTTTATTGTATTTCTGTTAGGTTATATGGAGTTATTCCAGTATCCACTATTCAGCGAGAAAATGTGTTTTTCTTGCAAAACCCCTTCCCTTAAGCTTCAAAATGTCTCCCACGCTCTCTATTAACCACTATTTTAAATTAGCATTTATCTAAGCATCCTGCTACGGTGATTTATACTTATGCATCTCAAAATGGCGAGAAAGCTGGAATTGGCATTTTTTCACAATCTCTAGACTGGAGGTATTTGCTACAAATCCCGTATTACACACCCATTATGATAGCAGAATTCTTAGCAATAAATCTCGCTGTATGTAAAGTACCGCCGTATTAGAAGTCATTCTATTATATGATTCGATCACAGGTGGCACAGAAAGTGTATCCCATGACCGGCCCGTCTATGGCCGCTTTCCGGCATATCCGGCCAGCATCCAGGTTCTGGCAGCCACTGATCATACGATCAGCAGCCAACATTCGGCAACCAGCGCTAAGGAATTTCTCCGTCCGCCCGTGTTCAGACGCATAACGCCAGCTACCCAGCTGTCAGATATTCAATTCACTTTCAGCTGCCGATGTTGAGAAAGAGAGCGGCCGAAGTACGTCTTAAGGGCATCCGTTTTTTCTTCGGGAGGCGGTGTTCAGTCGAAGCACGGCAAGCGACCGGTCATAGAATATCCGGATTCTTGTGACAATTGGTGTTCAAAAGGAGACCGGCTGGAGCGCGGCAGCCTCGCATTCACTGTTCCAACGGTGAACCGCGCGTCCGGTGGCAGAATAATCGTTTTCTTCGGGAAACCGGTGTTATACAGGAGACTGATCTACGCACGGCCCCAGAATGTACATTTTTCATTCGATTAGCGGTCCTCGGCCGAATTACGGCAACCGAACGGCTGCACAATTTTTGGTAACTCCTGTTCAAGGCGCACAGGCGAACAGCGGCACGAGTCTGGGCGCCGAGAATTCATGCAAAGACGTCTTTGGAAGGAGACCCGCCTGCGTCGGACCAGTTTTTCCCTCGGTGAAGACAGCCGTTAGGGTGCCGAATGACGCAGACCCGTTTTTCATCCGCTCGGTGTTTCTACGTTTTAAATGGACGAACTTTGTTTGTCAAACAGTAATGAATGTTATAGGTGAACGGGCAAGGTGCAATGACTCACTGGACATTACCAGGGAGCCTGTTAGGCAATCGAAATGCCATTTATAGCCACAAGAAGACTGTGCCACACGAACGGGTGAGCTAAACCTCGCCAGTCATAGCCGCTACCACGCCTCGCCCGCCGGGTTCATCGAAGTATCAGCACGACGCTATTCGCCCCCTCAAAAAATGAAGACAATCGGAGACATCGACTCGGCAGAGATGTTCGACCCGAGGTGTCTGTGGTTCAAGAAAATAAGTGGCCTTACAGGGCGTCGAGCAAGCGGCCGCCACGCAGGAACTCAACCGGCGCCATGTCAAGGACTCCCCACCAAAGCTTTTAAAGGCAAGGGCGGGCAAAAGCGCATGTTGGCGGCTATTCTTCCCACTATAATACTGCGAAAAACAATGTTGCACTATTTTGTTGGTAATAAACGTAGAAGAGGGTAAGCTCGTGCATTGGTAGGCTTAACGTCGTGCCCATCTTCATGGGATTTTATGACGGTTGATTTAGAAACACGTGTTATTTTAAATTTGCCATAACAACAGAGCCTTGTGAATGACGAAGCCTGATGTTAATTTAGTTGCGGTGTTTGAAAGTGAGCTTAGGTACAGCTCGGAAATGACTCATTTGTTTAAACATAATCGGCAGCATCCCAGCAAACACGGATTTCGTCGGGTTTTTCTTGCTTCAAAGAGCTTCTTGAGTTCACGCAAGATTCGACTCTAGGAATATATAAGCTTAAAGTAGTTGACTGTATTTTCTTGTACAGCAAAAAAACATGTGGAGGTGCTCCATGTCAGCTTTTTGTTAGTACATTGCGGGCTATAAACTGAATGAATCGGTTATTGCATGAATAGCCGAGTATATCTCTCTAAGGCACCAGTCGGTCGCTAGGATTTTATAGCTAGGAGTTTATTCTAGGAGTTTATTCAACGAGAGTTTATTTAACTAGGAGTTTATTCAACGAGAGGTTAGAGGTTAAATAGGTACGTTCAAAACACAAAAGCTACGGCTGCACGTGTTTTTGGATTTCTTAGATAAAATTTCAGCGACCTGCACCTAGCTTAAAAGAACAACCGTATCTTTCTCATGTGCGCTAAATGTTGGAGTACGCATCTGATTGCTTCGTTCTCTACACCAAAGAGATGGTTGATGCGCCCGAAAACATTGATTATAAAACGGTGTGGTTTGTTTTAGGTAATTGGGGCCATCAACTTAGCCTAATTGAAAGCAAACGTAAACTTGAATGGTAAGACGAGAAAGATCAGAAACAAAACCTCAGGCTGAAATTTTTTCGTAATATGTATCATTCAAAAACTGGAATAGAAGGAGAGAAGTATATCCAAGCGCCATTCGACATATCCCAAAGTGGGACCGCTATCTTAAACAAATTATTAACTTTCCTTTAAAGGTCACGCCTTGCGCGATTCATTTTATCTTAGATCAATACGAGAGTGTAATTATCTTGCACGTATGAATACACCAACTGTTTATAATGACGATTTTCACCGCGTTTTGTGTAAATATTTTGTTATTTGGTCTCTTATTTGATGCTTAGTGTTAGGTATCTCCCTGCTGTAATGCATGCAAATGTAAGCGGTTATCAAATAAGTAAATAAATAAATAAATAAATAAATAAATAAATAACTAAATAAATAAATAAATAAATAAATGAATAAATAAATAAATAAATAAATAAATAAATAAATAAATAAATAAATAAATAAATAAACCTGCGGAGCTGCAAGTTCGCCTCCGACAGGTTGAGAACCTTACGCATTCAAACTTGAACAATGAAATTTTTATTGTTTGTTTCGATGCAGTATGCAAGGTTTGCTGTATTAATGCTACCATTACTATGGTATTGCTTATAAACAAATTATGAAACTCTAGTCTAACGCCTTTCCTTGCGTGAACACAGAGGGATACAACTGCAGCCACATGAAGCAAGGCGTCAGGCGCAATGTGTCTAGAATGTTTTTACCTTAGTACCACATTCGAGGAAAATTTTAGTTCTTTTTGGCTTGAGGTTGTGTGCGCGTAATTCATGAAAACAACAAAAAAAAATGGATTGAAAATAAAAGCACTTGTTCGATCTCTCCTAGGATCAGCCCTGTGGAAGATTATCAGAAAACTTGACCGAGTAGAAAATTGCTTTGCAAGAAAAAGGGAAAGTACTGCACACAATTTTTTTGTGAAGAAAATATAGGGAATGCTTCGAAGTTTTTGTGGAGCACCAAAACGCTTGGTAATGGCATTCGCGACGTTTTTATATACAATAAAATGGTCCAAGCACCTGTTGTAAAAACAGTTGATTTATTCAGAGCATAAAAGTGCTCACGAAGATTGTCCTAAATGAAATATGCTAAAAGCGGCACTTTCCTCTTTGTGAAATTCAACAGTCTCCCGCAATAGCCCCCCCCCCCCTTCCCCGCCTTCCCCATTTATTGCAGGTAAGCTGCCCAACAGAAGTTATCAGGACATGGACAATACATCTATTCCAGCTCTACAATGAACGGAATATTTTTTGTATTCGACTATAAAAGAGGCAAAGCAATTAAAGGAACGACGATTTGTGAGCACTGTTTAATAAATGGATTTTGCTGTCAACTGACGCTGATAATAAGTAATGTTGCGC
Source organism: Haemaphysalis longicornis (assembly GCF_048455015.1). NCBI lineage: Eukaryota > Metazoa > Arthropoda > Arachnida > Ixodida > Ixodidae > Haemaphysalis > Haemaphysalis longicornis. The sequence continues at coordinate 161,035,749 of NW_027526335.1, forward strand.
TGAAGGCTGGAGGGATGGTGGTTGCACGCGAGCTGACTTTGATGTGACTGCATTGGACCCGAATGCTGGGTTTGTGCTGCTGCACAGCGCGAATGAGTCATCTGCTTGCGCGACATGCAGTGACCGGCCTCAGTACAGTTAACGTACTGTGGCTGAACTCCAATGCCCGTAGCACGGCCGTATTTCCGGTAGCTTTAGCCCGCCTGGAGTCCGACGACCGCATCTCGGCTGTCCTCCGGCGGCCGTACTTCGGCCGTACACGGGTGGCTTTGGAATTGCCTGAGCCCTATGGCTGGAATCTGGCCCTATGAACGTAAGTCGGCCGACTGGCCGACGGGCACTGGCCGTTGGACCGGCATGTGAATACGGCCATATACGGCGAAAAGGCCCACATCTGGACACGGGCCGAACATGGCTGCCGGAAAAACGCCGGACAGAAAATCACCGCCCAAAATACATCGGCTTATATTAGGCCGAACAGTCCTGTGCTGCCTGGGATGTCAGTTATATTGGCATTAACTCCCTCTTCCGACTCTCCCTTGTTCCGCACACTATTGTTTTTTGTTCCAAGGAACGTGAAGGAGATACGTTTGGCTTGTGTCGTTGCTCATGCGGACATCAGGGGAAACGTGCTAGTGCATCGTTCAGCTAATATCGCTGTCACAGCTCCCGTTGAATTCGGCCTACCTAATCTAGCTCTTTTTGCATCTTCAAGATTAACACGATATTGGCATTTAAATTCTACACGTTCGCATTCAGTGCTATCATTTGAAGAGTATCAACATTTAAAGTTCAGGTGGAATGTTCATTTTTGTGGTTCTCGGCAATGTGAAGTAACCTTCACCGAGCTCCGCTGAAGGATTCCAAGGCTAAATTTGTAGCTCTTAAGAAAAGGGCTTTCACCTTCGGGAGAATTGTAGGGTGCCAGGTACCTGAAACAATCGAACATTTTTTTTCTCCTGTCCTCTCTTCTCGGCAGCTAGACAACTGCTTTTCAAAGACCCAGTAGCGCGTTTGGAGTTGACTTTATCGGTTCCCCCTACACTATCTATTGGCGCAAGTTATTTGGGGTAGGCCTAAAGAAATATATATAATTGTATTCAAGATTTTTTTTCTGTTTTAGATAGCTTGATGTGTGTTGCAGGTCGTACGTGCGAGGGCGGCCGCGCACGTTCAGTCACAGGTAATAAAAAAAGAACTTAACTAACCTCTGCGACAAGGCTACCATAGATAAAAGCTATACTCGCGTTATCGCTTAGCTGTAGGGATAGTTTGTCAAGTTAAATCAGCTCGTTAGGCCAACTTCTGGCCAAGTTACAGACAATAGCCGAATCATTTTAACCACATTCTCCGTAGCCATAATAGGGATAGCCGCCAGTGCAAATTACCGAATAAGCAAGAAATACACCCGGTATATTTCTAAAAAATAAAAATGAATAAAAAAGAGTGCATTAGCTCGGACAGGCGCTGAGAAACTAAGGCCAAATAATAACAGCGCAAGCCTAAGCGCGATGTAAACGAACTGCAATAAGCCTAATCGGCCCACTGGGCGGGGTTAATTTTGAAATACAAATCCGAACTATTAACTAGAAGGGGTTAAGGATTGTTCGAAAAGCTAAAAAAGACCTTCCGCAGGAGCGAACACTAAGTTACGAAGTTGGTAAGCTAAAAATACATCCAGCGCTATGTCGAAACTGAGCTAAGAGCACGGTCGGGTTTCGGGGTGACCCAAGTAACGTCTCTAAAATTTGAATACCTGTACAACCCCTAGGTGCACAAATAAATACAACCACTTGCTCTGACCGCCCAAGCAAGAGGTACTGAGATATTTATTCGCAGTTTCTGAAGAAAGTTACGGAAATAGAGTTTTTAAAGCAAAGCTTTCTACCTCTATCCGCGAATGGCTCTTTCGCGGCGTGTAGGACAACTAGTTCCCAACGGGGCGAAGGCGGTGGCGGGGGTGGGAGGGGCGACGGAGGGTTTCACTTGCTGAGCACAGCGTAGATGGCGCGTTGAATTGACCCATCGTTCACCGCAGGGAGGTGCCTGCTCACCGGCGGGTGCGTCACAGGTATGGCTTTGTCGTCTGCTTTAGCGACGGTCCTTTTTGGCCCGTGTTGGCGCAGCTTTGCGTCAATTGCGCGCTTCCATCGCACGGCGTGATTAACGCCTTCGACAGCACCTGATGGGTAACCAGCACCTGGCGGAATGCTGTGGTCGTACAGCAAAAAATACGTCAAGGACTGGCTTACAGGGCGGGAAAACAAATTGTAAAAACCTCTTGCAGACATCTCGCCGCTTGAAAAACGCCGCCCTTTGTGCACTGCTTGCCACGAATGGTACTTCGTTTTCTAAATTGGTTAATACCAATTCGGTTGTGTTTTAAGAGATCTTACAAAAAGCGAAAGGAGCATCTGGTTCTGATAAATAGCGATTATAAACGTTCCCTCTGGTTTTCGCAGTTCTCATGCAAACCTACTAAAGTAACTGCATAGTCTAAATCGGTATAACTGGGGATCACTAAGCTCACACGCAGGAATCTTTCGGTGTCTGCGCTTAGGTCGCGAGGTGGTGTAGACCAGAGCTAGAACATCAGGATGGCTAGATTCTGCTGTCTCGCTCTTCGAAAGACTCTCGACTCTGTTTTGTTTTAGCCGGTGCACGGTAGGGTACAGCGGCGGCGTCCGACGCTCTATCCGGGCCGTGGCCGGCGCTGCTGCGTTCGGAACGCCGTCCCCCCGTATTCCAAGTAACGGCTGGCAGAATCTCTGGTTTAACTCTTTGTAAGGCCATGCGTGCGAAATCAAGTGACGTCGCATGGGCAGTTGTTTTGGTTGTCGTTTAAAGCTTTGCTTGCCAACTACCTTCATATCGTGGGTGGGAGCCAATTTGTACGGTGAAGACTTAAAAAGTGCTCGTGAACCAAGGTACTAGGAGCTTTGTTTTGGTTCATACATCAAAAAACATGTCGCATACTACGGACGATAGCTTCGAATAGGCGAGAACATCAGCTAAAGAGGTTTTGTAGGTGTCTTTGAAAAAAATGTGGAACTTGGATGCTAAAGTGTTTACTGTATTATATGGCTGGGGAAGTGACCGCCATTTCACGAACAAAGATACAGTGAATGTGTCATGAATTAGGATGTTTCATGGCTGCTCTATAAATGATATTGTTTGTACAGGATGTAACGAGGATGTGTAGGCAGGCTGACTTTCCTATGACCACATATCACATCTCACATACAAGCTTTTTATCGGTCTTGAAGGAAAAGCACCCATCGCCTTACACATGCCTAATTGATAAACAAGATTGAGTAATGTCAGAGTAGCTTTTCATGTATAATAAAACACTGGGCTACCGTAATCAAGCCTCCATCTGACTAGGCTGTTAAAATTTTCAAAAAGCGTGCTCTGTTCCCTCCCATATGACTGACGTGATAGATTATTTGAAATAGCTAGTTCTGTCATGCATGTCTTTTGTAGCTTTTATATGAGGGAACAAAAGGTTAATTTTTCATCCACGAGCACTCCCAAAAATTTGTGCTCTTTTTTAACTCGGATGGGCTTCTCTTCAATAGTCACACGTGTATGCCCGCATGCCAAGTAGCTTAGTAAGAAGCACGCAGCTGCTTTTGGCACAGGTAAAGTTAAAACCTTTCGCATTTGCCCACCCCGAGAGGCTGTTCACTTCAAATTAAAGTTGTCTCTCAGAATTGACCGTATTGCAAGACTTATTCTGAACATCACTATTCTGAACATCATGCACATGTACAGAGTAAAGATAAAAGAGAGACTGGGGTAAAATGTTCTTTAAAGATTTCATTTTGACCATGAAAAGTGAACAACTCAACACGACTCCTTGAGGTACGTCATTTTCTTGATGAACGCGCATGATAAGACTTGCCCAATTCTCACTGGGAATGTGTTGTGGATCAGATAGTCTTCTATGACATTTCGCATATTGCCATAGACACGAATGAACAAAGGCCGAGTAGAATGCCCTAACGCCGCGTAGTATCCTCTAGCTTTTGAAGGTAAAAGAATAGTCAGACTGTAATAGAACCGCGAATCCCCGAATAAGAAGGCTTGCAATTGGAGGACAATAATGCCCCGGTGCGGAAGCCCGTGAGCGGATGGAACGCGACGGGGACCACCATCGGTCGGCGGAAGATTGATGTGGGCTTGGACAGCACCGAACGTTAGCTACACACACCGACTGCGCACGCGCTACCGCGTGCGCAATCGTACTCTCTCGTACCCGCCACCGCACCGGACACCCGTGCCTTGCGCCGATGCGTCTGGTCATCAACCCTCAGGCTGGGCCGCCAACGGTTCGAGAGGACCACCCGTCAGTGCCGCCGCCCCTGCCTGCTTCTCTTGGGCCTCCGGGCGAGGGGTCCGTGCTACCGCTCCGGGCCGCCTCGTGTTCCTGCTGGGCTGCGCCCCCGGTTAGGGCCACGTGTGGTTAGGGTGACGTGGGGCCAGCCAAACCGGACCAGCATGTCTGTGACCTCCGCCTAATGTGACTGCGACAAGCCATGTGAGCCCAGTCCAGATTGCACACGTATGTGGTACGTTCGCTACCCTTGCTGAACTGGCATTTCCGTGGGACTGTTAGAAGGTGCAGGATGAAATCCCGCTTCTTGTTTTTCTCCTTTTTTATTCGCGTTTGCCGCGTGTGTCAACGTTTCGGTTTCTACCCGTTTGGACCCATTTGAGCCGTTTTCGCCGCTTAATACAATGCTCCTACGTTTCCCCTTTGTGTTGTGGCCTCTGTCGTCATTGATTGTACGTGCACGTCTCCTGGTTCACACCACGGAACCCTGAGATCATCACTGTTGGCGTCCGTGACAAGACCTATTCAATAACATCTCGAAGAGGTCACGAGGCTTATCCAGGGGGCGTGGGGACAGACAACCGGAATGGAGGTGGAAAAGCTAGTGGCCAGCGGAAAGGAGCTAGGACTCCGCGATGTCGAACTGCGGGAATGGGTTAAATCGGGGGAGGATCGGTTGTGCGATGAAAGGGCGGCAGGACGGGAAGCTTTAAAGGCCGCAGCAGAGCTGGAACGCGCAAAGCAGGAGAGCCTGAGGCTCAGCTTAAGGCTAATGAAAGGGGCGCAAAACAGCCCACAAGCTGAGGGCTCCGTGTCAGCCCAACCTAACCCCGTGCCGGTCATGTCACCGAGCCCGCATAACATTATCCCCCCCATTTGATGCCCGCAGAGACAATCTGGACGCATACCTCCTAAGGTTCGAGAGGGTCGCTTCAGCTCAAAAATATCCGGAAGATAAATCGGCCCTCGGACTGAGAACATGCCTCACCGCAGACGCGCTCTCCGTCAGTTGACACCACAAGATTCTCTGGATTACCAAAAATGCAAGCTGGCGCTCCTTCATCGTTTCCGTTTTACCCCTCAAGGGTATAATGACAAATTCCGCCAGGCTAAAGCTGAGGACGGCGAAACAGGAACTCTGTTCGCTACGCGACTCCAGTTATTTTGACCTTTGGCTCGAAATGTCTGGGGTTTCGAAGACGTTCGAAGCATTACGTGATAAGTGATCGCGGAGCCATTCTCCAGGTGTTGCTCATCTCAGCTGGCCATTTTCATTCAGGAAAGGGACTGCCAGTCGACCAAAGAAATGGCTGAAGCTTGGGATCGCTTCCGTGAAGCCCAAGCCCTGGCAAACTTGAGAAAGGTCAGGGGCGAAAAGAAAGAGCTACATGCACACCCTCCTTCAAACAGAGCTCCCACCTGCTTTTTATGTGAAAAAGCTAGGCACAGCGCGCTAAACAGCAGAGTAGTAGGCCTGAACAGTCGCTGCGGACGCTTCGGAAAACAAAGCAATCACGCAGATAGCTGTCGCTCTAAGCCTCCTGATAAAGAGGAGGTGTCAGCTTGCGCTCTTTTGAAGTTTCGTCGCGACAAACCGCAACAGCACCAAGGGAATAAAGGCACATTTCCCTTAACACGTTCTCAGCGTAAAAAGCCATGCCAGCTCCAAACAAGAATTGCTGCAAAGCGAATGCCTGTTGTAGCCGGTGAGATCTACGGACAAGTTTCCATTCTGAGAGGCACCGGCAACAACGCTGTCATCGTGCGACGAGACCTCGTCTTTGATAGTTGCCTTACAGGCCATGCATTAACCGTCCATTTTGTGGACAATACCACAAGGAGACTTGAAGAAGCTTCCATTCATGTAGATACACCTTCTTTCACTGGAAAAGTCCTGGCGAAATGCATGGCTGATCCCCTGTACGACCTTCCACTTGGTAACGTACCAGGCGTTAGGTAGCCGAATAGTCTTAACCATCTTGCTCCGTGGTCTTAACCCTGCATGGAAGCCACAGAAACCAAGGCATCCAGCGAATCCAGCGGTGCTCGGTGGAGAAGCATATCTCCCTTCGGCCGACGAGAACATCAGGTACGTCCGTCAGAAGGTACGGCATAACCGGCCAGCAAGTCCCATCATGTTCACTGGTGTTACAAGAAAATAGATGTGCCAGCAGCAGCAGCTGGACAAGACGTCAGACAACTGCATGATGATGGCAACGACAGAGTGCTCTTCCGATAAAGACAATCCCTGCAAGTTTGTCTGGCAAAAGTGGCTGCGGTAACGTCGGTACGCCTTACCATCTGGCCACTTCATTCACCAACTTGTCATTCAACATCCTTTCAGAGCAGCGCCCATGAGGAAAGCTCATGAAGGATTTCCAGATCATTATCGATTTAAAAAAAAAAACAACTACAAGAATCCACCAGGAGTTTTATTGTCCAAACATTTACGCCGACCTCTGAAGATTTCTTAGGACCTGTCATCCATGCAAGATGGAAAATCCGAAAAGTGAAGTGGGCGTCGCTCCTTTGAGAAAGATGCCGATTTTTGGCCTGTGCGTAACGGAAAGTCTGGTTTCACGAAAAACGACAAGCCCATAGCGCACATACGGACTACGATGAGAATGAGCATCTGTACCGTAAGGTCAACATTTTCAACCTTGTTTTGGCGTCTCAGCAGTGACGTGTCGTCGGCTCCAGATGATGCTTACGGCCGGTTCGCAAAATCTGGTGACTGTACAAACAGCGTTTGTGTTTTCTCTTCCTCCCCCAACTTTCGCCCACCGATGCCCCCTGAAAGTGTGTGTGTGGCTCTGCCCCCAACAACTTTCCAAAGCCGGGAGTAGTGCAATGGAACCGCCAATTCCCGAAAGGGTATGGTTGCAATTGGAGGAAAATAATGCCCCGGTGCACGAGCGCATGAGCGGATGGAGCGCGACAGGGACCACCATCGGTCGGCGGAAGCTCGGTGTGTGCTTGGACAGCACCAAACGTGATCTACACCCACCGACAGCGCCCGTGCTACCGCGCCGGGACGTCACCATTGAACGCCGGATAACGGGGACCGTGCCGTTGCACCGGTCTCCCGTACCCGCCACCGCACCGGGCACCCGTGCCTTGCGCAGTGGCGTCTGGTCATCAGCCCTCAGGCGGGGCCGCCAACGGTTCGAGAGGACCACCCGTCAGGGCCGCCGGCCCTGCCTGCTTCTCTTGGGCCTCCGGGCGAGGGGTCAGTGCTACCGCGCTGGGCCGCCTCGTGTTCCTGCTGGGCTGCGCCCCCGGGTCGGGTCACGTGTGGTTCGAGTGACGTGTGGCCAGCCAAACCGCACCAGCATGTCTGTGACCTCCGACTACTGTGACTGCGACAACTCATGTGAGCCCAGTCCAGATTGCACGCGTAGGTGGTGCGTTCGCTACCCTTGCTGAACTGGCATTTCCGTGGGACTGTTAGAAGGTGCAGGACTTAATCCCGATTCTTGTTTTTCTCCTTTTTTATTGGCGTTTGCCGCGTGTGTCAACGTTTCGGTTTCTACCACTTTGGACCCATTGGAGCCGTTCTCGCCGCTTAATACAATGCTCGTACATTTCCCCTTTGTGTTGTGGCCTGTGTCGTCATTGATCTTGCGTGCAAGTATCGTGGTTCACACCACCGAACCCTGAGATCATCACACATACATTGTTCCTGAACAAAGTCGTCCCATACGTATAAAATAAAATATTACAAGCAAGGCATCTGTTTATCATTTTCTCTAAAACCTTGCATAAACAGCTTGCTAATGTAATTGGCCCTTGGCTAGGAAGTAAACACGTGTTCTTCCCTTGTTTTAGTATTGCAACTGCACTGAATTATTTCCAAGATTTAGGAAGTCGTCCTGCTTGCATATTTGATTGAATAAGAAACGTAATGCTTCTGGAGTGGCTTGATGAACATGTTTTACCATTTCATAAATTATTTTGCCGGCCCCTGGAGCAGTTTTTCCACAGGTTGAATAGCAAATTCATATTTGGTGAACGGGCAGTTGTAGCCCATGCGATCTGCTTTCTCTTTCCGCAGAGGCTGTGTTTCCATGCTGTTTTTGTGTTCCAGAATTTTTTGCAGAGGGGTGAGCACGACTGTAGATACTTTCAAAGTGTTGCCCAAGAGCGTCAGCTTGATCTTCATATTTGTTCCACTTGTGCTAACAAGTGGAAGGGTGTTTGTGTTTCTTTTTCGTAGTGCACCAATTATTTTGCAAACTTTGGGTTATCAGTTTATGAGTTGATAGACGAAAGACATTTTTTCAGCACTCAGTTTTTGCCTCTTATCTAATTCACCGGCTGTTCGCCTTTGCAGGTTTGAAGGCAACCAAGTTTTCAGACAAGAGGTCTGCGCAGGCTTTATTTTGTTGTTGGCGAGCTACCTTGAGCTCCTAGTTCCACCAAGGCCTCGGTTTGATACTGTCTCTATTAAATGGCTGCGGAATTGACGAATGTGCTGCCTTTATGAATGTGTGTTGTAATTTTAACTGTAGCTTGATCAATATCTAACTTTTTATTGAGGCATACGACATTTGGAATATTAATCGGAATTTCTTTCAGTTGGCCTCCTCTTCACAAAAGCGTGTGTTCTAGAATTGTGGGCCTTTTTATTGTGGGTAATGTAACAGGAAAATGGTCACTATCATAATGTTTGGTAGCTACGCTCCACTCTACCAGTGAAAAGAATATAAGGGAGCTTATTGCTAGATCAATCGCGGAGTGAGTGCTTTGCGCTGTGTTGTAATAGGTCGGGTGTTTTTTTTACGTAGGCAGTTGCCAGAGAAGATCAAGAATTTTTCCTATACTTTAAAATCACCCATCAGTATGACAGGGTGCCGGAGGTGGTCAACTAAAGTCTCAAACACATTAGCCTTATGATGGTAATCTGTGTGTATATATAAAGAAACATGCAGTTACTCGCTCACCAAAAAAATGACCTCATCGCAACTGTTTTAAGTTTAGTTTCCAGGTTTATTTCACGACGAGCTATCGACTTTTGGACAACTAGGGTAACACCTCCACAAGAGTGAGAGCACCTATCTCTAGCCTTTCTGAAAACTGCATACCATGTAAAAAGTGTGTTTTGTTTGCATTCAGAGATCTTTTATTAAGACACATTACATTTGGCTTGTGTTCTAGGATTTCGAAAATATCTTCAACATATTTCAACAGCTTGGCCCTTACAATTTTATTGTATAATGTTTTGCGTGACAGATATCGTTGGAGAGAAAATTGTATGTTGGTGGGTTTACGTCCAGGTATTTGTTACGTGGTAGACATGTTACTATTGTTATTTGCTTTGCACGCTCAACTGAAGGTTGCCACTCCATCGGCAGCTCTGGTGCCACTGGGAATGGCGTTAGGTCCATTTCCTGAACTCGCGCCTTACGAGCAGCTGATGGGTGGGGCTCTTACGGGCGTGCTGCGAGAATATTGGTTCCTAGCTTAGCCACTCGCGCTAGGGACGCAGAACGCGGCACGGTGGGCCTGGATGGTGTGGCCGGCCCCCCGCGTCTATATTTCCTCGCCTCTCAAGAACACTTGGAGTGGGTGCAAAGACACTGGAGAAGCGGCGCCATCTCCAGAAGTGCTTATCGCCACTTTTGCTGCAGACAGAGACAGTGTGGCGACGTTTTGTGCAGCCGAGGGCAGCACAGCGGGCGGCGAGGATGGAACCAAGTCAGCACTGCTACACTGGGCCTCCAACGACACAAAACGCGGCTCCGCCACGCCGGCAGGCCGTGTTGGCATACCTTGTACAAAACATGGCATGGTTTCTCTGCGCCTCTTGGTAGGTAATGTTCTGGGTTACTTTGAAAGTGAATATATCTGTTTCATAGCTGAATTGCTCACATTCTTGGCAATAGGCTACGTGCGGTTCTACATTTCACAGTTGGCACATTTGATCTAATCGGTTGTACAATTTTCAGGCACGTGATCTTGTGCTGCACACTGGGCGTACGTTAGACGCCCATGGCAGGAGGTTCTACTAGGCCCATACCGTTTGGAATTGAAGTATCGGCGTGGGTTCGGGATATATGCTCGGACTTCGCAAAGCCACATTCTTGCAGCGGCTGACTGGGGAGAGTGCTCCGCTCAAAAGTTAGTATCACATGCTTTCCAGGCATTTGATTTCAATCACGACTTGTTCTTTTTTAAATGCAGAGCATTTCAGTAACTCACGATGTCACCCGCGTTGGCGTCCGTAGTCCGCATCGCTCCCCGTCGGTCTGGCATTGGATTGGATTCAATTGGATTGGATTGGCTTGGATTGGATTGGATTGGATTGGCTTGGCTTGGCTTGGCTTGGCTTGGATTGGATTGGTTTGGATTTGGATTGTATTGGATTAAAGTGGATTGTGTTGGATTGTGTTGCGTCATAGCCGCGGCACGTTGCGTCATAGCCGCTCCACGTTGCGTCATAGACGCGGCAGGGGGTTCACGGCACGTTTAACGTTTCAGCATCGACTTCATCGACAATGTCTACGCGGGAAGAGAAGGTGGCGCGGCGGCGTGCTGCGGATGCTGAGCGCAAGCGCCGCAAGCGCCGCAAGCGAGCCGCCGACGCCGAACTTCGCCAGCGAGAAGCCGCAGCCATTCGTGAACGTCGGGCGGCGATGCGGGAGGGAAAACAAGCACAAAAAGAACAGAACTCCTGCTGCCGCAGTTTCAGGCAGGGGGCGCGCGAGCACTGCGAAGGCGGGAAATTTGAAATGCGTCGGGTGGTAGCAGTGAGCGGATAACGGCGCTACAGCCCATTATGGCGAATCAGTGCTCTGCATTTCCAACAGTTTTCACGTAGATTGGAACGGCTGTAACTTTCTGTGAACCAATCACGTGGAATTTCTCCTGATTGCAGTAGCTCCTTCGTCGCGAATACCATTTAGGATGTCACAATCAGTTTCTTTCAAAACGTCAAGTTCAGATATTGCGCCTTGCGTGCGGTTTAAGCTTCGTGGTATAGTGACAGACACTTAGAAATCCTGCATGTCAGTCTGGCTCAATAGCTTACTGGACTGTTCTTCGGTTTGCAATTCAACGAGAATGTCAGAGCTTCTTTGGCTTGTAGTTTACGCCAACTACACTCTCTATGACCTGAACTACCAAAAATACTAATTTAATGGTGATTGGTGCATCGTTCGCCGCGGACTGTATTTCCAGAAAACGAGGGAAGTGGCCGCGTTCTGTAAATAATTAGGCAGAAAGTGGTGTAAAAGCAACTACCTTGGTGCAAGCCCTCTTCAAGGCTTGATCAATTGGGGGGCTTAAAATATTTCATTTCTTCTCGAGCCTCACTCTGTTACATAGAGATGTCCCGGAGCTCTCTGACTGGTAAACAGAAAGGGAGTCCATCAGCCGGAGCCCATCTACCAATTACGTGCAAGTCAGCGAAACTTCAATGGGAACCAGAATCACGCCAAACTACGGGAATATCTTTTTAAAATTTTCAGAGTAAAACCTCCTGGCAACCCAAAATTTGAAGCTACTGTCCTACAAAACGTATGTATACGATATATTCATGATATGGCAGGAGGGTAAAATGAAATGAAATACGTATCTCAGTATCTCCCTCTGTGATTCCTACTCGGCGAACAGCATAAATTGTCCGGATGTTACAGTCACAGGTTCTCAGGGAAGTCTTCAGACTAATCTCTATAGGCAACATAGGGACACACGCCCGTATTTGCACTTCCCCAGCAGCCTTTCCAGGCACTGAAAGATCGCAATAACTTAAAGCCAATTGACACCGCTTTAGGTTAATCTGCGCAAGCCAAGTAGTATTCGATTTTAATTGCAGAGAACTTAAAATCACGCTCTTGCATCGAAAATACCCAGAACAGGTGATACACGACGCGATTACGCGTGCTAACGAGTTGAACCACATTGAAATTCTCAGAAAAAAACTCCGAAATCCAATCCAGAAACAAATCTAATTTTGACCCATTTGGCCTCTTCCCGGAAAGTTGCATCTATACTAAAGAAACATCGCAATATCCTTGTTTAAAGTGAACGCCTAAGAAGAATACTTCCCGAGCCGCCACGTGTTGTTTATAGACGGAGCAAAAATGTGGCCCCGGTTGTTACTAAATGCAGCCTCAGCCGACAACAGACTACAGATTGCATGCCTTGTAACAAACCACAGTGCAAGGTATGCACACAAATGATCACCAAACAGCGCGCCACCAGCACTTCTTTAAACTATTGTATTAACGTAATGGACAACTTGAACTGTGACTCCGCCAACGTCGTATACCAGCTGTAATGCACCCTTTGCGGAAAAAATTACATCGGTTAGACTGAAAAACCTTTGCGTTTGAGGTTTAACAATCACTGCTCTCATACAAGCACTTGCCTTTCTTTGCCTTTATCAAGCCATGTTACCACTCCTGGTCCTTTGAACAACTGGAGGACCCGATTCTCCAAGCCAGTTTTTAAACGCATAACAATCGCGAGGCTCATGAGTCGTGCCTTATCTATAAGCTTAGGTCAGCGTCGTTTGACATCACTGAAATTAATGGGAAACTGTCGTGTCTTTGCTTCGATTAAAAGTTCGGCTGTCGCCTTGTACTCCGGCTCTCCGATTATTATTCATATGCTAAAATTGTGTATTTCCCACGAAAGTGTTATGCCTGTTCATTTGTTTCCCTCGATAATATTCTCGCAATCAGTTGACAACCCCGAAGTAGACGGTTACAGTTGCGTGCTAGCACCGTGTTTTTAACACAGTTGCTGCACTAAACGAAAACTGACCAGCAAGTCTGGGCAGTTTGTTATGGCTAGAAGGCTACGGTACCATGCTTAGCGTTCGTACTCTCACACTGTAATCTATTTGTGCACGCGAGCGTGTGGATTACTTTTCTTTCTCCTTCATTTTTTGGTTTCGTGTTTTGTAATATTTATTGCTGACCGCTTCGACGTTCCCTAAGGCCACCATGTGCCGACAAGATGTGTACCTCCAAGTTCGCGTTATGGGCGTGCACCTGTCTTCTGTTATCGTTCTGTTCATGACCTGTTTGACCCTGTCTCTTTTCCCCCTGATTTTTGCTTCTCTTTGCATAGGAATGTACACTCGTTTGCTGTCGAAACGCCCTGTCTGACTGCTTTATTTTCACGCTACCTTTTCCACTCACCACCAGAAGCAAGTATAGTACTCTCAGATGTTTCAATCACGCGATTGTGTTTTTTTTAAATGGATCTGTATGGCCAGATGAGCACCATATGGATGCATGGGCATATCTTCTTCTGACTCTTCTCTAGACCCCATTTGCCACAGTACACTGAACATACCGATTACCTTGTTATATTTTTGTTCTTTTTTCTCATATTCGTACAAGGTGACTGTGATTTCTTTGTTATCGTTTCTTTATACCCATGCCCAATGCGTACATGGGCATACCTTCTAATGACCCCACTCTTTCTCTCCTGCTCCGACAGGACACTGCAGATAGCCATTACTTTCTCAAAACTTTTTGTTCTTCTTTCTCATGTTTGTACCACGCGACTTTCATTTTTTGTCATCTTTTTTTCTCTCCTCTTCCAATTCTCACATTTTTTGCAGCCCTCCAACCATGGTCCCATTGTACGAACTCTCCCTCCCTTGCCTTGCCCTTTCCCTTGCTACATTCTCGAAACCGAATCCATAACCTCCGAATAATCGAACCCTAATTGTGCTGGGAGTATACAGGAGGAGATACTGAGGGGGAAGGAAGGTTCTATAGCTTGAGCCACGCATTCGGTACGAGGGAAGTCAGGAGTGGGTGATATTCCGAAAAATCCTTGGAGGGAAAGGGTGAGAGGGTGTTTGTTGTCACGCCGCGTGGCCTGCAGAAAGGTTCTTAGAAGCGCTTGAAGGAGAACAGGCATGAGAGGACTTATCAGTAGGTACCTGCAAGTCGAATGTCAAAAGAAAAGTAAGAAAGCGGATTAATAACTAGGTTAAGGGGACAAGAAACGAAGCGCCTCCGACACACACACGCACACACACAAAAGCAATAACCGCCCAACTACAATGGCACTTGCCGCCACCAGCAATATACCTGGAACAGGCCTTTTCTTAAACTAAAAAGGAAAAGATTAAGTTAGAAGGACCTAAGGCGCACAAAACAAAGCGAAGCAAAAAATACTGACACAACAACAATAAAATAAGAATTCCGGAGCCAAGGCTGGGGGATGGCTGCGCATAACAAGCTGGAAGCTAAGGAATGAAAACAAAATTAGGTGACCACATAAGAAACAAAGGGAGGGGGTAATACTGTCACGAAGTTTTTCTGAGATTAACAGCGCGAGAGAACGGAAAGACAGAGAAGTAGACAAACACATCGCTGTGTTTGTCTACTCATCTGTTGTGCCGTTCTTTCGCGCTGTTAATATCAGAATTATGTGCCAATTGGCCCGCCTACAATCCGTGTTGCTGTCACGAAGCCAAAGAGGACGCAGTTGCCTTCAAGGAAAACAAGTTTATTGGACCGAACTTGTACTCCCCTAACTCAGAGTATACAAAGGCGGCGAAGCAGCAATCAACAAAAAGACGTGCGCAAGCTTGCGCCGGCCAGTCGAATACCGCAACGTCCGCTCTGGAGGCTTTCATCTTTCGGGGCGCGTTTTTCTCGAACTGTATATTTACATCGAGAGCTTTGCAGATCAACAAAGATTAGTCCAGGCTGGTAACGTTAGTTCGATACATACTCTATATCATAGCCGATAACACGTGCGGCGTAAATTATGAAAACGCAGTTCACCTCGGACCACGGATCATAAAAATTCACAGACCGGCACAGCCGTTCGGCAAAAGCATGAAGAAACAAACCAAAAGCCTGGTTCGCGGCATTACCCCCTCTAAGAGTGCATCGACCCGATGCTAAAATAAGAGGCAGTCCAAACAAACAAAGAAGAAACTTCGTTATCTTGTGGAGTAAGGTTTCAGGTTAACCACGTGGACAAGTTCGGGCCGCGTGCGTCGTCGTGATGTCCCGGAATCACCATTGGGGATCACTGCGTAGGTAACTTGGCCAACACGTTGTAGAAATCGGGTAAAATCCAAAATACCGGCGCAGAAGCTTCTCACTGCGTCCACTACGTCGTATAGGAGTCAAAACCCACTAACGATCCCCTGAACGGTACTCGGCGTCTCGGCGTCGGAGGTTGTAGAGTCTGGCATCCACCATCTGCTGGTCCTTTGTGCAAACTCGATTGAGGTGGTGGTCCTCCTCCGCAAGCTCAAAGTATCCTTGGAGTTCGGCGTTGAGGTCATCGTCTTCTACGTGCGGAAGAATGGCGTCAAGCATTGTAGTCGGCCATCTTCATTAGACAAGCTCGAACAGTGTCATCTGCGTGGTTTCCAAAATAGCCGTGTTGTACGCAAACGTGACATATGGAATGACTTCATCCAAGTATTATGTTCAACGCTTTGTACATAGACATCATATGCGTGACCGTCTTGATCAGACTTTCCGTTAGTCCTTTCGTTTGGGTATGGTACGCCGTCGTTCTTCGGTGATCCGTGTTGGTGGAGCATCAGATTCCTTGCATAAGCTCCGCATTGAAGACCGTTCCGCGGTCCGTGATAGGGACTTCAAGGGCTCTGTGTTGCAGCACAAATTAGTTTAAGAAAACCTGGCGACTTCTTGTGGAGTTCACTTCAGAAGCGCGTCGGTATCTGTGTAGCGCCTCATGTAGTCTGTCGCCACGACAATGCACTTGTTCGGGGATTGTGACGTAGGGGATGGGCCCAGAAGGTCCTTTCCAATCTGTTGGAAGGGCCTGGGTGGAACGGCGATCGCCTGCAAAGCCCGGTGGGTCTTGTCGCCGGCGCTTTTCTTCACTGGCAGTCACGGCACCGTCGGACGTAATGGGAAACATCAGTTTTAAGGCGGGGCAAGTAGTACTTTGCCTAGATTTTTCCAATAGTGCGCGCTGTGCAGAGATGTGCGGACCAAGGGTCGTCCTGGAACGCTTTTACGATTTCCTCATGAATGTCTGGAAGGATTACAAGAGGGATTTGTTCTCAATCCGGAGTTGAAATGTTTCTTCACGAGGAGGTAGGTTTTGAGGCGGAATGCTGTAAATTTCACTTGAATGCCCTAGGGACGGCGACATTGCATCCATGTAGGTTGTCGATAATGAAGCGTAACTCAGGGTTCGCACGCTTCTGGGTGTATATGTCGCTCTCCGTCACGACTCCGAAGAGCGCGCTGTCTGCATCGGAGTCTTCAGACTTGGGGTCCACGGGGGCGCGGGACAGACTGTCGAAGTTGAAGTGTTTTCTGTCGGGTTTACTGGCGATGTTAACATCGAATTCCCGTAGGCGCAAGCTACATCGCCCAACATGGCCAGAGGGGTTATTCTAATGGGCGAGCCAACGCTGCGCATGGTGGTCTGTAACAACCTTGAACGGTCTGCCATACACGCATGGCCGAAATTTTGAAATGACTTATATCATAGCCAGGCCCTCTTTCTCGAAGGCAGAGTAGCTTTTCTCCCCCTTCGACAGACTACGGCTGACATAGGCGACTAGGTTTTCGCCACCTGTTTGCTTTTGAATGAAGATGCACCCAAACCTATATTACTGGCGTCCATGAGCATTTCCGTTCCGGTGTTTTCGTCGAAATGGGGGACGAGAGGCGGGCTTTGCAGGCGTTTTTGCAGCTCGCAGAATGCTTTTTCTTGGTCGTTTTCCCAGCCAAAAGGCGTGCTATCTTTCGTCAAGAGCCTGAGCGGCTCTGCAATGCGTGCGAAGTTTGCGACGAAGCACCGGTAGTATGTGCACAATAGGATTAATCTTCGCACGCCTTCTTGTCTTTCGGTTTTGGGAAGTTCGCTATGGCTGACGGTTTCGCCGGGTCAGGCAGGACACCCGCGGCATTGACGACGTTGCCCAAAAACTGCAGTTCTTTGTACGCAAAGCGGCCCTTTTCAAGCTACAGCGTTAACGCCGACGTTCGCATGGCCTCGACTACAGACTCCAATTTTGGAAGGTGATCGCTGAAAGTCCGGGCGAATACCACAACGTCGTCTAGGTATAGGAGGCAGGTGTGCCACTTCAGTCCAGCTAGCAAATCGTCCTTGACACTGAAACATTGCTGGCACCGTGCACAACCCGAATGGCAGCAACTTGAACTCGTATATAGGCCGACGGGGTTATGAATGCAGTCTTCTCTCGAGCTCTGTTGTCCACTTCCATTTGCCAGTAGCCTGTATTCAGGTCCATCGATGAGAAGTACTTTGCGTGGTAGAGGTGGTCGAGGGCGTCGTTGAATCATCGTAGAGGGTAAACGTCCTTTTTGGTTATTTTGTTCAATCGCCGGTAGTCAACGCAGAACCTCAATGTGCCACTTCTTTACTTCACGAGTAGGAACGTAGCATCCCAGGGGCTTCTCGATGGCTGCATAATGTCGTCGCTGAACTTGTCTTCGACCGATGTCCGGATGACTTCCCGCTTATGTGAAGACACCCGGTACGGTGTCTGTCGGGTAGGTTGGGCTGTATCTGCGGTAATAATTCGGTGCTTCGCTTGGGGTGTCTGACGTAGTTTTGAGTTCAACGAAACACAATCGCTGTAGTGACGCAACAAATCCAGTAATTTGTCACGGTTTTTTTATGGCAGCACCGGGTTAACGTCGACAGGATGTAGCAGCTTGAAAGCATCTGCGCGTGCGCGTTGAAAGTTGGGTACCGTCATCACTTGACTTGTTTCTTGCGTTTCATCGAGGAAGGCAATTACAGCGCCGATGTTTAGATGCTTGTACTGTACTCCTCAGTGAAATTAGTAACCAAAACATGGGATTTGCAATGCTTAAAGCAAGCAATGCCAATGCGACGTAGACACCGCGGTCGAGATGCAAACTTTAGTCCCTCTATACGACAGCGTCGGTGTTACTAACAACATCCTCACAGTAGATGGTGATCATCAAGCTTCCGCGGGTTGACAGGGTGACGTGATCGTCGGCAATCCTTACAGCAGCACGGTGTTCGGGGTTCGGCTGCGATGTCGTGTAGTGACCGGAGATAAAAATTATCAACGTGGTCTGCAGGTTTGTTATTGCGCCGTTGTCCGCCATAAAGTCCTGTACGAGAATTACTCCGCGGGAGTAGTAAAGAAAATTGACGAACACAGCAGTGTACGTGGTGCCGTCTGTGGTGACGCACGATGTGCACATTCCACTCGGCGTTACGAGATGGCCTCCTGCGGCGCATGTGTGCGGACCGTCCCATCTAGGAACTTTCTTCCGCTTAGACGCCAATAACCCGCTCATTACCGAGTAGTCTGCTCCCGTGTCGATGAGGGTGACATGTCAAAGTCGTCGATGGACAACTGTATGTCGGACGCCGCCTTCCTCGTGGTTGGGTGCGTCGGAGCGTCGTATCTCGGCTTGTGCATGTTTGCGGTAGGGCACTATGCGTCGTCATTGTCGTCGTCTTCTCAACCTCAGGCTCTGTCATTTCGGGTACGCGTCGCATCGTGGTGCTGAAGTTGTGTTCGGGAGTTACGTCAGGACTGGATCTAGTCGTCTGGCTGAGAGAATTTCGTGAATCACGGTCTTCGGTGAATCGTTGCGTCGTTGGAGGGTTTTCATTTTTCCGCCATTGTGCAACTTTACCTCCGCAAGTTGCTGCTTTTAGTTTATCCTGCGTGGGCTGGGGGACCTTCCACGTGCGAAATGAGCATTGCTACGCTGGTTCGGGGACTCATAAGGGTAGGGCGACTGCGAGTGGTTGAAACGAGCTGAGCAACCGCTGCTTTGAGATAGATACTCGTCGATCTCATGTGGTCGCTGACCAGGGAGAGGGCGAGGTGCGTCGACAGAGAAGTCACGCAGTCCGAGTCTCTTGTTTTGGCAGCGATGGTAGATGTGGTCGGTCTCTCTGCAGTGGTAACACAAATGACGATTATCAGGAGTTCGCCATACGTCCGTCTTTCTCGCTGTCTGGTTTCCGACTACAGGGGTCGGGCCGGCGACAGTGGGCGGCGGTACGGCGGGGACTCCTGAAAGCGTGTTGGAGCAGGGCGGGGTGCACGAACAGCCACGGCCCCGCACGGGGCACCTTGAGTATTCATGGTGACGGTGAGCAGCGACACCGCGGACCCCGAGCTCCCAACATAAGCCGTGTCCAACCGTGGCGAGGTGTTTAAAGGTGAAGGGTAGAAGCCGTAAACGGTGGCCGTCGGAGCCTTGGTCAAGCTCCGGCCGATTGGCTCCGTGCTTGTCTACCAGGCAGCGAGCTCCGGGACCTCTTTGACTACCAGGGTAAGGTCAAAGGAGAAAGTACCCCCTACTCCCTGCTTTTATACTATGCTTTATGGTATTGTCTAAAACCCCCTCCAACCGTGATCGGCCCCCTAAAAGGGGCCGCACCGAAGTATCGTTTCCCCCATTGCCATCTTTGACATTTCCTGAACCAGATAATTTTTCTCGCTTTCTTGTGATGGAATCGCTCAATCCAACCCACCCTCTCGCATCTCAGTCAGTCTTTTTGATCGCCAAGAATCTTGAAGCAATAATAGGAAAATCGTATAAGTGCAAAAAACAAAGGTCTGGTGAACTCTTAATCGAAATAAATGACAAGCAGCAGTCCACAAAGCTTCTAGCTCAGACAAAACTGGCTTATCTAGACATCAGGGTCACACCTCATCGGAGCCTCAACAGCTCGCAGGGTGTGATATCCGAAACAGATCGCCTGAACGAAACAGATGCGGATCTCCTTGCCGGCTTGAAGGATCAGGGCGTCAATGCCGTGAGACGCATCACCATCCGCAGAGACGACAAGGAGATTCCCACTAAGCACATCATCTTGACCTTTGACCGTGCAGTTCTCCCACAACACATAAATGCAGGTTTTATCCGTTGCTCCATCCGTCCCTACATCCAGAACCCGCGGCGTTGTTTTAAGTGCCAGCGGTTCGGGCACGGTACGAACTCTTGCCGTGGCCGATTGACGTGTGCAAAATGCGCGGCGCACGATCATCCGAGCGAGAACTGCCCATCAGAAACTCTCACTTGTGTAAACTGCGGGGGGCCGCATGCGGCATACTCCCGCAAGTGCGAAAAATTCCAACTAGAAAAAAAAGATCCTAAACATTAAGGTAACCGAGAACATCACCTTTCCAGAGGCGAGAAAGAGGTTCGCCTCTTTCCCTCTGGGGAGGTACGCCGACGCAGCTCGGCGGGGGGCGGAGCGGCGTCTAGTGTCTTCAGGGACCCAGTTCAGCGAGTCTGACCTGGTCCCGCCCCCGTCCCCCGCTGGGTTGCCTCACGCAGCCCAACCCGGCACCATGCCACTTGCTGAGGCAGCAGCGGTTGTGGTGCAAACCACTTCTGTCGGGACCGGTGCCGCTCCCGCCTCTGTCTCCCCGTCCTCCAGTGCGTTGGAGGGTACCGAGGTGATGGACACCACGGGCCCCGCACCGGCTACCACCGCCACCGCACCGCCAGTGCCACCTCTGGCGCCCCGGATGCCCTCGGCGGTGGCGGCTCAAACGAAGGGCTCCCGAGGGGGGGCCAAGTCCCGGGGGGGGCCGGTCCGTCGGGCACCCCTCCGACATCCGACGACGAAATGGATGTCGGGCCGTTCCTGCCTGCAACGCAGCGCAAGGAGCGGCCTCCGACGACCAAGCCAGTAGAAAAGCCTAAAAAGCCTAATCCAAGTGTAACAACCCCGAAAGACGACACATGAACACACACGAACACACACACTCCAGTCATCTTAAATTCAAATAATGGGAACAGAAAACATCATTCAATGGAACTGCAGAGGCCTCCTTAAAAATCTTGACGATGTGTATGAGATTCTGCATGCCAGTCAGCCAAGTATCATGTGTCTGCAGGAAACCCACCTCAATTCTAAACAAACAAATTTCATAAATAGGTACATGGTATTCAGAAAGGACAGGGTTGGCTGCACCCACTCTTCAGGAGGTGTGGCCATTATCGCCCGGAAATCATTAGCATGCCACCCTCTCTCTTTAAACACTGTCCTCGAGGCTGTAGCGATCCGTACGATAATATTTAATAGGTTGATAACGGTATGCTCCATCTACATTCCTCCTGATGATGCACTTCTCAGCTCTGATTTCGAGGCGCTGGTCGACCAGCTGCCCGAACCATACATACTAACAGGCGACCTTAATGCGGACAACTCTCTTTGGGGCTCCTCCAGAACGGATGCCCGAGGTCGCCTGATAGAGAAGTTTCTTACATCCTCCGGAGCATGCCTCTTCAACAAAAAAGAGCCTACATACCATAACTTAGGACACAATACATACTCTCATCTTGACTTGGCGATTGGTTCCGCAGTTCTCTTTCCATGTCTTGAGTGGGGTGTGGGCTCAGACCCATGTGGTAGTGACCATTTCCCCACTTCATTAACGTATATAGGTATAGGCCCGAGCAGTCCATCTTCCCATAAAAGGTTTAATGAATCACAAGCAAACTGGAGCACATTCACACAAACATCTCAACTACACCACACATCCATAAAACACCTACACGTGGAGGAAGCCGCCCAACTCGTCACGGCGCACATCCTAGACGCCGCCGAAAAGTCCATTCCCCACGCCTCTGGTGTCCCGCGCAACCAGCGGAGGCCCTGGTGGAACGAGGACTGCAGGCGGGCGCGAGAGGCCCAGAACAAGGCGTGGGGTGTCCTTCGCCGGTACCCAACGTCAGATAACCTCATTTCTTTTAAACGGGCAAAGGCTTTCGGGAAGCGAGTGCGTCGTGAGGCGAAAAGGGAGAGTTGGCGCACCTTCCTCACTTCCATCAATTCATACACTGATACACACAAAGTCTGGACACGAATACGAAAACTAAAAGGACAACAGACACACAGCCTGCCCCTGGTTAGTACAACAGGGGACACACTGGAAGACCAGGCTAACACACTCGCACAACACTTCCAACACGTGTCCAGCTCAGCACACTACACTAATACTTTTATGCAACACAAAACATCGGCAGAAAAGAAGCCCTTACAAGACAAGAACAAGTCGAATTCTGCTTACAACTCTGAATTCACACTTCATGAGCTGAAGGTTGCTCTTTCCACTTGTAAGCCCTCAGCTCCAGGGGCAGACAGCATTACATACACCATGATACAACACCTACACGCAGACACTCTTGAGACACTCCTACACCTCTACAACAGAATATGGCTTTCGGGGCAGCTTCCAAGGTCTTGGAAGGAGGCCATAGTTGTGGCCTTTCTTAAGGAGGGGAAGGACCCTTCCTCTCCCACAAGTTATCGTCCCATCGCCCTGACAAGCTGCCTGTGTAAGCTCCTCGAGAAGATGATAAACCGTAGGCTCGTGTACTTTCTGGAGTACAACGGTCTTCTCGAGGGCTGCCAGGCAGGCTTGAGGGTGGGGCGATCTACCAATGATCAACTGGTTGCACTGGAATCCTACATAAAACATGCATTTGTCCATAACCAGTTCTGCCTTACGGTATTTTTCGATATTGAAAAAGCTTATGATACAGCCTGGCGCTATGGCATCCTCAGGGACCTTAAGTCGTTTGGTGTCTCCGGCAACATTTTGAACACACTTTGTAGTTATTTGGCTGAACGAACCTTTCGAGTGAGGGTTGGCAGTGCACTTTCCAATGTATATTTGCAGGAAAATGGTGTGCCGCAAGGTGGAGTTCTAAGCTGCACGTTGTTTATAGTTAAGATGAACTCCCTCCGAAAGGCATTGCCGCCGACCATTTCCTGTTCCATCTATGTAGACGATGTGCAAATATCTTTTAAATCCTGTAACCTGTCAATATGCGAACGTCAGGTACAGCTCGGTGTTCAGAAACTTGCTGGCTGGGCGGACCTTAACGGGTTTAAACTAAACCCGGCCAAAAGTACTTGTGTTGTGTTTTCCCGCAAGCGCGGGATTACTGCGGACCCTGAGATTACACTTAACCGTGCACCTATTCCTGTTAAAAGGGAGCACAAGTTTTTAGGTGTCATACTTGATAACAAGCTCACGTTCATACCTCACGTCAAAACACTTAAACATAAATGCCTCAATACACTAAACATTCTCAAGGTCCTCTCCCACCAATCCTATGGTGCAGACAAAGAACTGCTTCTCCGGGTCTTTACCGCGTTAGTCGGGTCTCGATTAGACTACGGCAGTGTCGTGTATGGGTCGGCATCGAAAACAACGCTAAAAAGTCTTGATCCAGTACAGCACTTGGGTCTGCGCCTTGCGTCGGGTGCGTTCCGCACTAGCCCGGCCCAGAGTCTTAATGTTGAATGTAATAAGTGGTGCCTTGAGTACCAACGAACATATGTGGACTTTCTCTACGCTTTTAAAATTTCATCTTTGAAGGACCATCTTTTTAAACCTGTCTTTAATTATACATCCACATCGCCACTGTTTGTAAATCGCCCGTCTGTTCCTTTGCCGTTCTCACTTAGAGTGAGACAGGAAGCTTCAAATTTCGACATCTCCTTTTTAGACATTCACACATCCTCTTTTACTGACGTCTTACACCCTGGAAGCTTCAACCTGTGTGTGGTGACTTGTCCTTCGTGAAAACTGATAAAAACAGGGTACCACAAACTGCTATTTTGCAGCACTTCTTGTCCCTGCAGTCTAAGTATGAATGTGCAGAGTTTTACAGTGACGCATCAAAAACTGCCCTTACTGTGTCGTGTGCGGCGCACGGACCCGATTTCAGAGTCTCTAATACCTTGAACTCGAAGACCAGCATTTTTACGGCGGAAGCCCATGGAGTTTTGCTTGTTTTAAATCACATAGTGCAACACGAAATACCCAAGTCTATCATTTTCACAGATTCACTTAGTGTTGTACATGCATTGTCATCCAACAAGTCTTCTAAAAACTATGTTCTTAATGTAGTGCATAAAACCATTATGTCCGCGTATGCATTAAATCTCGAGGTGATCATGTGTTGGGTTCCAGGCCACTCTGGGATTGCGGGAAATGAGACCGCTGATCAGATGGCCGCTGCTGCTGCACACACAAATACACCGGACATAGTAACAGTACCCTACACTGACCTCAAGCCACACATCAGACAACACCTTCGCGAAACATGGCAAGAACTCTGGAATCAACAGACATACAACAAACTACACATAATAAAGCCACTCTTGGGACCATACACGACCGACACACACAACAGACACACTGAAGTTGCCCTTGCTAGGTTACGGATGGGGCACACTCACGCAACGCACTCGCACCTGCTCACTGGATCTCCAAGTCCTCTGTGCAGCAGGTGTGGAGAGGCCCTAACCGTGATCCACATCCTCATACAATGTAAGGCACTCGACATTACACGACGCAAACACTTCCCACAACTACACACACGACATATTCCACCACACCCGTCATACTTCTTAGGAGACGATGCCATGTTTTCTATTCAGCGCACCTTTAAGTTCCTAACAGAAGTTCACTTTTTACAACTCATCTCATACCACCCATAGTTTTACCCCTGGTCCTATACACCAGCCACCTTATTTCTTTATTATTTTTTTTAACCACTCTTGTTCTTCACCCTGGCCCTTTACACCAGCCGTACTCATAGTTTTTAACTGATTTTATTTCGGGTTGTCTCCTCATCAAATAACTTTCTGTTTGGCGCTCTTTGCCCGTGTAGGCCTTGCGCCAATAAAATCAAACCATCATCATCATCAACGAACAGCCACGGAGTAGGTCTTCGCTTGTGGCTTGCGGGGTACTTCAGATGGCGTTGAAGTTTCCTACGCTTGTTGCACTTCTTCCCTATCCACGTCGGTAAGGGAAGCGAGTTGGGGCTGCGGCGGCGTGGAATGAAGTTTCCGCAGCTCCTCTCACACTACTGTGCGGGTTGTCTCGCGTATGCTATCAGCGGAAATCCGCATGTTGTCGACGTAGTTCGCATTGGCAGTGCCAACAAAGCTGCGGTCATACTGTTAAGCACGCATATCTAGCGCCTTCTCGATTGGGCTAGATTCGTGTACGAATTGAGAAACGGTTTTGGGCGTGTTACGGAGAAGTCCAGTAAATATTTCGTCCTTCACATGCACATTAAAAGCGTAACTTATTTCCTTCTGTCCTTTCGCTGTGAGCACGGCGAAATAGTTGCTTCATCTCCTCAACAAAGATCACGACCTGTTCATTGGGGTGTTGCGTGCGCATTTCCACCAAAGGGGCGGCTTGTTCTTTACGCACGACGGTGGCGATTGAATTAAGGTAGTCACTCTTAAAGAAAGTCCAGTCGGTGAGCGAGCTTTCAAGGTTCTGAAACCACGTTAGGGCCGTAACTCCTAAATAGAACAAACCATGGCGGAAAATGTCTTCCCCATACCACCTGTTAAAGATGCGGACGCGCTCCACTTTCTGCAACCAGTTATAAGGGTCTTTTCCGGTGGTGGTTCCCGGGGCTGTTCCAGGACGATGGAAGGAGTGGCTTGTTGCACTATGTTGTCGGTTGCACCAGACGTTCTCTTGGTTGCTTCTGTTAGGACACCAAACTGGGGCGGTAAGCTTTGTAGTCGGCGGCTGCCTCAGCTTGGGCTTGCTTGTCGGCTCCCAGAAGGCGTATGGAGCATAAACTTTGCGTACCAGCACCTCCTTCAGATGTCACGAAAGCAAAGACGACGCAGTTGTCCTAAAGCAAAAGAGTTTATTTGAGCGAACTTGTGCTTACCTACCTCAAAGAATAAACAGGTGGCAGAGCAGCAGTATACAAAAAGACGTGCGCAGGCTACCGTCGGCATTCGCATTCTGCGGCGTCTGCTCCGCAGTCTTTTATCTTTCGGCGCGAGTGTTTCTCGAACCGTCTACTTACATCGAGGACATTGCAGATCAAAAAGATTATTCTCGGCTGGTGACGTTACTTTGATACACACTCTCTCAAATGAGAACACGTGCCGCATAAAGAATGGAACGTGCGCGGGAACACAGCCCGGCGCAGCCGTTCGCGAAAAGCATAAACAAGCAAACAAACCAAATGCGTGGTTCGCGACAATATTGTTTGGATAAGGTATAAGCAATACAATGCCTACTCCCCTATTCCCTTTGAATATCGCAACCATTCCAAGTTTTCCCTATAGGCAATAATACGAGCAGGTTCCATGGAGTTGAATTTGTGAAATAAATATGAATATCTCTATTTTTGTCCCTAGGATACTTAAAGTGTACAGAGGTATATACAACTAACGGTGATCAAATTTGTGACCTGGTTGGTTGAAATGCTGCGCTACAGCTTTCGAGGGTTTGCTAAGGCTGTCTGCGCAGTGACCGTTAAGACCTAAGCTCATGAGATGGCTAGTTTCTCCTGTATACTCTTTGTGACACATTCAGCATTCTAACATATACACAGTGTTGGCTGAAACGCACGTAAAACGTGAAATAATCTTCTGAACATAATTGCTGGCTGTGTATTTTACAATGTACTTTCTCTGCAGGCGCCTGGAATTCTTGCATCTGGGACGGGAACAGATGGCTATGAAGGGTTGCTTTGAAAGGCCTGTTTTAGCATGCACTAAAATAACTTTTAGATTCCTATTTTTCCGCTAGGTAACCCTTGGTGCTTCCGGGAACGTGTTTTTAATTCGGTCGTTACTGGCTAAAATGAGGTAGTATTTCTGCATGATATTGTTTACTTTAAGGAGGGCCTTTAAACATTTATTTTTTTGGGCGGGTGGCCTGGCGCTTTCGTTTTGTCTCTGTTTCTTGAGCACGTCGACCCTTTCGAGATTAGGTGCACGTTGGTATGCCTTGTCGAGTGAGGTTGTGGGGTGGACATTAGGGTGGACTTCAGTTCGTCTAGATGCTTTATGTAGTCCCTGTCATCACTGCATGCTTCTGTAAGTGTGGTGGCTGGTCCTACAACTATCGTTTCTCTGCAGTGTCTCGGGTGATGGCTTTTATAATCGAGATGCTGCTGCCTGTCTGTTGGTTTTCTAAAAAGTGTGCTTTTAAGTTTACCGTTGTCTAGATTGAGGGTAGTATCCTCGAAGTTGACTTTTTTTATTGGTAGCGTGAGAATTTATAGTCGGATGTGAATAATTGAGATTAGATATAAAGATGAGATATGTTGTGTCTGGCCCAGGGTGTTGGGTTGGTCTTTCTTTATTTGTCCTTGGCGGAACGAGTACTGCTTTTTGACATACCAGTGATGCCCGCGCCAACAACACCGCCTCTAGCGCTGCCCAAGCCCACAACCGGGGGATACGTGAAACGAGTACGCCGCCGAGAAGGCCACACACCGGGTTATACGTAAAACGCGTACAAGGGTGATAATACACGCCGCTCTAGCGAGCTTCCTCACTGGCACCTTCCCGGCGCGGTAAAAAGTGTGGCAGTGAAATGGGATGCGTTGCTACCGAGCGTTAGGCTTCCAGCCGTCGAACTCAAAAGGCTGACTGTGAACAGTATTTATTTATTTATTTATTTATTTATTTATTTATTTATTTATTTATTTATTTATTTATTTATTTATTTATTTATTTATTTATTTATTTATTTATTTATTTATTTATTTATTTATTTATTTATTTATTTATTTATTTTTTTATTTATTTATTTATTTATTTATTTATTTGTACCTCAAAGGCCCCCGGGGGGTATTACATGAGGGGTGGGCAAACACATGAGCAGCATGGCAACAAATACAAACAAGAATTTTAGTCTAGATAAGCATTTTCAATGGCACTTTTGAACTTGGCGTTACTGGTAATAGCGGCAATGTTGGCGGAAAGGTTGTTCCATTCGTGCGCAGTGGAGATAAAAAATGAACGTTGAAAAGTTGTGGTTCGGGTGCGTCGGACATACACGGGGTTTGGGTGAGAATGGCGAGAGATACGATGCTCTGGAACTATGATCTGGTCATTGCGGGGGAGAGAGTAAAAAAATCGGTGATAAAGGCAGAGTAGGGATATGTGGCGGCGGCATTCCAATGATGGCAGGTGGAGCTGACGTTTCAATTCTGAGATGCTGGAATGGAAAGAGTATACTGATAGAATGAAGCGTGCGGCACGATTTTGAATGGATTCGATGGAGTGCGAAAGGTTAGCTTGGTGCGGGTCAAAGACAGCACTGGCGTACTCTAATTTTGGCAAGACAAAGGTTTTGTACGCTAATAATTTAATTGCAGTCGGAGCGGAGGACAAATTTCTGCGCAAAAAGCCGAGGGCACGGTTAGCGGAATTAGTAATGTAGTTGATGTGATGGGTACAAGTTAGATCATGGGAGATGATAATAAATAGGTACTTGAATGAGTGAGTGGCAACAATTGCGGCGTTTTTACAGACATACGTGGAATTTATGTAATTGCGACGTCGGTTGAAGGAAACTAATGAGGACTTGCTAACGTTAATTTTCATTAGCCATTTTAGGCACCATTCCTGGATATTAAACAAGCCTTGTTGAAGGATAGCGGTATCGTCTTAGGTTAGTATGGGACGGTAAATTACGCAATCATCTGCGAAAAGACGGATATTAGATGAGACAGTAAGGGGCAGATCATTAATGTAAATCAGAAATAATAGTGGTCCGAGCACTGTTCCCTGGGGAACACCAGAGAGTACAGGGTATAAGCAGGAAGAGTGTGAATTTGCATGAACAAACTGCTTGCGGTGGGTTAAAAAAGTTTGTATGCAATTAAGAACATCCGGGTGTAGGTTCAAACGGGAAAGTTTGAGTAGGAGCCGGGCGTGAGGTACTTTATCGAAGGCCTTCTCGAAGTCCAAGAATAGTGCATCAACGGGAATGTTTTTGTCCAGATAAGTATGCAAATCGTGAAGAAAAAGGGCAAGCTGGGTGTCACAAGATAAAGTTTTACGAAAACCGTGCTGATTTGGATGAAAGAAGTTCACAGATGATAGAAAGGAAACTATATGGGAGTACAATACATGTTCCATGATTTTAGAAGATAAGCTGGTAATGGGAATGGGGCGATAGTTGTTAGGTGATGACCGGTCACCTTTCTTGAAAACCGGAATAATCTTCCCGATACGCCAGTCTACTGGGACAGAGCCTGTGTCAAGTGACTGTTGAAATATGAGTGATAAGAGGGTGCTGCTTATGTGGTTAGTGTTCTTTAGGATTTTTGAATTGATGCCATCAATTCCTATTGAAGACGAGTTCGATAATGAGTCAATCACTTTAGCGATGCCATGAGGATCGAATATAATACTTTGCATTGGGGTATGTGAAAGGTAAGGCGCGTCCGGAAGATCATTAGCAAGCTCGCGGTTAAAAACGGAACAGAAAGAATTGTTCAGAACGTCAGCACAATTCACTTCTGAGACGCTGTTGCCGGAGTTGTCGAGCAACGAAATTAGATTGGGTTTATTAGGGTTAATTGTTTTCCAGAAACGCTTGGGGTCATTTTCTAGCATGGCAGGCAAGGTAGTGGAAAAGAATTTTTCTTTGGCATTAGTAGTCAGCGTATTATACTATTTTGCAGCTTTGTAGTACTTATCCCACGCGATTTTAGACGCAGCCTTTTTTGCTGATCGAAAGAAGCGCTTCTTTTTGTTATTTAGTCGCTTTAGTGTGCTGTTAAACCACGGTGACTGAGTCCTCTCGGTAACGGTAATAGTGGGGATGTAGAGTTTCATTAGTCGCAGCATTTCAGACTTGAACATTTGCCAGTTCGATTCGACAGAGCGCTGAAGAAAGCTTGGGATGAAGGTGTCGGCAAAAGTGGAGAGTTCGCGAGTGATGCCTTCGTAATCGCCTTTATCATAGAGGGTTAAGGTTTTCCTTATTTTTTTACCCTGTTGTATACAGCAAGAAAAAGTGGTATGTAGGCCGTCATGATGGCTGAGGCTTTGCAGGTGAATGATAGAAGAAAATTGTTCAGGGTGTGTTGTTAGGATAAGATCGAGGATATTCGAAGAATGGTTTGTAGAACGGGTGGGTTGCATTACCATTTGCGATAGTCCAAAAGTTAAACACGTGTTTACAAATTCAGATGCTGCGTTATTATGGCGTAGAGTGGAAGCTAGATCAGACCAGGCAATGGACGGGAAATTAAAATCACCGAAGAGCAAGATTGGAATGTTTTGGTACATTTTTGTGACTGCGTCTAGAGTGTCGTGGAAAAGCGGTATGAATGAGTCATCAGCGTTCGGAGGGCGATAGCAGATGCCAATCAAAACACGTGGAAAGAAGCGTTGCACAAGAGCCAAATGATTTCGAGCGGAGAAGAAATATTTACGACACAACACTGGAGATAACGACTGGTGGCTATTAAAACACCCCCACCACGTTGGGCATCGGTTCGGTCATTGCGGAACATATCAAAATTGGTCAAAGACGGCAGTATTTCAGAATCAGGAACGGATGAGTTTAGCCATGTTTCTGTTAGAAGGATGACGTTGCAAGAAGATGAGCTGGCGAGAGAACACAGGGGATCCCGCTTGGGAAGGATGCTACGTATATTTGTGAATATGAACGACAGCTCCGAGTTCTGAATTTGGCCAGGTTTATTGGGTTTTTCAAACGATTGCTATGAACTGTGCTCGACAACCATTTGCGTACAATTGAGTAGTCCTGCCCTGCTCCCCGCCCAAACGTAGAGCTATGGGGATTTGCAGATTATGGACACCAGCTTGCGGACAAGGGATGATCGCAAGGCAATTTCCGTTTACATTGGGCGATAAGGTTGTATACGGCCGGGGGCAGCAATTAGCGATGGCAACAAGGGCACCTGGTGAACAGAAGATAAGAAGACCACGTGCGTCACTTAGAGATCTTGTTCCTCTTGCAACCTCCATTCGGGATATTGCTTGCGGAAGTTCGGGGCTTCACCATAGTAGAATATTGACTTATTTATTTGCAACCAATGTAGAGGACTTCTTCTCCAAATACAGAACTGAAAGCATGCTGCCCTGCTCATAAGCGTTTGGGAAGCAGCCTGTCTCGTAATGTATAAAAGTTGTCTGTGGTTTTAAATAAAATGAGCAAAAGTAAAGTTTTTATATTTTTTTAATTTAAATGTTCAACCTCCGAATAACTGTTTATTTAAGAAAAAGCATTTGTAGATGTTTCTCCTATGTGCTCTTGGCGTTCTAAACTTTTGTGGTACCTCAACCACAGTACCAAAAAGTGTACAGGGCGTCGGGAGCTGTTTTTACGTTTCAGGTGTTTTCTGCCTTATTAAACAACAAGTAGTCTCGAGAATGGTGTAGTTACAATTCCGGCAGCGTAATCTATCGATACAGGCCAACTTATTTTTACCCTTTAGTGTCCGTTTAGTAAAGCAAGTGCCATTTTGGTTGTTGAAAAATCAACATCTTTGGCCACTTCGTTCTGTCTCGGGATGTGCAGTCGCAGTGTTACAAGGTTCCCGCTGTAGAGAACTGCTTGGGGCACCCAGAACAGATGCTGTAAGAAGAACGCAGCTGCTTTCGTCGTTTCGAGCAGAACTTTGCCAACTCTCTCCCCTTCGTCAACCTTCTCAAAAGTGACGCCAATTCCTCTTAGGGTACTGCTAAGATGATGAAATGCCCGCCCTGGTTACTCAGGTAATGATTTTCTTCGTTTTCGCTCATTTTCTGTTGACCGCTACTGAAATCCAGAATATACGCAGGGGCCATGATCTAGGAGCCCTTCTGGAAGAACGATAATCTAGCGGCAGCATAATACTTTTTCTGTCGATAAGCTACCCAAGCAAGACGCAGATACTCTATAACGAGGCGTAAAAGCCGCGCTCACTTTATGGCCGTTCAATGTTTAAACTATGTATATGTGGCTCCACGTTTATTATTCTTACTTACCGCCAAACTTTATGACATTGTGAGTCTATCAGGCCAGTATGGGCGACATTTTAAAAAATCTTGAGAATTGAAAACAAATAGTATACGGACAACGTTACTGAAATCAATACCAACTTTACACATTACAACGTTGTTTGTTTTTCCAGTTTATTACGTTTCGAGGGAAGGGCAGCTATTACATGTATGACCAGGTGTGCTCGATTTTGCCATGCATGAACATGGAGTTAAGTTCAGTAGTATCTTCCCGCTCGTTTAACACGGCAGAACTGCTGGGTATACTTCCCTTTTACCATGTACTTTAATCCGCCGTGTGGATTTTTCGTTAAACCTTTTGTCGCGTCCGCGAGATTACTGACATCCTCCGTGGAATATGTGCCTCCATCATCCACATAGAACTCATCTTCGTATGCGGCAAGTTCTTTGTATGCAAATCTCCCTTTAAACGTCACTTCCGCTTGAAAATCGCACGACTGTAAAAGAAAACTCAAATATATATTTATCAGTCAGCCATTTAGAACTGGGAGGTGAACAAGTATTACATGAGCCCCTAGAAACCTAGGTAGGATACCATTGTAAGCATTGCGGAGTGCTCAAAAAGGATGTGCAGCATGGGTATTAATTTACACAAGAACGCTTCAACTTTGCCGTGCGAAAACTTTCAGGAATGGTCCCAAACAAATCTCATCTAGAGATAGATGGTGGTGAGTGGCATAAACATTCTCTCAAAGTGTTCATACCTTTCTCTTTACTTGCGTACTAGTGTTGCGGGTTGCGCATCATTCAAAAGCACTACAGTGTTTCAGCGGACCCCATAGAGTTCTTGATTACGTGATATTTCGCGCAACGCTTCCCATTTACATGGCGTTATGTTATATTTCTGCTTCGTTTCAAACTAGTATCTAAATTTGTACCCCTACCTTGGCTGCATTGCTTACATCTAGTCTTGCGGGTTTTCAAGTTCGCGTAAAAACGTCATCTTTAAATACGTAGGAAAACTACGTAGACCTATCTGACAACCGGCAGTGATACTTCCTGTAAGGTTTTAACACTCTTTGGCACATGCTAAGCGACAAAAACAAAAGTTTGTTCTTTCAGAAGACTGTACGTGATGTAGCAGTCAGACTAATTTCTACAACAGCTTTTGTAACAAGGGATCACTCCCAAAGCAAACGTATTTAACTTTAGGGGTACGGGGGCCAATTTCTTGCACGGGCCGAATTACATCACATCACAAAATGTGGGGTGTTGGTGGCTTCCAAAACAAGCTGCCATAATTGAATTATTACAGTTGGATGTAACTTTGCCATAACTACAGATCCAGCGGTTTAATGGTTCTGTTCTGGTTACGCCAGCTCTTTTGTATGGACAAAAATGTCGTAGCTATAAAGTTGCAGGCTCGACGATGTTGCTGGTACTTTGGTATAAAAACTGTGCCTTTTAGCTCTGAAAAAGTACGCCCGTGTTATGGTAAGAGTAGTTAAAAAAATAATTGTATGTTATCTTTAGGGCTGAAACATTCCTGTCAGCCCCACTCCTAAGGAAGGCAAGAATTGGGCCCGACAATGCCCAGCGGATGAGAAAGGGTAATACATATCCGTAGTGCACATTTGTAGGGGGTACCTGATTGCGTTTTTCGCGTTGGTTAGAAGTGCATAACTTCGGCGTCTCTTTTGAGGAATCTTGGTTTATTGATGATTGTGATAAACGCGCCGACGCAACACAGGTGATTAGGTGCTCTGTAGTGGAGAGCTCCGGAATAATGTTCACCTGCTCGGAATCGTTAACGTGCGTTGATATCTTTAACGTGAACACACGGGCGTTTTCCTTTCTCACAGCTATTAGAAAACCGGCCGCCGCATCCGGGAATCCTACCCGCGTCCTTCGGCTCAGCAGCACACCGCCATAGCCACTGAGCCACCGCGGAGGTTTTTTTAGGCATCTAGAGCGCCAAATACGCCTCTTGGGGTGTACAAATCGTTGTGCATTTTCTGGTAACGAATTAGCTGATTGCGGGGCCGCCATCAAAGTGCAGGTCGTTTGGAGGCTGCTATTTTGCTTTCAACTTGTGGTGCAGTAAAATGTGAGTTGTGGTCAGAGATCAGTGCTGCACGAGTCAGCGGAATATTACAGTTCTATTGCAGTACAGGTTCTACGTTGCCGTTTCTCTAGTGAGTTGTTTTCTGGATGAAATCTCAACATACACACTTGGCTAATGATCGCAGGAGCCAAAAAAAAACTAACCACAAGACAGTACGTCACAAAAAAGACTACATACCTTTGGACGGTTTTAGGGTGTAGAGGTCGCAACTAAGGATGATATGAAATGGGGGGGAGGAGGGTGCGAATAAACCTTTACCGGATACATATCCTTTAAATAGATCAGCACGCAACCACTTGGCACATATGTAGCCAGTTGAGCAGCCAAGGCAGGACTGTGATGATCGGTTGTAAATGTGAGTGCTTACTTTGCATTGCCAGCAGGAAGTGTATATCCCCTATCTTTTCTTGACCAATGCTAAAGTTTGCTTCTGGCCACGTCGGCGACACATAACTTCTTCCACAAATCACCACAACAGATTTCTTCAGATGATTTCAGTAAGTGTTACAGCTTCAGCAAACAGAATGGCTGTTTTCATTTTATCAGAGAAACAGGCTCGTACGGGCGTTCACTAAAAACTGACAGTCTTGCCGCCTAAGTGAAGTCCACTACACAGATGAGCTTAAATATATAGGCGTCGTGCCCAATGGCCTAAAGATAGGCCGGGCTGGTGTACGCCTAATATTCTTTGGCGCCGACTGGAGCGGAAGCTGAACATGACTAATACGTTTTGCGCGAGTTTGATTTTCTCTATCATGTCACTTTGCTTCAGCTTCTCGTTACCAAAAATTCGGGTTTTTATTTCTTTCCATCTCCGCTGTTGCCTCCCCGTCCTTGGTGATTTGTGGTTTGGTGTATCTTGGCTCTGTGTGATCTGCTCGTACGGCTTTGTTATGCAGCGTTCCTCTTCTTCCGTATCTTATTAGCACTGCATTATTGTGGGCAACCGCATTTTACACCTTAAGCTCAGTGATTTGTATCGGACTACACCGCAATAAACGCAGCACTACTTAGATTCGAAGAGCAGGTTATGCCCGGATGGAAGGCCCCTTCTTTCTAATAGTCACGACGTAGTAGCAACAGCAGTGTTACGGCCTCCCTATTTGTTGTACCGGGTTTTGTCCGGAATAACGTTTTCCAGCTTTTCAGCGCCAAGATAAAGTGTAACGCAAACGTACTTCGCTGGTAGCCTAAATTATACAAATGCGTTATTGGGCTCAACTCAAGTGTACCCCACCAATGAATCAAATATATCCTATGACTTGGGTTGCTCAGACATACGTGACACCTGAACACATTGACATGGCCCAACATTAGTAAATTAGAGCACTGAGCGGCCTGGCCCGGCGGACTTCCTTATTGCTTGTTTACTTTCCTTGAACTGCCGAATATTTCATTCGTCTTATCGTCGCGAGTACACATTTTTGACCAATCGATTAAGTTAATGCGTTGGCATTGAATGCACATGCGTCTGAATGTTAAACAAGATCTAGAGTTCATTTGGGTAACTAATGTGGGCAGATAAATTTCTCAAATTAATATACGTGATGTCCTGATCAAGCATGTTCATTAAAACGATTAGACATTTCCTGTTTGCAATTGTAGAGGTGGTCTTAATTTCACGGCGGCGTTAACTTGTGCGCGTGATAAAAAATTGGTGCAGTGACAAGATATGTTCATGTATTCCATAAAAGGGACACTGAAGTAATTTTTAAAGGGTTTTGTTTTTGCTTGCACTGCATAGACTGGCTCAAATGAACACATGTTTCATCGTTTAGCCGGTGGATAAGGCGGTGTGGATTTTATAAATCTTGTAAGAAGGAAACCTACCATGCGCGTTATGCTGAGGCCACACCAACTAAAGCAGTGACATTAAGTTTCAAGTTTTAAGTATTTTTTCAGACATAGAAGTTATATGGCTAGGAGGAGGGAAAAAAGGCCGCAGCGTAGCGGCTTGACGACGCACCCTTCCCCTGAGCTACATAGGCAACAAGGGTAGCGAACAGCAGGTAGCAAGAAACAAAGCAGCAGTGCAGTTTTCGGTGTAATCAAACATAGTTGAATACTTGTACATAGCTCGTGCACCATTAAAAATATTCTTACATAAGACGTCAACATAAATATATCCGACACAAGTAGTATCAAACACATGGCAAAAAGAATGGCAGAGGTAGGGTTAACAAGAAGACAGGTGAACTACTGAACAATAGACAACCAATGTAATACATACACTGAAAGCCCCTTATAAAAAGAAAGTTTTTATCTGCTGGTTTTTTTTTGTCGGCACGTAGCAAACCTTAAATCGGTTCTTCTGTTTTGAGGCAGCTTCCTCCGTGTTGATATCGAAGTTACTTAGGTAGTGGATTTTCGGGTAATCCAAGTTCTTTCACGGCTGTTAATTTATTGTTTTCCACTAATACAAGTCCCTTCACGACTGTTAATTTATTGTAAGACGAGCATCTTAACACAAATCATAAAGTTCATTCGCAAGCGTAAATCTAGTTCGAGCTGCGTCGTCTCCTCTCAAACCAGGACCCAAGTGACATTTTCGTTCTCCTTCGCAATTAAATTCTGCTTCATATTAACGTCGCATGTTTCGTTATAGCATAAGTGGCGATCTCAATGCGATGTGTATAGCCAAAATCCAATAAAATGAGAACAAAATGCCAAAATGCGCCAATGGGGACGCTTATCAGCGTCCCCAACAGTATCTTCAGCCCGGCGTACAGCGGCTTGTGGAATGGACAACCCCGCTGCAACCCGCCACTGCAAGGCAGACGCTGCTTTCTCTGTGGGAGTTCGCGCGCTCTTCAGGCGTCGACCGCAGAATGTAATTTTTAAACTCTCCCCCCCCCCCACCTTCCTTTCTTCCCCATGCTGACGGACACGTACACCTTCTGAAATAAAGTTTTGTTATGTTATGTTATGTTATCTGCTGGTAGGACGGCCAACGATTACAAGAATTTGGCAGATCAAATCGGTTAGGCAGGGTAGGCAGCGCATAATTTAGTGCTTGAAATCCGTAATTAGTCCGAGGTTGAGGCACGTACCAGTGTTCATGATGACGTGTTTGATGGGAGTGCGTGTTGTTTTGTAAAATTATTGTTAACTCAAGAAAAGGCCCATATGAGTTCTACTGAAATTGGACGCTGCCCAAGATTAGTATTCAATCCGGTTACGGTTTCGGTTCTGTATCACAACATGCTTCGCAAAAAAGTTATCGTAGGCTGAACATTCTCGATATCCAAGCTATCGGTGTACGCGCTTCTGCTGTGTTTTCGACTGTAAAATGTGTCAGATAAACCTTGCAGCAAGGCCTGGATTCACCAGTAACAGTAGCCGTAGCGTACGCTGCACGTAGTGCATGAACGCCCTCGGCATCACCGAAGACGGTGAAATGCGGTGCGCTTTCCCCCCCTTCCGAGCTTGCCTTGCTCTTGCCTGTGTCGTAAGAGGCATGTTCGTCCATGTCGAAGGGTCGACTGATTGGGGACTGTGCCCGAAAGCAGTTTGTGCTAATGGCCACACCAAGCCAACTAGAACTTTCTAGTTGGTTAGTGTCAGTTTGCGCGCGTCCTGCAAACTTGCTCGTGGAAGATGAAAATTACTGCGCAAAACGTGCATTCAGCATAAAAAACATTGCCTAAAAATAAATACATCAATTAAAAAAAGCGTTATCGGGGATTTGAACTTGCAAGTTCCAAAACAATATTCCTAGTGCTCCAGACCACTCGGCCTTATGGTACTGCTGCTAGTGCGGAAATATAACATTTATAAGGTATAGAGACTCTTTACAATGCATTTATTTTAAGCATTACAAGCAGCTTAGATGATTATTTCCTGATACCGCTCGTGCAGTAAAAGTCCCCCAAATATACAGAAATATGTTATCCCTAGAGGTTGCATTTCTTAGGCAGAAAAGCGCCCGTAGGGGTGTGGTCGTGCAGCTGACCACTGTGATAGTTTACGCAGCGCAAAACTTGCTTCCAGAAGCTTTGTTTTACGCTGCAAGATAAAACCTTCGGTTGATTTTCTTTTCTTGGTAGCTATTGGCGGTGAGATGTTTGAGTGGCGGCTCGTGGCTCCTCACGTCAGCTTAGGGAATCCTGCCGTTGTCGTCTGCTACACTTTGCGTGTGAGGCGCAGCAGTTTCTGGTCTAGAAGTCGCGCGCTTCCATCCTAAAGTGCATTAAAAAGCGTATTTCAAGTGATTAGGTTATTTTTCCAGGCCAAGACACGCCTAGATAATTTCAAGCTGTATTCCGCACAAGTTTCAAA
This sequence comes from Haemaphysalis longicornis, assembly GCF_048455015.1. Classification (NCBI taxonomy): domain Eukaryota; kingdom Metazoa; phylum Arthropoda; class Arachnida; order Ixodida; family Ixodidae; genus Haemaphysalis; species Haemaphysalis longicornis. Next base: position 161,074,208 of record NW_027526335.1, read on the forward strand.
CACGAGCAAGAGAGAACAACTTTCTTCGGAGCATCGGTCAGAAGTGCGTGCGTAACCCGTGGTTTCTGGCTTATTGCCCAGATTCAGTGCGCAGAGCTCCTCAATAGGTATTCAATATGCGTAGGCTTCCTTAAAATATTTTTAGATAATCTCACAGTTTATAATACGCAGCTTATAATACGCACCAAGCATCGGGCCCCTTAACGCGCATCGCATAGCAGGATATAAAACGACTATCTTTTATTTATTTCGTTGTTCTTGACTTGCATCAGATAAATTTTTTGTGTGGTCAATGCATTATTTTTTTACACCGTCACAAAAGTCTTGTCCACAAATTGGCTTTCGCTATGGCTGCGTGGAAGAAGGTGTATATTCTCAGCGAGTATTATTTATTCCCATGCCAATACAGGAAGAAGGTCGGTGCTACGCCACCGCGAAACGGTGCAGAAAACGTTGTCCAGAGTACTCAAAGGCGGCTTTTTTGCCCAAATGTTTGTCGTAACCATTGTTGTCATAAAGAAATGACTCTCAAGCCCACTCTACATGGTGCGTTTTTCGCCTGCGAATTCGGTGGAACGAACATTCGCACTTGCAAAATTCTCAGTGCCTGGAAATGTCGTCTACCTGGCCTGCGAACGTCACGATTTTCGCATTTCAGAGGCACGTTGGTTGCAGACCAGCCGGGAGCAAATCTTGTTGTGATTAAAAAAAAGGTTTTTTTTTTACTTCCTGGGCAAGTATCTTCAGACTATATTGCAGTACATATGAGTTTATTTGCGGTTTCGTACAACAATCGCCGATTATTTAGCAATATACACACACATAGCACAGAAAACAAACAGAGCAAACCACCTTTGGTTCGCTTTTTATGGTGCCTAGTATAGCTCCGTTAACCTCGGACAGTTCTTCTTGGGTTCTTCTGTACTTCGTTCCTGCGTTGATGTGTGCCACTTGCACGGACACTGATTAAACATTCATTAAAAGCGGCCCGCAACATCCTGTTGCGAACGCGCGTGCGTTTGTTTTCGTCGTTTTGGTGCGCCTGTGCTTGTGCCGCGCTTAGGCAAGCAACGCCATCTGGTTGTTAAGCGTGCAACCAGATGCTGTGACGTTCACCTAGCTGTGTTTTTATTTGCCGCAGGTCCGGCGCACTGATCTCCACTTAGTCGCTGGATGGTGTTTCGCCGCGTTCGCGGCCGGGTGCGCGCACGGCCACCGGGGAAGTTCAACGGCTCGTTCCGGAAGTCGGGCGTCTTCTACGGTTTCAAACCGCTGATAAGCGTCCCCATTGGCGCATTTTGGCACTTGGTTCTCATTTTATTGGATTTGGGCTATACACATCGCATTGAGATCGCCACTTATGCCATAACGAAACATGCGACGTTAATATGAAGCAGAATTTAATTGCGAAGGAGAACGAAAATGTCACTTGGGTCCTGGTTTGAGAGGAGACGACGCAGCTCGAACGAGATTTATGCTTGCGAATGAACTTTATGATTTGTGTTAAGATGCTCGTCTTACAATAAATTAACAGTCGTGAAGGGACTTGTATTAGTGCAAAACAATAAATTAACCGCCGTGAAAGAACATGGATTACCCGAAAATTCACTACCTAAGTGACTTCGATATCAGCACGGGGGAAGCTGCCTGAAACAGAAGAACCGATTTGAGGTTTGCCACGTGCCGACAAAAAAAACCTGAAAAAGACTGTGCGCAACTTGCTCCTGTTTTACCTTTGAAGGTCAGTACATCGGGACCCTTTACAATATCTATTCAAGCATATGCATGTTTCGGAATTACACCACTAGCATCTCAGGCAGCTAACGTAGCACCACTGAGATACATAACGCAGATAGCAGCATTTCAAAAATTGAAAGAAAAAATTGGGTACCTAAAAATTAAGACCTCGCGCTTTGTAACGTAATGGAGATGTTTTTACAATTACGTTTCATTGCTTACAGTACGTGGTTTTCAGAGTAACTTCGCAAAACAATTCTTCCTCAACCACAGCATTTCACAGCTCCATGTAGATTTTATTGTGCTCCGAGGTAATTTGTAGGGCTTCATTTTTAAAGCGACTCTACAAATATACTACGAAAGAAGGTAGCGCCCATGCAGGCGATTTCAGTGTCTAATAAACGTGGCATCAACTGCAGGGGAAGTTATACGAACGCTAAACGAGCGAACTGCGATGGCCGAAGAGTATTCTTTTTTTTTCAGGGCCGCTATACCAAAATGTAGAGCCATGTCGTACTATACCTTTTCCAGATGCTTCGTGAAAGAAAACAACGTGGGCACAGCGTCAGGCTGTATCCGAGTTCGTGCGCGTTCTGTCAAAACAATTGTCAGTGAAGTGGTCACTGCCGAGCCTGCTGTCTGGGGATGGATCCCATTTGTCCCTTTTTAAGTTTGCCACCCAACGCCGGTATCAATCCGGCTTAGAGCGAGAAAATCTGCGTAACAAGAGCCACAGCTTAAAAATGACACTGTTATGACATTTGCATTTCGCTGCGTATCATGAACGTCGTACAGTGGAACGTCTTCCCAGATGACTTCTCTGGTCTGCTTGTGCAGTTGTCGGCGCAACAAGCAGGCATTTTTGGCGGAATGCGAGCGAACCAATCCCATACGTAGCATGCGCTATGCTGGAACGGCGGCCATTTGCCCGACTTCCGGGACGAGCGCTCGAACGTCCAGCAGCCGCGCGCAGGAGAGCTCGAAGCGCCATCCAGCAACTCTAGTAGAGATCAGTGGTCCGGCCCCTCTACGCCGCAACGAGCGGCAATCGCGGGGGATGCTAGACCGTTCTAAACATTTGGCACTTTGCCACAGCAACGAAAAAAGGTCGTTTTGCTGCACGGGCTGCGCAGCATCAGCGAAATTTCTGGGGGGATCGCACCGTGTGGAACGGGCTTCAGACCTAGCGTCTGTGGTTTATGACAAGATTACTGTGTTGAAGATATTAATGTACTCGCTACCGAGCACATCAGGCATTATACATGCCGGTTGCCAGCATAAAACAATCGAAATCAATGAATATGTCTAGGTAGCACTTCATGGTTTGAAGCCCCTTCAGGCTTAAAAAACAAATCCTCACCTACTCTGGATGGCCTTCTATGAATTGAGAAAAATTTGTATTGCTCTCTGGTCCAGGACTGAGGCCTCTCCCAATAACCAGCTCGATTTTACTGTCAGGGTTTTTTTCTCCGACTGCTCCTCATGAATGCAGTTTTGCTACAACGCATATCTGAACATTGGGAAGATATGGCTGTAGGAAATGTATGTAGCCTGAGTACACCTCCTGGTGTGAACAAACAGTTTTAGTGTAGGTTCACCTGTACAAGTGGCTAGTATGCGTGCATGTGTGTGAGTGCACGTGGGTGTTCGTGCGGGTGAGTTGCTTCGTGGGTGTCTGCACCTGGGTACTTGTCTGTGTTCGCGCATGTGTGCGTATGTCTGTGTGTGCGCGTGTGTGTGTGCATGCGTGCGTGAGTGATATGGCGGAAACATGTGAGGGCGGTGTAGATGATGCAAAAGATTGCACTTGCTCCTGTGGCCTTCTTCCTCTTGAGTTCGTCCTTGCGCTAGTACAATGTACCCACTACCCTGTCCATGCTGACTTTTTATGACAGAAAACCAGTAATGAAAATCAGATGTGTTATTCCTTAGTTTATTGATTCCGTTTACACATAAAATATCAGACGAGGTGCAAACCATGATTACTTTTGGGGTTGAAGCGGTTACGGCGCCGTACCCTGTGTACGAGAGCAGCCTCTTAGCTAGAACAGACCGCGTAATGGGCATTGTGCGGAATTGATAACGTTTTGCGCAAGGAGCTTCCATACTGGCTACCAGCCTGGTATAGAACCAGCGAGCTCCTATACACACAGTAGGTTCATTGTAAATATAACTAAACCTACATTTGTTTTGCTGTCCATAATGCATATAGTACTCCTGCGCTGCCAGGAGGCGCGGCGCAAGCGGCTTCCAGACAGTACTTCCGGGTAGTACAAAGCTGCGTGGGTCCAATAGGATCGCGTGTTGAAAGAAGGAAAATGAGCTCGATTTTCTCGACTGTTTTGTGACATGGTCACCAGCCCATCCTGACGAGTCCTGTATCTGCCGGCGATCAACTTGGCATTAGGGGAAAAAGCTTTGCAGCGCTAAATACGTTTACAGCCCGGACGAAAGTGCTGGGGTGGTGACGGCGGTCTCCCACTTCCAGTTTAGTGATCATTTGAAGTGAAACGTCTGGTTTTGAGTAATACTCTAGTTGACAAAGACTTCTGAACAACAGCCGATCAAAAAATAAGAGGGAAGCAATCGGCGATGATCGTGCCTTAAAAAGCCAGCGAGTCCGGCGGACCACTGGCTTGCCTAGTGGGGTGCGCCGCTCTTTTGCGTACCTGCGCCCTATGCGTGCACTTCCATTAAACAGTGCTCGTTTGCTTCGCCGTTACTAATACATGGTGCAGGGTTAGCTTGCCGTTTTGTTGCGTGTCTCAGTGACAAAATGCAGCGAGCGTCAGAAGCGTGAAATATGTTTTGCGATTCCGATCTTAGTGGCGGTAAAACAAGGTGGTCGGGCGAACTCAGAGGCCGCTCGCATTCCTTGTTTGCTCTCACTTTACTTAATTACACTCTGGCAATATAGATTCCCAATTCGCACCTAATAGGATAGAATGAGAGTCAGCAACATTTTGAATTGTTGGGGCGAGTTGCTTTCTAGCCGTCACGGCGGGGGCTGGATGCCAAATCGAGGGGGAGGTGCAAGGGGCTTTGAACGAAAAAAAAAAGAAATAGCGAATTGTCAATAAAATTTGACAACGATCTGGTCAAGTGTGAAGATGGGGGACAATTCGACTGGAAGTGACCTGCCTAACTGCAGTTGATGACAAAACTGGCGTGTCGGCGTTCATATTGTTAGCGACGACCCCTGCACTGGAAGATAACCAACAGAGTCAGTTATGATCGTATGTAAATATCCGGGGCTGCACGCCGTGTATGCGGCTGTTATGTTACGCAAATATAGAAGTACACACCTTTGCAGGCAGCGGGCGTCAATTTGGTGCTTGTTTTGCGTCATTTAAAAGCGCTTAGTTTGTTTATTTTACGCTATTGCCTCACCTACTCGCTAGTATACATGTACCCTGCCGTTCGTAAATCGTGCGGCGTAAAACGTTACGCAAGAATCATTTAGTTCGCGAAAATAGAAAACGACATTTCCACTCATTTTCAAGGCGGTGCCAGGCCAGCAGTGTCAGCTGAGTCGGCTGCGCAATTCTTGCGTTCGCTTGCATGCTCCCGCTGAAGGAACCTTTTGCAGTTACCAGCAGCATTCCATGTTTATGCTACTAGTGAACTTTCTTTTGTCGACCGCACGCAAGAAGAAAGAACGGTAACCGTCGTCAGGAAGTTAAACCACCCGACGTGGCGATACTGTCCCACGCCGGGACGACCACGACAGCTCGCTCAAAATAAAGCCGATAAATCGGCTTGATTTAGCGGATAATATTTTGTTTACCCTCTGCAACTACTTTAAGGGCTATTTCATACAGTATGCAGTCATTTAAACGCGCCAGAAAGCGATTAAACTAAGTACAACCAACTTTCGCTTCGGCTTGTAATTGAAAACACACGGAGGGCGGCGAGGGTCATCTGCTTTTGTACTACCCAGAGGCGTAGGCCACTAGGGGTGCTGCATGTCGCCAAACCTCCGGTGCAGGAAGCCTATCGGCAAAATTTCATGCCTTGACAACGTAAAGTCACGTTATACAATACTTACGATGGTTCGGCAAGGTTGCAAAGATGCTTTACCTTCAACTAACAATTACAAGAAATGGTGGGGTCTTCTTCCAAACTCGACAGCCCCGAAGTACTTGAAATTGTTTTCGTCTTGCATTTTTTGCTGTTATCGACTATTAGCACCTGGTTGTACCCCGTGTTCGAATGTCTGCTGTATAAAGATGCTGACGCCTACCTCCAACTATTCGCCCTCCGCACAAGAACGGCTGCGCAACGAATGGGGGACGCCGGCAATGTTTCTTCCGCAGCGGTACCAAAAACAACACTTCAAACCACCCCTTGAGCTTCTGTATGCGATCTTAAGCTTTATAATAAATATTTTTGGAGACGCAAAATCTGGTACATCCAATCATCAAAAGTCAACGCAACGCGAAGAAACTGCAGTGAGAGCGAGCCCGATTCAACAAGACGACAAAGGCGATAATTCTTAAGACGACCTCACGGAGACACGCTTTCAAGCGCTGCCCTTGGTCACACTCACCGCCAATGTTAAATTTCTGTCTCTTCTCCCTCTTTCAATTCGCCTTCAAAATTTCTACTAACGTACCAGTTAGCGAAGCGTCGCACGTGAGCTTGTATGGAATGACTCGGACTTAGCTGTTGATATTCTAGGACCTAACAAACTCAAGACACTTTTTTTCAGGCACAAACGTGTCTTGCGTTAGAGTCAACCGAGCGAATGTATTGTGACGACCCGCCGGCGGACGGCCGAATAAACCCTGAACCAACATATTCTGTAGAAGGGTCAGCGAGCCACGAAGTAGCGCAGTCAAGCCAAGTCATTTTGTTTTTGACGTCATACGAAACGTCATAGAAATTTGGCAAGGAGGATGCAGAGCGAAGTAAAGCTTTTTCGAATTGATTTTTCTACTGAATTAAGTCTCGTAAACGCAGCGACAGTGGTTAAACATAAATTAGAGATTCCAAACTACAATTTGCGCTAGTAATCCCCCAATCTTTACAAATCTCCTTAGTGTGCCTTTAAAGCCTGGTCTCCTTAAACAGGGTACGACAAGCCGAAGCTTGTCTCTAGTGCGGACACTTGTTGCCGATGATTTACGCCCGCAGCAGTTGGAAATTCGGACCAAAACTACTGTAGCAGAGTTTGTTTACAGCTGCTGGTATTAACGGACGCCACCCGCAGAAAACCCTTCCTTCGCCTTTGTCGCCCACACAAAATGCACGAGGCAGGTGCATTTGGTGTCAGAGAGACACAACCCCGGCTATCACGAGACCGGGGAGCGCGTTTCTCCGTGTTTGTACTTTCCGCCGTGTTTGTACTACATGTGCCGCGAGCAAAGCGCTGGAAGAGAAATTTAAATTGTAACACCTACATTCACTACGCGCCAAGGAAAAATCTAAACTAAATGGGCCGTTCAGTATAACCATGTATAGTTTTCAAGCAAGTGCCTCAATCGTATCAACATTTTTATATAGCAGGGTTGCTCACAGCAGATATAACGGTTTTTTTTCACTTCTCCCTTTTGTGCTGGTTGTGGCAATGGTATTTACATTTATTTCATGCCTCTTTTAAACAAGTAACCGAATGACCTAATAGGATCTAATGAAATGATAATCAATTTTGGGGTATTTAATTACACACCTCTGTGGGTGCACTCGCGCCGGAATAAGGCCTAAATCTGCTGTTACTGTTTTACACTTGCAAACATGGCTGCGGATGCATTTGTTATAGAAGTCCATGTCATTTCGTATTTTGCGGAAAAAAGGTGCTTATAAAAATTGCTTTTGGTAGTCTAATAGACAGGACCGGGTCATATAATCAAAATCAACGTTGGCGTTAGCGTAATCTCTTGTCTTAGCGGTATACCGTGTTCTGGCATGACGGAATATACTCAGCTGGCGTAAGATGCATCATCACCCGACATTGCGAGCCCCTCAGCTGCTCTACTGTTGCACGCTATGAGGAAAACATTGACCCCTTACTCATAAAACTACGCCTGGCGAAGACATATGTGCTAAGAAATTATTACTACAGTGACTACATAAAGACTCACACGAAGTTTTTTGGCAATCTTCAACAAACTCTGCCGAGTTGCCATCTTGGGGTCGCAGCTGGGGCATGCCAGTCTAACATTACTTTGAAAACTGCAGAAACTAGTTAGTATTTTAACTCTATACACAATATTTACTAAGGTATACCCTGGAAAGCTGTTGCAACATGTGGCAAACTGGCGACTGACAAAACATCTGGCGGATATTATTTTGTACTTTCCTTTTGTTTGGATTACTCTCACATCAGTCAACCTGAACATACTTCTACAGGTGAAAGAAAATATGAGCAACGTGAGCAAAATCAACACCAGTATTTCCCGTACTCTGTAGAGGTTCAGCACACTCTTCGACAACGCCACCACGAGCAATTGTGGAAGGACTACAAGACACAATCTGCCAGGCGTCGGAGTACAACTTTTCTCCGCATTTTTTTATATTTCGGTATCCTAAATGTCTTTCACTCTTTCCCACAAACCATTATACCGTGACATTTTGACGCAGAGAATCTAACAATCCGGACGAAACCGTGAGCAGCCGCAGGGCAGCGGGGCAGATATAAACGGGCCATAGGCAGCGTTACTGAGTACCGAAAATTGGAGCATATTGGCCTGCACCCTTAACGACTCGGGCACGCTGGTACTCGATCTACGCACACGGCTTCGACCACACAACGTAACGTTTGACAAACCCAGATCACATGTAAGCTACACCTCAAGTAAGCTGCACCCCATTAGAATTCTGCGAGCATCATTTCATGCAAACAAATTAGGCACTGACATGTTAACTCCACTCAACCGTCACGTAGCTTACGCACTTCATGTGACGGGCGTGCAAACAACGGAGTGTTCTCAAAGAACAAGACAGGTACCGCATGATCAATGCGGCGCTGACAAAAGAACTTGGAAATGCAACCACCTACATTTAACATAGCGTAAAGAAAAAATCTTATATAGATGTCCCGCCAGTATTACCATGCAAAGGTTTCAAGCAAGTGCCTCAACAGTTATCGAAATTTTTATATACTAGGGTTGCTTACAGCAGATATGAAGGCTTTCTCTTCACTTCTCCCTTTTGTGCTGGTTATGGGAACGGTATTTACTTTTATTTCGTGCCTCTTTTAAACATGTAACTGAATGACCTAATAGGATCTAATGAAATGAGAATCAATTTTGGACGATTTAATTAGACACTTCTGTGGTTGCACTCGCGCCGGAAAAGGCCTTAAGTTGCAGTTACTGTTTTACGCTTTTAAACACGGCTGCGGATGCACTGGCATGTGACTCCTTATTTTCGGGAGAGATGTGGAAACAATACTTGCTTTCGCAGCCCAATAGAACAGACCACGTAATATAACGAAAATAAACGGCCGAAGAATTGACGTTAGGTGATTTGCTCTTTTTTGTTTTCAGATATCGACTCATAATTCTCCCTGGAACGTTAGGTCAAACTCTCGACCAGTTTGCGCATTTTAAAGTACGTAACCTGAACTGTACTTTCTTTTATTCTGACGGCCCGAATTACATATATAAATTGCCTAATTGAGGGCTCCAGATGTTCTGCAAATGATTCATTCGAGGCTTTTGTGCTAAGCCTGTATTTATGCATAGTCCAGCAATACCGCCTTCCCTCTCCGGTGATTCATAATACCTGCGGCTTGAATAACATAGTAAAGATGCAACGTATCGACCGTTTCGTAGGAACAGAGTGGTCTTCACTCTCAATAATAATTATGTCAGTAATTAGGAATAAAGTACACCTCTTATAATTTGTAAAACATGCGACAATAGGAAGAAAATATACTTTCCCCTCAGCGCTTCAAAAGAGAAACCAAGGCCTAACAGTTGTGGTCTGTGATGAAAAAAAATGCTTTGACTGGATAGTTCAATACATACCCTCCAGAAAATAGTGACTTTTTCTTTTCGTGGTGTTCTATATTGTCGGGAGCTTATAAGTTTTCGAATTGTTGTTTCGTTGAAATACAGAACAACGTCCCTTTTGTAGTAGCGTGGAGCTTTGCTAGTCAGCATTGGAATGTTCACCACTTTGTAAAGCACAACAGGGCTTTCTATGCCATGAGTGATGTTCCACTCTGCATATTCCTCGCAAGGCACAGCCACGTCAGCGGATAATTTTGCTTCTGGTACCTGATTTGTACAGTGTAAGTTCCCCACAGTTCCTTCAACGGGGTTCCTGCAAAAAAGAATGTTATTGTGGATAAATGAACTAACTGATCATATTTGTACTGCAACAGTCAAAAAACAATGTTGTCTGCAAACACTGTGTTGGCCCGGAAAGTATAGGTTGGTTGTGCATACCAATGCAAATCATAAATAAGTATATATATATATATATATATATATATATATATATATATATATATAAACCACGTGTCGCTTGGTCTTTTCTTCGAACCTCTTTCATCCCCGCACCCCCCCCCCCCTCTGTGGTTTCCGCGCCCCTCCCACTAATCCCAATCCCCCTCTTCCTTCCCTCGTTTTCTTTTTTTCTTTTTTCCCTTTGTTTATGTGTGTTAACGCTTGCACTAGGCATCCGTAATTACCTCTGGGCTCTCCCACCCTTTTCTCCTCACCAGTCAATTTCCTCTGGTTCTTTGCATATTTTCTGTATTTTTGAAACTCTCACACCCTGCAGGTTGCCCTACCTGGCACCTGCCGCCAGAAACAGGTCAACAAACGAGCTAAAACGAGCCCCTCCTTAGTTCTCACCTTCTTGCTTTCCCGTCGTGACTTCAGTACCTTGCAATGCTTTCCTCTTATCCTATAGCGTCGCCTGCCTTCATTAGGCCCCTTTCCCCTCTGTTCCTCGAAAGCACTCCAACAGCCCTCTATCGCCCACCCCCTTTTTTTTTCTTCTCCACCTTTTGCGTTCTGCGGCTTCGTATGCTTTTTTGTGTCGCGTAGAGCCTACGTTTTTCTTGCCCCGCCCACAACTGAAATGTATTTAAACCCAACTGATCTGCACTATTTGCATCTTTGAAAAAGACCGGCCCCCGGTCGAAACGTTAGAATAAATGTTGTTATGTTTTTCAGTTTGACTTCTCTATCGTACAGCTAACCTCATAGCCAGGAACCTTTTCTCTTAACTCTCTCTCTCTCTCTCTCTCTCTCTCTCTCTATATATATATATATATATATATATATATATATGTATATATATAGGGAGTAGTAGAACTTTGAAGATGGTAGAGAACACAATAGAAGAAAAACTTCGAACAAGGTAAAAGCACGATTGTGGCCTACGTTTCAGCAAAGAGAACTTGCTTTCCTCAGGGCACGTAGGCCAGAATAGTGCTTTTAGCTTGTTCGAAGTTTTTCTTCTATTGTATATATATATATATATATATATATTGTGAGACGAGTGGTAGCCTCGTTTGGGGAAGTTCAGACCGCTGAATGCAATGTCTCATGGTAACGCAATTAGCACTGGTGGCCGGTTGCAGCCACTGATTGTTCTCCTCTGTATATACTCATCATCACCGATTCTTCCGCCTTTTCGAACTATGATCATAAATTCTGATACCCCCTTTGACTGGATTGATGTCTTCGAAAAGGCCATCCAAAACCTCAATCAGGCGCTTACTTCCGCACCTGTATTATGCCACTTTGATGACTCGAGACGGGAAATCCCCCACACCGACGCTAGTGGGCATGGCATTGGCGCGGTCCTGTTGCAGCGCGATGCTCACCATTGGGAGAGGGTTGTTGCTTTGCCAGCCAGTCTCTAACCCGAGCGGAGAAGAGTTACACGATAACAGAACAGGAGTGTCTGGCCATTGTGTGGTCTGTGCAAAAGTTTCGGCCATATTTGTACGACCGACATTTCACCGTCCTCACAGACCATCACGCTCTGTGCTGGCTGTATTCATTGAAAAACTTTTCGGGATGCCTGGGTTGCTGGATTCTGCGATTACAACAGGATGACTTTACGGTTACCTACAAGTCTGGACTCAAGCAAGCAGACGGAGACGTACTCTCACGGTGCGCGCTGATGCCGTCTTCAAACAACATCTGGTCACATTCCCATACACCGCCATCATCAGTTGCACCTGTCGACTATGCACCGGCTGACGATGAGCGCCACTTCGTCGATCATCAACGGGCAGACAGTTACTGCCGAAAAATAATGGATCGGCTCGCTTGATCGACACACCCACCGAATAGCCGACTACGTCATCAACTGCGGCAGATCGAGCTCATAGACGGTGCACTGTATCGCAGAAACCACAACCCAAATTGTGCCAGATGGGTCCCAGTTGTGCCTCGCTATCTCCGGAGTCGCGTCTTGCAAGCTTTTTATGACGACGCCACCACCGGCTACCTTGCTTCCAAAAGACCTAGGACCGCATTTGAGGTCACTTCTTTTGGCCAAGAATCTCGACCAGTGTCTTGAAACACGTCGCAGCTTGTTCACAATGTCAGCACCGAAAGCGCTCTACAGCACGCCCTGTTGGTCTTCTCCAGCCTGTCCCATGTCCAACTACACCATTTGAAGTGGTGGGCATTGATTTGTATGGGCCCTTACCGACGACATCCACTGGTCACCGCTGGATCGTCACGTCCGTTGATCACTTGACTCGCTACGCGCAAGACAGTGCCACTTCCCTCGTCTAGCGCTGGCGACGTCGCTGCCTTCTTTTTGCTTAATATCCTGCTACGACATGGAGCCCCTGACGTACTGTTAAGTGACTGCGGAAAGACGTTTCTATGTACGATCTCTGCCGAAGTACTTCACGCCTCTAATACCTCGCACAAACAGACATCAAGGTACCATCCACAAACGAACGGGCTCACCGAACGTTTTCACCACAGGCTCTCTGACATGATATGAATGTACACACACTCTGACCACGAAAATTGGGACACTATATTATCTTCAGTCACATTTGCCTATAACACGGCACTTCAAAGCACTACGGGATACGCGCCTTTCTACCTTTTTATGGCCGTCATCCATCGCACGTGCTTGATACCTGTTTCTTTACCGCTCGTGTGTCCGCTTCTGCATCGTTCTAGGGCCAATTCCACTCTCCGATCGACCGCTGTCGGCAACTGGCTCGCATTCGCACAGTAGCAAGCCATCAAGACCGCAAAGACCGCTACGACGGTGTTCGCCGGTCTGTTTCTTTCTAACCTCGTGACGAAGTCTTTGTCTGGGCAACGGTTCGCTCTCAAGGCCCATGGAAAAAATTCCTACACCGCTTCCTTGGTCCGTACAAGGTTATTGAGGCTCCTCTCCTGTGAACTATCGAGTCACCCCTGTTAGTGGAAGTTCGGACTGCCGTCAACGTGGCACGAATATTCTCCACGTTTCCAGCCTCGAGGCTTTCCACTGGCATAATTTGCAGTAAAACGCAACCAGGCGGCCGCTCCCGCCCCGGGGATCAAAATTAGTGTCATGCCAGTGGTAGCCTCGTTTGTGGAAGTTAGGACCGCTGAATGCAATGTCTCAGTGGAATGCAATCATCACTAGTGCCCGGTTGCGGCCACGGTTTCTTCTTCTTTGTATATACTCCTCATCACCGACTCTTTCGCATTTTCGAAATATCATCATCGTTAACCTGGTGCGGTCGCCTTTTGTGCGCCTTCCAGCTCGGCCTGCGAATAAAGCGGTCTGCGCGTACTGGTCCGCCTTCACCTACCACCAGCCATAAATATATATACATATATATATATATAGTAACAGAGATAGTGGCCGTTAGAAGGCGTGCCAGGTTGGCCAAACGGGTGTGTGCTCAAATGAGACCCAGGCTGACTGTCAGGTGGCGTCAATCCCCCAACTAGGTCTATGTGCAAGGATCAGTCATTGGAGCAGCCCCATCGAGAACAATCTTGCAAAGAGACCCGCGCGTGGGCTCCGGAGCTAGCTTGGCCTCTGGTACAACCAGCACCCGTTACCACGCTCTAGCCGTTTGCTAATAAAGCCCATTATATTTTGGTGGAAGTCGTAGTCTTTGCACGATCCCCGGCCTGGAACTACGAAGCAAGCGAGTGCTCCCTCCCGTCTCTCGAGGAATGGAGCACGACAGGACCTCGCCGCAGCCTATCCCGTCATCTGCTCCAGGTCCCTGCGTCAACGCGACCCCTCCAGTTTCACCGGCAACGACGACATCGATGTGGAAGATTGGCTCTCAACATACGAAAAGGTGAGCACCGACAACCGCTGGGATGACGTTGCCAAACTCAACAACGTCCCTTTCTCCATCGACAAATTAGCTGAGTCATAGTTTCGTTCACAAACCTACACTTGTGCCGGCCCCCGTGGTAGCGTCCATCGGGCCACCAGTGGCGCCGCCGTTCGAACCACAAGTGACAGTGCCACTCGAACCACCGGTGGCAGCGCCCATCGCACCACCAGTGACAATGGCGCCGCCCCCAGCCATTCCGGGCGCGCTCCCCTTCAGGGACTCTTCAGTGGTCCGGCAACTGCAGCCCGGTGCTTTCCAAGCGTACCTGTATGTGAGAGACCAGCGGGCGACGCCCTAGCCTCGGTTACCAGCTCAACCGCTGAACCCCTGGCGCACACCTGACAACTGCCCCATCTGTTACTTGCGCTGCATACCCGGACACGTCGCTCAGTTGTGCGGTCGCCGGCAACCGCCTGCTAGCGACGTCCATCAAAGTGCCTCCTTACGGACCGCAACCGTACTACCCTCATGGAGACTTGGGTCAGGCACCGAATTCATCCTCTGCCGACCATCCGCCCTTTTCCAGCCGTGGATCCTTTTCCCCGCATCTCCGTTCGCCGTCCTCCATGCGTCCCCGCCAGAATCCGACCGCCGAGGGAAACTAACGGCTGCAGTTGTCGAGGCAAGAACCGCAGCCCCGTCGAAATTACGAAGTCCTCCACTCCCACTCACCAATGTTATAGACGTGACTGTTAAAGGTGTTGCCCCCCTCGCGCTTATTGACACCGGCGCCGCTGTGTCTGTGTTGAGTGAACGTCTACGCCGCTCATACGTAAAGTTACGACGCTTCTCTCTGACCTTACCCTTCGGACTGCGAGCGCGCAAGAGATTAAACCGTTGGCCATGTGTACTGCTCGGGTTTTCATCCAAGACGTCACATACGTCATCGAATTCATTGTTCTCCCATCGTGTTCCCACGACATAATGCTCAGCTAGGACTTCCTATCACAACATCACGCTATAATCGATTGTGCACGTTTGCAGGTTGAACTTCTACCATTCTACCAGCCGCCGCCGAACTAGCTGTCGACCAAGTTAACTGTTTCCGAAGATACGGACATTCCCCCGAGATCTTCCGTCATAGTGCCTGTTTTGTGCAATGTGGACGACAGGACTATGGTTTTCACGCCTTCCAGGTTCTTCCTCTCGCGGAAATATCTGCCTTTACCCTATGCTGTCATCGACGTCGAGTCCGGTTTCAGCTTAATTGTTACCTGTAACCCATTTTCTTTCCTGACTACCTTGTTCTATGGGGAATGTATAACGTGTGTGGAAGTATTTGACCCTTCCTACGTGAACGCTGTGCCTGACGAACCATCGCTACACACTGTTGGCACACTTAATCTTGGGCGTGCATCAAGCTCGGATGCGTTCCTGCAGTCTGTCGACAAGGGCGTTAACCTTGAACAACGCGACAAGCTCATCGCCGTCCTCCAGAGTATTCGCGACTAATTTGATTGCGTACAAACCACCTTGGGACGCACGTCGGCCGTGTCACATGAAATATACACCGGCTGCCACGCCCCACTCCGGCAGAGACCGTACCGGGTGTCACCTGCGGAGCGCCGCATGATCGACGAGCAAGTGTCCGATATGCTTACCCGTAAGGTCATCCGACCCTCTACCAGCTCATGGGCCTCTACCGTTGCTCTGGTCACAAAAAGGATGGGTCGATCCGGTTTTGCGTGGATTATCGCCGCCTCAATAAGATTACACGGAAGGACGTTTATCCGCTGCCCCGCATCGACGGCGCTCTTGACTGCCTCCAGGGTGCCGAGTTTTTATCCTCCTTGGACCTGCGGTCCGATTACTGGCAAGTGCCCATGGCTGATGCCGACCGCTCAGAAACCGCATTCGTTACACCTGACGGTCTTTACGAATTTAATGTGATGCCGTTCGGGCTTTGTAATGCGGCAGCCACTTCCGAACGAATGATAGACAACGTTTTACGGGGCCCTAATTGGAAAACCTGTCTTTGTTATTTGGATGACATTGTTGCGTTTTCATCAGCTTTTGACACGCACCTTGAGCGCCTTCGGCAAGTGTTGACCTGCCTCACGTCAGCCGGCTTGCAACTGAATCTCAAGAAGTGCCGCTTTGCTGCTTGGAAGCTAACAATTTCGGGCCATGTTGTATCCAAACATGGTATCCTTCCAGATCCGGACAACCTTCGTGCAGTGGCCGGTGCAGTTTCACAGGCCGGCCACTCTAAAAGACCTCCGAAGCTTTATGGGCTTCTCTTCCTATTTTCGCCGATTCGTCCGACATTTTGCCACAGTCATCGCCCCTTTAACGCAGCTCTTCAGCGGACACAACGAACGTCTCCAGTGGTCGCCTGCCTGTGACAACTCATTTTTGAAGATGCGGCGCCTGCTTACGACGGGTCCAATACTGTGCCATTTTGACCCGCTGGCACCTACTGAAGTGCGCACTGACGCGAGTGGTGTCGGTCTTAGCGCCGTGCTCGCTCAGTGGAAAGCTGGCTTCCATGAATACATCGTCACATACGCCAGCCGCACTCTGACGAAGGCGGAACGGAATTATTCCGTAACAGAGAAAGAATGTTTGCGATCGTTTGGGCAATCAACAAGTTTCGCCCTTACCTCTACGGTCGTTCATTCAACGTCGTCACAGACCACCACGCCGCACGCTGGCTGTCTTCACTCAAAGACCCTTGCGGCAGACTCGGTCGTTGGGCTCTTCGCCGGCAGGAGCATGACATTCGAGTCGTATACCGGTCCGGGCGCAGACCCACGGGTGCTGATGCCCTGTCCAGATCACCCGTGGAGACGGACGATCACAGTTCATATATGTCAGATAGTACCGTGGCGTCTCTAGACTTCCTTGACATGGCTGCGCAACAGCGTCAAGATCCGTGCATCGCCTCTCTCCATCAATATTTGTCAAGTCCGTGTCAGCAGTTGCCGTCTCTCGGGCGCTGCGCCGCAAGGCTTCACACTGCGGCCTTCGGGATGACCTCCTATACCGGCGCAACTATTCATCTGAGGGCCGCAAGTGGTTACTCGTCGTCTCTGACCATCTGCGCTCTGATTTCTGCTCCCACTACCACGCTGACGCAAGTTGCGCATACGCTGGGGTGCTCAAAACGTACCAGCGCTTGCGTTTGCGCTATTACTGACGTTTAATGTACAAGTTTGTAACCAAGAACGTCCGCTCATGTACAGATTGGCAGCGTCAAAAGTCTCCCCCTCAACACCCAACCAGCCCGCTGCAGCCACTACTATGTCCGGCGCGCCCTTTGGACCGTTTCGGCATCGACATATATGGTCCGCTCCCCACCACAAATACAGGCAACCGATGGATTATCGTCGCGGTTGGCCACCTCACGAGGTATGCAGAAACAGCCGCACTACAGGCTTTCACCGCCCGCGACGTCCCATTATTCCTCCTTCAATGTTTTATACTTCGCCATGGAGCGCCGAGAGAATTGTTGAGTGAAAGAGGACGTGTCTTCTTGTCAAAAGTTGTGGAGAAGCTGCTGACCGAATGCCGAGTCGTTTATACAAAGAGCTCCTCCTATCACCCGCAAACTAACCGAATGACAACGCTTCAACCATACATTAGGCGACATGATTTAAATGTACGTTTCTCCCGACCATTCCAACTGGGATTCAGTTCTGCATTTCGCCACTTACGCCTAAAATACGGCGACGCAGACAACCACGGCCTTCTTGCCGTTCTTTTTATTATACGGACGTGAGCCATCGTTTATATTGGACACTATCCTTCCATACCACCCCGATGCGTCCGAGTCTGCACCAGTATCGGAAATCGCCAAGCATGCAGAAGAGTGCCGCCAACTGGCGCGATCATTCACAACTGCAGACCAAGGCCGTCAGAAGGCGCGCCACGACGCTTCCAGCGGAACTCATACATACGCTGCTGGCTCCCTGGTTTGGCTTTGGACACCGTCTAATACCCCCGGCCTTTCAAGCAAACTCCAAGCTAAATACCAAGGACCCTACCGAGTCTTTGAGCGAACTGCACCCGTGAATCACGTCGTTGAGCCGGTAAATCCTCCTACAGATCGTCGTCGCCGTGGCCGCGAGGCTGTTCATATTCAGCGCCTTAAGCCGTATTACGACCAGCTCGTCCTCGCCTCACCTTGAGTCGCCAAAGATGGCTCCTTGTTTTGCCCGGGGGGTAACTGTAACAGAGATAGTGGCCGTTTGAAGGCGCGCCAGTGTGGCCAAAGGGGTGTGTGCTGAACTGAGACCGAGGCTCACTGTCAGGTGGCGTCAATCCCCCAACTAGGTCTATGTGCAAGGCTCAGTCATCGGAGCAGCCCCATCGAGAACGATCTTGCTGACAGACCCGCGCGTGGACTCCCGAGCTAGCTTGTGCTCTGGTACAACGAGACACTTTACCACGCTCTAGCTGTTTGTAATAAACCCCATTAATATATATATATATACATGTATATTTTATTTGTGATTAAAGCTGGCGACCAGTAAGACACTTGGAAAGAGGCCGAGACCAGAAACGGGCAAGGCAACAGACCGATGTCTCGGTGCATTCTCTTAGAGCGAACCACCCGCGATGCTGACCGTTCCTCTTCTTCTTTCGCCCAGCACTTCGCGCCTGCCATCATCATGCGGCAGATAGAGCAGTCCTTCCTCCGCCTCATACCCCGTCGGTTGCACAGGGGAGATTAGCGCACACTAAACGCAAGGTATGTCGTCGTGTTGGGGACTACCATCTCCAGTAGTAAAAAAAATATATATATATACCATCATCAACATCATGATCACCAGCCTATCTACGCCCACTGCAGGGCAAAGGCCTCTCCCCTTATTGTCCAATTGTCTCGGTCCTGTGCCAACTGTGACCAATTTATCCCCGCAAACTTCTTGATCTCATCTGCCCATCTAACTTTCTGCCGCCCCCTGCAACGCTTGCCTTCTCTAGGGAACCACTCTGTTCCCCTAATGACCAGCTGTTATATTGCCTTCGCATTACTTGCCCTGCCCACGTCCATTTCTTCTTATTAATTTCTACTAATATGTCTTTAACACCAGTTTGCTCCCTGACCAACTCCGCTCTCTTCTTGTCCCTAATGTTACACCTATCATTTTACGCTCCATTGCCCACTGAGTCGTTCTCAATTTCAGTTGAACCTCTTAGTGAGCCTCCAAGTTTCTTCCCTGTAGGTGAGTACCGGTAAGATGCAGCTGTCATACACTTTCTTCTTCAGCGACAATGGTAGGCTGCTATTCATTATCTGAGAATGTCTGCCATATGCACCCCACCCCATTCTGATCCTTCTAATTATCTCTGCCTCATGGTTGGGATCTGGGGTCACAACTTGGCCTAAGTAGATATATTCGCTTACCACTTGCCCTGCCTCGCTACCTATCTCAAACTGCTGTGCTGTCCCGAGGTTATTGATCATTAATTTAGTTTTCCGCATATTAATTTTCAGGCCCATGGTTCTACTCTGTTCGCCCAGTGCAGAAAGCATGCTTTGCAATTCGTCCCCCGAGTTACTTAACAAGGCAACGTCATCAGCAAATCTGAGGTTACTGAGGTATTCTCCATTAACCCTTACTCCCACCTGTTCCCAATCCAACGTTCTGAATACTTCTTGTAAGCATGCTGTGAATAACATTGGAGAGATTGTGTCTTCTTGTCTGACACCGTTCCTTATAGGTATTTTGCTGCTCTCCCTATGGAGGATGATGGTAGCTGAAGACCCGTTGTCTACACACACACACACACACACACACACACACATATATATATATATATATATATATATATATATATATATATATATATATATATATATATATACCTGTTTTTCTGGTTTTCTGTCTTTCCAAGTTGGCTATCTGTTTCAATACCCTATCACATTCTCCCCTTTTCTCTTCGAGGTTTTCTTGACTGCCCTAATGCAATGAGCCCCTCATTTACTATTCTGATTCGCTACATGCATTGCAAGGGCCTCGGTTCTGGCAGTAAGGGTGCCATGGGGAGCTTAAGTGGTTTTAACGCTGGTCGATGAATCTCGACATGACGTAGACACTCGAGTCACGACCTGAGGGTTAAAAAGACGATCCTCATTACCCCGAGTATTTCGAGTAGCACTGGGTACCACCCCAAGCACAGAAAAGATAAATATCATAACATAAACACCCCAGAAAAGGGAGGGAAAAACAGTCCCGCCCGTTGCGACGTGTTCCTTGCAGCACCACGTGTATTCCGGAGGTTGTGGGCTCTGATCCCACCTGGCTGGCATTTTTCTCCACTTTCTTTCTGCCTTTCCAAATTATTTATCGGTTTTAATCCCCTACCACATTGTCCCCTTTGCTTTTCTAGGTTTTCTGCACTGCCAACCCTTATTTGTTCTTTATTCAACGAGCCCCTTATTTCCTATTATGATTCACTACATTCATATCGAGAGCCTCTGTTCTGGCAGCCTTAGTGCCACTCGGAGCTTAAGAGGGTTCAACGCTGGTCGACCACTCTCGACTTGAGACACTCGTGTTCCGGCCCGGGGGTAAAAAAAAGGCCCGAGTATTCCTAGTGGCGGTGGCTACCCCCTTCCCCAAGCTCAGGAAACTAAACTACCTTACCATACATACCCGAGAAAGTGGAGCGCAAAATAGCACGGCCTGTAGAGTAGTTGTAATCTACCAGACGCGCATTCTGGAAGTTATGCGTTTGAATCCCACACGCCGGACATTTTTTCGCCACTTTCTTGCAGTTATTCCAAATTCTATTTTTTCAAGGACGTAGCACATTCTCAACTTTGCTTTGAGAGGTTTTCTTGACTGCCAACCCTTATTTTTATTGAGAGACCATTGAAAGCGTGACCGAATTATTCGGTCACTCGGACGAAAGAGACCAAATAAGTGGTGATGATGATTATATACAGGTGATGATGATGCCGAGGCTATGAAAGCTAGCACTGATGATAATGTTCTCATTATTTGAAAATGTCCGCAATAGATTCAAGAAAACCGGGGCGTGGTCAGAGTGCCTAACATATTACCCATCTGCTGCTGGGAGCGACCACCTGGCCGCGCCTTATTCTGCGGTCCTGCGGCTGAACCGCTTGAGGCGAGATACGTTCACGATTTCACTACCACGGCAGCGCCTATCTGATGATGGTTGTACTGGCGATAATTAACTTTCGAAGTCTGTTCTGTAATTTTGAATGGACCAAGATTGCGGCGAATAATGATGATGATGATGGTTTGAGTTTAATAGAGCAAGGCCGGCAAGGGCAAAGAGCGCCAAACAAAAAATTAGTTGATCAGGACAGATGTGCAATTACATACTAAAGCGTACTAAGTAAAAAGAAGAGTGAAGCGAATGCATGAATATTACTGGTGTAAAGGGCCAGGTTGTCATGATGCATGGGAAGAAATCAGATGCGAAAACTTGACAACAGTGGGTAACTTTTAAACACTTTGGATGGAGAACATGGGCCTCGTATCCTACAAAGTACGATGTGTGAAACGGGATGTGTTGTCTGTACAGTTTGTGGAAAGTCTTTGCTTCGTGTGGTGTCATGTTCCTTGCATTGGATGAGTATGTGAACTATGAATAGGGCCTCTCCGCACCTGCTGCAATGGCGTCTTGAAGACCCCGTCAGCAGATACGAGTGCGTTGCATGAGTGTGCCCTATCCATAGCCTACCCAAGGCGACTTCCGTGTGTCTGTTGTGTAAGTCAATTGTGTACCGTCTTAAGTGTTGTTTTATTACGTGTAGTTTGTTATCTGTCTGTTCATTCCACTCTGTTTACCATTTTCTATGAAGGTTTTGTCGAATTTGGGGCTTAAGTTCACTGTGTGGCAGTATTGTTATATTTGCTGTGTTCCTGAGTGCCGCAACAGCGGCCTTCCGATCAGCACCCTCATTGCCAGCAATACCAGCGTGGCGTGGAACCCAGCACAACACCAGAATGTTTGGGCATATATAGAAATGATAGTGTTGAAAAGCATACTGACATTTCAGTATTTGCATGGCTTGTGTTATGCCAAGGCGCGCACTGCGCTCGAGGAATCTGCATTTCTTGTCACGTAGCCAAAGACGACGCAGGTGTCTGGAAGAAAAACCAAGTTTATTGGAGCGAACTTGTGCTCCCCTAAGAACTCAAAAGTACCCAGGTGGTGAAGCAGCAGCCAACAAAGTGACGTGCGTAAGCTAGCGTCGGCGATTCGAATCCCAGTGCGTCTGCACTGCAGCCTTTTATCTTTTGGCGGGAGTGTTTCGGGAAACGTCAATGTACACCCAGAACATTGTAGATCAAAGAAGAGTAGTTCAGGCAAGTGAGGTTAGGATGAGAGGCTATTCTATCAGAATGAGAAAACCAGTGCGGCATAAAAATAAAGAATGGAACCCACGCTTCACTTGGGATACATATAAAATAGCCGGGCGCGGCCGGGCAGTAAAAATAAAACATAAACAAACCCAACGCATGGTTGGCGGTATTACTCCCCCTCTAGGAGTGCATTGACCCGATGCTAAACAAAAACTACAGTACAAACAAAGAGCAACAACAAAAAAGTCTGTCATGTTCCCCAGTATGGTTTGAGGCGAACCACGTGGACGACTTCAGGCCACGTGCGCGTCGTGATGTGCCGGAATCACCATCCGGGATCCCTTCATAGGTAAGTTGGCGAACACGTTGTATAGCCCGAAAGAGTCCGAAATTTTGTCACAAAAGCTTCTCAATCAGTCCGCATCGTCAGATAGGTCCAAGCCTACAGACGATCCCCAGGGTTGTACTCTGCGTCGGAGGTTGTAGCAACCAGCATCCAACCGCTGCTGGTCCGTTATAATATCTAGAGCGAGCTGGCGGGCCTCCTCCTCACGTTGAAGGTATCCTTGGACGTCAGGGTCGAGGTCGTCGGCTGCTATGCGTGGAAGCATGGCATCGATCATCGTAGTCGGCCGTCTTCCGTTCTCGAGCTCCAACGATGTCATCTGCCTAATTTCCTCGGTCGCTATGTTGTGCGCAAACGTGTCATACGGGAGGACGTCATCCCAAGTCTTAAGTTCAACGTCGACGTACATTGACAGCAAATGCGCGATCGTTTTGTTCAGACGTTCCGTTAGTCAGTTCGTTTGGGGGTAGTGGTACGCCGTCCTTCTTCGGTGATCCGCGTTTGAGTAGCGTAATATGCCTTGCATCAGCTTCGCAGTAATAGCCGTTCCGCGGTCCGTGATTAGGACTTCCGGGGCTCCATTTCGCAGCACAACTTGTCTTATAAAGAACGTTCCGACTTCTTGTGCAGTCCCCCTCAGAAGAGCGGTGGTCACTGAGTAGCGCTTCATGTAGCCCGTGGCTACGACAATCCACTTGTTCTCGGATCGGGAAGTATGGAACGGGCCAAGAAAGTTCATTCCGATCTGTTGGAAAGGCCTAGATGGGATAGCGATGGGATGCAGAAGTCCGACGTGTCTCGTTGGTGGCGTTTTTCGTCGCTGGCAGTAACGGTAGCTCCGGACGTGGTGGGTGACGGCGGATGAAAGGCGGGGCCAGTAGTACTTCGCCTTGATTTTTCCCTTTGTGCTTGCTGTGTCAAGATGTCCGGAAGATGGGTTGTCGTAGCATGCTTCGAAAGTTTCGTCACAAAGTTGTTCGGGGATGACAAGAAGATAATTCGTTCTCGTTCCAGGGCTTAAATTCTTTTTCACGAGTACGGCGTTTTTTAGGCCGAATGCTCGTAAGTTGCGTTTGAAGAACATAAGCACGACGACGTAGCGTCTTTCGAGATAGTCGATCATTACGCGTAAGTCGGGGTCGGCACGCTTCTGGGCGGCTAGGTCGCTCTGCGTCACGAGTCCGAACAATGCGCTGTCTTCATCGGAGTCTTGTGGTGTTGGGTCGAATGGGCGCGGGACAGGCAATCGGCGTGGGAGTGTTTCCTACCAGATTTATACACGATTGTAACGCTAAACTGTGGAAGGCGCTAGCTCCACCACCCAAGACGGCCAGAGGGGTCCTTCAAATTAGCAAGCCAACACAGCGCAGGGTGGTCTGTCACAACCTTAAACGGTCTACAGAACACGTATGGGCGAAATTTTTGAATGGCCCATATGATTGCCAGGCACTTTTTTCGGAGGCAGAGTAGTTTTTCTGCTCCTATGAGAGACCAGGGCTGGTATAGGCGATTACCTTTCCGCAATCGCTTTGCTTTTGTACGAGGACAACACCCAAGCCTATATCACAGGCTTCCGTGTGCATTTCCGGTTCATCGTTTTCGTCGAAATGAGCGAGCACGGGCAGCTCGCAGAATGCCTTTTTTGGGTGTTTTCCCAGCTAAAAGGGGTGCTAGCGTTCGTCCAAAGTGTGATTGGATCTGCAATGCAGGCGAAGTTTGTGATGAAGCGCCGGTAGGGTGCGCACAGTCCCAGAAATCTTCCGACGCCCTTCTTCTTTTTCGGTGTTGGAAAGTTCGCTATGGTTGAAGTTTTCACCGGGTCAGGCAGAACTCACATGGCGTTGGCGACGTCACCCAAGAACGTGAGTTCCTCGCACCCGAAACCGCACTTTTCAGGCTTCAGTGTTAACCACAAAGTACGAATGGCGTCGAGTACAGACTCCAGCCTTGCAAGATGTTCGTCGAAAGTCCGGGCGGATACCACAACGGCGTCGAGGTATACAAGGCAAGTGTGACACTTCAGGCCAGTTTGCTCAGTGTCCATGTCTCGTTGAAACGTTGCTGGCGCCATGCACAGCCCAAAAGGCATCACCCTGAACTCGTATATGCCGTCCAAGGTTATAAATCTGGTCTTCTCTGGTCTCACTCGTACACTTCAATTTGCCAGTAGCCGGTTGTGATGCAGGTTGTTTTTTGTAAATGAGGAGGTTAAAATTTACCGGGTGGAAAAGAGTACAGACGATTTGGCTACAAACAAGGACCAAATTATATTATTGGGACAAATTACAAAATAACGTGCACAAATGAACATCCAGCTAATCTAATGACAACAGTCCTATGATAACAAAGTCCCCTGCAAGAAGTCCCACTCCAAATTGTTCGCGCTCACGTGTAGGTCCCAGTCGGTGAGTTGACTCAGTGCGCAGGGCTCGGTGCGCTGGGCTCGGTGCCCTTGTCGATGCCGGTGCTGTGCCGGTGCCGGTGTTTGTGCCGGGCCGATGAACAACACGTTATATTTGGCCCGGGTGTTCCGTGGACAGTCTCGACTGGAAGAGACCAGGTGTTGCTCGATGTGAAGATCTCCTGAGCGTTGACGCCCAGCTGAGAGCTTCCAGGAGGAATGTGCGGCTCCATGACGATGACCTCCTAGGCGTTCTCGCCCAGCCGAGAGCTTCTGGAACCATCTGCTTCCTGCCTCCAGCGCTCGCCACCTCTTCCTCCTAATCTTTTCCTCTCGCCCCTTCTTCCGCCTCCGCACACACCTCGTCTTCGTCGCTTAGACCTGCCGACCCCTGTCCGGGAGCAGCGCCTCCTCACACCGGTCTTCAGATACATCGATGAGAAATACTTCGCATGGCAGAGGTGGTCGAGGGCGTCGTCGATTCATGGCAGGGGGTACAAGTCTTTTTTAGTGATTTTATTCAGTCGCCGGTAGCCAACGCAGAGCCGTAATGTATGACCGGCGCAGCCCAGGGGATTTTTGATGGCTGTACAACGTCGTTGCTGAGCACGTCGTCGACTTGAGTGTGGATGGCTTCCCGCTCGTGTGAAGGGAGGCGGTACGGCGACTGTCGGATAGGTCGGGCTCCATCCTCTGTTATAATGCGGTGCTTCGTTAGGGGTGTGACGTAATTTTGAGATTGACGAGAAAAACTCGCTGTAGCGACTCAGCAAATCTAACAAACTATACCCATTTTCTTGCGGCAGAGCCGGGTTCAGGTCGAAAGAATGCGGCGTCTTGGAAGCACCTACGCGTGCGTGTTCAAAGTTGGCGACCGCGATCACTTGACGTGCTTCTTGTGTTTCTTCTTGTTTGTTCGAAGAACGCAGCTTCAGTGCCCTTGTTTAGTTGCTGGTACTCCTCGGTGAAATTGGTGACCAAAACGTGGGATTTTCAACGCCTAAAGCGCAAAATGCCTATTGCGACGGAGACATCACGGTTGAGAAGCAACCTTTGGTTATTCTATACGATAGCGTCGACGTCAGGAGCCGCATCTTCACAGTATACAGTGATCACCAAGCTTGCCCGGATTGGCAGGGGTATATGATCACTGGCGATCCTTACAGCAGAACGGTGTTCGGGGTTCGGTTCCGGTGTCATGGAGTGATCGGAGGAAAAAATTTATCGACTTGGTCTGTAGATCTATTATCGCACCGTTGTCCGCCACGAAATTCATTACAAGAATTACGTCGCGGGAGGACTGAGGCGAAATGACGAATGCAGCAGCGTACGTGATGCCGTCAATGGGGACGCGTGATGTGCACGTTCCAATTGGCCTTACGAGATAGCCTCCTCCTGTGCGTATGTGCGGACCTTCCAATCTGGCCTTAACTTTCTTCAGCTTAGAAGCGAATGATCCTCTCATCACTAAGTAGTCGGCTCCCGTGTCTACGAGAGCGACTACATCATAGCCGTCAATAGACACCTTGACGTCGAACGCCGCCTTTCTCGAGTTTCGGGTTTGTCGGGGCGGCACATCTGGGCTTGTGCATGTTGACGGTCGGACACTGTGCGTCGTCGTTGTCGTCCTCTGCTCAGTGGCAGTCTCGGTCATGTCGGCCGTGTGCCTGTCTTCATGTTCGGGAGTCTCGCCAGGGCTAGGTAGGGTCGTCGGGATGGGGACATGTCATGAGTCGCAGTCTTCGGCGAATCTTTGCTTCGTTGGAGGGTTTTCGTTTCTCAGCCGTTGTGCAACCTTACCTCGAGAAGTTGCTGCTTATTGTTTCCCCCGCGTGGGCTGGGGACCTTCCACGTGAGAAGTCAGCAGTGGTACGGAGGTTCGGCGACTGCTACGGGTAGGACGACGGTGAACGGCTGAAGCGGGGTGATCTTGAGTTGGTGTTCGAGATGATGATGATGATGATTGGATGTTTATGGCGCAAGGCCAACTAGGGCAAAGAGCGCCAAAGCAATGGTTATGTATGACGGTTGAAGATGTAATCCCTAAGACTACTCAATAAGAGCAGAGATTAAAATAGTAAAATCAGTGAGACGATGAGGATGGCTGGTGTAAAAGGCCAGGGTGTGATAGTGCAGGGCATGAAACTACGTGCAAGAATTACGCGTGATAGGAAATAAGCTGTAAAAATTTGATTTCGCTAAGAAACCTAAAAGTACGTTGTAGGGGGACTATGGGATCATCCGCTAAAAACAGTGCTGGATGTGGTGGAATGTGTTGTCTGTATAGTCGTGGGAAATATTTGCGTCTTGTTCTGTGGAGTGCTCTGCATGTAATGAGAATCTGAATTACAGATAGGCCCTCCCCACACCTGCTACACAAGGGTCTTGGAGAACCAGTGAGCAGATGGGAGTGTGTTGCGTGTGTGTGGCCTATCCGCAATCTACCTAGTGCAACTTCAATGAATCTGTTGTGAGTCAGTAGTGTATGGTCCTAGTTGTGGTTTAATTAGGTGTAACTTGTTGTCTGTCTGTGTGCTCCAGTCGGCTTGCCAGGTTCTGCGAAGGTGTTCTCTTATGTATGGCTTGAGGTCGGTGTACGGTACTTTTGTAATGTCCACTGTGTTCGTGTGTGCCACAGCGGCGGCCATTTGGTCTGCGGTCTCATTTCCCGCAATCCCACAGTGACCCGGTACCCAACATACAATCACTTCAAGATTTTTGACATACGCTGACATTAAAGTCTTAAAAACTAGATTTATGACGTTATTTTTAGAACGCTCTTGGGATGATAATGCTCGTACAACGCTGAGTAAATCTGTGTAGATGATGGATTTTTGAATGTGATGTTGAACAATATGACCAGCAACAAGAAAAATGCCATACGCTACGCCGTTATGATGCTCGATATTACATGCATCGATGTAGAGGCCGTAAAGTTGGGTCCGTGCCCAGCACAAGACACCGCAATGGAAGTTTTCGATGCATCACTAAAAAATTCTGCAGCCTGGTATTTTTGCTGCAGATACTGAAAATGTTGTGAAATCGCGATTTGTGGTACCCTGCTTTTCTGTAATTGTGTAAAGGACAGGTCACACAATACAGGGCGAAATTGCCAGGGGGCTATAAAGTCAATGGTAGATGTTCTGAATGTGTCCAAAAAGGAGATTGACAGTTCAGAAGCTTCCCTTCTCACCCTAAGTGAGAAAGGTAGAGACAGAGATGGACGATTTAAAAACAGCTGTGACGTGGATGTATCCATAAAAACAGGTTTAAAAGGATGGTTGTCGATTGATGATATTTTACAAGCATATAAAAGATCAACATAAATTCGCTGGTACTCCAGGCACCACTTGTCACACTCCACATACAGGCTTTGGACAGGGCTTGTACGAAAAGCACCACACGAGAGGCGAAGCCCCAGGTGCAGCACTGGGTCGAGCATTTTTAGCGCTGTTTTTGTGGCCGACCCGTAGACAACACTACCGTAATCCAAACTAGACCCTACCAAAGCGGTATAAAGGCGCAGCAGGAGTTGTTTATCTGCACCGTATGATTGGTGAGACAAGACTTTCAAAATATTCATTGTTTTTAGACATTTTTGTTTGAGTTGTTTGATGTGAGATATGAATGTAAGTTTTTCATCCATCACCACACCCAAAAACTTATGTTCCTTTTTAACAGGGATTGGGTCACTATTGAGGTTTATTTCAGGATCGGGCCTTACTCCACGTCTCCTTGAGAATACGACACAGGTACTTTTTGTGGGATTAAGTTTGAAACCATTTTCGTCTGCCCAGCGAGAGAGTTTCTTTACCCCAAGCTGGACTTGACGTTCACATATGGATATGTTACAAGATTTAAAAGATATTTGTACATCATCCACATATACTAAACAGGAGATCGATGGAGGCAATGCTTTCCGAAGCGAATTCATTTTGACGATAAAAAGCGTGCAGCTCAAAACTCCGCCTTGAGGCACGCCATTTTCTTGAATGTGAACTCTGGACAGTGCTGACCTGACTCTCACACGAAATGTTCGTTTGGACAGGTAACTATCAAGAGTGTTCAACATATTACCTGTTACACCATACGATTTTAAGTCTGCAAGGATGCCGTAACGCCATGCCGTATCATATGCTTTTTCGATATCAAAAAATACGGTCATGCAGTACTGTTTGTGTATAAAAGCATCCTTAATGTAAGATTCCAGTGCAACTAATTGATCGTTTGTGGATCGCCCTGGCCGGAAGCCTGCCTGGCAGCTCTCGAGAAGACCATTGTACTCAAGAAAGTACATGAGCCTCCGGTTAATCATCTTCTCGAAGAGCTTGCACAGGCAGCTTGTCAGGGCAATAGGTCTATAGCTTGCGGGAGAAGAAGGGTCCTTCCCTTCTTTCAGAAAAGCCACAACTATGGCCTCCCTCCAAAGCCTTGGAAGGTGCCCCGATAGCCATATTTGGTTGTATAGGTGCAGGAGTGTCTCAAGGGTGTCTGCGTGTAGGTGTTGAATCATAGTGTATGTAATGTTGTCTGCACCTGGAGCAGAAGGTTTACAAGTGGCAAGAGCAATCTTCAGCTCATGGAGTGTAAATTCACAGTTGTATCCAGACTTTGACTTGTTCTTGTCGCGTATAGGCTTCTTTTCGGCAGATGTTTTGTGTTGCATAAAAGTGTTTGTATAGTGCGCAGAACTAGAGACGTGTTGGAAGTGTTGTGCAAGTGTGTTAGCCTGATCTTCCAGAGTGTCCCCTGTGGTGCTAACCAGGGGCAGGCTATGTGTGTGTTGTCCTTTTAGTTTACGTATTCGGGTCCATACCTTGTGGGTGTCCGTGTATGAATTTATGGATGTGAGAAAGGCGCGCCAGCTCTCCCGTTTTGCCTTACGGCGCACACGCTTACCTAATGCCTTCGCTCTTTTGAAAGAAATAAGGTTAAAACTTGTGGGGTGTCTACGGAGGATGCCCCACGCCTTGTTCTGGGCCTCCCGCGCACGCTTGCAGTCGTCATTCCACCAGGGCCTTCTCGGGTTGCGCGGGGCCCCAGAGGCCTGGGGTATTGACTTTTTGGCGGCGGCGAGAATGTGCTCCGTGACGAGCTGGGTTGCCTTCTCTACAGGTAAGTGTGTTATGTCTGTGTAGTGCAGTTGAGATGTCTCTGTGAATGTGTTCCAGTTTGCTATTGCTTCTATAAACTTGCAATGGGAAGAAGAACTGCTAGGGCCTTTATCTATGTATGTTAGTGAGGTAGGGAAGTGGTCACTACCGTATGGGTTAGTGCCAACATCCCATTCAAGTGATGGAAAGAGTACTGCAGAGCCAATGGCCAAGCCGAGGTGTGAATAAGTGTTGTGTGCTATATTATGGTATGTAGGCTTGTTTTTGTTAAATAGGCATGCTCCTGAAGATATTAGAAATTTTTCGATTAGGCGACCTCGGGCATCTGTGCGGTGAGAGCCCCAAAGAGTGTTGTGTGCATTGAGGTCACCTATAAGAATGAAAGGTTCTGGTAGCTGATCTTCAAGGCCCTCGAAATCGGAGCTTGAAAGCTGGAAATCAGGAGGGATGTAGATGGAGCACACTGTTATTAGCCTATTGAAAATTATGGTTCCAATGGCAATAGCCTCAAGGACAGTCTGTACTTGGATAGGGTGGCATGCCAATGATTTTCGGGCAATGATGGCCACACCACCTGAAGATGTACCACCACCAGCCCTGTCCTTCCTAAATACCATGTAACTATTCAAGACATTTGTGTGTTTGGAGTTTAAATGTGTTTCTTGTAAACACATCACACTTGGCTGATTGGAATGCAATATTTCGTAGACATCATCAAGATTGTTAAGGAGGCCTCTACAGTTCCACTGGATGATATTTTCTGTTCCTATTATGTACCTTTAAGAGCTACTGGAATGTGTGTCTGGGTTCATGTTTTGTCTATCGCGGCTTGTATTCTTGGAGCGGGTTTCTTTGGCTTTTCTGTTGGTTTGGACGCCGCAGCCCGTTCCTTGCGGAGTGATGCAGACAGGAACGGTCCGACGTCCATTTCCTCATCAGATGTTCGGGGGGTGTCCGGCGGACCGGGCCCCCTGGACTTGGCACCCTTACGGGTGCCTTTGGTTCCAGCCGCAAGCGCCGCGGGCGGGGCAGGCGGCGGGGCTAGGATGGGAGCTTCTGTAGGCCCTACCGTGTCCATCTCCTCCGTGGCCTCAGGTGTCCCTAGGGCCTGTGGAGAGGACACCGTAAGAGCGGCAGAGCTCCCAGCGGCGATCGCACTCGCCACATTCGTTGGAGTCGCCACACTGGGCGATTCCTGACTACTCTGGACTACCGAAGGCAGTCCGGCAAGAGACGAGGCCCGCGCAGCCTCTACAGGTGTTGTAGAGGCAGCAGGTGGCTGCTCAGCTGGGGGTTGGGACAACAACACGTCAGCAAGAAGGCTGCACTGTGTTGCCGTGCTGACCAAACGCCGCCCCAACCCCCGGCGGGCGGCGTCTGCGTACGATGTGGCCGAAAGCAGCTTGTGCTTTTGGCGCGCTTCTGGATAGGTGATGTTTTCATTTACTTTTATGTGAATTATTTCCTTTTCGGCCTTGAATTGTGTACACGCACGCGAATACGCAGCGTGCGGTCCGCTGCAATTCGGGCACTTCTGAGTGGTGCTTTCACAAGCTTCTGAGGAGTGACCTGTCTCAGCACAGTTGGCACATGTCAACTTCCCTCTGCATGATTGGGTTCCATGGCCGTATCGTTGGCACTTAAAGCAGCGCCTCGGATTTGGGACATACGGTCGTACGTTGTAGCTAAGAAAACCCACTTTGACCTTTTCTGGAGGCGTTGTGCGATCAAACGTTAGGATTAGATGCTTTGTCGGAATTTCTTGGTTTGCTCTCCGAATCACGATTCGTTTTACTGCAGTTACATGTTGAGGTTGGAGCGCCTCAAGAAGATCTGCTCCGGTCTCAGACTCTAGTTCTTTCTCTGATATGACTCCTTGCGAGGAGTTGAGGGCCCGGTGTGGTGTCACAGTGACAGTCAAGTTGGCCAACGTCGTCTGTTTCAGTAGGTTCTCACTCTGATTTTTCCTTTTTACTTCGACCAGTACATCACCTGAGGCGAGTTTCTTAGCATCATAGTCTGAACCAACAACAGACTCAATGCACTTTGCCAACAGAATGACAGACTTCTTTGCAACAGGAGTGGTTTCTGCAGAGTGAATGACAAGAAATTTGTGGAAATGTTCTGGTTTACCTTTAGCTAGTACTTCGGTGCGGCCCCTTTTAGGGGGCCAATCATTGGATTGGGGGGATAAAGAAAAAGCCATGCGATATTGAAAAAAGCAGGGGACGGGGGTACTTCCTTCTCAAACCTTACCCTGATAGCCTGAGAGGTCCCGGAGCTCCCTGCCTGGTAAACAGACAGGGAGCCCATCCGCCGGAGCTTGACCTGGGCTCCGACGGCCACCGTTTGTGGTTTCTGCCCTTCACCTTACAACTCGTAGCCACGGTAGATTACAGCAAGAGTATGGGGGCTCGGGGTCCGCGGTGTCGCCAACACCGTCACCAAGATTACTCAAGGTGCCCCGTGCGGGGTGGTGTTCGAGAGGTATTTTTCGATCTCAGTAGGGTGCTGGGCGGGTAGGGTCGTGGTGCTTCGCCAGAGAACCCTCGCAAACCGCGCCTTTTGTAGGGACAGCGACGGTAGATGTGGTCGGTGTCTCCGCAGTGGTAGTATAGTTGGCGGTTATCGGGCGTTCGCCACACGTCAGTCTTCCTCGGTGTCTGGTTTCGGACTACAGGTGGTCGGGCGGGCGACATTGGACGGCAGTTCGTCGTAGATTATTGGCGACGGGTCGCAGCAGGGCGGGGTCTACAAACAGCTGGGGAGTAGCTCATAGCTTGTGGCTCACGGATTGCTTCTGAAGGCGTAGAAGTCCCCAGCACTGGTTGTACCTATTCTCGGAAGGCGTCCTTCAGGGAAGCGACTTGAGGTAGCGGCATCGTTGGCAAACGTTTCCGGAGCTCCTCTCTGAGCACTGATGGGATTGTCTCGCGGAATGTATCGAAGCTTACAGTTTCGGCACCGATGGTCTCTGAGAACAGCGCGTTGACAGGCAATTGTACTGCCTCGTTCGACTTTCGAGCATCTTCTCTATCGAGGCGGCTTCAGACGCGAATTCGGTTACCGTCTTGAAGGGGTTGCGGACAAGGAAGGCAAAAACCTCGTGCTTTACACCTCGCATCAAAAACCTTAGTTTCTTTTCTTTAGTTATTTCCAGGTCCATATAGCGAAACAATCTCTATCTCCTCAACAAAGATCACGACCACAACGCTGGAGTGTTAATTGCGCGTTTTTGCAAAAGTGCGGCTCGTTCCTTCCGCACGACGGTGGCGAATGTTTTCAGGAACTTGCCTTCGAATTGAGTCAAGTTATTTAAAGAGCTCTCATCGTTCCCGAACCACGTTCGAGGTGAATCTTCCAAGTAAAAGAAAACATGCCGAAACGTTTCATCGTCGTCCCAACTGTTGAAGACCCGGACACGCTCTAGTGTCTCCAACCATTCTTTTGGGTCTTCTGTGGGGGCTCCTCGGAATGGTGCACGACGATTGGTGACGTTAGTTCTTGCACCATGGTTATGGTTGCAGCGGTCGTTCTTTTAATCCTTCTGGCAGGAGACCAAACTCCGGCGGGAGGCCTTGGAGTCGGCGGCTGGCTCTAGCTGGACTGGCTTGGCGGCTTCCAGAGGTCGTTGGGAGCAATAAGGGAGCGTACCCAGCCCCCCCACCAGAAGTCACCTACCCAAAGACGACGTAGGTGTCTCGAAGGAAAACCAAGTTTATTGGAGTGAACTTGTGCTCCCCTAACAACTCAAAACGTACACCGGCGGCGAAGCAGCAGCCAATAAAGTAACGTGCGTAAGCGAGTTTGGGCGATTCAAATCCCGCGGCGGCTGCTTTGCAGGCTTTTACCTGTCGGTGCGAGTGTTTCTGGAAACGTTGATTTACATTCAGAACATTGTAGATCAAAGAAGAATATCCTAGGCAAGTGACGATAGAGCGAAACGCTCTCCTATCAAAATGAGATAACCAGTGCGGAATAAAAATAAGAATGGTACTCGCGCTTCGCTTGCGATACAGATAAGAGCCGGGCGCGGCCGGGTAGTAAAAACAAAATATGAACAAACCCACCGCATGGTTCGCGGCAATATGATTTTGTGTTCAAGAATGTGTTGTGCAATGTATAAGATACCGTATGCTTCGGATGAGTAAATTGTGGTGTATGTGCACATGGTTCTACATGTATCAAAGTTTGGCCCATGAGAAGCACAGGACACCATGGTTGCTGTTTGTTATGCGTCACTCTAAAACTCTGCACATTGATACATATACTGCAGGGATAAGAAGTGCTGCAAAATAACAGTTTCGGGTACCATCATTTTATAAATGTTCATGAAAGACATGTCACATGATACAGGTTGAAGCTGCCAGTGTGTAAAAGGTCAGTAAAAGAAGATGTGTAAATATCGGCAACGGAGATGTTGAAACCCGAAGTTTCCTGTCTCACCCTAAGTGAGAACCGCAAAGAAACGAGTGGGCACCTTACAAACAGTGGAGATGCTCATGTATCATTAAAACAGGTATGAAAGAATGGGTATTCAGCAATAAAATTTTAAAAGTGTAGAGGAAGTATATGTACGTTTGTTGGTCCTCAAGGCTCGACTTGTTACACTCAGCATAGAAAGTTGAACGGGGCTAATGCGAAAAGTGCCCGACGCAAGGTGAAGCCCAAAGTGTAGCACGAGTGGAGCATTCTCAATTGTGTTTTTTTTTCGCCGCCCATGCACCACGTGGCCATAGTCCAATGAAACCCAACCAAAGAATACACAGGCGTAGCAGGAGTTATTTGTCGGCACCATGCGTTTCGGCTGAGAGTACCTTAATGATATTGATTGTTTTGAGACTTTTATGCTTCAGTTGCTTGATTTGAGGAATGAATCTGCGTTAGTGGTCCAACACAACACCTAAAAACTTGTGCTCCTTGTTCACAGGAAAGGACACACCATTAAGAATAATGTCTGGGTCGGCATGCACCCTGCGCCTCCCGGAAAAGACAACGCAAGGTATTTTTCAAGGTTAAGCCTAAACCAATTCTTGTTTGCCCAACCGGCAAGTTTCTTGCCGCCAGGCTGCACTAGACGTTCGCAGACGGACATAATGCATGAAATAAAGGAAAACTGGACGTCATCTACATACACGGAATAAGATATTGTAGGTGGCAATCCCTTCCGACGAGAGTTTATCGTAAGTATGAAAAGAGTGCAGCTCAATACTCCACCCTGTGTCATGCCATTTTCTTGCCTGTGAACTTTTGAAAGTCCTATACCGACTTTCACACGAAAGGTTCCCTCCGACAGGTAACTATTAGGGGGTTTAACATATTACTCGAGACACTGAATTACTTTAGGTCACTAAAAGTATGTCATAACGCCGTGCGGTGTCATAGGCCTTCTCTATGTCAAACAACCCCGTAGACAGAACTGTTTGTGAAGGAAGGCATCATTTATGCATCATTCCAAGGCAACCATTTGATCGTTGGTGGATCTCCGCGCCCTGAAGCCAGCCTGGCAGCTCTCTGAGAGACCACTGTACTCTAAGAAAAACATGAGTTTCATGCTAATCATCTTCTCGGGGAGCTTACACAGGCAGCTGGTCAGGGCAATGGTAGAAAGCTTGTGTGAGAGAGACAACTTTATTACGCAATAATCCGAGAGTGGTTGATCAGTCCAGGAGCCCATGTGCTGTCCAGGCTGCCGTAGCCCTGGTCACAAGCAGGAGCTGGTCCTCAGGTCGACAGCTGGACAGAAGTATCTCCCACTGCTCAGGGGAAGGGGGCGGATTCAGGGGCGGAGGGTCCGAGATTTTTGTGAAGTCGAATAATATGTATGCCAGAGTTCCTGGTTCGTGGCGGAATTTACACTTATCAGAGTACTGTGTAGGAAAGAGTAAATGCATACCGATGGGGTGGGGAAAAGTACCTCCTTGAATTTGTCCGAGTGTGATTTCTTGGCTTTTGGTGAAAGGTGTGTAAGGACTAGGGAAGGTCTGTCTCGTGGTTCGGTAGTATCGGGTGATTTCTTGGTAGGTTAGGAGAGGTGCGGAAACAGCCCTGGTCTCAGCGGCTCGGTGAGTGAGGTCTCGAGCCTGTTGATGAGCAAAATTGTTGCCCGTCAGTGCAGCGTGGGCGGGAGTCCACACAATGTCCACCCGATGGTGAGCGAGAAAGGATCATTCCCTTCCTTCTGGATAGCCACTACAATGGCCTCCCTCCAAGACATTGGATGCTGCCGTGAAACCCATATTTTCTTGTATAGCTGTAGGAGTGTGTCAAGAGTGCCTGGGTGTATGTGTTGTTTCATGACATATATAATCTTACCTGCGCCTGGAGCTGAAGGATTGCACGTGCTGAGGGCAGCCCTCTTCAAATAGAGTGTAAATGCAGAGTTTTAAGAAATTTTCGATTTGTCTTTGTCGTGTAGGGGCTTTTTCTCTGGAGTTGTTTGGTGTTGCATGAACGTATAGTGTGATGTGATTAGCTGGACACGTGTTGAAAGGGTGGTGCGAGCGTGTAAGCCTTGTCTCCCAGTGTGTCCCTTTTTGTACAAACAAGGGGCAGGCTCTGTGTCTGTTCTTTTAGTGATCTTATTCGTGTCGAGACTTTGTGAGTGTCGGTGTATGTGTTTACGGATGTTATGAATAAGCGCCAACGTTCTCGTTTTGCCTCACAGCGCACACTTTTCCACATCGCATTGGCTCTTTTTAAAAATGAAAGGTTACCCGACGTGGGGTACTGACGAAGGATACCCCACGCCTTGTTCTGGGCCACTCGCGCCCACCTACAGTCCTCATTCCAGCACGGCCTCCTCTTATTGCGGGGTGCTCCAGAGGCGTGGGGAATGGACGTTGCGGAAGCGTCGAGGATGTGCGCCGTGAGGGGTTGGGTAGCTTGTTCAACAAGTAGGTGTCCGATGAATGTATGGGGTAGTTTGGATGTCTCTGTAATTATATTCCAGTTAGCTCTTGCTTCGTTCTACCTGTTCTGGAAAGATGGACCGCGTGGGCCTTTACCTATATATATTAGTAAGGTGCGAAAGTGGACACTGCCGTATGGGTCAGTGCCCACACTCCACTCGAGAAGAGTAAAAAGAACTGCGGAGCTAATAGCCAATTCAAGATATGAGTAGGTGTTTAGTCTTATGTGAGCTGTTTATTGTTGAAAAGGCATGCTCCAGAGTATTTAGGAACTTCTCTATCACGCGACCTCGGCCATCCGTACGTGAAAAGCCCCAAAGAGAATTGTGCGCATTAAGGTAGCCTGTTAGGATGTATGGTTCCGGCAGCTGGTCAACCAGCGCCTCAAATTCAGAGCTCATAAGTGCAAGATCAGAAGTAGTATATATAGAGCATACCGTTATCAACCTAATAAATATCATTCTTTGAATCAATTGTTACAGCCTCAAGGACAGTGTTCTTAGTGACAGGGTGGCATGCTAACGATTTCCTGGTGATTATGGCCACACCGCCAGAATATTGTGTACAGCCAAACTTTTCCTTTCCGAATACCATATATGAATTTAGGAAATTTGTATGATTGGAATTTAAATGGGATTCTTGGACACACATTACACTTTTCTGATTCGCTTGCAGAATCTCGAAGACGTCGTCAATATTATTAAAAAGCGTCTGAAGTCTGCAATTCTGCAGACGCACTGCAGTTCTGCAGTGCATCTGCAACAATATTTTCTCTTCCCACTATGATGTGTTAGAGCTACTGGAATAGAAACTAGTTACGGAAGGTCTTTCGGGGCTTGCACTCTTGGGAGGTTTTTTTACTTCCTGTGCAGCTTTAGATGGAGGGACCCACTCCTTCCGCTGCGAAGGAGACAGGAAAGGTCCCACATCTATGTCATCATCAGATTTCGAAGGGGTACCCGGCGGACCGGATCCGTTGACTTGGCACCGTTTTCGGTGGCTTTCGTTCAAACCACGACCGCCGAGGGCGTCAGGAGCGTCCCGGGTGGCACAGGCACTGCGGCCGGTGTGGGAACTGCCGCGGGTGCCTCCGTGCCCTCGCATCTCCTCCATGCCCTCGCATATGCTTTGGACCGGTGGAGAGGAGCAGTGGATGCAGCGGCTTCCCCAATGGACTGGTTGCCACCACAGCCAGTGCTGGCAGAGCGAGCGGTGCAGAGACAGGTTGGGCTGCCCGGGGAAACCCTGTTGGGGCGGGGGTGAGACCAAATCCGGCTCGTTCTACTGGGTTCCCGCCGAAGCCAGACGCGGCTCCACCCCCCGGCGAGCTGGACGGCGTACCTCCCTAGGGGGAAGGAGGCGAACCTCTTTCACGCCTCTTGGAAGTTGCTGTACTCGGTTACGTTAAAATTTACGATCACCTTCTCTTGCTTAAACATTTCGCCTTTTCGAGAGCAGGCGGTGTGGGGTCCATGGCAGTGGGCGCAGGTAAGGGTTGTGACATACAGGTGTCACATGCGTGATCGTGCTGGGCACATTTTGCGCAGGTCAGACGGCCACGGCTCGTGTTTGTTCCGTTCCCGAACGGCTTGCACTTCAAGCAGCGGCGCGGGTTTGGAATGTAGGGCCAGACATTACAATGTACAAAACCTGCATTTACGTACTCTGGGAGTGTCAACCGGTCGAAAGTAGGGATAATGTGCTTGGTCGAGGCTACTTTGTCGTCCCACCTCATAGTTATGCGCGTCACAGCTGTCACGCCTTCATTTCTCAGGCCCTCCAACAGGTCAGCCTCTGGCTCATTCATGAGGTCTAGTTCAGAAAAGTCACCTTGAGTACTGTTCAGGCTCCGATGGGGTGTCACCCTTATTTCAAGATTAGCTATGCGAGTTTATTCAAGGACGATCTTGGCGTGCTGTTGGTTGTGTACTCTAGCCAGGATTTCTAAAGTTCTTTTTTTTTTGGCCTTGTATTTGCCACCAAAGATTTCCTGCAGAAATTTTGATATTAGGAACACAGACTGTGATGCAAGAGGCTTTTCTTGTTCAGTGGATTCCAACACCCAAAAGGGGGGTAGTAATCATGCTTTGGAAAACTGACGGTTGGGATTGGCGGAAATAAACCTTCGGTGCGGCCCCTTTTCAGGGGTCGATCATGTTTGGGGGGGTTGTGATTTACCATATGTCATGCAAAAGGAACTGGGTAGGGGGGTACTTTCTTTGTCAGCCCATCCCTGATAGCTGAACAGCTCCCGAAGCTTCCTGACTGGTAAACAAACATTGAGCCCATCCGCCGGAGCTTGACCTAGGTTCCGACGGCCACCGTTTGAGGTTTCTAACCTTCACCTTAAAAACACATCACCACGGTAGGTTTCAGCTTATGTGGGGGACTGAGGGTCCGCGGTGTCGGCAATACCGTAAACAAGATCACTCAAGGTGCCCCGTGCGAGGAAAGCCGTGCGGAGAAAGCCGCGGGGAATGCCCCGTGCGGGGAAAGCCGTGAACATGGGTTCATAACAATATTTCATCGCCCGGCTTAAATATAACAGAGCGATGTGCGACGTCGTAGCGAGTTTTGCGTTCTTGCTGTTGACTTTCTGTTCGACTTCGCGCGATTTGGTGGCAGTGGGCGAGCGGTGAAATGTACTGCTACTGAGATGGCGCTCCAGAGGCGACAGGAGCTTAGAAGAAACTTGACGCGAAGGTAATAGAGGGCGAGTGGCCAAATACTAGAAATAATGGTTAGTATCCGTATCCAGTCGTCTTTTGCGTTGCAGTGTTTTATGCGAAAGTTACAAAGGGCAGGTTGATATCGCAGTTGTCATAATCACGGCTGATGTACATATACAGGATGTCTGCTAGGGTCGGATGGAATATTTTACGTTAAACCATTCGTCTGGGGATGACACCTGGACGTTGTTTTGTGCACCCTGTTGGGCGCACGCAGAAGCTATTCGACTACAGAGCAAAAAAAATCCCTGCAGCGTTGGCTGAGGAGGACGCATGGCGCGCCATGGCGCAATTTATGTTGCGCAATATGAAGTCAGTGATTTCGGCAGCTGTTCCAGAGCAAATGGGTTCTGTTTCAGCGTATCGTGTCAGATGGTCAGCAGCCGTCACTATCCAATGGTATCCAGACGGCG
Organism: Haemaphysalis longicornis; assembly: GCF_048455015.1. NCBI lineage: Eukaryota > Metazoa > Arthropoda > Arachnida > Ixodida > Ixodidae > Haemaphysalis > Haemaphysalis longicornis. Next base: position 161,114,436 of record NW_027526335.1, read on the forward strand.
TTGAAGCTAGTGGTCCGAACAAATGGGAGGTTGGAGATGGTGGTCCCTAAAGGCGCCGACGGACAAGGACGATGTTGAAGTCATCCGACAAGAGGAGTTGTTGAACGCATGCGGTGCTGGCAAGGGGTGCACGAGCGAAACTATTTGGCAACAGAAGTGGACAGGCCCGGCCAAGAATAGAGACTATGTATTCGCTCGTAACGTTTTGCGAAGCCAAGGTGCCCAGCTGTAGCCGCATCGTAGTAGGCTTCGAGGATAGCGCGCCGGAGGGTATGAGGCACAACGGGGACCCCTTTTGTGCCGTTTGGATGGTAGGTTTACCGGTAAAGAACGCCAGGAAATAGTTTGAACTTGCTGAGTTGGCGATGCGCACGGCTGCTTCGAGGTGTCAAACGGCCGTCGAGATAGTCACTGATGGATAGATATATGATGATGATAGATATGCTTCTGCGCGTTGCAGCGACGGCAGATCGACGCGTCCCTCAATACTCGAGGAGATAACGGGTGCCAAACAAAGTGTGTTATCTGCGTGCTTTCGCGCATAAGAAGATGTAGAGGACAAACGGCCACAAGAGAGAGCGTCGGCATCTATATGCTTCTTCTCTGACTTATACTCCACGAAAAAATCGGGAGAATCCCGCGACCGCTGCGCCCAGACAGCTTTTTCTTGGTGGATAACCAGCATAGAGCATGATGGTCCGTCACCACTGCAAAATGACCGCCATAAAGGTAAGGGCGAAATGTTTGGACAGCCAAACGATGGCAAGGCACTCCCGTTCATTTATTGTGTAATTGTTCTCTGCAGGTGTCAACAAACGCCTTGCCTAGGCGACCACCCTCTCCCGAAGCTGATCATCACTTTGGAGGAGAGCACCGCCAATGCTATGGCCCCTAGCATCCGTGTGGAGTATAGTGGGCTTTGGTCGTCGAAGTTAGGGCGGCTTTCAGATCATCAAAAGCACGTTGGCAGTCATCCGAGCAAACGTACGTGGCGCCGGACTGTAGGAGATGGTTCAGTGGGGACGCAATGGTGGCAAAATTCCGGACAAAGCGGCGGAAATACGAAACCAACGCGAGAAAACAACGGATGCATTTTGTTGGCGGGGACGAGGAAAGCTGACAACAGAAGCGATCTTCTCGGAATAAGGTCTGATGCCATCTTTACTAAAGCCATCGCCGAGAACCTTGATGGTTATCGTAGCAAAGCATCCTTTTTTAGTTGACTTGAAGTCCGGCGTTAGAAATGCTTGTGAGTACCTCGTCCAGACTCTTAAGATGTTCTGTAAACGTCGTCGAGAAGTTAACAACGTCATCCAGGTAGCAGAAACAGTTCTTCCATTTGCCTCCTCTGAGCACCCAATCCATCATGTGTTAAAATATTGCCGGAGCGTGGCGCAACCCGAACGGCATGACAATAAATTTCTGTAGCCCATCGGGAGTAGCACTTATTTTGTCGGACTCTTGCATGGATATCTGGCAACAGCCAGAACGCAAGACAAGGCTCGAAAAATATTCGGCTCCTTCCAGGCAATCCAGGGCGTCGTCGATGCGTGGCATGGGACATACATCCTTTCTAGTATTCTTGTTGAGGGCACGATAGTCAACACAAAATTGTACGGTGACATCTTCCTTCTCTACGAGTACGACCTGGTATGACCAAGGAATGCATGAACGCCGAATAGTATTGAGTTTCAGCATGTAAGCCACATTTGCCTCGACGACTTGCCTTTCTGATGAGGAGAAGCGATACGGGCTGCAGCGAACAATCTACGACCCTTCGGTTTTGATGCGAGGCGTGGCCGTGGTTGTGTGGAGAAGAACGGTTGAATATGAGTCGAAGGATGCAGGTAACTTATTTAAAAGCCCCAGGGCTGATATTTTCTGTGATTTTGTGAGGTTCGGGCTGACAGTGACTCGAAGAGAGGGCTTCGAGGAAGTAGTCGATGAAGACAGGGATGTAATGAGACGGGAACACGAAGGAAGAATAGTCACTTTGACATCGGAGACAGATGAAATTGTGGAATCTCGCGGAAGCAGAACGTTTTTTAGTAGTGTTTTCACAGGTATAAGAGCTTGCCCTTCGAAAAAACGAACCAGACACGCGGCAACAGCAAGTCGGCGGGAAAGGAGGCGGCTGCAGGCGATGACCAGAACATCGCCGTCAAGTATAGTGCTAGCAGAAATTGAAAAGATATGCTTTCAATGGGAGGTTACGACGTGATCGGTCATTAGCACCAATGAATTTTTCTGTTTTCGGGAAATAGTTCAAGGATTGGTTTCTGTGATTCTAATAGCAGGAGTTTGAAAACAAATAACAGCGAATGTCTATGAAAGAAAGTCCCAACAAAGAATTAAACGTATGGGCACGTGGAGAGTATGGCACACTGAACATGACGACAAAGTTCTTGAATGGAGACACGTGTTGTGCAATATGCAGAAGGATTGATGCGTGTTTCGTTTGCACAGCGTAATGAGAGACCTCTAAACGGTGGTCTCACCTTCCGTAACATTTTCCACAAATCAGCATGAATACTTGGAACGCTTGCACAGGTGTCCACCAAAGCTTCGATGCGGATGCCTTCGACGAATGTACACATGTTAGAGGGATGATCTGGCGGAGATATTTTTTCCCTGGACACAGTTTCCCCTCCAAAAACTGCATTGCTTAGTGATGACGATGATGCTTAGCGCCTTCCCCTTCATAATGGGGTTGTGTTGCCCAGTGGCGTTAGTCGCAACGCCACTGTACAATCACCCCGTCAATAATTACAAACAAAATATATAAAAACATTATCAAAAGAAACATCAAATCCTTTTACGAAATTTCTGTGCTAGTCTGAATTCTTTGTTTGCATGTTCCCAGATTGTTCTGTGCTCTTTTCTCACCAACATTCTAACCTTCGTTAACTAACCTCTACTGATGTCCAATTCACGTTTCCGCTAACCTGAAAGCCACGGGCCTCCGGAAGCTGGATGGCTCCCTCACTGAGGACTCGACGGATACTTTTGCACTCCGGTACAATAGGTCACATGGTTTCTGGCTCTTTGCCACAGCCTGTACATAGCTCTTCCTGTACCGGCCCACGGATAAGCGTTTTTGTCCGCAAGCAACCCGCCCGGGCTTCCAAAAGCAGTGCACTCCCTTTAGTATTATCGGAGAATTTTTTCCTTGTGATCTCCTGCTTCTTGATCCTGTAGATAGTTGAGGAGTTCTTCGCGTCCATCCTCTTTTTACAGGTCGTTGTCTCTGATTCTTTCACTTCATTTTTTATTGCCTTGGTTGTTTCCCCTGCACTTCCAGGTTTTATATAATTTTCCTGAGCCTTCTGGTTTTTTTTCCTCTACTGTGTGTCCACGCTTTTCACGTGAAGATACCGTAAAACTTTGGCCGCCAATCCCTGGTCATCCATTATTCTAAGTCGTTCTTGAAAACATATTTTGGTGTCTGCTTCCCATGTCTGTGTTTCCCATCCCTTGTGTCCCTCCACTGCCTCATTTGTTGTTTTACTGTTTGCTCCTAATGCCAGTCGGCCTTCCGCCCTCTGATTTACTTCTAGCCCTGATTGAATGTCTGATTTGACACACACTACTGCGTTTAAAAAGGTGAGTGCTGGTGCCATTGATCATTTTCAAATTTGTAGCACTACTTCATATTTGCTATATCCCCTCAGTGTTCTATGCTTTATGATAGAGGCGTTTTTTGCCTTTCTTTAGGGCAAAATGCCCCTTATGCTCCTAAATGCTCCTCATGACTTTTTAGATACGCCTCATCTTGGTTTATTCATATGCCCAGATACTGCCGCATGCCTGAGACAATCTCCCTGTTTGGGTATGTGGCTTTCTAAACATTGCGTCTGAGAAGAAGAAGAGGCTAAGGTGCTACCACTGCAGCTCTGGTTGTGTGTCAGCTTCGGTGCCGTCTGTAGGTCTTTTAAACCCAGTAAATACTGCTTTTCTACCTTTATTCGTAATATTTGGGGTGGAGGTGCGGGGTAATCCCTTGCACGTCGAACCAGGCGAGTTTACCGCCCCACGCGAGTGTCATCTGGAGACAACACCAGTGCGCAAGTCAAGTCGCCGCATTCGACGTGTACCACCAGAATTTGGCCTGCTGGTGAAGCCTCCACGCGTCATGACAACCACTACGGCTTGCCAAACCAATGAGGGCAGCGGAGCCTTCTCGCCGCTGGTGGTGCACTTGCCGCACACACCGCGGCCGTTCCACGGCGACATCTTCGAAGACGTCGAGGACTGGCTCGATCCTTTCGAACGGGTCGCTGCGTTGAACGAATGGGATGACACACGTATGCTGAGAAGCGTTTACTGCTCCCTCAGAGAGTCGGCACAGACGTGGTACGAAAACCACGCGCCTACATTTACACGCTGGTTGGAGTTTCGGCGGCAATTGCTCGAAGACTTCAAAAATAGCGAGCGGAAGGAAAAGGCCGACATTGCTCTACAGTCCAGGGCGCAAAAACCAAACCAGAGCGTCTCTATGTTCGTCGAGGACATGACGCGCTTGTTTCGTCGAACTGACCCTGGTATGAGTGAAGCAAAAAAGGGGCGCCACCTGATGCGCGGTGTGAAGGAACAGCTATTCGCTGGCCTTGTACGCAGCCCGCGCTGATTTCGTTCGGGAAGCGACCTCAATGGAGCGGGCCCTGCAGCAGCGCAACATGCAGTACGGCCGTCAAGCCAGTGTGGCCGCCTGCTCCTCAGCGGTCAACGATGAGCACGCTCTCTGGGAGCTCGTAAGGAGCGCCGTGCGTGAGGAACTGCGGCTTCTTCAGCAGGGTGGCTGTCGACCGACTTTCGCTACCTTTACCGACGTCGTCCGAGACGAAGTTCGGTGAGCAATGGGACCTGCGGCATCGGCCGATGTTGCAAGCCCTGTTCGAACGTACACGGATGTGTATCCTATGCTGGCTCCAACAGTGGAACATCGCACTTACACAGACGTGGTGCGCACACTGACCTCGGCACCACCCTGGGTGTTACCAACTGTGACACAGCCGTTCGGACGCACGTTAAACCGGGCCACACGGTATGAACCAAGACGTCTCGAACGGAAAGCGACCGTGTGGCGCACATCAGACAATCGGTCCCTGTGCTACCACTGTGGTGAAGAAGGCCACGTGTTCCGTCACTGCCCTTACCGCCACCTGGGACTTCGCGGGTTCTCGCCGAACGCAGCTTGACCGCACTACGGAGAACGACCCCGAGAAATCGAGGGGTACCTTTCCGCCCACGAGCTCACGTCAACTTCGCCCGCTAATCATAAGTTGCGAACGCCTATCCCTCGCAGGTACTCATCACCGATCCGTCCCGGCGCTCTCCTCAATCTGGCGGAAAGCGGTGTCCGAGCCCACACCGGGGAAACTAAACCCAGCAACCTCCGGGGGTGAGGCCGCTGCGTATAAAGCTCAAGAACCTCCACCGACACAACGACCTGTTTGGGTATGTGTCTTTCTGAACATTGGGTCTGAGAAGACACATACCGAAACAGGGAGATTGTCCCAGGCATGCGGCAATATTTGCATTTCGTTACCCACGGTATTGCTGCTTGTTGAACGAATACCGATTCCGTACGGGTGTCGTCATGAAAAACCAGCACTCCCTGCTTTGCTGGGCTCAACTCTTACCCCAGTTTAGTGGGTTCTTCCCCGCAGATATATCTAAGCTGTTGCACACACTGTGTGCTATCTGCTAGTAGTTATATGTCATCTGCATATATCAGTCCCGGGATACGTTGCTCCACTTCCTGTCTTTGCAGCTATACCTCGGATTTAAACCTATTTCACTGCCTTCAACCTTTATTTCTAGTGTAGCCATGTGCGGCATGAACCCAAATGGCGACAGAGTACAACCCTGCTTTAAACGTCTATTTGTCACTACCGGTTCCATGCAGTTTTGCTCCTCCGATTCAATTTGCACCTCACTCTCATTGTAAATTCGCTGCACCAGCTGTATAAAGTCCTGGCCTAAATCCTCCTGCTCAAGTTAGCTCCATAGAAGTTCTCTATCAACATTGTCGTGGGCTCCCTTTATATCGAAAAATGCTATCCATAGCGGTCGCTTGTAAGCCATTGCTTGAGCACTTCTGGGCCACCGCTTCTACTTGAGCACTTCGCCCCTTTTTAGCTTGGGTGCTCTCTGATAAGCCATACCCAGCGATCTGACCGGGTAATTCTTCTTGTGAAGGTGGACTTTAGTTCGTTAAGGTGTTTTATATAGTCTTTGTTATCACCACATACTCCTCTTAGTCTGTCATCCTCTCCTACAACGATACCTTGTTTGCAGTGTCATTGGTGATGATTCGTGCAGTCTGGGTACTGTTGCCTGTTCGTCGGTATCATATAGAGTGTGTTTTAAAGATTACCGTTGTCTAGAACAACAATAGTGTCTAGGAAGTTCACTTTTTTCCTAGTACTGGCAGGACAATTTATTGGAACGGTGCGAAGAATTCAGAGGCGAAATGAAAATTTCTAGGGCTGTATAGCAGCGCCCCCTAATTATAAAGATGCCATCTAGGTATCTAAGGTTGGTGGAGGTTTGTGGGAGAAGGAGTGTAAGAAGGTAGCTTGAAGTTGTCCCATAAAAATGTTGTAGTAGGGGTAGGGGCGAAATGACTGGCTACGCTGGTATCAAAAACTTGAAAGTAGAACGTTGAGTGAAACTATGAATAGCTTAGAGTTAGAACTAATTCTAGGAAAGAAATGTAGACTTTCAGCGAACGTTGGTGCCGGTTTCGTCCTAAGGCCTTTGATGTAGCTTCTATTCCTTCGGTGATGAGAATATTCGTATAGAGTGCGGAGGCGTGAAGAGCGAGTGTCTTTCGCTCTTTGCCCACGCTTGTTTATGGCTTCAACCATGCGCATAAATTAGGACGTGTCCTGAACAAATGAAGGAAGGTAAGTCGGAATGTCTGCCGAATGGTGATTCAGAAACAAAGCAATGCTTCAGGAGTGTTAGAAAATATAGTTTTGCCCCCAATGTAATCGCAGAACAATGCTTTTCGGGGGCTTTACGGATTTTGAGGAGGTGGTATAGACGATCCGCTTACTTGTTCGACGGTATCATGAAGTTTAGTTCTGTCGGCGTGAATAATTCTCTGAGTAGCAGATTTCTGAGAGTGCAAAAGGTCGTTTCACCGTATTCGTCGCTGGGATCACGATCTAAAGTTGGTAGTGGCCATGGTTGTTAAGCTGCTTATAGGCCAAGTCTAGATTTTTCTTTGGAAAGACTGCAATGCTAATTGTCTGGGCACTTAGTAGCTGGGCGGTAACGTTTCCTTGGGGCTCGTACGGTTCCGTGGTTGGTAACCTTAGCACTCTGTGGTGGGCGGGTGCGGCATGCGGGGAGGGCGGGCGCGACATGTGGGTGCGTCAACTTTCAGAGAAGGAGGTTAAACAGAATCCCTTTTTGTGGCGCTACGAGCAAAGCGAAACCTGCCGTAGTCACAAACAACTGTTGTTTGCAGAATGGGGAAGAACCTGGCTGGCGTAGATAGTTGAAATACTGGTCCGATTTTGAAGAATGAGGTAAATCAGCGAGGGGTCATCAGAAAAAGCACTTTCACTGGTAGTATGCCTGAGCTCAAACACACCGACATGCAAGAAAATAGTAGCGGCCGAGGCAGGGACAAAGTCAATCAGTGAGCGTGTCAGCAATGCAAACGCTAGGCTAGGAAACAAAGGCGGGTTTTCTAGTGCATAAGGAAATCAAGTATTGACAAAAATACCTCGTCTGGAAATTACCTATACCAACAGTAGTTGTTGAGGGTTAGGCAAACTTTCATTCGATGCTCTTTGACATGTCCCTTGGAGCAGTCACGGCAGAAACAAATCTAGGAAACGAGAAAACTCACGGAGAGCGCATAGAAAGGAGTATATCCTAGCTGTCTGTTTGCTACATGGAAGTTGCCTGTCTGTATGCATAACCCTCTTTCCGAGATATCCTTCTTCTTTTTGCACCATCTGCCGTTAGGGAACATAAGAGAAGTGATTCAAGTCTTTATAGCAGGCATATGATATAAACTGTACTCTCATTAAGGCAAGCCCCTAAACTTTGTTATAATTCTTCCCTCGTACCCAAATATATATATATATATATATATATATATATATATATATATATATATATATATATATATATACAGAAAGAAATGCCGGCCGTCCTTCTTTCTGTGTTTCCTAACGAGCCCCTCATTTTCAAACTATATATATGTATATATATATATTATGTTTGAAGAGTAATCTCTATTAAACCAAATGCGGCTATCTCGAAATATCAGTTAAGTCGAAACTTTTTTTAGGGGCGAAGCTCCTCTTGCTCGTGCCGTGTCCCGACCCTCGTTGCTGCTGTATCCGGCACATTTATGATGATTGTGGCAGCATTCTCCTAGGGATTGGCCAATCAAAAATTGGCCGAAGAGGTTAAAACGTTAAACGCGTTTGTTGCTACCCAACAAGGAGGAGAGGAACAAGAAGATGTTGTCGTTCGTCGCCTACGAGCTCAAGACACGTACCGGGGGTACGCAACACAAGACAGTCTGCAGAAGGCGACGGCCAAGGGGACTAAAATGTCACACACCGAATTCGCCAACTTACCCATGGAGATTCTCATCGTCCCAAACAAGCCCTACATAATCACCACAAACATCGACGTCGTCGACGGGCTTGTCAACGGAGCAGTGGTAAGCCTGACGTGTCGAGTCTCAAGGTATTGCCGATGAGCATTTTAGATGCAAAGCATCTCTTATACTCGGCCTGTCCCTCCATCCATCCGGCGTCCCTTCCTCAACCCTCCTCCTTTCCTCTCGCCAGCCAGCTGCGTTAGCACGTTCTCATCGCCATTCCAGCTGTGCGTTAGTGCGCATGCGTGTCTCTCTCTCAGTCCATCCGCAAACTTCCTCCTTTCCCCTCGCCCGCCAGCTGCGTTAGCACGTTCTCCTCGCCATGCCAGCTGTGCGTTAGTGCGCATGCGTGTCTCTCTCTCATCACTCTCTCTCGCAGAGCCGCTATATAAGCGCGGTATCTGCAGCGCCTTCCTTAGTTGCTCCGTCAGTAGCTCTTGCTGCTACTACTCCGACTGCCGCTCCGATGAGTTTAAATGGACACTAACATGCCTGCTACCGCGTAATTGGAAATGTACGTGTGATTGAGCTTCATTTTAGGTTCGCTACACTTCAACCCCATTTGGGTAACCAACACAACGCAAACGTGAGTTGAACCCCGTGAGATGCCTTGCATCACCCCAGGGTTCCCCTCGCGGAAGATGGTGGCAATTGTTTTTAGCTTCGCCCCTCTCATCATCATTCACTTCGTGAAGATAGCGGGCATTTCTCGCCATGCATTTACCTCCCATAGGCTGCATGCATGCCCCTCTTTATCTCAAAAAAAATTTTCGGGAGACCGTGGACATCTCGAACTGTTCACAAAAAAGACATGACTCAGTTTTGCTACGGGCAGCTGATAAGGTCTCCATTCTTACGCTTAGCTCCCACTTCAAGCCGAACCCTGTGTAGAACGCAAATTCACGCTGTACGAGGCCGATGTTCCCGTAACCGGAATGCTGCCGACGCCTACATGGTTATAAGTGCTTTAGACGATAGAGCTGATCGTAAGGACGATAAGGAGCCTCAAGAAATGCCCGCAATGACAGAAACAACAAAAATACCGCGCCTGCTTCGCACATAGCAACAAGGTAGAATGTGACCAACAATTGATGGGATGCTTTTTGGTACTTGAGAACGCTGTTCTGGAACCAGATTCGAAAGTGAAACAGGCGACAATCGCCGGGTTTTTTCTTGATGCGGATCTTTTGTCACTAGCATTACCTTTATTATCAGTGACCTGGCCACAAATTTACAGCATTGCGCTTAACTCGATTCTCCGCTTAATTTTCAGTGGATTTTACGACTTCAAGTCAACGAGTAATTACTGTTTATATATATATATATATATATATATATATATATATATATATATATATATATATATATATATATATATATATATATATATATATATATATATATATATTATAAGGGGGATTATAGCTGGGGGCCAGCAAGACGCTTGGAAAGAGGCAGAGACCAGAGACGGGCAAGACAGCGCAGACCCATGTCTCGGTGCGTTCTCTTAGAACGAGCCACTCGCGATGCTGACCGTTCCTCTTCTTCTCTCGCCCAGCGCCTTGCGCCTGCCATCATCATGCGGCACATAGCAGTCCTTCCTCCGCCACATACCCCGTCGGTTGCACAGTGGAGATTGGCGCACACTAAGCGCAAGGTATGTCGTCGTGTCGGGGACAACTATCTCCAGTACAATATATATATATATATATATATCAGGGAGAAAATAACAGTTGGCAGTAAAGTTAACCTTCGGAAAGCAAAGTGGAGGCTGTGGGGATGTGGTAGATCATTGAAAAATATAAAGAATCTGGAACGAAAGAAGGTGGAGAAAAAAAGCCTGGCGACCTCACGACCTCCAGAAGGACGTGGAGGTCGTGTGTTCGCATCCCAACTGGCGGGCATTTTTTCTCCACTTTCTTTTTTCTTTCTTTCCAAATTCTTTACCTGTTTCAGTGACCTACCACAACCTCCCCTTTGCTTTCCGAAGGTTTTCTTGACTGCCAACTTTTATTTTCGCTATTATGTCAACAAGCCCCCATTTTTTATTCTGATTCGCTATATATATATAAATATACACATACACCTATATATATATATATATATATATATATATATATATATATATACATAGCAGGTAAGAAGTTCTGGTCTACAGTAGCAATAGGTCAAAACTGGGGTGAAAACTCTTGGAAAACACTGAACAAGGGTTTTGTTGTTCCAAACTGTTTCGAAAAGAGAACCTTTCTTCTTCGGTGGTTATCTTACACTAGACAGAAAAACGGTTTTACACACTTTGCCTCCGAGGGCCTCCCTTTCTCCTCACCCTCGTCAACGAGAAATCTCGTGGTGAGTAAAAGAGCGGGACAATAAGAATAACATGGCGTAACTATACTACAGAAGGTGGGAAAAAGCAAGGAAAGAGGAACGGAGAGAGGAAAGTAGTAAATGGGAAGCAGGCACATTGCGGCATTGATAGACAGAAAACAGACGCATAAAGTTGAAAGTTCAATATGCGTCTACACAGAAAACGGCGTGCTGCGTCTGCGTGCGGAGAAAGAGAGAGAGAAAGAGAGAGAGAGAGAGAGAGAGAGAGAGAGAAAGAGAGAGAGAGAGAGAGAGAAAGAGATACAAAACATTTGGAGAGTCAAAGCTCGAAAGCCTGAACGAAAAGGCTCTGGTTTGGCAGAGAAGCATGCCAAACTCTGCCTACTGGTGATCAATGGTAAAAAGAACGAAGAAGAGCCATTTGTAATGGCGGTTTGAGACCGTCGTTCGACAGAGACTAGTATCACATGGCCGCAGGTGGCTGAAGGAAGCTTAACGGGAAAAGAAACATTCGTGGACAGCCTTGAAAAAACGGATCAGTGAGTCCCCAATGCGCGGAGGTTCGTACGGGTCCGTCTGAGGGAAATTGTCCGGAAAGTTTGCGTAGAAACCGATTTACGCCCTGTAAAGAACCACAGGCGGAGCAGGATTTATTACGGCACCGCCGCCGGAGGCACATTCAACACGCCGACCGTCCCGCACCGCCACCTACCCCCCCCCCCCCCCGATCACCTCTTCTCACAGATGCCGGACCAACGCGGTTCCCCTCAGGGGCGAAGTATGTGTTCTACGAAGTTAAACGAGACAAAAAAAAACTATAGCATTATTATTCGTTTCGCGGTCCCTCAAAACATCTCAGGGTGGTTACGTCAGTTTCAAAAACACCTCAATATCCCTGTGGTCTCATTTATTCCTTCGGTAAACGTCCGAAACTTATGTATAAAGAATGATTATCTTTGTTCCCGCTCGTATGTGGTGCAAACGCTATACTGAATTAAGACGGACCGTATTTTTGCAAACGAGTGACCCGGGAGTCGGAGATGCCTGGACAGCGGAAGGTCGGGGAGGCCCTTCACGTGTGACTTGTGATTGTTAAACCTTTTGCGGAAAGATGTTTTTGTTTGGCCGATATATTCCTCCTCACAGACAAGGCAGCGGAGTTTGTAGATTTAATTAGTTGTATAACATTTGAGGTTGTCTTTGATTTCAAATATAAAGTTTGACCTGGTGGCCTGGCAACATTATTAGTCTCCATGTGGGGACAAAATTAACAGCGCGGCTTGCCGCATGGCCGGCCGCCTAGAGTTCGCTCAGGTACTTCTGTTTTTGCCCTGACCAAAATGTCCTTCAAGTTTCTGGCCCGTCTTTACACAGCACGGGAGGGCCGCTGAAAAACAGTCGATAAGCGCTCACTCTGCCTGATGATATTAAAATGTCGTATCAGGATGTTGTTTACTTGGGACGTTTTGGACATGTACGTAAGGACTAAGTTAGTCTCATGGTGGGTTTGTTTTCGGGTTGAAATCACAATGTCTTCTCTTTGTAAATTGCATGCTCGGCTTATCGCATCGTGAATAATCTCTTCTGGATATTTTTGACCAATTAGGGCGGTCTTTAGTTTCTCTGCATGTTTTTTGAAATCTTCTCGTCCAGAGCATACCCTGCGGTAGCGGTGTGCTTTTGAGTAGGGTGTACTTGTTTTACAATGGCGGGAATGGCTGCTGTAGAAGACAAGATATCGTTGGCGGTCAGTGGGGTTACTGTACAGTGTTGTCGAGACTCTCCCTTGGTCCAATATGAGCGTGACATCCAAAACATGTATGGCTTCACTTCATATCTGATAGGTCAGTTTGATTGGTAGGATGCAGAGAGTTGATTTCTGAGATAAATTCCCTGAAGCTTGCCTCATCATTATTCCAAATAAAGAAGATGTCATCGAGGAATCGTTTATAAATGATCGGTTTTGGACAGCATTTTGCAATGAACTCTGTTTCTAATGACGCCATAAAGATATTGGCGTATGTAGGTGCCATTTTGGTACCCATGGCTGTGGCGGTAATTTGGAGGTAGTGGCTATTGTCGAATTCAAAGTGACTGTAGTCAAGAACGAGGGGGAGAAGGATTTTCAGTGTTCCAGGGGTTACGTACAAGCCGAAATTATTGTCACCGTATCATGAGACTGCGGCAAGGATGCCATCAGAGGCAGTAATGTTAGTGTACAGGGATGTAACATCCTTGGTGACGGGAAAACTGCCGGTTCGGACCTCGAGGCCTGAAACCTCGCGTAGAAAGCGGCAGCCTGTATTCTTTACGTATGAGGGGAAAGTCTACGGGATGTGTTTAATTAGGTGGTCAATGAAGCTGGATACTTTTTCCGTTGCCGTTCCATTGCTGGATATATTGGGGCGACCAGGATTGTTGTGTTTGTGTATTCTAGATAGGACATAGAAACATCCTGGCTTAGAATTTCGGGGTAGCATCGCTTCATACATCGAATTGGTTATTTTCCCATCACGCCGCAAGGACTTTAGTGTATCCACAATTTCAGCTTCAAATCGCAATGTTGGGTCGTCTGTGAGCTTGCCGTAGAATGTCTCGTCAGCTAGCTGTCGCTGTCCCTCGTTTAGATGGTCACTCTTGTTCATTATTAGCACAGCGCCGCCTTTGTCTGCAGGTTTTATTACAATAGCAGTATCCTCACTCAGGCGCTTGAGTGCTTCACCCTCGTCCCTAGCGAGGTTCCCGCGGATGGGCAACCATTTTTTGAACTCTCTGATTATATATTTTTGCACGGCCAAAATATATAGATTCAAGTGCTTATCCCGTTGCTCATTTGGTGTCCACACTTTGTCTGAAGGGGCGTGAAGTAATTTTTCGCTTTCAGTTGGACGCTCGTGAAAGTATTCCCGAAGGCGCAGGTGTCTCGCAAAGTTGTCCAGGTGCTGATAAATTTCGAATTCATTACGTTTCCCGGTGAAGGACAGAAGTTTAGGCCCTTTGACAGTAAGTTGATTTCCGCTGGAGAGAGCTCCCTGCTTGAGATGTTCACAACGTTAGAATGCGAGTGCTCGCGCTCAGCGGGAGATGGCTGTTTATTTGGGAGGTTTAAACATTAAAGCACTTAAGGCTGTTTTTTGAGTCGCATAGAGTCTCTTGTCCTCCCCTCGCCTCAACCCCCGCAACCACCATCAGAGCGCCGTCGTCCCCGCGAATAGAAATTTTTTCCCGTTTGCATTTTTTTGCCTTTTGGTTTTCCGCAATTTTCTGTTCTTTATCTTCGTATCTTTCAAAATCAGATTGTTCCGTATTAGTGAGGATTGCTTCGTCGCGTTTTACGAGTTCAGCTGATCTGAGTTCCTCGGCCTTCCGACAGCTGTGCTTCATAACCAATTTTGTCAGGCTCACGGACGCGTCATTTAAGATCTTTTCCCACTCATTTTTCTCGGTGTCACTAAACGTAGACATTGAAGGTGACAACTGGAGCTGGAGAGCCTCTGGTGCCGAATTACTCTTTACGTAGCAATTTAGATAGGAGGCATGTGATGTAAATCTTATTTTTCCACAGTTTTACGTAATGATAAGAATGATTTGGACCACTTCACGGCAGATTTTTCTACCATTGATCACTAGTAGGCAAAGGTTGGCATGCTTCGCTGCCATCCAGAGCCTTTTCGTACAGGCTTTCGAGCTTCGACTCTCCAAATCTTATGTTCTCCATCTCTATATGGCTCTCTCTCCCTACCTCTCTCCGCACGCAGAAGCAGCACGCCGTTTTCTCTCTAGAACAACATTGGTTGAACTTTATGCGTCTGTTTTCTGTCTATCATTGCCGCAACCGTGCCTTCTTCTCATTTACAACTTTCTTCTCTCCCATCCTCTTTTCTTGCTTTTTCCCACCATCTATAGTATAGTTACGACATGTTATTCTTACTCTCCCGCTCTCTTACTCTTCCCGAGAGTTAATATTGACGAGGGAGAGGAGCAAGGGAAGCCGTCGGAGGCAACGTGTGTATAAGCGTTTTTATGTCTATTCTAAGATAACCCCCGAAAGAAGAAAGGTTCTCCTTTCGAAACTGTTGGGAACAATAAAACCCTTGTTCAGTGTTTCACAAGTGTCTTCACCCAAGTTTTGACCTATTGCTACTGTAGTCCGGAACTTCTTACCTGCTATATAACTCACGACTACTGCCCGCACCACGATGGAGAACCTGACCAGGAGATACCCTAAAACACCAACCAAGTCCGTCGTCATTGGCAACTCCCAAGTCAATCATATTTTCACAAATTTTCGCCCCCTCAGGCACGGAACACCGCCGTTTGTTTGCCAACTTGATGCAACCATCGGCGACATTGGGCCCCTCCTGGACTTCATTCCACGTACAGCGAACACGTTGGTACTCCACGTCGGGGCAAACGACATTATGAAGCGGCACCGATCGGTAGCCAGCACGTTTGACTCGTACCGGGACGTACTGGAGTTTATTCGCCCTGAACGCCCGGACATTGACAAGACCTCCTGCCACAGACCCCAAACCGCCGCAGTGGAGGCGCCAACAGAAGAGCCGTGCAACAATAGAACAACGAGGCCTACCGGCTCAACGAGTTGCTTCGGTAGTACTGGTGCCGCACCCGGAACGTCCACTTCATCGACCATGAGATGGAGCGGCCGCCATCGATTCGTGTGTCCGCGGCGGACGGAGTCTATCCGAGCTACGAGCGAGTGGCCGTGATGACAAGCCACCTATTTCAAATTCTCCTCAGGAACGCCGCCCGCTTCACACGAGAGTGGGCGGACGAGGCCTCAGATTGTGCAGCTACCCCGGCCGTCACCGGACTTTTGGAATTTCCTGTGCTCCCGCAGAGGGCCCCACAGCTCCGAAAGGACGAATTGAGCTTGAAAATCGTTGGCAGCGCTCACCGAAAGTCTCCGTGACGCCCCACGCCGGGTGCTGCGGCGGCTGAGGTGCCTGCAGCGCTGCCGACCGGGTGACTCAGCTACGCCCAGGCGGCTCGCGGGGGGTCATCGGGGAAGACAAATTGACATTGCGGCGGCTCAGGTGAGGTCCGCTCTGCCATGAAGTGGTCCAAATCAGTCCTATCATTACGTAAAACTGTGGAAAAAAAAGTACGATTTACCTCACATGCCTCCTATGTAAATTCCTACGTCAAGACTAATTCGGCACCCAAGGGTCTCCAGCTACGGTTGTCACCTTCAATGTCTACGTTTAGTGACACCGAAAGAAGGGAGTGGGAAAAGATCTTAAATAACGCGTCCGTGAGCGTGACGAAAGTGGTTATGAAGCACAGCAGTCGGAAGACCAAGGAACTCAGATCAGCTGAACTCGTAAAATGACAGGAAGTGCTTCTCTCTAATCCGGAACAATCTATATTGGAAAGATACGAAGATAAAAAAACAGAAAATTGCGGAAAACAAACATGCAAGAAAATGCAAACGGGACAAAATTTCAATTCGCGGGGACGATGGCACTCTGTTGGTTGTTGCCGGGGTGGAGCCCAGGGGAGGACAAGCGGCTCTATGTGACTCAAAAAACAGCCTTAAATGCTCTAACTTTTTTGAACTCCCAAATAAACAGCCCTCTCCCACTGAGCGCAAGCGCTCGCATTTTAACGTTGTGAACATCTCAAGTAGTAGCTCTCTCCAGCCGAAATAAAATTACTGTCAAAGGGCCTAACATCTGTCCTTCATGGAGAAACGTTAATGAATTCGAACTTGATCAGGACCTGGACAACTTTGCGAGAAACCTGCGCCTTCGGGAATTCTTTCATGGGCGTCGAACCGAAAGAAAAAAATTACTTCCTGCCCCTTCAGACAGAATATGGACACCAAAGGAGCAACGTGATAAGCACTTGAATCTATATATTTCGGCGGAGCACAAAGATATAATCAGAGAGTTCAGAAAACGGTTGCCCATCCGCGGCAACCTTGCTAGGGACGAGCGTGAAGCCTGAGTGAGGATACTGCCATTGTAATAAAACCTGCAGACAAAGGCGGGGCTGTGGTAATTATAAACAAGACTGACTATCTAAACGAGGGACAGCGACAGCTACCAGACGAGACATTTTATCGCAAGCTCACAGGCGACCCAACATTTCGTTTTGAAGCTGAAATTGTGGATACACTAAACCCTTTCTGCGTGATGGGAAAATTACCGATCCGATGTATGAAGCGATGCTACCCCAAAATTCTAAGCCAGGATGTTTCTCTCTCCTACCTAAAATACACAAAGAAAACACTCCTGGTCGCCCCATTGTATCCAGCAATAGAAGATCAACGAAAAAAATATCCCGTTTTATTGACCACCTAATTAAAACATACCGCAGACTTTCCCCTCATACGTAAAGGATACAGGCCACTTTCTCTGCGAGGTTTCAGCCCTGGAGGTCCCGACCGGCCGTTTTCTCGTCACCATGAAGGTTACGTCTCTGTACAGTAACATTCCTCACTCTGATGGCATTCTTGCCGCAGTCTCATGCTACGGTGACTCTAATTTCTGCTTGGAAGTAACCCCTGAAACACTGACAATCCTCCTCCACCTCGTTCTTTACTACAATCACTTTGAATTCGACAATAGCCACTACCTCCACATTAACGCTACAGCCATGGCTACCAAAATGGCACCTATATTCGCCAATATCTTTATGGCGTCATTAGAAAAAGAGTTCATTGCAAAATGCTGTCCAAAACCTATCATTTATAAACGATTGCTCGATGACATCTTCATTTGGAATAATTATGAGGCAAGCCTCAGGGAATTTATCTCAGAAATCAACTCTGCATCCATCAATCAAACTGATCTATCAGATATCAACTGAAACCATAAATTGCTTGGATGTCAGGCTTATATTGCACCAAGGGAGAGTCTCAACAACATTGCACAGGAAGCCCACTGACGGCCAACGATATCTTCAATTTTCAGCAGCCATCCCCGCCATTGTAAAACAAGTACACCCTACTCACAAGGACACCGGTACCGCAGGATATGCTCTGGGCGGGACGATTTCGAAAAACATGCTGACGAACTAAAGACCCCCCTGATTGGTCAAAAATATCCAGAAGAAATTATTAGCGATGGCATTAGCCGAGCGCGCAATTTACAAAGGGAAGACATTCTGACTGATACTCTAAAAGAAACCCACCATGGGACTAACTTAGTCCCGACGTACTCCTCCAAAACTTCCGAAGTAAACAACATCCTGAGACGACATTTTAATATCATAAGGCAAAATAAGCGCTTATCGACTGTTTTTCAGCCCCCCCCCCCGTGCTGCTTACAGGCGGGCCAGAAACTTGACGAACCTTTTGGTCAGGGCAATAACAGAAGTACCTGAGCGAACTCTAGGCTGCCGGCCATGCGGAAAGCCGCGCTGTAAACTTTGTCCCCAAATAGAGACTACTAATGTTGCCCAGGCCACCAGGTCAACCTTTAATTATGAAATGAAAGACAACCTCAACTGTGACACCCCTAATGTAATCTACAAACTCCGCTGCCTTGCCTGTGACGAGGAATATATCGGCCAAACAAAAACATATTTCCGCAAAAGGTTTAACAATCACACGTCACACGTGAAGGGCTTCCCTGACCTTCCGCTGTCCAGGCATCTCCGACTCCCGGGTCACTCGTTTGCAAAAATACAGGCCCGCTTAATTCAGTCTAGCTTCCGCAGCACACACGAGAGGGACGTTTTCGGAGGTTTGCCGAAGAAATAAATGAGAGCACAGGGAGATTGAGGTTCTTTGGAAACTGACGTAATTACCCTGAGACGTTTTGAGGAGGGCGAAACGAATAATCATGCCATAGGTTTATATGTCTCTTTTAAGTTCGTAGAACACATCCTTCGCCTCTGAGGGGAACCGCGTTGTGCCGGCACCTGTGAGACGAGGGGGGGAGGATGGCGCGGGAAGGTCGGCGTGGCGCCTGTCCCTCCGGCGCCTGTGAGGTGATAAATCCTTCTTCGCCTGTGGTTCTTCACAAGGCGTAAATCGGTTTCTACGCAAACTTTCCGGACTATTTCACTCAGACGGACCCGTACGAGCCTCCGCGCATTGGGAACTCACTGATCCTTTTGTTCAAGGCCGTCCACAAATGTTTCGTTTCCCAATAACCTTCATTCGGCCACCTGCGGCCTTGTGGTACTTGTCTCTCTCTAACAACGGTCTCAAACCGCTCTTAACAAACGCCTCTTTTTCGTTCTTTTTAAATGCGGAGGATTTCTTAGGCTCGCCTGGTCCTGCGTCGTTGATGGCGGCGCCGTCCACACGCTCTTTGTGCACGCCCAACTCTCCTTCTTACACCCACAGCTCCGTGATACTACACTATAAAAAAGAAATAGCGGCGCCCGGTGTCGATTCCACGACTCGCTGGCCGCAACGGGAGGTACGCGGCGCTCTTCCCACTATGCTACAAATCCGGGACAGGAGCATGTGCTACGAACGCGCCTTATGTTTTTGACTCATTCAAACTACGTCAAGAAGCTACTGATACAACGAGGGCACTCGAAGCTGAACGTTAACGGAAACGACGATCTGAAAACTTTAGAGGGGGATGCTGAATTTCCCGTGGGAAAGCTGTTGCGGGAAGCGCCACGCGCCTTGCCGCTCAACCAGCCCCTTCCGCAGCGCCTCTGATGCTGATTGTGGCAGGATGCTCCTAGGGTTTGGCCAACCAAAGAATCCATCACGAGATAGGTTCGCGTTCAACCACCGTCGTCATTTTCCCTTAGGGGAAGCGCCGAAGAAGAAGAAGAACGAGAAGACAATGCTGCGAAGAGGAGGGCGTGTACATTGCTCTCAGCCGGTGCACCAATGTCAACAACCTTTACCTCACCAAAGGTGACGGAGACTACCGGAGACTACCGACAACAAAATGATGGACGAGTTTCGGCCCGTTGAGAACCACCGCCTACTCACCGTAACACAACAGCACTTGCGTGCCTTTGCCACTGGTGTGGACCCGGACGCGGAATTCCCTCTGGCGCTAGTAAAAACCTGATCACTCAACATAACGGCAACGCAATGGAACCACACGGAACCACCACGATGCTTCGCATCCTCATCAGGGTTCCCCACGGGAAGATGGTGTAATTTTTTTCCCATTTGTCACCAGTAGGCAGAGGTTGGCATCCTTCTCTGTCATCCAGAGCCTTTTCGTTCAGGCTTTCGAGCTTCGACTCTCCAAATCCTATGTATCTCTATCTCTCTCTCTCTCCGCAAGCAGGCGCAGCACGCCGTTTTCTGTGTAGACGCACATTGGTTGAACTTCATGCGTCTGTTTTCTCTCTATCAATGCCGCAACTGTGCCTCCTTCCCATTTACTACTTTCCTCTCTCCCTTCCTATTTTCTTGCTTTTTCCAACCTTCTGCAGTATAGTTACGACATGTTATTCTTACTCTCCCGCTCTTCTACTCTGCCCGACAGTTCTCCTTGACGAGGTTGAGGAGAAAGGGAAGCCCTCGGAGGCAAAGTGTGTATAAGCGTTTTTCTGTCTATTCTAAGATTAACCCCCGAAGAAAAAAGGTTCTCCTTTCGAAACTGTTGGGAACAATAAAACCCTTGTTCAGTGTTTTCCAAGTGTCTGTACCCAAGTTTTGACCTATATATATATATATATATATATATATATATATATATATATATATATATATATATATATATATATATATATATATATATATATATATATATATTTAAATATATATAAATATATATAAAGTAGGCAAGAATCAGGCTGGAGACAAGGCAGTTGGGAACTGTGGTCTGGGCTGTAGAAATAGCAGGGGGACCTACTAGTCGAGTTTGCAGAACGGAATAATCTACGCATAATGAATACCTTCTTCTGTAAGCGGGAGAGTCGGAGGTGGACCTGGAGGAGCCCGAATGGGGTGCACAAAAATGAAATAGACTTCATATTATACGATAACCCTGGCGTAGTGCAAGATGTGGAAGTTCTCGGAAGGGTAAGGTGTAGTGACCACCGTATGGTAAGATCTCGAATTAGGCTAGATTTGAGGAGAGACCGCAACAAGCTAGTATGAAAGAAGCCGATAAATGAGCTAACAGTAAGACGTAAAGTAGAAGAATTCAGGATCGCGCTGCGGAACCGATATTCCACCCTTAACGAGGAAGCCGAGCTTACGACACAGGAAGCCAGCGACAACCTTACACGCATTATCACGGAGTGTGCAGTAGAAGTTGGGGGCACTATGGCTAGACAGTATACTGGTAAACTTTCACAGGAGACGAAAGATCTAATCAGGAAACGGCAAACCATGAGAATCTCTAACGCAGCTGACAGAATAGAACTAGCCGAGATCTCGAAGCTAATCAATAAGCGCAAGACAGCTGACATACGGAAGTATAATATGGAGAGGATCGAATACGCTGCAAAGAACGGAGGTAGCCTGAAAGCAGTGAAGAGACGTCTTGGCGGGGGGAAAAATCAGATGTATACACTTAAGGATAAGCAAGGCAATGTCATCACAAATAGGGATAAAATAGTCACAGTGGCCGAGGAGTTCTATAGGGATCTGTACAGTAGCCGGGATATACAGGATAATGCCGAACGAGACAGTAGTTCAGAGGAGATAGACACCCCACCAGAAACGACCGAAGAAGTAAGGAAGGCCTTGAAAGAAATGAAAGGGGGCAAAGCACCTGGTGAGGATCAGATAACAGCAGTCCTGTTGAAGGATGGCGGAGAAATTGTGCTTGAAAAACTGGCAAACCTGTATACGCAATGCCATATGACCGCAATGGTACCGGAATCTTGGAAGAATGCGAACATCATCCTAATGCATAAGAAAGGCGACATGAAGGACTTGAAAAATTACAGGCCGATCAGCTTACTGTCAGTCGTCTACAAGGTATTTACCAAAGTATTCGCTAACCGAATCTCTGCAACCTGAGATTTCAGTCAACCTAGAGAACAAGCAGGGTTCCGTAAAGGTTATTCAACAATGGACCATATTCACACGATCAATCAGGTGATAGAGAAGTGCGCTGAGTATACTGAACCCCTATATATAACCTTCATAGATTATGAGAAAGCATTTGACTCGGTTGAAACCCTAGCAGTCATTCAGGCATTACGGAACCAGGGGGTAGATGAGCATTATGTAAGAATACTAGAGGATATCTACAATGGGTCTACAGCTACCATCATCCTCCATAGGGAGAGCAGTAAAATATCTATAAGAAAGGGTGTAAGGCAAGGAGGCACAATCTATCCAATGTTATTCACACCATGCTTACAAGAACTATTCAGAACGTTGGATTGGGAACAGGTGGGAGTAAGGGTTAATGGAGAATACCTCAGTAACCTCAGATTTGCTGATGACGTTGCCTTGCTAAGTAACTAGGGGGACGAATTGCAAAGCATCCTTTCCACACTGGGCGAACAGAGTAGAACCGTGGGCCTGAAAATTAATATGCAGAAAACTAAAGTAATGATCAATAACGCCGGGACAGCACAGCAGATTGGGATAGGTGGCGAGGCAGTGGAAGTGGTAAGAGAATATATCTACTTAGGCCAAGTTGTGACCCCAGATACCAACCATGAGGCAGAGATAATTAGAAGGATCAGAATGGGGTGGGGTGCATATGGCAGACATTCTCAGATAATGAATATCAGCCTACCATTGTCGCTGAAAAAGAAAGTGTATGACAGCTGCATCTTACCGGTACTCACCTACGGGGCAGAAATTTGGAGGCTCACTAAGAGGGTTGAACCTAAATTGAGAACGATTCAGCGGGCAATGGAGCGTAAAATGATAGGTGTAACATTAGGGACAAGAAGAGAGCGGAGTGGGTCAGGGAGCAAACTGGTGTTAAAGACATATTAGTAGAAATTAAGAAGAAGAAATGGACGTGGGCAGGGCATGCAATGCGAAGGCAAGATAACCGCTGGTCGTTAAGGGTAACAGAGTGGATCCCTAGAGAAGGCAAGCGTTGCTGGGGGCGGCAGAAAGTTAAATGGGCAGAGGAGATCAAGAAGTTTGCGGGGATAAATTGGTCACAGTTGGCCCAGGACCGAGGTAATTGGAGAATATTGGGAGAGGCCTTTGCCCTGTAGTGGGCGTAGATAGGCTGGTGATAATGATGATGATGATGATGATGATATATATAGTAAAAAATGGGTATAGATTCTAACAAAACTGTTTATAAAGGTCGGCATCCGACCGAAACGTCGACCTCTAAACACTTTTGTTAGAACCTATATCCATTTTTTACTATTTGTCACGGCACCCTAAGACAGCCTTCTACGTAATCTATATATATATATATATATATATATATATATATATATATATATATATATATAGTTACAGTCGTGAAAAAATGCCCGCTGGGTGGGATCCGGACCCACGACCTCCAGAATACGGGTCTGTTGGTCTGTTGCAATGACCACTACGCTATAGGCGGGGCTATTTTCCCACCGTTTTCTTGGGTATTTATGTTAAGCTATTTTTTTCCTGCACTTGGGGGTGGTAGCAAGGGCCACTCGGACTACTCGGGGTGAAGGGGACCTTCTTTTTAACACCCGGGCCATGACTCGAGTGTCTACGACATGTCGAGAGTGGTGGACCAGCGTTGAACCCTCTTAAGCTATCCTTGGCAACAACACTGCCGGAACAGAGGCCCTCGCTATGCATGTAGCGAATCAGCAATGAGAAATGAGGGGCTCGAAGAACTAAGAAAGAATAAGGGTTGGGAGTAGCCAGCGCCACTCGGACGACTCGGGGTGAAGGGGACCTTATTTTACCCCCGGGCCGTGACTAGAGCGTCTACGACATGTCGAGAGTTATCGACCAGCGTTGAACCCTCTTAAGCTCCCTATGGCACCAAGACTGCCGGAACCGAGGCCCTCGCTATGCATGTAGCGAATCAGAATTCGAAATGAGGGGCTCATTGAAAATAAGAAAGAAATAAGGGTTGGCAGTCAAGACAACCTCGGAAAGCAAAGGGAGGATGTGGTAGGTCATTGAAATAAAGAATTTGGAAAGAAAGTAGAGAAAAAATGCCTGCCAGGTGGGATCCGAACCCATAACCTCCAGAATACCGGTCTGGTGCAATGACCACTACGCCACTGGCGGGGCGATTTTCCCCTTCCCTTCCTGGGGTATATATGTTGCGGTACGTCTGTATCTGAATTGGATGTTTCGCTTAAAACGAAAGTTACTGTGCTGATACCTTTTGACGTGCAGAAAAAAGACTCAGCAGACTATCCCTCGTAATTTTCCTAGGATTTACAATACTCGAAATATGCGAGTAACACTAAAGTCGCACATCAAAATAAGTCAATTAACTATCCCCCGTTTGTTTACTAGAATTCTAAAAACTCGAATTTGATGACTGCGAGTACAAATGTGCGTTCTGAAGGTTTAGTAATTTATTTTTCAAAAGCAGTTCCTTTGGGCTCCAGTACAAAAATTTTTATAGCGGAGTACATGAATGAGTCTCAGTTTTTTTATAAAATCTCAATTAACAACACATTTAAAATGCATTCTTGCTGCAAAAACTTGTAAACTATTTTTTTATAAATATGTTAGAGACCATTTGTGCAACAAACACACTTTCACGTTTACGTAAAGCCTATTTTATTTCCACAAAATTTCAACAGTTAACGCAGTTTTGAGAAGCACCATATCGTTAAAGGCAGTCTTGGGCAGTAACTAGTTACTAGTAATGCGTTACAGGTAACTAGTTACTTTTTTCAATAACTTGCAACTGCAACTAGCTACTTTTAAGTAAGAGGACCTTGTAACTGTAACACTGTTACTTGTTTGTGGAGTAACTGTAACGAGAAATATCGTTACAGTTACTTGATTTCTATAAAAAAATTATCCAACAGCAATACTCATTAACGACCGATGTACAGTTTGCGCGTTTCACTTCTTCGGCTATTCTTCAGCAGAACCTTCGTCTACTTCATCTGTTCCAACTCACTCCATTCTCATGGGTGAAAAACATTTGTTCTAGAAATGTTTAGGCGTGGTGTCCCACGTGGTCTACTTAGGGCTCGAAGTTTCTAAGTCCAAGCTGCAGTATTTTCCTCAGCAGCACGACGTCGCTCTTACCCACCCCATAAATAACGCTGCGACACCCGCCTATGCTCACGTGGATGCACGTTGATTCGCCACAACCTATAGTCCGACGCGCGGCTGCAGCGTTTTCGCCACATCTGGAGTGCAGTAAAAGTGTTTGACACAAAGGCGAACAGGAAAACAAACACCCACAAACGCCACACATCGCACTAAAACCTTTTCATTTTCGCGGAAGCAAGGAAAACTCCTTTCAGGGCGTCGCTTTCTCATTAGCGACGTGCAGCCCCGTTTGCAGGGTCATAAAATGCTGCGGGGAGTCTCTCGGCAGCCTCACGCTCGTCCAGCCCTGTGCGCACTGTAGAGTGTACGATAAAAATGTCGGAGTTGCTTGCGACCATTCTTCGCTTTAGAGGCCCCTGGCCGTATTTGGGACGACGCGTTTGGGACACCTGGTCTAGAGGCTTCATCAAGCTGTAGCAAGGGCTCGAACGAGGTCGAGGAAGTGATAAATGTAATGCCCCTCCACACATACGACGACCGCAATGATGGTGACCACCGAGTGCCCTCACACTAGCCAGCATCTTGGCCGGCAGACATCTGCCCACACTGCCACTGTACGAAGAAATATTCTTGGAAAGCTTCGCGACTTCGTTTCGAGTGCTGTGGCCAAAACAAAAACAATAGCTACATGTGCTTTTGAATGTTGGATGCAAGGAATACTTGGGTGAGCTTCGTTCAGCCTAGGACTCAAAGCAAACGAAGGGAGGTGTTCCTGGGATCGGCGACGTGATTGCTGCGGAAGGCTGGGATTGTGAGAGCAGTTTTTCCGGTCGAGACGGCAAAAGCCTCCTTTGTGAGGACAGGGGGTAGGAGGAGAGGGGGAAAAGAGTGAAGTGTTGATTTCAGTTTCTATTCCCTTTGGAAATATCTTGTCTCATTTCGCAGATGGGGGTAGCTGGGGGTTGGGCCGGGTGAACGGCTTCGAGGGCCCACGTACAAACGTCTCTTTGGGAATGGCTCAAATTGGTCTCCATCTCCCCCCACAAGTACCAAAGAAAAAGTTAACGAAGCGCTTTTTTTACTATCTTTAAAAAACGCACCAAGAACCGATGTACTCCCACGTCCGTTTCCCCTTTCCTCCAGGGGCCTTCCGTCGATCCGCCACCTCCACCCCTTTTTCCCATTCTCTGTCACTACGCGAGACGGTCAACCGACGGCATTGTAGAAAAAATAAAGTTGACATTGAAAGATTGCTTCGGCTGTGTTGTCCTCCAGCTCGGTATAGTATAAGTTTGACCTTTTCAATTCTAACTTTGAAAAACAACTAATTCTATGCTAAAATGATGTTTGCAAATACATTTCTTGCAGTGAGAGTGCAGAAATAAAAAAATAAAGTCCTTTATGATGGATAGAAAAACTTCCGTAATAAAAAAAATGAGATGTACGCAACGATTGTTGGTTTGGGCATGATAGTGCATCATTTTTGGTTCGCCTCGTGTAGGCTTTACTACGCGTAATTTTTACTACCTGCATGTCTTCGTACATTTGTAATAGAATGGCCAATTCTTCTTAGCTATTACTTAGTTTTATGCAGTAACGTAAATGTAACGACGTTACTTTTTTGCAGTAACTGTAACTATAACTAGTTACTTTTGGAAAATTTTTAACTGTAACTGTAACAGGGTTAATTTTTTGGGTTAGGTAACTGTAACTGTAACACTGTTACTTTTTTTCAGTAACGTGCCCATGACTGGTTGAAGGTTTGTGGGGTCAATGAAGTTTTAGCGGTCAAAACTACAACCAGAGCTTCACTACACAAAAAAATGACGGAAGGTCGTACGCCTGACTCGGGACGTTTCACTTGGGGTGACTGCAATGCGGTTATCAGTTTTTCCCCCTCAAAGGGTATACACGAGCCCGGAAATTACGCAACGGTGACCTCCCAACTCTGATTCGAGAACTGATCACAAAACAGCATCAGGATCGTGTTTCTGCTCATGGCCGTTCTTCTCTTCACTACTCAGCTGTGCGGGGTCTGCAATAGATTAGGAACATGAAGTGTAGGCTGACTTGCTTAAACGCCATCCAATCTTACCACTTCTCTGGCCTAACGATTCATTTATGAAATACTTTTCATAACACCTCCGCCAGTGACACAAATGTTCGGCCAACTTTTTCGCTGCTCATCGGCAGAAATAACCCCCCGCCCGGGCATGCAGGCTTACTTTATTACGTGAACAGCCTACGAATGAATGCTCCCGCTAAACCGACCAGTGTGTCTCTTCTTCGGACAGGATCCGCAGGCATATTTATCTTTCTTGCGGCTCTGGCGGAGCGAGTTGGCGATGACACGTAAGAACACGACCGAACAAGCTGTCATAACGGCTGGAAAAAGCAGGGTTACGCATCTTCTAAACACTGGTGCACTCCTCCTGCCAACACTTCTCAGTAACAGCTCAATGCTCGTGGACCATAACAATTTCATGGAGGTTTTCAGAAGGAAAACTGTACGTATTAGGGCAATCGCCACTTGTACAGAAGACCCATTAAAACTGTACATAGCGGTAGAAGGTAACGATACAGATGGCTTGGTGGACATCACTGCAAACCTCACCGCATTTAGGCTGAGACTTGTGAGACATCAATGTAATATACAGTTCTTTGAGAGTTAACCAAAAGACAGCTGTGTAAGAGCACCTCACGAAACCAAGCCATAGTCACGTTAACCACGATGTAAACCCGCGTGGTTAACGCGGGTGTACATGCTCTAGAAACAGCTCTAGAAACCTGCCAACGGGTAATTTACGAATTGGAACACGACACGTGCCCAGTAATTTAAACAAGCTCCCCAACGTTCCACCACGATATCCAGTACTCTCTCCAAGAGCAGCGGGAAACTCCACAGTCAAGAGTAAATTCGACATCAACCACACCCAAAGAACACAGGTGTTGCGAGGTTTTACTGCATCAAACTAGCATTGATTAGCGCGACAGAATGCATAAAGCAGAATTTATATCGGCCCCCAGATTCGTAGAATATGTTTCCTTTATTTCAATAGAGGACCACGGAATGCCTAAATGAAAAACCCACGTTCTCCTCTGCGTCACGTTAACGGCAACATTCTGTGCTGCGCGTGTGTGTGTCGTCGGCTACATACCACATGCAACTGTGCGCACTTCTACTCTGCAAGGCACCTGTGCATTCTGTCAGCCCTGATTTCTGCTGCCATCTTGCACCTCAATTTTTTAAGTCATGCCCAGACAAAGCGCATTCAGTAGGAGCGCAACATTGTCATCTGCAATTTTAATTATTATGCAACTATAATCAACATGCGTACTTACACATCAAAGCTCCTATACCCCCAGGACCAGTAAGGGTAGTTTCGATCCATACCATATGACATCACGATGCCGCCATCGGATTCGTTCACTTTTTTTATATACTCATTCAATCTTCCGTTCAGGCTCACAATTTCGCCGTATCCTGATGCAAGCATTTCGAGGAGAAGACAGCGAAAAACAAATCGTTTTTAATAACCTGCGGCAATTGCATATGAAAATAACACAATTAGAAGGGTGCAATCTTTTCTCGTTTATTTTCCCGCCATTACCTTTTGCAGTCCACATTAACCTTCAAAAATCGTTTTTATAGCATGTCCGTAGATTTATCTCGTGCTTTTATTGTATTGTACTGGTAGCACGCTGTCGAAGCGCTCACTTCTAGCACGTATCACTTAGGAATCGGTGGTACTATTGAGAATTCTCAATAAAACGGCGCATCAACACTTCTAAATTTTTTATGGCTTCCCCTAAGCCAAAATTATTACCCTCGCATTCAGGCACGTCTTCTTTTCTTAAAACCTTTCCTCAGCTAAATTTATATATATTATTTAAATGCGACAGCGAGCGTACACGTTCTCAAAAAACATTGACTCTGTGGCGAAACAGTCTCTAAGACCAAGAAGAAAATTGACAGGAGAAATTGAACAGCAAAAATTGCGATGAATGGAAACATGACCCTTGGTTTGTGTGTTGTAGTGTCTATCTGTGAACATTTATTTTAAAACTGCTTTGTGGAAAGAATGGGCATGCGTATATTTCCTGCACAACAATTTCCCTAGCTCCATTGCGATTTATTGTTTGCCAACAAGTAACGCTGAGCTGTCGAGCGCTCCACATCAGAAGCCTAACTTAAGATCGCGAATCAATGAACCAGGCCAGAAGTGACAATACCAGGCCAGAAATGACAAGACAAGTCCAACCTAAACTGCTTTGTCGTGACTACCTTTTCCTAACGCTTGGTACTGCTCGAGCCACTTCAGCATTTCGTCTTGGACTCAGCGGCCATCGCCGTTGTGAGGCCAGTGCTTTAACAGCTTTTCCTCTTCATCCGCGCCGGCAAGAAGAAGTCAGCAACTAATCGTTTTCATGTAGTCCCTCATCATTATTGCACATATCCATGGGCTTCGGCCTCAAACGGGACGGTTGCATCTCATTAGAGCTTGTTTTAAAAGAGAAGCAATACGTGAGCTTCGGCGCACTGAGCTACGAGAGCCCAACAGATGACGACGACAGCCTCAGTTCATAGCCACGACGTCCGCTCGCGCTCTCATGGCCACTCACTCAATCATCGCTTTATCTACCATGGTTCTCCTATTTCGTCTTGGTGCCGCTTAACAATGCTGCTTACGCTGAAGAAATGGAATTATGGCAAAGTACTTGGGCGTTGTGAAAAATATTCGCTTACCCAAGAGTAATACCTATAAGTTCAAGCCGGAGGTTCAGGAGAAATTTTTTCTTCCTAAGAAAACCAACAGGAGTGAGATAAGTAGACACAGGTAAATTAAAATTTTTAAACGTATATTCGTATATTTATTCACGGACAATGATGCAGCAAGCCGTGGATTTTCCTTCGCCCGCATTGGATTTATTCGCGCGTGGTTGGGCTTGGTAGGTCGTGGGGTGGACATCTTGACTAGCGGTCTGGTGAAGTTCCGGCTAACGTTCTCGCTATTCGTGAGTGGTGCGCCCTAGCAACGTAGCCACGTGATTTTTGAACGAGGACGCCGCAGTGCAGGCTCTCGGTGGCCTTCCACCGGCATCATCTCTCCTGGAGGATTTTCTTTCTACCAAGACTTGTTCAGGCGCGCGGGCTGTTTTCGCGCTGATCAATAGGATAATTCTCTCCGCGTTGGTGATATCAGCAGTACATAGGCTCACCGCCATAATAACAGATATTCCACTTCACTCGGCAGTACTCTTCCAGACAATTTGGTTCGGTTTGTTTACCTGTGAGCGAATATTCCAGTTGCCATGATGACGGATATCTAACCTTAGCTTCCTGCGGTTGAGCGAGCTAAAGGAACATCTGTCTCCCCGTTACAGAAGTTGAATTGTGACAAAATAAAGCGTCAACTTGTCGCTGAAGGCTGAGGCGTTGTACCGTGCGTTAGTACTTGCACCCAACCGCCAGTCTTGGGATTCTGCTGGTGCCAGTACTGCTTAATCTGGCGTTGTAGTGGGTGGCAATGCTTAATCTAGCAGAGCTATTCGGTGACTCTATTATCCCTCGATAGCCCACACAATGTAGAAATCAAGGGCTATTTCAAATAACAACACAGAATGTTCAAACGCGATGCTTTCTCTGCCTGAAGTGTATGTGTATATAGACGTTTGCGATTTATGTTTTCGAATAAAACTCGTTTAGAGGGTTGAGTAGCATAGCGTGTAAGTATTTACAAAGACTAAGATGCTTCCTGTGTCGGAATGGTTCAATCGGGTATACGTCAACTTCATAGTGGAGAGGGCCCGGGATCTATTGCGTCCCCACGAAGTATTTTAAAGACGATAGTCTTTCTTCGGCTACTTAAACCCAGAAATTTTGGTCTGTCTCTATGTCTGTCCGTCTGTCTGTGTGTGACTCGATTCAGCCTCCCCGTCAATGCAAAGTAGATATTGCGCAATTGTCTTACATACTCACAGCCAAAGCTAAACATCAAATCCCGGTTTATATATGTTCATATAAATATATGTTCATATTTATTTATTTATTTATATACAGGTACCTTACAGGCCCTTGGTTAGGGCATTGAGTAAGGGGGCTAACAAAGACATGTACAACAAGTAAATGGGCGAAAGGTGCCAAAAAGTGAGCGCGAAACATGAGTAAGAAATAAACAAGAACTAAGTATGTATAAATTGCCATCATGCACCATCACCGAACGACTAAAAAGATGCAGTTCATGGCACACTGCAGTTAAGAAAGTGTACAATATGTGTAACCTAAATTGGCACAGATTGTGGTGTAATATACAGGGAAAGTAATGACAGCACTCCCAGGAAGTGTGAACAGTTCGTTCAGATACGTCTGAACAAAAAAAAACTTTGTTGAACAAGAACAAGACAGTACGCAAATATAAGACTGAAACTTAGTACACAAGGAATATTCACAGTGTTGCTTTAACAGAAAATTTATGGATGTTGGGTTTTTTGATAGCAAATGATATTCTACATCTACTGCAGAAAACCGCCGCCTGCTGTTGCCCCCGCCACTTCCAGGCGGCATATAAAAAATCACTCGACAACAGCAACGAAAGATGATGATGGTCATGTCCTCAAAGATTTTGGCACTCACCCGACAGGGGGAATTGACCAGGGCTTAATCGGTTGTTCCACTAGCTAGGTTACACGTTCTGCTTGGAACGCACGTGGAGCACGGCCATGCGGTTCTATAAACCTTGAAGTCAGCCGCCTCAATTCACGCGCGTCACCGCCGTACTGCAGCGCTGGCATCGAGGAACCAAGCCTGTTCCAGTGGAACGCGGTAAATTCAAATCGTCTTGAGCAAACCTTTCGTGTTTTTACCTTGGAATGAGCGCAACGGTAGCAACAGCATGACAGGTGAGCGGGAAAGCAAAAGGGAGCATTTCCTTGGCAAATGTATGCACACACTGCCGCTTTTTGACGACATTTGCAACGAAAGGATACGCGGCAATTTTTTTTCCTTGCGTCATCACCATTTCGCCTTCATTGTGCAAAGTTGGCTCTACTGGTGTGCGTTTTGGGTGCGACCCGCCACCCCCCCCCCCCCCCCCCCATCCGTGAGACGTAGAAAGCTTCGCTTAAAAATCATGAATCCGGTCATAACGTCGGCCGACTAACGCTTGCTTATCGGTTGGCTAGCCTACGTTACTGACTATACAGGACCCGTTACCCCCCTCGGAGTTCAAACCAGTGCACCGCGTATTCAGAAGTAGCAATGACTATTTCGTATGTATGACTAAATATTACTTGTGGAGGGTTTTAGTCGCAGTAGAGGCTTTTGTTTGCTGTTTTTAATTTTTTCAGCCGCTTGAGGACAGAACCAGAAAAGCATGGTTAGCGAATGTTTGAAACGATTATGTGTTTTGCAATGCGCACGATGTTCTTCATGAATTAATCAAGCCACTTCAGTCCAATTTATTGTTTTAACATCGCTCTGCGAGGAAAAGCCGTTATCAAAGTGTGCCTCAAGGTACGCCTCAAGGTAGAAGCAGCTCCAAGGGCTGTCAGCATTAGAATTTTCATTGGTAATGTTCACACAAGTTTTAACCTGCGATACTAATAACTGTGCAAAACGCTCTGTGAAGCTTGGCCGACTAAATATGGTTGTAGCAGTTCTCAGCCGACCGGGGATGGCAAACAGAAGGTGTCATCTACGCCGTTACGAGACTGGGAATGTGTTCTCAGACCGGCGCAAGTATACGTAAAAATAAAAATTGCAAATCGACAATATACCAACAAGCATATCACTACATAGCTCAGGGAACCTTTCTTACAACATAAATTTATTTTATTGTGCTTATTGTGCCATTACTATTGCGCCCAAAATACTTCAAACGTTTATTGAACTATGCGAGAAATATTTGCGAGCAGTAACCACGGGGACGTGAAACGCTAACAAGTATGTCTCCGTCCTCTTTACAAATGTATAGAAAATGCATTGTTGCATGACCAAACACACACGAGACACCGAGAGAATATAAAAAAGAACAGCAAAAAATTCACATAACAATCATGTCAAAACCAACAGCCTTAACAACAAAACAAGCATACTGAACAGAACACTGGCGCAACCCACGCGGGGAATGAAAAACCAGCTAAGTATTCCTTTACGGCAAAAGCTTCTTACCGTAGGAAGAGAACAGTTCACAACAACGCCAAAGCTTCCAACAGTACCTTTGACCACCTTGAATATTTGCCTGTATATGCTAAAAACCTAACCTGTGACGAACCCAGATTATTACCCCTGAAGCAAGGCCATTTTCACCGCCATCAGCTCCACCTAAAACACTGGATTCAAACACTGCTTAAAAAGCCGCCACCTTACGAGCCAATTTTGTTGTTGGTTTACCGCACCTTTTTTAGACGAATCTGCTTGTTGATGCATTTATTTTTCTATTTCTTACTTATTTGCATTTTTTCTTTATTTGTGTATTTATTTGTTTATTTATTGTAATTAATAGTATTTACTTATTTATTTATCTATTTATTTATTCATGTATTTATATTGTACACACTTCTAGTCTAACAAATTCCTTGGCAGGAGAAGTTGTGAAAGGTAAACAATATACATGATCATTCACACATGGCTCTACAAGTGCTCACAGAGGCTTTGGCAACAGTTGAACAGCAATCAAATCGTTAAGAATTGTAAAGCGACGACTACTAACCAGCATGTGCACGATATCAGAACTAAAAGTTCCGAGAACCATGTAAACTAATAACAAGGTACTGATTAGACCACCCAGACAAAAAACGTACAATCAACTACTTCTTGGGATAGCATAGTTCGTTCTTTATCGATTTGCCTTAAATATGAGCATATGAACCTATCGTTGTAAAATCTGTATTCGAATATTTCTTTATTGTGATTTGTTCCGGCATTCCTAATATGAGAGCATACTGTAAACCTGTGTTTGTACATTTTTAGATAATTTCTCCTGTGAAGAACAAATTTTAGTAAAGGGTATCCTGCGAGGGCACTTTTTTTAGAGAGGCCGGCTAAACCTAACATTTAGCGGGCTAATCGTGACAACGGTATTTGTTATAAATGAAGGCGGCTGATCTTTATATTGAACTCGGTAACTTCGCGATCGCACGCTTGGTGTATGGGTACCATCACAAAACGCCATTATCGGTAATAGACGAAACGACTGAAGTTTATTCAAGTGGCTTACGTTTTTGGGAAGCGTAGAGGGAGGGACAGTTTGAGGAAAAGAAGCGCTGTGAGGAATTGAGTGGTGATGTATGGCATGCGCTTGTTCGCTTTTTGAGCAGAATAAATAATAATTAATCCCCTGCAGTTGATTCTGCTGAGTCTGGTACTAAAACAGTAACGAGTTGTTTTTTTGGATAGCAGTCATGCGGACCGTTGTTGCCACTTTTGTCGCCATCTCAGAACCATTGCACCATTTACCAAATCTTTTGAGTGCATCGTTCAAACGTGTCTGATCATCCGCGGTCTGTATTTGTTTGTAAATGATGCAGTCGTATGCGAGTATGCGTGCTCTGCCGCATATATATTTTGTTATGTCGTTCACGAAAAGCCGGAAGAGCGAGAAGCGGCCGTGGCGGTGGGCGTGCTGTGCGGAACTTTGCCTGATTGAACCTGCTAATTTTGCAGCTTTCTACACACAAGTCATTCAACCATCGTTACGGTGCTGCGGATTCCGCTTTCAAAATTTGCCTTCGATATTATAAAAACCACGTGACCTTACAGCTGGTCTGGAACTGCTACAGAAGGAACAACAAACGGCTGCCATCTTTCTTCGGGAAGCGGCAGTGGCGGTTTGCGTGCTCTTCGAAGCTGCGCCTGATTCAACGGGGACTATGTTGAAAGCTCTCTACGCAATAGCCATTTAACCCATCACTACGGTGATGCTGTTTGTACCTTTGAAATTTGCATTCTACAAATGAAAAACTACGTGACGTTACAGCTGGACTCCACCCACTAGAAAAGGAACAACACACGGCTGCCATCTTTCTTCGGCTAACGGCAGTGGCGGTTGGCATGCTGTCTGGAACTACACCTCATTCAACGTTCACTATCTTTGCACGTTAGTGCAAGCTGCTGTTTTGTAATAACTTGCTCAGTGTTAGAATGAATCATCCACCGCCACTGCTGCCTCAATTTTTCGGCTGACGTATTGTCTGTTGGCCTGTCAAACATTGATAACTTTTACATCTGGTGTCTACGCCCATAATCCGGAATGGCTTGAAACGTGTGTGTCAGTTGCCTATTGGTATTTGAAACTGACCAGGAATTTGTGATATGTGCCAGAATGTGGGTTGGGTTATCACGTTGGCAATGTTGCGGCGTAAGTAAGCGCTCGTTTAAAACAATGAAAGAAGTTACTATAAGGGCATTGAAATGTGCGCAGCATAAGCTCGCCCCAAAGTCGGATGATCTTCTAAAAACGTCCGCGGGCTTGCAAGCAACAGTTGAAGAAATAAACGCGCAGCTATCAAAAACTGGATGTGCTCGAGAAAAAGAAAGACGTCCTAATGACATTTCATAGAACTGTGGAGAAGATGGAAAGGTGGGTTAAATTTTTGTGATTATTTTGTTAGCTGTTGTGTTTTTGTTGTGATTATTTTGTCAGTCTGTTTCACGCGTTCCCGGAATTTGTTGTATCAAGTGTGCAAATCAAGTGCCGAATTCTGGGTTATTTTTAAGAGGTTTTAATGTCAGTAAGGTTTCTATCAACTCGTTTGTTTATGCAGTACTTGAGTACAGTGTCGCGGAAAAAAATTGTACGAGGATGTGTGTGATGGTCTGCTCTCTGTTCCGCGCTACAGAGCTCTGTACAGTGCAGGGACCTGACAGAACGTACTGAAGAGAGTGAAAAAGTCCTTTTTCTTCACACTTCATTCAGGGACACTAACAGTGAAAACATGGTTAAAAGAAAAGGGATTAAAGACACAAGGGGGTACAGACTGCACAATTTACAAACAACCACAAAACATAAAACAAGTTTTCATACACTATTGGATGGCAATATACTTTTGAGATGTGATGCAAAGAACACTACACAAAGACACTCAACTTAATTCACACGGTATCCGGTATCTATGCACCGCCAATGAAAAAGGGGTCCCCTACGACTTAGTGATGCTTTTGGGCCTCCATAGCATATGGCGTGCGCGCATGACCTGGCTCCCTGGCGACGCGGACGCTCACCCGTCGCGGCAGTTACTGTGACAAGCGTTACACAATTTGTTGAGGGGGCAAAAACACTGCAGCTAGTTCCTGAGTGGTGGTATTTCGTTGAAACAGTGACTGTTATTAAGTAATGTATCAATGACAAAGCTAAGTCAGAGTCATGACTGGCTGCTTTTGTGTGTGCCTGTTGTATGTGCTGTGTTGAATGACTTGCGTTATTTCGAACCCGGCAAAAAAGGAAAAAAACGTTCGTATCCCAATTGGTAAGACGACTGACATTAACTCTGTCTGGTCTACCAGACACCCTGCCGGTTCCTGTGCCTGTGTGATTTTTTGCGATTGTAAATGCTATGCGGACGCACCCGGACGGGCACTGTGCGGTGATAAGGTATTCCGCACCTAAAAATAATAAATTGTTTACGCTTCCACTGGCTATGAGTTGTTCGGCTTAGAAGCCCAAGATTGCACATAATGCCCGAATTTCTTAGGGGCTGTTTTAATAAAGGTACTTAAAGTTACATCTAGGATTGTTTGTACGTTGTTATTTCTGTTTTCATCGTGCGAGACAGTTTGCTAATTTGTTTGGGACACTGCAATGAAGCAGTTTTTTTGTCTCTGTCTTGTCAGCCTTAAAATTTTTGCTTTTAGGTGTATAACTTCTTTTTATGCCCAAGGGCTCGTCTTTCGTACAGTTTTTATTTTTGCTGGAGGGATTTTACGAGGCAGTGGTGAAGTTGGCCTTAAAAAGCACCCGTAGGTTATCATTTCAAAATCTTGTATTGTTGTACCACCGAAAGAATTGAAGATAAGATCTTTTCAGTAAATCGAGGACACTGATGTCATCCTTGTTTGCCCAGCCATATATCTGGGTATTTTTTTCGAGCCTCTGGCGGGTTATGCGGCGTTAAAGAGCATATGGTTGGTTTGTGATTTCTATTCCACTGACTGTTTCTTAAAAAGGGTGTTATCTGAAACACTACCTCCTTTAGCCGTTGTTGCGCCAATAGGCTTTCTTTTAAAGGCCATTATTCTACACAATGCACTCCGAATAAACACATCGCTGGCCAGGCATACGCCGATACGGGGAAGGCCGATAGCAACAGTCCCCAGCTGTAGAGGTTAAACGGTCACTCCCAGACTGCTACAAACCAGCCCAAACCTCATTCCCGTCGCCTTAAATATAGACCCGTCTTCCGCTGTCTTATTGCATCAAGAATAGTTCCTGTCCTCATGCTACCACACATGCGAGGGTGTACAATAATAAATGATTTCGATTCTGTATTGGGACACACACGGAAAGAAAAGTGGGAGAGCGTTTCAAAGTTGCGCCAACAATCTCCAACCTTCCTGCATCTTTTTCACCATACGTTCTCCCGTCTGCACTGAAAGAATAACTGCCGCTCAGCAGTAAACGATTGAAAGATAGCAAAATAAATTTTCTGTTCGTCCCTAGACTCCAGCGGGGAACGAGTGGACGCACACAGATCACTCTCAGCTCTATCGTCTGCTGGCACCGGTAGCTTCCGTGACGAATGATGTGTGTTTACGCGCTGCATTGAGCTAATTGGGTGGTTGAAAAATGCGGTGCACAGTCACTGCGCCACAAGTAAAATACAGGCGAGGCATGGATTACAGAGCCATAGTACGCTGTTCTCCGGTCACAGTAAATACAAAGCAGGTTACGGAGGGTAGGTGGCGATGCCGAAATGGGAGAAGTTGAATGGTGCGGCAAATGTTTGGACATAGACGGAGCTGGGGTCTTGTTACTGGGAAAAATCTTTAAAGCGCGTGCCCAGTCTGCTGCGTACGTCGCGTCTCCGTCTTGGCAACATACTCAGCACATAAGGGTAATGTCCTGAATATCGTGTGGCGTTAGTCAGGAATTAGCGGTTGCGGATTTCAACGAGCCGCGATCAAAAAATACGTCTACAACTCTACGCAGAAGCAAGCTAGAGATTCCCATTGAATGCGGGGTATAATCAATAAGCGTACCATATGCATTAAAGGATTTTTACGTGGCCATTCAGATGATCAATATCATTTAGTGGTTTTTATTGACGCTATTTACTTCCGAGGTATCAAGGACAACTTACTTGCGTTATTTCCGTACAAAAATTGATACAAAACTTTAAGCATGTCGTTAAAGGGTAGCCTATCGAAAGGAAAACACAGTATAATCAGAGGATCTACCAACAACTTTCCATGTGATGAATCTAAATGAAAAAAAACAAGCGACTAATACTATGAAGGTCAAACATTTATTGTACTCCTGCTCTGTAATATACATTCCTTAGGTCGAGTCCTAGTTATTGTCTTTCCTAACATAACTTTCTAGTTTTGTCCTACGACTGTGTCGATAATGAAATGGGCTACCCGGGTCGTCGGCACTGACGCTTCGCAACCGTTTCGTGGTCGCGACTCGGTGGTAGTCGTCCTCCTCTTGCTTCGGTGCCGGCGTTCGATGCGCTCGGTCGTTCCTTGGACGGCGCTAGGTCCGGGCGTCCTGACGTTTGCTCTACAGGTACCCTCCTTGTAGTCGCTGCCGCTGGAGGTCCCAGGTAGGTTTCTGCACGAACGTAGCCATTCGGGGCTGTCGAAACAAAGGTCGACGGAGCGTAGACATTTTCCGTAGGTGCCCGACCTCCGCAGCTGGGGCCACGAAGACACAGGCTCATGGTGTCCCTAGGATGCCGCAGCAGATGCGAAGTTGGCCCACTCCCGCCCAAGCATGGTAGCCATAGTCGGTGGCCTGGCCGCGTCCCATTAGCTCGTTCCTTGTAGCTCACGTGCTCCTGTCGGATCCTGCTTTCTTATCTATTCCTGCGCCTTGTACAACCGGCTTTTAACCCCTCTGGGCTAGAACCCGGCTTCCTTTCATTGGCTCCTTGCCGTTTCATGTCCATAAATTGTCATCACGCTACTGGTCTCCTGCGCGGCGTTCTCACATTGGCTGACGAGTGCGCTGCCATTTTTGACCATGAGGCCTCGGGGTATAGGCACTGCGTTCACTTATTGGTGCGCTCGTGGCGCACCGTTCAAATTTGGGATCCTTTGTTCTTTTTTTTTTCCTTTTTTTGGCCTCTCAGGGGTGCCCTTGACACATGACAGTTATCATACTAGCTTTATATACCTATAGTTCATTGTACTTGAAGGAGTGTGTATTGATTGCTTTAAACAGTATACTTTTAATATTGCATTAACAGATATGCGGTATATATTGGAAGAAAAAGGTACCTAAACTGATAAACACACGTATTGCGCTACGAAAGGCTATGTATCTTCGAGAATTGGCTTCTTTTGTAATCTTCATAAAGCGCAAAGCAAACACGTTTACGAACATTATCCAGTATTGCCACTTTAGTTAACTGCTTAGTTTGAGGCGCACGCTGAAGCAATTCATTAGTGGGCAAATCAGAACTTCATCTGCATGCTCTGACTTTGAAGAAGCGGTCAACAACACCCCTACAAAATTAAGGAACAGGAGTTGGCCGAGCATTTCACGGTCCGCATGAGAAGAAAACCCAGTTTTCCTGAATATTTTTAAAGCTGCAAACAACATTATCCTTTTTAGGAATAATATAATTACTTGGGCATTGTAGTTAGCATTCACATTTCTAGACATGCGTACATCAATAGAGTACAGTAGCTGGCATTTCGTAATAACAAAGAAACATTAAACAGCTTCTTCACTCAGAGAAAAAGACAGTATGAACTTTATTTGAGCCCATACTGATATACGGACGGGGAGCTAGAGCGGGGACTTTGCCTGTGCTACCCCATTGTTTGGTGCCTTGAGCCCATCAACTCTAGCGTTATATTCTTTCAGCTGCGCGAATTGTTGCTCTGAGCCGAGGCAAAAGCTGAGCAACCCGGATTTTTAATGCGCTTGAGACCTGTAGCGTAGTTATCCAAGACCTGGGTGAGATTTCTCTTGGAATTTCTTTTATATGTTGAGTAAGGCAGCTTGGCACGCGCAGCAGCTGTATTTTTCTAAGCATTCGCCTGGGTAACATCGGTTGTGCCCGATACAATGTACTACCTATTTTGCTGAGTGACTCGGCGACTTGGCGCGTTCCTAAGGTCAGGTAGACACACAGTTTCATATTAAGGTAAATTATGTTCTTGAGCAGACCGAAGCATAAGCGGTAATATTTTGTTGCCTCTTTTTATCATACATATACGGTCGTTTAGAATGCACGGATAAAGATATTCTGCATAATATGTGCATCTTTGCTGACCGTAGGGCTCCGCTTTCTGTCTCTGCACATTTTTTGCTGTAACATGCATTTCCGCGAAAGGCAAATCAAAACGCGCTTTTATCACACGCTGGGTACGATACCTAATTTTTAAATGTATTAAACATGTATATTTGCGTAAAATAGTATTTGGAATACAAAAATTATGTTGGGGTGTCATCACTCATTTTAAAATTTTTTATAGAAACATATCTGCCATTATTAAAGCATACATTTTTGTCACAATATTTCTTCTAAAACCATCATTACATTTCACGAATAATTTGCCTATGCGGCATCAGTAACAAAACCTTAGCTCATTTTCTGCAGAGTTCCAGCGTTAACGCATGGCCAACTACTTTGTGGTGGAAGGAAAATAGAAACGCTTCACGTCAATCGCAAAACTTCTGTCATCCCCACAATCCACACTCCGAAAAAAACTCCATATTATATCAGTGCTTCTCTCACATGCACCACTGTCTTATTATTTATTTATTAATTTATTTATTGTACCCCTCAGCGCCAAAGCCATTACAGAGGGGGAGTGGGTTACAAAGCAAAAAAATAATACAGTGCAGTGAGCATTATAACAACAAAAACATTAGAATGTTCATGAATATACAATACTACCTCAATTCTCGCGAAAATTCAGGTTATCATTATTATTAACAATGTCACGGGGAAGGTGGTTCCATTCGCAGGATGTACGGGGGAGAAATGAATGACAGAAAGTTTTTGTGTTGCACGATTCAAGACCAACTTGGTGAAAGTGATCAATGCGATGGGAAGTGTACTGAGGGGGTGGAATTAATTTACAGAGTTCCGGGTGGTGATACAATACATGGAACAGGGTTAGACGAAAAAGCTTTCGACGAGAAGACAACGTAGGTAGGCCCAGTGTATTTTTTTTTGCTGTTATGCTTGAACCTCGGTTAAAATTGGAGAGAATGAAGCGAATTTCATTGTTCTGTACAAGTTCATGTGCAGTTAGCATTTCGTGAGAGGTATCCCATATCGGCGCGGCGTACTCCAATGTTTAACGTACTAGTGTTGTAAGAAGCAACATTTACGTTCGGACGGGGCTTTAAAAAAGTTTCACCTTATATATCCCAGCATACGGTTAGCAGTCTTAATAACGTATTCGATATGAAGGGATCAAGGCAAATTTGATGTGATGTGAACGCCAAGGTGCTTATAGGAGACAACAAATTCTAAAGCGGAATTATTAAGAAAATAAAGAGACGGAGTGGTGTTTGTACGAGATACACGCAGGACTTTGCATTTCTTAGGGTTGAGCTCCATTCGCCATTCATGACACTAGTTAGCGATACTAGTAAGATCAGACTCAAGAATTGCGCAATCGTTGTCGGTGTTGATTTCTCGGAAAATGACACAATCATCAGCAAAAAGATGGATTTTAGAAGTTAGCAGGGAGGAGAGATCGTTATTGTAAATTAAGAATAACAGCGGCCCCAACACTGACCCCTGAGGTACACCGGAGTGTACGTCTCGTAGGGGCGAGTTGTAGCCGTTTGCTGTAACGAATTGCGAACGATTAGTAAGAAAACATTCAATCCATTTTAGAAGATTATCGTCGGTATTTAGTTGGCGTAGTTGGCGAAGCAGGCGTTTATGAGAGACCTTGTCAAAAGTCTTGCTAAAGTTAGAAAAAATACAATCTGCATTAGACCAACGATCAAGAATGCGGTGAAGACTGTGTGTAAATGTTACCAGTTGAGTTTCACAAGGGTATGATTTCCAGAAGCCGTGCTCTGCCGAGTTGAACAATGAGTCAGA
Source organism: Haemaphysalis longicornis (assembly GCF_048455015.1). Lineage (NCBI taxonomy): Eukaryota > Metazoa > Arthropoda > Arachnida > Ixodida > Ixodidae > Haemaphysalis > Haemaphysalis longicornis. The sequence continues at coordinate 161,156,696 of NW_027526335.1, forward strand.
TTCAATAAATGTAACAAGATTAGAAAAAAATAACATTTTCGAGCATTTTACATGTGCTGGTGAGTGAAATTGGGCGATAATTAGCGGGATAAGACTTATTTCCAGTTTTGTACAGAGGAACCACCTTCCCGATTTTCAACGCGGCGGGTGTCGTAAATGGAATTAGTGATTGTTGGAAAATTTTTGTTAGTAGTATAGAACAATAAGCACTTGTATTTTTTGGAAACTTTGAAGTAATTAGGTCAAAACCAGGGGATAAATGATTCTGTAAACCGTAAATAATTTGGAAATGCCAAGAACATCGACAATCACTTGAGACATGGCAATATATTCGAAATATTGGATGGCCGGAAGCTTATCGACAGCAGTGCTGGAAACATTTTTTACAAAAGTGTCGTTTAGGATAGACGCACACATATTAGAAGGCACTGGATTGTTAAAATACTCAAGAAAAGAAAGATTTTTTTAGCATTTTTATTAGCCCAGATATTTCATTTATTTCAACCCGCAGTGATAAAAAAGCGGGCACAGCCACAGAGAACCTTTGGACTTGTGTTGGGCACTACGTTTCCTAAGATATAAAGCTGATATTCTGTGTTGAACCAACACCCTTCTGGATTTCTGCACGTCGTAAAAACAGCTCGTTATTTTTCCCTTAGCTAGCCGTGTTACTATTCAGCGCGCCGCTGCTCTGCAAGCTTCGTGCAGCGCGTTTGTGCTTTGTGGAAGATCCAACTATAACACTTGCAGCGAGGGCGGATCTCTGTAGGTGAATGAAGCATGCAGCGACAGCCAGGAGATCACAAAATGCCACAAAACGGCCGGCGCAAGGGCAAATCACTGTGGGAGCGATTCAGTTCAGCGGCAGGAGCCGTGGCGAATTGAGACTTGTCGGAAGTGCGCGGACACCACCTTTAAAACTCGTCTGTCCCATCCCTCAAACTCAGCGTGCACCGCTACTACCAACCCATCAATAACTCTGGAAGGACTGTTGGGTGTGTTAGTGCTATGTTCACTCTGTGTACAAAAACCTGAGGCAGGACCTGTTTGACCGTTAGCCCTTTGAGCATAACTACGATTCCATGAGCACGGAATATTTTTAGTTTTGGAGCAGCGAATCAGTGCTGTCAATCTGCTCGAGTCCGGCACTGTAACCTCGGCCGAAAAGGGATTATTCTTACATTTTTTCTGATCATCCCTCACCATGCAGTAAACCAGTTAAATAAGCCTTCGCGTTGTGGTCCTCATCTCTATGGCAGCAACAATTACTGCCCACTCCAAACCACAATGCCATACGTATGATTGGTATGATGGAGCGCGTTGCTGGGACACCTTCCCGTATGTAACAACGGGTGCCAGCAGTGGGATGGCAACAAAGAAATAACTGGTTTGTAGCGTTCGGTTGGCAACGTCGTAACACCTGGAGCCTGAGGAGCGAACTCCAACACCACGGATCTCAAGGCGGCTTTGAGCTTCGTAGAATTCACGGCGATTACTGGTGAGTGCGGAACCATTCATCACTGACATTTATCAGGCTTCTGAGGATAGCTGCTAGGGCGTGTGTTTTCGTCGCCTGGATTATTCGCGCCCAAAACATTTTCGTGCAGTGGGAAAACAGTACCCTAGACCAGCCATACATCCGAAGGCGTTGAAGAACCGCAGTTGCTGGGGCTTCAAAAGAGAACCGTTTGGATGTTTCGGGCGCGCTGAGAAAGCCATAGCTGATACATGTTATACCTCAGGTTGAGTCTCATGATGACAAGCAGTCGTAGAGCATTGGTCTTATAACTGACAAGGAGACCGCTAAATCACAAGAAGACCGGCTGGAATGGCGGAAGGCGAGGAAAGAAAGCGAGAAAAGCAGTTCCAGAGCCGCAAACAAAAACGTCAACTCGAGCGTCAGCATGAGCAGGAAATGAAGCGTATAGAAATCAGGGCGCCTCGACCTAGGGGTCAGAGTGACATCAGCTTGCAGTATGCGGTGACAGAGTGACCTACGTTGTGAATAAATGCGATTCTGCAATGTAGAAGAGGATATCGGCCGTTTTTGTTCAATTTACAGCGTGCGGGTGACAAGGCCCAGTTGAGCCGAGACATTTGGCCGCCAAAGCTGCTGATGGTTTTGCCAGGTGAGGTATTTGGCGATTTGGCACGCTTTCCAAAACAGGAGACGGAGGACTACGGGGAAATCAAGTGGAGTTTCTTGCGTAAGTACAGGGTGTCGGTGAGGTGTTTCGCCAAAGTTCCGTGAAACCTAGAGGCTAAGGGCGAGTCATACTCGGAGTCCGCCTGTCAGCTGAGGGCCAATATGGAAGAGTGGCTCGAACAGGCAAAGGTTTTCGGAGAGCACGACAAAGTAATTGAGTGCTGCGGTCTCGAACTTTTTTACCGCCGTCTACTAGAAACCCTGGGGGTGTGGGTGCAAGATCGTTCAAGGGTAAATATTGCGGATCATGCAGCTCAGCTCGCGGGCGAGATTGTCGCGTGTCGATGTGCACACGGGCTGAAAGACAGCCATTCAGAGCTACGGCAGAGGCCTGACAAGACAGGGCTGAAAGGTAGAGCTTCCCGGGAAGCTGGTGGAGCTAGCAATGGGTTTTCTCGGATAGTGAAGTGAGCTGGTAAACAAGAAAAGCGTAGAAGCTGAGTAGCACCAACAAAACAATTTTTTCAAGCGCGCAAACAAGCTGCGTGTTACAAGTGCCGGGAGGCAGGACATCTCGCCGCGATTTTCGAAAAGGGCAATCTCGCCTTTCACGTAATTCACCACAGTGGAGGCAGCAGGCAGTTTGTGGAGCCGTACGTACGTGAGCTCGTGGTCATCGGTAAACCTTGCCGAGTTCTTCACGACTCCTCGGCGACGGTACACATGATAGACCCTTCGTATGTAGGACCGGATAAGCTGACGAGACAAGGGGTTTGGGTGAAACAGACCGTAGCAGCGCGGAATGTGGGCCTACTATTGGTAATGACAGCACTGGAGGTCTGTTTGGGGAACTTGTAGCGCAGGCGGCTGTACCCCACTACTTCTTCCGGAATACAGCTACGTATTGTCGAACAGTTCCGATGAACTGTTACATGGCCACGGGCACAATTCCGAAAAACTGGCGAGGGAGGAATCAACTAAACTTTTTGCGGAGGGCCCAAGTAAGGATAGTGTTCCAACCTCTGGGAGAAACGGAGAGACGGAGAGAGCTACAGAAGATAGCGCGTTTCCGAAGGCTCACCTGACAGGTCAGCATACGTCCACTGAGAGTAAGGCCACTACTTAAGGCAAAGAAGTGTCAGCGTCATGTTCGGGTGCCTATGTTCTCGGAACACCTTGAAAACGGCTGACGTCTGAATAATGCGCTTAGTTCGCGAAGTAACTACGTTTGTCGTGAAAGCGCTAATGGTTAGGCTGGCGGAAGCAGGCAACACGAGTCCGTTGAAACAAAAGGTGTTTTTCAGGACGCGCGTTCGGTACGGAGCGACGCCATGGCCGAGACGGCAGCCGATACACTGAACGGTTTTCACGGTGCATTTAAGGGTAACCACGATGCCGCGACTGAGCGAGTCGTTAACGTTCCGCCAACAAATCAGATACCCGATTTCGAGAAACGGCCAATGAAGCTCGCAGTGATTCCGATGTTCCAAGGGGGTGAGCGGTCTTCTGAGAATCTGCAGCCCGAATCTATGTGGCGTTGACAGGCGGAAACGAAAAAGAAACTCCCTTTGGTGTTAGCTTTTCGACGGTGTCAAAAACATGCCGGAAGGATTCCAGTGCGCGCTTGCCGAGTGGAAGAGCCGTAGGCACTCTTCGCGACCGGCCTCAGGGGGCCCCAGAGCGGCAGAAAACGAAAGCACACGCCTTTGACTGCATTGGGAATTAGGGAAGTTTTCTCTGCGCGCTCGAGATACCTCTCCGAAAAAGACTAATGTCCTTTCGAGCGGTTGCAATCGCCTTGGGATAGTGGACGCACCTAAGCTGCGGTTCAAAAAAGGGGGAAAACTCAGCGCAATTACGAGAACTGAAATCGCAGCTACGAGCGCGTGAAGTGGCCTGTACAGGTCTGATTTTCCCACTTGCACTGTTTTTCCTGTAGCACAATTGGCCCTTTACGATTATGTTTCCTTTGTGTGGGACATTTTAAATCAGGGGAAATCTCATCTTTGATGCCCGTGCGCTTGGAAAAAGTACTTTGGGGGTACATTTAACTAGTGTAGTCAGTTATTTGCGTATTTCACCGCAACTAACAGGCTGGTGAAGCTTAAGTGTGCATTTGCCTTCGAAGTTGCTGGCGAGGCGATTGTTGTGTTGTTGTTGTGTTGCTTGCCTGACCAAACCAGAAACGTTCCTGGGGAGCCACTATTCATCCTGTGACGGGCCCGGTGAAGCTCAACCACGGTGCCGTACAGCGCAGGCCTGGAGACGGGCGTCTTCCGAGCACTTCTCTTCGAGAACATCCCTCTGTACATTGGTTAAATACCCTTATCCATCAAGATCTCGGACCTCCGGAGGAAAAGCTGTTACGATTGAGCGCGCCGCTTGTGATGCACGCTTCGAGCAGGGCTCATGCGCTTTGTTGCAGAGCTTACCCCTATGTCTCCTTTCGCGTGGGCACCTGTCCCTGGGTTACTCAAGCTTGCTGCGGCAGCAACAGATCACAACATGCCGTAGAACGGCTGGCACAATGGGCGCCTCCCTGTTGGCGAGATTCAACGTTCGGCGGCGGCAGACGTCCTCTTTCGCGGACTCATCATTTGCCGCTACCACCGACCCCTTACGAACTCTACTAAGAGCGTCGTGTGAGTCCGTACAATGTTTGTCTCATGTGCAAAAAGCAGGAGAGCGCTTGATTGACTGTTAGCGATGTGACTATAACTATGAGGCCATGTGCGCAGTGGGTGTTCCTTTTGGAGCAGCGAATCAATGCTGTCACTCTACTCGTATCCTGTCGTGTAACTTCTCCCGAAAGGGCACTGTTCCTGTATTTCTTCTGCTCGTATCTCGCCATGCAGTAAACGAGGTAAGGTTGCCTTCGGTTTGCTGCCTGGTAACCGCCCCGCTACCACATGTATGACGGGGACAACGGAGCCAGGTGCTGGCACGCCTTACAGTACGCAACAATGGGTTGGCAACGGTAGGATGTCAAATTCATAAGAACTGGTTGGCAGCGGTCGGATGGAAACTTCGTTAGAACTAGAGCCTGCGGTACAAGATCAAATACAATGGACGTCAAGGCGGGTTCGGACTTCGCAGAATTCACGGTGCTCAATGGTGAGTTCGTGACGTTTGTTTGCTGAGTTTTAGCATGCTTCCCTGGATTGCTGCTAGGACGTGTGTTTATGACGCGTGGGTTACATGCGCAAAACAATTTTGGTGCAGTGGGAAAGCAGTACCCCAAACCGCCGATAAATTTTAAGGCGTTGAAAAAACCACAGTTGTTGGATCTTGCAGAACAGTTGCACTTGGATGTTTCGGTCACACTAAGAAAGCCAAAACAGATACAGGCTGTACTTGCTATTGGGGCGGACAATGATGAGCTGTCGGAACGCATTGAGGTTATGAACTACACGCACATCGCTAAAGGTCAGGCTGCCAAGGCAGAACGCGAGGAAACAAAAGCGAGACCAGGAGTTAGAGAGGCAGAAACAGGAACGTCAACTTGAGCGTTCGCATGAGTTGTAAATGAGGCGTCAAGAGATCCAGGGTTCTTGATGTAAATGTCAGGGTGACCGCAGCGTGCAGTCTACGGCGACTGAGCGACGGCGTTGTAAATAAGTGACCTAATGCGAACCTGCAAAGTAGGAGGAGAATTCGGTCTTTTTACTCGGACGGAGTATATGTTTCATCCCCCCCACCCCGTTTTCACTCTGGTGAAGCAGATTCATTCGGCGCCTTGGGGCGCTCCTCCTCGTCAACGCCGGCAGCGCTTTGACAACTCTTATTCCGTTTGCCACCACCGATGCCTCTTTTACAAGCTACGTAATCGGCTGATCAGGGTAGCCGCGCTTTTATCAGTCGTTACCAGAGCACTTGCCCGCTTTGAACGCTGACGTGAGCACAAATTTTGTTTCAGCATGACAGGCTCTCCACGCGACATTTTCGCCGGTTTATTTCCCGCCTAAACACGCGCAGATCACTGGTTGCCGGTTGATGAGAACACTGGTTGGGGATTAAAACAGATGGGCGTGCTGGCCGAAAATTTAAACGTGAAAGTCCCGCGGCTCAACGCGATGCCAGCTGTTCTCAATGGTAGCGTGGTTTCAGTTTGGGTTGGTGGGTCACACAAATAGCGAGATGCCTACAACCCGGAACGGAAACGGACAGCCACATGTTTGTACACTAGACCAAAGCTGAATTACTTCCAGTTTATTACGCCCTGTGGACACAGCCTGCTCTTTGATCGGAGAATAATAGCGGGAAATAAAGGGGCGCCTGTCGGAAAAGGAGTGCGATTGGGTGCGAAAACAACAGGGAGCCTTGCAGGCAACTTCATAGCCCTTCCGGAGAGCGGCAGGTAAGAAGAGACATTATAGAAAGCTGCTTTGAACTCTGAAGTTCAGAGTAGCGCTCCGTGGTGCATCTCCGTTCTTTCCCTTGTCCGCATGCGCTATGAATTTATCTCCAATGCAATACCAACGCCCAGGAATCAGTACTGGGGAACAAATGGCCGCTACCGCCACCACTTCCACTGCACGTTCGAGCTCACCGAGTAGCTTGGAATCTCTAACAAATGAGCAGCAACGTAGACGTGCGACAATATTTCTTGTTCAGCGTGCAAGGCTTTTAGAGCGATAATTTTGGTGGTGTCTTTGACTTCTAGGCACGCACACGTACCTGGTAGCCGGTTTATCAGGCACGAGTTGGAAGTGGAGGGAAGGCGGGCGGGTGTGCACTCACAGGTACAGGTTTCATGCCCTCACTAAAGGCCCGTCCGTTGTGCTGGCGGGAGGTTTACACGTGTACGTACCCCGCCCCAATGCGAACTTTCTGGTGTCCTGAGTGGTTATGCGGATTCGGTTGATGTGTTACGCAGACAGTAAGATGCGTACCACGGGAGAGAGAAACGGACAGCTCCATGTTTGTCCACTATAATAAATATCGAGTCGTTAAAAGTTTTTTTGAGCTAAGTGCCAATTTCTCAACGAAAAATTACAAAAAAACGAGTTTTGTTTCGTGCATTTCGTGTACTGCGTCCAGTTTTGCAGGTCATCCTTATTCGCAGATCGGAAGGATATAATTTTTTTGGTCAATTTCGAGCGTATGCTCGTAAAGTGAATACCCAGTTTAGCCCTGAGACATGGCCGAAAAAGCTGTTTACGCTTTTTCCAGGTGATGAATGAGACGTGAGACCTGCCTGCCTAAAGAGGAGATGGAGTATTACGAGAAAGTCAAGTGCAGCCTCTTGCGTAAGTACAGGCTGTCGGCAGAGGCGTTTCCGCGGAAGTTCCGTGAAGCCTAGTGAGTTAGCGACGAGTCATGCACGGAGCTCGCCTATGAGCTGAGGGATAACAGGGAAGACTGGCTAACAGAGGCAAAGGCTTTTGGAGAGAACGACTTCGGTCTTGAACAGGTTTGCCGCCATCTACCAAGAAACCTGATACTCTGGGTGTAAGACTGGTCAGGGGAAAATACCGTGCCATGAAGTTCAGCTCCAAGACAAGCTCATCCCCCAATGAGGTGCGCAGGAGCCGAAAGACGGCCAAAAAGAGTTCATACACAGGCCTGACAAGACAGGGCGGTAGGGCAGAGGTTCCTAGGAAGAAAGTGGAGGTAGCAAAGATTTTCGGCTTGTGAATCGAGATGGGAAACAAGATGGGTACAGACACTCAGTAGCACCACCGAGAAAATCTGTTGAAGTGAGCAAACAAGCTGCGTGCTACAACTCCACCGAGAAAGGGCATGTTGCCGCGATTTATTTATTTATTTATTTATTTATTTATTTATTTATTTATTTTTTATACCGTCAGGGCCAGAGACATTACAGAGGGGAGTGGGTTACAAAAACAAAGTAATAACACATGAGAATACAGCAACTATGGTAACAAAGCGAATTATCCTGGTTATACAATATTAACTAACGCATTGTGAAAGAAACGGTTATCAATAATGGACCCGACACTTGTGGGAAGGCGGTTCCAGTCACGTGATGTTCTGAGGATGAACGATTCGGAAAAATATCGCGTGCTGCTATGTTCGATGCCAACTTTGTGAGCGTGATCGATTCGCCGAGAATGTATTGCGATTGATTAATGAGTTGGTTGTGTGGGGTGGCGGGATGGTACAGTTTGTGAAACAATGTAAGACGAAAAGTGGTGCGACGGGAAGCTAAAGACCGAAGCCCGATGATGGATTTCATGGACGAGATGCTTGCAGTATGTTTATAGTCGGAGTGAATAAAGCGAACAGTTATTTTGTACCATTTCAAGCGCAGTAATTGCATTATGGCGGCAGGGGTCCCAGACTGGCGTAGCATACTCGAGTTGTGACCTGATTTGTGTTTTAAAAAGCAAAAGTTTCAAAGAGAATGGGGAGTATGAGAAGTTACGGCGCAGATAACCCAACATGCGGTTAGTTTTGCTAATGATATGTTCTATGTGGAACGTCCAATTTAGGTTAGCTGAAATGTGGACACCAAGGTCATCATCATCATCATCATCATCACCAGCCTGTCTACGCCCACTGCAGGGCAAAGGCCTCTCCCATTATTCTCCAATTACCTCGGTCATGTGCCAACTGTGACCAATTTATCCCCGCAAACTTCTTGATCTCATCTGCCCATCTAACTTTCTGCCGCCCCCTGCAGCGCTTGCCTTCTCTAGGGATCCACTCTGTTACCCTTAATGACCAGCGGTTATCTTGCCTTCGCATTACATGCCCTGCCCAAGTCCATTTCTTCTTCTTAATTTCTACTAATAAGTCTTTAACACCAGTTTGCTCCCTGACCCACTCCGCTCTCTTCTTGTCCCTTAATGTTACACCTATCATTTTCCGCTCCATTGCCCGCTGAGTCGTTCTCAATTTAAGTTGAACCCTCTTAGTGAGCCTCCAAGTTTCTGCCCCGTAGGTGAGTACCGGTAAGATGCAGCTGTCATACACTTTCTTCTTCAACGACAATGGTAGGCTGCTATTCATTATCTGATAATGTCTGCCATATGCACCCCACCCCATTCTGATCCTTCTAATTATCTCTGCCTCATGGTTCGGATCTGGGGTCACAACTTGGCCTAAGTATATATATTCGCTTACCACTTCCACTGCCTCGCCATCTATCTCAAACTGCTGGGCTGTCCCGAGGGTATTGATCATTACTTTAGTTTTCTGCATATTAATTTTCAGGCCCACGGTTGTACTCTGTTCGCCCAGTGCGGAAAGCCGGCTTTGCAATTCGTCCCTCGAGTTACTTAGCAAGGCAACGTCATCAGCAAGTCTGAGGTTACTGAGGTATTCTTCATTAACCTTTACTCCCACCTGTTCCCAATCCAACGTTCTGAATACTTCTTGTAAGCATGCTGTGAATAACATTGGAGAGATTGTGTCTCCTTGTCTGACACCCTTCCTTATAGGTATTTTACTGCTCTCCTTATGGATGATGATGGTAGCTGTAGACCCATTATAGATATCCTCTAGTATTCTTACATAATGCTCATCTACCCCCTGGTTCCGTAATGCCTGAATGACTGCTAGGGTTTCGACCGAGTCAAATGCTTTCTCATAATCTATGAAGGCTATATATAGGGGTTGAGTATACTCAGCGCACTTCTCTATCACCTGATTGATCGTGTGAATATGGTCCATTGTTGAATAACCTTTACGGAACCCTGCTTGTTCTTTAGGTTGACTGAAATCTAAGGTTGCAGAGATTCGGTTAGCGATTACCTTGGTAAATACCTTGTAGACGACTGACAGTAAGCTGATCGGCCTGTAGTTTTTCAAGTCCTTCATGTCGCCTTTCTTATGGATTAGGATGATGTTGGCGTTCTTCCAAGATTCCGGTACCATTGCGGTCATTAGGCATTGCGTATACAGGTTTGCTAGTTTTTCAAGTACAATTTCTCCGCCATCCTTCAAGAGGTCTGCTGTTATCTGATCCTCACCAGGTGCTTTGTCCCCTTTCATTTCTTTCAAAGCCTTCCTTACTTCTTCAGTCGTTACTGGTGGGATGTCTATCTCCTCTAAACTACTTTATCGTTCGGCATTATCCTGTATGTCCCGGCTACTGTACAGATCCCTATAGAACTCCTCGGCCACTGTGACTATTTTATCCCTATTTGTGATGACATTGCCTTGCTTATCCTTAAGTGCATACATCTGATTTTTCCCCACGCCAAGACGTCTCTTTACTGCTTTCAGGCTACCTCCGTTCTTTACGGCGTATTCGATCCTCTCCATATTATATTTCCGTATGTCAGCTGTCTTGCGAATATTGATTAACTTCGAGAGCTCCGCTAGTTCTATTCTGTCAGCTGCGGTAGAGATTCTCATGGTTTGCCGTTTCCTGATTAGATCTTTCGTCTCCTGTGAAAGTTTACCAGTATCCTGTCTAGCCATAGTGCCCCCGACTTCTACTGCACACTCAGTGAGAATGCGTGTAAGGTTGTCGCTGGCTTCTTGTGTCGTAAGCTCGGCTTCCTCGTTAAGGGCGGAATATCGGTTCTGCAGCGCGATCCTGAATTCTTCTACTTTACGTCTTACTGTTTGCTCATTTATCGGCTTCTTTCGTACTAGCTTGTTGCGGTCTCTCCTCAACTCTAGCCTAATTCGAGATCTTACCATACGGTGGTCACTACACCTTACCCTTCCGAGCACTTCCACATCCTGCACGACGCCAGGGTTATCGCATAATATGAAGTCTATTTCATTTTTGTGCTCCTCATTCGGGCTCCTCCAGGTCCACTTCCGACTCTCCCGTTTACAGAAGAAGGTATTCATTATGCGTAGGTTATTCCGTTCTGCAAACTCAACTAGTAGGTCCCTTCTGCTATTTCTACAGCCCAGACCATAGTTCCCAACTGCCTTGTCTCCAGCCTGATTCTTGCCTACTTTAGCATTGAAGTCCCCTATAACTACAGTATACTGCGTTTTTACTTTAGCCATTGCCGATTCCACATCTTCATAGAGGCGTTCCACTACTTGGTCGTCGTGGCTGGATGTGGGCACGTAGCCCTGCACCACCTTGAGCTTGTACCTCTTATTGAGCCTAATTACAAGAGCTGCTACCCTTTCGTTAATGCTGTAGTATTCGTCTATGTTGCCAGCTATGCTTTTATTGACTAGAAATCCCACTCCCAGTTCTCTTCTGTCCTCCAGACCACGGTAACATAAGGCGTGTCCATTTTTCAGCACCGTAAAGGCTTCGCCTGCCCTCCTAACCTCGCTAAGCCCTATTACATCCCGTTTAATGCCCTCTAATTCCTCGAACAACACCTCGAGACTTGCTTCGCTAGATAAGGTTCGCACGTTAAACGTTGCCAGGTTCAGATTCCATTGGCGGCCTGTCCGGATCCAGTGATTCTTAGCACCCTCTGCTGCGTCACAGCTCTGACCGCCGCCGTGGTCAGTTGCTTCGCAGCCGCTGGGGACTGAGGGCCGAGGGTTAGTTGGCGTATTCATGGGAGGTTGTGGCCTCTCCTACACCAGGGTGGCCAATCCTGCTCTGGTGAGGGAGTGCATTACCGGCAATTGTCGCCGGGGTCAGGCCGCACCCCAAGCCCCTTTGTGCAATTCCATCAATACGTGGATTTTTTTTTAAATCCGGTGGGAATTGTCCGGCACCGGGATTCGAACCACGGGCCTTCTGCACGCGAGGCGGGTGTTCTACCTCTACGCCATCGCTGCATCACCCAACCGGCACAGATAACCCAACGGCGCAGATAACCCAACGTGCGGTTAGCTTTGCTAATGATATGTTCTATGTGGAGCGTCCAATTTAGGTTAGCTGAAATGTGGACACCAAGGTATTTATAAGAATTGACAGGCTCTAACGAAACGTTGTTCAAATAGTACACAGGGGGCTTTTAGTACTCCGTGATATGCGCATGACTTTACATTTAGACACGTTTAGTCCCATAAGCCATTCATTACACCAGTTAGTTACTTTGTCAAGATCGGACTGAAGTAGGTTAGTGTCCCTGTCAGTGTTAATTTTGCGAAAGATAACCCAATCAAGTGCAAATAAATGGATGTTTGAAGATACAAGAAACGGAAGGTTGTTAATGTAAATAAGAAAGAGGAGAGGACCTAAAACCGATCCCTGGGGAACTCCAGAAGAAACGGGGCACAAAGAAGAATTACAGTTGTTAGCAGCAACGAATAGTGATCGGTTCAGAAGGAATTACTCGATTTACTTAAGCACTGTAACGTCTAGTTTCAGTTGGTTTAGCTTAAAAAGTAAAAGTCGGTGACATACCTTATCAAATGCTTTGGAAAAATAAAAAAACGCAATCAGCTTGAGCAGATAGATCTAAAATACGATGTAACTGGTGAGTAACCGATATAAGGTGAGTCTCACACGAAAAAGATTTTCGAAAGCCTTGTTGCGCTGATGAAAAAAATAGGTTAGATTCAAGCAAAATTACAAGGTTGGTGAAAATTATGTGTTGAACCAATTTAAAACGTACGTGTTAAAGAAATGGGGGGGGGGTAATTCAATGGGGAAGATTTAGTTCCCGATTTGTGCAATGGAGTTACCTTCCCTATTTCCCATTGAGCAGGAAGAGTAGATCTATCTAATGATTGCTGAAAAATCTTGGTTAGTATACTAGAACCAAATGAAATGGTATTTTTTAGAAACTTTGCATTGATAAGGTCGTATCCAGGAGATGAGTGGTATTTTACTTTATCAATCAATGAAGCGACACGCGGTGCTTGGACCACCACCGGAGTCATTGTAATGTAATCAATGGAAGCTGCAGCGGGGAACATAATTTGAGAAGTTGTAGAGAAGTTTGTAACAAATGAGTGATTCAACACAGATGCGCATTGGTGGGATGGAATGATATTAATTGATGAAGGTTCTAAGACTGTGTTGTCGTCACGGGGCGGGTTAACTAATTTCCAGAATTTTCTAACGTTAGTGTCCAGTGTAGATGGGAGGGTCGTCGACAAAAAGTAATGTTTGGCAGTCTTAAGCGCTGACACGTAAACGTCGGAAGCAGTCTTAAGAGGCAGCCCAACGAGACTTACTAGGAGACCGCCGTGCTAATCGAAAAAGGCGTATTTTCTTATTAGACAAACGTTTCAAACGGGAGTTATACCATGGTGCTAACGGATTACCAGTGATGGTATGTTGCTGAATATATTTATCTGTTAGTTAATGCACTTTGGAGGCAAACAGATCCCAGTTTGTTTGAACGGAGCGTTCATCAAAACCTGCCAAGTTAACGTGAATGAAGGATGATAGTTCTCGGTTAATTGCATCAAAATTTGCTTTTTTGTAGTCGCGTCGCGTACGGTTTTTACTTGTTTTGTATTTTTACGCAATGAAATCCTAATTGAAAAGCTTAGTAGGGAGTGATGACTAATTCCTGGCAAGTACGTGATAGGTGAAGCAAACTAGGGATGTGTTGTCAGAAATAAATCAAGAGCGTTGGCAGAACTGGGTGATATTCTGGTTGCGTTAGTTACTAATTGAGAAAAGGAAAAAGTAGAACAAAAATTCAAAAATTCTTCAGCTTGTGCAGAAAAGGGGGACACCGAGACCGGTTGAGGATTCCAAAGTATGTTGGGAAAATTGAAATCACCCAGCAAAAATAATGGATAGGAAGGAAAACGTGTAACAGTGTTAACAGCGTCGTGTAGTTCACTTAAAAATGAGGGGGATGAAGAAGGTGGGCGATAGCATGCTCCTAAAACCAGTTTTTGGTGACCGGGGTTGATGGTAGCCCAAATTATTTCAAGAGCGCAGTTAATTTGAACACACGATGAAGGGATTTCTTTTGATATGGCTAGCAGCATCCCCCCTCTCCTCCGCGCAGTCCTGTCACACCGATATAAAGCATACCGATGGGCGTCTTCAAAAATTTCAAAATAGTGCACGTGTGAGTGAAGCCAAGTTTCAGCTAGGACAATAATATGGGAGGTACATGTGTCTATTGCGGATGATAAACATCCATGTTTGTTACGTACGCTTCCGACGTTGGTGAAAATGACTGATGCTTCTCCTATTAACAACGGTCCTGTGGCCCTCACGTGTCCCTATGAAGGGTTTTGTGGCGGAAAATCGTTATTGCTGGCCACTTCATGTGATCGTTCTACTTCTTCAAATCTGTCTTAGTGAGTGTTGTACATGTAGCATTTGTTATTCAAAAACAGCTTATTGTACCGGAGTTGAAAGCGTGGCGAGTCTGGCTGGCTGTTTGCAAAATCAAAAAGTTTGTTCCGAAGCATACGCGTCGCTGGAGAAAAATTTTCGCTGATGACAACATCTTTAAGTTTGAATTCAGTGCGCAAAGACAGAAATTTATCTCTTATTTTCGAGTTCGTGAATTTGGCAATGATAGGACGACATTTTTTTTTGAGTGAAGAATCCTAATCTGTGCGCGCGATGGATGGAATCTGGCGTGAAGGTATTAAGAACTGAAGTAACAAAAGTGGTTAGTTTTGTTTCTGTTTGTTCCCACGTCTCTTTCGAGTCCGGAATGCCTCGAATGCTAAGATTGTCTCTGCGGGATCTGTCCTCAAGTTCATCCACGCGGGACTGTAACGTGCTGTTTTGTGTAGATAATTCCTCGATAGCTTCCCGAGTTTTTGTTAATACGTTGTCATGTCTGTCTAAGGCCTAAGTTTTTTTCTTCCAAATCATCTAGTCTTTTAAGGATGCCGGTGACTTTTGATTCTATATTTTTTGGCCATTTTTATAGCCTTAATGTCGGCAGCTAGTTCAGAGTGACTTTTTGATGCTTGAAGTGAACCAGCATGAACGTCTTTTAGTAGATGAAACAAAACGGTTCTCTGGTAAGATGAAACAAGGGTTCTCTGGTAATGAATCAAGTTCTAGCAAGGCCTGAGAACGAGTTGTAGGCCCTAGATTCGACTCAATATCGCCAGCGCGCAACAAAAGAAGGGCATTAGAAATAAATTCACCAATACTTTCACACACTACCCGTGGGCACGGGAACACCAAAAGGCACCGATACCTCGACCGTTTCGCATAGAGCGAAAATTTGTACACACCTGCACAGGGAATAGACGAAGATCAGGCGCCATGCCGTAACTGCTGCTCCGGTGCCCACTGAAGGTGTAGGCGGTCGGGCGGCTTCCTAAATCCGGGGTTGGGTAGGATGTCCCTGTCGATGGGTATGGTTGTTGATTGCAGCGCCCCGTAGGAACAGTCGCATTGGTGATGGGGGTGTTTTCCGGGTGGTCGCCGTAGAATCTTGCTATCGGAAACAGCACGGGGTGGCAAGGTGATGAGGGCGATAGCCACGTGGCGATAAGCGCAAGCACAGCCTGCACAGGGAAAAGACGAAGATCAGGCGCCATGCCGTAACCGCTGCTCCCGTGCCAACTGAAGGTGTAGGCGGTCGGGCGGCTTCTTAAATCCGGGCTTGGGTAGGATGTGTCTGTCGATGGGTACGGTTGTTGATTGCAGCGCCCCGTAGGAACAGTCGCATTGGTGATGGGGGTATTTTCCGGGTTGTCGCCATAGAATCTTGCTATCGGAAACAGCACGGGGTGGCAAGGTGATGAGGGCGATAGCCACGTGGCGACAAGCGCAAGCATAGGCTGCACAGGGAAAAGACGAAGATCAGGCGCCATGCCGTAACCGCTGCTCCCGTGCCCACTCATTTGCAAAAAGGCCAGTCTTGTCATCCACCTTATTGACCAGAGTGGGGACTGCAGGCAGTTTGTCGAACCCTACGCACTGGTCGGCGACTTTGGCTAGTTTCGGTTTCCGAAATTGTGGCGATCCTAGCGGCACGGTGCTGCGGCGTGGCCCTTTCCTTTCCCTCAGCGTTTCTTTCTTTCCACACCATCAATGCTTCCGTGCCTCCTCACGCATGCGCAACAGCTCACCGGCGCCAATATTTCTTTTTTCTTTCTCTAGGCGTGCACGGCGGGCCAGTTCGGTACGTGAGTGAGCGAGCCGGCGTGCGAAGGGTTGAGCGGGTTGCCTAAACGCTTCCACGGGCGGAAAGTTTCGCTGCATTATAAAATACATTCGAATGTATTCTAAATATGGGGCAGCGGAGGAAGGAGTGTTACCACTTCTGCGCAGCTCTGTGGTGCAGCAACACAGGGCGGTACAGTTCCACCAAGTTTCTCGCCTTCTCCAAAGACGACAGGTAAGCAAATTAGCTTTGTACAAGTTATAGTGAATTCCTTAAAAGCCGACTGATTGCACTCTTCTGTTTTCAAAATAATTCGCGCATGTAACGTGAAGTTAATGAGACATGTCACTCGTCTTGGAGTGGAAACTAATGTGCAAATATATCCCAGCTGTGCAGGTACGCAAAGTTTTAGTAGAAGTAAACGCGTCTTTGGCACGCAAACACTTGCTCGCAAGATCAATTTGTGGTGGCATTGCCATTTTTTGATGATTGCCTTAGTAACTGCTGGAACGTCGATTCAGTATACTTATCAAGGTATTTTTTGTTGTTTCGTGCAGCAGGTATGAGTCTAGGTTTGGGCCCCAAGTCGAGGACGGTTTGCGACTTCATTGGACGTTTCCTCCGGTGACTCTCCTCAATCCATCCAATTTCATCACGACGCACCTGCTCAAAAAGAAGGCAAGCTCAACTGTACGCGCTTCTTGCCTTTCATGGCGTGCATACTACCACATCGATTGATGGGGTGGAGGTGCTGCGCCCTAAGCATTTTTCCCTCCCACGTCTTGCTCCAAAACGTATATTTGCGGCGAAACTACTGCCAAGCGTTGCTTCAGAGCTCCGAAAAATCTGAAGTAACTCCGCGGTGTTCAATGCAAGTCGATTTTCACATGAAGCAGTGGAAGGCCAAACCGAAATACATGCGTTGTCTGCAGCCGCCATTGCAAGCGTTTCGCTCATTAAAAAATAAATAAAACCAAGTAGCATTGCCGGCTTTGCTGTTCAATCTAAACTGGGCGCCCGCGCCTTGTCATCTTATCGCGAATGGGTTTGGTGTTTCATAGTTCTGAAGTTAGAATGGTCATGCCGTATCGGACAGGATGAGATAAGAGGCGCTGCCCAGACACGAGTTAGAGGGTAGCTTGTAACAACCTGGCCGATATCTGCGGCTTAAAATACAGGAAAGCTTGTTTTATTTCTGGGTGTCTTCTCCCCCCGCCTTCCCTCCCACCCCCGGTAAGCAGACTGTTAATTCACGCGCTATTAAAAGAAAAGACGGGTGCGTTCGATTTGTGTTCTGTGTTCTACGACGTGCACATGGTTGGGCATTGTTTTTGTACGTGGATATAATCCAGCAAAGAGTGTCTACAGTGCGGTCATTGTGTTGCAACAGTTTTTTATGGCTGCATTTTGTTGGTGTGAACATGATTTCTCGGAAGTGTATAGGTTAACAGGCGGGTCAACGCTTTCTTTCAGAGTTTGCGTTAACTCGCCCGAAAGGCAGGGCTTGAAGCAGCATACGTGTGCGTGCGTTCTTTTAACATATAGATTCCCAATTATTGTGTCTCTGAACTGAAACGAATTGTTTTAATGTCTAAGGAACATTCCTGTCTTGAGGTGAGCCCAAGAAATAAGTATACATTGAGTGGAACTCTCAAGCTCTTTTCTTCTCCCGCCGAGGTGTGCACGAAAAAAAAAAAATCTGTGTAGAGACTAGAACTTTCGAAGTTGTTCTTTCGTAGTCAAGTATTGTGTGCCTAAATGTGTATTCATGGCTGTAACTTTTGCGCAACTTTAGACGGAGACCGATACAAAAAGAGACTCGAAGACCTGTACCTGTCACTGTGTAAAGTTGCGCAAATGTTAGAGCCATGAATTAAGAATACCAACTAGCCGGCCTAACCGTGTTATTGTAAATGTGTATGTAGCACGTTTTTTCCCTATTGTACAATATTGTATGCCTAAATTTGCATGTCATATTTTTGCTTAGTCCAATACTGTGTACATAAAATGTATGTGCAATATATGGGTTTAGTACATGTGTTTTCATGACTTCGAATCAAAGACGTCCTCATATGAATTTTGAATAAATGCAAAGCAAAAATAATGTTTTTGTAACACTCCAATTATTATCGCCACAAAGACAACAATTCGACACCAGAAAACGTATTATTACCTGCATGTTTTCTTCGTTCAATTATTAAACACGTTACTGCACACATAACAAACGACGGGCGGCGGCCATTTCGAGTCATCGGCGCCGCTCGTCCAACTGTCGCGCCTGGTGCCATTGCCGAGCGGCCCATGAGGCAGCGACCGGCGGCAGACGCGAAAGTTGGACGAGCGTCGGTTTCAGGGGCCGGCGCGCGGCGGCACGGCCTGGCTGCCGCGGGATAAATGACGTCAGCAGCGTCCGCGACGTCAGCAAACGCCCTTTTACCCCTCGCCACTCGTTGTCAAGGCGATTAATGCAACGTTTCTCAGAGGCCACGTACTACTAGGGGAGGATTTGGCGCTGCTGGCGTGAATTACGTGGACCACGGTGGATGCGAGAGAGGCCGCCCCGTGCCCTACGTACGTGAACTACTGGTCATCGGTAAACCTTGTCGAGTTCTTCCTGACTCCGCGGCGAGGGTAGACATGATACACCCTTCGTCATTAAAACCGGTTCAGCACACGGGACAAAGTATTTGGGGGAAACAGGCCGTAGCAGCACGGAACGTGTGCCTATCGATTGCTACTGTAAGCATCGGAGGTCGGTTTGGTGAACTTGCCAGGCAGGCGGCGGTAGCCCCACAGCTTCTTCCACAATACAGGTACCTATTCTCGAACACGTTCGTTGAGCTGTTACGCGACCATGAGTACAATTTTGAAAAACAGCCGGGGAAGAAATCAACTGAAGTTGATGCGAAGGGCTCAATTAGGGGAAGTGTTTCGCGCTCTGGGAGTAGATGGGAAACTTAGAGAGTTAGCGGATGTAGCGCATGTCCGGAGGCTCACGACAGACGGCAGCGTATGTTCACTGAGAGTAAGGCCCCTACTGAGAGCGGAGATGCGTCCCCGTCGTGTTCAGAGGGCTAAGGTTCTCGTGAGGCCTTGAAAAATACTGCCTATCCCTATTGCGTGTAGTTCGGGAGTTCGGGAACTAACGACGTGTTCCATGAAAACGTAAACGGTGAGGCTAGCGAAAGGAACCAACATGAGTTCGTTGAAACAAATCATGTTTCTCCGGACGCGCGTTCAGAACCTAGCAACCCCGTGGCAGAGCCGGCGGTCGAGACACTGAAGAGTTTTGAGGTGCAGCTAAGCGTAACCGCGATGCTTCGACTGAGCGAGTCAATAACGTTCCGCCATGAACTCAGATACTCGATGTTGATAAAGGGCCAACGGAGCTCGCGGCGATGCAGGTGTATCTTGAGCCGTCTTCAGAGACCGGGCAGACCGATTTAATGTGGCGTTGACAGTTGGAAACGAGAAAGAAAACGCCTTTCGGTGTTGGCTTACTGACGGTGTCGCAAAGGCGTGCAGCAAGAGTTGCAGTGCGTTCCTGTGGAGTGGCGGCTCAGTACGCATGTTTTACCGCGTTCTCAGCAGACCTCGGGGCGGCAGAGCACAAAAGCGCACGTCTTGCTCAAGCGGCGGGAATTAGAGCAGTTTTCTTCTCGGGCTGGAGCTGTGTCTTCGAAAAACGACTGATGTCCTCTCGGCCGGTTGCAACCGGCTTCAGAAGACAACCGCACCCAAAGTGCGATTCAAAAGAACGGAAAGCTCAGGGCAATGACGAGAGCGCAAATCACAGCTTTCTAGTTTGAGGCGTAGCCTACCAAAGCCTAATTTTCTCAACTGCGCTGTTTTTCGTGGTGCTGATTCCGCCCTTTACGCTACGTTTCTTATTGTGTACGACTACGAATCACGCGAAATGTCATCTTCCAATTTCGTGCGCTTGGCTAAGGTACTGCTGGCCTTGAATGAAACTTGTGTAGATGGTTATTCGCATAGTTTACCCGAACTAAAAGCATGGTAGAGCTTCAGTGTAGATTTATCTTCGCATTTGGCGGCTTTTCGGTTGTGTGTTCTTGTGTTCTGCTGCTTGCTTGACCAAGCCTGAAACGTCCTTGGGGAGCCACTATTCCTCCTGCTGTCGGCCCGGTGAAGCTCCTGCACGGTGTCGTACAACCCAGGCCTGGAGACGAGCGTCTGCCAAGCACTTCTCTTCGAGAGCATCTCTCCGTACAACGGTTCAAGACGCTTATCAATCGCAGTGGTGGACCCCCGGCAGAAAAGCTGTTACGACTCAGCGCGCCGCCATTCCGCAGGCTTCGGCAGCATTCTTGGGCTTTGTAATAGAGCCTACCACTACGTGCACCTTCCGCGTGGGCGTCTCTCTCTGGGCGACTCAAACTTGCAGCGACAGCGACCAGATCACAACATGCCGTGAAACGGCCGGAACAAGACTGCTTCGTTGTCGGCGGGGTTCAATCTTCGGGGGCGGCAAACGAGGCGAGTTGAGGCTTGCCCGAAGGACGCGAATGCCGAGAGATCTGCTCTCTCCCCTTTCTCTGACTCAGCGTGCGCCGCTACTACCGACCCCTCACGAACTCTGGAAAGATTGATGTGTGTGCCTCTACTAGTTCACCCATTGTGAAAAAAGCAGGGGAAGAACTTGTTTGACCGTTAGGGCTTTGGCTATAAGTGCGAGGAACTGAGCGCAGAAGATTGTTTGTTTTGGAGCAGCAGATCAATGCTGTCACTTTCGTCTCGTCATGTACTTTACCATCGCCTTAAAGGGCAGTGTTTGTGTATTTATTCGGCTAATCTCTCGCCGTACAGCAATCTAGTTAAGTTAGCTTTTAGCTTCCAGTCGTCATGTCCAAGGCAGCGACATTTACTGTCCGCGTGCCACCATACAGCCACGCGCATAACAGAGGTGATGGAGCTCGGTGCTTGGACGCCTTCACGTATCTAACAGCCACCATAAGAAGAGAAACTAGAATCACTGTCACCGTTCCCTAGGGAGGATGCGCTCTCAAGGGGGCGGGGGTTACTTTGGGCGAGAAGAAATCTCCACCAAATATACGGTGCACCGGTTATGCGGCGCCGATGAAGCAGAGAATACAGCAGATAATTGAACGGAAAAACAAGAAAATTCATATTTTGAGAGGCAAGTCACTGAATAAAGATTTAATGAGAGGCGACAAAGAACAGTACAAAAGCGAGAGACAAATGTTACAGAAGATACAACCGAGGAGCGTTAACAACTACTGGTACAAAAGAGAGTTACAAAGTGTAAAAGCAAAACGAGTGAAATGCATAATTATGACATAAAAATCCCAGGATATTTACAGACCACGCCGCATGTTGCCCCGCTGTCGCGGCGGCGAAGTTGACTATCTATGAATCGATGCTTCGGTGTAGGCCAAGCCACCTTTTGACGATCATGGTGGTTCAAGGCCATGGAGCACTTTGGACTGTCGCGAGGTGCTGATCACCGATAAAAACGTAATCGGTCCAGGGCACCACGCTCCAAGAATGCGCAACTCATGCGTGGCGCATCTTTCAGTGCCTCTTTCGCTCCACTGGTGGACTGGTGGCTACGGGGGGCAAGCAAATCACACTACTTTATTTTTGTTGTACATTTACTGTATTAGTCTGTATTTCGCTACAAAGTTCGTTTTTTTATCCCAGGCGTTTATATGAGCATTTGTTTGAAATTTTTCGTACTAAAGATAGTTTCTATCGTTAGTGGCAGACAGTACAATCACGTGACTGTGGCGGACTGGCATAAAACCAAAGCGGATGATAGAAGCGCGACACACTGAAAACAGTTCTGCCCGTATTATGTTATCGAAACCCCCCGCTTTTCACACAAAATTTTCTCGGCGTGCTCTAATTTGCCTACTTGATTGTAAGGCGAAGACCTGGCGATACCTATTAGCAACTTCTTTTCTAATACATTTTACTTGCGCATTTTTTTCGTTTTCGTTTCTTTGTCTTTTGGCGCGGATTACTTTAAATTGTTTTTTTTTCTACATGTGCGTGTTTGCGTCGGTTTCTTCAATTTTATTTGTTCATCTTACTGTGCAAGCAGAGTCGAACACGCCCCATCCTCCCTAGAATTGGGGTTCTGCGAGGGTGGCGTGGACCCTTTCTACACCAGTGACATCACATTCACGATTCACTGTGCACGCAATATTCTACAACTGTTACTTTTCAGATTCACAGTGTTATAAATTTTGCGAACCGGGCACGTTAGTTCCTCAAAGGTCCCAGTTCGCGGCCAATCCCCCAAGTGGCAATGTGTTACGAAGGAAAGAATAGCATCAAGGACAACAACATTTCAGATTTTGGTTGCTTTATTTTATTTTGCACTTCACCGCTTTGTTGCAAGAAGCTCTCCACAGTCCTTGTTTTTCATAGAGTTAAATCTCCTCATAGCCCTCTCTTCTTTCGCGCCCTTCCTGCTCTCGCCTACCCTCCCAGTGGCGGTACACAATTGCTTTAATTCTGAGATCTTCCCTTTACTCGCTTTCCGTGCTCTGCTCCTGCCATACGTAGGTGACGCTGAGAAAAACCAATTGAAAGTTGCAAAGACCCCCTCTGACAATATGCACGCCTTTTGATTGTATTGTAGCGAGGATAAGGAACTGATGCAACAGGCCATCAAGCTAATGGGGTATCCGCCGTACCAGCATCAACCAAGTGGAAGAGGAAGGTAGGAAGATGTCGCACCCAGAGGCGAGGATACGCCAGACTATACGCCGATTTTTCAGGCAGAATTATTGGCGATAAGCTTAGCCCTTAATGAACTACAGCATAGATTTGCGGGGGTAGTTATCCTTTCGGATTTGCTCTCCGTGTGCACCGCTCTAACAAATGATAAAGATTCTTCCCTTCTCCGGTCATTCCGTTCATTCGTTCCTTACCAGCTTTGTGAGATCCGGCTAGTGTGGGTCCCTGGTCACGCAGGGATAATCTTCAATGAACTGGCAGACCAAGAGCCAATTTGGCTCTTGGGGGTCCTGCCGCCGCGAATTGCCCAATTGACAGTTTTCTTTTGGGGGCGAGGTTCAGGCGCCTTCAAGTTTTGCCAATTAATCGGCAGGGACCCGCCGCGGTGGCTCAGTGGCTAAGGCGTTGCGCTGCTGAGCACGAGGTCGCGGGTTCGATTCCCCGCCGCGGCGGCCGCTTTTCTGATGGAGGCGAAAAGCAAAAACGCCCGTGTGTACGAGATTTCGGCGCACAAAAGATCCCCAGGTGGTCAAAATTAATCCGGAGCCCTCCACTACGGCGCGCCTCATCGCCTGCGCTGCGTCGGCGCGTTAAACCCTACAATCAATCAATCAATCAATTAATCGGCAGGATGCCCTTCGTTCATGCTCCGACTATATTGACCTCTCTCACATATGGAAGCCTAAATTCTGCGAATCTCGTAAATGTGAGGTGGCAATCACAAACTTTCGCTGCAGAATTCCCCCTTTAAATTTTTCTCTACACAAAGCTGGTCAAGCTTTCTTTCCCCGATGCCCTTCCTGCAAGGCCCCCGAAACTATAGAACACTTTCTTTTAACTTGCCGCAGCTTTTCCTCGATGCGACGCACGCGTCTTGAATACACGTTTAATCGGCTGAATCTCCCTTTATCTTTAACCGTTATTCTTTCCCTGCGTGCTTCCCTCCTAGGATATTGCCACAGAGATGTTGTGATTGCCTTTCACTCCTTTGTTGCGGCGAAAGGCCGGATGATCTGCTAGACAGCTATATCTTAATTCGCAATTTTTTTTCCTGACTATCCTGTTCTATCCAAAGATTTGCTTTTCCTTCTCTCAATATTTTTTTTCGCACGTCACGTTTCTTCTCTCTCTCTCTCTCTAAAATAAACCGGGTCAAAACCGAATAATTACAGGCAGCTTCTTGGCCAATCCCCCGCGTGGGTACGCGCCATGACTTAAGGATCCAACCAACCAACCAATATGCGCCAAATACGTGTCAGGGGAAGATGAAGCCCTTAAGGTGCATGCGCGAGAAAGGAGCTGGGTTATCTCAACGCTCGGACCTGCGTTCCTATTGGCTGCACACCCTGCGAATAAACCTCCTCTACTGGCTATCGGTGCGCTGACTGTCTCCTTGGCAGTGTATGTAATACGTATAATCTGTTCTGCCGGTAACTTTTACACAAGAAATGCGCGTCCCGGAACCCCTCGAGGGAGTTTGTCTGCCGCGCTGATGCCTGCCCAATCACCTTAAAAAAGGGCAAGGTTTTGAAAGCAGTTCTGCCGGTCTCTTACACAAGAAATGGGCGTTACGGATCGCTTATCAGAAATTCTCCCGTGTCAAGAGCGTGTTTGAGCATTGCCGAGTGCGTTTTAGACGTACTCTGATCGTATGCGCACACACCGGTTGATGGTCGACTGGTGATGGTCGATGGAGCGGTTGCCAGCAATACTTCTGTAGAAGCTTCCCGTCACGTAAACCCGCATCGCGCAATACACTTGCTTCTCGACGGTCATGCAGCAAAAGCCGCCTCTAAGTCGTTGCGAACGGAGGTCTGTCGCCAGACGACTGCACAACCAATGCACAGAACTTTTAGAGAGCTAAGAACGACCTTGAAATTCCTCCTTCGTTTAGGAGACCTGTCAGGGTAGAAATAGGCCTGCTGTGGCGACCATAAAAATAAACCACGCCACCGCAGCCGCACAAATCCATGCTCGGCCGCGCAAATCCATGCCCGAGTTTCCTCCGAGTTCTAACGTAAGTCAAACATATCCAGCTTATTCGTAGACGTGGTGTAACAACCAAAGCCACACCCACAAATGGCGTCCACTTCGTGTGGGCGTAGCGTCGTAGCCATGAAGTCGTCATTTGATGCCCGCTAGCAACTGCAAGAACTTAGGACACAACAGAAATGAAGTGCCCAGTCAACCATAAGCCAATGGTGCCACACTCGCCGGTGTGTTCGGTCTGAACTGGGGTTCACTATTGAACGAACTGATAGGAGAGGCCAAGACGACACGATTTCACCATGAGAGCCTTGTTCATACACAGTGAAAACACAGTTGATGACAAATCACACAAGTTCAACGTCCAAACGCACTCGGCAATGCTGAAATACGCTCTTGACTGGGGACGATTTCTGATAAGCGTTTGCCTTGCACACTGAAGCAAGCCGTAAACAAAAAATTTACACCATCTTCCCGCTAGGGGAACCATGGAGTAGATGTGACGCATTGGGGGTTGCTGTTGCGTTATTCAAATCATCGGACGATGTCATCGGAGCGCCGGCAACGGAACTACTGAGCGGAGCGGCGCACTTACCGCGTTTATATGTAGAGGAATGAGAGAGAGCAGCGCATAGCAGCGCATAGCAGCGCATGCGGATGCGTTAACCAAGCGCAAGCGTGAGCGCAAGCTGCGCGCTAACGCACAGCTGGCACGGCGACGGGAGCGAGCTGACCGCGCTGACGCAGAGATGGCGCTTCGGTGAGAGCGGAGGAGCGCACAGCTGCCTCGCTGAGGATTCTGACTACACCGTGACAATCACGCGGAACAAGGCGAGTTGAAGAGATGCGTCGTATCTAAAAGCCGTATTTGATGGTCGGGAGCATGGCGCATTCCGTTCGCTACCAGTGGACACCTTTGATTACTTGATTTGTCCTTGTGCAGAGCTGCTTTGGGAGGACCCTCAAGCCACGTGCCAAACATAGTTCCGTGGAAGAGCAAAACACCAATAAAAACGGACCGCTTCGCTCCGGGCGCGGCCAGCAGCCAGACTGTGGATTTCAAAGTAGCCGTAGGGTTATCTAGGTTATGCTTGGAAATGAGTAGTGCAGATCAATTCGAGATGGTGCTGCATGCGGAAAACAGCACAAGCCGTACTTTATCACCGTAAGCGGCCCTAATATAGCGCTGTGAATATGCCAGGCGTGCTGCGCGCGATTTTGGGCGTTTCGCTCGAGGGGTATCGAATGCTCCCCTATGTTTACTTTCACAACCCAAGCAGCTGGGAGCTCGGGAGTCGACGGAACTCGGCCTTTCTCGAATAGCACCCCTGGTCTTACGAAGTAGCTCTTGGGCCCATCTCGACCCTTCTCATCAACCCGCCGCGGTGGCTCAGTGGCTAAGGCGTTGCGCCGCTGAGCACGAGGTCGCGGGTTCGATTCCCGGCCGCGGCGGCCGCTTTTCTGATGGAGGCGAAAAGCAAAAACGCCCGTGTGTACGAGATTTCGGCGCACGTTAAAGATCCCCAGGTGGTCAAAATTAATCCGGAGCCCTCCACTACGGCGCGCCTCATCGCCTGCATTGCGTCGGCGCGTTAAACCCCCACAATCAATCAATCAATCGACCCTTCTCATCCCCACGCAGCAGTGGCCCTTTATTTTTGTTATTTACTTCGCCCTCTAGCATGCGTGAATTCGTTGCGTTCCCTGTTCACGCTGGCAGGTGACCGACGATTCATAGACCTTTTGTTCGAGAAATTTCCCGAAGGCTGTCGATGTGAACAGAAAAGTGCCAGGAACACAGCATCTGTACCAGATTCATAGAAGAACGCGAACATCATGCTAATTCATGAATGAGAAAGGGTACCTAAAGAACTTGAAAAATTGCAGGCCAATCACACTGCCCAATCGCCTGCGAGGTACTTACTAGACTAATCACTAACACAATGTATGCAACCCTAGATTTCAGTCAAGCTAGTTAACAAAGAGAGATTTGTTAAGCTATTTACAATTAATCAAAATTCACACGATCAACCAGGTGATAGACAAAGTCCCAGAGTAAACTTCATGCCTATAGCCTTGATTTCCTTCATAGATTATTAGAAAACATTTGACTCGGTCGAAACCTCAGCAGTCATTCAGGAATTGCTAAATAAGGGTGTATACCGTGCATTAGAAAATGATACTAGAGGGTATCTAGAATGGCACAACAGGTACTATCTTTCTCCATAATGTGAGCAATAAAATACCTATAAGGAAGGGCGTCAGACATGGAGACACAATATATCTAGTGTTATTACAGCGTGTTTAAAGGAAGAATTAACAACACTGGATTGAGAACAGGTGGCCGTAATGGTTACTGGAGAGTACAACACTATCCTGAGATTTTCTGATGACGTTTCCTTGCTTAGTAATTTAGGGTACGAATTGCAAAGCATGATGACCACACTCAACAAGCACAGCAGAATTGTTGGCCTAAAACCTATTCTGAGGAAAACTAAAGCAATGCTCAATAAACTCAGGCGAGCACAGCGGTTTCAGATAGTAGGCATGGCAGTTGATGTGTTAAATGAATATACCTACTTAGGGCAGGTTGTGACCCCGGATCCAAACTATGAGGCCGAGATAATTAAAAGACAAGAATGGGGTGGAGTGCATTCGACAGGCATTATGAGATAATGAAAGAGAGTCTACCATTCTCGGGTTCAATTACCGGTCGCGGCGGCCGCTTTTCTGATGGAGGCAAAAAGCAAAAACGCCCGTGTGTACGAGCTTTCGGCGCACATTAATGAAAATTAATTCGGACCCTTCCACTACTGCTCGCCTCATCGTTTGCGTTGCGTCGGCGCGTTAAACCCTACAATAAATCATCATGAGTCTACGATTCTCCGTGATAAAGAAACTGCATGATAGCTAGATCTTACCGGCAATTGAAGAGGCATAAATTTGGAGGCTCACTAAAAAAGTTAAACTTAAATGAGGACTACCCTACGAGCAATACAATGGAAGACGATAGGTGTAGGATTAGGGAAAATAAGAGAGCGGAGTTAGTCAGCGAACAAACACGTGTTAAGGACATATTAGAAGAAATTAAGAAGACAAAATGGGTGTTCGCAGGGCATGTAATGCGAAGGCAAGATAACCGTTGGTCATTAAGGGTCACACAGTATATCCCTAGAGAAGGCAAGCGTGGCAAGTGGTGGCAGAAGGTTGGATGGGTAGATGTGGTAAAGAAGTTTGCGGGGATAAATCGGTCGCATTTAGCACAATACTGGGAATATTGGAGATCTAAGGGAGAGTCCTTTGACCTACAGTGGGCGTAGACAGGATGACGATTATAATATGTGATAGTACTAAAACTTTTTAAAGTAATAGTAGATTATGTACATGGCATTTTGTGATATTCTCCGACTTTTTGCAAAGCTCAAGGTGTGCGTTAGAAAATTATGATAATGCTGTTGTTGCCGTTCTTACGGTAATTAAGCATTCAGATAATTTTCATATTTTTGCACTTTGCACCTATTTTATTTACGAGCTTTCACTATATTTACGTTGATACACTCCGGGTTAATATGATGACTTTCTTAACATAGGAAATGCATTTATTGCCCTGATTTCAAGAAAACGTGCTGTACTAAAATATACTGGTCGCCTCAGTTTATTTCTGGTTGTTATTCCTCCAATACAATTGAGCGTGAAATTTGAAGAAAACGTCCTTGAGAGCTTTTGCATGTAACTATATAGGACTTTAGGTACCAGACTAACACACAGTTTCAGCTTGCTTAAAGATAATTAGAAAAGGTAGTGCGTTATACAAACGTTATCGTAAGTCATGGAAAGCTTGTGTTTTGGTTCTGTTCGCTGCAACACTGAAAATGCTCCCAGGGGACCTATTAAACATTAGGGCGCAGCATTTTCTTTCTAGTACCCAAGGAGGCAGGGCCGTTTATTGGACTTCGTTCGCACAAAAATTTAGTTATTGGCGGAAATAACACATTAGACCTTCACAACCGCGTAAATTCAGACAATTTGTCGTAAGAAATTTGAGAAATAATTATAAATAATATAGGAGAAGTCATTACAAAACACAAATTAGAAACTAAAAAAAGCCTGCATCCTCTACATTTTCCATAAACGAAGGCTCGAACGAAAATACCGGTAAGGAACTTTAGTAACAGAAAAAACCTGCCCTAACAGTTGTATCTGCGCAAGAATATTTAGTTTGCAAAGTTGCGGCCCTAATAATGTTGTAAAATTACGTCATTGTTAAAAAGAAAGAAAAAGTACAAAGAAATCAAATACCCCAACGGAATTTCCAAGTTAAAACCAAATCTGCTGTAAAGAACTCACAACGTGGACCAGCAGCGCAAGGATGCTACAAATTACAAGGCAATTCTCTGAGTTTTTACAGATTTATAGTAAGTAACATGCACACACCAAGTCCATGGCATAACACTTTGCTTTGGGAGCTGTCAGACTGTCAATGCAAAACTTAAATCAGTAGAAATATATTGCCATGATGTCATTGTTACTTTGTACTAACTTGTATTCAATCATTCTAAGAACACTCTTTCTTCAGCGTTGAAGAAGGATCACAGCCTTCAGGCCAACTAAACGTTTTGTTGCTTGCACTCTCATACCTCTCTGCGTAAAAGTTTGCTGGTGCTTAAAACTGCACATTCACTTGCAATATTTTCCTTCATCTCGTGTTCCCAGCAGTTAGAGAGAATCAATTTATTCATGATATCTTGGAATAATTTTTTTAGTCTCTGGAAAATGACGTATGCCAGTGAAATGATTAAAATATTTAAAAGCGCTACCACATATCCGACGAGGCAGAATAGAAATACCACATATTAATGTAAAAAAGTCGTCTAGTGACATGCTTCATTGGCTTCAAACTTTAAAATTTGTGTTCATAGGTTCTGATTCATTAAATATAACTATATGTACACTGACGTAAAACTGTACGTCTTTTCAATATTCGCGCTAAAAGATCACTTCCCTATGGTTAGTACCAACTCCTTCATTGACTCACTCCACCAGCAAAAAAATAACAAATCATGCTCTCCTCCGAACAACCTGTTTTCTACTCACAAGTAACACGCTTACAACCATATAACACTGTAAACTGCATTCTTACCCTCTCCGATGGCTGTCTGAAAAATTGAGAAAACAATAGCACAATTATAAACGTAACATTGCACAACCCCAAAACCACCTTTCCTGTTTTAGTCGCTCCTACATACTATAAATATTCCTGCCAAAACTTTCGGAGCATTTTCAACCTTTGAGCTCAAAAAGGGATATTTCTGAGTGAAACCACCGGCGCAGTCAAAGAATTTATCTGCATGTACATTTGTGCCGGTATCAATAAATGGTTAGCGAAACCGCTGTTGGATTACAATGTTTTGCCCGCCACAAGTACAACAGAATACCACAACATTCAGCCGCTTTTCCAATTATCTGGTGTATTTGGAGGGCTGCTTAAAAATGCGGCCTTTCATTTATTTAAAGACTTATGGTAGTTCTGTCATAGAAGTACTTTGTGCTTGAGCTACAACTCCTGTGGTTTCACGGCGTCTCCCGCAGGTATGCCTCATATAACCAAGACAACCGGGAGGACACCGGAGAAAGAGCGCGGAGAAAAGCGGATGAGCAGAGAGTGGTGGAAGTGTCAGGACAAAGCTTCGTAGACC
The DNA here is from genome assembly GCF_048455015.1 of Haemaphysalis longicornis. Lineage (NCBI taxonomy): Eukaryota > Metazoa > Arthropoda > Arachnida > Ixodida > Ixodidae > Haemaphysalis > Haemaphysalis longicornis. The sequence continues at coordinate 161,187,142 of NW_027526335.1, forward strand.
GCTGCAGCTCAACCGGTTGCCGAAGCAGTGGCCAAGCGCCGCCGCTTCCCGAATCCTGAGGTGCGCGCAGCCGAAGCACCATCTATGGGCTGTCGCCCAGAAGACGACAGTTTGCGACCCAACGCAGAGGCTTACCGTTGCCGTCAGTGAATATATCTCTGTATATATAATTTTTGTCAACGTAGTTTGCAAAGTTTAAACACCTAAACCCCTACGCTCACATTTCGCATTAGCGACTGTCGTAACCGCAAGCCACCTTTTTGTACCTGATTGGGACTGTGGTTTTCGCCCTTTCACAGGTGTCCTAAGCAATACATTATCTAACTAAAGTTTTGGTTTGGGCTAGTTCGTTCATATTTAAACTGAGAAACAGCGCTTTAAACGAGGACAGCGAAGAAGAAGACACAGACACTATTACTGACTATCAACTGAGCAATATTTTATTGCTTGCGGAAATATAAAGGAAGAATACAATGACGTCACATGCGTGAACAAGAAAAAGAAAAACACAAACTACAGGCGCATCTGCTATGCCAAGATAACTCGAAATTACATGTTCAAGTACACAAGTTCTTTCTGATACAGTGCTAGGGAAGGGGTGCTCACGCTGTCCGACAAAGAGGGTGGCTTTGTGGTGGCAGCAGCCAAGGACTACGAAGCGAGAGCGGAACCCGCGATGGCTGGCAATTTCCGCCCTGTAGAAAGGTGGAACCCACGGAAGAGAAGGAATGAGGCAGCGGAAACGTTTGATGACTGGGGGTAGACAGCGTTGGCCTCTTCCATCCGGAAACGGACGGAGTTAAGCCTTCAGGTCTTCTCCGCCAAAACCCACAAGGAGGGGTGCCTATTTCGGGCAATTGTTTCCGAGAAGGGCACCTGGAAACGTGACCTGGGTCGGTTCCTGCAGGTTTCCCTTTCCAAGCTTGCCATCAATGACCCGTTTCTCGTGCGTAGCTCGGAAGTTGTTTCCACGTTCCCGGACGCGCAGCCTTCAGAATACCTGAGTGCCGTTTCAGTAGACATCAAGGACCTCTACTACAGCATGCCTCGTGATCTACTGCTCGACGCTGTCACGGGCGCCATGGACAATTTCGGCAATGTGAACTTCCAGACTGAGTGTGGCATCAGCGTGGACAAGTACCTGGATGCCTTGGTGTTTTACCTGGACTCCACGTTCCTGGACTACAATGATGAACTGTACCTGCAAAAGACCGGCGTTTGCATTGGCTCCTCCTTAGCACCGGTCCTCAGTGATCTGCTCCTCGCCGCATTTGACAGGACACTTCAGGCATCTCTACGTGACTTGGGTGTGGTGCAAGTCTTCCGCTACGTGGACGATTTTCTTGTCCTTTTTGAGGCTGCGCCAGATACTACGTCCGAGCGCGTGGATGATCTTTTTTAGTGTGTTTGTGTCCGCCCTCAAACACCTGGAGCTCACCAAAGAGGTTCCCGAAGAAGGCTCTATGCGTCTTCTTCACCTAATACTCTCGTGCCAATTTTGTCACATATGCTGGAGGTACGCCCCTAGAAGCAAAAAAGGAGTGCTGCCATATTCCTCGGCGCATTCCAAGCTTACGAAGCGTGGAATCGCCCACTCCGCACTGTTGAACGCTTTGGTTCGGTCGTGTCCTCACGGAATGGAGTGCAGCCTGGACACGCAAGTGGAGCGGTTGCGGTCGGCAGGCTACCCACAGGCCTTGGTCCTTGGAATTGCTGAAGCGCTCCTGAAGAAAGTCCGCTCGACCCACGAGACCTACGAAGACAAGTGGAAAAAGCCCCTAAGCGTCATACCGTACATCCACAAGGTATCCCATAGGATCAAAAAGGTCGCTGAAAAAGCAGGTGTGAGGACAGTGTTCTCGACCCCGAGAAAACTTGGAAGTTTGTGTGCTAAGGTGAACTCGCCAGGGCGCGCAAATGTGCGATGCATGACAAAGCACGCGAAGCGCTTCGTGGCTTGCCGCGACAGCGTCGTGTACGAGGTGCCCCTAGCATGTGGTCGTGTGTATGTGGGGCAGACCGGGCGTTGCCTGAACGAGCGCCTAAGGGTGCATGCATACTCCCTTAAAAGCGGCACAGGAAGCAACTTGGCAACGCACTGCAAGGCCTGCAAGGTCTGTAAGTGCTCCCCGCGTTTGGAAGACACTAAGGTATTCAAGAGGTTCCGCGACACACGCGCACGCGAAATCTACGGGGCGTGGCAGATCGCCCAGCGTGGCGAAGAATGCGGGAGCACCCCTTCCGTGGCTCTGTATCAGAAAAAAACTTGTGTACTTGAACATGTAATTTCGAGTTATCTTGGCATAGCAGATGCGCCTATAGTTTGTGTTTTTCTTTTTCTTTTTCACGCATGTGACGTCATTGTATTCTTCCTTTATATTTCCGCAAGCAATAAAGTATTGCTCAGCTGATAGTCAGCACTAGTGCCTGTGTCTTCGTCTTCGCTGTCCTCGTTTAAAGCGCTGTTTCCCAGTTTCAATACATTATCACCGAATTTTTGTGCCCTAACCAGAAAACCGCACCCTAGGTTACACATAAGGCATGCCCACTAAGGAACGAAACATCCCTGGATGCAAGCTTTAGGTAAGTAGATAGAGATGGTGTAGTCTTGATGTTTCGCAATTGTTTAAAAAAATTGTATTTTCTCTTTTTCTCCCTTTCGAGGACTGCTTTCTGTGCTGTGGTATCCTAGCTGCATGCACTGGTGTGTGCCCGAGGCTCTGCTTTGGCCGTAACTCTTCACGCGAGAAAAGCATCCTTTGTATTTTACTAACACGACTATATGGCGTGATTGACTTAGCGAATATCAGCCTTCGCTGCTACCCCGGGAGTTACGTTTTGCTGTGGCACAGCGGCCTTTTTGCTAGTGTTTGCTTTGTTGTAGTTAAATAAAGCACGTCACTGTGCGCCAGCTAAATTGCTCAAAAACTGTGCCGCAGCGTCCTGGCCATCAAGACCCGAAAGGAGTAGGATACAGAACATAAACGTCTTCCCCAACAGCGAAGCATTGTTTAGACTGCGGCTTTATGCTGACTCTACCGACTTAACAGCGAGAGTTAAGGCAATAACGAATAGCGCAAGGACACAGTGCGGGCGTCCTGATAACTACACCAAGATCTCCAAAGCGGAAGGAAATTCCCACATGAACTTTCTCATTCACTAACTTTTTGATTGATTGATTGATTGATTGAAATATTCATTGTAGGGTTTAACGCGCCGACGCAAGACAGGCGATCAGGTGCGCCGCAGTGAAGGGCTCCGGATTAATTTTGACCACCAGGGGTTCTTTAACGTGCGCCGAAATCCCGTGCGCGCCGGCGTTTTTGCGTTTCGCCTCCATGAAAAAAACGCCCACCGCAGCTGAGAATAAAAACAGACCGCGTCCTCGTGCTCAGCAGCACAACGCCTTAGCCCCTCATTCATGAACTTTACCACTACACTGGATAAGCATTTCGAACATTTCTACATCTGCTCATTATGCCTCTAAAAACAGTGAAATTCAATGTGACAAAATCATCATTTACAGCATCGTATAAATTCGATGCCTGTATATGCGTGCGATCTGACAGTTTCTTCATTCCTGAACATCAAGCTCATTAGTTATAATGTTAGCTAGAACATGCTACACACTTTGCACCGAGGAAAAAATGATTTGTGAATCGGTAAGGTTAAATATTGTAATTTTACTCCTATTGTTGAATAAAATAACTCATGTTTCTCCCGCATCACGGTCACGTCCTCAGTGCTGAAATAGCCAAGAAAGATTTAAAAATTTTCTCATAAATACACCTCCTTAAACCGTCTGAATAACGTTTCTCTGTGCAGCTTTAGTTTATTTGATGTCTTCTGCACCATTGGACTGCTTTCAGAATACCGTTGCAACTCCAAAAAATACGACAGTCCGCGATATATCGTCATGACGCCCCTGTCGCAAGAGTACAAATACGCACAAAAATATAACCGTTGTTAGCTGAGTAAATAATGTCTTCATGCTTTTTCTAGAAACAAGAAGTTCCAATTCTGAAGATGTGAAATGAAAATATTGAGCTACGAATTTTATTACTGGTGTTTTGTTTACCAAATTCACATTACTTGTTTCAGTAACAGTTGTTTAGTCATGTTTTGTAATCCATATTCCAACAGTTACAAATACTGCGAGTAAAGACAGTATAACCTACTTTAGAGCTCCCTTCCTCCAACAAGGGATTTTGATTCGAAGGTTGACGTTGTTAGGTAGGCCTCATACGGCTGTTCTGCACGTGTAGTCTCAAGGGTTACTCCTAGTACGGCATGTTGTTTCTTACTCTGGAAATTCAGTTTTGAAGTTTTACTGTTTCTGCCCTGCTCTTTTTCAAATGCTGTACAAGTTTCAGCTGGTTCTCACAGTGTTTGTCTTTTATACGACTCATATTACCTAGCACCTCAACAGCATCCGCAGTGTCCTATTAGAACACAGAACGAGGCCCGTTTAGTTTTGCCTCACAATGACTGTATTATAAGCAAAATAAAGCGCATTCCACCCAGTGTAGAATATGCTGAAGCCGCGCAGCTGTAATTCGTTTGCATGGGCTTGATCCTCAACGGGCGCTCACATCAGAATGCCGGCGCCGTCGCTTCACAAACGAATCTGAAACAAAATGTCAGCAGCGGTAGGATTCCTTCCCCTTCCCTCCGCCAGCAAGAGGGAGACAAACCCGCCCGTCCCGACCACTGCGCCGTCTATTGGTGGGTCTCAATGTAGGTTTTTCCGAGGCCGCCGACACGTCTGGGAACCTGCTCCTACGCCTTCGTGACGCTCAACCTTCAACTGACCTAAGAAATGGCTTGAGTTACAACAGCTTCGCCGTTAATACAGTTTATGTGTCTGACGCATAGGCCGGCAAACGCACTCATGAGTGCCTTCACAAACCCCCCTCACCACTCACTAGTGAGTGGTGACTGATCCTCACCATCGTTTTTGCCTGGTGAGTGCAAGTGCGAGTGAGTGCGAGCGCCACTTACGGTGAGCCCCGTTCAACACTCGCGAGGGCGAGGTCCACTCGCGGCGAGCCACGTTCAGCACTCGCGAGTGCGAGCGCCACTCGCGGCGAGTAGAGCTCGCCACTCGTGAGTGCGGGTTCCACTCCCGGTGAGCCACGCTCAGCACTTGCGAGTGCGAAAGCCACAAGCGGTGAACACCACTCACCACTAGCGAGTGCGAGTTGCACTCGCGGTGAACCCCACTCACCACTCGCGAGTGTGAGTGGCACTCGCGGTGAGCCCCACTCACCACTCACGGTGAGAGTTCCACTCGCGGCAAGCCCCACTCACCACTCGCGAGTGAGAGTTGCATTCGCGGTGAGTCCCGCTCAGCACTCATGAGTGGCAGTGAACGCGTTCTTTGCGCGATGTGCGCGGCTTACCGCGGTGAGCATCACTCGCTGTTGGCATTCGTCGCAGGAACCGCTTGCTGTGGTAATTGCTGCTGGCCATATCCACTCGCACGCACAGCCACTAGTTAATGGAACGACTGCCTTTAGCTTCGGGAATATGTGGGTACTCCCCTTTATAATTAAGGCAACATGGCACCAACTCTCCAGTGACCTGTTGATTTAGGAATACAATTTAGATGGAAGTCTGACGCCATAATGCGCTGATACTGTCACTGTCATTACTCATTGAGGGGCTGTTGCGCGCACTCTGGCCGAATGATATTTCTGACTCGCAGCTTTTTGTGTTGGAGTTTGTGTCGGTAACGTCGTCGCAATAAAGCGATTGCACTTCCCTACCACTGAGCCTTGCGATAGAGGCATTAGGAAGCACCGTAGTATAGTGCCGTTTACGTGGTGTACATAATTGACCGGCTTTCTGCAGCTGTCAAATGGCCGGCTGTTTTAAGCGCAAATTCAGAGTGCCCGTAATCGTTTGAAAAGGTATCGCAGATTTTTACAGACTCGCGTATCAGGATGGCGAAGCGGTTTGGATGGGCGAGTTGCGTGTTCTGGAAGCCGTAGCTCATTTTCGATGCCTTGGCGTAATAAACGTATCAGTATTTGTCATTACTTGTTACGGCGGCGCTCTTTTATAATACTCGTTTCCCGCGGACTTCGTCGTCGTCCGCGTGCCGATGGCTTAGGGGTACTGTGACCCCTGAGTGGTGTGACGAATAGTAAGCGTTCTCGGCAGTCGTATAGCGTAATTTGTGATTGGGTCAGTGAGTGAATGAGTGCGTGTGTGCGTGCGCGTGCGTGTTCACGAGAGTGCGTGTGCATGCGTGTGCGCGTGCGTGCGCGTTCGTATGTGTGTGCGTGCGCACGCGTCTTCAAGTGCGTTGGTGTGTGTGCGTGCATGTGCGTTTGTGTGCCTGTGCGCGTGTATGTGTTTGTGTGTGTTGCGTGCGTGTTCGTGCGTGTGTGCGTGAGTGCGTGTGCGCACGTGTGCGTACGTGTGCGTGTGTGTGTGTACGATGACTTTTTCTCCCCGTTATTTCGTATAAACTTTCGACGTGAACTTGTCTCAGTGCCCGGTGCGGGCTCGTGACGGTGTAGTTTAGGATCAAGCTGCGGTTTTGCTCGACGGCAGGCTGGCGCCATTTATGGAGGGGGTCCAGAGGGAGGCGGGCGCCAGGCAACTCGTCTCCATGCGGATGCCCGCGCTAAAGTCAGGCGGCGCCGAAGCGCGCCGCCTCTCGCTATTGCCTTGCCTCGGCCAAGCGCTCAAGGCCAAGCGCTCCAGTAGTCTTGGCAACATCACTAACGCCCTCTTACGACACCTAAGTGAGGAGGCCCTCGAGCACATTGTGCAACTTTTTAACCAACACTGGCTTAACCACACCCTCCCCTCCACCTGGAAACACTCCAACATCACCCTCATCCCCAAACCTCGAAAACACCCCTCCATACACAACCTCCGCCCTATCTCCCTCACCTCCTGCGTTGGTAAACTTCTCGAACACGTCCTGCAGAATCGTATTATTCCACACGTTAAACACACTCAAGCCTACCCCGATAACATGATCGGCTTTCGGCCCAACCTATCCACTCAAGACGCCCTTATACAGTACAATCATGATTTCCACCAACACCCCCCGCCACAAGACCACCCCTCTATTCTCTCACTGGACCTTCAAAAAACCTTTGACAATGTCTCACATCATAGCATACTTCAGGCAGTTTCACCCCAAAACCTAGGCCTACACTTCTATCACTATAACTTTTTTAGACAACGTACTGCTACCACGTGCTTTGGCCATGTCCAGTCTTATCTTTTCCACATGCCAGACCGCAGAACGCCTGAAGGAGCGGTCCTCTCGCCCACGCTCTTTAACCTCACCCTAATCCCACTTGCCCGCTCTCTCCTCACCATACCGACCCTAGCACACTGTACGCAGATGCCGTTGCCCTGTGGGTTCACTCTGGTTCTGACCAACACATTGAAACTACACTCCAACACTGCCTCATCCAAGTCTTAGACCACATCGAACCATTAACGCTCATGCTCTCCACAAAAATCTGCTCTCCTAACTTTCACGCCCCCTCGCAGCAAGACCACTCCAAACCTCCCATCCAACGTTTTATACACTGAGCCAATACCCCACACACAGCAACTTAGAGTCTTAGGCTCACCCTAACACACAACAGATCATCCGCACCCACCCTCCAGCGCGTAAAGAAATACGTTACCCAAACTACGCATCTCATTAGACGAATCGCCAGCAAACACCATGGCATCACGGAACAGGACCGCCTCCGTTTCGTACACAGTGTTCTACTCAACCGTATCTTGTACCACCTACCATACCTAAACCTTAAATCTACCCAACTCGACTCACCTGATGCCCTCCTCCGGAAGACGTATAGGCATGCACTCCTACTTCCCCCATACGCACCAACGCATCGCTTACTGGACCTCGGCATACACAACACCACACGGGAGCGCCTAGACGCACACCGCGTCTCCCAACTCACGCGCCTAGCATCCTCCCCTACAGGGCACTACATTCTCAACCCTATAAACGTACTACCACCCACCATCCCAATCCCGCCACTCCCCATTCCACCTTACATCCTTAACAGCATCCGAATCCGCCCAATTCCTCGCCACATGCACCCAACTTTCCATGCAGCCCACCGATTAGCACGAGCCAACGCCCACGCCAAACACTACCCACCATCACCATGCACACTATACACTGATGCCACCCCCTACCTTCACAATCTGCACACTCTGTAGCTGTTGGTGGCCAACACACATCCCCAAACGTCACAGCGGTTACCATCTTAACTAGCAACACGACCACGGCGAAGGAAGTAGTCATTTCCCTCGCGCTCACCCAGCGCCCCACCCCCCCAATTCGTCCTCTCTGACTGTCAGCAGGCCATCCGCAATTTTATTCGCGGTAACATCTCTCCCATGACATTAAAAGTCTCTCCAAAAATCCTCCATCCAAACTCGTGACCCTGGTGTGGACACCAGCCCACACTGGCGTAGGTGCTATTGAAGTGGTGCACGTACGTGCTCGCAAACTAATTTACGAGGTCGCCATTTTCATTACGCCTACACGCGACGCCCCTGCAAGCAAGCTAACCTCCCTCCTGCAATACAGGGATATTGCCCTGCAGTACCGCCTTCTCCGCCGCCGATACCCACCCACGCACCCACACCTCGCTCCGGAGACGGGCCACATGCTGCGCATCCTACAAACACACACCTTCCCACACAGAACACAACTGGTACACAGCCATGCACACCTCTTTACTGACCCTACCTGTCCAGCCTGCGGGGCACTCGACACTCACTACCATTCCCTCTGCGAATGCCCCGCAGACCCGTACCCACCCGTTCCCTCCCCTCACCAATGGGAGCAGATGTTGCCTGACCCAGGGAGTCAGGCCAAGCCCTGACCACCTGCCGGGCCCTGGCGGTCGTGGCGGCCCTATGGGCCTCCTCCACCCCCAATACCTGATCTAGATGGACGAAAAACGTATTCCTTCCTTCTAGTAGCCTTCCTCCACCTTGCTTGCCTTTTTCAATCTTTTCGTGGCGGTGTTTTGCTGGACACTCTCGCTATGTGCCCTTTTCACCTGGTATTACTCTTGAAATAAACCGTTTGGATGGTTATCCAGAGCGATTTGTCTGCGTAATTTTAGTGGCGCGGATAGCCCGCTTCGACATAGGAATATTCGCGTGCGCTAGTTAGTATTTTAACAGATGGCAACAGCATTTCTAAGCTTTTCTCCGAACTGGACTATGTCTTTTATATTTGCCACCGCTGTTTAAATTTTCAGTATTTTTTCTTTTGTAGATTCTGAGCGAAATAGCATAGACAAAAATAAAACGTTATGATGAATGGCTTAACGCAAATTTCCGAGAATTTCTTCATTTCGTAAAACAATCCAGGGACGATAACCGCTTTGGACATATCAAGACATGTGCTTATAATAACCGAATACATACTTAACAAAAAGGGAGACCCCATTCCTGAGAAAGGTAAATTCTAGCTCAATTCAGTAAGTATTTCATGACCGAAAATATTTGTACGTGCGTGTGAGTGGAGGAAGCGAGTGGTGATTGCGAGTGAGTGTGAGTGGCCATTGCAAGTGGTGAGTGCGAGTGGGAGGGAGTATAAGCAGCGAATACTAGTGGTGAGCGTGAGCGCGGATGAGTACGAGTGGTGAGCGTGAGGGCGAGTTAGTGCGAGTGGTGAGGACGAGTGGCGAGCGTGAGCGGGAGTGAGTGCGAGTGGTGAGGGCGGAGTGGCGAGCGTGAGTGCGAGTGACTGCGAATGGTGACGACGAGTGGTGAGCGGGAGCGGGAGTGAGTGCGAGTGGTGACGGTGGAGGGGTGCGCGTGAGCGCGAGTGAGTGTGAGTAGTAAAGGCGGAGTGGCGAGCGTGAGTGCCAGTGAGTGCGCGCGGTGAGGGCGGAGTGGCGAGTGCGAGTGAGTGCGTTAGGATAAATATATTTTTGAGTGATTGTGATTGAGTGGCATCCGGTTTTGCCGAGCTATGGTCTGAGGGCGCCTGACTAAGTAATGTTGATTCTGAAACAAACCGGGTGCGCGAGGTATTTGAAAACAGAACATTGGCGTCAGGCTCAACAGTATATCTCTAGGAAAATCAGACATATTTTTACCAAACTTTGTGAAGTACTTCTAATAGGCTTTATTTCAATAACTACACAATGAATACGCCATCGGTAGTAATAAGCGATTCAATTCGGTTACGCAAATGGCTGCATGCACGAATCAGGTGCTCCTTAGAGATGTTGGCCATTGAGTGAGAAATGCCGGGAGGAAAGGCGTTCTCAAATACCTCGCGCACCCGGCACGTGAAGACGCTTCTGCATTGTATTCGATCATGGGGAAACCACCTCGAGTGCTTATAAAAAGGATTACGAGGGTGGAATCGGGAGAATGGCGCTTATTTTCAGCTAGCTGGGATGTTTCTGGCACTGGGCCGCAGCTCCTCGTTCTGTTGTCGCTGCTTGCGGCTACGTGGGTGAGGTATCTCTGTAGGTGTGTTCGTTACGAATGAAGAAAACGGCGCCGGCAGTTGAATAAACATGGAACGTATTAGCAGTAAAGTAGAACGGGAGAGACAGCGGCTGCCACGTGCTGTTTTCTGTTTCGCTCACTGCTGTGTGTAGAGCGAATGGCGCGCATGTACCTCTTAACCCGTAGCAAACGTTGTGCTTTGTAAATCTCTCCGGCAATTCCTGCATGCATACCCACCAATAACACAGACCATGGGCTGGCTAAACAAAGGCTCGAAGCTCTGATCATCTGCAACATGATTGCGCATAGTTATGATAAATGGGACTAAAGGCACCTTCATAGGTTCGGTGATTGTTCGGCTGTATGTTTTCAGTTGATGCAAACCACCTGCCCCGTCCATATCTTTCTCTGCTATTCTCATCTCTCTTCCTCAAGGACATATGCATAAGTGGTTCCAGTACCCCGTCGTCAAGCTTTCCGCTCTAAATTAGGTTTGGGTCTATGGTGTGCGCTAAAAAGGATATTTTTCGAGCCTTTATTTACCGCTCCTTATCACTAAGGCAATGCACTGATTTGAAATAGCAATATATGTTTGCTGTTCACGCGCACCCTGTCAGTGGAGGAACATGCAAATTCGTGGAGCCGACGACAAGGAGATGGCTTTCCCCATTTTAACTCAATTACGTCGGTAAATGCGGTGGTTTCAAGGTCAACATCGCTCTGATAAAAGTGAATAAAGCTGAATTTCGAACCCAAAAAACACACAAATTGCCCGTGTTGCCTGCGTGGAAGTTCCATCTGTCCTTTTCCTTGCTGGAACGCTTGCAACGCACGCAACTATATGGGCAGCGGTGCCTCTGACAGTCTGCAAAGGAACACCAGTATGACATAATTGCTCTCTTGTCCGTCGACTCAAAATAACTTATGCAATATAAGACAGAATACAGCTTAGAGAGGAAAATGGTACTTCCGGTCGAACGTTTCTTGTGCCCTAAGACAAATATGGGGCAGCTTGTTACTCCTGTCTTATTCTTCCACAACGCCATGACCATTTAGCAGCGGCGGCATCCACAGAAATTGATGTGAATTCTTGTACATCTTCTTGCTTTATACACAAATGTTAGGTGATGTCAAGCGCTGAAAGCCCTCATACCCGATCTCATACTGGGCCGTTTTTGCAGCACTGCTTTCACTTGCATTCGTGCTGGCACTTTCGGAATGGGCAATAAAATTGTGCTGTCTGAACGTATTCCTCAGCGGCGGGACAACTTTTCTCTATTGGAGCAGATTGGTGACTCATCTGGGCGGAGGCATCTGACTGAATGAAGTGGGGATTGTACATGTTGGTCTTGCATATATCGAAAAATCCCATTTGTGTTCCTGCGGGCTTAATTTTACTATCACGATCGACTCCCCCTTCTCGTGGAGTCTGTATGTGCTCAGAAAGTTCTGTGAACGTCTATTCCGTCCGACCGCCTTGTTAAACCGTACATTTTTACATTTACCTGAACTCCAAGAACAGGCCTTTCACGTGTATGCCCTGTTACTAAGTTTTTAGTTTTTATTGTGAGCTTCCATTTCCTTCATCTGGGCTCAACTAGATTTTAAGTCCTGCCAATCGCGTGCTGTAGGGTGTGCTAACATGCCAATTTCCCAATGTCCTTACAAATTGCATTTTCGTAACGATGTTAGAAGAATTAAAGATAATATTAGGATCGAGAATAAGGTCAACCTCTTTAATTTGCGTAAATTTTAATTATTACGTCCCCATTATTTCAATGTTTATAATGTCCCCATTATTTCAATGCTGCCCGTGCTTCTTGGCCACTGTGCGTGAGGGGAAAATGTGCGTAAAGGGCAATTCGTAATTTTTTTTTTAAGTTTACGCCTTGCATACAATCCTTTATAAAGCTTTTTCGTTGAAAAAATATTATTATTTTGCAATAAACTGCCAAATTTGGCTTAAGGCAGTATTTTGTTTTTTGAAATTTCTGCTTGAATATTTTAAAAAGTACTCAAGTCACAACCTTCAAACTTTACTCATGGGCTTCTTGCATTGGTTGTGCAGTCGTCTGGCGACAGACCCCTCTTTGCGAAGACTTAGGCGACTTTCGCTCCATGACCCTCGAGGACCAAGTGTAGTGTGCGTTGCGGTTTTACGCGACGGGCAGCTTCTGGAGAAGCGTTGGTGCCGACCGCAACATAGACCGCCACCGGTCGACCGTCAACCGGTGTGTGCGCACTATGATCAGTAGAGACGTGTTTCCCAGACCTCGCCTTTCTTTTAAATGGTTCGGAGTTTCCCAGACCTCGCCTTTCTTTTAAATGGTTCGGAGGACATGGCTACCGCATTCCCATCCCGCGCCTATCAGTCTGCAGACAGTGTGTGCGCTTCAGTTATCGTCTGTTCGAAAGCAGTTTCGAACGAGGCGTTGCATTACCCTGCATTTTCTTTGTCATCAGCGCGGCTGATGGTTTCCCTCGAGTGATTCCGGGACGCTCATTTGTTGTGAAAACATTACTGGCAGGATAGCTTCTACCTGAGTCTTTCAATTGAAGGGCTCTTTTTTTACTAGGGTCCTTTACTGCCATTGTGGTCATGAAGCTTCGCCATCACGGTATGGGAGAGCTTCGTACGCTGCCGCGCCGCGGGGCTGGTGTTGATCAGAGGGCAGCCGGGGGCGTGGTCAGAGCGCGTTTCGCAGGGGACGGACCACGGAGTAAGATAAAACAGACGCTCGTCGCCTTATCAGCAGTGCGCTTTCGCATTACGTGTGGTGGGCAGCTCAAATGCACTTATCATTTTGTGAGTGCCTAAAAAATTTCGTGCGAACGGGCTTGCTGCTACTGCGTTCCTGCCTGCCGGCCTGGCTACAGAGCAGCGGCGAATACAATGTATGAAAAAAGAAACTCCTATATAATACGTATCGCCAGGCTTTCGCTTTAAAAGCTTGTAGGTATACTGGACCGCGCCGTGTAAATTTTGTGTTCCATAGCGGAAGGTTTGCATAACGTAATAAGAGCAGCAACTGTTTTGAATGTGGCGCGCTTCCATCACCCACTTTCTCTTTTGTTGCCAGTCACCCGCAGTCACGTGATTGCGCTCCGTGCCACGAACGCCAGAAAGTACTTCTAGGACGAAAAAGTGCAAACAAAAAGCTCTTATGTAGGCCTTGAATAAGAAATAAAATGAACTGTGCTGTGAAGTAGAGATTAAAAAAGTAAAAGTACATTAAAAAAAAAAGTGGTTGGACTTGCTTGCCCCAAGTAGCCAGCAGTGCAGCAGTGGATCAATAAAACGCACTGAAAGATACGGCACGCCCTAGTCGCGCATCCATGGAGGGCGCTGCCCTGGACTGATTACGTCACCTCAATATTTTGCAAATCGCAATTTTAAAGCGTTGTAACCCTGCCCCAAAACATAATCGTGAGCTTATTATTATCGCCACAGCTCCGACTTGCCCGAGTTTCGCTGCAACTCCGGCATTCTGAAATAGCACCGCTGTGTTACGTACTGCAATTTCCAAAATAATGCAGGTTTTGCAAATGTTTTAACTTTGATCGACGTAATAGCGTAACAAGTGAATATTGGTCATAGATTTTTGAGAAAAACCAGAAATAAGAAAAAAATAAAAATTCCAAAATGGCGCACACCATACCGCAGTCATTTCCCCCAAAAATACAGATTTTGCGACAGTTCCACATTTCATCGTTGTAATTACGTATATGAAGATAATTGGCATCACAGCATTTTGACAGCCCGAAACATTAGTGAAGTATACAGATAGCAAAATTCTGAACCGTGTAACTCCCATCAAACACAAAAATTCAGATTTTGCGGAAGTAACAGCGGTAATCGTTACACTAGCGTAAATAAATATACCTGCTCGGAGAGAATACTGTCGGGAGAAGTTGCATTAAAAGACTACGCATTTGTAGACAATTTTCTGAATTTCTGCTGATTTTTCGTTGGGTTATTCGTTCGTTAGCTTGTTCCTTCACCCGCTCGTTCGTCCGCTCTTTCCTGCGTTCGGTCACATGTTCACTCGTTCGTTCGTTGGTTCCTTCGCTCACTCGTACGTCCGCTGATTCGTTGGTTCGTTCGCTCGCTCACACAGGCCTCACTGCCACAGCTGAGCCCACCTTAGCCGCGTGTAACAGCAGAGTCATTTAAGCTTTCGCTTGGTCCGTTGGCGTGGCGTCGTTTAGGCTTGCGGTTGAGCTCGCGCAACGTGAGGAGCTCCTGAAAAACCAAGCAAACAGTTCACATGCGTCCGCGCCTCCGATGGGGAGCACCGGACAGCTCGCAGTACAGACTACCAGTTCACAAACTAGTTGCCTCGGGAACTTGCGCGTTCTACCGCGGTAGACTTTGGGCTAGTTGTGAAAGGAAGGGGACAAAATGATGCGCACCCGGAATCATGCGAGACCTTTCAGCGGAAAGTATGAAATCCATTTCAGGTGGTTCCCGACGAAGGGAGAGGAGGCGCCAGCTCTGCTGTTTCTCCAGCCTTGCACCGCCACTGCACGTGGCGCCAATTTTTTGTTACTCAATACATAAGGAAAAGAACTTGAAGATTGCTCATTATAATGTAATGAAACATGCAACATTCTGGCTGCAGCATGGCTGTTTTAGTATTTATCCTTTCCAAACGAGAGCGGGAAGAAACTCTGGCTTGGTGTCAGACAGCACGCCTGGTAAACATGAACTAAAATCGCTCTGGACATTCGGAGACATCACTCGACATAAATACCAACGTTGTAATAGCAAATAAAACAATAACGAAAGGCTCCAGCGTGAGTACGTTTTTGTACATCATCTGATCTTCTCGCTGCCTTCTACATTTTCCTGGCTCCCGTTAGAGAAGCTCACCTCATCGTTTGTAAAGGAGAACCCTTTCTTCAGAAAAGTTCAGTGAAGCTTCACACTAAGGAGGTGGGGGAACAGCTGAGCTATTATTTATAATGACCCCCCCCCCCCCCCATTCCAGTCACGCTTTTACGCCATGCAACGTTTGGCGGGATTGTATCCACGCCGGCACCTTCCGTGTTCCGTTTCGCGGTATTGTGGGTGCCAAATGCCAGCTGACAATTAAGCTTGCCGTTCGCAACCCACACACTTTCTTCCATATTTTTGTGAACCAAACCATTTATAGCCAGCTCTGCCTATCTCCACTCTGGTTACGCAGACCACACTCGGCCTTCTCGAAACCTTCCCCTCTGACACAGGCTTGAATAAAGAGGTTTTCTCTTTAGCGTGCGACGAAATAATCGTCGGTGGTCTGTTCTAGGGGGACGCATTCCTTGCCCTTGGTTCACGCCCGTTGTAGCTTATTTTTCTTAACAAGTAGGGCTCCCTAAGCAGCACGCAATGTGAAAAATCCAACTTACAAAGATAAGGCTTACACCAATAGAGTTAGGGCTGGTTTCACTTTTGAGGACAAGTGAAATGCTGGAAAAGAATCTTTTGAGGGTCAATGTAGTATATTTGATATCAAATCAGGGATCGCCGCCGGTGAGCAGGCGACCGAAGAGAGAGGGTGTTGCAATGGAAGGAGGATAGAAGCGTCTTTTCTCGGTCTACGCACGCATGCAAACGGTTGCGTTGTACTATATTGCCGCGAACCATACATTGGGTTTGTTTATTTGTGTTTTGCTTTTACCGCCCGGCTGCGCCGGTCTGAGTTATCTCTGCGCCAAGGGAAGCGCGTGTTCCATTCTTTCTTTCTGTGCCTCATGTGTTATCTGTTGTGATAGGGAGAGCATTCCGATCTAACGTGAACAGCCCAGAATAATCTTCTTGGATCTACTATGTTCTCGATGCGAATCGACGTTTCGAGAACCACGCGCGCCGAAAGATAAAAAGCCTGCAGTGCGGCCGCCAGGGCATTCGATTCGACGGCACTCGCCTGTGCAATTCACTTTGTTGACCGCTGCTTCGCCGCCTCTGTATTCTTTTGAGTTGTTAGGGGAGCACAAGTTCGCTCCAATAAACGTATTTCTCATTCAAGACAACTGCTTCGTCCTTGTCTTCGTGACATCTGGTGGAGGTGCTGGGTACGCACCCTTCATGCCCACTACAACCTCTGGAAGCCGCCAAGCCAGTCCAACAAGAGCCAGCCTCCGCGTGCAAGATTTACCACCCGAGTTCGGTCTACTACCGGAGAAGACGAAGAAGAAAGACGTCGCAACCAGCACCATGCTCAACCAAGCCAATCCTCCTGTCGTTCTGCAGCAGCCACGGGAACCGCCATCATTCCGAGGAGCCCCCGCAGAAGACCCAGAAGAATGGTTGGAAAAACTGGAGCGCGTCCGGAAATTCAACAGGTGGGACGACGCAGAAACGTTCCGGCACGTTTTCTTTTACTTGGAAGATTCGGCTCGCACTTGGTTCGAGAACCACGAGAGCTCCTTGACAAACTGGGCTCAGTTCAAAAGCGAGTTCACTAAGACCTTCACTACCGTGGTCAGAAAAGAACGCGCAGCGCTTTTACTCGAAACTCGAACGCAGCACCCTAACGAAGGGGTAGTGATCTTTGTTGAGGAGATGAAGAGGTTGTTTCGACGTGCGGATCCGGAGATGACAGAAGAAAAGAAACTAAGGTTTCTCATGCGAGGGGTAAAGCAGGAGCTTTTTGCTTGCCTTGTTCGCAATCCTCCCAAGACGGTGGCCGAATTCGCGTCTGAGGCGGCCGCGATGGAGAAGACGCTGGAAGTTCGAACGAGGCAGTACGATCGCCCGGTCAACGTGATGGTTTCCGAGACGATTGGTGCCGGGGCTACAAGCTCCGACACACTGCTTGAGACCATCCGAGCAGTGGTCAGGGAGGAGCTTCGGAAGCTTTTTCCGACGACGCCGCAACCTCAAGTGTCTTCCCTGACTGACGTCATCCGCGAAGAGGTTCAACACGCTTTGGGCACTTCTATGCCATCTGAGGCACCCCGCGAGCCACAGGCGATGACCTATTCTGCGGCTGTTCGCCGACCCCGCCCTGCTCCAACCCGTCTACAAGAAGCTCCACCGTACCGCCGTCCACTCTCGCCGCCGTCCCCACTCTCGCCGCCGTCGACCGTACCGCCGTACACAGCCCAAACCCAGACGCCGAGGAAGACTGACGTTTGGCGAACGCCAGATCATCGTCCGCTGTGCTACCATTGCGGGGAGGCCGATCACATCTATCGTCGCTGCCCGTACAGGAGACTCGGACTGCGTGGTTTCTCCGTCGACGCCCCACGCCCCCGACCCGGCCAGCGCCCTACTGAGATCGACGAATACCTGTCCAACACCAACCGAGGACCAGCCCGCTCACACCGATCGCCATCGCCCTACCCATACCAGTCGCCTAACCGCCGTAGCAATGCTGATTTCGCACGTGGAAGGTCCCCCAGCCCACGCGGGGGAAACTAAAAGCAGCAACTTCTGGAGGTGAAGTTGCTCTACGGTGAAATACTGGAAATCCTCCAACGACGCAAGGACGCGCCGAAGACAGTGATTCACGACATGCCCTCATCCCGACGACCCGACCAAGCCCTGACGAGACTCCTGAACACGACGACAGCTACACGGCGCGACGCGTACCCGACCTGACCGAGACGTCCGTTGAGAAGACGACGACAACGACGATGCACAGTGCCCGACCGTCAACACGTACAAGCAGAGATACGACGCCCCGACGAACCCGGAACTCGAGGAAGACTGCATCTGACGTCAAGGTGTCCATCGACGGCTTTGACGTAGTCGCCCTCGTAGACACGGGAGCTGACTATTCGGTAATGAGCGGACCATTTGCGTCTAAACTGAAGAAAGTTATGACCAGATGGGACGGTCCGCACATACGCACAGCAGGAGGCCACCTCGTGACGCCAAGTGGAACGTGCACATCGCGCGTCACCATAGACGGCACAACGTACCCTGCCGCGTTCGTCATCTTGCCTAACTGCTCCCGCGACGTAATTCTCGGAATGGACTTTTTGACGGACAACGGCGCAATAATTGATCTGCAGACCAAGTCGATAACTTTTTCCTCCGATCACTCCATGATGCCGGAACCGAACCCCGAACACCGTGCAGCTGTAAGGATAGCCGATGATCATGTCACCCTGCCACCCCGCGCAAGTTTGATGATCACCGTCTACTGTGAAGGTGCTGCTCCTGACGTTGACGCTATCGTGGAGAGTGACCAAAAGTTGCTTCTCGACCGCGGTGTGTCTGTCGCAAGAGGCATTGCGCGCTTCAAGGAACACCAATCCCACATTTTGGTTACTAATTTCACCGAGGAGTACCAGCATTTAAACAAGGGCGCGGCAATTGCATTCCTCGAAGAAACGCAAGAAGCAAGTGACGTGATCGCGGTCGCCGACTTTGAACGCACCCCTGTAGAAACCTTCAAGCTCCCGCAGCCCTTCGACGTGAATCCGGCGCTACCGCAAGAACAACGGAACAAATTATTGGCTTTGCTGCGTCGCTATAGCGAATGTTTTTCGTCGAGCGCAAAACTACGTCAGACCCCTCTAGCGAAGCACCGAATAATAACCGAAGATGGAGCCCGACCTACCCGACAGTCACCGTACCGCGTCTCTTCACACGAACGGGAAGCCATCCGGACTCAAGTCGACGACATGCTCAGCGACGACATTATACAGCCATCGAAAAGCCCCTGGGCTGCGCCCGTCGTACTCGTAAAGAAAAAAGACGGCACATTAAGGTTTTGTGTTGACTACCGGCGACTGAACAAAATCACGAAAAAGGACGTGTACCCCCTCCCCCGAATCGACGACGCCCTCGACCACCTCTGCCACGCGAAGTACTTCTCATCGATGGACCTGAAGACCGGCTACTGGCAAATTGAAGTGGACGAGAGAGACCGAGAGAAGACTGCATTTATAACCCCAGACGGCCTATACGAGTTCAAGGTGATGCCGTTTGGGCTGTGCACAGCACCAGCGACGTTTCAAAGAGTCATGGACACTGTGCTAGCTGGCCTTAAGTGGCACACCTGCCTCGTATACCTCGACGACGTAGTGGTATTCGCCCGGACTTTCGACGAACACCTTGCAAGGTTGGAGTCTGTACTCGAGGCCATTCGTACGTCGGGGTTGACGCTGAAGCCTGAAAAGTGCCGTTTCGCATACGAGGAACTCAAGTTCTTGGGCCACGTCGTCAACGCCGCGGGAGTCCTACCTGACCCGGCAAAAACTTCAGCTATCGCGAACTTCCCTAGGCCGAAAGACAAGAAGGGCGTGCGAAGATTTCTCGGGCTGTGCGCATACTACCGGCGCTTCGTCGCAAACTTCGCACGCATTGCAGAGCCACTCACGCGCTTGACGAAAGACTGCACCCCTTTCAGCTGGGAAAACGACCAAGAAAAAGCATTCTGCGAGCTGCAAAAACGCCTGCAAAGCCAGCCCGTGCTCGCTCATTTCGACGAAAATGCCGAAACGGAAATGCACACGGACGCCAGTGATATAGGCTTGGGTGCCGTCCTTGTCCAAAAGCAAAGCGGCTGCGAAAGGGTAATCGCCTATGCCAGCCGTGGTCTGTCGAAGGAGGAGAAAAACTATTCTGCCTCTGAGAAAGAGTGCCTGGCTATTATATGGGCGATTTCAAAATTTCGCCCATACGTGTATGGAAGGCCATTCAAGGTTGTAACAGACCACCATGCGCTGTGTTGGCTCGCCAATTTGAAGGACCCCTCTGGCCGTCTTGGGCGGTGGAGCTTGGGCCTGCAGGAGTTCGACGTTACAGTCGTTTATAAATCCGGCAGGAAACACTCCGACGCCGACTGCCTGTCCCGCGCCACCGTCGACCCACCACCAGAAGACTCTGATGAAGACAGCGCGTTCTTCGGGATCGTGACGGAGAGCGACCTAGCCGCCCAGCAGCGTGCCGACCCCGACTTACGCGTCATAATCGAGTACCTCGAGGGATGCAACGTTGCCGTTCCTAGGACCTTCAAACGCAGCTTACCAGCATTCAGCCTGAGAAACTCCGTCCTCGTGAAGAAGAATTTCAGCCCCGGAACAAGAGCGAATTATCTTCTCGTCATCCCCGCGGACCTTCGTGACGAAATTTTGGAAGCGTGCCACGACGACCCGTCTTCCGGACATCTCGGCACAGCCCGCACTATTGGAAAAATCAAGGCGAGGTACTACTGGCCCGGCCTTACCTCTGACGTCACCCACTACGTCCGGAGCTGCCGTGACTGCCAGCGACGAAAAACGCCGCCGACAAGACCCGCCGGACTTCTGCAACCGATCGCCGTCCCATCGAGACCATTTCAACAGATTGGAATGGACCTTTTAGGCCCGTTCCCTACGTCACGATCACAGAACAAGTGGATTGTCGTAGCGACAGACTACATGACGCGCTACGCAGAGACCGCCGCTCTTCCGAGGGGGACTGCACAAGAAGTGGCAAAGTTCTTTATAAGCCAAGTTGTGCTGCGACATGGAGCCCCGGAAGTCCTAATCACAGACCGCGGAACGGCATTTACTGCGGAGCTGATGCAAGGAGTATTACGCTACAGCAACACGGATCACCGAAGAACGACGGCGTACCACCCCCAAACGAACGGACTAACAGAACGTCTGAACAAGACAATCGCAGATATGCTGTCAATGTACGTTGACGTTGAACATAAGACTTGGGACGAAGTGCTCCCGTATGTCACGTTTGCGTACAACACAGCTATCCAGGAGACAACGCAGTTGACGCCGTTCGAGCTTGTCTACGGTAGAAGGCCGACTACGATGCTCGACGCCATGCTTCCGCACGTAGAAGACGACGACCTCAACGCCGACGTCCACGGATATCTTCAACGTGCGGAGGAGGCCCGCCAGCTGGCTCGACTTCGTATAACGAACCAGAAGCTGGTGGATGCGGGCCGCTACAACCTCCGACGCCGAGACGCCGAGTACCAACCAGGGGATCGTGTGTGGGTTTGGACTCCCATCCGACGACGCGGACTCAGTGAGAAGCTCCTGCGACGCTATTTCGGACCCTACGAGATTCTACGACGTGTTGGCCAACTTACCTACGAAGTGATCCCTGATGGGGACTCCGGCACATCACGACAACGCAGGCGGCCTGAAGTCGTCCACGTGGTTCGCCTAAAACCTTTCTACGGACGATGACGAACTTTTATTTTCATTTGTTCGGACTGTCGCTTATGTTAGCATCGGGTCGATGCACTCTTAGAGGGGGGGTAATGCCGCGAACCATACATTGGGTTTGTTTATTTGTGTTTTGCTTTTACCGCCCGGCTGCGCCGGTCTGGGTTATCTCTGCGCCAAGGAAAGCGCGTGTTCCATTCTTTCTTTCTGTGCCGCATGTGTTATCTGTTGTGATAGGGAGAGCATTCCGATCTAACGTGAACAGCCCAGAATAATCTTCTTGGATCTACTATGTTCTCGATGCGAATCGACGTTTCGAGAACCACGCGCACCAAAAGATAAAAGCCTGCAGGGGAGACGCCGCGGCAGTCATTCGACGACACCCTCCTGTGCTAGTCACTTTGTTGACCGCTGCTTCGCCGCCTCTGTATTCTTTTGAGTTCTTAGGGGAGCACAAGTTCGCTCCAATAAACGTATTTCTCATTCAAGACAACTGCATCGTCCTTGTCTTCGTGACAATATATCCGCTGTAAGAAATTACAAGCCCTTGCGGTTTCGTGCCGATTAAAACTTTTTTAGGCTGAAGCCGCTCCAGTGTTTTCTAAGGTAACCCTCACACCTCTAGCGTTCGATGCTGCGAAACAGGACGGGTTTCATAAAATAGTTTAACCCGTCAACAAGTTAGAAGTTTTTGTGCTGCAGCGCAAATGGAAATATTTGGGCAAAATTTGGAAACGCTTTCTCGACCCCTTAGTGTCAACGCTGCCTTAGTGAACACTTCATTTTTAGGTCAGGTGTAAGCAAAGCTGAATCTTTTTGGTGGGAAAGCCTTTCAGGGGCTTTTGCTGTCGGCGTCTCATATGGTCGTCTCACGTCGTCGTCTCATGTTATCGTCGATGTACGCATGGCACTAAAACACCATGACAGAAAATAACACACCGGGACACTTTTTTAACGCCTCGCGCAGGGACCATTCGTGCTTCAAGCAAACCTGTGTACCTGTACCTTGCCACGGTTTCATTTCCGTAGGAAAAAATGCCAAGGCTCCAGGAATACACTTATACGCTGCATGCTTCGCCCCTTTCCGGTTTCACATTAGTGGAGATAGTCCATCATTTTTTTAAACATCAAGGATTGAATCAATTTTAGTACCACTTTCGCATGGCGCGCATCAAATACCTCTTCAGTTTTTTTCAGAAAAGAGAAAACTGATTTTCGTTTTTTTTTTCTGGAAACACAAACAGGTTACTAATTACTTAATCATTGGAACTACTTAGGGGTTCCTGAGACGTAATTACTTACACGCGCCAGTATCTCTTGGGATAATGTTCCTGACAAACTATTATTAGTTTTATTTGTTGTAACTGGCACTATTGCAAGTGTGATTTTAATAATGCGTGTATTGCACCATAGTGTCGGCTTTGCAATGAATTGGCTTTGAAGTCGTGTCTCACCAAGAGCAGGGCAACTCCTATGGTCAGTGTTGTCTTCATGGTTGCCGAAGGCCAGCCTACAAAATTATGAGAATTTGAAAGAAACACATTCGGAAAGTTGCGATATTTCAACCACAATTTTTCGTTTTCCTCCCATTTCTAATATTTACCAAATATTTTCTTTCACTGGATATTTACCTAAAACCAAGTTTTTGTTGGGATTCTAGTTAGAATTGCGGAGACATAAAAAGGAGACTGACTCATAAGCGCGATTTTTGAAACCTCTGCGAGCGAAAACATTTGGTGTTTTTAGCAAACTCTAAGCACAATATTTGATATCTCCAGCAACACCAGTTTGCCACCCCATTCTATTGCATGTTTTACAGTTAGCGAAAATTCAGTGCTGTGTGCAACAGGTAAACCAATAAGTTTATTTCTCAGGTACAACCGAGACTAGTCTAATTCAGCTTGTGAAAAAAAAAAGCCTCTGCGATGGTCCTAGTTCTCTTGGTTTTGACCAGCAGACCAAACGGGTATAAGTTCAGCAACTGTGCGGCCAGGCAGTGAAGCAATAGCAAGGATGAAATGAAACGGTATGTTCTAGTATTGTAACACTGTCGGAGCAGTGAATGTCGAAGAATTTCGGAACTTTGTTTTGTGCGAGTAAATATTCGCACTTATGGGGAAAACTAGAGGTTCGCTTTGGAAGTATTGATTGTATAACAAGTAGCAATGATTTTTTCCCAACACTACTCTTAAGTTGATTATGATGGTTAGAGTTTTTTGGCGCAAGGCCGGCTGGGGCAAAGAGCACCAAACAAAAGTATCTAAAATAAAATAGTGGCTACTAAAGCCAAAACAACAATAAAATCAAATAACGGCAATGGTGATGGCTGGTGTATAGGGCCAGATTTGATTATGCGGGATAGGAAATGAGGTTTAAAAAATTCACATCTGACAAGTACTCAAACACACGTTTAACGAAAAACATGGCATCATCACCCAGAAACAGAGATGGATGTAGGGGGATATGTTGTC
Organism: Haemaphysalis longicornis; assembly: GCF_048455015.1. NCBI lineage: Eukaryota > Metazoa > Arthropoda > Arachnida > Ixodida > Ixodidae > Haemaphysalis > Haemaphysalis longicornis. The sequence goes on from NW_027526335.1 coordinate 161,211,198, forward strand.
TGTAGAGTTCTCTGAAGAACACTACTCTTATGTTGCATGTGTTCTTGCTGCGTTTGACTAGTGAGGATTGTTTTCCACGTTGCGTTTTTTTGGTCACGTGATTTAGGGTGTTTTATAGTGAGATGATAAAGTGCATATGCAGGATCACGTTTCACAAAATTATTCGCACCTGAAGGTAAAATTTCGCGCTAACATCGAACTGTAGAAATTGTTGTTTACAAAAAAAAATCGTGTAAATGCAAGAAACAGTGTTATAACAACAACACTTTGCAAGAATGTGTCCAGTGCTGTTTCGCATATTTGTAAATATTAGGGTAGGCCTTTGCCGCGCTTTTTTTTATTTAAATGTATGTACGTGACTAATAACAATGACATATTTTAAAATTTCTCAAAAGAATATATTTCAGGGAAGTGGCATCATCTGCGGCAAAATGGTTCCCACATTCTTTCGCAAACGCGCCCACTAACAAAGGGGAACCCTCTACTGGAATTTGGAAGACTGCACGCACCACTGTTCCGGAACGAGGAAAGAAAATGACGTCACACTTGGCTTTCAGAAATAGATGAGTGATTATGAAGTTTCTCTTCATAACAGATTAGATTATCCGAAACCTGTTTTGTCCTACGTAACAACTGTTCTGCCATAGACAACACAAAACGACAAGCTTTGCTTGTAAGTCAATGTTAGAGAGCAAGCGATGCGCCAATTATAGATTACGTTGAAAAGACTGTACAGGTTTGATGGAGCAACTGGTGTGAACTCCTTGTGGAAACAATTTAGGTCTATTTTTCATTATTGTGTGTAAATGTGCTTATAAATGACAAAAAGTGAGAGGAAACAACCATCCACACGTATATCGAGAACTGCAATAATAAGGAAACGTGGCCTGTTTTGTTAAAGCACAGTAACACTAGCCCACCTTTGGCCGCCACCGTGTCGGCGAGCTGTCGGTGGCCGAGTCACACCGCGCCGACTTCCTCATCAGTGAGCCAACCGTCTGCACCGCCAAGAAATCGGCAAAGCGTCGGTCTATGCCCGTTGTCGGCCGACTGCCATCTCCCACCACGCCGACAACCACGCGACCTCACACCCCGCAACCTCCCCTCTCCGCCGCGGGTCTGTTTTGTTCTCTACTTGGGGTATTTTGTCGCTGCTGCCGTGACTGAAGCCAGTCGTGCGTTTTCGCGTGTGTTCTGCTTGCTGTATGCACTCCTCTGCTCCATGTTGGTTTCACGGACGTGGTAGAAAAAGAGCTACATTTACTGTCCCCGTGGCGGCAATAATATCAGATGTTCTGGATTTACCCCCGGCGAAGAAGCCTTTGTAACACGTAGAATGGGCATAAAATGTTCGCGCGTTCGTCAGCGGAAAATTGTCCTCATGTAACAGAGAAGGCTTTACGCTGTCACCACAGTATTGCTTTTATGGTGGGTGAATTGGAATAGAGTAATATTGATGGCGATAGTTGTATGAAGCTGCTTCCTGTTTTAAAAAAACATTCCCCTAACAAACGTAGTCGCATATGCAAATCAAGAAAATAAATTTGCGAATAGGATACGCGAGCCATGAAACTTGGAAAACCATTTAGAAAATAAAAGAATACCCTACTGGGACTTGAACTCACTACGTTGATAGAGTGGTGAGAGTGATAGACTGGCACAATGCAAAGGACAGATGTGTAGAAAATGACATGTGTAATAAGTGAAGGCCCAGCCTTCGTTTCTTGTACATTGGTGTTTACAAGCTGCTTTACAAAATCCCTAACTGCTGAACTTCGCTTTTTTGAATAACGCCCACTGTAAGGTTGCCTGAAGCCCCCACAATAGCTGACTACCAGCACCTGGCTATGCTTCGGGCCGAAAAACGAACGAAATGTGGGCGCAACAGCGACTGGGATATCGCACTGTGCGAATAGCTCTTGCCGTACTTCGGTTTTATTGTTGAAGTTAAAAACGTTTCCCGATATCGATTCCTTATTACTTCGGTTATCTTCCGCAGATATTCGTCTGCGCCTAACTGACATATTTTCTACGGGCTTGCTGGTCGCACACGGCTATGCAGTTTGTAGCTCTGAGGACGCGAAGCCACCGAAGCGCCGTAAAGCGAAAATACAGATCCCGTTACCTTTCTTGTTAGGTTGTATAGGCCACATAAACGTCACTTATTTGATTATACTCTCGAAGGTAACCTAGTAGAACCGCATTCCTTACGGAACGAATGCTGTGGGAGCGCAAGTTTTGCTTCCTCTTTGGTTCCCGACGACACATCGGCCGACCGGGTTTGTTGGCGGCTTCGGTAGGCGAGCCAGGAACACTACTGCGGTACTTTCATTAGCAGAAATCTTTGTGTCCCGCTCGGCGCAATGTGAAAAACTCCCACCTCCCCTCGCGGGAACCCCTGTGTAGATACGACGCATAGGGGGTTCACGTTGCAGCTTTGGACAGCGGCGCTGGAAGATGGAGCGGAGCGGCGCAGGCACCGTGTTTTATAGCGCGCATAACGGTGAGGGGACGCGCCGGTGCCAGTGCGTCTTCCGCGGCTATCACGCAACACAATCCAACACAATTCACTTTAATCCAGTCCGATCCAACTCCAATTCAATCCTAGGGAAGCCAAGCCAACCCAATCCAAGCCAAGCCAAGCCAAGCCAAGCCAAGACAAGCCAAGCCAAGCCAAGCCAATCCAATCCAATCGAATCCAATGTAATGCCCCTCGCGAGAGAGTGTTCGCTATCGGAGGGGAGAGGGGGTGAGCGGCGAGGAGAATGGGGGAGGGGTGGACGCCGACAACGCCGACAACGCCGGATGGATGCAGGGACACGGCGAGTGAATGAGATACGTTCACATCTAAAACGCGGTATGCGAACTCGGTAGTCGCCCGACTAGTTAGCGACTAACCACCGTCGCCGTCGTGTACTCGTCCGCGTCCTGTCGGCCTAGTATGATGGCGCCTTCACCATTCTTCACGGTCACTTTGTGCACACCAAACGCGGAAACAACAAAAAAGACAGAAAGTCGAGCTTTGGACTTCGCATCTTTTTTGTAGTTTGCTTGCTTATTGGGCGCGAAGTTACCATCATGAATACAGAACTCAATCAAAGAAACCGGCAACTGTAGTGCAAAAGAAGAAAAAATAGAAATGACTCCTACATGTCGCCCCTCTTTCAGACATAACGAGAATTCCTAAGGGCCGCTAAAAACGCGCTGCCCTCAGACAGCAGCTATGTTCATAAAAACGTCTCCACAGTGGTTTTGGCTTTAAAAAGCTCTTTCGAAGCAAAATACTGACCGCATATTTCACTCTGATTTATTACTCAGTGTTCACTGGTTGGTGACAAACACAACTTCTTGTAAACGCTATTTGCTTCATCAGAGCATCTCAGTGAAGATATCGCCTGGTCAAGTACTTGTGCACCTCATGCCATAAATAAAATTTATACACGGAAAAGAATCTTCTTGCTTTTGCTCAAAGATACGAAAAGTCTCGTGGCGTGGATGGTGGATTGATTGATTGAAGGGTTTAACGCGCCGACGCAGTGCTGACGGTAAGGCGCGCCGTAATGGAGGTCTCCGGTTTAATTTTGACCACCTGGGGTTCTTTAACGTGCGCCGAAATATCGTACACACCGGCGCTTTTGCTTTTTGCCTCCATCGGTATGGATGGTATATTTCATATATATCCGATACACTACAGAGAATGAGTCTGTAAATATTTTTAACATATTTTTAATTTAAAGAATCAATATCCTGCCTCAGGATTGTTTCATGAATGAGTAGTGCCCATATAAAAATCTAATAGGAAAAAGAAGTGACCGTTATCGATCGCGTGCACATGTTGCAAAATTCTAGGGCATTCTTCTCACACAGCTTGTTCCGATGTTTTGGAAGCTAAAATTCTTTTGACCCACTTGTCATGGTGCTAGGTAAGGCATTTGTTAAAGGGCAGACAACTCACCGAAACAATTGAGGACTGGCCAAAGCGATAAATGAATAATACTAAGTAGATTCCCCATATGCTCATTTCAAACTAATTCTACATCTTCTCATACTCGCAACTCTTGAAAAATATTTTCAAATATTGCGTTCATAGTAAAATGGTTTTGGGGGGTAGAAAATGCCTGTGTCCAATAAAAGCAATCTGTAGAATTTAACGCGGCCAGATTCTAAATAATTCCTGTACCTTCCCACCTACCACAAAGCTGGCTAGTGAGGCCAGTTCTGTTCTTAGATTACATCAACGGTTTCGCAGTTCTTATGTGCGAATGAGGGTCTTTTATCTTCTGATGTTTAATTTAACGAGGATCAGATACCACGTCACGCAGTCGTAAAAAATGTTAGTGGTGGGTGTGAAAAGTGGAAAATAAAAGTAAACTACACAAAGTAGTCTATACAGCCGCCACCAAAAAACGAAAAGACATTTTATTTCTTTTGATTACCACTAACACGTAAACCTTTTTTGAATACCTGTCACGTTGGCTACTTATATTGCAAGATTTTAATCGGAAACTTACAAATATTGACCTGCGCAGTCAGTGAAAAAAGCTTTGGTTGTGAAGACGCAATCCGAAGAGTGATCCTTGTAATATGAAATTAACAACCTACCTACGTCTCGTGCGTCTTATGCTAGAATACGCTAGTGCCATATGGTCGTCTTTCAAAAGAGACCAAATCGACAAAATTCAAAATACCCACTGTAAAGACGCACGCTTTATTCCCTCGTAATACAACCGAGTGGATTCCGCAACTGCTTTTGTAAGTGAACTGTATTTCTCAACTACTTAAAAGGGCGAGTCTATTGTAAAATACCCTATTTTACACAAAGCACTTTAATTTGAATACCGAACTCTACGTCCACGAAAGGTCATCCCGTTCGGTCAAATAATGCGTATGACTCCAAGTACCAACCCATATTTAACTACTAGTTTCTGCAGCGAGCCTCGATTGTCTAACCCACTGTTCTCATTTTTCTGAAAGCGCTTTACTCGGTACTGTCTCTCTGTTCCTCGCCGCCCCCGCCGAGGCTTATTTCACGAGATTTATGCTCCTCGAAACCCCCGGTAACCAATTCACACAATGCATTATCGGATCATACCGTGGCTAGCGCTGTTATGAATGGTTGTACTTTGACCTCGAAATGGTACAGGCTTGTGTAATTCAATTGGAGGAAGAAAAGGGGTATTGAAGGGGTGTCTGCGCGCACAGAAGCTCTAAAGCTGGGGAAAACAACAAAACCTAGCGGCACAGAACGTGCGGCCGCCGCGGTTACCGCCCGGTGATTCACATGGTTGAGTAGCTGCGAATCCCTGCCACAAGAATTACAACTTTTCTCCGCTTAGAGTGTCGTTGTGAGCCAATAATTATTGTTGAGCTTAAAGGGATTTCGGAGGAACAATTTCATCAATGTCTTTCACCTCTAAGCCCTGCGCACACTGCCGGTGGTGGGTTTTGGTGTTTCTGTTTGAGAAAGGAGGAAGGAAGTGTGTATACGAAGCGAGGCTTCATAACCTCACCGATCGGATTTCCATGGTGCTGGATTCAGATTTAATATAGACGTCTCACGGTCCAATAAAACTTCTCTGTTGTACTCCGTGGTTAAGCGGTTGGGTTCTTGTGTTACAAGGACAACAGGGTGCACAAGACGCTGAACGGAAACCAGAGCCATATGTTGATCCTCTAGCGATAGGAATTCTTCCGTTGCACAGAGAGCAAGATTCCTAAGAAACGGTAGGGAAACAGACAGCCACGTGCTTGTCCAGTAGATGATAGCCCGAGTGCGTCCAAGTTTTAACTCAGTATCGCACGTACGCGTATGGTTCGCTTAAAGAAAACAGAGTTGGAATTCAAGAAACGTAGGCGTGTGTAGATGTGCGAATAGGGGCGAAAACAATGAAAAGAAGCTGTCGCAGGACGTGAAGCCTCTGCTGCTGCCACTTCAAGTTTCACCTCGTCCAGTAGCTGTGAATCCCTCCCGGATGACAAGCAACTTGCTCGCCTGAAACGGCCACCTTAGCCAATCTTGCCAATATTGATGATTTGATTGATTGTAGGGTTTAACGCACCGACGCAACGCAGGCGATGAGGCTCGCCGTAGTGGAGGGCTCCGGATTAATTCTGACCACCTGGGGATCTTTAACGTGCGCCGAAATCTCGTACACACGGGCGTTTTTGCTTTTCGCCTCCATCAGAAAAGCGGCCGCCGCGGCCGGGAATCGAACCCGCGACCTCGTGCTCAGCAGCGCAACGCCTTAGCCACTGAGCCACCATGGCGGGTCAATATTGCCAATAACTTGTTGAGCAAGAACGGCTTTTGGATCAAGTACTTTTGTCAGTAGTTTTAAATTGTCCACAGGTGCACATCGCAAGTTTTCTGGTTTATGTATGCACGAGGAAGGAAGGAAGGAGACGACATGCGCGCGCAGCAAGGCTTCATGCCCGCACCAATGACGTATCCGTTATCGGGGGCGGAGATTTGAACGTAGAGATGTCACCACCAAAAGCAATTTCTCGGCTTTCCTTCCTGGTCGTGCGGCAGGGATCGTTGTAAAAAACAGTGGGGAAACGAACAGCCACAAGATTGTTCACTAGATTATGGATCGAGTTCATCCAAGTTTTAACTCGTTGTTGGACTATGGTAGGGGCGCGGATTCTTGCACGTAGGAAGATAAGCGTTAATGGAACGAACCTGGCCGCAAGAAGATGCGTAAATGTGCCGGAAAACAACGGCAAGCCGCTTTCAAAATGCGTGCAGCAACGCCATTGCCGGATTCAGTGTAGCCTCGTCGAGTGTCAATCCCTCGCGGATGAAGGGAAACTTGCTCGCTTGCAACTGCGACGTGAGCCAATATTTATCGTTCAGGTAGAAAGGTTTAAGAATGATATATTTTAGCCAGTGCCCCTCACGCGCGGAACAAGAATACCCTCACGTCGAACCACGTGCGCATCACCCATTTCCGGTTTATACATGAACGAGGCGAGAAGGAAGAAAGGGGCATGCGTGCTCAGCTAGGCTTTTTACCTTACCTACGATATTGCCGTTGTGCTAGTGGAAGATGTGAACTAGGAAGTGTACCGGCCCCGTGCAACCTGTCTGCTCTTATCTGTTGTCCAGCGATTCGTATAGTCATGCTCACTGGCAGGAAGATGGTTCACTGGCAGAAGATGGAAGATGGACACGTAGGAAGCAAATCGACAGCTTCCTGCTTGTCTGTTTCATTAAAACTGAAGCCATTGTATTTTAATTTTGGATAAATGTATAAGTAGTATGCTTCAGCACGAAACAACTACAAAGAAATGGGTTTTGTTTCGCGAATCCTTTAGACTGCCTTCATCTTCACGGTTGATGTTTTACGGCATGCAAACGCAGCAACTTATTCTACATACTTTAGAAGCATGAAACAAACGACCATGCTAAATTACACCAGTGGTTTCTGCAAATAAGTTTTAACAGGCTCCATCGATTTGGATTATCGCGCTGCGGTAGCCCAAAGGCTAGCAATTTTGTAATGGTATTATGACATTGGTTGGATAAAACATTTTCCACCTTCCCATTTTTGCAATGATATGTGGGTGTTCCCGCTTGCTTGATTCCTAATATACCTTTCATAGTATTTTTGTGTTGTAAAAAGTAACGCAGTCCTCCGTCAAACGACGATGACGATTGCGCACGAAGCTTTCTTCTGGTGAACTCTAGTTTTCGTCCAATATTTCTAAATCGCTTCGACCATGTATAAATGGGGCAATGGGATAGACGCAGGTGTCATAACGCGAGGGGCCCAGTTTCGAGTCCGGCGCCTGAAAACGTTTTTTCGTTCCCTTCGGCGTTTTCGCGTTACAGGCACCAGATGTGAAGACACTAAAGCCTCGGTTTCAAATTAATAAATTACATATATGTGCTGTAAACTGCACGTGGTACCAATTACATCGACCACTGTGTAACAAACCAAGGTCCCAGAGTAAAAAAGTAAACATATACATCAATACAGGAATAGATAAATATATAAATGACCAGAATGCTTACGACAAGGAAGACGTCGTCTGCTGAAGACTTGGAAGGCTCACTATAATAACTCTTTGGAGAAAAAGCTTGGTGATAACTTGTAACGTGTTTCTTCTCATGGCTAAAATAGTCTCTCCATATTAGGTACACCATAACCAAAGCGAGAGAACATTACAAATTAAGATAGCACTTAGGACAAAGATTTGTTCGATAGTAAAAAAAAGGTGAAAGGGAATGGACCCCATGCGCATATTTAATCTCTGGCGCGCAGGAGCGCACTGCCTGTTCTCTGATATCGAGTTGTAAATACCTGTACACAAAGTTTTCTTCTCCTTAAACTTCGTCCTTATGACTTCCCCGGCACGACACCAACCATGCTCCACTTCGACCACGGTACCCTGGTTCGCAACAGTGCCAACTCAATACGCAAGAATAAAAATGTGCCGCCATCTCACCCTCCCAAAATGGATGTCCACATAAGCTGTTGTAGGCAATACAAACGGTGATAGAGGAGTGTATGAAATGTTTCTCATCGTGTCGTGGGGCTTCTCGCTTGCGCTCGGCTAGTGTCACAAGATAAGGACACAGAATATTGGCGCTTTTTTATCCTATTGTTCCTTGCCGCCGTCATGATCAAGGGTCAGTTCGCATTATGTGACATCTGTTTACACTGCGACGGTTCATGGTCGCCGTCATTTCGTCGTTTCTGCATTTAAGTCCTTAAATGAGCACGGACACGAAAATTTTATATTACACTCTTATTGCTTTTATCGATGATTAATGGTGTGGCGAACCTGAAACAGCAATTTAAATACTTTAGCGTGCGATAGTTCATTACATTGAACGGCCAGAAAATCGTGTGTTTCAAATTCCCGCACATTCATCCCAAACGGCGCATATGACAGAATCCCGGCCTGCCCTCACCGCTTTGTGCGGACGTCACCGGTGCCCGCTTGAGAGGGTGTTGCGCCGCTCGCCGCTCGTGGGGCCGCGCGCGTCAAGTGACGTCACGAGTTTTAACGAGCGCTGTCGCGTCACTTCTTTTGGCTTCACGGGGTGATGTCATGCTGATGTCCATATTCTGAGTGCCGCTCCGAGCGCTCCTCCGTCGGCGCGACAAATGAGATGCAATTGAACTATGTTATTCGCGTCATAGGCCGCTCATATTTCATCCACGGTATTCTGTTGGTTTGATTGATTGTGGGGTTTAACGCGCCGACGCAACGTAGGCGATGAGGCGCGCCGTAGTGGAGGGCTCCGGATTAATTTTAACCACCTGGGGATCTTTAACGTGCGTCGAAATCTCGTACACACGGGCGTTTTTGCTTTTCGCCTCCATCAGAAAAGCGGCCGCCGCGGTCGGGAATCGAACCCGCGACCTCGTGCTCAGCAGCGCAACGCCTTAGCCACTGAGCCACCGCGGCGGGATTCTGTTGGTTGAAGGAAGTGAACTGCGCATTAGTGCCAATGCTCCTTTAAATTCTGGTATGGTTAGCTTGTCATCCCTGCTCCACGGCTGTGCGCGACTGACGTCATTACAACTGCGAATCAAACACAACGTGTGTAACAGCATTGCTGGAGCAGACGTTTGCCGGAAGATGAGGGAAATGTAGTGTCTTGCCAATCCAGATGCATGCTCTCGGCGTCTTGTGCAAGGATTACTCTATTTAGTCACATTAGTGGTGCCTAGCCTTCAAAGATAGTCTGCAAACATAACCTTCACCAACCACACATGGTGGGGTGTGCCCTTGTTCCCTGGCGCCTTATCATGCACAATGCGGTTTCGAAGGTTGTTGTCCGGCTTCCTACAGCGAACTCTGAGCTATATGCTGTATGCCCATTAGGATGACCCATGCGCTGAGCGTCCTGGGTATTGGCGCCTTGGAGTTTGTGCACACGAAGATCGTTTTTTGCACAAAGCGGTGAAATCGTTGAGCGTTAGAGGTATACAGCCTTAGTGTAAAACTAAGCATGTAGCTTTAGATGAAACTATAATAAATATGCTTTACAGTGTATCCGGTAACAACAAACTAACGCGATAACTTATTAAATGAGCATTTACGTCGGACATAACAATCCAACTCAGTGACCATGTTAGGGTCACACGGAAGAAGGAAATATGTATAAAATAATAAGAAAAGAAACAAGAAATCTGCAATAAATCGAGTTTGATTAGTCTTTTGCCGAGCAAGTAACTGTACCCAACGGATTTGAATGCGAACGAGTGCGGCCTGTCTTTCCGGTCTGACGGAGGTTACGTGCGAGGGATGAGTTGAGGGCGAAGCGACGTGGTTGTGGTCTTGCGGCGATGGAGGCTGCTCAGGTGCGGCATTGGTGGTAGAAATATCTTCGGATTTGGAATCACTGACAAGCTCCGATTATTTTTGTTTCTTATGACACAAAGCACTACATTAAAATCTCCATCGGGTTTGCCTTTAAAAAACTGGTGGAGTATATTTTCGGCTTGTAAAACCTTTAATGAAGGAGCTTCGCGCTTTTTCAGTATACACTACAAAGTACACATTACGGCAGCGACTGGCTATGTAGGATGGATTGAGTTTTTGACTCTCCGTCAGCTCAACGCTGGTGCTGCCCATTTACGAGTGGCCGGATGCGCGCCCACCAGTGCGAAAGAGGTGCATCCCATCTCCCCACCCGGTTTAATCTTTCTCGGCGCCTAGCTGCATAGCAAAAAGAAGGGGCATGAATTGTTTGCCCTCCTAACTAGAATCGCAACAACGACTTCAGCGACGCAGCAAACTTGCCAGTCCACTTACGGAGGAGAACTGGTAGCGATAGACTGCAAGCGGTGCCCAAAGAGCTTTTAAGAACACCACCTAATGTTCTTGTGCGTGTTGCAAAAGAAAAGCACGACTCATAAAACCTTTTAATGGAAGAATACATTTATTGTGCTTATGCTGAGCGGCCAATTTAGCTTGATGTTTTAAAAATGGCGGGCGCGCGCAGTAAGAATGGGTTACCGTATTCACCGGAATCTCATTCAATGCAGTCATAGACTTGGAGCTTTAGCAAGACTGTGCGGAAAACGGAAATGTGCCTTCCGATTCCATGCAGCAGCTTCCGACCGCAATGTTTCGCAGGAGTAAACGACCAGAAGCCAGTATGTTGACTATATTTCGCACTGACCTTGTGTTCCTCCGCCCCTACCGCTAGGCGAGGGGCGTCGTAAACTGATCACCGAGGCATAGCTGACCCGGGAATGGACAAGGTAAGGCCAGAATTCGTCCGAAGAAAATACGGACGGTTTCGATAAAAAACTCTACACGCATGAGTTACACGATAAATGCGCCCAAGGGTGGTTGGACGCTGGACGTTTTTTATCGGGTCTGCTTTGGTTCCCGCAGTAGAAACCCCTGAATAAGCACCTCAGTCCCCCAGTTTTTTCACAATGGGGTTGCAGTGGACATTCTGAAAGTTTCTAATCACCGATTTCAGGGAGGAGAATCAAGCGAGAATGAAGAGTGGGTAAGGGGTCAAGTGCTGGTCCGGCTGGGGGGTGGGGGGGCAGGAGGGGGGGGGGGCGTTTTGTACCCCCTGCCAACACCCGTGTGTTAGCATCACCGTGTGATCAATTTCTTTAAAGCGAAAATCGCGGGTATTGGGCAACTTTATTGACCCGCCTCTATTACAAACCCAAGCTACGTTTCTCGATACATTTATAACTGACTAGGCTAGAAAGCTGGGTCAGTTGGTTCATATTCTTTTGACATGGGAACCCGTGTTAAGATGCTACACAAGGGGGAAAGACAGACGCGGACGGAAGTGGAAGTGCTGTCCGTGTTTGTCTTCTCCCTTTCTGTAGTGCCTTAACACAGTAGAGTTTTAACTCTTAACACTTAGCACTTAACACAAAGCAATTAGCGTCTTAGCACTGGTTCCAACTTTAAAAGGCTTGTTTAACGTAGGTCTGCTTCAGAGCAGCAGAATTTCTTTAAATATAGCAGATTTCTTTACGCAGCTAAAACAGAGCGGTATTTAGTAGGGCATGAATGTTAGTAATTAAGACCCCCTGAAAGCGTAATTTGAAGATATCAACTAGGAAAAGTGTTACATAAACAACAGAGTATAAAAATGTGGAATATCAATTGAATTGATACCTACTATTTGGCTGATGTTTCTTGAAAGACGAGAGTCAATGGGAATTTGGAAACAAAGCACCCACTTTTATACAAGCAGCAACATGCACTCTGGCTGGTTTCTTTATTTGCCAAATGTGCAAACTTCCTTTTTACTTTGAATATGCGATCTGATCCCCGTGAATAACAGGTGCTCACTAGCATTCTGTCCAGTTATAGGCGGTATGATATTTTCTTCTAATGTTAAGCACCGTAAATTTTCATTTACCATCTTCTACCCCTTCACAAATTGTAGGTCAACTTTTAAAGAGAAAGACATTAATAACGCTGGCCAAAGAAAGAATAATAAATTCACAAGATGTGATGATAACAAGGCTGGGTGTTTGACCGACCACGGGAAAAGAACGAGAGGCCACGCATTTCTCCAGGATCGGCTTGCAAATCATTTCTGGGAAGTGAAAAAATAATTTTTTTACAAGAAGAGAACACAAACGAAGGTTAACACAGTCTGGAAAAGATCAAAATAAAAAACAACGAATTTGGCTCCAATCTACGCTGTGAGATTGCTTCTACTTCGAAGCTGTAAGTGACGCCCGCAGCAATTGTCCATGTGACGTCACTTGAATTCACACACATGGTTCTTCAAAGAGCGAAACCAGAGACTCTGGCGCCATTACCTGGGTTTCGCGAAGAGAGGAAGGGAGGCATCCGCGTAGCCGAGTTGTCGTTGTTGTAATCGTTTTTTAACAAAGAGAAGGTCATGCCGCCATAATAGAGGAAATGGAAGAAGGGGGTGGTAGTAGCCGTTCAGTTAAAGAAATGATGTGTACATAAACACCACGCAGTAGTTCCCTTCAAACTGCGGACGCAGGCTGAGGTAAAAACCTACCATTAGGGAATTTTCATGGCCGGAGTAGGCTCTAATCTACGCTTATCTTGACAGAGCAGCTCAAGGGCTTTGAGAAAATTAGGATCTCTAAATGGAGGGTTATCTTCAGAAGCATCGAGGCGCATAGAATTGGTGAGAATATTCCGAAACTGTGAAAACACGGAGCCTCGCCTATTTGTGTTCTCAAGGGGAGCGAATACCCTAATCCTGCAGTGAGGGAGGGTACAAAGGTGGGACGCCGTTGTGTAAATCGATTTTCTAGTGATGTGGGGTGTGATGGCTGCCTTGCCTCAAGCTTTGTCGACGAATACTTCCACAGGGCACCAAGAATCAGGTAGCTAGTGGTGGTAACGAAAAAAGACGGCACTTCTGTGGCTGGCGTGCTAGATTATATTGAAGGCGAGGGCAGGGGAGACGCGCTGTTGAACAGGGAAGGGGTACTATTGAATTGAATTTAAATAGTAATTATATCAAGACAAAACCGTGCGGCATCATGTGTAGCCTGGTTGCCCCCATCATGAACCATATGACCAGACCCCCATGACCAAACGCACCAGCGAAGGCGGAAAGAAGCGGGAGAGCAGCGTCAGGCGAACGGTGAGGAGAGTGGGAAGGGCTATACACGCGTCATCTCCTTCACTACGTCCCCTCACTCATGCTTCATGGGTCGCCACCAAGGAGCGCCATTTCTCTTCCCAGGCGCTGTTCTGTACGATGCTATTCCAAACCAGCTGAACGCCGCTGTTATACATTATTCGGTTTGAACTTAACACGACGGCTTTTAATGAGCGCAAACGGTAGACCCCTCGCTGTGCTCTTTGAGTACACCGTCTGCCTTCCTGTCTCCTGGTGTGGCCGCAGCTTAGTGGGTAAGAAGAAATACTGTGACTCAGTTTCTACAAAACCAAATGGGGGAGCCCATTTGAGGCATCTCCTTCCCCGCCTTCGCCTTTCTCCATACAGGGTGTCGCGTCGTGTCGCGCAAGTTCAGTGCATGGCGTAGTAACGCTTGGACACCCGGGCTTATTCCGCGAAAGTACGGCGGAGCGCGCCAATTTGTAAAAACATGAAAACAAGAAGAGAGCGGCGACAGTCGGTGTGTGCCGTGCCTCCGGGGCAACCAAAAAATAGAAAAGAAAACAAAAAAAGGAAAAAAGGGAAAAGATAAGCAAAGCAGAACATGGACGAACAGACAGAAAGGGCGCGCCCAACCCGTGAGCACTAGCATTGGGGATCACAATGTGAATTAAAGACACCCCAGGCAGAAGCCACAACAGACACCAAAGTAAAATACTTCTTTCACGCTCGGTTGAAATCGGAAGCTTCAACATTCGATTTCACATTGCTCAAGAAGAAAATGGGTATGACATATGTTGACATAAACAGGCAATGGGTACAATATGGCTAATAATGAGGCGTGTTATCCTTGATAAGCGCTGAGACAAGAAAAGCAGAGAAAAAATAAAAAATGGCGGGGGCGGTAAGGGAGGTGTTAGTATGGGGTCGCATGAGGACGAGACAATTATAGTGACTGCGGAATATAGCGGTAGGCTGTTGGCGTCTCAATGCGCAACATCCAACCAGGAAGAACAGGCTACCTGTGCACCTCATACCGTGCAATAGCCTGCGCGGGAAAGGCCGATGCACACGATGGTCATAATTTACGCATAGCAAAAGGACAAAACTACAAGGTCTCGTATGTCCTGCGGTCACAATGCCTCAATGGTCATCCAAAGTACGAATTAAAGTCATCGTTCCAGCACTCTCATTAAGACACCCCTTTAGGGTATGAAAAGGTCCATCAGTCTGTCATTTGTACGGCGTTTTCGTCAAAATGGGACAGTACTGGTGGCATTTGCAGCGAACGCTCTCTGTTGTTCGTCACTCCAGAGGAATGCCACATCATTCCGCGTAAGACGAGTCAGGGGCGCCGCAAAGTGGACGAAGTTCTTAATAATCCGCCGGTAGTAGAAGCACAGGGACAACAGTTCCTCGGCATGTCTCCAGTCTCAGCGTTATTCCGGCAGATCTTATGGCCTCCAGGACCGACTGAAGACGTTCTAGGTGTTCTTCGAACGTGGTTGAAAATACGATCACGTCGTCCAGGTATACCAAGCATTTTTGCTACTTGAGGTCCGACAGCACGGTGTTCATAAGTCTTTGAAAAGTAGCCGGGGCTGACCGCATTCCAAAGGACAAAACCTTGAATTCGGAAAGTCCATCCGGCGTCACAAAAGCGGTTTTCTCGGGGTACCTAACGTCAACTTCTATCTGCCAATACCCGCTTTTTAAGTCCATGGACTAAAAATAGCGGGAGCTTTGCAGTCTGTCTAACGAGTCGTCAAAAGGAGACAACGGGTAAACGTCTTTTTTTGGTCACCAGGTTGAGCATGCGATACTCTATGCAAAACCGCCATGTCCTATCTTTCTTTTTGACCAAAACGACCGGAGACGCCCAGGGGCTATTCGACAGCACCATGACGTCCTCTTCCAGCATTGGCTGTACTTGCCACCGTATCGCGTCGCACTCCATAGGGGTACGGGTTCTGGCGTATGGGTCTCGTCGTTGCCTCGGTGATTATTCGATGTTTTGTCAAATGTGTCTGATGGACACCACACGTGGACGAAAAGCAGTCCTCGTAGTGCTGTAGGAGGTCGAGGAGCGCTCGGTGCTTTTCCGATGATAGGTTGTAGTTGACGTCGACTGTGCTAGCGCTCGCCGTTGTGGTTGGGCTGATTTCAAGCAGAAACAGTCTCCTCTTTCGATACCTTCAAAAAATGCTACTGTAGTCCCTGCCGCGATGTGCGAGTGTTCGTTGGAGAAAATAGGCAACAAGAGATCGGTGCGGCCGCCTGAAAGGGGCACAAGGCGTCTTGCTGTTGCGAAGCCCAGGTCGAAAACGAGCGCCGTATGCAGTTCAGCAACACCCCGTCGGCGGTGTAGGAACCGTCGCACGCTATTGGAACGAATGCACAGGATCGCGGTGGTAGGCTCACGTCTTCATCGGTGATACGAAGTGGCAAACAGCGCTGGTCGGTAAGCTGTTGGCGAGGCAGGCTTGTGGGTAGTCTCACCAGGCGGTCTCCTATATCTATAACGGCATTGTACTCGCGCAGAAAATCCATGCCCAAGATCAGGTCCCTGCAGCATAGCGGAAGAACGACGAAAGTACCAACACAGCCAGCGGCCCCAAAACAAATCCGTGCTCTACACTTCCGAAGTGGCGTCATGGGGTGACTTCCGGCAGACCAAAACTGCGGGCCATCCCACGGAGTCTTGACTTTCCGTAAACGGTCGGCAAGTTCTTAGCTGATGATTGAATAATCTGCGCCGGTGTCAGGTAACGCGGTCACCTCACGCCCGTCGATAGTAATAGGAAGATCAGCATTCGCGACTATGTCAATATTTAGTGGCGTCGTCATCGTGTACTTGCATTGGGGTGGTAATATGTCGGTACTGCGTTGGGTCTTCGTCGCTCTATCTTGAGTCGTCGTGAGCGTCGCTCGAAGGTCTTTACAGTTGTGGTCTTCAGCAACCGTCCCTCCGGAGGTTGCTTCGCCTAGTTTTCCCGCCGGGAGCTGGAAAAGATCCCCGGACGGCTGCTCGAGGGTTACGATGTGTCAGCGAGAAGTCAGCTGCGGGAGATGGCGAGCGTGATCGACGACTGTCGGGAGACATAGCATTTTGTGCGGCGAGATAATTGGCGATTTCGGCAGGCCGCTGTCACAACAGCGGACGAGGAGCTGTAGGAGAGAATCCGGGGAGACCAGTGTCGCGATAGTGGCAGCGTCGCTGCATGTGGGCAGGTTCACCCAACGGCCGCCCGTCGGCCGTGTGGCGCAAGTCCGTCTTTCGTACTGGCGGACGTACAGTAGGTTCTTGCGTGGGCCAAGGATGTACCGGCAGGGGTGGCTGGTGGTGTGGTGGGACAGCAGGCTCCTGTGCGGGCCAAGTATGTACCGGTAAGGATGGCTGGCGACGTGGCGGGGGTGGTGGAGTCGGAGGTCTTGGAGCTTGCTGACGAATAGCCGCGGCGTAGCTTGTAGGGCAATGTTGCGTCGGCGGATCGGGTGGTGAGAACACTAGGTGTATCTCCTTGCCCACCATCCTGGCCAGAGAAGAAGCCGACTGCTGGGACGAAATACCAAAATTATTTAGCTCTTCGCGAAGAACTGGCCATATTAGGTCCCGCAAGGAGCTCTCGTCAGAGGCCATACTAGCGACATCGGCGCGACTTCTAGTTGTGATTCGGGCTAATTGTCGACTACGCTCCTGCACAGCCCGCTCGATAGCCTGGCCTCTTTGAAAAAATCCTGCACCGTGCGTGGTTGGTTTCTAACCAGCCCAGCAAAGAACTGCTCATTGACTCCATGCATAAAGTATCGGAGTTTTTTTTCGCTCAGACATGGCTGGATCAACACGGCGGAAAAAGCGAGCGCTGCCCGCTGAAAACATGGTGACACTCTCTTCGGGCTTTTGAAAACGCGACTCCAGCAAACGCAGCGCCTGGTCTTGTCGGTAGGTGTTCGGAAAGGTTTCCTGAAGCTCCTGACGGAAGTCGTTCCAAGTCGTCAATCTCCTCTCGTGATTCTCGTACCATGTTCGAGCACCGTTCTTCAGCGAGTAGTAGACGTGCCGAATCTTCTCGCCAGAAATCCCATCGGTTGAAATCGGCAACACGCTCAAAGTGCGCGAGCCAGACTTTAATATCGTCGGACACTTCACCATGAAACGCGTTCGGGGTGCGGGGCTGATCGAATATCACCTGGTAAGTGGCCATCAACGGAGGCGGTCGAAATTGAGGTTGAGGTGTTGACACCGGTGGTTGACTCCGGGGCACGTTGTTAGGCAGGCACGAGAGTTCTGGGGACAGACCGAGCTTGCGGCGACTGGTCCGAAGAACGGGGGTGTCGACTAGACGAGGCCTTTCTGGGCTGGTGTCCAACAGGGATCTAGGCATGGGTGTATCCGGCTCCTCCACCAGTGTTGCATCCCGATAGACGCAGGCAAAATCGGCTGTACGGTGTTGCACCGATTTATTAGAGGGGGGGGCGCCTAAAATGAAAAGGCGAGAGAGCACGTCAAATCTCAGCGAAAAATGGCTGACCGAATCAACCGCGCGGGGCCTAGGGGCAGGCGTTTATGTCTTCGTCTTCGTTGTAGCCGGCTGACCCGAAAACACGGCCCGTAACGTTCACTTGGAGATCGTACCAAGTGTAATAACCCGTACACACCTTAAACAGGGGATCGTCCTGCTTAACACAAAATCCACGCGACAGTATTACATCTACCACACTCCGATAGGTAAACCGAATTGGACGAGTCACAATCAAATGAACCACGTACAGAATATTGGAAGTCTGAATGTGTGCTGATTGCCACCCTAGCGGTATGTATGTGTACATACCAAACATCTGTTTTTGCCGGCAGTCTAATTGCTGGGTGTGCCTGTCTTTGGCGTGGACAAAATAGTCCCGTATGCTGTTTTTCGCGCCTGTATTCTACACGAGGAGGATCACTGAAAATTCTGGAAAGCCGCTCGCTCTACTGGAGAATGTTGAAGTAATTTTTTACAATTTGATTCACGTTTGGCGGGCTACTATTAATTAGAGTTAAGAATAAATTAGCCCGGGAATTATTCCCATCATTCTCGTGTGACCCCTGTAGTAGTGTGTTACGATTTAAACTTGCCGCCCTAGATATGGCATCGTCCATAAGGCCAGCGGGTAATGCAGTTTGACGAGGACGCGCCGCATTCGGCTGGCACTCGAACGAAAGTCTTCATCCCTCGAGCAAATTGTTCTAAATCTATTTGCCTGGGAATAAGATATGGCCGTCCTGCAATGACGTGGGTGGAAGCTGTCGAAGTGCAGGTACTGTTGGCGGTCTGTAGGTTTCCTATACACACTCGTCTCCAGGGAGCCCGCCCGTACATGAACCTGAACGTCCAAGACACTAATTTCGGTGCAAGCGTACACGTAGGTGAATCAAATTTTCGGATGAACTGTTTTGACTTTTTATAAAAAGGCAAGAACTCGTTGCTAAGTGTCTGTCCAGATCATGAAAATTTGGTCAAAGAATCGCTTGTACAGGGCAGGTCAACTGTCTGAAGTAGAGAGGAATTTTGTTTCACTATTTTGAATGAGTATAGTGGCATAATTCGGCACCATTTTTGTTCCCAACGCAGTGCGCCTTGTTTGGAGAAAGTATTTGTTTTCAAATTCAAAACTGTTGAGTTCTAATACGAGACGCACCAATACCTCAATAACCCTCGGGCTGGGAGAGTCGGCTTCGCGGTGTTCATTGTACTACTCAATGAGGGAATTGATGCCATCGCTGTGTGGAATGTTGGTATAAAGGGAGGTCACGTCCAATGCTGCGAGAAATGCACCGTCAGGCAAAGGCATGCCCTCGATTTGTTAGAGAAAAATGTTTGTGTCACGTAAGTATGATGGAAATTGAGGGGGTATATTGCGAATGAGGTAATCTATATAACTTGAAATAGGCTCTGTGATGGTGCCCATTCCCGATATAATTCGGCGGCCGGGATTTCCAATTTTGTGTAATTTTGGAAGCATGTAAAAGCGGCCAACCACTGAGTGGGCCGATGTTAGTGCCCTGGCAAGTTTTCTATCAATTTCTCCGGCCCCCACAAGTTGCTCTAGCACGTTATTTACAATTTTTTGGTGTTCTTTAGTAGGGTCTGATAGAAGGGGCTTATAGAATTTCCGGTCACCTAATTGCCGATCCTCTTCTTTGATGTAATCATTCCGGTCGAGAATAAATATTCCCCCTCTTGTCAGCCGGTTTGATTACAATGTCCTGTCGGTTACTAAATGCACGGAGAGCATCCTGTTCGTTTTTTGTGATGGTGTGATGACGGGTTTGGCGTGATTGGTATGCCTGAAAAACGCCTCTTTGGACGGCACGAATATACTAGTCGAGATTTTCTCCCCTTGTGCACTGAGCGACCAGTGGTGCTTGGCGACGAAAGAAGGTTTGGCGGTCTCCCCATCACTTCTATCGAAGAAGTACTCTTGTAAACACAGAGCAAGATGGAAATTATCTAGATCTTTCAGGAGTGTTAATTCTGCGTACTTCCCGTTGCTCGGGCAAAATGTGAGACCCTGGGACTCAGCGGCGCCTAATTTAATCGTCGAATAATTAACGATGTTGCCGCCTGCGCCGCCGCAGTCCACCTCTAGCCGCGGTTCCCCCGGCATGCTGTCAACATCCTCCTCGCAGTAAAGCGCCTCCACAAGAAACAGACTCGGTTGTTGTCTGACACCCCTCGCATACGACCCGCCATGCCCCGGGAAGGTTATCCCTGCGAGTTTTTTTAACTTTGTTTTTGACACCTCCAGAGTTTTTTGGCCTCAAAAAAATTCAGCTCTTCGAGTTCCGGCGCTGAAAGTGAGGAACTTTCCCGGACTCGACGTTCCTCTCCCACAAGTGACGTTAACATTTTTCAGAGTGTTCTATTGTGACCTGGAGTACTTCTAGAGGAGCGGCATTTATTATTCGATTCCATTTTTCTACATTCTCGTTAGATAGGTTCTTCATTAAGTAGGCAGTGAAATGCGAAGCTCTTTGGATACAATACCTTCTAGCTTATACCATTGTAGGGTACGAACATGAAGGTTATGGCGTACGCACTTGTCTACAACTTTCATGACTATTAAGAATTCTTTTGATTTTAGTGTTACGTCACCTGAGGAAGAGAAATTCAACTGGTCAACTGGGGCTCGGGCCAATACGTCAATCACTCTGCACTCGGCGGGCCGATCCAGGGCATTTCTTAAGGTTGTACCTTAAAGCTGGAGTTTCGACAGCGTCCTCACTGTCCCCCGTGGGAAGTGTGTGGAGCGCTGCGCGATCTTGAGGTGCTATCCTCGACAGGGGTTGCTGCGGTGTTGTCTGGTGGGTGCTCGTTGTGGGTAACGTGTGTGACGTGCGTCCATTACCGCGTCAGAACTCTGCGGTGGGGCCATGGCTGGAACACTTTCGTCGTCGCAGGCGCAGGAAGGGTTTCTCCGGTCGTGGCGTCGGGTCCACTCGAGTGGCTTCAGGGCTGGCACTCTGCCGTCGTGGTCGGCGTGGGGGAAGTGCCTCCGGTCGTAGAGAAGGACCCACAGGAATGGCCGTCGCACCTCTGGCGGTCGTTGCGTCAAGGGAATGGTGAGGTTGAGTACCGGTAGAAGATATTTACTAATAGGCTCTGTGTAAGTTTTTTGAAAACTGTCAGGAATTTTGTCTGGGCCGGTACTTTTCTTGTCATCCATATTTAGTAATAACGATAGAACACCAGATTCCACAATCGATAGCGTCCCCGGCAACCAATGATCACACGCTATTGAAGAGGGCTTAGTTCGACCATTATCGAGGGTAAAAATACTTCGAAAGTAATCCTTGAACTCGTTTGCTTTTTGCTTTGCGTTAAAGTCCTACGGCTGTGAATTACGATTTTGCGAACTGCTCATGTACTGGTAAAACATTCCGGGAGCAGTCTTGATAAAAATAAGCAATGTGCCGCTTGAAAAGTGTTTCTTAGCGTCACGAGTTTTGTGTTTTAAAGACAATGTCATAAAATGTAATTGTGCCCGGCAAACAGAACTGAAACAAGATTTTTTGGATTTTCTTAGTCGCTTGATTCTGCGTTTGATATAAATTATTTATCGACTTATCCATGGTCCCTTTTTTCTTGTGCTTGTTAGTATGGTGAGGAAAAATATTTTGGTGCAGTGAACAACGTGATTTTTAAATGATAGCACAAGTCATCGATGCTGGACCGATCATCCTCACACAGTTCGTAGTAATCATGAAATTCGTGCACCAGATAAGTCTTCACAGCATTGTCTTCAGCTTTTTTGGAATGCAAGTACGTGACGTTCATGGGCTCGGGAGTGACCAACAAATACAGTCTGGAATGTACAAAGAACAACCGTATGGTCAGATATACCACCGAAAATTTCCACGTCTATTTTGTCGGAGAGGAAATGGTCGCTAACAAAAACAATGTTCAGAATTCAACTCGACGCCCCATGAATAGGAGTGTATGCTTGAACAACTTACCGAAGATTAAACAAAAACATTATGTTAAATAACACGTTTTCTGGGGCATCCGACGTAGTGACAGGGTTACAGTTCATTCCGGGAAAGTTATTCCCCTGACATGACTATATTTTGCTACCTAGCCTATGCGTGTGCATGTAGTCGAATAATGGAGCCAGATAATCAGTATCAGCGTTAGGGGGTCCGTAAATGGCGCCAACAAAGAAAGTAATATTGTTTAAGTGTATCTTACACCATACGGCCTCTACATTTGGCACGTCGCCCATAACACTGCCCCCCCCCCCTCTCGTAGAGCCCCTGTCTTTGCGCACACTCCTGTAGTTGGGCGGTACGATGTCTTGATCAGATATGCTCGGAAAGAGCCAGGTTTCGATAACTGTGGCGACATCAGGTTTGAATGCCAAAATGAGCGCTTCCAGCTGGTGCACTTTATCCATTTTATTCTGCGAGACATAGAATGACGTAGAAGAATATGTGTAAGAGGCTTTGAGAGCAGCGTAAACATAAAAATAAAGAAAATATATAGTTCACAACATTGCCAGTACGGAGTTTGTTACTTACCCAAAAAGAAATGACAACGTTGTAGACCTGTGTTCTCAAATATTGGCAGTTTGGTGGATAATAGAAATTTTGTTTCTGTTATTGGTCACCTCATGGCTGTTGTTGCAGAAATCAAAATAAGAAAGTAGGGCAGATTTCCTGTTCATAATTGGACATCTGTTAAAGTATATCCCAAGGCCAGTACCATTTGGCTGTGTTTGAATCCCTAGCTGAAAACTATAGTGAGAATGATTTATGGCTCTGGTTTAAGGATACGATCCTAGCCCTCGTGGATAGGTATATACCTGCGAAAAAAGCAGAATACCTTAATAAATGCAAGAAGCCATGAATTAAGTACAGTATTATGAGAGTAATGAAGAAAATGTTACTAGTTGTTCGAAAATATTCAAGTCTGGACCTCGTGACCACGTGAAATATGTACAAAAACTTACCGCATCTCTCTCAATTTGTTGAAAAGCGTAAAAATGAAATATTTTGAAGGTCTCAACAATGAAAAGAAAACCAACCCCATGTATTTCTGGCATTGTTTAGAAGATTGTATTATGTTCGAGTCAGCGAAGAATTCAATTTTAATAACACTGTTTCAGCCGATGAAGAAGCTTAAGGCACATGGCTAAACACCTATCGGCATCCTTGTTCTTGATAAAGTATGGCGTTCCTTCCCAACCACAGTAAAAAACGTTTCCAGTGATCCCAACGGTAGAACTGAGTTTTCGCAGAATACGTTCCGCTCTAGAAAGCCTAGACAAATCGAAGAAAGTTGTTCCAGATATATCTCTCGTCGTATTCTGAAGCGATGGGGTTCGCCAATTTCACTTTACCTTTTAGATAAGTTACTCAAAGTTCCTTTTGCAGGAACTTCACCAGAAGGTTGTAAAATTTCTTATGTTTCCTGGGTTCATCAGGGTGGCCCTCAACAAACATGCAAGAAATTCTCGAACGAAGTAAACTGTTTGAAGATATCCTAAACAACCATGTATTGACCTATCTTAACGATAACAATGCGTTGATAACTGAGGAGTACAGTTTCCAGAAAGTTTCGTCTTCTGGATTCTAACATCAATTAAGGTGAGAAAACAGATTTAGTGTTTTTTTAAAGACGATAGTCTTTCTTAAGCTACTTAAACCCTGATATTATGGTGTGTCTGTCTGCCGGTGGCTCGATTCAGCCAGCCGGCCAAAGTGAAACAGAAGCTGCACAATAGGTTTATGTACCCACAGCCAAAATAAACGTCTACGTTCTTTCGCAGTGTTCAAACTTGTCGGCATTGTTGTAGAATAACAATAAATTCAGCAAATATCAAGCAAACATCAATACATAAGTGATATTTGCAGTGTCAGAACAGTTACGAAATCTTCCACTAGATAGGTTTCTCGTTTTTCTTGGAACGAAGGAGTAGTGGTGAAACTTGGTTCTCTAAACGTTGATGTAAAGCGCCTCTATTCACGCGCGTCTCACTCTACGGCAGCGCTGGCATCGAGGCACACGGACTGGTGCAGTGGAAGGCGGAAAATTTAAGTTGACTCATGAAACCTCTCGCGTGTTTACCTTGGGAGCAGCGGGACGGGAGAGGGACAGCATGAAAGTTGAGGGGAAAAGCTAAGGGAGGCATTTAATTGGCAAATGTCGTCGAAAAGCCATTGTCTTTTGTCGACATTTGCAACAAAAGGAGCAAATACGCAAGCAATTTTTTGTCATTGCGTAGGCCTTCGACACCGTGTCGAACTCCCTTTTACTCGCAAAACTACAGATTTGACATTGAGAGTGTAATGTGCCAACGGAAAAACAATTACTTCTTTAGCAGGCGCCAATGCGTGTTTTTAGGTGGGAACTGTTCGTCCGACAATAATGTTTAATTAGACCTGCCCAAAGGCTCCTTGCTTGGGCAGCTCTTATTCCATATTGTCGTAAACGATATTTATGTGGTATTTCGTCGCACTTACGTTGACTTGCCGATGACTGTGTTTTATATCGGGAGATTAGAAGCGAAGGTGACGGTGTTTTCTTGCAGCCCCATTTAAATCGTGTTATAAGACTGTGGCACATGATGTTGAACCAAAAACAAATTGTTCGAATGCGTGCTTCAGAAAAAGCACAAATAGAAACGCTGTACGCCATCGGGTGTACGCCATACATGTGTGATATAGCTATCAAACCAACATGCGAATATCTTGGGGTTATTTTGTTGCATGATTGCTCATGAAACAGCGAGGGCTCTAAATTTGCTTCAGTACAGTGTCCGCTGGGAACCCCACAAATTAAAGAATACGGCCTACCTTAAATGCTTTACACTCATTTCGAAGTTCGCATGCTCTGTGGGAGACAGATTAAAAGCCAGGTCGATTGATAAGATGGAATAAATTCAGAGTACAGGCAGGTACAAGGGTACAGATAGCGGTACTGCTCTGAAAGCGGAATTAGGTTGGAAATCAATTTCTTTGACCGGGCTGCGTTTGCATTTTTTTAAACACTAGAAATAACACTGCGTGTAAATACTGCAATTGTTCATTACAACTTTAAAATGAACCCAATTCCGCAAACAGCAGAAAAGATCAGCGACACAATCTGGAAGAGTACTGTGCAAGGAGAACAATGTTTTACAGTTACCGTTTTCTGATTACTATTAAAGATTTTCCAACCGGCTGCGACAGGCGCAAGTGTGCTGGGCTAACGAAGAATTGTTTTGGGCCAGTCTGTAACCCCCTTGCCGCAATGCCCTTTGACAAAGCGGGACACTCACTGGATAGCAATAAAAAATACAGTATATATATTTAAAAGCAGAGTAGAATCCTGAGCCTGAAAATAATATGCAGAAAACTAAAATACTGCTCAATAACCTGAGAAAGCAGAGCGGTTCGAGATAGGTAGCGAGGCAATGGATGTGGTAAGCGAATAGATCTACTAGGCAAAGCAGTTACCAGGGATCCTAACCATGAGGCAGAAATAATTGGAAGGATAAAAATAGGGTAGAGTGCATTCGGCAGACAATCACAGATAATGAATGACAGCCTACAATTTTCCTGAAGAAGAAAGTGTATGACAGATGCATCATAACGGTAGTTATCTATGGGAAGAGACCTGGAGGCTCACCAAAAGGGTTTAATTTGGATTGAGGATGGCTCAGCGAAAAATGGAATGAAAGATGATAGGTGCAACATTAGGGACAAGACGAGAGCGGCGTGAGCCAGAGAAAAAACGCATCTTAAGGTAACATTCGTGAAAATTAAAAAATGGGCGTGGGAAGGTCATGTAATGCGAAGGCAAGATAACCATTGGTCATTAAGGATAACAGAGTGGATCCGTAGAAAAAGCACGCGCTGCGGGGCGGGCAGAAAGTTAGATGGGCCGATAAGATCATGAAGTTTGCGGAGATATATTAGTGACAGTTAGCACAGGACTGGGATAATTGCAAATCCATGGGTGAAGCCTTTGTCCTGTGGTGGGTGTGGATAGGCTGCTGCTGCTGCTGATGGTGATGATGATGATAGGGATGATGATGAAGATG
Organism: Haemaphysalis longicornis; assembly: GCF_048455015.1. Lineage (NCBI taxonomy): Eukaryota > Metazoa > Arthropoda > Arachnida > Ixodida > Ixodidae > Haemaphysalis > Haemaphysalis longicornis. The sequence goes on from NW_027526335.1 coordinate 161,237,320, forward strand.
ATGATGATATATTGTTCCGGCACTCAAGTAGGCAATGGCTCACAGTGCGTTGACCGAGGAACTATGACAACGACGAGGAATTGCCTGGAGCGCTCCCTTCGAGAGCTCTGTGACGGCCGTCAGGTCGATAATGTAAATAGACCGCTACGCCCCATCGCGTCGCCCATTTCATCTTTGTCATGCTGCAACATGCCATTTTCGTGGACGGTGCGGATTTATACCCATCCTTCCCTCGGCATAGCAATTGTCGAGGGAACGTTGGATCAGCAAACTGCGACCAGCGTTCGACCACGTACCCTGCCTCTTGTCCACACCCAGAGATCAGCCGATCAAGACGAGCCGTTACAAACGCGGGGGCCAAGCCACACCAACAGAACATGCCGCGTCCCCAGCCCTCTCGTCCGACATGGTTCGAGTACCTCAGACGGTATGTGTTAAGTTCTGGGGTTGCATCGCCTAATCGCTAAGACTGGCTTGCCTTGTTATTTTTTTTTTCAGTTTCGTAGAGGCTCGGACTGAGTGTCACCTAGCTGGCCTGCAGGCGCGAAGCGCCTGCACGAAGCGCCAGAGATGGGAGCAGTTTCCTCGAGTGCATTTTGTTGACTTTGTCTTGGGACGGCGGCAACCGCTTAGCGCTTCGGGGGCAATTGGGAATCGGTTGCCCTAATTCTCGGAAGCATGCGAGGGGCAAGGGTCATGTAGTCTCGCACCGGGCGCGTTGAGTGTCCAGGTGGGGGTTGGGAACCGGTAGCGGCAGTGCACGGCCCGGTCATAAATCTCTGGGAGGGCTTGTCACCAAGACGCGGAATGTCAAAACACCGGCAGCGGGTGCGACAGCTTTCTTTGAAACTGTAACATGTTGGATTTTTTCGTGCGATGGGTAATTCGGGGATGACCGCAAACGGAGCGACAACCGGACATACATTCTCAGAACCGTTGGCTGCGGAAAGAGGCAGGGTGCGGCGGCGGTCGACCTTTCGTGGACAAGCGGCGACACGCCGCAGGCGTTTTTTACCATGTGGTGTTCGGGAGTGTAGGACTTGTTGGGGCCTTTGAGGCCACTTCCGAAATCGGTACAACAACGCGTCAGACTTGAATAGTTTGGTTTTTGTCTCAGGGCTTCCGGTCGGAATCCTTTCCGAGTATTGATGTCAAGTTTGGGTGGGAATTGGAAAGGAGTTTGGGACAAGGTGTGGGCCAACTGCCTAATTATGAGCGCCGCCTGTGTGGCCTATGAATTGCCAGATATTTTTATTATGTTTCCTTCTCTGTCTCTTTGGTTCCGCCTTTCTCCTTGGAGGCGTGTTTTTTTAATAAAACAAAAGTGTTTTTTGTAGAGGGGAAGGAGAGAGCCCCGCTTGATGTGGGCTCGTCTCCAGTTCTCCTCGAGCAATGGTACTTTAAGGTGTGTTTTAACTTAGCTGTGTGTATTGTAATAAAGTGTAAATTTTCTGGAGTAGACCGTCGTTAGCTATGTGCCTTCGATCAGCTAGCCATCTTCAACATCGACCAATCTCTGCCGTGACGAGGATGGATCGAGAGGCTTCCGGCGGATGACGGGGAGGATACTCCACGGCTAGGGCGAAAACCCAGTGAGAGGCCCCAGGGAATAGAAGCTCCAGGCTGTAGCGACGAGGACGACGACAGGATGGGATAGGGCTGCACTCTGTGAGGAAGCAGTCAGATCGAGCGAATGCGGGCACTCGAGCGCTGGAGTGAACCATAGTCGTCGGCGAGCCGATGACTAGGACCGCCAGCAGAAGAATCGGGCTTTCGACCAGAGTGATGAGCGTCGACGACGTAGCGTCAGGCCGGACGGCGGTGTGACCGCACGTGGGTCCTTATTTGTTTTCGCCGGGTTCATCATGGCAACTAAGCTAACGGAAGGTTGGGGCTCAGATCAGAGCTGTATGGCAATGAATTGGGAGATTGAAGAGCTTCAAGGTAAGCTGGCTCTTCGGAATGCTCAGAATGCCCTATAAAAGGCTAGGCTATCTGGTAGTCGGGGCATTTGCGGTCATTCCAATTGGTCAGGTGATGATCTGAGTGCTCAACTGGCGATCAGAAGGGTCGCAATCGCTTGTGTAAAAGCCAAGTCTCGTCGGATGGTCAGCTGACACAGAATAGCCGAGAGCCAACACGGGTATAACCGTTTTCGCTCCATCGTGCGCGTTTCCAGCGCCTCAAAGTAAGGAGTGCGAGGCCGGAGGGACACTCGTAAAAGCTCGAGAGCTCAGAAAGCCGGAGAAGGTAGGTGATGCAGGTGAGGGTGCTCCGGCTGGTAAGAATCTATCTAGTGCCCCCACTGTTTCGGTGTTGAGCAATGAGTTCTATTCAGTTGAGGCGAAAGCCAGTCCCGTTGTTTCGCAACAACCCAGTGTGCCCGGTGTGACGGAAGTGGGCGTAACTTCTCGAAAGATAGCGGCCTTAACACCTCTCATGACTCCAGTGTACGCGGAGGCTGAGCGGCTCTCGGTTGGTGATGCCGCACAGCTGTGTTTTGTGCGTAGCGCTACTCCATGCGCAGGGTTAGAGCAAACCGCTGACCGCGAAGAAGCGGTAGGCGAGGGACTGCAGCCATAACTGCGGTTGAGTGGGTGTGAGGGTGACCGCGAGCAGGTAAGTGAGCCAGAGCATACACAAAAGCAGTGTGCCGCGGGGCAGCGAAGCCTTTCAGAGTGACGTCCGTCCCAAGCAAACGTTGCGGTGCATGTCGCATGCACTGGGACTGGCCTGCTAATTGTCACCCGGTGCGCTGAAAAAGCGGAAAACCCACGCGCAGTGCTGCAACTTGCCTGCAGGTCAGTAGTGACAAAGCAGGGAAAGATTAAGGTGGCGCAAGGCGTAGAGTCGCAAGTGCGGCACCGACGTGCACGTTTCCGCCGAGTAGGGTGTTCATTTTCGCCCTGGAGCAAAGGAAAGGCGAAACACAAAATGCATTGTTTCGCATCAGCTGGAGGTGGATGGCAGTGGAGCAGTTGCCGTGCGATGGTCGTATTTCCCGGCGGAAGAAGCGTGCACGGTAGCTGAAACGTGCGGTAAAACCCGCGGATGGCGAGCGACGCTTTGCACACGTTCACGACTGAGTAATTCTTTTTGTTCTGGTATGCTATATTCACTTAAGGCGAATGGTTACTGCAAGGTGGCTTGTATTTGCGTCACGTCTCTCGTTGTGTCAAGCGTGCATCTTAGCTTTCAGTGGCTGTTTTCGTAGTCTCATTTTTAGCATTATATTTGTATTTGAGTTAAAGGGGATGTGTGTAGTTTACTGAAATGAGCCAGTTGATGCAAGTTTTTCAATATGTGTTGGGAATATCTAGCCTTTGTTATGCGAGTTGTATCTGAGGTCTCGAGTGTTTGGTTATGGGTTCCGATACGGAGTTGGGTAGCGCTCACGGGCCATTAGAGCACTTGCGTTTGATGAAAGGGTCGAGTGACTCCCATTGCTGTGCTGGCTGGTGGTCATGGTGGGCCATGAAATGTACAAGTGGGGCTCCACCTTGTGCGTACTTGTTGGTGTGAATGCCGTACAGTTTCAAGTCTAGCAATGCACCGAAGGTACCCCCAGCCAGGCTGAGCACCGATGAGTTCCTGTTGTGCATTCTGCGAGTCGTGCGCGAGAACGCGAAGATACAGTGAACAATTTTTTTAGATGTTTTGTAACTGCTACACAAGTAGCCGCATTTTGTGCCTTTGGGTTAGTCGTGTGTCTATTTCTCTCTTTGAAGTGAGAGAATGATTTGCAAGTGGTTGTAGTGGCATTGTGGTTTGTGTTATTGCTTCGTATTTTTTAATGTTTGCACGTGTGTTCTGGGTATGAAACGAGATCGCTGTTGTGCTTCGATGTTTCAGTGCTTTCGCCTTCTTGGAGGCTAGTTGGGAGTGTGTTGCGGGTGTTTTCTTAATTTGGTAGTGAGTGTCCGCTTGGACAGTTTGAAGTTTGCATTCATGTGCAGAGTCTAATCTGCGAATTGACGCACGCGGCTTTTGTTTCATGCGGTGTTGTTCATGCTTTGTTCTGGTTCGTTCGTGGCTGACGGTGTTGTGGCTTATTGTAAGTTCGTCTGAGAAAGTTTATGCTGTAGGTGCAACTAGTGTACAAACAACATTCTTGGTGGGGAGGTGTTAAGTGCTGTGGTTGCTTCGCCTAATTGCTAAGACTGGCTTGCGCGGTTTTTTTTCTTTCATTTTGATTAAAGGCTCGGACTGAGTGTCAAGTAGCCGGCCAACAGGCGCTAAAGAGCGCGACGCGCCACTGATGGGAACACTTTCTTAGAGTGCATTTTGTTGTCTTTCTCTTGGGACGGAGGAAACCGCTTAGCGCATCGGCGGCAACTGGGCATCGGTTGGCCCTAATTCTTGGAAGCATGCTAGGGGTGGGGGCCATGTGGTCTCGCACCGGGCGCGTTCAGTGTCCAAGCGGCGGCTCGGGACTGGTAGCGGCAGCCCACGGCCGGGTCAAAATTCTCTGGGTGGGCTCGTCACGAAGACGGGGAATGTCAAAGCACTGGCAGCGGCGGCCACGGCTTTCTTTGAAACTGTAACATGCTCTGTTTTGTTTCGCGATAGGTGATTCGGGGATGACCGGAAAAAGAGCGACAACTGGACATAAATTCTCAGAATCGTTGACGGCGGAAACTGGCAGGGTGCGGCGGCGGACGACCTTTGGTGAACAGGCTGCGACACGACGCAGGCGTTTGTTGCCATGTGGGGTTCGGGGAGTGTAGGCCTTGACGGGCTCTTTGAGGCCACTTCCGAAATCGGTGTACCAACGCGTTAGACTTGGATAATTTGTTTGATTTTCGTCTCACGGGTTCCGGTTGGAATTCTTTCTGAGTATTTATGTCTAGTTTGCGTTGGAATGAAAAAAGTGTTTGGTACAAGGGGCGGGTCAATCGCCTAATTATCACCTCCGCCTGTGGGACCTATGATTGGCCAGGTATTTTCAATGTGTTCTCTCTCTCTTTAGTTCCGCCTTTCTTGTATGCGTGGTTTTTTAATAAAACAAAGGTGTTTGTTGTAGTGGGGGAGAAGAGAGCCCCGCTTGATGCGGGCTGGTTTCGAGCTCTCCTCCAGCATTGGTACTTCGATGTCTGTTTTCTCTTAGCTGTAAATATCATAATAAAGTGTAAATTTTGTGGAGTAGACCGTCGTCAGCTATTCGCCTTCGATCAGCGAGCCATCGCCAACATCTTCAACATCGACCTATCTCATCTATCCACGTAATTTCAACTGTATGTTTCTGCCTTCAACACATCCATCGCTGTTGCGGGGCCAATCATCAAGGACAATCGGGGGGCAGGAACAACTTCTCTATATGTTTTCACCGTATTCCTCATCCGAATCGCAATCCTCAAGGTGCCCCGGACAAGGACAAGCGTCCCGGTTGTCCTCGACTGGGGGAGGGGGGTACTGTTATGGGACGGAGGTTGGTAATACATCCCAGCGCCTTGACTGAAGAACAATAACGACGACGACGAATTTCCTTGGTTCTATCATGGCCGCAATGTATATCAGAGAACTCTATCACTTCACCCCATCGCATCGTTCGGCTTATGTGTGCACTGCCCCGCCACGTAACATTGAATGTAGAAATAGATATACATACATATATATATATATATATATATATATATATATATATATATATATATAACGAATCACAATGATAGATGTACTATTTCCTTGTACTATTTCTGCGTGGTTTGTGAGTTTTACCTTTCTCTAGATTTGTTTCTACAATGAGCGCTGACAGGACCACAGCAAAGATCATCATGTGGAAATTTCCGTAGACCGTAACCACAACACTTGTGATCGCGGACGCCCAAACTAAGTATTTTTATGATCACTTCTATCCCCTCTGCTCTGGACCCCCGCTTTTGTTTCCCGACTTGGCGCATACATTGCTGACGCACGCTCTCTGATTGACTTTATTCCTGTCTCGGCCACTACTATTTTTCTGCATGTTGGCACTAATGATCTCAGCTCTACTTCTGCTGAACATGCTTTCTCTGACTACCGTTCACTGACTGACCTCATTCTTGAATCTCGGCCAACCATTTCCACTATGTCCGCCAGCCTCTTTCTTCCCAGCTCCGCTAACCGCCGGCGCGACTACCGCATCTCCCCCTTCGCTCGCTGCTGCAACGAAAAGGCACGTCGTTTCAACGCGCTTCTCCGAGAATTCTGCCTCCACTCACGCTTTGTCCGATTCATCAATCATGGCGTTGAGAACCTCCCAGCCTGCCGAGTCCTCGCTGCTGCCGGCTTACACCCAAGCTTCGAGGGTGTGGCCTTGCTGGCCGGCCACATTTGTGCACTCTGCGTCATGCAACAGCGCTGCAATCGTCTGGGGTGGCGCGACATCGCAAGCACCGCCAACCCAGTTGAAGCCCCGGCTATCGTTTCAAATGACAGAAACTTTCCACCACTGCCTCCAATTCGATCTAGTGGAAAGTCCCCGGGCCAGCAGCCGACCGCCACCATACCCCAGATATGGCATGCCCCCCTGCCCCCCCCCCCCCCCCCCCCCCCTCGCCAAACCAGCATCGGCCACAACGCCCCGAGGGAACACTCGCGGCAATAACACGCAGCTCCCCGACCAGCGTCGCACCGACAGCATGCCACGCCCAACCTCCGCATCTTCAGCGACAGCCGAGGCCACGGAAACCAACAGCAGCGTGTCCGTCGGACCTTCCGGGGTCCAAAACGCAGCCTTCCGTGCCTTATGCCAATACAATCTTCGCAAGAATGAGCATAGCAAAAAATTATTACAATACACAAAAATAAAAAAAGGTGACGCGGCCTCCTTTCCCTTTTTAAGAAGGTTTTTAAAGTTAAGAAAAATCACTGAAAGGCGCATACGTTCCAAATTGCACGTTTCCTCTCTTGCACAGTATTTGACTGCCGCGGTGGCTACCAAGGGTGTCGGGATTACAATAAAACGTTCCACTACCGAATGTTCCCCACCCAACATGAAAAATTCGAAACATGCACTCGATGAGGCATGATTACAATTAACTAAAATATCCCTCAATTGCTACAAAACTGCGGCCCATTCTCTCCCAAAGAAAGAGAAACTACTCAGTCAGGAAGTAAGCAAAAGAGAGTTGAACCTCTTAAGCAACTACAAATCCAAGATGCCATCCGCCATATCCCGAACAAAAGCCCGCAAATTTTAGCGATATAAGAGTTCTAACACTGGCTACACGCGTACGAATATAATAAGCCCAAGCACTATTAACTGCCCCCCCCCCTTTGACAATACAACAGATAATGTCCCTACGACTGTAACAAAAGCTTTTCCTACTGCACCCCAACCAGTTCAGTTAGACACCAGTACTAATAATTTTCCCTCGTCTGCCGTCACAAAAAAAATCTTACCGCAAATGTAATGAACCTTTCAAGTATAACCTTCTTCCCAGTTCAGAAGAACGTCTTATCAAAGGGCCTAAACGTTTGCCCAGCTACTGGTGGTTTTAATGAATTTCAACTTTTTAAGGACTTGGATAACTTTGCAAGAAACATGAATCAACGTTATACTTCTACGATTACCCTGCGATGGGAGAAGCCCTGCAGCACGTTACCTAGCTATAAGCACTGAACCCCTCCCACACAGCGTGATAGTTGCCTCGACATGTACAACAAAGCTGTCCAACGCGATGTGCGAAAATCATACCAAACACAAATGTCTTCCCCCCATAACATGACTACCAACAAAAAATTTACACTATCTTCCCGCGAGGGGAACCATGGGGAGATGCGACGCATCGTGGCGGGGGGGGGGGGGGGGAACTCGTAGCGTAAAATGGAAACATAACAACAATGTACATGCTAACATAACGGAAACGCAACGGAAACCCATATAGTCTCCATTCAAATCATCGCTGGTCATCGGAAGTCATCGGCGGGGTGGCGCGGTGGAATGGCGACGGAACGACTGAATGTAGCGGCGCAGTAGCGGAATGCGCGAGAGCAGAGCATGCGCATGTGTTTAAACGAGCGCTAACGCGCGCTGACACACAGCTGGCACGGCGACGTTAGCGAGCGCCAGCGAGCGCTAAACGCAGATGGCGCTGTGGTGAGAGAGCGGCGTTAGCGCGCAGCTGGCGCGGCGAGGAGAATGGGGGAGAGACGTGCGGACTACGCCCACTACGGCGGAGAAGGCGAGTTAAAGAGATACGTTGCATCTAAAAGAAAGCCCTAGAGGAACTTGCAAGCTGTCCCGACCAAATTATTAAGCCTGCCGATAAGGGAGGCGCCATCGTAATCCTTGACAAAACCGACTATGTTAACGAGGCCAAAAGCAACTATCGGTGCCGACGTTCTACAAAGCACTACTTAATGATCCCACTCAAGACAATAAACGACTCATCAAAGACAAACTAGCTGAGGTAGTTAAAAATAAAACAATAAATGAAACCACGGCTCATTTCTTGATCCATTTGGGCCCAGTAGCAAGTAAATTCTATCTTCTGCTTAAATTTACAAGGTTAAAAACCAAGGGCGCCCCTTGGTTTCTGGCCTTGGCACTGTTACCGAAAAACCTATCGCGCTTTTTCGATAATCTCATTTGCGACATTCCGCCCAGCTTTTCCTCGTTCATTAGGGATACCAATGATTTTCTCTCAGACATCTCAAAAACGGAAATTCCTGATAACTGCCTTCTAATCTCCCTAGATGTTCCGTCCCTGTATAATAACATCCCCCATGAAGATGGCATCACCGCTGTATCGCTTGCGTACGAGCATTCATCGTGCAACAAACCTGTCGATACCTCTACCCTCCAAACTTTCTGTAGGTTTATTCTTGAACTTAACAATTTTGCGTTTGACGGAGTTCATTACGTGCAAGTCAGCGGAACGTCAATGGGAACTCGAATCGAACCCAACTACGCCAATATCTTTATGGCTCACCAAGAATCAAACTTTCCTGACACTCAGATTTAAAGCCACTGTACTATAAAAGGTATATTGACGACATATTAATCGTCAAATCTACAGGGCGGATAGCCTCCAGGGCACTTCTGAGCCGTGACAAGGGCTCGTCAAGTGAACTGGAGAAAACGACCACGTCGTTCAGGTATACAAGATAGCTCTGCCATTTTAGCCCAGTGAGTTAGGTATCCATCATCCGCCGCAATGTAGCCGGCATAGCATAGACCGAAGAGTAGCACCTTAAATTGACAGAGGCCATGCGGTGTCATCAATGCCGTCTTTTCTCGGTCACGCTCGTCGACTAAGATCTGCCAATATCTAGACTTCCAGTCCAGCCAGGGACGAGAAGAATTAGGCATCGCGTTATGACGAAACATGCCGTTCCGTCATACTGTTCATTCGGTGGTAGTCAACGCACAAGCGAAGCATGTTGATTTTTTTTCCGCACAAGTACTACGGGAGTGGCCCATGCGCTCTTCGAAGGCTGGATGATATCATGGCTTCGCATTTCCTGGGCTTGCCGTTTTATTTCTTCACGTTTCTTCTTGGACACCCTGTAAGGGTGCTGGTGAACAGGTCGGGCGGATTCGTCTGTTTGGAGGCGGTGCTTCGTCACATGAGTCTGGCCGACATGCGATGGCGTGGCGAAGCAGTCAGAAAATTCTAGCGCGAGACTTTTTAAAGCATTCTTTTGCGTGCCAGAAAGGTTCTGATTAATTTAGACAGGCAGAATGACGCCTTATGTGAACGAAGTTTCTTGCGTTTTGAATAGTGTCTCTATTTTATGCTTTCCGTAACATTTCCCCCGGGGTCAAAGGCGATGGTCCCGGTCGAGGTCACAGTACATGCATGGGTGCAACGATGGCGAGATGAGATGGGAACGTACCATGAAGACCTCGCTGCCACGGGTGATGGTGAGCTTGAGAAACATTGGCCCCGGAACAGCTGAGCTATCCGTCGCTATGAAGGAATGTCCGAAGCCCCTGGAGACACGCCGGAAAACGGGGTAGCCGAGCGGCATCGTCGCCTTGGCAGTTCATGGCTGAGCACGTCTCGTGGGGTCTCAGCGCGTCATTGGCTTAGGATATTCGGGTGTAAATGGGCGTGTTCATGGCTCACCGGGGCTGGGGTGGCGGACGAGATCCGAGAGCTTCGATCCCTTCAGAAGCTGAGACTTGGTGAAGTCGGGGAACCAGTATGGTGGTAAAGACCGCTCACGGAAGAAGACCGTGGAATGGTTCAAGCTAAGAGGAGCTCATTTCTTGTAGGCACAATTGGCATTGTTGAATGAAGAGAGTTTGCCTTTTACTTGTAACTATTGTTAGAGAAGTGGTGGTGGTGCTGAGTAAATGATACCCCAGTCGCCCAGGCCGGTTCACGTCGAAGTGTCGTACGTTCACGAGCGAACTACAAGCCGCTTACTAGGACTTCCGGTGGAGTGCGGCCCCCGACCTGATCGGGCAACCAAGATGGCAGGGCGTACCGCCGGTACCGTGAACGTGAACCTTACTGAAGCCCCTCTCCAGTACGTTGTTCAGCAGCAGCGTACACCAAGTCTCCTACGGCGAGCCTTATGAAGACGTGGAAGACTGGCTGGACTACTTCGAACGCTTCGCATCATTCAATGGCTGGGAGCATGGCCGTAAGTAGCGGCACGTGTGCGTCTTTCTTGAAGAATGTGCGCGAACGTGGAAACAATAGGTCAAAATTTTCTTCTTGGGAGGAGTAGTGGCCGCAAGAAAAAGGCAGAAGCTTCCCTTCGAGCCACAAATGAGCGCCGCAAGGACAGCGTTGCCATGTACACCGAGGATATGGTCCGTCTTTTTAGGCGCGCAGATCCCGCCATGACGGACGACAAGAAGCTACACCGCTATGGACACGGCGGGAAGTTCAAACTGTACCACCAGAGTTGCTACCATATTTGCAATTTTAACTACTCGCATTGGTATGTAATTGAGCTAATGTATTGATTTTGTGTTTATACGTGCAGCAAATGTGTTAACTGTGTACATTTGTGGTCTACTGACTTGATTTGTTATGTTATTTTTTGTATTTGTTATACGATGTAGGGGCTGTGTCAAGCTGCTGGAAAGAAGCTTCTTTTCCCGCTATGGCCTCAGATTTGTTGTACAACACCTGTACAAGTTGTGATGAAAGTAAATTCAAATTCAAAATTTAAATTCAACTCTTACTGTGGCGGAAATTTTATAGGGACTGCGGTCTGTGAGTTACTTTAGGGTCAAGAAATATAGGCATGTGCGTGCTTCGCCTTCCGCGCCTTGGGATGTAAAATAGAACACTGAAGGTTCAATCACTTTCAGTTTAAGCAAAATATCATGCATATCCAAGCCCGGTTTGCTTTTGGTGGGCGGTCAATGACGCCTCCTTTCCTCAGAAATATTTACTTAAAGATGGCCTTTCTGACAACACTTTTCTCTTAATATTTTCGTGACGTTTCCGAGAACATCCCGAAGCGCCCGCAGCGAGCGGAGGGCGACATTATCTGAACATCGCCGTCACACCCATAACCTTAATTCTTTTAGATATTCCGCGTCACCCTTAAAAAACAACAAACAAGTGGGCACCAAAACCCGCTTTCACCAAGCGATGCCACGTAACAGCCAAAAAAAAATATTACAAAAAGAGGCTTATGCCCAAAAGCTTATTCATCATAAAAGACTACTTTGCAGATGAAACACAACATAAACTAAGAACAGATAGGGCACTTACCGGCACTGCATATTTTTTCGCTTGTTGGATTTTCTGCGATAATAAGCAGCTATTTGCGCACCTAGACGTGTATTGTATTCACGGAGCTCCAAGTACCGATAGAGGCACACCTGTTTGGACTCCTCCACCATCTACAGTGCGCGTTTCATGCTCCTATAGAACAGGTGAAGGACGAATGAATAAGAATAAAACAAAATCAGTGAAGGTATAAAGAGACACAATATGCGAGCCTCGCATACTGCGAGAAAGGCAACGCAAGAGCTCTCACTTTCATCGCAGCCATCAGACCGGATATTTTTGACACCATCTTTTGGTTCCGGCGCGCGGAAAAAAGTCAGCCCCAAAGCCCATAGTGTAGTAGACAGCGTTTGCCGGCGCTGGCGAATCTTTTTCGCGGAAGAACACGGAGCGATGTAACCCACTTGAGAGGGTGTGTTGAAAATATACGTTTCGTTGATGAGAAGAGCGGACGGCTGCCTCGCGTCTCCCCTACCGCGAAATTGTTGTCGCCTTCAGCCACGAGTTGCTGCAACAGCATAGGCTGAGACATTATCTTTTAATTTATATAGTGTTTCGCCACTGGTGGCCGCTACAGCATCGGCTGAGGCATTATGTTTTAATAATATTTGCTACCTGTGGTGTGTGGCACTAAAGGTAAAGTTTCGCATAAGCAGTAAAGATTCTAAATACATTTTTTTATATAGAGCGCATTATTGCAGTTGTGTTGTTTCAGAGAAATGCTCCGACAAGGTTCAGTTCTCACCTGCACCGTGTATTCACAATATATAGATGTGACACACTATAATTCCACAAGGTGCACTTACCAGCCGTACATATTGTTCCGCTTGTGGTATTTTCTGCGATAATAAGCAGCTATTCGCGCACCTAAACGTATATCATATTCACGGAGCTCCAAGTACCAATGCAGGGCCACGTGTTTGCACTCTTCAGAACCCCTTTAACCACCTTTTGTACGTCTCTGTACGGGAATACCGCTCAATACTCTGCATGCAAAGCCCACAACACACATAAAAAATTGGTGTTAACACATTTCGAAATTGGTGGGACTGAATTCAGGTCGATCTACTTCCTATATCAAATTTATGACGTCATAACTCCCAGCAATCCCAGTGAGGATATCATATCTGCGACATTTGTATGCAATATTTCGGTCGCTTTTGGTGCCCGGGAGACTAAATAACTCATCGTCGCTTGTACATTTTTTCTGCGTTAATTGTACAGTTTTTTTATGAAGCAAACTATTCTTGCTGAGGCTGCAACAGAACGACCTACACGGGCACGTGAAACATGTCTGTTAACATGTCGGCGCCAATATCCTACCAGACAATCTCGAAAATCACGCACGTTGTACAAACATTTATTTGTATACACTCATAACGCATACCTCTAGCCTGGATATATTTATTCTTTCTAATTGGAAAATTTAATGCTTACTCATAACCATATTTCTTTCGAATATTGTTGTAAATGTGTATCCATGGGTTCCACGATATCGCTGTCTGCCTAGTCACTTGAAAGTGATAGTGTCCGTGTTTTTACTCAGAACCTCACGCGTCTTATTAAAAAAGGAAGTAGCTCAATTTTGAAGTGTTCTTTCTTTTAAATGTTCAGTCATGCGCATAAACGACCCGTCCTGGTGATTTATATGCTTAATGACCGGGAGCAATGCATGTCTCATTTGTAAAGATACAAAGGCTTTCCAGGTATATGGTTTGTGTGATAACACATACAAAGGCATATCTATGTAAATTTTGTGCAGTTACATAAAAAGAGCGACGTTCTTCTCTTTTATTATCAATGTTGCATTAAAAAAGAACTAAAACAATTTTGATGCAGTTTCTACATTTGCCATAATGAAAAACGTATGCTCAAATCAATGCGGCAATTCACGTTTTGAGAGAATACAGCATGTTTGACTCAATACTAGCGAAGTTCTTTGGATATCATCAGTTCTACCGTGTTGGAAAATTAAGTTTTATTTGCTAAAATGCCTGCAAGAGCGAATTTGGGCTTTCCTCACGCCCGACTTGTCGCCTACACTGCTGTTCTTAAAAACATTGGCGAAATGACACAATAAACTTTGTGTTTGTGCAGCTGCATTTGTAAGCTCCTTTGTTTTGTGGCTGCTTTTATGCTGCATTGACTACAACAATATACTATTAAATTTTTTTTTTATTGCGTACCGGGTTGAACGAACAAACTTTATTTCGTGTTCCCTTATATTCCAGATATTTGACACTTCTTATGCGACATTGCTCACCAAAACTATTATGATAGCACTGAGAATAGAGAGACCGGAGTGTTGAGTTGTTATTCAAAGTTAGTGTGCAATTTGCCTGAATTTGACTTTCCCAAAAGGGGTGACGTACCTTATAGGACGCTGCAGTTGCTAAAGGTCATTCGCATATGTTAATGAAAGTTCTAAAGTTTCACAGGCTATATCCCCCGGTTGAGGCGAACAGACTTTGTAGCCTGACTCGCAGAGAAACCTTAGGTTGTCTTTTACGCTTTACCTCTTGGTACTTGGTACACGGTCAACAGTTTAATGCAGGCAATACGCGCTCACTTTGCATATAAAAGGGGGTACCCGCCAATATTGAAGGCACTCCCTGGTGCAGGCCACATCAGAATAACTCTGTCTTCGCAGTCCTGCTCATGAGCGCAAAAAAATCAAACAGCAGTTCTTTTTTTCAGCACTAAACTACTCTGAAACCTGGATGTGTTTTGATCATTCTGTAATACTAAAGTTATATAGAAATATTGTCAGCGTTCTATTGAAGGATGCGTCTCCAGCGCGCCTGAGCTCCTGGTATTTGGACATTTCCCTCAGTCAGTTTTTTACTATATCATTAACTTGAGAAGGCACTTAGGGAAAGTGTACTAAAATTCGAACTGTTAGGCCACTGAAGGGAGGAGAAGGAAAAGGAACATCTCGGTTTGTCGGGTAGCATTGCTGCGAAAGCGGTTCTTTCTCCATCGTATATTTTCCTGAGTGAGGCAGTAAGGGCATTCTAAAAAAAAAATTCCCCCGCACCTCCCCGAGGGGGATTGTCAGGATGCAGAAATGCGAACGTCGAACGCAACGTCCTCGGGTACCATGCGAGGAAGGCACCGCACAACCTTCGATACGTCGATGGGCACGTTCACCGCCTGTCCCTTGATTCCAAACTGCCCGTTGCCTCCAGTCAGCCGCCTGATGCCCATGAAGGGGAGTCGAGGCGCGATGAGCCGCTCTTCGACCGGGTTCAGATCGGGAAGATGCGCCGGCCGAGGATGATAACGGTAGCCAAAACTCACGCAGCCCTCCTCTTCGCAGCTTTGTCTTCTTCTCCTTCTTCTTCTTCAGCGGTTCCCCTACGAGAAGATGACGATGGTGGTTGAACGCGAAGCTATCTCGTGATGGATTGTTTGGTTGGCCAATCCCTAGGGGCATCATGCCACAATCATCATCAGACGCGCTGCGCACGCCGGCCAAGGGACGCAGGAGAACCCTCGACTATAATGCATTTCTGCATAAAACTTATTGTTAGTTTCGTAAGGGAAGTCCACCCAAAAGGTCAATTAATTTTTAGTATGTCATGCAGACCATGTGGTCGCAGGGTCATAAGGTGAGACTGTATTCTTAGGCATTTAAAAAGGGCATGTTAGGCGCCAAAACCAAACTAGCATAATAATGTTTCGCGCCTTCCACATAGTAGTTAAAGGTACAATAAATATTTACATAAATGCAAATGATTTCACACAAAGACGCACGCAAAGTGTGTTCACGAGAGGAAAAACAGAAATGTTTATGTCCGTGCAAAGGCTCCAAAAGTTGAACATAGCTTTCAATTGTCCCATAAAACCTCTGCACTAATGGTACTCCACTGGATAATTCAGCAAGCCCCGTGCTTACTTTCATGTTCAATGGCCTGTCTACGCGTTCTATGGCAGGTAACAGCGCAAACTCGATGAAAACACGAAACAGAAGAGACACAAACAAGCCCTCACTTAAAACTCATTTTATTCGAAAAAACACACGCTTATATACACACGTCGCATACTCATGGAGCATGCGCGAAAAAAAGGGGGAGAAAAACGCACCCTAACTGATTACACCGGCAGTAAAGAATATAAAAATTTATTGATTGATTGTAGGGTTTTAACGCGCCGACGCAACGCAGGCGATGAGGCGCGCCGCAGTTGAGGGCTCCGGATTAATTTTGACCACCTGGGGATCTTTATCGTGCGCCGAAATCTCGTACACACGGGCGTTTTTGCTTTTCGCCTCCATCAGAAAAGCGGCCGCCGCGGCCGGGAATCGAACCCGCGACCTTGTGCTCAGCAGCGCAACGCCTTAGCCACTGAGCCACCGCGGCGGGTAAAGAATATAAAAATTACATTTGGCCCTTTGCCCAGATAATAAATCTCGTTTTTATATAAAAGCACAGAAGGCTGGCTGACAGAACCCGTCAGCCGAATAATAATTTCCGCAGCCGTGACCAGCTCCCTGGCCGTCTGGTTCCTATGGGAGAACAAAGCAGAACTGCATGTGCAGAAAAAAGGGAAGATATCTTTGGGACCAGGCGCAGATCCATCATTTTATATTAGAATCAGCCCCGATTCTCCAACCCGGATTGGCAACAGTGCTCAAAAAGATTCCACTCCAGATCTCACCTCAACATTCCGTGTCAAAAATTCCAGATGGAGTATCACTGATAGCACGCTTGGAAGTGAACATTTCATCATACACACTGGTCTAACCCTTGCCCACACCATTAAAAATCACCCCCGCCAGCAACTCCTCACAAATTGGGACGAGTTCATGAGTTGTCGAGCAGCCCACAAAGAAACATCGGTAACATATAACCCATTAGATTTGCAAAAGTAGGTAAAGCAACTCATTACGGACACGCGAGCCATAACCAAATTAGTCGACCCAGATATACCATCGGAGACCATAGATCCTCATCTGCAACGCCTGTGGCACGCGTATAAGAGCATACAAAAACGTTGGAGACGAAACAAACATAACCACTGGTTGCGCCCTAAACTCACGGATCTGTAAGCGAACATTCAAAAATACACACTGCGACTTTCTCAGGAGCAGTGGGGCGAAATCTGCGACCAGATGCGCGGCAATCTGGGGGTGAAATGGACATGGCACCTTCTCAAACATCTCTGAACCCGAAACAGTCAAAAACAGATCAAGCCCATCGTCTCACTAGCATCATCCAGGAATTCCCAGGCACGCATGCAGACCTAGTTAATAAGATCAAGGACATGTATTTGCCCAAACGCCCTAGCGACCCTCTCCCCCCATACACCGGTCTTCCAAATTCGTATATGGACAGGGAAATATCTGATGCAGCAGTACGAGGAGCCTACTCAAGTTGCTATCGGTCTCGGCACCGGGCCCTGATCAGGTAACCAACAAAATGCTGAAGAATCTCGAGGACCACTCCATCACAACAATTACAGGCTACTTCAACCACTATTGGCAACAGGGTACGCTGCCATAATCCTGGAAACATGCTAAAATCATGTTTATTCCCAAACCAATAAAACCGCTTGCTTTGGAACACCTCCGGCCCATTTCCCTCACATCGTGCCTGGGAAAGCTGTTTGTGCATATGATTCATGCACGCTTGGTTTCCCACATTCAAAATTTCTACCGCTTCCCCCACTCCATGATCGCTTTCCGTTCGGGACTGTCCAGGCAGGACATCCTCCTTCAAATCATCCGCGAAGTCATAATCCCCCAAAAAAACTTGGACTCGGCGGCTATCCTTGCCTTAGATTTGACCAAGGTTTTTGATAACGTATCCCATGACGCCATAATTACTGGACTGGAATCCACCAACCCGGAGCTTTGCACGTACAACTATATACGCAATTTCTTGTCCAACCGACGTGCCATCCTCCGGGTTGTTGGCATTACCTCCGACAAGGTCTATATCCCCTCCAAAAGAACGCCTCAAAGAGCGGTACTATCTCCCTTGTTGTTTAATTTGGCCATACGTAACATCCCTCGACGCCTTGAGCAAATTCGTAGTCTTAAATTCAGGCTTTACGCTGACGACATCACACTGTGCGTCTATGGCGGAAGCGACTCCATATAGAGGAGACCCTACAGGAGGGAGTTCAGACAGTAGTAGAAGAAGCTGCCAAAACGGGACTGGCTTGCTCCCCCAGCAAGTCCGAACTCCTTCTGCTGCAACCAAAAAGGAGATCTAAAGTATCACTCGACATTAGAGTTCAAATAGAAAACCCGATTCCAGAGGTCTCTACCCTTCAAATCCTGGGGATGCTAATCCAAAATAATGGGACTAACACACAATTCCTCCGAAAACTAGAACAACACGTTATTCTAACTATAGGACTCATCAGACGAATCTGCAGCCGCTGCAGGGGTCTCAAGGAAGGGGAGAGGATCAGGCTGATCCAAACTTTTATTATCAGCAGGATCTCGTACTCCCTGCCTTACCTGAACCCGACTGCCAGTAAATTAGACAGGGTCAATCGGCTCATCAGAAGGGCATACAAATCTGCCCTCTACCTCCCTCTAAACACACCCACTGCCAGATTTGAAGTTCTTGGTGGGCACAATACGGCAGATGAGCTCATTGAAGCCCGCCTTTTAAATCAGGTCATCCGCTTGGCTTAACCTCCCACTGGAACCCATATTCTCACGCGGCTATGTATAGGTCGTATTGACTGCCCTGAGGCTAAACTTCCCCTGCCTTCTGAAACCCATGCAAAGCTTATCATTAAACCAATACCCCGCCACATGCATCCCATATACCACGCGAGCCCTAGGGAACAGAGAGCACGTGCTCTGCAAAAACGACTCCCTGCTCGATCCGACGTAGTCTATTTGGATGCCGCAGAATATAGACACCGTGCCGCATTCGCCATTGTAGTTATAAACGACCCGGATAATCCCCCTCTAGACTCTCTAACCTTAAGTATTCCCCATCCCGCCACGGCGGAAAAGGCGGGAATACCTTTAGCACTCTCCCAAAGGCCAACCCCCTCGATAATAATCTCCGATTCTAAAGCGGCCATTCCAAAAATTTTCCAACGGTCATGTTTCGCCACAGGCATCCAAAATTATGCGACTCCACCCACCCGACTCTCCGGTAGAAATTGTCTGGACTTCGGCGCACGCTGGCCTCGCAGGTAATGAGCCTGCCCACAATACGGCTCTAGGGCTCCCAATCCGAGCCGGAGCAAGCCTCGAACCCTATCATGGAGCCAGATCCGCCAGAGACAGACTTCTTAGGTACAATGAAATAACCGTTCATTACCGCCTTGACCGCCATAGGTACCCCCGGCTCACGTCAACCTAATTCCGAAGAACGCACGTGGCGTCTCCTTTAGACAAACAGGTTCCCTAATCCCGCTATACTCCACCGAATCCACCCTTCACTATACCCTACCATAGTATGCCCTGCATGCGGAGCCCTCGCCACCCTTCCCCACATCTTTTGGGAGTGTCCTAAAGATTCCTTCCCCTAATTTCCTCTGATGAGCAGTGGGAGGAGGCGCTGGGGAGCTCAGACCTAGAGGTACAAAGTTTCTTGGTCACCAGAGCGGCCGATGTCGTCGGCCGGAACAAGCCAGCGGCCACAACCGCCCCTTGAGCCACATAAAGCTAAATAAAAATGTTTTCTCTCTCTCTGGCTCCTGCACTTTGTAAGTCCGGATAAGGTTCGAGTGGCTGTGAACCGTCGTCTGGATGTGGTACCCCCACCATTTGCTCCGCGTGAGTCACCGTTCTTAGTTGAAACCTGCAGCTTTGGCACGACAACTTCCTGGGTTGATGGGCGTGCGCCGCAGTGAGAGGGGTCGTATATATGGATTTCTAGGCGAACACCTTTGTACACGATGTTCAATGGTAGAGGGTAATCTGGCTTGCCGGCAGTGCCGTTGCTCTGATGTCTCATGCCGCCAATTTTCAGACAATTCAAAGCAGAGCGCAACCGATGGACGTCACAAACTATATTCCCTTGGTGCTTCAGGGCTTGGAAGTAGTCCTGTTCAAGGTTGTCCCAGTAAGGCAGCTTCATGATTTTCTGTTCCGTATTGTGAAGTTGGCCGACTTTTCTCGCAAGAAGTTCAATGGCCTCTTGCAAATCGTGTAAAGATCGAGAGGGGGCTTACAAAAGCTCTGTCGCTGCTTTGAGCAGTCTTCTCACGCCGCCACTATGTATTCGCAACTTCCGCCGCAGGTTTTGCCTTTTGCCGCAGGTTTTGCTTTTGCCTTTTGATTCGGCACACAGAAAGGAGGTATAGCCATATCTTGTCTAACGCAGGTGATAAAGAAGTCTCGTTTCCTTGCTATTGCGGAAACCCTAAATAACCAACCTGCGAGACTCAGAAATAGCGGCTACCCACAATCTTTGATAGGTTCTGCGGCGGAAACGATTCTTTGGGTGGATATTAAAGGAAGGCAGGTCTAGCGGAAAAAGCAGGACAAACGTCCTGTGGTGATTCAGTACACTCAAGGATTGTCTCATCCGTTAAAAAAAATTGCCGCAAGACACGAGGATTCGGTGGTTTTTTCAGCTCCGCAGAAACTTTCGAAGTTGTGCAATTTGGTCGATAAAAGGATAGGTAGCCAGAGCAGAGGAATGACTGGTGAGCGCAGCTGTGGTGTAGCGCACTGGCGCAAGTTTGTTGACTGTTATATAGGTGTTGTCTACAAAATCCCGCTTTCGTGCACGAGGGCACATATAGGGCAAACAGGACGTTGTCCTAATGAGCGGGTCAAGGAGCACCGCGCCATATGTGAGCAGAAGACCATTTCGGGTAATCTCTCATTGCAGTGCTTGACTGTAAAAGAGCTCCGGCTGTCAAATGCGCTCCGGCATTCAATGATACCGAGGTACTGTTAAAATCGAATGATAAAATAACCTTGAAAAATTTGGGAGGCATTTGGATGGCATCGGGAATAGAAGGAGAGTGCGTGAGCTCCCCTTCCATTACCTTGCTAGAGAAAGAAAGGGAGTATCTCCGGTATAAATAAACAAGAAAATTTGACGCATGCGCAAAGTGTTGGCATAAGTAGTGGATGATCTATATATTTCCTTCTTCTTTGTTGAATAAACTTCAGTTGTTAGTTAGCGCCTCATTCGTTCTGTATGGTTTTTTTCGCTCTACGTTCGTACCTTGTGATTCAAAAAAAGCGCTTTTCCAACCATGTACAACTCGTCTTATCCACATGACCTCAGTGCATTTACGGCATTCCGCTACCACCTACTGGACTATTCCTTGTTCTGTACCTTCTCATCTTGGTTGGCATCTTGGCGGCGGGATAGCTTGGGCACTATATTAAACAGGCAGCTCGCAAGGGCACGTGGACATGGGCATAGCTTGCTCCTCGCGATCTTGGCAGTTTCTCGTGTTCAGCCCCAGGAATGGTGCGCCTGGCTGTGTGGCTCTTTTTCTCGGTGGGCTTCCTCGGCAGCAGGCACATTACCCCTCAATTCTCCCGATTCCTGGCTAGTCTGCGGAGTTCGTATGCGGGACGAAACAAGAAACCACTTTTCTGCTACGCTGACAACGTGCAGCGATAGTATATCAAGTAAAACGGTGCACTGTTACTGTGCAGACTATGGCTCAAGTCTAGCCCGCTGACAAATGCATTTTTCTTTAATTATCACAATGAAGCTTTAGTGTCCTCAATGATGCTGTTGCACACTAATACGCCCTGCAGGAAAGCTAACTTTCTCTGACGATGAAATGAAATATCGACGTTGAAGTGAAAGAAAAAAAATTCCCGCGCCTTCCCGCAAGGGGAACACGAGTAAATACAGAGCATTGGGGCCTCAGTGCTGAGTGAAGGCAGTGTTGCTTCCATCGCTTCTTCCGTGATGCTGGAGTAGCAGACACGAGTAAACGTGGGCACGAGCGTCAACCAAGGAAGGAAGGAGCAACGCAGTGACTGAAACACGAGCGACCGCTAGCCGCTATATTTGCAGCGCGCGCAGTAGAGGGAGAGCAGTAAGGGGGGGAGAGCGCGCATGCGCAAGCAGCGCGCGCCTTTCCACGCCCCACCGCGCTGCTATCACGCACCTGTTACGCCGAGACCGTGACGGAGCGAACGGGCTGACTACGACACATGCGCGCGCCAGCTGCTGTTGAGAGAGAGGAGGGAAGGAGAGGCACACCTGCTGCGGACGCGGAGCTGTTGACACCGTCCGACGCAGGAAGAGGCAAGGCTAAGAAATGCTCTGCATTTAAAACGCTTCCTGCGGCCGGAATCGAACCTGGGTCTCTCGCGTTATTAAGCTGGCGTTTGCCCGATTGCTGCATTTCGACTTGGTTGTAGGAAACGCCATGCAGCAGGTGTTCATTTGCGCCATACCAGCTGTCCTGATTTCCCGAGTGCCATATTTCACACCTTACCTTACCCTCGCCAGAAGTGACAAGGAAACCATTCAACGGACAATCCGCAAAGCTTTTAAACAAGTAATAAATCTACTTATGAACACATCAACAGCCGCTCTCCTGCACCTTGGCATCCGAAATATTGTATGCGAGCTGGTCGATGGCCACCTAATAAAGGCCAACTGAGACAAAATGTTCGGCTCCTGAAACGCACTATTTTCCGGTAGTATTACCTTAAAAAGTGCTACATGCAAAATGTCAATGCCCAAACATGCGTCGTTGCATCGGGAACGAAGATGAAAAAATTGGCCGTGTATCTGCTCCTTTCGTTGCAAATGCCGTCGAAAGACAACAGTCTTTATCGGCTTTTGCGAACTAAATGCCTCCCTTCGCTTTCCAGCTCACCTCTCATGTTGTTCCTCTTGCGTCGCGCTTCTCCCAAGGTAAAGACGCCAAAGGTTCGCTCAAATCATTTTAAACTTCCCACGTTCCTCTGCTCCAAACCGGGTGTCTTGATGCGAACGCTGCCGTACGGCGAAGACGCGTGTTAATCGAGGAGCCCTACATCAACATTTATAGAACCGCGTTTCCCTACTCCACGTGCGTTGCAAGCAGAACGTGGAACCTATCTAGTGGAAAATTGCGTAACTGTTGCCGGTTGATTTCTTAAAATGGCGCCAGAAGCTATAGTGGCGCGGGAGACAGCAGGCGACGGCGGAGTGAATTCTTTTTCTGCAGTTTATGAAGTATTTAATTGCGCAAAAGTCAAGAATGTTTAATTTTTTATAAAGGAACACTGCAAATATCACTTCTGTATCGATTTGTTGTCTTATATTTGCGTAATGTCTTGTTCTTCTTCAACAATGTTGACAAGTATGAATATTACACCGGACATAGACGGGTAGATTTAGCTGTGACTATTGCATCAGACTATTGCGCAGGCATTGTTTTGCTTTGGCCGGGTGGCTGAATCCAGTCACAGACAGACAGACGGACAGACAGACAGACATACAAAAAAAGACATAGAGACAGACCAAACCTTCTGGGTTTAAGTAGCCCAAGAAAGACTATCGTCTTTAAAATGCTATTTTCAAACCAAAACTGGAAAAATATGGCGGCCATTGCGGCTCGCGGGAAGTGACTTTACACTCAGGAATCGAGTAGGCGCAGCCGGCGGATTCTCCCACGGCTGTCTGCGAGAACATGGCGAGCATGCCATGTGTTTCGGGTTGTTCGTTTTTTCAATCACTTCAAAAATGCGCAGAAAGGGTCTTGGAATTTCGTGCAACCATTAGTGTTTACTGTGAGCTGCTGAGACGCAGAAGGGAAGACTACCGTGGATACCGTGGGTACCGTTGAAGGAAAGCATGGAAACATGCCGGCTAGCGTGTAAAATTAGATCTCAGCGCATATGTTATCAAAGTTCAAATCCAGAATTTTGTTCTTTTTGCTTACTCGTGCAGTTTCGTTCCTGTTAGAAGCTGCCCGCTTTAAATCTTTAGACAATAATGCCATACAGCGATGACAGCACTGCATGTCTTCGCTGGCATCGTAAAACAGTGACCTTTCCCGAGACCCAAGGCTGCCAAATGTGCCCCCTTTTAATTTTTTTTTCTAACCGGTGAGCAACTGTTGCAAACAGCGGCTAGTTTTTATGTATTTTTTTACGAATTTGTTTCAACTGAATCAATTTCGAGCAGTGCACCTCATGGTGTATTTGTTCGCATTATGACCGGCTTGATAACAATGAGAAGAGGGCATCGCATCGAGTCTGCCATACTCACGCCACTCGCGCGCTCGAAGAGTAGACCGGCCACGATCGTGCAGTTGGCCGCACAGCTACCTGCCGTACTCTTTCGCGCCCCGACCGGCCGCCACAACAGCGTATGGTGTCGCTTGGTGTAATGTCGGCCGTTCTGCGTATTGCGGATTCATACAGATGCCCGGCCGCGAGCTTTCAGTGCACCGTACAGCTTTTGTAGGAGTTCACGCGTGGACGCACTGAACACCCACGCCAACAGCGTGTTGCCTCACGTACGCCGTACAGGCGTCTCGAGTGCTGGTTCAGTCGACCGAGAGCCTGCTGCCGCCATGGCGACCACGAAATCAGCCGTTAATGCTGCGCCATACTCGCTCGCCGATGGTGTACTGCCTCGTGTTGGCTGGCCCCGGCACTCTTCAAATTTGCTCTTTATGTCTCGGAAACCCAGCGTTTCTTCAGCTGCTCGCATTAGAGAAACGTGTGAAAGCAATTACTCACGCAAGATGCACAAATTACGCTGCTCAATCGCGTAAGGCCGTGCGTAGAAGTGCTACTGAGGAGAGGCGAAGGCCGCTCGAGAGTCCTGACTGGACGTCACATACGGAAGTTCGCCGTAGTAGCGACCAGTGTTGGTGACGCTCCACTATGTGCTGCATCGCCTGTAGTGGCATGTTTTCAAGCGTTTTCAAAAAAATACTGTGCCCATGTGTAGCTTAAAATTAGTTCATCCCCTCTTTCCACCCATGAGCTGTGGGAGAGCCTGGTGACCAGCGGCCATCTGGAAGTACAGCAACTCCTGGCATCAAAAGAAAAGGCTTCATGCTCACCTCGTGTCGTGGATTCCCGGATTAGAGCACCAGTCCAACATAAGAATGCTCAACTATACGTTTCTTATTCTCTCCCTCTCTCGTCCTAAGACCAAACGCTACGGCTACGGAGTGCACACCCGACATTTGCTCTGGGTAGTTTAAAAAGAGTTGCGTGGCTCCAGAGTAGCACATACTCTGAGTGTGGGATTGGCCAACCAGAGTATACACCCCGAGAACGCTTCGAGTTCAACCATCGTCGTCGTTATGCGGAGGTGGGCATGATTTTTCTTATTGCAGCGGCGCTTTTTTCACTACAAAACAACAGCAACTGTGCTTTTTCCTAAATGCAGCAATTTGGGCTTTCGTCTTAAAATCTGCGACATTGAAAATTAAATGAGGCGGCTGCGAGCGCGTGCGGGCTGGAAAATGTAAACATTAGCCGGCGGAGAAAGGTCGCAAAAAGTATGAAGGTGCTCCCCGTCACCGTGTCAATGGAAACAACATCGTAAGATAAGGGCTCTGATGCAGTTGGACGCGGTGTAGAAAATTTTGGACCCGTCTCGCACACGTCGGCGTGGAGGCTCAGAGCTTCATTAAACACGGCTATTGGTGACGACAAACCACGACAAAAGCATGGGAGGAAAGACCATGAACGTGCGTAACAGCAGGACAGACTGAAGCTGCTCGAAAGGCCGCTTGCCACAACTGCCGTTGGGAAGTAGCGCGTTTAGATGATTGCCCTTCGTCCGCAATGTGAAAGTTCAACAGATAGTTCAAGAACCTATGAACAGAATGTTTCAACGATTTCCCCCTCAGATACTTTTAATGTTCTCAGCATCCGCCAGAATATTTTACAGGGCATGCAATTTGCCGCCTCTATTATCAGAAGAACGATTCCCAACGATCCTAAAGGTCTCACGTTTTTGCCAGAGGGTGCGTCTACGTATAAGTGCATTCCTTTAATGCGTTCTACTTGTTTCTTACTTTTGCTAAGTTGATTACTTAGGCGATTCTATTACGCTCATTGTTAATGAGCCATGAATTACAGAAGCTCAAGTGCCCAACGGCGATTTCTAGGATATATGCGTCAACCGAGTCTGGTGTTGTAAGCTGGGAAATTACTAGCGCTGATGTATTTATCGCTCGTTATATTGGAGAGGTTTTGTATTTCAGCGTACATTTACGGCGCAGCCCTTTGGCGCGTGTCTCTCAGCTGAGCCCCGTCAAGGTCTCGACCGAGTGAACGATGGCAAGACTGAATAGTTAAAGAAAGCAAAGAAGGAGAGTGCCGCGAAATTGTGAGTGGAATGTGCTTCACTTTGGCGGCGCGAACACTCTCCGAAAGTGTACGGTGGGGTAGCAGGGCAGTATGCTGTAAGAAGGAGAGTATCGCCAAACTGTGAGGGGAGGGAGGTTTGCCGTGGCTGCGCGAGAACTCTCTAAAAGTGTGCGTGGAAGAGGGGGGGCAGTATTCTGTGCCCGCACGAGACACTTGTCTGCGCTAGGCTGGCGAAATCGTGAGCGGGACATGCGCGCGACGATGGTATTCGTTCCCTGCCGAAAAGGCGGGTGGCGGTTTCTTCCTGGCACGCTTTTTGTGCCGCCGACGCAGATGCTCATCATCGCTGCCGTCAAGAGAGCCCACGAGTGAGTGTTGCCTCAGCGCACTGCTGCTGCGCCGAACTATCGCACCTTAAACTATCGTAATCACAAAGACAGAGCGAGAGACAACTTTATTTTTCTCCAGTTGTTTGTTATGAGTCCTCCTTCCTAAACGTCTACCCGCAGCCCTTGGGCCCTGGTGGCGTTTTCAGTCAAATGGACGGCCGAGAGTTGGCCATTTGAGTCAGAGCTGAGCAGCGCGGCCTCCCACTGCTCGTCATTCGCGATTTTACGGCCTTCTTGGGTCGCCTGAGGACAAGCCCATAGTATATTGCCACAGACACTATGAACGGTCATTATCCCCGCAAGGGTATGCGCCGACTGTTCATAAACCGCCATGACCACTAGGCGGAGCCAGTAACTTGGCTAGAGGAAGAAGACGCTTTGCCTGGTTACTCGCTACCTTCTGTGGGTTCGATTCTAATTAAAACTAGTCGTCTGTTTGGCAACCATCCGGCCCTCTCGTGACAGTTTGGTGGAGTGCACTGGGTATCCAACCCTTGTACTTCGGTGCCGACGACCCACCTCTTCAAGCCCCAGCATAGTGGACACAACACCAGTTCACAAGGCGAGCCGACGCCTGCAATGTTTGAAACCGGAGTTTGGGCGTCTCGCCACACCCGTCAGGTCAGCCATGAGGTCAGCCATGACTTCTACCGCGTGCCAAACTAGCCAGATGGCAGGAATGGCTCACCCGCCTGTCCTGCATACGCCTCGCACCCCGAAAGCATTTCACGGGGATAACTTTGAGGACGTCGACAACTGGCTTGAGAGCTTTGAACGGGTGGCCTCATTCAATGAATGGGATGACCGTCGAAAACTCAGGATGGTTAATCCTCTCTGGAGAATTCTGCTCAGACTTGGTTTGAAAACCATGAAGCCACTATGGACATTGGCAATAATTTCAGCGACAGCTCCTGGCCACATACCGCAGCGGCGAACGAAAGGAGCTGGCTGGGATCGCCCCTGAGTCACGTTTCCAGGGTTCAAACGAGACTGTGGCCATGTTTGTAGAAGACATGTGCCGACTGTTTAGACGGGCCGACCCCGACATGGCCGAGGAGAAAAAGGTGCGGCATTTAATGAGAGGAGTAAAGGAGCAGCTGTTCACAGGCCTTGTTCGGAACCCACCGGGTAGCGTTGCTGACTCCCTTAAAGAAGCAGCAGCAATAGAAAGCGCGCTGCAGCAACGTGGGATGCAGTACGGCCGTTAATCTCATCCCCAGACATCAAGCTGTCATGCTCTAGCGCCGGAGAACACGGATGACTTTTCTTTGCGGCAGCTTATAACAGCCAATTGCGCGAGGAAATTGAGCTCCAGAAGGCCAAGCTCGTTGGTCTTCAGCCAAGCGTGGCCTCCCTTTCCGACGTAGTCTGCGGGGACATACGGCAGGCATTGCAGCCCACATCGCCACCGCAGAGCACCTATGCTACAACTTACGACGTGCCTGCACCCCATGTCATGACGAACGCAGGCGCTCTGCGCAGACCTTCTTTTTATGGGCCTCAACATTATCAGCCTCCAACTGCACCGAGGCAGCAGCGGTTCATCAGCAGCGCTGGTGAACTGCTGATTCGCACCGGCCTGCTAGAAAAGCGGCGATATGGCGCACACCGGACAACAGACCCCTCTGTTATCATTGCGGGGAAGCGGGCCACGTTCGGCGCTACTTCCCGTACCGCAGGATGGGCATGCGAGGGTTTTCGCCTGATGCCCCTCGACCCCGCTACGGCGAACGACCTCATGAAATTCAGGAGTACCTAGCCTCCCATCTGCTCCCTTCGCCACAGCAGGAACGCCAGTCCAGATCGCTTTCGCCGCAACGCTTGATGTCCTCTCGACGCCCTCTTTCGACTACGACGACCGCCGAGGCTGGTGGAAGGTCCCGTAGCCCCTCCCGGGGAAACTGAGGACGGCGTCCTCCGGGGCTAGGGCTGCCGCCACTCACACTTCACAACATCCTCCACCGGCTCGATGACGCGAAGCAAAACCTGACGCCCCGGTCTCACCACCGCGACGACCCAGCCCCGAACCCGCTTTTGCAGCGACTCGAACAGACGACTTGACGCCTAGCCCAGAAACGCACCAAGAAAACGCTGGCGTAGTATCCATCGAAATTGTCATTTCAGCCAACGACTACCCTCTGACGGCTCTAGTTTACACAGGAGCGGACTTTTCTGTAATAAAAAGCCAGCTGGCTGGCCGGTTAAGAAAGGTGGTAACACCATGGAGCAGCGCCGCGATTCGCTCGGCTGGCGGCCAGCTCCTTACACCTTTTGGAGTTTGCACGGCCAGAATTAAGATACGAGACCCGTATTTCGCGGCCTGCTTTCTGTCCTACGAGAGTGTTCAAAGCCACTCATCCTCGGACAAGATTTTCTTTATGAGTATGGGGCCATCATCGACCTGCGGGAACTCCTGGTCACGTTCTCTACCAACAGAGCTGTCAAAACCGAAGCCGAGCCGCGTTGTATGGCATTACGCCTTTGCGATGGTCACGTGACGCTGCCCCCCCCCCCCCGAACAAGTGTGTTTGTTTTCGTCAAGTGCGACAGTGACTTTACTTGCGGAATAGCCTTATCTAACGTGCCACTTCTGTTGGAACGACAGATCAGCATGGCTCGGGGAGTAGTTGAAATCCGGAACAATCGCACGGACATTCTCCTAACAAATTTCAGTGCCGCACCCCAGCATGTTAACCAGGACACAGCTGTGGCCTATCTCGCAGAAATAGCGGGCATCGATGAAATAGCTACTGTACAGAATACATTCGCTCCAGATTGACAAGAAGCCCTGAACATTTCTACAGTCACAGCTACTGCTGTGTCTACAAGTCTTGTTGAAATTAGCCCCAGTCTAACCCTAGAGAAAAAGCACCTACTCCAGGCTCTCATCAGCTCATTCAGTGACTACTTTGCTACCTACACCAAGGTAAAGCGCACTGGCCTAGTTAAACACCGCATTATAACCGGAGACTGAGAGAGACCTGTACCGCAACAACCGTACAGGGTTTCGTCAAAAGAACGAGGGGCCATTCAACGCCAGGTCAAGGAGATGCTGCGGGATGACGTGTTACACCTGTCTAAAAGTCCGTGGGCATCACCTGTCGTTCTCGTTGCTAAGAAAGACGGTACCCTCCGCTTCTGCGTCGACTACCGAAGACCTTACAAAATCACGAAAAAGGACGTATATCCCTTGCCGCGCATCGATGACTGCCTCGATCGACTCCGCTATGCCAGATATTTTTTATCATCGACCTGCGTAGCGGATACCGGCAATTTGAAGTTGATGAACGAGACCGTGAAAAGACTGCCTTCCTTACCCCGGACGGATTGTTGGAGTTTAAAGTGCTCCCAATCGGACTTTGCTCTGCACCTGCCACATTCCAGGGAATGATGGACAGCGTTCTCTCGGATCTCAAATGGCACTCTTGTCTCGTTTACTTGGATGATGTAGTCATCTTTTCGGCGACGTTTGATGAACATCTCGAACGCCTCCGCGCAGTATGTTATGCGATCCGTGCAGCCGGGCTCTCCCTCAACCCAGAAAAGTGCCACTTCGCCTTTGAAACACTTGTTTCTTGGACAGGTGGTGAGCTCTGAGGGCGTGAGCCAAGACCCCGAGAAGACCTCTGCGATAATCTTGTTCCCAACGCCAACTGACAAACGTGCCATTCGCCGATTCCTGGGTTTTGCGCTTATTATCAACGATTTGTGGCCGACTTTCCAAAACGGCGGACCCCCGAGCCCGCTTGAAAATGGACGACGTACCTTTTGTTTGGGGAGAAGAACAGTGCATAGCTTTCGAGGAGCTTAAGAGGCGCTTGCAAACGACCCCTGTACTTACTCATTTTGACGAAGATGCCAAGACAGAGCTGCACACAGATGCAAGCAACATTGTTGTCGGCGCCGTTTTAGTACAGTGGCAAGAGGGAGTTGAGCGAGTGATTGCCTACCTAAGTCGCAATCTCTCACGGGCGGAGAGAAACTACTCAACGTCAGAAAAGGAGTGCTTTGTGGTAATATGGGCGATTACGAAATTCAGACCCTACTTGTACGGCAGGCCATTTCGCGTCGTTAGTGACCATCACTGCTAGTGCTGGCTGCCAACTCTTAAGGACCCGTCGGGGCGCCTTGCGCGGTGGAGCCTCATGCTTCAGGAGCTCGATGTCACCATCGTGTATAAATCCGGGAAGCGGCACAGCGACGCCGACTGCTTGTCGCGAGCTCCCCTTGAGCGTAATCCTGGCGACTCGGAAGAGGACAATGCGTTCCTAGGAGCCTTGGAAGCTATAGATTTTGCCCAGCAACAGAGAGACGACTCGGAGCTCCAGCCACTCATTGAGTACATCGAGGGACGTAGCGCGCTTACCCCACGACGATTTAGGCGCTCACTTTCATCTTTCGTTCTCCGGGACGGCTCCTCTTTAAAAAAGGGTTTCAGCCTACAGGATCCGAATACCTTTTGGTTGTACCGACATGCCTGTGCGTCGACGTTCTACAAGCTTGCCAAGACGAGCCTTCGTCGGGGCACTTAGGCTTCGCTCGCACAATGGCGCGCATCCGCCAGAGGTACTACGGGCCAAAGTAAGCCTCGACAATCAAACGCTACGTCACAACGTGCCTGAATTGCCAGCGCCGAAAATCTCCATCCACTCCGCCAGCCGGCTTCTTACAGTCTATCGATCCCCCAAACCTGCCATTTCAACAGATTGGCATGGATTTACTCGGCCCATTTCCTTTGTCGTCAGCTGGGAACAAGTGGATTGTCGTCACTACCGACTATCTTACACGGTACTGCGAAGCAAAGGCAAACCACGAGGAACATCAGCGGAAATTGCTATATGTTTCCTTCACAGTATCGTGCTCCGCAATGGGGCCCCAGCAGTCGTCATTACCGACCGAGGAACTGCCTTTACATCAGCGCTTAGTGAAGAATTATTGTAACTTACGTACACCGACCGTCGCCGCACAGCTGCATACCATCCGCAAACCAACGGTCTGACTAAGCGACTCAATAAGACCATCGCTTATATGATTTCTAAGTATGTTAATGATGACCACAAGAACTGGGATGAGGTACTACCCTACGTTGTATTCGCGTACAACACGGCTCCACAGGAAACAACCGGCTTTACCACTTTTCGTCTCGTTCATGGTCGGTAGGTCACCACAATGCTTGATTCGATGCTCCTGCCCACTGGAACTGAAGCACCCACTTCAGGCGCCGAAGAATTCACTAGGCGCGCCGAAGCACTTCGTAACCTCGCGCGATAAATAATACGGAACCAACAAAAAATCGACGCCCGCCAATATAACAACCGGCACAGAGGGGTGGTTTACATGTCTGGAGACCAGGTTTTGGTGTGGAGCCCTGTCCGCCTTCGAGGGAGATCCGAAAAACTGTTGCGCCGCTATTTCGGCCCCTACAAAGTGGTGCGTCAACTCACTCAGTGAGGTTAAGTACCAGCCCAGGCGGCACAGAAAGTCTGTCCCAAGGCCGGCCCGTCTTTGGCGGTTTTCTGGCATGTCCGGCCAGCATCCAGGTTCTGGCAGCCACTGATCATACGATGAACGGCCAACATTAGGCAACCAGCGTTTCGGTATTTCTCCGGCCGCCCGTGTTCAGACGCACAACGGCAGCTGCCCGGCTGCCAGATATTCAGTTGCCTTTCGGATGGCGATGTTGAGAAGGAAATCGGCCAGAGTACGGCTTTACGGCATCCGTTTTTCCTTCAGGAAGCGGTGTTCAGCCGAAGCACGGCAAGCGACCGGACACAGGATATCCCCATTCTTGCGGCAGTTGGTGTTCGAAAGGGGACCGGCCGTAACGCGGCTGCCGCGCATCCGCTCGTTCAACGGTGAACCGCGCGTCCGGCGGCAGAATATTCGGTTTCTTCGGGCAGCCGGTGTTATAAAAGAGACCGGCCGACTTACGGCGTCCGAATGTACGTTTTTCATTTGGTTAGCGGTCCTCGGCCGAATTACGGCAAGCGAACGGCCGCAGAATTTTCGGCAACCGGTGTTCAAGAGGAGACCGGCCTTCGTAAGGTATCAGGTTATACGTCATTATGAGAACAACGGCGCGCGCGTCTGGGCGCTGAGAATTCATGCACAGACGTGCTTGGAAGAAGACCCGCCCATGTAGGACCAGTTTTTCCGTGGGTGAATAAAGAGCCGTATGGGAGTCGAATGGCGCAGACACGTTTTTCATCCGCTCGGTGCTTCTACGTTTAAATGAACGAACTACGTTTGTCAAACAGTAATGAGTGTTCTAGGTGAACGGGCAAGATGCAAGGACTCCCTGGACATTACCAGGGAAACTTTTAGGCCATCGAAATGTCATTTATTGCCACAAGAAGACTGTGCCACACCGACGGGTGAGCTAAGCCTCGCCAGTCATAGCCGCTACAACGTCTCGCCCGTCGTCTCCGTCAACGCATCAGCTCGAGGCTATTCGCCCCCTCAAGAAATGGAGACCATTGGAGACATCGACCCGGCAGCGATGTCCAACCCGAGATGGCGGTGGTTCACCAAAATAAGTGGCCTTAAAGGGTGTCGAGCAAGCGGCCACCACGCAGGAGCTCAACCGGCGCCATGTCAAGGACTCCCCACCAAAGAAAGGCAAGGGCGCACAAAAGCGCAAGTTTCCGGCTATTCTTCTCACAATTATACTGTGAAAAACAATGTGCGCTATATTGTTTGTGATAAACGAGAAGAGGCTAAGCTCGTGCATTGGTAAGCTCAACTTCGTGCCCTGCACTATGTTACTTCATGGGATTTTATGACTGCGTATGTAGAAACAAGTGTTATTTTGAATTTGCCATAACAACAGAGACTTGTGAATGACGAGGCCAGGATGTTAATTTAGTTGCGGTGTTTGAAATTAAGATTAGCTACACGTGGGATATGACTAATTTGGTTAAACATAATCGCCAGCATCCCAGCAAACACGGATTTCGTCGGATTTTTCTTCCTCAACGCATTTTGTTGAGTTCACGCACGATTTGGCTCTAGCAATAGATAAGCTTAAAGTAGCTGACTATTTTCTTGCGCGGCAAAAAAGCATTTGACGGTGTTTCATATCAGCTTCTTGTTAGTACGTTACGGGAAATAAACTGAATGAATCGGCTATTGCATGGATAGCCGAGTATATCTCTCAAAGGCAGCAGTTGGTCGCTCTCAATGGTTGTTCGTCCGGATATGTTCCCGCGACCTCCGGAAATCCCCAAGGCTCAGTTTCGGGCCCTGTTTTGTTTGTGTGGCCTCAAATCTTTGTCAAACTGTTCGCGAATGACTGTGTAATTTACAGGACTATAGCGAATGAACGTGATTCGGAATACTTGCAGCATGATTAAAATAATAACATCCTCGTGTGCTGATTCAGAAAAGTCGTTGAATCTTAAAAAGTGTGTTAACGTCAACTTTACAAGAAAACCTTCATTCCAATTAAATGCGTATACAGTAAATTTCACTGCTTTAAGAACGGCCGGGGAATATAAATAACGAGGAGTTTATTTAACTAGTTGTTAGAGAAATAGGAACGTTCACAACATAAAAGTTACGGCTGCACGTGTTTTTGGCTTTCCGAGATAAAATTTCAGCGAACCTCGATGTAAGTTAAAAGAACAGCCGTACTTCACTCATGTGCGCTCAATGTAAGAGTACGCGTGTATTTTCTGGGATCCCCACAGCAAAGAGCTGGTTGATACACTCGAAAACATACAGAATAGGGCAGTGCGATTCGTATTAGGTATTAGCACGGTCAACTTAGGATGAGGGAAAGTAAAGGTAAACTTAAATGGTAAGACGGGAAAGATCATAGACGAAACCTGAGTCTGTAATTTTGTCGTAATATCTATCATTCGAAAACTGGAATAGAAGGGGAGAAGTATATCCAAGCGTCATTCTTCATATCCCAAAGTGGAATCGCTAGCTTGAAGCAAATTAATAACTTCCCTTTAAGGTGACGCCTTGCGCCATTCAATTTATGTTAGATCAATATGAGAGTGTAATTATCTTCCAGGTATGATTTTATCCACTGTTTATAATGGCGATTTTCACCGCGCTTTGTAGAATTATTTTGTTATTTGGTCTCATATTTGATGCTTAGTGTTATGTATCTCCCTGCTGTAATGCATGCAAGGGCAAGCAGGCATCAAATATTAAATAAATAAATAACTGAACAAATCAATAAACAAACAAATAAATAAATAAACAAATAAAAAACAACTAAACAATAAATAAATAAATAAATAAATAAATTTGCGGAGCGGCAAGTTCGCCTCCGACGGGTTGAGAACCCTACGCAATCGAACTTGGCCAATGAAATATTTATTGCTTTATTCGTTGCAGTATGCAAGGGTTGCTGTATGAATACTACAATTGCTAAGTTATTTGTTTGAATAAAAATATGAAACTCTTGTCTTACGCCTTTCCTTGCGTGAACACAGAGGGATACAACTGCATCCATCTGAAGAAGGGCGTCATTCGCAACACGTCTACAATTTTCTTAAATACTAAATTAAGTTATTTTGGACTATTAAGGAGCGTGCACGTAACTCATGAAAAACACCATAAAAAATATATTGAAACTGAAAGTACTTTTTTGATCTCTTCTAGGATCAACCCTGTGAAAGATCATCAGAAAAGTTAATCTAGTAGAAAATTTCTTTGCAAGAAAAATGGGCAAATACTGGTCAGACTTTTTGTGTGAAGTAAATTGTATTGAATGCTGCTGAGTGTTTTGTGGAGTACCGAACCGCTTCGTAAAGGCATTCACACCGGTTTTATATACAAAAAAACTGGTCAAGCAGTTGTTGCAAAAATAGTTGATTTAGTCAGAGCGTGAAGGAATTGTCTTAAAAGCAATTGCCTAAAAGCGGCAGTTTCATCTTTGTGAAATTCAACCCACTAAAGTACGCGCCTTCCCCCCCCCCCCCCCCCCCATCCTTCCTTGTTTATTAAAGGTAAGCCGCCCCACAGAAGATATCAGGACCTGGACAATTCATCTATTCCAGCTGTGCACATAAATGAATATTTGCTGTATTCTAGAGTACAAGATAAAAGAGGCACAGCAAATAAAAGAGCGAGCATTTGTGAGCACTGTTGAATAAATTAATTTTGGTGTAAACTGACCCCGATAATTAAGCCAGGCTGCGCTGAAGGCTGGACGGCTGGTGTTTTCGCGCGGGCTCACTTTGATGTGGGTGTATTGGACCCAAAATGGTGGGTTTGTGCTGCTGGACAGCGCGACTGAGTCATCTGCTTGCGCTGCACGCAGTGGTCGTCCACCGGCCTCAGTACAGTTAACGTACTGTGGCTGAACTACAATGCCCGTAGCGCGGCCGAATTTCAGGCAGCTTTAGTCCGGCTGGAGTCAGACGACCGCATCTCGGCTGTCCTCTGGTGGCCGTACTTCGGCCGCACACGGGTAGCTTTTGGATGGCCGGAGCCCTACGGCTGGAATCTGGCCTATGAACGCAAGCCGGTCGACTGGCCGACGGACGCTGGCCGTTGTACAATGATGGGAGTACGGCCGTATACGGCCAAAAGACCCACATTTGGACACGGGCCGAACATGGTTGCCGGAGAAAGGCCGGTCAGAAAATCACCGGCAAAGTACACCGGCTTGAGTAAGGCCGAACAGTCCTGTGCTGCCTGGGAGGTAGTTCCCGAAGGATCGATAGAGGATCGATCGAATTTCGATCTCGACTGAGGGCTTTTCCAGAAGTTTTTCATGTGGCCAGGATGAAGCTGTACCACTCACGGTGAGTGCCGATGCCCTTTCAATGGTCTTGACGGACTTCCGGCTACTGAAGTTACAATCTCACTCCTGGAGGAGTGCCAAAGACCCCTCCAAGGCTGTGAAGGACTGTCAGAACTATAGTAGCAGTCGTATTGTGTTTACAACCTTCCTTTTTATTGTTTCCACTATTTTTTCTCATCGAGTCGATGCTTTGTGAAGGGGAGGGATACTGCCAAAGACACTATGAACGGTAATTATCCTCGCAAGGGTATGCGCCGACTACTCGGAAACCGCCCTGACCACTGGGCGGAGCCAGTGACTTGGCTAGACGAAGAGGACGCTTTGCCTGATTGCTTGTTATCTTCTGTGGGCTCGATTCTAATTAAAACTAATCGATTGTTTGGCAACCATCTGGCGCTTTCGTGACAATATGTGACAGGTCCGCCCGGTTCTTACATAGTGCGCACATGCCTGAATATTGGCCAGAGTAGTAATGACTGTATGCCGCGGGGATTGGATATGTATTCGTTTGGAGGAGACGCCAGACCACCGACTGCCTTATGTTTAGGGATGGATGAGAGGGATGATAACGCGCCCGTTCGAATCTGTAATGATTACTAATTTCCCTGCATGAGACCATGCGGTCTCTTCCCGACCTCACCGGAGGCTGCTCGGTGGCTCGGCATGCGAGTCCTTGATCCGTGTTGTGAGCTGCTACGTTGCCCGGGAGGGAAGACTGTGCAGGTGGCCATAAAATGTGCACTTTTTTCTGGTCTCAGAAATTTAGAAGACTCCGTCGTGCCTCCGGCGATATGCGCGCTGTATTAGAATTTCGAACTGCCGTATTCGAGTCACTGATTATGTCTTTCGCTGTCGTGGAGGCTATTGCAAGTGCGATGACGCATTCCTCGAATTTCTCGAATTTTGTGGTTACGACCACTCCGCAACAGGTTAATTTACCTTCACAGGCAATTGCTGTCATTGACATGGCATCACACATGGCATGTTCTGCCTCATCGACGTAGATCACGTCCCTAGAATTTTGAAACCTTTTCCTTATGGCTTTGGCTCGCTCTTGCCGCCTTCCCTCGTTGTGTTCCGGGTGCATGTTTCTTGGCAACTCAAGTATATTGGCACACTCGCGTATTTTCTGAGGAATGTCTGCGTTGGTGCATTGTTGTGCCCCGTAGTTAA
This sequence comes from Haemaphysalis longicornis, assembly GCF_048455015.1. NCBI lineage: Eukaryota > Metazoa > Arthropoda > Arachnida > Ixodida > Ixodidae > Haemaphysalis > Haemaphysalis longicornis. The sequence continues at coordinate 161,274,556 of NW_027526335.1, forward strand.
TTCCGAGGTAGTCAAGTGTGTGTCTTCCCGTTGGGCTGTGTGTAAGTCTTTCGTAGTTTGCCACTGTGTGGGCTTCTATAAGCTCGTCCAGCGTATTGTGAATTCCTAGATATAGTACTCGTTCGTTAGCCGTACAGGTCGGTAACCCGAGGGCTTGCTTGTATGCCGCTCTAATGATACGCTCAATTTTGGCCTTTTAGGCGACTTGCAAGTTGAGGTACGGAGTAACGTATTCTATACGACTGATGACGAAAGCCTGCACTAATCTGATGAGGTTTGCCTCCTTTATTCCGTAATTCCTGTTGGCGGTCCTCGAGATGAGTCTCATCATTTGATGGGGGCTCTGCTCTAGTAACTTGATGGCTTCCCCATTGTGCCTGCTCCACTGCACTGGGCGCCCGAGGATTCTGATGCTTTTAACGATGGGAATCGGATTCCCGTCCGCAACTAATTTATTGTTTGGGGTTTCGGTGGGGCTTTTCCGTCTTCTACGTGTTGGTTGATACAGGAGCAGTTCCGATTTTTGTGCGAGCATTTGATACCTCTGGCGGGGAGGTAGTGTACTACGGTAATAATGGCCGTCTGTAGCGTTTCTTCAATGAGGCCATCGCCGCTTCCCGTAACACACAGAGGGACGTCGTCTGCGTATAAACTATGTATAGCCTATCTATCTTGTTCAGTTCTGCGGATAATCCTATCATTGCAACGTTGAAAAGGAATGGAGAGAGGACTGAGCCTTGCTGCGTGCCTGTGCTCCTGAGGGTGACACTCTTTGATTTCACTCCGCCTATAGTTATTTACGATGAACGGCCGGAGAGGAAGTCTTTCGTGTATGTATATGTTCGTTTTCCGTCTCCTACATTTGTAAATTGTCCAATATGGCTTTCTGCGTCAGGCTATCGAAACATTTTTTGAGATCTAGGCAAAGTCTGGCTTTTATATCTGTCGATTGGAATTATTTGTCAAATATTTGATGCTTTAATTGTAACATTTAGTCCTCGGTGGATAGTTTTGGTCTAAATCCTGTTATTGTGTGAGGGAATAACCCTTTATGGTTCATGACGTTGCTTAGTCTGGTTAGGACTACATGCTCCATGAGTTTACCCACGCACGACGTTAGTGAGATTGGTCTTAGATTTTCCAATTGCAACTTTTTACATGGTTTCGGTATCATTACGACGTGTGCAGCCTTCCACTGCTGTGGAATGCTGCCCCTCTCTCAACATACTTTTAAATATTTGTTGAAGGCCTCTTTTAATTTGTAATTGACATTTCTTAAGATTTTATTAGGGCTGTCGTCTCGACCATGTGCGGATTTAGTGCGTAGCTTGTCTATCATTGCTCGTACTTCCGCTACGGTTATGGGCCTGTCTAAGTATATTGGTTATTATCCTGAGTGTATGGATGTAGTTGCTCGTTGGGTGTGGTGTCGCCTACATATATCTCTTGTATTTCTGTAGAAGGTCTTCGTTACCCGTACATATGTATGAATGATTTTGCTCAGGTTGTGCCTTTGGATGGTTTGACTGCTTTCCCGATCGAGTAGGTATCTTAAGACGTTCCATGTTTTAGTAGACTTTATCTGTAACTCCAAGTAGTTGCGCGTATTTTCAAAGTTTTGTCTAGTTAGCTCATTTGTGTAATCTTCTATTTCCCTATTGAGCAGCGCTAGTCGTCGCAAATTTCGGTTGTGTTTTTGCCCACAAAGGCATTTCTGTATACTGGATTTTGCTTCCCACATGTGTAGGAGCCTGCTGTCCGCTGTTTTGACTTCCGCTTCCTCTGGGATGGTTTTTCTGGCGTTTTCTGCGCTTTGGTGAAGTTTTGTGGTACCCAATTATATGTCGTCTATCTCTTCGTGTTTGTCTTGCTCTCTGATTTTGGAAAGGAGTCCCAGTCTATTATCCTGGTTTCTCTGCGCTTCTTTTTGGGAGGGTCCACGCGGATAGTAGTAGCTACGATATAATGATCGCTGCCAAAATTTCTAGAGTGTTGCATCATGTATGATAGGGAACATTGTTAGTCAAAGTGAGCTCGGTTGTGGTGTTGTTACACACACGGTTGCCCACTCTGGTGGGAGACGCGCGGTCTGTTACAAGGGTCAGCCCTTCCTGTTGGGCGTTTAACCATAGATTGCGTCCTTTCATGTTTTCCTTGTAACTCCAAGCGGGATGCGGCGCAATACAGTCCCAGACCACGATAAGCGCCTGTTTGTTCGCTATGCCTAACGTTTTGCAGAAGAGCGGTCCCACACCACATTTTTGTTTGGGGCTACTACATACGTTAAGATTATATATGCTGCGTTCGTTTTTCCTAGTTGGTACTATATCGATTAGGACGTGATCGACGTTCTTTACGACAATGTTGTGCTCGATGACGTCTAGATTTCTTTTCACAAGCGTTACGATGGGCGTTTTATCATCAGAGGCATTAGAGCAAGATTTGTACCCCTATAATTTAGCAGGTCCCCCCGTTTCTTGCAAGGCAATGACGTCTGAAGCCTCCTTGGTGTCTACGAATTGCTGTAGGTTCCCCCGTTTCCGGCGGTACCCTCGGGCACTCTATAGCCAAATTTTCTACTCGTTACACGCAGTTAGGTTTGGTGATTTGGCTCTCCTGCACTTTGTTAATTTCCCTCATCACGGGTCTGTCGTACGGTTTGGATGTCGTTTTGATTGGACCGATTTCAGCAATTTTCGTGTCTTTTTGAGAAGTCTTTAGTATTGTTACTCTAGTGTTCATATCCGCTAGCTGTGCCTGTATGCTAGCGAACTGTTTTTGTATTGTTTTAGTCAGTTATGCGAACATTCCTTCCGCTTTTTTTCTATTTGCGCCGAGATTCCGCTTGCTAAGTCCGGTGTTTCTCCAGCTTTTCTCTTTTGAGGTGGTGCCGAGTTTCCGTGCGTACCTTTAGGAGCAGTTGTAGAAAGACCCTGCTGAGGCAACTGAGACCAAGCCTGTGTAAGGTTTACGATTTCTTTTTTGATTTTCTTATTTTCCTGTTTTCGCTTAGTACTTTCACGAGAAGCTTGCTCTAAAAATGCTTAATCTTGAATAACTCCGGTTCTGGGGCGGACCCGTGTATGTTCGATGTAGCAGTGCTGGAGACCGCGTCTGCCCAGCTCACCTTTGATCGGTTGTCTCCGTCTCTAACGAGACCCTTCTGCTGGCTGTGGGTGGTTACGTTCCTCCTCCTTGAGCCCGAACGAGATCTGCACTGTGATCGAGATTTTATCTTGCCTGGGATCTTGACTTAGAGTCCAGTCGAGACTTGGATTTGGATTTCGATCGGTGTCTTGGTTCTTTTCCACATGAAGGGAGTCTTGGAAGGGAGTTGGAATGGCTCCGGATGTCTTCGTCATTGGGGTTTGATGGCCCTCGTCTGTCCTTTAGTCTGCCCTCCCGATTCTCTGAATTGAATCTCGTAGATTGCTGTCCATCTTCCTGTCGCTCGCTTCTTCGTTCTTCCTGTTGTTGGCGTTCCCACTGACGTTGTTTTAGGATGTACGGGGTCTTGAAGCGTTCGCGACACTTTTTGTCCCCGGTGAGGTGCCCCTTACCGAACAAGGAACACTTGGGTTTGCACGGATGATATTCGGGTGGGTTTTGAATTCCGCACCAGCGGCACTTCCTGTCGTTCGGTGTCGGGCAGACGTCGCTGCGATGACCCAGGCATCCGCAGGTGTTGCACGTCTCGTATTTCTTGTGATAAAGGAGGCAGCGATATTCGGCGCCCTGATAGTAGACGTAGTGAGGCACTTTCGTTCCTTCAAACACGATGACTACCGAGTCAGTGCGGCCCATACGTCTTGCGTGAAGGATCGTTGGGTTTTGCCTATTCACCAGGCCCTTTTTGATGTCTTCGGGAGTGTCATAGTCCGCTATTCCGTGAATGACACCTTTGCAGGTGTCTTCCGGCGCCGTTATGAAGGCGGCTGTGCTGTGGGTTGGGGACTCAAGCTGAATCGCCTGTATCTGGCTTTAGCATAAGGCCTTCTCCTTTTTGGGGGTGTTTATGACCATGGTATTCTGTCTTTGGTTTAGTGGAAGGATATCTTCTTCGGCCTCTTCTTTTGTTACTGTTGAGGCTCGTGGAACGCCGTCCTTGATATACGCGGCGTGCAATTGCGCCATATCGGGCCCGCCTCGCGGGCGGAGAATCACCTTGTAGTTTTCCACCGGCAGCCACGGCTGCCGCGGTCTCGGTGGCCATCGCATACGCCGTAGGCTTGCATCTCTCTGCGTCTTCGGGTTCCGCCCGTCGACTGTGTGATGGACTCGTTCGCAGTGGCTAGAGAACTGCGTCACCCTGCTTCGACGTTCGTGGGCGGCCATCCAGCCCGACCCATAGTATTCTCCTGGGAAGATCGTCTCCCAGTCGACTTCTACAACGTCCATGCTTCGGCTCATATGTCAAAGCGGGCTTTCAGCGTCCGAGCGGAAGCTCGCGCCGCACGTGGCACCGCTCTGTGCTCGAGCGCAGCAGAGATTATGTTGTCGTAGACAAAGTTAGGGTTAGCCGGTTCACCAGCACGACGGGTAAGAAACCATCGTAAAAGTCCAAGTAATGGTGTACTTGCCGAAATTTTGGTGTCCACGGAGAGCGATGACCTTCCCATACTGGTTGCAACAGTCGTCCAGGGCGAGTTTGTGCTTTTTCGCACGATCATAGAAAATTCACAGAGCCTATGTGAGACACGTCCGAAGGGCTCGGCCTTTAGCGGCGATCCTCTCGTAATGACAGGTCAATTTTCTTGCTTTGAAACTCAAGTTCACAAAAATTACTTCTGTTACAAAATACATTAATAGGGCCTCTTTGCATAACATTACTTAGTCGATGAAATATACTCCCAGACTGCAATCGTAACGTCAACATTTTGTAAACTTCCAATCGAGACCTTCTCAGGTAATTAAATATGTGGTAGTCCTTTCATCTTCACGCTCAAGCCTTCCAAAATCTTGTGCCAACCAACTGAAATACCGCCTTTCAAACAAGATCAATAAGATGTATCTTCAACAGCTCCCCACAAAACGATGACAATAATAACAAAACACAAGGCGGTGTGAAGCCCTGCATTTGCTGAAAGTGTACAGAATGGTACAGAAAAGGTACATAATCGCTATTTTATTATTATCTTAACGCCACAAAGCGCACATATACCTCCAGGCCAATCAACATTCCACGTACGTGTGTACTTTTATATAGGGCTAATACAGCATCATTCATTCAAAAAGAAAAATGAAATTTCAAATCAGTAAAACTTTATTGAAGGTACCATATATGATACAGTCCGCTTTTCTGCTACATCCTTGCTGGCAACAGTTTGATTCCTTGTGGTATTCAAAGAATCAGTTCGCTGCTTTTGCAAGCAGAAAGTTACATTGCATTTCGCGAGCCCAACTGCGCTGAACGAGCTAGCGCTTTGTATGGAGCTCTTGAGTTGAAGTCGCTTGCTCGTCACAAGTGGAAGATGGCCAGCCATGCGTCTTCGCACTTCATCTTAGAGCTGATCCGGTGTGAACTTTGTTTTCTTCGCGGAAGGCGTATGAAAACTGGTAGGAAACCCTCTTGGTGCTTTTCCTGTGGGGATTCGGCATTGTGATCGGTTGGAAATATATCAGCTTGGGTGGCAGCTTCTTCAACTGATGGCTTTGGAGACCGTGCCCATTCCGCGCGTTCATGCAGTAGATGACCACAGCGTAGTATAGGAGATACATGTGCCAGCGCCTGCAGCACGGGGAGCAGTTGAGGGATCTGCTAAAAAAGCGTGCCAAGAGCAATTCGGAAATTGTGCCATCAGTCAAGAACCACTATACCAAATAGGTAGAATACACAGAAATTTTAAGCAACTTCCAAGAGTGAATGAGTTTCATAAACGACCCCAAAGAGATCATTTTGGTCGTGGAACATTTTCTGAAGAATCAAACGACGGAATATAGGGCGAAAAAATGAAATCCTCACTTTTTTTTGACAAAAACGATGATGGCTCAGTGTCACCACGGGAGCTCCAGAGTGCGGCCGTATTTTTACAGCTTCCAGCACGACTCTGGTAGCGCCTTTCTGAACTACTCATATTAGACAACTCCGTTGCCGAACACCGCACTTGCGCCCTACAACATACGGCAGTCTGAATGATCCTGAGTATTAACGGTGCTCAGCCAATAACGACATTGCACACATTCGGTGAGACTGCCCTCACTTTGCCAACTGTCGCCAACAAGTCTTCAAAAACGTAGGATACTTGCAAGCCCATCCAGCCTTATTGCCACCACGCGAGCTCCCGCGTGTGGCCGTATTTTTACAGCTGCCAGCACACCCCTCGCGGCGCCTTTCTGAACTACTCGGAAGAGACAGCGTTATTCAAGCCGTTTCAAACAGAACCGCTGTACAAAAGATCCTCGATACATCTGGCCTTCACTATTTTCTTTATTTCCATACCCCACAGGATGTATCACAGTATTTCCACAACTCCCATTAGCTCATCCTTCTCCAATAGGCACCGAAATTCGCTATAGCGTCACATGCCGTGTTTGCATCCCTTGTATATAAAATAAAGGGTTGTTATGACCACCACCAGTCTATCAAAAACGATACTCTGGGCTTTGGTGTCAGCTGTATTCTATTTATTGTCCCTTAATAGCTTCTCCAACATCTCGTATCAAATTTGATACGCTAGGCGTTGTAGGGCAAGTGCATATCATTGCCAAAAAGTCTTCAAAGAAAACAGCAAAACTTAGAATACCCGGCCGTACTAGGCTATTCATAGATAACTAGGCTACATTAACTTACAATGAAGACAAGCGACGTCATAGTGCATCTCGCACTCAGAAGCCACTTAAACGTTTCGTGTGTACTCAGCCCGCGCGAGGTATCAGTGTGCTGTGACAACAGTGGCAAGAATTTCACAAAATAGTTTATGGCATCTAGCAAGCGTTAAAATTCTATTTTGGACATGAAGGGTGTATTATCAAGTATTTATCAGTTTGAGGTTGTGCTAAAATATTTTGAGCCAACCTTATCACCCCCAATGAGGAGTTTAATTCGTGATGAAGGGAACTTTTTATGCATTCAACTCTAGTCCACCAAACTGTGCGCCATCTAGTGCGCTGTCATACTATTGCGCCGTCGATCGATGCACACTCGCTTTGCGGGAACGTCGTCAAATATTTTGCACACTTTACGACGGAGACGTCCGGAGGAGAAGCAGTACCAAATTTTAATTCAAACTACCGATGAACACACAATGTGTGGGCTGAATGGGCAGTGTTCTTACGTGTCTTTTTTGTCGAAAGGTATATGATAAAAACAGTTGTTGGGTTCACGGCTGTTGAAGATGTGTGTGTGGGCTGTACCTCCATCGATTTTGTGAGGGCAAGGCAAAGGAAAATGGCTTTCTTTTGGACGACCTCCTCGTTTATGCATACTGTTAAGCCTCTAGTCTTTTCAATGAACCCCACGAAATATCCATATCTAAAGGTTGTTGTGCGTTATCAATGATGTTCGTATTATTCCGTTGGTTCCGTTCTTCCCTGAGTTGCTTAAAGGCATAAAATTAACGGCGGGTTGGCTGTAGTGGGAGGACGGCATCCTCTCGAATATTCATTTCGAGAAGATGCCGGTCGTACCTGCAGTCGAACGATGTGGGGAATGCCATTGTCAATAACTGGGATAGAGTTGATGCTGAGAATACCGTGTTCTGCCGTTTATTGAGTTGCTGCGCACACTGAGATAACACACAAAAATGCATATGACGAGGAGTATCACCCATTAAAACGCATGCTGCGCAATCTTCTGTGGGCATCAATATGCCCCCATTACCAATACGTAGACCCAAACAAGTATAAAGTGTATTCATGTTATGGAGCCACGAACACAAGTCCACATGAATTAAGAAATGCCTGCACTGGTATCTGTTAGACCATCAAAATCGAGGCCTTCGACTAAATCAGTTCGTTTGCTTCATGGACGCAAAGGAAGACTTGTTCAATTTCCGTATGACACAGTATTATCTGCAAAACCTGCACCCTAACCTTTTCGGGCTATAACCCAGGACGTGAGCGCTGGGGCGAATAGTAGAATAAGAATGACGGAACGGCGAAGGTGAAGGCGTTTTTAAGTGACGTGAATTGCGGGGAAGCGACCCGCAATTTAAAGGTTCGCTTTTTAAAAGTCTGCTAATGGATCGCATGGCAGACTGGCGTCACGTCGTTGTCGGGGGCGTAAATATGTGACTAATTTTACTGGCACCTAGGGCACAACATAGCGATGCAGCCCTAAATTCCACAGAAGGAAGTAAGGCGCAAAGGGCACCAAATGAAGGGATAAGGATTGGGAGTAGCTCTCGTGCTGAGTGCATTAAAGACTTCCCAGCAGTAACCATAAAGGTACACTCAAGTGAACTTGTCAAGTTGGAGTTCCTGCTTGAACTTCATGGACTGGCCCAAATAAACACACTTTCAACTGTTTATCCGGCGAATCAGGCTGTACTTATTTTATAAAGCCTGAAAGATCAAAACCTACCGTGCGCGGCTGTTGGCGGCGGCACTAACTAACAGCAGTGACGTAAATATAAAGTGATACGTAATTGGACGATGTCCAAGATTACAATTCAAAGCAGTTCCGGTTTTCGTAATGTGAAACAGCATGCTGACATTGTACGTTATCGTTGGACGGTCATTCTTGATACCTGGGTAATCGCAATAAGCCGCTACTGCCATTTTGTGAGCTCGAAAATGAGTCGGGTAAGCCTACCAGCACGAATTGAAATATTACAATCACTAGCTGAGGCGTACGCGGTAATAAACGCCCTCCGCGTTGCAGCAGCTGCGCAAATTTTATGCGCTTTCCCCTATATATGTATCTGGCCTTGCTCGTGCCGGTATCGTAAGAGGCGTGTTCGCACCAGGCCAAGAGATGGGCGAATGATTCTTACTTGCGGCCCCAAGAAGTCGGTGCTTTGGCAACACCATGCCGACGAGAACTCGCCAGCGCGTCAGTGTTAGTCTTTACACGTTCTGCGAACTCCCTCCTGGAGCAATGAATATTACAGCGACAAAATGGTGATATTAGTGTAGAAAACATCGTCCAAAAACCAATAAATCAACAAAAAATGCACTACCGGAGATTCGAACTTGTGACTTGTAAAATATTGCACCTAGTGCAGCAGACCACTCGCCCATAAGTCAGGGCGGAATATCTTGTAATGTCAGCTTACATTGTTGTCTAGTTGTAGCATTTCAAGCAGTTTACATGACTATTTCTTTTATACCGCTCGTGCAGTAATCATCCCCCAAATTTCCACAATGTCTCATGTTTAGCGACTGCACCTCTTAGAAGCAAAAGCCTTCGCCGATCTGTGGTCGTGCTGCTGACCGCTCTGCTACTTCACCCAGCGCAAAACGTTCCTTTGGCATCCTGGTTTTCCGCTGTAGGATAGACGTTTCACTTGATTTTAATGGCTTAGTATCTCGACAGTAAAAGCTCGTTAATTCGAACTCGGTTAATTCGAACTGACGAACTTCTCCCGGTAAAGCGCTTTATATTTCAAAGGGCGAAAACTCTCGGTAATTCGAACGCATCGCTATCCAGACTGGTTAATTCAAACTAGGATCCAAAGGTTTCCCTCGCTCTTTTTCCCTCGCAAAGGTTTCCCTAGAAGTCGGTCTAGGGTGATTACAATCTGTTGCAAATTCAAACCAAACGAAATTTACTAGAGATGCAAAACAACTCAACAGAAAAAGAAAAGCGTAGCGCACTCGCTAGGCTGCTGCGAAAGGCTAATTCGCTTCTGAAGTGGGCCCCGCGCCGCCGGCGCCGTTCGCTATTCAAGTTCTACTAACGTTATTTACAAAATTAGCTGCCACAAACATCTATAGTAGCGCTTAATGCGCGATAACGAGTCCACAGGTGGTCTTTTTGTGTTCTGGCCGTGCGGTGGTCGCGAAGTCTATTCATTCATGCGCCCACCCGGTAATTCGACCTCCGCCTAAATCGAACACTCTTATGGTCCCCTTAGGGTTCCAATTCACGGCTTTCACTGTGTTAACTTCACTGACTCTTCTCATGCCTACAAGAGGATGTAGCGTTTTCTACTACGTACCAGTCAGCGAAGCGTCGCATGTGCGCTTGTGTGAGATGACTTGGGCTTAGAGCCTGATACCGTCTACAAACTAACGAACTAAAAACACGTTCTTCCTAGTTAAAACGTGTCAAGGCTTAGTTTCAACGGAGTTAACAAATTGCGACAACCCGCCGGCCGCGGACATACTAAACGCTGGGCGACAGATTCTGTCAGAGGGTCTGCACGCCATGGAAGTGCTCAGTCGGGCCAAGGCAAGAAATCGGCAAGCAGGATGGAGAGAAGAAGACAGCATTTTCGTATTTCTTAATAAATAAAGCCGCGTACATAAACTACTGAAGTCACGTAAAAATATAACAAATAAAGTGGCGTAAATGCTTCGAGAAAGGCCGAAAGTTGTCCTAGCGAATCCCGTCTACAATTTGCGCTAGTAACCCCGCAATGTTTACAGTCACTTCAGCCTGCCTCTAAAGCTTTATTTCAATTCAATTCCATTTATTCAACATCTCAACGATGTTTGGAGCACAGGCAAAAAGCCCATAAAGGCTTGACAGGGCCTGCGTCCCAATGCATGGCAAACAGCACGGTCAAAAGAACAACACTACACTGTGTTGCGAAAACAAGGAAAACTGCACGGTCCGTCTCGACACCAAACAAAACTATTAGACACACACACATACAGTGCGTAAACACATGCCAGTGTGCAACTGTAGTGTAGAAATGAGCAGTATAAATAAGATGCAATCGGACTAAAACAACATAAAAGTACCAGCAAATAAGCATAAAAACACACACACAGAGAAAAGAATGACAAGTCATAAGTATAAGAAACCTTCAAGTTTGCATGAACATTGCGCGCAGGTCCTTAAGAGATATGGATAATATATCTATGTTATGATGCCGAGCAAATTCATTTAATATCGTTGGAAGTCTAAGTTTTACTATTTGGTCACCGTAATGTGTCCGGCATTTTAGAATTATCTATTCTTCGGTATGGCGAGTGGGATACGGCGGGATATATTTTTCTAGACGACATAAAGAAGCCAATGCCTTGTGGTGTTTGCTTACATCTAGCTTGTAGTAACGGCAAAGTCGGAAATTATATAGTTGACAACGCGAATTATATTGTATTTTTTAAACATATTACTTGTGTGACTTAAATAAGGCACCCTGCATATCATTCGTAGAATACGTTTCTGATGTACAAGTAGCCATTGAATGTATTCTATGGTAGTTTTTCCCCAGATTAGTGACGCATAATTTAATTGAGACGAAAATAATGAGTTATAAAGCATAACATTGTTCGGAATTGGGAAATTGCAACAGTGACAGCGGAGGAAGCAATTGTACTGCATAACGTCTTCATCAAATATTCCACGTGGCTGTCCCACTTCATATTTTTGGAAAAATACACACCTAAAGGTTTGAAAGACTTCACAACTTCTATTTCGCTGTTATTTAGTGTGAGTGGTGGTAGTTCATACAGTTTGTTACGCGGGTTGAAAATAACGGCTTTGGTTTTGTTGATGTTCTATGATCCAGCGTAGCGTGCTCGCCGGATCCTTGCCGTGGGTATCAACCTGTCTTCTTTTTAAGGCTGCCATTGCTGAGACATGATGTTTTGGGAACGTTATCATGTTTTTATTGCAGGACAAACAATAGGGGGTTCTCCAGGGTGAAGGCATCAAATGAGATTTTAAAACACCGTTGATAATCAGGCTCGCTCCGTCGCGTTCCGTCACACGCGCGTTAAATTGTTGACTGATGGTCAACACTTCTCTATTATACGGCGTGTAGGTTCCGCCGCGGCAAATGGCTGTATGTTGGTTTTGGCACCCAATGAGACCATTGCAGGAGTCCCGCAAATTTTGAGCAGCTGTGTAGTTGTGGGCGACCAGTGACTGAGATCCTCCTGGTGGTTTAAATGTCAATCCTTTAGAATTACTTAGGCTGATTGATTATGGGGTTTAACGTGCCAAAGCTACAGCTCCTCTATATCGGGCGAGCCAAAGAGGAGGGTTCCGGATTAATTTTCATCAAGTGCGGATCAGTTACTTGTGACTAAACCTTGAAGCACCAGCATTTCTGCTTTTCAGCTCCACCTGAAAAGCAACCACCACAGCCAAAATCGCACCCTTGTCGTGGGGTTCAGCAACATCACTTACGCAATAGAAGACGTTCATTTGGTTGAGGAAAGAAATGAAAGAAAAGAAAGAAAGCATTTGAAAGAAATGACATGGTTGCACTTGTATATCTACTCCTCTATGTTATCACCGTGGAGCCCACCGAGAATATGTGGGAACCGCGGCCGACTTCTGATCACCTACGCTAGGGGATTTCGAACGCAAACGATGTTGTCACAATAGGGGTTATTCTTCTCTTTGCATCCTGAAAGCTTACCGCAGGTTTAGCAAGCTTTATTGGAGCTCAAAGTAAACGTCGTAGAAGAGATAGAAGAGAAGAATCGCACTTCTAACAGTTGACAAACTCACGCGAGAGTATTTGGTTACAGGCTAGAAAGCCCGTTAGTAATGAGAAATTCTTATATGTCTTATCCAAGGTTCCACCTTGAAACACTTTGAAGAAGTTGGCCTAAAAGTCTACCGAAATCTTGAAGGCGTGAGACTAGCTCAAATGCCCCGTGAGCACAAGCGGTGTTTCAGTGAAAAGACTTTATTAATATAAAGAGCCAAGATAGCTAGATATTACAGGTATTACCAAAAAGAGCAACAGGTGAAGATTGAAATCGAAAACACTATAATAAAAGCTTACTGAATAATTTGAGGCGCTAAAAATGGGGACCAGGAGAAAAACGTGGGCACAGAGAAGGCGCCACTTCCAAATAAACTTTATAAGTGAAACCCCCACGTTACATACACTGTTGTGACATGACAAGAACGTCACACCAACAACGTGTGCAAGCCTACATGTGTCTCTCTAAGAACTCCAGTTCTTTGAGTGATAATGCGACCGACAGCGTACTGATGCACTTGTTTCCCGCCTTATAAGTCAAGTACGCCTCCACAATCTCTCTATCTGGCCTGTCTCTGACCCATTTTAAAAACGTGGCCTGTTTGAAGAGCGGAGTGTAGTTTGTACCCCGCAGAGTGCGCTTTTTGCAGTGCTCGGCCATGTGGCCCCCAGCATTGTTCTTTACTGCCCAACAGTTCTCATGCGCCCTGCCGTTGAAGCATCCGCCTTTTCGTCCAATATAACACTTGTAACAACTACTAGGAATCTCGTAGACAATCCCCATGGTGCATTCTGTGTATAATTCGCCGTGCTTCTTTCAGCACGATTGCCGCTTCCTTCGCGCCACCATAGGGCAAACCTTTGCAGGTTGTAGGGCGCGCTAAACACCACATTGACATCGTACTTTTTGAGCAACTTTTTTGGAGTTATGCGAGATCCTGTACCAGTACGGGATAAGACGAACTTTCTTTGTTATTTTTTTTTGCATGTCAGCTTCTTTCAGTTTTCCTTTACATTTTTGCAGAATCGTTTCGCAAACGCGAGCACCGACAGCAGAACAGAATCCCGCATTGCTCAGCCCGGCAATCTGTTCATTAAATGCGTCTTGTACCTTGTGTCACACGACTTCTTTAAGGGTGCCTTTATGCATGTCATGGCCACACCACATTTGATTATTTTCTAGTGAGTGCAATGAAAAGAATTCAGCTGTCTATTAGCGCACGGCTTGTAGTGCCAAAACACATGCGGGTTCTCAAAAGTCATGCTCAAATCTAGAAACCGCAGACAGGTATCGCTTGGTAGCTCCCACGTAGACGTAAGCGATATTGAAGAGCTTACAAATGTTTTAATGACGCCATTTACTACACCATTCAAGCTGATCACGGCCACTTGATTAACCACAGCAAGATAGTCATCCACATGTCTAAGTATGGTGAGGTGATGCGCATCTGCCAGTTTCGTCTTTGCGCACTTATCAGAGGCACTCGAATATATATCAGAAAGAATTGGGGCTAAGGACGAACCAATACAAATTCCATGTCGTTGTACATAAAACCTGTCTTCCAACTCGCCAACACTACTCCGAAGGTAAAAGTGGACAAGTTCTAAAAAGCTGTCACTGCTAATATTTGTCTTTTCGTTAAATTTGAGTTCACCGAAGTTATCTATTTTGCCTCTCAAAGCACTGAATAACCCATTATGGGGAAGACTGTAATACAAGTCTACAACATCCGTTGTACTCCGTTGCAAGCACTCTATTCCAGCGACAATCTTCCAGTAGTTGTACAATTTCATCCGAACTCCGCACCAGAAATGGATCTTGTAGTGGCAAGAGGCGAGGATGCCCGCTCCGTGCTATAGTTTATGAGAAGGCAACGTTTCAGTAAGCTAAACTACGCTTTTGTTCGGAACAGTGATCCATATACTTTTATTTGAAACGCCGATCAACATAATTTAGTGGGAAAAATATGTGGTGCACGTACCCACTTACTTTATCAGGGTATGTGGAGCACGGTTTAAAATACATAACTGTAACTTATTTGCGAAAAAGTTCCAGTTACTAAGTGTATCTTATGTGGATTCAGATTAAGAGTATACAAATACCTTTGCGGTAACATTACAACGAACCTAACTTAGAACCATCATATCAAGCATATTGTTAACAAAGCTAACCGCACGTTGGCTTACTTGCTCCGGAACTTCAATAAAGCTCCTTCGTTACCCAAATTATTGCTAAATTCTAAACTGGAACACGCATACTCAGTATGGGTGTCATGTCACGGAAAACATTTAACTGCCCTAGTACTTGTTCACAATAATTGTGTTAAGTTTGTGCTACCCAGCTACAATGCAAACGCGAGCATTAATAGAATGAAATGCGATCTATGCATCCCAATCTCTCTCGACTAGGCGACAAATTTCGGGACTAACTGATTTTCAAAAGCTCTATCATCACCCCGTGGTGCTTACCATGGGTTTAAACCTAGGTCACATTAGCAATTTCATTGCGTCGACCATGAGTGGAAAGTTGGCATGAAAAAGTGCAAAACAATGCATTGTTTTATTCGTTCTTTCCCCGTACAAGTCACGACTGGAATAGCCTTCCTTTGAGCACTGCATGCGTTATTAACGTTCACCAGTGTCGAAATGTTCTAGCTAACCCTATATAATCGGGATTTCTTCTAAAGTTTGTTTTTCGTGAGTTGCACTTGCAATTTTTTTATTACATTGGGTTAACGAATCGTAATGTACCTTGTATGTCAACTTTTGTGCTTTTTGTTTTTTGTTTGTATTTGTTTTTGCTCACGCCACTCCCTCTGCGATGCCTTTTTGCCTGAGGGCATCATAGATGAATAAATAGGAACAACCAGGTGATCTTTGTACGACGGCCCTTTTATACACAATAAAGGGTAGCAACCTACTGGCGATCACACGACAAACACAAAACAAACATACCAACCAGCAAAAGACATAAACGTGCGCAAAAATATGCTTGCAAATCGTTAGGAATTTAGGTGTAGCAAATTGCTGAAGACTACAAAATAAAAGACAACATGGAATAGTTACTAGCTTTGTATATCAAAGGAGCCGCCATTCTAAGTGGACTAGCATCAATTCACTGTGGACACAGGCTATTTGCGGTGAGCGCGACCACGGGCGGCGCTGCGAAGCGCGCCTCTGTGACGGCGGCTTAGGGATTCTCACATTTGTCGTCTGCTTCAGTCGGGCTCGCCCTTCCTGCTTTTCTTTGTGCTCGGTTCGCGTCTGATGCTTGTTCGCACCAGATTTTGCGTGTGCGTAAATTTTTATCATAACAATTGACTTAAAATTGCATACACTAGCTCAAGGCGAGAGTGGAAGTATAGGTATGAATACCGCTACCGAAGAAATATTGCCGGCATCGCCCCATTCCTTGCGAAGCCGGTCCCGTGCAGATCACGAAGAGTCGGAGCTGAGCGTCAGCTTCTGTATTTGGCAATCATTTGAACACAGGGGACAGCCAGCTGCTAGCAACCGACAACAGAGAAAATGCAAGACCAAAACTAATTCTAGGCCTTCGGGGCTGTCGGATATCGGAAGGAGGTATTACGGTTCCCGGTAACCATTTATAAGGTAAAATGGTTTTTGCAACCTTTCGAACGCTCAAAAGTATTCTACCACATCACTTTTTGTTGTAATGGGAGGAAACTCTGCCGACATGCACTATGGCGCGCAAAAAAATGTAGGTTGAGTTCTAAATAACCTACTGTGTGCACAGGCGCGTGGTCGTTTTATACCAGGCTTCTAACCAGTATGGAGGTTTACTGAGCAAAACGAGTCACGTCTACGGAAAAAATACAACAACCCTGTGTTTGTTCAGACCTGGGGTGATATTTAGTTTTCATTTCTCACAGCCATATCGCCCCACTAGACAGATATGCGCTGGAGGAAAACTGCACTCAAGAGGAGGAGGAGAAAGAGAAAACTTTAATCGTAAAGTCGAGCTTATTAGTGGGCCAGGTCCTCACTCCCGGACAGCACAGTAAGAGTATATTTTCTATTTAATATAAAGAATGCCATTCCAAGTAGACGGGGATTTGTTCTTTGGGCCTGGAAGGGTTGGAAAACAATTAGGAGCTGCTTGGAAATATTCATCGGCTTCGATTCTTGCAAAGAAGCACATATACTATTTATTACGTCCGTTAGGGAGTGTATAAAGCCTTCAACGCTGTAATCATGTCATACTTGTTCGGGTTGAGAGTCAGTTCGTTATGATAACTATAGATAGAAAAGAAAAAGAAAAGCTACCTTCGAGTACTCTGGACAACTTTGTCGGGGAGCGCGATTGCGGTGGCGTAACACGAGCGTTCTCCTTGTTTTTTTTTTGCATGTGAATAAACAACGCACGGTGCGGAACACTCTGCACCTAATTGCACGCAGCCATAACGAAAGCCAATTTGTGAAGAAGGGAAAGTATGCCACACAGCCTGAAGAAAATTCACACTATCTTTGTGAGCCTCCCAAACATCCTCAAACCCATTAATAAGATGCTTGTGACAGTGGGGAAAAATTAGTGCGTTGGGCAGAGAAAAAGTTAATCTGATACAAGTCGACAAAACGAAAGAAATAGAAGACGGCCGCTTTATTTAATGTTGTGCGATGCGCGTGTTGGGGCCCGCTGCTTAGTACGTAGCATTAGACTCTTGAGCCTTCATAAGAGCATCACAAAAATACTGAAGCCTACGTATTTTGAATACTTATCAAGGAGCTCTCAGCGCTGATCCTCGTGAATAAGCTAGAAAAGAGGAGTTACACACGATCTTCTGACCGATGCTCTGAAGAATGTTGTTCTCTCTCTCCTCGTGTGTTGCAAACTTGTGGGGAATACAGCTTGAAATTATTCAGATCTGTCAGAAGCGGGCCAAAATAACTTAATTACTAAAAATAGGAGTTTTATGTACTAAAGCATCATCGTGGACGATTTCTGGCACAGGCACTGCTGCCCCTCGCAAGCGGAGCGTGGCAGACGACAGCAGCGCGAGTCATTAAGCCGGTTTCAGAGCCAGAGGGAGCCACTCAAATATCTCATCACCAATATAACTATGTTGCGGCCCTCCTGACAGGGAGCACGGACCCATCGGAATAGGCCACCTCCGTTAAAGAACATTTAAAACAATACCAAAGGGTACTCCACAAGGTTAGGTGATATCACCGCTCCTATTCAATATAGTAATGAAAGATCTCCCACGGATAGCCAATGACATCCGCATCTTCGGCATGCGATTTACGTAACGACTTGACCCTTTGCACCCACACGGGATCAATGGTGGAGCAACAAGACATCTTTCGATTAGCCATCGTCAAGCCACAGGAATACCTTAGAGCCCGAGGCCTACAAGGCGCCCGGGGAAATCAGAGCTGCTTACTCTAATATCTGTTAAAGCTACGAAGAGAGAAAAAAGCATCCCTTAGCCTGATCTGACAATACAGGGTAAACCAGATCCCCGTCGGCCACATCTGCGTATTTTAGGTCTTGTGAGTCCCAAAAATTGCTCAGGAATACACACAATTCCCCTCTCAATTCCACTCTCAGCATGTTAATGCACGTCGTACATAGGGTGTCGAATAGCAGGTTTGGCTTGCTGGAGTCGGATACCCTGCGCCTCATACAAGGACTGCTCATCAGCAGGGTCGCATATTGAACGCTCTATCTTTCCCGTAAAACAACAGAGAAGGCGAGATTGAATACCATAATTCGACAAGCTTACAAGATCGCCTTAGGACTACCATCAAATACATCAACAAAAAGTTTTCTCCAACTGGGAATACTAATAGTTGGGAGGAGATAGAGGAAGCACACCGGATCTCTCAGCATGAACGATTGAAGCTAACTCACACACGAAGGACGACTTTAAGACATCTGGGATATGCGACGCCACCCATACAAGACCAGAATACACGTGTTTCATTAGAGATTCCACAGCACATTCGAGTTCTACCGATATCAAAAAACATGCACCCCGTTCATAAAAGGCACGCCGCATCGCTAGAGCTAAAGCCGTGGATGGCAAATATGGAAATAACCCAACAACCAAATTCAGCGATGAAGCCATATATCCAAATCAACCAGCACACGTCGTCAGCGTTGTTAACGGGCCAGTCAGAAAACTACAGCTATGACTACACATACAACCTAAACAGAAGCTGCAGAGGAAGTTGCGATTGACCTTTCTTTCACGCCCAGCAAAGACTTTATAACTATACTAACTGATTCGCGAGCGGCATGTCGAAGTTATCAGCGGGGGCGCATATCTACGCCAGCACTGACCATTCTGAAAACCAATGCAGAGTACCTAAGATGGAAATCGTCTGGGTTCCTGGGCATGAATCCATCGACTGTAATCAGGCGGATCACACCGCTGCCCGTGCGTACATGCACCAGGCCATTACCCGGTATGGAATTTTTTCCTCTGACACCAAAAGGGGCCCACTTCTCCGGTAATGAGACGTCCAGGAACATTATAGGCTCGGCAGAAAAAAAATTCCCACCACCTCATCTTCGGTCAACCAAAGAAGCCACCACTCTTCGGCAATTGCTGACAAATTCTTGTCTCCACAGCACCCTCTTCCATTCCATCTATCCGACTCAGTATCCCTCCCTTTGCAATTTCTGTCCGACACCCGGCACCCTTTACCACCACGTATGGGAGTGCCAACAAACTCCAAATCTATCCCCAATGCCCTCCCCAACTTTTGAGCAGTGAATGGCTCGTATGGTCGATCCGGCTCTTGGACACCAGCAAGAACTGGGCAAGAGGGCCTGGATGGCACGTCGCAGACTCGGTATCCCGGAATAAGGATGCCCTCCTCCGGGCGAGTGCCCTGCCATCAGCACCTACAATCAATGAAGGTTTATTCTCAGCCTCCTTAAACAGTGTATACTGAAAAAAAAGAAACTATAAAAATTTAAACCTAACAATCAGGCCACAATGAAAGCAACAAACTTATACACATACACAAAGGAAACAAAAACGATAAGCTTCTAAGCATACCGATACAAAACCCCTTCAGCATAGTCTTTGTCAATAAAAGGTACGCGTTAAACAAAACTAGCTATTCATGGTTTGTCAAACTACAGAGTTAGAAAACTCTAGAAAGGAATGTTCCTGCACGCATGCTGTAAAGTAGCCGGGTGCGTGCCAGTGGGCTCTAGTTAGCGGCGCGGGCGGGTACATAAACCGCCCTTGACATCATGGTATTGCCAGTCGCTGTCCTGTAATTGATAGCGGACCAACACATCTTTGCAATCGCCGCATATATGAATGAATTTATTCCGATATAGTACCTTACCGTTGGCTCTCCGCCTGGTAAACGGTTCAGTAGAAGCAAGATGGCGAAATAGACACCAGGATGAAACAGCTCATTCACAGTGGCGTAGTCTAATTGTTAGTATCATAATTATCATCATCATCAACAGGCTACTTTGGTCCATTTTAGGAGGAACGCCTCTCCTATTAGTCTCCAATTGCTCCACTTCTGGGCTGCTCCATTCCACTCTTTGACCTTAGGTTTGTTATTTCTTTCCTCCATCGAGTTAGTGGCATTATCCTTTGTTTATGCGCTCTCGGTACTCCATCTGTTACTCTTGTGGTCCACCGGTTCCAATTTCGTGTCACTACATGCCCAGCCCGCACAATGTTCTTTTTCTTTATTCCAACTATTATACCTCCTATATACTCGAGCTTTTTCCCTGAAACAGGAAGCTGGTTTCATGTTATCTTTCTTCATTCCTAGTGTTGCTCCTAATATTCCTCGTTAAATGGCTAGTCGAGCCAACCTAGGTGTGCTTTTGGTGTTTTAGTAAGGCGCCATGGTTGCACTACGAATATCACCAGCGTCAGGATACATTGTTCGCATTGAAAAAGTTAATGTTCAGCCTGTGCACCTCCAAATGATTCATTATTACAGAATACCATGGACGACGGCGCTGTCTCAACCCTGGAGACCAGAAGTTGTATGTTCTGCTACTGAGTAATGAAGATAGCTTATTTTCACAATTTGGGAGTGCTTGCCAAGTGCACCCGAGCCCATACCCAGCCCATTTGTTAAGCTCATACCTAAGCTGCGCTGGGTTTCCCTCTCGTGGTTGGGTACCGCACTGCGACCTATCCGGGGAGGTTAAATTCTATATCTTGTTTTAGCGTGTCGTTACAAAGGAAGAAAAGAGCGTTTTCGGTACGCTTGTTCATCACTACTTTAGATCTGTTAGTACTTATTTTTAGCACCACGGCCATGCTTTCTCGCTGTAGTTCCTCAAGCATTATTGCAAGTTTTCTGCACACTCACTTAGCAACACTGCGGCGTCTCAAATATTCTCTGTTTATACGTAATTATTTATTTTACCAATCAAGCTTCGTGAATACACCCTGCAGAAATGGTGTGAACAGTTTTCTCTAGCTGATATCCTCCGGCCCGGGTGACTTTTGGATCGCAAATTTGTAGCTTTTCTTGGGAATGATTATCCTGGCCTATCTCTTCTGTAAGCCGTCTAGAAGGGTATATATGTCGTCTATGAGCTTTATGTACGACTACTATATTCCCTGATATTTGAATACTTCTAGCTCTGCTCCGGCATTTAATTAATGAAACGTTATTTCATGGTCTATATATGCCATGTAAAGGGTTTTAGTGAACTCTAAGAAATTTTCTCTTGCTTGCATGACGACAAGGAAGCGATCCATTCTGCAGTACTCTTTCCCAAACCAAACGTGCTTATTGGAATGCAGGGATTCTAGGCTGTCACTTAAGCGTTTAGCTATTACTTTGGTAGGCAGCTTTTCTAGAATTTAGAGTAGGCTGATGGGTCTGTAACTTCAAAAGTGCTTGGTATCCCCGTTCTTGTGGTATCCCCGATCTTGTGACCAGAATTATATCGGTCATTTGGCAGGCCTTGGGCAATTTCAGAGTACCCAGGCATTCTTAAGATGGTAGAGCAAGCTTTTTCAATGCAATATCTCATCTCTCCTACAAATGATACACGGTTAAGCTATCGCCACCGCCAGCTTTTCTACTATTCATGCCGTTAGGAGCATTTTCCAATTCCCGGTCAGTTACTAGTAAGACATTGCCGGCGTAAGCAGTTTCCTTTGGTCGCTGGCGTAAGCCTGGTGTGAAATAGTCTTATTGCTTTTATTACCTTTTGCATGCTGGGCGTAATGTTCCTGCGTGTCCCTGAAGGCGTACATTCTGTCTTTGGCGCAAGGTAGCTTGTTCTTATTCGCTTTTGAACATTTTTATTTTCAGCGCGTCCTCAATTCCTGCCCTGTTGTGCAGACAAATATTGTTAACTTTACTTTTGTTATTCGCTTTCAACAAATATTCTAATTCAATTTGATCTGCCGTACTCGACATTTTTATGTTTTTACGTTTCGGCACTACTTCATTTTTTTCTGTGTTTTCTAGCATGGGTCTTACATGCCGTTTCTCCCACAGGTGCTGCCGGTTCTGTGACTGCCGTTGTTAGGTTGTCATTTAGTCTGTATACAATATCCTAGTTCTCCCTGTATGAAAGCACCAGTTTGGCTTGTATAGTTATTTTGTTGTATAGTTTTATGTGTTGAGATTCACCCGTAATTATCACTTAGCTATTCTATGACTGCTGCTCTTAATCTAGCCTATTATTCCTACGTCCCGTACTATCCCGGGATCTTCACATAAAATGATCAGTATTTTATTTTTTGTTATGTTGCTAGGACGTTTTCATGTGTATTTCCAAGAATATCATTTCTAAAATAACGTGTTCGTTAACGTCAAGTTATCCCTTGCGGCAAATCCCAACAGTGTATTTTCGCGACTACTGCGACAGTGCTTGCTGCATCAATTCTTGCAATGTTCGCCAATGGCATTTTCCCATTTTATTCTTGCCTAGTTTTCTGCTGGTCTCCCACCACAATCGAGAATTGTGTTGTACCCTTCTTCATTCCAGATTGGAGGTCCTAGTAGAAATCGTCCTCAGCTCCATTATTGCAGCCTTCTGCTGGCGCATAGGATACCACTACCCTTAGCATGCATCACTTGCCTAGCGTGCTGACAGCGACAGCGACTCTTCTATTATAGCTGAAGAATTCCTCCACATTCCCTGCTACTTCTTAGTGAATGAACAATCCAACCCCGTGCTTTTTCTTTTCTTGAGGTTCTCTGTAGCACAGCGCATGCCGGCTGGTCAGCTTCATGAAGTGTTTTGTTATAACTTCGCTTCACTTATAATAGTAGAGCTAAATCTCTAAAACAAACCGTCTGTATAAGAAGTAAATCGCTTGCCTTATAAGGCACTCCTGTTTGGAGTATTGCTCCAAAGGTTAAAGCAACAAATTTGTGTACATTTTTACATGTAATTCGATTTCATTCAGGTGAAGAGTCCGGTACGTTTCCAAGCCACGTTTGAGTCAGAAAAGAATAGCCACTGTTTTGTGTGGTAAAAACTGGAAACCATTTCTGTGCCCAAATTGTTAGTCTGTTGATTGTCAACTGTACCTGCCTCCCGCATGGTGCTACATTGGAATATGTGCAACCTATTTGAAGGTCATCGACATAGACAGAGTACATAATACACATCGGAAATATTTCAGATATGGAGTTCATTTTACAAGAAAAAGTGTTGTGCATCGAATACACCCCTAGTAGACCCTGTTTACCTGTACAAAATTTCTCAACAGGGCTAAGCCCAGGAGCACTTGAAATGAACGATTTGCATGAAGACATTCACGCGATGCAACATTCTTCCACGGATGCCTAATTCCACTAAATCACGAAATATTCCAAACCTCTATGTAGTGTCGTAAGCCTTCTGAAGATCAAAAAACGCAGCGAGTGTTGTTTGTCCATAAATGCTTCTCGTACAGCAATTTTGAGGCCGACAAGATGGTCAGTTTTTGAGCATGCTTTTTTGAAACCACACTGGTGAACATTCAGAAGATTGTTTGATTTAATAACATGCATAGTCTGGTATTTATGACAAGTTCAAACATTTTGGCTAGAGAGCTGGTAATGGCTATGGGTTTATAACTACCAGGGGAGGTTGGTGGCGTTTCAGGTTTAAGGAATGCTACAATAAATGCTTTTTTCGGGGTTTCGGTACTCTGATTAGTACCCAGATTTTATCAAAGAATTCCAGAAGTGCTTCTACAAAGGGACACGAAAAATGAGTGACATTTTATAATGAACATCATCTGAGGTCGGTGCAGTCGATTTATCCGCGAAATGAGCTCTGTTCAATACTTCGCGAGCTATTAGAAAATTGCATGGTTCTTTTGTGCCACATGTCGAAAGCCTTTGTTTTTCTCTCTGTTTTTGTATTTCAGAAACGTTTCGTTGGAGTGTAAAGAACTTGAAACTTTAGAGAATGGTTCCGCTAGCAAATTCACCTGCTCTCGTATGCTTGTTTGTACACCTGGTGCTGTTAATAGAGTGAATTTGTAGGAGAAGTGTGTGCCATTCAGATTACTACTTAACCCCACACTTCTTTTTCCGTGGCTGAGTTGTTTATCAACGAGATTTACTCTTGCCAGGAGGTCTTCTCTGCCTTGTGTCGAATATAACGTGCCTTGGCCTTTTTTTAACCACAATGGTTTCACTGACTTGAATATCTTCGAAACACACCCCATGCTTTGTTTTGCTGCTTTTGGCATCCTTACACTCCTGTGTCCACCATACTTCGTAGTTTTGTCTCGCAACTCCTATGGACTGTGACATATCTATGCGAGTAGCTTTAAGGATGCAGGATGTAAATATTTAGTTTATTTCATCAATGCTAGCAGCGTTCGAGAAATGTTTTCCTTAACTGGTTGACGTGTGAAACGTTACCAGTCGGCAAACTGAAGTATTGATCTGCGTGGTTTAGTTAGGGTAGTTGCTAGGGAAGCTGTTTTAATGAATACTACAGGTAGATGATGGCTCCTATATGGGTTATCTGGGGTATGCCACCTAAAATCGCTAAAAACAGAAGGCGAACTAAGGGACAAAGCTATGCACTTGAAAACCTTTAGGTAGGCTCGCCGCTGTTGAGTAAACAAACACCTTTGCACAGAATATTATCCTCAAAAATATGGCCCCATGAATCAGTTTTTTCACATCCCCAAAACGTATAGTGGGAGTTATACTCACCAACAATCAAATATGGCTCTGAAAGTTGGTTTAGTAGGTCCTCTAAGTCTTGAAGAGTTATCGTAACGTGGGGGCTTAAACAGAGCGCACTGCAATTGTTTTATATGCAAGTATTCTGGCAGGAATGGATTGTAGCCATGTTTTGAGATTGTGTTCTCGCACTGAAAAACCATTTCTTGCAATTATGCCAACGCCACCACAGAGCCTGCTCGCTTGCTCTCGGTCGCAGCGGAAAACTTGATTTTTATTTAGTATGTTCAATTGTTTCTGGCCTAGGTTGGTTTTCTGAATACAAAAGGCTAAAGTTCAGTTCGTGGCACTTAGGTCCTTGTTATCATTTAGGTTACTTAATAGACGCCTGGAGTTCCAGTGAAATATGAATGTCATGTTATCTTTGTATGGGTTGAAAGATTAGGTTTTTAGTCCCATGATTCCATGCTTGCTTTTTTTGCATTTTCAAGGCAGTTCCGTACCCTTCTGACTTAAACGGCATAAAACCTTTTTCGCCCGTATCCATCGTCTCTTCAGAGACGCTGGAGGTTCGTGCAGGATACACGGGTGTGGCAGTTTTAGACCTCTCCAAGTGGGACGAAGCCTTGGAGAGAGAGAGAGAGAGAGAGAAGTAAACTTTATAGAGAATGTCCGCGGAGGTAGCGGGGAGGACTACGCAGGGTCGGCCGCCACCCGACGTAGTTAAGGCGTCTTCGGGGTGTTGCCTCCCTGACTCCCGCTAGGCCGGCCCGCTGTCGACCTGTGGGGGGTATACCCCCGGTCTCCAGCCGGTTTAGCCCCACGGGTTTGTCGGGCAAGAGCCACCTCGAGCCGCTGGACGTCCTGCAATTGTTCTGTCAAGTCCTGCGATAACACTGCACCAGCTATGTCTTCCGGCAGTCTCCCGGGAGAGGCGACCGCTTCTTCCGGATGTAGGTCAGAGTCCCAGAGGATGGGGGTCAAAGTTGCTTTAGCACTTTTGCACACACTGCACACTTCACTTTCGAACACCTCCTGGCACACGTAACGCGCAAGCGCCGGCGTGAGTACGGATCTAGTTTGTAGTTGTCTGTATAACACCGCCTGTTCGAGTGCCGAGCCGGGGTCCATGCATCTCGATTTGGAGGTCATGGTGCAGTGCTAGCAGTTCCCACCGGGAGTTCAGGGGTGCTTGTTTCAGCCTCACTCTGTGTGGCTTCGGCAGGCTCGGAGGACCGCTATAGTGATGCGCCCTGTTGTACCACAACGGAGAAGGTGCGGTGATGCGACGGTGAAAGTCGTTTCCTTGCTTTTCTAAATCTGAGATTCTGTGGCCCTTTGAGGGTGATTATTTCTTTCCCTTTTTTCAATGCTGGGCACACACGAGCGTAAGCAGTATGGTTGCCCTCACAGAGCACATAAAGGTATGTTTGAGCGCCACAGTTTTCAGCAGGAAGTGCATGAAAGGCACATTTACCTTAGTAAGCTGTGACCGTAACATTTATTTTGGTAGCATCGGCGGAGATTACTCAGTTTCATTTTCCTATAGCCTAGCTACATATTCTGGAAGTATGCTTGTTGCAAAAGGCAAGACGGTGTGCTTACTCTGGATTTTTTGCTTTCCCGTTTGATTTTGATCCTGAAGACATTTGTGACATTCTGTTCCTTTTGACCTTCTAGAAGTTTCTCTTCAGAGAGTCACTCTAGGTCTTCATCGGAGATGACTCCGCGGTCTGTTTTGAGTGACAGCTGTTCTCTTACGGATACAGGGATCTCTCCAAAAGACTTTAGTTATAGCAGTTTGTCACTCTGCTGTTTGTAGAGGAGTTCGAGAAGGAGTTCTTCGTTAGCTAGCTTCTTGACTTTGTAGCCTTCACCTATGGTGGATGTTAGAGTGTAACTAGAAGTGGTGGGACGAGTGGTGCAGTTTTTGTTTGCATTTTTGCTGTGCACCACGTGAAATCGTGGGAAGTTGACGTGTTTTTTGCGAAACACCTAGCCGTTCAATCGGTGCCCCTTTTTTACGAGAGAAATCCGTTGTAAAAAAAGCCATGAAATGGACAAATCTACTCCGCCATCGTGCTAGCCACCTACCCAAGAGCCCAACAAGGGGGCACGACAGGAACTCGCGGACAAGTCCGGCCCACGCCAGCGATGCACCACGACTATAACAAAATAGGGCTGAGCTCAGAGTCGTCCGCTTCACAAGGTTAACCATAGTCGCTAGGAAAAAAGGAAACTGAAGAAAGAACGACACAACAGGAAAGTTATTAGAAAGAAGGTAAGAAAATGAAAGATGATGGGGAGGACAGGAAAATTCGACTGAATGCCCTCCGGGTGGGCCAGACAAGAGGTGCCGTTTACAAAATGTGGATGCCAATGTTGTGCGTTGCCTTCGCCAAGGAGACTTAAAGAAACAAGCTCTCGGTGTCGGATCAACCATCAGGGTCCTCTTTTCCCTTAACACGACGCTACCACGCACAGCTAGGAGTGCGTGCTAGGGGTCCGTGGTGTCGCACAGTGCACGCAAACATCTGATTTAGCAGGTTCCCCATCAGGGAGGAACTCTGCGGCGGAATATCGCTGTCCCGATTGGTAGATTATGGTAGTCAAATTCTTGCAACCTCAGGGTCCAACGTTGCAAGCGGCCGGATGAGTTCTTTAGATTCGCGAACGAGCATAGGGATTGATGGTCGAATACGACCAGGACGCCTTGAACATAAAGGTTTGGCAGGAATTTAAAACCTTCCCATACGACAGCTACACATTCCTGTTGCGTTGTGAGTAATTGCTTTCCGCTCGCGACAAGGTTCGGCATGTAGGCTCACATGGAGGCTCCATTGGAAACAATGGAGGCTCACATTGGTGCGATCCACGTGCACCATCGTCAACACATGTTCATCGAAGAAACCCAGAACCGCAGTTTTCTGCAGGCAACACCGTAGTTGCTGAAGGCTTCTTGCTGTTCGCTAAACCAGAGAAATTTGAGAAACCCGAGTAAGGCTTGTAAGAGGGGTCCCAATGTGGGCTAAGTGTGCAATAAATCGTCGATAATACAGAGGCCCATGAATTGCCGATTGCACTATTTGTCAGTAGGGGTTTGGAAGTTAAAACTACGGCCAGCTTCTCTTGGTCGCGGCGAATGCCAGTGCTGCTTACAAGATGACCTAAGAAGAAAAGCTTCTCTTATCCGAAATGACACTTTCAGTCTCAAGCGTGAGTGATACGGAACGTCTGGCCTGTAGAACCGATGCTGACGCTTGAGGTGCTCTTTAAATGTCTTGGAGCACATGACTACGTCATCTAAATATACTTGGCATGTATGTCATTTCAGACCAGACGAAGCAGTGTCTATCATTAGCTGGAGTGGCGCGGGCGCTCAACACTAGCCAAAGGGTACCTTAAACTCCTGTATTCAATCGGGAGTCAGAAAAGTGGTCTTTTTAATGGTCACGTTTTCAAATTGGATTTCTTAATAATTGGTTTCTTTAAATTCATAGAGGCAAAGTAATAAGCATGCCGAACGCATTCAAAGAAGTTATCAATTCGAGGCAACAGATATCCGTATTTGGTGGCCTGATTGAGCTTGCGATAGTACATACAAAACCTCAAAGCATATTCTCTCTTTCGCACCAAAACGACGGGTGACGTTCAGAAGCCTTTGGAAGGATGAATGACGTCATCAGCAAGCATCTCGTGAAACTCCCGCTATATCGCATCGCACACCTTTGGAGATCCACGGTAAGGGTGTTGATAAAAAAGTCGTACAGCCGAATCGTTAATGATACGGTGTTTGGTTAGACAAGTTTGCCAAACACGTGATGGAGACAAAAAGCGGACACTGAAGTTGTGTAAGCCCCGCACGGGGCACCTTGAGCAATCTTGGTGACGGTACTGGCGATACCGCGGACCCCGAGCCCCCATACTCACGCTGTATCCTACCGTGGCTAGGAGTTTTAAGGTGAAGGGTAGAAACCAAAAACAGTGGCTGTCGGAGCCGTGGTCAAGCTCCAGCGGATGGGCTCCCTGTCTGTTTACCAGGCAGGGAGCTCCGGGACCTCTCTCGGCATCAGGGTAAACCGAGTGAAGGAAGTACCCCCGTTCCCTACTTTTCTTCCATGCTGCATGGTTCTTTCAAAACTTTCTAAACCCACTGATCGGCCCCCCAAAAGGGGCCGCACCGAAGCGAACTTTCCCCCATTGCCTGCCCTATCGTTCCAAATACCTGACAACTTTCCCCGGTTCTTGATCATTGCATCCGAAGACAATACAAAGCCAGTGACATCTACATCCGTTTTCTTAATAGCTAAGTGCATTGAACGTGTTGTGGGAAAACACTACAAAGCCAAGAAACTGACCTCTGGAGAGATCCTTGTAGGAGTAAACAACCCGGCACAATCAAAAAAGCTTCTTGAACAAACCCTCATTGGCGACCGGAAAGTCAAGGTCACTCCCCACCGAGCGCTAAATACATCCCAAGGTGTGATATCCGAATCTGATCTCTGCAATGAAACTGACTCTGACATCCTCGAGGGCCTGCGCGACCAGGGCGTCATTGCAGTAAGGAGGATCACTATGCGTCGAGAAAATCAGGAAATCAAAACCAAACACGTTGTCCTCACCTTTGACCGCTATACCTTACCCGAATTTGTGAATGCAGGCTTTCTTCGATGTACCGTCCGGCCATATATCCCCAACCCGCGTCGGTGCTTTAAGTGCCAACGTTATGGCCACAGTACTAACAACTGCCATGGGCGTTTAACGTGTGCAAAGTGCTCAGAGCACGACCACGCCAAAGAGAATTGCAACAGCACTTTAATTAAGTGTCCGAACTGCAGTGGCCCGCACACAGCGTACTCAAGGACGTGTGAAACATTCAAACTTGAGAAGAAAATAC
Source organism: Haemaphysalis longicornis (assembly GCF_048455015.1). NCBI lineage: Eukaryota > Metazoa > Arthropoda > Arachnida > Ixodida > Ixodidae > Haemaphysalis > Haemaphysalis longicornis. The sequence continues at coordinate 161,304,115 of NW_027526335.1, forward strand.
TCAATCTTAAAGTCAGCGAGAACATTTCTTACCTAGAAGCGCGTAAAAGGCTCAGCGCCTTTGCTTCTGCGAAGTATGCCGACGCAGCTCGCCGGGGGGCGGAGCGGCGTCTTGTCACTGCGGCCACCCAGTACTGCGAAGCAGACTTCGTGCCGCCCCAGCCCCCCAAGGGGCTGCCTAAGGCAGCCCAATCAGCTGACACAACACCTGTGGCACCCGCAAGTGTTGTGTCGACCACGAACGCCAGGAGTGACGGCTCTGCCGTTGGTCCCCTTCTTCCGGCTACCAGACCTCAGGTGGCCATGGATGTAGATGTGGCGGGTCCTTCGACCGCCTCTGCATCCAACACGCAACAAACGATGGTGGGAGGAAATCCTTCCACCACTTCGAACATATTCCGTGTCGGAGGCCGCAAGGACTCCATCTCGTCGCTGTCCCAGCACTCAGACGAGGACATGGACATGACACCGTCTCGGCCAGCACCAAAGGCTGTGAAAGAAGAGCGCTCCATTGCGGGGCGGGGAAAAAAGCCAGCAGCCCCCCGTGTCACTGGCCCAGATCATACCTGAGTGTGGTAGGTGATACATCCATCCCTAGTCTTCACCAGCCAAAATCTTCTTTAAACATTTATGGTAGCACAAATAGTTACGCAGTGGAACGGTAGAGGATTAATTAAAAACCTAGATGATATATATGAAATCCTTCACAAAACTCAAACAACTGTCGTGTGTTTACAAGAGACTCACTTGAACTCTAAGCATACCAACTTCCTAAACCAATACTCAGTATTTAGAAAAGACAGAGACAGCTGCTCGCACAGCTCTGGTGGCGTGGCAATAGTTATACAAAAAGCTGTCCCTTGTCAATCTATCCATTTGCGCACCGGCCTAGAAGCGGTTGCTGTTCGGGCAATTGTCTTCAATAAGTTAACAACAATTCGCTCACTGTACATTCCCCCTGAATACCGTCTGTCCAGTTACGAATTTGAGTCCATTATAGATCAACTGCCAGAACCGTTTTTACTAGTTGGTGACCTTAATGCGCACAGCCCACTATGGGGATCGGAACGCACAGATTCCCGGGGCTGGTTGATAGAAAACTTTCTCTTGTCATCCGGAGCTTGTCTCTTTAACAAAAAGCAGCCTACATAGTACAATATAGCACACCACACATATTCACACATTGATCTTGCTATAGACTCCCCCGTTCTTTTTCCATCCATCGAATGGGAAGTGGGTACGAATCCCTACGGGAGCGACCACTTCCCTGTCACCCTCAGTTATTTAGAAAAATGCCCCTACAGTTACACTTCACATGAAAAGTTTAAAGAAGCTGGTGCCGACTGGGCAACGTTTAAAGAGATGTCGAAACTTACTTACGCATCAATAACACACTTAGGTATTGATGAAGCGTGCTTCTTCATCACAGCACATATACTTGATGCTGCTAGCGTTTCTATTCCCCAGACCTCCGGTACCACACGTAATCTTCAGAGGCCCTGGTAATCTTCAGAGGCAATCGTCATTGCAGAGGCCCTGCAATGACGATTGCAAGAAGGCCAGAAATGCTCAGAATAAGGCCTGGGGTGTCCTCCGCAGGTATCCTACTACAGAAAACCTAATTTGCTTCAAGCGCGCAAAAGCCATGGGACGGCGAATCCGACGTCAGGCAAAAACAGATAGTAGGAGGTCTTTTCTATCATCAATAAATTCCTATACAGATGCGCGCAAAGTTTGGAACAGGATACGGAAACTGCAGGGGCAGAAAACATATGTCACACCTCTTGTCAGCACCACTGGCGATACACTTGAAGACCAAGCAAACACCCTGGGACAGCACTTTGAACATATTTCCAGTTCCTCCCACAACACTGAGACATTCCTGCGATACAAAGAATCTATTGAAAGAAAGCCTATTCGGGACCACAAGAAATCTAATGATGGGTATAACTCTCCTTTTTCGCTGCAGGACCTTATGGTAGCCCTCAACACATGCCGTGCTTCGGCGCCAGGAGCTGATAAAAACACATACACAATGATTCAGCACCTGCACATAGATACCCTCAATACTCTTCTCTTCTTGTACAACAAGATATGGTGTGCTGGGTACTTTCCTCATGCTTGGAAAGAGGCAATTGTGTTGGCTATATTGAAAGAGGGGAAAGATGCCTCTTCTGTGACAAGCTATCGCCCTATTGCTTTGACAAGCTGCTTGAGCAAGCTCTTTGAAAAGATGATCAATAGACGGCTTATCTATTTCTTGGAATATCGTGGTGTCCTTGATAGCTGCCAGGCAGGCTTTCGCATGGGCAGGTCAACAACTGACAATCTTATAGCTGTTGAATCTTATGTTAAAGAAGCTTTTGCCCATAAGCAACACTGTATATCTGTATTTTTTGACATCGAAAAGGCCTATGCCACCACTTGGCGGAATGGCATCCTGCATGACCTTAAATCTTTCGGCATTTGTGGAAACATGTTAAACACACTGGAAAGCTACTTATCAGATAGAACATTCCGGGTACGAGTTGGTGCAGCATTATCCAGGACGTATACACATGAAAATGGCGTTCCCCAGGGTGGAGTACTTAGCTGCACACTTTTCATTGTAAAAATGAATACGTTAGGGAGAGCACTGCCACCCATCATTTTTTATTCAATCTGTGTAGACGGTGTTCACATCAGCTTCAGGTCATGCAACTCCTCTATCGGTGAACGGCAGATGCAAGTTGCTGTGAACAGACTATCCGAGTGGGCAGACAAAAACGGTTTTATCCTAAATCCGCAGAAAAGCACTTGTGTTCTCTTTTCCAGGAAGCGTGGGATCCATCTGCAACCAACCATACAACTTAAGGGAGTTGACATACCCGTAAAAAGAGAACACAAGTTTCTTGGAGCAGTTTTAGATGATAAACTTACATTCATCCCACACATTAAACAACTTAAAATGAAATGCATGAAGACTATGAACATCTTAAAAGTCCTTTCCGCCAGTCATACGGTGCAGATACAACATGCCTTTTACGTGGTTTTAACAGTCCTGCCAGGTCCCGTATAGACTATGGAAGTGTAGTGTATGGGTCTGCCTCAAAAACAGCTCTAAAAATGCTGGACGCAGTGCTGCACTTGGAGATCCGCCTGGTGTCCGGGGCTTTCCGGACGAGTCCTATTGAAAGCCCCTATGCAGAAACGGATCAGTGGTGCTTAGAGCACCAGCATACATACATGGCACTTTTGTACTGCGTAAGGGCGACATCCTTAAACAGTCATCCGCTAAATGCTATTCTTGAAAACAAAGCGTCCGAAAGGCTGTTTTTGAGCCGTCCTTCGCTTCCTCTGCCTTTCTCTATCCGAGTGAAGGTGGATGCGGAGGAACTTGGGGTTATTTTATCAGAATCTTACAAAGCTGACTTCGTTGAGTTCATGCCGCCTTGGCAGCTGCGCCCTGTCACCTGTGACATGTCATTCAAGGAAATTTACAAAAACATTCACCCGCAGAACTCATCCGACAACACTTCCTGCACTTGCAAAACAAATTCCCGTTCACAGCCTTTTACACAGATGCCTCCAAAACTGCCACTGCTGTGGCATGTGCTGCACACGGTCCCAACTTTGCCAGCACAAGGACACTAAACAGAAACACAAGTATATTTACGGCTGAGGCACATGCTATATTAATTACGCTAGAACACATATTACAAACAAAGACACAACAATCCATTATATACACAGACTCATTGAGTGTTGTGACAGCACTGCATTATGGAAAACCTAGTAGGAACAATGTGCTGAACAGGTTAGTTAAAGAGATAATGGCAGCCTACGCTTTAAAACAGGTCATATTCGTGTGTTGGGTGCCTGGACACAGTGGCATTCCTGGTAATGAACTCGCAGACCAGAGCGCCGCGGCGGCAGCACTTCGCTGCAGCGTCGACGTTCAGCAGCTTCCCTATCTTGACTGGAAACCATTCATTCGAAGGGCAATCCGACAACGCTGGCAGCAACACTGGGACACTCAGACAGATAACAAACTACACACTATAAAACCCCATTTAGGCAGCTACTACACAGAAAAACACAACAGAACAACGGAAGTATACATGTACAGATTACGAATAGGTCATACATACGCTACTCACTCGCACCTTCTGCAGGGCAAACCACTGCCACAATGCGACAGGTGCGGACATCACCTATCCGTCAGCCATGTCTTAGTTGAGTGTGGGTACTTCCACAAGGCAGGGAAAAAGCACTTCCGGGAACTTTACACTCACATGATTCCTCTTCATCCCTCGATGTTTTTAGCTGATAAACCCTTAATTCCAAGTAAACGCCTTTTTGCTTACCTGGGAGACATTGGCTTTTTAAACCGCATATCATACCACGTGTAACCTCGGGGCCCCTCAGAGTGGGAGGACGCTATGAGTGTCTATTTATTTTTTACATTCTTACCCTGCCATTCCCATTTCCCCAATTTTATTGTTGTTTTAAATGAGGGGCTGTATACACCCCCCACACTAACCTCTTTTAAAATCGTCACATTTACAGCACCATTTTAGTAAAACATCATTCAAAATGATCAACCATTGCATTGGCGCTCTTTGGCCATCGTTGCCCTTGCGCCGTAAAACAAACAGATACAATTTAAGTTGTGTAAGAGGCACAACGTTGTTCTTGTTTCCTATGTGGCAAGCTGTGGTTGACATCCATGTTGTGTTTACTCGTCTGTTGAGTCCGTTCTGCAGAGCAAAACAATCAGTCATCGAAGCACATTATGACACCGCATCTCCCTACAGATTGCGGCCGGCAATCCATATTTGAGGCCCGTCCCAATGGCGTCTTGACCTTTTTGAGCCTTTCAGCAAGAGGCAGACTGATTATCGAGTAACTAGCTGCAGTATTCACTGTAGCAGTTACGTTACGACAGTCGATGGCGAGAGCAAGGAAGGCACTCAGGACTCAACCAACACCGGTGCTTTTTAGTTTCCCTTCCATGGGCGTCGTTGATGCTAGGAGGCCTTCGGCACTTTTCCTCTCAGCAACCTTGCCACGCTAGGTCGCCCTGGCTAGTTTCCCGACCATGGACTTTGAGACCGCCTCTTCAGGGAGTCCTTGTAGTCGGGAGAGCTGCGTGAAGGGTAGCGTGCTGGGTACGGTGCACGGGATCGACGGTTCGGCTCGGAAGTACTTCGGCTCGCTGTGTAGTCAGCAGTAGCGCCGGTCCTTTTAACAAAACGGGAACGAAGAGCATTTGAGAGGGTGTAAGGTCCACTTATGAGATTAGCGGCGAGGCGCCCGGGCTGCACGTGAGGACCCGCCACTCTGTCTGGTGGCCCAGCACTGTAGCCTCTACGCTGCAGCTGTCTTCACTTCGTCACGGCGCGCACGGGAGACGGATTTTCTGGCCCAAAGCATACCACAGGGATAATCCCCCATTGAGGAAGCAGACGGCGCCGCCGGATTCCGGGAACCGTCCGCGTGACGCGCGGAGGTGGTGGGATTACCGGCGCCGAAGCGCGCGCCGCGCAAAACACCATTGTAAACGCGCCCCAGCCGGCACAGTGCACTGTCGCCGCCTTTCGCTCTCACCCCTCGGGGTCGCACGCACCTGCTCATCTGCGAGCGTGCCGTTGACTCAAAGATGGCGGCGCCTCATTGAATATTCCGTGGCGTGCTGAGTGACAGCTGTCTACCTAAATTTGGGCACTCTCTTACGCGTGTACGAACGCTACAGGGACGTTCCCGACAGAGGATGATCTCGAGGTTTTATAGGGCCGAACTTGGCCGTTGGAAATCGTTCTTGTCTGAGCGCCGAGCTGGGAAGTTTCTGGCGGGACAAGCAGTCTCGACCGTTGAAGCTAGGTTGCGATTTGCGAGCCCCCTAGGCTAAAGGTTAGAATCGCGTCGGATGTTTAGGGTGCAGCGCCGTACCAGGCAACTAGACAAATCCTGCGGCGAGACAAGGTCTCGGCCATCGTTTCTCGAACGATTTGTGTACGCTCCGAGAATAGGAGAGTTAGACGAAGTTGAGCAGCTCGAGTGATTTGTGCGCACTCAAAGCTAGCGTCTAGCCGAAGTTTGAAGTTTTTCTTTTTATTTCTCATGTACCCAGTTTTCGTACTGTAAATAGCTGTATATAAACTTTCGTTTCACTTATTCAACCTCAACGACTGGAGTTCATCAATTCGAGCGCCGTCTCCAAGAACTTCAACACCATCGCCCTGCCAGCCTCCTGCCAAATCAACCGGAGCCCGGGCGATTGGGTTCCTGATCGACACCGGACTTCGGGGAAACGAACTACAGGACCATCTTTACTGGCGCAGCCGACAGGATTTGGCAGAAGAAATCACCAGGCCACAACCAGGGGCGGCAAGCAGACGCAAGCCTGCCCTCATCGGCAGCAGCCGGGCACCGCGGGGAGTGGAGCGGCAGAGCCAAGCCAGCGCATGGGGCCAACGACGCGGCAGCCCACCACCGAAGGTGCGGGTGAGTAGGATTTCTTTTGCTTCGTTGTGGTGGTGTGGGCTGAGTCTGGGTTTGCATGGTAGTCACGCGGGGCATGCTGGCGAACATGGCGGAAGGAGACGGAAATGGTCAGACACATGATGTGCCACGTCAAGGAGGAACGGCCGCAGGAGGGGTGGTCCAAGCGGAGTCTGAGACAATATTTTCCGACGAATGGAGTTGGAGTTTCAAGAACGGGAGAGAAAAGCACCGCGCGAGGCGGAGGGGCGAAAGGGAAAAGCAGCGCGAGAAGCCAAAGCACGGGAGAGAAAAGCGGCGCGTAAAGCGGAGGAAAGAGCGCGCAGGCGGCGGAGCGCTGGAGAAGACAGGCGCGGGAATCATAGGAGCGTATCCTAAAACTTCGGCTCGAATCTGAAGAGCGGTTGCGAAGGTATGAGTTGGAGCTGGAGCGGAGAAGGCAAACCCCCTTCCGCTCGGACACCCGCGAGCAGAAACAATGGGGCACAGACCCAGCTAGTTGTATAGCGACAGCGAAGTTGAATGGTTCCGGCCAGTGTTTGGAAGTTGAATATTGCGGCGACAAAGTAAGCTGCCGTAACTCCCTACACAAGGCTAGCATTTCCGCCGGTGTCGAACGCATGGAGATGGACATTGATATGAGGAGTGACGAGGTAAGCGCGTCCGGTGATACCGTAGAGCGGTGTAAAGAAGTGATGCTCGAACATGACGAGCAGCCTCGAAGGCAAAGTTTGGGGTTGAAGCTTCAGCGCATAAGGCAGAACCCGTCGAGCAGGCCCAGTTTTGCACTCACAGCAGAGTTGAATGGGCCCAGCTCGTTTTTCAACTCGAAGCCGCGCGAGAACGAGATAAGCGGCCGTGGCGGCGCACAGTTGGCGAGCGGCCCAGCCGGGAACAGCTGCATAGAAAGAGAAGCGAGCGCGAGGAGTGTTCCAGCGAGCGCGTCCGGTATAAGAGAAGACTCAAAGGGTAGCCCTGTTGTTGCGAGTGTATGGCCGCAAGTTACGTTTGCACCAGACACTGAGCTAATACATGCCGAACTTGCTAGCACGGGCAGCACACAAACTCTAATCGGTGGACCGGAGGAGATTGGCGTCGCACAGGAAAGCAAACTCCGTGTAGGGCGTTCAGGAGATCGCCCCGAAAAGAAAGGAGAGAGAAGACGAGAAAGCATGTGGCGAGACGGAGCGAAAAAGAGATGGAGTTGACGATCAGGCTGAGGAAAAGCAAGCAGGAGGTAAAGGTGGATAAGGGAGCTGAGAAATAGCCTGGGTTGAACATGTAGAAAACGGAAGAGAAAGCGAGAGAGAACGCGAGAACGCGGAGGATGAGGAGCTCAGAACGTTTGAAGAGGGTAGGAACGATACGGAGATGTAACGGAGATGTCGCGTGGGTTTGGTAGTCTTGATGGTGAGAGTGTAGTCGAGGAGACCGATGGAGAACACGAAAACGCATGCGTGGAGACTGGGAAACCAAGAATGAGAGCTCCCGAGGTGGTCGCGAAGGAGAAAAACCATGTGAGGAGGCGGCTACAGTTGAAACAGAGTAACGAGGCGCAATCGGCGATCTTGCGAAACCGGTGTCTGAGATAGAGCTTGGTAGATTTAGTGTTGGTTGCGGCCATTACTGAGATTTAGTTGGGAGCCGCGCTGTATGGGTTGACACACTAAGTTCTGCGATCTGGCAGTTTGTCACAGGCCCTAGTTCTGAGTTGTGCCAGGATGAGTGCGTGCTGGGACATCCGAAAAACTGTCTTTGTTAGGCCGCTGCTCAGAATGCACCTAGCGTGCACGAGCGGTTTTCGGTAATGACAGGTGCTTGTGAGGTTGTGGTTGTGGGGCAGTCTGTGCGTCGGGGAAAGAATGATCCCGAGAAGGTCGTCGCGTTCGCGGGCCGCCATTCCGCTCCAGCATCAACCCTTCGCTCACGCTGCCAGCACGCAGCATTGCCGTACGTTGGGGCATTGGAGAGGCATGGCCGCGTGTCCCATAGAACAGAGAGCGGAGTCGCATTTTGTGATACCACTCCGTCTTCCCCGAAGTTGTGTTCGCCTCATGGGGCTAAATTGTCGAGACCTGCGTTGACATCGCAACGCTACGCGGTCTGGATCATCTGCAGAGGGGCCTGGAAGTCCCCGAATGCACACCCCTGCTTTCAGATTGTTTCTTGGGGAGGCTAGTATAGAATTGCCTCCGAGCCCTAACACCGCCACGACGGACGTGAACGTTCCCGTTAACCCGACCTTTTTCATTGGTGGTGTGTGTGTGTGCCGTGGTTGTGCGCGACGAGATGCCTTGAGTGTTCGATCCGTGCACCGAATTGATCGATCCGCGCACTGAACTGAACTTTCTGTGGACCGCAAGGTAGCGAAAGCACCGCCGAACATTCTTGAACGAACGTTATCAGGCTACGCCGTCACGGAGGACATTTGCGTGCGTGCGCATAGTGGCAATGCAAACTTTATTAACGTTTTATTTTCGTTGACTGCAAAATTGCCCGTGTTGTTTGCCAGTCCGTATTCCTTTTGTTCTTGTTGTCGAGTTCCGGGATGTTTGTGCGCGTTTGCGGTTATAGCGCGCATCAGTGTTATAAGTTGAGTTGTCTCGTTCTTCGGGCCGTTTACACACTCCGGAGACACACCCACTTTCTTTTTACTCGCACTTAGTGTTGTTAGCATTTTTTGGTGTGTTTCCGGTTTCCTAGAGTATTCCGTCCCTGTTGACGGCTAGTGAATAGGTTGTGTTTGTGGTTTAGGTGAGAGAGTGTTCGGAGCAGCTGCAGATTTGGAAGGGGGCTCATTTGTGGTTATACCTAGCTCCTTCCACGTGTTTTTTTTTTGTTTGTTGGTTCCGCTGTTTTTGCTGAAGGGGAGATGAAACTAGTGGTCCTTTTAAATTCTTTTCGGATTGACTGAACCAAGAGGTCCAGTAACCCTCTTAAAGGGGTAGTTGTAAGGTCCACTTATGAGATTAGCGGCCAGGCGCACGAGCTGCGCGTGAGAACCCGCCACTCTGTCTGGTGGCCCAGCACTGTAGACTCTACGCTGCAGCCGTCGCCAATTCGTCACGGCGCGCACGGGAGACGGATTGTCTGGCCCGCCGCATACCACAAGGATAATCCCCCATTGAGAAAGCAGACGGCGCCACCGGATTCCGGGAACCGTCCGCGTGACGCGCGGAGGTGGTGGGATTACCGGCGTCGAATTGCGCGCCGCGCAAGACACCGTTGTTAAGGCGCCCCGGCCGGCACAGTGCACTGTCGCCGCCTTTCGCTCTCACCCCGCGGGGTCGCACGCACCTGCTCATCTGCGAGCGTGCCGTTGACCCAAAGATGGCGGCGCCTCATTGAAGATTTCTTGGCGTGCTGAGTGACAGCTGTCTACCTGAATTTGGGCACTCCCTTTCGCGTGTACGAGCGCTACAGGGGCGTTCCCGAGATAGAGTGATTTCGAGGTTTTATAAGGCCGAACTTGGCCGTTGGAAATCGTTCTTGTCTGAGCGCCGAGCTGGCCAGTTTCCGGCGGAACAAGGAGTCTCGACCGTTAGAGCTAGGTTGGGATTTGCGAGCCCCCTAGGCTAATGGTTACGATCGCGTCGGAAGTTTAGGGTGCAGCGCCGTACCGGGCAACTGGACGGATCCTGCAGCGAGACAGGGCCTCGGCCGTGGTTTCTCGAGCGGTTTGTGTACGCTCCGAGAATAGGAGAGTTAGACGAAGTTGAGGAGGTCGAGTGATTTGTGCGCACTCGGAGCTAGCGTCGAGCTGAAGTTCAAAGTTTTTCCTTTTACTACTCATGTACCGAGTTATCCTACTGTAAATAGCTGTATATAAATTTTCGTTTCACATAATCAACCTTAACGCCTCGAGTTCGTCAATTCGACCGCCGGCTCCAAGAACTTCAACACCATCGCCCTGCCAGCCTCCTGCAATATCAACCGGAGCCCGGGCGATTGGATTCCTTATCGACACCGGACTTCGGGGAAACAAACTACAGGACCATCTTTACTGAGGGGAAATCCAGGCAGCTCATTCTCGTGGTACGGGCATCGGCGATAAAAGTTTCCTGGCTCGCCACAATGATACCAGAGTCATCGGTTGTCGGCGGTGCACGACACGTCGGTCTTCCGAACGCGCGGTCGGGCGGAGCCTCCCTCTCGGAAATAGAATCAGGCATGCTGCTGCTGAGAGTACGGCGTACGTCGAAGCCACAACAGTCGCTGCGAAAGGCTCAACTGGAATTTGACAGTGGAGAGCCTCTGCGTAGTTCACTTGGCGCAATGGCGGTTGCCCGGGCTCGGCGGGGGTGAGGGCCTCCCGAATTGCTTGCCCGGCAAGTTCGGCAACCAGTACAGCAGCTCAATGCGAGGCGTTTGTCCAGATTTTTCGATCTCTCCCGGGACAACATACGAAGAAGTCGTGCAGGCCTTTTTTGTACCTAGAGGTGATGACAGCGTCTGCTGATAGGTCCATTGCTTTCGCGATCGTTCAGTTGTGCTGGCGGCCCCGCACGGCCACGGCGCGTTAAATGGTTGTGCCCTGTTTAGTGAGCTCGTGCACTGTGCGCGGTGGGTTCCGCACTAAGGCTGCGAATGACTGTTTCTTATTGCCATCCATGAAGTAGGGCAGTTTCTGTGGTGGCAAAAAAAATAACAAGGTAATTTTCCTCTCCCCAAGGGCAACGGGGGTGAAAGAGGGGTCAAAACAAGATATGCCCATGCACGTGTTTGAAATGGGCAAAAAGATTAGTCAGGCGAAAAGAAGAAGTTCCAAAGAAGCTATGCAAATGCACACAAACGGCGTTCTAAGAATCCGGGTAAGGTCATTGAAACAAGAGGCACGTGTTTCTGTTGGTGGGGGGCAAGGGTCGCACCCAAAAGCAGTAGGACAGGCAGTTTCGACAGGATATGAGTGTACATTGGTATACGAAGAGCGGGGGAAAAACTAACAAGGTAATTTTCTCAAGGAGAAAGAAAATTACCTTGTTAATTTTTCCCCTTCTCTTCGTATACCAATGTACATTCGAAACTGGCTGCATGCCCTGCAATAAACCCCGATGTAAAGTATGCCCACACATAACCACTACACAGCGCGCCACCAGCACGTCTTCAGACTACTACGTAAATATAAAAGGTAACTTTAACTGTGACTCCGCTAATGTCGTATATCTTCTAGAGTGCACTGTTTGTAGGCAACAATATATCGGCCAAACTGAAATGCCCTTCCGAATACGGTTCAAAAATCACCGCTCTCACGCAAAAAGCTGCCCTTATTTGCCCCTGTCAAGACATGTCAACAGTCCCGGACATGCATTTGAACATCCTAAAGCAACAATTTTAGAATCCGCCCTCAAAACGCACCACGACCGCGAGGTTCGGGAATCTTATCTCATTTATAAGTTTGGGTCAGCCACACTTGGAATAATGAAAGTTACGGAAAACTAACGTGCTTATCCCTCGATTAAAATTGGCGGCTTTATAATTTTTATAACCATGTTCATTATTCCTACCCTTGAGTTTCCCATCAAAATTCGCAGAAACTCTCTTATTACAGCAGCTTTATTAGCCTAATGCGGCTCAACAATGCCATTTGTCCTGGGGAAGGAGGCCTCGTTCCCACCACCACTTAAGAATGTTTAACTTTTTGTGATCTATTCATGTTTAACCTTTTGTGACCCTACCTATTTCCTGTTCAGTTGCTAGCTTCTGTGAAATGCTCTTTTGTGCCCCCTATCTATTCTCTTTATCCGCGGAGGGCACACCCATCTTCGCTTCCGCCCCAACTAGTCTCCCCAGCCACTGAATACCTTACTGTATACTCTTCCCTTTCTTTTTAAACCGCGGTTGTCCAGTTTCCCGCATTGTCTGAACTTGCCGCCCGCGCGGCATACGTTGACCCGTCATGGTGCAACCTTGAACTCTGCTTTGTTAACACGACCCCTTTCTCTCTCTCGCTCCCCTCCCCCCTTTTTTTGTTGTTGTTGTAACATAGACGTAGCCCGACTGTATGCGTACTCTCCTATTCCGAAACATTTTCCGCTCCTTCTCGCAGTTTTCTGCAAACCTATATAAGACATGTGTTCCAAATCTTTGCGACAGCAAAATCATGTATCTTTACTCTGATGAAGGCAAGTCCCGTTGCCGCTACGTAAGTAAACCTTGTTTGTTATTGTTCTTGCTGTGTATCCGACTCTTTACTTATACGTTTTCTGCGCGCTTTGTGAGTTTTATCTTTCTCTAGATTTATATATATATATATATACATATATATATATATATATATATATATATATATATATATATATATATATATATGACACAAAAAAGGGTTGCCAGTCAAGAAAACCTCGGAAAGCAAAGGGGAGGTTGCGGTGGGCCACAGAAAGAGATGAAGAATTTTTTTAGTAAGAAAGAAAGTGGAGAAAAAATGCCTGCTGGGTGGGATCCGCACCCACGACCTCTAGAATACCGGTCTGGTGCGATAACCACTGCGCTACCGGCGGGGCTGTTTCCCCACCATCTTCTCGGGTATTTATATTACGGTATTTTTTGTTTCCTGCACTTGGGGGTAGTAGCCAGCGCCACTCGGACTAATCGGGGTGCAGGGGACCTTCTTGTTAATTCCCGGGCCGTTACTCGAGTGTCTATGACATGTCGAGAGTGTTCGACTGGAGTTGAACCCTCTTAAGCTACGTGTGGCACCAAGACTGGCAGAACAGAGGCCCTCGCTGAGTATGTAACCAATCAGAAAATGGGAAATGAGGGGCTCGGTGAAATAAGACAGAATTTAAGGGTTGCCAGTAACGAAAACCTCGGATAGCAAAGGGGAGGTTCTGGTGGGTCATAGAAACAGATGAAGATTTTTTGAGTCAGAAAGAAAGTGGTGAAAAAATTCCTGCCGGGTGGAATCCGAACCCATGAACTCCAGAATACCGGTCTTCACCTGTTTTTTTTTCTTCATTTGTTTCCATGACCCACGCCAACCTCCCCTTTGCTTTCCGTCCGAGGTTATCTTGACTGCCAACCATTATTTTCTGTCTTATTTCACCGAGCCCCTCATTTTCCATTTTCTGATCCGCTATATATATATATATATATATATATATATATATATATATATATATATATATATATATATATATATATATATATATATATATATATATATATATATATATATATATATATATACACACATATATATATATATATATATATATATATATATATATATATATATACAAAAAGAAATGCCGGCAGTCTACAACGCCAACGAAGGCATAGGGGAGTGGTTAGACTATTTATTACCGTTGGTGACGTTACATTATTATTAATTTTTATTCATTACGTGAGAAAGCAAGAAAGAAAAACACGCGCCCAGATTGGGGACCAAACCCACGCCTTTCGATTAGATCTCGAATGCCTTACCAATTCGGCTATCTGGGCGACTGTGTTCTGCTTCACTTTCTGGGGTATTTATATTTACTACAACTGTATCTGACACTTGAGGGTGGTAGCCAGCACCACTCAGACTACACGATGACAAGGGGACCTTCTTTTTCAACCCCCGGGGTGTGACGCGAACGTCTACAGCCTGTCATGAGCGGTCAACTGGCGGGAAACCCTCTTATGCTACCTTGGCATCAAGGCTGCCAGAACCGAGGCCCTCGCTAAGCTTTCGCACGATAATAGGGTTTGGAAATGAGGGGCTCGTTAGGAAATACAGAAAGAAATTCCGGCAGTCTACAACGCCAAAGAAGGCATAGGGGAGTGGTTAGACTATTTATTACCGTTAGTGACGTTACATTATTATTAATTTTTATTAATTACGTGAGAAAGAAAGAAAGAAAAACACGCGCCCAGAGTGGGGACCGAACCCACGCCTTTCGATTAGATCTCGAATGCCTTACCAATTCGGCTATCTGGGCGACTGTGTTCTGCTTCACTTTCTGGGGTATTTATATTTACTACAACTGTATCTGACGCTTGAGGGTGGTAGCCAGCGCCACTCAGACTACACGGGGAGAAGGGGACCTTCTTTTTCAACCCCCAGGGTGTGACGCGAACGTCTACAGCCTGTCATGAGCGGTCATGACAGGCTGTGATTCTGTAACTGTGATTCTGTCTCTGGGGCTGTAACTGTGATTCCGCCAACGTCCTATACCTGCTGGAATGACCCTCTGCGGCAAACAATACATTGGCCAGACTGAAACACCCTTTCGGTTGAGGTTTAACATTTACCGCTCCCATGCAAAAACCTACCCTTCTTTGCCTTTATCAAAGCATGTTAACACTCCTGGTCATTCTTTTGAACAACTGAAGGCCACAATTCTTGAATCTAGTTTTAAAACGCATCACGATCGCGAGGTTCGTGAGTCTTACCTTATCTATAAGTTTAAATCAGCGTCGTTTGGCATAAATGAAAGTTATGGAAAATTAACCTGTCTTTCCTCCGATTAAAATTTTGGCTGCATTTCTCAGGCTAGTGTTATGCCTGTTTCATTTCTTTCCCTCAATAATATTCTCCCATTAGTTGGGTATAGCTCCCGTAGTTGGGTATTCGCTCTTTCCAGCGATGCTAGTGACGCCGCGCGGAATTTGTCCGAAGCCGGGAGATGGTGATCGGCGGACCGGTCGCTCCGGCGGAGGCGGCTGGCGGCATCTGTGCGAGCTCGCAGAAGCGACAGGAAAATTGTAATTGCATATATAGTACTCGACAATGCCGTATAAATAATCGGGAAATATGGACTGAACGAGCGTTAATATTCTCTCAACTTTCTTAAAGCTATATAAGCTGCATGTAAACGAAAGAGTTTTGGGACTCATCGGTTTCTACTGCGGAGAAACATGGAAGTCCTTCGGACCCACGCGTGCGTACGTGGGGCCTTAATTATTCTTTACTGAATTACGGCTGCCACATTTAATAGATATTTGCGGTGAGGACAGATTTTGTAGGTTTTTTGTATAACCTTGTGATCGTCTTTTTCGGGTACTATTTACATTCACTGCCGCATAATTTCTCAACCGATCTTTGCTTATCTGTTGTTAAATTGGCTCAATGCCACTGCTTCCAAACATGTAAGCAGCGGAGGCTGTCCAATCCGCTTGATTTTATTTCATTGAAGAAACAATTTAAAACTTTCGCACGCGAAGTTGAGAAGCAAATGTGGGGATGTGTTTAATGATTAATCATTGAATATCGAAATAAGTGTGTCTAAGCGAGATGTTTTAGAAATGACAATAATGTAACTGAGTCCGGTAGTTCAAATGCGAGCTCTTGAATGCATTTGTTAGCCCCGGTTTTTGTTTTGGTAATAAGGATCGACGCACCTAAAAAATTTTACCGGCCGTCAAATTAACAGAGCGTAATTTCAGCCGTAAATTAGTTTTTAACGTAAATTAGTTATCACAAGCCAGAAGCACACCTGTAAAGTACTGCCTGTAGTTTAACAGTGTACTCTTCAATATCACACGCCACTGTATGCATGCTACATGCACGCGTCAATACGTGGGCTTACAATTTTTTTTTCATATAATGCTACTAACACGTTCGTTTGTACGCCACTTGATACGACATGATGGGAGCCTCGTTTTCGCCCTTTGACTACTCAATGTCGTAACTAGGTTTTACTACACCAAAGCAACACACCGCAATACGCACATATCGGCCGCGCATGGTGCGCATGGGCTTCTGCTTATAGTGTGTATGCATGAAAACAAACACGCCTAAAGTAAAGTAAAACGTACACTGATTGGCGTACGCTGCAATAATGTCCCAAAACTTAGCGTTGCACATTCTGTAGCAGGTTGTTGGCCCAATAAGGCGGGGTTGTTCTCAAACCCCTTCCTTGCGGCCTGAGCCATGAAAAGCGGATTGCCTCGCACACAGCGCTTTTTACACCGCAGCAGACACCCTGAAACGATTCGAATGTTGCCTCGTGATCAGCAACGTATGCATGCATTTATTTTTTAAGAAAGTAGTTGTTTCAAGCGGAGCAATGCGCTTTCAGGCCGCTACTGATCCTGGTACGCATGTTGCTACGGGGGTCCGATCCCCGTCTCGTCCGCCATTGCCGTTTTCCGCAGCGCCACCTGTAGGGGCTGCAAAGAGCGGATAGCTAGCATGACGTTTTTTAGCACAATGGCTTCACTGAACCAAATTTGATGAACAAGTCTGGACACTGTGTTCTGGGTAGAAGGCTGCAGTACCATTTATAGCTTTGATATTCTCACCTTGTAATTAATTTGTGGACGCGAGCATGTGTGATTGTTTTCGTGTCCTCTTTTTTTTTGTATTGTAGTTTTCTAATATTCTTGGCTGACCGCCTCGGCATTCCCTGAACTGGCACCATGCGCCGGGCAGATGAATACCACTTGCTTGCGCGTCATACGCGTGCACCTGCCTGTTTTCTTTCTTTTCATGACTTGTTTGACCTTGTCTTTTTTTTCCTATCAATGTACACTGATTTCGAGTCGAAACTTCCTGTCCTACTGCTTTTTGGCGTGACCCTTGCCTCCCCCCAACAGAAGCCACGTGTCTCACGTTTCAATGACCTTACCAGGATTCTTAGAACGGGTGTGAATGGGCAGATGTTCATCCTTTGTGTGCATTTGCATATCTTCGTTTCCTTGTTCCGCGTGACTAATATTTTTGCCCATGTCAAACACGTGCATGGGCATATCTTGTTTTGACCCCTCTTTCACCCCGTTGCAACGAGGGAGGGAAAATTACCTGGTTATTTTTTTATTTTATTTTTTTTCGCTCTTTGTATACCAATGTACACTCTTTCCTGTCGAAACTGCCTGTCATACTGCTTTTGGGCGTGACCCCTGCCTCCCACCAACAGAAGCCACGTGTCTGTTGTTTCAATGACCTTTCTTGGATTCCTAAAACGGGTGTGAATGGGCAGATGTTCGCCCTTTGTGTGCATATCTTCTTTGGGACGTCTTCGTTCCGCGTGACTAATCTCTTTGCCCATGTCAAACACGGGCATGGGCATATCTTGTTTTGACCCCTCTTTCACCCCCTTTGCCACGTGGGAGGAAAATTACCTTGTTATTTATTAATTTTTTATTATTTTTTTCTCTGTGTTTGGTTCTTCTCTCTCTCTTTTTTTTTCTCCAAGTTTGTACCGCGTGACTGTGTGTTCTATTATCCTTTTTATAATTTATTTTCCCGCTCTTTCTTCATTCTTTTGCTACCCACCAACCATGATCCATTTGTACAAACTCTCCCTCCTCTTACCTTTCCCTCACCCTTGCTACATTTTCTGTATATATATAGCTCTGAAACGAACCTATTTTGTACTCTGAAGAAACGGAGTCTTCTCCCTGAAACGTCAGTAAACTTAGTTTTGTTTGCTACGACTTTCTCGTTTGTCTCTGTGTCTACTAACCTTATATATATATATATATATATATAGATATACATGTATATACAGATATATATATATATATATATATATATATATATATATATATATATATATATATATATATATATATATATATATATATATTTATATACATGTATATACAGATATATATATACATTGGAAATGAGGGCTCGGTAAAAATAGGACAGACAATAAGGTTTGGCAGTAAAGAAAACCTCGGAAAGCAAAGGGGAGGATGTGGTGGGTCATAGAAACAGATGAAGAATTTTTTGAATCAGAAAGAAAGTGGTGAAAAAATGCCCGCCAAGTGGGATCCCAACCCGCGACCTACATATATATATATATATATATATATATATATATATATATATATATATATATATATATATATATATATATATATATATATATAAATATACATATATAGGGAACGTGGGGGCTTTGAAGATGGTCGCCAGATAGAAATAATAATTTGGAGAAGGGAGCGTCCTCAGACCTCTGCCAACGTTTCGACAGGGGGACTTGTCTTTTTCAAGGCATCCGGGTTCATCTCTGGCACACCGTTTTATATATCCAAGTTGAGTTGGAGAAAGAGGTGGGAGGTGTTATGAGTGGGGCCGTAAGGAGGACAATATCCAAAGACCTCAGAGATAGGGCGTAAACCGGAAGTAAGGTTTACACCCTAACTTCCGAGGTGTTTTGATAATGGCAGATAACATCAAGTGCAGGGTGAGAAAGTCGTTTGAGGTGACGCTCTCCACTACCCGCACCACCGTCAGTGGCCCGAACCGAGCAGCAGACCGAACCTGACATTCCCAACAGTAGCGAACCACCCTATCCCCCCAAGAACCCCGCATGCGACGCAAGCACACAAACGGTAGATGCAGCCACAACACCAGCTGAACAGCACGTCGGAGAACAACATCCCGACCTACCAAAAACATCGCGCTCAATGTTCACACGGACACCAACACGCACTAAAACACAAACAGGCACCCAAAAAAACATCCACGTGGACATCACCTCTAACAGCCCCCCTAAACAACAGACTCCGAACAAAAGAGAACAATCCCGTAGGTCCACTCGGAACAATCGAAAATGACCCGCACCGAGCTGAACGGACTCCTTGCCCCTCAAATCGCGCGCTTTCCTTAATGCTCAAAAACTCGCCGGTAAACAAACACACTACAGATTTCATCTCAACACCTATTCCTCTTACCTCCAAACCAGGAAAATGCGCAAAGGCCTCCGCCGTATAGCTATTTGTTCTCTTGGAGTTCTCCCCCCGCAACTAGAAGCTAACTGGCAAGACACTTTGAAGCGTGCATCGCTTTCCCTTCTAGAAACTCTCAGAGAGCACTGTGACAATCAACTTAGTGTTTTAAATGACCAAATTAAAATCATCCCAGTAACTGAGTAAGACAAAATTGATCTTGATGCCTTTAGAAACCGTAAGGAACACGAGCTGTGCAAGAAAATGAGTTAAATTTGAACGACACCAGCTCCTTTTGCCTGACACACATTGCACCACTGAAACTCCTGCTCACGCTAAGCCTGAAGACGTGTCACTAAATCATCTAACGTCCCCCGCTGACACATCAGAATCTGCCGCGTTGGAATTTTTCTTTCCCACTAATATTCAAAATGTAGAATCTAGCCCTCCCCCCCCCC
Source organism: Haemaphysalis longicornis (assembly GCF_048455015.1). Lineage (NCBI taxonomy): Eukaryota > Metazoa > Arthropoda > Arachnida > Ixodida > Ixodidae > Haemaphysalis > Haemaphysalis longicornis. Next base: position 161,323,658 of record NW_027526335.1, read on the forward strand.
CAGTACGAGGTACAGCGACATCATGACACCTGTTCCCGAACAGAATGTTGTATCCGCCTCCCCCGTCACGTGTTACAGCAACGTCATAGATATTTCACAAACATTATCGACAACCACAATAATTATCCTAGAATGAGGCCGAACTTTCTGCATACCAACAACCAAGTGAATGAATACGAGTTACACAAGTATCTCAGCGAATTTTCCCGCAGAATGACACTGAAGCAATCCTTTTCCGATAAGCAAGACAATAGTGAAATCAATGACCACGCACTCCGTGCACCAAGCACTTAGACGCCAGATGTCGAGGAATCTCCAGAACTCTATTTGTGTATAAAATCAGTATCAAAATAAATAATAATGACAACGAATAAATCAAATAAACGCAAAACCTTGACCCCCTCAGAAGAAGGTGCACTCTAAATAACCTAGCAGTCAGGACGGACATCATACTTAATAAACCAGCAAACAGAGGATGTAGCCTTGTCATCTTACCAATGAAAAAATATAAAGATGAGGCCTATAGGCAGCTTAACAACCATGGCCACGACCAGTCTTTAGACCATGATCCCAGCAACGAATAGAGTCAAACGATCCTTCGCACTCTCACAGCTCTGCTGGCCAGAGAATTAATCACCACAACAGAACTAAATTTTATAAGACCGACAAAGAAGTAAGCAAGACGTTTCTACCTCCACCCCAAAAACCATAAAGTCCCCTTAGAAGCATTGTTCTCAGCTTACATTCCGGGCAGACCCATAGTTTCTAACGACAGCCTACGGGACCATTGTCTGTGTTTCTGAATCACTATTTGGCAGACATTCCGACTTCTTTTCCTTCATTTGTTCAGGACACCCCACACTTCCTCCGCATAATAGAATCAATAAACCATTTTGGTCACGCTCGACGACTCCACCCTCTGTACTAACGTTCCCCTTACCGAAGGAAAAGAAGATACATCAGACGCATTAGCAGAAAACCGGCACCATCATGCGTTGCAAGCCCACATTACTTTAATAAATTAGTTTTAACTTTCAACTATTTCGAGTTCGACTCATCTTAATACTTGAAGCTTTCGGAACCAGCATGGGCACTCCTTTCGCACCCACCTACGCCAACATTTTTCTGGGACAGAGTCTTTCCCCCTCAAACCGAAGGTTTAGCTTCGATACATAGATGACATCTCCCTAACTTGGGAGCACGGCCTCACAGCCATAGAAAGTTTCATTTCACATCTCAAATCTTCGCATCAGACCATTAGGTTCTCATGCAGTAATCGGATAAACAAGTGAACTACCTAGACACATCTGTTGTTCTTGACAATGGGAAACTAAAAACCACCGTTTAAAGGAAACCAACGTACAGGCAACAGTACCTAGACTACACAAGTCTTTGTAGGACAGGCGACCAGACAAAAAAGAGTAGGCAGTGAATAAACAGACTATATAAAACACCTTAATGAACTAAAGTCCACCCTGGCAAGCAGGAATCACCCGGTCATCTCGCTGGATAGGGCTTACGAAAGAGCATCCAAGCTAGAAAGGGGCGAAGTGTTCAAGCAACAGCGTTGAAACGAAAGCGCCCGACCAACAGCCTTAAAGGGGCCCTAAATAGGCTTCCGAAGGTCGCCATTTCAATCGCGCAATCGCTAGAGTACCCCTTCACGACAACGTGTACCAAATATTACACCTCTGCGTAAAGCAGGGGTCGCACAAACACGAAAAAAAGATTTCAGTTTCTCTCCTGGCTCACCAACCATACCTTGCCGCCACACTTGCGCGCTCTGACGCAGTTCTTTCCTGCTCTGACGCGCCTCTATGACGCACGAGACACTGCCCAGTGCGGCGCCGCGAACGCGAACCACAGCGACAGCGCTCACCGTGCAACCGGAATCTGGTGGGCGGAGCATGCGCGTCGAGTGCTAAAAAAAAAAAAGCGCGCGCAGGGCTTGGCGCAGCCAATGACTGCACGTACATCAAGGAGGGTGATGGATTGCCCTGTTTCTCTCGGTGGTCTTGCGCCGGGTCGATGACGCCGCGGCTTCCACAGTGCTTCGGAGGAGCTACTAGAGGAGGAGAGCCCCAGGCCTTATGGGTGGCCCCTTTTAATGAGCGATAACTCGGCTAATACTTAACGCATTTAAACAATTTTTGCGGCATGACGTTCCTTGGATAGTACTCCAGTGACTGCGCACGCAAAATCGTAATATTTGGCAGCCTATTTAGGGCCCCTTTAATAACCAAATTCTCAAACGCGTTCTCTAACATAAGCAACATCCTGCGGAAATACTACCCCATTCTAGCCTGTAATGGCCGACTTAAAAAGACGTTCCCGGAAGCCCTAAGAGTTACCTACAGAAAAAATAAGAACCTAAAAGACATTTTAGTGCTTGCCGAAATTGGCGCTTCCCAGGAACCAGTCATCAGCCCTTGCCTCCGCCCTAGATGCAAGACGTGCAAACATCTGCAGACAGATTTCACTGTCAATAGCACTGCCATCCAATACGTTCACACGATTAATTCAAGCTTGACGTGCAATTCTTCTAAAATTGTGTATATCTAAGAATGCTCATTCTTTCAAAAGCAGTACGCTGGAGAAACGAGTCGACCTATGAACTTACGCCTGAATGGACATCGGGCCGACACTCATAACGGTGCCTCCTTAGCAGTCGTGCAACACTTCAACCAGCCGAAGCACAATTTCGATTACCTCAAGCTCTATATTCTGCAGTCAAATTTTAAATCAAGTATCCAAGGAACCGGAAATACCGAGAATCGGACTTAATCCATAAATTCAACTGCCTGGAGCCGGCTGGAATCAATGATTTGAAAGGCAGCTAAGAAACCTTATGTTATCTGAATCGAACAGAAAAATAATGCTCTTACAAAACGTGGGCCTCTCCATTCGCAGCAACCCTACCTAACCACCCCAAACCTGTTACTTGAATACAATGGCCGTGCTTTTTTCTTTTTTTCCTCCTGTCTTCCTCCTAGCCAATTTCGACATACCACGTGCAGTCACCTCGCTCGACCTCCGGGATTTCGTCTTACTACCTGCTTTACACACACATGCAAAAAGAAAAAAAAGTGAAAAGGAACGAAAACAGAAAAGAAGTCATTGAATCTACTGCAAAGCTTCCCGTCGATTCTACCTGCTGATACCCCTTTTATTCTTCTGCGAACAATGGCCTCCCCAGCCTTAATTCTTCAGACTATGCGGGCTTTTGCTGTTTACGAGTTTTCGCTCTTACGCACAGTTCAGAAACCTTGCAATTGCACCCCCAAGACGCCCCTCTCGGCCTCAAAATTTCCGGAAACATCCTATGAGGTCACCCCGCACCACCGCAGCCCAGCTTAAACGAGTCCCCCCTGTTTCCCCCGACCCTCTCGTAGTCTTCCCTCTTTTTTTCTTGCGGGGTCTAGCGTCACTTAATAAAGGCTTTTAGAGTATCGGCACTCATTTCTCTCATTGTTATGTGCCGCCGAGATTTCCATTGGCTTGTCGGCACCACGTGATGTTTGTTTACATGTTGGCGCAGCCATTTTGTTTTTGGGCGCCTCTCCTATCTCTCTCTCTCGGCTGCGCGGGCGCTAGAGCGGCCGATCGCACTCTGCCCGTCACAACCGGCGGTGGTTTCGTTCGGAGAGATGGCAACACTGCAAGCCAGAAACAAAATGTGCCCCCAGACGCCTCCGGGTGCACGAAATGGCGGTACTCTTAAGCGTAGCTTATTTAGTAACGCTAGCGGGGTCCTGTCGCAACAACCACACCACCGTTTTTCTCTCAGTATTTCGCTCACTTCAACCGACCGTTGACCCACTCTGCTGTCCTCCTTCTGGGCCCCGCCTGTGAGAACCTCAATCAATATATGTATATATATATATAAATATATATATATATATATATATATATATATATATATATATATATATATATATATATATATATATATATATATATATATATATATATATATATATATATATATGTATATATATATATATATCCGCTGTTCCCTAGAGAAGGAAGCGCTGCAGAGGCGGCCGAAAGTTATATGGGTAGATGAGATCAAGAAGTTTGCCGTGATAAATTGGTCACAGTTGGCACAGGACCGGGGTAATTGGAGAATAATGAGAGAGGCCTTTTCCATGGTGTCGGCGTAAATAGGCTGGTGGTGGTGGTGGTGGTGATGATGATAATGATGATGATTGCGACTTTTAGAGGAATTTACTTCCGGGAAATTTGAAATTTTTGAGGAGGTAGTTTATCACTCAGTCGGGTATTGAACATCCGCGAAAATATCGCAAACGGGATCAAAATGCCTGGTTGACACCTCGCGCTAAACCTCTGTCATTATGTGTATCTGAATGCGGCTAACGAACATTTCAGTAGTGGGTTTACAGGTTTATAGTATGTCTAATTTGTAATCATCGGCTTTTGATTAAGTTTGAAATTTTTGAGGAGGTAGTTCACCACTCAGTCGGGTATTGAATATCAGCGAAAATGTCGCAAACGAGATCAAAATGCCTGGTTGACACCTCGCGGTAAACCTCTGGCATTATGTGGATCTGAATGCGGCTAACGAACATTTCAGTAGTGGGTTTACAGGTTTATAGTATGTCTAATTTGTAATCACCGGCTTTTGATTTAGCCGCCCACATTTTTGTTGCGCGGCGCACGTTTTCCGCATGTTTGGTGGTCATATGTGATTTTAAAAATGTGTTACAAATAGTCTTAACGGCAGTTACCAAACAAAATCATTTGTCTGCAACAGACCAAACGTATACCTCGGTAATTTATTCTTACCAAAGTATTACCAATTTTTTTTAAATTATAAGCCTGGATCGTGGGTAACTAACTAAAATGTTTCAACCTAGATATCCTGCTAAAAGTGGCGAAGTCCAAAGGGTAGAGTTTTTACTAATTTTAATATCAACGTTTTTATAATGATTTCTCGAGCGCCTACATTTTGTTCTTTATATAAAATACTTTCTTTGGGAAGATAAAATGCCGTCCGCAAATCCAGTAGGCCCTCCTTTTTATATAAATGCTTCCATTTTAATTTTGCTGAGCGCAGAAAAAAGACCTCTAAAATCAGACCTCCCCTAGGCAGGAATGTGAGTATATCTTTAAATTTTTATCCCGCATTCTGCTTTTAAACATATATATTGCTGTACAATACAAAAACCTAATCGAAAGTAGAGCAGTAAACCTTTATTAAGCTCACCAATTTTCGCTTGCTAAAAATCTGCAGACATGCTTATTCGTAACAAACTTCAACATCGGGTTCGTAGGGGTAAGCATGCACAAGGAGCGCCTCCATACTTGGCGCACAGTTGACCTTAAAGAGAGCCAGCAGCGCAATTTTATCAGTTTTCAAAAGTTAAAATGCATTTATGACGAAGGGAAAAAACGCATGCGATACCTAAAATACGGGTCAAAAAGTGCCCTAGAGAAATAATAATGCTGTAGGCCCGATCAACCACATCCAAGAGACACAAACATTTTCGCACCCTGCAATTGGGGTGCTATGCTGGAGAAACATCCGAGCTTGCGGCACCTCTCCTTTTCCCGAAGACCCTACGGTTTAAAACCAACGCTACGGGTAACCCAAAAAAATTATGCTGTGAGCCCGGAATGCGATGACAGCTGAACCGGATACACGCTGGTTTCATAACGCAAGGAAGGCAGGTTAGATTCCCTCCACGGGAAGCGTTCTTTTTCTTTCCAATCGGAAGTTTCCTGTTTGCGTTGGACAACTTATGGCTGGTTTAAACACCTCCGCTGTAACAATTGGCACCGATTCTACTAGTGGTGTAAAGCTGGGGGAATAGCAGAGCTGGCGGACCATCACCCTTCGTCGGAGACCTTGCTGTTGCACCTCACATGAATTTTCGAACTTTGCGCTGCAAGTTCTCCATGATTGGCAGGTTCTCGTGGACATCTTTCCCAAAGTGGACAGCGTTATCACGCGCTTGAACCGGCGGAAACCTTTGTAGCGAATGCGGTATTCTTAGCGCCTGCTCTCCTTCTCTCCCCTCTTCAGGCGCGGCGCTCTTTAACTGTTTTCTTTGTACTTTTCTGCGAGTTCCTCACGTGTCACAAGCCCTACCGGAAGCAAGGACGATGCCGGGTGCCCCTCTCAATGTTCACGCTGACGTGTGCTGGGTAGTTTTTCCTGGTAGTTTTTGCGGACACTTGATGCGATCACCAAGGGACCGAGCTTAAGCTAAACCGCTCCGCTGTTTAAACTTTGTGGTCTTTCCTCATTCTGGAAGTCTTTTGAGCAGTTCAACCGCGCGTTTCAAGAAATGTCGCGGGCAATGACCGCATACCTTTTATTTGCTGCAACAGATAAAGTCGACAACCCTTCAAAAAATCGCGCCCGCACATTTCAGAAACATGAAAAGGTCACTCTTGGGATGAGCAAATTACGCTACGCCGCTCACGTTCTGGCGGTAACTTTAAGTTCATAGCTGCTTCCAGGGAAGAAGGGTAGAGTGGAACAGTTTATCTGTGTTTTGCATGGTTCCAAAAGGCTTCTGGTTCCCTTGCTTACGGGTTATAATTCCAAATAAAGATTATCATGGTAGAGTCGTAGCAGTAGCAAAAAATGTACAGTTATTATAGCTAGCCGGAAAAGCCGGGAACCAGAGTAGTAAGGTCGCTATGGTATAAGTTCATATAAGCATAAGCTGACATATGTCATTCTGTCCAGTCATCATTTTCAAAAAGGATAGAAAACAGATAAGAGTTCAAGATGCAAAACTTCAGTCAATAGTGAGTGTATGAATTATCCACGACAGAGTGGCATAAGTAGGTAAGAAAAATAATTATGCGCCGTCTGCTTATCCCCCCTCTCGTGAAACTATCCACAGCCTCTAATGTTTTGATATGATTGCACAAACCTTAATTGTAAGCAAATTGTTATGCATACTAAAATCAGCGAACCCGCCGAGGCGAAAGCAATATTCCTTTCATAGCAACTGCTCGTGCAGCAAACGTTTCAGTTAAAAGGACAGAACCAGCACCCTAGACTTAGAGGCGTTTTTATTCATGTGAGTTATAATTTGCAAAATTATAGTGACGTATTTGCTTTCTGCAAGTCGTTATACTGTGTACGGAAGTCGATTCCTACTGTCTGCCTGCCATAGCCGAGGCTAGTAGCATGTGCGGCACAGGTTATAATCGATTCCAGAAAGTTCTCCAAGATAAAATAAAAAGTTATGTTTTAGTCATTGGAGCTTTTGCAGCGATACTCGGTAATTATAGGGCTAAATAGTAGGTCATTCTTGGCACCTGCTTCATCAGCTGACGTGCCTGATGACGGAAGCTTCCCCATTCTATGCTCTGATCAATGGCTAACGCCTGACAACTTGGTGGGCGGGGCGATTTAAGGAAGGAAGTTGCGGGCCTTATCGGACAACGTTGGGGAAACGTGGCCTTATCGTAAAGGCGGCTGCGCTGCAAGCTATGCATTCTCCGCAGATAGACGATGAAGTCAGCGGCGTATTTCTACACAGCAGACTTCGTCACACATGAAAACGTTAAGCTTCCCAATTAGATGTGCTTTATTACAGCGTACAGCTAAGTACAGCGTCACCACATGGCAGTAGACTCGGCTGCGCTGCGACATGTTTCGTTTACCTTCCGGTCACTGCAGGCCAAGGTTTCACGTAAACACCATCTGTGTTTTTCATAGAAGGATGCGACGGAGCTCGTAATCATCAACAGCCTATCAAACAATCTTTTTTTGTGCCACAAGTGTACCAACAGCGGCTTTTCTGCTACACGAGTTGTTCAACGTTATGATTCTGCAGAATTTCGCTGCAATGTAGCTGCAGAAAGATCGTTACAGAAAGGTGACCCTGCAAAAGGATTGCTGGAATATTATTTGGTAATTACGGAGTTTTTAGCATGGTGCAGCTCAATTTTATTCGAAGTCAACCAACGGAAGTATTTACTACTACGCCGTAGCTATCTGGCTTTGGCTTAACGTCTATTCGTGCCGAAGAAACCTGTTCGCAGGAATCTGTGCACTCGCGCGAAAAAGAAACCGCGATTGAGAGGGTTAAGGTTAAGTAGCAAGAGGATTGGGGATGCTAAGGTCTTTTACCCCATGAGTAACAGCGGTTGCTGGCAGGCTATCGGCAGGAAAAGTCTGAATTCCACGTGATCGGTGGCCGACGCCACTCATTGGCTACAAAAAACGCCACAGCGAACAACGCCTGGAGTATCCCTTCTCTGATGTGCCGCCAACACTGCCGAAGATAGCGGAGGTGACGACGAGCGCAAGCGTCGATGTTGGCCCATGACTGCAGCCCGCCCATTGAAGGCGGGTTTTCGAAGACGGATGCGCATTATTCTAATCCTAAGCAAAATGTGTTCTTGTCTTTATTGCTCGGCATACATTGCCCCATAAAGTGAGAATTGCGTCAGGCAGTTCTGAAAGACCTATTTTAGCGTGATAAACGTTGTGATATACATTTTGCGCTTGCAGCTTTGCTGATAATAGGGTGCAAGCGCCGAACATTTTAATAATATTGTTACGTTGCGGCAGGACAATGATGAGGCGAACCATGGGCGATGGTGAAGTGATATATTTACAAGATGCTGCCGCAGAGCGATGCCATCTATTTACAAGCGGCCATGTTCGCTCGAGCAACGAGCCCGTGCCATCTACTGTTTCGTCGTCGTCAGCGATTGGACCCATTGAGCTATGCGCCAGCGTCCACTTCTGCTTTCTGTAACATTACCCCCTCGACGAAGGGAACCGTACCGGTCGAGGTTCTTGAACGGGTGCAGTGATGAGATGAGATGACAATATACACTTAAGTCGCTGGTGCCACGGGTGATGGTGAGCGTGACGAACATTGGCCCCGGAACAGCTGTACCCGCCGACAGAATGAAGGAACGTCCGAAGCCCCCGGAGACACGCCGGAGAACGGGGTAGGGGGAAGGGCATCGTCGTCTTGTGGGGTCGCAGCTCATCACGTCTCGTCGGGTCTCGGCGGGTCGTGGCTGGGGACACGGGGCTGCCGAATGGGCGCACTAATGTCTCATCGGGGCTGGGACAGCCGACGTGACTCAAGAGCTTCGAGGCAATGTCTTCAGAAGCCGAGACGAGGCAATGCTGGTGCCAAGATGGGGACGAATCCGCGCACTCCACAAAATGTTACGTGGCGGCAGGACAGTGATGCATGCGGCAAACCATTGGCAATGTTGAAGGAATGTATGTATTTACAAGATGCTGCCGCAGAGCCATGCGATTTATTTATAAACGCCCATGATCACTCGAGCAACGAGCCCGTGCCATCTACTGTTTCGTCGTCGTGAGCGATAGGTCCCATGGAGCTATGCGCCAGCATCCACTTGTGCGTCCCGTAACAATATTGTACTTAAAGACCAACCTGGAGCAACCAAAAACAGTTGTAATCAAGCCTATTGTTCTTCTTTCTCAGCGCATACTGCCTTTAAACATTCTACAAATTTAAATCATTATTAAAATACCAGTATTGTTACCGTATATTAATGTTTATTTTAATATTATCAACTTTAAATAGCAATCAGAGGTGACCAATGAGAGAGCTGTAATGCAGATCAATTGCTTTTATTACTCAGGGTATTATGTCGTTAACCAATCAAGTTGAGCTAAATGACCTGGGAGTTCGTACATCGCTAACGCCTTAAAGGGACCCTGCAACACTCTTCGTGGAGTGCAAGTAAACCTGCGCGACGTTAGGTTAGACTTTCAGAAACACCCGAGCCAAATATTACACGTGCACGTGAAGCGGTAAGCACGCAAATAGCCGTGAAAGACGCGGAAAAACCAACCGCTCCCTCTTCAGTTCTCCTCATTATGCACCCCTGGTATGGCCTCTGCGACGTCAATCGGGCCATGTCCTGGCTGTCCTATTGGCTGTCGCCAGGCCACTTCACGGCTAAATTCTCGCATTTCCTGTGACGATCAGCCGTCGTCGGCGCTGTGTATGAACCTCTTCTATGTCTGAACCTGTCCGCATGCTTTTGGTGTTTCCCCGGCCTATGACATATCGAAGGCCGACGAACAGAACGCTGCGCACTCTCTCCCTCTGCGGGAGAGAGTGCGCAGCTTTCGTCGCGTTCTCCGCGGTTGAATTGAGGGGGAACATTTATGCGCGATTTTTCCCTGCGCGTACTTTCGGTGATAGTGAACGGATTTTCATAATTCTTGCGGGAGGAGATTGCTGGGACAATAGACTTTACCCCAAAATACATTCCGAGTAGTCGATGGTAAGTGTTGCAGGATCCCTTTAAAGATGCCATGTAGAAAAAACACAAGTTTGGTTCATTCCAAAGATTGCCTCTTTGCAATCATACTGACACCACTTTTAACATAAATTTTTCTACGCGGACACGTTCGTTTCAGGCTACGCGGACGCTTTCGTTTCAGGTCAGTAGGTTTACCGTGACCTGGATATGATGAACGGTAGGGTGATCAGAGCACGCTCTACTGAATTCTCTGATGGCGGCATGGGAATCAGTGAGGAGGCTGACTCTTGGTGGTGATGGTGCACGAGCCATGTAGGTCATGTGATCCAGGGCTCCTAGAAGACTATGGAGCTTGACTTGGAGAGGCGACGAAGCAATCGTAGGCATAGTAGTTGCACCACTAAGATTAGGGCATTTTTCACAGTGTCACGCGAAACCAATATTGTTGTCTGGTAGGCTGGCGTCTGTAAATATGTCCACCTCGTTTGGTAGCCTCTGTGCCATGCATCGGCGGAGACCACGCAGACGTGGAACGACGCTAGCTCGAGGGATAGCCGACCATTGCGAAGAAAGCACGGTAGCTCGAGCCGAATGATCAGGGGGAGGAGATGCATGGGTCCGATTGGGCACGTTTGAGAGTCACATGCAGTAATAGCAGCACCCTAGACAGTGAGCGTGCGCCGGAGTTGATTGGTTGTCCGGGTCTCTTCAAGAATGTCTGCCTTGGGAGGCTAAGGGGCTGCTTTCTTTAAAGATGAGATGCTAGTGTGCCGTGGGACGCCTATGATTATCCGCAGGGACGTACAATGTAGAGTTTCTAGTCGCTTCGTGTGAGCTGGACAGAGGTCATATGCAGGGGCGCCATACAGAATTCGATCAAAGGTAACTCCTCGGATGGGCGCGAGGAAAGTAGCCTGACTAGCTCCATTATACGTATTAGACATCCTAGAGATAAAATGCAGTATTGGGTTCCAGTTGCGTCTGAGTTGAGTGATCCAACGGCTGGCACTGTTGTAGATGTCAAATGCTATTTCCAAGATGCGAATCTGACCGCCCTTGGTTAGGATTGGGGTTCTTGCCAGGTAAATAACATGATGGAAGTGAGATGGCGGGTTATGTTGCCCTTGAACAAATAGAAACTCTGTCTTGTCAGGAGTGAACTCTAGCCGAAGTGAATGGAGGATTTGGGCAAGACAAGCAGCCGCTGCTTGAAGTTCAATAATCATACTTTCGACATCTGGATAGTCAGCTGCCTCAGTCCACACAATGAGGTTGTCGCGACGGCGACAGAGAGAAGCGAAGACACACGTCTGCACGCTACAGCGCCGTGGACCCAAACTGGGGTCCCCGCTTTATTCCACGCTCGTGCCCAGCGCGCACCGCAAGCGCGTGGTCAGCACTCGCCACTCGTGGCTCAGCCCCAGCGTCATCGTTCCTGGAGCGTGCCCGTTTGCGGCAGCAGATGACGCAAGCTGCTGGGGCGCCGCCACATAGCCCCCCCCCCCCTTCTTCAGACGGAGTGTCGGCAAAACGGACAGTCTTTGCGCTGGGATGTTCACGGGTGGGGCTGCGAACGGAGGGGAGAGTGGTGGTGTTCAGGGTGGAGTGGTGGATGGTGGTGTCGAAGGCAGGCGGTTCGGCCTCGGTGAAAGCGGGCTTGAGGCGATCGATGGAAACGACAGTGTCGCGGCCGTTAACGCGAACTGTAAACGTCTTTTCACCGCGTGAAATGACGAGATGAGGGCCAGTGTAGGGCGGTTGAAGTGGCAGGCGGGCACTGTCGACACGGATGAAAACGTATTGGCTGACAGAAAGACTTGGGTGAATAAAAGTGGGTTTTGTGGAACACGGCCGTGGCGGTTGTGGACGGATATAGCTGAAAAACCGGGTTAAATCCAGTACGTAGGATGGGCCAGGAGAGGAAGGGTTATCCTGAGGCCGTGGAGGGACCAGGAAGTCTGCCGGTAATCGCAAAGACGTGCCGTAGACCATTTGGGATGCGGCACAACCAAGATCATCTTTGATGACAGTGCGTAATCCTAGCAGCACAAGAGGAAGATGAACTGCGCACTGCTCAGGTGATTCGTGAGCCATCAGCGAGGCCTTGAGCTGACGATGAAACCTCTCGACCATGCCGTTGGCTTGAGGATGATAGGCCGTTGTTTTTAGGTGAGTAACACCGAGTAGGCATGTCAAGCGGCGAAAGAGTGTGGACTCAAATTGGCGGCCATGGTCTGTGATAATCGCAGACGGCACGCCAAAACGGGCGATCCACGTCGACATAAGCGTGGAAGCAACAGTCTCAGCCGTAATATCGTCGATTGGAGAAGCCTCCGGCCAGCGGGTAAAACGGTCGATCACTGTCAAGATGTAGCGGCAGCCCTTAGATGGTGGTAGTGGGCCAACAAGGTCCACGTGAATTTTGGAGAACCTTGAGTCCGGTAGTGGAAAAGTAGCCAGAGGCGATGTGGTATGCCGAGAGACCTTGCATTGTTGGCAGGCGAGGCAGGAACGGGCCCAGGCGCGTACGTCAATATTCATGCCCGGCCAGACGTATCTCTCGGCAATCAAACGCCGTGAGGCACGAACTCCAGGATGAGAGAGACGGTGAATAGAGTTGAAGGCAATGCGCCTGAGAGACGCAGGAAGGTACGGCCGTCTGCGGCCTGAGACCGGGTCAATGTCGCAAACGATGCTGATTCCGGAATCAGGGCATAGAATGTCCTCGAGGTGCAGAGAGGAGCTGTTTGAAGAACGTAGAGTTCGGAGCTCCTCGTCATCGCTTTGGGCTTGGGCCAACTCCTGAGAACTGAAACCGGAGCGCTGTATGGCAGAAATACGGCTAAGGGCGTCGGCTGGAATGTTGTTAACTCCCTTGACATGCCGAATGTCCGTCGTAAACTCTGCAAGATAAGCCAAATGTCGAGTCTCTCGGGGAGAATACGTAGTCTTCGATGACTTGAAGGCGTTCGTAAGAGGCTTATGATCGGTGCAAATCACGAGGCTGCGGCCTTCGAGGAAAAAACGGAAATGCTTCACAGCGAGGTATGCCGCCAGGAGTTCAAGTCCGAAAGTGCTGTACCGTTGCTCAGTGGGAGAAAGCTTCTTCGAAAAGAAACCGAGCGGGTGCCAGCTGCCGCGGATGTGCTGCTGAAGTACACCTCCAATCGCACAGTGGGAAGCATCTACCATCAGGCTTGTGGGAGCGTTGTGGCGCGGGTGCACGAGGAGGGTAGAAGAGGCCAGGCGCTCCTTGGTGGTAGTGAATGCGCGATCAGCAGCTTCAGACCATTCAAGACTGCACTCGGGAGACTTGGAAGTTTGAAGTAAAGTTTCGAGAGGTTGAACAATGGCCGCACAGTCCGGGATGAACCGTCGGTAATAATTCACCAGCCCTTGGAAACGGCGAAGTTGGCGCAAGGACTCAGGTCGGGGAAAGTCGATTATGGCCTTCACTTTGTCTGGCAGAGGGCGAATTCCATTGCAGTCAACGAAATGACCGAGAAACTCCAACGACGGCAACCCGAACGCACACTTTTCGCTATTAAGGATGAGGCCATGCTCTGCTAGGCGTTCGAAAACTATCCGCAGATGGTGCAGGTGCTCAGATAGCGATGAACTGGCTACAAGAACGTCATCTATGTAGGCGAAAACAAAAGGCAGGCCACGGAGGATGACGTCTATGAAGCGCTGAAAAGTCTGAGCTGCGTTGCGTAACCCGAAAGGCATCCGAGTGAATTCAAAGAGGCCAAACGGTGTAATAATGGCAGTTTTTTTGACGTCATCCGGGGCTACGGGGATTTGGTGGTAGGCTTTTTGGAGGTCAAGCTTTGAAAAGATGGTACATCCACTGAGGTTATTGGTGAAGTCCTGTATATTAGGTAGGGGGTACCTGTCGGGTACCGTGGCCACGTTCAAGGAGCGGTAATCACCACAGGGTCGCCAGTCTCCTGATTTCTTCGGGACCATGTGTAACGACGAGGACCAGTTGCTCGATGACGGGCGAGCAATGCCGATTTCAACCATGTGGTGAAATTCCTTTTCCGCGATTTTATGTTTCTCTGGAGCCAGTCGACGCGCCACGGCGTGCGTAGGTGGACCGGTGGTGATGATCTGATGAACGACGTCATGCTTCACTGGTTTTGTCCAGTCTGGAGGGGCAGTCAGGGAGGGAAACTCGTTCAGCAATTCCCGGTACGGAGAAGGCAGGTCACAAAGAAGCGTAAATGCGAACGGATGGACTGGAGACGATTTGCCGATGACAGAAAGGCCGGTTTTGGCGTCCAGGATTCTTTTTCGGGCCATGTCAACCAGGAGGCCGAAGTGCGAAAGGAAATCGGCTCCTAGAATGGCGTGACTCACGTTGGCCACGAGGAAAATCCAGCGAAACGCACGGCGTAGGCCGATGTTTACCATCAGGGATTTTTTTCGGTACACGGGAATGCTGGACTTGTTAATAGCTTGGAGATGGCACAGCGGTGCTTGAGTGCGGTCACAGGAATTAGCGGGGAGCACACTCACTTCAGCACCAGTGTCAACTAGGAAACGTTGACCACTGGTTGCATCTGTGATGTAGAAGAGGCGACTGTAGCTGGCTTGGGAATCGGTCGCCGCCGCTAACGATCCCCCGTCCCGTTTCCCGGCCAGCCGCAAGGACGGGTGCAACGTCGCGCCGCTGCACCGAAGCGGCGATGGTACCAGCACAATGAATCAGGGGGCTGAGGTGGCTGGCGCGTTGTGCCTTCCTGGCGAAATACTTGCGGAGACGGGGTACGGCGAGAAGGGCAAAACCGGCGAGCTCGAGGGTTGCGAGGCGGCGGCGAGCTGTAACCAGCCGAGGCGACAAGCTCCTCCAAGTTTTGCATGCGCTCTCGGAGAGCGGCGAGGTCGTCGGATAGCGTTGAGGGCAAAGGAGTAGCAGGCGCCGCCACGGTGGTATGGTCGGAAGATTGAGCGGATGCCAGCGTGGACAAAGGCGGATGCAACGTGGCGACTTCCATTATCTTGTCAGCATGCGCGGCCAACGCGGATAAGGGAAGGTCAGAAGCAGTCGCGAGGATCATCTGTACAGAAGAGGGGAGCCGTCGCAGGAAAAGTTCCTTCAACAAACGGGAGTCCGTGGCAGAAGATGCGTCGCCGAGCAGGGTTTGCAGTTCGTGAAGGAGCTGCGAAGGTCGACGGTCACCCAACTCCTTTGCAGAAAGCAGCCCCTGGAAACGCTGCCGTTCCGAAGGGCACGTGCGGCTCAAGATGGCAGCCTTCAACGTGTCGTAAGGGTTCGTGGTAGGCGGGTTGGCAAGGATGTCACGAACCTCAACCGCGATCTCAATAGGCAGTGACTGTAGTAGATGGTTGAAGCGGGTCTCTTGCGACGTCATGTGACTTACTCGGAAGCTTGCCTCGGCTTGAAGGAAGCACACGTCGGGGTGCTTAGCGCTGAAGGGGGGCAAACGGCAAGCGACGGCGGAGATGCCAGGTGAAGAGGCAGCGGAGGACACAGAAGGACCGCTGGCGTCGCGGGGAGGGTCCATTCTGAGTACGTGGCTCCGCTGCAACGTCCGGGTCACCAATGTCGCGACGGCGACAGAGAGAAGCGAAGACACACGTCTGCACGCTACAGCGCCGTGGACCCAAACTGGGGTCCGTGCTTTATTCCACGCTCGTGCCCAGCGCGCACCGCAAGCGCGTGGTCAGCACTCGCCACTCGTGGCTCAGCCCCAGCGTCATCGTTCCTGGAGCGTGCCCGTTTGCGACAGCAGACGACGCAAGCTGCTGGGGCGCCGCCACAAGGTCATCAGTGTAGATTGCAAAACGTGATGTAGCCTAACCCTTGACATCATGGTATTGCCACTCGCTGTCCTGTAATTGATAGCGGACCAACAAATCTTTGCAATCGCCGCAGATATGAATTAATTTATTCCGATATAGTACCTTACCGTTGGCTCTCCGCCTGGTAAACGGTTCAGTAGAAGCAAGATGGCGAAATAGACACCAGGATGAAACAGCTCATTCACAGTGGCGTAGTCTAATTGTTAGTATCATAATTATCATCATCATCAACAGGCTACTTTGGTCCATTTTAGGAGGAACGCCTCTCCTATTAGTCTCCAATTGCTCCACTTCTGGGCTGCTCCATTCCACTCTTTGACCTTAGGTTTGTTATTTCTTTCCTCCATCGAGTTAGTGGCAGTATCCTTTGTTTATGCGCTCTCGGTACTCCATCTGTTACTCTTGTGGTCCACCGGTTCCAATTTCGTGTCACTACATGCCCAGCCCGCACAATGTTCTTTTTCTTTATTCCAACTATTATACCTCCTATATACTCGAGCTTTTTCCCTGAAACAGGAAGCTGGTTTCATGTTATCTTTCTTCATTCCTAGTGTTGCTCCTAATATTCCTCGTTAAATGGCTAGTCGAGCCAACCTAGGTGTGCTTTTGGTGTTTTAGTAAGGCGCCATGGTTGCACTACGAATATCACCAGCGTCAGGATACATTGTTCGCATTGAAAAAGTTAATGTTCAGCCTGTGCACCTCCAAATGATTCATTATTACAGAATACCATGGACGACGGCGCTGTCTCAACCCTGGAGACCAGAAGTTGTATGTTCTGCTACTGAGTAATGAAGATAGCTTATTTTCACAATTTGGGAGTGCTTGCCAAGTGCACCCGAGCCCATACCCAGCCCATTTGTTAAGCTCATACCTAAGCTGCGCTGGGTTTCCCTCTCGTGGTAGGGTACCGCACTGCGACCTATCCGGGGAGGTTAAATTCTATATCTTGTTTTAGCGTGTCGTTACAAAGGAAGAAAAGAGCGTTTTCGGTACGCTTGTTCATCACTACTTTATCTGTTAGTACTTATTTTTAGCACCACGGCCATGCTTTCTCGCTGTAGTTCCTCAAGCATTATTGCAGGTTTTCTGCACACTCACTTAGCAACACTGCGGCGTCTCAAATATTCTCTGTTTATACGTAATTATTTATTTTACCAATCAAGCTTCGTGAATACACCCTGCAGAAATGGTGTGAACAGTTTTTTCTAGCTGATATCCTCCGGCCCGGGTGACTTTTGGATCGCAAATTTGTAGCTTTTCTTGGGAATGATTATCCTGGCCTATCTCTTCTCTAAGCCGTCTAGAAGGGTATATATGTCGTCTATGAGCTTTATGTACGACTACTATATTCCCTGATATTTGAATACTTCTAGCTCTGCTCCGGCATTTAATTAATGAAACGTTATTTCATGGTCTATATATGCCATGTAAAGGGTTTTAGTGAACTCTAAGAAATTTTCTCTTGCTTGCATGACGACAAGGAAGCGATCCATTCTGCAGTACTCTTTCCCAAACCAAACGTGCTTATTGGAATGCAGGGATTCTAGGCTGTCACTTAAGCGTTTAGCTATTACTTTGGTAGGCAGCTTTTCTAGAATTTAGAGTAGGCTGATGGGTCTGTAACTTCAAAAGTGCTTGGTATCCCCGTTCTTGTGGTATCCCCGATCTTGTGACCAGAATTATATCGGTCATTTGGCAGGCCTTGGGCAATTTCAGAGTACCCAGGCATTCTTAAGATGGTAGAGCAAGCTTTTTCAATGCAATATCTCATCTCTCCTACAAATGATACACGGTTAAGCTATCGCCACCGCCAGCTTTTCTACTATTCATGCCGTTAGGAGCATTTTCCAATTCCCGGTCAGTTACTAGTAAGACATTGCCGGCGTAAGCAGTTTCCTTTGGTCGCTGGCGTAAGCCTGGTGTGAAATAGTCTTATTGCTTTTATTACCTTTTGCATGCTGGGCGTAATGTTCCTGCGTGTCCCTGAAGGCGTACATTCTGTCTTTGGCGCAAGGTAGCTTGTTCTTATTCGCTTTTGAACATTTTTATTTTCAGCGCGTCCTCAATTCCTGCCCTGTTGTGCAGACAAATATTGTTAACTTTACTTTTGTTATTCGCTTTCAACAAATATTCTAATTCAATTTGATCTGCCGTACTCGACATTTTTATGTTTTTACGTTTCGGCACTACTTCATTTTTTTCTGTGTTTTCTAGCATGGGTCTTACATGCCGTTTCTCCCACAGGTGCTGCCGGTTCTGTGACTGCCGTTGTTAGGTTGTCATTTAGTCTGTATACAATATCCTAGTTCTCCCTGTATGAAAGCACCAGTTTGGCTTGTATAGTTATTTTAAATTCTTGCATACTAGCTGTGGCTGATTCCGTTCGGGTTTGTGACTTTTCACGAGTTTTCTGATTTTTGTGTTGAGATTCAGCCGTAATTATTACTTAGCTATTCTATGACTGCTTCTCTTAATCTAGCCTATTATTCCTACGTCCCGTACTATCCCGTTATCTTCACATAAAATGATCGGTATTTTATTTTTTGTTATGTTGCTAGGACATTTTCATGTGTATTTCCAAGAATATCATTTCTAAAATAACGTGTTCGTTAACGTCAAGTTATCCCTTGCGGCAAATCTCAACAGTGTATTTTCGCGACTGCTGCGACAGTGCTTGCTGCATCAATTCTTGCAATGTTCGCCAATGGCATTTTCCCATTTTATTCTTGCCTAGTTTTCTGCTGGTCTCCCACCACAATCGAGAACTGTGTTGTACCCTTCTTCATTCCAGATTGGAGGTCCTAGTGGAAATCGTCCTCAGCTCCATTATTGCAGCCTTCTGCTGGCGCATAGGATACCACTACCCTTAGCATGCATCACTTGCCTAGCTTGCTGACAGCGGCTGCGACTCTTCTATTATAGCTGAAGAATTCCTCCACATTCCCTGCTACTTCTTAGTGAATGAACAATCCAACCCCATGCTTTTTCTTTTCTTGAGGTTCTCTGTAGCACAGCGCATGCCGGCTGGTCAGCTTCATGAAGTGTTTTGTTATAACTTCGCTTCACTTATAATAGTCGAGCTAAATCTCTAAAACAAACCGTCTGTATAAGAAGTAAATCGCTTGCCTTATAAGGCACTCCTGTTTGGAGTATTGCTCCAAAGGTTAAAGCAACAAATTTGTGTACATTTTTACAGGTAATTCGATTTCATTCAGGTGAAGAGTCCGGTAAGTTTCCAAGCCACGTTTGAGTGAGAAAAGAATAGCCACTGTTTTG
This sequence comes from Haemaphysalis longicornis, assembly GCF_048455015.1. NCBI lineage: Eukaryota > Metazoa > Arthropoda > Arachnida > Ixodida > Ixodidae > Haemaphysalis > Haemaphysalis longicornis. Next base: position 161,343,017 of record NW_027526335.1, read on the forward strand.
TGTGGTAAAAACTGGAAACCATTTCTGTGCCCAAATTGTTAGTCTGTTTATTGTCAACTGTACCTGTCTCCCGCATGGTGCTACATTGGAATATGTGCAACCTATTCGAAGGTCATCGACATAGACAGAGTACATAATACACATCGGAAATATTTCGGATATGGAGTTCATTTTACGACAAAAAGTGTTGTGCATCGAATACACCCCTAGTAGACCCCGTTTACCTGTACAAAATTTCTCAACAGGGCTAAGCCCAGGAGCGCTTTAAATGAACGATTTGCATGAAGACATTCACGCGATGCAGCATTCTTCTACGGATGCCTAATTCCACTAAATCGCGAAATATTCCAAACCTCTATGTACTGTCGTAAGCCTTCTGAAGATCAAAAAACGCAGCGAGTGTTGTTTGTCCATAAATGCTTCTCGTACAGCAATTTTGAGGCCGACAAGATGGTCAGTTTTTGAGCATGCTTTTTTGAAACCACACTGGTGAACATTCAGAAGATTGTTTGATTTAAGAACATGCATAGTCTGGTATTCATGACAAGTTCAAACATTTTGCCTAGAGAGCTGGTAATGGCTATGGGTTTATAACTACCAGGGGAGGTTGGTGGCGTTTCAGGTTTAAGGAATGCTACAATAAATGCTTTTTTCGGGGTTTCGGTACTCTGATTAGTTCCCAGATTTTATCAAAGAATTCGAGAAGTGCTTCTACAAAGGGACCAGAAAAATGAGTGAGCATTTTATAATGAACATCATCTGAGGTGGGTGCAGTCGATTTATCCGCGAAATGAGCTCTGTTCAATACTTCGCGAGCTATTAGAGAATTGCATGGTTCTTTTGTGCCACATGTCGAAAGCCTTTGTTTTTCTCTCTGTTTTTGTATTTCAGAAACGTTTCGTTGGAGTGTAAAGAACTTGAAACTTTAGAGAATGGTTCCGCTAGCAAATTCACCTGCTCTCGTATGCTTGTTTGTACACCTGGTGCTGTTAATAGAGTGAATTTGTAGAAGTGTGTGCCATTCAGATTACTACTTAACCCCACACTTCTTTTTCCGTGGCTGAGTTGTTTATCAACGAGATTTACTCTTGCCAGGAGGTCTTCTCTGCCTTGTGTCGAATATAACGTGCCTTGGCCTTTTTTTAACCACAATGGTTTCACTGACTTGAATATCTTCGAAACACACCCCATGCTTTGTTTTGCTGCTTTTGGCATCCTTACACTCCTGTGTCCACCATACTTCGTAGTTTTGTCTCGCAACTCCTATGGACTGTGACATATCTATGCGAGTAGCTTTAAGGATGCAGGATGTAAATATTTAGTTTATTTCATCAATGCTAGCAGCGTTCGAGAAATGTTTTCCTTAACTGGTTGACGTGTGAAACGTTACCAGTCGGCAAACTGAAGTATTGATCTGCGTGGTTTAGTTAGGGTAGTTGCTAGGGAAGCTGTTTTAATGAATACTACAGGTAGATGATGGCTCCTATATGGGTTATCTGGGGTATGCCACCTAAAATCGCTAAAAACAGAAGGCGAACTAAGGGACAAAGCTATGCACTTGAAAACCTTTAGGTAGGCTCGCCGCTGTTGAGTAAACAAACACCTTTGCACAGAATATTATCCTCAAAAATATGGCCCCATGAATCAGTTTTTTCACATCCCCAAAACGTATAGTGGGAGTTATACTCACCAACAATCAAATATGGCTCTGAAAGTTGGTTTAGTAGGTCCTCTAAGTCTTGAAGAGTTATCGTAACGTGGGGGCTTAAACAGAGCGCACTGCAATTGTTTTATATGCAAGTATTCTGGCAGGAATGGATTGTAGCCATGTTTTGAGATTGTGTTCTCGCACTGAAAAACCATTTCTTGCAATTATGCCAACGCCACCACAGAGCCTGCTCGCTTGCTCTCGGTCGCAGCGGAAAACTTGATTTTTATTTAGTATGTTTCATTGTTTCTGGCCTAGGTTGGTTTTCTGAATACAAAAGGCCAAAGTTCAGTTCGTGGCACTTAGGTCCTTGTTATCATTTAGGTTACTTAATAGACACCTGGAGTTCCAGTGAAATATGAATGTCATGTTATCTTTGTATGGGTTGAAAGATTAGGTTTTTAGTCCCATGATTACATGCTTGCTTTTTTTGCATTTTCAAGGCAGTTACGTACCCTTCTGACTTAAACGGCATAAAACCTTTTTCGCCCGTATCCATCGTCTCTTCAGAGACGCTGGAGGTTCGTGCAGGATACACGGGTGTGGCAGTTTTAGACCTCTCCAAGTGGGACGAAGCCTTGGAGAGAGAGAGAGAGAGAGAGAGAAGTAAACTTTATAGAGAATGTCCGCGGAGGTAGCGGGGAGGACTACGCAGGGTCGCCCGCCACCCGACGTAGTTAAGGCGTCTTCGGGGTGTTGCCTCCCTGACTCCCGCTAGGCCGGCCCGCTGTCGACCTGTGGGGGGTATACCCCCGGTCTCCAGCCGGTTTAGCCCCACGGGTTTGTCGGGCAAGAGCCACCTCGAGCCGCTGGACGTCCTGCAATTGTTTTGTCAAGTCCTGCGATAACACTGCACCAGCTATGTCTTCCGGCAGTCTCCCGGGAGAGGCGACCGCTTCTTCCGGATGTCGGTCACAGTCCCAGAGGATGGGGGTCAAAGTTGCTTTAGCACTTTTGCACACACTGCACACTTCACTTTCGAACACCTCCTGGCACACGTAACGCGCAAGCGCCGGCGTGAGCACGGATCTAGTTTGTAGTTGTCTGTATAACACCGCCTGTTCGAGTGCCGAGCCGGGGTCCATGCATCTCGATTTGGAGGTCGTGGTGCAGTGCTAGCAGTTCCCACCGGGAGTTCGGGGGTGCTTGTTCCAGCCTCACTCTGTGTGGCTTCGGCAGGCTCGGAGGACCGCTATAGTGATGCGCCCTGTTGTACCACAACGGAGAAGGTGCGGTGATGCGACGGTGAAAGTCGTTTCCTTGCTTTTCTAAATCTGAGATTCTGTGGCCCTTTGGGGGTGATTATTTCTTTCCCTTTTTTCAATGCTGGGCACACACGAGCGTAAGCAGTATGGTTGCCCTCACAGAGCACATAAAGGTATGTTTGAGCGTCACAGTTTTCAGCAGGAAGTGCATGAAAGGCACATTTGCCTTAGTAAGCTGTGACCGTAACATTTATTTTGGTAGCATCGGCGGAGATTACTCAGTTTCATTTTCCTATAGCCTACCTACATATTCTGGAAGTATGCTTGTTGCAAAAGGCAGGACGGTGTGCTTACTCTGGATTTTTTGCTTTCCCGCTTGATTTTGATCCTGAAGACATTTGTGACATTCTGTTCCTTTTGACCTTCTAGAAGTTTCTCCTCAGAGAGTCACTCTAGGTCTTCATCGGAGATGACTCCGCGGTCTGTTTTGAGTGACAGGTGTTTCCTTACGGATACAGGGATCTCTCCAAAAGACTTTAGTTATAGCAGTTTGTCACTCTGCTGTTTGTAGAGCAGTTCGAGAAGGAGTTCTTCGTTAGCTAGCTTCTTGACTTTGTAGCCTTCACCTATGGTGGATGTTAGAGTGTAACTAGAAATGGTGGGACGAGTGGTGCAGTTTTTGTTTGCATTTTTGCTGTGCACCACGTGAAATCGTGGGAAGTTGACGTGTTTTTTGCGAAACACCTAGCCGTTCAATCGGTGCCCCTTTTTTACGAGAGAAATCCGTTGTAAAAAAAGCCATGAAATGGACAAATCTACTCCGCCATCGTGCTAGCCACCTACCCAAGAGCCCAACAAGGGGGCACGACAGGAACTCGCGGACAAGTCCGGCCCACGCCAGCGATGCACCACGACTATAACAAAAACGGGCTGAGCTCAGAGTCGTCCGCTTCACAAGGTTAACCATAGTCGCTAGGAAAAAAGGAAACTGAAGAAAGAACGACACAACAGGAAAGTTATTAGAAAGAAGGTAAGAAAATGAAATATGATGGGGAGGACAGGAAAATTCGACTGAATGCCCTCCGGGTGGGCCAGACAAGAGGTGCCGTTTACAAAATGTGGATGCCAATGTTGTGCGTTGCCTTCGCCAAGGAGACTTAAAGAAACGGATCAACCATCAGGGTCCTCTTTTCCCTTAACACGACGCTACCACGCACAGCTAGGAGTGCGTGCTAGGGGTCCGTGATGTCGCACAGTGCGCTCAAACATCTGATTTAGCAGGTTCCCCATCAGGGAGGAACTCTGCGGCGGAATATCGCTGTCCCGATTGGTAGATGATGGTAGTCAAATTCTTGCAACCTCAGGCTCCAACGTGCCAAGCGGCCAGATGAGTTCTTTAGATTCGCGAACGAGCATAGGGATTGATGGTCGAATACGACCAGGACGCCTTGAACATAAAGGTTTGGCAGGAATTTAAAACATTCCCACACGACAGCTACACATTCCTTTTGCGTTGTGAGTAATTGCTTTCCGCTCGCGACAAGGTTCGGCATGTAGGCTCACATGGAGGCTCCATTGGAAACAATGGAGGCTCACATTGGTGCGATCCACGTGCACCATCGTCAACATATGTTCATCGAAGAAACCCAGAACCGCAGTTTTCTGCAGGCAACACCGTAGTTGCTGAAGGCTTCTTGCTGTTCGCTAAACCAGAGAAATGTGAAAAACCCGAGTAAGGCTTGTAAGAGGGGTCCCAATGTGGGCTAAGTGTGCAATAAATAGTCGATAATACAGAGGCCCATGAATTGCCGATTGCACTATTTGTCAGTAGGGGTTTGGAAGTTAAAACTCCGGCCAGCTTCTCTGGGTCGCGGCGAATGCCAGTGCTGCTTACAAGATGACCTAGGAAGAAAAGCTTCTCGTATCCAAAATGACACTTTCAGTCTCAAGCGCGAGTGATACGGAACGTCTGGCCTGTAGAACCGATGCTGACGCTTGAGGTGCTCTTTAAATGTCTTGGAGCACATGACTACGTCATCTAAATATACTTGGCATGTATGTCATTTCAGACCAGACGAAGCAGTGTCTATTATTAGCTGGAGTGGCGCGGGCGCTCAACACTAGCCAAAGGGTACCTTAAACTCCTGTATTAAATCGGGAGTCAGAAAAGTGGTCTTTTTGATTGTCACGTTTTCAAATTGGATTTCTTAATAATTGGTTTCTTTAAATTCATAGAGGAGGAGGAGGAGGAACAACTTTATTTAGTCAATACTCATTGACTTTGATTAATGATGGGCTTCTTCTTGACACCGTGAAGTGGCCAGAAGACCTTGCTTCGTGGCGACTTCTAAAGCCCAGTCCACGGCCTGAATTTGGGTCTCAGGCTTGGAGCTGGTCACCGCAGTCTCCCACTCTATTTGGTTAGAGAGATGCCATTCGGCTTTAGGTTGGAGCTCAGGGCATTCATATAAGATGTGGGCTAGGTCGGCTTTTTCGGCCTCACATATTCTGCACTTTGGGGTGTACAGACCTGGGTACATTAGGGCCAATTTAGAAGGGTTTAGAAAGGTATGAGATTGGAGTTGCCTCCATGTCGTTTGCTGGATTTAGTAATAAGCATGCCGAACGCATTCAAAGAAGTTATCAATTCGAGGCAACAGATATCCGTATTTGGTGGCCTGATTGAGCTTGCGATAGTACATACAAAACCTCAAAGCATATTCTCTCTTTCGCAGCAAAACGACGGGTGACGTTCAGAAGCCTTTGGAAGGATGAATGACGGCATCAGCAAGCATCTCGTGAAACTCCCGGTATATCGCATCGCACACCTTTGGAGATCCACGGTAAGGGTGTTGATAAAAAAGTCGTACAGCCGAATCGTTAATGATACGGTGTTTGGTTAGACAAGTTTGCCAAACACGTGATTGAAACAAAAAGCGGACACTGAAGTTGTGTAAGCCCCGCACGGGGCACCTTGAGCAATCTTGGTGACGGTACTGGCGATACCGCGGACCCCGAGTCCCCATACTCACGCTGTATCCTACCGTGGCTAGGAGTTTTAAGGTGAAGGGTAGAAACCACAAACGGTGGCTGTCGGAGCCGTGGTCAAGCTCCGGCGGATGGGCTCCCTGTCTGTTTACCAGGCAGGGAGCTCCGGGACCTCTCTCGGCATCAGGGTAAACCGAGCGAAGGAAGTACCCCCGTTCCCTGCTTTTCTTCCATGCTGCATGGTTCTTTCAAAATTTTCTAAACCCACTGATCGGCCCTTCAAAAGGGGCCGCACCGAAGCGAACTTTCCCCCATTGCCTGCCCTATCGTTCCAAATACCTGACAACTTTCCCCGGTTCTTGATCATTGCATCCGAAGACAATACAAAGCCAGTGACATCTACATCCGTTTTCTTAATAGCTAAGTGCATTGAACGTGTTGTGGGAAAACACTAAAAAGCCAAGAAACTGACCTCTGGAGAGATCCTTGTAGAAGTAAACCCGGCACAATCAAAAAAGCTTCTTGAACAAACCCTCATTGGCGACCTGAAAGTCAAGGTCACTCCCCACCGAACGCTAAATACATCCCAAGGTGGGATATCCGAATCTGATCTCTGCAATGAAACTGACTCTGACATCCTCAAGGACCTGCGCCAACAGGGCGTCATTGCAGTAAGGAGGATCACTATGCGTCGGGAAAATCAGGAAATCAAAACCAAACACGTTGTCCTCACCTTTGACCGCAGTACCTTACCCGAATTTGTGAATGCAGGCTTTCTTCGATGTACCGTCCGACCATATATCCCCAACCCGCGTCGGTGCTTCAAGTGCCAACGTTATGGGCACAGTACTAACAACTGCCGTGGGCGTTTAACGTGTGCAAAGTGCTCAGAGCACGACCACGCCAAAGAGAATTGCAACAGCACTTTGATTAAGTGTCCGAACTGCAGTGGCCCGCACACAGCGTACTCAAGGACGTGTGAAACATTCAAACTTGAGAAGAAAATACTCAATCTTAAAGTCAGCGAGAACATTTCTTACCTAGAAGCGCGTAAAAGGCTCAGCGCCTTTGCTTCTGCGAAGTATGCCGACGCAGCTCGCCGGGGGGCGGAGCGGCGTCTTGTCACTGCGGCCACCCAGTACTGCGAAGCAGACTTCGTGCCGCCCCAGCCCCCCAAGGGGCTGCCTAAGGCAGCCCAATCAGCTGACACAACACCTGTGGCACCCGCAAGTGTTGTGTCGACCACGAACGCCAGGAGTGACGGCTCTGCCGTTGGTCCCCTTCTTCCGGCTACCAGACCTCAGGTGGCCATGGATGTAGATGTGGCGGGTCCTTCAACCGCCTCTGCGTCCAACACGCAACAAACGATGGTGGGAGGAAATCCTTCCACCACTTCGAACATATTCCGTGTCGGAGGCCGCAAGGACTCCATCTCGTCGCTGTCCCAGCACTCAGACGAGGAAATGGACATGACACCGTCTCGGCAGGCACCAAAGGCTGTGAAAGAACAGCGCTCCATGGCGGGGCGGGGAAAAAAGCCAGCAGCCCCCCGTGTCACTGGCCCAGATCATACCTGAGTGTGGTAGGTGATACATCCAACCCTAGTCTTCACCAGCCAAAATCTTCTTTAAACATTTATGGTAGCACAAATAGTTACGCAGTGGAACGGTAGAGGAATAATTAAAAACCTAGATGATATATATGAAATCCTACACAAAACTCAAACAACTGTCGTGTGTTTACAAGAGACTCACTTGAACTCTAAGCATACCAACTTCCTAAACCAATACTCAGTATTTAGAAAAGACAGAGACAGCTGCTCGCACTGCTCTGGTGGCGTGGCAATAGTTATACAAAAAGCTGTCCCTTGTCAATCTATCCATTTGCGCACCGACCTAGAAGCGGTTGCTGTTCGGGCAATTCTCTTCAATAAGTTAACAACAATTTGCTCACTGTACATTCCCCCTGAATATCGTCTGTCCAGTTACGAATTTGAGTCTATTATAGATCAACTGCCAGAACCGTTTTTACTAGTTGGTGACCTTAATGCGCACAGCCCACTATGGGGATCGGAACGCACAGATTCCCGGGGCCGGTTGATAGAAAACTTTCTCTTGTCATCCGGAGCTTGTCTCTTTAACAAAAAGCAGCCGAAATACTACAATATAGCACACCACACATATTCACACATTGATCTTGCTACAGGCTCCCCCGTTCTTTTTCCATCCATCGAATGGGAAGTGGGTACGAATCACTACGGGAGCGACCACTTCCCTGTCCCCTCAGTTATTTAGAAAAATGCCCCTACAGTTACACTTCACATGAAAAGTTTAAAGAAGCTGGTGCCGACTGGGCAACGTTTAAAGAGATGTCGAAACTTACTTACACATCAATAACATACTTAGGTATTGATGAAGCGTGCTTCTTCTTCACAGCACATATACTTGATGCTGCTAGCGTTTCTATTCCCCAGACCTCCGGTACCACACGTAATCTTCAGAGGCCTTGGTGGAATGACGATTGCAAGAAGGCCAGAAATGCTCAGAATAAGGCCTGGGGGGTCCTCCGCAGGTATCCTACTACAGAAAACCTAATTTCCTTCAAGCGCGCAAAAGCCATGGGACGGCGAATCCGACGTCACGCAAAAACAGATAGTAGGAGGTCTTTTCTATCATCAATAAATTCCTATACAGATGCGCGCAAAGTTTGGAACAGGATACGGAAACTGCAGGGGCAGAAAACATATGTCACACCTCTTGTCAGCACCACTGGCGATACACTTGAAGACCAAGCAAACACCCTGGGACAGCACTTTGAACATATTTCCAGTTCCTCCCACAACACTGAGACATTCCTGCGATACAAATAATCTATTGAAAGAAAGCCTATTCGGGACCACAAGAAATCTAATGATGGGTATAACTCTCCTTTTTCGCTGCAGGACCTTATGGTAGCCCTCAACACATGCCGTGCTTCGGCGCCAGGAGCTGATAAAATAACCTACACAATGATTCAGCACCTGCACATAGATACCCTCAATACTCTTCTCTTCTTGTACAACAAGATATGGTGTGCTGGGTACTTTCCTCATGCTTGGAAAGATTGCAATTGTGTTGGCTATATTGAAAGAGGGGAAAGATGCCTCTTCTGTGACAAGCTATCGCCCTATTGCTTTGACAAGCTGCTTGAGCAAGCTCTTTGAAAAGATGATCAATAGACGGCTTATCTATTTCTTGGAATATCATGGTGTCCTTGATAGCTGCCAGGCAGGCTTTCGCTTGGGCAGGTCAACAACTGACAATCCTATAGCTCTTGAATCTTATGTTAAAGAAGCTTTTGCCCATAAGCAACACTGTATATCTGTATTTTTTGACATCGAAAAGGCCTATGACACCACTTGGCGGTATGGCATCCTGCATGACCTTAAATCTTTCGGCATTTGTGGAAACATGTTAAACACACTGGAAAGCTACTTATCAGATAGAACATTCCGGGTACGAGTTGGTGCAGCATTATCCAGGACGTATACACAAGAAAATGGCGTTCCCCAGGGTGGAGTACTTAGCTGCACACTTTTCATTGTAAAAATGAATACGTTAGGGAGAGCACTGCCACCCACCATTTTTTATTCAATCTGTGTAGACGGTGTTCACATCAGCTTCAGGTCATGCAACTCCTCTATCTGTGAACGGCAGATCCAAGTTGCTGTGAACAGACTAGCCAAGTGGCCAGACAAAAATGGTTTTATCCTAAATCCGCAGAAAAGCACTTGTGTTCTCTTTTCCAGGAAGCATGGGATCCATCTGCAACCAACCATACAAATTAAGGGAGTTGACATACCCGTAAAAAGAGAACACAAGTTTCTTGGAGCAGTTTTAGATGATAAACTTACATTCATCCCACACAATAAACAACTTAAAATGAAATGCATGAAGACTATGAACATCTTAAAAGTCCTTTCCCGCCAGTCATACGGTAAAAATACAACATGCCTTTTACGTGTTTTTAACAGTCTTGCCAGGTCCCGTATAGATTATGGAAGTGTAGTGTATGGGTCTGCCTCAAAAACAGCTCTAAAAATGGTGGACGCAGTGCTGCACTTGGGGCTCCGCCTGGCGTCCGGGGCTTTCCGGACGAGTCCTATCGAAAGCCCCTATGCAGAAACGGATCAGTGGTGCTTAGAGCACCAGCGTACATACATGGCACTTTTGTACTGCGTAAGGGCAACATCCTTAAATAGTCATCCGCTAAATGCTATTCTTGAAAACAAAGCGTCCGAAAGGCTGTTTTTGAGCCGTCCGTCGCTTCCTCTGCCTTTCTCTATCCGAGTGAAGGTGGATGCGGAGTAACTTGGGGTTATTTTATCAGAATCTTACAAAGCTGACTTCGTTGAGTTCATGCCGCCTTGGCAGCTGCACCCTGTCACCTGTGACATGTCGTTCAAGGAAATTTACAAAAAACATTCACCCGCAGAACTCATCCGACAACACTTCCTGCACTTGCAAAACAAATTCCCGTACACAACCTTTCACACAGATGCCTCCAAAACTGCCACTGCTGTGGCATGTGCTGCACACGGTCCCAACTTTGCCAGCACAAGGACACTAAACAGAAACAAGTATATTTACGGCTGAGGCACATGCTATATTAATTACGCTAGAACACATATTACAAACAAAGACACAACAATCCATTATATACACAGACTCATTGAGTGTTGTGACAGCACTGCATTATGGAAAACCTAGTAGGAACATTGTGCTGAACAGGTTAGTTAAAAAGATAATGGCAGCCTACGCTTTAAAACAGGTCATAGTCGTGTGTTGGGTGCCTGGACACAGTGGCATTCCTGGTAATGAACTCGCAGACCAGAGCGCCGCTGCGGCAGCACTTCGCTGCAGCGTCGACGTTCAGCAGCTTCCCTATCTTGACTGGAAACCATTCATTCGAAGGGCAATCCGACAACGCTGGCAGCAACACTGGGACACTCAGACAGATAACAAACTCCACACTATAAAACCCCAATTAGGCAGCTACTACACAGAAAAACACAACAGAACAACGGAAGTATACATGTGCAGATTACGAATAGGTCATACATACGCTACTCACTAGCACCTTCTGCAGGGCAAACCACCACCACAATGCGACAGGTGCGGACATCGCCCATCCGTCAGCCATGTCTTAGTTGAGTGTGGGTACTTCCACAAGGCAAGGAAAAAGCACTTCCGGGTACTTTACACTCACATGATTCCTCTTCATCCCTCGATGTTTTTAGCTGATCAACCCTTAATTCCAAGTAAACGCCTTTTTGCTTACCTGGGAGACATTGGCTTTTTAAACCGCATATCATACCACGTGTAACCTCGGGGCACCTCAGAGTGGGAGGACACTATGAGTGTCTATTTATTTTTTACATTCTTACCCTGCCATTCCCATTTCCCCAATTTTATTGTTGTTTTAAATGAGGGGCTGTATACACCCCCCACACTAACCTCTTTTAAAATCGTCACATTTACAGCACCATTTTATTAAAACATCATTCAAAATGATCAACCATTGCATTGGCGCTCTTTGGCCATCGTTGCCCTTGCGCCGTAAAACAAACAGATACAATTTAAGTTGTGTAAGAGGCACAACGTTGTTCTTGTTTCCTATGTGGCAAGCTGTGGTTGACATCCATGGTATGTTTACTCGTCTGTTGAGTCCGTTCTGTAGAGCAAACTAATCAGTCATCGAAGCACATTATGACACCGCATCTCCCTACAGATTGCGGCCGGCAATCCACATTTGAGGCCCGTCCCACCGGCGTCTTGACCTTTTTGAGCCTTTCAGCAAGAGGCAGACTGATTATCGAGTAACTAGCTGCAGTATTCACTGTAGCAGTTACGTCATGACGGTCGATGGCGAGAGCAAGGAAGGCACTCAGGACTCAACCAACACCGGTGCTTTTTTCTTTCCCTTCCGTGGGCGTCGGTGATGCTAGGAGGCCTTCGGCACTTTTTCTCTCAGCAACCTTGCAACGCAAGGTCGCCCTGGCTAGTTTCCCGGCCATGGGCTTTGAGACCGCCTCTTCAGGGAGTCCTTGTAGTCGGGAGAGGTCCGTGAAGGGTAGCGTTCTGGGTACGGTGCACGGGATCGACGGTTCGGCTCGGAAGTACTTCGGCTCGCTATGTAGTCAGCAGTAGCGCCGGTCCTTTTAACAAAACGGGAACGAAGAGCATTTGAGAGGGTGTAAGGTCCACTCATGAGATTAGCGGCGAGGCGCCCGGGCTGCACGTGAGAACCCGCCACTCTGTCTGGTGGCCCAGCACTGTAGCCTCTACGCTGCAGCTGTCGCCACTTCGTCACGGCGCGCACGGGAGACGGATTTTCTGGCCCAAAGCATACCACAGGGATAATCCCCCATTGAGGAAGCAGACGGCGCCGCCGGATTCCGGGAACCGTCCGCGTGACGCGCGGAGGTGGTGGGATTACCGGCGTCGAAGCACGCGCCGCGCAAAACACCATTGTAAACGCGCCCCAGCCGGCACAGTGCACTGTCGCCGCCTTTCGCTCTCACCCCTCGGGGTCGCACGCACCTGCTCATCTGCGAGCGTGCCGTTGACCCAAAGATGGCGGCGCCTCATTGGATATTCCGTGGCGTGCTGAGTGACAGCTGTCTACCTAAATTTGGGCACTCTCACGCGTGTACGAACGCTACAGGGACGTTCCCGACAGAGGATGATCTCGAGGTTTTATAAGGCCGAACTTGGCCGTTGGAAATCGTTCTTGTCTGAGCGCCGAGCTGGGAAGTTTCCGGCGGGACAAGGAGTCTCGACCGTTGAAGCTAGGTTGCGATTTGCGAGCCCCCTAGGCTAAAGGTTAGGATCGCGTCGGATGTTTAGGGTGCAGCGCCGTACCAGGCAACTAGACGAATCCTGCGGCGAGACAAGGTCTCGGCCATCGTTTTACGAACGGTTTGTGTACGCTCCGAGAATAGGAGAGTTAGACGAAGTTGAGCAGCTCGAGTGATTTGTGCGCACTCAGAGCTAGCGTCTAGCCGAAGTTTGAAGTTTTTCTTTTTATTTCTCATGTACCCAGTTTTCGTACTGTAAATAGCTGTATATAAACTTTCGTTTCACTTATTCAACCTCAACGACTGGAGTTCATCAATTCGAGCCCCGTCTCCAAGAACTTCAACACCATCGCCCTGCCAGCCTCCTGCCAAATCAACCGGAGCCCGGGCGATTGGGTTCCTGATCGACACCGGACTTCGGGGAAACGAACTACAGGACCATCTTTACTGGCGCAGCCGACAGGATTTGGCAGAAGAAATCACCAGGGCACAACCAGGGGCGGCAAGCAGACGCAAGCCTGCCCTCATCGGCAGCAGCCGGGCACCGTGGGGAGTGGAGCGGCAGAGCCAAGCCAGCGCATGGGGCCAACGACGCGGCAGCCCACCACCGAAGGTTCGGGTGAGTGGGATTTCTTTCGCTTCGTTGTGGTGGTGCTGGCTGAGTCTGGGTTTGCATGGTAGTCACGCGGAGCATGCTGGCGAACATGGCGGAAGGAGACGGAAATGGTCAGACACATGATGTGCCACGTCAAGGAGGAACGGCGGCAGGAGGGGTGGTTCAAGCGGAGTCTGATACAATATTTTTAGACGAATGGAGTTGGAGTTTCAAGAACGGGAGAGAAAAGCACCGCGCGAGGCGGAGGGGCGAAAGGGAAAAGCAGCGCGAGAAGCCAAAGCACGGGAGAGTAAAGCGGCGCGTAAAGCGGAGGAAACAACGCGCAGGCGGCGGAGCGCTGGAGAAGAGAGGCGCGGGAATCATAGGAGCGTATCCTAAAACTTCGGCTCGAATCTGAAGAGCGGTTGCGAAGGTATGAGTTGGAGCTGGAGCGGAGAAGGCAAACCCCCTTCCGCTCGGACACCCAACGAGCAGAAACAATGGGGCACAGACCCAGCTAGTTATATAGCGACAGCGAAGTTGAATGGTTCCGGCCAGTGTTTGGAAGTTGAATATTGCGGCGACAAAGTAAGCTGCCGTGACTCCCTACACAAGGCTAGCATTTCCGCCGGTGTCGAACGCATGGAGATGGACATTGATATGAGGAGTGACGAGGTAAGCGCGTCCGGTGATGTGATGCTCGGTGAAGTGATGCTCGAACATGACGAGCAGCCTCGAAGGCAAAGTTTGGGGATGAAGCTGCAGCGCATAAGGCAGAACCCGTCGAGCAGGCCCAGTTTTGCACTCACAGCAGAGTTGAATGGGCCCAGCTCGTTTTTCAACTCGAAGCCGCGCGAGAACGAGATAAGCGGCCGTGGCTGCGCACAGGTGGCGAGCGGCCCAGCCGGGAACAGCTGCATAGAAAGAGAAGCGAGCGCGAGGAGTGTTCCAGCGAGCGCGTCCGGTATAAGAGAAGACTCAAAGGGTAGCCCTGTTGTTGCGAGTGTATGGCCGCAAGTTACGTTTGCATCAGACACTGAGCTAATACATGCCGAACTTGCTAGCACGGGCAGCACACAAACTCTAATCGGTGGACCGGAGGAGATTGGCGTCGCACAGGAAAGCAAACTCCGTGTAGGGCGTTCAGGAGATCGCCCCGAAAAGAAAGGAGAGAGAAGACGAGAAAGCATGTGGCGAGACGGAGCGAAAAAGAGATGGAGTTGACGATCAGGCTGAGGAAAAGCAAGCAGGAGGTAAAGGTGGATAAGGGAGCTGAGAAATAGCCTGGGTTGAACATGTAGAAAACGGAAGAGAAAGCGAGAGAGAACGCGAGAACGCGTAGGATGAGGAGCTCAGAACGTTTGAAGAGGGAAGGAACGATACGGAGATGTCGCGTGGGTTTGGTAGTCTTGATGGTGAGAGTGTAGCCAAGGAGACCGATGGAGAACACGAAAACGCATGCGTGGAGACTGGGAAACCAAGAATGAGAGCTCCCGAGGAGGTCGCGAAGGAGAAAAACCATGTGAGGAGGCGGCTACAGTTGAAACAGAGTAACGAGGCGCAATCGGCGATCTTGCGAAACCGGTGTCTGAGATAGAGCTTCGTAGATTTAGTGTTGGTTGCGGCCATTACTGAGATTTAGTTGGGAGCCGCGCTGTATGGGTTGACACACTAAGTTCTGCGATCTGGCAGTTTGTCACAGGCCCTAGTTCTGAGTTGTGCCAGGATGAGTGCGTGCTGGGACATCCGAAAAACTGTCTTTGTTAGGCCGCTGCTCAGAATGCACCTAGCGTGCAAGAGCGGTTTTCGGTAATGACAGGTGCTTGTGAGGTTGTGGTTGTGGGGCAGTCTGTGCGTAGGGGAAAGAATGATCCCGAGAAGGTCGTCGCGTTCGCGGGCCGCCATTCCGCTCCAGCATCAACCCTTCGCTCACGCTGCCAGCACGCAGCATTGCCGAACCTTGGGGCATTGGAGAGGCATGGCCGCGTGTCCCATAGGACAGAGAGCGGAGTCGCATTTTGTGATACCACTCCGTCTTCCCCGAAGTTGTGTTCGCCTCATGGGGCTAAATTGTCGAGACCTGCGTTGCCATTGCAACGCTACGCGGTCTGGATCATCTGCAGAGGGGCCTGGAAGTCCCCGAATGCACACCCCTGCTTTCAGATTTTTTCTTGGGGAGGCTAGTATAGAATTGCCTCCGAGCCCTAACACCGCCACGACGAACGTGAACGTTCCCGTTCACCCGTCCTTTTTCATTGGTGGTGTGTGTGTGTGCCGTGGTTGTGCGCAACGAGATGCCTTGAGTGTTCGATCCGTGCACCGAATTGATCGATCCGCGCACTGAACTGAACTTTCTGTGGACCGCAAGGTAGCGAAAGCACCGCCGAACATTCTTGAACGAACGTTATCAGGCTACGCCGTCACGGAGGACATTTGCGTGCGTGCGCATAGTGGCAATGCAAACTTTATTAACGTTTTATTTTCGTTGACTGCAAAATTGCCCGTGTTGTTTGCCACTCCGTATTCCTTTTGTTCTTGTTGTCGAGTGCCGGGATGTTTGTGCGGGTTTGCGGTTATAGCGCGCATCAGAGTTATAAGTTGAGTTGTCTCGTTCTTCGGGCCGTTTACATACTCCGGAGACACACCCACTTTCTTTTTACTCGCACTTAGTGTTGTTAGCATTTTTGGTGTGTTTCCGGTTTCCTAGAGTATTCCGTCCCTGTTGACGGATAGTGCATAGGTTGTGTTTGTGGTTTAGGTGAGAGAGTGTTCGGATCAGCTGCAGATTTGGAAGGGGGATCATTTGTGGTTATACCTAGCTCCTTCCACGTGTTTTTTTTTGTTTGTTGGTTCCGCTGTTTTTGCTGAAGGGGAGATGAAACTAGTGGCCCTTTTAAATTCTTTTCGGATTGACTGAACCAAGAGGCCCAGTAACCCTCTTAAGGGGGTAGTTGTAAGGTCCACTTATGAGATTAGCGGCCAGGCGCATGAGCTGCGCGTGAGAACCCGCCACTCTGTCTGGTGGCCCAGCACTGTAGACTCTACGCTGCAGCCGTCGCCAATTCGTCACGGCGCGCACGGGAGACGGATGTCTGGCCCGCCGCATACCACAAGGATAGTCCCCCATTGAGAAAGCAGACGGCGCCACCGGATTCCGGGAACCGTCCGCGTGACGCGCGGAGGTGGTGGGATTACCGGCGTCGAATTGCGCGCCGCCCAAGACACCGTTGTTAAGGCGCCCCGGCCGGCACAGTGCACTGTCGCCGCCTTTCGCTCTCACCCCGCGGGGTCGCACGCACCTGCTCGTCTTTGAGCGTGCCGTTGACCCAAAGATGGTGGCGCCTTATTGAATATTTCTTGGCGTGCTGAGTGACAACTGTCTACCTGAATTTGGGCACTCCCTTACGCGTGTACGAGCGCTACAGGGGCGTTCCCGAGATAGAGTGATTTCGAGGTTTTATAAGGCCGAACTTGGCCGTTGGAAATCGTTCTTGTCTGAGCGCCGAGCTGGCCAGTTTCCGGCGGGACAAGGAGTCCAGACCGTTAGAGCTAGGTTAGGATTTGCGAGCCCCCTAGGCTAATGGTTACGATCGCGTCGGAAGTTTAGGGTGCAGCGCCGTACCGGGCAACGGGACGGATCCTGCAGCGAGACAGGGCCTCGGCCGTGGTTTCTCGAGCGGTTTGTGTACGCTCCGAGAATAGTAGAGTTAGACGAAGTTGAGGAGCTCGAGTTATTTGTGCGCACTCGGAGCTAGCGTCGAGCTGAAGTTCAAAGTTTTTCCTTTTGCTACTCATGTACCGAGTTATTCTACTGTAAATAGCTGTATATAAACTTTCGTTTCACATAATCAACCTTAACGCCTCGAGTTCGTCAATTCGACCGCCGGCTCCAAGAACTTCAACACAATCGCCCTGCCAGCCTCCGGCAATATCAACCGGAGCCCGGGCGATTGGATTCCTTATCGACACCGGACTTCGGGGAAACAAACTACAGGACCATCTTTACTGAGGGGAAATCCAGGCAGCTCATTCTCGAGGTACGGGCATCGGCGATAAAAGTTTCCTGGCTCGCCACAATGATACCAGAGTGATCGGTTGTCGGCGGTGCACGACACGTCGGTCTTCCGAACGCGCGGTCGGGCGGAGCCTCCCTCTCGGAAATAGAATCAGGCATGCTGCTGCTGAGAGTACGGCGTACGTGGAAGCCACAACAGTCGCTGCGAAAGGCTCAACTGGAATTTGACAGTGGAGAGCCCCTGCGTAGTTCGCTTGGCGCAATGGCGGTTGCCCGGGCTCGGCGGGGGTGAGGGCCTCCCGAATTGCTGCCCGGCAAGTTCGGCAACCAGTACAGCAGCTCAATGCGAGGCGTTTGTCCAGATTTTTCGATCTCTCCCGGGACAACATACGAAGAAGTCGTGCAGGCCTTTTTTGTACCTAGAGGTGATGACAGCGTCTGCTGATAGGTCCATTGCTTTCGCGATCGTTCAGTTGTGCTGGAGGCCCCGCATGGCCACGGCGCGTTAAATGGTTGTGCCCTGTTTAGTGAGCTCGTGCACTGTGCGCGGTGGGTTCCGCACTAAGGCTGCGAATGACTGTTTCTTATTGCCATCCATGAAGTAGGGCCGTTTCTTTGGTGGCAAAAAAAAATAACAAGGTAATTTTCGTCTCCCCAAGGGCAACGGAGGTGAAAGAGGGGTCAAAACAAGATATGCCCATGCACGTGTTTGACATGGGCAAAAAGATTAGTCAGGCGGAAAGAAGAAGTTCTAAAGAAGATATGCAAATGCACACAAACGGCGAACATCTGCCCATACACACGCGTTCTAAGAATCCGGGTAAGGTCATTGAAACAAGAGGCACGTGTTTCTGTTGGTGGGGGGCAAGGGTCGCGCCCAAAAGCAGTAGGACAGGCAGTTTCGACAGGAAATGAGTGTACATTGGTATACGAAGAGCGGGGGAAAAATTAACAAGGTAATTTTCTCAAGGGGAGAGAAAATTACCTTGTTAATTTTCCCCCTTCTCTTCGTATACCAATGTACACTCGAAACTGGCTGCATGCCCTGCAATAAACCCCGATGTAAAGTATGCCCACACATAACCACTAGACAGCGCGCCACCAGCACGGCTATAGACTACTACGTAAATATAAAAGGTAACTTTAACTGTGACTCCGCTAATGTCGTATATCTTCCAGAGTGCACTGTTTGTAGGCAACAATATATCGGCGAAACTGAAATGCCCTTCCGAATACGGTTCAAAAATCACCGCTCTCACGCAAAAAGCTGCCCTTATTTGCCCCTGTCAAGACATGAGAACAGTCCCGGACATGCATTTGAACATCCTAAAGCAACGATTTTAGAATCCGCCCTCAAAACGCACCACGACCGCGAGGTTCGGGAATCTTATCTCATTTATAAGTTTGGGTCAGCCACACTTGGGAATAATGAAAGTTACGGAAAACTAACCTGCTTATCCCTCGATTAAAATTGGCGGCTTCATGATTTTTATAACCATGTTCATTATTCCTACCCTTGAGTTTCCCATCAGAATTCGCAGAAACTCTCTTATTACAGCAGCTTTATTAGCCTAATGCGGCTCAACAATGCCATTTGTCCTGGGGAAGGAGGCCTCGTTCCCACCACCACTTAAGAATGTTTAACTCTTTGTGATCTATTCATGTTTAACCTTTTGTGACCCTACCTATTTCCTGTTCAGTTGCTAGCTTCTGGGAAATGCTCTTTTGTGCCCCCTATCTATTCTCTTTATCCGCGGAGGGCACACCCATCTTCGCTTCCGCCCCAACTAGTCTCCCCAGCCACTGAATACCTTACTGTATACTCTTCCCTTTCTTTTGAAACCGCGGTTGTCCAGTTTCCCGCATTGTCTGAACTTGCCGCCCGCGCGGCATACGTTGACCCGTCATGGTGCAACCTTGAACTCTGCTTTGTTAACACGACCCCTTTCTCTCTCTCGCTCCCCTCCCCCCTTTTTTGTTGTTGTTGTAACATAGACGTAGCCCTACTGTATGCGTACTCTCCTTTTGCGAAACATTTTCCGCTCCTTCTCACAGTTTTCTGCAAACCTATATAAGACATGTGTTCCAAACCTTTGCGACAGCAAAATCATGTATCTTTACTCTGATGAAGGCAAGTCCCGTTGCCGCTACGTAAGTAAACCTTGTTTGTTATTGTTCTTGCTGTGTATCCGACTCTTTACTTATACTTTTTCTGCGCGCTTTGTGAGTTTTATCTTTCTCTAGATTTATATATATATATATATATATATATATATATATATATATATATATATATATATATATGACACAAAAAAGGGTCGCCAGTCAAGAAAACCTCGGAAAGCAAAGGGGAGGTTGCGGTGGGCCACAGAAACAGATGAAAAATTTTTAGTAAGAAAGAAAGTGGAGAAAAATTGCCTGCTGGGTGGGATCCGCACCCACGACCTCTAGAATACCGGTCTGGTGCGATAACCACTGCGCTACCGGCGGGGCTGTTTCCCCACCATCTTCTCGGGTATTTATATTACGGTATTTTTTGTTTCCTGCACTTGGGGGTAGTAGCCAGCGCCACTCGGACTAATCAGGGTGCAGGGGACCTTCTTGTTATTTCCCGGGCCGTTACTCGAGTGTCTATGACATGTCGAGAGTGTTCGACTGGAGTTGAACCCTCTTAAGCTACCTGTGGCACCAAGACTGGCAGAACAGAGGCTCTCGCTGAGTATGTAACCAATCAGAAAATGGGAAATGAGGGGCTCGGTGAAATAAGACAGAATATAAGGGTTGCCAGTAACGAAAACCTCGGATAGCAAAGGGGAGGTTCTGGTGGGTCATAGAAACAGATGAAGAATTTTTGAGTCAGAAAGAAAGTGGTGAAAAAATTCCTGCCGGGTAGAATCCGAACCCATGACCTCCAGAATACCGGTCTTCACCTGTTTTTTTTTCTTCATTTGTTTCTATGACCCACGCCAACCTCCCCTTTGCTTTCCGAGGTTTTCTTGACTGCCAACCCTTATTTTCTGTCTTATTTCACCGAGCCCCTCATTTTCCATTTTCTGATCCGCTATATATATATATATATATATATATAGTTAAGAGAAAAGGTTCCTGGCTATGAGGTTAGCTGTACGATAGAGAAGTCAAACTGAAAAACATAACAACATTTATTCTAACGTTTCGACCGGGGGCCGGTCTTTTTCAAAGACCGGCCCCCGGTCGAAACGTTAGAATAAATGTTGTTATGTTTTTCAGTTTGACTTCTCTATCGTATGTATATATATATATACAAAAAGAAATGCCGGCAGTCTACAACGCCAACGAAGGCATAGGAGAGTGGTTAGACTATTTATTACCATTAGTGACGTTACATTATTATTAATTTTTATTATTACGTGAGAAAGGAAGAAAGAAAAATACGCGCCCAGATTGGGGACCGAATCCACGCCTTTCGATTAGATCTCGAATGCCATACCAATTCGGCTATCTGGGCGACCGTGTTCTGCTTCACTTTCTGGGGTATTTATATTTACTACAACTGTATCTGACACTAGAGGGTGGTAGCCAGCGCCACTCAGACTACACGGGGAGAAGGGGACCTTCTTTTTCAACCCCCGGGGTGTGACGCGAACGTCTACAGGCTGTCATGAGCGGTCAACTGGCGGGAAACCCTCTTATGCTACCTTGGCATCAAGGCTGCCAGAACCGAGGCCCTCGTTAAGCTTTCGCACGATAATAGGGTTTGGAAATGAGGGGCTCGTTGGGAAATACAGAAAGAAATGCCGGCAGTCTACAACGCCAAAGAAGGCATAGGGGAGTGGTTAGACTATTTATTTCTGTTAGTGACGTTACATTATTATTAATTTTTATTAATTACGTGAGAAAGAAAGAAAGAAAAACACGCGCCCAGAGTGGGGACCAAGCCCACGCCTTTCGATTAGATCTCGAATGCCTTACCAATTCGGCTATCTGGGCGACTGTGTTCTGCTTCACTTTCTGGGGTATTTATATTTACTACAACTGTATCTGACGCTTGAGGGTGGTAGCCAGCGCCACTCAGACTACACGGGGAGAAGGGGACCTTCTTTTTCAACCCCCGGGGTGTGACGCGAACGTCTACAGCCTGTCATGAGCGGTCAACTGGAGGGAAACCCTCTTATGCTACCTTGGCATCAAGGCTGCCAGAACCGAGGCCCGCGCTAAGCTTTCGCACGATAATAGGGTTTGGAAATGAGGGGCTCGTTAGGAAATACAGAAAGAAATGCCGGCAGTCTACAACGCCAAAGAAGGCATAGGAGAGTGGTTAGACTATTTATTACCGTTAGTGACGTTACATTATTATTAATTTTTATTATTACGTGAGAAAGAAAGAAAGAAAAACACGCGCCCAGAGTGGGGACCGAACCCACGCCTTTCGATTAGATCTCGAATGCCTTACCAATTCGGCTATCTGGGCGACTGTGTTCTGCTTCACTTTCTGGGGTATTTATATATACTACAACTGTATCTGACGCTTGAGGGTGGTAGCCAGCGCCACTCAGACTACACGGGGAGAAGGGGGCCTTCTTTTTGAACCCCCGGGGTGTGACGCGAACGTCTACAGCCTGTCATGAGCGGTCAACTGACGGGAAACCCTCTTATGCTACCTTGGCATCAAGGCTGCCAGAACCGAGGCCCTCGCTAAGCTTTCGCACGATAATAGGGTTTGGAAATGAGGGGCTCGTTAGGAAATACAGAAAGTTAATGCCGGCAGTCTACAACGCCAAAGAAGGCATAGGGGAGTGGTTAGACTATTTATTACCGTTAGTGACGTTACTTTATTATTAATTTTTATTAATTACGTGAGAAAGAAAGAAAGGAAAACACGCGCCCAGAGTGGGGACCGAACCCACGCCTTTCGATTAGATCTCGAATGCTTTACCAATTAGGCTATCTGGGCGACTGTGTTCTGCTTCACTTTCTGGGGTATTTATATTTACTACAACTGTATCTGACGCTTGAGGGTGGTAGCCAGCGCCACTCAGACTACACGGGGAGAAGGGGACCTTCTTTTTCAACCCCCGGGGTGTGACGCGAACGTCTACAGCCTGTCATGAGCGGTCAACTGGCGGGAAACCCTCTTATGCTACCTTGGCATCAAGGCTGCCAGAACCGAGGCCCTCGCTAAGCTTTCGCACGATAATAGAGTTTGGAAATGAGGGGCTCGTTAGGAAATACAGAAAGAAATGCCGGCAGTCTACAACGCCAAAGAAGGCATAGGGGAGTGGTTAGACTATTTATTACCGTTAGTGACGTTACATTATTATTAATTTTTATTAATTACGTGAGAAAGAAAGAAAGAAAAACACGCGCCCAGAGTGGGGACCGAACCCACGCCTTTCGATTAGATCTCGAATGCCTTACCAATTCGGCTATCTGGGCGACTGTGTTCTGCTTCACTTTCTGGGGTATTTATATTTACTACAACTGTATCTGACGCTTGAGGGTGGTAGCCAGCGCCACTCAGACTACACGGGGAGAAGGGGACCTTCTTTTTCAACCCCCGGGGTGTGACGTGAACGTCTACAGCCTGTCATGAGCGGTCAACTGGCGGGAAACCCTCTTATGCTACCTTGGCATCAAGGCTGCCAGAACCGAGGCCCTCGCTAAGCTTTCGCACAATAATAGAGTTTGGAAATGAGGCGCTCGTTAGGAAATACAGAAAGAAATGCCGGCAGTCTACAACGCCAAAGAAGGCATAGGGGAGTGGTTAGACTATTTATTACCGTTAGTGACGTTACATTATTATTAATTTTTATTAATTACGCGAGAAAGAAAGAAAGAAAAACACGCGCCCAGAGTGGGGACCGAACCCACGCCTTTCGATTAGATCTCGATTGCCTTACCAATTCGGCTATCTGGGCGACTGTGTTCTGCTTCACTTTCTGGGGTATTTATATTTGCTACAACTGTATCTGACGCTTGAGGGTGGTAGCCAGCGCCACTCAGACTACACGGGGAGAAGGGGACCTTCTTTTTCAACCCCCGGGGTGTGACGCGAACGTCTACAGCCTGTCATGAGCGGTCAACTGGCGGGAAACCCTCTTATGCTACCTTGGCATCAAGGCTGCCAGAACCGAGGCCCTCGCTAAGCTTTCGCACAATAATAGAGTTTGGAAATGAGGCGCTCGTTAGGAAATACAGAAAGAAATGCCGGCAGTCTACAACGCCAAAGAAGGCATAGGGGAGTGGTTAGACTATTTATTACCGTTAGTGACGTTACATTATTATTAATTTTTATTAATTACGTGAGAAAGAAAGAAAGAAAAACACGCGCCCAGAGTGGGGACCGAACCCACGCCTTTCGATTAGATCTCGATTGCCTTACCAATTCGGCTATCTGGGCGACTGTGTTCTGCTTCACTTTCTGGGGTATTTATATTTCCTACAACTGTATCTGACGCTTGAGGGTGGTAGCCAGCGCCACTCAGACTACACGGGGAGAAGGGGACCTTCTTTTTCAACCCCCGGGGTGTGACGCGAACGTCTACAGCCTGTCATGAGCGGTCAACTGGCGGGAAACCCTCTTATGCTACCTTGGCATCAAGGCTGCCAGAACCGAGGCCCTCGCTAAGCTTTCGCACGATAATAGGGTTTGGAAATGAGGGGCTCGTTAGGAAATACAGAAAGAAATGCCGGCAGTCTACAACGCCAAAGAAGGCATAGGGGAGTGGTTACTCTATTTATTACCGTTAGTGACATTACATTATTATTAATTTTTATTAATTACGTGAGAAAGAAAGAAAGAAAAACACGCGCCCAGAGTGGGGACCGAACCCACGCCTTTCGATTAGATCTCGAATGCCTTATCAATTCGGTTATCTGGGCGACTGTGTTCTGCTTCACTTTCTGGGGTATTTATATTTACTACAACTGTATCTGACGCTTGAGGGTGGTAGCCAGCGCCACTCAGACTACACGGGGAGAAGGGGACCTTCTTTTTCAACCCCCGGGGTGTTACGCGAACGTCTACAGCCTGTCATGAGCGGTCATGACAGGCTGTGATTCTGTAACTGCGATTCTGTAACTGTGGCTGTAACTGTAATTCCGCCAACGTCGTATACCTGCTGGAATGACCCTCTGCGGCAAACAATACATTGGCCAGACTGAAACACCCTTTCGGTTGAGGTTTAACAATCACCGCTCCCATGCAAAAACCTGCCCTTCTTTGCCTCTATCAAAGCATGTTAACACTCCTGGTCATTCTTTTGAACAACTGAAGGCCACAATTCTTGAATCTAGTTTTAAAACACATCACGATCGCGAGGTTCGTGAGTCTTACCTTATCTATAAGTTTAAATCAGCGTAATTTGGCATAAATGAAAGTATGGAAAATTAACCTGTCTTTCCTCCGATTAAAATTTCGGCTGCATTTCTCACGCTAGTGTTATGCCTGTTTCATTTCTTTCCCTCAATAATATTCTCCCATTAGTTGGGTATAGCTCCCGTAGTTGGGTATTCGCTCTTTCCAGCGATGCTAGTGACGCCGCGCGGAATTTGTCCGAAGCCGGGAGATGGTGATCGGCGGACCGGTCGCTCCGGCGGAGGCGGCTGGCGGCATCCGTGCGGGCTCGCAGAAGCGACAGGAAAATTGTAATTGCATATATAGTACTCGACAATGCCGTATAAATAATCGGGAAATATGGACTGAACGATCGTTAATATTCTCTCAACTTTCTTAAAGCTATATAAGCTGCATGTAAACGAAAGAGTTTTGGGACTCATCGGTTTCTGCTGCGGAGAAACATGGAAGTCCTTCAGACCCACGCGTGCATACGTGGGGCCTTAATTATTCTTTACTGAATTACGGCTGCCACATTTAATAGATATTTGCGGTGAGGACGCTGATTTTGTAGGGTTTTTGTATAACCTTGTGATCGTCTTTTTCTGGTACTATTTACATTCACTGCCGCATAATTTTTCAACCGATCTTCGCTTATCTGTTGTTAAATTGGCTCAATGCCACTGCTTCCAAACATGTAAGCAGCGGAGGCTGTCCAATCCGCTTGATTTTATTTCATTCAAGAAACAATTTGAAACTTTTGCACGCGAAGTTGAGAAGCAAATGTGGGGATGTGTTTAATGATTATTCATTGAATATCGAAATAAGTGTGTCTAAGCGAGATGTTTTAGAAATGACAATACTGTAACTGAGTCTGGTAGTTCAAATGCGAGCTCTTGAATGCATTTGGTAGCCCCGGTTTTTGTTTTGGTAATAAGGATCGACGCACCTAAAAAATCTTACCGGCCGTCAAATTAACAGAGCGTAATTTCAGCCGTAAATTAGTTTTTACCGTAAATTAGTTATCACAAGCCAGAAGCACACCTGTAAAGTACTGCCTGTAGTTTAACAGTGTACTCTTCAATATCACACGCCACTGTATGCATGCTACATGCACGCGTCAATACGTGGGCTTACAATTTTTTTTTTCATATAATGCTACTAACACGTTCGTTTGTACACCACTTGATACGACATAATGGGAGCCTCGTTTTCGCCCTTTGCCTACTCAATCTCGTAACTAGGTTTTACTACACAAAAGCAAAACACCGCAATACGCACATATCGGCCGCGCATGGTGCGCATGGGCTTCTGCTTATAGTGTGTACGCATGGAAACAAACACGCCTAAAGTAAAGTAAAACGTACACTGATTGGCGAACGCTGCAATAATGTCCCAAAACTTAGCGTTGCACATTCTGTAGCAGGTTGTTGGCCCAATAAGGCGGGGTTGTTCTCAAACCCCTTCCTTGCGGCCTGAGCCATGAAAAGCGGATTGCCTCGCACACAGCGCTTTTTACACCGCAGCAGACGCCCTGAAACGAATCGAATGTTGCCTCGTGATCAGCAACGTATGCATGCATTTATTTTTTAAGAAAGTAGTTGTTTCAAGCGGAGCAATGCGCTTTCAGGCCGCTACTGATCCTGGCACGCATATTGCTACGGGGGTCCGATCACCGTCTCGTCCGCCATTGCCGTTTTCCGCAGCGCCACCTGTAGGGGCTGGAAAGAGCGGATTGCTAGCATGACGTTTTTTAGCACAATGGCTTCACTGAACCAAATTTGATGAACAAGTCTGGACATTGTGTTCTGGGTAGAAGGCTGCAGTACCATTTATAGCTTTGATATTCTCAAATTGTAATTAATTTGTGGACGCGAGCGTGTGTGATTGTTTTCGTGTCCTCTATCTTTTGCGCGTCATACGCGTGCACCTGCCTGTTTTCTTTCTTTTCATGACTTATTTGACCTTGTATCGAAACTTCCTGTCCTACTGCTTTTTGGCGTGACCCTGGCCTCCCCCCAACAGAAGCCACATGTCTCACGTTTCAATGACCTTACCAGGATTCTTAGAACGGGTGTGAATGGGCAGATGTTCATCCTTTGTGTGCATTTGCATATCTTCGTTTCCTTGTTCCGCGTGACTAATATTTTTGCCCATGTCAAACACGTGCATGGGCATATCTTGTTTTGACCCCTCTTTCACCCCCGCTGCAACGAGGGAGGGAAAATTACCTGGTTATTTTTTTTTATTTTATTTTTTTTCGCTCTTTGTATACCAATGTACACTCTTTCCTGTCGAAACTGCCTGTCATACTGCTTTTGGGCGTGACCGCTGCCTCCCACCAACAGAAGCCACGAGTCTCTTGTTTCAATGACCTTTCTTGGATTCCTACAACGGGTGTGAATGGGCGGATGTTCGCCCTTTGTATGCATATCTTCTTTGGGACGTCTTCGTTCCGCGTGACTAATCTCTTTGCCCATGTCAAACACGGGCATGGGCATATCTTGTTTTGACCCCTCTTTCACCCCCTTTGCCACGGGGGAGAAACATTACCTTGTTATTTATTATTTTTTTTATCATTGTTTTCTCTGTGTTTGGTTCTTCTCTCTCTCTTTTTTTTCTCCAAGTTTGTACCGCGTGACTGTATGTTCTATTATCCTTTTTATAATTTATTTTCCCGCTCTTTTTCATTCTTTTGCTACCCACCAACCATGATCCATTTGTACAAACTCTCCCTCCTCTTACCTTTCCCTCACCCTTGCTACATTTTCTGTATATATATAGCTCTGAAACGAACCTATTTTGTACTCTGAAGAAACGGAGTCTTCTCCCTAAAACGTCACTAAACTTTTTTTTATTTGCTACGTCTTTCTCGTTTGTCTCTGTGTCTACTAACCTTATATATATATATATATATTTATATATTCAAAAACTTGGGTGCGACCACTTGAAAAACACTAACAAATACTTTATTTCGACAGTTTCGACCAGTGGTCTGGTCTGCTTCAGGGAAAATTACAATTTTCCCTGAAGCAGACCAGACCACTGGTCGAAACTGTCGAAATAAAGTATTTGTTAGTGTTTTTCAAGTGGTCGCACCCAAGTTTTTGAATATTTAAACAGTAGCCAAGAATTCCTTCTCTGCTATATATTTATATATATATATATATATATATATATATATATAGGGAACGTGGGGGCTTTGAAGATGGTCGCCAGATAGAAATAATAATTTGGAGAAGGGAGGGGCCTCAGACATCTGCCAACGTTTCTACAGGGGGACTTGTCTTTTTCAAGGCATCCGGGTTCATCTCTGGCACACTGTTTTGTATATCCAAGTTGAGTTGGAGAAAGAGGTGGGAGGTGTTATGAGTGGGGCCGTAAGGAGGACAATATCCAAAGATCTCAGAGATAGGGCGTAAACCGGAAGTTAGGTTTACACCCTAACTTCCGAGGTGTTTTGATAATGGCAGATAACATCAAGTGCAGGCTGAGAAAGTCGTTTGAGGTGACGCTCTCCACTACCCTCACCACCGCCCCGTCAGTGGCCCGCACCGAGCAGCTGACCGAACCTGACATTCCCAACAGTAGCGAACCACCCTATCCCCCCAAGAACCCCGCATGCGACGCAAGCACACAAACGGTAGATGCAGCCACAACACAAGCTGAACAGCACGTCGGAGAACAACATCCCGACCTACCAAAAACATCGCACTCAATGTTCACACCGACACCAACACGCACTAAAACAAAAACAGGCACCCAAAAAAACATCGACGTGGACATCACCTCTAACAGCCCCCCTAAACAACAGACTCCGAACAAAAGAGAACAATCCCGTAGGTCCACTCGGAACAATCGAAAATGACCCGCACCGAGCGGAACGGACTCCTTGCCCCTCAAATCGCGCGCTTTCCTTAATGCTCGAAAACTCGCCGGTAAACAAACACACTACAGATTTCATCTCAACACCTATTCCTCTTACCTCCAAACCAGGAAAATGCGCAAAGGCCTCCGCCGTAAAGCTATTTGTTCTCTTGGAGTTCTCCCCCCGCAACGAGAAGCTAACTGGCAAGACACTTTGAAGCGTGCATCGCTTTCCCTTCTAGAAACTCTCAGAGAGCACTGTGACAATCAACTTAGTGTTTTAAATGAGCAAATTAAAATCATCCCAGTAACTGAGTAAGACAAAATTGATCTTGATGCCTTTAGAAACCGTAAGGAACACGAGCTGTGCAAGAAAATGAGTTAAATTTGAACGACACCAGCTCCTTTTGCCTGACACACATTGCACCACTGAAACTAATGTTCACGCTAAGCCTGAAGACGTGTCACTAAATCATCTAACGTCCCCCGCTGACACATCAGAATCTGCCGTGTTGGAATTTTTCTTTCCCACTAATATTCAAAATGTAGAATCTAGCCCTCCCCCCCCCAGTACGAGGTACAGCGACATCATGACACCTGTTCCCGAACAGAATGTTGTATCCGCCTCCCCCGTCACGTGTTACAGCAACGTCATAGATATTTCACAAACATTATCGACAACCACAATAATTATCCTAGAATGAGGCCGAACTTTCTGCATACCAACAACCAAGCGAATGAATACGAGTTACACAAGTATCTCAGCGAATTTTCCCGCAGAATGACACTGAAGCAATCCTTTTCCGATAAGCAAGACAATAGTGAAATCAATGACCACGCACTCCGTGCACCAAGCACTTAGACGCCAGATGTCGAGGAATCTCCAGAACTCTATTTGTGTATAAAATCAGTATCAAAATAAATAATAATGACAACGAATAAATCAAATAAACGCAAAACCTTCACCCCCTCAGAAGAAGGTGCACTCTAAATAACCTAGCAGTCAGGACGGACATCATACTTAATAAACCAGCAAACAGAGGAGGTAGCCTTGTCATCTTACCAATGAAAAAATATAAAGATGAGGCCTATAGGCAGCTTAACAACCATGGCCACGACCAGCCTTTAGACCATGATCCCAGCAACGGATAGAGTCAAACGATCCTTCGCACTCTCACAGATCTGCTGGCCAGAGAATTAATCACCACAACAGAACTAAACTTTATAAGACCGACAACGAAGTAAGCAAGACGTTTCTACCTCCACCCCAAAAACCATAAAGTTCCCTTAGAGGCATTGTTCTCAGCTTACATTCCGGGCAGACCCATAGTTTCTAACGACAGCCTACGGGAGCATTGTCTGTGTTTCTGAATCACTATTTGGCAGACATTCCGACTTCTTTTCCTTCATTTGTTCAGGACACCCCACACTTCCTCCGCATAATAGAATCAATAAACCATTTTGGTCACGCTCGACGACTCCACCCTCTGTACTAACTTTCCCCTTACTGAAGGAAAAGAAGATACATCAGACGCATTAGCAGAAAACCGGCACCATCATGCGTTGCAAGCCCACATTACTTTAATAAATTAGTTTTAACTTTCAACTATTTCGAGTTCGACTCATCTTAATACTTGAAGCTTTCGGAACCAGCATGGGCACTCCTTTCGCACCCACCTACGCCAACATTTTTCTGGGACAGAGTCTTTCCCCCTCAAACCGAAGGTTTAGCTTCGATACATAGATGACATCTTCCTAATTTGGGAGCACGGCCTCACAGCCATAGAAAGTTTCATTTCACATCTTAAATCTTCGCATCAGACCATTAAGTTCTCATGCAGTACTCGGATAAACAAGTGAACTACCTAGACACATCTGTTGTTCTTGACAATGGGAAACTAAAAACCACCGTTTAAAGGAAACCAACGTACAGGCAACAGTACCTAGACTACACAAGTCTTTGTAGGACAGGCGACCAGACAAAGAAGAGTAGGCAGTGAATAAACAGACTATATAAAACACCTTAATGAACTAAAGTCCACCCTGGCAAGCAGGAATCACCCGGTCATCTCGCTGGATAGGGCTTACGAAAGAGCATCCAAGCTAGAAAGGGGCGAAGTGTTCAAGCAACAGCGTTGAAACGAAAGCGCCCGACAAACAGCCTTAATAACCAAATTCTCAAACGCGTTCTCTAACATAAGCAACATCCTGCGGAAATACTACCCCATTCTAGCCAGTAATGGCCGAATTAAAAAGACGTTCCCGGAAGCCCCAAGAGTTACCTACAGAAGAAATAAGAACCTAAAAGACATTTTAGTGCTTGCCGAAATTGGCACTTCCCAGGAACCAGTCATCAGC
Organism: Haemaphysalis longicornis; assembly: GCF_048455015.1. Classification (NCBI taxonomy): domain Eukaryota; kingdom Metazoa; phylum Arthropoda; class Arachnida; order Ixodida; family Ixodidae; genus Haemaphysalis; species Haemaphysalis longicornis. Next base: position 161,373,906 of record NW_027526335.1, read on the forward strand.
CCTTGCCTCCGCCCTAGATGCAAGACGTGCAAACATCTGCAGACGGATTTCACTGTCAATAGCACTGCCATCCAATACGTTCACACGATTATTTCAAGCTTGACGTGCAATTCTTCTAAAATTGTGTATATCTAAGAATGCTCATTCTGTCAAAAGCAGTACGCTGGAGAAACGAGTCGACCTATGAACTTACGCCTGAATGGACATCGGGCCGACACTCATAACGGTGCCTCCTTAGCAGTCGTGCAACGCTTCAAGCAGCCGAAGCACAATTTCGATAACCTCAAGCTCTATATTCTGCAGTCAAATTTTAAATCAAGTATCCAAGGGACCGGAAATACCGAGAATCGGACTTAATCCATAAATTCAACTGCCTGGAGCCGGCTGGAATCAATGCTTTGAAAGGCAGCTAAGAAACCTTATGTTATCTGAATCGAACAGAAAAATAATGCTCTTACAAAACGTGGGCATCTTCATTCGCAGCAACCCTACCTAACCACCCCAAACCTGTTACTTGAATACAATGGCCGTGCTTTTTTCTTTTTTTCCTCCTGTCTTCCTCCTAGCCAATTTCGACATACCACGTGCAGTCGCCTCGCTCGACCTCCGGGATTTCGTCTTACTACCTGCTTTACACACACATCCAAAAAGAAAAAAAAAAGTGAAAAGGAACGAAAACAGAAAAGAAGTCATTGAATCTACTGCAAAGCTCCCCGTTGATTCTACCTGCTCATACCCCTTTTATTCTTCTGCGAACAATGGCCTCCCCAGCCTTAATTCTTCAGACTATGCGGGCTTTTGCTGTTTACGAGTTTTCGCTCTTACGCACAGTTCAGCAACCTTGCAATTGCACCCCCAAGACGCCCCTCTCGGCCTCAAAATTTCCGGAAACATCCTTTGAGGTCACCCCGCACCACCGCAGCCCAGCTTAAACGAGTCCCCCCTGTTTCCCCCGACCCTCTCGTAGTCTTCCCTCTTTCTTTCTTGCGGGGTCTGGCGTCACTAAATAAAGGCTTTTAGAGTATCGGCACTCATTTCTCTCATTGTTATGTGCCGCCGGGATTTCCATTGGCTTGTCGGCAGAACGTGATGTGTGTTTACGTGTTGGCGCAGCCATTTTGTTTTTGGGCGCCTCTCCTATCCCTCTCTCTCGGCTGCGCGGGCGCTAGAGCGGCCGATCGCACTCTGCCCATCACAACCGGCGGTGGTTTCGTTCGGAGAGATGGCAACACTGCAAGCCAGAAACAAAATGTGCCCCCAGACGCCTCCGGGTGCGCGAAATGGCGGTACTCTTAAGCGTAGCTTATTTAGTAACGCTAGCGGGGTCCTGTCGCAACAACCACACCACCGTTTCTCTCTCAGTATTTCGCTCCTTGCAACCGACCGTTGACCCACTCTGCTGTCCTCCTTCTGGGCCCCGCCTGTGAGAACCTCCCCCCTCTCTCTCCTACTCAATCAATATATATATATATATATATATAGATCTATCGGCTTTTCCCTAGAGAAGGAAGCGCTGCAGAGGCGGCCGAAAGTTATATGGGCAGATGAGATCAAGAAGTTTGCCGTGATAAATTGGTCACAGTTGGCACAGGACTGGGGTAATTGGAGAATAATGAGAGAGGCCTCTTCCATGGTGTCGGCGTAGATAGGCTGGTGGTGGTGGTGGTGGTGGTGATGATGATAATGATGATGATTGTGACTTTTAGAGGAATTTACTTCCAGGAAATTTGAAATTTTTGAGGAGGTAGTTTATCACTCAGTCGGGTATTGAACATCCGCGAAAATATCGCAAACGGGATCAAAATGCCTGGTTGACACTTCGCACTAAACCTCTGGCATTATGTGTATCTGAATGCGGCTAACGAACATTTCAGTAGTGGGTTTACAGGTTTATAGTATGTCTTATTTGTAATCATCGGCTTTTGATTAAGTTTGAAATTTTTGAGGAGGTAGTTCACCACTCAGTCGGGTATTGAATATCCGCGAAAATGTCGCAAACGGGATCAAAATGCCTGGTTGACACCTCGCGGTAAAGCTCTGGCATTATGTGGATCTGAATGTGGCTAACGAACATTTCAGTAGTGGGTTTACAGGTTTATAGTATGTCTAATTTGTAATCACCGGCTTTTGATTTAGCCGCCCACATTTGTGTTGCGCGGCGCACGTTTTCCGCATGTTTGGTGGTCATATGTGATTTTAAAAATGTGTTACAAATAGTCTTAACGGCAGTTACCAAACAAAATCATTTGTCTGCAACAGACCAAACGTATACCTCGGTAATTTATTCTTACCAAAGTATTTCCAATTTTTAAATTATAAGCCTGGATCGTGGGTAACTAACTAAAATGTTTCAACCTAGATATTCTGCTAAAAGTGGCAAAGTCCAAAGGGTAGAGTTTTTACTAATTTTAATATCAACGTTTTTATAATGATTTCTCGAGCGCCTACATTTTGTTCTTTATATAAAATACTTTCTTTGGGAAGATAAAATGCCGTCCGCAAATCCAGTAGGCCCTCCTTTTTATATAAATGCTTCCATTTTAATTTTGCTGAGCGCAGAAAAAAGACCTCTAAAATCAGACCTCCCATAGGCAGGAATGTGAGTATATCTTTAAATTTTTATCCCGCATTCTGCTTTTAAGCATATATATTGCTGTACAATACAAAAACCTAATCGAAAGTAGAGCAGTAAACCTTTATTAAGCTCACCAATTTTCGCTTTGCTAAAAATCTGCAGACATGCTTATTCGTAACAAACTTCAACATCGGGTTCGTAGGGGTAAGCATGCACAAGGAGCGCCTACCATACTTGGCGCACAGTTGACCTTAAAGAGAGCCAGCAGCGCAATTTTATCAGTTTTCAAAAGTTAAAATGCATTTATGACGAAGGGAAAAAACGCATGCGATACCTAAAATACGGGTCAAAAAGTGCCCTAGAGAAATAATAATGCTGTAGGCCCGATCAACCACATCCAAGAGACACAAACATTTTCGCACCCTGCAATTGGGGTGCTATGCTGGAGAAACATCCGAGCTTGCGGCACCTCTCCTTTTCCCGAAGACCCTACGGTTTAAAACCAACGCTACGGGTAACCCAAAAAAATTATGCTGTGAGCCCGGAATGCGATGACAGCTGAACCGGATACACGCTGGTTTCATAACGCAAAGAACGCAGGATAGATTCCCTCCACGGGAAGCGTTCTTTTTCTTTCCAATCGGAAGTTTCCTGTTTGCGTTGGACAACTTATGGCCGGTTTAAACAGCTCCGCTGTAACAATTGGCGCCAATTCAACTAGTGGTGTGAAGCTGGGGGAACAGCAGAGCTGGCGGACCATCACCCTTCGTCGGAGACCTTGTTGTTGTGCCTCACATGAATTTTCGAACTTTGCGCTGCAAGTTCTCCATGATTGGCAGGTTCTCGTGGACATCTCTCCCAAAGTGGACAGCGTTATCACGCGCTTGAACCGGCGGCAACCTTTGTAGCGAATACGGTATTCTTAAAGCCTGGTCTCCTTTGCTCCCCTCTTCAGGCGCGGCGCTCTTTAACTGTTTTCTTTGTACTTTTCTGCGAGTTCCTCACGTGTCACAAGCCCTACCGGAAGCAAGGACGATGCCGGGTGCCCCTCTCTATGTTCACGCTGACGTGTGCTGGGTAGTTTTTCCTGGTAGTTTTTGCGGACACTTGTTGCGATCACCAAGGGACCGAGCTTAAGCTAAACCGCTCCGCTGTTTAAACTTTGTGGTCTTTCCTCATTCTGGAAGTCTTTTGAGCACTTCAACCGCGCGTTTCAAGAAATGTCGCGGGCAATGACCGCATACCTTTTATTTGCTGCAACAGATAAAGTCGACAACCCTTCAAAAAATCGCGCCCGCACATTTCAGAAACATCAAAAGGTCACTTTTGGGATGAGCAAATTACGCTCTGCCGCTCACGTTCTGGCGGTAACTTTAAGTTCATAGCTGCTTCCAGGGAAGAAGGGTAGAGTGGAACAGTTTATCTGTGTTTTGCATGGTTCCAAAAGGCTTCTGGTTCCCTTGCTTACGGGTTATAATTCCAAATAAAGATCATCATGGCAGAGTCGTAGCAGTAGCAAAAAATGTACAGTTATTATAGCTAGCCGGGAATGCCGGGAACAAGAGTAGTTACGTCGCTATGGTATAAGTTCATATAAGCATAAGCTGAGATATGTCATTCTGTCCAGTCATCATTTTCAAAAAGGATAGCAAATATATAAGAGTTCAAGATGCAAAACTCCAGTCAATAGTGAGTGTATGAATTATCCACGACACGTGGCAGTAGTTGGTAAGAAAAATAATTATGCGCCGTCTGCTTAACCCCCCTCTAGTGAAACCATCCACAGCCTCTAATGGTTTGATATGATTGCACAAACCTTAATTGGAAGCAAATTGTTATGCATACTGAAATCGGCGAACCCGCCGAGGCGAAAGCAATATTCCTATCATAGCAACTGCTCGTGCAGGAAACGTTTCAGTTAAAAGGACAGAACCAGCACCCCAGACATAGAGGCGTTTTTATTCATGTGAATTTTAAGTCGCAAAATTATAGTGAGATATTTGCTTTCTGCAAGTCGCTATACTGTGTACGGAAGTCGATTCCTACTGTCAGCCTGCCATGCTGGAATCCAAGGCAAGTAGCATGTGCGGCACAGGTATAATCGATTCCAGAAAGTTCTCCAAGATAGAATAAAAAGATATGTTTTAGTCACTGGAGGTTTTGCAGCGATACTCCGTAATTATAAGGCTAAACAGTAGGCCATTCTTGGCACCTGCTTATCAGCTCACGTGCCTGATGACGGAAGCTTCCCCATTCCATGCTCTGACCAATGGCTAATGCCTGAGAACTATGTGGGCGGGGCGATTTAAGGAAGGAAGTTGCGGGCCTTATCGGACAACGTTGGGGGACTGTGGCCTTATCGTAATGGCGGCTGCGCTGCAAGCTCTGTATTCTCCGCAGATAGACGATGAAATCAGCGGCGTATTTCTACTCAGCAGACTTCGTCAGACATGAAAACATTAAGCTTCCCAATGAGATGTCCTTTATTACAGCTTACAGCTAAGTACAGCGTCACCACATGGCAGTAGTAGACTCGGCTGCGCTGCGACATGTTTTGTTTATCTTACTGGCACAGGAGGCCAAGCTTTCACGTAAACACCATCTGCGTTTTTCATAGAAGGATACGACGGAGCTCGTAATCATCAACAGCCTATGAAAAATCTTTGTTTTGTGTCGCAAGTGTACCAACAGCGGCTTTTCTGCTACACGAGTTGTTCAACGTTATGATTCTGCAGAAATTCGCTGGAATGTATCTGCAGAAAGATTGTTACAGGAAGATGACCCTGCAAAAAGATCGCTGGAATATTATTTGTTAATTACGCAATGTTTAGCATGGGGCAGCTCATTTCAAAGCGAAGTCAACCAACGGAAGTATTTACTACTACGCCGTAGCTAGCTTGCTTTGGCTGAACGTCCATTCGTGCCGAAGAAACCTGTTCGCAGGAATCTGTGCACTCGCGCGAAAGAGAAACCGCCATTGAGAGGGTTAAGATTAAGTAGCAAGAGTATTGGGGATGCTAAGGTCTTTTACCCCATGAGTAACAGCGGTTGATGGCAGACTATCGGCAGGAAAAGTCTGAATTCCACGTAATCGGTGGCCGACGCCACTCGTTGGCTACAAAAAACGCCGCAGCGAAAAACGCCAGGAGTAGCCCTTCTGTGATGTGCCGCCAACACTGCCGAAGATAGCGGAGGTGACGACGAGCGCAAGCGTCGATGTTGGGCCAACACTGCAGCCCGCCCATTGAAGGCGGGTTTTCGAAGACGGATGCGCATTATTCTAATCCTAAGCCAAATGTGTTCTTGTCTTCATTGCTCGGCATACATTGCCCCATAAAGTGAGAATTGCGTCAGGCAGTTCTGAAAGACCTATTTTAGCGTGATAAACCTCCTTGTGATATACATTTTGCGCCTGCAGCTTTGCTGATAATAGGTTGCAAGCGCCGAACATTTTAATAACGTTGTTACGTGGCGGCAGGACAATGATGAGGTGAACCATGGGCGATGGTGAAGTGATATATTTACAAGATGCTGACGCAGAGCGATGCCATCTATTTACAAGCGGTCATGATCGCTCGAGCAACGAGCCCGTGCCATCTACTGTTTCGTCGTCGTCAGCGATGGGTCCCATTCAGCTATGCGCCAGCGGCCACTTCTGCTTCCTGTAACATTACCCCCTCAACGAAGGGAACCGTACCGGTCGAGGTTCTTGAACGGGTGCAGGGATGAGATGAGATGACAACATACACTAGGTCCCTGCTGCCACGGGTGATGGTGAGCGTGAGGAACATTGGCCGGCAGAATGAAGGAACGTTCGAAGCCCCCGGAGACACGCCGGAGAACGGGGTAGGGGAAGGGCATCGCCGTCTTGTGGGGTCGCGGCTGATCACGTCTCGTCGGGTCTCGGCGGGTCGTGGCTGGAGACACGGGGCTGCGGAATGGGCGCACTCATGTCTCATCGGGGCTGGGACAGCCGACGTGACCCAAGAGCTTCGAGGCGATGTCTTCAGAAGCCGAGACAAGGCAATACTGGGGCCAAGATGGGGACGAATCCGCACACTTCACCAAAATGTTACGTGGCGGCAGGACAGTGGTGTATGCGGCGTACCATTGGCAATGGTGAAGAGATGTATGTATTTACAAGATGCTGCCGCAGAGCTATGCGATTTATTTATAAGCGTCCATGATCGCTCGAGCAACGAGCCCGTGCCATTTACTGTTTCGTCGTCGTCAGCGATACGTCCCATGGAGCTATGCGCCAGCGTCCACTTGTGCGTCCCGTAACAAATAGGTGACCGGTAAAAAGTGCAAAGGCTCATGGGTACGTCGTCTGCTACCGCCACTACCGGTTCGAGATCTCTCCTGCCCTCCCGTACGCCTGCGTGCGGTGGCGGCTGTCAGGCGCGTGTGTGCGTGCTGTTTATTTGTCACAGGGTACTTACCTGTCAGATAAACCCCGAGTATGGTCAATCGTTGTTATTTATGGAATTCCCGATGCATGAGCGTTTTTTCCACCTGTGGAAACCGATAAACAACAAGCACACACGCGCGTGAAAGCCGACGGCCTACGTGAGGCCAGGAGAGCTCCCGAACCGGAAGTGGCGGCTCTCCGCGGGAGAAAACAATGCACCCATGTGCCTTTGCGCTTTTTACCGGTCACCTATTGTACTTAAAGACCCACTTGGAGCAAACAAAAAACAGTTGTAATCAAGCCTATTGTTCTTCTTTCTAAGCGAAGACTGCCCCTAAACATTCTGAAACTTTAATAATATTATTAAAATAACTATTTTTACCGTATATTAACGTCTAGTTTTAATATTATCAACTTTAAATACCAATCAGAGGCGACCAATTAGAGAACTGTAATGCAGATCCATCAATACGCGTATTGATGCAATTGCACAAAGTGGCTAGGGGCGCGGCCTCACCCCGGCGACCATTGCCGGCAACGCACTCCCTCACCAGAGCAGGATTGGCCACCCTGGATTAGTAACGGCCACAACATCCCATGAATACGCCAATTAACCATCGGCCCTCAGTCCCCAGCGGCTGCGAAGCAACTGACCACGGTGGCGGTCAGACCTGCGACGCAGCAGAGGGTGTAAAGAATCCTTGGATCCGGACAGGCCGCCAATGGAATCTGAACCTGGAAACGTTTAACGCGCGAACCTTATCTAGCGAAGCGAGTCTAGAGGTGTTGTTCGAGGAATTAAAGAGCATTAAATGGGATGTAATAGGGCTTGGCGAGGTTAGAAGGGCAGGCGAAGCATTTACGGTACTGAAAAATGGACACGTCCTATGTTACCGGGGTCTAGAGGACACAAGAGAACTGGGAGTGGGATTTCTAGTCAATAAAAGCATAGCTGGCAACATAGAAGAACACTATAGCATTAACGAAAGGGCAGCAGGTCTTGTAATTAGGCTCAATAAGAGATACAAGCTCAAGGTAGTGCAGGCAGGGCTACGCGCCCACGTCCAGCCACGACGACCAAGTAGTGGAACATTTCTATGAAGATGTGGAATCGGCAATGGCTAAAGTAAAAACACAGTATACCGTAGTGATGGGGAACTTCAATGCTAAAGTAGGCAATAATCAGGCTGGAGCCAAGGCAGTTGGGAACTATGGTCTGGCTGTAGAAATAGCAGAGGAGACCTACTAGTTGAGTTTGCAGAACGGAATAACCTACGCATAATGAATACCTTCTGTAAACGGGAGAGTCGGAAGTGGACGTGGAGCAGCCCGAATGGGGACCATAAAAATGAAATAGACCTCATATTATGCGATAACCCTCGCGTCGTGAAGGATGTGGAAGTTCTCGGAAGGGTAAGGTGGAGTGACCACCGTATGGTAAGATCTCGAATTAGGCTAGATTTGAGGAGGGACCATAACAAGCTAGTACGAAAGAAGGCGATTAATGAGCTAACAGTAAGACGTAAAGTAGAAGAATTTAGCAGCAGCAATGGCCATGCGACAGCAATGGCCATGCGACCGACAAGCTGGTTCCGGCAATAGAACTAATGATGTCATAGGCCCAGCTGAGTGATAGGCTAAGGCCAGAAAAAGCGCACTTATGTGACTCGTTCGACAACGATTGAACACCAGCTCTTTTCGAATACAGGATAGTTGCGCTAAGCCATTTTAATATCAGAACTGTTTTACCTGGCGGTAGTGTGGGCCGCGTAACCCGACACGCGTTACAAATGCCAAGAAAATGCTAATCGCTCGTGCGCACATGCCTCACGGCAACCGCCGACCCTCCCTGACACGCGCAGTGGCTTTAGCAACAAAAAGAAAACTGTCGAATCTCCAAGGAGCGCTTCGTGTAAACTACCAACCAACAAAGTCACAGCTGGCACAACGTCTGCTATACTGAACCATAACTCGTCTCAAGGAACGCCGCGCATGCATCATGCACGGTACGGGCCACCGCTGCTCGCCAGCTGTCGTCAAGCGCTACCGCGCATGTAATGGTTGGCATGGGGAGCACGATGGTTTGGATGCACATGACGAGGGCTAGTACTAGCACACTGCAAAGAGGACGGGGCATGTAAATGAACAATATTGAGCATGTACCAATGCATGGTGATGGGTCCGTCTGCACTCACGTGAAAATTGGATGACAGGTTTAACGTGCCGACATTACACCGGCGGTGAGGGGCGCCATAGTGGAGGGCTCCGGATTAATTTTGACCTCCTGGGGATATTTGACATGCAATGAAATCTTAAACACTGGTGCGTTTTCGCTTTTCGCCTCCAGCAGTAAAGCAACTGCCGCTGCCTGGATTCAAACCCGCGTCTTTCGGCGCAGTAGCACAGCGCCATAGCCACTGAGCCAGCGCGACAGGTGCTCACGTGGAAATTGAATTGAATGACATTAAGATGGGGGAAGTCACATGGCCATAGTTGGGGAAGGGGAAGAAGGGAGGAGATCGGGAGGTGGTCACTCAATCGTTAGAGATGACTCGTTGGAGATAGATCATTCGTGATTTCCTTGGGAGGAGGAGTGTAGATTCCATCTCACACTACCCTTGCGAGGTCACTCTAAATTTTAAACACATCTAGAGCATGCAGACAATTTGGGTCGTTGTGGGGGGGGGGGTTCATTAGCGGAGGCGTTAGGTGGCAGAGCACTGAGAAAATAATCACGACAAGATGCGAAAGCTACACAGTGCCCAGTGAGATGCTTGAGGCCTGAAAGAAAATTTTGCTCGCTATGCGGACAGTACGGAGAGGCGGAAGAGTTCAACTGCAACAATTTCTGCAGTGTGGAGGCTGTAGGGGCAGCATTAGCGATTGGGGCGTTGACCAATACTTCTGCAGAACGAGGTAGGGTGGGGGCACTATGCAGGTAGCCCTGGGAAGTCTTCTCAGCGGGCCGCTTTCTGCCAAAATGTTTAGCATGATCCAGTTGGAGGCGCGTATGTAGACCTGTATCAGGTGCAAGATCGGGAGCAATAAAAGGAGGTGTAGACTGAAGGCTCTCCCGCGCTGCATTATGAGCAGCGTGATTGCCGACCCCCTATGTCACATGCCCTGGAATCTAGGCTACGCGGACGCGTTCGTTTCAGGTCAGTAGGTTTACCGTGGCCTGATATAATGAACGGTAGGGTGATCAGAGTAAGCTCTATTGACTTCTCTGATGGCGGCGTGGGAATCAGTGAGAGGCTGACTCTTGGTGGTGGTGGTGCACGAGCCATGTAGGTAATGTGATCCAGGGCTCCTAAAAGACTATAGAGCTTGGCTTGGAGAGGTGACGGGGCAATCGTAGGCATAGTAGTGGCGCTACTAAGATTAGGGGGTTTTTCACAGTGCCACGCCAAACCAATATTGTTGTCTTGTAGGCTGGCGTCTGTAAATAAGTCCACCTCGTTTGGCAGCCTCTGTGCCATGCATCGGCGGATACCGCGCAGACGTGGAACGACGCTAGCTCGTGGAATAGCCGACCGTTGCGAAGAAAGCACGGTAGCTCGAGCCGAATGATCAGAGGGAGGAGATTGCATGGGTCCGATTGGGCGCGTTTGAGAGTGCCATGCAGTAATAGCAGCACCCTAGATAGTGAGCGTGCGGCGGAGTTGATTGGGTGTCCGGGTCCCTTCAAGAATGTCTGGCTTGGGAGGCTGAGGGGCGGCTTTCTTTAAAGCTGAGATGCTAGTGTGCCGTGGGAGGCCTATGATTATCCGCATGGACGTACGATGTAGAATTTCTAGTTGCTTCGTGTGAGCTGGATGGAGGTCATATGCAGGGGCGCCATACAGGATTCGATCAAGCGTAACTCCTCGGGTGGGCGCGAGGCAAGTAGCCTGACTAGCTCCATTATACGTATTAAACATCCTAGAGATCAAATGCAGCATTGGGCTCCAGTTGCGTCTCAGTTGAGTGATCCAACGGCTGGCACTGTTGTAGATGTAAAATGCTATTTCCAAGATGCGAACCTGGCCGCATTTGGATAGGATTGGGGTTCTTGCCAGGTAAATAACATGATGGAAGTGAGATGGCGGGTTATGTTGCGCATGAACAAACAGAAACTCTGTCTTGTCAGGAGTTAACTCTAACCGAAGTGAATGGAGGATTTGGGCAAGACAAGCAGCCGCTGCTTGAAGTTCAATAATCATACTTTCCACGTCTGGATAGTAAGCTGCCTCAGTCCACACAACGAGGTCATCAGTGTAGATTGCAAAACGTGATGTAGCATCGGTCACTATATGACGAGTGATTCGATTATGGCGAAATAGAAAAGTACGGGCCCGATGGTGGACCCCAGGGGTACCCCCATAGTCAAGAAATTGTTTCTGGGGCGCAAACCCGGGGTCATGTCACTAAGCTGAATAGACTGATTTTCCAGAAAGGATTTTATCCAATTCTGAGCACGTTGGCTGGGATATGCAGCAGCCAGTTCAGTAAGTATGGCAGCTTGACTGACATTGTCGAGAGCCTTTCGCATGTCGATGGCTAGAACATAGTCCGGGTGACAGGCACGTGATGTACAGTCGCGCTCACCATTACCTACACCGCTCAATAGTATTCAGACGATTATATAGTCAAAACAATGACTATGGGCATATACGTTAGGATAAGGCTTGATTCATTAGGACGTTGTTCTCCTAATGCGCACTTGGTCTTTAACCCCGGGTACCAGACAAAGGTCATATAAAGCTGTGAATACTAATGAGTGGTGCAGGTCATAGTGAGCGCGACTGTACGCCTAATGACCCTGCGGAGTAACCAAAGGCAGTCGTGGGAGCTAAGATGCGGACGAAAGCCAGGTTGGGAAGTATGGAGCCCGGGCTGAACGTACTCGAGGTAGTGTCGCATTGCATTGTTGATTATTCTTTCGGTGTGTTTACGCCGAGTTGGGGTGAGAGAGATGATGCGCAGGCTAGAGAGTTGAGCCGGATCCTTGTTGGGTTTGGGAATGGGGCTAACCAAGGTCAACTTGAGTGTGTCGGGTGTGTCCGTCCCAGTCGCCCGGTGGCCATTAACGATGTGAAGGAGTACTACCTGGGTGCTATCGTCCAGGTTACGGAGGTGCTCCCATTTAAGACCATCATGGCCAGGAGCAGAATGGAGTTTGCCTTGGTGAAGAGCGGCCTGAAGTTCAGGAAGAGTGAAAGGCTGTCTAGGTCCTCATTAGGGGATGAAATTATATTGGAAGGAAGCGGGGTATTGCGGCTTAAAGGAGGCGTGGGGGAAAATGTGTTGATGAGGTTATGTTCCACAATGTCAGGCGGATTTTGTAGGGTGAGTTTTGCGAAGAGTGCAGGGCGACGTTTTCCGTTATCGACGAGACCTCGGTAAACCCTCCATAGTTTGCGGATACCATGTTCATGGCAGAGGTAGGAACAGAGGCTATGCCAGTTTTCTTTAGTGAGAGAGCAATGATACTCGCGTATGAGCTTGTATTGATGCCGGATTTTAAGATCTTTGTGCCTTCTAACATTTTTTAGGTACCGAGTAGGGATGGTATGGGCACCCTACACAAGTTAGCAAGGTGTGCGTCGAAAGAGGCCGTTGCTGCGTCACATTCGATATAATCACCAGACTGAGCCGTGGGGTCTTGCAAGGTGGCAATGAACTCTTCCAGCGTCGTTGGGGTGGACAGGGAGCTTAATGCTCGGAAGGTTTGCCAGTTTATATGAGAAGTATTTTTTGGTTAGGAGTCGCTTTCCACTGAGGGTAATGGCTATTGGAAAGTGGTCACTGCCCGCCGTAGTGTTATATTGGTTCCAGTCACGAGAAATGCCTGGGGTCGCGAAGATGATGTCCGGTATGATTTTACTCTGTCGAAGATATTAGCATATGTGTGTGAATGATCCAGGATCGTTTCACAGAGTAACACCACATTCCTCAATAGCGGACCCGAGATGTGTTCCTGTATAATCATAGGCCAACGTTGTGCTCTTAGCATTGAAGCCCCCACCCACGATGATTTGGGTTGGGGGAAACGGCGAACCGAGAGGGTGCAGCCAGTTATACGTGATGCCTCTCTGTGAGCCTGAGATGAGACGGCAATCGATTGAAGCGACTACGACGGGCTTGGATCTTGTAATGTGATGTGCACAATGACTGCGTCATGGTTTTCTGTACATTTCCCGGAAACTGAGTTGGAAGCCGACGACGTCCGAGCGGATAAGAACCGCTGCCTGCCCTACAAAAATCGACGAAGCACCACGGCCCGAATGGGTAATGGTGGGGTCGCTATAGGTGGCGTTCCTCGATAGGCGAGAGATGAGTCGGGTTTCCTGGAGGTGTATAATGAGGGGTGAAATTTGAGCGACGCGACTGCTGAGAATAGGGGTGGACTGATTGAAACTTCGTCAGTTCCCTTGTAAGATTTGCCAGGAATGCTTTGTTGCGGCCCAGTTTTGGGTTGAGTAACCTTTCGTGCCAGTTCCTCACACGATTCCGTCTCAGATAGCCCGCCATTAAGGTACTGAATCATTGTTGTGCCTTGAGTTACGTGTTGTTCGGACCAAACACGTATTTTCTCAATTGCATCTTGGCGAGAGAGGCTATCCCGTTGGCCCACGAATCAGTGCCAAGACTTGCATCACCTCAGACGTGTCTACGTTTTGTCTCCGCGCCATCTTGGAAGAAGGTGTGCGGTGAACTCTCTTGCTGCGACTAGGACACGAGGAATTTTTCGGTAGGGACTTGCGGACAGTAAACCGTTTAAGGGTGTCTGCTCAGGCGGCCAATTGTGCAGACTGCGAAGAGGACGGACCCCGCCGTAGTGCCACCGCCACCTGCTCATCTTTGAGGCGGCGGTTTTTCTCCCGTACCTGTTGCATTTCCTGATGTAAGCTTTCCAGCTGAGCTAGAATAGCTTGATTGACAGCATCGTTTGTTAAGGACGACACACGTGGAGGCTCTTTGGCGGGCTGACTGGATGTGTTCGAAGTAGCGTCATGCCTACGTATTATGTCGGGCCAACATACACGCTGTTCTTCGTTGTTACGCCGGGAGTTTGCTTTGCGTTCCTACTTAGATTTCTCAGAAACCACTCGGCTACACTATAAAACCAATCCGTAATTTTACGGACAAATTACAGATCAGATGGCCGTAATAAAACAGATCCATGTTCCCTTTGATGCAGAACAAATAAAACACCCGTATTTTAACGGAAGTGCGCTCCGTCCCTCAGTATACGGATGCTCTCTCCGTTACACGTCAAACGGAATCTTTTTCTGCTTTGCAAAATACGGGCGTTTCCTCTGTATGATGCAGAACGGAAACAGGTCAGTTTATTAGTAACTGCAAGAAATATATTGTCGTGTAGATCGTCGGGAATCGATCGAGAAGCGAAAACTGCGCCCCGACAACATTCTTGGCGTAATGAATGCGGCTCTGTTTCGTTAGTGTCTAAAGCGTAGTAAACTTGAGGATCATGAGGCCCATACTGCTCAACACGAGCACTGTATCTTGTCTTTACGACGCTCCGGCGACGTCACTGCCCCGGACCTGCAAACCACTCATGCGTGTGTGACCGGCACACATGTAGAAAATATAAGGTCATTTGCGTGCAGAAGCACAGTTATGGAAGGTAATTAAGTTCTTAAGAAATCCATATCGGCCAAAGTATTTAGCCTAAAGCTTAAAACCAAAGCACAGCAAGCACTATTCATGCAGTGCGAAATCGCAGTCGCAGCCAGTCACACACATTTTTCCAAGCGCTTTCTTGAAACAGCGGTGTTGATGGCCATGAACTATTGTGGGGGCTTGACGGAAGCTTACTGCGCAAGCGCTATTTAAGAAATCGCACTTTATCAGCCAGGAATTCTGTAAGCCAGCTAGTAAACACCGATGTATGGCACATGCAGGGTGGGCATCCATGTAGTATACAAGTTGTTCCGCACAAGTGCAGCCTTCGTGCGGTGGTGCAATGGTCTCGAGCGTCGTGCCCATTAGATCAACGTCGCCGCTTCGATTCCTCGTCAAAGTAATTTTTTTTCTTTTCTGAAGGTTCTATCAACTATGGAAAGACGTGCTTTTTGAAACGGAGTGTTTGTTTTGTTACAGCCTTTCCGTACTACGGAATGTCCGTTCTTAAATTCTTTCCGTTGTCTAAAGTACAGAAATGTGTCCGGCAACACTTTACCAGCACCTTTCTCCGTAAAATTGGACATTTTGTTACAGCGTAGGACATGTGGGGATGACTGCAAGGTGCCCATTTTTCTGGCACGCAAAACAGAAGAGTGTGCGGTCACATGCGTCATCATCGGCATGCTAATGGCCACATTTACGGCAGACTGGCTGTTTAAGGCAACATTTAGCCATATGCCCAATACTGTGGCAGTTGAAGCAGACCGTGCATTTGGCTGCATGCGGTGACACTGGTACGATAGCCATATAGTACTTGACCACACGAGGAAGGGTTGACGAATTTTAAGTGATTACGGCCCGAGTGGTTTTTCCTAAAATCGCTGGGCAGCGAGGACCTCAGCTTGCTCACAGCGGAGCCATTGGAGTACTGTGGCATTGTCGTCTGGTTCAACTGTAATGACTCCTCTGGACGTGTTCGGACGATGGGAGGACATTTTCACATCTATGAGATCTCTAACATTTCCGGCGTTGTACCAGAGTCTGGTGACATTGCTTAGTCGCGTTCTATGCTCAACGTCATAACCGGTTATCTACATGCAGTTGCCAGCTACGTCATACCTATGAGTAGATATTTCTGCATGTTCCTCAGAAGGAGCTGTACTGCCTATAAGTGTAGCAAAAGCAGTCTTTGGAATGTCTCGTGCACTGATTTTCAAGGCTCTGAGCCCAAGGTCGCGGGTTAGATTCCCGGCAGCGGCGGCCGCTTTTCTTATGGAGGCGAAAAGCAAAAACGCCCGTGTGTACGAGATTTCGGCGCACGTTAAAGATCCCCAGGTGGTCAAAATTAATCCGGAGCCCTCCACTACGGCACGCCTCATCGCCTGCGTTGCGTCGGTGCGTTAAACCATACAATCAATCAATCAATCATCGATTTTCAAGACTGGCCTGAGCAAAAAGTAGGGAGCGGGGCCTACTCACCCTGTCCAATCTTATGGCCGTCTTGCGGGTTGGGCGACGCTGTTTTCGCGGGTTCCAGGAGCAAGTAGCTTGGTCAA
The DNA here is from genome assembly GCF_048455015.1 of Haemaphysalis longicornis. Lineage (NCBI taxonomy): Eukaryota > Metazoa > Arthropoda > Arachnida > Ixodida > Ixodidae > Haemaphysalis > Haemaphysalis longicornis. The sequence continues at coordinate 161,390,077 of NW_027526335.1, forward strand.
CTTGATCTCCTTTCATGTCTTGAGCCTCCAGTTAAGCATCTTGATTGGGTTGGCCAGCTTGAGAATCGTGCGCAGTGTTAGCGGCTGCTGGAGTGGCGGAAGGGGGGGGGGGGGCGAGGGGGCACTCTCAGCGAGCAAGTCAAAGGCGTTCCTGAGCTGCAGGGGGCTCGGTAGAACTTCGGAGGCCATGCTGAGGCAGCCGGCGTGCTCCAGTCCCTCGTGCCGCGTTCCTCGGCCTCGGCCACGCCGCTGGAAGCCGGCTTCTTGAGCGTTAGGTTTAGCGCAGAGTGGCACAAAAAACATCTGTAAATGTCCTCCAAGGGGGCTAAACCAGGTATCAGAAGGTACGCACAGGTTTCGCCGATGTTCACAAAGAACGTGGTCACCTCAAAACTACAATACACACGGTTGGAACGTCGAGAAACACTAAAAGGCGGAGGTCATGTCGCAGCAATCCAGACAAGAGCCAATAGGCCATGCGGAAAGAAATCCTCCAGCTTCGCTATGGTTCAAGCTTTGCACGACTTCTAGCAAGCTGCGCCAGCGTTTTTTGTGTTCGCCGGTGTGGCTGGTATTTATCTTAATTTTAACTCCATGTTTTCGAGCTTCTTATACCATAAAAGCGAAGTGTGCGACAGACTTCATAAAGACCCTGAACTTGAGTAAGGTACATTTGTATGAGGGTCGCGTTCTGATTTACCTGGCAATTGTGAATAACGCAATGGGGTGTCGCTATCAACTTTAGCATTTTTTGCAGACGCATGTAGAGGGGTCCAGAAATAATGACGAAAATTTGCCCATGCGGTACGTACAGATGGTTAAAAAGCTCTAACATGTGGCCGGTGTTTGCTGGTGTATTGTCGTTCATTGTACGTAGCATGTTTGCGGTATTTTCTTTCGTTCCCGCTCTTGCTTGCGGCGTGGCTCATTGTTAGCGGCTGGCTCCTAGGGGGTACGTATGATGACTGACCTACTACCTATTTCGAAATAACGTGCAGCCAATGTTTGCCACTGACATTTTGACGCGGCTCGTATTGCACTGCCCGCCGCCGCTGCCCGCCTTTATCGCTTTACATGTTTCACGCAGTACGTCGGCACGCGTACTCTGCCGCGACAGATACAAACACAGCCGCACAGTTTCGCTATACTTTTTACTTCTTACCAGTGGTTTTTTTTTTCACGCATGCTTCTCAGGTTTCGCCTAAGAAGTTTTTTGCAGACACAGAAAATTCAGCCCGATTTTCCTTTTGCCTAGTCCAATAAAATGCCGCGATAAAATCAAAATTGTCCGACCTCGATTCTCGTAGAGCATTTTGAAGACAAGGCAGAAAGTGAATTGGATTGAACACGGAATATTATTTCAAGCAAACTCCAAACGCGATAACTATGATTGCAGTGTAATACTGGCCGTATATGTAGAGTAATACTGGCAGTGTAATACTGGCGACAATAATATGCAGAATACAGAATACTAAAGTAATTTTCAATCCCAGGGAGCACACAGCGGTTTGAGGTAGCTGCCGAGACAGTAGAAGTGGTAAGGCCAAGTACTGATCCCGGATCCCGGTCATGAGTCAGAGATTGTTCGAAGGATAAGAATGGGGCGCAGTATATTCTGCAGGCATCCTAAGACACTGAACAGCAGCCTACTATTGTCGCTCAGGAAGAAAGACAGCTGCATATTAACGTTACTCAACTACGGGAAGAATCTTGGACGCTTATGACAGTGGTTCAACTTAAATTGAGGACGCATGAGCGAGCAACGGAACGGCAGATTATAGGTCTAACATTAAGGGACAAGAAGAGAGCGGAGTGTGTCAGGAAAGAAACGCGTGTTTAGGCCATATTAGTATATATTAAGGGAAAGAAATGGGTGTCGGCAGGAAACGTAATGCGGATGCAAGATGGCCGTTCGTCATTAACGGCAACAGGGTGGGTTTCTAGAGAAGGCACGCGTGCAGGGGGCGGCAGAAGGTTAGATGGACCGATTTGGCCAACAAGATAAGTTGGTAGCAGTTAGTAAAGGACCAGGATGATTGGAGATCTATGGGAGAGTCCTTTGCCCCATGGTGGTCGTGGACAGGCTGATGACGATGATGAGGATGACTGACCGTATGCTATGCAATGCTACCGCAGAGTGTCCTTGCTTCCTTATCTAGTTTGCATTAATTACAAGAAAAAAGCACACCATTTCCGCATGTCGGAATGCATTATTATTTTAATTCCTGTCCTGGTTGTTGGCTATATGTCGTCTCATCTCTTTCCACCGCCTGCTCCTTAAAGGGACACTGAAGTGATATGTAAACATTGCGGGATTACTTGCGCAAATTGTAGTCCGGAGTCCCCAGACCATGTTTCGACCACTCTGGGCGCGTTTACGCGGTTTTATTTAGTAGAAAAATTAATTCGAAAATGCTGTCCTCCTCTCTTTACGCTCGCCCATTTTCTGCGGCGTTTTCGTGTGACGTCAAGAGCAGCCGAGCTCGCAATTGGCTGCGCTACTGCACGGCTCCCCTGCCTTCAGACAGTCAGTCGGCCCAGCGTTTCGTCGGCCTGCCGCCGACGGGTCGTCGCAATTCGTTCGCTCAGTTGAAACGAAGCCAGGACACGTTTGTGAATGGTAGAATCTGCCTTTCTTTACTTGGTTAGTTTGTACACTGTATCTAGCTCCAAGTCAAGGTCGCTTCACACAAGCGCTGCACAAGCGCACATGCGACGCTTCGCTGACTGGCACGCCAGTAGGAAAATATAAGGCCTCCTGAAGGCGAGAGAAGAGTCAGCGAAGTCAATATAGGTACTAAGGAAATAAAATCAACTGATATTTTTACCGTACAGCGTAAAACTAGGGTGCGGGAAGCACTTTTTTGCGCTGGGCGAACAAGCGCAGCGGTCAGCAGCACGACTACGCATCTGCGAACGCTTTTCCGTCTAGGAAATGCAATTGCTAGACGTGAGCTATTGTGGAAACTCGGGCGACGCTTACTGCACGAGCCCAGTACAACAAATAGTCACCTAAGCTGCTTGAAATGCCAAAACTAAATAAAAGTGTAAACTGGTTGTACAATATATACCCTATATTACCAAGACCAGCCGAGCCCGCTCCGTGGCCGACTTGTTTGGGGCGCTAGCCATGCCACCGCGAGTATTTTGCAAGTCAGGAGTTCGAATCCCCGCGGGTACGTGCTTTTTTTCTGTAAGTTAACTTTTTCGTTTTCCGTCGATGTTTTCTATATTGAGTTCACCTTTTTTTGGGCCGCAACGTTCATAGCTCCATGAACTAGTTCACAAAACGCGCGCGGGCTGGCACTGGCGCGCTAGCGAGTTCTCGTTGGCGTGCTGTTGCCATAAGCACCGACTGCTTGCAGGCAGTGGGCACAGGCCAGAATGAACAGACCCTTGGCCTGGTGCGAACACGCTTTTTACGATACAGGCATGAGGGAGGCAAGCTCCAAATATGGGGGAAAAGCGCATGACATTTGGGCGTCTGCGGGTACGCGGAGGGCGTTCATGCACTGCGTAGGTTTCGGCTAGTGAATGCTGCGATTCCAAGCCGTCCTAGGAGGCTTATCTTTATGCATTTTACAGCTGACAACATGGCAGAAGCGCGGTACGATGATTACTGAGTTATTCAGAATGCCCATCCAACAACGCCACCGGTTGTGTTTTACATAACCGAAACCGAAACCGAAACTTGTTTGGTTGCTCACCTTGGGCATCGTCCAATCACGGTGCCCGCTCCTCCTAACGTCACAGCTTTAGTTGGTGCGGCCGCCGGAAACTGCGCATGGTAGTTTTTCTTCTTTCGCGCTTTGTAAAATAATTACCGATTTGTCAATCGTAAAACCGATGAAAAGTGTGCTAATTTGAGCCAGTCTACACAGTGCAAGCAAAAACGGGAGCCTGACAAATTCACTTCAGTGTCCCTTTTAATGGACATGCCAGTGGAGCTATGTCGTGGGGCTCAGGAAGTGCTCACCGGGGTTTCCACATGCTCCGCAACGCGAGCGTGAATGTAAATGTGTTCCTTAGTGTGCTTGCCCACCCAATAGCGTCTTTCTCTTCTTGGCCTTACCAACGTGTCCGGGGGCCCGGACGAACTAAATGAACCCTTCCTGCCTCACCTGAGTTAATGTCATTGTCCTCCGCTGCTTATCAACACGATAGCCTCACTCACTTGTAGCCTCCTTCACTTTAGCCTGCAGAGCCCCCACGCGTGGGTTTTCAAGCCGGTGCAAGGTTTTGAGTAAGTCACATCACGTTGAGAAATGCCCCTTCAAAGATTTCCACAGATTACATCCCGATGATTTTCATCTAAAGTTCCTGACACCCTCGGGTACACGGCGGCCGGCCAATCTTTGCGCACAACAATTTGTTGAAGATCTATTGGCCGATTTATAAAAAGGTATGATCGGATCGTCCCACACCTCTCCAAAATAGAGGCTCAAGATGATGCGCATGCTTCCGCAAAGCAGCATTTCTCGCATGTTTCTTCTGCACCGTTCAAATCGTTCTTGGCGCTGCAAAACTCTCAGGTTACCTGCTTTAGTATCTGCGTTGTCTGCGTGGCGCTTTTTGTTGCGAACTGGTATCGGCATTTGGGCGCTGTAATTCCGATCCCTTCCCCTTTTACTCGCACTGCCTGCAGACTTGATTTCAAACTGAGTTGAAGTGGAGCCGGAGCCACGTGACCCCTAGAAGCAGAAGATGTTGACGAGCTCCGCTCTATATATTTGTCCCCTCCATCCTAACGTCGACAGCATATGGAAAGTATCTCCCTCTACACTTGAAAGGCTACTCACGCCAGGCGCTCTCTGCTCTATCGCCCTGTACTGTTGCAGCATTCACTCTCGTGACAAAGTGACGCGCAACGGAACGGAGCAAAGCAAAAATTCAGCCACCGTGGCCAGTCGGTTTCCCACAGGATAATTATGACTGCCATTTTGAGCCGTTGCGCTAACCATCGCGCGAACTACACGGCGGCAAAAAACAAAGACACATGAACAACGGGGCAATATTTCTCCACTAGTAGTCTGGTGTTCTTGTTGGGATTTTGTTTCTTCACCGTTTAATGTGTGGATAATTAGGCGATATAAATTCAAAGCAAGTAACCTGCATCTCCGTCTCCTCAAATGCTCGCGTGGATGTTTCTAGCGGAGACATTAGGACTAGGAATTCCGCGATAGACGACCTTGCAGCTCCTGAGCCAAACATTAACCATACTAGACGATCGAGCTTCGGCCGCCAACTGCAGTTTTCTAATAGAACCTTCTAAAGCAAATCTATATATAGCCACCCTCCAGGGTTGGTCGGTGTCCGTGCGTTTACGATTGTCGCCCTCACGAAAAAAGTGTGGTTCCCATTTCCTCGGGAATGTTTCCATTTTCCGGCCATACCACTGGGACACGGGTGATGACCCCTTGCCATTTGCGGCATATGCTGACGTCGCCTCACTTTCGAAAACCTAGAAAAACTTCGATAGAGAGTGGCGCGTATGCTGAATACCACATATTGCTGACTTACATCCTTCAGCTGGTGAGCTTTGACATTCTAGTAGTCCCTCATCTCCGCGAAGTTTTTAAGAACAGACACCCTAAATTGTTTGGATGTTACCAGAGTCTTTTACCTAGCGTCAGGGACAGGTTTCTTCAGCTCACTGCCATGCCTATCCGGTTTGTGAGTCCCACAAATTAGGCTTAATTAAAAATACACTTTGACATATATAATTTGGGCAACGATTTATGATCTCTGTTTTCATTTGCAGCTTCCATAAGACATTAATATGAAACTACCTGGACTGCTTCCTCTGCATATCCTATTGGTGAGGAAAATTACTCAAACTATAGTTACGAAGTGTCAAAATAAGGATATCAACGTTCACTTTATCTAATATTGCCTTTTAACAAGAAAGCCAGAATACTTTGTTGGGCAAGATTGGGTACACCCTAAAATCCTTTACTGAAGCTGTTTTAAAAAATAGTATTTATGGCGGTAACGTATAAAAAGTGACAGGTTAGAATTTTTGGCGTTATATATACTTATTTATGTGCGTGTGAATGCGTGCGTTCCTGCGTCCCCGTATGCCTGCGTCCGCACGTGCGCGCGCGCGCGCTCGCGTGGGTGCGTGTGCGTGTGTGTGTGCGCGTACGTGCGCTCTTGCGTTTGTATGTGTGTGTGAATGTGCGTGCGTGCGCGTGTGTGTGTGCGTGTGTGTGCGTGTGCGTGAGTGCGTGTGCGTATGTGTATGTGTATTTGCGTGTGTGCGTGTGTTACGTGTGTTTCACGCGCGTATGCGTGTGCGTGAGTGGGCGTGCGTGTGCGTGTGCATGTGTGTGTACGGGTGCGTATGCGTGTGTTGTGTTTATGTGTGCGCGTGTATGCGTGTGCGTGAGCGGGTGCGTGGCCGCATATATAGCCAAAAAGCAAGCGCGGGTAAAAAGGGCTGAACACAAGTTTTTAATTAAGGTGGTGAATTTGTGCCTTGTGGCATAGACTGCAATGTGCCCAAATATTAGTCCTACAAAGGCCGACTCAAGACAATCACCCCTCACTGATCGCGTGTCGGCATTGGTTACATCAAATGACGCATTTTTGACGCTGACGAAGATGAGGGAAGATTCGACATAAATTTGCAGACACATGCTGTGATTACAGGTACGGCCGACCGAGAAATGCGCTGCCTTGGTCTTGCACAAATTTAGCACGTGATAATCAGCTTCATCCCTGCACCAAAAAAACATTGACTTGATCCTGAAACGTATGCACTTTCATATCGTAGGTTGAGGGTATTATGTTTGGGATGACCTTATTGGGCAACGCATGGTTTTATGAGCCCCGCGTTAGCCGCATTAGGCATTGATAAGCTAGGTCGGTTGCGTAAAACCGTATTCTATAATGTATAGTAAAGCGGGAACTGCGTCAATAATTGTTGAAGCAGAACTGGAGCCAAAACCGAAACAAAGTAACCCTGCCTAAGGGCCACTTGGCGATAGATGCGAAGGTTGTTGCACCCAGCGTCCCTGCAGCGGTAATCTCAGAGGCTGAAGCCTGCAAGCTGGTCAGGTTCTCAACTGCGCTAAATGGTATATAGCCGGCAGTTTCCATTCGTGCCAGTGCGTGGCAAGCAAGGGCAAAAAAGAGACAGCAGCACCAATGGCAGTAGCAAACCCAGACCCCGACCGGCTCATCGTCTATTGTAACTGTTGTAGCTCCTCAGAATCCCCTGTACTGTCAAAGAACAAGTCACTGCGCTAAAGCCTCTCGCGCTTGACATACGCGGAAAAGGCGAAACTGAAAAAAAAAAATCAAATCCAGCTTGCAGAACGGTACAAGCCTCATTTGACAGCACAGCGATGATGTTCTTCTCACCAAGGTAAAATCAGCGACCTTCATATAAGTAATTCAGAACGATTTACCTGGTGTATATATACACTCTAATAAGTCTCGGGGTGCGGTGCACTATGTGTAGGAGTAAAAAAAAATTGTCCCATATTTCACTCCATTTTGAAGCATTGGGCTACTCTTCCCCGGAGTGGCGCGTGGCCGCCAAACCGAGAAGCGAAATACTCCTCGTGGGATTTACTTATTTTGAGGCGGAGTACCGGAACACTGTATGAGAATTAAAATACCATTTCACGGCAGCGTTCCGTCACTCCTTTTAAGAGTGAACCTATATTGGCTGCGGCCTTCCCGGATACAGCAGAAGGGTACTACTACTCTCTCTCGGAAAGCAACCCGCTACGCCCCTAGGGCGTTCTGTTATTCCCCGCGAGGCAGCGTGTTTTTGCTCCGCCTGCTACCACCCTGACCCTCACCACGACGGTTCTGTTGATAAATGCAAGCAAACAGCAAAGGACAAGTAATTTTAAAACTTGGAAAAATGGTAAACAAACTCATAGTTTCTTTTCCAAAGAATATAACATAGCAATGGCAGGCCGATGTTACTCTTTCTAGTTTCGGTTGTATTATTGTGCTCCTAGAGGCAGTGCGCTGGGGAAATACTGACTGCTTCTATCTTTTTTTTCTTTCCGCTTCTCTACGACGCGACTGGTGGCGCGCATACGCAAAACCGGTAACCGCATCTGCTGCTTCCGCATGGCGATGTGCCGAGGCCGACGCGCGTATCATCTGGTGAGAGATTTCTCATGTGTGCTCTCTCGGCCATTATGGTGCTTCATAAGACACGCCAAAAAACGGCAGAATGAATCTTAACGTGAAGTCTCTTTGAGAGCTGCTAGCAAAAGGTGAGAAACTCGTTCGAATGCCGTGAAGCTGAGCTGAAGGATAGGACTCGTGTCGTGCGTGTGCTATGCTTTATGACCGACAACCTTGTCTTTCGTGTATGGGAATCAGTGCTTCTCGCCGCACGTCGCGTTTGCGCACGTAACGCAAATGAAGGGTTCCAGTGATATTCTAGCTGGTGTCGTTACTGCTGAAGCTGCGTACACCGGGCAGCCTAGCTGCGCCGGCTGTGCGCCGGTAGCAGCGGAGCTGGCCCGGTGGCGTCAGCGGAGCGTCGGTTGCCGGGTGGGAGTCGGCGGGCAGGGAGGGGGTGGCAGAATCCAACAGGCATGAGAGGGCGAGAGCAGCGCCTCTACCCTACGGAAGCTTCTTCTCTCGAATTGTTGCCATGACAATTAAAACGCCTTCAAGGCCAATATAGCGATAATAACGCAATGATGTTTCCCCAGGCTCACCAGGGGAGAATATGGCGCTAGTACAGAATTAGCCCGGACGCTGGGTTGAAGGCTAAGAGACCACTTCCTGGCAATTGGTTTGTTCTGCACTCTAGCACAAAAAGGAATTTATTTGGAATTGAAATACGACAGCATAAAAAACGGTTCCCACTCGTCTTCCGCACGGAACACAAAGCTCCTATTTTGGACAACTTCGAGAAAAATTCACAAACAAAAGTCTGGCAGAGCAGCTGCAAACCCTAAAAACAAACATTAGGTTAAGACAATAAACATGACATTAGCACCCACAAATAAAAAGGGGCAGACATTAGCACGAAAAGCTTCATTACAAATGCTGCATTGGCAGAATTGTAGTACATTAAACAAAACGGCCTTCTCTTTATTACTGAGTGCTTAACGCACACTGGAATGTGAAGCCTTACTTAGGACACCTTAAAAATTATAGAGATAATATACTGACTCCAGAGGGAAAGCGCCCCGCTGAGACAATGCATTAGAACCGTACGACACACAGTGGTAGACATAATACAACGATTTCAAGGTTGCCAGCTGAGCTTTTGCTTACTAAAAACGGCGAAAGCGAGGGGTTGTAAAATGGCAACGTGCTACTCTGGCGTTTCCGCGTGCGGCTACGGAAGCATGCCGGGACTAATTGTAACATGGCGGACCGCTGGCGAGGCGGAATTCGTGTAGGCGGCGTCGACAGCATTGCGTAGTTTATCTCCTGTGGGTAGGTAACCGACGTTTTTTCGCTTTAGCGTGTGACTTATATGTACTGAGACTATTTGAGCAAGATGTTGCAACGCTCACACAGCACTTGCGCGCAAGCTCGAATGCGACTGATCGCATGCGCGAGGACGCCTAGGGATCAGTTGATCCGTACTGGGCGCACAGAAAAAGGAATCTCCGTCATGATCTCCGTGCATTTTTGCGCTGTGCCGCTTTATTTGCCATTCTGTGACATTTTGCGGGTCGCTCAATGCTTTTCAAACGAAGTGAACTGTGGCTTTAGCTGAATGTAAAACCTTTAGTGACACCAAAAAAAAAAAAAAACGTTATCGCATGGGCCAACGCTGATATTGCTGATGAGTCGCGGCCCTTTGAAGCACAGGAACGAAAGAGCGCGGTCGATCGCTGGCCAACGGAGTTGCAGAATGCATGCCAAGGGAGTATGCGAAATACCGCAAGTGGCGTGTCCCGCTTCCCTTTCTGTGTGTATTCGTGAGGTTCTAGCTGCTTTCCACCAATTCAAAGGGAAAGCTTGCGGGACTAAATGGGCATTATTGAATGGGCAGTAATTTCTCGCACAGAGCGTGCGAGGAGAGAACATTGACTTACTGTGTCTGATAAAAAAGAAACCCTATTTAATTACTTATTTTTTTGTTCTACCTTCAACGAATGTTTGCGCGAAAGTTCGAAGCACGGAGAGCTGTAAGAAGTTCCATGAATAAAACAACTGGAACCGAACGATTATAAAAACTACTTTTATTTTTCTTCAAACGGGAACAATCGCTGGCTGCCATTCCGCAGCCTGTAGTAACCTCGCGGTAGTCAAGGTCAGATCGGTATCGCTGTTCCGGCGTCAGTTTAGGGGCAATAGATAGGGTGTTTAAAGTGAAGACACAAATGACAGCCTCGCAAGCGCCCGGGGAGGTACTTGCTCACCGCGTTCATCCGAGTTGTACCAGTTGTACACGTTTTGCACGCACGCAGATGTGATCTCGAGACTCCAACACACACTGCGCAAGGCTTGCGAAAGGGCCTTGCCACTTCTAGTACACTTCAAGAAATCGAAACCAAAACTGAACTACGCAATTACTCTTTGTTCGCTAATTAGAGCTTAATTACACTAAACGTTTTATAGAGCTCGTTTTAATTAGTGAGGCAATTATTTGTTACAATTTTGCTTCAGTTTTTTGTTTTAGTTAGATAATTGCGGAACAACCTTTTAGAAGGCAGAATACAATTGATCTGGCAACCATGGGAATTGTATTATGTCAGCGCCCACGATTCGTATGGTCTCGGAGCTCGCTTTATCCCCCTGCTAAAATATTTGCAAATAAGTTTAGGAGAACAACAAACTCGGATTAAAGGAATTCGTCGTGTAATACTATAAATGCATAAAAAAAGCCATTAACACAAATACGATTAAAAGAAATTCACACGAAATATAGACAATATGTTGGTGGGACAGTAGGAAACAGCATGAAGCATCCCCACTTGGCTTTAGTAGTGGTGGTTTCGCTAGAAAGATATGCAGCTATATGCAGGTTTCGCTAGGAAGATTCAAAAAAGGCATGACTTAGTACTAAAAGCAAAAACGTTTGAGCTGACTGCTTCGTATTGCTGGTGGCAGCCTTCAGAAGTGTCGGGACCATAGCACTGGGCTTGGCCGAATTAACATTTCCAAGAGCAAGAAGGTGCGCTTCGCTTTTTGAGCGTATTACACACTGAATGGCAGAACAGGCAGAACACTGAACCAAAAGCAACAATGCGAACCAACCGACTATGTCCAAGGCTGTGAGGTGAAGTGTCTCGAATGCAACGGCCCCTCCACTCCCCTTGATGCATCGGGGCTCTCTCCCGAAGAAAAATCTTCGGGCAAGTAGCGTCTTTCAATGGATCCTATATGTGCAGAAAGAGTAAGACAGCAAAGTTATGTTCTACAATTGTAAAAAACTAGCGAAGTCAAAAAACGTTAAAAGAACTTTGTTTGATGATAGATCAGTTTCTTTCGCCTAGAGCACGCAGTGGAAGGTTATTGGAATGCAATGCTGCTTGGTGAACACACCTGTCCAGATTCGAATGGATGCAGCCACCCCCCTTGTATTATTGTTCTATTGCACATACCTTTACTCTTTCCGCGTATCCCTCTCCCCGAACCCCCTTCGAACAAACACGCGATTAGGCCTTCACTCCTCGCAACTGTACATCCCATTGGCTTCCCCTTGGCTAAGCTTGAAGGTCAGATTCGCAGCACAAGATATTTACTAAAGGAGTTGTCTGGGTCGGTACAAGGAGTATTAAAGCTTTCATTCCTAAAACAAAAGCCCTACTCACTTTGTCAATGCTTTGACTGAATACGAATGTTGCCACGTGTTCTCCGAGCACTGGATACTACTGTCGCAGATAATTTGCAGCCTATGCCCATTAAGACAGATAGTTTAGCAGCAGAGGGTATGGGCCCAATAGAGTAGCCAGCCTAGTTAAATATACGGGGTGAACTGACCATTCAGGGCTATGCTTTCGATTGTTTAACTGAACCTACCAGAACCATAGGTATGCCATTCATTTGTCCTTCATTCATCGATTGATTTATTGCAGGGATTAACGCGCCGACGCAACGCAGGCGATGAGGCCTCCGGATTATTTTTGACCCCCTGTGGATCTTTAACGTGCGCCGAAATCTCGTACACACGGGTGTTTTTGCTTTTAGCCTCCATCAGAAAAGCGGCTGCCGCGGCCAAGAATTGAACCCGCGACCTCGTGCTCAGCAGCACAAAGCCTTAGCCAGCCCTTCATTTATTGCTACGAATGTTTGCAGGCCAGTGTTGAACTACACAAAAATGTATTAGTGTGATAAATTGAAAGAGGAACAAAGGAGGGCGTGGCTTTCAATACATGCTGCGTATCCTGGCGGCGGGCCACGTATGGGCAGTTCGAGCTACGTATGGGCAGTTACGAGAGTTCGTGACCAACCTTGACATGGAAAGACCACCGTATTTCCATCGTCCATAGGGTGCTAAGCATGAAATAAAAAATGCAGGAATGTAGCTGCATGCGTCGTTTTAACTAATCGCAGCAACAAAGTTAGATAACGCTTGCGTGAGTGGGTGCCGAACGAGGTGCGAGGATGAACCAAAACGCTCACACGCCGAACGGCGGCGTTTCCATAACAACGTTGGATACAAACTCCGTTACGTGTTCCCACTGCGCATAACCGGCCCGTCGCCAGATACGCGACATGTACAGAAAGCCACGCGCTCCGTTCGTTTTTCAATTTATCCCGATAATACGCCACGTCAAAGACCAAGCCTCAACAATGACAGCGTGATAAACCAAAATCCCCTTTTGTTTAAAAACCCATTTTGAAACTGATCCCTGCTACAGATAACACAACCTCACTCCTTAAAGGGGGCGTGAAGACAAAATACTATTGCGGTTTATAAAGGGATTTTAAAACAACAATAGCAGTTTTCTCGCCAACTTCAAACAAAGAATCAGGATATCGAAGAAAACATTCAACATTTTCGACTCTACAGCAACTTTCCAGCAATTTTTCTGCGAAGTCACAGAATCGCATTTGAGTGATCTATGGTGCAGGCATAAGACAACCCAAAATGAAGGCTGAGTGGTTGCTGGTCGCAACATTTGATGACAACATATAGGCTTGTTAATGAACGATCGAAACGCTCGAATAATTAAGGGGTGAACACATGTAGCAAGGGCGACAAGCGACGCGAAAGAGGTGGCTCAAAGTGTACAACAAACAGATAATGTGGACGACAGCGAAAAGCGAAAAAAATTAAGGCCTTGCCGCCAATGCACTCCGTTGTCATCGCTCGTCAATGCCGCTCGCTTGCGGGCTGATTCTGCCCTGCAACAAACAGGGTAATCTCTACTAACGCGAAATGTGGGGACAGGCGAAGCAAGCAGAGTATAAGTGTGTAAGCGCGCACGGAGCGAAAAGGAGAAAGCAAGCAAGCGCGAATGAAAACCGAGTGTCCCGGTGTGTTTTTTTTCAGCACGCGTTAGAAAACCGAGGCGTGAGAAAACCAGTGTCCCACTATTCCAGAGTACCCTGAACAAATGAGAATACCACGTCGAATGACTACTACGACATGAGACGCCGACAGCCCGAGTCGCCCCGAAAAGGCCGCGACTGCGACGGCCCGTCGCCTGCCGCTGTCACCGTCGCCGGCGGCAGCCTGTGTATAATTGTTTTCGCTTGTCTCTGTCGCACACAATACCGTATTTACTCGCATAATTATCGCACTTGCCTGATGATCGCACCCTTGAAGTTTGTGATCAAAATTTATTCGAATTTTTAATTTCCCACGCAATGAACGCACCCTGGACTTCTCGCAGGAGTACGTAATGTGCGCCAAATCTAGCTTATGATGATCGTGCTTACCTCTGTTTCCTTCCCTTTCAAAGCCGACATGGCTACGTTATTGCGGCATACTTGCTGATATTAGCGATATCGGCAAGCATGCGTGCAGTATTGATGAGGAAGAAACTCCCACTAAATGCGCATAATGTACTCACATGACAAAGAAAAAAAATGGTTTCAGCTTGCTGCGTCGGCCCCCATGTGTGTTTTGATGTCCCGCACTGTGACAGCGGCAGCCACTTATTGGTTGCCCTGTTCTCACCTCGAAGCAAACTCGTTTGCGCATCTAATTCATGAAAACAAAAGCATTTTGCGTTGCATTGCAAAGCGGGTGGCAGCGGTGTGCGGAGTTTTTATTATCTTCCTATTATTTTTATTATGTCATGAGACATACCGTAAAAAAATTTCACGCGCAACTTGCTTGCGTTTTCTCTGCTCAAACGTTTTTCGGGAAAAATTTTCCCGGCGTAGTCAACTCACCCCTAAATTTGCATCAATTTTTTTGGAAAAAAAGTCCGATCATTACAAGGGTAAATACGGTACCTGTTTGCTGTACCCACTGAGTTACGCTTTCTGCGTCGCTCGCCGTCGTCGATGCATGTAGTTTATCCTTAACAGTGCAGAACGTACGCGCCAAAAAGCCCCGTTTCTTTCCTTCCATCGCGTTGTTAATCGAAACGCAAAAAAACATGTCTGGACAGCATTCCAATCCGATGCTGTACGCAAGGCGATAGCTATAATTATTCTGTAGTGCTACACGCGCGCCTGTCACTCACTCAACCTGTCGTAAACAATTCTTTGGAGAGGTGTAACTGGCCATTGAAGGACTCTGGTTACACGTACGCGACGAACTCCACGCGCAGGGCCTGTGGACGCGCGCGCTTTGCCCACAGCCTCGCGTTACTCCTAGCGCCTACTACCAACAGATACATATACTGCGCGTGGTCTCTGGACCTCATTGGTATGACGACGACGAACGTTGCTTCGTCAGGCTTAACAGCTGAAAAATCGCTCTTCTATCTAAAAAATTTGAACACATTTTGAACATTTGTAACATTTTGAACACATTTCTTATATAGCTTTGCATAAAACTGTGAGAAGGAGCGAAACATGTTTCGGAAATGGAAAGTTTGCATACAGTCCGGCTACGCCTATGTTACAACATCAACAAACAAACAAAAAAATAAAAATAAAAAAGGAAGGGGGGGAGCGAGAGAGAGAAAAAGGGGGTGGTGTTAACAATGCAGCGTTCAAGGTTGCACCATGACGGGTCAACGTATGCCGCGCGGGCTGCAAGTTCAGACAATGGGGGAAACTGTACAACCGCGGTTTGAAAAGAAAGGGAAGAGTATACAGACAGGTATTCAGTGGCTGGGGAGACTGGTTCGGGAGGAAGCGAAGATGGGTGTGCCCCCCGCGGATGAAGAGAATAGATAGGGGGCACAAAAGAGCATTTCACAGAAGCTAGTAATTGAACAGGAAATAGGTAGGGTCACAAAAGGTTAAACATCAATGGATCACAAAGAGTTAAACATTAAGTGGTGGTGGGAACGAGGCCTCCTTCCCCAGGACAAATGGCATTGTTGAGCCGCATTAGGCTAATAAAGCTGCTGTATTAGGAGAGTTTCTGCGAATTCTGATGGCAAACTCGAGGGTAGGAATAATGAACATAGTTATAAAAATTATGAAGCCGCTAATTTTAATCGAGGGATAAGCACGTTAGTTTTCCGTAACTTTCATTAATTCCAAGTGTGGCTGACCCAAACTTATAAATGAGATAAGATTCCCGAACCTCGCGGTCGTGGTGCGTTTTGAAGGCGGATTCTAAAATCGTTGCTTTAAGATGTTCAAATGCATGCCCGGGACTGTTAACATGTCCTGACAGGGGCAAATAAGGGCATCTTTTTGCATGAGAGTGGTGATTATTGAACCGTATTCGGAAGGGCGTTTCAGTTTGGCCGATATATTGTTGCCTACAAACAGTGCACTCTAGAAGATATACGACATTAGCGGAGTCATAGTTAAAGTTACCTTTTATATTTACGTAGTAGTCTGAAGCCGTGCTGGTGGCGCGCTGTGTAGTGGTCATGTGTGGGCATACTTTACATCGGGGTTTATTGCAGGGCATGCAGCCAGTAGTTGCCGGTCGGTTGATACGAGAGTTAGTAAGAAAGTCACCTAAATTCTTATTACGCCGGTAGACAACGCGTGGTGGTTCGGGGAATATGCTTTTTAAGCGGTCACTTTGCATTAGGATATTGTGATGTTTTTTTAGCACGGTTGACACTCTTGGAGCGGAGGATGAGTGGGTTAAAACTAAGTTAGTTTGCGGGTTCTCGTTCGGTGCTTTTTTCTTACTGATTTCGTTACGGTTTAATTGGATGGCTCGCACAATAGCGTCGTCGATAACTTTTTCCGGGTATTTTTTTTTTCAGGAGGGCGGTCTTGAGTTCTCGACAGTTTGAGTCAAAGTCGGCTTGGTTTGAGCAAATTCTCCTAAATCGGTGGGCTTGGCTGTAAGGTATTGCTGTCTTGCAGTGTCTGACATGGCTACTTCGGAAGTGCAAATACCGCCGCGTGTCTGTCGGTTTTCTATACAGTTTAGTTTGAAGCCGACCTTGGAAGGTAGTAACGGTGACGTCCAGAAAGTTTACACTGTGTTCCGAATAGGAATGAGCAAGGGAAATACTAGGATGGGCTAGGTTGAATGCCTCAATGAAGGTGAGGAGCTCCGCCTCACCGTGTTGCCAGATCATGAATATGTCATCAATATACATTTTATAGTACATTGGCTTTACATTTTGGGTGTCAAGAAAGTTTGATTCGAGGTGAGCCATAAAGATATTAGCGTAGTTAGGTCCGATTCGAGTTCCCATTGACGTTCCGCTGACTTGCACGTAATGAACTCCGTCGAACTCAAAATTGTTAAGTTCAAGAATAAGCCTAAGGAATGTTTGGAGAGCAGAAGAATCGATAGGTTTGTCGCACAATGACTGCTCATACGCAAGGGATACAGCGGCGATGCCATCTTCATGGGGGATGTTAGTATACAGTGACGCAACATCAAGGGTGACTAGAAGGTAGTTATCAGGAATTTCAATTTTTGAGATGTCTGAGAGAAAGTCATTGGTATCCTTAATGAAGGAGGGAAAGCTGGGCGGAATGTCGCAAATGAGATTATCCACATAGCGCGAGAGGTTTTCGGTAACAGTGCCAATGCCAGAAACGATGGGGCGCCCTGGGTTGTTCACCTTGTGAATCTTTGGGAGAAGATAGAATTTACCGGCTACTGGGCTTAAGGGGATCAGGAACGAGCCGTGGTTTCATTTATTGTTTTATTTTTAACAAGCTCAGCAAGTTTATCTTTGACAATTTGCTTATAATCTTGAGTGGGATCATTGGGTAGTGCTTTATAGAACGTCGATACTGATAGTTGCTTATTGGCCTCGTTAACATAGTCGGTTTTGTCAAGGATTACGATTGCGCCTCCCTTGTCGGCAGGTTTAATAATTATGTCGGGACAGCTTGCGAGTTCCTCTAGGGCTTTCTTTTCGTTGGTAGTCATGTTGTGGTGGAAAGAAATTTGTGTTTGGTATGCTTTTCGCACATCGCGTTGGACAGCTTTGATGTGCATGTCGAGGCAACTATCACGCTGTGTGGGAGGGGTCCAGTGCTTATAGCTAGGTAGGGTTCTGCGGGCTTCTTCCGTCGCGGGGTGATCGTAGAAGTATTCTCGTAGCCTCATGTTTCTGGCGAAGTTATCTAAGTCCTTAAAAAGTTGAAAGTCATCAAAACCACCAGTAGCCGGGTAAAAGTTTAGGCCCTTTGACAAGACGTTCATCTGAGCTGGGGAGAGGGTTATACTTGAAAGGTTCATTACATTCCCGGTAAGGTTTTCTTTTGTGACGGCAGGTGAGGGAAAATTATTAGTAGAGGGGTTTAACTGAACTATTTGGGGTGCAGTAGTCGAAGCATTTATTACAGTCGTAGTCGTAATGACATTATCGGCCGTATTGTCAGAGTTGGGGCAGTTACTAGTGCCGGAACTTGTTAGGTTCTTACGCATGTGGCCAGTGTTAGAAATCGTATCTCGGTTAAACTTTCGGTCTTTTGTTCGGGATATGGCGGAGGCCGTCTTAGATTCGTAGTTGCTTAAAAGGTTCAACTCTCTTTTGCTTAGTTCCTGACTAAGTAGTTCCTCTTTCTTACAGCAGCTTTAGTAGCCTTATGCGGCTCAACAATGCCGTTTGTCCTGGGGAAGGGGTTCTGGTTCCCACCACCACTCAAGAATGTTTAACTCTTTGTGATCCATTCATGTTTAACCTTTTGTGACCCTACCTATTTCCTGTTCAATTACTAGCTTCTGTGAAATGCTGTTTTGTGCCCCCTATCTATTCTCTTCATCAGCGGGGGGCAACCCATCTTCGCTTCCTCCCGAACCAGTCTCCCCAGCCACTGAATACCTGTCTGTATACTCTTCCCTTTCTTTTCAAACCGCGGTTGTCCAGTTTCCCCCATTGTCTGAACTTGCAGCCCGCGCGGCATACGTTGACCCGTCATGGTGCAACCTTGAACGCTGCATTGTTAACACCACCCTCTTTTTCTCTCTCTCGCTCCCCCCCCCCTTTTTTATTTTTATTTTTTTGTATGTTTGTTGATGTTGTAACATAGCCGTAGCCGGACTGTATGCAAACTTTCCATTTCCGAAACATTTTCCGCTCCTTCTCACAGTTTTATGCAAACCTATATGAGAAATGTGTTCAAAATGTTTACGACAGCAAAATCATGTAACTTTACTCTGATGAAGGCAAGTCCCGTTGCCGCTACGTAAGTAAACATTGTTTGTTATTGTGCTTGCTGTGTATCCGACTCTTTACTTATACTATATATACATATATATATATATATATATATATATATATATATATATATATATATATGTATATATATCCTGACATAGAAAATATTTTTTGAGTATAGTATCAGCGAAAGATATTTTTCACGGCAGCGCAGTGACCTAGCTCGCACTTTGATTTTCTTGTTTTTCATTTAAGCTAAATGCAGAAACTTTTTGGCATCAACCATCACGAAGACACTGCATGCATGCGCTCGGGCAAGCACGTCCCAAAATATTTTTGTTGAAGCCCGAGCCTGGCCCGGGCCCGAGAAAATGCGTGCTACCTGGCCCAGGACCTTGCAGTGCACTAATTCACGCAACACAGACGATACGCTTTAAAAACCTCATTCAAGTCAGCGAAAAGCATCAACATTCGCAACCGTACGTAGTACTAAGAAAAGCACCACATGGCACGCTTTATCGCGCGATCATTTTAAAAGTGCATAGTTTATTGCAACGCTGGTTACCCATTAACATAAAATAATTAGCGCTTTAGAAATGCACAAGTTCATGAAAGGTACTGCCCACGTCTTGCAGACGTAAGATAATTATGAACAGTTATGAACTCAACAAATAAAAGCAGCGTAAAACAAATCGCAAATATAAACTATTTCTAGCAATCACATAAATTTATTAGGGGTGCAGTCCCACCCCACAATACTGCACAATCCTTTCAAACTGCATGAGCCATGGTCCTTCTGCAATCAGAGACCGTCGCACGCATAACACCCTGTCCGTATTACCAATAAAAGACAGAATCAAGAACACTTAGTGATCAGTGCAGTGCCTGCAAGGCTCCTCTTGTAATTACACACAAAAAAGACCATGTAAAGCGGTTACAAAGCGTCAAAACACAGCGTGAATCGCCGAACAGCAGCATAGCGGCACGTCGATCAATGCGCGCCGCTTCGGGATCTCCTCGGGCGGGGCACACCAGCGCCACGCGCGGCGGTTAACACGTTTGGCTTCAAGGGCGCCGTGGGGAGCAGCCGCCGCTTTTTCCACTACCCAAGTATTCCAAGTTCACTCTACCTGCAAAGCGGGAGGGCAGGGCGCAGCCACGTTGGTCAACTCTACGTAGGGAAGCAACGTGACAGCCGCAACATAAAATTTCAAATGTCACGTACGTCGTTGAGACCATCGCGTCTTCTACTACAGGGGGCGATGATGAGACTCACGTAAGCCCTTTCCACTCGTGAACGTTCTACGTACATGAAACTAAAACTGTCTATCGGCTTGCTTGCGTGTTCATGATCAAGGTGTGACGCTCAGGCATGCAAGGAGTTTGCGAACACGCGCCGTAGTGTGTCGCAGCAAGTGTAACGATAAGGGCAGCTCCAACTTCTGATGTTGCATGAAGCGACTATTGCACCTCTCCCCGTGCGTAGCACATTGTTTTCAAAGCGCAGCCGTAGCCCTGTATACCACGTTTGCGGGAAATCACGGTCTCGCGCGATCAGTCAATCGCCCGCCGGGTCTTGGTGCGTGCACGGCCTGTGTCGATTTTCTCCGTAGGCGCGATAGATCGTCGCGATCGCCGCCGACGTCTTGCTCACGCTTGTATGTTTGGCGTGCACAGTGCAGCACGCAACGTTAGTCGAAATTGCACGCAACTTTGCTGAAACCGGTGCGCCCCTTTTATGATGCATGGTCTGCCAACTTTTTACATGTGTTTACGAACCCATGACACAGAAAAAAAGAAAGGATAATCGAGACATGTGGCTTGAGTTTTCTCAAGCTTGATCCATTCAGGTCAGTTAACGCCGCGTGCAATCGTTGGTCGAATTCATACGCCTGCACGTTTAGAATGGGCAGTGGAAGTTATAGGGCGCTGTTTTATACAACTGCATTATATAAAGCAGTCGCATGAAAATAAAACTTCGCTGATTAATTGGTGGGCGTGAATGGAAGGAGTGAATCTCCATGATTACGAACTCAAAAAGAAAGAACTTGCAATTTTACTCTTCCTAGTGGAAAGAGGGAGACGATGCGGAGGTTTACTCTTCCCTGGTTCAGGAGCGTAACTGGGACTGCAATCCACCCCACATGAGAAGAATACGCAGTTTCGTTTACTCCTCCTCCTCATGTGGAGCAAACATTGCATCGTACTCCCCGCAGTTTTCGTGGAAAGTGCGCCAGCGCTCGCAAGAGTACAGTGACGGTTGAACCTTTCAACTATTTCGCCGATTTCGTACGGCCTTTAAGGCGCTCGTCAACAGCAGACCAAGTCAACCGCCAAGTAAAGTATATAAGTGCTTTACGTTTACAGTGTCCAGATCAGTCTTCGTATATTTC
This sequence comes from Haemaphysalis longicornis, assembly GCF_048455015.1. Classification (NCBI taxonomy): domain Eukaryota; kingdom Metazoa; phylum Arthropoda; class Arachnida; order Ixodida; family Ixodidae; genus Haemaphysalis; species Haemaphysalis longicornis. The sequence goes on from NW_027526335.1 coordinate 161,411,075, forward strand.
ATCGTTCGCAAACGCAGTCTTCGTCGAGTGCTACCTTCGCGGTTGAAGGCCTGCACTACATCTTACTCTTGTCCTGAGCGATTTCATTCTCTCCTGGTAGCGCGGCACGCTTCGTGATAAGACGTCTCTTCTTCTGGCGTCCGGATCCCCTTTGGTTGCCTGATGCCCCCTGTGCGTGGCATAGAGTCGGCGAGATTTCTGGCGGCGCCGCCGCAGCTATGCCCAGTTTTATGAGCGCATATGGTTGCCCCTGGCATTGCGGAGCGATTGTCGTCAGGAGCAGGCGACGGTCATTTTGTCGGCAGCGCTGTTTGGTCAAACGCTGAATGCCACGCACTCCTCCACATAGCGCAATCTCACGTACTAGTCTGCACTACGCCGGGCGCTTCTTGTGAGACACACGCTCCTGTGCGCTGTGTATTTTCTCGGTGTTCTTTTGTTTATGGACGGCGCCACCAAGAGCCTAAAGGCTAACTGCACTAAATTTTCGACAATGTAAAAATAATGTCACGTAATAGTAGAAATAAAAAGAGTCAAAAGTGCAAAATACTGCGCCTCAACTATGAACGTGCGCGACCTATACGGTTCATTGCCTAGGCGTTTCCGGAACCGAAACTCGATAGAAAATGCGGCCATTATCTGGGACCAGACGTGACGTACGTGATGGAACGTACATGGCCACACTAGAACCGGTGGCGGGGTTTCAGCCGCTTTCAAATGGGCGTGGTAGCGTCGCGTTTCGCACTGTTAGTTCCGCAGGAGACCTTTCACTAAAGTTTGCCTAGGATAGTGGAGTTTGGCGCAATTCTGACATCTTCTTGCTTTCATTTAAATGAAGTAGACCGTACGACAAGTATTTTTCCATTAGGATAACGGCCGTTTTACCAACTCTTGGCATTGCGAGTAAAACAGTAGGCCCTGATTTACGAAGCTAGTGTCTCGTGCGATATCGAAAAGCAGATTTGGTTGGCCGGCACCTCGACTATTACTTCGCCCTCCTTAAAGGGAACGAACCGCATGCGGGCGGAGATGAATCGCTATTTTTACTATAAATTACATGCAAACAGCTTCGCAAATATTGACCCAGTGTTTTTCGCCTCGCTGCATATCCAGAATAAAATTGTAAAAGCGTTCTGAAAATATACGCCCGCTACGACGAAAACACGAAACATTTACCTATCTGCCGCTGTATTCTACTCTCACCAGGGACATGCCCCGTTGAGGACGTTTTACTTTCAAGTAAACCAACTCTAGCGCTGTAAAAATGTAAATAAATGACTGTTGAATTGAAAACAACTTTGCTTTTGTGTAGTAAAGCAGCAGTTTCCTTGGCTTTCGAATTTCGCGAAGACAACAGCTGTTATTTGTGCGTATTTTTTTGTTACTACGAGCAAGGCTAATTTTGGGTCACTTATAGAATGAGGCGAAAGTGACACAAATGTGTATACGAGCGTGTGCAACACCTCTAGTTAGGTCGTAAAACTTTTGAAAATGTTTAAGGGAAGGAGGGGGCCTTTGCCTAGCCCAAGTAGAGCAAATATTGGACGTGGAAGTGCAAGTGGTCAAGAATTTATAAAAGAACCTTTTTTGTTGTAGATGTAACAGGAATGACAAATGTAAGGCAAGGGCGCGTGACGTGCTTTTTTTCTTATAGCAAAGATATTTTTTAAAAGGAAAATATTATTTTCAAGTTTTACTCACTCCAGAGCGTTCGCAAGCGTGTGAATAGTTTGTAGACTTCCAATCTCTTCTATTGGACTGAAAAAAAAAAAAAACTGACGGTTATTGCTACCTATGCGGTTATTTTTAAACGTGATGGCGACGCCGGAAGAGCGCGGTGGTGTAGAAGGGAAACCGCGGCGAACGCATCCGTGCGTACAGCTGACCGCCGCGCAATTGGCCGGAGAAGCGCGAGCTCCAGGAACAGGTTCCCCTACCTGCGTCAGAGGCGGCTCGGAACTTCTTTCGGCGGCTGTCCGCCAAGTGAAAACGTCGTCTGCATTGAGCTACGCTCTGTGCCTACGAGGCTTAGGATTTCACCATGGTGACTTTAACATTAACCACAGACTACTTTTTTGAATAAGATTTGGGCAAAAAATTTACACCATCTTCCCGCGAGGGGAACGATGGGTAGATGCGACGCATCGTGGGGTTTCCGTTGCGTTTCCGTTATGTTGTTTCCATTTAGCGTGTCAATTTGTTGTTGTTTCCACTATATTACGTACGGTTGCGCCGACCATCGCGATAGCAGGCCTGTTAGTCTCCATTCAAATCATCGGTGGTCATCGGATGTCATCGAAGCGGCGGAACGACTGAGCGGAGCGGCGCAGTTACCGCGTTTATATGTACTGCGCGTTAACGGTGAGGGGAATGAGAGAGAGCAGCGCATGCGCATGTGTTAGATGTTTAACCGAGCGCGCACAGCTGGCACGGCGACGGGAGCGAGCGCTAACACGCAGATGGCGCTGCGGTGAGAGCGGCGTTAGCGCGCAGCTAACGCGCCGAGGAGAATGCGGAGGGATGCGGACTACGGACGACGGAAGTCGCCGGAGGGACAAGGCGAGTTAAAGAGATGCGTCACCTCTAAAATGTTCTGCAGTTAGCCTTTAAACAGCTCTGCTGTTTCAATCGCAAATTACAATGCCCGCATGACATTCGACATAGTGCACGTGCGGTAAACTCCATTTTGATTTTAAAGGTGCCCTAAATTAGTGTAAATAGCGAAGATACTGGTGGGACTGTCCTTCCCTGCGCTGTCACCACTTTTGGTAATCAGCCATCCCGACGCTGTCAACACTGTTGGGACGGGGCCATATCACTGCAGCCAACATTATTGGGAACGACCATCGAAGCGCAGTCACCGATGTAGCGAAGTTGCCATGCTCCATCCGCAATCGACGCGGCGAAGAGCAGAATGATGTAGTTCTACAGCCGACGAAAAGTTGAAGGAACATTTATATACAGTTTGTAAAAACGTAACAAAAGCGTTGCATGGCTCGCACAGAGGCGGCAGCACGCGTTCACTCGGTGCCTCCGAAAAGTGCCGCCCTCGTTGTGCTTTCGGGTGGGTTTTTGACGCGGGGGTTCGTTGCAGCTCCGAGAAGATTGAATCCTCCAATGAGGGCTTTTGCTGGCGGAAGTTTGAAATCCGACAAATACAGGAGAAGCGGTTGCGTCAGCCGAGACACCCCGACGGGGAAAGGGAAGGCGACGCCGTCACCATCTCATCTGAACCGTCACCAGGCATGTAGCGGCATTTCAATTTTCCGGTCGTTCGCCCGATGCATGATTCGGCTGAGGCGCCACGGCGAGAGAAGAAGAGGCGCCTCTGCGACGATGCAAGTTTCGGCCTCTCGGCCGCGGTTGGTTTGGTATGGTGAATCGGCCCCGCTGTAGGCGCGTCGCCCCGTGCAACGAATTTGATACCGGGCGCTCTAGCACAACAATAAAAAGTACCTTCACTGAGGCACGCAATTGAGTAATGGCGGCCATTTCGGAGTTTATCAGTGTCGCCAAATTGCCGTTTCTGTGTCCTCACCGCTAACTTTGAATATGTCATCTGTAAACAATAATGCCGAAGACGCAGCAAGACGGCATCTTCGGACACACTTCAGCTTCTGAAAGGCTGTTACACGCGTTATCTTTGTCTCGCGTTCGGAACGTCGTTAGTCGCGCGCAGCCGCAGAGCAGGAATAACAAGCTAAGTTTACCACAGCTAACCGACTAAAACGCACAAACACATTGGTGGCACACATGAACCGCCTTATTCTAAACAAAGGTCACGTTACCCGAAATGAAAAATGATCACGGCGGCGGCACTGAGCATTAGGAGAAAAGAGTTCCGATAATTTGAGACAAGAGTGACATGACCTCTCGTGTCTCGATTCTAAGCGCGCTATCGATAGTTTACATGTTCTTTTCTTTCCTTGTTTACATGTCATTCTCGTTGCATTACAGGGGAGTATTGATATATCACTTCGCTTGTGACGTACCTCTACGATGTAGCTGGCGCTGGAAACTACGGCTCTCAACTGGCGGGTTCCGTCAAACGCTGCAGCCAATCATCTCTGGGTGGAACCGCGTGTGGTTTAGATGGTTCCGGCGGCGTCTATGCGAACATTAGCTTGGTTTGGCGATATAGTGCGTCGTTTACAAGATATAGATTTCGCTGGAAAGCACGGAGTGCCTTCTGCAGCGGGAAGCGCTACGTGCTCTAACACAGCAAGCATCTGCCTGCACAGTGGGAAAAGAGCACGCACGCATCGACGGACACCGCAGGAGGTAAAACCTGTGCACGCCCGCCACAGCAGGACTATTGCTAAAGACCAGTTTACAAAAACGTATCAAAGGGGGTTGTAGTGCGGTAAATTATTGTGCTGGAGATTGTCACTGGTGGGGCTTCATAAAGATGTGACCGAATATCTACGGCTAAGCTATGCTTTTTCCGCGCGAGTTTGCTTCGGAGGGACGTGCTCGCTACGACCACGCCGCATCCGAAAAACGTAAGCGGGCCGTTAGTAAATTCAAATCAATTTTAGATAGATTTCATTGCAGTACACCATACATGTCCAGAACTGGGTTTTATTTTTGGCATATTTTTGAAGATTTGGCATATTACAGAAGATGGTCCCTTACGCGGTACCTGTATTGAAGATACACAAAGAAAAAAATGCGCGTAACATTTCAAAATAAAAATGTTTAGACACTTTTTAACTGGACAGAACTATATGCAGAGAATCATTAACTACACAGAAACACAGATAAAACAACAATATGCGATAAATTTTAATGTCAACCGAAATTTCAATGATAACATGCAAGCATAAAAATGAAGCAACATATTATACTAAAACGGAAAGAAGGTAGTACCCGAGCACAGTTGTAAAACTGTATAAGGATTTTGTTTTTATATTGTAGGTAAGACATTTAAAGCTAATAAAACAGAAAACAGTGTGTTGTGGATTAAAATAAATTTTCGAATACAAAACCCCGTGTTATTCGAATTCTATATCATACGAACCTAGCACAAGATTAGGATCAAGCATTTGAAAAAATTAATTACCAAGGCTGTACCGATATATTTCAGTTAGAAGAAAACTGCAAAGTTTTTCAAAGGGCGGATATCATAGGTGATGATGGGGAAGCAGTTGATGATGTGGATAGCTTGTTTCTGTAATTTAATGCCTGGTGACATTCTCTACGATCTGCCCAACGATGCTATACAGCAGCTTAAATGACAGTGCACAAACACGAAACACAAGTTACGAACGGTGCGGTCGTTAATGTAAGCGCGTGCGCGAATCAACGACATAAGACGGAAGGGCGCCTTTTAAATAAAGTGATTTGTATTCTAATTTAACTTTTATTAAGAGTCGGTGACAACGCCCAAAAAACCAGCTCTGCTTCAAAACGAAAGTCTTTTAAAATATAATAATATTTCGACATCAAGAAGTGTTTTGTTGGGGGGTTAGAGAACAGAAGAAAATACTTTATTTTGGCCAATATATGGTGAAGGGGAGAAATTTCAAAAGAGTTCGCATCGCTCAAACAATGTCATTAGGTTGTAGGAAATTAAAAAAAATGTTATGATCCACTGTAAGACTTTTGAAAATGAATTAAAACAAAACAGGCAGATTTACCAAAATCAAGAAAAGACGAATATATCTGTAGAACAAGCCATGGCGTGTACAGTAGGCAAGCCACAAAGAAAAGTAAGCTGACAATTGCTGAGTAAATCCAATTTTGTAAATACCGGGAGAGTCAGTCAGGTTAGTTTCTCCAACACATTATCTAAACACGAGAGGAAAAAATGGGCCTCTGGTTTTTAGTAAAGTGGTAGTCACCTTTTTTTGGATGCTGGAACCAATTTCTTCTATTTCAACTGCTTAGGAAGCACAATCGTCTTCAAACCAATTTTGAAATGCAACTACGCGCATCAGAAACAACATTACCGACAAGCTTGATCTGTGCCCCGTGTACGCCATCTGAACCTGGTGCTATAGTATTGAGTAGCTCAATAATGGACTCAACTTTCCCTGGACATGCGGGGAAAAGATACAATGATTTATCACAGCGGTAAAACGGAGCCGAAAATTTATCAGAAGGCAATTGAGGGGAATATATTTGCAAAATTTGCGCTGAAGGCATTAGCAATGTTCATTGGCTCAACAATTCAACAATCATTGTAAATAATTGAAATAATAACTTTGTTTTGAGGAGCGTCATTTAAAATTATGTAGTTTACGTTTTGTCTTAGATTCATGGTCGCAACTTCGATCTGACGTTCACAATTTCCTGTCTGGTAGAGTTAAGTACGACAAAATTGAAGCATAATGTTTGTAAGTTCTTGATGCTTACAGTTCAGGGGTTAACGCTTAGTTTTCATGAAAAAATTGTCTTGTTTGAGACAGCGTGGAAGAGACTGCAAGAGGTAGGGACTATGCAGGGCACCTTAAGGCCACTTTGAAAATTTAACCGTAGTGCAGCAGTTAACAAAATTCTAAAAATAAAAACAAATCTTTTCCGTCGCTGCTGCAGGGCCAGTCGCTGGCTGCATTTTTCAATAACTGTCGTGAGCCAGCATGATGTGAGTAGGGTCCCCCTATTTTGCCTCCAAATGCTCGTTCCGTTGTTCTAAACCATCCGTGCCGACGCTAGCACGGTCGACGCGAAAAGCAGTGCCGCGCAGTCAGTAGTAGGCAGAGCGTGCGCGTCGGAATCTATAATAAGCGTGACGTAGCGCCGAGCACAGTCAATGCACGGGCGTATCTCCGAGCATAAGGGCTCTGACAAGTGTTGGTAGGTTGTCTTGGTCCGAGCTTGTCAGCTTGTAGCATGCACGGCTGTTTGACTAACGAGGAGAGAGCGAAAGCGTTAGGCCTGACTGGCATTGGGAACCTATTTAGAGACCCGTTAAACAAGTTATGAGGTAGCAAACCTGGTTGGAAGAATCAACATGACCTATTCTACTCTTTTCGCCGGGTACCTCAAAAGCCCTAATAGGTCGCGATTTCAAGCGCGCTATCGCTAGATTATGCGTTTTATTTTCCAAGAACATGCGAATTCTTGTCGCCATTCAAAAGAGCAGTGAGGGTTTCCCACATGTGACACAGACCCTATGACACAACTAGCGCTTAAGGCAGTGGCAGCGCAATCGACTGGTTTCATGAAACGCTTCAGACAATCAGCGTTTCCGGCTGTATTCGCCCCGAGCGCGAACACAGTCGGCCCCTGGCGGCGGCGGTACGAACCGCTCCTAGTGTGGATGGCGCTCTCGCGTCGTCTGCTTTTTCACGTTGCGTGTGGCGCAAGGCGCGTGCTGCACACGACAAAACAACCAATATATGTGCTCGTTTGGCAGTAAGCAATGACATAGTAACCTCTGTGTGCTCGTTTCCTCTAGAAACGCAGTTATCAGCGGCCGTTGCGGGTTAATGCGCTGGTTTAATTCCACGAAACATCTTCGCTGTGGTCACCGCTTGAGTGTGAAACGTGTTATAAACATTGCTTCCACACATTGCACTTTTCTTATTGTTGAGTGCAGTCGTCTGCCGTTTCGGGAACGTCGAAGGGTGCTTTTTGAAGGTGGCGTGGCGATTATTTAAAGGATAAAAGTTTTGTACGCGAAACGGGTAAGAAGCGACAAGACCTGTTCATACGCGTGCAAATTCCACACCCTTGTAAAATTGCGCTGTGTCCTTATAGAAAGAAGAAACAAAAACATTTACGCTGCACATGACCCGTGCGGTATCGCCCATACATTGCCGGACACGTATTTTACGCCCGCAAGCGTCTGTGTGATCGTGTCCTTCCCGTACCTTTTCTAAAATAAATACCATTTTTGAACAATCGTTGGTTATACTCAGGAGAAGGAATAAACATTTATTCAACTGTACCGACTTGCTAATTTTACGTATTATTTAAAGTACGTTTCTATGGATACGCAAGAGTATTTAGGGGGAATGTTTCGGTAAAATTAAACAGTTGTGAGTTTGCGTCAGTCATGTGGCATTTTGTGTGTCATTTTCACATATATCATTTTCAAATCCGACATGAATCACCTTGTCCAGAAACGTGTCTCACTCAGCATAACCAAATGCCTAATTTGGTCACGTCTTAACCTCTTAAGGTGGACCTAAGTTTAAAGAAAGAGGAGAAAACGCGTAATATATAATGCACGTTGTTGCCCACTTGTGTGTGGGGTGTGTGCCATGACTCACTGTTTTTTTTTAATTTTTCCCACAATGCTTGCTTTCAATACAATTTTTAAAAAGGCGTCCCACAATTCCTGGACAATCTCGGACCAAAGGGGGGTGAATCAGTTTGGAAAATACGTGTACTGCTTTTTCACCGCAACAGAACACGACGCCTAGTGTAGTTTCGATTGTAAATAATACTGATAACCACAGTTTGGCTTTTCGCACGCGTTACATGCGTTCTCTTCTGGCTGCTCTTGCAACGTTGGCAGGACCCCCCCTCCCCTCCCCCTTCCCGAAAAAAAATGAAATGCGCAGAATTTATTTTTTTACCAATCCTCAAGAATTAAATGCCAAGACAAAGGCGATATTCAGTTTACAAAACAAAGTAGTTACCGGGAACCTGTTACGCTGATTTGCAACGAGAAATAAAAAGGAAATGTTTTACTACATCTGCAACAGCGCAACTTCATTTATTGCCGTCTTTAGGGTTCGTAAGCGACTTTATACGCAAGAATGCAAACACATCTCGCTGTTGCAGGCACATGTTAGATTTTAAAAGGAACGCAAATCGTCAACAGAGCAGCCGTCACAGAAAATTTGTGCTCACTGTGAGGTCCCAGAAGCTTCGTTTGCACACTGTAAGCCTGCTTGTCACTTTGCGAAAACCTACCTAAACATGAGATGTTGATTGTACTGCGTGCGTTGACAATTCAATTCGCAAGTTCACTTGTGACGAAAGCCGTAAATAGGTGATCCGAAACCGTTATTCATAAAACCTTCCTTCAGAGTCGCTAAAATTTCATTTAAAAAACCCGTTAGAGAGGTTACATTTATATCTCTGCGCTGATCAAAATTCAGTAATTTTATGTTGCCTTTTGAACACGCAAAAAATATCGTAAGCTCTTAGAAGGAATTTCGGGGCAGTTAAGTAGTGTTACCATTTCAGGGCATCCCACAAATGCAAGAATGCGTCATGCTACCAGTGAAAGCGATTGAGATTGCCGTTGTAAGTAAACTGAATTTCAGAGATCGAGGCTTCCTGATTTGTTTCTATTTATGCTTTTATTGAAGGCTCAAAGCCATAGTCTGGAAAGATCGAGCTTGCTACTAGCCACAGCGTACAAGTTCATTGTCACAATTACGGCCATTCAGATTCCCGATGGGTCGTCGCGTTTTTTGGCGTAATAATGAAAACTGACTGCCGCTTCCATTGAACGTTGAGTAACCGAACTACAGCATACCACTCTTGTTTGCACCTGTCGTGCGCACATACGGCGAGAAAAAGGCACGAAGCGCGCCCACAGTGTGCATTCTTACGGGCCGCTCAGCGGAGCATCCACACTAGCAGCGCGACGCTGTCGCCACCTACATGTCGAGCTCGCGGCGAATAGGGCAAGCCGCAGGTGGTTTCGTTTGTGCGGGCAGCGCGTGTGCCCCTGACACTCCGGAACGGTGTATCTTTTTAGGGGCGAATGTGGGCCGCCCCATCCGTGACATTAGCCTTGCTGGGTTTGTAGATATAGCGCGTAGTTTAAAAGATTTAAATAACGCTGAAAAGCACGGAAGGTCTTCTGCAGGCGCAAAAGCCAAGCGCGTGACCACGGAAAACATCAGCCTGCAGCAGCTAGAACTTGTCGCCGCCCGCTATAGCAGCACTGTTGTTGAAAACTGTAAAACTTTGTCAGAGATCCGGCTGCTACACCTGATATTTATTTCCGGTCTTACATTTGAAGGGTGTCCATGTCTGGGGGGTCTGGACTGTTTTCTCCGCAGCCTTTCACATTTCTCCCAAAAATTGACCAGGTTATCACGCGCTAGAACCCACGGCAACCGGCTTCGCGAACTCCGAATCTGTAGCGTGATCTCGGCGTCTGTGCTCTCCACTTCAGGCACGAACGCGCGGAAACAGGCGAGGAGAACAGCATGCGAGTTATCACGCCATGAACACACACAGTCGCATAGAAGCCGGTTCCATAAAGCGAGGGACCCAGGTTAGATAATCATCACGGGAAGCATTTTTCTCCTGGTTAGTATCCTGTTTCGTACGGCGGCGGTATTCTGATTGTTTTCTGTTGTGCTCAGTTTGTGGGTTATGTCTCGCTTTTTCTTTCTTTTATTATTACATTTCTAACTTAAACACGTGTGCATTTGCCCTCCCCTCTCGTAATGAGGTGTCCAGGGAAGGCAAGATGGTGTGGTTTTTGCACGTAATGGGCGCGTACATTCGTGTTAGGTTTATTTACTTTTTCCGCTTCCCAAGTAAACCATTTGGCTCTAACACTTGTGAAAATACCTAATTACATTTTTTTCTATTTCGGTGTTGCTCACTGCAGGCCACCACAACCTTTTATGTTCATGCTCCCCGCCGTTGTTCCCCATTCAAGAAACGCAAGCCGGCCGCCAGTCGTTGGTGGAAATGTTGTTATTGTCCTGAGCGAGCAAGTTGTCTTTGGGGCCCTCATATCTGGCCTTCTATCACTCGTTTCTCCTCTGTTAAAACTAACGTACCGTCGCTAACACGACAGGCGCAAGAGCAGTTTCTCGCAACCGCTAGCATTCGGGGCATGCGTGTCGGCTGCTCCAAATGTTCTGCAGAAATTCCGGAAATTGTCGGCCAATGCGTATGATTCTACGCCGCTTGTAAACAACGTGAGTTCGAGTTCCTTAAATCTATATTTGGCTAGGTGTAGTTAAATACATAGTGTTATTTTCTTGTTTCATTTTTTCTGTGGTTTGTTCTCTACAATGTTGCAAATTTGTACCATTACAGCGATTACGTGTCATTACTTTGCTAATTACGTACTTTTCCGCATATGCAAGGCGTAGAGCAGGGTGTGCCCGTTTTTTATTTGTTTTGGAACGCTGTTCTACGGGCGTTTTTCTTTTTTCCACTGCGTGATTTGTAGATGAGCAAGAGGCATATTTTTGATTTTGCCAATGCATAGTTGTAAGCCCTATGTTTTCCTATTTCCTCTATTTCTCTTTTTTTATTGCATTCAACAAATTATTTTAGTTACCCTATTACACGAACGAAACGTGTCAGTTCCATAAATTTTTAATATTTGTGAAATTGGAAGGCATTGCAGGGTTTGCTCATGTTCGGAAGTTTTATTCGTATTTCGAATGTCTTTTCTCAGGCGTTTCTTATTTGATATGCGTTTCTTCATTGGGGAGTAGAAAACTAAAATTGTGATTTCGTTACTTTATTTCTGTTAATTTTAAATTATTTTTACAATTTGGTTTGTCAAAATTTTGGTCATCGAAGTGTTTCCTGTTACATTATTTATAAAAATCAAATGTGTTACTGGCGGCTATTGTACATTTTTGTGGAAATTCTGCACCGGAACCGTTTGCTGATTGGCTTTGTTTTGTTATTTCTATATCTGTGATTCTCCCTGTGATTCTATTTCTGCGATTCTTTTTCTGTGACTCTATTTCTGTGATTCTATTTCTGTAATTGTCCCTTAAAAAGAAAGTGTATGACAGCTGCGTCTTACCGGTACTCACCTACGGGGCAGAAACATGGAGGTTCACTAAGAGGGTTCAACCTCAATTGAGAACGGCTCAGCGCGCAATGTAGCGGAAGATGATAAGTGTAACATTAAGGGACAAGAACAGAGCGGAGTGGGTCAGGGAACAAACCCGTGGTAAGGACATATTAGTAGCAATTAAGAACAATAAATGGACGTGGGCATGGCATGTAATGCGAAGCCAAGAAAACCGTTGGTCATTGAGGGTAACAGAGTGGATCCCTAGAGAAGGCAAGCGTTGCAGGTGGCGGCAGAACGTTAGATGGGCAGATGAGATCAAGAAGTTTGCGGGGATAAATTGGTCGCAGTTAGCAAAGGAATGCAGGCAGCCTTATTGCTTTAGGCTCCTTACACTGAGTGGACGATTGACGTTAACTACGTCGTTCAAGGTTTTGGTGGCGTGAAGTCCGGTGGCTGTCTTTTTGGCTGTTTTTGTGTGCGTACTTGAAGCGGATGCGAGCGCCATGGTCACCCTGGAAGATCCCATTGCGCGGCCTGTATGTGTGATCGTGAGTTGAGTTCTACGCGAAGCCGGTTGTCTGATATGAGGAGTATTTGCACAATTTTGTAGTGGTGGCCACACTTTATCTCGGCATTGGCCGGTGTTGTAGACTGGGTGGATAATCATGCGGTCGGTGCCTCGGTATCCTCAGCCAAAGTTCCGTGCGACCAGCGGGTCACGTGTACAATCCTGTGTGAACAATGCCTACTAGTTTCATTAGGATTGCAAATCTTTTTGTAGCGGTGATGGCACAGACATGTGGCTGACCTTTTTCGCTTCTAAGTGAGTTCCTAACGTGTGTTATGGAAGCCTTGTTTGAGTAGCTGGTTCGTCGTAAGAGATGAGGAATATTTGTTTGCTACCTGTTATGGTTATAAAATGAGGCTGTCAGTTTTTTAGTATTTTTGTAGCTTCAACTGAACTTTTAGGATATCATAAGCTTTCTGGTACCTGTGTGGTTTTTAAGTGAGGGTGTCTATTTATTAATGTGTTAGCTGAGCTTTCGGGATACCATACGCTATAGGCCTAGTCGGGAGGGCAAGGGCAATTAGGTCAATGTCTTATCTACATAGCCTGCTATCTGCAAGCACGTGTGGCACATGAGGTATGTAAACTGAATAAGCTCGAACTTACGTTAAGGTAGGAGTGGGGAGCTATATACCACAACGTAAGAGGGCGTACACCTAGTCAGAAGTCACAGTTTCGGGACTGGACACCAAGTCCAGAAATCCGGATCGGTGCGGTTTGAGTTTGGGGTCGACCCCGCAAGCATGTCTAGAAGGCGAACTAGCTTCATTGGTTGGGGCATTTGGGGTCCCCTTCGCAACTACTTTGCTGTTTAATCAATTACATGGCGGAGTATCTTTTCCGGTCCGGTTGATCTGGTGTTTACAACGATTAGACCTCGGAGTACGAAGCTTGCTCGTAGTATCAGAGTGAGAGAAACCTTTTAGGGGATAGAAAAAAAGTAAACGAAACAGTACTGATCTTTTGACATGCGTGTGCCGTTCTTGAAAAAAGGCTGGAGTTGAATTGATCTAAGACGTATAGTTGCTGTGGGACCTGGTGAGGAAGTATGAATCATGATATATGCGGCTCTGCCGCCGAGTACTGATTGCAACACCCAAGGTTAGCTTCATTCTGGACAGTAACTTGGATGAGGTCGGTTTCAGTTTACTGGAGCCGCAATTACGTGTTCCTACAATTCTAAGAACATGCGCTGTATGGACAGGACAGCGGGAAAAGCGAAATTCGTATGTGACCATACAGTCTGATTGTGACAATGTTGTCCGTGAGTATACGGTGAGATTTTTGTCCAGCATGTGTTCAAAGACATCAGCGAAGCAAAGCGTTAAGGGGTGATGGACCGCAAAACCGACTAAAAATTCGATTTTTTTTTGTTATATCTCCACTCAACGTCTCCACGAAGGGGAATCCTCAGACGCGCACCAGATTTTATTTTAAATAGGGGCCAAACACGCTCTAAGTGGCCCCCGTCTAGTCACTGCAAGTTTCGTGTGATGTACAGTGGCATTTGCATGCGTGATAACGTTTATTGCGTGATAACGTTTATTTTTATTTCTTCCATATATAAAACTTAGTTACTGGAATTTTTCTGTAGTTCACTGTAAGCCGCAATGGCGCTGCGTTAGTTTAAATAGCATAGCGTATGCACGGCAAAACGTTTGTTCAACCAGGTTGGTCGCCTATCATTCTGTTTGCGCATGTAATTGGTTTCTTTTTCGACATATTAGAGCGATCTTTCAAGCCTGAAGTCCACTGGGGTAGTAATGTTGCCTAGGTTTTCTCAGAATCTGCGGAAGAAGCGACAATTTTAAAAAATCAAACGAGAACTTTGAAGTGGGATTTGTCATTACACCATTTCCGCTGAGAAATGAAACATTTTGTGTATAACTATTTGAGTTTGCTAAACTATTTATGTGAGATTTCTTTATCAATGATGTATACACATTCTGAACTAGAATAAGCATGTTCTCACAAAATTGCTCTTTTCATTCCCACTTTTTTTCTGAAAAGCCAATGAAATTTTTCTTTGTGCTTCGCATATAGTTGTCAGAAATCAATGGTTGTGGCCACCGTTAGTACTCTGGTTCAGAAAAAAGCCTGACGCACTTACCACATAGAAAATGTCTCAGCCCTGTGCCTCTTATTCATGGCTAACAATCTTCCTTAATATAGAAGAAAACGTTAAAAAACTTATAATTTTTATTATAAAAAGTACTACAGGTATCTCTAAGAAATTTTGCTCATGTTTAGTACACATCAATTAAAAATATTTTCAGAAATGTCAAGTCGACAGCTCAAAAGAAGCGAAGTTAGCAGGAGTCGTCGTTTGAAACGTACGTTCACTCTGCATCCCCCCAAAAAAGAACGAAGCAGATATTTTCGGTGTTCACGAGTTCGGAGTGAAGCCGCTGCTGGTTGGTGTGCAGGGTTTAAGGTACTGAATTTCTGCTGCCAGCATCAAGACCAGAGCGTCTTTATCGAAGTTGTGGTGGATCTTTTAATGCATTTGTAATTGGTAGGATTGGTTTTTCGGTTAGGCAGGTGAGAATCTGTCCCCCTGATATAGCGAATGTGTCCCTGTTTCGGGAATTCAGGACTTAGCCAGACAACCTTCCCAACTTTGGTGAAGTATACTTTTAGGCAATTGTGAGCGGTTGTGCTTTACTCGCATTATTTGTTGGTGGTGCGTGATAGGTTTACAAGGTTTTGAGTGGATTGGGTAACTGCGTATGCGCCGTGTTCGCTTGGGGCTCAGCGTGCCTCTTAACTAGTCGAAGAATGATTACAAATTATTGCGTTTTTAATCTCTTAGCTGACTGGACCACACGATGTGTGACCGCAGCAATTGTGCACTTAGGACCAGTGGCGTTTGCGGCTTTTTAGGCCGCGTGGTGATGTCCGCAGGTGCTACAAGTGCGAGTTACCGCCACATTGGCTTCTGCCAGTTCTGCGCTTGAGTGCGCTGTCGGTTAAATTGAGATCGGATCCTCATAAGAGTAGATTTGCATTGAATAGGGCCGAAAGATAAGATCTTTGTAAAAGAAGGGCCAGTCGGGAGCGTCCCATGCTTTGTCGGCGTCAGAGACGAGTCTGCTACACTGAACTATGATGAACTGGACTCTGCCGAGGGTGTCTTGCATGTGCAATTCGCGAGGCTACGTCACTTTTAATGGACTTTCTGCCGTGATCCTGCCATACTTGAGTCCAGGGCACGCTTGGCGCCAATAAACGCCGTGGCCGCATAGCAAGCCTTTCTTATTCACTCCTATGCAGCGCACGCTAAAAAAATTGAAAAGAATAGTAACACGCTTCCTATTTACTCCTGCTGTTTATCGCTGAATATATATAACCTTGCCCGTCTACAATCCGTACTTCGTAAAAAATGCTGGAACACAGAGATAACACGCTCTCACTACTTACCGTAAAAATAAACATAAAGACGGTTCTGCGAAGTCTACAAGACAAGCATGGTTACTGAGAGGGTGGACATCGGAGAAAAAAAATGACCTAGGGTGGGTCACTCCAAAGGTTGAAATCCGTACAAAAACACATTTTCTTGGCCCAAAATAGCCGGTTCGCGGGCCGAACGAACCATATCTAGGCCGCGATTTTACTTTCTGCCGACATTTATCTAATTTTGGCGCCCCTAAGTGTGTTCGCCTGTTTGGATGGTAAAACTAATAGGCCAATAAGAATTGTTTTGTAGAAGCTAGCCTCTGATGGTAGCTGTAATATAACCGCTCCCCGTTAGTGGGTACGTGTGATTGTGGGTTGGTATGGGGTCGGCTCCGTAAAATAGGAATTGCTGATTTGGTCGGAACATACTGATTCCAGGTGTAATTTGCTGGTCAGACTTGTTAGTGTGAGTGACCAGCCCGGAAAGTATTTGCATTTATGTTCTAAGAAACTACGGATCTATACTGCGGTAGTTGCAAACAACCAGCATGAAACTCAACTGGGGAGGCGTTAAAGTACCGCCAGAGGAAGCGAAAATAAGTTTGTATTTAAAGCTCGTAAGGAGACATCAGAAGATTTCGAAGCCCAGTGTGGAGGTTGTGTTTGTTATGGAGTATGGTTTCCCTAACCAGGAGGAGGAAACGGCCGAAAAACTTCCGATTGCCTTTCAACTATGGTTGGAGAAATAAATTTCACATTGCTAAGTACATCACAGTCTCATGTCCAGCTTTCCGGCTCATGGCCAATAGTACTGGCTGTGGCCACCTCGTGCCGCATTGAGTTCAGTTTTTAAAATTCCCGGCTCCAGCGTCAACGTTTGTTTATCAAGCATAAATTTAGAAAGAAAAGAGTTGACTTCTTCGTGGCAACGCGATCGTCGAGCCCCGCTCAGCCGACTGCGAATGATTAGTCAGCTGTAGCGTAGCACTGTCAGATGGTAGCCGTTATGCTGCGTGTTGATAGCGAATAGTTGGTAGAGATAAATTGTTGGCCGGAACAAAGCCGCCTGTATAAACATTGCCTTACGCGTCGCCCGCTTTCCAATGGGGCGGTAGGGATGCTTAGTTCAGGCGCTCATCCGCTATGTGACGCGCGCCGGCGGACGTCCAGCCTTACGTCACTGCTCGCGAGTAGCAAACGCTGCACCCACTTCTACAGCAGGTGTCTGTCAGCTTGCCTCGAAGGCGTCGGAGTGCCGCCCGGGGAACACTGGACAAACTGTCAACCATTTTGCATAGTTTCCGAGAAGCGGCGCTGGCTGGCGGACATGAAAGCACGTAGGAAGGCTACGGAGCGGGAAATGGCAGGAGAGAGCAACAGGAGAGTGGCTGTTTGGCTATTTTTCGCTCACGCGGGAGGCAAGGATTATACAGGCGGCGTTGGACGGACTAAGACGGTTTCTGTGGTGGTCTCATTTTTTCCGTTTTTTTTATGAGGTAAAGCAAGAGGGCACACTAGAGCCAACCTCACATAGAAAATGCAAAAAAAAATTTAAAGGGCCCGAGCTTGCCTTATACTGGGTTGAGTCTATTTTAATTGGGCTGTTCCCTCTTAGTCTCGATGGGGAAAGCATGACATTTGGTGCTTTGAGAACACGATGGGTTTTGCTGTTCTACTTGCCACATGTCGCGGGCACAGTCCCGGGGCGCCGGTTAGACCACGGCAAGCATTTTCTAAGGCCCACTACGCGCTACCTCAGTTGTGTTGCATATATGCTGAATATATTGCTGTACATAATATGGACATCACACTTTGCCACATCCCTCACGGCGACACGAGACACGGCGGCGCGTTCCTGGAGGAGGAAAAGTCCGGAAAGTTACTAATATGTATACACGAAGCCGAATATACGAAGAATATGGGTCTTGTCCCACACGTCACAAGGCCACTCGTCCTAGGCCAACTCGTCATTGGTTAACTGGTCGGGAATATAAGCGTCTCATAGGGCATTTCGCACGATGAATACTTGTGTTTCCAGAATTGTCAGTATACGACAAACTCTCATTAAGAGCCTGTTTTCGACAGGTAAAACATTGTTTGCGCCTGCTATCGCTTTTATAAAGAAAGGTATACGCGAGTGTACATAGCTGTTGACGTACGAAGTTATGTTGAATATTCCGCTGCACCTTCTTAGTTATATTGAAATGATAATCGGATTCAAGCTTTTAATATATGACACAAAAAATTAAGAAATAACGGTAGAGATGAGGCAGTAAATAAGTTGAGTGTGAAATTAACAATGCTGTTTATTTGTCTCGATACGTAAAGTGAGAAGCGGATGTTGCGGGCAATATTGCGAAGCATGTTGACTGGGGCTCCACTAAGGGCCACAAGGGTTGACTTGGTTCTTTTTGACGTGATTTTACCGTTCCCACATCTTTCTGGCGCTTTCCAGTCGGGCCTTTGTTTACAATGTCGCGGAGCAACGAAATCCAAGCGCCAAAAAATTAACGAAGGGCACACTGACGCGTAAGAATAGAAGGTCGCGCAGCTGCGCGCAAGCTTCAAGATCATCAGTACAGTGCAAGTTCACAACTGCAAAGGATATGCATCGGCTTCTCAGACGCAACGAGCTTTACTGCATTCTTGCATTCTTGTTGCTATAAGTGTGAGCTTCCTTCAGTTTTTTTGGAAGTGTTGCCATGATTACGGTTAACACTGGAGTTTTCTTGCAATCTTGGCCAGTCTTGGCCATTGCTTGGCTTGATAAACTTGCGCCGGGGACTCTTGGCGGGTGCCGCGAGGCACGCGCTCACGTGAGCTCAGTATTTTTTATCTGCCGGGGATTTTCGGACGCCGGAACCCATGGATTGCCCGAGAGCTTCTCTGCTACAAAGGCACTCTCCCAGGTGGGCATACTTTATGTGCGCAAATTTCCATTGCGGACTTCCTCTGGTATCAGCCTCGCTTTGAGAGACGCATGCAGGACGCAACTTATTTCTTCCCCTATCCCCCTTTGCATATTGGAGAGTGCTTATTTATTAACGCGATAGCGTTATTAGGCTGATTTTTTTCCCCGTCGCTTATAGCAGTCCGACATCAGCCGTGCTCATCAGGCGTCCTCGGAAATACGTCTCTGCTGCCACCCGGAAGTTACGACTGAGGCAGCAAGATTCGAGTGCTCCACTGAACCTGGGATGCGGCGCTACGGCGACAGAAGCTTGGAAAGAAGGACAATGACACAATGTTAAATACGAAAGAAAGGACGCGTTTTGACCAGGTGCCGCACCTGCGCTGTGAAGGTTGTTCTATGACCAGTCAGTGATGCCATGCTCGGCAGAGAGGGTCTCCACGCGTGTCCGCAACTTACGTCATCACACTAAACCAGCTTTCAAGCAGAATATCAAAACTATAAACTTCCGGTAATTTATGCCCCAGGGCTACTCGTGGGCTTGGAGCCATAGCTTGGTAGAAGCCTTCGGAAAGGTTTTGGCACTATAGGATATTTAACATGCGCCAAAATCTACATACACCCGCGTTTATGTTTCCTGCTTTCATTAGAAAAACGACCGCCCCGGCCGGGAACCGAACCACTTACCTTGAACTCGCCAGCGCAACGCCTTACCCACTCAGCCACTACGCCATGTTTTCCACCGGAACTTATGCCGGCACCAGCAATGGGTGACCTAGCTAAAACAGGGGACAAATAAGTAACGCCAGTCTCTGAGCAATCAAGGAAGGCATTGCTGAATAGCCGGAAATAGCTCAAAATATTCCCACTATATAGCGTCTAATGCCATATGTGTTCGAAATAGTTTAAAGTATTCCCAGGGTTATGTCACCGCTGAAAGCTCGGCTTGGAAAACGTGAGATGGCGCCGGGCGGCTAGGAAGGTCCACGAAGGCCAGACCAAGGCCAACACAGGCCAGACGGCCCACGAAGGTGTGAGAATAGGACGATGTTGTGAGTTTTATAAAAAAAGAAATAAATAAAGTAAGAAAAAGTTGCACCATTTTCCATTGGGGAACCCTGATGAGGATGCAAATCATCATGGGGGTTGCGTGTGGTTCCATTGTGTTGCCGTTATGTGGAGTGATCTGGTGTTTAGTAGCGCAAGAGGGAATTCCGCCTCCGGGTCCACACCGGTGGCAAAGGCACGGAAGTACTGTTGTGTGACAGTGAGTAGGTGGTGGTTGTCGAGGCGCCGAAACTCGTCAATCATGTTCTTGTCGATGTTGTCGTCTCTGTGGTAGAATCGGTAGTCTCCGTCAGAGTTCGTGAGGTAAAGGTTGTTGACGTTGGTGCACCGGCTGAGAGCAACAAATACGCCCTCCTCTTCGCAGATTTGTCTTCTCCTTCTTCAGCGGTTCCCCCACGGGAAGAGGACGACGGTGTTTGAACACGAAGCTATCTCGTGATGGATTCTTTGGTTGGCGAATCTCTAGGGGCATCCTGCCACAATCATTATTAGGCGCGCTGTGAACGGGGCACGGAGAATTCACATCCCCCCGAGCAAGAGATGCTCCGCATCTAATAAAACGCTGGAGGGGTACAAGAAAACCACCAAGCTGGTGGGACAGGGAAAATAAACTGACTATTGAAGAGCGACAACTGCCTTCTAGATTACACAGAAAGGCAAAAAATGTGCTATCAGGATGAAGAGTGCAGTTATGGTGGAGCCGGTACCGAGACCAGAAATTAAAGGTGCAAAAACTAGTACAAGCGAAGATTAGAAGTGCGAGTGAGAGATGTTTATCAGGGATACCTACGAAAGATAAGAGCGCCCCCCCCCCCCCCTCCGAAAATTTTGGAATAATTTAAAAGCATTGGAAACGACCCCTAAATATGTTCCGACCCAGATACAGAATGCTGTTATAAATCTTGTCCTGAAGGGCAGTTCGTCGCTGCAGCTTCCGCTCGATCGAAGTCATCCTTCGTCCTTGGGGGTAGGTCCGCCGGTCTCTCAAGCAGAAGCCGTCGAAGAAAGGCTGTCGGTCCTGCTTGTCGGTGCCGGCCTGGCAAACACGAGTCCCGGGTTTCGGCACCAAGTTGTCGCATCCGTCGACCACCAAGGACAAGACTCGAGCGTCAAGGGGAGAGAGAAGCGACCATCAAGGTCTGCTTTAATGGAACGTCGAAGGGACGAGAAGAAGAAGAAGCAATGCGTGCGCTCATGCAGCCCGAGACGATGATGATGCCACCAAAGGGAGATTGGCCGATGGCCGTAGCGTCGATCAGGTTAACCGGTCACAGCAGGTTGATGGTGGTGGATGGCGATGGAGCTGTGATATCAAAAAGATTCTACAGTGACGTTACTGCTGGTTGCGCTAACAACCCACGAAGGGCGCATAGTCGCGTGCAATGCGCCTCAAAACGAGAATTTCAAAGACGTCTCCTAAATTCCAGAAGCAATGAATTCAGAAAATATTTGCAATTTACGTTCTTAATAGGTCACTCAAGCAAACCAAAATTGGGCAAAACAAATTCAATTGCTCTCAACGGCCCCCTTCAGACCAAATTTTGAACTGCATTCTAATTCGTGCGTTTTGTGACGTCTGAAATTATGTATCCAGTGCAACTCTTTAGGCGAACTTTAGTACGTCGACTATATAGGGCTGCAGTGTATGGCGGAAACACTTGTTTACTGCCAGTCCCCGTAGGTTGCACCACAATGCCATACAGGAACACTGTCCACACTCGCTCGCATTTTGACCTGATTTGCACCTGGTTTATTTTTGTTACAACTGACATTAATTGTTTGTGGAAACATTGAGTTGGCGCGGCCAACATGGTCACGTAAGACAATATCACTTCTCTGTGCAGCTATAACAAGCATAGTAGATGCAGTACAGACTGGTGCTGTTGTGTTTACGGGTACTAGTTGCACCAGTGCGTACTCGTGCACATTATGCTTGTTACAGCTGCAGGGCGCAGTCCGACGACTTGGGGTTGTCTCACATGACACTAACCAATTGGCATAAGCGTCATTGTCTTGCATGACCCTGTTTTTCGAGTATTGCCAAGCTTCACGAAACGATTCTCTCAACCACAACAAAAATAAACCAAATGCAAATACACTCAACAACTGAGCGAGTGCGACCAGCGTTGTTTGGTAACTTGCCTTGTTCAGACCCACTATTCTTACGGCTATAAAAATGATATGCATTTACTTTAAGTGCAGTAGCTCATACTGCAAGCTTATCAACTTGGCCTAACTTGTGCCTGCTTCTGGTGGTCTCAGCCAATTGCACAGCTGCCCATAATACCGCATAGGTTCTAGTGCGGGAACTGAGCTCGTGGGTCGCATCACCATTCTCTTTTTCCTACTTGTATAGCTTATGTAAGTGAAGGCTGTGTGAAAAGTCAGAGTTATTCTAACGAGGCATTCAAATAAACCAAAACTTCCATTTCTCCTTCATGCCCCATTTAAACTAGAAACACTAATATAAACCAAATGTGTAGTTTGGCTAAGTTTTGACAAAAAAAACTACCTTCCAAGAAATAAAGAACATTGGGTGGCCTCTATGGCCTGTTTGAATAGTGGAAAAGACGGGTTACTCAATACTCTGGCTTCTCATATAAATACGTTTGAGCGTGCTGATTTTCATGTGTGCACATGTCCGAAGCATCAGCTACTTGCCATGTGTATCAAAATGCGTGGTTAGCATTTCTTTCTTTTTTTCTCGATTTCTTGTTTGGTTAATTTTGTGCAGCCATTGAAGGTAATGGAAGTTATGTGTGATGCAAAGAAATGTATTACTTAAAGCTCTTTATTGTTTATTTTTCCTAGTTGTCTTTGCTATAACTCTGTTCGCTTTCTCACGACGCTGCTGTTGAGTAGAAAAGGGGCTGCAGCCTGGTCAAGCTGCCTACTACAGCTTTATTCCATCACACCCTTTTCTGTCCGTGTATATGGAGCAGCAAAAGTTGTAACAAAAAAGAATGTATTATAAATTTAAATTTGTGTGGAGTGGCTAACTGCTCTTGTGTTTGCTTCTTCTTTGTCTTTTTTAGGTGATGCCACGGAACAAAGCAGGGGGTTCAGCATGTAAAAAATAAATTCTATGTATTTGTGCTCAACTCAGCACGTGTCAGAAACTTTTTCAGACAGTGGTACGGGCTTTGCCTGCGTGCATACATATAGTGAACGTGCATGATCAAATATACTGGGCTCGCATGCAATGCCTGTATGTTTCGACACGTGGTCACTCAAGCCGATGCGCAGCCATGATGTATACACACCAGTTACAGGATTGTTACCCGAAAACGGACACCTTACATATGAGTAACGATATCATTGTTTGGACAGAACGGGCGCTTTCAGTGAAAGTTTGAGTTAGATAATGTTTGTTAGCACAAAACGGACACATAACATTTTAGCTTGCACAAGAGCTCGGTAATAGAGGTCGAGGCGTCCGTACCACAGACTGTCCGTTCCTGAAGGTACGTGAAGGGTTCGGCAATACATTAGTTCCGGGTTGTTCCGTAAACCAGAGAAACGTTTTACAGAGTAGCTGAGGTACCAAAATGCCTGCCGATGTGCGCCATTGTCGTTACTCTCAAGCGCAGCGTATTAAGTAGTTCGACATCCAGCATGACAAAAACTCGCCCAAATGTTCCTTAAATTACAGAATTCGATGTGAAAACAGGTTTCCACAAATTAGTATGATGACGGATCGTCACCCCCTTTCTAGATGACCCTTCAAGCGCATCCTTTGTAGCTAGTGAACCGCTCCTTTTGGACACGCGGAGAATCATAGTATCAGAGTGCCCTACAATACTACAACGATGTGTATGGTACCCCTATGGGCGTAACCAGACATAAAGTGCTTAAGTGAACTATCACAGTGCAGTGGAGAAAGTTTATATGAACCATTCTCACCTCTTCTTTTTCCAATATCCCACAACAGGGCCTTTTGGCACCCTGCTAATGAAATCATTAATTGCTTGAGGCAATAAGGTATTTGACATGAGGAAATACGTGAAGTGGAAATAAATTCCAGGAATCCTCCGTACCCTGAATTGAGTTCTGAGGCGACGGCGTGGTATTAGGACAAGACATTTGAGAAATTAGAATGTATAAATGAAGCACAAATTCATGAAATGATAAGCAATCTACCAACGCTTTAAACGACCCCAATGTTGAATAAATGTTCCAAGCCGATGTTTAATTGTCACAACTGAATCTGTGTTCTGTTTCATCATAACCAAGCGGTTCTTTACGGGGAAGTCAGGTGATACACTAAAGGAAAAATTCAAAAAAATAAAAGTCTGAAAATACAATCAGCACGAATTGTAATTGCATTTTTAAGCAATAGCTTTGCAGTTTTATCGTCATGCGTCTGATTAAAAAAGTTTAAGTATGTCCTTTCTAATGGCCTTGAATTTAACCTCTTCAGAGCGCTAATTTTTCCCCTGAATGATAGAGCCGATTACGCAGTGCGGAAGCACTGTGAGAAAGTTGCTGCGAAAGTACAGAGCTTAAACAAGACTACGAATGGGGCAATCAAGGAGAGTAACCCGGACATATCGTACTTGGAGGTAATACTTTCTGGTGCCAGTGGCGTTTCTAAGTTGTATCTTATCAGTGTGAGCGCGTCGGCCGATTTTGAAAAGCTTTTATTGTTTGTACCCTTGCGAAAGCCCGTATAGCACCGCGAACAAATATCGCCCGGGGCCTTAAGCAGGGCGCCCGATTATCCTTCTTCTCCCTTCTCCCTGGTTTCTCTTTCGTTCATTGACTAATGTTCTCTTACGATTCAGTACCGGAACAAAAATTCAATCCCGCGCCATCTCCCTTAACGTGAAACTTGGGGAGGGCGCAGCATGCCGTCTATAATTGTATTCTTGGCGCCTTGGCGTTTTCGCCTATAGAGATGTAACCGTTTGGGGGGTAGAGGTATACATATTTGCTTGAAGCAAAAACCGCTCTAGCGTCAGGGGTTAGAAAAATGAGTGTCCTTGTGTTTTAGTACCGTTACCACGGTGACGACGACGACAGGAGACGCTGACAGCCCCAGCCCCTAACAAGCTTCCCCTAAAAGAATGATTCGTAGCGCTTCATAACGGTTTGTGCGAACGCGCAAGAAAAAACGTGAACTATTAAAAAAAAGCAATGTTTATTACTTTTAAATTGGGATTTAGGTAGCCCTAACATCTGTGCAAAACTATTGCAACACTTATCAAAACACGACTCAAGGCTATGAACATGATTTGAGAAAGAGCAGGTCATCAAGTGTTCCGGACGACATTTGAACCCTCTCATCGAATGAAATATTCCTCAGCGCCGACCGCACATGCTTCTCGCTTTTCTGTGTGACTGGAACGGCGAGGACTACTTGCGCTAAAGCGTGCAGTTCCGGTTCGAATTCTTTACGCCCTTCCCAATATTTGAACACATTCTTGTCTCTTCGAACGCGAGGCTCCTCATCTAGCTTTTTCAGTGAGCGTTCAATAGCTTCTGTGTCCAGCTTACCTAAAACATTACGGTTTTTGCCAATCTTAGCTTCACCCATCTTATCGAGGAATGCATCGACGCCATCTTGTTCCTCTGGAGCTACCCTGGTATCGTTCCGCATCTGTTTGATGCCCGCAATTCGTTTCCATGTCTTTTTTCAGGTGCGTAATTGCTCTGCGTTTTTGCTCTGTTTTCAGAGCAACGCGGTAACGAGGGTCCATATACAGTGCGGCACAAAAAGTATTCGTATCACGGAAGTCTCGCTCCCTGGTTTCCATGCACTGCACAAGTGCCTTTGCTAGTGGCGATCCAATACTGGAGGTGCCTAGGACACACTTCAACCATGCGCCGTAAAAGTCTCCAAGTGTGAGCTGTTCAGTCAGAAGCATATCCATGAACACTTGGGCTGGCTGGAGGGATGTCGTGATCTCTTTTACAGTTTCCCACGTGCTTTCTGCGCGGAACTCAAGTTCTTCTTCGGGCAGAAACTCCGCAGCAAAGTCCTTAAGCTCCAACAACCGGGTGAGCATTTTGAACGTCGCCACCCATGTTTTCGAGGAGTCGCTGACAGGCATCTTTAGCTTTCGCTGCTTTATCTCTTTCATTGCACTTCGCACGGAGAGTTTCTTTACAAGTTTGCGACACTTTTCAATGGTGGTGTGTGTAGACGGCTTTTTCAGAGCATCACTTACGGCTAGTTCGAGTGCTTGCATGACACACCCGCCAACTTCCACAAACTCATCGCCCTCATCCAGAACTTCACCAACTTCCCGCTTGACTGACGGAGGGCCGTCGGCTTTGCAGAAAAAATATCCTCCGTCGGGATCTTGAACTGAACAGGAGCCTTGCTCTTCATCTTCAGCTTTACTACGAACACAAACGCTTCTAAGCACGGCGTCGCCGACTTTAGTTGTGATACTATACAGGTGGCTATCACTGGTGTCGTAACGAGGAAATACGCTTTCAACTAGTGACATCAGTACGTCATCGTCGAGTTCGGAAACTTGGTTCACGGCTAGCGGTTGGAGAACAAGTCCTTCCTTTTCTGCATACTGTACACTAGTGGCAAGCACCTGCCGGCCACTTTCCTTCACGTAGTCAATTTTTAGAGAAAACATCCGTTTGCTCAGCAACTGGGAAATTTCCTCTCGCTTGGACTTGGCCTTTTCCTGGATCCTCTTCGCAACAGTTTCCGCTGTTATATATCCTTTGGCGCCAAGTGCTCCCAGGACCGGGTCAATAATATTGCGGAATCCGGAGTCATTGAACATTCCTAACGGTCGTCCGTTCTTCATAACGAGCTCGACACAGCTTTCCATAATGCTTCGCGGCGTTAGTTCAAGCAAAACGCACTTCGACGAAGTCGGCTGAGACATGCTTGCTCTGTCCACTTGCCCGGGCTTCTTTTTGGAAGAGCCTTCATCCCCTCCGGAAGATGCACGCTTTGTGGACACGGCTTTCTCGGCACTTAAGTTGGCGTGTTCCTGTGGATGGCGCTCCCGCAAATGACGTTCCAAGTTTCCACCATGGTCTCCAGTAATTACGTGCGTGCAGCCCGCAATCTGGCACGTAGACGTATTTGATTCGCTGTTGTAGCTAAAATGTTTCCGAGCTAGATTTGTTCTTGGGCGTCCCCGCCGCCCCATTGGGATGAGTTGTACACTTGTTAGGTGAAAACACTCGAGTCCTCCAACAAACTAGCGCTCTGTTCGCAGCCTGGTCAGGACGTCTGATAAGCACTCCAATGCGCCACTCTAGCTCGATGAGAAGGAGCGGCCGTACTTACGCGGCGTTGCCCTTCAGTCGCCCCAGACATTTCCTTCCCTCAGCTTTATCGGCTTAGACACAGGAGCGACGCCGGGCCGGAACTTGGGAGGTTGCGCCTCCAGCATTGCATCACGCGGAGAGCTACCCCAAACCATCAGAGAGACGGAGAGCGGATGGAAGCGGGCCTCAAGCCTGCCATCTGAGAGAAGGGATCAGCGAGACGAAAGGCGATTTTCTGAGACCCACTTAGGATCCACGAAAATCCAGCTACTTTCTTGTTCCGGCGGTCGTCGACGGACGGATGGGCGCAAGGACACCTGTGAGGCCATAATTAGCTTGGTGTTTATTCCATATTGGGTCTTTTTTTCTTTTTATTACCACGGAGAAAATGACGGCCGCCTTCCGAACTCCTCAACTTTCAACTCGAAGTGAAAACCGAAATGTTTTCTCATCTGCGTAACTACCGAACGAAGTAATACCATTTTATTTACGTGCTGGCTATGGCCAAAAGAAGTTCTTTTTGTTTTTCCGTCCCGGTTTTCATTTTATTCCGACGCTCTACTCTCAAGTTTTATCGAGAAATCGCTGAAGCAATGCAAACCACGAGAGCTCCTACAATGGGCCTGCTGCGAATAGGTTATAAAATATACTTCTAGAGAACTCCGTGATGTTACGTCCGCGAGGAAAATTACATGCCAGCAAAAGTATTCGTTCATGTCAGATTTTATTCTGTCTTGTCCGAAAGAAATTATTTTAAAGGAGCTAAAACCTATTAAATGATGTGGTGATTCGTAACTCTGTTTTTGCACTATTACCCTTCAGAAGAATAAAACTATGTCTGCTTTGCAAGGTAAGTGAACGTTTTCAAAACTCTGTATAACGACATCCTGTGGGGTCACGACACATGAGTCGGAGCGTCCGAACCCCCAAGCTCGATTTCGGTGTTAGCCCTTTCTAGTTTTTTCCCTTGCATTCTCGTAAAAATGCACTATTTCCTCAACATGGAGCCAGGAACCTTGAGAGGGGTTTGGAGAACCTTCCCGATCAGAGAAACGGTGAAACGGATTTTAATGTGGTTCATTAAGGATTACTGGGCATGAAGTAAAATTTAAAGTACCTTGACATCTTGAAAAACGAGTGGCGTGCAATTATGATTGTTTGTCGAGATGGGTGATTTTGGAAGCCTCCACGGTACGATTGACTCATTTTTAACCAAGTTCATGTCACAGGACCTCAGCATTCTTGGGGATACCTTTCACTGCGCTTTATAAATGTAACGTAATGTTCACGCTGGGTCTTCGTAGCAACAAGGTCGAACCGAAGATTATTGAACTATTACTGCTCCATATTTGAGCGAAAAAATTGCCGCGTATCTGCTTGCTTTACTTCAAATATCATGGAGAGACGTTATGCTTATTACAGATCCTGCATCGTAGCGCCTTCTCCTACTCACCCATCCCCTGAACTTGACGCTGATTTCCTCCCCGCTGCCTCCCTCTCTAATGCATGGAAGTGACGTTTGCTCAATTCGAGTCGAATTTCAAGCTTTCGCACTGCTCGCCCGCGGTTTATTGGTACCTTTCGTTTCGATTTTTCTGGGAACAGCTCGAGGCGAAAAAGGAAAACATTTCGTGACCTGTCCGTTAGCAGTTACCCGCTCGGGAACTCATTTTGGAACGGGTTAGATTCGCGACCCAAATCTAACAAAGGTGTTTGTGGGGAGGTTTGGAGTCATAAGCTGAGAGTGAAAGAAAACAAACAGCGGGAACATCGTATTTTGGGGCCTCTGGCATCATTTTGCATTTCACTGCCAACCAGACGGACTGCCAGCTGCCCTACTTTCACCATCAACAACAAGTCTCAGCACCGGCGATTATGAGCCTAAACACACAAAGCAGAACAATGACTGCGCCACCCAGGAGCAGCTATTTCCGGCCCGCCAATATTCCAGTAGCAGCGACCGACGCCGACTCCAAATTTATTGCAGTAAGGAAACGGCCGCTTAAAGACGTGCTCCCTCGGCATGGGTTTGACTTAGCTACCGATGAAACCAGAGAATTTGATGAAAAAAGGGCTTATCAAAATGGCGTGACTAGGGGAGAAAGCTGCGTACGCGACTTGCGCTTGGTCCATGCGGTTCTCCTTGGGTGCCATGAAGCTGACTAATGGAGCCCTTTGTGGAAAAACCATCGTTGCTGTTTTAGTCGTTTTTGTGCGTAGAAGAAAACAGAAGTCGATGTCAAGAGTAAAGATAAAACACAGGTGTTAACTTATATTACTTGAACAACTGTCTCCACAGTAGTAGGCCAATAAGCTATCATTGCGCCATCTCCACAAGTTGGCAATGGTGAAGAACGGTTGTTGTGGTCGTTGGGCCTCTCTTCTTACATCACACTCAGTAGGGTGAGTGGCCAGGAATCAGAAACGTTGAGGGTTTAATATGCCCTCTAGATAAAAGTCAAACAGAGGTGAATGAGAACATAAGAGTTGTGGAAAAGTGCATGCCGTGTGACATCGGAATGGTATGGCAAATGAACAGAGCAGGCGCACGCCAGCCAGGTTGAACAGTGATTCTAACGAAGCGGTCGAGAGAGCACAGAGAGAAAACTATAAAATGGGAAACCGCAGAGTTTTCCGATATGAGTTCACCAACATGCTTCTCTGAAGGGAAAGGACGGGAGGGGAAGAAGGAAGTAGGTGTAGTTAAGAAAAGTAGCAGAGAATGAATGAATGAATGAATGAATGAATGAATGAATGAATGAATGAATGAATGAATGACTTTATTCCAGATTAAAAGCTAAAAGCCCTGGTGGTAGAGAGTGGAAAAGGGGACTGGGAAAAGCGTCACTAATTAGTTGCTGTACATACAAGTAATGTTCAAGTTTCACTATCCTTGTGGCTGTTTCTCGAGGTCCCGTTCACGCAACACAGACACACTAGCCTTCCCGTGAAGGGAGAGGGTGTCCGGCATAGTTCTTGATGGCACATTATGGCTGGTGTGGCAAGATAGAGGCGCACGGGTGTTCATTTGTGACTGGTCAACTTGAAAAGGTAGTCGGTGAGCCACTAAATCATTTTACAGAGACAATTTTTGGGGGTAAATTCTGCTCTTGTTTCTAACATATTTTGGCTGTCCTTAACATACTCGACATGCTCTAAAGACGACATCGGTAACGTGACGCTTGCGAGCAACTGCGCACGGCCGTCTGAGAAGGCTGCATATGAACAAAAAAGGTGAAACAAGTTGGAACAAAATACAGTCCTCCTTCGCGGCATTGGGTTAAACGTTTCTTGAAATCCCGGGAAGACTACAACATCGTAGAGACACCAATGTCCTAGAGATAGTCGAATAGTGCAGATAGCGCGTTGAGCAGAGGGAGAGGACCATGGGGCAAGTAATAGTCTCAGTGTCGGTGGTCCGGGGTGGAGACAATCAATTATATACTGTAAATGACACCGTGATTCGGCATAAGCAGAGCCCTCCCGTAATATATGTTCGACTGTTTCAGTTGAGCCACAATTATCACAATATGGGCTTGATCTCTGCCCTATCCGATGTAGGTACGAGTTTGTCGATGCCGCGTTGAGTCGCAGCCTACATAGTAACATCTCCAGTCGGTGAGGTAGACGTTGTGGCAGCCTCACTCTAATATATGGATCTATGTCAAGTAGCAACCATGACGGTGCTCCAGCAGGGGCCATAAACGGTTCCTTTCCGTCACAGCGAGTGTCTTCGTATTCGTTGAGGCATCATGCTTCGTCAAGACATTCTTTCTCATCCTCATTTGTAGGCTCCTGCGGGCAGCCCATTTAGCTTTCTCATTTCCCATTATGCCACTGTGCCCAGGAATCAACTGGTGGGTTACTTGGTGCCCACGGACGTATGCCAGATTATGCAAATACTTTTCTTCGCGCTGGGCATGGTCGTGAAAGCTAAAACAGCTAGCACGTTGTATACTTTGTAGAACTGCTCTTGAATCGCAGAAGATGGTCCAGTATGTTGACGGTTGGCGTAGAATGCATCGAAGGGGTTCTCTAATCCTGTATGGCTCTGCGACGCAGGTAAAGCAGGTTGCTCAAGCCGATGCGACAATGCCTTGTCAGCTGATGGAATAAAAATTCCACTGGAACTGATGTTCCCCACGTCTTACCACGCAATGGTGGTAAGTTTCGTTTTAAGGAAAGCCACACGTGCTCCAGGAAATGTCCCTGTCGATGATGACGCCAAGGAATTTGCGATGCCTGGAGTACGAAACCAACTTCCCATTCATCTTGATAGAATATCGAAACATGGACTTGTGGGTAAATGTAACCAGCGCACACTTGTCACCTGAGATACCCACACCTTGTTTTGCAGGTAACATCCCGTGAAATATTGGCCGCCTTTTGAAGGCCGCCTTTTGGCCACCCGTAGCTGTTGTCGGTTGACAACCGAAGCCCCCCGGCAAATGTCGACGGCATAAATGGAGACGCAGACTTTTTAGGGGAGAGCGTCCACATTTCTGGCGATCGCTAGGTTGACAAGCGTTGGACGTAGCACCGCACCTTGAGGACCACCACGTTGAATGCAGCAACTGTACTCCGCACTTTTTAGGAGCCTTGCGTTACAGCTTAGCAGCAATTTATAATACTTTCACCACTAACCTTCGGGTAATACAGAGCAACCAAGCGTAGGCTCTGCATGCGTGAATTGATTTGCCGTGTTGTGCACCAACAGTGGGCACCATTTTCATCACTCAGGAACAACCAATAGCAAAGTACGTGGCTACTGACACACTACGCCTGTACATCAGGCTCCCCACGAGGCTGCCATCTCACCATCTTGCGCAGCTTCCTCGGAATCGACCACGATCAGCCTTTTCAGCCATTGTCACAACGCACAGGGCTGAAATACCGTCAAGGTAGCCCGTGCGGCACTCCTGTCCTCCCCGTTGTGGTGCCTGGAACAGCCTAACATTCGTCTCAGTGTTCCGGGAATTGGGAAAAACTCCGACTTATCATCGTCGGCCCTTCAACAGCTTACGATGCTGTTACTGCACGAACGGTACACCAACCGAAAACATGTATACACGGATAACTCAGTAACGTCATCCAGTTCGGCGGGTGTAGTGGTTCTACCAGCGGATTTTGCACAACTCGATTCCTTGTTGGCCATACCACGAGCTCGACAGCTACAAAACTTGCAGCCATTCGTGAGGCTCTTGATCATGTCCTCGGAGCTACTCCTCAAAACTGGGCTATCTTCTCTGATCCCAAGGCTGCCTTCCAGAATTTACACGCAGCGGTATGGTGTTGTCGGATGAAGCTTCCCGTACAGGTCATGAGAGCGACCGCACCATCCTGCTTCCGCTTTGAAGCAACGATGCCACCAGGACGCTTCGCTCCTGTGGCCGCAGGATAACCATGCAGCAGTTGAACACACCGGACTATCCGAATCTACGTCTGCATATTCAAGATACCCTTCTTCAGCGCGGCATTCCGTATGGGTTGTCTTGACGCCAGTCGACTTTACTTTGTAGACTGTGGTTGGGAGTGGCCTTCACGAAAGTCAACTCCTTCCTCACCAGGAAGGCCAGCAGCGCCCACTTTCACGCCTGCGGGGCGGAAGAGACTGCAGAGCATGTGCTGTGTCACTGCCCAGCATACTAATCACGTTCTTGCCACCGCGCTGAGCCGATTGGACGATCGACTATTTACCGTAGAAACTATCCCGAGATATCAGTCTTTGCCATCAACCTCGCAGAAGGCGACGAAAGCTCTTCCACGTTTCCTTAGAGAAACGAACTTGCATGAAAGGCTATACTGCCCGAAACGGGACGAGAATGCGCGCCTTCCCACTCTTCTCTCGCCCTCTCTTTTATCCCCTGAACCCCATTCCCTCAGTGCATGGTGGCAAACCGGGCTCAACACCTGGTTAACCTGCCAGCATTTCCATCCTTTCTTCTTCCTTCCTTCCAGAGGAACTGCACTCAGGTGTTGCCGATCCATCTGTATACACGTGAATCGTTGCCGAATAAAGACTGTTAACGTGGGCAAGCGCCATATGGAGCACGCCTCTTTTAGGCATGTGCTTTTTCAAATCAATTCGGGGTATGAAACATTTTATCCGCAGGTGTGTCACATTCCTGGGCGGGACGTTGCGTGGCATGGTCTGCGAGGCAGGAGTCGCAATTAAGACAATAATATCTTGAATGGTTTGCCCAAAGCTAGAATTGTAGTTATGAAGAGCAATATGGGTCTGAAGTAGTGGAGTGCTATAGTGTGGTTACTTGTATAACTGGTACTGTACGATGACAAAACAGA
This sequence comes from Haemaphysalis longicornis, assembly GCF_048455015.1. NCBI lineage: Eukaryota > Metazoa > Arthropoda > Arachnida > Ixodida > Ixodidae > Haemaphysalis > Haemaphysalis longicornis. The sequence continues at coordinate 161,444,255 of NW_027526335.1, forward strand.
CGCTAGGAAAGGAGTAGGAGGAGTGCGTTTATTTGAAGTGAATGCTATAGTCTTATTTGGAGAGAGTGGTGGTGGGTCGGGGGTGGTGCTCAGTACTGCATGGTTCAGGACAAGAAGCTGTATATGCATCTCCGAAGATGCAGGCATACGCACTCATGTATTGATCTATGCCATTCACTGTTCAAATGGAGTTCTCGGCCCAGACCATTGGCAGGAGTGCAAAGTACACTCACCGCTCCAGACTATTCGTGCAAGAGCGCTGTTCATTGGCAATTATGCTGTGAGAGTTACGATAGGATAGGGGTATCGACAGGGCTCATGGATATTAGGTCATTCGTAGGGGGTGTCAACGTGTCAGTCTGTATTGCCCTGTAGGTAAATAAATACGATGTCATAAAGGCGATGGTACCGATTATGCGTGTCTTACCGGTATTCGTAACGTCACCGGTCCGAATCCACGTCGACCGATTTTTTTTAACATTTATTCTCCTTGCACCGTTGCCCATTCCTGCGACCCTCTTTAGGTCACCGCTGCACAGGACCCTGACTTTTGCCACTACGGGGCATTTATTCTTCCGCACTAAAATGATTGACGCCCATATCGGCTGACATTGTTAACACCAAAGTTGTTAAAAGAATAACGAAAAAGTAGTTGAAAATAAAGGTAAATTAGGCTTCAGAATACTCATCTCTGCTCATGATAAAAAATTTTCTCCTTTCTTTACAGCCCGTCAACACTTTTTTCTTAAACTCACGCATTGAACTGATCATCATCATCATCTACAACAGCCTATCTACACCCACTGGCCTCTCCTATTAATCCACAATTTTTGCGGCCCTGGGCTAACTGCGACCAATTTATCCCCGCTAACCTTTTTATCTCATCTGCCAATCTTAAGCTCTGCCGGCCCCTGCCAGGCTCGCCTTCTCTAGGGACCGACTCTGTTACCCTTAATGTCCAACGGTTATCTTGCCTTCGCATTACATAACCTGCCAACGCCCAATTCTTTTTCTTAATTTCTACTAATACGTACTTTTCACGCGTTTGTTCCCTCACCCACTCTGCTCTCGTTTTGTCCAATAATGTTATACCTATGAAATTCCGCTCCATTTCTCACTGAGTCGTCCTCAATTTAAGTTGAAGCTTCTTAGTGAGCCTCCAAGTTTCTGCATCGTAGGTGAGTACCGGTAAGATGCAGGTGTTATACACTTCCTTCTTCAGGGACAATGGTAGGCTGCCATTCTTTATATGAGAATGCCTGCTGACTGCTCTCCACCGCCTTCTTATACTTCTGTTTATCTCTGCCTCACGGTTGGGACGCGCGGTCTGAACTTGGCCTAAGTAGATTTATTCGCTTACCAATTGCCATTGAACTGAGGCCTGTTGGCTATTTGGAAGGGTTGAATAAAAAACTGGATAGAAGATTTTGTATTGCAGCTGAAGCTATATTACCGCTCCAGCTGTAACAGTTTTTAAAGGGAAAGCTTTCTTGGTGAGACTGATGGCGTTGTGCAAAAAAACTAATGCGTTTCTCTATAGACCTGTTTGTCGACGGAAAAGCTTTGACAAGATCTCTCGACACTGCCCGCCCGTGACACCGGGCTTGCATTTCGTAAAAGCGGTTGCATAAAAATCGCGTGAAAGAAATAACGGTTCTATATAAGGCGCCTCATTTACGAACACGGAATACAATACAGTATCTTTATCTCATAAACAATTTATGGATATAAATTTAAATCATTCCTAGAAGTGTTTACTTAGTGCGTCGAAAATCGTCGCATGGGTTCGTTCTTAGTTTGCGATTAAAGTGTTTGGAGGTTTGACGATTGATTGGCAGCATTTTCAGCGAAGGGTGGACGCACTTTTAGCTTTTGCGCTTCTCTCGTCTTTCTTTAAGAAGCAACGGTAGTTTTTGCTCGTCATCACAGCGCCCTATACCAGCAAAAGTGAACTGTGGTTCGCTTGCTTGTTCCTCTTGTATTTAAGACCACGAATTACCCACGCTAAGAAGCAGAACCGGATGCATCGATTATTGACACTGCTTACGCAGGTAGAGAAAAAAATACACAGACGGGCACCGCTGATCGTTCAGTGCCCCTTACTACGCCTTAATACCTCATTACTCTCCCACATTTTCTTCTGCGGACATAAAGAGATTTTCGATGAGAATATACATGAAGTAGAAAGAAATTCCTGGAGCCCTCAATACCACAATTTCAGAAATGGCGAGATGGCGTGGTAGTACATAAATATATTGTTACGTGACGCTCCAAATACAGGCAAACGAGGAAGACGACGAGATACACTGGACGGTGCTCGGTTCGAGAAAGAAGGGGAGAAGGTTAATCGACCAGCTTGCGAACTGTTCGTTTATACGCTGCTGCATGCTACCATCGCAGATTGTGTGAATATCGCAAATTTGCCGTATTTTCACCCTCACATTTTGGTAGTGGTGCGGGGTAACTGTTGCGGAAGAACGAGACCGGACGGCTGCGACAGTACCGGGCAATGTGGCCAACTCTGGAGCAATGGAAACAAATTGGTTTATCGTCCGTGGTACGCCACTCAGTGGGGTTACGGCGTGGGTAGCGTGGAGGAGGACGTTCATTGTGGTTACCGGGCGACTGGAACCCTTGTCCGAACGGAGAGCTAATCGAGCACACAGGGTGAAGGACCATGTTGGCAATTTGGTCCCGGCCAACGGCCTGGATAACGGCAACGGTGTGGAGGTCGTTCCGATCGGCCAGGTATGGCACCACAGTAGTAGCCTCCACTTCTCGACGCACGATTTTGGTGATATCCGACGGGGATGGAACGAGATCTTGTAGGCGGGGAAGACGGGCTTGTAGGTTGCCATCTTCACACGAAGAGGTCGCTGCTGTGTGTGGACGTCGGGTGAAGTTTTGGGCTATACGGCTTCCTTTGGCCTCCTCTAAGCGCCGACATTCCTTAATGATAGAATATACAGTGGCACAGTCCTTGCATATAAGAAGGTGGAATGCATCCTCCGCAATGCCCTTCAGTATGTGACCCACTTTGTCGGCCTCCAGCATTGTGCTGTCAGCTTTCCAGCCCAGGGCCAAAACGTCCCTGATGTATGCGACGTACGATCATTCGAAATCTGGGAGGACGATGCCAGCTCCTTGCGGGCAGCCACGTGGTGACTCAGAGGCTTTCTGAACATTCTCGCATCTTCGCTTTGAATCCTTCCCAGCTGGTCATCGCGGTCTGGTTCCTCTCAAACCCCTTGCGTGCAGGATAAAAGACGACATTCGCGAGCCTGATGGTGGGATCCCACCTGTTGTGAGCGCTAACACGCTCCAAGAGGCTGAGCCAGTCGTCCACATCACTGTCGCCCGTCACGGTGAATATGCCAGGCTCTCGGGGATTATACACGATGACGAGAGGGGTCGTCGACGCGCTCATTGTTCCGCGTCGACGACCAGGCATTGTTCCGCGAGGAACGGAGCGTCCACTCTGAAGCTCCGTGGTGGGTGGAGTACGCCCGGACGAGCGGTGCGGGATAATGTGATGATACCGACTCCGCAACCTCCACCACAACATCGCTCACAAGTCTAGATATTTGCACAAAGGCGCCGACTGTTTATCCCGTTACCCCGACGGTACGCCGGACACAGCTCACATCGCTGATGATGCCAACCTTTTGGCAATACCCAATTTCCTCCAGATGGACGAAGAGCAACGCCGTGACTGTTCCTTGTGCACAATAATCAAACACCTCCAATGTGACCCATCTGACCCACCGCTACGAGCCTTCCTCCTCCGTGAGGGAGTCGTCTACCGTCGCAACTACCGCTCGTATTGGCCTGACGTCCTCCTTGTGGTACCTGAACACTTGCTCCTAAATGCCCTCCAACAGCTTCACGACGTCTCCTTGGCTGGTCATCTTGGTATTGCGCGAACTTATCCCCGTGCCCGCAACCGATTCTTCTTGCCTTGTCTTCACAAGACAGTCAAACAATACGTCAACGCTTGCGATTTGTGCCAGCGCCGCAAGAAATTGTCAGTGCTCCCCTCAGGTCCCCTTCAGCCCGTGGATATTCCGATTAAACCATTCTTCCGCGTCGGCTTGGACCTTCATGGCCCTTTCTCTTCATCGCTGTCCGGCAATAGGTGGAATGTGGTTGCTACCGACTACGCGACCCGATATGCCATCACCCGTTCCCTGTCAATAAGCTGTGCCACTGATGTTGCCGACTTCCTCCTAGAAAGCGTCATTATGCAGCACGGTGTTCCGCGGGAACTCCTCATAGAGCGTGGTCGTTCCTTTCTTTCCAATGTCGTCACCGGCCTGCCTAGCTCGTGCTCCACCCGACACAAGTTGACCACAGCATACCATCCCCAGACAAATGGTCTGATCGCGCGCCTTTATCGCACACTAACCGAAAGCTGGTCATGTATGTCTCATCTGATCACAAAGACTGGGATGCCGTGCTTCCAGATGTCACATTCGCTTATAACTCTTCACGCCATAATACCACCCGCTATTTCCCGTTTTATCTGTTGTATGGTCAAAAACCAGCTTTGCCAATGGACACTTTACTGCCTTCTCCCGCTTCCTCACCGACAGCCTACACCCACGACGCCATCACGCGGGCTCCTCTGGCACGTAACGTCGCTAGCGCGCGGTTGTGTGATTCCCAGGTGGCCCAAAAGTCCCGTTATGACGATAAGCACCGCAATTGGCTTTTCCGCCTACTCTGGTGCTCGTGTGGATGCCTCTTCGCCGTGTCGGCCTTTCCGCAAAGTTTATGCCCTGTTACACTGGACCTTATCAGGTGCTGCGACAGGTGACGGATGGCACGTACGAAGTTCCTCCCGTACTTCCCTCCACACCCCAGGCGTCTCCTTCATCGCACGTTGTTCACGTATCCCACCCCTATCCTATCGGACGTCTGCCGATAGAGACTCCTAGCCAACACCGGGACGGTGCTTTCGCCGCTGGGAGGTCATGTTACGTGACGCTCCAAATACAGGCAAACGACGAAGACGACGAGAGACACTGGACGGTGCTCGGTTCGAGGAAAAAGACGAGAAGGTTGATCGGCCAGCTTGCTAACTGTTCGTTACTGCGCTGCTACATGCCACCATCGCAGATTGTGTGAATCTCGCAAATACGGCTTATTTTCACCATAACAATATTTTCTAAATCACTTTGTATGAGTCAAGGACAGAGCCGTTAGATTATAAAGCCTCTACTGTCGCTAGAAACCACCCAAAACTTCAATAGAGTGCCCCAGGCTCGTTTTTATTTTCCACAACTTAATCTGTGTTCTGTTTCGTTGTTGGCAACCCGTTCTTTGCGGAGAAGCCTGGTGCTACTCTAAAGGGTAAAATGAAAGGAAGAAATGTCTAAAAATACAATGAGCACAAATTGCTATCGCATTTGTAAGCCTCACCCTGGCGGGTGCCACGTCTACCGTCTAGCTAAATTATCTGCAACTACGTCACTCCTAATGGCATTGCATTTAACCTCTCAAAAGCACTAAGCCCTATCATTAAATCGACAACTTAATAGGCATTTCGTAAAAACTGACATCGACAGCTTATTAGGGTATCCGGCAAAAACTGTAAGGAAGTTACGGAGAAATTAGCGACTTACGGTTGAAAAATAGAGCCCAGATAATGCTAGGCATCGACAGCTTATTAGGGAATGCAGAAAAACTGTGAGGCGGTTACGGAGAAATTACCGACTTACTGTAGAAAAACTGTTTACACAATACTAGGCATAACGCAGTCAACTGAGAGGAACCCGAACATAACGTACAGGCAGGTAATACTTTCTGCTCCAACAAGCGTTTCTATGTATTAATATACGGAAGTAACCGCGTAGGACTGATTCAGAAGAGCTTGTATTCTTTGTATTTTTATGAAAGTCTCTATAGCGGTGCGAATAAAGATCTCACGCTGGGTTCCAGCAGGTTCTCAGAGCGGCATATTTTTTTCGCAGGTTTGTGTTTCGTTCCATAGACAAATGTTGGCTCCGGTTCAGCACCGGAAAAAAAAAATACTGGTTCGGAGCGGTTCATAAGGGATTGAGTTTCCGCGCAAGTAAAATTGAGTACCGCAACTAAAGAACACAAATAGCGTTTCTTATTTTTAAATGGGTAATTAGGCTACCCTTACAACTGGGCTTAAAATTAGCAGTGGGTAGGCTCGGCTATGCCAGGATATACGTAGCGGGAGCTAAGCTTTAGCTGGTTATTCCAAGGTTTCCTGGTTGTCTAGGATTAGATGATTATCATGCTTACCGCTGTTAAAACGATTTACAATCCAATCCAGTACAGTCCAGACCAGTCGCTGCTCCTCGTGCATGCGCAGAACGGCTGTCTAGGATCCACGCGAAACGGCTATCAAGCGGCTCCGGCGCACCTTCAGACTTGGCTACTCCGCAACGGAGGCACAGAGATGGGCAGGAGCCGGTTCCAGTGCGTCAGCCGTGCCTATGACGTCACTCCTCTGGAATGCGCACACCGACGATTCTTCAGACCTAATTCTGTACACACCCGTACTCCAAATGAATTGGTTTTGCAATCCAATCTATTACAATCTAATTTATTTCAATCCAATCCAATCCAGTTCAATCGAACTCCAAATCCAAACCCAATGCAATCCAATCCAGTCCAATGCTACTCGCGCTTGCGCAGCAGGGCCCTTTTCCCGGTCCACGCGAAACTGCCCAACCTCGGCTAGTGTCAGTCACGCTACAAAAAGTACAACACTCATTAAGGGACGTCTCAAGTCACTGAGCATGATCTGAGAAGCAGCATGTCCTCAAAAGCTGTGGATGAGTGATGAGAACACTGATCGGATGAAATAAACCTCATAGCGTAGAGCGCGTGCTCCTCGCTGTCCTCTGTGACTGGAACAGCGAGGACTACTTGCGCTAAAGCGTACAGATGTGACTCAATTCGTTGATGATCTTCCCAAATTTCAGCCCATTCCTGATGTTCGGAACGCGTTCTGGCTCACCTAGCCTTTCGAGTAAGGGTTTAAGGTATTCTGTATCTATCTGAGCTAAAACGTATGCGGCTCATCAATCTTACTGATCAGATCACAAACACTGTTCTACGCCACATTACCGAAAATGCCATCGACCGTCTCGTAGAACTATTCAACCAACGTTAAGAACACCACGCCCTTCCACCTGCTGGAAATATTCCAATATCATCACACTTATACCAAAGCCTGGCAAACCCCCATTCATCCACAACCTCCGCCCCATTTCTCTTACATCCTGCCTGAGAAAGCTCTTCGAACACGTTCTCTAAACCAGAATGAACTCATACCTAGGGAGCACGCAGTCCTATCCACCTAACATGCTTGGCTTTCGCGCGAACCTCTCCACCCAAGACGCTCTTCTTCAGCTACACCACGACTTCCATCTTTACCCTACCCACTATCACACGTGCCTCCTCTCCGTTGTTCTCCAAAACGCCTTCGACAACATCTCACACCACAGCATCTTAGAAGCCGTCTCACGCCCCAACTTAGGCACCCATATCTACCACTACGTATAAACTTCCTCTCTGCCCGCACCGTACCATACGGCTCGTTCGCACACAATCAGCTCTTTTCACCATGCCAAACTGAGGCACCCCGCAAAGTGCTGTTCTATCCCCCATGCTTTTTATTCTAACACTCATACCCCTTGCCCGCACCCTCCTCACCATTCCCACTCTCCGCAGCACGCTTTATGCAGATGACCTTAACCTCTGGGTGCACTCCGGCTCTGACTACCATATTAAGACCACTCTGTAACTGGGCCTCAATACAGTTCTCCACCTCATCGAGCCCCTCGCTCTTAGGTCTTCTCCCCAAAATTCGCCCTTCTCATATTCATCCCGCCCCACTCCAAACCACCACCGAGCCCTTCTATACAGCTTTACATACACTCTACCCCAGTCCCCACGTCTCGCAACTCCGCCTCCTGGGGCTTACTCTTACCCACAACCGCTTCCCAGTGCCCACCCTCCAATACATTAAACGATAAACCACGCAGACTTCACACCTCAACCGGCGTATCGCCAACAAACAGCACGGCCTCAATGAGCAGAATCGTCTAAGGCTCGTGCACAACTTTCTCATTAACCGTCTTATGTATCACCTACCTTACCTTCGTCTCACGCCCACCCAACTTAATACACTTCATGCCCTTTTGCGGAAAACATACCGACATACACTACGCCTTCCTCCCTACACTCCCATGAGAACCTCCTGGCCCTAGGCATCCACAATACCATCAGAGAGCACCTAGACGATCACCACACGTCCCAACTCACATGGCTTCCCTCGACTCACACAGGGAACTACATACTACAAGCTATTAATACCACGCCCCCCCCACTCCCAACCCCTCCCATCCCCATACCAGTCCACATCCACGCACACATTAAAGTCCGCCCTCTTCCTAGACACATGCACCCCACATACCATGCAGCTCGCCGGCATGCCCGAGCAGTCGCCCACTCCTACAAATACCCCCTCGCGTCACACACCCTCTACACTGCCGCCGCTCCCTACCCCAACCGCCCCGCGCACTGCGCTGCAGTCATCGGGCATCACTCCCCTCACAGTACAGCCACTGCCACCATTCCAACATCTAACACCACGACGGCAGAGAAGGCGGCTTTTGCCCTCGCGCTTTCCCAACGTTCCATCCCCCTCTACGTCGTCTCCGATTCGCAGACAGCCATCCGCCATTTTCTCCGGGGCAACATCTCCCCACAAGCCCTGAAAATTCTGACCAGCCATCCCCCAACCGACACCGTGTGCCTGTTGTGGACTCCAGCCCACAGAGGTGTAGGCGCTAATGAGGTAGCGAACGTACGTGCTTGTAAACTAGTAGACCGGGCCACCGCTTCATCTACGCCTACACGCGGTGCCCTTACCGGTAGCAACGCCGTGCTCCTGCATTACAGGGACATCACCTTTCACTACGACCTCCTCCGCCGCCAGTAACTTCTACCACATCCCCAACTCACCCTAGACGCAGCTGACCGCCTGCGCGTCCTCCCGACCCACACCTTCCCACACAGCACTCAGCTCATTCACAATCACCCACACCTTTTTGACTCCCCAAAACGCCTTGCCTGCGCGGCCCTCGACACGCCCTATCATTCTTTGTGCGAGTGCCCAGCAGACTCCTTTACCCCCTTTCTTCCGCCTCCCTCTGGGAGCAGGCGCTGCGCAAGCCGGAGGCATCGAGTCAAGTCTTGGTGACCACCCGGGCCCTGGTGGTCGCGGTGGCCCTCTGGACCGCCCCCAGCACCCTCACCTGATCCCTGAGTATCAATAAAGTTGTTTCTCTCTTTCTTTCTATCCCTGAGATATACTTCGAGATACTCTTTTGGTTCCTGTCAATGTCGAGCTGCGGCCGCCGCGCTTACTTCCATGCCGCTTAAATCCTGCTGGTTCTCCTCGAAGCCTGTAATTCGTTCCCAGGTGTTTCCCGATGCGTGATTGTTCGGAGTTTTTGCTCGTCGGAGAGAAGAAAGTGATAGCGAGGGTACGTGTACCGGGACGGCAAAAAACATTCGTATCCCAGAAGTCTCGCTGCTTCTTAGTTCAGCAAAGACCCTAGTTCAGTGCATAGAAATGCACTGAACTGGGGCCTCTGATAGTTCCGATTCAATTTTGTCGGACTTTTTTAAACACGGTAACGATGCGCCGTAAACGTCCCCAAATGTGAGCTGTTCACTTCGAAGTGCCTTCATGACCTCTTGTACCGGCTGAACTATTTCCATAAGCATTTCTACTTTTCACCACATGCTCTCTGTTCAGCCCACAAAATCTTCAACCGACAGAAAATCATCAGTGAAATCCTTGAGCTCTATTAGCCTGACCAGGATATCGAACGTCGACATCAAGTCTGACGAGTCGTCACTGACAAGTTTCTTTACCCTTGTTTCTTTCTCTCTTCCATGGCCTTTTCCTGACGGCGTTTCTTCACAAGTGCGCGACACTTTTCGATGATGGTCCATGAAGGTGATACTTTCAGAGCATCACTTACGTTTAGACGGAGCTTGTGAGCGGCACAGCTAACAGCACACAACATATCATCGTCCGCACCCGGGAGCTGAGCAACCTCCGGTTTGTCTAACACAAAGAAAAAACTGTCAGCTTCAGAGGCACTATTGCCTCCGTCGGCCTCTTTGCTTGAACCGGAGGCTTGTTTTTCATCTTCATCTTAACTTCGAAGACAAAAGTCTCTAAGCATGGCAGCGTCGTCATTAGTAGTAAAACTATACACCTGGATAACGCTTACGTTATAAGGAGACAGCGTGCTATTTACTTGTAACGTCAGGTGTTCAGAATTTGATTTTCAGACAGTTTCTTCAGACAGAGAATCAGCCTTCCGTTTTCTACATACTGTACATAAATCCCAAGCCGTGCCGGGTTATGTCGAGGCACTAAGTGAATATTTAAGAAAAGATCCGTTTACTAACCAACCGGGAAATTTCCTCTCGCTTGTGTTTTTTTTCTTCCTGTACTCTCTCCTTAACAGTGTGCACTGCTATATCTCCTCTGGCGCCAAGTGCTCGGAGGACCGGGTAAATATTCTGGCGGATTCTGGAGTCATCGTAAAACCTCTAACGGTCGTCCGTTCTTCTTAACGACTTTGACGCAGCTTTTTATGCCACCTCTCGACGTTGCTTCAAGGAAAACACGCTTTGACGCAGTCGGCTGAGGCATCTTTGCTCTGTGCACTCGTCTGAGCTCCTTTTTATGGAGTTTTCGTCCCAGCCGGATGCAGCACGCGTTCTGGACACCGCTTTCTCGACAGGCAACTCGACGTATTCCTCAGGATGGCGCTGCTTGAAACCACGCTCTAAGTTCCCGCTGTAGTCAGCCGAAACTACTTTTCCAGAGCCCAAAATTTAAACTAATTAATTTCGCTGTTGTTGCAAAAGCTTCTTAGAGTGGGATACGTTTTTCTGCACCCAATTGGGATGATATGTACGCTTGTTAGGTGCGAACCCTGCAGTCCATACAGCTTCTTAGCAATTATACTAGAGAGGTAACTGCGTCTTGCAATTGATGTCGGCGCAGTTGGTTACGGGAAGATGAGCACTTCTGGCTTGGCTTCTCTGTCGGATTCTCATACGTCTGGGGTTCGCTTTCTTCTCTAGGCAGTGTTATGTCTACCAGGCAGCACAAACTCGAAATTTGCAGCATTTGTTCACACTACGACAGCTGTGCTTCCTTATGAGCAAATAGGGGACTAGTGGTGGCGAGCGACCGTGGGTACATATTTACAGAAGTACCAACCCACAATGTAAACACGTTAGTTTGTGGTTCGAAAAGAGCGCTTCTCTGTTCATTTTGCAGTAGCAGTACACGTGCTGACAGTGCCCTCACATCTCGACTGAGCAGAAATTATTCACCGCGAAAAGTGTCTATTATGATGCTGATGATTGTTATTGGTTTCCCCTTTGTAGCGAGGTGATGACATGTCATCTTACCAAAAAGGAATAATATACCCATGTTTAACACTTTTCGTTTATTACTAGCGCTGCTTAGGGCAGGCCAAAAATACTTTTTTCCCTGTTACAGCTGGTAACTGTCCTAGGCAATATTCCCCTCTCTGCTTTTCCTCCACCAGTATTTTATTCTTCTTTTCATTGAAGGTAAATTCCACTTGAAGGTAAGCCTTGAAGGTAAATTCCTCTGTGATACCAATAAATCATAGGGCTTCTGGAAGCCAAATATTCCCTTAGTGTACATTTGGATGGATATCCTCACATTCTAACACTATGTGCCGCATAGTTTCTGTTTCTTTTCCGCAGACCACGCATACCCCATCATTTTGTGAATACTCCCCCGAAAAGCTCTTAATTCGCAGGCAACCTGCTCTAGCCTCGAAAAGCAAAGCACTGCCCTGGGAAGTATCGTAAAAATTTTCCTTTCTGGAGCTTAACTTCTCAACCCTGTACATCTCTAACGACGTTTTAGGTAACATTTTTTCCCTCCATTTATTCGTTTCAATCTGCCTTGCCTCTTTTTTGGTTACCTTGGCTGTTTTGGATTCTCCACTGTTCTTTCCGTATTTCATCGATAGCCTTCTAGTCTTTCTTAACCACTGCATATCCAGGCTTTTCAAGTATAGGTACCTAAAGACTTCAGCTGCCCACCTTCGTTGATCCATTGCTCTCAGCCTCATCTCAAAGCATATTTTACTCTATGCTTCTCTAACTTCAAACGACGCCCCGCCCATATCTCCCTGAACTGCTTCCTTAGTTGTTTTTTCTTGCGCGCCTAGGGCCAAACGTCCTACCATTCTCTGGTTTACTTGAAGGCCTGATAGAACGTCTCATTTTAAACAGAGTACAGCATTCGCAAACGTGATACCCGGAACCATTACTCCTTTCCACATTCCTCTTACTACTTCATATTTGTTATACCCCCACAGAGCTCTATGCTTCATTATACCTGCGTTTCGCTTTCCGTTAACCTTACGTTCGTCTTCGTGAGTTCTTAATTAGGTAGTTATCGCCTTCGTTTATCCACACACCCAAATATTTATATTCCTTCACTCTAGGTGATTCGCCTTGCTGGATAGACACTACGTCAGTGGTAGCGTCATTGAAAACCATTATTCCTGATTTTTCTGCACTGAAATTTAACCCGAGGTTGGTGGCTTCCCGGGCGCTAATACTTATTAGCCGTTGCATATCCGTTTGGTTATCAGCTAAAAGAACAATGTCGTCGGCGTATAACATTCCTGGAATATGCTGTTGTGCCACTTCGCCTTGCAGCATATGGGTTAGGCTAAACCCTACTTGACTTTCTTCCAGTTTCTTTTCGAACCCTGCCATGTAAACATGAACAGTATTGGGCTCAAGGGCATCCCTGTTTCACTCCCCGATGGATGTTGACCTGCTTGGCGCATTTCTGTCCTTCCAATGTAAGGTGCACTCTATTGTCTTTATAGATTGCCATAAGGAACTGTATTAACTTGTAATCTAATCCCTGGGGTTTCAGCATTCTACACAGCCGTTCTCTGTTGACGTTGTCATATGCCCCTTTAATGTCCAAGAACGTAATCCATAATGGTATACCCTGTGCTTTCGCAATTTCAACGCACTGCGTTATCACAAACAAATTGTCATCCAGTCGCCTGTCTTGTCTGAATTCATTGTGCATTTCCCTAAGAATTTCATTTTCTTCCATCCATGCTTGAATTTCTGATTTTATGGCTAGCATTACGAATCTATACATCACTGACGTTACTGTGAGTGGTCTGTATGGATAAATACTGGCTTTGTCTCCTCTGCCTTTATATATTAAATTCATTCTACTTTCTAGCCAGTCTTCTGTTATTTTCGTTTCTATCACCTTAATTTATTGCCCTCATAAACGATTCCTTACTTCTAGGTCCAAGCAGGTTAATCAGTTGCATTGGTATTCCGTACGGGCCCAGTGCTGCCTGGGGGGGAAACCTTTTGCTCTGCTTATTTCCAATCAAGGTTGCTCAAAATTAGTTCCCTTTCCGCAGGCTTCTGCGGTGCTGATGTTATCGGTGCAGGCTTCTATACCACTATTGCAATAAACTGCTCACTAATCACTCGATGAATATGCGCCAACGCGTACTCTCCTTCAAATGTTTTCCCTCCTCATGAATTAAGAATTTTTGATACTTATCGTTTTTTGAGCTTAGTAACTTTGCATGGTTTCAAAACTTCTTGGATGGGCTTTTGTACTTCTTCCGTATTTGGGCCATCCATTGTTCTCTTTTCTGCTTGATCTTTGCTTGCACCATTTTCTGCACTTGTAGTTTTTTTCCAACGGTAGATATCCCATTTCTCCTTCGCTACCTCCGGTTCTATACCAGTTCGTTTTGCTTCTCTATGTTCTCTCAATGACTTTCTTAGCTAGTCAATGGCCTCTTTTATTTCCTTATTCCACCAGCTTCTCGGCTTTCTCTTCCCTTCCATCGGTGTTTCGTTGCTTTGCTTCATTCATTTTACCGTTTATGAACGCAATCATTTCGTCGTAATCCCAATTTTTGTCTGGGCATTTATCGATTTCATCCTCCAATCTATCAGCGATGATTTTTAACTGCTCATTGTTCAAATTAGTTCTTCATATTGTACTTATTTTTTAATTTGTCCGGGTAGCGAGTCCAAAGTGCGAGCTAAGCCGCTTGTGGTCGCTTCCTAAGCGTCCTGTTCCATTTTCATCATCCTCATTTCCCGCAACCTTTCGTATACTGTCTCGGATATAAACTGTAGTCCATGCTGGACTGTCTTTTACCGCTTTCCCACGTTATTTGTCCGCCACACTTGCTTTCCGTGTTTACTATCACTAGCCGGTTTTCCTGACATAAATCTATCTCTAGAGGACCGTTGTGGTTTGCGTATCCATCTAAACCTTCTATATGGGCATTCATATCTCCAACTAAGATTCTTTCGCCGGAATCTTTGAACTCGTTTATATCTCTTCTCAAACAGTATACCATTTCCTCATTTTCCTCCCTAGCACTACTTCCGGTCCACAGATACACCACTCCTAACCATGTATTTTTCCCCTCTATGGTGCCTCTAACCTATAGATGCTCTTTACAGCTTTCGGGCACTCTCTGCTAGTCGGTCCCTTGTTTAATGAGCATACCAACACCTCCCCCATCATTCCTGTGGTCCTGTTGCAACATTCCCAGACATAATTGTCTATGACAGGTGCGGCTTCTAGGTCTCGGAGGTGAGTCTCGGGTGAAGCGTACACGTCTATTCCTTCCCGTTCAAGTTGCTTTTTGAATTTACACCCACTTAACAGGCTTTCGGCCTCCCCGCATAATTATGTAGCTGACTAAATATTTATTGCATTGGTTTTTCCCTTTCCGTTTACGGGGCTATTTTTGTCTTTTACAAAACTGTTTGCTTCATTGTTTCCACTTAAATCCCGTCGGTCAACGTTCTCAGTTAGTCTGTAGGTTCTCCGTTTAGCTCTAGGCCTGGCTGCCTCCCAGCATTGCTGTACATGTGTCCCTTGCTTTGCCTTTCACTCCTAGTTTGCCTTCCTTAGCTGCGCGGGACCCCGTACAAAAGCTACGGCTGTCCCACCTAGGCGCCAACCCACCTTGTTTCCTAGCCTGGGGCTGGAGTGAATCCCGTCCCACTGAAAAGCTTGCCTATGTCCAATGCTGCCCACTACCCTGTTCACGTCTATCACTTCAAGCCAAGTTCCCTGCCGCACCTCACGATCTCGCTGTTAGCAGCGAGTACTGCCAGTTCGGTATGCGCGCCCTGCTTCATCACCTTCGGCACGGTGCAGACTGCAATGAGCACATTTGGGGCCGTCGCGTGCAGGTCCTTTACACCCTTCGCTATCTTCTGGACAAGTTTTCCCTCATCTCCATTCAAAACATCGTTAAGCCCCGCGGAAATCACCACAAGGTTTCTAGCTTTACTAGACAAGGCCAGCTGCCCCTTCGCTCCAGTCATCACGGTCTGCATCATTTGACCAGGCAAACACTCCACCTTTACACGCTTATCCCCCTTTACCCTTTCCACTATGGATAGCGCTTTTCCTCTTGATGTTAGAGTCTCCCGCAATGATTACCACGCTATCATCTGCCACGTGCTACTCTTTACTGGTACCCGCCTTATCGACTGGTTTTGCTGGTCTATCTTGAAGCACGTGGGAGTAGCTGTTGCCTTTCGTTGCTTCCACCCGGTGTGTCCCCTCGGTGCATGCCTCCACTTCGCTGCATGGGCGGAGGTGTTCGTCATTTGTTGGCGAAATGACGCTCCTTTCTAGCTTCCTCTCAGCTGCTTCTAACTTTCTCTCAACGGCCCTCCGATCGTCGCGTTCGTTACTTAGCTAACCCAGAATTATCCGCTTCTGCGCGTTCTAGCCGCGACACCACTAAGCATAACCGGCACCTATCTGCCCCTTTGTCTGCCTCGTCACCATCCCGCTGAAACTCATCTGCGTCTACCTGTTCACGGGTTCTCTGCACCGGTCTGTGCAAACGGTCTGTGCAACGATTCACTGCGAAAGCGAAGTTTTTTTTTCTTTTTTGAGATTATCAAACAGTACATCAAACCCTTTCTGAGCTTATCACAGAATTCATTATTGAAATATTAGCAAAATAAGGGTCTCTAATGAGTCTTATCGCAAAGGTTTACATAATTGTTCACTACCGGCTTGGTCCGCAGAATAGTGAGCACAACCATTCCGGCAGAGTCTCAGTAAAAAGAATAATCTTTACGTTCAATTTTCTTACCTTTAAAACTGCGTCTTTTATTTTATACCAATACCGTCACACACTCTTTTGTGCGGTTTTGTGGTACTGTACATAAGTTTACGGCCAATAAAACATTTCAATCCAAGCCAATAGTGAAACTAAGAGGAGCGTACAGTTTTGTGCCGTCCCATCATGGCACAGATGAGCTTGATGTGAGTCGCATAGACACCACTGCAAGAATCCTCTCTGTTGTACATTGTAAGAAACTCTATACTCCAGTTCTCCGACAAACCCGCGATCTGCGTACGAAATGGTCGGGAGGTCTGATAAGCAGTTATCTGCGCCACTCGCGCTGGATGAAAAGGAGCGGCTGCGTTCACGTGCCATTGACCTTCCGTCGAACCAGAAATTTCCTGCCCTCCGCTTTATCTGCTTAGACACACGAGCGACGCCGGGCCGGCACTTGGAAGGTTGCCCCTCCGGCATTTCTTCACGCGGAGAGCTATGCACTTGCCATCAGAGAGGCGGAGAGAGTACGGAAGCGGGCCTCAAGCTTTCCAACAGAGAATGGATCAGCGAGTAGAAAGGTGGTTTCATGCGACGCACATAGGATCCATAAAAATCCAGCTACTTTCACGTTTTGGCGGTGGACGACTTACGGATGAGCGCAAAGCCACCCGTGACGCATTAGCCCGGTGTTTATTCAGTATTGAGTCGTTTTTTTTCTGTTTTATTTTCACCAGGCAGAAGGTGGCTTTGGTCTACCGGCTTCCTTAACGGTCTTACGAAACTATTTCTCATCGGTGTGACTCCCGGCCGAAATAATACTGTTTCTTTTACGTTCTAAAAAAGAAAGTTCGTTTTAGGTTTTTTGTTCCCGTTTTCGTTTTATTCCGACACCCTGCTGTCCAGTTTCATCAAAATTGCTAGACACTAATTTCAGCGATGTTGCATCTACCGAAGTCCGATATGGTATAAAGACTGCTTAGATACGAAAGAATAGAAACAGCCGAAAAATGGAAACTATGAAAACTCCTGAAATTGGACTCCTGCGAGGACGTGATAAGATATACTTCTAAATAAGAACATGATGTTACGTCCACGAGAAGAATTACATGCCAGCACCAGTATTCATTCGTGTCATTCTTTATTCCGCCGTGTCCGCGTGAAATTATGTGAAGCAAACCAAAATGCAATAAATGGTCTAGCGGTTTATAACTGTGTTCTGGCACTACTATCCTTCAGAAGCTTAAAGTTTTGTTTTTATGGAGGTTAAGAGAACGCTTCCACAACTCTGTGAGGCGAAATATTGTCGGGTCAGGACAGATGAGTCGATGCGTCCGAACACTGAAGCTAGGAATCTTGAGTGGCGCTTAGTGATATCTTAAGATCATAAAAACGGCAAAGCGTATTTTGATATGTTTTGTTTTACATTACGGAGCATGATCTGAAGTTTCGAGTATCTTGCCATCTTCGAACGCCAGGTAGGAAGGACGGAATGGCGTAACCGCTGGTGTAGAATTATGCTGTATTCTCGAGATGAGGACTTAGAGGAAGCCAGGTTACGATTGACTCATTTTCAACAAAGGGGGTGTCACAAGCCCTCACTACGCTCCATAAATGTAACCTAGTGTTCACACTCGGTCTACGTGGTACCAAGATCGTAGCGAACTATATTAATCGATTACAGCTGTATATATACAAAGAAAAATTGGCCGCGTATCTGCTTGCTTTTCTTCAAACGTCAAGAAAGAAAGATAGTCTTCTGCCGCTCCTGCTTTGCAAAACCCTCTTCCCCCACGTGGTTGCCCCTTCTCCCTCCCTGAATAATGCATGCAAGTGACGTTTGCTCAATTCAACTCGATTTTAGGGGGGAAGGTCCTTAGGACTTCGCTTTGTGTGTGGCTTATCCCTTGGCGTCCGTGTGCAATGTTGCGCATGCGCGAGGAGCATTGGATTGCATTGAATTGGATTGGATTGAATTGAATTGGATTTGGAGTAGATTAGTTTGGGTTGGATTAGATTGTAATAAATTGAATTGTATCTGATTGGATTTGATTAAAATTACATATACTGTACACACACGTTGTTAGAGCTGTGCACGGGCCAAAAATTTGGGCCCGAGCCCAGCCCGGACCCGGTGCTTATAGCAGTAGGCCCGGCCTGAGACCTTCACATTATGGCCCGGGCCCGGCCCAGCCCGGCTGCGTTTTTCTAACCCAAATACCGTAGGTGCCCGCGCCTGATTGGGCCACCTTTGGAAGCGAAAACTACCTAAAGGCGGCAAAATTCATCGTACGGGAAATGATAACAGGCAAAGCCAATATAAAACGGGCAAAACAACCCGAATTAAACATAACAATCATGCACATATCCCTACCGCAGCTGTCCTTCGGTCAGCTACATACGAAAGAATTGAAACCGATATAAAGGTGACCGAACTGCCCAACCTAAAAAAAAAGATGAACGAAAAACCTCCCAACCACGGACAAAATTCATGGTAAGATCGAAAAAATATTAAAGAAAAGTAGCCGAAACCCAAATGGCCGAAACCACTGGAAAGTAAAAAAAAGAGCTGGAGCTCACCTAAAGAGAACAAAACCACCCGGCATTTTGTGTGGAATTTCATATTGTGCCATATAAGAATTAAAACAAGCAATTAAAATAGAAGGGAACCTTGGGCATTTGAACTTGATTCTTGCGATTGCTATCCAGAAATGGAACCTGTAATCCAGGGGACCAGCCGGTTCGTGTTTGTTTAAAACAGGTTGTGTACTTGCTTTGTTGTTTCGTCCGTATACGTTTCCTTTTCTGAAGAGTATATAGCGCAGTCGGACTCGGTCCCTCCTCTTTATCGAGACGCAAAGTACCCGCGTGCATTTATGCATATTTTATCGTTGCCGCTTCACTACGTTCTATACGGACTCATTTCGCTTATCTATAAAGTTTCAATCATATTAAGTGTTACTGTTTAGGCGGCTGTTGGCGCATTTAAACCACCCTACTCCCCTGTTGCGCTTTTCTTTTCGTCTTCGTCTGCCGGCCACGACGCCCAAGAACACAGGCCACCTCCTACCACCAGCTACGCTCGCCACGATGTTTTCCCGCCGAAACAAAGAGCAAAACCAAAGTTGAATTGTCACCTCAGTCTTTGACACCTTCACTTTTGTTGGCTGAGAGAAGGAAACACAACTCTGAATAGGGCACTGCTACAGAAACGCAGGTTTCTCTAGCAGTGATTACAGTTCAAAGTGTTCTATCTTGAAAATTTTTTTTCGCCCGAATTTAGAGGTGGAAACTAGTCACGCTCAATTGTCATTCGTTGTACTTCTATAGGCGGTGTATCGCTGAGCAGCATGCGTTGCTCAGTTCATCCCAATACATGCAGTTGCAGATCTCTCACACTTACCGGCTTGCCATACGCGAACATGTGACTCAGGGCCCAACGATAAATCCCGTGGAATGTAAAAAGAAACCTGACCCGCGCTTTTACCGCGTCAGCAACGTGTATTTTCTGTGATATCATAGAAAACCTAAGTATTGCTTCACTGTGCTGGGCCAGCCAGGGCCATCAGGACGGCATGCCCCGTCCGAAGCATTTACATTTCGGCCCGAGTCCAGCCCGGGTACGGGTGAAAAGTAAGTCGGGTGGCCCGAGCCCGGCCCGCGGGCCTGGCCGGGCCCGGGCTCTCGAGTAAGCCGGAGCCCGTGCACACCTCTACGCTTGTCACTCATTTACATGCGTGAGTGGGCAACGCCACGGGTGAGTTGCGGTAAGAACGATCCCCAGTGCATCGCCTATTCGTCATGACAAACTTCATGGAGATGCGTGAAATTTTTCATTGTTCGCGCGCCTCGCCTGTCATACATTGGTACCTTCGTTTCGATATTTGTTCGAACAGCTCGAGGAGACATAGTTTCGGCATTTGTTTTCTTTCTCCTGATTTGAACAGATTTCTTCCCCCGTTTTAGGGCGCACCACTTAAGCGCCTGCTACTGTGGTTTGACGGCCTCCTCGGTTTCCTATCCTAGCGAACAAAAACTACACCGAATAGAGAACGAAAAAGGAGGAGAAAAGTGTTGCGACAGTATGACGGGGCGGGAGGTATGCCGAGGCCGCGCCACAGTTGCCCAGCACCCACTGCGTGCTACACGTGTCTTTCGCTGTCCTCCTTGTTCCGCGGCTCATACGAACCACATGACATCTGTGCTGGAAGTTTAAATACGATTTACAAAAACATGCTCGGCGGTGGTGACACACTGCGAGAGAACGGCATTATAGTGCGCACATTCGTGCATTTGATGATCACAAGATCACTTCCTGAGAAGCAGCAGCCATGCTTCCGAAAGTACCCGCGGAACGGCGCTACGGTGCTGTTCGTAAAACAAATACGATGTTGTGAGAGGAATATAGAAAGGAGTAACGGTTCCGTATTTCACATTTGCAAATGCAGTACTTCCATTAGAAGTCGCTGTATGATGCTTTGAAGTTAAGTCGAGAATTGTAGGCCGTTTGACCTTGGGAACTCATGGTAAAGCAACTAACGAAGCAGTGCAGGGAGATACGGGCCGGGCGTCGTTTGAAGTTTGAGAAGCGCAGAGTCAAATATGTTTTGAACGGAGGTTGTGAGCAATGGATCCACGTAGGTGGACAGCTAAAGTGTTTAGATACATTTACATTAAAAGCTTGAACATGCAGTCACTAAGGAAGGCTAGAAGGTTAACGGTTATGGAAAGAGCACTGAAGAACCACAGATAGCCATGGTGTCCAATAAAGAAGCATTGCACATAAAAACAAAAAAGTTAGAAAAATATAAGGTAAAATGTCGCTAATAACTACAGGGCTGAGAAACTGGTCACCGGAAAGAAAAATTTCTATGACAATTCTAAGAGCAGTGCTTTTCGTTTTGAGGCTAGGGCAGGTTGCTTGAGAACTAAGAGCTTTGTGGGGAAGTCTACACAAAATTGATGGGGTATGCGTGTTCTGCGTAAAACAAACAGCAACTGTGCAGCACATGGTGTTCAAATGTCAGTGTATCCATCCAAAGACAGAAATATTCAGCTTCCTGAAGCCCTAGGATTTCAGGGTAGCACAAAGAAAGTTAAGTTAAAGGGTGTGGAGGTGACTAAAAGGAGATTGTAATGCTGGTGGAAGCAAAGGAAAATATTGCCCAGGAGCGCTACCACATGTAATTTATTTTGAGCCTGCTTAAAGAGCATCGCTAGAATTAAACCAAGACTACAACATAGCCATGTTAGATTCTCTGGTAAGATGACACGTCATAACCCGGTTAGAAAGAGGATACCATTATTCATCATGAATCATCAATTCTCAGGGGCCCTATACGCAAGAAATACCACTAAGCAAGTTGATGTCTTCCCGTTAGCGAATGGCACAGGCTCAGAAATAATTGTTCATCAACAACTGACGAGATCTAAGAAGCCCCATGACGAAGGCTGCTACGTCTTGCGTTTGATGCCTGCAAACATTGTGAGAATTTAAAATCCCATTTCTAATTTGTTACCGGCGCAGTGCTTTGGTTCATTTTAATCGGTGTGTTTAAAGTTTTGTCGTGCAAAAAAACGTAAGAGCGCTGATATTTATCCCGTTGCTTCGAATAAAACCAGAATACTACAGCGTATTCAAAGCTAAAAATAGCGTTCAGCGTTTCCCCACAAAATTTTAAAATGCTGACTATTGCAAATGAAGGATGTATCGCCAAATTTAGCGGTTTCTACGCCTCTCTGAAAATTACATAAAGAGAAGCTTTCAATATTATTTGCATTGCCTGTGTTTTCAGCGTTATGAACTGCACAATGCAGTTAAAAGGAAAGCGTTTGAAGAGATTGCGTGGGCATCGTGACATAACTCGGCTTCGACAAAAGTTCGGGTGGCATTTTCGTTGCGCTTGTCGCTTCTGGACGTCATTCTCACGGCGCTCGTCGTCTTTCATCGCCGGCAAGGATTGTTGCAGTAACTAATGTTTACGAGTCAGCGTATATCCGCTTTCACAGATACGTTTCCCAGTTAGCAAAGAAGTTACGGTTCTTCGTGACACTTCTTTCTCGCCAGAATGTCGTAGAAGCCGCGGGAACATTTTTGAGAAATTTTGGCGGGGCGTGTTCACGACCTACATTTGCATATTTTGAAGCACATGGCTTCCACGCCAGCTCCAAGTGCGCGACAAAACAGAAACGGGCAAAGGTATAACCAACGCTACTATTACAGTAACGTTTCGTTTAACCGCACCGCTGTGCAATGAACTACTGCCGTGGCGGTCGGGGACGGCGGCAACGGCGGCCGATGTTAGCAGAGATCACACTGCCATCTGGTGGTTTTGTGAGAAACTCAGGATGCTTCTTTCCTCCATGCCTCCACCGGAGCGGTGGGTAAGGAACAGTTGTCGAGCTCCCAGCAGCCCATTCAACCAGCGACCAGCAGCATCCCCTCGAAATTCGGGAAAACACAAATACCCCTTTTGCTTTAAGGTTTTTATGCAAGGTGTTGTCCCATCACTAGCCTCGTAATTGCGAGGCATAATTAAGTTCCTGTTGGTTCACAATTAAGCACGTCACGCAGCCACGCTTGAGGTCAACTTTTTCTGGCTTAGCCCGGGTTCGGGCATAAGGTAGGGGATTGTTGGTTGGGCCGTGTGGGGTGGCGTAGATGATATCCAGGCTCCGCCCCGGCTCGGATTGGCAATAAACAATTTGCGCCAGATTCGCGCACAAAAATGGGCCCGGTCAGGCTCGATGAGGCTCGGTCAGGCTCGGGCCCAGCATAAGGATGTGTCCAGTTCGCGCCTGGGTCTAAACTAGAAAACCAGGCAGTGCGGTAGTAGCTGCCACCGGGGTAGTGAAGGGGCGACAAATAACTGTCATTCAATAGTTACTCTGCAAGCGCACTTTGAACTCATCCACTTCGGCGTCCGTGTTGTTGAAGCAATCATTGGGATTTTGGGGTAAGGTCAGCGCTAGCAGCGTGAATTCCGTTGTTTGGCCCCTCCACCTCGTCGCTCCCTCTCCTTTTGCACTTCCACCAGCGCCTTCCGGCTTGTCGTTAGATGCATTTATTTTTCGCTCCTTTTCGCTCCTTTCGGGACTTCAAAATAAAATTCTTATGATTTCAGCTGTCAAATTTTTAAATTGAATGAGAACCTGATTACCTACAAAGGTGTTTCTGTATAGCCGGACGCTTTGTGGGCTTTCGTTTTCAGACTAGGCTGACTCAACTTGAAAAGCAGAACAAAAATTATGCCTGGTGCTGCACCCTGTAGGGACGATTGCACAAGGTAGCCGAAGTACTCTGTTCCGATTGTCCGGACTAATGAAACTTATATGCGCAAAGAAACGCCACACGCAATTATCTGAGTTCTTTTTACTGGACTATACTCTGTAAATTTTGTTTCTACTGACTTCAGATCTGCTTCAGGTGCTTCTGGTGATTCGCAATGCTCTCCTTGATGGCCCGGTCGATAGTAGTAGCCACGACGGCGGACACACCAGATGTGATAGCTGCGGCCACAATGGCCTTAAAGAGCACCAGCAGGAAGACGTATTCATCATCTCCCATCTAAGCCAGGCCGGTGTGAAGCGTCTCCAGGGCATTCAAAATGCGGTCTTTGTCCTCCGCAGTTTTCAAGGGCAGGCTTCACTGGAGGAACGTGCCGGATATACTTCATTGTCTTCCCAGTTTCCGGAGACAAGGCTTGGCCATCCTCTAAAAAAACATTGCGTTGATCATACAGGCAGCAACTTTTTGCTGGCTCAGGTAAAACAGTTTAATAGTTTTTTATTGCTCTCAAGGAGTAAGCGTTCCGGCAAGTTGGTAACCCATACCGCTACACATCGCGCAAACCTACATCAGACAAAGAAAAAAAGACGTACACAAGCGCAGACTTCCCGCTAGCTTTATTGGAAACAACATGTATTTTTATGCGCGTTCCCAAGAAATGAATACATCAAATCAAATCAGCTAGCGCCAGATAATAAATATGTGGTGACAAATGTTTCAACAAAACAAGAAAACAAAAATGTTTGCTCAAGAGTTTTTTATTACGGGTTTGTGATACCTCACTGGGTGATTTAATGTAACGTTCCCTTTTGTTGTGAAGGCATATTTAATCACATGGTGTCTCCATTACAGCTAGTTTGAAGTCAGCGCGTGTGTGTGTCTTTTTTCTTTGTCTAGAGTAGGTTTACGCCCTGTGCAGTGGTATGGCTTATTGCTCGTTACAAGAATCGCGAAAACATATCTGTTACCGTTTCTAGTGCGGTCTTACTAAATAGGGTCCTAAAAAGGCGCAGGCTCACAGTATTTACCCTACATTCTGCTCATAATATGTCTAGAAATGGAATCCGCACCAAAACTACAGTAGAATCTCGATAAACGGAAATCGCTTAAACGGAATTGCCGCTTAAACGGAACAATCGCCTGTAAGTTGGGTGGTTTTGTATTCAGATAACGCAAAAAAACTATCGGTAATCGGGACTAAAATTTGCGCGCCACCGTGTAAACGGTACTAGAAATGGAACTGCTTCTGAAACCCATCGGGATGAGAATCAGCTTTTTACGCTTCCGGCTGTTTAGTTTTTCTTTTTGTTTTTCTTCCTCCATGTTTTTTTTACCTCGTTGGCCCCGTAAGCCTCGTCTCATTAGTGGTCAGCCGTGCTAGCGCAACGAATGCAACATCGCAGTTCTTGTTACAGTCGTTTGATCTCGATTCAAGACGCTCAGGTTACAGGGCTGAGCTCCTTCTGCCTTGTTTGTGTCATCGTGGTGCTATTCACGCTTCATTACCGCGTTGCGGTATTCTACATTCGGTGGCTCGTAATACTCGCGAAGTTGAGGCGTCTAACCTCCGTGAAGACGCAGTTTCAAGGGCTTAAACAAAGATGATTGATGCATTTTGTAGTGCACAGCAAATAATTGTTGCCAAATAAACTTTGTGAATGCTGTGCCTAAACCTTTTTTTAGTTTTCTTTCTTTCCAAAGAATTATCAGCTACATTCACCTCCTAGTGCTTAGAGTTCCATGAAATGGTATGAAGAGTGCGTACGCACAGAAATGTGCACTTTTACACATCTATCTCAGTAAATGGAACTGGTAAACGGAACAAATTTTTTCGGTCCTTTGAAGTTCTTTTTATGGAGAGTCTACTGTACCTGTTTTTCTATGTTTTCGGAATAGAGAAGATGTCTCACATTGCTAATATGTAAAGCTGGCTCAGAAATCTATGTCGAGTTCTGCTTAATCTTGCTGGAGATAATGTCAAGCACTGTGCGTGAGAAGTGTCTTCCCGACAGTTCATTAAGAGTTGGGAACATTTCTCCCACAAAAAAACAAATCATCGAGGTTTCCTGCAAATAATTTTTTTGCCGTGTTTTACTGCCCAGCAGCTCTTCGACTGAGGAGAATTTGTAAGTTTATGGTGTGGTCACCACAGCTCTTGCTAACAGGGCCAAGAAAGTGCCGTCCGTTTAAACAAAGCTTGACGCGCCCCAAATCAATTTTATTGTAATGGGTTTTCGCATGTGCACATATCACGCGGGGCGTCTGGACTAATTGAGACTCCCTTGGTGAGGTAAAAGAGTACCTTTCGTATAGAACCTTGAATCTAACTTGATTTGGAGAAAAAAAAACGTAATATAGATCACTTTTTACTTGAGGGATCTTGCTGTCTAAACTTCCCTTTCATCGCACAAAGTCTTCGTCGCACAAAGTCAGCCGTGTCATCATTGGGGCGGTACCGGAACCACATAATTCCTAATATTAATTGTATACTAGCATTGAAGCGGAATTACCAAACAGAGCTAGAGGTGCCCCTTCGTTTGAAGAGCAAAAACCTGGTAGTTGGCAGGAGCTTCATTGAGCTGGTACTAGTCTCAGAAAATAGCCCATGTGACGTCACAGAGACTTCGCATGAAAGCTTTTCTTGAGTTACTGCATTTTCTGGTGTTTTCCGTTTTTTTAGCTCAGGTATTGATATTCTATGTGGTTTAAAGTGGCAGGGTAAGTATTCTAACGTCACACTGTTTAGACGGGACCACAATTTCAATTTGTCTCCTTGGTACGCTAAAGCTTTAGAGGTGTAATAAAAAAATAAAGTTTAGCTCTTTCCAAATGCTCATTTGCGTCAGTAGCATTGATAATTCTTTTTAAGCATACTTCAATAAAATATTCAAAAAACAGCAATAGCCCGTTTATTCTAACTCAGATATTTAGAACCCATAGATTCGCCGACCAGTACTATTTGGTCCAGTGAGGCTGCATAGAATTATACGTAATGAAAAACACATCAATTTGAAGGCGCGTAGGTTATGCCACAGATAATTCAAACTTCGCGCCACAACGCCGGCCGTGCGGGTCCTGGTACGCGTCCATACTAGTGAACCCGGTAAATATATACACACGAGGCTGCGTCACCTTCGGAACGGAAAGAACGAACAGAGGACGTAAGGCTCGCTAGTTTTGTACTCATCGCGGACTGCGTCGATGCGGACGCGAGTGCAGTGGCGTAAGGTGCGGTGACAGGCGAAAGCATCGTATCACAGGACAGAAGCGCAGAACCTGCCACAGCCAGTGCCCACGAGGATGGGGACGAAGGACCAGTGCGTGGGCTCTGGCTATTCTTTCATTTTTTGGTTCGAACTTACAATTATTTGAACAGAGGTGGTTGCCCCTTGCGGTTCAAATTAAAGGAGCCATGAAGACAAAATACAAGTTGGGTTTATTAAAAAGACGGCTTAGTCCCGATAACAATGATACCAATATCATCGCAATCTTCGAACAAATAACACAGATATAAAAGAAAAAGTTTGAAGCAGTCGCGACCCCCTAGCCAATTTCCCGCAAATTTTCTATGACGTCACGGAAATTTGTTTGTACGATCGGCGGCCGCCTAACTGACCTGGTGCGACGAAACATGACTTTACGTCTGTAATGGGGCCTCTAGTTCCATTTGACCGCATCACTTGAATGCTAACGTGCAGTTAACGCACTGAAAAATGTTTTATTGTTGGCCCGTATGACGTAATTCTTGCTCATAACTGGTCACTGTGGCGCAAAATTTGAAAGTTTTTAAATACTTCTTGCTTTTTTGTTAAAAAAACATCTTTTGTGGCTGTAATGGAGCTGAGTGAGATACTGAATCCTAGTTCTTTCAAATTTAACAAAGTTGTATTTTCTCTTCATGGCTCCTTTAACCAGCTTTTATTCAACTGAGGAAGACCTATGAAGCAGTGGCGACTTGCCAGCTGATCACCTGCCAGTACTTCGCCATCTCTTCCTACAGAGAGTTGGGGGAAGCCGGAAAGCTTTCCAGCATCAGAACTGCACCAGAAGTGCGTCAAAAGCTTCGCTAAAAGTGCATCCAACCTTCGCAGAAATTAAGTCCAATCGATCGTCAAACTTTCAGAGATCCAAAATGGTAAAGGAAGAACGAAACCATGCAACAATTTCTCAAGCACTGACTAACACATCTACGAGCGAGCTAAATGGATACCGACATGTGATTTATGAAATGAAGGTATACTATTGTGCTCTTTCTTCATGGGTGGTGCGTTAACTATCTTATCTAATCACCTGCCAGTACTTCTCAATCTCTTCCTACAGAGAGTTGGGGGAAGCCGGAAAGCTTTCCAGCATCAGAACTGCACCAGAAGTGCGTCAAAAGCTTCGCTAAAAGCGCGTCCAACCTTCGCTGAAATTAAGTCCAATCGATCGTCAAACTTTCAGAGATCCAAAATGGTAAAGGAAGAACGAAACCATGCAACAATTTCTCAAGCACTGACTAACACATCTATGAGCGAGCTAAATGGATACCGACACGTGATTTATGAAATGAAGGTATACTATTGTGCTCTTTCTTCATGGCTGGTGCGTTAACTATCTTATCTAGAACCGTTCCTTCTTCGCGATTTGCATGTGACCATTCGGGCACAACGTCAGCCCAGTTTCGCGCACGCATCATGTGTCCAGAGATCTAATCAGAGCTTTAAGGTCGACCAATCAGTCTATGGGGGAAAGCATTAGTTTTTTGACAGGATGTCAGCGGTCCAACTGAGAGATCTTTCGCTTTAAATAGCCACCGCCAACGAACACGTCTGCGCGATTGTAGCGTTCCCTGTGGTTTCTTTTTATCGCTCCACTTGAGTGCTAAAGTACCCTTTGATAACTGGTTTTCACACGCATCTTGTTAACCCTTAAACGCCCGCAGGGAAGCTAATTTCCACTTCGTTCGAATGCCTCCATAGCCCGCTGGGTTGCATATCCCATCACAGTATTGTGGCGCCATCTAGCGTGATGCCTTCCTACCATGACAGGAAAAAATAGTTCTTTTATCTTCATTACACTAGGTGCGGCAGCAGGTCTTGAGACCATATGCCGCAATTTTTTGTAAATCTTGTCTTGCGCACATTGAGCACCATAAGGGCGACGAGATATGGATTTCTAAGTAATCCACTGTGGGCAAAGTAAGTAAATACTATTTATATAATAAGTTGATGTCTTAGCTAGCGTACTAGCGTTTTTTTAGCCCACTTCTAGCTTTTATTCACTATGCGTAAGGCTTGGATCAAATCTACCACATGGGAACATATTTCTCTACAGGCTTTCAGCGCATATGAATATATTCGCGCTATATTCTTTTTTTTATTTTGTATGGCTCGGCATCAGACGGCGGAAGAGATTTAAAACTACTTTATTCCCCTGCTGACGCTGTAGCCCACTACACAGGTAGTGGGAGATTATGTTGATGAGTCGTCAACTGTGTTTACCCATTCAAAAGATGTAGAAATTGATAGCAACAGACATGGTCAGCGTGTCAAACGCGAATGTGAGCAGGGACATGTTTTGAAGAACATGAATGTTGTTATAGCCGCTGGGACATACACTCCCTTCAGCACAAAAAAGCATCCCGAAGTTTTGTTTACAGCAATGTGCTTCACTGAAGCTTACCTTGTATTACATGTACAGCATTGATTTTTGACTTATTGACGCATTGTTTTGTGATAGAGTGAAAATTTGTTTAGAGCAAGTAAACATTTTGCGAAGCAAGGAAACTTGTTTGCGAAGGAAGGAAATCTAAAGGGCTGGTAGGATACAGACAGAAGATAAAAATATCCGTGCCTTTATTGTCAGAATGATCAAGATGTGTATTCATGAGCCACACCCCTTTTCTCAAACGCGGCAGCGCCATACATTCGGTTCAGATATTGTTCAAGAGCAAAAAGCGAAAATCGGTCCAAGATAACTTGTCCAACATAGAAGGTTCGCCTCTGTGCGGCTCTGGCTTCGCGAAGTTTCCTCCAAGGTAGGACACCCCTAAATGCCCACAGGGAAGAATATTCCAATAGCTGTATTTCTTGCTCCTTGAAACTGCAGGGGTTTTCTCGGTTGTACTTGTGTACACAGCCTAATAAATATGGTTTCTGGAAGAGTTCGCTTATTTTGTCTTCAATAGACCCATTATGCGCATTTAAGGGTTAAGTATTGCTGATGTGTTGAAGCGCGACGTTTAAAAGCGTTTCCTTATTCCGAATTTTTCAAACACGAAAGTGTTTTATGCCGGGGTTTACCAAGATCTCCCGACGTCATATCCGTCACGGAAATGGCATAACCAGAAAAACTTCGTTTGACGTGGCTGCGCCGGGATTCGAATCACGAACTAAATCACGGCAGCGGGAGGTACGAAACGCGCTCCCGACTGCGCTATGAACAGACGCGTGAATGGAACGAGAAACGCGCTTACTTTCAAATGGTGCTGCCATCTGTGAGAGGCGAAGAGAAGTAGTGCATCGTGATGCTAATGAGCGCCAACAGTTGGCGACTCTATGCCAACTGGCATAGAGGCGCTAAAAAAACTGTCGTTTCTTGCTGAAATAAATGGCGGCCGAGTTCCCGGGATAACTGTGGTATAAAAAATTCGAAGTCAGTTACTCATGCAAACTCTGACCAGAGCAGCAGACAGCGTGTTTTTCTTTATGTCTTTGTAGTGTTTTACACCACTTGCGAAACTTCGCGGCATCGACTCTTTCTTTTAACTTTCGCTTTTGTTTTAAATGCAGAGCATTTGTATAACTCACGATGTCAACCGTACGTCGGCGTCCGCAGCAGCCAGCCTCCCCCTACACCATAAAAAGAAATAACAGTTACCGGCGCCTGGTTTCGATCCCACGACCCTGCGGGCGGAACAAAGGTACATGGTGCTCTACCCACTGCGCCACAAAACCGACACAGAATGAAAGGCTACGAACGCGCCTTATATCCTTGACTCAATAAAACTACATCAAGAAGCTGCTGATACAACGCATTCACTGCCTGTGGGCGGAACGCGAGGTACATGGTGCTCTTCCCACTGCTCCACAAAACCGACACAGAATCAAAGGCTACGAACGCGCCTTATATCCTTGACTCATTCAAACTACGTCGTCAGCGGTGTGCGTTGGCGACTCAGCTGAGTGCTAGCGGCGTGATAGCTGCGTGGTGTACACGTGATAGCACCAACCCCCCAAACAATAAACGTTAACGAAATACACCCACCCCCTAAGCGACGCATTTACTCGAGTCTTCTCGCGTGGAGATGGGCCCCTTTTTCTCTTTACTTGTATTCGCGGAGTGCAACTTCTTGATCCTTATTTCTGACTTAATTTTGAAAAAACCAATATGCCAACCGTGTGTACGAGATTTCGGCGCACGTTAAAGATCCCCAGGTGGTCAAAATTAATCCGAAGCCCTCCACTACGGCGCGCCTCATCGCCTGCGTTGCGTCGCTGCGTTAAACCTTACAATCAATAAAAAAACCAATACAACGTAAATTTTGAATAAATACGCGTATGTGTGCTTTATATTGCCTTATAGTTTGCCTAAAGACACCGGCGCTCTAAGCCATGCAAATCATGTATAAAGCGTGCCACCAAAGGTATCAGTTTGGGCAGCTTTTCATTTCATTTCTTGATACCCTGAAGTGCCCGGAAGCATTATATAATGGGGGGAGGAGGGTGTCCAGGAGTGCCATTCACCAAAACAGGCAAAAAAACAGAAGGAGAACATGCAAGCCGGAAAATACAAAAAGAATACGTTTAGTAAGGATTACAACAAAAAATGTACAAAGCGAACAGAATTCTAAAATACAAAAAGCGGTTGAAGCACCAATATTATACCACCAAGTAACAACCGTAGAATTTCATCTTTATTACATCATGCGAACGTCTTTTCAAGGTAATCTCTATTTTTTTGTTATCGGTAGACGTGGCGATGTCGGCGGGTAAAGCGTTGCATAGAATAATGGCATTAGGAAAATTTCCCGCCTTCGCAGTGCTCGCGCGTCCCCTGCCTGAAAATGAGCCAGCGGGAGTCCTGTTCTCTTTGTTCTTTTCTCCCCGCACGTGCCGGCGTTGCACTGCCATCGTAATTGGGCGCATCTTCCCGCGAGGGGGACTCGAGTAAATGCGTCGTATAGGTTGTGGGTGTATTGCGTTAACGTTTACTGTTTGGCGAGTTGGTGGTAGTGAATGCGTTGTATCAGCAGCTTCTTGACGTAGTTTGAATGAGTCAAGGATATAAGACGCGTTCGTAGCCCCCCATTCTGTGTCGGCTTTGTGGCGCAGTGGGTAGAGCACCATGTACAATGGGTTCCGCCCGCAGGGTCGAGGGATCGAAACCAGGCGCCGGATAGTATTTTTTTTATATAGTGTAGGGGGAGGGGTGCGGACAACGAGTACGGACGTCAACGCGGGTGACATCGTGAGTTACTGAAATGCTCTGCATTTAAAAAGACGAGAGGAATGCTGACCTTCCGCTGGTTATCGGCGCTGATTGGCAAGTGTGATTTAAGCGGAGTGATGTTCTGTGGGGCGGCCTTAGTAACGTGTGCCTTGATTGTGGCCGATAAAAGAAATTGTATAGGAGGCATTGACGAGTAATGACGCGGCGTGATTTAAGGGTCGGGAAGGGGACAGATAGTCTAAGGACAGTGACGCCAACATAATTTGAATATTGCGAAGCGATAATGCGTGGAGTGCGGTTTTAAATGGACTCAATTTGTACAGTTAGGTTTGCTTGTGATGATAGCCAGATGGCTGACGCATATTCCAGTTTCGGTCTTAGGAATCAAGTTTTAGATTACGGCGAACATATCCGAGAGTAAGCGAGGCCTCCGAGCAAATGATGTTGGTATGCGTTGACCTAGAAAGCCATGACGTCATGTGCCCCCTGAGGTATTTTTACGACAGGAATGAGCTGATCAGTACATTGTTGACGTGATAGGTGTAGTGAGATATGGCATTTTGCCGATAAAATGGGAGTGATTTGCATTTTGTTAGATTTAATGGCATGTGCCATTTGGTACAGCATAAAAAAATTCTGTCTAAGATTGCAGATTAGAATGATCATCGGCCGCGTAAATGGATTGGTACAATATACAGTCATCTGCAAAGAGTGTTAGGTTTATTTTAATGTTAACGGCAGGTCATTTATATATATTAAAAAGAGTAGAGGCGATAGGCTTGCACAGTTCGGGACACAGGACGATACGCTGGTTAGACAAGACTTGTGCTTATTAGTCGAGGTGAATTGTGTGCGTCTTTTTTGGAGGCGTTCGATCCATAATATCAGGTTAGAAGAGATGTTTAATGATGATAACTTAGCTAGTAGGTGGTTGTGGCTGACACGACCGAATGCTTTAGAAAAATCTAAGGAATTTGCGTCTACTTGATGCTTATTGTCCATTTCTTGTAATATATCATGTACGAATACGGCAAGCGGGGTGTGATATGACAAACGTTTACGGAAGCCATGTTGGTGCGGATCAAATAAAATCGATTGATTCCACGTAGGTCGTTAAGCTGTAGTTGATTATGTGTTCGAGTAGTTTGGAAAGTACACTCATTAGGGAAATTGGGCGGTAGTTTGTTATTAGTGAGCGAATACCGGATTTTAAAAAAAGGACACTATCTGAGCAACCTTCCAATCCTCAGGAACGCAACCTGAGTGCAATGACTGGAGGAATATTAGATGTAAAATCATGCTGGAATAACGATCATTGTTTTTTGGAATCTTATGGTTAATGGGGTTGCAGCCTGATGGTGATAGCTTAAGGGTATGGATCAGGTTGAATATTTTCTCCGAGTTGATCTGGATTTCGGGTAATGTGGGAGATGAAACGGAGCATGGTAATATGATGGTATCGGAATTACGTGTAAAAATGGAGGCAAAATAGTTGTTAAGAACTCTTTCGCATTGGGTGCTTTCAATCGGCTCCCCATTAGGGCTTGTGAGTTCAAGTTGCTCTGCACGGTAATCAGGAGGTAGTAATCGCCAAAATTTCCTAGGATTCATTTTAAGAATGGGCAGTAAATCGCAGAAAAAATGTTGTTCTTAGCTTGCGTTATTCCGTTAACTTATTCTTTAGTGCACGCGTGGTACTTTTTCCATGCCGCTGGCTTGTTACTTTGATTTGTTTATCTGCAAAGAGGCTTTTTTTTCAGATTAGGATTCGATTTGAAGTGCCGGTTAAACCACGGGTTGTTTGAGTCAGGTGTCACACTTAACTTTGGAATGTGTTTGTTTTGTAATCCAAGAAGGTCATTTTTATACATCTCACCGTTCGCGTTTACGGAGCGAGTTAAATGCGAGTCTTTGAATTGCTCGTAAAAGCGGCAAAATTCATCATTGATGGCTTCGTAGTTTTCTCATTTGAAATCAGTTACATGTTTTTGTGGGTACTTCCTTTGTTAGTGGCAGAGGTACGGAAATATGTAAAACACTACGATCGCTTAAGCACGGCAATGATGTCTCGCTTAAAACGTCACCGGGGTGCCTTGTTAATAACACGTTGAGAGGGTTGTAACCTCTTTTCGGGCAGGTTATGGCTTGATGAAGGTAGAGATCGAGGAATAAATTGACAAATTGGTTACCTTCGTTGGATGGAGGTCACCAATCTGTTGAGAACATAGAGCTGAGGCCAATTTATATCGAAAAATTGGAGTCACCAGTTAGGAAGATAGAAGTGTCGGGAAAGGTTTTGTAATTTGAGTTGGGACGGGCTGAGTAGATCGCAAAAAGGCTGGTCGCCGTCGGGTGGTCTGTAACATACGCCGATAATGGTTTGTACCGCGTGAGAATGAATTTGTACCCATGTTAGTTCAAGGGAGTCATTGTGACATATGAGTGACGAAGCAATGGTGTTTTTTATAGCAATGAGACTGCCTCCTCCGCTGCGGCCGCTTCGGTCACGGCGAAACGGGGCGAGGTTGTGATTTAACGGAACGATTGCGGAGTCGAGAAAGTTAGCATGTAGCCACGTTTCAGTTAGAAGAACTATGCCAGCATTGGTGTCGTCTATGAAACTGAAAATATTATCGCGCTAAGTTATTAGGCTACGTATGTTTATAAATGCAATGTTAAAGTCCATGTATCAAAAATGCCGAGAAGGTGGGCGTGCTTTGAGGCGTCGGTAATGGCGTAAATTAATGACATCAGTCGATGATTCGATGGGTTTTGTGATTTTATAAATGGATTAGGGGCATTCTAGTACGGAGTCGGAGTGGGCGTCATATTAGTACCACTTTTTGCCATTATGCAATCTGCAAAGCCAAAGTTTTAATGCGCATTTAGCGGCCGAATGGGTAAACTGTAGAAAATAGAAAGAGCAAGCGGAGTTGTGGCAGAAAAATCCCCCGTTATTGCAAAATTTGTGTTTTTTTTTAGTTTACGACCGAAGGAAAGTATTCCTTCTTCGGCTTTAAAGTTCAAGAATTTCACGATTATGAAGTTACAATCCGGTGTTCCAAAACGGTGCGCACGTTCGATACTGATAACATGTACTTCATTTTGAGATACGCCGCAACGGAAGAAATATAAAAAAGCATGTATATTGTGCAAGTGGTATTTTGAAGCCCGTACATTCTAGGGAGAATCAAAAAGTAAACACAAAACTTTGGTCTCAACAGCCCAAAACACCAAGTTACCGCCGAGGGAATCCTCCTCAATAGAACCGAAAGAGCTGTTTGGGAGGCATGCATCTAAGATACGACGAATTTTAGTGTTTACTACACAAATATTATAGAGATCGGCTTATTATAATATTCAATGTTCCCTAACCATTCAGCGACTGACAAGGCACGCGTTGTCTGCTTTGGTTTTATATAGAACGCCGGCAGCCGAAATGCATGTTGTCCTATATTCTTCGATGCACCGTTGCGAGGCATCAAAGTACGGTTTCTTTAAAATCGCGACTTAGCATAATTCTCATGCCAGCCGACAGTAGTTAAATGCTATAAAAAAACCTACTGCAACTTCTTTGTGAAAATGCGCAGTATAACTACTGTTAGTGCCATTTTTTCTAATTAATGCTTAATAGGTGGCTACATATGATATGCGTTAAAATTGGAAGAAACGAACATGGACCAACGGTACATAACTTTACTGGAAACGTGCTACCGAAGCAGGTGCGGTATATTCGAAGCCATGCAATTCTTTTCACACTTATATTAATACTTTCTACAAGCAACCACCAAGCGAACTTGAGTTGAACCTGAGAACGTGCATCAAAGTTGATTCCCCCAATGCATTACATGGCCGAGAGCCGCACAGCCGCATTTAATTTTTTTTAGACGGCAAACCTAACGAGTTTTCCTCATAAACATACGTGAGGTGGCACTCTTGTACCGTTTTCGCTTTTAAATTTGGGAGATATTATCGGCGAATAGTAACTGGCAGTTTCTTCTAAAATCTCGCATACAAATCAATGCACCGATATGTTCGAAAAAGGGTCTTCCGGTAACTACGTCTGGCTACGTGTTTTTTTTTTGCGATGAAGGCGAAAGCCTGTTGATACGGTACTGAAGAAGATTCGCTATACTTCCTAAAACCATCACAGTCATCATTATCCAGAATAGGTCATGTTGACCAGTTCGAGCAGCGTCATCATCAGCATAAAGAGAGCCGGGAATCCCTATCACCATCATCTAGAGTTACGGGGTCTCTCGGATGGCTTCGGACTGCTCGTGGCTGCTTCCCTGATCCGCGATTTCCAACTTCTCGCCTACAGGAAGACCTTCTCCAATAAACCATATTTCAATACATATACTTATTTGGGGCTTTATTGCATTTGTGTTTCTTTCATCGCTTTCGTTCATTTCTTCGTCTTTTGGAGCAAATTATTTGAACAAGTACACCGGTTGCACACTCCACAGCTTGCAACAGAATCAGAGTTTTGCAAGGCATGGGTTCTACTCGGCGCTCGGCGGCATAACGTTTGGCGTTCGTTTAAGCGTTCGCTTAAGGCACAGTTCGCAGTCCCTTCCTGAGACGCACTTCGCGCCACCGACGAAGAGGCTCATCATCGCTGCCGTCGGGAGAACCCACAACTGAGTTCTTCCTCAGCGCACTGCTTCTGCGCCCGAATGTCGCATTAGGGAGTATCGTGATCGCCAGCTAATTTTTATTTACTCTTTACAGCGGCGACCGTTTTCAATACCGGGCCATTACAATAAAAACAGGAAAAACAACAACAATAAAAACAAAGTGGGCTTTTCGCAGAAATTGACAGTGAATGCATTTGTTTTAATATCACTCACAGCTTTCGCGACATTTACGCGCACTATCTACACGGGATTGTGCCTAATGCCGATGTGAACCGTCTTATATGACAATAAAGTCGCAGCCATATCCCGGCACCGTAAACACTTTGTAATGCGGCTTGGCAAATGTTTATATCTCCATGAAGCAGTGAAAAGTGTAGATTAGTAAATGAGAACACTTCGTGATATTTTCATGCAACCTTCCCACAGCGTTTCCGACAGCACTACGGTCACGTGGGCTCCTGAATACCTGCACTCGTTTTCGAGTAGGTGCTGCTATTGAGGTAGCCAGTATCATCGCGGAGATTTTGGGGGGGAGTCAGCACAAGTGCGGAGGCGGGGGGGCAAGACCATGCATTTCTGTCATTAAATCTGGCACAACGAATTCGCCGCTCCGTTGCTCTTCGCCTTTCGAAGAAACGGCAAGAGAAAGGGGGAAAATCGTATCGTTTTGTATTTGCCGCGTCTCTTTGTCATCTGCGTTATTGTTATAGAGATGTCGTTGTAAGAAAAAAAGTGTCTGCCCACCGACGTCGTGCGATTTTAGGCCTCTTGGATAAGGCCGCAAGCTTGGGTGGAAGGTATTTTAACCCTCCATTATTATAAAATTCCTATGTATAAAGGCGGCCTGTCCAGACCCAGAGATTCTCAGCAGCCTCTGCTGTATCGCTGTTCTGACCGCCGCCGTGGACAGGTGCTCTGCAGCTCCTGGGGACTGAGGGCCGAGAGTTCAGTTGGTTAGTCAAGTGGGGTGGCGGCCAACTACTACACCAGGATGACCAGTTTGTTCTCTACTGAGGGAGGGCTCTTTATATTCTGAAGAGCTGTCCTAACACGATTGAACATTTCTAGTGTAGCTCCTTAGGTATCCGGGATGGCTGTTACTTGCGGAGCAGGCAGCACCTCATACTTGCATGGGTTGGGCGTGGAGAGCGAAACGAAAAAGAACGACACAGCGAGGGAAGTTTCTTGCCGACGACGTTGTCCCGCACGTCTGTAGTCTTATTGAGCCAGCGTTTGACGGTCTGAATATGCTGACATGCTGGCTTACGGATGAGATTAACTGATGTGTGGCCGTTGTAAAGGTAATCTACAGCCATGCTCAACTGTATCGCTACAAAAATGGCTAGTTTAAGCTCACCAGGGCGAAAAGGCCCCTGAAGTTTTATTATAGTGCGTTTTTGCCTTTTAACACTATTTTGAGCCAAAAAACGGTATCGCGCGCTGCCAAACAACAGTAACCTTACATGGCAGATTTCGTTACGAAAATTTGAAAATTCGCGGTGTTCCGTGCAAACGTGTGCGCCATGACTGGAAGCTTCTAATACATAACCGGGTCTGGTTCTTTACATTCCAGCTTTTGGGTGTAACTTTACCAGAAATGCGTCTAGCGAATTACTTCAATGTCAAACTATCGGAACAACAGCGTGATGACAGGAGTATGGCATTTAAGCGGTCATCCTGTCGCCGAAGCTGACCAGCTTTGTTTTGCTTGCGTGTTACTCAACGTGAGTGGCCGCCCCCCTCCAAGAAACGAAAACTGTAACTATTCGTGCTAGGACGTTAAACTTTGGAACAAAGGTGCTCTAGAACTTTATGACAGAGCAGTTTGAAAGGACTAGACTATTTGGGACTTTGAGACATAGAACTTAAATTAGAACTTTGGAAATTTACCCTCGCTACGGTGAACGCATGAACTTTGTCTAGTGCGTAAACCTTACCAGTGCTACTAGAGTAGTTTTCGAACCCTAAGAGAGATATTGTAGGGTTACGCAAATGTTAGAAGGGCAGGAGAAGGCTTCATGGAGCTCACTAGCGGGCATATTCTATGCTTCATTGGACCCCCAACAGAATAAAGAACACAGGGTGGCATTTTGTAATCCAAAGAGAAATATCAGGAAGCATGAAGGATTTTTTCGGCATTACGAGAGAGTCGCGGCTTCTGTGATCAAGCTAAACAAGCGGTACAGGTTAAAAGTAGCTCAGGTATATGCGCCAACAACCACCTATGATGATGAAGCCGAAGATAGGCTTTACAACCACGTCGAATCAGCAATAAAAGAAGGCAACAACAGAGTTCACAATTCTGACGGGAGACTCCAAAACAAAGGTTCGTCAGAAGCAAATAGGAGATAGGTCAGGGGGAAACTGGTGGAATGGTCAGTCGCAACAATCGAGGAGATACAGTAGTGCGATTTGCGGGAAAAAAATTACCCGAGGTTCATGAATACTTTCTTCTACAATCGGAATATTAGGAAATAAGCATGGGAAAGTCCCTATGCTACAACCAAAAACGAAATTGGATTTGTTTTAAGTGAAACCCTGCTATCCTGCAAGATGCAGAGGTGCTACGTAAGATTCTAAGCAGCGATCATAGGATGGTTATACGCAAACTAGGACTGAATCTCAGAAGAGAAAGGAGGAAACTCGTAAAAAATAACCAACCGCGTATGGAATCAGTCAAAGCCAGATCGCACGAGTTTAAAATAGCTCTTCAAAACAAATTCTAAATGTTGGACGAGAAGGACAAGGTCAGTGTACGCAGGCTATATGACAACCTAACATCGGCACTCAGCGAATCAGCAGCAGCTGATGGTTAAACAACATGTACGGAAAAAATTTAGGAACTAAATAAAAAAAGAGGGATCTAATTGCCAAACATAAGAACGTGAAAGTTTCGAGAACGGTGCATCATAATACTTTTCTGTTCAGTGGCTAAGGCGTTGTCATGTTTAGCCCTAAGACGCGGGTTGGATTTGCAGCCGTGGTGGGCGCTTTTCAATTAGAGGCCAAAAGCGATAACGCCCGTGTATTCAAGATTTCGCAGCACGTTAAAGATCCACAGGTGGTCGAAATTAATCCGGAGCTCTCCACTACGACGTGCCTCGTCGCCTGTGTAGCGTCGGTGCGGTAAACCACATGATTAATCAAATTGCACCGTGTTGTCTACTTCTTCCTTAGTCCTTGTTTTTTTTAGCGCTTCTGTATTCCACCACGATGAACACATACCAACTAGCCCAACTTTCCGTTCTTCTGCAGAAATTGCACACTGCCACTTTCACGCGTGTTCGTGTTTTATATATATTTATTGCGCACACTGGGAATGAACTATCAGTCTTGTGCGAAGGCCGTTCTCAGTTTTTGCGCCAATCGTTCACTCTTCATGAAAAAACAGCTTGAAGAAAGCAGAATGTACGTATTTAATCGACACGGTCTTTGTGCAGTGCGAATCGTTTCCTCTTTTGCTGTCCTCGCACTTTTTGTCGCAAATCGCCAGCGCCAAACGCTTCTTATTTCCATATTTTTATTTTACACGTTGACAAATTGGGCATCCAGTATGCTTTTTGATGGGTATGTATAGGTGAGTGATGAAAAATCTTATCTTGCAGATTGAAAGTGCCACATGATACGTTGATTCAAACGGCAGAATGTGTGGACTATTTTTTGCGTGAAATGAGTTTTCGTCCCAGCTACGTTGCAAACGTGTCTTCGAATGCCCTAGTTTTTGATGAAACTTGGACAATATCAAAGTTACGCGTGCAAGCGTGCGAACTACACGAAAAACCGTATTTCTGCAAATATTATGCTGCATAGGTTTTAACGATATGCCGGTTTTACATGAAATAATCTTTGTGGCACTTTTGATAGGCCCTCGATAGGGGATACTATGCCGGCAGGTGAGATCTAGAGTTCAGGGAAATTTGGTTGCTGTGAGCGTGTTAACACGGATGAGGCTTGCTAACTCTTATTTTCGACAGAGAGAGTGTTTTTTATTGTTCACATTTTTCTAAAAGAGCATATCTGTGCTTCCCAATAAGACGGCACGTGTAGACCCTGGCCCAGTTTGCTTTTCGGAAGCCAGAAGCACTCCACCTGCTTGCGTGCAGAAAAAAAACTTGAACACATTTTGTGTTCTGCCTGAAGTTAAGTGATAGCGATCTAGTTAATTTTGATTGTTCATTGTTTTTTATAAATGTCATAAACTTGTTGCTCTTTGTCATATAAATGTCATAAACTTGTTGCACTACCACTGTTAGCGTGGTCAATTGTGTAGGATATTTTTTTGAAGCAGTCAGCATTAAGATGGCACGATTCATGTCGCCGTGAGGCTTCGAGAGGATAAAATTTTGAATGCAGGTGCGGGTGTTCACTTTGCTCTTTGTGTGAGCGGAAATACTATACCAGATTGTTTAAAACCGAGACGTGGTCGGTTACCTAATATGTAGGTTCTTTAGTACTTTCATAGTGGAAGACTCACCCTGCTAAAATAGTTTGTGAAGCCTTATACTGCTCGTTTATACCACCCATATCATAACTCTACTCTAATGAGAATTCCGGAGGGAACGCAATCTATATTGCTGCAGCAGGAACTAAAGTGAATTCTTCAATGCTCATGTTGGTGTTAGGCATGTAAATCTGGGTAGAGAAATCGCCTCGACCACGGAGCAAGTTAAACAGGAGCGCCGACTTCGCTCTCTCCGGCAGGCCCTTAATGTCCTTAACTCGTGGAGCACAATGTAGAGGGCGCAGGGAATGGGCGGCCGACTAAGCGGCCGGCGTTCCCATGCGCCGGCGGGTGCGTTGGCGGAACGCATTTCGTCGGCTTTTGTCTCCTGCTTCAGCGACGGCAGTTTTGGGCACGGACTGCTTTGGTTCTGCTTTGGCGCCGCTTCGCGTTCATTGCGCTCCTCCTACGCAGGGCTTGATTAACTTGTTCGACAGCACCTTCTGGGTAAGCCGGACCCGAAAGATTTTGGTGGTGGTACGGCAAAGATACGTTAAGCATTGGTTTGCATTGCGGGAAAACAAAATGTAGAGACCACATATAGACGTTTGGCTGCTATACAAACACTACCTTTTGTGCACTGCTTGCCGAAAATGTGACTCCGTTTTGTAAATTTGTAAATATCAGTTCGGCTGTGTTTTAACAGGTTTTACAAAAGGCGTAAGGAGCAACTGGCTCTGATCAAAAGCGATTATAAAAGTTCCCTCAGCTTTCTTGCAGTTCTCCAACTTACGTCCAAAACAGAGTGCGCCTAGAACATTGACCGGCACTCACACGGTCATCAGAAAAGAACAGAAACGCGATAACATCACCCACGACTGCCTGCGACGTAGCTCAAGACCAAGGCCCTGACCTTGCAGTCTTTTCACAAGCCTTCATTTCGCGATATTTGAATTAGTCCGGACCCTATATCTCTGTCGTGATGACTCACCGAAAGCAAAGGCTTAAAGAGCCGGTTGTTTTGCTGGTCAGCCGCTAAAAGAAAAAAAAAAAACACCGGGAACCCTGGTAGGCCCAGAATTGCAGCCATACAAATAGCAGCATTTTATTTGGAGTCCGCAGCGTTATCGACGAGAGGGCATGACCGAAGAGCGACAGTGAACATCGGGCGATAAGTTGTGGCATGAGCTACAATGAAGATTGCGTTTCATATTCCTGGGTGCCTTATCAAGCTGACAGTGTTTTTGTATACCTAATACAACAGGGAAGCCGTCCACTTCAGTCATTGGCACATAAATGTGTGTAACATTGCCGTTTGCCGATCGAGACTCCATGTGACCCTTTTAGGCGTTGTTCTTGCGCAGAAGCAGCATAAATAATTAAGCGCGCGGCCGGAGAGCGGGCTAACAACACAGGGTAATTTTTGAGCTGCATCGATTTGTCGTAAGCAGAATCACGCTAGACTGTATGTTGTAGCGTTCCATATTACTCGTTCTCATTCTTTAGTGCTTCTGAATTCGTCATTGTAGAGTTGCGTCTTACATCTGCGAGGTTAGCACATTATTTTTAGCGGGTCTTCATAATTTCAGAATAAACGCTCCCTGATAGGGAATAAGCGATCGCCATGTATGCGGTGGCATGCGATTATCTGCGCCGTCTACTGCGGCTGCACACGGGTGTTTAAATTCCGCGCGTACACGCATTCCTCCTGCATAGTAGGACAGGCATAAGACAGACGTCACTGCGAAAGAAAAGGCGCCTCTGGGGAGAGCGAAGAAGGGAAGAGCAATGTACAGAGGCACAGCGACGAGAGGGCGAACGAAGGAGGAAGAGAGCAAAGGGAACGCTGGGCGGCCGGCGGCTCGGGGACATTATCGGCCCGAGCAAATGATTTTTTCTGGGCCACAGTCGGCGCTCCTCTTTATATCTTGCTCCGTGGCCTCGACCCTTATACTTCATTGCGTAAGTGT
Source organism: Haemaphysalis longicornis (assembly GCF_048455015.1). Classification (NCBI taxonomy): domain Eukaryota; kingdom Metazoa; phylum Arthropoda; class Arachnida; order Ixodida; family Ixodidae; genus Haemaphysalis; species Haemaphysalis longicornis. The sequence goes on from NW_027526335.1 coordinate 161,487,244, forward strand.
TCTAAACTGTAGTTAGACTAAATTATTTGTAGTAGATTGTTAAATGAGGGATCGAACAACTGCACAGCTAGAAATGTAGGATGAAAGCAATAATCAATTGGAGAGGACCCAGGTTTTCAAGAAGCCTGCCATGTCTTTGCGTATTTGGGTTCACTACCACTCAAGCTATTGACATGAATGTTTGAGAATGAATTAGAGGATTTGATAATACGAACGAGAGGAGGAGGTTTCGTAACATGCTCGAGTGTTTTGCAATGTTGGCCGATAATTTATTCATCTGCCGTTTTTTTTCTGTTTCCTGCTTGCACCATGACACTGCTGTCGCATTAAGTGCGTACGTATTAACTCTCTGCATTGTTTTCTGGGGGGGAGGGATGGATGAGAGTTGTTCTTGCCATTGTTGCGCATTACACAGAGGTAATTCCTTACTTTGTTTCCAGAAACATACGAACTCAAGGCGCCGAAACGTTTTGCAATGAACATCGTGCAAGAGTAGACATTATCCATTCGTGTTTCTCGAAAGGCAATGTTCATTGGTTTGCATTGGGCAAGCAGTAACCATATTATCACACTAACGGTGAAAGCTGTTAACTGGTACGATAAGAGAAAAATATATTCTTAACCATTTAAAAGAATAAAAAAGCTGAATGTATCCTGTGGCATTTGCTGCAACAATCCGTGCAGGCATCCATTCATGTTGATGGGAATGTTTATGGGGGTGCCGGAGACACGGGATCAAAACCCTGGCAACACTTGCATTTAGTGGACCATGTAACGTGAGCTTAAACGGACTGGGAAGCGAATTTGTCACGCTTCTGGTTTTTCTTGCATTGCGTGGACTTGCTCAAAAAAACCAACTTTTCATTATCTACCCTGTCGATAAAGCAATATTTATTTTAAAAAGCCCCAAAGAAGAAATAATACCTCAAGCAGTCTGAGACGGCTGCACCAACTAAAGGAGCGACTCTTATACAAGGTGCTACTGTGGTTGGACGATGTCCAAGATTGAAATTCAAACCCGCTTCACTTTCGATTGTTTCAAACAGCATGCTCGGCATTCGGCGTTATCATTGGCTGGGCATTCACGATATCTCATGAATCGGCATACCGCGCTTCAGCCTTTTTTTCGGCTTCAAAACACGCCAGATAAGCTTGCCAGCGTGGCTAAGATTCGTAATGATCACTAGATGAGGGATACGAAGCGGCCGAATGCCCTCCGCGTCACCGGGGACGCTGAGATGTGAGGTGCTTTGCCCCACCCATGGAGCTTGCCTGTGTCATGCCCGTATCGTAAGGGCTGTGTTCGCACCAGGCCGAGAGTCTTCTTATTCGGCGCTGGGCCCGCAGATTCGCTGCTTATGTCAACACCACATCTCTTCACCACAACCACCCAATGCAATTCACATTTCCTGCCTCCGCAGTGCCCGCGCGTACCTTGCCTGAAATAGTGCCAGCAGGAGTTCTGTTCTTTGTGTGCTTGCTTGTCCTTTCAGTTGTGCCGGCATTGCACTGCCACTTTTTTTCGCTTACTATCGTAAAAACCAACGCAACGAGTGTTCCTTCGCATCAACACCACGCTCCCGAGAATTCGCAGAAAACGTTCAACACAAACCCAGGCTATCCATCAGCAGATTGCTGCCCTGATACAGGACGAGACGGCCTGCCTCCTGCAGCTCTACACAGACGGCTCCGTGCAAGTGTCCATGGGTAGAGCTGGAGCCTCCTGCGCGGCAACAAAGCGGGGCACCAGTCGTGTGTTCTGCCTGCCCTACCCGGCCTCCTCCACCCATGCAAAGCTGGCTGGGCTGCACCTTGCTGCAGACCGGCTCCTGGAGAAGGGCAACCAGATTCAGGGGGCCGTCATCTTCACCGACTCCCGGCCCACTCTCTTGCGACTGCCAGCGGCGGACCAGCCATCGAGCTCCAGTGGCTATGTGGAGCGGCCGCTTCCGGCGAAGCTTCACCTGGTGGAGTCCCGCGATTGTGACCTACGGTCCACTGGTCGCCATTTCATGTCGGAATCACCGGCGATGACGTGACTGACGCCCTGGGCATTGGTGCTGTTCACCAGGATTGGGTCCCTGCCTCCAGCGACCTGAGGCCGTCTGACGCGGCGCAACCCATCCTCGCGCGGGAGGCGGAGACAATGCACCCGGACCCCAGAGTCATCAGTGGCCAAGCTCCACAGCTCCTGCCTGGCCGCATCAGCAGGGACGCCCGCTCCATACTCCTCTGCATGCGGCTCGATTGCACCAACGTGGCTGCCCGCTTGCACCAACAAGTCCGCCGGTCGTCGCCCCACATGTGCTGACTGCCCAGAGCACGAGACCCTGGAGCACCTGCTCTGCTCCTACCGCCGGCACAATGCCCATCGAGCAGAGCTTCGGGCCCCACTCCAGCGTCTCGGGCTGCCCAGCCACACCTTGATGGACCTGCTTTTCCCGACAGGCCCCAACTCCATCTGACTGGAAGCATTCCGACTTCTCCTGGCCTTCGTCGAAGAGACCGACCTTATACAACGGTTGTATCCCAGTGCCTGCCGGCCAGCCTTAAGTACTCCTTATCTCGTTCTTTCTCTCTCTCCCTCTTTCTCTCCCCATTTGTTCTCACCAATCCCCTTCCAGTCCCTTATGCACTTCCCGCGGACTGGGTTGCATGCTGGTGAACTCCCTAATGAATTCAAAATGTCGCCAGTCCACTTCTCTTGCACTTTCTATACCAATAAAGCACTCACTCACATCCTAACTCATCGAACTCAATGAACGCGGGTGCAGCCTGTTAACTACATATATTTTGCTTAAAGTGTACCTAATTTTCTTTGCGCTAAACAGCCTAGGGGTTAACGAGTTTCGAACTGTTGTGCTTATTAAAACAGCTTGGTTTTTTAAGCCTTTGCGGGACGCCCTACGGCGGTACGGCGGGCTCTACTTGGGTCCGTTATGTCGCCGCGGCACCTGAATCCGGTAGTCGCTTGACATTGAGCGTTACAGCGAGCTAAGACGTTAAGGCGAGCCCTTACGGGCTCTGCCCTTAAACAGCTGCTTGCGCCGTTTTCCCTCACAGCAGGGCGAAAGTTAGATAACGCTCCCGTGAACGGGCGCCGAATGTGGCGGGAGGACAAATAAAAAATACTCGCGCTCGCAAGGATGGTCTTTCGATACCAAGGTTGGAACCGAACTCTCGTAACTTGTTCGTACTGCGCATGCGGGGCACGTCGCCGAGATGCGCGGTATGTATTGAAAGCCACGCGGTCCGTTGATCGTATTTCAATGTATCACGATAGTACCTCACGCGGTATAAAAGCAGATGCAAAAAAAAAAAGAGGCCGGAAAAGCGTCAGCTGTCTTTACACCAGGTCACCTCGTACTGTTTTCATGCTTCACGGGAATACACGAGCAGTTGCGGCCTCAGTTCTCCTCACTATTTTGTTTGTCCTACACTACCTTGGATCTCCCGAGAGGAGTAAAGCAGACGCCGGTTTGTTCAACAAAACTTGCTTTAAATCGTCCAGGCACTTTTTTACGGGTCCGCGTGATAAGCTTCTACGTCAATCTACGCGAATTTTCAGTTCCTGCATCGTCTGTTGCTTATCGACATTGATAATACTGCTTCATTGCAGCGTTTAACGTACCGACGCAACGCAGGCGAGAAGGCGCGCCGTAGTGGAGGGCTCCGGATTGATTTTGACTACCTGGGGATCTTTAAAGTGCAGCGAAATCTTGTACACACGGGCTCTTTTGCTTTTCGCCTCCATCAGCAAAGCGGCCGCCGCGGCAGGGAAACGAACCCGCGTCCTTGTGGCAGCACAACGCCTGAGCCACAGAGCCACCGCGGCGGGTAACAATGATACTATCACAAGAAGAGGAACAAATGGCAGTGGCTTACGACATCATATTTGGCCTCAGCTCAGGAACAAAAAGCCAGACTGGAAGACTAGTATGTGAATTCAGGGCTTCGTGGGCTTTGCAACATGTACCACTCTTACGGACATGAAAACTTGTAAGATCTTAGGGGCGTCTGAACATGCATGTTGCACCCATGGTGACGCTCCAGTCCTTGTTGCCAGGAAAAAACCATAAAATATAATGGCTGCCGCCATTTCTTGTCTTCAAGGTGTTACGACGGGACTGAACCTCGTCAAGTCACTTGAAGGGTGCCAAAGCATTTTATACATTGTTTCTAGTTTAACTGAATGGATCATTACTTGCGCAGAATCTTGGCACACGGGCGTTGTCTTATCAGAAAAGCTGCCGTCCCTGATGGGCTTAAATATTATTTTCGGGGAATGACTATTAAGACGCCGTTTAGAGCAACGCATCCATGATGCAAATATATTTATTTAGCAGGAACGCCCAAAGTCGAGCCATTACATCCATCGGGATAGCACATCAGCGGTGACAGCACCTGCACGAAGAAAATACACCAACTGTAGCCACATACAGGGGTTCAAGATATCCAACGTGTCATCCCAAGTACCACGCCAACACGTCCTTCTAGCCACTCGTTTAAAAAGATGTCATTACACTTATGATACCATAATAAACGTGCCAACACTTCCACCACGTCGTCAACATCACACCATAGAGCAGAGTTATTGGCACGTAAAAACATTCCTTGCATCTGCTTTCTCTGTGCGATTTTCCGCTGAACATTTTTTAGCGGTAACACAGTTCTGTAACCTGAAAGAAAAATCATAGGAAAAACAAACGCTGAGCAGATTTAGATAACTTCACCTGCTAACCCCCGTTTTGCCCGCTCAGAAAGATCGCTGATGACAAAATATAATCAGGAACCCAAACGTAAACAACGAAATAACGCCCCGCTAGCCGACGGCAGAAAGCTCATTTAAATTGTTGTTAAATACCACCTTAAAGCCGGTATGTAACGAAGACGGTGGCGACTTGGGCATACACGGCTTGTTCTAAAACCTGTTTTCTTGTGTTTACCTGACCAGTAGCTTGGTCAGCATTGTGTGTGTTAAAACGTATGTTCTGATCAATGTAATTAAAGTGCTACATATTTCTGTTTTCCGGAAATAAAACCAGAAATCTATACCATTTTGAACAATCAAAGTACTACGAACCAGTTTTAAAAGCACAGCTGTTAGAACTTTTCGACCCTCTTTCGAGCATTACCAAAAAAATTTAAAAAAAATTTACCGCGTATTTCCTCCTTTGGTTGCAAATGTCGACAAAAGGCAATAGTCGTTATCGACTTTTGCCAAGTAAATTCCCCGTTCTCTTTCCCGCTCACATCTCATGTTGTTCCTTTTGCGTCGCGCTCCTCCCAAGGTAAAGACGCCAAAGGTTTGCTTAAATCATTTTAAATTTACCGCGATCCACTGCTCCAGACCGGGTGTCTCGATGCCAACGCAGCCGTACGGCGGAGATACGTGTGAATCGAGACGCCCCACTTCAACGTTGATAGAACCACGTTGCCCGACTCCACGTGCGTTCCAAGCAGAACGTGGAACCTATCTAGTGAAATCTTTCGTAAGTGTTGCCGGTTGATTTCTTAAAATGGCGGCAGAAGCTATAGTGGCGCGGGCGACAGCAGGCGACGGCGGTGTGAATTATTTTTCTGTGGTTGATGAAGTATTCAAGTTCGGGAAAATCAAGCATGTATGATTTTTTATAAAGGAACAGTGTAAATATCACTTCTGTAATAATTTGTTGTCCTCTACTTGCGTAATGTCTTGTACTTCTTCAACAATGTTGACAAGTAATAACATTACACCGGACTTAGACGGGTAGATTTAGCTGTGAATATATAAGACTATTGCGCAGGCCTTGTTTTACTTAGGCAGGGTGCCTGAATCGAGTCACAGACCACAGAAAGACATACAGACAGACCGAAATTGCTTGGTTTAAGTAGCCCAAGAAAGACTATCGTCTTTAAAAATGCCGAGCGGACGTCAGCATGCGTTTCGTGACGAGCACCGGCGTCGGGCAGCTCGACGTTCGACAGCACAACATCGTTCTTGGCGTGATCTCTCGGCTTGTGTTCTCCACGCCAGTTCAAGAGCGTTCGCGCCTGAAGTGGGAGTTGTTGTAATCCTTTATTTCAAGGGGACGGCCATGGGGCCAAAATACGGGAAGAGGGGGAAGAGGGAGGAAGGAGTAGCCGATTAGCACAAATGGTGGATCCTTGAACGCCATAGAAGAGATCATTGCCGTCAGCACAGCCACGATAGTGTTGGGATCATAAGAGTCAAGTCAACTATTACGACGGGATAGGCCCCGGTTTGCAGTAATCTTGAGAGACCAATCTCTAGGCTTCACACCCCAAGGGGTGTGTGCTAAAATTAGGGTCTCCGAAGGGGGGGTTGTTTTAAGAGGCGCCCGGTGACAAACCTTTCATGAGTATAGGGCGGTACAAAGAAAAGGCGGCGCAGTGCCAGGTCAAGTGGTTGACGTTGGCGAACACGGACGTTTGACAGCAGGGACAGTAAGGGGGTGGAGATATTGGCGGGTAAACCATTTTCCAATTATGTGGTGTGTGAGGGCTCCGGTAGAAATAGTTTTGTCTATGAATATTTCCGCAGAGCGAGGCATCGCAGGAGCGAGAGCCAAGTAACCAGCGGGAGTAATCGACGCAAGGCGTGCCTTTCGAGCATGGCGTGCGTGGTCAAGTTGAAGGTGAGGGTCATGAGAGGGGTGCGACACGTCGTGGTCCAGAAGAGGGGTACTAGAGAGACACTCCCTTGCTGCATCGTGTGCAGCCTGGTTGCTCCCACCCGAGTCTGTGTGACCCAGCACCCATGCCAAACGGCCAGTGGCCCCATTGCGAGCCAGAATGGTGATCATGTGTTGTATTTCGTGTGATGTTGGATGATCGCTGAAGGGCTTGCGGAGTTCTTGAAGTGCCTGGTCGGAGTCCGTGAGGATACGAAAACGTGGAGGGGGCGGCGTTGCAATACTGTAGGTCAGGTGGTCCACTGCGCTGAGGATGCTCCGAAGTTCTGCTTCCAAGAGAGACGAGTGATGTCACGGCCGACTGTGAGAGCCGTCCAGGTCGGGCTGAGCTGGGCAGCGCCAGGCCAGACCCATATGGGATGGCGAAAGGCTGGCGTTCGTGTAAATATCCACTTTATCTGGCAATTTTGTCACAAGGAGGCGCTGAAGGGTTTTCTCACGGGCAACGGTCGAGTACGGGTTATACGGGTTCGTTGGTCCAGAGTGACAGGCGGGAGTGACGAAGGGGCTGGCAAATGTGAGGCACACGGTAGTGTCGGAAGAATACGCAAGTCGCAGGTGGAGAGTGCAGCCCCCTGTTGCGGTAATGTTCGCCGAAGGTCATGTTGTCCGAGGGTTTCCGAGAGGAGCTCTTCCATGGGTGGCATAGCAGCAGCCCGCTCAAGAGCATCGTTGCGGGTATCCTTGCAAAGTCCAGTGACGGTGCGGAGGATGGCCCGATAAAGGACCGCTAAGTGCTTCTTATGAGTCAAGGAGAGGTTGTAGGCTGCAGCGCCATAAGTGACACGACCGACCGCTACCGCCCCACAGAGTGTGAGGCACGCCGATTGCTGAGCACCGTCAAATTTGTTTGAAAGGCGAGAGATTAAGTGGAGCACTGGCTTGCAATTTTTCAGTAGTTTACTTATCCACTGTCGAGTGGTGTTGTGGCTGGCGAGGGGGATGCCGAGCAAGCGAATATGACCACAGTGGGAGGAAATGGGTCTGTCGCCGATGTAGATGGTATGGTGCACACTAGTGGGGGATTGGTGCTGACCGTCGACCAGGAGAAATTCGGTCTTCTCGGGTGCCAATGCACGGACGAAAGCATGAAAAGTAGTGGCAAGGCTGTTCGCTTCCGCTTGCAATTCTGTAGCCATGCCCTCCGTGTAGTCGTAGTCGGCGGCCTCAACCCAATCTGTGAGGTCGTCAGCATAGATTGCAAAACGAGCCGCAGCGTCCCGTTCTACGTTGCGGGCTACGCGTGCCATGGCCAAATTGAAAGGTACGAGTCCAAGGAGAGAACCCTGTGGAACGCCTCTATCTAGAGAAAATGACCTGGGCCTCCGTCCTGGATGCGTGCTGTGGAGACGAATCGGTCGAGTTTCAAGAAAATTGCGAATCGAGTTTTGGGTCCTTTGGCTTAGAAAGGCTATAACGAGCTTTTCAAGGATAGCTTCCTGACTAACATTGTCAAAGGCTTTTGGCACGGCAAAAGTAAGGACATAATCAGGATTACCAGCTCGTGGCGTATGGTTCAGAACGCGTCGTAGTAGCCAAAGGCAATCGTGAGTACCGAGGGGAGGACGAAAGCCAATCTGGGACGAATGGAACCACGGGCGTACATATTCGAAATGATACTAAAGGCGGTTGTTGATCAGGCGTTCAATAAGTTTAGAGACGGTGGGTGTAAGAGAAATAGGCCGGGAGATAGTCAGCACAGAAGGGTCTTTGTTCGGCTTCGGTATTGGTTGAACCAGTGTCAGTTTGAGTTCGTCCCGAACGTCACCAGAGGCCCAGTAAGTGTTACTCATGTTTAGCAGTACTACGTGTGCGAAAGATCCAAGTTACGCAGGTGCTGCCATGTCACGCCATCATGGCCAAGGGCAGACCGAGTTTTGCACTGGTGAAGAGTTGACGTAAACTCGCCATTGGTGAATGGGACGTCGAGAGCTGCATCCACGTCTGGAACTGTGATGAACGGCAGCGGTAGGTGGGGGCTGCGAGAGGCATGAGGGAAAAAAAGTCGTTATCAGCCGATGTTCTACGTCGGCTGGTGGGCCACGGAACGTGAGGGAAGAGAATAGCGTAGATTATATCTTTCACTTGCCCGACAAGCTCCGAAACGTTCTAAACAGCTCGGAAAGTCCTCTTTATTTACCGAGATTAGCACAGAGACTATGCCAATGCTCTTTGTAAAGGGACCGCTGGTATTTTCAGATGATTTGGTACCGGCGACGTAGCCAGATCAGGTTTCGGTGACGTTTGCCGTTGGTTAGATAGCGAGTGGTGAGTGTTTTCATGCTTTCCCAGAGGTTGGTAAAATGAGCGTCCCGTGCAGGTGTTGGAGAGTTGCATAAGAGTTCCTCTGTAGCTTGGGCTTCCCCATTGTGTATGGCAGCAGGGAACTGCGGTAAGGTCATGGAGGAAGATGGGTAAGGTTAAATTTTATGGGATACAGACGGAGGTTCGAAAAGTTTTCCAATTAATGTGCGAAAAAAACTGCCAAAATAAATCTCTCCCAAACTCGACGTCTGTGCTTCCCACTTCTATTCTTCTCTCTCTCCGAAGTGGGAAGCACAGAGGCCGTGTTAGCACTAGAAACGCCGGGTTCGCGAAGTCGGTTTCCGCGAGTTGTAGCCCGTGCTAACACAGTCCACTTTGGAGGAGACATGTCCAGCTTTCCGCCGCATGGCTAGTAGTACTGGCTTTGGCCACCACGTGCCGCATTGAGTTCAGTTTTTAAAATTTCCCGCATCAGCGTCAACGTTTGTTTATCAAGCATAAATTTAGGAAGAAAAGAGCCGACTTCTTCGTGGCAACGCGATACTCGAGGCCCGCTCAGCCGACTGCGAATGATGAGGGCAGCACTGGTAAACAGAAGCCGTGACGGGGCGTGTTGATAGCGAAGTCTGGGTGCAGATGAATTGCTGGCCGGACGAAGAAGGTTGCTTGGGTAGTCAAACTTTTTTCATAATATTTTTTTTTTCGCGAGTTAAAGCGAGAGGCCACACTAGAGCCAACCTTAACTAGAAAATGCCGGCAAACGTTAAAGGGCCCTAGCTTACCTGATACTGGGTTGAGACGGGTTAAACTGGGTTGAAACTTCTTCATCTCGAAGGGCTAAGCATGATGTTTGGCCCTTTGAGAGCAAGATAGTTTGTGCTGTCCAATTTGCTACAGGTCACGGGCACAGTACCGGGGCGCTCGTTAGGCCCCGGCAAGCACTTTATATGACCCACAGCGTGCTATCTCAGTGTTCGTGTATAAATGTTCTATATTCCTGTATATAAAGTGTAAATAATTTAGACATCAGAGTTTGGCACGTCCCTCAAGGCGACACGAGACACGGCGGCACGTTCCTGGAGAAGGAAAAGGTCTGAAATTTTATGTATACACGATGCCGGATATACCATGAATATGGGTCTTGTCCCACTCGTCACAAGGCTACTGCCCCTCGTCATAGCTAAACGTGAATATAAGCGTCTCAGAGGGCATTTCGCACGAGCAATACTTGTGTTTCCAGAATTGTCAGTATACGCAAAACTCTCATTAAGAGCCTGATTTCGACAGTTAAAACATTGTTTGCGACTGCTATCGCTTTTATATAAAAAAGGTATAGGCGAGTGTGCGTAGCTTTTGACGTACGAAGTTAGGTTGAATATTCCGCCACACCTTATTAGTTATATTGAAATGATAATTGGATTCAAGTTTTTATTATATGACACAGAAAAATTAAAAAAATAATGGTAGAGATGACGCAGTAAACAGGCTGAGCACGAAATTAACAAAGCTGTTTATTGCTCTCGGTTAACACGTCAGCACAGAAGCGGTGTTCCAGGCAATATTGCGAAGCCTGTTGACTGGGGCTTCACTGAAGGCCACAAGGAGTGACGAGGTTGTTAGTCACGTGATTTGACCGTATCCCACTCTTTCTGAAACTTTCCAGGAAGGGCCTTGTTTACAATGTCGCGGAAAAACGAAATCCAAGCACGAAAAAATTAATGAAGCCAACACGAACGCGTAAGATTTGAACGTAGTAAAGCTGTGCGCAACCTTCACGACGGTTTTAGTCCACCATTTCAGCGGATTTGCTTCTTCTTCGCTGCAGCAACGACCTTCACTCCATTCTTGTTGCTAGAAGCGTGAGGTTCCTTCAGTTTTTTAGGTGCGGAGTACCTTAGGCCCGCACAATGTCCCTATGCGTCTGTGAGCAAAGCATTTTTAATCGCAAAAAATCACACAGACACCTGCAGAATTCGAGCCTGTGTCTGGTAGACCAGACAGAGTTGGTGTTAGTCGTCTTACCCATTGGGATACGACCGTTTTTTTTCTTTATTGCCTTGCTTTGCTTGGGCTACGACCGTGAGTCAGTACCAGTGAGTCAAACGGCTTACTTCCTCGCCTGTAACAGTGCGCAGTACCTTAGGACCTCCCAATGCCCGTCCGCATCCATCCGTGCGCACACCACTATCAAGCGGAAATCAAGCGAAATTCGATTTGAGCCGTGAGTTCCAGTTTCATTTAGAGAATAATCAAGGTGCAACTCACGACTCAAATTAATGACGGTCGGGGCGCAACTTGGACATCATTTTGAGTCCTCCTACTCTGCACCCTCGCCATGATCCACGGAGTGGAGATGCTGCTTTTTTTCGAAATGTCACGATTACGGTGAAAGCTAGAGGTTTTCGCCAAACTTGGCCAATCGTGTCCAATGCTTGGCTTGATAAACGTGCGCCGGGGACGTTGGGCGGTGACCGGAAGGCACGCGCTCACGAGCGCTCGGCATTTTCATATCTTTTTAACGGTCGGGTGGTCGCCGCGAGGTAGGCGCTCACGTACGTTAGGTATTTTTTATTTGTCGGGGATTTTCTGCCGCCGGAATTCGTGGATTTCCCGACATCTTCTTTGTTAAAACAGCACTCTTCCAGGTGGACATAAAGCATGTGCGCCAATTTCCCTTGCGGACTTCCTGAGGTATCAGCCCCGCTTCCAGACTCACGTGCAGGATGCAACTGATTTCTTCCCCTCTTCCCTTCCTCATGGTGAGTGCTTATATAATTTTTTAATAATACTGTAAGCCTTGTCAGGCTCTTACAGAAAGTGGGCGCTCGCGGCGCGCTATATGTATACATGCATGAATTCAAAAATGGGTGCACTGCGCGTCGGTACTTACTCAACAGTAAAAAAAAAAAAACATCACAAATCGGCCACGTCATTTCCAAAGCACTAAAAAATATGCGCTTTCTCAGCGGTGCGGTTTAGTTACCAAACAGCTGTGGGAAAAACAAGGTACAATACCCTTCTACAGACTATTCTAACGCAGTGAGACAGCTAGTACACGCTACAAATCACCTGATAAAACAAGGCGATAAAATGTAAAATCAAAAGCATGTGCGCTAAAACAGGTGATGACCGGCTTGCCTTGTAATCTCAGCTGTATTAGGCACGAAAATAGGATTAAAGAATGTACAGAAGCTGTCGTAAATAATTGAAACAAGGAATTGTGATTATCCGAAACCAGTGTGTCTTAGTGTCTTTATGACATCCATTACCGGTTTATAGGAATCGTTTTCTCTTGGGTGGGCTTATATGAGCGCACACCAATGGAGCCAGGTAGTTTCCAGAAGACGACATGCTTGTAAATTCACGCAAGACCATGTTCCAATTACATTTGACAACGCCTGTACACATTTTTCAAACGCCTTTACTGTTCCATGGATGAAGTGAACCACATTCTGTCTTGTTAAAGCGGTCAACCGAACCGGCATTGATAACGTCGGCTAGAACTAATATATACGTTCCACGTTTCAATGCATCACAGAGAAATACACTCGAATATATTTTTACGCGTGTTAAACGGCCTTATGTGTTTTTCATGATTGGTCCTTGTCGAGTGCGGATGTGCAGGTTAGATGTAATCACTTTGGATGTAATCGCGTACATGAACTTCATAGCAGAAACAGCATGACTTGACCACAAGGTTAGAATTCGTGCTCGAATGCGTAGGGACGTTAAACTGTCGTGTCTAGAATATTTACGCTAAATAAAAACGCTGCTGAGCGCGAGGACACGGGTTTTGATTACCGGCCGTGGCGGCCGCTTTTCTCCTGGAGGCGAAAGCAAAAATGCCCGTGTGTAGGAGATTTTAGCGCTTGTAGTAAAAATTAATCCAGAGCCCTCCACTACGGCGCGCCTCATCGCCTGCGTTGCATCAGCGCGCTAAACCCTACCATTAATCAACCAGAGTAAGTAAATAAAATGAAGTGCATTATTCTGATTTTTTCTTCTAATTTGTGTACAAGATATTGTTGATGTGGGTTCTAAACTATGCTGTCATACTCGAGGACGGGTTTAAAAAGCGTTTTATATGCTGTTAATTTGACGTGAGGGTGTGCTGCCTATAATTATCTACTCAAGAAGCACAATTGTACGAATGCTTTGGTGCATGTGTTTTCAATATGCGAATCCCATTTCCAAATATGCGTGAAAGTTAGGCCTAAATATTTTATAGAATTTGTTCGCGACACTTCGGAGCCAACAAATGTGTAGGTAAATTCTCAGGGTGACATTTTCTGAGTTATGCTCACACAGCTTACTATTGTTAATTTTTAATTTCTAGGTTTCACACCAACGAGATGTACTACAGAGCAAATACTTTATTGTTATTTATTCCCAGGTATCACGCACGATTGAATAAACAACGGAATCATCACCAAACAGTGAAACGGTAACTGCAGCTGCATGCAGCTGGTAATTTCAGCTGCAGAAGTGGATCCGAAGGTGCAGTGTTGCTGCGTCCTGGACAGTGCACGTGTTGTTTACAAATGACCTCGTCAATGTTAGCGGTGAGGCCGAAGAAGCGGGACTTTGGCAACACTAATGAACACCAAAATGGTTGCCTTTGCTCACTTGCGTGTCTCAGTGACGGTACTAAGTATGTTATCTAACGACACTAGGCAACTCCATCTCCAACGCAGTAATTAACATCATTAAACATACAAGAAAAAGTAAGGGGCCCAGGGCGGAAACCTGTGAGACCCCTGAAAAAACGTCAAGACAGTCAGATTCCATTTGTTGATGGCTGTGTTCTGGCTGTGGTTTGATGAATAAGCTGTTTTCTAAGGAGATTATTTGATAATTTCTGCTAATTATGTTCAGTTTTCCAAAACCTGCTATGCCGGACGAGGTCAAAGGCTTTAGTGAAGTCAAAAATGTTGTATCAACTTGGAGATTGGAATCTATTGGTGATGCAATTGAGGGGACAAACCCTTGTTCTTTTGTGCAAAGCCAATTGTTTTCTTCTAATTAAATTATTATTGCTTTGTTGAGAATGTGCTGCACCAATTTGCAGCAATAACTTGCTAGTGAGGTTGGCCTGCCTGCCGTTTGTTGCCGCATTTATGAATGGGAGTTATAATTTTCGCACAAATTTAAGCTTCGCGCAAAGGAGCCGTCCTGAAGAACGTTGTAAAGATTGCATACAAGAATGGAACTAGCTGTTCAGAGTATTATGTGAGGAAAACATTTGATATAATATCAGTACCGGCAATTTTTTTTACTTCAATCTTCAAAAGCAAGTTTTAAATGCCCGACTCTGTTATCTCTATCCCCGGCATTGCTGACAAAGACGTTGGAAGCGGTGCTACTACGACAGCAACACGTGTAAAAACAATTGAAAATACTTATTGCAGCAGTTTGAATTTGATTGTCTATCGATTACAACAGATGATGATGGTTGCATTTTAATGGCGCAAGGCCAACTGGGGCAGAGAGCGCCAAAAAAAAAGATGGTTAGCTACCACAGATTAAAGTCAATACTAAACGTGAATAGCACCAGAAGTAAAAACACATAAAGACAATGAGGATGGCTGGTGTACAGGGCCAGGTTATGATTATGCGTAATACGATATGAGATTCAGAAATTTAACTTCTGATAGATAATTAAAAACACGTTTGACAGTAAACATTGGTTCATCGCCTAAGAAGATTTCTGGAAAGTGTTCGCGTCGTGTGGTGTGGAGTGGCTTGGATGAGATTAGTATGTGAACTACGGATAGGCCCTCTCCACACCTGCTGCACACGGGTCTCGGAGACCCAGTGAGCAAGTGTGAATGTGTTACATAAGTGTGGCCTATCCGTAGCCTGGCTAAGGCTACTTCCGTGTGTCTGTCTTGTTTGTCTGTTATGTATCTACGTAAGTGGGGCTTTATAGTGTAGAGTTTGTTCTCTGGTTGTGTGTCCCATGTTTCCTGTCAAGATTTGCGCAAGGCGGTCTGTACCAGTGGCTTCAGGTCGAGGTTGGGAACACATGGTACATCTATGCTACTGGTGAGAGCAGCTACAGCGGCACTCTCGTCAGCAATTTCGTTCCCCAGAATGCCACTGTGACCTGGAACCCAGCAAACAATTCTTTTCAGTTTTGAGTGATGAGCAAAGGTTAAAGCTTTGATTAGATGCTGGAGGACAATGTGTTTTGTAGGTCTGAAGCAATGTAAGGCTGTTACCACACTTCGAGAGTCTGTAAAGATAATGGAGTGTTCTGTTCTAGTTTGTGTAATGGGTAGTACTGCTAATAAGATACCATGTGCTTCTGCCGTAAAAATGCTGCTATTTCTGTGTAACGCCTTCGTACTGGTAAAGTTGGGGCCGTGTACAGCGCATGCGACGGCTGAAGAAGACTTCGAAGCATCGGTATAGAAAGTGGTGGGGGGTAGTTGTGTTGTAACTGAAGAAAGTGCTGTAGCATAAGTTCTCTAGGAGTATTTCGTTTGTTGATATGTTTAAAAGAAATATCACACGAAATTACTGACCTCTACCAAAGCGAAATGAGGTCAGCAATAGAAGACTTCATGCGCTCCTCAAATGAAATTCCTAGTTCCTCAGCGAGGGCTCTAAATCGGATAGAGAAAGGAGCGGGTATCGATGGCCGTGCTGCGAAAAACGGGTCAGATGAGGTGTTGCTTATGATAAAACTACATGGGTGTTTTTTTATAGAAGTCGCCTTAATAGCATACAGCAATGAAGTATAAGAACGCTGGTGTTCAAGGCTCCACCTGTCGCACTCTGCATACAGGCTTTCAATGGGACTCGTCCGGAACGCTCCACATGCAAGACCGAGACCCAAGTGCAGCACTGAATCCAAACTTTTTAGAGCAGTTTTAGAGGCGGACCCATAGACGGCACTCCCGTAGTCCAACCGTGAGCCAAAAAGGCTGGAAAAAACGCGGAGGAGTATTTGTTTCTCCGCTCCGTAGGAGCAATGGAAAGGACCTTCAGAATATCTATGGTTTTGGGGCTCTTCTGTTTCAGGTGTTTTACATGGGCAATAAATGTCAGTTTTCCCTCTAGTACCACACCTAAACATTTGTGTTCCTTTTTGGGAGGGATTAAGACACCTTTAGGCTTATTATCAGGATCAGCATGGATTCCGCGCCACTTTGAAAAAACAACACAGGTACACTTGTCTGGATTAAGCTTAAATCCATTCCTGTCTGCCCAGTCAGCAAGTTTGTTTACAACAAGCTGGACTTGCCTCTCCAAGATGGACAGATTACATGATTTGAAGGAGATTTGAACGTCGTCTACATATAGCGAGTAAGAAATGGTTGGTGGCAATCCTTTTCCAAGCGAGTTCATTTTTATAATAAACAGCGTGCAGCTCAAAACGCCCCCTTGAGGCACACCGTTTTCCTGGACGTTAACTCGGGAATGTCTATCGCCCACTCTCACACGAAAAGTTCTTTCTGACATGTAGCTTGCAAGAGTATTTAACATGTTGTCTGACAAACCAAAATACTTAAAATCGCTAAGAATTCCATAGCGCCATGCAGTATCATACGCTTTTTCAATACCGAAAAATACTGTTATACAATACTGTTTATGAATAAATGCATCTTTGATGTAGGATTCTAAGGCAACGAGTTGATCATGCGTAGATCGCCCTGCCCTGAAGCCTGCCTGGCAACTCTCGAGAAGTCCATTGTACTCCAGGAAGTACACAAGCCTCCGGTTAATCATCTAATCGAAAAGCTTGCAAAGGCAGCTCGTCAAGGCAATGGGTCGATAGCTAGCGGGAAAGGAAGGATCCTTCCCCTCTTTCAGGAAAGCTACAACTATAGCCTCCCTCCAAGAGTTTGGAATGTGCCCCGAAAGCCAAATCTTGTTATATAGGTGGAGGAGTGTTAGAAGAGTGTGTGAGTGTAGGTGCTGTATCATTGTATATGTGATGTCTGGGTCTGGAGCTGAGGGTTTACAAGTGCTCAGAGCGGCCCTTAGCTCATGAAGTAAAAACTATGAATTATAAGAAGATGTTGACATATTTTTACCTGGTATAGGCTTCTTTTCGCCAATTGTTTGTGTTTCGTGAAAGTGTTGGTGTAGTGTGCGTAACTGGACACGTGTTGGAAGTGTTGTGCGAGTGTGTTAGCCTGGTCTTCCAGTGTGTCCCCTGTCGTACTAACCAGGGGCAGGCTGTGTGTCTGTTGTCCTTTTAGTTTGCGTATTCGTGTCCAGACTTTGCGAGTGTCAGAGTACGAGTTTATAGATGTTACGAATGAGCGCCAACTTTCTCGTTTTGCTTCATGGCGCACCCGTTTTCCAAACGCCTTTGCCCGTTTGAACATGAGAAGGTTACCCGACGTGGGGTACCAATGAAGGATACCCCACGCTTTGTTCTGGGTCTCTCGCGCCCGCCTACAGTCCTCATTCCACCACGGCCTCCGCTGGTTGCGCAGGGTACCAGAGACGTGGGGAATGGACTCCCCCGCCCCCCCCCGGAGGCCCCCGGAGCCCCCGGAAATGCTCTGCATTTGATCGTGCCCCTCGCGAGGGGGATGTTTTTGCATCGCTTCGCCGTGGACATTGTTTGCAAACCACAAATTTTTTATATGTCTGGTCCTGCAGGAATTAGCTGAGACCCTGGCTTTCTGATGAGGGTTCACTGACCGTTGAACCCTGGCCGTTGAAAAGGTAAACGACTTCTATGCTACTCTAGAGAATACATGCGAATAATGGCTAGTTTCAGGCTAGCCAGAAAAAGAGGCTGCTGAAAGTGTATTAGGATCCTTACTTCCCCTTTTTACATTACTGTATGCGAAAAAAGTTTTCAGCTTGCTCTCCGCCAAAAACGGTGACCTTATGGCAGGGATGCGAAAAAGTTAGGCAACCCTGTGTCCTGAAGTCCACAAACATTGGGACTATGACAAGTGTGCAAAAACACTGTTTCCGTCTTTTCTACATAAAAACTTATTACCTAAGTAGGTAGGGCTTGCTTTGGTAGTCACGTAAAGTGGTTGTACTTTTTTGTGCTCCCATGGGTGCTCCCGTTATTCAAATGTTAGCGGTGCTACTTGTCTCGCTAATGGACGGCATCTCATTCCTAGCCCAGCATGGCCACGGTGCTTTTAACGTAGCGCTGAACTTATTAGGCGCTGTCCAATTTCATAAGTTCGTGTCCGATGCTATGGAATGTCTTCATTAGCTTTTGAACAGTCGTTAACCCCAATCTAGCAAATTATGTTCTTTTCTTCAAATTAACTCCGTCGGCTGGGCGGTTAGGCATGCGGTTACTGCGGTTGCTTTATATCGCGTTTTAGAAGAGCGCTGTTATTTTTCTGCCTTTTCTTGTTTCTAATTGCCTTTCCAATGTAGCGGAAGTGCATTTGAACTTATTTCAACTGTTTAAAGACCCCACCGGGTGGAGTACTTCATTATTCTGTGATTTGCTCCGGCATCTTTGTTGATTAGGGCTACGGAGACTGCTGTTATAACATGTCGGCATTTCGTAGTAACTTTACCAAAAATGCGCCTATAAAACTGATTCAACTTGTGCTTGTGTACTATCGGAAAGGCGCGCGATAACGTGAGTATGGCCTTTAGGGGCCATCTTGTCAAGAAAGTTAGCTAGATTTGTTTTAGGCTGTGTTGGGAGGTTAGTTATTACAGGGGAAAAATATAGTTACTACAATTCATCCTTCCTAAATTGAGCGGCCCCGTAGATGCTGTAAGATAAGTACTGTATTTTTGCAATTCTATACCCCCCCCCCCCCAATTCTAACGCCCTCCTCGACTTCCGGAAGAAAAAATTGGAAAAACGTTTCCATGTGGATATAAGCATCTCTTTCCTAGGCAATCTTCGCAAGGTGGATATCAGACGCGTGGAACAGAACACCCGAGTGGGCGTTGTGGCCAAGTCATTTATTGAGCTTTCAAGCACAAACCAATTCGGCGGATCTGTATTCGACCTGCAGGAAGATACTGAGAGCGACGGACCAAGTGGCCCAACGGACTCGAACGGTAGTGAAGCAGAATGACTATCACGTAAGAGGCGCGATAACTGTATGCACCTATCTTCCTTTTTATTGTCTACCAAATGAAACATTCTTTGCGCCCGTATTGCCAAAATGAGCCCGGTAAAAGCGCCAGGGGGGAGTTGTCTAAGTTTATTTAGCCCCCGCCCCCGAAATTTGAGCATGACGATCTTGCAAAAAATCCGGTCATTAGTGTCGAGTAAATACGGTACATAGGCAAGCTTGATGCGTTCACAGCGGGTCACTCTACTAGGCTAGCTTGCAAGCAAACCACAGAGTTGGCGTGAATAAGGATATTTCCTTCTGCTTTCTGGTTTAGCTACAATAAGTGCAGCTTTTGAAGTAAATAGTCGAGTAATTACTCACCCAACTTAGTTCTTCAGTTTCAAAACTAATGCTTGTTTTTTGGTACGAGCTTTGCTACACATCGTTTTTACCAGACTATTGCTTGCCTTTCGTTCAAGTCAGAAATGATGCTGGTGTCATTACTCTGTAGCAAAGCAGAGCTGAACTTATCTTCACGCTGGGAAGCAAATAAACAGTCGGTACAAAAGTTGAATGTAAGTATTGTTATGTTTTATTGGGTGCAACGGCCATGTTAGCAATAACTTAAAGAATATGGAAGAAAGTGAGGGAAAATAAAGCTAGAAACACACCAAGATGCAGAGACTGGCTTGGGGCTTCGCTCGTCTCATGTTTCAACGCTATAGGCTTATTACGCTCATTTTTCGACTTCTCCGTGGCTCTTTGCAGTCCTCTATCAGCCGTGCTTATCGGGCGTCCACGGAAATACGTCACTGCTGCCACCCGGGAGCCAGGGCTGAGGCAGCCAGATTCAAGAGCGCCGCTGAACCCGTATGTTGGAGATGGGGCAACAGACGTTTCAAAAGGAGGACAATGATACAACATCGGATGCGAAGGGATACGCATTTCTACCAGGTGTCGCGCGTGCGCGGTGAAGTTTGTTCAACGCGCAGTCGTTGGTAGCATGCTCGGCTGACACAGTCTCCAGCCGTGCCCGCAACTGACGTCATCAGACCAAAGCGGGATTCCACCAGAAGGTCAAAAACATACATTTCCGGTAATGCATGCCCCTAGGCTACTCGTGGGCTACCCGTGGGCTACGAGGCACATCGCAGTAGAAGCCCTCGGAAGTTTGACCAGTTTATGAATCTTTAACGTACGCCGAAATCTCGGCATACTGGCGTTTTCGCTTTCTACTTCCATCAGAAAAACAACCACCGCTGCCGGGAATTGACCCAGCGGCCCCAGTCTTAGCAGCGCGGCGTCTTACCCACTGAGCCACCCCGCTGTGTTTCCATTCGGACTTATGCTGGCCCAAACATTGGGTGACCTAATTAAAATAAGTGACAAGTGATAGACGCCGGCCGCTCAAAAATCTAGGGAGGCATGGATTATAGGCCGAAAATAGCTAGAATACAGCCCAATAAATATCGTGTAATCACTTAAGTTTTCAAAAACCGTTTCATTATTCCCACGGTTATGTCACCACTGGAAGCTCGGTTTCGTAAACGACAGATCGCACCACGCGGCCTAGTTAAAAATCACCCTATAAATAGCAAAGAATATCATCCGAGAGAACAGCCACGTAGGAATGCGAAGTGAGGATCTAGACAAGTGGGTAGTTTCCAACTCACCATCGCGAGAAACAAAAAATATTTCACCAATTATTGCCGACAAGCTAAAGGTCCAACTAAGCAAGTGCAAGAAAAAGGTAAAAGAAACGATAAGATTCATGGAACCGCTGTTTATGACCAGAATATTGCAGATCCTGCCGCACAAAAGAAAGTGAAAGAAACACCATCGTTAGGACCGAATATAAGAAAGTATTCAACCTCGAAATTTTGACTATGAGACCAACAAAGAAAGGGTAGACCACCAGCGTAACAGAATGAACATGTGTATGCTTGTCGAGAAAAAGGGGCGGCCATTTACTCGATGGAGGGAAGAAATAATAGTATTGGGAACAAAGACTGGACTCGGGAAGCGCAGGACTACAGCGGGTGAAGGACGATAGCAGATGTCTTCACGCTGTAGTCATCCTAATACGATGTTGGTAATAATTGGAATAAATAGGTTATTCACTAGTGTTTTCTAAACCCATTTCGAGAAATCGGAGAACCAATGCACCCTCCTAGCAACAAGAAAGCGGATGTAAATACAAAACTTGGAGGGGCCATCGTACCCCCTTTGAAAAAAAAAAACAGGCAGCCTGAAATAGGCACCTAAAAACAGAAAATACTTGCACCGTCACCCCTTTGAAAAAGAAAATCACTGCACGCCATGATAGGCATGGCAACCTTCTACGACTTCGCATAAAATTGTCTTCTACCGAAAATAAGGATACAATCCTACACAAGGGGGCGCTATGGCAGGCTCAATTTCTATCGGGGAAAGTTTCAATATCTTGAGATCACAATAAACACCGACTCTGGAATGTACGAAAGCACAAGGCCCCAATTGCGGGTTTTGAATACTCTGGCATTCTTCGTGACTGCAAGACCCTGCAGCATACATGAACAAAGGGGAAGTTGGAGCCAACCTCTTGCCAATCGGATTAGCGGAAATATAAAACAAAAGCATAACGTCATTACAGACTCACAAAGGACATGATATAGTTTTCTGAAGGCCGAATACATACCGCTTCAGTAAGATATTCCATTCCATAAAGCAGGAATTTTACAACATCACCTGGAAAGCCGAATCCAGTTATCTGAAAGCGAACGACGCACTATGCAAGAGACACACGAACTCACATTCCGTGGTTTTTGTGACCACGGCTACCCCACTGCCCTCTTCGAAAAACGTTAAAGCCGAAACTTCATCCTATGCTTAGGAACACAATCGATCCCCTTGAAACAAGGATGTCTCAATGCCGAAGAATCACAACCTCTGGTGATGAAAAACCAACACAGTTATCTGAAAATAATGTGCGTTTATGTGTTCAGTGGGAACATGAGACATTACTTAGAACTCTGCAAAAAGGGGGAAACATCTGCCCTCTTGCGAACAACATAGTCATGTCCAAGTGTAGGCCAGGGGAGAAAAGCTCGAACATAACATATTCCCCTTCTTTGACGCATGGGAAACAGATTTGACCCGCTCGTTACCTCATGATCAGCGCGATCAGATTGAGAGGGCAAGGGAAAGAGCTTGTGAATCTGGTGCCGTAGGTTCAAGGTCCACCTTCAAGCTCCCTGCCAATTCTTAACAGCATCTTCGTAAACCGCAACTTTTTCGTCCTGAACAATTATCTCCTCTATCTTTCTGCCCATCTCCCTCTATCTATCTCCCTTTAAAAAAAGCAAAATTGTTCAGCCCGGCGTAGACATAACGCAATATAGTTAAAAAATGACACTGACTTCTGGTAGCGAAAACTGACCAAAACCTCGCACTTCCAAGCTTTAATGCTGACATTTTATTTCAAAGGTGTGCAGAAAGCCTTTGTCTCTCCTGGGACGCGCCGATTAAACCCCTGGTTGCTGGTCTTCTTGTTTCGACAACCGGTCGTGCTCGTGGAGTATATTTCGGAAATGCAGCTCCTGCCTACGGAAACGCTTCGTGGGAGTCGAAGAATTGTTATCGCGCCTTAGATATTAGGATACAAACGTAGATGTCTCTAGAACTTTTTATTTTTCCTCTATTGACACGGTGCCGTCAGAATGATCCTGACTTCCGCCGAACAGGTTGTCCTTGCATAACCGTAGTAACGGCACCACCAAAAGGCAGGGAAAGCGGCTTTCCAGACCAGCCCGCCGATGGGTACTTCTTAAACGTTACAATGTTAGTCGCTCTCACTGGTCCGGGTTTTCACCATCAGAGCAGTGCTCTATTGGCTTCCATTTTGAAATTATAATTAGTAATATTTTTCGAAGATTTGCACCTATCTACGCACTTAGTGAAGGACAGAAGTAGTTTCCTGAATATGCAATAAAAAGCTTTCAAAGCACAGTTTAAAACTTAAGGCAAAGACGCTATTTTAGGTTTTTTGCCTCCCAAAGTTTACATGTTGGGAGCGTTGTTGAAAGAAGTGATGCTCTTCGAATGCAACAGCTTATTTTACGTGAAATATGTGTGCCGGCTCGTTACACTCATAAAGTGTGCAGGAATATTGTATTCGGAGTATTTTACCAGAGCTCAGACGATTGTCTTGCTGTTTTCTTTTACAGCGTCAGCAATGTCTCTTTGATTTGATTGATTGTGGGGTTTAACGCGCCGACGCAATGCAGGCGATGAGGCGCGCCGTAGTGGAGGGCTCCGGATTAATTTTTACCTCCTGGGTATCTTTAACGTGCACCGAAATCTCGTACACAGGGGCGTTTTTGCTTTTTGCCTCCAACAGAAAAGCGGCCGCCGCGGCCGGGAATCGAACCCGCGACCTCGCGCTCGCAATGTCTCTTTGGCTCCGTTGATATTTCGCTCTCGCTACAAGCTATGAACCAATAAATATTGCACTGGTCTCCTCAAAAAACATGACAGTGGCATTACGGTTTGCGTTTGTTGCCGTTATTTGGTGTCCAGTGTGAACAAGATTGTGTCGAGTGTTACTGTCTATTGTTTCACAGTTGGCCGGGCTAGGTTCATCCACAGGGGCGACATCTTTGATATAAGAAAACCGACATGAATTCAACACTCCTGCAGGGTTGTTTTTTGTTGTGTCTTGGTACTCAAGGCACTAAATCAGTTGTGCGGGAAATTATGTTCCCTTAAAATGGGTCACTGAGTGCCTATAGTTTTCTCGGCACGGCACAAAGCACCTTCATCAATAGGTTGCCTGGCAGAGGTTGTTTTGGTAGGAAGGACAAAGTTATGTTTTCCCGATATCACTTGCTGGACTAAGGTCAGCGACAGACCGGAGCTTGTTCTATGGGAAGGAAATGTTTTAGGCACTTATATTGCTGATGTGATAATGTATGTAGCGTGAGCTATACTGGCCGAGGTAGAGCAGTTTCGCGTGGCTGCTGGAGAGCCGTGCTTCGCCTGCACAAAGAGAAGTGACATCACATGGCGCAGACAACGTTGTTCGCTGCCAGGCGTCTCTCACACACCTCACGCGCCCAGCGCCTTCGCCGACCTCCGTTCCGCACGTGGCGGCCCGGTCAACTTGATAATTATGCCAGGGGTGACCGGGTGTGGGACCGATGGCTCGTGCGTTGCAGCAACACCGGCGTGCGCCTGTGTAACTAGCTCAGCTCTGGGGTGATTGGTGACGCTGCGCCGGGGGTGCTTGATAAATATGCATGTGTCACATAATGCTTATACCGTGTGTGTGTCACTGGAGCAGCAGTAAACATGATGATCAAGCTAATCCTAGACAACCAGGAAAACTAAGAATAACCAGCGGAACCTTAGCTCACGCTACGTATATCCTGACATAGCCGAGCTAAGCCACTGCTTATTTTTTGTATGTTGCTTGGCTGTCATGTTTTCTTCAGTAATGTAAACTGTTTCTTTACGCTAAACGCATAAGGTTTTCGCAAGCTGGCTTTCAGTTATTATATTAACGAGCTTAGCATACCAATGCAAGGCTCCTTGGTAACACGCAGTTACTGTGGCACTTCTTTTTGCTATCTAGGCACTGATTGTTATTTGAATACTGCAGACGGCATTATTCAACGGCTGAACTATTGCTCAAGCTTCAGGAAGCACGTTCGAAAAGAAATCCCAGTATGGAGACAAGCTTGTGGTTATGCGCACAGCCTACTGAACAGAAATCAAGATAGCGCCGGCAACATCAGATGCAGTGCAAATAGATACGGGACATGGCGGAGGATCAGCCCATTTAGTTACCGGTGATTTGGACATCAATAAACGTGGTCTTGCTTGCTCGAGGTACGTATGGGCCATGGCCTTCTAAAAGCTGTTTACATCGAGGTGCGTGAATATTCTGCACCAATGTGGGCAGCCATGACGACCCGGTCATTTTATGGAGGAACGGGGGCCATGTTTGACCAATTCAATGCTAAGTATGGAACCGAGTTCATCTGCTGTGTTCACAACACAATTGCCTATTTCTCCTGGCGACCATGATTTAAATGGTTTCTTTCGAAGTCCTCATAACCGCAGCAGAAAGCCTCAGACAAAACTTCATAAGCTTGTGGTGAAGTAATAAAATAACTACAGGTGAAGCCCCACCTTTATGTCATATGAAGCTCGTGCTCAGTTGTAGGGTGCCCGAGACGGTTTGAATGATGAAAAAAGTTTCTCTTCAATAGTTGAAATGTAGCAGAACCAGTATGTAACAAAAAAACTATGTTGCAGATGATGCCAGCCTGTGCAAGAAGAGAGGAGTAAATGTCCTTGTAGTCGTAACGTAAAACAATGACACAAGAAATCACGGCATAAAAATAAGTGCAACCTTCATGCAAATTACATTTCGGATAGCGTTCAAATATACACCCATGAACGGTAAAAATCCCAAAAATAAAGAAATCATTTAAAATGAACACATTGTTCACACAGGAACACTTTGTCACATCAGGAATGTCAATTCCGTTTCCCAAAGCCCAATATGGCAGGCAATCAGGTCCCAATCTACGAATTTTCTTGGCCTTGATGATATCGCGTGTTAGCCCACTTTTTTTTCTATTATGAGGATTTTAAAGAAAAAGGTTTGCTGCCGCATGTACTGCAATACAAGTCCAAGAAAATGTCACGACCATTTCTGGCATTTCAGGCATGTACCCGTAGCCTAGAATTATCTTAGCAGCCAGTCTTTCCTTCATACTGCATACCAGATGAGAGAGGGTAATGATAGACGACGTTTTCTGCACAAGATAATACAGTGGCCAGACTGCCCTGAATAATGCTTAACAGATGCGAGAAGTATCCGATAGACGACATTTTTTCCACGAGATAAAAGGGGATTGTTGTGCTTCTTGGAACAGGCGCAATTTGCATTTGTATCTTAAGCATTTCTTGCAGGCTGTTCATTTTTTCGGGGCAGAAAAAAACTACTTTACCGGTGGCATACACTCCGACCATTTTGGAGTTGTGGGATAAGCCATGCAGGGAGTCCTGCCTACGAAAGGGGTGTTCAGGCAAATGCCTTGTCAAAACATTACCGCACTGGTGATTGCAAGAGAAAGTAGGGCTTTACTTGAGCAGGGGAAACAACAAAAACGGCACAGGAGAAGCATTCACTACAGGACTTCAATGTTCGGAGGATTACGCCACGGCGGGACGAATGGCTGTCCGCTTGCTGTCCAGCGGGCTGCTTGAAGGTGGCTGGCGGCCACCTGTCTCTCCTGGCTGGCGGCACTCACAGATGGCGACCCCACAGCTGAAAAGCGCCGCTGCGCTGACCTAGTATCCGAAGTACTTGCCATGCCCCCGTTCAATCTCACAGTATTTCTAAAGTTCGCTCCTACATGCCAGGAGAGGTAGCACGCGGAAACTCGAACGCAAGAACCCGAAAGCTCCCAGGGGAGAATCTCTACAGCCATAAATACATGAAATGCAGCAAACGTAGGCGGCTGCAATGACAAATCTTGTGGAAGGACTTACGGTCTCATATGAAGCTTCTTGACAAAGGGGTTTTGCTACTGAACACTGTACAGGCAGAGAGTAACCAGCATTCGAGACCCGCTCCGAGCTCATTAAAACTAGTGGCCAATTTTTAGGGGCACGACTTTTACAGGGCTTCAAAGAAGCACAGGTGAGCAATGCCTCTTTTTACGAGTATTGGATGAACATAATGGCACGGAAGAACGGGTTCGTTGCTCCTGGGCTGCCATGTCCAGCATGCCTGGTTACAGCGAAACGTTAAAGCCACCTAACACATCTCAGGATATTGGTAGTTAGCGACGTATGCATTCGCAAGAGAGGTTTAATTATTGTCTGGTAAAATTGAGGATGTCCCCCGTGCGGGGCACCTTGAGTATTCATGGTGACCGTGAGCAGCGACACCGGCGGCCCCAAGCTCCCATACATAAGCTGTGTCCAACCGTGGCGAAATGTTGAAAGGTAAAGGGTAAAAACTGCAAACGTGGCCGTCGGAGCCTTGGTCAAGCTCCGGCCAATGGGCTTCCTCCCTGTCTACCAAGCAGGGAGTTCTAGGACCTATTTGGCTACCAGGGTAACGTCAAAGAAGTAAGTACCCCGGGTTCTTTCTAATACTATAGCGCATGGTGTTTTCAAAAAACACCTTTATGATCTGATCGGGCCCCGTAAAGGGTCCGCACCGAAGCAACTCAGTTGCTGTCCAACAGCCAAATATTTTGTGCACCGCCGAACTTACCCAAATTCCTCGTGATTCACTCTCTTGAAGCTGATACTGCACTCGGAATAAAGTCCGTGTTCAAAGTGGCACGATCTCTTGAATCTATTGTTGGTAGCAATTATAAGGCAAAGAAACTGTCATCGGGTGATGTCCTTGTCGGCTTCACAAACGTTCAAAGAGAGGCGCATTCCCTTGAGCGCCAGAGAAAGCCACCTCCAAGAGTTTAACCACCCAAAAACAAATGATACTTCAAAAACACAACACACTAACCTTCCTCTTCTAGTAAATAAAATGCAAAAAGCCTAATTCGCTGGAATTGTAGGGGCCTGATCAAAAATGTTGACGACATATATGAAATCCTTACAGAGTACCAGCCAAGCATATTATGTCTTCAAGAAACAGATTTGAAAAGTCAACAAACTAACTTTCTTAAGCAATACACCATCTATGGAAGAGACAAAGCCGGGAGCACTCATTCATCAGGTGGTGTAGCTTTAGTTGGTAAAAAGTCGGTGGTCTGCCAAAAACTAAACCTACAAGCTAATCTAGAAGCTGGAGCGATGAGGGCCAATATTTTTTGTAGGCTAACAACTATATGTTCAATATACATTGCGCCCGACTATCGCCTAACAACAACAGAGTTTGAAAGTTTCATAGATCAACTCCCGACACCATTCTTATTATAAGGGGATTTTAATGCTCAGCACCCGCTCTGGGGTTCAGCACGGGCCGACCCCCCAAGGCGACTCCTAGAAAAATTCTTGTTGTGCTCGGGCACTTGCCAGTTCAATAAGAAACAAGCCACTTGTTCCAGCGCAAGACACAATACATTTTCTTCAATTGACGTGGCGCGGGGGTCCGCCACTCCATGTCCTCTAGTTGAATGGAGTGTTGCTCCAATTCTATACGGCAGTGATCACTTTCCTGTCATACCTAAACTAGCTCACAACCCTGAACTTTCAACCATCCCAACAAGGTTTAAAGAAGGGGGAGCAAACTGGAAGAAGTTCAAAGAATTATCTGAGCTTTCTTACACATCCATACAGCATCTAGACATTGACCACTCCACAGACATTATTTCTGCGCATATTATTGATGCCGCACATTCCCCCATTCCTCGAGCTTCAATAAACACAAAAAACAGGCCCAGACCATGGTGGAACGATGAGTGTAGGACTGCACGCAAAGAAAAAAATAAAGCA
The DNA here is from genome assembly GCF_048455015.1 of Haemaphysalis longicornis. Lineage (NCBI taxonomy): Eukaryota > Metazoa > Arthropoda > Arachnida > Ixodida > Ixodidae > Haemaphysalis > Haemaphysalis longicornis. The sequence continues at coordinate 161,515,673 of NW_027526335.1, forward strand.
TGGGGAAAATTCAGAAGATATCCAACAGTTCAAAACCTCATAGCATTTAACAAGCAAAAGCCAAAGGGAGATGAATTCGACGCGCTGCAAAAGCAGAGAGCTGGAGAAAATTCCTGACCTCTATAAATTCATTCACTGATACACACTAGGTATCGAAAGGAATAAGAGCACTTCAGGATAAAAACACGAACACTCTCCCACTTACTAGCACAACAGGTGACACACTAGAGGATAAGGCCAACGCCCTCGGAAAGCATTGTGAACATATCTCCAGCTCTACCCACTATTTAACAGAATTTATCCGTCATAAAAAGAGTGCAGCAAGTAAACCTCTTCACAACAAGAAAACATCATGCGACGGTTAGAATTCTCTACTTCAAAACAGGAACTTTTCATTGCTCTTTCATCATCTATAAAAACAGCTCCAGGGACAGGCAACATAACATACGAGATGATAAAACATTTACACCAAAAAACTCTTGAAGCAATTTTTTCCTTTTAACTTGATATGGCAAACAGGACGACTGCCAAAATCATGGAAAGAGGCAATTGCCTTCCTGTGCTGAAGCAAGGGAGAGACCCAGGTCTACGTAGCAGCTACAGGCTAATAGCCCTTACAAGCTGCTTGTGTAAATTGGTAAAAAAGATGATAAACCGGCGTTTACTGTATTTCTTGGAGTTTCATGGTGTGCTGGATAATCACCAATCAGATTTTTCAGTACATCGTTCCACAAACAAAAATCTTATGGCCTTTGAATCTAATGCACGAGATGATTTTGTTCACAAACAATCTTCTATGTAAGTATTCTTGTACATGGGCGAGGTGTATGATACCACATGGCGCCACCGGATTTTACTGGACTTAGACTCGCTTGAAATCTGCGGAAAGATGTTATATTTCATTACAAGTTACTTAATCAACCGTATTTTCAGAGTTTGTGTTGGTTTCTCGCTGTCACGAAATTTCACCCAAGAAAATGGCGTTCCTCAGGGGCCGTCTTCAGTTGTACCATTTTTTTGTCAAAATTAATTTCCTGAAAATTGTCTTGCAACGCTCTTTATTCTATTCTCTTCATGTGGATGACATCCAGATAAGTTTCAAATTATGTAACGTAGCAGTTTTCGAAAGACCAATACAATTAGGAGTTAACAGGCTGTCAAAATGGGCAACCGAAAATGGCTTCCGGTTGAAGAACGACAAAAGCTACTGTGTTTTGTTTTCCAGGCAGCGAGGCATCATAGTGGAGCCGTGCATTACGCTCAATGAAAACCAAATTGCAGTGAATGATAGACAGACGTTTTTGGGTATTTTGCTCGACAAAAAGCTCACTTTCATTCCACATATTCCCGCAACTCAAAATAAAGTGCCTGCAATTCTTAAACATACTTGAAGTTTTAACGCACCAGTCCTATGGCACGGACAAGACATGCTTAGTGAGAATATTCCGTAGCCTAATTATCTTCAACATTGACTATGGAAAAGCTTTGTGTTTTACTCGGCATCAAAAACAACCCTCAAGATGCTCAATGCTGTTCACCACCTAGGACACCGGCTAGCTACAGGTGCTTTCCGTAGGACCCCGTTTTAAGTCTTTATGTGGAGTCTGACATGTGGTCCCTAGAACACCAGCGTAAATTCAGTGCACTCTTGTATGCCGTTGAAGTGGCCTCTCTAGCTCAGCATCCCTGTAACACACTACTAAGCGATCACACTACCGCAAACGTTTTTTTAAAAGACCCCTCACTTCCACAACCTTTTTCTCTTACAGCCAGATCTGAGTCCTCTGAGTTGGGAATATTTTTTATGGGCACTCAGAAAACTATTTTTCAGATTTTATTGAACCTAGGACATTCCTACCCATGTCATGCGACTTGTCATTTGTTAAAAGTGATAAGAACCGAGCCCCTCAAGCGCTGATACAACAACACTTCCTAAGTCCGCAAGACAAATACCAATGCACTGAATTGCACACTGTTACACACAAAACGCGCTCTGCAGTAGCATACGCGGCACTTGGACATAACGTCTCCTGCTCAAGAATAATGAACCTAAACGCAAGCATATCCACTGCTGAAGCATATAGTATTACGACGGCTGTTGAACACATATTTAAAATCATAATACCTATGTCAGTTTTATACACAAACTCACTTAGTGTTGTAACAAATTTATCGACTGGAAAAAGCCACAGGAATACAATTTTCAACCAGCTTCTAAGGACTATTAAGTGTGCATACATTATGGGGCTCCAAATTACAACCTGCTGTGTACCCGGTCATTGCTGAATAGTTGGCAATGAGCCTGCTGACAGACAAGGAGCTGCCGCCATACACCGTGATGAGATTGACATGACATTAATACCTTACACGGATTTAAAAGCTCTCATCAGACGCAAACTCCGCAAGCAATGACAGGAAGAATGAGACACACAGAGAGAGAACAAACTTCATGTAATTAAGTGAAAAATAGGCAAATACGTAACAGAAAAATGAAACAGAATCATTGAAGTTACATTTTGTATGTTACATATAGGACACACACATGGTACACATTCTTCCCCTTTAAATTGTACACAAAGACCACAATGTTCGAGACGGAGACAAGCATTTACCGTTGTTCACATCCGTGTTGAATGCAAAGAACACGACGCTGACCGACGCAAACATATTCCTTAACTCTACACGCACCACATCCCAATTCACCCAGCACATTTCTTTGCAGACAATCCCATGTTTGCATGCAGTGTGTTTTAGAGTATTTATTTAGCGTCGGATTTCTCGAAATAATTTCATATCTACCGTAATTGTTTCACCGATCTACCCCTGATGAGGACTCTGTAATCACTGAAAGCTGAACTGTGTTTCCATTCACCACATCTACTTGTTACCAGTATGGCCCTCTACACAAATAGGCTGCTATTAATGAAATGGCCCCCTACACCACTTTTAACCATTTTACCTAAATAAGTATACCTCAAGGAAATATACAACAACCTGGTATTTGGCGCTGTTTGGCCAAGGTACCCTAGTGCCAATCAACACCACATTCAACAACAATGAATTGAGGATGTCAAGTTTGTGGGAGCCTAGTTCGTGAAATAAGCTGGTTTTCATGTATCTCAAATACGTTGCTTGCCGTTTGTTTATGAAGTGGTGCAGCGTGAGCTCTTCGATTGCGTCTAAGATCTTATCGAAAAATTTGGACTTACAAAATATAACTCCTTCATGTCGGCAGCCAACACCTCCGATCAAGCGAGTGAACATGCCACACTGCTCATGCCCTAACTAATTGACAGGAGGCGTGATATTCGGTCTTTCGCGCTTCCCGTTTTACTGACTCACTTCGTGTGCGGCATCGCAGAACGCTGGAATATGGATGCGGAGTTTGCAAGCCCAAAATATCGTTACAACCAAACAAAACTTGCTATCTCTGGAACTGCATGGTAGCCTTAGCCCAGGCGTGCTCCGGGAAAACTGTCGCTGTAGTGAAGGCCGCGGTGGCTGCTAAATATAAAAATTATTCTCTACCTAAAACAAACAGTACACCGATTGAATGTTTGAAAGAAAATACCCTGTCTGCACCCTTTAAAATGGTCCGAAGTCTGAATTAATACATAGATCACCACACTGTGACAAGCTCTAGAACATCAGCAATATACAAATTTTAGAGCTAGTGTGTTCGGCTATCCTAAACTGCTGGTATCCTGTCTCTAATATCATTTTTGGCACCTAAAACCTGCATTATAAAACGTACGCGAATGCATTGTCTCTGAAAAGGATGTACTAGCTGTACAAAAGCTTGAATATGATCACACGGCACTGCTTCCCCACAAAGCATATATTCACACCCACTTGCAGATCTGACTGCGTTGTAGGAAGAATGTGCGGCTCGTTTTCTACCAATCGGAATCGTTTTACCCCAGCACTTACACCACATTCATTTTCGCGATTTTTTTGTGACTCAACTATTGCTCACAGCAGCAATTTTCATGTGCTAGACGAGAGAAAAATCATTTTTTCCTCAGAAAAGTTCTAAGAACAGGAATACTGGTGTGACGTGGCCGACCATGATTTTTACAGCGAAATCGGAGATGATCAAGTGCACTGTCCGGGACGTTTGGCATGAAATGACACATTTAAAACTGTCGCCACTACTCGTCCAAAAACGAGACGGCTACTTACGAAGGAGGGAAAAAGGTTGGGCGTGTTGGTTCATAGTCACACAGAAAACAAGCGCTATTTAAAAACACAGGACGAGGCGTGGACGGTACAAGCGATAAACTTTTAACAAAACGTTTATTGCAGAACTAGCGCTTATAAAAACGTCTCGCTAGCACAAAGAGAGGAGGGAGAAAAGGGAAATATCAAAACGGTGGGCGAAACAAAAAACAGTGACGGGCCGCCTACGACAAGAAATTCAATTCAAGTTTTAATAGGGCTACAGACGGCCTTCTGACGCATTAATCCCCAGACCTTGCTATCTCTGCCACTTCCACAATTTCTCTTGTCAGGCCCGAGCGGTGAAAATACAAGATGGTTGTTTGGTCGTACGGAGGATGGAACGGGTTTCCCGAGACAAAATTCCTCTGTCGTGTGGCAGACACTATATCGGCCACACAGGCAGATGCTTAAACGTTCGCCAAAAGACCACAAGAACAAGGTAAGGAGCGTAGCGACCGACGGGCATCTGGCTGCCTATTGTAACAAACGTGTCTCTGGAAACCCGTGTTATCATCTCTACGACCAGCCAACCGTCTTGTTTTTTCACCGCTCGGGCCTGACAAGAGAAATTGTGGAAGCGGCAGAGAGAGCAACTTTTGGGGATCAATGCGTCAGCAGGCCGTCTGTAGCCTTATCAAAATTTGAATTGGATTTCTTGTTGTAGGTGGTACGTCACTGGTTTTTGTTTCCCCGACCGTTTTGCTGTTTCTATTTTCTTCATCCCATCTTCATGCTAGCCAGACGTGTTTATAAGCTTTGGTTTTGCAATAAACGTTTCGTTGAATGTTTAGCGCTTGTCCCGTCAACGCCTCGTCCTGTGTTTTTTAAATGGAGCTTGTTTTCTGTGTACTTACGAAGGATTCAAGTTCTTCAAGTGAAGACGAGAGTTGCTGTAGCCGTTGACGACTCAGCGAATATCAGGTGTAGAAGAGAGGTGCGGCATGTCTCAGGTCGATTGTCCAAATGAAGCCTTTGAAGTGAGTAAATGACTTTACGTTTGTTAACAATATTTTGACGTTTATAACACGCGTAGGGGTAAGAGCAGTGACAACCTTCACGTCAGTAACCAGTTCCTTCGCTTGAAAGAAGGAAGCTCCAGGTTTTACTTTGCCCCTAAAAGAGATATAGAAACTGTGCCAACGACGGGAATTTTGATGAAGCTTCCAGCACCAAGAACTGTCTGGGGAACAAACAGTCTGCACCTTGCGTCAAGCTTGTTTTTGAACCATGCGCCTATATTATCTGCTGAAAATGATGGGACGTATACTTTACCGACATCCCATTCCTTCTAAGTGATGTCCCACTCCACCAAGGAACTGGTGGAATGGGACAGATCCTAACTCTATTTTTACAGTAGCACCAGGAGGGATAGGAACCCGTGCTCTAAAAAATTTGTAAAGCTTATTTCAATTTTGACATCTTTTTGTGTTCGAAAGAAACCAAACTAAAAATGCATTTTTAAGAAGTGTCCCAAACATCCCGATTCCCCCTAATTGATGTGATGACGCATCGTTGACAAGCATGCTAGAGCCGAGTGTGGGTAAGTCAAAGAGCGGATGCAATGCAAGACGTCTTCGACTGCTGAGGATTGTGTCTTCAATACGAGAAGCGCAGTACAGTGGCACGGAAACGGCAGTGCTACGGCATGCACGTGCTACCACTGAAACCTTTGACAGCATGTTGCTTAGCGAGGGTGTCACAGCCCGCAATTTCTTAGTAACAAGAACAGGGGCAACAAAATGGACCGTGTAATAATTTCCTTCGTTCTGAATGCAGCTGTGCAATCTCGGGATGAGTGCATTTGTTGGCCACTCGCAGTAACTTACAGCAAGCTGCTCTACATTCCCAGCATTGTTTTCAGGGCACGACAAAGCTCGGCATAAAATAGTGAATCAGGCGTGCCAGTGTATACAAAACCCCACTAGGCACCTGCTTTGGAAGTATATGACGGTCCCAATTGAAACAAAGGAGGAGGGAAGTGTTGGATATTGAAACCATTCTGGCATGTGCAAGTGCTTTCACTTGTTTTCTTCTTTGGTATAGGTTAGTCAAATCCCTGTGGGAGAAAGAGAGAAATGGCACGACGATAGCGAGCGTGAGTTAGCAAATGAGTGGAAACCGTAAGATAAAGGGCAAATTATTATGTGCTAAGGGTTTGTTTGAGAAAGGGGGCAGATTAAAAAGACCAAAACTATGCTTCTGGCTGTCGGTCTCAGCGTGCGTTCTTATCCGTTGGAAAGAACGTGTGACCTGATCAGTATAACCAATATTTAAAAGTGTGGGAAGCTTGTCCCCATTCTTCCGATAGTGGTTGGGGGAGTCGGATGACCAGTCCGAAGTAGCACCATAGGTAGCCTGCGGTGGCAACATATTGGCGACCACTTAAAAGAGCCACGGCTGGTATGAGCGCACGTAATCATAGGCTTATTTAAAAAAAACGCTCTCTTGTCCCAGTTATTAACTCTCTGGCTGGGTATTGATGTGTTGTCTCAAATACGCCTAATGCTTCCGTTTTTTTCAAAAATGTAAACACGTATGCGGCATTGTACCATATCTAACGGTTTCGAAAGGTTTACCTATATAAGCTTCTCTTTCCAGAATATAAAGTTTTGAACAGGTGGCTGAAAGGACAAACAGACAAACCGACACACATAAAGACAGTCCAAAATTGTCGGGTTTAGGTATCCTGCGATATTCTAACGCCTTTCAAATCTTGCGGAAGGAGGGAGAGTCGAGTATCGCTGTAACCAGAAAGGGGTGATGATGCTCGCTAAAAAGAAAACTCTCTTGTTCATTCGTTCGACTAATATTGTGGCGCTTAGCCGGTGGCACATGGCATGGAGGGATTTCGCCCCATCGATTAAGAAGCGCTGTATTGCATCTCCATTAATTACACCAACCTGCACAGCAATAGTAATTTTTTTTGTAACCATATGTGAAGGTACATTTTCTCACAATGTGACAAAATGTTTCCACACAGGCAAATTAGATAATATTTAGGGACTTTACGCTTGATTGATTGATGGTGGGGTTTAACGCGCCAACGCAACGCAGGCGATGAGGCGCGCCGTCGTGGAGGACTCCGGATTAATTTTGACCACCTGGGGATCTTTATCGTGCGCCGAAATCTCGTACACACGGGCGTTTGGTTTTCGCCTCCATCAGAAAAGCGGCCGCCGCGGCCGGGAATCGAATCCGCGACCTCGGGCTCAGCAGCGCAACTCCTTAGCCACTGAGCCACCACGGCGGGTGGACTTTACGCTTGCTGTAATTACCAACACGGACAAATATAAATGGGCTGTTAGAATGCGGGCCTGCAGTAAAGAAGAGAAGAATCGTAATAAATGAATGTTACGAGATGCATTATCTATCCAGCCTGCAAAACCTATGATGGATCGCAGCTTAAACAGCGTTGCGATAAAAGGCTAACTGTTGAATAATAAAATATGAATGTAAAACAACTGGCGCTCCCGAAACGACTAACTTTGATGTTTTTTGGTCCAACTATGCACCGATGCAACACAAACGGCGGCGAGTGTGCGGATTTGAGTGGCCCATCGAGCAGAGGATTTGGCCATTGCCCTAGCCATAGCCGACCCCCTGAGTACGAGTGCCCTTTGTGATTCTGGATGGCAGTGAAAAACTACGCCAGAGGAAGAGTGTGTGGTGAAGCCAACGTGTTTTGTGCGGTCGATCTCGCAGGCAACACGTTGCTTGGCTCGGCGTCGGGTGTTCAAGATTTTTTTTTCCATGGGCTCTTGAATCTTGCAGCCATTGACTTTGTCTTACTGCAGAGGAATGTCTTCGTTGTTTTGCATATTTTTTGAAGGAGATTGATAGTCCACGGGGTGTTCCCGTGCGGCCGCTGCAGCTGCAGCCGCGATTGCGTTGTTAGGACTAGTTGCTGAGGACGATGTTGTGCGTTCTTGCAAGATCGAAATGTAACGGCTGGGCGATCAAATGACATCAAACGTTGTTTACAGTTTGACAGGGCTACTGAAGGTGTTAGTATACTGAACGCACGAAGCAATGGCTAAAACTGACCCTCGAAGTTGGAGCCTATGCGCCGTGTGTCTTCACTGGTCGACTTCTTCAAGTTTTTCCTGAATCCCTGTGCGTTCTTTTGTCCATTTAGTGCCTACTTGGAAGCCACTGTGACCTATAAAATATTTTTATGCAGTAAAATTTTCTAACAAAAACAGAAAAAAACTGCAGGAATTCAGAGAAATATCTACTCTTAAGCCGCTTATCTATAGATTGTGATCTTTTAAGCCAAATATTCTATGAGCAGAGAAAACCGTATTATTATATTCCTGGAAAGTTTCCCTTTGTTTATTTATGTCATGGGTGTGAATATATACCATTACTAGCAATTTTACCTGGCGACGCACTGACGGCCAGTATAAGAATAACACTAAATGGTATCACTTCTGTTCAGATATTTCTTACTTGTCGTAATTAGCTGGATAAGCCGCAATGTTGTACAAATTTAGGAACTCCCTCCTGTTCTACATTCATAGTCTCCTACAGGAGGCGTGTCGGAAAAGGAAACGGCTGGTATTCGTGTTTTATTGCAACATTCCCGAAACAAACTGCACCAAGATTGTGAGCTCAAACTACTACTTACCCATGGTAAGTGTTATATTAGTACGTATGAAGTATACTGATCATTCACAGTTTTATTATAAATAACATGCGTTTTTCTCGGACGCCATGACGGGAGGCCCGTGGTTTCAGAATGACTCCACAGATAGCGAGCGCTGGCCGAACGCGGAAAAATTAATCTTAATTCCAGGTATAGAAGGGTGAAAGTTAAACCGTTCTGATGCTCCAATGTGCGCGTGTTAGGAAAGAACGTGAAATTTGTTTTGGGTAACTGTGTGGGCATTATTTGCAAGCAAGAGGAATTCGCTAAATCAAGACGCGGTATAGTTATCAACTAATCTGTAAACATGCTCGGTTTTCCCGAAATCCGGATTGACACTACTAGGTGCGTGTTATGAAAAATGTATGAAAATATCTGAACCGGCCTGAGATAAAAATATACACCCTAAAAATTACTTTGGCGCTGTTCACTCTGTCACGGTGGTAACGTTTAAAAACAGTAAGCAATATTGAGTTTATAAACCATAATCACAATGGGCACAGGCAGTTCGAAGCCGTTTGAATCATGCGTTTCGCCAGGCGTTCACATCAGCTGTCAGGCCTTTCCGGCTCTTCAAGCGTGTCATTAAAAAAAAGCAATATCGCCCTTTTGTCGGCGTCGCAAGGCGTAATCTTTAAAAAGTGTTTATTGCATTTTGATGAGTAACATGCATTACAAAAACGAACTGGATGAGTCCATCAGTAGAATATATATTGGAGAATTTTTAGGAACACCCATTTTGTTCCGAAATGCCGGATCGCTAGAAAGACGTTGGTTAAGGCGATGCCGTAAAACTTATTTTTAGATATTCTTAAGTGGTGCAGACGTCACAAAAAGCACTTAGATATTTTAACAGCTGACCGAGATAATCAGAAATTTAAGAAAATGTAATTTCTCCCTTTTGTTGACTTGGTTTATATTTTCAAAATCCTGCCTTTGTGAGCCCCTACGGCATGAAACAACCGTACTCCCAAAATTGCGAGTTACTAGGCCTAGCAGTTGTGGCTGGGTGTTAATGAATTATTGAGTCAGTTTCAGTTTCAGTTTATTATTGCAGTTGAAATTTTACAGCGCACAATAAACTCTAGGAGGTCTCATAGTCATAGATAGGGGAGGGACCTCCTACCAAAAAGTACAAACGAAAAGTACACCTAATGCGGTGAAAAGCCGTAACAATCCTAAAAAACACAAAGAACGAATATGTTTACACAATCAAACCAAATATTGTTACTAACAATCAAAAGTACACCATAAAAGCGGTAATTAAAGGGGGATATTCATCCACGTACCACATATACAAGCATATCATGACAATCGTTATGACAAAATTATTCGACGAAGCTGCCTCTTGAAATAATTAATTGAAATACTTGATTTAATGGTTCGGGGTATTTAATTCCAGAATGCAGTTGCCAAAAAGGTCGCAGTTAGGTTGTCGTAGTTAGTCCTACATTTTGGAAAAAGATAGTTATTGTGGTGTGAGAATCGAGTGGCATCAAAATGCGGGGTTTGAGCTTGAGATATTATTGAAATAGGTAAATTTCCTTGACAAACTGTGTAACTTGGTACGCAAAGAAAACATTTATTTAAACCACAATTGACAAATGGTTAAATCTTCGGAGTAGTGTCAGCCCATAACGTGAAACGCATTGCAGTCAGTCAGTCAATCGGGTACTTCGGGTTATAGAAATAGATATCGAATATTTGCCCTTATGTAGATAATTGTGTTTTTTTGTCAAATATGCAAGGCATAGTGCAAAGTTGGTTCGTATGTAGGGTGTTTTTCTGCGGACTGTATTGTTCGGTGTCTGCGTGAGGTGTACAATAAGCATATTTACAAAGCGCAGTCCTTTATCGCCTGTTCGTGGGGTGAGCGGCGTCCCCGTTGTCGTGACCCAGCGAATGAGAGTGAAAGAAGAAGCAAACGTTGAAAGAAAGCAAACGATTGCCACGAAATTGAGAGGGGAGGGCGGTTTGCCATTGCGGCGCTAGCTAGCGCTCCCTGAAAGTGTGCGGTGGGGGAGGGCAGGGGACAGTATGCTGTGCCCGCACAAGGTGCTCGGGGGCGCTACACTTGGCGAAAACATGAGGGGAGCATGCGCGTGACTATGATGTGCGTTTGCTTAAGACGCAGTTCGCGGTGCCTTCCTGAGACGCCCTTCGCGCCGCCGACGCACAGGTTCAATCGCTGCCGTCGAGAGAACCCACGAGTGAGTGCTGCCTCAGCGCACTGCTTCTGCGCTCAAATATTGCATTAGGTAGTATGTTAATCGCCAGGGCATTGTTTGTTTTGTCAGTACATTAGTTATTTTTGTTTTTCTTATTCCTATTTCAGGTTGTTCAATATTCTGTCGGACCAATTGCCATTTGCGCTGTTAAAACTTATCACAGTCGAACTTGCACCCAATCTGCGTTTTTCTTGAAATGAAGGGCGTTACACTATTTCCCTTTTATCGCTATTTTTATTTTGTACTTCGAACTTTTTTTCCAGGCCTCTTTCGTTTATCTTCAGTGTTTTAAAAATGTATGAGATGCCTAATTCTTATGTTGAAGATCATTCCTGTTCAAATAATTTTTTCTATTTTTTTTATCTTTTTGTTTTTCGAAATTCTGTCCAACCAAATATTTCAATTAACGCTATTATAACGATAAAGGGAGCAACTTCCGCCAACTCTGCGTTTTTTTCAATTTGAGCGTGTACATGGTTCTTCGCCTTATCGCTATTTCATTTTTCGTATTTCGAACGTTAATTTGCGTAGTTTTTTCATTAATTCTTCGGTTTTTGGGGAGTTGCATAAATTGCATATTTTTTTATTTTGTCATATCTCTTTTACTAACATTTTATTTTGTGTACTTTCTCATTGTGGTTTTTCATTAATATGTTTGACCAAATATCTCGAAGTACGCTATATAAGGTATAAAGGTCAATTTCTGCCAAATCTGCATTTTTGAGGAATGCAGGGACCGGTCCCAGCTGTGAGGTACTCGGAAAAGAATGCTACGCAGTAAAAGCGGGTAGGAAGGGGGGGGGGGGGGGGGTTAAGTAAGCAAAGCAACAAAAACATTGTTTGGTATTCACTGTAGGAACGAGCTTCTAAAGTACAACCGCAGGCTCCTGATGTAGGCGGCAGAAGTCAGTGAAGAGATCGACGACTAGACTCTCTACGCTAGCAGCATCACTGTAGGTGTGCCGGCGTCCTGACCACGGAAACCTTCTATACCATTTTTCGTCAACCAAGGACTAGTCCACTGCGTTGTTCACCATTTTAACAGCGGAGCTGTTGTTCATGGCCCTAGTTATTGGCGCATAACGCGAAAACACCGAGGAGCGGCTTTCGGGGAACCCCGACGCGTTTCCAGGAACGCCGCGATTGCGTCGCGCACTTACGCACCGCCGCTGCGCTCCAGCTGTCGTGAAGCTCTAGCGCCCATGCGCTCCGTTTCGCCGAACAGCCCCCGCCTTCGTGCCGGTGCATACGTTCTCGACATCCGCGTACCGCCGCGTACCGAGGGTCGCGTCCCGAGCCGCGTACCGAGGGTCGCGCTATGCTGCTGATTGAGAAAGACAGTTTCTACGGCAATCGGACCAAGCACGTCAAGCCGCGGACATTGAAACAAATACTGCTGCTTTGCTACAGTTCAATCTTTGCGCGGCTTTCTGCAAACTTCTCTAATTTTTTGGGCAGTAGAGACCTTAAACTTGCAGGTGCCCTATAGGCCCTTACTTTCTTTGTTTAAATACATATTTGCCGGGCTAGAAACAATCCAAAATTTATGTCGTCAGCTTTTGTCACCTTGAACGGCACAACTCATCAAAGCAACAAAAGGAAATGACATTCAAACCACCGAGAAGACAGACTAGATGGCACTGAACAACATCGCATTTGCATTGCTTTTTCGATTTTGATTGTCGTTTTGGCGCGAATAACTTAAAGTGCCTCTCCTGACACACCGTGTATGCGTCTATCTCTTCAGTATCGCTTGTTATTCTTACGGCACAAATTACGGCAGCAAGAAGAGCAGCCCACACGACAGCTTCCCTAGAATCACAGTTCTGCGCGGCTGATGCGCTACTCTTCCCCTCACGTGTTATCACTTTCAGCGGTCATGCGGCGTGCAATAATGTACAATATTCGCTTTGTACATAGTTTGTGAATTTTGTGTAGCAAGTCACATATCCCGTGGAAGCTCCCCATCGCTGGCGATTTCCCCAATTGGACATGCGCCACGGCGAAAGGAATAATGACAACTTTTGTGATCCGCTAGGAACGGTCGAGGTAACATAGTTGGTGGAACAATGATTGATTGATTGATTGATTGATTGATTGATTGATTGATTGATTGATTGATTGCTTGATTGATTGATTGATTGATTGATTGATTGATTGATTGCTGGGTTTAACGCCCCGACGCAACGCATGCGATGAGGCGCGCCGTAGTGGAGGGCTGTGGATTTATTTTACCTCCTGGGGTTCTTTAACGTGCGCCGAAATCTCGTACAGGTGGAACAATGATGCTTCTGCTGTGCAAATCCCGGTTCAAAACCCGTAGTTCAAAACCTTCAAAACCCCTCCAAACACGCGTTACTGCAGCTGCGATTTTTTTTAACCGGGCAATTAAAATAACAATGGCGCTTTTATAGTTAATGGGATTCTTTAGCGTTAAAAATGACCCCCCCCCCTCCTTTCTGCGCCCCTCGTGTGAAACCGTTCTCGAGTATTTGCTATTCCGAATGCCTTGTGATCCAGGTAATTGTAAAATGGTGTAATTAAAACAAAGCGCATTAGAGGGTATATGTGGGATTACGTGAACCAAATACAAACGTAGCAGAGTTTGGTCCATGCTAGGAAGTAACGTGAAGAAATCCAATTTGACAATGTAGCCATGTCGCAATCGCTCCAACGCCCTTGAAATGTTTGATTTTATTTGGGTGCTTGATCTGAGGTATACAGCTGTCATTAAAAAAAATGCTCATCTATGCCACCAATAAAATGATATCCACAGCACCTGACGTGAGCAATCTCAGCGGCGGGGAAGCGTGACCTCGCTCGGTGCTGTGCACTCAGGAGAATGAGCTGCGGCTGGTACGACGATGCTCCTGTGCAGTAAACTCTCTGGCGTGCCGTTGGCGCCTGAAAACCTTACTCCCATAGATGTTCCCTTTTGGTGGATTCACTGTGGTTCACTCACGGCTTCCGTCCACATGGTCACAGTAGCTACCAATTATCTAAGAGCAGGGATAGACTGCTTTGGGTAAAGTCATACTCTCTTAAGAGCCAGCTTGGCTGTAAGTTCTAACTGAAGATCAATAAAGCTCGATTTTATTTCCATTCAATTCTAAACAATAAAAAATGGCTCATTCTATATTAAACTGATTTCTTCAAGCGTTCTCTCAATTGCATTTTTATTTCATACCGGGATCTCCAAAACCACTTCCTCTTCGTCTCAAAACGATGGTTCAAACGCTGAAGTAGCTCTTCACAGAGTTTTTTGTGATGGGAAGGTCGCCTATAAAACGACCAATAAAACTTAGCTTTCTATCGAAACAGCTTCGACCCTGTCGGAATGGCGCAAAGAGTTAAACGTCGGCTTCTGAATGAGAGCGACCTAGGTTCGATTTCAACCGCGCGAAGCTTCCTGGGCTTGAGACACTTTCTGGGCCTTCTCTTATCATAATCATCATTTGGGGTAACCGAGTTTGTAAAGTTACTTTTTTTGCAATGCGTTTTCGTGGCATGGCGGTCACCATCAGTGAGTCATATCACGCTCCGCTTTAAAAGGTTGAATGATTCCGGAGTCATTTCAAAACTGAAGTTGTAACTCCAAAACACTGTTTGGGATATTGTTTTGTTTAATTTCGGATGGTTTTATAGGTACCATGTCCGATTTGTCTCGTTTTATTTATTGTGCCAGATTTTCCAGGTGCCCCACGTCTTCAACACTGGAATAAATTGGATCCAAGCGCTTTTCCTGTTCTTTAAGCGTATTGTTCTTTGGAACTAGCTGGTCCAGAGGAGGTAACGGTAGCGAAAGGTTGAGTCTTGTCTTTGATTCTGCACTATTTGGTCCTGGGTTCAGATAGGTTCATCTGTTATCTCTTGAACTCTTGCTCACTATTGGTGCGTTTCCTGTATGTCGGTAACCGCCATTCAGAGAAAGCAGCAAGTCGAATCCAAAAAACGATCATTTATTACCCTCTTTGAACTCTCACAAATAATTCTTGCACGTCCCTCAGGTGCCTACGGCGTGACTCTTGCTCACCATATGCTGGCTGAGTTTACTGTTGCGCCTGGAAATGGTTTTTTGACTGATTTCGCTATTATTTTGAAGCAAATTGTTGGCCACCGGTCGGAATTATATCGCCTTCTCGCCGTGCGTCACCCATCATCATTGGTTGTTGTCTTATTGAGCCCTCGTGCGTTTTAAGTCCCGACGTTCCGATTCCTATCACCTGATCACTTCCAGCGATTCTGATTCCAATCACTTCCCGCGAAACGTCCCAAGTACCCGGACACATTTCTTTCGAATAACGGGAATGTTTTGCGCGGAGTGATGAAAACAGACGAAAAGGGGTAACCGCACCACATATTATTAGCAGCGCTGCGTTATCAGCGGCTACATTGGCTTCCTCGCTTGATCCCAAATGTTCTTCTGTGGTATTTCCTTTTCACTTGCATGCAAAGCACTAAGGTTATCAGCAGTTTCTTCTTAGAACCTGCATGGCAACAAACCATGCGAGAGTCCTAATTTGGCATTATTTATTCAGGCTAACTAGCGCGTACTGCAGCTTAAAAACTGCCAGTACCTGCCCTTGATTCGATATACCAAATTGCCCCTTTCTCTTTTTAGACCACGGTGTAGCCCCTGTAGTGCGGTGATGTCCACAGAAACGTAGTGCGAAGCAATGCTGGGTCTTTGAGTCTTCAGTTTATACGCAAAAGCACCATGAAAAATCACCTTCGCCTGAAAATGGCATCCCTAGAAAAACAGAAAGCAGATGGCGTTGAGAACGATTTCATAAAAGCATCAAACCTGCATTATGAACGCAGTCGCCACTACACATCTAACACGGACAAGTTTGAAAAGAAAATCTTGGTCTGTACGTCCTACATTTCATATTTCGAAAAACAGCGTTTTATAGCAAACTGAAGTTGTCAGTTCAGCATTCTGTCATCGTCTATCCTGCTTGTGTCCTGTAGCCTTCGCGCTGATTTTCCAAAATGTTTAGTCTCAACCAACTAGCAGTACCTGCTGCACTTTTGAATTTGCTATGTACAGTCAGTACAGAGTAGAGAGTTGATGTTGTTAGCACTGCATTAGATTATTCGAATCACGATATTTTACTTTCTAAACGTGAACACGTAACGTGGATTACGTTCAGTATTATTAAAACGTATTAATAATAAAAGCACGGCGTAGGATATACTTTTAGGTGAGCAGAAACCTTCCAAAACAATGCTTAATCATCCTAAAATAGAGACACAAAACGAATACCACACAGGGCGTTATACCGTCGCGCCTTCCAGAGGGTGAAAACCGAAGCTGCCCGAGCGGCGCCACTCGGAGGTGTTGTGACCTTCCAACTCCATTCCGGAAATTTCGGACAGCTTTTGTGATCTCTCGGCGTTCGGCCGCGAATTTCGCTGCTGCGCCGGCAAAGCAGGCGATAGTTTAGAAAAGGTCGTGGGAATGCATTTGCCGATGCAGTGATGTTCGTAGCTGCTTCATCAACGAGTTTTCGGTTTTTAACAGTCGCGAAAGTTCTAAAACACCAAGCCGAGGTAAATGCATGCCGCTGTACTGGTTGAACACGTTCGCAAGAAAGGTTTTGAATTTAAATATTTTATTTTTCTAATACACACACAAAAAACATAGCTGTCATAGACATCTCGAACCTTAATAATGTTGTAGTAGTAGTGCCATTCAATGCGTTACAACATAACCCCTGAGAATGTAGGACCTAAATTAAATGCACATAACTCTGGTATCACAATAGTTGTGCCACGAAAGGTGACAAAAATTATTTTACACGGGTATGTGATTTGTAGCTATTACCACGCAAACAGAAAGAAACAGGCTGAAATATTTAAGGGGAATGACTGATAAAAAACAGAAATGGTAAGGGGTTCTTTTCTCCAATATGCTTTTTAAGCGCGGTAGAAATTATTTCTCTGCTTGACAGTGATGCAGCAGCTACTCCGAATTTCGGTTCCGATGCGATTTTTTGTGCGTTTACAATGTAAATGTCCACCGGTAGAATGTTGAAGTTCCTGTTTGATGTCCTTTTTTCTATGTTGGGCAATAATAACTCACTTGAAACAGGGTTGTCATGATTCAGTTTTGCATAGGTAATACCGGTGATGTTGTAGTCTGTGGAAACTTGTGGTGGTGGTGATGATGTTTACTAAGGGATGGTCTAGCCTTGTGTGATATGCCGGCAATTGCTTCCCCGATTGACGCCTTCTTTCGCAATGCGCGGGAAATCACCAGCAGCAGGGGCCGTATTCTGCTGGTCATCCGACGCGCGCCGGAACGATTTCCGGCGCCCTTCCGACGCGGTTGTTTAGAGAGAGGAGAAAGTGGGCTCTCACGATTGGCTCGGAGCGGAAAACGTCAGCCGGCCTACGTCACGCGGCTATATTTTGGCTATTTTTTGGTGACGTCACGTAGCCAAAGGCTCCCGCTCGTTCTCCCGCGACCGGCGGGTGAAATCCGGCGCGGTTAAGAGCGCATCGGATTGTACGATGGCTGCGTATATGCCGCCTGTGTTCGCACTTTTGTTGGAGCTGCTGGAGGAGGATCCCGTGCCTGAGCGTCGACTGAGTGACGGCGACTTTCAGCGCCGTTTCCGTGTCAACAAGGGACCGGCGCGGATGCTGTGCGACGCACTTAACGAGCACGTTAGGCCTCGAGGTGCGACGGGGCTATCTACGGAAGCGAACGTGATGTGCGCGCTGAGGCTCTTCGCTACCGGCAGCCTTCAACAGATTGTCGGTAGCGGTGATACTCTTGGCATGACGCAGCCGTCGGTCAGCCGCAGCATTCACGCCGTTGCCAAGGCGCTGAAATTGGAAGCCCTTATCGGCCATCGAGGTGCAGCGAAGTGTCAACAGATACGAAGGTGCTGTGCGTGCTGTGTCCCTCTTCGCAACTGACAGTTTGCAAAGCGTTTTCTGCCACCATGAAACACTGTCGCACCCCGACGCCAGTCGCAGCGTTCACACTGTGGTGTCGGCACTGACGGAGCTCCGACACACGAGGGTTTTGGATACCCCGGTGACGTAAGCACGGTGTAAGTACTACTTGTTTCTGGGTACGTTTGTTACGGAAGCAAAAAATTGTTTTGCATCGAAGGGAAAAGGAGCGCGATGTCTGAAAAGCAGTCACTGAAATGCGTTTGTTTTGAGCGGTGCGGTGTGGTGGCAGTGATCTCCCATAAATTTCGCAATTGTGCATGATCAAATAGTGTGTCAAAAAAAAAAACTTAGCAGATGCATGCATATGTAAATAATCTTTTAACTCTCCGGCCTATGTTCGCTTAAGTGAAATGATATCGAAAAGGTATGTCAATAAATGTAGCTAAAATGAACACGTTCAGAGGTATCGAATAGGGTGGCGTCTTGAAAGAAAAAAAGCTTATAAAGAAAGATAAACAGGTGTATTGTGTTGGTCGTCTAACTGACTTCATAAAGAACCGTGTAATATATGCGTAACGTATATCGCCCTCGCCCCGCCCCCATCGTGTGTCAACTGCTTCGGCGCCTTCACTTCGGCTGAGATGTTTCCCCCTGCTTGACACATAGTGAATAGGTGACAAGTTCAGCTTGTCGGCTCGTTTTAAGGGTTTATCGATTTCGAAATGCGGGGTGGGGAGGGGAGGGGTTGTATTTCGCAGTTGTACCGCATAGATGGGTGGGAGGGCCCTTATCTATAGTTGTAAGTAACCAATTTTCTTCTCAGGTCGCCTGCATGCTCTAATTCCCCTGCTACGCGAAACAGCGACGATTAAAAAAAAGGCACATACAACACGGCGATGTCGTTTGTCGTTGCATGCAGTTGCGGAGTGAATCAGTTCCAAGTAACCCAATTCTTTGTATTCTTGCTCTTGTTTATTACCTTTTCCTTTTTTCAAACTGTGTACTTGTTTAATGCTTTAGTACATATTTGTGTTATGTATTTCTTTCAGGTGTGCGACGCCAGTATGAAGGCCCTGACCGTGACTGCCGACTACAGTGCCTTTGTGTGACTGGCTGTTCACTTTTGCCCGTGACGTGTAAAGCCTGGCGAGTTCTGGGGTTGACGGTGGCCACCTGCTCGAGTCGTGGCTCATGACACCCCCTGCTCGTCGTCCAGGCCCCAGACACCTGAAGAAAAGTACAATGCCGCACATGCTTCGATGTGCTCTGTCGTGAAGTGCAGCATTGCAGTTCTCAAGAGCTGTTTTCCTTGCCTGCAGTAGCACCAGCTTTTCTTCATAGGCCTCTTCTGCTAGCCAACATTGTCAGTGTGTGTTGTGTGGCTGCCTGTTGGAACGACTGACGACAATAGCTGCAGCAGCACCAAGGGACGAGGGCAGTGATACAGACGATGCGGCTGATGAGGTGCCTGCCCCCGACAGGAGCAAGAAGCTCCTGAAGGACAGGGCAACCAACGCATCTTCAGACAGCTTTGTGGCACTAAACATGTCATTTTTAACTTTCGTTTCTGATTGTGTGTGGTGTGCGGTGTTTGTTTTGTCGGGAGAAAATTGTTTTGTTGTTGTTTCATGTAGCATATACTTTGCCCTGACGCGACATTGTTTCCTGTAGAGAAGCTTCTTGTCGTTTTGTGTTTGACATGGTTGTGTGAGGACAACAGAGAAAGTTGCTTTGCTTTCGACCACCATATACTATGTCTTGACACGGTGTTGCTTGATCTGGGATAGGCCGTGACTACTGTTTTGATGGGTCGTGAGGCCTTGTTGTGGGTATAGAGACCGGTCAAGATTCTCTTGAGAAAATTCTGTTTATTACACTGTAACCGTCATTCTGCTGTGAAGCAAAGAATGATGATGCATGTACCACAAACAAAAAAAAATAATCAGTATACTGCGGAATCTTCTGGACACAATTAGTTCAATCCAGTCAAGAGTTATATTATGACATAGCACAACCATTGCACGGTGACTTTGTTTGGAAATCTCTGACAGATCATTTTACTTAAGAGAACACGATATGCCAGTATGCATCTCCACTGTTGATACAAAAAGTAAACATGCTTAAAATATTGGAGGCTGTCTCTTAACAAAGAGTTCACTGTCATGGTTTACTCTGACATTCTCATGATAAGTGGAAAAATGGTCACAAAAGTTTCATTTACCCCACCATTGCATGTATTCTAGCCCTCAGTGCTTTGATGACTGCTTGCTTAGATTTTTAAAGTGATATTGCGATTTTTTCTTTCATGAAGGACACCTGCTTGTAAAAAATAATTATGATAAGCCAACAGCAGCATCTACAAAGGCGTATTGAATTTTTCCTCAATAAATCAGGGTGTTACAAGTTATGTTGAACTGTTTCCTTTTCCCCTGCATGCAGCAGCACCGTCGAAGAGTAACCAACACTGGGAAAAAATAATCGTGACAAAATCAACTATAGCATTTCTGTAGTACACAGCCTTATTTAAAGTGCACAGAAACCAACGTAACTTCATTGCAAAAATAAAGAAGGGCACATTGATGTTTGTGATGCAATGCCAAAACTGCTTTCTCTACTCCAGCTTGTTAAAGTGCTCATAGTTGGCATCTATTCTTGTTGAGGCCCACAGTACTGGTTGTTTGTTCAGGGCCTTCCACAACCAGCAGCTCTCCAGCTCCAGTGTGCCTGAAAATGTGTTCATTATGAGCTTAACGGCCAAAAAACAATAATGGGTTGAAAATTTGGTCTCTATCTTAGTTAACGAAGCGTATTGCGGTATACTTTACCTATTTAACCCTGAAGGGTAGAGGCATTAAATAGGAAAATGGAATTACAAAATATGCTAACGTAAGAATACATTGCAGGTGCTCAATTACAAAAATTGCACCTCATTGCACAGTCACTGAGTTGTACCTATGCTTGTAGAAACAAGTGATTATTGTGGATGGACACAATACCTGCGGGAAGGCGGTTTGATTCTCGGGTGTTTTAAGAAAAAAACTGAGCAAACTACTTCAACTTGCATGCTTAAGCACCAAATTTGTGGGCGTGGTCGATTTGACGTGATACAGGCTTAGGCTGTTAGAGCAGTTCGTCACGCAGAATAGCATATTAATATAGCTCATGAAACAAAGCTAGGCAGGCAACGTATCCTCGGGTCGCTAAAGTCTGGAGGTCAGTACTCTCTTTCATTGACGTTGCACTTGCACCCCTGCTTTCATTAAAAAAAAATTCAAACGAGCTTGCCGTGATATTACCGCGAACCATGTATGGGTTTGTTTATTTATTGTTTGTTTTTATCGCCGGGCCACGCCTGGCTCTGTTATCTGTGTCCGCGAAGCGCGTCTTCCATTCTTTATTTTTATGCCGCACGGGCTATCTCATTCAGATAAGCAGACTGTTTCGCCCTAACGGCACTAGCCCAGAATAATCTTCTCTGATCTACAATGTTCTGTATTTCAATGGACGGTTCGAGAAACATTTGCGCCGAAAGATAAAAGCGTGCAGAGCAGACGCCGCGGCATTCGATTCGACGACACTCGTCTGCACAAGTCACTCTGTTGACCGCTGCTTCGCCGCCTCTGTATTCTTTTGAGTTGTTAGGGGAGCACAAGTTCGCCATAATAAACTTGTTTTTCCTTCAAGACAACTGCGTCATCCTTGGCTTCGTGACAATATAAGTACGTAATCTGATCGTGCGCAAAACGCGCACACATGCGTTTTGAAAAACGGGTTTAATTCACTGCACAAGCGAGAGTGGCAGAACAATGACATGGCGTTAGAAAATCGATCAAAATATCGCACTCACGTCACAGCCGTCTTATATATAACTGCCGGGCAACAGCGTACCGTTTACGTCGCTTTTCGTCCCAAGAGAACGCCCTTGTGGGACGACATTTTTGCGCAGCAACTGTACTGAGCGTTCAAATATGCCTCCTTTAAGAACAGCTGTGCCGCGCGCAGCGCTCCCTGGCGCCTCATAACGGAACAAAGTAAAAACATAAATGCGTGTAAACCTGTTAAACTAGCATTAGCAGCAACGGCAGTGCCCGTGAAAACACACAAACAGGAAAGGCTTTGTTATATCTAAACATTTTTATTAATTTCGCTTTAGCAGCATTTGAAAGTTATGAGATTGTCCCCGAAGGCGATGACGTACTTCCCGCGATCTTCGAGGGCGGGGCGGTTGGCTATTTGCACGTCATTTTGACGTCACGAACTTCCGACGCGCGTCGGAAGTTCGTGACGTCAAAATGACGTGCAAATAGCCAACCGCCCCGCCCTCGAAGATCGCGGGAAGTACGTCATCGCCTTCGGGGACAATCTCATAACTTTCAAATGCTGCTAAAGCGAAATTAATAAAAATGTTTAGATATAACAAAGCCTTTCCTGTTTGTGTGTTTTCACGGGCACTGCCGTTGCTGCTAATGCTAGTTTAACAGGTTTACACGCATTTATGTTTTTACTTTGTTCCGTTATGAGGCGCCAGGGAGCGCTGCGCGCGGCACAGCTGTTCTTAAAGGAGGCATATTTGAACGCTCAGTACAGTTGCTGCGCAAAAATGTCGTCCCACAAGGGCGTTCTCTTGGGACGAAAAGCGACGTAAACGGTACGCTGTTGCCCGGCAGTTATATATAAGACGGCTGTGACGTGAGTGCGATATTTTGATCGATTTTCTAACGCCATGTCATTGTTCGGCCACTCTCGCTTGTGCAGTGAATTAAACCCGTTTATCAAAACGCATGTGTGCGCGTTTTGCGCACGATCAGATTACTATATTGTCACGAAGCCAAGGATGACGCAGTTGTCTTGGAGGAAAAACAAGTTTATTATGGCGAACTTGTGCTCCCCTAACAACTCAAAAGAATACAGAGGCGGCGAAGCAGCGGTCAACAGAGTGACTTGTGCAGACGAGTGTCGTCGAATCGAATGCCGCGGCGTCTGCTCTGCACGCTTTTATCTTTCGGCGCAAATGTTTCTCGAACCGTCCATTGAAATACAGAACATTGTAGATCAGAGAAGATTATTCTGGGCTAGTGCCGTTAGGGCGAAACAGTCTGCTTATCTGAATGAGATACCCCGTGCGGCATAAAAATACAGAATGGAAGACGCGCTTCGCGGACACAGATAACAGAGCCAGGCGTGGCCGGGCGATAAAAACAAACAATAAATAAACAAACCCATACATGGTTCGCGGTTATATCACGGCAAGCTCGTTTAAATTTTTTTTAATGAAAGCAGGGGTGCAAGTGCAACGTCAATGAAAGAGAGTACTGACCTCCAGACTTTAGCGACCCGAGGATACGTTTCCTGCCTAGCTTTGTTTCATGAGCTATATTAATATGCTATTCTGCGTGACGAACTGCTCTAACAGCCTAAGCCTGTATCACGTCAAATCGACCACGCCCACAAATTTGGTGCTTAAGCATGCAACTTGAAGTAGTTTGCTCAGTTTTTTTCTTAAAACATCCCGAGAATCAAACCGCCTTCCCGCAGGTATTGTTTCCATCCACAATAATCACTTGTTTCTACAAGCATAGGTACAACTCAGTGACTGTGCAATGAGGTGCAATTTTTGTAATTGAGCACCTGCAATGTATTCTTACGTTAGCATATTTTGTAATTCCATTTTCCTATTTAATGCCTCTACCCTTCAGGGTTAAATAGGTAAAGTATACCGCAATACGCTTCGTTAACTAAGATAGAGACCAAATTTTCAACCCCTTATTGTTTTTCGGCCGTTAAGCTCATAATGAACACATTTTCAGGCACACTGGAGCTGGAGAGCTGCTGGTTGTGGAAGGCCCTGAACAAACAACCAGTACTGTGGGCCTCAACAAGAATAGATGCCAACTATGAGCACTTTAACAAGCTGGAGTAGAGAAAGCAGTTTTGGCATTGCATCACAAACATCAATGTGCCCTTCTTTATTTTTGCAATGAAGTTACGTTGGTTTCTGTGCACTTTAAATAAGGCTGTGTACTACAGAAATGCTATAGTTGATTTTGTCACGATTATTTTTTCCCAGTGTTGGTTACTCTTGGACGGTGCTGCTGCATGCAGGGGAAAAGGAAACAGTTCAACATAACTTGTAACACCCTGATTTATTGAGGAAAAATTCAATACGCCTTTGTAGATGCTGCTGTTGGTTTATCATAATTATTTTTTACAAGCAGGTGTCCTTCATGAAAGAAAAAATCGCAATATCACTTTAAAAATCTAAGCAAGCAGTCATCAAAGCACTGAGTGCTAGAATACATGCAATGGTGGGGTAAATGAAACTTTTGTGACCATTTTTCCACTTATCATGAGAATGTCAGAGTAAACCATGACAGTGAACTCTTTGTTAAGAGACAGCCTCCAATATTTTAAGCATGTTTACTTTTTTTATCAACAGTGGAGATGCATACTGGCATATCGTGTTCTCTTAAGTAAAATGATCTGTCAGAGATTTCCAAACAAAGTCACCGTGCAATGGTTGTGCTATGTCATAATATAACTCTTGACTGGATTGAACTAATCGTGTCTAGAAGATTCCGCAGTATACTGATTATTTTTTTTTTGTTTGTGGTACATGCATCATCATTCTTTGCTTCACAGCAGAATGACGGTTACAGTGTAATAAACAGAATTTTCTCAAGAGAATCTTGACCGGTCTCTATACCCACAACAAGGCCTCACGACCCATCAAAACAGTAGTCACGGCCTATCCCAGATCAAGCAACACCGTGTCAAGACATAGTATATAGTGGTCGAAAGCAAAGCAACTTTCTCTGTTGTCCTCACACAACCATGTCAAACACAAAACGACAAGAAGCTTCTCTACAGGAAACAATGTCGCGTCAGGGCAAAGTATATGCTACATGAAACAACAACAAAACAATTTTCTCCCGACAAAACAAACACCGCACACCACACACAATCAGAAACGAAAGTTAAAAATGACATGTTTAGTGCCACAAAGCTGTCTGAAGATGCGTTGGTTGCCCTGTCCTTCAGGAGCTTCTTGCTCCTGTCGGGGGCAGGCACCTCATCAGCCGCATCGTCTGTATCACTGCCCTCGTCCCTTGGTGCTGCTGCAGCTATTGTCGTCAGTCGTTCCAACAGGCAGCCACACAACACACACTGACAATGTTGGCTGCCAGAAGAGGCCTATGAAGAAAAGCTGGTGCTACTGCAGGCAAGGAAAACAGCTCTTGAGAACTGCAATGCTGCACTTTACGACAGAGCACATCGAAGCATGTGCGGCATTGTACTTTTCTTCAGGTGTCTGGGGCCTGGACGACGAGCAGGGGGTGTCATGAGCCACGACTCGAGCAGGTGGCCACCGTCAACCCCAGAACTCGCCAGGCTTTACACGTCACGGGCAAAAGTGAACATCCAGTCACACAAAGGCACTGTAGTCGGCAGTCACGGTCAGGGCCTTCATACTGGCGTCGCACACCTGAAAGAAATACATAACACAAATATGTACTAAAGCATTAAACAAGTACACAGTTTGAAAAAAGGAAAAGGTAATAAACAAGAGCAAGAATATAAAGAATTGGGTTACTTGTAACTGATCCACTCCGCAACTGCATGCAACGACAAACGACATCGCCGTGTTGTATGTGCCTTTTTTTTAATCGTCGCTGTTTCGCGTAGCAGGGGAATTAGAGCATGCAGGCGACCTGAGAGGAAAATTGGTTACTTACAACTATAGATAAGGGCCCTCCCACCCATCTATGCGGTACAACTGCGAAATACAACCCCTCCCCTCCCCACCCCGCATTTCGAAATCGATAAACCCTTAAAACGAGCCGACAAGCTGAACTTGTCACCTATTCACTATGTGTCAAGCAGGGGGAAACATCTCAGCCGAAGTGAAGGCGCCGAAGCAGTTGACACACGATGGGGGCGGGGCGAGGGCGATATACGTTACGCATATATTACACGGTTCTTTATGAAGTCAGTTAGACGACCAACACAATACACCTGTTTATCTTTCTTTATAAGCTTTTTTTCTTTCAAGACGCCACCCTATTCGATACCTCTGAACGTGTTCATTTTAGCTACATTTATTGACATACCTTTTCGATATCATTTCACTTAAGCGAACATAGGCCGGAGAGTTAAAAGATTATTTACATATGCATGCATCTGCTAAGTTTTTTTTTTGACACACTATTTGATCATGCACAATTGCGAAATTTATGGGAGATCACTGCCACCACACCACACCGCTCAAAACAAACGCATTTCAGTGACTGCTTTTCAGACATCGCGCTCCTTTTCCCTTCGATGCAAAACAATTTTTTGCTTCCGTAACAAACGTAGCCAGAAACAAGTAGTACTTACACCGTGCTTACGTCGCCGGGGTATCCAAAACCCTCGTGTGTCGGAGCTCCGTCAGTGCCGACACCACAGTGTGAACGCTGCGACTGGCGTCGGGGTGCGACAGTGTTTCATGGTGGCAGAAAACGCTTTGCAAACTGTCAGTTGCGAAGAGGGACACAGCACGCACAGCACCTTCGTATGTGTTGACACTTCGCTGCACCTCGATGGCCGATAAGGGCTTCCAATTTCAGCGCCTTGGCAACGGCGTGAATGCTGCGGCTGACCGACGGCTGCGTCATGCCAAGAGTATCACCGCTACCGACAATCTGTTGAAAGCTGCCGGTAGCGAAGAGCCTCAGAGCGCACATCACGTTCGCTTCCGTAGATAGCCCCGTCGCACCTCGAGGCCTAACGTGCTCGTTAAGTGCGTCGCACAGCATCCGCGCCGGGCCCTTGTTGACACGGAAACGGCGCTGAAAGTCGCCGTCACTCAGTCGACGCTCAGGCACGGGATCCTCCTCCAGCAGCTCCAACAAAAGTGCGAACACAGGCGGCATATACGCAGCCATCGTACAATCCGATGCGCTCTTAACCGCGCCGGATTTCACCCGCCGGTCGCGGGAGAACGAGCGGGAGCCTTTGGCTACGTGACGTCACCAAAAAATAGCCAAAATATAGCCGCGTGACGTAGGCCGGCTGACGTTTTCCGCTCCGAGCCAATCGTGAGAGCCCACTTTCTCCTCTCTCTAAACATCCGCGTCGGAAGGGCGCCGGAAATCGTTCCGGCGCGCGTCGGATGACCAGCAGAATACGGCCCCAGAGTCTCTTGATCAGCACTTTTTTGCCGGTATGCGCAGGAAAACTCCCAGGAATCATTGAGGCGTGTCCCTTAAAAACCCGAGGATCAGACGGAAAATGTCTCTCGTGGTAATTTATTGGCCTATGGGAAATATTATATCATCAAAAGAGGCATGCAGAGCAGCTTTCCTTCGATGTCCTTTCAACAAAGCTAACCTCTCCGTTGCATTCTCTCGATGCTTCAAAAGGATATGTCCGATGCCACCTCTTACACAATACGTTGCGCACAGATGTGAGGATATAAGGTTCAGCTTATGAAGCCACGCCGATGTCCGAGCGGAGTGGCTCCGGATGCAGAACAGTAAGGATGCCTCCGTCCTCTTTATTCCTTTTGTAGCACAAGGTTGGTGTGTGGTCGCCAAAGACATCTTATGTGTTCTGTAATGATGGTTTTTAAAATGCCACGTTCGCCTGGAGCCACTTTCAGAAAACGAGTGCAAGAGGTCGGTTCACGGGCCAAGTTGCCCGTGATTTCGCTTCCAATCACTCCGACATGGGAAGTAACTCACTGAAAGCGAACGCTAATCCCGTTTTCATTTAGCTACTCAAGTAGACCTAGGGACGATTGCCAAGGTTTATCTGCCGGAAATCTAAGCTGCAATAATTTAATGGCTGAATTGGAATCCGTAAGAATTACCACGCGCCGCACCCGAAGCGATGTGATCTTTTTCAAGGGCACCTCAATAGCTATACACTCCGCCGTTGTAGATGATGTCAAATGGTCAATGCGAGTGGCCAGGAAATGTGTATGCCGGGAATCGCAATGGTCGCTGCGCTGATGTTCAATTCTCCGTCCACAGAGCCGCCCGTAAACGCGTTAACACAATCCCCGTACAACCGGCCCAAGTGCTCAAGTGCTAACGTTATCGCTTCAGCCACTGGTCTAAATCTCTTCGAGCGAATGCCGGGGATGTCGAGCTGAAACCTCAAACTCTCGAAAGACCACGGCGGATCTAAGTGACGTTGATTCTTCCGCCTTTGTGGGTAGAGAACGTTGAGAGTGTTAAGTGCCGCATGTAGGCGAGAGTCGACCCTGAATCGGATACGCATGAGCAAAGTCTTTCCGGCATTGGACTCTCCCAGCCGGATGAGCTGCAAGAACAGACGCTGAGACGCCACCAAGCTTCGGGGTTTGAAACTGGGACTCGTCTGGAAGCACTGCACCAAGAGGCATTTAGATATCCTTAGTAGTTCCACCGGCGGCGGCACACAAAAACATCATCTGGCAGCTAATGAGGGCATAATAATCAGCTGTTTGAAGGTTGGAGTGGAGTGCTTCGTACTATTAAAAAATAATAAATGTGACAGCTCTTCTTTGTAAAGTAAGGATAGAATGTAGATATAATCGATAGCTATAACGCCAAGACTGTATGCACCATATTAGATGGAAATGAAATATATTGGAATGCTGCTTTTTTGGCGTTGCATTGGGTAAATACTGTCGAGGTTGCTTATGGTAAAATAGGATTTGTTCAGTTTTGAACATATGTTACTGGTATGGATTTTATAATGCCTTCTTTTTTCAAAGGTTACACCAACATAACAATAGGTAACACAAAGATACCTTCTGTTACAGTAGGTATTGATTTCAGACTTGAGCGAGAATAATTTGGGCAGTAAATGCTTTGCAACGCTGGTACAGGCGAATGATAAAAACACGCGAGGTTTTTCACGTTTCCTGCAACCCTCAAGGAATGGATGCGTGCGCTGCAGCTGTACCCAACAATACCCTTCTACGACTGACAATTATGGTACTTGCAGTCGGAATTTATCCTAGAGCGTGGCATGCTTCAGTGCTTCGACAAGAAGTGCTGCTAAGTGTCTAAAAGCTGCGGCATCGCAAAACAATGCATTTCCATCTGTTTTCTTGTGTGGAACAGCACGGCCCAGCATTCAGTGTCCGCACCAGCAAAACATAAGCGAACGCTGGTGAAGCAGTGACCACACAATACCGCAAAGAAGGCAGCTAAAGCTGGAATAGATTAAAGTAGTGGTGAGTACGCTGATGTTCGTTCGTCGATTATGAGGTCGTATAAATTACGTCAGGTAATTCACGAGCTGTGAGATGAACCAAAATTGGCGAGGTCTCCCGCGCTCCCTAATGGTAAGAGGAGCTTGGCGGGGGCCAAGAGGAGGTTAGAACATCCGCAGTCTCGCAGCTGTTGAAAAAACGCGGATAATGTCGCACGTTGACCTCACATCGTGCCAGCTCGAACAAGCAACTGTAATTTACAAACATGTTGCTGATGACGATCCACCTCACTTGAAAGAGTGGCAGGTACCAGAAGTCTGAAAATCTGCGGAGTTAGATGCACGACCAGATGATCTTATAAGAGAATGTCTTCGGGCGCGCAACAAACACACTTTTGCAGCGTCTTCAGCCGGTGTTCTTTACCATAAAGTATATATCCTACACACTATTCGAAACTATATTTTTGTTACAGCTTTTTTATTCGTACTTCAACGTTACATTAATCAAAGAATGAATATCAGAACATCAAAAACTACACCCCCACCGCTACCTTGAAAATATGATTTTTAAATACTGGATAACGTATAAAGCAGTTGTTTGATAAAACTGACATTGCCAAGCTCTATAGCTCATAAGAAAACACCATTATCATGGCGACGGTGACCAAGGTTCGTTCGAAATCCCTGGATGTGAGTATTTGTCCTCTTCTGTGATTTGTGTGCCCACCTATGCAATATTCTGTCCACCACGGCGGATTAAAAAACACAAATGGCTCTCAGTGTCCTTTACTATAAATACAGACGAGCCATGCGTCAGCCATACTGTCTAAATTCTCAGAGATAGCCAGAAGGAGGCAAATAATAGAGCGACCACGTTCAAAAAACATGGTCCCCACTCTAGAAACGTGTTTGAATCACAGCGAATTTTAAAATTATTCCCGTATATTTTTTGAAGTTGAGATATTCATAAGTATATGATTGCCAAGGAATTACACGTCGAACTGTATGTCTACTTGCTAGGTGAACACATGCGCTACTCTGACGTTTGGTGTTTTGACATTTTTCTCTCAACTTTGTGGACACATTATGCGTACGCCGCCTGACTTTCAGCATGTGATATATGTCAATCACTGTCCCCGAGTACATATTCAGGGTGTTTTTGCAAAACGTTCGCTAGAGAACACCAGCTGTGCGCCTGCTAGAAATTAGGCTGTGTTTGCCAATTTATCATAGGCAGTTACAACGAACTTTTGTGTAGCTTTCAGATACAGCTGCATGATTTATTGGTCGTTAAGAAGAAACTGCTGCGGCACCATTTGACGCTGCTACGAAGTGTTTATATTGTTATCCTTCAGAAACACCAAAAATACTCCAATCAATCGGCTGCTCAGTAAACGAAATAGGCGCCGTACAATACGCTCTGTGAGCGCTTCATTATTTAAAAAAATATATAGCAGTTCCCCTCAACGTGAAGGCTGTTGGAAGGGCAAAGCAGAGAATCGCCAGAGAGGCCATGGCGCCATTTTCAGCTCTTTGCTACCGCATATCACGCAGTTACCCACACTGGCTCACTCCTATCTTGATGAACTGAGCAGAAGATTGTTGAATGCAATTGAATTTTCCCGCCTTGGCAGTGCTCGCGCGCCTTGTCCTGGGACAGCTCACATACTTTTCTTTATCTTTTGTCTCTTGTTCTGTCTGGAACAGCACGAGCGGAAGTTCTATTCTTGTTGTGTTTGCTTTTATCTAGCACATGCTGGAGCCTTTCTACGCCTTTTTGAACGTTTTATTTTCGCGTGTGCGGCCAATTCTTTATTTCGCTTAAAAACCAACCCAATGAGCGTTCCTAACTAAATGGACCAGGGGACTGCCTGTTAAGTGCATATATATTGACTCAAGCGCACCTTTACTTTTATTTGCGCTAAATATTGGGGACCACTATGACAAGCGCAAGCGGTTCCAGGAGTTTTGTACGGTTCCGCCTATATGAAGCTCTTGTTCAATTATCGACCTTACTTTTCGCCGGAAGACTGTATAGAGGAAGCAGCAGCTACCATTTCAAAGCCTCCGTTTGGGTGCGTGCCGCCGCATAGCTGCGGTGGCTAGATATCGTGACCGAGGACAAGTTACGACGACAAGCCCGGCCTCTGCACTGCTCTGAAACAAAAACCCTCTACCGCCTTGGGGCCGACGTATTACACAAAGTCGATCCATTAGCGAGTGTTGTAACGGAAAGTTAACACCCGCTGTCCTTGCAGTGGTACCATGGGGCGTAGATTGTAACTATTTTTAAACGGTCGCATTTACATAGATTCAGAGAAATGTTTTTAGGTTTACGTTTGTTCGCTAATCGATTATCGCATAAAAACTTGAGAGCAAGCGTCCTAAGTGGTTATTTTTATTCCAAGAAATAAAAATGTTTGCGGCGGACAGTTTTGAGCGAAAAACCAAAAAATACAGAACAAACGGCTGCGCCTAAAGTACAACTACCTGCAACATCGCTCAATGCCCCTGCTTTCTGTGTATGGAATGCCGTCCTGCGCTTACAATTCTGCAACTTCTACATTGTTCCATGCTAATCTGGAATGCAATGTACTGATAAAAGCGTCGACTGCGTATTTTGGGACCTTTGGTGGCAAGAAAATATTGGAGAGTACAAGTGCCGCACGCGCCCCAGCTATACTAGACGCGTGTCTTGCAGGCCTATCTTTACGGACACGGTGTGAAAGTGCCTCTTCAAACAAAAACTGAAGTACTCAATAAATAACGCAAAAAATGGTCCCCCTTGCCATCTAAATTTGCAACAGGAAGACTGCACGTCACCCACGCTATACCCATAAACCTTGAGAATAAAGACAGCGAACATTTCGAGACACATCAGTTGAGTGAGTGAAGAGCGAAGACCCATGCCCGACACTTCTGGACTACCTAGGTATTGGTTTCAGTTCATAAGCACTACGTTTGCAAGTCCCTCAAGGATATTTCCAACAGAGAGTGAATAACTTTATTTTGGGTGCAGGTAGAAGGCAGGATGTAACTTTTTCTCTTCGGGTGGCGGCCCGGTGCCCATGAACTCCAGCAGAATCCTGGGCCATCTGCATCACAAGCTATCCGAATAATTCTACTTCCGCGTTTCTCGCAGTAGAAGTGATCGCTGTTAACTTACTGTAGTTTGATAAACCAGTTAGATAACGTAAGGTTCCAAAAAAAGCAACGACAGCGTTTTATAGAGGGTCAGGAGGGGAACGTGTTGGCGCGTTTCATTGGCACAAGGGTGCAAGCATTGCGGCTGCATCTAAAAGCCAGATGTGGACGACGACTTTGAGGGAAAATTTTCCAGCTGAATGCCTCTTTACGGAGCATTGTGCATGAAAATAACACTCAGTGATTGAATATTTGGGAAACGTTGTTCTCTGAACTACTTCTCAAAGCATGGGACACCCATTTACTTCAAACTGGCAGTCATCAGTAGCATTCTATGCTGCCGGTAAAATCCACGAAGCCCTTGTAACTTCCAATATGAAGGGCGGTGAGCCGACTAACTTGGCGCTTGGTGCACGAAACCGAGTTTGTAGACCCTTGCTCAAGTCGTCCGCACGTTATGACACAGTGGTGGCCTCCCACACCATGTTCTAGGCATGCCGACCATTAACCCCAACCTCGTCGAAATATTCTTTGAAGTGGGAACCAGTGTTTAAGACGCTACACAAGGGAAGAATACAGACACGGACGGCACTGGACATACAACGGATTTATTGGAAACAAACTCCCTAGCTAAATACAAAATTTCCTTCGCTTTCGCATGCGCAGAAGAGCCAAACCTTACGCAACGCGGAGGCAAGCAAGACACAAAACCCAGTCTTGGACGTGTTGCAGTCCGAAAAGCAATTTTTTTTTCGGTGATTGCCACAGAGGTTCACTGACACATTTTTCACCGTGTTTATATAACAATAAGGCTTCGATAATCTCCCTCTCCTGCTTTGTCGCACCAAGCTCCATTATGGACACGCTTTTCAGATCCGGGCGGCAACGGCATTGGGGCGCATGTTCCGTCAAGTTGCTGCCCCTACCATTGTTGAAGCACGTGCGTTGTTCACAAATTCGGTCATTACTACTCCAGCCCGTTTGGCCGATGTACACATTCTTGTAGGACAAAGGAATTGAATATATTACACTGTCTACGCAGTCAACGAATCTCGTTCGATGCTGCGTTTTACAGCACTTTTTCTCGGGCTGCTTGTTGTGTATAAGAGCACACAAGCCCGAAAGCTTTCGCGGGGCAGAAAATACCGTTTTAATCCATGTTTTTCGGCTGTACTTTTCATGTTCTGAGAAATTACGTGGAAATAGGGCGTGACTTGCACCTTGCAGCGTTCTTTTCCGGAGGTTCAGGATTTGCGGGTGGTTGTTTTAACTTCCTGGACAGGTTTCGGCCACCGCATGCAAAAGCGTCGAAAGCACTAGAAGGCGCTTGACTTGCTGGCGAAAGCTTTGTTCCATCGTGTGACAACAGCTCTTTTTAATGCATTAGAAAATCACATATGAGCATTGCTACGTTTTACCAATTTTGAAAGAGTGGAGGCAAATGGTAAACGACATTTCTTTGAGCGGGGTTCATACATCCAACACAGATGTTCGTCAATGGAAAAAGTTAGTCTCAAATCCAGAAACCTAATGGCGTTGTCCGGGGTATTTCTCGCACGAAATTTAGTTGCTTGGAGCAGTTATTAATAACGGTCATGATGTTATCAGCCACATGTAAAAGCACGACATTAGTACTCAAGTTTAACATTACCAAGAAATTGTCAACATATCTAAAAATACTAATCACACGTGTATCGTCAAGGGCTTCTTAGAGAATGCCCTCAAACTTGCCTAAAAATACATGACATGAAACCGGAGCAAGACAAGAACCTATACAGATGCCTTTCTTTTGTACGAACAAGAAATCACCATATTTCACATGCGCGCCAATGCCGTTGCAGACCGGATCTGAAAAGCGTGTCCATAGTGGGGCGCGACAAAGCAGGAGCGGGATATTATCGAAGCCTCATTGATATATAAACACGGTGAGAATGTGTCACTGAACCCCCTGTGGTAATCACCGAAAAAGAAATTGCTTTTCTTAACGGACTGCAACACGTGTAAGATTGGGGTTTGTGCCCTGCTTGCCTTCTTTTTGCCTAAGGTGTGGCTTTTCTGCGCATGCGAAAGCGAAGAAAATTTTGTATTTAGCCAGGGGAGTTTGTTTCCAATAAATCAGTTGTAAGTCCAGTGCCGTCTGTGTCTGTATTCTTCCCTTGTGTAGCGTTTTAAACACTGGTTCCCACTCCAAAGAGTATGAGCCAACTGACTCAGCTCTCTAGCTTAGTCGTAGAAAGAGTATTTAGAGTAGCGAAAGTAGATAAATGTGTGTAAATAGTTTCTTGTGAGAAGGTTTATTTAGGATAGACGTAGAATTTATGGCTTGCACCTAAAAGCATTTTACCATGTACGCTGGTATCGAATGTTTTCGGTGTCACCGCAAAATAACATAACTTCAGCAAGTGCTCTACCGACATGTCTAACAAAATCTCCTCGTTGAGTCATATCCAGACTTCAATAGAGAAAGTCGATGAGAACTTGTCCCTTCAACTGCCATATAAGGGGCACGGATCCAGAACCAGCTCAGACAAAATATAAATCAAGTAAACGCCGGCATGTATAAGGAGCAGTGTTAATGAGTACTTCCTAGTAATAAATATTTACCTGTAGGACAAGTTTCATACTTATTTAGTCGTCCTACATTTTCAACTCTGAAAATTTTACATACGAATTTGTGCTTGATTCGTCGGTATTGAGATTTGTCTATGTGTGAACCTAATTGAAGGATTATATGTACGTACTCTTCCTACTTTCGCATTTCTCGGGAGGTCATCAGATATTTCAGCCGCCACACGGTGCTGCCCTGCCTTTTGAGATGCGCAAAGCTACATTTTCTCGTTCGTATAGCATATCCAATGTCACTCCGAGACCTGTGCATCGTTGCGACAGTCAGCGTTGGCAGCCGCATGTTAGGAAGGCTGGGTACATTGCTAAGGATCTTTTGTGAAGTTGGGGCCTGGTTGCCCGAAAGTACTGATGTACTTTCCGTCGAAGAGCAGAAAAGGCGCTACTACCGTAGCGCTGCATTCCTGATTTTTCAACAGATTTGGGTTGTCTTGCGGTCACCAAGGGAATTCAGGGGGATATTCAGAACCTCCGCCTCGACTAGTGTGAGAGTTGGTCTCGTTAGGTGGGCAAGCTCACTAACCGAACGATATGCGGAGACTATGGAAATTCCTGGTTGCGCCAGTCTTATTTGGCATTACACATTGCAGATTACCTAATTCGTTTGATTTGACAGTTTTTGGTTGCCAAGCTTCTACAAAATCTGATAATGCGAATGATGTGTCGAGCCACCGCAGGGAAAGACACGTGGCGTGGACAAGTACGCCTTGTTTCTGCTTTTGCCGGAACCTATGCGACGCGACTGCCGACACCGAAACAAAAAGAAAATCCCCAAAACTCTAAAAATAAATCTTCCCTGTATAACCTATTCTGGTTGATAAAGGTAATAATTTAGTTGAATTATCAATTCATGTTTAAAATTAAAAGGTATATATTTATGAAATGCATATGTTACCCCCGGAAAATCATTTTTGTTGACCTTCTTCTAGCTGTACAGTAAAACAGCGTAGTTAGATTTTGTAGCTTTCGCTGCATTTCCACGTAATGTTGTCCGGCGTTTTCTTGATCGAGCCTCTTTCCCCTTCCACAAGGGGGCGAAATGTCTTTAAAAAGGCATAAAGGTGTTGTGCCACCAAACTTTAAGTCTGTAAAAAGCCTGCTGTACGCTTTCTCTGTATGCAAGGACCCTTGACACGAAGTGCTGGGTACAGCAAGCGCCTAATATATATTTTAATTCGCTTCTAAAAAGTACCTAAATGATCTTCTGGAGATCGGGATCCATCGCTAGCGCCACTAACCATGACGTCAGTGAATGGCCAGCGCAACAAAGTTTGTGACGTCATACCACGTTAGCGACTCGAGCGACGTCAACGTGAACTCCAGTTACCCCGGTTTGTTTGGTAGCTTGGTCGTATCACACACTATGCCGATACGGCGGCGATGACGACGAGTCGCCAAACCATCGGCCAACTGCCGACTTGCCAGACCGCGTTGTCACACTCCGCCGACGGCGTCACAAGCACGTCGGCCGATGGAAAGTCGCCGTAGTGAGACTGACTCGCCGACCGAAGACGCCAACAAAACCGGTCGCCCGACGCGTCGTCGGGAATCGACCGAGAAGCGAAAACTGCACCCCGACAACATTCGTGCCGCAATGAATGCGGCTCTATTTTGTTAGTTTCTGGAGGGTAATAAACTCAGTAAGATCCATGTAGTCCATACAACTCAACACTAGCGCTAGTGCGATCCGTATCTTGGCGTTCGATGCTTCGGCCGTGCTCTTCGGCGACGCTGCTACCACGGAGCTGCAAACTGCATATGCGTGTGCGATCGGCTCGCCTGTAGAAAATATAAGGTAAGTTTCGTGCAGAAGAGTTACCTAGGGTAATTTGGGTAAAGCGCTGGACACATGTACGATTGGTACACGCGATTCGCATGCGACTGATCGTTACGATTTATCGTTAGAACCTTTTTTGGCCTCGTTCGCTGGTCGGCGGAGCCGCAACCGGCTTGCGTTGCTCAGGTCGGCTCGGGTGATGGGAACTTTAGGCTTAGCATCCTGGCGGATATTTGATCGCCGCTATCTGTGCAACTGCAAATGACAACCCGTAACACAACTTTTCACCACACTATCATCCCCTTTCTCGAATGTCGAACTTTATTTCAGCTATAACTGCCGTTTGAGCGATCGGTGACCAAGACATCTGCGTAGCCTGTTTCGATGCTTCCGCGCAGGTGTGGCTATCCCTCGGCCGCTAGCCGCATCGCGCACCGCGGCATCCACGGCCGGTCAGCGTAGGCTTGCATCGCAGCAGATATCTGATCGCCGCTTTTAAAATAAGCCCTGTCTGATGGAGGCGAAAAGCAAAAACGCCCGTGTGTACGAGATTTCGGCGCACGTTAAAGATCCCCAGGTGGTCAAAATTAATCCGGAGCCCTCCACTACGGCGCACCTCATCGCCTGCGTTGCGTCGGCGCGTTAAACCCTACCATCAATCAATCAAAATAAGCCCTGACAACAATCCCTAGCACAATTTTTCGCCACACTAACACCAACTTTCTCGCATGTGGAACTTCTTTTTAGCGATCAGATTGATTCGGAAGAGCAGCGACAAGCGGTTGCTACCGTGGTCTGGGCCAGTTCGAGCCGCTGAGTGTGCCGAGCTGGCAGGCGCGGCCGGCGTGTGCGCGGACTGTTTCCGAACGTAGCAAACGTTTCACGATTGCCTGGTTTATCTCTTTCTTGCGAACGACGCGCGGAATCTACAAATTCAGCTCAGCGATCGTCGTAGTTGACCATGGAGAAAAAAAAAAAAGAAACAGTGGGCGGTGCGGCGCCGACGGCGCATCGCACGCGCGCATCGGACCATTCATCTCAAATTCAAGCGTACGACTAGTCGTGGCGACAGTCGTTACGATCAGTCGCATGCGAATCGCGTGTACCAATCGTACATGTGTCCAGCGCTTAATAAGAGATTAATATCGGCCAAGGTTTTTTACGTAAAACGTAAAACCAAAGTACGGCAAGCAATATCCCTACAGTGCAAAATCGCAGTCGCAGCCGGTCACACTTATTTTTGCGAGCGCTTTCGCGAAGGAGCAGAGTTGATGACGATAAGCTATTGCGGGGGCTTTGCGGAACCTTGCTGCGCAAGCGCTATCTAAGAAAGTTCAGTTGGCCAGCCAGGAATTCTGTAAACTAGCTAGTAAACACCGATGTACGACGCAAAGAATGGGCCTCCATCTAGTACACCGGCTATTTCGCGGTGGGATACCATTTGTGCGGTGGCGCAGTGGTCTCTCGCGTCGCGCCCGCTCGATCACAAGGCGTACAACTTTTTTTTTTTTTTTTTGGGGGGGGGGCGGTTTTTTTAAGGGGCATGGTTTGCATATCCAATTGCGTTTCGATAATTTGCATATCCCTGGTTTTCGTTTGTCTGCATCCGAGGATGCAGACAAGGAGTCCGCGTCGGAGCCGTCGAGGCTTGACATGACAAGTCGGCATGTTTACTTCCGTGGTAAAGCACGTATGTGCGGGAGCAGACGCCGCAGTAAAGTCGCAGCGTACCGCAGCGCCGCGTGGTAGACACACGTGGCAAAGCGTACTCGCAACACTGTGACGTCACTGCTTGAATCGGCGTCCTGAAACCTAAACCGAATCCTGTTCACATGAATCGTGCGATAATAAATTATTTACTCAGAATATGTGCATGTGAGAGCATCTAACATGCTTTCTAAAGGAATGTAAAACGTTTGCAGCAAAGAATGCGCAAGCAACAAATTTGGTGGCACAACATCAATCTCGCCCATTAGCCTTGCATCCTAACGATAACACTACGTATAGTATCGTGAAGTTGCAAAGACTGCAATTTGATATACAGTTCCCAAATTATCCTCGCCTTTTTTCTCCAGAACACAAATGACGTAGACTTCGATAATTATCCCCACCGTTTTCTCCAGAAGGGTCGTAACGCAAATAGGTGAAGTCTGTTAGTAGTTGTTTTACGACACACCTACCGCCTCAAAGTCTTGAACGTTGCTCCAGGTACTACTGTCTCTGTCGATCATTTCTCTGATGAATGTGGTATTACGAAGGTTAAGTGTGATAATTCGCTGTTTTTTACCACGTTTTGGAAGTATCATTGGGACGGAAACGTTAACCAAGAGGTCAAAAGGGCAGTCTACGCCATTTTCCAATTTCCAGTTTAATTGCGCTTCACAGTCATCACCGTAACCTTCTGAGTAAGCTTTGTTTGCGCATTGCAGTTTCTCGACGAGTGCGGTAATGGGGTGCCTGCGGAAACAAAAAAAACATGGTTTCACATACAAAAGAAACTTTTCGTGTTAGGTTTAGAAACACGCAACTCTTCATATATGTAAACATCTGGCGGAAGTTTTGGTTACTTTCTATGGTAGATGTACTTTTCAGATTAAAATTGATTGCCGACAGAGGTGATAAGTAATAAGTTTTGAAACATTACAATCGGTTAATAGCAATTCTCTGCTTGAGTATACAGCGTGTTTTGTGTACAGCGATCTTCACCTGTGGCAGTTTTTACGGAGCAGTATGCACTCAACTCCAAATCAGCTGCCGTTAAGGCTAAGAACTATGGCCTAGGGACTACAGGTGAGGCTATGAACTATACCAAACTTTTCTTTCACCTCTGGAATTTTCTGCCTGCAGTAGAAAGCAATTTTAAGATACCGTCTGCTTACATGTCAGCAGGAACTCACTCAAAAGTGACTTATTACAAGGTGAGGCCTGCTGGAATGACGACTCAAGAAAGTCTTCGTCGAGTACAAACGACAACAAAAATGTACGCCGTTGGCGGTTTTCATTCAGAGACCTTTCAATGTGCAACAACCTATTCTGAGCTGTTGTTCTCCGAAAATTTTTAGGAGATCGTTTTGGCGAACATTTCTTTCTGCATGCCTTACATAGTGTGTCAGAGCGCTACAAACTGCTTACGTGACCCGTAGCTTTTTTTTCGCTTTGATCAAGCGCAGAGCTCCGGGTTCATTTTATTTTTCTCTGGTTCGAGCAGATGCAGCAATGTTTTTTCGATTCGTGTTTTCAGCGCTCGCTTTAAGTTATTTGGTATTTAGATTGAACAAAAGAGCACGTTTGTACAGGGGCCTACAATTTTTCTTGCATAACAAAAAGCACCTCGAGCTGTTAAAGTGACATTATGAAGCACATAAACTTGTTAAAAGACCTTTATTTGACGATCATGGCAGCACATTTTATTCTGCTTCGATTCCTACCGCAACTGTATTGTTGTGACTTTATTTCCTTCAGTCGTCCTAGGGGACAACTCGTAGTATTAGGCCGAGTATTTTCTCTCCAGCTGTCGCATAGTTTTGCGAATTAGGGCGGGAACTTGCGGCTTCGACTGAGCTGATGATTGCCGGCCCATTAATGTTCCGAACTGTCGAACGAACAAAAATTAGGATTTCTCTGTTTCACTTTAAAAAAGCCGTGCCTAGTCGTATTACCTGCTGAAGACTGAAAGAGCACGCCCTAATAATGTTCTGGAGACAAATTAACGGCCGCCAATTGCAACAGCGCATTTGTTGCCACAACTAGAGCATGCCGTATACCTCGTTTTGTTATTCGGTGTTTTTCAGCTTGCATGAAAATAACTGTAGAGTTTAAAAGGAGCAAAAACGGTTACTATCCTACCACAGACATACATTGTGATATCTAATATTTTCAAAAGCCCAGGAAAAGCAGAATAAAAAAAGGACCTCGCGTTTTGAGAAATATAACGTACCAACCATACAACTTGGTTTCTGCAAAAATTTGTCAACTGAATGTTCTTTTCATACTGGCAATCTAACTATCCTTTCTCTCCGTATAGGAGATAAAGAGAATCTACAAACGTCAGCTATGTATAGCGGAAAGTATAATTCGCTTGAAATGCAACAACAAACGTTCAGAATAGAAGCGTGCGCTTCATGTAAAATGGGACCGTTGTGAGAGAGACTCGCACAAGCCGCACACACTTCAAAGGAATATAATTTTAATCGGCCCT
The DNA here is from genome assembly GCF_048455015.1 of Haemaphysalis longicornis. NCBI lineage: Eukaryota > Metazoa > Arthropoda > Arachnida > Ixodida > Ixodidae > Haemaphysalis > Haemaphysalis longicornis. The sequence continues at coordinate 161,556,604 of NW_027526335.1, forward strand.
CCGAAATTTTATAAAACTCGCTGAACAAACGTTTTTATAACAGGATAGAAAAAAGGCAGTATCAAAAACTTTAGCCAATGGATTCATTCTTAAAGACTAAAATACCATTGCTGAGGGAGGCAATATATTACACGCCAGTTTGTTTAGCCCAAGGGCACTTTTATCCGAAGTGGTATTGTTTGACATGAGAGAAGTTAATTTCGTTCTATATATGGGTGTACGATTACGCTCTTCAATATTAAAACTATAAAAATGAAACTGTCTGTATGGTATTTCGATCCCCTTTTGTCGCGATATGCTGAGGCAATCGGAAATCATCTTGTGAATATATTCCACGTTATATTATGAGTTCGACGCTCCTAGGTAACTAGAAGAGTGCCAGAAATTACCAGCGTTTGAAAAAGACGAACCAGTGTTTTTTTTAAATTATGGCGTGTTTTGAATGATATTATGGTTCTGTAAGTACTTTCAGCAATTTATCGCCCATCAATCAACCAACCATCTGTAAAACAACTTTTTTTAACTACCATACGGCGCAATGTTTGAAAAAAGAAGGTTTTACCCAGCTACTCGCTTCATAGCACAACTGGTTCATTTGCATCAACAATAGATAGCAACCGCCAGATTGGTGACACATTTTTGAAATTTAGCAAAACTTTCGTAGGATTCAGCATGAGAGAATAATGTTTAAATAAACAGTATTCGACTTTTCGGGGTCTTGGTTTGTCGAGACGCTGCTTATTTAAAAACCACGTTCAACTCGTTTAAATCGATGATAAGCGTTTGGTCGCCTTCCTGTTACCTGTAGAGCTCCGTAAGTGCAATGTTTTAGCGCACTCCGGTGCCTGTTGTATATTAGTGACGTCGTGAGCGTAGCATGGTTAGCTGTGGAAATCCACCTTTTCAAATGCGATTGTGCTGTTTAGAAAACATTTCTCGCCGCAAAATAAGTATGAGCTTAATGTCAGTTTCACGAATGATTTAATCGTGCACTCCTTTCGGCACTGCTTTGAATTAGAAAAAACTATGTATGCGAGTGACACAAGAAATAAAACCATGCCAATAACTGTAAAATAAATTCATTGCCTCTATAGCAGATCTTATTTGAAATATTGAGCTGTACCACGCACCAGTGATTTGTCTTGAAACAAACGTACCAGCATTTCCACCTATGCTTTTTGTAAACGGCCTTTTTCCCTTCCTAAATTTTAAACAAAAAGCTCTTTGATATCGTGAACTCCTGGCTTACAACGCAATACCAGGAGCTAAGCTACAGCATGAATGCTCAATAATAAACTATACTACAAAAAAGAACCTTACTAAACTTCAAAGAATTCAAAAGAAAGCAGTACGGTATATTCCATACCACGGATATATTTTGTGGTTTAATTACAACAAATGGCTTTAAACTGCGTGAGGCACTCCAAGCAGACCTACCATTTACAAAACTATATGAATTGAGGATCATTGGGATGCCGTTAGATCTACTTCGAGTCCTTTCTTACAGACAGCTACGGCGTAGCACATATTGGCCCATGGAAAATGACTACCCAGTGACATGATACATTTCTGCAAGATTCCATCTACATAAGCGAGATTGTGGGTGGGGCCGAGGCGACTGGAGAAGCCAAGAGATGGATACAAAGTTACTGAAGATTTTTGTGACCTTCAATAAATATTCGTATATGATTCAGGAAGAACCTTGTTGAAGCTGCCGCCTTCGTTAAAAATTTCACTTATACGAAAAAATCTGCACAGCTTGACGAGCCGTGAAAGTGCTTAACTTCATTGTAAAAAACAGTGGAACATTTTTTCTAAAAGTTGAAGGCATTATTCTCTTTATCTAAAAACATGAATACACCAAACGCTCCGTTCTTCAGACTATGACCTGCCGGAGTCTCTGTCACCTTGTCTACTGCGGGCGACGAACTTCCTTCAAAGACCGATTGGGAACAAATATACAGTGACATGGTCTCTTGCAATCCATGTTGTTCGCTATGTGACCGAAATGCAACAAGGAGGTAGGCACGCTCTAAGAGTGCAGTATTTAAAGGGATCGTAGCAGACGGTAAAAAGGCTGAGAAGAACAAGACGTTGAGAAGAACAAAATCCTTCACGTCTTTTCTGATGCAAGTGAAGCACACTACGGTAGTCAAGCATACGCCCACAGACACAATCGAAGACATCGGTGCATCAACACAGCCATACTGTTCGCAAATACAATAGTTGACCAAAATGACTCAGGTTTAACACCTCTGAGTCTATGTACGTGCTTTGTGGAAGCTTGCCTTTTCTTGAGATTTCACAGTCCGACGCCTAGCTCTAGACATTCGATGATTAAATTTGTCTTTTTGCCTTTTCTGAAACGGACGTTAAAGGTGCAATGAGTAGAAAAATACAACTTTGTTTAATTTGAAAGAACTAGGATTCAGTATCTCACTCAGCTTCATTGCAGGCACAAAAGATGTTTTTTAACGCAAAAAAGCAAGAACTATTTAAAAACATTCAAATTTTGCGCCACAGTGACGTGTTATGAGCAAGAATGACGTCTAAGGGCCAACAATAAAACATAATTCTCAGTGCGTAACTGCACGTTAGCATTCAAGTGATGCGGTCAAATGGAACTACAGGCGCCATTACAGACGTCCAGTTATGTGTCGTCACGACAGGTCAGTTATGTGCCCGCCAAATCGCACAAACAAGGTTCCGCGACGTCACAGAAAAGTTGCGGGAAATTGGCTAGGGGGTCGCGACTGCGTCACACGTTTTCTTTAATATCTCCGTTATTTGTTCGAAGATTTTGATGATGTTTTTATCATTGTTATCGGGACTAAGCAGTCTCTAACAAACCCAACTTGTATTTTGTCTTTATGGCACCTTTAAGACAGCCAAGCTAGGGCGGCATTGATTGCGAGCCCCATCGAAGAAGCGATAGAGAAGTAGCCGCTAACCACTTCTCTATTAACGTGGTTCTCTTGAACTGCAATGCACGCGCAGACACCCCACCCTGTTGTGGGTAATCAGGGGCTGGCGAAACAGCTGTTTCACCCTCGCATAATCACATGGGCCATGGTGGCACGCGTAGAGCTGGTGAAGCAATAAGAAAGACTCACGATCCTGCGCCTGTGGTTCAAGGTGAGTTGCGACGTGATGAATGAAATTAAAATCATAGCGAGTTCGCGATTTCTTTCTAAAAAGATAGATTTTCAGAGAAATACTGCATAGTGCTCATTGGAAAAAGATAGCGCATAAGATAAACCTGGAGTTCGGCAAACGTAGAGAAGCCAAAAGGTGGAAGGTGCGGGCCCTGTCGCAATACTCTGCGGCTTTCCGTGCAGCTTTTGTACCACATGGAGGTTACCTGGCGCCATCCCTCGGTGGGAGACAACTTCTTTTTCATAAACTATCATAGTATTCGACCCTATCATTGCTATGCAATTCTGCTCCTCACCAGCAGACGCATCTTGTGGTGGCTGCTTTTGCTCGCCGTTCCTCTCAAGAACGTTCTATAAGGCCTCACCATGTCAAGGCGTGTCCCTTCGCTCTTCCATCGTCGAACGTCAGATTAAACATCCATAGGTTTGACATGTATATATGTATCGCACGAAAAGGGGCGCCCGAAACAATACCACTGCAGTTCGGGTGTTGCCGGCTTGGTCGCAAGTCACTTATACTCTTGCGGTTTCCCGCACACGTTTGAATGGAGGACTTTATTTGCCTCTGACATTCCAAGACACGTCCCACCTGGACTAGAAGAGGTAACGTCACTGCTTGTAGGTTAACGGTGTAAATGTGCATCTTTTGCTGGGCTCGCTATCTTAAAATAATTGCAACCTTAATGGCGGTGGCTCCGTGTACATCCTGAGTTATCTTTCTAAGTTAAGAGCATTTTAGGTGGCCTTCTGGCACAACTGCACTCGGCAAATACACTCTATTCACTTACTCACTTTCAGCCTGCTACTACGTCAGAAGAGATCATTTACTTCTCAAGCGAGCGAGAATGCATCCTGACTTAGTGCTAAATACAGACCATGGTCTGTATTTAGCGTGCGGAAGAAGAATATTTGATTCCAGGCAACATTTCGGGCAACCTTTTTTGTTTTGATCTCGTATGCCTGGGTAACCCCAGAGCTCGTTCTTTAGAAGCAAGTTTTCAGGGCTAAAGTAATTACTTGAAGGTCCCGAGCAGCACGTTTTGCACAATGCAAGCGTGCCACGCAGTTTTGAGATTACGCCACAGAGAATATCAGAACTAAATATTCACGATATAGAATATCGGGAAATCACTCAAATGTCAGAATTAGGTGTGAAAAGTCAGCTGTGTGGGATTCCACTCCTTAACAAATGCAGCACTATTCCCCGTTAGATTGGCGCCCACTCAAGCCTTAGCTAAGCTGTAGCGGCACAATGTCGTAACTCTTTCGTTACAGGCATTTATTAGGTCGATACAGGGAAGCCGCATATGCTTGATTCCTTGATTGTTGTTTTATGATTGCATTTCAAAAATATTATCGCCGTTATCAGTACACCATTATTCTTATTTTATACACTTAAAACAACACCAAGAGACACAGCACTTACTGTCGAGCGCGACGTAGCAGAGACCAATACGAATAATTACTAGTAAGGCCCCAGCTTTCTAAATTTTCTTGTCTTTTCAAATAAAGTTCCGCAAGTTTTGTTAAATTCAGAAGCTCGCATGACCCTGAAAAATTTAAAAAGAAAATACATTGTTTTTTGATTCTATTTATTTAGGTTCTCTTGATGCAATCAATGTAACAAATGAATATCGCACGGTTTTTTTTTTATTGTGGAATACATAGTCGCCTTTTACTTATTTTAAGGTAGGTCGGAAAGAAAGACGAAAAAGCCTTTTGAAATACTTGTCCACTTTTATTTTTAATATAATTATTTGCTACAATAGTGTCCTGGCTGATTTGGGAAGCGTTTTGTTCTGCGCATATTAATTTTAGAGCATTGTTTGCTCGCCGTTAGGCGGCACTAGTGGCAAGCCCTGATTGTGAGCACAAAACACAAAAGTTTAAATATACGTGAGAAATTGCATTAGTCCTGAACTCTTTATACCTTCAAACAAAACAAATGTCTACGTTTACTCATAATTGTTCATCACCAGCTCTCGGCTTTACTTCCTGTTTTTTATTCCCTTTGAATACACTATTGCTCACTGATACGTGCAATCTGTGCGACGGAGAAGTTAAAAAATGGCACGTTTTTGCAATGGCCGTGCGAAATAAACACAGTTTTTAAAGTTACATCATTGCACCCGGTTTTGGCAAAATACTAGAAGAGCCCAGGTATTGGGTACATAAATCTACAGCTTAAGATCTGGGGTACTCCTAGTATGAAGCACTGTGCTCTTGAACTGCTGCATGGAAGCGTTTACAAGTGCTCGGCCGGTTCCCAACTGGTCGTTAGCCTCAGCATCTCAATCAGGAAGCACATAAAATGAACAGATATTCACAAACACCACATAAAAACAGGCAGGGCAAGCGTGAGTCACAGGTCGGGTTGTGGCGACTTTAACTTGAAGCCTCTGAACGAGGACCCATCCCCAGATAGCGAGCCCCATCGGGAGGCGTAGCGGTAGGAAATGCTGGCATTGTGTTAGGCGGATAGCCCATATACGCAGACAGAGCTACTTCCTCTGGAAATATTACACGTTTGAGCAGCTGTGAAGAAAGACCCTGATGAATGATTCCATCTCAGGTGTTAAGCTTCGCTTTACCTTTCAGCCGTAAAATTGGCGTTAGGGGAAAGATGGTGCGTATAGTGGTGCTGTAGACCATCTCAGGTCTATCTGAGTCCGCATGCCTCACGTGTTAGAACTGTGCTTCGTACACGAGGCTTGGCCTGGTTCGGGTTTCACTAGGAGAGAGGTAATCGTAAAGTAGGCCCCGCCAGACTCGCGCGAAGCGATCCGAAAATGAGGCATTAAGCCGGCCTTCTGGCGAGCACATCGAAGGCAAGATGTTGATAGCCCTGATTTCGACTACTTTAAACTCAGAACCCGAAGATATACAACAACGGGAATGGCCTCCCCATCCTGCTGCAGTCCAATAAGAAGATACTGCAAGCGAGAGGCGGGCTCAAGCACCAGTAACATGAGGCTGAGCAGTCTTCTCTTCAGGGAGGGCGTCGTACGCATACCCACACATTTTTTTCGCATTCTATTTTAGCGTTCTCAAGGAACTCGGCTTGCCGTGACAGGTCCGGTTACGCATGGTACGCTACAATTTATTCCAAGCGTGTCATACAAAGGAAGAGGGATTACTACTGATGACTACAATGGACATAAATTTGACGTAGCTGATGAGTTCGGCCAAAATACTGGTGGCTCTCACATACTACCAGCTACCCGAGCACAGTATGTTTTCTGTCTGTTTTATTGTCATTCTTGATGTGATATTTCTGAATTTCCTAGCTTTCTTGAAGACACTACTTGGAATGGGGTTACGACTATTACTTTAAATCTGTTTTGGGCGGTTACGTAAACCTAATTGCTACAGACGGTTTCGCTGTTTGTAAACAAACATGAATGCGCTGAACGGTTCGCCCCAGAAGACTTCCGGTGCGGCACTTCCGGTAATGGTTTCTAATGGTCGCGGCCGTCGCGGCGGTGTTTGCCTGGTGCGTTTGAGTTTCTTGCTGCATTATTTCTGGTACATTCCTTAAGATGTGTTTACAGCGATGTCTACCGACTACATTACTACTGTGTGTGTGAGAGAGAGAGAGAGAGAGAGAGAGAGAGAGACTCTTTATTACAGAAAAAGCAGAGAGGTTTGCCAGCATGAATTCGCTGACATGCTACTCTGCGGGGAAGGGGGGAGAAGGAAACAAAGGAAGAAGGGGGTAGAAGAAGAATGGGAGACAAAAGATCAGAATAAAAAAAAAGAAGAAAAATTAAAAATGAATAGAGTCCTGTTTAAGGGCGCTGAGTAAAAAACTTGACTGCACACGCTATGGAGATGGCTACAGTGTTGTAGCGACGCCAATGTCCACGAGGTACTCAAATAATGCAGACAGGGCTTTGCGCTGGGAGGATGGTGAGTGGAATGGTCCAAGCATCAAGCTTAGTGTTATTGGTCCAGGTTGGAGACATTCAATTCTTTGCTGTAAACGGGCCCTTGATTCAGCATAAGCAGAGCACTCTAGTAGTACATGTTCGATGGTTTCGGGTGAGCCACAGTTGTCACAGTATGGGTTGGAAGTCTGGCCTATACGATGAAGGAACGAATTTGTAAACGCTGCATTAGGCGCAGTCGATGGTACAGTGTCTCCAGTCGGCGAGGTAGTCGTTCCGGCAGCCTCATTCTCATGTACGGGTCTATGCAATATAGAAAGGCCTGATGAAACTCCGGAAGGGACCATAAGCGGTTTCTCTCAGCCAAAACTACTGCCTTAGTCATAGCTGAGGCATCATTTTTCGTGAAAAAAATCCTTCTCCGTGTTCTCAATTCTAGCCCCTGCGGGCAGCCTCATCCGCTTTCTGGTTACCCAATACGCCACAGTGGCCTGGGAGCCACTGTAGTGTCACACGATGTCCAGAGACGAATGCGAGATGGTGGAGATACTTCACTTCTCGCTGGGCATGTTCATGAAGGCTGAAACAGCTAGCGCGTTGCAGGGTCTGAAGAGCTGCCTTGGAATCGCAAAAAATGGTCCACTGCGTCGACGGCTGGCGAAGAATGTGACAACACCATTAACAACGTCGTAATAATGAACACCACTTTTTCACATAATAAGGGGTGTGTACGGTACGCCACTTCACACAAACGGAACCTACGCTTCATCACACGGAATTTAGGCTGCATAAAACGGGATAGTTGACACACTCAAACGTTTGGCATACATCACAATAAATCGCTTTCTACTGCGCCTGTGTCACAATGGGCAGTTTTGATATAGATCGGCGCCGATCGGAATCGATCACGATCTAAAGTGTTCAGTGTGACTGAGATAACAAAACGTACTCATTATGTGATGACGTCAGGTGCGGCTGAGTCACGAGAACAACGATGGTTTACTGACTAGTACACTATTCATGAATCAAACTTTCAAGTTAACCCGCCTACATGTAGTCCGCGCTCACACGGAAAGGTAAATTAGCTGGGGTGCGACGATTTCCATTGGCGGCAACACGACAAACTACGGGTCAGTTGCTCTCACCAATGAAAACCCAGTCGCAAGCGTCGTTCTCATAAAAAGCAAATGTAACGGCGCCACTGTAATTGAGCAACAAAACGTGGGCAACGCGACGTACGCTGTGCGGCGATTCATGCGGAGCGCGGCTACTTTGGTGTCCCAAGGGTTGCTTCGAACAGTACACATCCCTGATAATTAAGCCTCTAAGTACAAGAAACACCTTTACAGTGTATTTTCGGCGTAGCATGCAGCTTTGCTGTCCAACTAAATCGTCACCGCGGTTACTGTTATGGGTGGAACACGAAGGCGTCCGACGTGATCCTTGTAATTGGGGACCTTAGACTAACGTCTGAGCATCGCCTCTGTGCAATTGAAGCACGCGCTTGACTTTACTTCCCTTTGATGAAGTGGGCAGAACAAATCTGCGCGCTCTTTGTGGGAGCCCAGTTTTTCCTCTTGATAGCGGCAAGACAGGCGATGCTTCTGCCTTCATCTCTCGGGAAACAGAACGTTCTGACTTCCGATAGCAAATTTGTTCCGGAACGCAGACTGCATCCCGGAACAACACAGCAGTGTAGAGTCGCGAGCGCTTCATCGGAATAATTTTATCCGCAGAAATTATCGAAACACAAGCAGCTGCCGCCACCAACGCAGGCTGAAACCGCGGTAAAACAATGTAAACAGGACGCTTTCTAGGGCACGTTTCCGGTGAACGCACAATGTTGCCAGAGAGCGGCGAGCGCTGGCGAAACTGTGTATACAAAGCCTCGCCATAGTGCGACTTCAGAGCTTTAGTAAATTAAAATGCTTGCACCAACGCGGTTAGTTCATAAACTCGTATAACTGACACATTGAATACAAAATTGTGTTTCTGTTGTGAATACAAACGTGGAAGTGTTTTAGTCGGGCGTGGGTTATATTCTTTTGATTTTTTTCTTTGTATGGCCCATAAAAAGAACGCCAAAACAAACACCCCCAATTCCATAACAAGTCGTAATTCAAAAACATTACAAATCTTCCGCAGCGAGTCGTCGCTGGTAAACTCGGAAGAAGTTATAGTAAAACTGAACGGGATGCTTGCTAGGATGCTTTAACGTCAGTTTTTTTAGAACACGCAAAATTTCCATGGATACGATAATTGTGCTCCTCCGAAACAAAATTAGCGCAGCTTGCACTACTGGTGCACGCGTGGAGAAACAGCGGAGCTGGTGGTCGCTTCCCCTTTGTCGGAGACCCAGCTGTTGTGCCTCACATGTATTTGTAAACTTGCCGATGGGAGCCTTCTGCAACTGGCAGGACCGGATCGTTTTTACTGCAGGCTTTCACAAATCTCCAAAGGTGGATCGCGTTTGTACGCGCTGGACCCAGCGGCAGCCAGCTTAGCCAAAGAGGCTACTAGTGCGAACTTGGATTCTGTGCTCAATCTTTAGGCGCGAAAGAACGTGAACTGGCGAGAACAGCACGGGAGAGATCACTTCTAGAACGCTGGGCAATGTTCTCCAAGGTCGAGCTGGCCGACGTGGGGTGCCCCTGTCGAAGCGTGCGCTGACATGTGCTTGGTATTTTTTCTTGGCACTGTTTCAGGCCACGCTGGACGGCGGAACTAACAGCTTAAACAGTTTTGCGGTTGAGAATAGAAAAATGAGTAACCAGTCACTCATCAAATTTGGTAAACAAAAGACAACCATTGACACGCGTACACATGATGTCAACCCCGCACGGGGCACCTTGCGTAATCTTGGTGACGGTGTTGGCGACACCGTGGACCCCAAGCCCCATACTCTTGCTGTAATCTACCGTGGCTACGAGTTTTAAGGTGAAGGCCAGAAACCACAAACGGTGGCCGTCGGAGCCCAGTTCAAGCTCCGGCTGATGGGCTCCCTGCTTGTTTACCAGGCAGGGAGCTCCGGGTACTCAGTATCAGGGTAACCCGAGCGAAGGAAGTACCCCCGTCCCCTGCTTGTATACTATGCTATATGGTATTGTCAAACCCCCCCTCCAAATGATCGGGCCCTGAAGAGGGCCCGCACCGATGTAACTCTGAAACCGCAACCGACCATCGACCTTCGAAGCAAGGAAAACTATCCTCTCTTCCTTTTGATGCAATCTGTAAATAAAGAAACCCCCGCAAGTGAAAAATCAGTCTTCCTCGTAGCAAAGTTCATCGACAGCGTTGCAGGAAAGAACTACAAGGCAAAAAAACTTTCTTCTGGACGTGTGCTCGTTGAAGTCAGCCACAAAGAGCAGGCGAATAAGCTTCTGCAACAAACCAGAATTCATGATCTTGAAATAACAGTCACTCCCCATAGAACCCTAAACTCTTCGCAAGGCGTCATCTCTGAACATAATCTCATCAATCAAACAGAAACCGACCTCCTAGAAGGACTGGGTGACCAAGAGGTCACAGCAGTCCGGCGCATCACAATAAGGCGAGACAACAAATAAGTCAAAACAAAGCACAATATTCTGAGTTTTGATAGAACCCCACTACCGGAAGCAGTGACGGCAGGTTTTCTCCGATGTGCCACGCACCCGTATGTGCCAAATCCACGCCGCTGCTTCAAGTGCCAGCGTTATGGGCACGGTACGAACTCCTGCCGCACTAAACTCACATGTGCAAAGTTTGGGCAAGCTCACCATTTTGCAGACAACTGTGATGCTAGCAACTTCACTCGTCCCAATTTCCATGGACCTCAAGCCGCGTTTTCACGATCATGCGAAAAGTTGAAACAGAAAAAACAAATAATCACTTAGAAGGTCAATGAGAACATCAGCTTTCCAAAGGCCCGCAAGAGGTTTTTACTCTTCGGCTCCGGAAGGTATGCCGACGCTGCTCGCCGGGGGGAGGAGCGGCGCCTGGTTTGGGCGGCGACGCAATACAGCGCAGCTGATTTGCTCGCGCCCCCGACCCCACGGGGCTGCCAGTGGCAGCCGCCCGGTCACCACGCCACTTGCCCAGCCAGCAGCGGCTGTGGTGGCTACCACGTCTGTTGGGGATGCCACTGCGCCCACTGCTTCCTATCCACCGGCCCAAAGCACACGCAAGGGCACAGAGGAGATAGAGACGGAGGCAGTAGCAGTGGCCCCCTCCCGCGCCTTACTGCCTGGGCTATCTGGGGCGCTCCCCAAGCCTTCGGCACTGGCAGTGAAGGCAAAGAACGCCCGAAAGGGTACCAAGTCAAGGGGGTCTAGTCCGCTTGGCACCCCCGTGCCTTCAGATGACGATATGGACGCCCAGCCCTTCCGACTTTCATCGCAGCGAAAGGAACGGGCTCTGGCGTCCAGGTCAGTACACAAGTCAAACCAACCCCTCCCAAGAGTCTAAGCCCCTAAAGTCGACACATAAACACACACATATTGCAGTTGATCTAAACTTAAATAATGGGAAGAGAAAACATCATCCATGGAACTTCAGAGGCCTCATTAAAAATCTTGATGATATCTATGAAATATTTTATTGCAAACAGCCAAGTGTGATGTGGCTCCAAGAAATGCATTTAAACTCGAAACACAAATTTCTTAAACAATTACATTATATTTAGGAAGGACGGGTGTGGTGGTGGTACATCCTCACGTGGTGTGGGCATCATTGCCCGAAAATCCTTTGCGTGCCAAATTGTCCAACTACAGACCACTCTTGAAGCTGTTGCCATCCTAACGATAATCTTCAATAGGCTTATAACACTATGTTCTGTGTATATCCCTCCTTACTTCCAGCTCTCCAGCTCAAATTTTGAGGGTCTGGTTGATCAGTTACCCGAACCATACATTCTCATAGGTGACCTGAATGCACATAACTCTCTTTGGGGCTCTGCTCGCCCAGATGCCAGAGGACGCCTCATTGAGAAATTCTTAACATCGTCAGCGTGTCTTGTTAACCATAAACAGCCTACATACTATAATATAGGACACAACACTTATTCACACACAGACTTGGCAATTGGGTCCGCAGTTCTTTTTCCTTGTCTTGAGTAAGGCGTGGGCACGGACCCATACGGTAGTGACCACTTCCCCACTTCACTAACATATATAGGTAAAGGCCCGAGCAGTCCATCTTCTCAGAACAGGTTTATTAAAGCAAGAGCAAACTGGAATACATTTACAGATTCATCTAAACTACACCAAACATCCATAGGATACCTACACGTTGAATAAGCTACCCAACTGCTCACGGCGCACATCCTCAACGCCGCCGAAAGGTGTATTCCCCAAGCCTCTGGTGCCCCACGCAACCAGCGGAGGTTGTGGTGTAATGAGGACTGTAGGCGGGCGCGAGAGGCCCAGAACAAGGCGTGGGGTATCCTACGTCGGTACTTCACGCCGTGTAACCTTATTTTGTTCAAACGGGTCAAGGCGTTAGGAAAACGTGTGCGCCGTGAGGCAAACGAGAGAGTTGGCGTTCCTTCATAACATCAATAAACGCCTACACAGACACACTGAAATTATGGACAAGGATACGTAAACTCAAAGGACAACAAACAAACAGCCTGCCTCTGGTCAGGTCAACAGGGGACACACTCGAAGACCAGGCTAACACACTCCCACAACGCTTCCAACACGTGTCCAGTTCAGCACACTACACAAACACTTTCATGAAACACAAACAAACGGCCGAAAAGAAGCCTATACTAGATAACAATAGGTCAACATCTTCTTATAACTCAGAGGTTTCACTGCATGAGCTGAGGGCTGCTTTGAGCACGTGTAAACCCTCAGCTCCAGGCCCAGACAACATCACATATACAATGATACAACACCTACACGCAGACACACTTGAAGCACTTCGAAATCTATATAACAAAAAATGGCTTTCAGGGCACATCCAAAACTCTTGGAGGGAGGCCATAGTAGTGGCTTTCTCGATGGAGGGAAACGACCCGTCGTCCCCCTCAAGTTACCATCCTATAGCCTTGACGAGCTGCCTCTGCAAGCTTCTCGAGATGATGATAAATCGCAGGCTCGTGTACATTCTTGAGTACAACGGTCTTCTCAAGAGCTGCCAGGCAGGGTTTAGGGGCGAGGCGATCGACGAATGATCAAGTTGTAGCTCTTGAATCGTATATTAAGGATGCCTTCGTGCATAAACAGTATTGCGTGACTGTGTTTTTCGACCTCGAGAAGGCCTACGACACCGTTTGGCCCTACGGGGTCCTTAGGGACCTCAAGTCATTCGGTGTCTCGGGTGACAAGTTAAACACCCTTGATAGTTACCTGTCGGAAAGAACATTTCGAGTAAAAGTTGGTTGTGCACTCTCAAAGCTTCACGTGCAAGAAAATGGCGTACCGCAATGTGGCATGTTGAGCTGTACCCTCTTCATATTTAAGCTCAACTCCCCTGGAAAGGCACTGCCACCTACAATCTCTTATTCCATGTATGTAGATGACGTGCAGACATCTTTTAAATCATGTAATATGTCAATATGCGAATGTCAAGTCCAGCTCGGCGTCATGAAACTTGGCGGCTGGGCAGAAAAGTATGGTTTTAAATTGAATCCTGTAAAAAGCTCTTGCATTGAGTTCTCCAGGAAGCGCGGGGTCCATGTGGACCCAGAATATATTCTTGGTAGCATGTCGCGTCCTGTGAACAAGGAGCACAAGTTATTATGTGTGGTGTTTGACCACAAACTCACATTCATCCCACATATCAAAAACCTAAGCATAAATCTATGAAAACAATGAATATCCTTAAGGTACTCTCACACCAATCCTATGGGGCTGACAAAGAACTCCTACTACGGCTCTATACTGCTTTGGTTGGTTCTCGTTTAAACTGTGGCAGTGTGGTATATGGGTCGGCGCCTGAGACAGCGTTGCAAATGCTTGACCCAGTGCTGCACTTGGTGCTCTGGCTTGCGTCGGGTGCTTTTCGCACTAGCCCTGTCGAGAGTCTGTATGTCGAGTATAATAAGTGGAGCTTTGAGAACTAATGGACGTACATAGACTCACTTTATGCTTTTAAGATTTCATCGCTGAATAAACATCCTTTTTATTCTGTCTTTAACAACACATTCACATCTGTGCTGTTTGTAAATCGCCCATCCGTTCCTTTGCCCTTTTCATTTCGCGTGAGAGAGCGAGCCTCGGATCTCAGCGCTTCGTTTTTAGATGTGTACAGGTCACCCTTTTTAAACATTTTACCGCCTTGGAAAGTTCGCCCTGTGTCCTGTGACCTTTTTTTATCAAACTTGACAAAACTCGGGTACCCCGAGCTGCAATAATGCAGCACTTTCTGTCTCTGCAGTTTAAATACCCATTTGCAGAATTTACAGTGACGCTTCTAAAACCTCCACTATGGTCTCCTGCGCTGCTCATGGTCCGAATTTCAATGCATCCAGAACCATGAGCGTTCACGCAACAATTTTGCAGCCGAAGCGTATGGAATTTTACTGATTGTACGACACATACTTTGAAATTAAATTCCGAAGTCTATCATCTAAACAGATTCCTTGAGTGTTGTTCGCGCACTGTCATTGCATAAGCCCCCCAAAAATCACAGTTAATCTTGTATTCAACACCATCATATCTGTGTATGCGCAAAAGCATCAGCTGCTCCTTTGCTGGGTCCCAGGACACGGTGGGATTGCTGGGGACAAGTTGGCAGACGAGAGGGCCGCAGCGACTGCGCTCAGGAACACTGTAGACATTACAACGATACCCTATACAGAAGTCAAGCCACACATAAGACAACACTTGCGCAGAACATGGCAAACACACTGGACGGAACAGACAGACAACAAACTACACGTAATAAAGCCACACTTGGGACGGTACACATCTGACTCACAAAACAGACACATGGAAATCGCTTTGGGTAGGCTGCAGATAGGGCACACCCATGCAACGCACTCGTATCTGCTGACGGGATCTTCTAGATCCCAGTTCAGCTGGTGCGGAGAGGCCCTATACGTAGTGCACATACTAGTCACATGCAAGGCACTTCTCACAACACGACACACAAACACTTCAGAGTACTCTACAGACAACACATTATCCTACATGCATCGTTGTTTCTAGGTGACGATGCCATGGTTCCCGTAAAACGTGTGTTTAAGTATCTGTCAGACGTCAAGTTTTTAAACCTCATTTCCTATCACACATATTCAAATCTGGCACTATAAACCAGCCATCACCATTATCTTTAATTGATTTTTCCTTGTTTGGTTTGCACGTTTTTATGCCTACCCTTGTGTGGTAATCACTTCTCTTCATTAAATAACCTCGTTTCTGGCGCTTTTTCCATCGTTGGCCTTGCGCCATTAAACACTAACCATCATCATCACACATGACGTCAACCAGTTCGTTTTCGTTATGTACTAAAAACAGGCAAACTCAACTGGCAATTTTCACTATCAACGAGCCCACTGATGTGTGCTTTTAAGTTTTTTGTAAGAATTAACCAGTTTTTGAAGACAAGCTAAATCATAGTATGCCAATTTTTCTAAGCACCGACATAATGAAACCCAGAGATAATTTGCGGAAAAGACACGTCTGTGTCCTCGGAACACAATGGGAGCAATGGCAAATCAAAAAACATTCACTTCTAGGCAAATGTCCAGGATAAGTGTGAATGACGCATTCAATAACCTTTTCGTCTACCTCAATAACAGCGCTTACATAGCGAACATCTCAGCTACATCACATCCCAAAACAGCAACGGCGCATTCTTATTACCAATCTTAAGCGACAGAATAATCGACAGGCATCTTTTATTCCGAAATAGTAAACTACAGGACGCTGACAGCGTAATGGTTGGCCCTAAAAATCAACATTAATTACCTCACCGAACAATAGGGCACGTGTTTAACCTAGTCTTGTAAGGTCGTGGCGTTCTCGCACGTATAAAGATAGCCAGAGTGGCTGCTCCATTTAGGAGAGACAAAACAGGTCTATATATTCGTAGACCGATATGAGTACTCCCACATGGTTGTAAGAATTTCAGAAATTAACAATTGAAAAAAACGAAATTATCTCGCGTCAAGCATACCATATAGCCGCTTTATATTTTATGATTTGTAAATGTTGACAAAAGAAGGTAGACTTTCTACGACACTTGCCAAGTAAATGCCTACATTTTTTTTCTTTCCCGTACACCTATCATGTTGTTCCTCTCCCGTGCACTCCACCCCAGGAAACCCGCTAGATGTTTACTCAAGGCAATTTAAATTTACTGCGTCCGACTGCTCCAGGCCAGGTGCCTCGATGCCAGCGCTGCCGTACGGCGGACACGCAAGTGAATCGAGCCGTCCTACTTCAACATTTCTAGAACCACTTTGTCCATCTCCAGGAGCGTTTCAAGCGGAACGTGGAACGTATCTAGTAGAACCTCTTGTAACTATTTCCGTTAGATTTAATAATATACCTCCAAAAGCTAAAGTGGCAAGGGCGACCACAGGCGACCGAGATAACTTTTTTCAGGTACATATAGTATTTTATTTCATATCGCAAAACATCAAGCACCAATAAATGTTTTATAAAGGAACAATGCAAATATTGCCTGTGTATATCGCCTATGTATTGATTTTCTGCGTCACACTTGTGGAACGTTTTGTTCTTGTTCAACAATGTTGACAAGTACGAACATTGCCACCGGATTTGGACGTTTACGTTTGGCTGTGAGTACATAAACCTATTGAGCAACTTCTATTTCACTTTGGCCGGGTGGCTGAATTGAGTAAAGACATTATAGTAAAGAGCCGTCGGTGCGGTGGACCTTGTTGGTTTTTGTGGACTGGTGTGTTGTTTACTTCGTTTCCTCTGTAGCACATCGTGTATATTATGTTCCCAGTTGACCCATGTGGTAGCGACAAACAGACCAAAATTTTCCCGCTTGAGTACCCCGAGAAAGATTACCGTCTTTAATAAAGCACCCCAAATAAAACAAATAAACAGTATACTGCATCCAGCATGATATGGCTGTTAATGTTAAATCTCTAAAGAATACCCAGCAAATGGTCACTACAATACACTGTTTATTATATTCGTGCACTACACGGGATAATTAAATCGAAGCTTTAGTATTCTCATTGAAGCGTTTCTAGGCTAATTCGCCTTGAAGGAAAGCCAACTTTCTCTGGCTATGATGATGAATGATCACGGTTGAATTCAAGCAAAATAACGCCCATCTTCCCGCGAGGGAACCCTGGTGTCATGCGACGAATCGGGGGGTTCAATTGGCGTTTTTATTGGATTGAGTCTCTAAATCGGGTGAAACGTGTAGTGAACGCGTATGATGTATTCCATCACATGGGGGTGTTCTCATTCGGGGGCAGATGGGCGTAGTTTTACTTTTCATGAAGGGACCGTCGCTTCCATCACGTCTTCATCGGAAGAATAGAGTCAAGCAAGCAGTCGTCAAGAAAAGTGACGCGAAGCCGAACGAGAGCGAGCGCTGACTGAACCGCCACAGCGCGATACCCGCTTTATATTCACAGCGCCTCAAGGAGAGGAGACAACGGAGGAGAGTCGCGCATGCGCACGCTTGCGCGACGGGAGCGGAGTGAAGCCAGCGAAGCACGCGCACACAGCTGTTGTTTATGATAATGACGCGGAGTGAGTGCGTTGCGCACACAGCTGTCGGAGAGAAGACGGGAGGAGAGTCGCGCATGGGCAGCTGGCGTGCGGACGCCGGACAACGCGGACTCAGGAGGGACATGCCTCAGAGCAAGAGATGCGTCGCATCTAAAAAGGATGATTCTGGCAGGAATCGAACCTAGGTTCCTCGCGTTATGAAGCCGACGTCTATCCGATTGCTCCAACTTTACATGGTCGAAGCAAACGCCAGGGTGCAGGCACCCCTTCGCACCGTACATCCCAAGCCCAAGCATTAAACATAAGAGTGGACACCCGACAGTTGCTTGGCGTATTCTAGGTAAGTGGTTTGCACCTCTAGAGTTGACCATACTCGCAGTGTACGATTCGCCAATGATCTATCACGAGAAAGCTTCTCGTTCAACCATCGTTGTCGTTAGAAGGAGGGGAAACCGATTCGTTTAGTTTTTAATAACAATACAAAGCGAATAAGTAAATCGGAAACTTTTCTTGGAAGTAGAAGGAGGGCAGCGTTCCAAATTCGGTAACAACCAAGAGCACAAAGGCAAAAGTAGTTCTGTTTAGGCCCAAAGATCCGGACTGAAATACTAGTATTTACCTCGTTACATTGACACATCACGAATACATACTGTTCCTTACGCGAAAAGCTTTCGAATTACCTTTGACGAGCCTATTTGGCATGGTTTGAATTCAAATTTAGGCGGTTGTGTGAACTCCTTGGACCTCTCAATTCCTGCTGCCTAAGAAAACTAAACTGCTAATTTACAAGCCTATTTTTCTTTTATGATATACCTACAGTGTTCTAGTTTAGGAAAACGCGATGTTTGCGAACAATATTACGGTTCCACGATTAAACACAAATACTGTGGAGGCAATATGAAATGCTTGGTATGCTGCACATAGCCCACTTCCGTTAACGCGTCTTGGCTTCCGGGAGATTTAGCATGAATGAAAAGGCTGCTCAAATGTATCAAATGGGAATGAACAAAGAAGCAAACTTGTTGTTCTTCTAATTCGAATTGGAGTGGTCCTTGCTATATTCCATTGTGTTACACTCATTTGTAATGAACATACACTCAATCCTCGTTCTAACGAAAGTGAAGGAGAGCCGTATTATTTTGTGATATCCATTGTTTCGCTATATCAATTGAAACAGCTCACAAAAATACATGCTGAGATGGGTGCACACCAAGAAGCACGAAAAGAGGAAACTGCATCACAGACCACTGTTTGGCCATGCGACCACGCATGCGAGAGATATTAAATAGCAGACACATATTTTACTTGATGGATCCGCACACTGGCTTTTTATTGTTTGCTAAACATAGCCTGAAAAGTGACCGTGATGGTTCTTTGTTTCGGACATCGCAAGTGAAATACTTCCACCACAGCGGTGGCCACCGTGTTGTGGACGTTTCCGCCTGCGCCGCGGGGGCAGAAGAAACAACGTAGAAGGTCCACCGTATTGAGCGGCTGCGATGACGTTGGCGGTGAACGTGTGTGAATGGGGTCGTCGTCGTCTTCGCTTGAGCATGATTGTCCGGTGACATCTGCGACGTTGACATTTAGGGGTGGCCGTTAGGTCAACGCGTGAGTTTTAAAACGACCTTGCCTAACGAACGTCGAACTACGCGTAATTCTTCACGCACTCTGGTTGGTTTTATTGGAGGAGACCAATATAGTTTGTTATATTTATTGGAAAGTCAATTTTACGTTTGACGTTGTTACAACGGCGTTTCAAATGCATGGTTTTTTATGGAGATTTGGGATAAATATTATTTACATTGTTATACCACTTATTTCGTAATTTCCGTTCATTTATAATGAACTGTGTGCCCTAAAATGAGGGCTACTTGACGTCAGTTGGTTTTTGTTTGCATATGTATGTCACTAACTGATTACGAAAACCACATCACTACATTAACTACAAGGTTGTTTGTATCAAAAGTGTTCTTTTTCATGCTGCGCTATTGATCAGAATTTTTTTAACGAGCGGAAGGAAGTTTTGGTGGCCCGGTGTACGCAGAAAACACCCCCGGTGCATGTTGGAAAATTTGGTTGGAGAGGATCTGCAGGTATGGGAGAGCAATCGCCTGGGCTTATAGGTGACCAACTTACACTCTCACATCTACAGACACTCTTAACTGGAGACGCCACATGGCAGGGTGCCAAAATGAGTGTGGCCCGCAGCAGAGTGCGCGCACAGTGAGCAACCGCGTGAAGCACAGCTTAAGAAAAACATGGGCAAATGGTGCCGGTGTATCATAAAGAGCAAGTCCACATGTGAATGTAAAAAACTGGCCGCAAGGCACATCGGGATGAGTAGGCCACGCGAATCTCTTTCGCTGTCCCTCTGGAGCAGTACGTGGAGAGCACTCTACCTCGTGTAAGGTAAACAGACGTTTCCACCCGGCAAGAAAGCCGGAACAGTGCACAGAGAACACAGAATCTTTAGCAATACACCCTTCTTCAGGAGATTCCAAATCTTAAGTTCATACTGACACTCAAGAACTGGTGAATGGGTCAGTGCTGTCAGTCTTGCTTGCTATATGGGAAAACGACTGTTCATCTGAGAAATTAAAACACCTCTTGTCCGTTATCCAACAGCTGCGTGTTAGAACCTAGTTTTAGAAAGCCTTTAAAACCTATAGCGTCAATCATTCTTAATCAGCGCCGGTGTTACCTTCATCTTTCCCGTTCACCACTTCCTTCTGTTTATTTCAGAATTAGGCTCACCAAGCTTATATTTCACTCTTCGCAGTATCAAGTTCTAAACGTCAGATGATGACGTAGAGGAGTATTGTTAGAATAGAATTTTCATTTCTTTTATTAAAATTTAGCCAGCGTTGGAATAAAATTCTATTTCATCTATTTATATTCTGGCAAGATAGTCTGAATTTGCTTGTGTTTATACTTGGCCGATATTGAACAGCATCGAATTCGCCCGCTCACTGGCGATCCGCGGCAAGCAGTTTGGGAGTGCACGTGAGTTTGAGCCTTCGTTGAACAATATTTAGGGTTTAACACCTTCTACCTACAAGCGGGATAAAGTATTTGCTAAGGAACGTATGTACAGTCATTAGAAGTGTTAGCAAGAACAAATAACGAGGTGTAGGCCTACGCACAGAGTGGCAGCTTGCAATAGCGCCCTGCTTAATCAGATAGGATGTGCGCATGTGCTGGAGCTGTCGAGTGCAGAACGTCAGCCTGATGAGCACCTATTATCAGCCGCCGAAGATGCGACCGGGGGTATCGTAATGTGCCGCTCCGTGCAAAGGCAGGCTCCCGTTTCTTCGTTATTGTTAACACTTTGGCGACTCTGCGTTCAAACACTGCGATAAATTCTTTGAGTGCTACTGTATGTACCCTTATTGGGCCTTGTGGGGGACGTCTCTCGTAAGCCACTGCTGGAGGTCTTCATGTCTTAGCCTGTTCGGCGTTTTACACGTTATGTCAGCGTGCCAAAGACTGCAATCCTAATCCTTATAATTACAAAGCTTCTTTTCTGGTTGAACGCCAAATGCCTGACTAATTAAGTCACTGGAAAGCCTTACTTCAAAGTGAAGCAGGGAAATAGCGTTCAATTAGAAAAACAGCCCGAATTTCTACCATATGTCATTTTGTAACACGAAACATCTTGCTCACCTTTATCCGGAAGTGCCTGCAAGAATTAAACGCTAAAGTTTATTTTTAGCATTGCAAAAATATTACTTCCACTGCAATATATGGTACCGATTTGGCGAATACCAAAATTTCTAGACATGATAAGACCCTGAATAAGCGGCCCGCCTTTAAAACCAAAATGCCGGACATCTGGTATTCGTTCAACAAAATGCTGCCCGTTAGCTATCTTTGTAAGGAACCTCCATGTAACACATATGAACACCAGTTCCCAAGCGCTGTTCCTGTGGTTTCGCGGAGACCTTCGCCGTCGTTAGTCATTGTAGTTGAGAGAAGAAGGACGCCAAAGATAGAGCCAGACTGAAAGCGGCGGGGGAAAGCATGGCGAAAGTGTCAGGATGAAGGAATGCTATATGACGAGGGCGCCGCGCGAGACGTGCTCCGTGGCAGTCACCACTAACAGAAGGCGCCATATTAGCTCGCGAAGTCCGGCATTTGCCGATGACGCGATAACTTTCTCACACAAACGAAGGGTTTCGTCTGCCGCTCCAGCTGACGTAACTGTGCGAGCAGAGGCTGTGCTCCGCCTAAGCCAGCTCGTTCGCTCACGCCGCCGACGCATAGGCCTTTTGTCGCCGCCTATATATACAGGTGTGTATGATATTCCTTGCCTCTTCATATTCGGCGAAATCAAAACAGCTAAACAGCGATGCTCCAATTTTGCGCTAGGGAGTATAGTAATATTCGGCCAATATTATTTTATTTTAGTCAAAAACCACTTGCTGTTATAGCATTTGCTACGTAGGGCCATTTTTAATACGTGTATGATATTTGAATTCACATGACAGTGGCACAGACGGTGGATGTCGCAAAAATGGAATGCGAGCGGGAAACGCCGCACTGTGGACGTCATGATTTTTTGATACAACTTGTTCTTTGTTACAATACAGCATTCTTTAACGCTTCCATACCTCCTTTATTTTAGTCTCTGCAAAAATGTGCCAAGTTGGGACCCTTTCACAACATTTGTGGGTCCCTGTGTACATTGTATATGTATCTGTTCTGGTTTAAATAAATGACCCTCAAACTAAAAAAAGACCCGTCTTTCACATGACGTTCTAATCCCACCTACACGGTAGGCAACATGTTTTGTCGTGCGTAATGCGACAGACATGGGGAACGCGACAGGGTATTCTTTGCAAATGCCCCCAGGAAGTAAAATTTTGGTTTCAGAGATTCTAATCCTGCAGGTAAAGTATTTTTATTCAGTACATATGGAGATTGTGCAAGGGCTACAAGCACAAGGATGCCTTGCAGAAGTAAGTGAGGTTCGGAAAAGGAAGGAAGAAAGACCTTATTTCGTCCTTCGTGATCAGGTATGGGGGCTAAAGGAGGACCCTAGGGCCGCCGCGACCGCCAGAGTCCGGGAGGTTGTCAGGAGTTTGCCCAACTGCTTCGGGTCTCGCGACACCTCCTCTCCGAGGTTAGGAGAGGGAAGGAGTTGGTATTGGTTTCAAGGCCTTCACGCAAGGAATCGTACATGGAGTGTTGAGTGCCCCACAGGCTCTACAGGTAGGGGTAGCAAAGGTCTTTGGATGAGTGGGTATCAGTTGCGTTCTGTGTGGGAAAGTGTGTTTGTGGGATGCGCAGCATGTGGCCTTCCTCCAGGGAGAGGTGAGAGTGTGGGGGTGGCTAAAGGCAGCGGAAGAGGTGGTACTGCTGGCCAATATCCCTGAATTGCCGCAGGCAGGTTGGCTTGCCTGCAGAGAAATTTGCGTGTAGGCTTAGGGAAAATGGTGGCCTGTTCATTACGTTCTCGAGCTCGTACAGTCATAGACAAATTAAATATAATAATAATAATAATATTGTCAGAGCGAAACTCCGAAGCGTAGAAATCAATTTATTTCACTTGCACATCATCCCCATCATCAAACACTTCGAGGAACGCTTCGTATACTTCTGGTCTCATCATCATCATCGTTCGTTCGTAGACTGGTGTTCGGAGACGGCTGTGTCGTATATAAACGCCCTACTTCGCCAAGTACCCAAGAGCGTTACAAGTGGCGGAGGTTGCCATCGATCCCGTCCTAAAAATCTCCCAAATACACCCCTGGAGCTTCGTTCAGGTGGGCAATTGCCTGTAGCAGCGATGAAGTGCCAGGCCGGAAGCAGCAACGCTGGTACCTCCGTTGCTCCACCTCTGGTATTTGCTATCACCAGCCGCCAGCGCGACCTTTCGCTGGGATCCACGATGAAGACGTTGATGACGTTCTGGATCAGTACACTCGATTCAGTGCTTCTAACCATTGGAATGACATGGCGAAGCTACAGAACGTTGCGTTTTTCTTAAAAAAGGTGGCACAAACGTTTTTTAACCATTACCACAGCACCGCCGACTGGACCACCTTTTGTCAAGACTTGCGCCAGATAATAAGTAAGCCCACCGCTCGCTCGGACATGGCG
The DNA here is from genome assembly GCF_048455015.1 of Haemaphysalis longicornis. NCBI lineage: Eukaryota > Metazoa > Arthropoda > Arachnida > Ixodida > Ixodidae > Haemaphysalis > Haemaphysalis longicornis. Next base: position 161,580,400 of record NW_027526335.1, read on the forward strand.
AAAAGAAGCTGACCATTCGCCTTCAAGGCTCTGAGTGGACGTATGCATGATACCTAGAGGACGTTCTCGCTTTTTGTCGACGTGTGGATGCAAGCATGCCGGACGCCGACAAGGTTCGCAATATGCTACAGGGCATAGCGGCTTTTGCCTTCAACGCCCTTGCGGTATAAAATCCTTCAACCATCAGCTATATCCGGGAAACCCGTCAGTGCCTCGACGAACTGCAGTCCGTCAGTCTGCAATCGGATGTTCTGGCAATGCAACCTCACGAGGAAATGAACCTACACGCCCTCATACACCAAATCCTCCGCGAAGAGCTCCAGTTCAATAATTCGCCGTCTCTTCCACGTGATCCCTTTCGCACGGAAGCTCTTCAGTTGCGCGACCTTGTGAAGGAGGAGCTGGCACCCATGACGGGTGTGATGTCGATGCCACCCCTCGTTCCCACAACACCCGCCCCGTCCTAATCGACGATCGCACCGCGACCGCTCCTGCCACAAGGTGCTGCGTTTGAATCCGGCCATATAACAGCGATCTCCGCAGCGACACTTCCACGGGGTACTATACCAAAATGCAAACCACTCTCCAGGATTCCCCAAGGAACCGACCCGTCCTGTATTAGTGTGGGATCCGGGCCACATATCCCGCTTCTGCCGACACCACATGCAAGATGAACGACGAGAATACGCACTGTTTGAAGGAGATTTGGGCTATCCTCACGGTTCACAGCGTCGTGTCTGTGATTCATAAACGCAATGCTCATCACCGCCCTCCACGTCACTTTACCCGCCTCAGACCAATCGTTCCTCGCGCCGCCGGTCACACTCACCGTATCGACGGTCCGTGTCTCCTCTACGTCCGTCATCTTACGTTTCCGGCATCTTACAGTTTTCGTTAATGCACTTGTGGATGCGGGTGCAAACGTTTAGGTTATTCATGAAGATTTTTGTTTGCGTCTCCGTAAGTAAAACTCCTTACACTGGTCCTTCACTGTGCAGTGCTAATGGAGCCGCACTGCTACCCTCAGGGCAATGTAGAGTTCGAGTATTCATAGATGAAAGCCGTCATCACGTTCCCTCTGCAGTGCTTGCTCCGTGTGCACACCAATTGATTCTGGAGTGGGACGTCCTATCTTCGGCAGCCACTGTCACTCGCTGCACTTTTCCGGCTGTTCAACTCACGGCTGCCCACTTCTCCAGCGGTGATGATGTGGAGCCACCTCGGTTTGTAACAAAATGCTGATCCAGTTAGCTGCCTGACCAAGACACGTTAATGACAATTTTCTCGGATAACATTCAATATTGTGACATCTTAGCCGTTCCTGCAGGCTCCTTGCTGCCTAAAAGAGTCGTCATCCCCACCTGCCTCGTCCGGTTTAGCGAATGGCTCAGCACTACTTGCTGCAACGAACGTTATTTCAGAGCCGATCTTGCTGCTCGGACGTGCTGTTATTGCGGCCGCTTCTGCTCGCAGCAAGGTCATGATTGTTACGCCCATTTCCTCGTTCACAGCAGGCCAGCGCACTTCGGATACTGCACCGTCATCGGCGGGTCTTGTCGTAACCATTAGCTCTGACCACAGTCATGAAAAGGCAGACTCTTCTTGCTTTGTTTCAAAAACACGCAGCTTGTTTTTGAAGCTGGGGCAGACTTCCGGAACAGCACACCGCATTGACACGGATGGCTCTTGTATCACCTGGCACCGTCCGTATTGTGTATCTTGGTCTGAACGGAAAATCATCGAGGACCATGTTTCGGACATGCTTGAACGCAACATCATTCGCCCCTCTGTTGGCCCGTGGCCGTCGCACGTAATTTCAGTGTGTATCTGCGTTGAGTATTGCGCACTCAACAAATTTACCGGAGAAGATGTAGACCCCCTGCGAAGAAGAGATGACGCTTAGGACGGTTTACAACATGCGGAGTATTTCTCGAGCATTCACCTCCGATCCGGCTATTGAAAAATCCCGATGCAGAAATCTGATGGCATTTTCTACTTTTGAGCGTTTCATTAATACAGTGATGCGTGGACTCAAATGGAAGACATCGTTATCTCCTCATGAACTTTTCCTCAACACCTTGACCGGTTGAACGAAGTACTTACATGTTCAGCCAATGCTGGAGTTCAGCTCAACCTAAAGAAATGCCCTTTTACCGGCAAAACCATCAGAGTCCGCAGCCATCTTGTCAGCAAAGCAGGCATCCAACCTGACCCAGACAAAATAACAGCTGTGCTCAATTTTACTCGACCGGTACAACAAAAAGTCCTCCGCAGTTTCCTCCGCCGGGCCTCTTCCTTTCGCCATTTTATTCCCATTTTCGCCACACTCATCACCTCTCAACAGACTTCAGCAATCCAACGTTCCCTTCGCCTGGACCGAAGACTGTGATAAAGCTTTTCAAGCACCTAAAGATGTGCTTACTTCTCGCCCAGTATTGTGCCACTTCGATGAGACAAGACCAACACTCCTCCAAACTGACTCCAGCGGACCGGCATTGGCGCTGCTCTCCTCCAACGTGATGATCAGTCAAGAGAGTAATCTGTTGCATATACCAGTCACTCTCTCACGCCCACCGAAAAACCTAAAGCATCACAGAATAGGAATGCCTTACCGTTGTTTGGGCTGTACGGAAATTTCGGCCATATTTATAAGGCCACCATTTCACCATTGCTACCTATCACTACGCACCCTGCTGGTTATCGACTTTAAAAAAACTTACTGGACGCCTTGGAGGATGGATACTTCGCCTGCAGGAATACGACTTCTCTGTCACATACATGTCGGGCAAAAAACACCCAGATGCAGATGCTGTAGCGCGTTGCCCGCTAGCTTCTCCACATACCGTTTGCCTTAAGCCACCGGCAAAAGCTTTGCCACTCGCCCCTGTCAGCTCCATTGAGGTTGGTGAACGCTTTCAGCTTGAAAAGCTCCAACAAGACCACTATTGTAAAAGCATAGTAGACCGACTGAGCGGTAGAACACAGCCTCGAAACAGTCACTTGCGCCACCAGCATACGAAATTTAGGGTTGTCGATGGATTGTTGCATCGGGAAAAATACCATCCTACCGGAGAAAAATGGATTCTCTTAGCACCCCAAGAACTGCAGCGGGAAATTTTAGAAGCCTTTCATGACAACGCGAACGCTGCGCTCCTCGGATATCAAGACGCGTATGACAACATTCGAGCCCCTTTCTTTTATCCTGGAATGTCCGCTACCGTATTCAAGTACATCGCGTCCTGTACCTTCTTTCATAGTTGAAAGCGCCCTACATTACCTCCGGCTGCCCAGCCACAACCTCTTTCGTGCCGCGGTGAGCCTTTTGAGGCTGTGGGGATTGATTCCTATAGGCCGGTACATCGAACTCCTACCGGTTACCGCTGTATCGGGACAGCCGTGGACCACCTGACACGCTATTCTTAAACGGCTCCCCTGCGTACTGCGCGTGCTGAAGAGGTTGCCAGATACTTTTGGCATGGCATCGTCTTGCGGCACGTTGCCCCTTGTGTTTTGTCAAGTGACCGTGGGAGAACGTTTCTCTCGAACATCGATGCAGCGGTTCTGAATGGTGTACGAACTGATCACAAGCTGACGACCGGATATTACCCTCGGAATAATAAACTCACTGAAAGAATTCATCGCATGCTTTCTGACATGATTTTAATGCGCATTATATGTTATCATAGTAAGTGGGACCACATACTCCCTTTTGTAACATTCGCTTACAATGCTGCTACCCAACGCACCACCGGGTATTCCCCATTAGTTGTATACGGCCGCCAACCGTCCTACCCACTGCACATTTATTTCTTTACCGCCCGTGTGTCACACTCAAGTCCAAGAACTATAAAGTATTGCCGCCATCTTGCCCGTGACCACACCACTGAGTGTCAGAAATACAAAAAATAGTTCTACAAGAAAATCAGTGGGTATTCTTGATAATCTGCATTGACCACTTTTCAAATGAATTAAACCTATTTGATTTTTCTAAGATTCATCGCAGCGGAGGTTTCTGTAATAATTCAAAGCACCCAGATATGTTTACCTTACGTGCTAATTTCTCAGGCATGGATTATGTATTTTACCTCCAATATAATAGCAACCACCGTGCGACTGTCTTAGTATGAACATTGTTTATTCTAAGGCAATAAACCATTGATTTTACTTGGCAGGGGCAGAAGATGGCTGTATGCTCGAGAGCATATTCGTAAAAAAGACCATTGGAATATCAAAACAGCTTCTGCGCCATATTAGGCGCTCTTTATATTCCACTAATTTCCGCTTTCGTATTTGCGGATGCCACGTTAGGGAAATTCAAGCACGTCGATACTGTCAGGACACAATGGTTGCATAAAAATGTCCAAGACACCACTTTTTTTGGATATTGACATAACGTTCGTATCCAGTAGCTATTAATTAGGATGCGTTGTCTTTAGATTACATAGTTCTAGGTTAGGATTCCACGCTGAAAACTCTTTTCCGTAGCTAACGAAGCCGGAATGGACCACTTTCTACTCAGTACTTGTTCGAGTAGCGTATTTGACATCCCTGCAACCGCACGCGAAGTTCTCCCATTTCTTCAATCTTGGGCTACGTTGGAAAGTTGTAAATGTTCGTACCATATGCAGCGCTAAAAAAGCTCTATCTAGGGTACAATCCGGTTTTGTATATCAGAATATGGAACACCTACAGAGGAACGAAAGCGGGAAATTATTTTTCAGGGAGGAGAAAGGTAAAAAGATGGCCGACCCCCTTGAGACATGGAAAAAGGGCTTTTAGGGCAACACCCCTGCAAAAAATCATCGCACAAAGGCGGCGGATTACGTAACACGAGCTGCTTGAATGAGGCAGCGGGAGAGAACCCACGGTAGCGCAGACGATTGAAAATACTGGCCAAGTGCACGCGACCAGTACACGGTCAGCTCTCATGTACTTAGGTGTTTCCGAATCTATACATAGTGCTGGGAAACAGGTCTTGTACTCAATAGTGGTTGGAGGCGCCTCCGTATAACTCCTTAAACTAGCTTGCGTACACGGGTTGTAAGAAATATCGTCCGCAAGTTGTCCAGATCAGGTTGCGTGTTGGTCTTGGGTAAGAAACGCATCTACTCAATCTTCTGTTGGGAAGAATGTAAACCGGAGGCCCGGTGGGAGGCCCGGGTGGGAGGCCCGGTAGGGGAAAGTAGCTGATTCGTTAAGTTCCCCTCTAGGTGCTTAGGAACCATGTGCGTTACTGGGTTGGCCCCGAAGAGCTATTGTTCTTGCAATCTTACAAAGGTGATTCCAGTACACACAAGTCCAATTTCCTGTCGAGTTCGTCATTCGGGAGGCCAGTGTATTTGGGTAGGGTTAATAAATTTCCTTTTGGTGCTTCGATATAAGTCGTTCAAAATTTATGCAATGACCTTTGGGGAATCCTAAAATTAATGTATGGTCCGAAACATGCTTCACTGTGATGCCCTTTAGGGAGCCAATCAGATCTCGGAGTATGTGCGAAGTTTCACGTGTTTAGGATCCTTTTGGGAATACCGCAAAACTACAACCAATTTACTTTTGACAAGTGCTTAGAATAATAAATGGCTGTTTGATTTATGCGTAAATTTTAAGACTATGTCGACGATGGCTGCGTTGGTGATTGCGACAAGACAAGGCATCAGCATACCGCAACTGAGGCGCGCAAGTCAGCAACGGCAGCAATTTTGGGAGCCTCGCGGTTAACTTCGAACGGGTCGTTTGCCAATAACACTACGGAAAATCGAGCAAGGCGGCATCATTGGACATTCGTCTGCAGCTGAAATTCTGCCAAACATGTTATATTTGATTAACGTTACGATTGACGTTAGTTGCGCGTAGCCGCGCAGTACAAGCTAAGTATACCAGAGCTGCCGACTAAAATGCATGAACAATAAAATGGCGCCGCCCTTGAACCGTCGCAGTGTAAAAAATGTCACGTTAAGCGAACTGACCAGCGATCATGCCAACGGCACGGTAGAATATGGGCCGAGAATTCCCATACGCTGTAATGCTAACGACCACGCTAGTGATACTAGCGTCGTCGTTTTCATTGCTCTGTGAAATTTCGGCGAGCTTAACAAACGTGAAGGAGGCTTGCGTCGACGCTGGGTGTTTGATAGGGCGTGGCTATGCATTCAAGAAGCGCCCGTATTGCATTAATGAGGTCGTCCATCCAAGTCCTAAAGTGTTCAGTAGTTTTCTTGGCGGAATAAAGTAGCCTTTTGGTAGGCGCCCTAATTATGGATACCAGTCACACTTAAATTGGCATAGTAATGCTTACTCCGGGGAGTGATTTCAATGTCGTGTTCGAAGCCGACATTTTTCCGAGTTGCGGACCAGGTGACATCAAGGTTTCAGGCAAAATAATACGTCGGGAGTTGTGCTCGTGGAGGATTGATTGATTGAAGACACGTTTATTCCATTTCCTTGCGCTTGAGCGCTGCTATGGATAGATGAGTCGGTAGGGGATTGGTAGGGAAGGGGAAAGTGGGAAAGGATAATGCCGCCATTCACTGCGTCAGCGGCCTGAACGCAACACTATGGTCGCCTAGAGTCATAGCCACTGTACAGTCCTGCGCGTCGCCACAAAGCCTGTCGCCAACGACTGGTGATGCGGGGTCCAACAGAAAAAGCAGCAGGGCGCGCCACAAGCTAGTAGCGTACCCAGCAGGAGCTTTTGGTGGCGGACAGAACCAGGACTTGGGAGACTTGTGCCAGGGTCCAAGTCGCACGCTGGAGAGGGCACGCTACCGAGAAATACTGTAGCGGGGGCAGTCCCACACGAGATGTTGTAGGTCTTCCCTGGTAAGGCAAGTGCTGCAGGTGCTCGGGACACCGGGAGCGGCCCCACGGCGATGAAAACGGTGGAGCAAAAACGGTGTGAGCAGTGTTCCCGTCTGAATCTGACGTATGATCACAGTTTTCCGCCGTGAGAACTCACGGGAAGGAACTGGAGGTATCTCGAGAGAGTTGCCCATGGCTACGAGGTAAGCTATCTGGTGCGTTTGACTAAGCTGCCGTTCAGCCGAGGGATCGGCTTCTTCTTGAGGTACGGACAAGGACGGCGTAGCCACGAATGGGGAGGAGCTCCGAGCTAGCACGGACAGTAAATTCGCGTGTGCTAGTCGGTGCACTTTCTCATTCCAGGGATGCCGCAGTGCGCTGGAACCCAGTGAAGTGTGAAGCCATTACCCGATGCCCGGAGTTTCAGAACGTTGCGGCGAATGACTTCGGTGACGGGGCTGGTGAACTGCACAGTTCCACAGGCTCGATACGCTGCCTGTGAGTCTGTGTTCACATGGTGATGTACAGGGGAGCTTGTTACGTATTCCTGGAGAGCTGCGTCGAGATGGTTACAGATAGCTTGCAGTCGAGCTTGTGTACTGTGGACCGGAGTGACACCGACGTGGTGACGGCGACATTGAAGTCCAGTAGTTTCGTCGAACCAGGCCGTGGCATACACAATGTACGAGTCTACCGTAGTGGGCATGGCCACGTCCGTGTATATGACACGCTCGCGCCTAAATGCCACCTTTGTGGAGCGGGCGGGACGTTTCGCATGCGCTGCTCTTCGATCGCCGTGATGAGGTCCCATGTGGACGGGTAGTGCTTTCCACCTATAATGGTAATTTACTCTCACGGAGGTGTGCGTCGTGGGAGCAATGGTAGACCACTAGTGTTATAGGCCAGACGGCGAAGGGTGTCACGGCCAGCCTCTGTCGAACGAAGCTGGACTTCTTGCGTGTACCGGTGCGTGTCTCTATTCTCGGACAAGTCGTTAATAAGGCTGTAGCTCTTCAGCGCTTCGAGGCGGGTGTAGCCTAGAAACCCCGTGACAATTCGTCGTGCTTCGTTAAGGCCCTTGTGCCGGCACGAATGGGTGATTCCGGGTGGTTAAGTAAGATCTGTTTGAAATCTCCTGCGGCCTTGGCCAGTATCTACTCTGCATTTTTGTTTCATACGTGTACACCACTGCTGTTGAATGCGCTTAAGATCTCCGCTATGATCAACGGTTAGCCTTTTACGAGGATATTTGCATCTTTTATGGTGGTGTATATCTTATCTGTCTTTAGAGTAGGGGATAATAAAGAGTTAAGATAAAATGCATCAGTGATATTTTCGAAGGAGACAGTTCTGTGAGAACGGGACTACACCCACGTTGCCGGTGATGTGATGGATTACTAAGACAGTTTTACGTTGAACAGTAAGTATGTTGAACACGTCGATGGAGCAATAAGAAACATATCGCGTAAGTTTCACAGAAGAGGTGGCCGCCTCTAGGGCAACTATCGCAGGGTTTTTGTCAATATTGGTAACAAATTGAGTTAAAGTAGCCGGTTTTTGTTTTAGCCTGCGAGACGTTTATTGAAGATTTGTCGTGCTGGTAGACTAGGTCCCGAGCATCTGAAAGAGATATGGTAGTGATGCGTTGGGCACGAGAGGATAGGACACTTCGTCAATGGTTTTTATGGGCCTTTTAGAAGACGTCTCTTCACGTATGGTTCCCCGTTCGTTGTTCTGACTGAGTGCGGTGGTTTGATTATTGGAGGAGGTAATCTCCTCTCCCAGAGCAGCGCTTTCATCCTACCACGTCCATCGAGCGCAGATATCGGAGTCGTAGGGAAATCGAATGCCACTGTAGAGTCTTCTCTTTACATGATATAGAAACTTACGAGCGCTTTTTTTACTCTAAACGGCTTCAGCCATGACTTTCCCGGATAACTATTGCAACAAATGACGGCAACAATGACCTTTGTACAATAAGACAACTAAGGCTATATCTTTAAACCGTAGGTGCACACGAACAAGGCGGGTCTAACCCAATGATAAAAGATTTGTTAGCCAAAACTGCAGTCTCTTTTGTTAAAAAGCAGTGATACTTAAAGTTACGTTCCTAAGGCGAAAGCCCTAATTCACCACGTTTTATGCATCTACTTGGACGTTCATGATATAGGTAATTCAATGTAGTTACTGTTAAGAGCGCCGTAGAAGGCGAGCATAGGTTGGCGTACCCCGAAAACGAAACATCAGCGCGGCAGGATGGTCGAAGACTACGGTGGTAAAGAACCTGGCGATGGATGGTAACAGGTATGAGCTTGGGAAGGCACTGTCCACGGGCTGGCCAAAGTGTAGCATGCGCGACCACAGAATTCTACACAAATATTAAGAGCAGAACACGACAGCAACAACCCAATATTTCACATGTTTTCATACACTGTTTTAGGCCTCCCCTGTCTTTTAGCTTGGTTGAGGGGTACATTTTCTTTAGTGCCGGCAGTAGGGGATCGGGTATGAATGCAATGTGTCCTTGGAGGTTGGCTCGTATAGTTCGAGAGCCATGGCAGTTAAACTGCCTGATGTGTGGAGGGTTAGAGGTCCGGATTATTTTCCGGATAGTAGATGGTGTGCTGCATGTGACATCAGGTGGGACCATATTTCAAATATGTGCACAGAATTATCCTTAAGGCTCGCTCAGTGGGAGGCCGCAAAATTTACAGGGAGGCCTAAAACAGTGTATGAGAATAAATGTCAAACATTGGCTTGTTGCTGTCTTGTTCTGCTCTTAATATTTGTGTGGAATTCGGTGGTGCCGCATGCTCCAATTTGGCCGGCACCTGGACAGTGCCTTACAAAGCTCATACCTGTTGCCAGCCATTGCCAGGTTCTTTTGAACCGGCCCCCTCAACCCTCCTGACGCAGTGGAGTTTCGTTTTCCTGGTGCACCAACCCATGCACGCCTTCCACGACGCTCTTAACAGTAACTTATTTGGATTACCTACGTCCTGAATGTCGAAGTACATGCAAAAAACATGGTGAAATATGGCTTCCGCCTTAGGAACGTAACTTCAAGTATTACTTCTTTTTAACGAAAGAGACTGCAGTTGGGGCTCTCAATTTTTTTAATATTGGGATGGACCCGCGTTTTGTAAGTGAACCTATGGATATAGCTGTTGTTGTCTCATTGTACAAAGCCCATCGTTGTCGTCATTGTTGTTGCAATAGTTATCCGGGAAAGTGCATGGCTGCCGCCGTTTAGAGTTAATAAAAAGCACACGTGAGTTTCTATGGTATGTAAAGAGATGACTCTACAGTGGCATTGCAATTCCCTACGACTCCACTATTAGCACTCAATGCCGGTTGTAGAATGAAAGCGCTGCGCTCCAAAAGGAGATTACCTCCTCTAGTAACTCAACCACAGCAAACTGTCACAATTACGAACTGGGAACCATAAGTGAAGACACGTCTTCTAAGAGGCCCATCAAAAACCATTTATGAAGTGTCCCATCCTTTTCTGCCCCAATACATCACTACAATTTCTCTTTCGGATGCTCGGGACCCTTCTACCAGCACGACCAATCTTCAATAAACGTGTCGCAGACTAAAAAAAAAAACCAGCTACTTTAACTCAATTTGTTACAAATATTGACACAAACCCTCCGGTAGTCGCTCAATAGGTGGCCACTTTCTCTGTCAAACTAAGGAGATATGTTTCTTATGGCTCCATCGGCGTGTTCAACATACTTACTCGTGAACGCACAATTGTCTGGGTTATTTATCACATCACCCGCAAGGTGGGTGCCGTCACGTTCTAGCTTTCTTCGACTAAATATTAATCATGCCTTTTTATCCTAAATCTTTATTTTCCCCCTACTTCAAAGACAGTTGAGATCTCCACCACCATAAGAGACGCAAATATCCTCATAAAAAGCTGACCGTTGATCATAGCGGAGAGTTTTAGCGCCTCCCACCACAGCAGGGTTACACGGACGAAACAAAGAGGCACCTGGCCTTAAAAGTAGCTGCTGGCCAAGGCCACAGGAGATTTCTAATAGATCTTACTGAATAAACCGGAATCACCCATTTGTACCGGCACAAGGGCCGTCACGAACACAACACACGACGTATTATTTTGCCTAAAACCTTGCTTTCGTCTGGTCCGCAACTCTTAAAACTTTCGGATTCGAACGCGACATTCAAATCACACTCTGGAGTAAGCCTTAAAATGCCAATTTAAGTGTGACTGGTATCCATCATTGGGGCGCCTTCTAAAAGGATACCTTATTCTGAAAAGAATACCCCTGAACACTTCAGTCTTTGGACGGAGGACCTTATCAATGCACTACGGGCGCTTGCTGAAAGCATAGCCACGTCCTATCAAACAACCAGCATCGACCAAAACCTCCTTCACCTTTGGGAAGCTCGCCAACAATTCATAGTGCAATGGAAACGACAACGCTAGTTTCACTAGATTACATTACATAGTACCGGAATTCTTGGCACATATTGTTCCGTGCCGGTGGCATCATCCCTGGTAAGTTCGCTTCACGTGACATTTTTTACACTGCGCCGGTTCAGGGGCGTCACCATTTTATTGTTCGTGCATTTTATTCCGCAGCTCTTGTATACTTAGCTTGTACTTCTTGCTAAGCGGCTACGCGCGACTAACGTCATTCCAAACGTAATCAAAGATAACATGTTTGGCAGCATTTCAGCTACCGATGAATGTACAATGCAGCCGCTTTGCTACATTTTCTGTAGTGTTATTAGCAAATGACCCGTTCGAACGTAACCACAAGGCAGCCGAAATTGCTGCCGTTGCTGACTTGCGTGCCTCAGTGGCGGTACGCTGATGCCTTGTATAGTGACAATGGCCAACGCTACCATCGTTGACATAGCCTTAAAATTGACGTATAAATCAAACAACCATTGACCTTTGCAAGCACCTCTCAAAAGTAAATTGGTATTATTTTGGCGGTATTCCCAAAAGGACTCTAAAAACGTTAAACGTCGCACATACTCCTACTGCTGATTGACCCCCAAAGTGTATCTCAACGCATTATGTTTGGAACCATACATTCACTTCAATATTCTCCAATGGCCATTCGATAAACCTTAAACGACTTATATAAAAACAGCACTAAAATTTTATTAACCCCGCTCAAACACACTGGCCTCCCAAATGACGAACTCGACAGGAAATTGGAAATGTGTGTACTGAAACCATATTTGTCAGACTGCGAGAAAAATAGCTCTTCGGGGTCAACCAAGTAACCTACAGGCTTCCTAAATACCTAGACGGGAACTCAAAGGATCAGCTACTTTGCCACATGATACCCACCGGGGCTCTGGTTTCTTTTCTTCCCAACAGAAAATTGCGGAGATGCGTTTCTCACCTAGGCCGAAGAGTTAACCTGATCTTGACAACGTACGGGCAATATTACAATTCGTGCCCGCAAGCTAGTCTAAGCAGGAGTCTAAGTTTAAGCAGGAGGCACCTCCAACCACTATTGAGGGAAAGGCCCATTTCTCAACAGCATGTATAGATACAGAAACACCTAAGCACATGAGAGCTGACTGGGTACTGGTCGCGTGCCCTTGGCCAGTATTTTCGTTCGACGGCGCTACCCTGAGTTCTCTGCCGCTGCCTCATTCAAGCAGCTTGTGTTCCGTGATCCGCCGCTTTTGTGCAGTGGTGTTTTGCAAGGTTGTTGCCCCTAAAGCACTATTTGCAAGCCCCAAGGGGGTCGGGCGTATTTTTAAATTTCTCCTCTCTGAAAAATACAGAATATTTACAACTTTAAAACGTAGCGCAAGATTAAAGAAATGGGAGAACCTCGCGTGTGGTTTCAGATATGTCCAATAGGCTACTTGAACAAGTACGGAGTAGAAAGTGGTCCATTTCGTTTTCGTGAGCTAGGCAAAGAGTTTTCAGCGTTGAAGCCCAATCTAGAACTATGTATTCTGCATGCAAACGGTCCAATTAATAGCTACTGAATAGGAACATTACGCCAATATGCGGCCAAAGTGGTGCCCTGGACATGTCTATATAACCTGTGTATACGTGTGAAAGCATCGACGTGCTTGAAACGCCGTAACGTGGCATCCCCAAATACTAAAGAGGAAATTAATAGAACATAAATAACGCCTAATATGGAGTAGAAGCCCTTTTCATATTCGTATTGTTTTTTTTTTTACAAATATTGTCTAGAGCATATAGCGAAATTATGCCACTGCCAAGTAAATTCAGTGGTTGATTGTCTCAGAATAAACAATGTTCATACTAAGACAGTCACACGGCGGTTGCTATTATATTGCAGGTAAAATACAGAATCCCAGCGCGACAAATTAGCAAGTAAGGTATACGTAGCTAGGTGCTTTGAATTATTACAGAAGCCTCCGGTGCGACTAGTCTCACAAAATACAAAAAGGTTTAATTTATTTGAAAATTCGTCAACGCAGATTATCAAGAATAACCACTGATTTGCTGATTGTGGAAATTAACCCGCCTAAGCTACACAGGTGATGAGGTATACCGTAGTGTAGCGCTCCGAATTATATTGACCACCTGGGGATTTTTAATGTGCGCAGAAATCTGGAACACACGAGCGTTCTCGCGTTTGTTTCCATCAGAAGAGCGGCCGCCGAGGGTTTGCAATCGAACATGAATAGCCACAGTTTATTTATTTATTTACTTGAATACTGCCAGTCTCTTCCCGAGACCGTAGCAGCTGGGCATGAAGATTTGACATACACGTTGTGTACACAAATTGCAGAAACATGCGGTAAGAAAAAGAAAGCACTTGAGTAGGAGTGCCACACCGCGATCTGCAGAAGCCCGGTTAGCAATGTTTACCAATAAACTAGAGGTTTTGAGGCGCAATTGTCTATAAAAGCAACCCAAAAACCGTCTAAGGAAAACGTTTACATTTTTGTACCTGTGTCTGCCTTTACATGTTTGGCTGAGTTGCAACGTGTTTTAAATTCTGCAGGTGTTAGAAGAATAAAAAGAAATTAAGCCCTCTGTCAAGTGATTGTGAACATCGCATGTAACGCACTTCAACTAGTTATGCGCGGTTATGAATTTCTGAAAGAGAACAAGTTTGAATTCCTGTCTTAGCAAATCTAGTTTATTTTTGCCTTTTCGGCGGGATATCAACAAATGCTACAAAATGCAGGGTAAACTTCGTTTTCGTTTTAAAACTTCTTTTATGAGCGATGTGGCCAAAACAAGGAGCAAAACAAAAACAAGTATCACGGTGGCGAGCAGCCACATAAATATGCACGATGTATTTGTAGTTATTCTTGCTTCAGCCAGAAAGGTGGTGTAAATAAGTGCCAATCATTCCTACAGAGTGCTGTCATAGTTAACGTTGTCTTTAAGCGATTACATTTGGGAATTAAATGTCGCACTCTATCTCCAAAGTTGCGAGGAAGGGAAACAAATGTTTTACTTTTCTTTAGTAATGCGTACTTTTATTGTCCGAGGCAACTGCATAAATGGAAGATGAATTAGATACCACAGCCTTTGCATAATATCGTCGCCCGTTTAAGTGGCGTGAACTCAGAAGCATTTTTTTATGTCGTATTACCGAAAGAATGCATAAATGCAAGTTTTTGTCGTTGTCCTGCGACGACAACGGCGTAATACAATTTTTCGCTACGGATTAGGTCTATTAAGAGCTACGTGAATGCTCTCGTGTTGACGCCGACAAAAATGTCGTTAGCGGTTTTCTTGCTGCATATATGCATTCTAAAGAAAACTATCAAGCATGCGTTTACTAGCGCACACTGTAATATATAAATTTTAACCCTTATACTGACTGTAGATTGTTTTATTTTATATTCCCCTAGCGTTTTGTAATCAGGCGATGAATTAATAAAACTGCACTTGATACAACCAGACACCGACCGCCTCAGGATTACCGGTATGCCTGTCGCCTAGCCGGGTAATGGTACCGTGGAGTTAATGCAACATTCGCCTAGTGTGAAAGAGGTCATTTGACACAGCAGATGACTCGCAAACGAATTCAGAAGAGCGACTTCGGAGAAAAATCTCCAATGGTGCCCCGTGTACGCACCGGACAAAACCAGGACTCATGAAGCCTAAATGTTGTACACAGCACTTCCATGAGTAGTGTTGGGGATACTCAGCAGACAAACATCGCCATACTCTACCACTAAACGTGCAACTCCCCTTACTGCATGATGGGACATAGGATTGGCGAAGGATCCTGGGTGACTGCCGACAGAACATTGTCGAGGCTGACCACTTTCAACTATAATATTAACCTCTTATGACCGGCTATCGCGATTTAGCCTGACATCATTTTTAAGCCGCGCAACCAGAAGAAAAAATCGGTAGCTGCAACACCCTAGCTCAGACGGGATGTACACATTGATGGCAACATATGGACCAAGAGGCATCATACATCTAACTTTCAGTAAAATGCTGATTGCTCCAGTTTTCCGGTTTATGCCCATGATCACCGTTCCTTTGTTGCTATTCATTAACGACGTTTTTGTAAAGGAATGTAAATATTCTTATTGCAATAAAAATTGTTACCACATAATGTACTTCGCTGAAAAACGCACTGAGTTTCCATAAATAACTTTTTTTAAAGAAAGTTATCATGTACTGTTATATTATGACCTCTGGCTTTGTTTCGTTACCCTAGTCGTAACTGCGTTACGGAAACCCTGGCATGTTCAAAACTTCTGCGGCGTCGTAATGAGGAGACCAGCAAAAGCGATAGCAAAAAAATTATTTCGTTTCTTACGGAAAATTCAGGCTAGAAGAGGTTAACACCCGGAGGTGGAAAGAGTATTAGAAATAGCTCTGCCCAAATCTCTGGCATCCAAGGCAACCAAAGCACTTATGTCTTGCCCATATCATGTAAGACAAGCACCCAAAAATATACCCACAAGCAAAAAAGAATGGGCTAGGCCTTAAATGCTCTATAGCCTAACCGCGATGAGTGACGCATGCATACGGGACCTTCATTGGGCTCAGACACTCCAATCGTGTCTATGACCACGATGAGAAGGAAACGGTTCCCAGCGTATAGAAGAACAGCTTCTGGTAGTTTTCCGTAACCACGACACCCAAATGCCGGCCACGCAGCTCTTCTTTTGAAGCTGCAGTCAATTCCCACGATTCCCAGGAAGCATTGCGACGGACATTGAAGTCAACATGAATATTGCTGTCAGAGCCTTCTCGACCCCCGGAAATTCTGCTAACACACTAAATGAGTCTGCGTGGGAAATAGCAAATGAGCCACCAGCATCATTCCTAAGAGATCCCTAAGTAATAGCCGGGAAGAAAAGTGAAGAAGACACAAACGTCAGGACTTCCTAGAACTACTTACCCATGAACTACTGTTTTAGGATCCGCTGACAAAACGTCCTTTATGAGGCGCCAAAGAGTTCGCGGTGAGCACCCAAGGTATTTTTGCCGTTACGGAGCGCCACATAGTCAGGGGTAATTGTATCCTGAAGTATTCAAAACAGCCGAACCCGCCGATCTCCCTCCGCTGCAGTGAATTCTGCCCGGTCGGCAATGTTGAAAGGGAGCGCCCCCTGGCATCGGATTGGGAAGAATGAAAGGATCCGTGTCAACAAAATTACCCGCTATTTGCTAACGGACGATTACAAGAGAAATATGCTCCCATTAAGATTTGTATGTTATGCTGCTGTAGCACGACGCGTATAATTCCCATTCAATATTCGACCTACCAACGCAGGCGGACTCATTTCGTTCTACTATAAACATATGTGGTTTATCCCTCTTTCACAGAAATAGTTAAAATACTGCCACAAACCGTGCATTGGGTTTGTTTATGTTTTGCTTTTACTGCCCGACCGCGCCAGTGTGTTTCATTCTTTCTTTGTGTGCCGCATGTGTTATCCCTTCTGATAGGGAGAGCGTTCCGAACTAACGTTAACAGCCTAGAATATTCTTCTGGGATCTACAATGTTTTAATTGTGAATCGACGGTTCGAGAACCAGGCGCGCCGAAAGATAAAAAGCCTGCAGAGCAGACGCCGGGGTGCTCGACTCACTGCCGCTCGCCTGAGAAAGTCACATTGTTGACTGCTGCTTCGCCGCCTGTGTATTCTTTGACTTGTTAGGGGAGCACAAGTTCGCTCCAGTAAACTTGTTTTCCTTGAAGACGACTGTGTCATCTTTGACTTCGTGACATAACGAAACTGAGATGCGCCTTTAAGGGGTCAGTTGAATGTTTATTCTGCATTGATATGAACTTGCACGTCGCTATTTATATTTCGTCGGTATGACACCGTTAGACGTTTCAACATTAGACACTGGATGGTACTCGCAGAAGCATTGCGTAAACACTAATAAAACCCCTCGCGCTCGCAAACCATGCGAACGAAACCGAAAGGGTCGCCAGTAAATCGTTTGGTGAACTCACGGTCCACTGCAGCGAGAGGGGATAATTTGGGGCATGTATTGTGTTGTGTGCTTCGCGAGCGACAACCTGGTACTACGTCGCTTTCGCAAATGTGCGACCACTGCGTCCCTGCTCCATGAAGTGTACGGCAGACGGATTCGTTACCACGAGCTCAGCTGGCGCCAACTGTCGGCGCTCATTAGCTTCGTGATGCACTACTTCGCTTCACCTATCTTAGACGACAGAACCACCGAAATAGAGAAGGTGTTAAGAAATATATATGGAGGGTTCATTCGGCTGTCTGCGCTTCACCTCGTAGCGTAGTCGGTAAAGCGCCTGGCACATCTTGTTGCGGCGACAGAGCACCCGGCTCGAATCCTGGCGCAGCCGTTTTTTCTGGCGATGTCATTTGCGTGATGGATATGACGTCAATCAGATCTTGGTGTACCCCGCTATAAAAAACTTGGGTGTTAAAAATTTACAGCACCAACAGAACTACACTTACAACATGCTGTCTTACGCTGCAACATAACAAATCACTTTCGAATTAAGCCAGGAAGCTCGAGTGCACTACAGCACGCCATGTCTGTTGCAAGCGTCCGAGTGAACATCCAAGAATGCTCCTTAAAATGGATGTGTTGGCGTCGCCCAGAATGAGAGTAGGTGAAATGTCCATGAAACTTTGGGGGCATCAGCCATTGTCCCTGCGCATTGCCAGCGAGTGGGTAGTGGAGAATTTTTGTCGGTTATTCTAACCCCTCTGCCACGTTCTCACCACGCAATTGGCCGTGATCTTATCGACAGCTCTATGGTCATTGCCCAAACCATGTAATTGATATTTGATAATGAACGTTCAGTCTTTACGCCGCCGAAAATGTGAGTTGATAAACAACCTGACCCTTCTAACGGCAGGCGTCACAGCGACCGGCCTATCTTGTTGAGTGGGTGTGCTGTGCCTACAGTCATACTTAAAGGGGCAATAAAGATAAAATACAAGATCGTTTTATACGATAGATTTCGTGTTATATAGTACCCCCATTGGTTTTCCGGAGGCAAACAATGCTTTATTCGCTGCGAAAGTAATCAATGTAAGCTAAAATTTTGATTCTCACGCCAAAAAGTGTGTTTGAACGACCTTTGTAATGACATCATAATTACGGGTCTCTAAGCTAAACTTGGTGTGGAGCGGAGACTTGTTTACTGTTAGTCACCTAGATGGCGCGACCTCACCGCGGCAAGCAGTTTTCTACCTTTGGCTTCTTTGTGACCGTATTTAAACCTGATTCGTTTTGGCTGATGAAGAAAATAAGTCTTTCGTGAAACATAGTGCTCGCTCGACAAATACGGTGACGTAAGACAGCCTCGCTTGCGTGATTCGACCAGTTGCGTGTAAGACAACCCCAAATCTCCGCAGTGCTGTGCGTCTAAACCAACTATAGTGACCCAATATCAACAGCAGTACGCATCGCCACTTTTATGCTTATGTGTGCTTTCGTAACTTCCACTGTTTGTCCCAGCATTCTTATTGATAAAAAATGTATCCTAAATTTAGGCGCAAATAACTCGTTCGGTGAGCTTATAAGCCGAGCCTAATTTGCGTTTGCTTTTGATGGCCTTCGCCAACCGCGGAGCTTGCCAGGATAACATCATAGGTTCGGTCCCGAGAAATGAGCTAGTGGGCCGAATGGCCATTCCCTTTTTTCTAATTATAATAATTTTGTGAGCGAAGTTTACGTTAAAAGTGGTGTCTGTGTCATTTTAATGAGGAAATCTTTTGAATGAACCAAACCTGCATTTAGTCATCATGGCCCCTTTAAAGTGTGGTTAGTTTAAGGTTTCGCCTAGGAATATGCCAAAAAACGTCGAATGGGACATCCACTTCCGTGAGCCGGGGAGGATCGAGTTTAAGTCGAAGAGAACAATGCATTCACTACATGTACTTTGATCCTTCTATATTCATGAAACACCAGTGGTTCTGTGGAGTTTTGTCTCGTTTGCCTGCAAGTCCCTAATTTTGTTCATTGTTGTTTCCACTCAACAGCTATGCTTTTATTTTGTTGCGGAGTTGTCCATTTTCGAAGTCCTGTCGCTGTGGCAGACGCTCTCGCCTGACGGGGCATTTCTTCTCACTAACTAGACTTATTCGCTTCAGAGTATCTTAGTAAAAGTAACTCCTAAGGGAAAAGTGGCAAACAATCTTAGTGTCGTTATTGTTACGCAAAATCCTGATTTTTTTTAATCCTCGGCTTTTGGAGACACAACGTTTTTAACGGCCGCTTTCTGATATAACTAGTTTGTAATTCATTAAATAAGACCATGTTTTCTTACAAGTATCCAAACCAGAAGAAAGGTTCGAGGGAACGCCATGCCGACAGTAGTAAATTTCTGTAAGAAATGAAAGAAAAAGATTTATGAACCCGTATATTTATTTTAGCCTCCTATTGCAGTCGTTAGGGCATTCCTGAAATACGGCAGTGGTGTCCACATGCATTTAAACGTAGGCTTAGGCGAGTGAGTACAAAATTTTGAAATATTAGAAAACTTTCTCAGAAACGTACTAACCTCCTGAAAAAGACACTTTTTTGATGTACTACAGAGGTCAGTAGTTAGTGGCTGGTGCAGTCCTCACGGGACTTAATGATTTCTCGTTCGCGCCATGCAAAAACAGATAAACTTAAAACTTCAGAATTTAAAGTTCTCACACCAAGCACACATCGGGAACACACATGGAAAGCCAACATAAAAGCCAAACTCGCAAAACCAAAAAAAGAGAGTACAGTAAGCAACATATGTCGAATAGCGCTAGACAGCATTGAGACACCTAGATAGGATTTCAAGTCGTTGGGCCGCCTATGGTAGATGCACACAAGACTCTGTCAGCCAACACTCTGTAACCAGGTGAAATCATTTGAACCCACTATATTGCGCGCCTATGAATCCGGAGAAGTATCCGTCAAAGCGCAATCTCGGCCCACCAAGACGTCACTTTGAAATGAAGATTTATCTACCCTTTTCTACCAAATGAAATGCAGCAGCCGTTTGGCAAAACAAAGCCACTGGTCTCAGAGGCACATACGCATGATTGGCCCCCTGGACATCACTTTAAGCGCAATCACGGTTCGCTATAATAAAGAATTAACTGCGCACAAAGACGCCGATACGCAATGAAGAGATACCAGGACAAGCCTAAACTACAACTGACTTCTTATTTCGCCATGAAAGATGTATAAACCAAGACACATCCAATAACAAGGCTGAAAAATATGACATAAACACTTATCTTGCGCCCCGCCTTCTACGCTCGTTGCTCCAGATACCGTTTTTCTTTTTCTTAGAGTGCAACAGATTGAATGCTGACGCAGTTTTCATCAAGACGTTTCATCTCAGTGTCTCCATAACATCTCGTGTATGCTTGTCCTTTCCTCTAGCAATCACTGAGCTCTCTCATAACAGCGGCACACAGGAAAAATCTTTGCAGTGCGCAGCTAGGTGGTCCGAAACAGCCGTCTTTCTCACGAGGTTTTTATGCTCCTCAGCGTATCGTTAAAGCATCTTCCCGTCTTGCCGACATAGGTTTTTGCACACTCAAATGGGACCGAATAAATAACGCCTTCATCAAATTCAACAAATTGTTCTCGGTGTTTCTTCGAGCTCCCCACTTTTTCTCTGCCACCGTAATCCACCATCGTACACAGCTTGGAAAGGTTGTTAGCAACAAGCTAAATACATGTCCTTACAGCGAGAAGGTAATAGAGAACTCAAGGCTAAACGGATGAATATTTAAATTCATAGATCTTGAGTGGGCAGTTTATTGTTAACTGCTTTTCCGGAGGTCGGTATGGTTTGTTAGGCGACGCGGTGGCAACAAAAAGTAACACACCTTTTTCGGCTCTTTCACGGCATAGGTCAGTAGGACTGCAGCTAGAATCATGCGAGCCTACGCGCTGTTCAAGCACAAGGGATGCCATTAGTTCACGGGACAAAAATTGCGTACCTTTTTGAGGAGTAAGGTTGCATGCTCGAAATAGACAAAACATTTAATACGATTCCCAACCACACAGAGGTGTCGCGCTGCAAGGCCAGGTGATCAAGTACAAAGGCATCGTAAATACCACATAATTATCTAGCGTGTACACTGCTGCGTCCGGTAATTATAACCTCACTTTTAGGCGCGCAAAGGGAGGACACATAATTCTTCGACCATTTGTTTCTTTCCATGCGGGGCTGTGCGTTCACCGCCATGTATCGAGTAGGTTATAGGTGCACCACATACGAATGTGGCCGTGCCTTAGGGTAAAAAGTCTCCCTTGGGTAAAATTACCTGTTTTATCAGCCCTGCTGGTGGAGGGGGGTGTTTTTCTCGTAGTGTCCGTTCAGCTGGCCTAAACATTGATCTGTCATGAGTCCTGGACGGGATAAAATCAATTGACATTGTTAAAGCTGAGGTTGAAAATGAAATTTTTATCGTCTTTCTAAGGTTATTGCGCGCCTGTTGACGCTCTTCGGGGCGCGATCAGTTCACTACCAAAACTCCGAAGGTAATTCGGAGTGGTGATTTTCCTGCGTGGTCATGGGCCTCTGAGCAGCAAGATTTGCACGATGTCGCTGCAGATGCCACATCCCTAGCCTAAAGAAACCGCACTCGAAGCGTGAATTAGGAACATCTGTCGTCTTTTATTTTTGCAGTCCCCAGATTAATCATTTACCCACCTTTCAGAGTTTTTCCCATGTAGTTCTACCGTTGGCATGTCAGCATTGAAAAGAAACGCCTTGGCTTGTACTTAACACCTTGCAGATCTGTTACAACTTCAAAACACTCTCTGGAGGGCGAATCAATGATGTAAAAAGGTGCGGAATAGACGCTACAAACTACATAGTGGGACGTTTTGTCTAAAAGTCAAAGCCAAATCTATTTCCGTTTTGGTCCCAAAGACAGAAATTGTCATTTAGACGAGGGTTCCAGAGTCCAGATACTCTAGGGGACCCTCGATGAGAAATGCAAAACATAACTTTTTAAATCATCACGATGAAACCAATAAACACGGCCACACCTAATCCAGACAGAAGATAAAATAACAAAGGACATGCCCCTCAGAATCAGCAAGCACTGAAATAAAATAAAGTACATAAACACTGAAAGAGGAAGCATTATAAAGTGAACTTCAACAATACAGTGTAGCGGTATGCAAGAAGTAACAACATTAATAAGAACAATGGGGTGAAAGTGTGAGTTTTATTTACACAGAAAATCCTTCAGGCATTTCTTAATGCTTCTTTTTGGCGATATTGAATTTGTGGTGACAGGGACACAATTCCACTATAAAATCTCAACAAAGAAAGATGTCTTCTTCCCGTAGTTATACGCCGAGTAGCTGATCAAAAGTTGTTATTGGCTGAAAACCAGCTCACATTTTCAGACCTTAACACACGGAGATCTATGCAGTCACGTGATTTGTAACAGTAATTGAATTGTAAATATATATGCCTTAGTTTTAGTGAAATATTTAATTTACCAATAATATCTTGTTCTCACGAAACAGAGGTAAAGCTTACGAACGGTTGGGAATGGCACATAGTAATTCTAATGAATAGATTGGGAATGACTTAGACTGATGAGATGTGGGAAGAATATGCTTTACCCCTGGTAGTAACACCATACTTTATATTGAATAAAAGCGAAACACAATGATAACAAATCATGATGAGAAAAAAAATGACCGTAGCGTCAATGGCGTTCGGATGCCTAAAGAGGTTTTCTGCTTACGTTGAGAAAAATAACTAACGTCGACCCTACCCTAACGTTGAGCAAAACGTTAGGGTAGGGTCGAGTTCGACGCCAAGAACTGTTATTGTTGAAATATGCAGTGTGGCCAGGTACACACTCTCTAGAAGGGAAGATGCTGATCTGCCTATTGAACTCCTGAAAATCATCAATTAAGTTTTTTCATCGTTAATAACTAGCTTATTATCGCTGAAATGGCTAACGACGTTACTAAGCACAGCATATACTATGTGGGTGAGAGACGTTACCGACTTATCGGATGGAGATATTGTTGCATCATCTAAATATACAACACAATAAAAGGAAACAATTAAATTAGGGAGTTCAATTATATAAAAAAACAGACGCGGGTCTAAAACGGAAGCTGGGGGTAAGCTGTGAATAAACGTCTTGAACTCTGCTCGCTATTCACCAAATCACTATTTTAGGTAGCTTTCAATACGTACTCCTTAGTGTTCTAATTTTTCGAACACCTTGAATAAACATATGAAACACTTCTCTGAAATGTAAAAACTGAAATCACAAACTTTAACGTGTCAATTGATAATTACTATAGTCTATGGGAAGCAAGCGTAGGTTAGTAGAACACCCCGATCGGAAGCCAAACTGGCAATCACTGATGAAAATGGAATGACATCAATAGAGTGTAAGACCTTTAATATATAAATGTGGAAATAATTTGCTAATAATAAAAAATATGCAAATGGGGCGATTATTAGAATTATATGCCGGTCGCCGTTTTAAACTTGGGTATGGCCTTCTTTACCATTTTTTGAAAAAGAAAAAAATACTGGTTTTAAAATAAGTTTGACTATATATGCTGCTGAGCGAGTCCGAAACAAGATAAGAAACCAAATTTAAATGTGGTATGAAAATATTATCCAGACCAGCACTTGTATTTGTCAAAGAAGAGAGCATGACTAACACTTCCTCGGCTGTGGCGGGTACTTGCATAGCAAGAGGAAAAAATTCGATATAAATTTTCAACTATGAGGAAAAGCTTCGAAAAAGGATTAGAAATACAAAGGAGTTGATGCAGATGTATGCCAATATAGATTATTTTGAATACAGCAGCGATGATTGTAGATGTGTTAACAAAGATTTTCAGAGGGTTCTACGGTCGTTTCTGATTGTTTCTAGTTCTAGTGATTTCGCATTCAAGGTAATGCTTTTTCGCCTGTTTAGTTGAATGTTTAAAATAGCCATGCAGAAAATGTACAAGCATGTGTTTTTAAAAAAAAGTAGTGTTTTATATTACCCCGGCGCTTTTACGGCAGAACACGTTGTTTTATTCACAGAGAAATTAAACTACTTAAGCCGAAATTTCGATTCTTTCGCAAATTAGTGTGCTTCGTGACATCTGAAGGTAACGTAAGTATGGGGCCTCAGGCTTAAAAGAACGCCAGAACACCCTCTTTGCTGTCAGTTTTCCAAGGTTGCGCCCCAATTCCACTAAGGACCGCTGTCCACCATAGCTCTGTTTTGGACCATATGTTTGCCTGGATAAAATTTGTTAAGGCTGCTAGTACAGGTTTCGTGAAACATTAGTTATGCTCGACGCAGAGGGCCACGTAATCACTACGCGCTGGTGCTTTTGTTTCCCTGTACTTTTGTTAATTCTGTTGTTTACCCCGACATTCTTACAGCTATGAAATGAGTATGCCTTACATAAACCCGCAAATAGCTCGTTTTGCGAGGTCATAAGCACTCCCTAACTTGCGTTTCTTTTGCCAGCCTCAGCCAATCGCACTGCTGTTTATAATACGTGATGGGTTCTAGAGCTTTAAATAAGCTAGTGGATCGCGTCAGGATTTTTTTCTTCCTAATCAAAAAGTTTGATAGCATCAACTTAGTGTAGAAAACCATTTTATAGGGAGGCTATCGTACCGTGCCTTAATGATTGTTTTCCGCTCCCCTCAAAATACGCCTTTGAAGCAATTGTAGCGTACAGCGAATGCGTGCTCCGGGTTGTAGGGGTTTTAATGAGGCACAAAAGAACAGCGACAGCCAAGGGTCTAATCTAAAGCTCGAGAGCCGAGGGACCGGGGCCAGTGCGCGCGATCCAAAGACGAAGATTCTGTTTCTTCTGCCTCGTCGTCGACCGTTGCGTGTGCCCTTTCTTATACAACACGTGACATTTACCTCCCCCCCAGGGGAAGCATCGTCCCGATGCTCGGGTGAAAGTGTGGTGAAACAGCGATCCAGTATGGGCGTGTCACGTTCTTGCAAAGTAAGGCTTCATGCGGACGATGTGGACTACTTCCGACCGGCGTTGGCGACGCCGGGATGGAACACCGTCTTCCGGAATAACTTCGTACGTGACGTCACTCAGTTGTTTCAGAACTCTGTAGGGTCGAAAATAGCGTTTCAGAAGTTTTTCGCTTAGCCCTCGACGTCGGATGGGGGTCCACACCCATACATAGTCGCCAGGCCCGAAAGAAGCGTGCCTGTGACGAGCGTTGTAAAGAGAGGAATCCTGCACCTGCTGTTCTCTGATGCGATACCGAGCGAGCTGCCGCGCCTCTTCGGCACGCTGCGCGATCGCTTGCGCAGTCTCGTCGGCATTTCCGTGGTCGTGTGGGAGCATGGCATCCAGCATCGTTGTTGCCTCGCGGCCGTACAGGAGAGCGAATGGCGTCATGCGCGTTGTTTCTTGCCGGGCCGTGTTGTAGGCAAACGTCACGTATGCAAGAATTGCGTCCCAATTTTTGTGTTCCAAGTCGACATACATGCTTAACATGTCTGCAATGGTTTTGTTCAAGCGTTCGGTCAGGCCGTTCGTCTGTGGGTGGTAGGCCGTAGATTTTCGGGGTGAAGTACCGGTGAGATCCATGATGGCGCGTACCAACGCCGAGTTGAATGTGGTTCCCCTGTCCGTCATCAAAATTTCTGGTGCTCCATGGCGCAGAACAATGCTGTCCATGTAGAATTGAGCCACGTCGAGCGCAGTGCAACGCTGAAGAGCTTTTGTTTCGGCGTATCTGGTAAGGTAATCGGTCGCGACGATTATCCACTTATTTCCCGAAGAGGAGGTTGGGAAGGGGCCCTCGCCTCTCGGTTTTCGTACCAGGTCCCGGCGCCGTCGTCCAGCGAGTAGTACACATGCCCAAGTTTTTGTTGAGGGTTCCACTGGTTGAACGACGCGACACGCTCAAACTGCTCCAGCCAGTCCTCGACGTCTTCGAACGCTTCACCACGGAAGACGGCAGGAGTGCGCGGCTGGTGAAGCGTTACCTGAGAGGCAACTGGTTGCGCCATTACTTGCGGTTGAAGCACTTGGCGTCTCGGCGCGTCGCTGGAAAGGAGGCCGTACTCAGGAGACAGGCCGAGTTGGCGGCGGCTAATCCGATGAACCGGGGTGTCAACAAAGCGTGGCCGTACCGGGCTGCCAGGAGGGGTACTGGACATCAGATGGTTGTACCCAGCACCTTTACCAGTGTAGCGTACAGCGAATGCGTGCTCCGGGTAGTAGGGTTTTTAATGAGGCACAAAAGAACAGCGACAGCCAAGGGTCTAATCTAAAGCTCTAGAGCCGAGGGACCGGGGCCAGCGCGCGCGATCCGAATACGAAGATTCTGTTTCTTCTGCCTCGTCGTCGACCGTTGCGTGTGCCCTTTCTTATACAACACATGACACTATAAAACCTATTTTCCTTGTTACACCATAGACATTCATTTGTGGAATTTAATTTAGCTGGTTGTATATTGCTGCTCCCAAGGATATTTTTGAAGGAGAAGGCTTGCAGGAGAACTAAACAAATGATTTGACAGAGAAAGAAACACTTACCTTGACCATACGTGAAATATTTCAGTTGAAAACGAAATCAGGTATAGTTGGGCGTACATGACAATTCAACCGAGAGCAATCGGTGTACAAGACAATCGTGCATTACCAGATAAGAATATATCCGGTGGCTTAACGTTGGCGAAGGGAATGCATGATGGCCTTTGCCTCCGAAAACTGCGTCGAGGCATGCACCGATGTCGGCGTGTGATCTACGTAGGCATGGCAAATAGAAACGAGCAGCGTTGTTTACCAGGTCTATTCCTTTTTTATCTTAGACTACCTTCGTTGGCTGCGTCGTTCCTACCCAAGATGGGCGACTGCTGCTGGTCCTGTTCCCTGCTTCTGCCGCATCATTGCCTCCGATTTGAGATTATGGAACAGGATCACCTGGCTTGTCACACAAAACTCCTGCTCTGGACCATTACGCTGCTATACGCGCCCTGACGTCGTAGAATACTGAATGGTATAGATCTCCAACTTCACCCATTCTACCTCAATGTGCATGGAGAACTGAAACCAACAAACATGTTTACCAGGCCGTCTCTTTTTTTTTCAGTTAAACGTGCACGCTGCGGTGTAAAAATCCCTTAGATGGCCAAAATTAATGTGCCCTACTCACTTGTTTGAGTATTATAAGCGGCTGTTGCCACTTTTGTAAAGAACTGCTCTTTGTGGATTTTGAGTCAATCCCCGACCAGACTATTGCTGAAGGTCTGGCCAAAAACATGTTTCTTACATGCATTGGCGAGAATAAAGAACGACAAACCGCGACAGAAACTACGTTGCAAACCCGTGGCTCACAAGCTTGTGCAGCGCTTGTTGTCTTTACCCTCCCAATTTGAAGGCGTAAAATTCCATCTAACATACCTTGAATCCTCTGTTGCACACCTGCGTAAATACTGCGTAAATGCTAAATACTACTGCCTAGTCGTGGTGTCACAGCAGAGGTTAAACTGTACAGTTATTAGAAAAGAAGGTAGTGGATGATGTGTTGAAACCACCACTAAACGTAGGGGCCACTCGATTGCTCGAATTCTGGCAGGCTTAAGAAGTAGAAAATTGCCCAGTCATCCTATTCGCCGCGAGATTCGTGGCGACAGTGTCGCGCTATTAGTGTGGATGCTCCGCTGAGCAGCAAAGGGACTATGAACGCCGTGGGCGCGCTTCGAGCCTTTTTTAAGAAGTATGTGCACATGAAAGGCACAGACATGAGTGGTATGCTCTAGTTATGTTCCTCAACCTTCAATGTATAGCATGGAAGCGGCAATGTCAGAACGGCCGAAATAATGACGATGAATCTTTAGGTTGTCGCTCGTCGCAAGCTCAATCTTTCGTGAGTATGACTTCATGACAACCGAATTAGGGAAAAATCAGGTAGACACTAACTGGAATTCATTTTACGAGAGCAGTTTGAATCGCTTTCACTCTATTTCCTTCTATTCATTCATTCATTCATGCCCTCAAACGGCAAGAACTCTTCACTGGGCCGATATTTTTTATCCGCGCATAAGAACTTTTTTTGTTGTTTTCGAAAGGCAACACACAATTTTTGAATTTTAACCATTGCATCGATTATAAATGCAAACTTCAAACAAGTCAATTTCACGAAGCTTAAGTTAGGTGAAGTTTAGGTGACTTTGATGGCAGATTTGGTGAATAACGGTATCGGCTCACTCATTTAAGGCTTTCATCGCAAGTAAAAATGGGAATTAAATTGCAAACTCGCAAAGAGCAATTAACATCTCATGATTAGCTAGATTTTTGCAAAGTGACTAGCAGGGTTACAGTGTGTAGACCGAGCTTCTTGGACGTCACTGTGACCACATTATGGCTGCACAGTTGACAGTTTGCGTTCCTTTTAAAATATAACAGGTGCCTAGAACAGAGAGTTGTTTTTTTAATCTTCCATACAGTCACTCATAAAAACAATTAAACAGAAGTTAATCACAGAACCATTACGATGGCAATTGAAGTTGCTGTGTAAAGATGTATGTAAAACGTTTATCTTTATTGGTCATTGTTTATTAACGTGGTGGTTTGCCGGTAACTGCGCTACGTCGTTAACTGAGCATCGCTTTTGTATTGGCAATAATTTTGGAGGAGTTGAAAAAGGCATGGATAAAAGTTTTGTGTGTTTTTGTTTTCTTTGGGACTTTGCCAAAGTTCAAAACCCCGCGAGAAGATAACACATGTAACGCGACAAGCGAAACGTTGGCGATTCGTATTACTTGCAGGTTGCAAGTACACTAGGCGTCGTGCACCGTAGAGGGAAAAAAAGAGTGCTTCAACCAGAAAAGTCAGTATTTTGAAGACTCCCTAGTCCACGTTTGGCCGGATATAGTCCAGTAATTGTGCATAGACTTTCTCAAAATGGTATTTAAAGCCAGCATTGTGGTAAAAAGTTGCAGAGACATCTGTGTTTCTATCTTCAACTGTAAGGCGTGATAAATAATATACATGACCTCATAAGTTAAACTCTTACTATCTCAAATATTTCTGCAAGAAAAATATTTGCTTTTCCGATACATTCTCACCGTTTGTGAAAAAAAAATGCAGCGGACTTCGAGCTATACCTCAGCTGCAATAAACAAAAACGCTATTGACTTGATTACGATAGGTGAAAAAGCCTTTCGGAACAATCTGGAAATCGCCAACGAAATGAGTGTATATTTCAGACCTATTTTTATAGTCCCCTCTTTGTTATCATTAGCCTCTACTGTTAGCCTCTTCTGATATCATGGTAGATATCAGTAGAGGCTTTATACCACATGAAAAAATTATTTTATTGCTTAGACACTTACAAACAAATAGCCTGGCGGGCCGGATAACATTACTAATGCTTAATTCCTCATTCCTAATAACATTTCTAAAGTTCCACTACGCTGAACGACTGTCTGGCTTTCTGGTTGCTGTTTCTTGTTTGTCTTTTTAACTGTCATTGTTCCTTCAGTCTGGCGCATTGCTCGTGTTTTCCTGGTGTTTAAAAAAATAGATAACTCATTTCTTCGAAATTACCGGTCAATATTCTTCATAAGCTTCTCTTTTAAGTTCATGGAACACGTAATTACTTACTAAGCTGATTTTATAAAAGTGTAAAATTCTTTCCCCGTGCCTGAAAGGTTTCACAGGGGCTTGCCCAGTACTCCTTAACTAGTTTTCAGTATTTATTACTTTTGTTTTCTCTTATAAATCAAAACAGGAATAAAATATTCACCCATTTCTACATCATTTGTTGCCGTTGAAAAGTATTTTAAACATTAGCGATCAGGTCTCTGTAAAGAAAAGACTCAATGGCGTGCATAACTGTTGTATTCATCATCATCATCAACAGCCACCTGGATCCACTCAAGGACAACGGCTTCTTCCATCGACCTCTAATCGCTCCTGTGCCTTGCTGCTCGATCCCATAATTGCCTTACAAAATTCTTCTTTCGTTCCTCCATCGAGTAATTGGACTTCCGCTTTTTCTAGACCTGTTTCTCGGTGTACATGCAGTCACCCTAATGGTCCAACGTTTCCCCTTTCGCTTAACTACGTGGCCAGCCGAAGTTCATTTCCTTTTCTTTTTTTGAAATACATCTTCCACTCTACTTTGTTCTCTAATCGAAGTGGCGCGTTTCCTGTCCCTAAGTGTTGCTACAATCATTATGCGATGCATGGCCCGTTAAATTTTGCTCAGTTTGCTTTGACGTTTATTAGTAAGGCGCCAAGCTTCCGCTCCGTAATTCATAACCTGAATGACGCATTGGTTGTATATACTCATTTTTGGTTCATAATCACTCATACTCACTTTTCATAATCTGGGAGTGCTTGGTGAATGCACCCCGGCCCATACCAATCCTGCGCCGGATCTCATTCTTATGGTTAGAATCATTACAGATGACCTGACCGCGGTACGTATAATCTTCCCCTTATTCTAGCGCTTTATTACACTTGCTGAACAGGACGCTTTCGACATGTGTCTTCAGCATTACTTTAGAATTATCAATATTTAGTTTTTAGTACCGCTGCAACCACGGCCTTGCTTTTTGTATTTAGTTCTTCAAGCGGTATTGCAGGTGTTCTGCGTACTCGGTCAGCAACACTATCATCTGCAAACCTCAAATGGCTCACGTATTCTCCACTTATCTGTAATAAGTGTTTTCCCAGTCAAGCGCACTAAATACGTCCTCCAGACAAGGCGTGAATAGTTCTGTCGAGGTCATATCCCCCTGTCGTACTTATTTGCGGATCCAAAATTTGTTGCCTCGCTTGTGCAGGATGGTCCTGCCCGTACATTATTCATTCATGTTGTATAGCAGTCCTAGGTGGGTCTTTTCTCCCTCCTGGAGTTCCAATGGTTCCAGCTCAGCTGCCATGCCGACTAGATGGAGCGCCTTTCCAGTCTATATATGCAACGTAAAGGGGTTTATGATACTCTGCGCTTTTTTCTAGCATTTACTTACGACATCGACGTTAACCCGTCCTAAATATCCTTCCCTGAAAAGAGGCCGTTCTGTGGGTTGATGAGAATCTTGGCTGTTACTTATTCAGGTACCCATTATTTTGGTATTTAGCTTGTACACTACTTAGGGTAGGATGATGGGTTTGTAGTTCATAATGTCCCAGGTGTCCCCCTCCCGTTGAATTAGAACCATGTTAGGGTTCTTCAAGCTATGCGCACTGTTAGAGTCGGTATTCATACTGGAAATGGTACAGCAAGCTTTTCTAGTATAATATCTCCTCCCTCCTTTAAATTGATGCACAGTTTTGCCATCATCCCCTGCAGATTTATCTCGTTTCTTGTTCTTGAGAGCATTTAACTCTTCGTGATGTGTAATTTGCGGGACCTCTTGAGCTAAGCCTGTTCTCTTAGTTGCTTCCCCTGTGTAACGTCACCGGAGTACAGCCTGGTCTAGAAGTGCTCTGCTACAATGATTATCTCGTCCTTCCGGCGTGTAGTGCTACCTTGCTAGTCTTTGAGTGCGTACATTGCGTCTTTGCTATAGCTCGCTTCTTCGTAGTTGCCCTTACGTTTGCTCCTATTTCTAATGTTTCTTCGGTCTTCGTCATTTTATACGTGTGAATTTTGTTCGTTTTATATCTATTAAATAATTTCGGCGGCTCGGCTAACTCAATCTTATCCGCCGTACTCAACAGTTTCATTATTTTACGTTTTACAATAAATTCCTTCGATTTCTGAGTCAATGTTCTGGTTTGTTTCTTACAGGCCATTTGCCCAACAGCTGCTGCTAATTCCATGATTAGGGTAGTTGTCGTTTAGCCTGTCTACACCGTTCTTGTCCTCAAAGTATAAGAGTTCGAGCTTGTTGTGAAGGGGTATTTTTAAATAATTCCTCCGGCGTCTGACTGACTCAACGTCGGGTGTCTTACCCTTCAATAGCCTCGTTCTTTCTTTTTTGAGATTCAGTCTAACCGTGTTTCTAACCGTCCTATGGTCGCTGCTTCTAATTTTGCTCAGTTCTTTCACGTCCTGCCCAACAGCTGGCTTGTCATTTAAAATAAAGACAATTGAGGTTTTCGTGTTTGCGTTCGGACCTCTCAATGTCCATTTCATAGCCTCGCTTTGCGGATAAATGGGCTCGTTATTTTCAGATTGTTTATCTTTGCAAATCTGACCTGTGTACCTCGGCGACTGTTGCGGCTGCCTATTCCAAAGTCTCCCATTGCATTTTCTCCCGTTGATTTCTGATGTACTTTTGCATAAAATTATGCAATCACAATCTTGAAATGCGTTGTTCCTTTGATTGCTGATTCGATGTCCACCTACAAACTGTCGACGGCCTCATCATCGTAACTAGCTGTTAGCGTGTATGCTTGTACTATCTTTATTCGTCACACTGGTTTAGCTTTATTACTAGGACTGATACTCTTTCGGTGATTCTATAGGGATTTCGCCGTGTTCACTGGTGATTCCCTGGCGATTAAAAACCCCTAGCAGTGCTCTTTCTTTTTTTGGTGTCTTCAGTAGCACTGAATACTTCCGCCAGGCAGTTCTATGACGCCTTCTCCTTTTCTTATAGATTCTATTACGCATATGATATCCCTTTTAATATCCCACAGCTCCTATAATAATCCAGTGACGCGGCCCTGGCTTGTCAGCGATCGTGCTTTAAACGTATCCAGTTTCAAGTTCAAAAGGCTGTGGGTCCGGATCCAGATATTCTTAGCACCGCCTGCTCTATCGCTGGCCTTTGAGCCACCGCGGTCCGCAGTTCTACAGCTGCTGGGGTCTGAGGACCGACAATTGCGTGGGTCATTATGAAGGGTGAGGGCCAACGACTGCTCCAAAGCGGCAAGAGTTTTCTCTGGTGAGGAACTGCTGTTTATGTCCGTATAGCCTCCCTAGCATACCCGTACCTATCAAGTTAGGCTTTTAGATACAAGGGGGGAGTGTTGCTTCCGTACCAGGCACCACTACATACCTGCATGGGTTGTGTTTCAGCAACGCTGAGCCTCGAAGACAAGTGCGCGCCACTTCTTCTAAAGGAGACGCCGCGATCTTGCCGCTCTGAATACTGTACTTGCACGGCAGAAATCTAGCTGTAGTCGTATTCTACGCTTTCGCCGAGGCTGCGTCGATGGGAACGAGAACCCTCACTTTCTGACGAACACCTGACATATAAATATAGGCACAACGCATAGGCACAGGTGCAATAATGCCCCCCTTTCATATCCGGAGCGCCCTCTGGCAGAATTGTAGGCGCCATTTTATTGTGCGTATAACAAACAAAAAGCACCCTCTCGATTGTGAACGCACAATAAACTCTCCTCTTATTTCGACAAATAGCTTTAAATATTACAGTTATGGGCCCCTTATGCTGTTCGGTTCAGATTGCGAATATTTTCTTTTCGGCTAGAAGGTACCTAAGGCTTTTAAATCATCAACCTAAAAACTCGCGGAACAACTATAAATTGTTGGCCTATAACAGTTTGTTCCGATTGCGCGTCGAGTATGGTTGAGAGACGTAGGACACGCAAATAAAAAAATATTGATAAGATCGAAAAAATTAAAAGGTACGATGTTTGGTTTATAACCGCTATCAAAAACACGATTCTCTTACCACACTGATGACGAATGACGGAGATGTAACGATAGGATTTCGAAGAAAACCAACAAATTATTGGTTGCCGATCTTTATAACCGCATAGTGCGCCTTGACCCGTCCGTAAATCTTCCCGCTCTTTCCTTCTGGCCTGCCAGAAAATACCATCCTTTTAAATTTACCGCCTTGTTCACCCGCAGAAAAACTTATAAATATTCATTTTTTTATGGGAACAGTATCTGGCTTGAGCAGCCCCTCTGCCACGTTATTTTCTTCGCCAACTCTGCATGCACGAATATAGCAGATTTTTCACATGTAGTAAATCTTGCCTCTCTTTCTTTGTTGTTGTTGGCTCTGAGATAGAGACTGTAGAATTACATTTGACTTATAGAGCAGGTAGTCGTTTATCGACGCCAAAATTGGCCTAATCGCCCTTCGTTTCCACGGCCCCGAAAAGCTACGTTCGTGCCGCGACCTACCTGGGACGTCCCGCGGCAGCGGCTACCAGGGGGTAGCCACAGAGGAAACGTCAGGACGCGCAAGGCCCAGGCAGTCCAAAGAACGACCGAAGCAAGACGAGGAAGATTAGTATTGAGTTGAGGCCACATAACAAGTGTGACATATCAGCGCCGACGAGAGTGAAGTAGGCACGTACATTAGGGACATAGTCCTAGGAGACAACCAGGCAGCTCTAGTGCGAAAGGATTTAACTGGGACTTTTTGTCATGAGTGCATTTGGACTAGCTGCGTCGAACTTCGTCGCGAAGACGTTTTGAGGTTTGATGTAACTTGTATCTTGAGATATTTAGTTTCATGTTTGATTGTTCTCGGTTGTGTACAATTTATTTATCAAGTGGTTTGCTCTAGGCTTTTCTAAGTGTGAAATAAATATGCGTTGTGTAAACATGTCAACGGCTTTCCTGCGTCCATCTCTCTCAGATCGACTAGACAACCGCGCTATCCGTTCACGTTCACCCTACGCCCTCGTCAAGCGGACAAGCAAGTCCCACTCGTTCCAGCCGCCGACAGCAAGGTCTTCAGCCGGAGTTTTGACTGCTTCCGTATAAAGTGAAGAAAGAAGACGTCGTGACCACCACAATGATCAACGCAGCCACCATGACCAGGCATGACCACCATGACCAGGCAGCCAACGCAGCCACCATGACTACTAATCTTTCCATCTTTCTTCAACAGCCCCGGAGACCACCATCGTTCCGTGCATCCCCCGGATAATACCCTTAGGACTGGTTGGAGAAAGTGCAGTGCGTCCGCATCTTTAACAAGTTGGATGACGAGGAAACTTTCCGCCGTGTTTTCTTCTATTTAGAAGATGCGGCCCGAACGTGGTTTGAAAACCATGAACGCTCCCTAACCGTCTGGACTCTCTAAGAGGGAGTACCTCAAAACATTCGCCACCGTCGTGCGAAAAAACGAGCAGCCCTTTTGTTGGAAACACGCACGCAACACCCCAATGAAGGGGTCGGGATCTTCGTTGAGGAGATATAGCAACTATTGCGCCGCGCAGACCCCAAAATGACGGAAGAAAAGAAGTTACGCTTCTGATGCGCGGTGTGAAGGAGGAACTGTTTCTAGGCTTGTCCGCAACCCGCCCAAAACGATCGCCGAATTCGTGACCGAAGCCAGCACGATTGAGAAGGCTCTCGAAATGCGTGCTAAGCAGTATGACCGCCAATTTGTTGGCGCGGTCAATGCAAACTGCGTCGACAACATGGGGATTCTGGCTGATAGCCTACGCGAGACCATATGCGCAGTAGTGAGAAAGGAGCTGCGGAAACTTATGCCCACAGCGCCGTAGCCCCCCGTTGCTTTCAATACCGACGTGATTAAAGAAGTGCAACAAGCATTGAGAACGTCTACGCCATCCGAAGTACCCCGCGAGCCACAAGCTATGTCCTACTCCTCGGTAGATCGCCGACCCTACCCTGCTCTAACACGTCGTCAACAGGACAAGCCGTACCGCCGCCCACTGTCTCCCCGCCCGACCCCCCATAGCCCGAAACCAGACGCCGAGGAAGATGGACGTATGGTGAACTCAGGATAATCGTCCGCTGTGCTACCAGCGTGGAAAGGCCGACCACATGGACCATCGCTGTCCTTACAAGAGGATCGGATTCGAGGGGTCTCTGTCGACTCCCTAGACCCCCGAACCGGCCAGCGCCCTAGTAAGATCGAAGAATATCTATCAAACACCAACCGAGGATCTGCCCTCTTCAACCGTTCACCGTCGCCCTACCCGTACCAGTCACCGAAACGCGGTAGTACTGCAGACGTCTCACGTGGAAGGTCCCCCAGCCCACGCGGGGGAAACTAAAAGCAGCAACTTTTGGAGGTTAGGTTGGACGACCGTAGAAAATTAAAAACCCTCCATTGACGCAGGAACTCGCTCAAGACCATGACTTACGACATGCCCTCAGCCACACGACCCTGCGGAAAACGTCAAGTGTCCCGAACACGACGACAGCTACACGGCGTGACGCGTATCCGACATGACCTAATCTGCCGCTCAGAACAAGACGAAGACGACGACGCATAGTGCCCGACCATCAACACAAACGTGCAGAGACACGACGCCACGACGTACCCGGAACTCGAGAAAGGCGGCCTCTGACGTTCAGCTGTCCATGGACAGCTTTGATGTAGTCGCACTCATAGACATGGGAGCCGACTACTCAGTAATGAGCGGACCATGTGCGTCTAAGCTGAAGAACGTTATCACCGGGTATGACCGGTGAAAGTTATGACCGGTGGCACATGCGGACAGCAGGAGGCCACTTTGTGACTCCAAATAGAGCGTGCACATCGCGCGTCGCGCTGTGCATGCGTACCCGGTGGCGTTCGTCAATTTGCCAAACTGCTCCCGTGACGTATTTCTCTGAATGAACTTTTTGATGGACAATTGTGCAATAATTGAACTACAGGCCAATTCTACAACATTTTCTTCCAATCACTGCATCACGCCTGAACCGAACGCCGAAAAACGTGCTCCTGTAAGGATCGCCGACGATCGTGTCATCCTAACACCCCGCGCAAGCTTTATGATCAGCGTCTACTGTGAAGATGCACTTGCTAATGTCGACGTTATCGTAGAGAGTGACTAAAGGTTGCTTCTCGGACGCAGTGTCTCTGTCGCAAGAGGCATTGCGCGCTTTAAGCAACGCCAATCCCACGTTTTGTTCACCAATTTCACCGACGAGTACCAGCATTTATACAAAGGCGCTGACATTGCGCTCCCCGAAGAAACGCAAGAAGCGAGTTACATGATCGCGGTTGCCAAATTTGAATGTGCACCCGAAGATAGCTTCAACCATCCGAATCCCTTCCTCGTGAATCCGTCGTTACCGCAAGCAGAACAGAACAACTTATTGGCTTTGCTGCTTCGAAGCCTAGCATTTATACAAAGGCGCTGACATTGCGCTCCCCGAAGAAACGCAAGAAGCGAGTTACATGATCGCGGTTGCCAAATTTGAATGTGCACCCGAAGATAGCTTCAACCATCCGAATCCCTTCCTCGTGAATCCGTCGTTACCGCAAGCAGAACAGAACAACTTATTGGCTTTGCTGCTTCGCTACAGGGAGTTGTTTTCGTCGAACTCAAAATGACGTCAGGTACCTCTATTGAAGCACCGAATAATAACCGAAGATGGAGCCCGACCTACTCTACAGTCACCGTACCGCGTCTCTTCACACGAGCGGGAAGCCATTCGGACTCAATTCGATGACATGCTCAGCGACGACATTATACAGCCATCGAAAAGCCCCAGGGTGGCGCCCGGCGTACTGCTGAAAAAAGACGCCACATAAAGGTTTTGCGTTGACTACCGGTGAGCGAACAAAATCACCAAAAAGGACGTGTACCCCCTGCCCCGAATCGACGACGCCCTCGACCACCTCTGCCATGCGATGCAGTTCTCATGGATGTATCTGAATACCGGCTACTGGTAAATTGAGGTGGACGAGAGAGACCGAGAGAAGACCGCATTTATAACCCCAGACGGCCTATACGAGTTCAAGGTGATGCCGTTTGGGCTCTGCATGGTGCCAGCAATGTTTGAAAGAGCCATGGACACTGTGCTAGCTGGCCTTAAGTGAAATACCTGCCTCCTATACCTTGAAGACATTGTGGTATTTGCCAAGAGTTTCGACGAACACCTTGCTAAGTTGGAGTCTGTACTCGAGGCCATTCGTACGTCGGGGTTAACGCTGAAGCCTAAAAAGTGCCGTTTCACGCACGAGGAGCTCAAGTTTCTGGGCGACGTCGTCAACGACACGGGAGTCCTAACGGACCCGGCAAAAACTTCAGCCATTGCTAACTACCCAAGGCCGAAGGACAAGATGGACACGCAAAGATTTCTCGGACTGTGCGCATACTGCCGGCGTTCCGTCGCAAATTTCGCACTCATTGCAGGGCCACTCGAACGCTTGACGAAAGATAGAACCCTTTTTAGCTGAAAAACGACCAAGAAAAACATTCTGCGAGCTGCAAAAACGCCGGCAAAGCCCGCCCGTGCTCGCTCATTTCGACGAATACACCGAAACGGAAACGCACACGGACACCAGTGATGTAGGCTTGGGTACCGTCCTCGTCCAAAAACAAAGCGTTTGCGAAAAAGTAATCACCTTTGCCAGCCGCGGTCTGTCGAAACAGGAGAAAAACTCCTCAGCGAGTAAAAAAGAGTACCTCGCTATTATCAGGGCGATTTCAAAATTTCGCCCCTACGTGTATGGTAGACCGTTCAAGGTATTGACAGACCACCACGTGTTGTGTTGGCTCGCCAATTTGAAGGGACCCCTCTGGCCGTCTTGGGCGGTGGAGCTTGCACCTGCAGGAGTTCGACGTTACAATCGTCTATAAATCAGGCAGGAAACACTCCGACGCCGATTGCCTGTCCCGCGCCCCCGTCGACCCACCACCACAAGACTCCTATGAAGACAACGTGTTCTTCGGAGTCGTGACGGGGAGCGACCTTGCCACCCAGCAGAGTGGCGACCCCGACTTACGCGTAATGATCGACTACCTCGAAGGACGCAACGTCGCCGTGCCTAAAGTGTTCAAACTCAACTTGCCAGCATATCAGCTTGAAAAACTCCATCCTAGTGAAAAGGATTTAAGCCCGGGAACCAGCTCAAATTATCTTGTTCTCATCCCCGCAGGCCTTCGCGACCAAATTTTAGAAACGTGCCACGACGGCCCGGGCTGCGCACATCTCGGAAAAGCCCGCACAATGGGAAAAATCAAGGCGAAGTACTACTGGCCCCGCCCTACATCTGACGTCAGAGCTACGTCCGGAGCAGCCGTTACTGCCAGCGACGAAAGACGCCGCGAAGAGACCCACTGGAATTCTGCAGTCGATTGCCATACCATCGAGACCCTTCCAACAGATTAGAATAGACCTTCTTCGCCCGTTCCCCAAGTCACGATCCGAGAATAAGTGGATTGTTGTAGCGACATTCTACATGACGCGCTACGGAGAGACCGCCACTCTTCCGAGTGGGACTGCACAAGAAGTCGCAAAGTTCTTCATAAACCAAGTTGTGTTGCGGCATGGATCGCTGTAACTCCTGATCACGGACTGCGGTACGGCTTTTCCTGCGGAGCTGATGCAAGGAATACAGCAACACGGATCACCGAAGAACAACGGCGTACCAGCTCCAAACGAACGGGCAAACAGAACGTCTGAACACGACAATCGCAGTTATGCCGTCAATGTACGTCGACGTTGAACATATGACTTGGAACGAAGTGCTCCCGTATGTCGCGTTTGCGTACAACACGGCTATCCAGAAACTAAGCAGATGACGCCGTTCGAACTTGTCTATGGAAGACGGCCGATTGCAATGCTTGTCGCCATGCTTCCGCATGTAGAAAAAGTCGACCTCAACTACGACGTCCAATGATACCTTCAGCGTGCGCAGGAAGCCCGCCAGCTCGCTCGAGTTCGTACAACGTACCAGCAGCTGGTTCAACTTCCGCTACAACTTCCGACGCCCAGACGCCGAGTACCACAGAGGGGATCGTGTTTTGGTTGGGATTCCTATTAGATGATGCGGACTGATTGAGTAGCTTCTGCGATGGTACTTCGGACCCTTCCAGATTCGACGACGGGTCGGCCAACTTACCTACGAGGTGATCCCCGGTAGTGATTCTGGAACATCACGATGACTTATGCTGCCCGAAGTTGACAACTTGGTTCCCTTGAAACCTTACTATGCAAGATGACGGACTTATTTTTGTTGTTTGTTCGCATTGTCTTTTGTTTTAGCATCGTGCCGATGCACTCTTAGGGGGGGGGGGGTAGTGCCGCGAACACTGTATAGGCTTGCTTATTTATTCTTTGTTTTTACTAGCCGGCCACGCCCGGCTCAGTTATCTGTCTCCCAAGGAAAGCGCGTCTTCCATTCTGTATTTTTATGCCGCACGGGCTATCTCATTCAGATAAGCAGACTGTTTTGTCTTAGCGACACTAGCCCAGAATAATCTTCCCTGATCTACAATGTTGTGGCTGTAACTCGGCGGTTCTAGCAACACTCGCGCCGGAAGATAAAAGCCTGCAGGGCAGACGATGCCGCATTCAAATCGTCGACGCTGACCTTCGCTCGTCACTTTGTAGACTGCTTCTTCGCTGCCTCAATTATTTGAGTTGTTAGGGGAGCACAATGTCGCTCTAATAAACTTGTTTTTCTTGAAGACAACTGCGTCGTCTTTGGTCACACGGAAATGCATTGTTATCTTCATCCGTGTGCACAGTATACGCAAGAAAACATGCGGGTGCCCCACAGGAAAAAAAGACGTAGCATACATTTAGGGCTGCTCATCAGGTCATTTTGCTAGGAAATGAAGTACGCTGCGAGCGGAGGTACGAAAGGTAATGTTTTGCAATTGATTGCTTTCGCTTGAGAACACCACAAAATCAAGAGGATACGTGACCTAACCTATATGCAATTTTCAAATATCTCTATCGGTCGTTTTGAAAGAATTGCTCCAGGAGGTACAATTTATTTACGTGTAACTAACCTACTGAGCGGCACAAAACTTATTTGTATGTAAATATTTTAAAGAACACCCATGAAGTGACGACGGATTTTCTGTACAAAACGTTTACCACGCCGGGCGTCTTTTTGTTAGTAGCATATGTGTGTTCGCTGTTGCTGTTAATTACGAATTACATCGTTTCTGCCGTGTTGGTATTTGCTGGTCCAATAAAATTTTTGATGTGTTATCCTGCGCCGTCGTTACAGTCTGATGACAGTATTCGAGGTAGTGTTTTTTGTTGATGAGTGCTTTGTTTGTTCGGGCTGTGGTTTATGGCAAATGTAGCACGCACGCAGATGTCTGATGCCACCAAAAAAACAACTGCTCAATGTTTAGCGCTGCGCAGGCAAAAAGGCGCATCTTGAACTATTGCCTCGAATGTTGTATTTTGCACACGCAAGGTAATGTAATATTTTACTCTCTCAGCCTAACAGGCCTTGTTAATACAGTTGATTGTGAACATTATGAAGAAGGTTCTCGTGGGAGTACTAAAACGTCCAATTTGTATACTTCTTTAACACAGTAAGTGACCGGTTTACCAGGGTAATTCCACGAGAGAATATGTTGGTTTGTCTTATATTTCGATAAGATATGTGCATTTTATTGACGAGCTTAAAGCTGCAACTCGTTTTCCTTTAGCGTGCGTACTTCGCGAG
Source organism: Haemaphysalis longicornis (assembly GCF_048455015.1). NCBI lineage: Eukaryota > Metazoa > Arthropoda > Arachnida > Ixodida > Ixodidae > Haemaphysalis > Haemaphysalis longicornis. Next base: position 161,621,924 of record NW_027526335.1, read on the forward strand.
AAACAAATTTGCAAAGGCGGTGCAGGTGATTCCGGTGGCTGCAGTTTTTTCCAAATTTGGGGCTTTGCGGTTGGCAGGGATTGATTGTTCTGACTAAAAGTTGCTTTAAAACATAAAACTACACCGAAATGACAAACAGGTAAAAACAACTTTTGCGTTGTACCGTGAACAAAAGTAAATCAGAAAAAAAATTCTGAACTCGCGCCAGCGCCTGATTGTCGCTAACTTTGGCGCATCCTATTTCCTTACCTGTGATCGTGAACAACTTGTCAGTGGTAGGTAATGTCGACTAGATAAGTGTAAACATATACCTACGATATTGCCAATGTAGAAAAAATTATATAAATGTGCGCAGAATCAGATTCACTATTGTGCTTTTTCTAAAAATGCGTAAATTATGAAACCGGAATAAAATATGCATCTCCACTCCATGGATGATGGCGGGGGTGCGAAGTACGGCCACTAGAAATGGCATCAAAGTTGCGACCCGAGAGACTTCCGATTTGCGCCCCGACCGTAATTCGATTTGAGTCCTGAGTTGCACCTTGATTATTCCCCAAACTATTCCCCAATTCATGAATCAAATCAAATTTTCGCTTGATTTTTGCTTGATAGTTGTGTGCGCACGGATGGACAAAGACGGACGCTTGGAGGTCCTAAAGCACTCAGCAGCGTTACCGGCGAGGGAGTTAGCCATTTGACTCTCGGATACCAACCCACGGTCGTTGCCCATGTTGAATAAGGAGAAAGAAGCGCGTCACGAGGCAGGCAGTGGGGGCTCGCTCCACGATCGCGGCTCTCGCGGCTGTCGTTCGTAGGCATCATTGATAGCCGGACGTCTGGTTTTCTGGTTCCCTTTCACTACACATTCCCTGGTGCCAAAACCCCCAGCCCTCCGGTCCCGCCGACTCGGGCAGTGGAATCACTTCGTCGCCGCCGCGGGGTTCTTCGCACCACCATCACGAAGAAGATTACGGCACTCGACGCGCTCCTGCAGAACCCGGCGGCACCGACTCTGGAATTTCAGACGCTTCTGGACATGATTCTCGACAAGCAGCGAGCCTTGCACGAGCTGGACAGCCAGATTCAGGTGGCTCTCGCAGAAGAGGAATTTGACGCGGACGATTTGGATGCCATTGACTACGACGACCGCATCTGCGCCCTTCGCACGCGCGTGCGCTCCTTCACGAGCCCGGCCCCTTCAGCCAGCGCTGCGACAGCCGAGTCTGGTGAGCCTTGCGGGAGCGCACCTTCGCAGCCTCGACCGGGCACCCCTCACACAACGCAGGGAACCCGCTTCGCCGCACTCCCGAAGCTCCAGATACCGAACTTCTTGGGCGACCGACGCGACTGGCAAGGGTTCTGGGACCAGTTGGAGTCCATCATCCACTCAAACGCGACTTTGCCACGCATCGAGAAGTTTAAGTACCTGCTCTCGTACTTGACCGGTCCCGCCAAGGACTCGATCGAGGGCATCAGGCTGGCTGACGACAATTACGACTTTCCTCTTAAAATCATTACAAACAAATTTGGGCGGAAAGACCTTCTCGTGGACGACCACCTGGACAAATTGCTCGCATCGGAGCCGGTGCAGAATTCGGCCGACACCAACAAATTGCGGGTCCTCTACGACAAGGTCACGTTTCGCATAAACGCGTTGGGGGGCCTGGGCGTCTCCCCGGACCAGTATTCCGACGTGCTCCATCGCGTACTGCCGCACGACCTGGGCCTCCTGTGCCGGCAAAGGCTGATGGAAGAGCACCAGGACGCATCCGAGGGGTTCGCGTCCCCTTCCGCCAGATCCAAGGAAATCAAGGTGATCCTGGACTTTCTCCGCGTCCAGGTGGAGATTCGAGAGGAGAGCGCGTCCGATTGTTCGGTTTCGTCCACGTGCCGCGGCCAGGGGAGACAGCAGTCTTCGCCTTCGGGCATCGATCCGCCAACTGCGATGACTCTCGGTACCCAATCGCCGTCTTCGGGCTACACGGGTGTGAACTCTGCAACGCCAGGGACCATGTCATCGCCTACTGCAGAGCGCCAATGTCACCCGAGGAGAAGCGGAAGCGTCTGCAGGCAAGCAAGTGCTGCTTCAGATGCGGCAAGGGCAATCACGTTGCAAACCAGTGCAGGTCAGCGAACAGTCTGGCATGCGGCGTTTGTCACGTCGGCACCATATGACGCTGTGCGACATCCAACGCCCGGCTGGAAGGTTCGAACCCCCCAGCAGAAGACCAGATCCCAGTCCCAGCGATAGGGCGACAATCGGCATAGCCAACGCAGTGACGTCCGCTTCGACCAGTGCTGCAGGACTTAGGCCAGTACTTCTGCAGACAGGCCGTGCATGGGGCATCGGCACAAGCCACCAGCTGCTCGTCCGCTTTTTGTTGGATTCTGGCAGTCAGCGGACCTTCATCCGACGCGATGTGTCCCGCGCACTCGATTGTCCCGTCGACGGGAACGAACGTCTTACCATTGCTACTTTCCGATACACTCGCATGAGCACACCTGTTTCGTGCAGCCTGGTCTCCTTGACGAATAAACGCCAGCACGATGGCCAGCGCATCACAATCGAGGCCCTAGAAGTCCCCAATATCTTTAACGTCACAAGCCCGCCTGTCAGCGAAGAGATTCTCAATTCGATGGCCGCTAAGTGTCAAGTTGCGGCTGATGCCTGGCTTTCGGCCACGTTTCAGTAGCATCAGATAAGCGTGCTGATCGGGTCGGACGCATATTATAAGGTAGCAACGGGACGAATATCTCGGATTTCTCCCTCGCTAACAGCCGTGGAAACAGTTCTGGGCTGGACTGTGCAAGGTGCCCCATTTGAAAGCCCAAGTCTTTCGACCGTGCACTCCAGCGCGCTGTTTTTATAGCTCGGGGAAGCGCCCCCTGAAGACGTCGCCGCTGACGTTGAATTGTCGTCCATGTGGCGCCTGGAAGCAATCGGCATTCAGGTATCATCGGAATACTCATGATTCAATGACCCTGCAATCCTCCAGTTCCAACATGGAATTCGCAAAGCAAGCGACCGCTATGAAGTGCCCCTTCTAATTCGTGGAGCCAGGGCTCGATGTCTCCGATAACAATTACCGGCTTGCAGAACAGAGACTCTGTAAGCAGCTCAAGCGCTTCCGCGGTCAGCCAAATTTACTGAGGCAATATGACAAGACCATCCGCGAATGCTTTGATGAGGGCCATACGGAACGAGTGACTTGCGACAAATAGGGTGGGAAACCGAACACCTACTATATGCCACACCATGGTGTCGTGCGTCGTGATGCTGTGACAACCAAGCTTCGAGTTGTTTTCGACGCGTCGACCCATGTTCCCTGCCATACATCCTTGAACACCGTGCTACTGAAAGACCCAAAGGTAGACGCAAACCTACGGAAGTTGCCGGTTGAGTTCCGGTGCCATCACGTCGTTCTCGTGGCAGACATAAAGAAAGCGTACCTGAAAATGGTTATTTGCGAGGAAGATCGGGACGCCTTAGGATTCCTCTGGGTGGAGCACCTTCCGAACGATGAAGACCCTCTTCCTCAGATACTCCACTGGCGCATGACAAGTGTGCCATTCGGAGCAACGTCTAGCCCATTCCTACTCGCCGCAACACTTCGTCACCACCTAAAGGAATGTAAAGAGCAGTTCCCAGGCATGATCGCCAAGCTAGTCGACGCGTTTTACGTGGACGACCTTGTCGTCAAGGTTGACAGCGCTGAGCAAGCCAAGCGTATCTCCGCCGAGTCGATGTCCATTTTGGCGGGTGCTGGTATGGAACTAAGAAAATGGGCTTCCAACCTTTTGTCCCTGCGAAGCCCGTTCTTTGAAAACAACGTGGCTTTCGGAATGAGGGGAGGGGACCCTTGTAACAGGAAGGTGCTCAGTATGCAGTGGGACCGCTCACACAACAGTGTCGTGCTAAGTGCGGACAATGTCGCCACCTTTGTATCCACAAAGCCAGTGACAAAGAGGACAATGCTCCATTCGTTCGCGCGGCTCTACGACCCTCTAGGATTCCTGGCCCCTTTCACCGTTCGAGCGAAGATCATTTTCCAAGACTTATGGAAACTGCAGCATACGCTGGATTCACCACTGCCGACGGCTCAACTCAATGCGTGGATTAGCTGGTGCAGCGAGCTCAGCGACCTACGGCATATTTGCTTGCCACGGCATGCCTTCACGATGAAGTACATGGAACACGACACTCGAGAGCTCCACGCGTTCGCTGACGCAAACCTGAGAGCTTATGATACTGCAATCTACGCCCGGTCGTTATCATGGGAAACCGGAAGATGGGAAGTGAACATGCTGCTCAGCAAAGGCCGCATTGCACCGATCAAAACCACCTCTTTCCCACGCCTTGAGCTCCTCGCCTGTTTGATAGCCGCCCGGCTATTTGATTTCTTGAAACGGCTACCATGCCTGTCAGAAGTTCGGTCTTTCTTCTGGACCGATTGAAAAATCGCCCTGCATTGGATTAAGGGGGAACCGAGCCGATGGCTGCCATTCGTGAGAAATCGCGTGTCCGAGATACAAAGTCTGACCCAAATTCAAGGGACGTAAGCTCATTGTCGCAGCAAGGATAACCCAGCCGATGTGATTACTCGTGGACTTACCGCATTCGCTGTTGCAGCCACAGAAATGTGCTGGCATGGCCCACACTGGCTGGCACTGCAATCTCACGATAGGCCAACGGACAAAGAAAGAGTTGCGGACGTCGGTGAACCGCCATTTCTACAGACAGCTTCATGCGAGCTAGTAACAACGCCAGCTGAGCCATTGCTAAGTATCAAGTCGTACAGTCGGTACTCCCGTCTTCTTCGGGTAACTGCCTGGATACATCGCTTCTTCGGAAATACGCGAAAGTTAACGCATTCAGCAAAAGGACCAGTGACGAGCGATGAAGTTCTCAAAGCGGAACGCTACTGGCTCCAGTTTGTACAGAACGAAGCTTTTCCCGATGATATACGAGCGTTGTAACGTGGTCAGCGTGCCCGAACTGCAACTCGCCTCATTTTACTACGGCCGTTCTTGGGCGGCGATGAAATCTTGCGCGTCGGCGGACGCCTACGGCAGTTAGAATCCTCGGTCGACACCCGTCACCCCGGCATTCTGCCGGGCCTTCATGACTTTTCCCGGCTACTAATCATCGCAACCCACCAGCGGCTGTTGCACGAAGGTGTTGACAGTACTCTAACAGAACTGAGAGACCGATTTTGGATTATCAAGGGTCGTCAAGTGGTGAAGACAGTGCTGCACGGATGCTTGCTTTGTCTTTGACACAAACTCACACCAGAAACAGCTCTAGTTGCGCCTCTACCCCGAGATCGTATCACCGAATCCAGTCCGTTCGACGTTGTCGGTGTAAAATTCTGTGGACAGCTGTTCTGTCGCAGTAGGAACCCTGCGCAAACAAAGGCCTACGTCTCCGTTTTCTCCTGCGGTGCGACACAAGCCGTCCCCCTTGAGCTTACATCTCAGATGACGTCATCGAGCTTCTTGTCTGCTTTCAGACGGTTTATTGCTAGACGCGGTATTCCATCGACAATTTACTCGGATAACGCCTTAGCCTTGCACCACTGCGCACGCTCTCTTTGTTCGGCTCCGGAAGACCCCGTCCTTGGTTTTTGCAGCGGCCGCAACATGTTCTAGAAATTAACGTCAAAAGAGCTCCGTGGTGGGGTGGTTGGTGGGAACGCTTAATCCGGCTCACCAAGGAGACAATACGGCGAATCCTCGGCCTTAGTTGCCTGACTACGGAAGAGGTGCAGACGACGCTTTGCGAAGTCGAGGCAGTAATTAACAGCCGGCCCCTTACGTATCTCTCGGCAGACGGGGCGGAGCCATACCCGCTGACACCAGCGCACTTCTGGCTGCGCCATTAAACCTCAACTTCATTCATTCGCTTCTTGCTGGGCGAAAGCAACACGTGCCTGCCTCAGCAACTCGGCCTTCCAGAACCGCTGTCCACGGGCAGCGAGTTACGCCGACGAGCTCGGCCCCGTCACATCGTAACGGAGCGTCTTTGGCGTCGATGGAAACGAGAGTACCTCCTCTTGCTCAGATGAGCCACGTGTGGGCCGTTATTTTCAAGTCGGCGGACGGCGTTAAGAAGATTCTGGCTATTAGAGACGTGAAAGCGAAAGACCGTCGTTGCGTAGTTATCGGCCCTACCTACCATGGAGTACGGCGGCTGAAGCTACACTGGCTTCTCTACAATGTGCTGGACGATGTCGTTCGCTCTGCGCTGGCACCCTACGGGCGTGTCGGCGAAGTGCCTAAGGATAGGTGGCGCGTCGACGGCATTCAGGACAAGGGCTCGACGCTGTGGTCGGTGACCATCAAGCTGAAGGCGGGTGTGACTATTCAGGAACTGCTCCACGAACTTCGTGTGTCGGGCGACAAGGCCTTCGTCGTCGTCACAGAAAGGGCTCCGCAGCGTTTAGTAAACGCTGCCACACCAAGGGCACGTCAGGCGCGAGTGTAAGGTGTCGCGGTGTTCTTCGTGTCGTCGTTTCGGCCACAAGACGAACACCTGCGTGAAGTCCTACGCTAGCGTCACTGGGCCGTCAAAGGAGAACGACCTCTGCGAACACGTCATGGACGAGGCGCACGCAGCGAAGACCGCAGCAGAAGCAAACGGTGAAGCGGCGAAGGAGAGGACGCCAGCGGCATGGGTTAAGGTCGACGCTGGCCAGGGTGTTCCTGAAAAGGAGCAGCCTGCCCAGCCGAAGAAGCCTCCACCCACCGCTCGTAAACCAAGGTCAGTGTCTTCGGAACCACAAGCCAGGGTCGAACTTCTCCAGCTCCAGCAGCGGGCGTCACGGACATGGAGTTTGGTGGTGTCGGTGTTAGTGGTGCGGTTGCAAAGTGGCAGCGTGACAGCAGTGTCAACGGGGAAGGCACCGAAAGAACCGGCAACGACGAGCCGACTTCCAAGGCGACAGTTGGGCGACGACCAGGCTTCAAACAGATGCCCAGTGCCCCACCCGGCCGCATTAGGACCCTGGACACGCCATCTTATTCTACTTTTGCTTCGAAAGGTAGTCGGCATCTTTGCGTACTGGGTTTGGTGTTGCACTGCTTTTCTCGAGTCACCAGTGTACTAAGCTCAACTACGCGGTTAACAGCCTATGTGAACTTTTTTAGGGTTGTGGCATCTTAGAACCAATGCAGCGTGTGTGGTTTGGGGGAGACATTTTTCGGCACGTCTAAGAAGGCGTCAGCGTTGATGAAGCGGGCTCATTGGTGTGTTTGTTGGGAGTGCCTTCGAGTAGTGGACGTCAATAAGGTGTATTTTCAGCGAGGGAATGAACATCAGTGTTGTGCGCCAGGTGTGGTCCATCTCTTAGGTTTGTGTAGGTAAGGCTATCCGCATTGCCACCCTGAATGTCAGGGATCTAGCTGACAGGTGACGGCAGAATAAGTTGTACCGTCTAGCGACCGATGAGGATTTAGACATTGTGGCAATGCAAGAAACCAAAGTTGAGAGACAGGAGCTCACCGGCCGTATGGGGCGGCCCTTCGCATCGTGCAACGATGTGTGCGTCTCTCACGCCGTGGGGTTATCCGCAGGCTTTGCGCTTTTAATACGACGAAGTCTAGGGGTAACACTACACACAGATACCGCGTTGGAAACGGGGCGCCTTGTCGTGTGTGATTTCTAGTTGCGTGTAAATGAATGGCGCATCATCTATGTGTATGCGCCCAACAAGGCCACTGAAAGAAAGTGTTTTTTTGAAGATTTAAGGATATGGGGCTGCGCAAAGCGTCAAATAATTATACTGGTCGATTACAATTGTGTATGCTCTGCGCGAGATAAAAGTAGCCCGGCACACTTTAGAGACGCAAGCACGGCGGTATTGAAAAAGATAGTCGCCGACTTTGCCTTAGCAGATTTAGGTGATAGCATGAGAAGTGCAGGCACCGTCCACTACACGAATTTTCAGGGCAACCGCCATGTGCCTCTCGACCGAGTGTATGCCTCGGTAGATCTTGTTCCCCATGGCGACGTCTATCAAGTAACGCCTGTTTAATTCAGCGATCAGTGCCTAGTGTCCATAACCCTTGAAAGCCGGCCGAAATGACAAAATGGCGTTTGTTGGGGGCTTCGGAAGATGAATAACAAACTTCTCCAAGATGCGGCATTCGTTGAGGTTGCAGATGCCAGCGCACAGTGGAATTTTCCTTCGGAAGATGAGAGGAGTTATAATTTAATGCAACCTCTTTAGGCAGCAGATTAAAATGAAAGCCCTTGAAAGATCAAGTGCAATAAAAAAAGGAGGAGACGCGAAAGGAAGCGGTAGCCTTGACGTTTTTCTAAAGTAAGAGTGTGATTCGCCTGGTACATTCGAAGATCATCATCATCACCAGCCTATCTACGCCCACTGCAGGGCAAAGGCCTCTTCCATTATTCTCCAATTACCCTGGTCCCATGCCAAATGTGACCAATTTATCCCTGCAAACTTCTTGATCTCATCTGCCCATCTAACTTCCTGTCGCCCCCTGATACGCTTGCCTTCTCTAGGGATCCACTCTGTTACCCTTAATGACCAACGGTTATTTTGCCTGCGCATTACATCCCTGTCCACGTTCGTTTCTTCTTCTTAATTTCTATTAGTATGTCCTTAACAAGCGTTTGTTCCCTGACCCACTCCGCTCTCTTCTTGTCCCTTAATGTGACACCTATGATTTTCCACTCAATTGCCCTCTGAGTCGTTCTCAATTTAAGTGAGCCTCCATGTTTCTGCCTCGTAGGTGAGTACCGGTAAGATGCAGCTGTCATGCACTTTCTTCTTCACGGACAATGACAGGCTTCTATTCATTAGTTGAGAATATCTGCCGTATGCACTATTCTGATCCTTCTAAGTATCTCTGCCTCATGGTTCGAATTCGGGGTCACAACTTGGCCTAAGAGATATATTCTTTTACACTTCCACTACCTCGCCCCCGATCCCAAACTGCTGTGCTGTGCCGAGGAGTTTGATCGTTACTTTAGTTTTCTGCATATTAGTTTTCAGGCCCACGGTTCTACTTTGTTCGTCTAGTGCGGAAAGCATGCTTTGCAATTCGTCGCCCGAGTTACTTAGCAAGGCAACGTCATCAGCAAATATGAGGTTACTAAGGTATTCTCCATTAACCCTTACTCCCACCTGTTCCCAATCCAACGTTCTGAATACTTCTTGTAAGCATGCTGTGAATAACATTGGAGAGATTGTGTCTCCTTGTCTAACACCCTTCCTTATAGGTATTTTACTGCTCTTCCTATGGAGGATGATGGTAATTATAGATATTGTCTAGTATTTTTACATAATGCTCTTCTACCCCCTGGTTTCCTAATGCCTGAATGAGTACTAGGGATTCAACCTTGTCAAATGCTTTCTCATAATCCATGAAGGTTATATATAGGTGTTCAGCATACTCAGCGCAGTTTTCTATCACCTGATGTATCGCGTGATAATGGTCCATTGTTCAAAAACCTTTACGCAACCCTGCTTGTTCTTTAGGTTGACTGCAATCTAAGGTTGCAGAAATTCTGCTAGCGATTACATTGGGAATTACCGTGTTGACGACTGACAGTAAGCTGATCGGCCTGTCATTTTTGAAGTCCTTTATGTAATCTTTCTTATGGATTAGGATGACGTTCGCGTTCTTCTGAAATTCCGGTACACTTGCGGAAATTATGCATTGCGTATACAGGTTTGCCAGTTTTACAAGTACAATTTTACCGCCATCCCTCAAAAGGTCTGCTAATATCTGATCCTCACCAGGTGCTTTGCCCCCTTTCATTTATTTCAAAGCCTTTCTTTCTTCTTCGGTTGTTACTGGTGGAATGTGTACGTCCTCTGAAATAATTTCTCGTTCGGCATTATCCTGAATGTCCCGGGTACTGTTCAGATACCTAACGAAGTCCTCGGCCACTGTCACTATTTTATCCCGGTTTGTGATGACATTGGCTTGCTTATCCTTAAGTGCATACATCTGATTTTTCCCCACGCCAAGACGTCCCTTCACTGCTTTCAGGCTACCTCCGTTCTTTACAGCGTATTCGATCCTCTCCATAATATACTTCCGTGTGTCAGCTGTCTTACGCTTATTGATTAACTTCGAGAGCTCGGCTAGTTCTATTCTGGCAGCTACGGTAGAGATTCTTCTGGTTTGCCGTTTCCTGATTAGATCTTTCGTCTCCTGTGAAAGTTTACCAGTATCCTGTCTAGCCATCGTGCCCCCGACTTTTCCTGCACACTCCGTGATAATGCGTGTAATGTCGCTGGCTTCCGGTGTTGTAAGCTCGGCTTCCTCGGTAAGAGCTGAATATCGGTTCTGCAGCGCGATCCTGAATTCTTCTACTTTACGCCTCACTTGTAGCTCAAAAATCGGCTTCTTAATTGCTCGTTACGGGCCCTCCTCAAATCTAGCTTAATTTGAGATCTTACCCTACGATGGTTACCCTTCCGAGCACTTCCACATCCTTGACGACGTTAGGGGTATCGCATAATATGAAGTCTATTTCATTTTTATGGTCCCCTTTCGGGCTCCTACACGTCCACTTCCGGCTCTCCCGTTTACAGAAGGTATTTATTATGCGTAGGCTATTTCGTTCTGCAAACTTAACACGTAGGTCCCCCCTGCTAGATCTACAGCCCGGACCATAGTTCCCAAACGCCTTGTCTCTTTATTCTTCCCTACTTTAGCATTGAAGTGCCCCATAACTACGGTATACTGTGTTCTTACTTCAGCCATTGCCGATTCCACATCTTCATAGAAGCGTTCCACTACCTGTCATCATGACTGGATATGGGGGCATAGCCCTGTACCACCTTGAGCTTGTACCTCTTATTGAGCATGATTACAAGACCTGCTGCCCTTTCGTAAATTCTATAATATTCTTCTATGTTGCCAGCTATGCTTTTGTTGACTAGAAATCCTACTCCCAGTTCTCTTCTGTCCTCTACACCACGGTAACATAGAACGTGTCCATTTTTCAGCTCCGTAAAGGCTTCTCCTCTTCTCCTAACCTCACTAAGCTCTATGACATCCGATGTGATGCCCTTTAATTCCTCAAAGAACACCTCTAGACTCGCTTCACTAGAAAAGGTTCTTGTGTTAAACGTAGCTAAGTTCCGATTCCAATGGCGGCCTTTTCGGTTCCAGGTATTCTTAGCACCCTCTGCTGCGTCACAGGTCTAACCGCGGCTGTGGTCAGTTGCTTCGCAGCCAATGGAGACTGAGGGCCGTGGGTTATTTGACGTATTTATTGGAGGTTGTGGCTGTTACTACAACAGGGTGCCCAATCCTGCACTGGTGAGGGAGTGCGTTACCGGCAATGGTCGCCGGGGTCAGGCCACACCCCAATCACCAAGTGCAATTCCATAATTGCGCGGTTTTTTATTAGATATTAGAACTTTAAAAGTACAGCTTGAGGTCATCGACCAGGTAAGGTACCACGGAAGGCTTGTAAAAAGTTTTTTCCTTTGCGAAGAACCGACTAAAAGAGCGCTGAGTTTAGAAAAAGGTACGCCCGCTGAAACACGATATGCGAAATAAAACTTGATGATATAGTGTACAATGACCGGGCTAATATTGCACGTGTTTTCTGTGAGCATTACAAGAAGCTATTCCCACGTCACCGTGTTGATGCTGTTAAGTTCAAAGAGGAGTTTACGCGTTTATTGCCAAACTTCGTCAAAGAATCTTCCGAGTAGAGTACCTCGCAAGGGTTAGTAATGTAGACGAAGTGAGGAGAGCTGTCGACGAGTTGAGCCCCGGAAAGACACCGGGCTCCGATAGTTTAACCGCAGCCTTCTACAAGAAGTTTAAAAAACGACCTAAGTCCTGTGCTGTGTAGAGTGCACATAGTCTTAAAGAAAGGGGTTCTTCCGCCTTCATTTCTGGAGTCGTACATCATTTTCATTCCGAAATCAGAGGACGAAGCCAAACTGCGGGTAATAACTGGTTACCGTCCGATCAGTCTGAGGAATGTAGCCTACAAGGTTTTAATGAAAGCGTTGGCTTCCCGCTTGCACACTGGTATCAAAGACATTGTCGGACCCCACCAAACGTGTGGGGTAAAAGGTAGGTCTATAGGCACTGATACCCACACCGCCCGAAGTGTTTTATGGTGCTGCGATAACTTGCAAGGTTCTATGGCCATGCCCTAGATATACCTGGCCAAAGCTTTTGACCAGGTAGCGTACGAACTTCTGTTAAACGTGGTAGAGCACATTAGTGTAGGGCCAGTTGTTCTCCAAGGAGTACGCATGGCGTACACTGGTTGTTCTACCAGCCTCGTTGTCAATAACACTGGCAAATCCATCCAGCTTCACCGGTCTGTGCATCAGGGTTGTCCGCTGTCCCCTCTGTTTTTTGTGTGTATATTGGAGCCTTTTGTTTGAATATCATTCGGAGTAAGGGTATCAATAGCTTTCAAATATAGTCGTCTGAAGGGCGCGTTTTGGCGAACGCAGATGACATCGCCCTTTTTTTGTTCGTAAGAGCATCATAAGCGTCGCCATTAACACTTTAAAAGTGTTTCGTAAGTACAGTGCCAGGGGAGTGAACTGCAAAGATGTTTATGTTTTTGGCACGGCCACTGGGACTGTGCGCCGATTTTGTTTGAGTGCATCAACAGGGAAACCACACCAGCAACATACTTTGGAGTGCCTTTGGAAAATTATGTCGACAGTGATCCAAACTGCCACAGGCATGCTGTCGAATTGCGCGAAAAAGCTGAGAAATGGAAAGGAAGTGGGCTGTCAATGTTTGCGAGGGCATCTGTGTGTAACTTGCTTTTTATCAGGAAATTGTGGTATGTTGTTCAAGTACTGCACTGTTCACGAGCTAATGTAAGGCCTTACACCGCGTTGTTGCAGTGTTGATCTCGGAGTCAGCGTGGGAGCGAACGAGCCGCACGAACCTGTTTCGGCGCCTGCGTCTGGGAAGGCATTTCCTTATTTGTTTTTGAGACAAGTTGTTAATAGTTTTTGTTCCTGCGAGACGTGAGGGAGCCTTTTCTGCGCACTGTATGTGAATTGAAGCTGTCTATGGCACTACCCTACTTCGTTGTCACGTCTGTGTATTTTTCTGTTGGCGGAAGTAGAGGTTACTTTTGTGAAGTGGTACAGGCCACTAAGTTTCTATGTGCCCGCTTCAGTCTCGAGTATCTATCTAGTGTGACACGTAAGAGATTGTATAATGATCTGGTTGATACAGTACTACCTATTCTACTGTATAGAGTAATGTATCGAGCAGGGCCAGGAGAGGATGTCTTAAAGCGTGTGAAAAGAATGGCTGAACACCATGGGTGAAGAACGTCTTCTTCAAACTTCACGCTGGAGTCTTGCCTGTAAAAACGTTCGAGAAAAAGAGATGTTTGTATGTTCCATGGGGGGTGGACTGCTACCCGTGTAAAAAGCCCGAGAGGGTCGAACATGTGTTTTTGGAGTATTGGGACGGCGACAATTTGTTCGACGTGCTGAAGCGAACCCTAAACAAGCTATTTCTCACTGGACGCTCACGGAATCAGGTTTTTAACAATCGAGAGCGACAATGATGTACCTTAAGACCTCGTAATGGTTCTGGCTCTGCACGGAATATGGAAATCATGTATGGCCATACGCCATCGTCACGTTGACGCGAAGCGTGCTAAATAATACTTTGTCGACTCTATGATATTTGGAGTTTGGAGAGCTCAGCCCGACCAGCCTGATTGGCTGCCCGTGTTGGAGACGCTCACAATCCTGAAGCAATTTTAACCGTCTTTCTGCTAGCGAGCTGTCGGCTAGCAGTTTTATCATTGCAGCGTTTGTTTTTGGTTGTGTTTGTTGGTGCATGTTTTTGTCAAAGCAAGTCAATAAAGAAAAAAACGGTCGTAGCCCTGTCGGTTAGACGAATGACACTAACTCTGTGTGGTCTACCACAGACATGCTCGAATCCTGCCAGTACCTATGTGATTTTTCGCTATTGTAAATCCTACGCGCGCGGACGCGGACGGACATTGTGCGGTCCTTATGTACTCCGCAGCTAAAAAACAAGGTCTCAATTTCTTTTAAAATTGAGGAAAGGGGATTCATTAGGATGGTGTACAATACTGCTGAAGAACATGTTGCATCATTTGGTTTGTACCGAAATATAATCGGCTGAAATCACGCTTTCTATACGCGTCTCCGCGCTACGTGTACCGCTGTTGCCGCTGCTTTTCTGGCTTCGTGCTTTGGTAAAAAGTGTCTGTTGGCATTCTGCAGCCGGACCCGGGAAATTTCAACATTTCGAGTCGTTCGAAACAGAAATCAGGAGTTTGCAATTTTTCATATATTCCATGTTTCAACAAATAGGTGCTAGCACAGCTAGTCCGGTAGCGAAGACCCACCAAAACGCGCGCATTTTGGGGGGTAACTTCTCGTGTCGCGAAAAACAAAGAGCAGTCTAACAAAACAAAGAGTTGTCTTGGTGTAGCTGACCCAGTTCCGGGAAGGTGCGACAAAGGCGGTGCATTATCCTCACAATCACAATGGTATAAATATGGTGAAAACCTCACTGTCTCTCCTCGATGGGCGCAGGCGACGCACGTTTGGAGCGCTCCAACAAAGCAATAACATACTTCATCACCAACTGGTACAGATCAACCTAGTAACGTAGCGATCGAGCTTGTGCGCATGAACAACCACGTGGCGCGCGGACCCTGGGAGGTGCCGCTAGCGCGTGAGCTTACCCTGACGCTAGGTAAACAGTCGGTTGTAATAAAAGACCAACATGAAAAGCTCTCTAAAATTGGTTATGTAGTCTTTATGATGCAGCTGCGCTTAATTTTTTGTTACCTAGCACAGCAGCAAAGTAGACCTTTCATAAGCCTCTTACGAAACATTTGGTGCGCTGGTTTTGAATGAGCGAAAGTCGAAATTGCAACGAAAATGTAATCAGCATTTTACTTTAATTTTATGTTCCTCCCCATCATGTTATCAAATTGTTACGTGAATAATATTAGTGGCTTGTCACAAACAGGCTTTTTTCAGCTGAGCAGGCTACTGGACAGTTGTTCTTTAATTTCAGAAGTTCTGTAGCAGTGGGGGGGGCGGCGAAAGGGGACTACGTTTGGTTCTGATATATGTTGGTGGGAGACCGGATAGGGAAACAATATCAGGGCATCTGAATATAGATGGTATTCTGAAGAACCAAGGGAGTTTACCCATTGGAATCAGCTAGGCCCACTGTAAAGTTCCCAGAGAAAGGACATCACGCCATACATGAGTAATAGGCCGCCGCGCACGTTTTCTGTTTTCGTCCTGACAGATGATCTTTTACGCCTAACTGTGACTTGTAAATCTTGAAGGTGCAAGAGACAAGATATTTGTAACCATTGAAAATTCCCGGAGACGTTACTCGTGTGTCACTAGGTTAAAGCGCAGACGAAGCAGTAAATAGGGTAATATAGTGTAAATGTATCGCTTTAGTTCCGTGGCCCCAAGGAGTATGGTGTGCTCTAGGCCACTGAGCAATTCATTCTTTGGTTTTTAGGCACTCGAAGGAGAATTGGCAACCAATACGAGGCCTGAACATACTGTTAGGCGGGCGGAGTGCGAAAAAACATAATCGGAGTCAAGAGCCTTCGATGCCACTAGGTCCCGATGACCTTGGTTTTTCATTTGTGAATCTCACGATAAGAAGGATCTCGTTCGGTCCAAAAAAGATACGACAAAGAGTGGCCTGAGCAGAGTCGCCGGTGCAACAGCGGGGTCGTGATAATCGTAAATTTAGGTCCAAGGCAACGCGGCGCGACATAGAATGCATATATGACATTCCCGCAGATTTCTGCCCCCTTGCGTTTGAGGAACAGCGAACGCACGAGGCTGGTCTTCCGATTAGGCTATTCAAAGACACTGATGCAATGCCCAGCGCACAACTGCTCAGTATGTACTACATTTTCAAAACGCTATATCAGATTGTATTGAGCCCGTTTTATGAATTGAACAAAGCAGAGTGCCTAGAAGTGCCTCAGCCAGCTGTCAACTTGAAGTTCGCCGGTTAACACCTACTAGGTTCTTGAAAAAATGTCAGGGAATTGTTCGTATTGTTGAACAAAGATTACACAGTTTTCAGCAGAAGTTTTTCCAGAAATCAAATCAAAGCGTGAAAACGGGGCAATGTACTCACCGTAATAAGAAAAAAACTTGTGAAAGTTTTTCGGCACACAAAAAGAATCTGAACATTTATAGTGTGTGCCCCAGTGTTTTCGCCCTCAAGTGCAGTTGGCTAGAAATATTTTTTTTGTTTCCGTTCTCCAAGTTTTCTGCTACCCTTTCTGTGTCGCTGAGCCCATTTGCAGAATTATTTGAACGGTAATAAATACTTGTTATTTTAAAGGTTGTGGAAACCTGTTGACGGCTACTGAGGAGCAATAGCTTTCTATAACTGCATAATATTTGCATAAATGAATTTCTGTTCAAAATAAAACGGGTGCACTGAATTTTTTCTAGGAATATGTCGATGTCCTTTAGACAATGTACCACTGGGTTTCTTACATTTGCTTCTTACTTTCTTACGTTTATTACATTTTTCATTGGACCCTTTAGTTTTCCCGGTTGATTGCAAGAGTGACAATCTTGTGATATCCGCGCTCTGATTTCTGTGGGTACCTAGTTTTATAAAAACGCAACTTTAACGCGTCAGCGTTCTTGAAACACCAATAAGAATCGGCGAGGTGATTTTTTGAACGATTATTCAAGGACGTTATTCGCAACATAAATTATCAGCTGTGCTGTTTGTTTGTGCCGAGACGGAAGGGAAACCCGAGCCGACGGCACGCACCCGGCGGCTCGTCCAGCCCGATGAAGGAATTACGAGGGCGCGACCCGGGGAGGGGAACCTAAAAATAAAGGCACTCTCAGACTGAACGCAAGACGTGTCGGTTGTACCTTTCTCGCGCTCCGCGAACACTACATGGTGGCAGCATACATTCGAACCGGCTACGAACGCACCGATGGAGGGGCCGCAAGCCCAGGAAGGAAAAATTGCTATGTGCAGTTTTCAATGCATGCCTCCGGAGCAATTTACTTTGGCAAGCCCAAGTGAGCGGCCGCCATGGAAGCGGCGTTTTGAACGTTTTCGCATCGTGAGTGGCCTTGCCTCGAAATGCGCGGTAGAACCAGTCTACGCATTGGTCTACTTTATCGGCGACAAGGCACAAGACATCCTTGCATCATTCAAGTATACAGAGGAACAGACGAATAGCTAAAACGATGTTTTGCAGGCGTTCGAGAGAGAGAGAGAGATTAAACATTTATTTGAAATGAAAGGTCTTGATTGAACTAGGGTAGGTTCCCTCCTTCCAGGGCCCCTGTTTCCTCTGCCCCAGTCTTGGCCCTAAATATCAGATACTTCTGAGCCCCAGGGTCAGAGCTGGCCTGAGCAGCCTCCCATAGTTCATATAACTTGGTGTTGGTGTTTACTGAGGGCCATATAGTATGACAACCCCAGGATGCATGGAGTAGGGCGGACATTTCACTGCACTTATAAATGCGTTTGAGAATTTCTCGGGGAACATCTTCGATAGCCTGAGGATGTTGGGATAGGTGTTCGTCTGTATTTGTCTAAGAGACTGATGTTCTGCAGCTGTTAAGCTTTTATCTGGTGGAGGAAAGAGAGCTCTGGCTTTTCTTTGAATGTTGAGTCGCTCACCGAAGGTATTGGGGAGAGGGGTGAGTAAGCTAAGACTACTGGCTGAGCGGTTAGTAAGTTCTCTCGCAGCTTTATCTGCTGTCTCATTACCCTCAACCTCCTCATGTCCCTGTGTCCAAATGATATTTTGGAACTTAGTGATATTTAGAGGTAAAATATTTGTGAGCATTTTGTGCAATAGCGCATTTATAATGTTTTGTACGGATTTCTTAGAGTCTGTAATTATTTGGAGGCTTTTTCATAGGAATTCTCCATACCTTACGGCCAATAGAAGGGCGCCAGTTTCGACCCCCTTTGTGCTGGTGTTCGTTAATGTGAGGCAGTCCCTGATTACTCCTTCTTGGTCGACGATGGCTAGGGAAGCATTGGTATTGTCGTAAAAGGCGGCGTGTGTATATACAACGTTTGAGTTTTTTCCAACTTTCGGCGAAGGAAATTGACCCTAGCTTTCCTTCTGTCTTCGTGTAAGTGGGGGTCCATGTTTCTTGGAATGGGGAGTGCTTTCAATTTCTCTCTGGCGGTGTTGCTTAGGCGTTCTTTGTCGATAATGAATTGTACATCTAACCTGGAACCTACTCTTTGCAGAATGACCCTGCCAGTTCTCGTCTTTTGCAGCATTTCCTTTTGTGAAATAAGGGGATCTTCACAAATTTCTTCAAAATTGTTAGACACGCCGAGATGCATGCGTTTTTCATTTGCCGTGTAGTTGGGAAGACCGAGAGCTGCTTTGTATGGAGTACGCAATGTAATGTTGACCTGTTCCTTTTCCTGCCTGTTTAGAGAGTGAAAAGGCAGACTGTAAGCAACTCTGCTTACTACTGAGGCCTGCATGATACGCAAGGTTTCTTCTTCCTTCAGCCCTGCTCTCTTTTTTGTTATCCTTCTAACTATCTTTCCAATCTGCAGCGTTGATTTTTCATTTTTGCAATTGTAAAGTTTGCTCTGGCATTGCTTTGAACAATCATCCAATGGATTCCTAATTTATCCTTCTCTGCTACTTCGTGGTCCCCAAGCTTGCTCTTATCTCCCCTGGGCTCCTATATCTGGCGTCGTGGACATTGATAACTTCACATTTTTCTACTGCGCACTCTAGGCCGTCATCCCTTGCCAACTTCTCCACCCAGTTAGTGGCTTCTAGGAGTGCCTGTTCCTTTTGAGCCAGGGAGCCTTTAGTGGCCCAGAAGGTTATATCGTCGGCCTACAATATGGAACCTATGACGGGGATGTCTTGGAGTATCTTTGCTATGTTAATCATTGTAATATTGAAAAGCAAGGGGGAGGCAATATATTCCTGTGTCGTTCCTTTGTTGGCATTTTGAAGGCATCGGAGCGAACCTCTCCAATCCCAATGGATGCTGTGCGGTCTGATCAGAAGGCTTTGACGTAGTTGTATGTCCTCACTCCGAAATGCAATTGGTTAAGTGCTTGTAGAATGGCCCTGTGGGACACATGATCAAATGCTCCCTTTAAAACTAAAGCCAAGATAAGGTGCTCGCTTCCTCTTGGGATGTTCTGTAGCGCTTCTTCTTTGAAGATTAGAAATGCATCCTGCGTTGAGATGCCCTTTCTGAAGCCCAACATGGTGTGTGGTACAAGGTTGTTGTCCTCAATGAAGTTTGACAGTCTGTTCGTAACGACTCTTTCGAATATTTTTGCTACACATGATGTCAAAGATATGGGTCTCAGTGCGTCGATTCCTGGCTTTTTTCCTCGTTTCGGTATTATGACAACTGGGTGCTTCCAATCGGGAGGGACTTCGCCGTTGATCCACAGATTATTGTTAATATATTCTGTAAGTTCTTCTACTTGTCTGTCACCAGAGTTCCTGAACATCGCATTCGTGATACCATCGCATCCTGGGGAGCTGTTCTTTTTGGCAGCCATAATGGCGCTCTAAATCTCCTCCTTGGTAATATCTTGGTCCAGACGTTGGTTTGGTTTTCTCCTGTACACTTCATTGTAGGGCTCTGGGACCTGTTTGCCTTTGAGTTTGTCCTTTAATGCTTCAATGAGGTCCTCGTTCTTACCTTGAAATGTATGGGCTATAGTTTTGAGCAAGTGGTTGCTTTCCAGCCTCGTTGCAAGGGGGTCTAGCATGTTTGCAAGGATCGCCCATGTTTTTGAGGTGCTTAACGTTCCTTGCAGTGATTCACAAAAATGGTTCCAATTTCGTCTTGCTAAGACATCGGCATATTCTCTCGCTTTCTTAGTGATTTCTGCAATCCTTCTTTTTAGCTTTCGGTTTCTCGTTTGCCTCTTCCACCTTCTCGTCAGGCTATTCCTTGCTTCCCATAGGTGCGCCAGATGGGAGTTGATATTTGGAGTCTCCGTTGAGGTTTGTAAAAATTCTGTGGAACGTTTGTACTTTTTTTTCAGGTCGGCACACCATTCCCTGGTGGAAGTTACTTCCTCCGGATTGCTGTCACCACTCAAGTATTCCCTGAACTTTTTCCAATCGGTAATCCTAACTATCCCGAGACGCCTCCGAATTTGGACAGTCCGGATTGAGATACTAATTATCGAGTGATCGCGGCCCAAATTCTCTCCTATATTTGTCCACACGACGTCTTCTTCCTCCTTTACGAATGTTATATCGGGGCATGTATCCCAGCATTTTCTCCGCCAGGTCTGGTTGGTTGTTTAGGGTCACTGACTAGAGTTCATACCCAGCTTTCTCGCTCAAAATTCCGACCTCTCAGGAACCTAGGGAAACCACTTCAGGAAGTGATATTTGGCACAAAGCAAAAAGTCAACGTGGAGATGAAAACACTAGAAGAATATTTCAGGATTATGAATATTTTATGTGCAGTTCGCTGTCAAATCTTACTCAACATGCATTTCTTTGGGATAGTTTCCATGGCTCAGGAACCTAGCCGCAAAGCGTGCAAGACTTGAAACTGAGCGCACAGCACGTTATCACCCCCAAAATTAGCAGCGCAAAATAACTTTCAATTACGCTAAATAAATACAAAGGAATCGCTGTTGAAAGCACTGCCATGAGCGGGAAAGCTGCACACGTAGGTTGCAGATCTCCGCTACGGTAATAATATTGCCTCCCTTTTTCGAGTTACGTTTATGGACCCATTCTTTATGGGGAGTATTGAAGTCACCTAGTACGATGACCTGATTGCCCTTTGATTTCTTGATAGCTTCCTGGAATAGATCCTCGAATCTGTCATCACTTTTTCGCGGGGGGCTTAAATGTTCAGCACAAAAGTGCTTTTCTTCCCTCTTTTCGTTGGGACTATCTCTATGAGAATGGCGTGAGAAGTGGCTATCTCGAGCGCGTGTTGTATGGTTGTTATATCCTTTCTGATGAGAGTAGCCATGCGGGTTTCTTCTTGTCCTTTAATTGTAGAGTAGCCCAGCAGCCTGGCGTTGTTGCCTGCTTCCTGAAGAAATATGACATCAGGTTGGATTGGTGCTGTTTCTATGTATTTTTCTACACTGTGTTGTTTACGTAGTAGACTTCTGCAATTCCACTGCCAGATTTCAAGGTCTATCTTAGTAGTGGATATCCCTTTATTCTTCATCGCTAAAGCTGAAATCAGAATCACTTTCATACTTTTCTAGGATCTGCTGTTTTTCTTTCCTTGGATGTCCCGGAATTTCTAATTTTCTCTTACCGTCAGTGTTTCTTATTTTATTTCCATTTACTCATCACTGTACGATGTCGCAACGGTTGTTCATTACCTCGAGCATTTAAGCCAGGAAGAGCCCAATACCACTGGGGTCATTTAGGAGACCTTGCGGGATCGAGGGCTGAGGTATGGGTGGGGGCTGAGTTTGAGGGAAGGGCATGCGGTTTTTGGATTGTGACTGATGGTTCTCGCGTACTGTTTGCCTGGGGAGTTGCCGTAGTTGTTTTTTGAGGTGTGCAATCTCTGCGTTCTGTTTGTCAATTTGTGATTTGAGCTCCTCACTTATTCGATCTTGCTCTGATTTGTGTGTAACTTTCGTATTAGTGTTAGCCAGGGAGGCAGCGACAATGGACCAGCTCACTTTGGGGGGTTTCTTGGTTTCTGCGCCTCTGGAGTTTTTAGCCTTTAAGTGGTTCGAGAACCACTTCGTAGTTCGAAGAAATGTCGTGTACGAAAGAGCAACATTCTTCAGAAGAGAACAGCGGGAAGGGGAAGGTGTCGAAGAGTTCGTCACTGAACTACACCGACTGGTTAAGTTGTGCAGTTTCGGAGAACTGCATGACGAGATGATCCGGGACCGGATAGTCATGGGCATCCGGGACCGCAAGCTGTCAGGACGAATGCAGCTGGACGCGGAGCTGACCCTCGAAAAGGCCACCAACATGGCGCGACAGTCTGAAGTCGTAAAAGAACAAGCTGCTACACTCCACGGAGACAAGGAAGGAAACGTGGACAGTTTCGGCCAGACTCGTAAAATGACTGTACCTCCAAGAAATCGAAAGGGGTCTGCAACACGAGACCAGAAGCCGCCTGAATCCGAAGCAAAACAGTGTATGTTCTGTGGCTACTCGCGACACACTACAGGGTAGTGTCCTCCACATAACGCGACGTGCAACAAGTGCCAAAAAAAGGGACATTTTGCCCGTGTCTGCAACGGAAGAGCATCAATGCGTGAGATCATCGGTAGGAATGCTGCATTTCTCGGACCCGTCTCATCCAGCTGAGACGACAAGTGGATGGCTACTGTGGACATCAATGGGTCGCCCCTTACCTTCGAAGTGGACATTGGAGCTGATGTGACTGTGATTCCTGTGAAAACGTACCGGAGATATTTCAGGGATCTTCACCTCCAGAAGCCAGGCAAGGTTTTGAAGTTACCCAATGAGCGACAACTTCCTGTTTCCGCCATGGTAACGGCAGACATGTCATACCGCGACACATCAATGAAAGGATGCATCTACATTGTCGTTGGTCTTCAGATGCCTCTCCTCTCAAGGAAAGCTAGCGAAGAACTAGGCATTGCAAAACGCATCGATCAAGTCATCATTAAAAAAAGCGAAGCTGTCAACACACAGGGTGTTTCCAAAGCTGTTCTGCGGTGTTGGTAAAATAAGCTCGCATACAAGATCAAGCTTAAAGATGCTGTACCGTTAGCCTTGACCACTCCTCGAAAAGTTTCCATACCATTATAGTCGAAGGCCAAAGCAAACCTTCAAGAGGTGGTTGAGCTTGATGTTATCGAGCCAGTTGATGAGCCAACAGAATGGTGTTCTAGTATGGTCATTGTTCAGAATCCTGACGGAGATGCACGCATGTGCGTAGACCTGACTTAGCTAAACAAGTTTACAGAGCGAGAAGTTCACTTTCTGCCTGTCAGTGAGCAGGTCCTTGCGCAACTTGCCGGAGCCCAGTACTTCTGCAAAGTCGACGCCAATTCAGGATTTTGGCAGCTTGAGCTTGCGGAAGAGTCTCCAAGCATGACCACGTTCATAACACCATTTGGCAGGTACCGGTTCAAGAGACTACCGTTCGGAGTCAGTTCCGCGCCTGAATTCTTCCAAACGAAGATGTCACAGTTTTTGGATAACCTGGAAGGCGTCGTGTGTTACATAGATGATATTCTGATCTACTGCAGGGCACAAGCAGAGCATAACGCACGTCTCAGAGTGGTTCTGGAAAGGTTACAGAAACATGGCGCCACGTTGAACCGTGAACAGTGCGAGTTCAATGTTCAAAGGGTAAAGGTCTTGGCACACATCGCTGGTAACCAAAAAATTCATGCCGACCCGTCAAAAGTACAGGCTATCATTGACATGAGACCACCATAAAACACTCAGGAGGTGAGAAGGCTTCTCGGAATGGCAACATACCTGATGAAGTTTGTTCTCACACCATGAACGCTCTTCTAAACGTGAAAATCGAGTGGGTATGGACATCAGCCCAACAGAAAAGCTTTGAACTGCTGAAGAAAAAGCTGCCTGAAAGTCCAGTTCTATCAGTATTCGACCCAGCGAACATGACTAGTTTCAACAGATGCCTCAACGTTCGGGTTAGGTGCAGTTCTGCGACAGAAGCAGAAACATAGATTATATCGCCCTGTAATGTACACATCCCGTAGACTGTCAGAGACAGAAAGGCGGTGCGCTCAGATTGAGAAAGAAGGCCTTGCTGTGACCTGGGCATGTGAGAAGTCTCAGGAGTGTGTCACTGGCATTACAGGTTGCCATTAAAACTGACCATAAGCCGTTATTTCCGATTTTCATGTCGAAACATTTGTCGGATATCACTCCCAGGCTACCATACCCAGCTTTCTCGCTCAAAATTTCAACCTCTCGGGAACCTAGCAAAACCACTGTAGGAAAATGATATTTGGCATAAAGCTAGAAGCCAACGTGAACATTAAAACGCTAAAAGAAGATTTCAGGTTTCTGACTGTTTGTTTGTGTAATTTGGTGTCAAATCTAACTCCCCATGCATTTCTATGGGATAGTTCTCATGGCTCAGGAACCCAGTCACGCAGCGTGCGCGACTTGAAACTGTGCACAAAGCAAGTATTCACCCCAAATATTAGCTGTGCAAAGAAACTTTTCATTTCGCTAAAAAATTGCAGAGTAATCACTGTTGAAAGGACTGCCATGAGCGGGAAAGCTGCACATGAAAGGCTAAAAATGCGCATAATGCGTTCTTCTTATATAATGACACATGTGCTGGGTGAGGACCTTGTTTCTGCTGACACTCTGTCTCGACAGCCGCCACCTGACCGAGATAGCACTGATCTTGAAGGGGAAGTTGCATGCTACGTTAGAAGCGCAATTGCCAATCTTCCGTCAACTGGCAAGAGACTTGCGGAAATTTGACAAGAGCAAGCGGCAGATCCCATTTGCAGCACGTTGACCAGCTACTGCAATCATGGATGGCCACACTGCAAAAAGCTCCCTTTCAAATGTAAGGATTATTGGCAGCACAGGTCAGACATAGCTGTTCGAGATGGCGTTGTCATGAAAGGATCAAGGATTATAATTCCTGGGCCCATGCGCAAAGAAATACTCGCGAAGATACACAAGGGACATCAAGGAATTTTTAAGTGTCGAGCAAGAGCCCGAGAGTCGGTATGATAGCCGGGTGTATCGACAGAAATTGAAGAGCTTGTTCGCGGATGTAGACAGTGCGTTAAAGAACAGGGATAGAGAAATGAGCCGTTGATGCCATTTGACTTTCCCGATCTACCACGGCAGAAAGTTGCCATGGACATGTTTCAGTGTGGAGGGAACAGCTACTTGCTTGTGACCGATTATTATTCAAGGTATCCCGAGGTCGCCCTGCTTCCGAGAATGACAGCGGAAGAAGTCATCAATTCGGAAGTCATCAAGTCATCAAGTCTATTTTCGGAAGGCATGGCACGCCTCAAACAGTTTTCAGCAACAATGTACCTAACTTCAAAAAACTTAATGGCTCTGCTTTCTGCCAGTTCACGGAAGAATGGGGCTTCGAACACGTAACAGCATGCACCAGGTTTCCTCAAAGCAATGGCTTCGTTGAGGCAGCCGTCCGGATAATAAAGAAGAGCCTACAGGAAACGGGGGACATTTATGTTGCTCTTCAGGCGTACAGAGCCGCGCCACTTGCAAATGGCTTTAGCCCTGCAGAGTTGTTAATGGGACGGCGTCTGAGAACGTCTGTTTCGGCAGTGTCTAGTTCGCTAGATCCCGCTGTTGTCGACAATACAGCGCTCCGGGCGCGGGAACTGCGCCGAGCAGCCCAGCAGAAGAGAAACCACGACAGAAGGCACGGGGCTCGGATCCTCCATGATTTAGAGCCGGGAGAAACGGTGTGGATGAAGAAGCAGAAAGAAACTCGAATGGTACTTCCATCGGCGGGGCCTCCGAGGTCTTGCATTGTGGAGGCAGACACAGACCAACTGAGAAAGAACCGAATACACTTATCCCCAGTCTCTGAAGTTGAGGTTCCACACTCGTCGCATGAATCAACGCCTGGGAGAAACCCGCCAGCTTCGCAAGATGCAAAGAGACGTGAAGTGGGCGAAACGCCGTTTCAGGACGACCAAAAGCTGCCAGAAAAAAATCCCAGGAAAGTTCATCCGCCCCACAAGGCTGCAAAACACCGAGTGGACGCGTAGTCAAGACTGTCCATCGCTTGTAAAAGGGAAGGCTGTGAGGGAAAGATGTGATGTGTGTTTATGCTGACACGGAAGGGAAATGGCTCAGTCCGCCCGACGAAGGAACTACGAGGGCGCGACCCGGGGAGGGGAACCGAAAAATGAAGGCACTCTCAGACTGAACGCCAAGGGTGTCGGTTGTTTCTCCCGCTCCGCGAACACTAGAATCAACTTTAGAAACTTTAAAGTACCATACATTGCCAGTAGTATTCAATAGATATAAAATGTTCAAATGGGTTTGTATGTTTGACTACAGCCAGCAGCTGCTTTACGTGTTTTGTTCTCAATGAAGAAATGCTTTTTTTACGATCACCCTATTTATGCTTGTACAGAACGAAAAAGCATCTGTGGGTCCAGTAGTCCTGTGCGAAGAATGATGCCTCAGGTTGACATTTTTATTTCTTCAGCAGATTCTTTACTCAGGTTGGTGTATTTCATTTCTTCAGAAGATCTAACTTTACTTTTATAAAAAAGTCACTGCTCTCCTGCTTTAAAACCACGCCGATGAATTTTAAAATATGCTCTTTCTGGAGAGTAAGCGAGTCCAAATCAAGTCATTAAACGCACTCACATCTGCCTGCCTGCACAGCCGCATTGGAATTCCGGGGGTACGTGATCGATATGCGGATATGGAAATGACAAGTGTAAACCTTATTGTAGGCCTTAACTACGCCCTAGAGCTCCGTTTTAAACGTCAAACGGCTAAAAATTCACACAATGCTTTAGTGTTTTGTACTACATTAGTAAACCAGTATCTGCATCGCAATGAAACAGCAAGAAATATGAAGAATTGGTGTTCGTGCCACAAAGTAACAAACCAAACTAAAAATAAAGATAGAAGGAGGAGCACGGGAAATGCAAGAAGGTGAACCAGGTTTCGGTTGGCTACCGTACACATGGGGATAAGGATACGGCAATGGAAATGAAAACAAATGAGAGTGATATATGTCAAATCCGATAAGATAGGAAAGAATCCAGAAAAGAAAACCAGGCATGGGAATTGTAAGTACGAAGCCAGTAGTAGGCACGAGAGAAAAAAATAAAATGCACAAAGTTAAATACGCAAACCGCGAAAATTGGCGAACGAAGGGCGATAGGCCTGATAACGTTCCTACAACCATTCAAATAGGCCTGCGTTTTACAAAGAGTGAATTAAGGCCTTTGTAGACTCATGGCACTGTGCCGGGCAACCTTTAATGTCCTGTTCTTAACATGTACCATTATTGAAAGGCGCCTAATTTGGCGGTACTTGTAGGTAAATGTACCACAAAAACAAATACATCCTATGCCGCATCCTGATGCGCCTGTGCCTGCTGCCCGACAAATGTCTCTTTTATCGTTCTCCAGCCGCTCATATCCTGAGCTGTCCCAATCTGTTTTATGCCATCAGATATTCTAATTCCATCTTCTGATACTTCTACTACCGTCTCTCAGCAACCATTCTGTGACGCTATGCTGACGCAGTTATCACTTTTCTCTTGTCAAAGTAGGTATCCTCATCATCGTGTACGTGGGCCTTATGCATCCAAACACGCATACAGTGTTACATACCAACAGAGAAGCGCACACCCGAGGTTGCGGAAGGGTGAGCGCCCACACTTTTCGCGTACAGTTAGGCTTCAAGGTATGCTTCAGTTCTCAGGAAACTAGAAGAACAGTAGGGGCTGAGTAACTTTTGGTATTACAATGTACTACAAAAACTGTTTCGCCCTTTTTTGCGTCAAATACGCCTGCGTGTCTTTTAAACCAACATATCATTCGTCTGCGTCTTTCTCTAACTTTTTTACATTGCCGAGAAGAACCTGTCACACAGAAAAGAAACCGGTGCAAAGTCGTTGAACTATTGCTAGCAAGGAAGGTTCGGTTCCCTAGAAAAGCACTAATATGCGAGATTTCGCGGCTGAACAGCTGATGGCGTGGCTTGATTATTATCTTATTCCTGATTCGTTTCTTCTTCTTTTATCTGGTGGTGCATAGCCAAATGCCAAGAGTAAAACGGGGCATTAGGTCTGACGTCCACTCGCGTGATATTTGGCGGAACTTACAACTATGCAAACGTACAGGGGAAATGGGTGCTGATATGACTGGTACAATACGTCTTCGCCAAAGAACGTATTTAATAGTGTTTCAGAACCCAAGTTGTTTCTTAAAATCGGCGCGTTTAGGAGGAGTTCTCGCATACATTTCTGTTAGGGTTACAAGTGCCTAAATTCAGTTCTGATGCACGCTGCTTCTAGATTACCTCCGCCCATCGTTTTTCACGGTTCACCGTTACCGACCGAAAAATGAAATTCCTGAAAAGCCTATGTAGCGGAGCTTTTATTATTGACGCATTGGGCATTTCCCGCCTTATTTTACACCGACTACTTTCCAAGTAGGCGGTATATTTTCAGTCAAGGTAGTAAAATATAATTGTAAAGGCGTACTTGTCTCTGAAAATTTCTACTCTTTCCAAAGGCAGCCGCACCTTGCGGTACAATGAGCTGTACCTTGCTGGGTGTGAGGAAGTAGCCGTAACTTTGCGTCTTTGAAGAACATTTTTGTCCAAGAAGACGGGCAATCCCTATGGTGGGGCTATGTGCCACGAAGAGGAAGAGGAGGTGTGCTAGGGGATTCCGGCGAAGGGGGACGGTGTGTTCCGGATTGCCTGGCGGTGATCGTGAGCAAGAGGGCAGCCTTCGGACCGGACGCCGTTGTTCCAGTACCGGGTGCGCGACCGTGGTTCCCCTGTGACGGCCTAGAAGGCGATGGCCAGGGAACGACAGCACGGACCAGCGCCCCACGACTTGCCCACGTTCGAGGAAGTTCCGCCGGCGCGCCGAAGACGCTCCAGCCAATCTGCACCCTCCCGAACAGCTCATCCAACACGTGAGACTGTTGCAGTTGGCCAACTTGACCTCCGTTAAAACGGACTCGTGTTTGTTTTTAAGTTAGCAGCCCTAGTTAGTTTTCTTTTCCCGTCGCCTTTCCACTCCGCGTGTTCTGCCATAACCCAACTCTATAAAGCGTGCCATCTTCAGTTTTTCTCTATGTTCCGGTGCCGTGTCTCGTTATTGTCACGTCCGTAACGCTGGGGATTGTTAGAAGAGCCTGTATTTCATCACACTGGGCCAGTCTTGACCCTTACCGCAGGGGTGCCTAACGTATTACTAATAAGAACCTTAGTAATACGTGTAATAACGTGTCATTTCATGTAGAGCAACTGCCAACATAAGTAATTCGTCGTGGTTTAAAACAGAGTTGTAATACAAGAACACAAATAGAAAAACAGAGGACGAGCGCTTGTCAGCGATCGTCCTGTAGAGTTCTTTCTTTTGTGTTCTTGTATTACTGCGCCATCTCTAAGCCACGTCCAATACAAACTCGTCCAACTCACTACCTTGCTGTATCCGTGAACGCTCTCCGCGCGAGGTTTCACTTTGTGAAAGTCTGAATTTTGGAATAGTGCGATCAATGTTACACCCAATATATAATTATATATATATATATATATATATATATATATATATATATATATATTTATATATATATATATATATATATATATATAGTATAAGTAAAGAGTCGGATACACAGCAAGAACAATAACAAACAATGTTTACTTACGTAGCGGCAACGGGACTTGCCTTCATCAGAGTAAAGTTACATGATTTGTGCAAAATTATGTAACTTTACTCTGATGAAGGCAAGTCCCGTTGCCGCTACGTAAGTAAACATTGTTTGTTATTGTTCTTGCTGTGTATCCGACTCTTTACTTATACTATTTCTGCGCGCTTTGTGAGTTTATCTTTTTCTAGATTTATATATATATATATATATATACATATATATATAGGGAGTAGTAGAACTTTGAAGATGGTAGAGAACACAAGAGAAGAAAAACTTCGAACAAGGTAAAAGCACGATTGTGGCCTACGTTTCAGCAAAGAGAACTTGCTTTCCTCAGGCCTGAGGAAAGCAAGTTCTCTTTGCTGAAACGTAGGCCACAATCGTGCTTTTACCTTGTTCAAAGTTTTTATTCTCTTATATATATATATATATATATATATATATATATATATATATATATATATATATATATATATATATATATATATATATATAAACGCAAAGCCATGGACAGCTTTTCTTGCGCCTCGAGTTGCTGAACAAAGATTTGTGTTGCGATCGTTCTTAAAGGTTTCGAAAGGCTACAATTTTTCTGCTGCGTCTTGCGCGTTTGCTCTGTTCTGTTTCCGTGTAACGTGGAATGCAGACGATAAGAGTGGATTTTGACGCCCGTGTGTTTGCTCGTTTGCCTGTGTTATCCAGCTCCCTTTTGTCACAGGCGGTGCTCTCGCAGTGGTTGCGTATAATAGGTTTGATCTCCCGCTTATGTCAATCTATCGCTATGAGCCGCTGTATAAAAGGCTGTTTCATGGCTTGCGCCACTGACGCCGTTGCATACATATTTAGCGAAGCTGTTTAACGCAAGAGCCCCATAAAAGTTTCTGTTGAACGGGCAATAACTCCCAGCGTTGAACGTTTAAATGGAGGCATAGTTCTTTGGTTGCTTATTGTTCAGCAGCAGATTTTCACAGCTGTCAGCACTGAGCCCCTTCGGAAGTGTGGAATGGCGGGATTGTCAGAAGCTACTGCTAGCGGTGAAAAACAAGAACGCCGAATATCGAGCTGAAAAGGCAGCCATAAGGCACCGGTCAGACAGGAGTACGCGGGTCACGACGCGCAAAAAAGGCCGGAAAAGCTGGAAGAACGAAAAATATTCTTGGGAGGAACGAGACGGGATAGGAACAGCATGAGAAGGTGAGCGGCAAGAGAAACGACGCATTTACTTGCAAGGGACACCGATAGACCATCGTCCTTCGCCGACATTTGCGACGAATGGATAGGGTACGCGGCCAATTTTTCTAGCCAAGCTTCCTACTTCTACGAACAGTTCGTTCTTTCGCAGCGTGCGGGACAATAAAATCTCCCAACACAGCTGAGGCGACAGGGGAGGAGGGGGGTTTACTCACGCAGCAAACGATTGATGGCGCGGCACATTTACCCAGCGTTCACCGCGCGGAGTTGCCTGCTCACCGGCCGGCGTGTCAGCAGTACGGCCTTGTCGTCTGCTTTAGCGACAGTAGTTTTGAGCGTGTTTTGGCGCAGCTTCCCGTCCATTGCGCGCTTGCTTCGCCCGACTTGATTAGCTTGTTCGACCACACCTCCTGGGTAACCCAGACCCGAAGGCAATAAGTAGTGAAGCTGTGTGCGGGGCACAGCGAGCCCGGGGTCACTTATGGCTGTATGTATACAGTTCTTCCCATTATGTAAGTACATCTCTTCATCGCTACATAGTTTGTGTCGTCTGCCGCAGCGTTACATTTGGTGGAGTGTGGTTGTTTATCCCCATCCTGGCCCCCAGTTTCCCATCGCATCGGCGTGGACGCAACTTTCATGGATAACGAAGCAGCGCCGGCAGTACCAGCCCAGGTGAGACCAGGATACGAAAATTTTGCCGGCCCCGTGTCCCCAGCCCGGGTGACCCGAATGAAGACCAGCCGTGAGGAGCCATGCCAAGACAAGCCGAAAATTTCTTCACCCGCCCTTCCGTCTAACGAGGTTCCAGGACCTCCGGAACTTTGTCGCAGACTGAAGCCATTGTTTTTGCCATCACAGGCATAAGCACCGTCATCATCGTTGTCCTTGTCGGCAAGCAATTTGTCACTACATTTTCATTGCAGCATTCATCCGCATCCAATCATCAGCTTGCCTCGGCTTTGACCGGGACCGTCGTCTTCGATTGGGGGGGGGGGGAGGAGGAGATTGGCGGTGATGTCACGGCACTAGGAGGGCAATCCCCCTGGCGCCATGGCCCTCCAACAATAAAGATGACGAGGAAGAAGCTTCGCGCGAGGTGCAGGCAGCCCGCGCTCAGTTATGCCTGCATATACTACCTCTCCTTCACCAACTTCCCTTCTTGTTTTATTTCTCTACATACTTTTCATGCTTTCTTTCCTTTATTACAGCAAAGCTGTAAATGGCTAGGATCCAGCAGATCGTCTCCGGTCCCAGAGCGATGTAGACAGGAATCGCTAGCGAGCGTAGCGCCACGTTGCGGAGCCCACTCAAATCCCCGGGATCGTAAAACTGCTCGCCACACCCCCGGGGCGTGGAAAAAATCATACAAAATTAAAAAGGTCCTAGGGCCTTCATAGAGCACGTGCCGTGATTACCATACAGCGCTATAATAAATTTCTACCCACGATTCCTGTGTGTTTTGTAGCGTAAGCTACACTGGCCGAGGTTGAGCAGTTTCGCGTGTGCCGTGAAGTGCCGTTCTGCACAAGCGCGAGGGGCATTGGATTGGATTCGATTGGAATGGCTTGGCTAGGTTTGGCTTGGATTGCATTGAATTAGAATGGATTGTGTTGGATTGTGTTGCGTAATAGCCGTGGCAGACGCACTGGCGCCGGCGCGTGCCCAGGTGTGCGCCTCAATTGCGCAGTAGCCAAGTTTCAGGCTGCGTCGGGGCCGCTTGATAGCCGTTTCACGTGGCTCGGGAAGAGGCGTGCTGATCATGCGCGAGGAGCAGTGACTAGACAGGACTGGACTTTCAGTTAATAACCAAGAACAATGCTCAGTCGCAAATTACAAACCAATGTGTTTTGCTTTGTGCACCCCTTGGACTACGACCCAGTCAAACCTGACGTGGAAGCTCGGCACCGCAGCCTTGCTGGCCATCCCTCTTCACGGGGTGGAAGGGCTCTGAATGTTTTTTATTTTTATTTTTATGTCGGTTTCAACACTTCCTTATTCTGCGCCTCATGTTCGAACAGTTTTTTTTCTTTATGTATTTGCCTAATATTTTATTTCATTCCTTAAATGTGTTTCTTTAATTTGTAATTTCTCTCTGTCAGCGCCCCTTTCCTGGCCAATTCCCTGAGTGGGTATGAGCCATATCTTTTGGCACCACCACCACCGCCTGCATATACAGTCGTGAGCTTAAGTATACGGATAATGGGCGCGCCTACCAAAACTAACCGATGCGCCGTCTGGCTGCGTGGCGCCTGCTGTCGAGACCGCGCACAGCGCAGGCGCGGCCAACAAGTATTCACAAGGTAAATATAAATGGTAGCGAAGGCTCGCGCGAAAAGCGGTTCAGAACCTATTGCCAGCAACATCAGCATGGGGGCTTATGGGAGTAGCGATTGAAGCGCGACTAGGTGAGGAGGGAACAAACACTAGTAACAAAAAACCAAGTTTTATTCAACTATAAAGCAACATTTATATTTTACGAACTGTATTTATTTCTGAATCACATTTATTTAGGCACAGTGTGCAAAAAACTTATGAAAATGTTGTTCATTCTTAAAAACCTTTTTTGTAGCGCCCTCTGAAGAATGGCACATGTCATTTTTCTGTGATGCAGTCATTGTAGTGTTCGGAAAGGAGCACCTAAAGTTCGTCTGCTAGGAAACGCCCCTCGCGTGTTTTGGTGGTGCGCATTTGCATTCGTTCTTCCTTGTTAATTTAGTGTGCCCTTAATTTTTGCTGTGCGTGGAGTTGCGAGGTGCGTCGTATCGTGGGTGAACACGTTTAGTACCGTGCCCGGCGGGCACGGTGAACTACGGGACGATGCTGCCAACGGTTGGAGCGGAGCGCTTTCCTCGGTACCTACGGAAACGATGTGCTGTACAAGGTTTCAACACCAACTGCCGTACGCCTGGCGTTTCACTGCACCAGTTTCCTCTCATTTTCACAGGTAACGCGAAAATATGGTACTGTTAATACGTGCACGGGGGTTGTGTAAGGGGACGTGGTGGTGCTTCGAAAAATAGTGGGTCTAAAGCTTTGTTATGTCACAGTTACCTCTTGATTTCACCTCAGGTTGCATCGGAGCAAGTGGTGTCAATTACTCTAGGACTCCTCAGCGTATTCACACTTGAATTCAAATGATTCACTTTAATTGTCGATCTCAGTGCCTTCTTTATTGCATTACAACGCTTGTAGTGATCGTTGCTTCCCGCAAGCATTATTCCCATCGCAGTACTGTGTTGTGCTGCTCCGTGCTGCCCTGCTACCAGATCTTTCCTGCTTTTTTTACTTATCTGTTGCGACACTTGCCTAAACAATGCAACCATAAAATTGCCGGCGTGAATATTGGGTGAAGTTCTGAAAAACCCATGTCTACTTGATAAGACGCCGGGACAGCTGCGGTGTGCTCGCTTCACTTTTGTAAATCCGCATTACTGCGGCCTGGTTTTCTGCGTCAAGATGCAGTGCCTAGTTCTTTTCACTTGTTTCGAAGTAGTTCTGCTGTTGAGGCTTTCATTGCTGATAATGCTATGTGTTACAGGTAAAGTCAATTTTGTGGCTCGTAAAAAAATCATATGCATGAAGTTTCCACGAACATTTTGTACTTATTGTATACGTGCTGATTTTGTACAGTGTGTTAAAGTTGTTTTATGTTTATGCTGGAATAAAATTCAAATATCTTGGTTATAGCTTGACTATGCGTTATTTCTTTTCATAGAACTGAAGCACACAAGCCGAGCAAGCATTATATAACATTGATCTACACTTAAGGCACGCACGCAACCTGCGTATGTGCGACGCAATTAAACAGCCCAGTAGTGGCGTTGGTAGAAATTTGTATCGGGGTGAGGAGTGGGCACATTTTTGGTATGAAGGGGGGGGGGGGAGGGGTTCGGGGAGAGTGGTTGAGTGTCATTTTATGCTCTGCATCCTATGGCAGAAAAAGAAATTCCGGTCGGGGGTGTACGTGCCCGGTTCCCGGTTTGCCACCCACTGCAATCAAAATAAACAACTGATTGCTTTTGTACAGCAGTTGAAGACATGAATACAGAATAAAGTTTCAGAGATAATGCAAGATGTTTTCAGCAACGCCGAGGTTGATCATACGACAGTATGCTTAAGTACGTTCCTGTAGTCACGAGTCTGTACTAGTTAGGCTGGCGTTGACTGGAAGCACACACGCCAACGGCTCGCCAACTTGCGTCAGATGGCAATGACATGAGCCCTGAGCGATCAGAGGCGCGCTAAAAATATTTTGAAGTCAAATTTTCACGCTAATGCCACCAAAATGACGTCACTTTTTGACCGGATCTTGCTTCACATCCGGTTTATTTTTTGTTCCGCCGGAAGTGTTACCTCCTCACACAGATGGCGCTAAGCCCCATGAGCAGCTCGAGAGCCGCCATTTTCTGAACGTATGGGCTTCTATGGAACCTTCGCTACCAGTTACATTTACCTTGGTATTCATGCACTCACTATCACTTGCTCCTTCGCCGCTGCTTCTTGCTTCGATATACAGCGACGGGAGAACCACGCCCAGCAGTTAGGGAAACACTTCCAGGTGCCGCCCTACCATTTAAAGCGGTGCGACTCACCTGATATGCAATAATGGTGCTACGCTGTCACGCATTGCGTGCTGTGGCTGATAGGGGCTCATGCAGTGTTTTTGTTCTCTTTCACTTCTTTTTGCTTTTCCGCGTCAGAAACCACTTGTTATGGTGATGTGTCTAAGCAAATATTACGTTTAGGGCACATCAAAAAAGAGCTACGTATCAGGTGAGTGCTAGAACGAACAAGAGCTACGTGGTGACGTCGTTCTGTGCGCTTCTATAGGCTGCTCTTGCGTGCGTTGGTCTGCTAGCTACTACGTTGCTTAAGATTCGACAAACGTGCTTAGCATTTCGGAAGCTGCTCTGGGTTTTTTATTCCCGTACGAGCTGTGTAGTTTCTTCCGGTCTTTGCTGACCATTTATTTTCCCGTGGTTTCTTTAGATTTCTTTAATTGGTCCTTGCTATAAGGCGTGAGCGGCAACATATTTCACTAACCACAGCCTTGGAACGTACTTAATATTTTCGCGCGGCTGATATTCCCATAAAAGTCACAAGTCATTTTCAGGTATTCGGTAGTCATATCCCCGAACTCGCCGCGGTGGATCAGTTGCTAAACCGTTGCGCTGCTGAGCACGAGGACGCGGTTACGATTCCCGGCCGCCGTTTTTCTGACGGAGGCGAAAATCAAAAAATGCCCGTGTGTTCGAGGTTTCAGCACACGTTAAAAAACCCCATGTGGTCAAAATTAATCCGGAGCCTTCTTATACGGCACGCCTCATCGCCTTCTTGGCGTCGTCGTTGCGTTATACACTGCAATCAATCAATCGATCACTTCCACCGTACATATTTTTGTACGCCGTACATACTCGAAACAAAGCCGCATTTGTTGTTCGCGCTGCAAAACAAAACCAACCCCTTAATGTGTCAGTGTAGCGTCAGGTCGAAACGAGGCGACAATTGAATTGCCTCGTGCTTCACATATTCGGAGGTGACCACTGATTTCGCAAGACATGGGGGGCGGGGGGGGGGGGGGGGGGAGCGAGGAGGGAAGGCTCAACTATTCTAGCGTTCCAATTAATTCGCGTTTCAGTAATCGCACACACAGGCTGCGGGTTAACTTTCCCTGTGTTTTTCAAATTCAACAAACAGTTGATCACTCGGTGGACGAATTTGTTTGAAGTATACAGCATAAATATACACTAAGTATGTTCCCAAGCTGCAAACGGTGTCGTTGGAAGTGTGTGGTATCAGATAAGGCCCCCTGAGTTTAGCTTCAGCCTGACTCTGCAGACTCTCTGTGGCATATGACGATGTTTTGAAGGAGCCTCGGACGTGGAATATTCTATAAATCCGTCTCCGCGCTACGCGTGGAAGATACGCGTAGTACATCGATTGCGACCGCTGACTTCACGTCAAGACCACCCAGCATTCAATTTTTGTCGTGTGCTTATTCCTGTTTAGATTTTGCATTACCCATAGTACTTATTCCGTCGAATGTTCATAATATTTGTGCCACAATGGCTCGTCCATGGTAGTGATCGATATCTGAGGTATGAAGCGTAACTGGCGTAGTCAGGTATGAGTGCTCCGCTAGATTATGTAAGCAGACAAAAAGTGATTTAGATCGTAGTGTAAGAAACACTGCTGAAGAAACACTGCTCCCAGAGGTACTGTTAGCAACTTTCAGAACAGTAGAATTACAATAATCTCCACGCATATACCGGTTTCGCGATGGCGGCCTGTGACACACGCCTGGCGCTTACACGGACCTATTGTACCGCACTAAGATGACGTCAGAAACATTTGCACTCTCGTAAATACACCACATGTGCAAACAGAGTAACTGCTCTACATAAATATGTATTTCCAACGCATACAAATGGTAAATCTCGGCAGTGAACGTGTCGCATAGGCAGCGACAGTGGTGAGCCGGCCGGAACCTCCCACGACTACTTTCGAAACGGACCGCTAGGTGCATGTTAGTTGCGTCCCTACAGGCAGCGCTCGAGGCGTGCATGTCTAACCCCTTCATTATTGACAATCCAGCGCGCAAAAACACTGTCCTGTCTAACTCTCGTTCTTTTTTGTGCCGTGTTTTTGCGCGCTGGATTGTCAATCATGAACATTCACCAACTCGCCCAAATCACAGTCCTCTTGAACTAACCCCTTCAGTTTTTATTCCGGTGACATCGATTTACTCGGCGCCGATCTGGGCCTTCTCGTCACCAGCGCTGACACCCCTTTCAAAACTATTTTCCCCCTCAGCTACACCGAACACCCTTTGGCAAGTTGCGCAGTCGGCAGCTAATGGTAGTGGTGAGGTTATCAGATGATTGCGAGAAATAAACAGAGTCACGGTTGGGCGTGAAAAATGCACTGACGAATACTACACACCCTAATATAAAATTTCTTCGCAGCGCAATCTCCAGTCTTCTAAGTCACGGCGTATGTCTGCTGCATCGGATGAAGTGTTCGCGTGGAAAGCGAACACACGGGTTCACTGATCACGCGGCGTGCGTGCACTGCTCTGCTGCACGGCGGCGTGAGCGGCGGCGTGCGCTACTCTGCTTCTACCTAGCAGTGCGGCGCCGCCACAGGCCAGCAGGTTGAAAATCGTGTTTGAACCTCCAGCGCAATTTTCGTATGGTTCGGATTACCCCACCCAAGGGAGCAGCGAGCATTTGTTGCATATCGTGTTTGAACCTCCCACGCAAACGTCCCGTAGTTCGGATAAGCGGAGAATAGAACAGCATCAGGCGAAAGGTTCAGGGTGAGGGCTGTCCTTGGTGCGACGCATGAGACATGTGTGAGGGAAAGGCAGTGAGAGGCATGAAGCCGTAGCTGCCACCCGCCGCGGTGGCTCAGTGGCTAAGGCGTTGCACTGCTGAGCACGAGGTCGCGGGTTCGATTCCCGGCCGCGGCGGCCGCTTTTCTGATGGAGGCGAAAAGCAAAAACGCCCGTGTGTTCGAGATTTCGGCGCACGTTAAAGATCCCCAGGTGTTCAAAATTAATCCGGAGCCCTCCACTACGGCGCGCCTCATCGCCTGAGTTGCGTGGGCGCGTTAAACCCTACAATCAATCAACACCGTAGCTGCCAGTGTCGTAATCCACCTCACCATTCGCCGAATGCTTCTCTCCATTTTCTTTCTTTCCTCGCTGCTGCGTTCACTCACTCGGTTACGCGGGCTAAACAGACGCCGCTCCCGCGAAGCCCAACTAACGGCTGCCAGAGGGCTGCCCCCTAAAATGACCGTAACCCGCCGTCGCCCTTTCCGCTTAAATTCTACTTCTCCTAGTAGCTGCAAATCCCTCCTGGTAAAAGAGAATCTTCACCAGCTAGAATGCCGACTCGAGCCCATATTCCTTATTCAGCTTGGAAAACCTTTCGAGGGAAATTTTTGCCATTGTCTTTCACGCCAAAGTTAACGCGATGATCGCTTGCCGGTTTATGCGCGCATGGTTTGAAGGTAGAAAAGAGGGCGTGCATGCACAGCAAGGCTTCATGCCGCTACCGATTTAATGCCAGTTGTGTTGGTGGGAAATTTTGATGTCGGAATTAAGTTAGTGTGCGGTCCTCCCTAAATGAGTGGTTCGGGTGCGGGTTTATTTGTTTTAAAGACATCTTACAAAAACCGTTAGATGCATATGAGGGGGAAAGAAAACGGACACCCACATAATTGCACACGAGAAAAGAGCTCGAGGGGTTCCACGTTTTAAATCGTATGGGATGGATGAATGCGGTTTGTTTGGACGAAGAAGAGCAAGATTTGAAGCGCTGACTTGACCCGAACACATGTACGAATGGACAAAAAAACAACAGAAAGCTGCTGGCACCGCCGTTAACGCCTCAAGTTCAGCTCGTCGAGTAGCGGCGAATTCCTGCCAGATGAACGGGAACTTTCCCGCTTGGAACGCGGGCATGAGCCACACTCACTTCTTCAGAGGGCTTTCAGGGTACATTTTAGACCGATTCTGTCAGTTCTAACCCGGCGCACATGACCGGTTGCCGGTTGATGCGCGCTCGGGTTTGTAGTGTATAATAGTGAGAGGGTGGACGGGGCGTGCACGCGCAGCTATAGGTTTAATGCCGGTACTGACGAATGGCATGTCCGTTTTAATAGTGCGAAGTTTAAACGCGGACGTTAAACAGCCCATTAGGACCTGTCCCCAGTCCTCAGTGGTACAGCGGATTTGGTGTATGTGTAAGGCTATGTTCAGAGTGCCGACGCAAAAGCCGTATCGTGATCTATGGACGTAAAAAAACGGCATGTCAATTAGTTCGTATGGCTGAGACATAAAATGACGTCATTCTTTAACGTTATTACGACAGTGCCAGCAACAGTGTGACCCCGGCATTTCACAAACACAAAGATGCTTCAGACGCGGGAGGGACACCGGTACCTCCATGTTTATCTGCAAGAACAAAGCTTTGATCCTTCATAGGTCCATTCTGCTAATTGGCTAGGAAGTATGCTCCATCGCACTGTACGATAAACGTGTTTTATTTCGTGCACTCCCTGCGCTGCTTCCAGCTTTGCAGGTCATCCTTCAGAGAGTGGGAGGGGCAATAATTATTTTTATTCTTCCGCACCACAAGGTCGCAGCCGGAAAGCATACCCCAGGCGGCACAGAAAGTTTTTCCCAAGACCGGCCCGTCTATGGTCGCTTTCTGGCATGTCCGGCCAGCATCCAGTTCTGGCATCCACTGATCATACGATTAACGGCGAACATTTGGCAACCAGTCCTTCAGTATTTCTCCG
The DNA here is from genome assembly GCF_048455015.1 of Haemaphysalis longicornis. NCBI lineage: Eukaryota > Metazoa > Arthropoda > Arachnida > Ixodida > Ixodidae > Haemaphysalis > Haemaphysalis longicornis. Next base: position 161,661,806 of record NW_027526335.1, read on the forward strand.
AACGTCCGTGTTCAGATGCACAACGGCAGCTACCCGGCTGCCAGATATTCAGTTCACTTTCGGCTGCCGATGTTGAGAAAGACAACGGCCGAAGTACGGCTTTAGGGCATCCGTTTCTCCTTTAGGAAGCGGTGTTCAGCCGAAGCACGGCAATCGACCGGCCACAGAATATCCGTATTCTTGTGGCAGTTGGTGTTCCAAAGGACACCGGCCGGAGCGCGGCTTCCGCGCATTCACTTTTTCAACGGGGAACCACGCCTCCGGTGGTAGAGTATTCGTTTTCTTCAAGCAAGCCGTGTTATAAAGGAGACCGGCCGACGTACGGCCCCAGAATGTATGTTTTTCATTCGGTGAGCGGTCCTCAAGCGAATTACGGCAAGCGAACGGCCGCAGAATTTTTGGCAGCCGGTGTTGAAGAGGAGACCAGCCCACGTAAGGCATAAGGTTATACGTCATGCTTTCGGCCCATGGCGTACAGCCGAACAAGGGCACGGGTCAGGGCGCCGAGAATTCATGCACAGACGTGTTGGGAGACGACACGCCAGTGTAGGACCGGTTTTTGCCTGGGTGAAGAAAGAGCCGGGAGCCGAATGACGCAGACGCGTTTTTCACCCGCTCAATGTTTCTACGTTTTAAAGGGACACTGAAGTGAATTTGTCAAGCTCCCTTTTTTGCTTGCACTGCGTAGTTTTTCACCCGCTCAATGTTTCTACGTTTTAAAGGGACACTGAAGTGAATTTGTCAAGCTCCCTTTTTTGCTTGCACTGCGTAGACTGGCTCAAATTAGCACACTTTTCATCGTTTATTCGGTTGACAACTCAGTAATTATTTTACAAAGCGCGAAAGAAGAAAAACTACCATGCGCGGTTTGCGGCGGCCGCACCAACTAAGGCTGTGACGTTGAGAGGAGGGGCGCCGTGATTGGACGATGCCCAAGGTTAGCAATCACACAAGTTTCGGTTTCGGTTCTGTAAAACATAACCGTTGGCGTTGTTGGATGGGCATTCTCAATAACTCAGTAATCATCGTACCGCGCTTCTGCCATGCTTTAAGCTGTAAAAATGCATAAAGATAAGCCTCCTATGACGGATGGGAATCGTAGCATTCACTAGCCGAAACCTACGCAGTGCATGAACGCCTCCGCGTTCCCGCAGACGCCCAAATGTCATGGGCTTTTCCCCCTTATTTGGAACTTGCCTCCCTCATGCCTGTGTCGTAAAAAGCGTGTTCGCACCAGGCCAAGGGTCTGTTCATTCTGGCCTGTGCCCACTGCTTGCAAGCAGTCGGTGCTTATGGCAACAGCACGCCAACGAGAACTCGCTAGCGCGCCAGTGCCAGCCTGCGCGCGTTTTGTGAACTAGTTCGTGGAGCCATGAATGGTGCGGCCCAAAAAAGTGAACTCAATATAGACAACATCGGCTGAAAACGAAAAAGTTAACTTACAAAAAAAACATGTGCCCGCGGTGATTCGAACTCGAGACTTGCAGAATACTTGCGGTCGCACACCTAGCAACCCAGACCGCTCGGCCACGGAGCGGGCTTCGCTGGAATTGGTAATATAGGGTATATATTGTACAACCAGTTTACAGTTTTATTTAGTTTTGGCATTTCAAGTAGCTTAGGTGACTATTTGTTGTATTGCGCTCGTGCAGTAAGCGTCGCCCGAGTTTCCACAATAGCTCACGTCTAGCAATTGCATTTCGTAGACGGAAAAACGTTCGCAGATGCGTTGTCGTGCTGCTGACCGCTGTGCTTATTCGCCCAGCGCAAAAAAGTGCTTCCCGCACCCTAGTTTTACGCTGTACGGTAAAAATATCAGTTGATTTTATTGCCTTAGTACCTATATTGACTTCGCTGACTCTTCTCCCGCCTTCAAAAGGCCTTATATTTTCCTACTGGCATACCAGTCAGCGAAGCGTGGCATGTGCGCTTGTGTGAAGCGACCTTGACTTGGAGCTAGATACAGTGTACAAACTAACCAAGTAAAGAAAGGCACATTCTACCATTCACAAACGTGTCCTGGCTTCGTTTCAACTGAGCGAACGAATTGTGACGACCCGTCGGCGGCCGGCGGACGAAACGCTGGGCAGACACTGTCTGAAGGCCGGGGAGCCGTGCAGTAGCGCAGCCAATTGCCAGCTTATCCCCTCCTGACGTCACACGAAAACGCCGCAGAAAATGGGCGAGCGTAAAGAGAGGAGGACAGCATTTTGGAATTAATTTTTCTACTAAATAAAATCGCGTAAACGCGCCCAGGGTGGTCGAAACATGGCCCGGGGACTCCGGACTACAATTTGCGCACGTAATCCCGCAATGTTTACATATCACTTCAGTGTCCCTTTAAATGAACGAACTTTGCTTGGCAAGCCGTAATGAGTGTTCTATATGAACGGGCAAGGTGCAACTACTCACTGGACATTACCAGAGAACCTTTTAGGCCATCGGAATACCACTTATTGCCACAAGAAGACTGTGGCACACCGACGGGTGAGCTAAGCCTCGCCAGTCTTAACCGATACCACGCATCGCCCGACAGCTTCGTCGATGCATCACCTCGAGGTTATTCGCCTCTCAATAAATGGAGAGCATTGGAGACATCGACAAGGCAGAGATGTCCGACCCGAGATGGCGGTGGTTTACCCAAATACCTGCCCTTAAAGGGCGTCGTGCAAGCAGCCACCACGCAGAAGCTCAACCGGTGCCATGTCAAGGACTCCCCACCAAAGAAAGCCATTGGCGCGCAAACGCGCAAGTTTGCGGATATACTTCTTACAATAATACTGCGAAAAACAATGTTGCACTATTTTATTGGTGATAAACGTAGCAGAAGCTAAGCTCGTGCATTGGTAGGCTCAACTTCTTGTCGTTCTTCATGGGATTTTATGTGTGCCTATTTAAAGAGAGAGAGAAAGAGAGAGAGAGAGAGAGAGAGAGAGAGAGAGAGAGAGATGACTTTATTTGATGCCCGAGATGGGTTCTAAAGCGTAGACGATTTGGACGGTCTCCCTCCCTCATCCGTCAACCAGGATTCCTTGGATCCTCGCGGCGGCTTCGGCCATCCGGACTGCTGTCAGTTGTGCCTCCAGTGTGGAGCTGAGCAGAACAGTCTCCCATTGTTCTGCAGTCTTAATTTGGTAGCTTCTAAGTGTATCTACACCGGATTTGCTATTATAGCCATTCGTATTTTTTTGGAGCTTATTACAGGACCATATCATGTGGTGTAGGTCGGCTCTGCTGTTGCATAAAGTGCAGAGGTTTGAATAAAGGTCTGGGTAGCAGCGGTTGAGGGAAACAGGGCTCGGAAAAGTGTTCGTCTGCAACCGTCGCCACGTGACGGCCTCTTTCCTGGAAAGAGTGTGGTGGGCCGGTGGATATTTGCATCTTGATAACCTGTAGTGATTTATTATATCCCTGTATGTGACTAGTCTGTCTTTGTGAGATCTCGTAACGTGTGCTTGTTCTTGGCTTTCCTGCGACGTCTTGTGTGGGATGATGGTGGTTGTGGTGGCGTCGTAGGCTACACAGCTCGGTTGACCAGAGCTCGAGCGGTTGCGTGGGCCAGTTCATTCCCCTGTGGGCCGCAGTGGGCCGGAGTCCATATCAAAGGAATTTTTCTTTGGTTAGGGGTCTTCTCTAACAACGAGGCTGCTGCAGGGGAGATCCTGCCTTTCGAGAAGTTAAGAATGGCGGACTTCGAATCGCTTATGATTGTGGTTGCACGGGTATAATTTATAGCAAGGGCTATGGCCATTTCCTCTCCCTGAGTGGGATGTTCGGCCGGCGTGGATGTTGACGTCACCGTGACGCCGTCATTGCTGACGACTGCAATTGCCATGGCGTTGAGACAAGAGCCGCCGTTGTAGTAGTCGGCTGCGTCAACGTAGACAATCTCCCGTGGCTCACAATGGGTTCGAAAACGTTTGTCAAGGGCTCCTACTCTAGCTAGTCTTCTTTCCACATTTAGCTCTGGATGCATATTCCTTGGTAGTGGCGGGATGCGAATGTATTTTCGCCATTCGTGTGGGAGGTCAACTTCATTTGAGAGGGAACTTCCATTTCGGATTCCTAGTGACTGCAGAATGTGTCTTCCTGTTTTGCTTTTAGATAGCCGTTATAATTGGGCTGTTTGTTGCGCTTCAATTAGTTCTTCAATCGAGTTACTGATGCCTTGTGCTTCGAAGCGTTCGTTGGGTGTGGTAACAGGTAATCCCATTGCTTGTTTATAAACTTTCTTAATTAAGCCATTAATTTTTACTTTCTCGTCATTTTTGAGCTGTAGGAAAGGAATGCTGTAGGTGATTTTACTAATTACGAAGGTCTGTACGAGCCGTATGAGCGTGTTTTCCTTGATACCTCAATTCTTGTTTGCCACTCTGGAGATGAGTCGCATGGTGAGCTGAGTGCTCTTCTCGAGATGAAGGATTGTCTCTTTGTTGTGACCATTCGATTGCAGTTGTAGGCCGAGGATTCTAATAGTGTTGACAACTGGGATCTTCTGGTTGTTGGCGTAGACGCAGATGTCGGGATTCGATGGGCCTCTCTTCCGTCGCCTACTGGTAGGCCGGTAGATGAGCAACCCGGATTTTTGAGGAGAACAGTCCAGTCCTCGTTCTCGAACATAATTTTGCACTATGTCTACTGCCTTTTGTAGGGTGTCTTGAATGTGGCCATAGCTGCCGCCACCGATCCACAGAGTAATGTCGTCGGCGTACAGACTGTGGTGAAGGCCTTTGATGTTGCTTAATCACTCAGGCAGGCCTAAGAATGAGACATTGAAAAGAATTGGGGAGAGCAGAGACCCTTGAGGTGTACCCCTACCACCCAGGGTGAAGTCACCCGACTCAAGGTTGCCGACGGAAAGGGAAGCAGTCCTGTTTGTAAGGAACTCTCGGATGTAATTGTATACTCGCTTCCCCGGGGCTATCTTGGCTAGCCCGTCTAGTATCGCTTCGTGTCTGACGCTATCGAAAGCCTTGGTGAGGTCAAGAGCTAAGATTGCCCTTGTGTCCAAAGGAGGAAGTTCGTCGCCGTCGATTATTTGATGTTTGATTTGTAGCAAAATATCCTGGGTAGAAAGCTTCGCTTTGCACCCTATCATAGTGTGCGGATATAGGTCATTGTCGTCCATGTAGTTGCTGATACGGTTAAGAACGACGTGTTCGAGGAGCTTGCCAATACAAGGTTAAAGAGATTGGTCTTAAGTTGTCAATGTGAAGCTTTTTCCCAGGTTTAGGTATCATGACTATTTTTGCAGTCGTCCAGATTTTTGGAAGGCTGCCTCTCAACCAGCACTCGTTCATGAATTTAGCTAGCGCAGTGAGGGAAGGCTCGTCGAGGTTTCTAAGCGTCTTGTTGGATATGTCATCGGGTCCCGGTGTCGACTTCGTCCGCAGCTTTCGAACAACAGCACAGAGTTCCTCGACGGTGATTGGTCAGTCAAGTAAGGTGTTCTCTGGTCCGGAGTAGTCCGGGAGCTTTACGGGGGGATTGGAGCCGACGTACTTGTCTTTGATTGTTTGTATGAGCTCGGCATTTGTCCTGTTGTGCACGTGGAGAATTCTGTTTAAATTCAATTGCTGCACGGTTTTACCCAACTCAGGATTCATAAGGCATCGCAGAATGTTCCATGTTTTGGGGAGCCCGATCTGGATGTCCATGCATTAACACGTTTCATGCCATTGCTGGCGCGAGAGTAGATTAGCATGTTCTTGAATTTCGCAGTTTAATCTAGCTATTCGTCTTCTCAGGGTGCGGTTGTGTTTTTGCTTCTTAAACCGTTTCTCTAATCCCTGTGTGGCTTCCCACATGAGGTGGTCGCTCCCCAGATTTTCCTGGGTGTTATTCCAGGCGACCTGAGATGCGTACTTGGTAAAAGCGAGATCCGGAGTGGTGTCCATGCTGATGTTGTTGCCGTACCGCGTGGGGTGAGCGGGATCAGTTATGAGAGAGAGTCTTTCTTGCTGAGTGGTTTCCCAGAGTTGTTTGCCCTTGGGTGTGTCTCTGGCGTATCCCCAAGCCGTACACGGGGCGTTAAAATCACCCACTATGAGTAGGGGTTGCCTTTTTGCGATGTCTATTGCCTTCCGGAAAAGAGTTGAAAAATTGTGCTTTTTTCGGGGGTTACTGTAGACGTTTAGTACAAAAAGGCTATTTTCCTTTTGTCTCCTTCTTGTAGGAAAAATTTTTATGAGCACGTGCTCAATCAGTGTGATTCCGATGTCGTGTTGTATTACAGGAACGTTTCTCCTGGTCAGCGTGCAGACTGCGGGTTTGTCCTTGCTCTCATCACCCGCATTTGAATAGAAAGCTTTATAATTAAGTAATTTGGCTAACCATCCAACTTCCTGCAGTGCAATGACATCAGACGTTTCAGCGACGGAAAGGTTCGCGATGTGCTGTTGAATGTTGCCTCTCTTGCGACGATATCCCCTGCAGTTCCATTGCCATACGGTGTAGCCCTCAATAATGTTGGTGCTGTTGTCGTTATTCCTATCCATGTCGAGACTTGTGGTTCCTACTGACGCTTTAACTGTTTATGGGCTTTCGACTGATGACGGGCGAGCGTAGAGTTTGTGCGTCTTTATGGGGCCGATAGTTGCGCTCGACTGTGCAGGTAGCGATATGTTGGCTACTAGTCCATCTAGCGCTATAACCCGACTCGATAGACCGTCAATTTGAGTGTTTAGCGTCTGTATTAAGTTCGATGCCATAGCTTCAAATCTACTGCTTAGGTCATTGCCTAATTTCTCGCCAAGGCTCGTGCCAAAAGTTTCAAGGGCATGCTTGAGATTTTCTTTAACTCTCGCTTCTAGCGCTTCCAAGCTGTGTCCGCTGTGGGGTTCCTTGCTTTTGTTTCTTTTTTTCGGTGGAGGCGGGTTTTGGTTTGGGGATTCAATGGCAACTTCTATTTCTGTGAATTCTTCTTTAGTGTTTGACTGGCCGACGGCATCTGCTGCGGTTTGTCTGCTAGTATAGGCCAGTTGTTGCCGCTCCTCATTTTTTTTCGTGGGCTTCCGGTGCGCTAGTGGCGTTTATTCTTTTGAGACTACAGATCTCTTGCTTGAGCTTCGCATTCTCTCTAGTTACTTGCTCTAATACCTGTTTGATTCTAAAAAGCTCCGGCCTTAAAAGCGTGCTTTCAGAAACGCTGATACTATCGTGTTCGTCCTTTTGTGGTGCATTTGGTTTCTCATTTATGTTGTGTTGGGAGACTGTTTCTGCCCAGCTTACCCTATTTTCACCGCCGTTTCCACTGACGTTGTCGCTGTCGCATTGGTTCCTCTGATGGAGCTTGGCCGAGGATGGTGATGGTGACCTGGTAGCGCGAACAGTCTCTGCCCTCCGAGGATTCCGGGAGGTAGACCGCGACGCAGGCCTCTTCATTTCTCGACCACCCCTCCGTGTTTTTGATCGGGAACGGTACCGCGCTCTGTCGTCCACATGTGCAGAGTTGCTAGAATGTCTCCGAGACGTGCTTCGGGAAGGTCTTGACTGCGTCGTAGAGGACCGCCGCTGGGTTTCGCGGTCCCGCTCCAGCGCCTTGCGTCGTCGCAAAATGTAGGGCTCACAGAACCGCTTGGGACAGCCCTTGCTGGCTGTCAAGTGGTCCCCTTTGCACAGGGCACAACACGGGCTACACGGGTGTCCTGGTTTGGGATTCTGCCCAACGCAAGACTGGCAGCTGCGAATGTTCAGATTCGGGCACACGTCGTATCGATGACCCATGGTCTGGCAACCGCTGCAGAATGGCACTGTCGTTTTATAGAGGTAGCACTTGAATTCTTCTCCCTTGTAGTAGACGTAGAACGGCACTTTGTGCCCCAGGAAAGTGATCACGACCGTCCCGGTGGTGCCGAGGCGCCGGCATGAGAGAAACTCGAACCCTGGGAAGTATAGGTAGTCTAAGACTTGTTCCATCGTGTAGTGGTTGGGTATTCCGTGGATCACCCATTTGGCAGAGTCGTATGGGGCGAGCCCGTAGAGATTGAACGGGTATATTCGGCCCCCAATGGTCACTTCTCGGATTCTGTTAAGGGCTCGGGCAGCTTGCTGATGAGGCGTGCTCACGGTTAGAATGTTCTGGGTTTCTTCTACTCGAATCCGCATGTAGGCTTCTCGCCAGGTGAGTCCTGCTTCTCGCAGAATCGCTTCGGATAGTTGGGCGGGGCCAAGCTTGGCGAGGGCGAGGCCTTCCTTGGGTCTGATAACAAGTTTATATTCGTCTTTCGGTAGTGGTGGTGGCTTAGGCTTCTTGTTATTAACGCTTGGCTTAAGTGCCGGACGAGCAGGGGTGAGGTTTAGGGTGTTAGTGCCACTCACCTTAGCTTTACGTATCTGAGCCCGCCCCACGTGCAAGATCCAGCCTTCGTCGTTGTTGCTTTCGGTTGGGTCTCCTTCATCACTGGGGCCGCACTGCATGGTGTCGTCATCGCTTGGTTGTTCAGGCAGATCACTTTGGGGCTGATCCGATGACATGACCGATCTTGCAATCGTCGCTCGGCGCGCACTCGTACTAGGCCCGAAGTTAGGCCCAGCTCGGCGCCACTGCTTCAAAAAAAAAAACCGGCCGTGAAAACAGAAGAGGTGCCCTCACGCACGAATTCTTGGTTTGCACAGGTTCCTGATGACTTCAGGCACACAATACAGATGTTTTTAAATTTGCCAGTACAACAGAGCCTTGTGAATGACGAAGCCTGGATGTCAATTTAGTTGCGGTGTTTGAAGGTGAGCTTAGCCACACTTGGGATATGCCTCATTTGCTTAAACATACTCACCAGCAGTTAACCTTGCAAACACGGATTTCTTCAGGTATTTCTTGCTCAACGCAGCTTGTTGAGTTCAAGCACGATTTGGCTCTACCAAAAGATAAGCTTAAAATAGTTTACTGAATTTTGTTCTACTCAAAAGAAGCATTTGACGGTGTTTCATATCACTTTCTTGTTAGTACATTTCGGGCTACAAACTGAATGAATTGGTGATTGCATGGATAGCCGAGTATATCTCTCTAAGACAGCAGTTGGTCACTCTCCATGGTTGTTCGTCCGGATATGTTCCCGCGACCTAAATAATTCCACAAGGCTAGGTTGCGGGCCCTCTTTGGTTTCTGTTATATATAAGTGTTATTACTATTGGCCTCAAAACTTTGTTCAAAATTTTAGCGAATGACTGCATACTTTACTGGTCTATAGCGAACGAACGTGATTCCGAATACCTGCAGCATGATTTGAACTTAATAACATCCTGGTGTGCTGATTCAGAAAAGCCATTGAATGTTAAAAAGTGTGTTAACGTCACCTTTACTAGAAAACCTTCATTCCATTTGAATACGCATACCCTTAATTACAATGCTTTAAGAACGGCCGGGGAATATGAATAACAAGAAATTTATTTAAAGAGTGTTAGAGGATAAATAGGCACGTCTACAACACAAAAGTTACGGCTGCGCGTGTTTTGGCTTTCTGAGATAAAATTTCAACGAACCTTTATCTACCTTAAAAGAACAACCGTATTTCAACCATGTGCGCTCAATGTTGGAGTACGCAGGTGATTTCTGGGATCCCTACACCAAAGAGCTGGTTGATACGCACAAAAACATGCAGAATAGGACATTGGGATTCGTATTAGGTAATTTGCACTGTCAACGTAACGCGAGGGAAAGTAAAAGTAATCCTAAATGGTAAGACGGAAAGATCACACATGAAACCTCAAGCTGAAATTTTTTGATAATATCTATCATTCAAAAACTGCAATAGAAGGGGAGAAGTATCTGCAAGCGCCATTCTACATATCCCAAAGTGGGACCGCTAGCCTAAAGCAAAATTATTCACTTTCCTTTAAAGGTGACGCATTGCGCGATTCATTTGATCTTAGGTCAATACGAGAGTGTATCTTCCCCTTAGGATTGTATTCACTGTTTTTAATAAGGATTTCCACCGCGCTTTGTAGAAATATTTTGTTATTTGGTCTCATGTGATGCTTAGTATTATATGTCTTTCTGTTGTAATGCATGCAAAAGCAAGCCGGCATCAAATAAATCAATAAATAAACTTGCGGAGCCGAACGTTCGCCTGCGACGGGTTGAGAACCTTACGCATTCAAACTTGACCAATGAAATATTTATGTTTTATTCGTCGCAGAATGCACGGTTTGATGTATGAATACTACCATTGCTATGTTATTGGTTTGAAACAAATTATAAAATTCTAGCCTTACGCCTATCCTTTCGTGACCACAGAGGTATACAACTGCAGCCACCTGAAAGAAGGCGTCATTTAGAACGCGTCGAGAATTTTTTTAACGTAGTACGACATTACAGGAAAATTAAGTTCTTCTGGTATATTAACTGCTGTGCACGTAACTGATGAAAACAACATGAAAAATAGATTAAAAATGAAAGTACTTCTTCGACATCTCCTACGATCAGCCCTGTAAAAGATCATCAAAGTTGATCGAGTAGAAAATTTCTTTGCAAGAAAAATGGGCAAATACTGGACATACTTTTTGTGTTAAGGAAATTATATTGAATGCTCCTCAGTGTTTTGTGGAGTACCAAAACGCTGCGTAAAGGCGTTCGCGCCGGTTTTATATACCGCAAAACTGGTCAAGCAGCTGTTGTAAAAATACCTGATTTAGTGAGACCATGAAAGTGGTCAGGAAGGTTGTCCTAAACGAAATTGGCTACAAGCGGCACTTTCACCTTAGTGAAATTCAACAGCCTTCGCCCCCCCCCCCCCTCTTTCTCCGTTTATTACAGGTAAGCTGCCCTACAGAAGATATCAAGACCTGGACAATACATCGATTCCAGCTCTACAAAGAACTGAATATTTTCTGTATTCGAGTGTAAAAGAGGCACAGCAATTAAAAGAACGACCATTTGTGAGCACTGTTTAATAAATAAATTTTGGTGTCAGCTCATACTGATAATTAAGCCAGGCTGCGCTGAAGGCTGGAGGCTGGGGGTTGCGCGCGGGCTCACTTTGATGTGGGTGCAGTGGACCCAAGTTGCTGGGACCCAATCGCACTGCTGCACAGCGAGGCTGAGGCATCTGCTTGCGCGGCATGCAGTGACCGGCCTTAGTACAGTTAACGTACTGTGGCTGAACTCCAATCTCCGTAGCACGGCCGCATTTCCGGCAGCTTTTTTCCGGCTGGAGTCAGACGGCCGCATCTCGGCTCTCCTGCGGTGGCCGTACTTTATTTATTTATTTATTTATTTATTTATTTATTTATTTATTTATTTATTTATTTATTTTTTTATTTATTTTTTTATTTATTTATTTATTTATTTATTTATTTATTTATATACCTTAAAAGCCCAGAGGGCATTACATAAGGGGGGATACAAAAACCGGGTACAACATTGTCAACTATACATTTGGTGAGGGAACTGGGACAAAGTGGTGAGTCAAAACAGCATGTAACAAACTTGAAAAGAAGCGAGCACGCATTGTCAACACGCGTAATACACGAAAAGAATCGCTACATATCTTCACCGTATTCTAAATAAGACAATAAAGCAGATTTGAAACGCGATGGATCAGTGAGGGAGACTATGGCTGAAGGTAGGGAATTCCATTCGTTTTTACACAAAGAAAATGGTGACAACTGGTATTTATTAGTGCGCGCAAATATTGGTTTAATCTTATGCGCATGGTCGATTCGAGCAGATACGTAAGGAGCAGGGTGAATGAAACTTCGGGAAAACGTTGTGTCACTACTATACAAAGAGTGAAAAAAGGAAAGGCGAGACAACTTTCTGCGCATGGCAAGAGAAGGAAGGTTCAAATTATGCTTTAGTAATGAGACACTTTCATAACTAGAGTAACAAGAACAGATGAACCTGGCTGCTTTATTTTGCACTGATTCCAGCATGTCAGTCAATATTGCCGTATGAGTGTGCCAGATAGTTGACGTGTACTCCAAGGAAGGCCTGATCAAAGCTTGATATGCCTGAAGTTTAGTGTCTGCGTTTGCGCACTTAAGACGACGCTTCAGGAGAGCGAGTTTTTTAAAGGATTTATTAGTAATGTACTCAAGATGAGTGTTCCATGTTAAATCATAGCTTAGAAAAATGCCAAGGTATTTTATTCAACTATGCTGTCATTAATTGCTGTCAACTATGCTGTCATTAATTGCATATGTGGGAGGAGAGTTGGCTGTACCGGAAGAAAATCTGATGTGTTTGGTTTTTCCAATGTTAATTTCCATTTGCCACAATCGGCACCACTCCGCGAGTTTCATTAGGTCTGACTGTAGGGTAGAAATGTCGGTTGGTACGGTTATTTCCCTATATACGACACAGTCGTCCGCGAATAGACGTTTTGAAAAGGCAATGTTAGATCCGATGTCGTTAATATAAACCAAGAATAATAAACGGCCAACGACAGATCCCTGAGGAACACCTGATTGGATCGGGCTTTTTCTGGAAATTATATTGTTGAATTTTACTGATTGGTGTCGGTTGCATAGGAACTCGGAAATCCATTGTGTCGTTTTTTTGTCAAGTTGAAGGTTACGGACTTTGGCTAATAAACATTTGTGTTGTACGCGATCGAATGCCTTAGAGAGATCTATAAAGATTGCATCAGTAGGAACAGAGTCGTGCATGGATTTATGGAGGTCAGTTAACAGTTCAAATAGTAAGGTATTCCAGGAGTGCTTGTTGCGAAAATTATGTTGGTTCTCGATGAGTAAATTGTTTCTGTTTGCATGCTCTATAATGTGTGAGTGAAGAATATGCTCTAGTAGCTTGCAAGAAATACACGTTAACGAGATAGGCCGGTAATTGTTAGGAGAGGACTTTTCGCCAGATTTGAATAGAGGTTTGACATGAGCATACTTCCAATCCTCCGGTACACAGCCCGTATTAAGCGATTGCTGAAAGATGAGTGTAAATAGGTATGCTGATTTGTGGCAGGTTAATTTGAGAAGTTTGGCGCTAATCCCATCAGGCCCCGGGCTTGTTTTGCAAGGAAGACGTCCTATTGCACGCGCAACACCATTTTCGGTTACGGTAATTGCAAGAAAAGGGTGGAGAATGTCAGGTTGGGCCGGCATCGGGAAATTTAGTGGAAATTCGTCCGCAAATACTGATGACAAATGATTATTAAAGTGTTCAGCGCTTTCCTCCATTGATAAGATGTCGCCTTTATTGTTCACTAGTGCTGAATCAGTAGGACTTTCTCTAGGATTGACTTCGGCCGCACACGGGTGCCTTTGGAATGCCCGGAGCCCTACGGCTGGAATCTGGCCTTATGAACGTAAGCCGGTCTACTGGCTGACGGACACTGGCCGTTGGTGATGAATGGGAGTACGGCCGTATACGGCAAAAAAACCCACATTTGGACACGGGCCGAACATGGCTGCCGGAGAAAGACCGGACAGAAAATCACCGGCCAAAGTACACCGGCTTGAGTTAGGCTGAACAGTCCAGGGCTGTTGCTTTCTCTTAGCCAACGTTGGTGTACAGGCTATTTTGCTTGTTTTGATATACAGTCGAACACGGATATATCGAACTCCAAGGGGATCGTGAAATAGTTCGATATATGAAAAATTCGATATAAAAAATATGGGCTCTGAGACCTCACCTATGGCGGACGATCACTTACCGATCGTCGCATTCAAGAACGACAACTAATTCCGCACTCACGACGCAACAGGACGCTTTATTTCCGTGAAAAAAAATCGCTGATCTTGGCCTGCTTTTTCGTCCTTGAAATGAAACTAAAGACGCTGGTCTCGATCTTCTCGAGGCTGCACAACTAGAAAATTCCAGCAGTATGCTGCGCCTTCGCACACCATGCACAACACGCACGCAAAAGAAGAACAGCACGCACGTACCACAAGAACTTTGAAGGTAACAATTCCAAGGCTCTCTGAACGGACTCCAAGAAAGCGCTCGCGATGGTCATCTCCGAGAGAAACAGTGATCTCGGAAAGGTGCGGGACAACTCGTCAAACAGCAGCAACAGCAGCAAAATACAAAAGAAGGAGAGGCCGCCAGCGCCTTCGTTCCCTCTTCCCTTTACCGAGACGACATCGGGGGAAGACAGACCCAGAGAGAGAGAAAAAAACACTCTTTTTCGGCAAGCCGAGGAACGTACGCAGCCGAAAAAAAATAAAAAAATGCGCAGTCGGGGCATCCCTACCTCGCACTGTCACATTTTCCGAGCGTTCGGGCTTGTGTGCCTAGAGAGATTTAGCATACCGGGCTCCATCCGCTAACGCCACGGCGGCCGGTAGTGGGGCCCGACTGGGCAAGCGCAAATTCGGTCCGGTAGGAGGGATTAGTTCCGCGAGCCAGTCTGCGCCATGCCCGTGCATTCCTCCACATCCTCCTCAACCTCAATCGTGGGTGCAGCGACCGCCAAAGAGCACCTTCCAGCTCGCGCGGCGTTCGATATACCCAATGTCGGGAAAAATACGGTTCGATATAAACGTTCGAATTCCTATACTTTTACACAGAATTTTCAAGGGGATAATTCATGAGTTTGATATAGACAATAATTCGATATACCCGTGTTCGATATATCCGTGTTCGACTGTATGTACACTTCCTTCGAGGAAAACTTCTTTCCAAATGAAACACGCTTGCCATTACATTACAATGAATCCTGTCCTATTGAGCTGCCGCAGCACCTCGCGCCCGGTCACTAAATCCCGCAATTGTTGACATCGCACCTTGTTATAGCCTTCGATTTTGGCACAGGACACCCACCGAATCGAGCATAGCAGCTTATTCATTGCCAATGTGTCGGTCTGTATGCGTGCTTGGGAAGTTCGTATATTTCCCATAAATTGAAAAGCTGAAAAAGAAATACCCCACGAGTATTTGGTTATTTGAAGCACAGTATATCTTGCTTTTGGAGCATTCAATAACTGCTTCGAAATTATCAAAACGAAAACGAAAAAATGGAGGCCAACTAATTAATTGATAACATGAATGCATCCAGCAGAGCAGACGTGCTCATGTTGCTTCATTTCTTAGTTCCATAAACTGAAGTTATTAGGATGTAGACTACACACAAAACGGCTAACGATTTTTTCCTTTTTTCGATTTTTTTAAGTGAACGCTCACAGTTCAGTGAAGACTTTATATGAACCATCTTCCCCTACCCTTTTTCCTATGTCCCCCTTCTATAATAAAGTCCATGTCCCCCTCCTATAATATTGGCCTCCTCCTATAATAAAGTCGTCCATTCCATTCCATTTCTTTTTTACGAAAGTAATAACCAAATTAGCTCCGGAAACTAAACGCAATCATTTTTAGCCGCAATAACATGCTTTTGTGTCATTGATGAAACTTGGAATTATTGCCGAGTTATCCTAGCAAGCAGAAATGTGGATACTTTAAGGCAATATTTGCAGTGTTTTCGGAAAATCCGGCGACGCCGCTCGAAAGTGTTTAGAAGTACACTCAAACCTCGGTACAACGAACACCACATTAACAAACTTTTCAGATTAACGAGCGTTTAAGAAATCCGACGCCGACTGCTTATAGTTTTAATGTAAAATTATTTCACTACAACGTACTTCAGAAAAGCGAACGTTTCAAAATAACGATTGTTTTATTTAGTTCCGTGCCATGTTAACAACACCTCAGTACTACGAACTCATATTTTCAATGCCTGAGACTCTTAGAAGTCCGTTAAACAATCGCGGCAACCGGGGCAGTGTGCTAGTAGACGACACGGCAAAGCGCAGCGAAGAAGAGGACGTCTTGCAACTTGCTCCGCGGAATGCGGCAGCCGATGCAAGAGGGAGAAAAAAGGTGAGGAGAAGAGAAAAAATGAAGCATGGGTAGCCTTCTCCGTCCCGAAAGCCGCGGCCGCGCTATTCGCGCTCACCCCAACTTTTTTTACGTTCCGCCGCTGCTCACGTGGCTTGTTGGATCTTCACGGACATCAGCGGAGCTGACAACGAAGGACATTGCCCAGACCGTGAGCGTTCAGGATGAAGAAGTGAAGATGGCAGCGAGGATGGCATGGACAACGATGCCTGTGAGGGTACCACAGCAGCACTCGAAAACTACGACGAGCACGCGACGACTGCGGATGTGGTGGACAGCATACAAAAACTCCGCACATGTCCGGGGAAAAACCGCACGGCCACTGATTCACTCCCCAGGAATGTGTAAGAGTTTGAGTGCTTCGTTCTAAGAAGCTTCTGCTACTCGCGCTAGATGAAAATCGCCAACCACTTTAAATAAACGTGCATTGCTTCATGATCACTAGTGCATTTTTTTGTGAACAATGACTCCAAGGATGCACTGCTGTACACGTAGGTCGTTTTAGGCATTGAAATACTATTTCTTTTCTTAAATTTTGCGATTTTCACTATAACGACCTTTCAGAATAACGAGCAATTTTCCACGGTCCCCTGAAGTTCGTTATATCGCGATTTCACTGTAGTACTTTTTTTTAGATGGCGGCACGGTTTAGAAAAGAAAAGGAATTTGGAAGTGTCGCAAAGGGACCGACTGAGTTCAAAGTGTTTTCACTGACCCATTTTTGTCTGCAGAATTCTACTTGAGAACAACGGCTGTGTGAAGTGCTACTAAAGTGCTAATAAAGTGCTAAAACGTGCAAATAAATTGGACTTTTTTGAAGTATTCCGTCGTTTGTTTGCAGCATACCGTCGACTATAAGCGGGGACGAGCCGACTCGTCACATGCCCGCTCGTCACCGGACAAACTCGTCTTAGGCCAACTCGTCACACCGGCGTTTTGGTACAGTGCCATCTCGAAATTGGAACTCTCGTGCAAGGCGCCTTTCCGTCGCCTGGATTTCGTTACACCGCCGCCGGGTGAACAAAAGCCTGGAAGCCCTGACCGGAAATTGGAGTTGAATTCATGTCTGAGGATGTTTTTCTACAATGGTGAATTCACTACGGCTGTTTACAATGGCGTGGGGAGGTGTGTTCGACCAGCAGTGTGCATGAAAAGGTGTTTTTTTTTGTTTGAGGGGAACGAGGAGGGGGGAGAGGTCAGCGCGACCTGTACTTCAAGGGCTAGTCAGGGGTGTTGAGGTCCTGTATTTTCGTATTTTCGCGCGTATAACCTGCCCTTGCATACAACCCGCACCCCACTTTAGATCTGGAAATAATAAAAAAAATAAAAATTGGCGAAGCTTCCACGAACTACCGCAAGGCTTGAACCATAGCTAAGTTCGAGAATTTTTTTCTATGTAAACACTGAATGACACAGTTGCTTTGTTGATTTGATTTTTGTGGGTGTTTAACGCGCTGACGCTACGCAGGCGACGAGGCGCGCTGAGTGGAGGGCGTCGAATTCATTTTGACCGCCCGGGAATCTTTAATGGGCGTGCACCGAAATGTCGAACACACGGGGTCCGGACAGTTTATCTAGCGCCGTTTTATCGAATGCCGTTTTATCGACGGACGTTTCATCCAAAATATTTTTCCCGGCCTTTTCGTTTACCAAAATTTGCAGTACGTTTCTTAGTTTCTCCATCGCAATATAATTTGCAAATCTTGCCTCCACAACGAACCTTTCTAACACAATTTGTAGTCTTTGTAGGAGTTGTCTATTGTTTAGTGCCTCCTTTTTGTTTTTGCAATGCGTGAAATTTGCCTGTGCAATTTTTTCGTTGTTTATTACGCAGGTGCTTCTGTCATAACGAATCTCCTTGTGTCTCTAGTCCCTCCTCTGAAACGGAACCATATCACAGCATTGGGACGTATGGACTAAAATGCCGCGGTATGCCTTGTACATTTTTGTATACACTGCGTTTGCATCAGCGCACAATCTAATTATTTAGCCGCACATGTTCTACATAAGTAAGACACTTCTTAGCGCTTGTGGGTCTAATGTACAAAACCTAACTGGAACGCTAGCAAAAGTCTCACCCGATTTCTGTTTTCCGAATTCCTTAGGGCCATGCGTTAAGTTGCTAAGAGGTTACAAAGAGTTGTCCTACGGTTCTCGATGCCTATCTTTGAACTAACGAGGAAAAGGTTAGTTACAAAATTAGTCACCATACTATACTGGCTGGTTCATATTTATCTCTTCCCTCCTCGTTGCACCCCAGCATGTCTAGGGTTTTTAGCCCATATTCTTTTACCTTTTATATGAACGGATAACAAAACTGTAAGATTTCAATAGTAAACATAAAAAATAAAGGAATAATGAACGTCTATTCAATTCAGCGTCGTCACCCGATTATATGGAAAAAAAATGTAAAATTGAAAAAGATTAATAATGAGCAAACAAAATCTAATGTGGCCCATGCGATTAGCTAAACAAAGCACACAAAAAAACTCCCACCTCCCCTCGCGGGAACCCCTGTGTAGATGCGACGCAAGGGGGGTTCACGTTGCAGCGTTGGACATCGGAGGAATGGCGCTGGAACGATGGAGCGGAGTGGTGCAGGCACCGCATTTTATAGCGCGCATTACGGTGAGGGGACGCGCCGGCCCCAGTGCGTCTGCCGCGGTTATGACGCAACACAGTCCAACACAATCCACTTCAATCCAATCCAATCCAAATCCAATCCAATACAATCCAATCCAAGCCGAGCCAATACAATCCAATCCTATCTAAGCCAATCCAATCGAATCCAATCCAATGCCCCTCGCGAGAGAGTGTTCGCTATCGGAGAGGAGAGCGGGTGAGCGGCGGAGAGCACAGCTGGCGCGGAGAGGAGAATGAGGGAGTGGTCCACGCCGACAACGCCGGATGGATGCAGGGACAAGGCGAGTGAATGAGATGCGTTCGCATCTAAAGCCAAGAAAGTGCGCTGTCTGGTCTGGCGTGTTCCTCCAAGGCCATCAAGGAAACGTGAGGTTGGTGAATCGAAGGAGTGTTGACGCATAAGTAGCAAATTATACAAATTCCTGTATTTTTTATTTTAGCATGATCAACAGATGCCATGACGACCTGTTCTACTTGACCAGTTCGCCTATGACGGGATACGGCCCGTTCGTCACGTGGCGTTTCCTCATAGGCCGGTTCGTAATAGGCCGTTTGGTTACATAGGATCATTCGTCATTGGCCAGTTTGCCACAGCGTTCGTCACAGGTGCACAAAATGAATGTCCACGTGTTGTTTTTTTTCGACTCGAAAGCGAGAGCCCAATCACAGGTTTAGTTAGTTTTTTTGTACTTTGGGCCGTACATCTAGAAAAGCTCAACAAAGAATGCAAGCCAGAGTGAGCAAGTAGGGTGACGTGCTCGAACAAGATTATAGATACGAGTTCAACAACCCAAGACAGAAAAGTGAAACAGGGACGTAGCCCAACAAAGTTCTTGGAAGACGGGCCAGGCATTTGGTTCTAAGTGGTCCGGTAATAGGGAAAGTGGTAGCACCAACCTTCTCGTTCTTGGAAACTTTACATGGGCCAGTTTGTGTAACTTATCAGTGGTTTAATACAAGTGGTGTAACCAAATATTTGATGCACCTTTCTCCAGTAGCCATCTGCGCATGCGCGGGGCGCCGGTCTGCCAGTCTTAGCCGTAGCTCTCGGGGAAAACAAACAAAACGGCGCCTCCTCAGCTAGCTGCTTGGGGAGCGGATATGCCTCCTATAGGCCTCGTGCGCTGGTATGGTGGCGCCACTGAATTCGAACCAGCGGCACCCCCTGTCGATCGGCGCTGCATCTTTTGCTCGTACCACGCTTCGCCAGTCCGCGTATCCCGTGCGGAGGGCCAGCGTGACTACGCCAAGCGAGCCGTGCGTCAACAGTCCTGTGGCTTCGAATAAATAAGAAGCACTGAGAAATACTTAAAAAAATAAAGGCTACTTGACCTGCGAAAAAAAGAACGACTAGACGCCAGCAATCATGTCTTCGGCATCAACACAGAAATTCAGACTGAAACAGGACCCTCTATATAGCCCCGGAACATGGTGTGATTCAAATGAATAGTTTAAAAAGCAAATGCAGCTGGAAGTAAGCAAAAAATATGGAATATAAATTTTAATCCGTCAGCATTTTTCGCTAATACCCCAGAGCCCAATCTGTTTAATGTCTGGCATTTGCACAATAACGAACAATGGAAGCTCGAAGTTAACGCGTCGTAATAGTGTAACTGTAGACCATTTGTCGAGTAATGATAAAAATACCTACAGGAGAAGAGAATAAAAATGAACTTGCTATATCGAGAAGTCTAACTATTCACAACAATCACACGTATAATAAAACAAAATTATAAATAACGGGGAGATACAACCCGAAGAACACCAAACATTATTAATACGCACCGAATCTCAAACACCTTGCATTTGCCCAAAAGGGTATAATTATTAAAACATTTGTTATATAATAACGTAAACGTATGTTTTGTATAACAAAAACTAAAAATACCAAAAGCTAGAAATGAGCTAATTGAACAAAAAGAAAACCAATTCGCCCCACTCACCTGTTCATTGATTCCAAAATAACACAAAGCAGAAAAGCAAACAAAAACACGAAAAAGTCAGAAAAGCACCAATCTGGCTGCAATAAAAGCCTCAAGATTTACAAAAATGTCTGAGGAATCTATACACACGTACAATTCTTTAAATTGCTCAATTTTTGTTGATATTTCACGTACATAATCCCTTCGTTTCTGTGCTCGTAGGCAAGCACAAAGCGTCTTATCTTTTTTTTTCGAGGAAGCCGCTGGAAGGCTGTCTGCCGCGGCTGGGGCTAACACACAGTGACGGCGATTTTCAATGAGTAGCCACGGCAGCCGGGCAGAAATTACCCCCGAAGTTGCCGCGTGCGTGGGATAAGCCATCTGTGCGTCCCACGCAGGGCACACCGCAGCAAATAAAACGCTTGTTTATATGTTAGCACGACGAGCGCTATTGAAACTATCGAACATCGAAATTAGTGTATACACGTTACACGAAAAAGGTGCCCGCACGAATTCGTGATGTGAAATACGGTTTTGCTGACGTTCCTGCGTACGAGGGCAGCCACAAAAATGTGGAGCCAACATATGCTCCGTCAGACGCTGTTGACGAAAGAAATGCTGGAACCAAGCATTGAGGTGACCGATGGCTTCTCAGAGCGCAGCCTGCGCTCTCCTTAAACGGGCCCTGGAAGGCGTTTTGAGCACACTAAATGAACTAGTGCAATCGTTAGATTTGGTCGTCACCGCCATCTGTGCCAGGTATTGCTCTTTTACGCGCAGCGGAAAGCTCACACTTTTGTTGCAAAGTTTGGCGCTTTTTTCTCACCCTTCCCTTTGTGTTTTTGGACGCCGCCATCTTCACTTGTCTATGTCATCGATTCCAAGATGTTCGTCATTCGCTAGACAACCTGCTATTGGGCGACTTTTTCACGCACTTCCGGCAAAGAAATGAGTCGTCTGCTCAGCGTCGGCTCGCTGGCTGATCTGCCAGCGTAGTGCCGGAGTGATTGTACATTTTACGACAAACGAAACACGTGTAAACAAACGCTTAACCGTTTGTGTTGAATGCAACACGTTCACAACAGGACATGTATATTCTCTTACCTGAGTACGTTCCTAAAGAAAAAGTTGAAGCCCCGTGGCACTTCTTTCGTGCAATCGCAAATAACGCCCTGAACCGAATGGCCGGGTTTGACGCACACATTTTATTCAACTTCAAAACAATCCAGAGACGCGTTTCCAACGAACACAAGGTTACGACATGCGTTGCGAGTCTGAACCGCGACTGACAGACGATAGGTTGCCTCCTCCTTCCCGTGGTAAATTCGGCACAAAGCTCGCGCGCGGTTTGCGGGGACGAAAAGCAAGTCACCTAACTCTGGCGCACAAGCCGAGATGGCTTTTAAGCACGCACACTGCACATACCCCACGCGAGGTTGAGTCGTACGTCGCTCGAGAAAGATAATTTAGACCATGGGAAGTACTATCCACCCGCAGAAGCACAACGTAACATTTCATCGCGAAACAAAGGCGTCCACAAAACACACACCATCGCCTCCTGTAATTCCAAACGCATCTCGCACTTGTCAATGGGAGTGTGTGGTGGGCTTGCAGTGCCCACATGTCGCGAGTTGGGGCCTCGAGCTCAACCGGGATCACGGAACCGTAACTGACTTCTACAGTGATTTGTGTCTAGTTGCCAAGGCAACAAATGTTTGAGATTGTCAAAGAAATGGCGCTCGCTCCACCGCTAGAAAGCTCAGAGCCGCGGCGAAGAACGTTTTGCCAACGTTGCCGCTCTCCACCACGCGTCGCCCCAAGCTCAACTGGCCACATGATTGAAGCGTTTTGTGCACGGGTTCTGTATCGGTTTAAAATGTATTTTTCACATGCCGCCGGCAGGAATTACCACAGCCGCAAAATAAGACCCGGCACCAGCGGGGCCCCATCTGATACGGCTTGGATGAACAGTGCGCGGTGCATCAAAGAGAACGAGCGCACGATCCTCCCCGTGCGGCTGCGAGTTCGCCGCCGATAAAAAGTCACGTGCCGCCGATAGCAACTCCAGCAACGTACACAGCGAAAGGGCAAGGCCAGGTCACCGCACACATGCGGCCAGATTTTTCGTTCGCTTTTCCACACTTGAGCAGAGTAAACAAAGCTTGCCCGTAACAGACGGCAGTCTGAGCAGCGCAACAGCGGAAGTACGTCACCGCTGAGGAGCGCAGCATCATGGGAGGGAAGGCTCGCGCGCCGTCAACAGCGGAGAGTAAGTTGAAAGGAGGGAACGCGCGGTTTTTTATTTACGATTTCTCGGCTAATACTCATCGCTTTAACAAAATTCTTGCGAGAGAAGATTGTTAATACGTTGCTTTATTTGGTAACATGTACATCCATGCATATGCGTTAGGTATTTCAGGACCCCTTTAAGAACATTCGCAGAAACACCAACATAATATATTCTTCGGCGATGTTCCAGGCTTGTTTTTGTAACTGTTGAGCCATCGGAAAACAAAAGTAGGCAGAATTGCTTATTTTTCGCCCGTAAAGGCGCCATTCTGTGATATTTCCGGCCCTGGGAGAGGCTGACCGCGCCGCCCCGTACGAGAAATAATATGCCGCCGCGGCTGCCAGGATGCGCTGCCTGCGCCGCTCAAGTGAATTGAACAGCAGTAGAGGTTAGTAAAAGAAGGTTAGAGTGTTAGTGGGAAAAAAGCAGAGAACAATCTGGGAAGACTTGAGGACAAACAATTCAGACTAGCACAAAAATTTCGTAGAAGTATTCTATTTTTATATTGATTTTTTAAGTTTATTCTGTTTGTATTTTTTCGGGAGGTGATTGTACAGTGGCGTTGCTACTAAGGCCGCTGTGCAAAGCCACCCCGTTACAAAGGGGAAGCCGCTAATCATCCTCAAGTAGCTGCGCACTAGCCCTATAGGGCTGCATGTTTTTATATCCTCCTTTCTTACAGTTCGAGTGAGTTCTTATGTGCATACAAAAAAGGCTTTCCAAGTAAAGGAGCAAAACTAACCACGCTGTGAGCACTTGGCTACCAGTGAGGGAGCAACGAAAATGAAAAAAGTGAAGAAAAACGAGTGATACAGCCACTGC
Organism: Haemaphysalis longicornis; assembly: GCF_048455015.1. NCBI lineage: Eukaryota > Metazoa > Arthropoda > Arachnida > Ixodida > Ixodidae > Haemaphysalis > Haemaphysalis longicornis. Next base: position 161,685,270 of record NW_027526335.1, read on the forward strand.
AAATTAGTCACGAGAGCGTGTGCCTGCTGCCGTGACATACATGGGAAAGGCAAGGGGGACGGGTGGAAGTGGTATGGACTGCAGGACCAGGATACTTCCTGCACGGGTTCCCCGAAAGCCAAACATTTTCTTGTGGCGTGCCTTACTGCCAGTTTAACATCGCCGTGGCGGCCGTTAAGAGGAGCGGTACTGCGAAAAGTTGTGCCAAGTAGTTATAGTCATGCCTCATCACCACTGACGTCTAAAAAAGCCACGATTTTTATTTTTGCGTTCCAATAACGAACTTTCTTAAGTGACAAACTGGCCTATGACGAATGATCCTATGTGACCAAACGGCCTATTACGAACAGGCTTATGACGGATGATCCTATGCGACCAAACCGCCTATTACGAACCGGCGTATGACGAAACGCCATGTGGCGAAAGGGCCTACACCCGCCTATGACGAGTTGGCAGTGACGGGTTCACTTGTGTCGAGTTCTTTTAGACTCCCCCACCTCTGTCAGGGCCTCATTTTATCCCCCCCCCCTTCTCCTCCCTGTTGCATTCATATAGCTGTAATCTTTCCGAAGTTCTTCGCACGATTTTTCTCCACATACAAACAATGTGACCACACGGTCGAAGTAGGAGTCGTGTGCAAACCACGTGAAAAATTAGTGAAGGACAAGACTTTGGATCACGTAATGATGAACCATGGCGACATTTCGCAACACCAACCTACATACACCAATTCACGTGGAAGGAATATTGCGCACGGGGTTGCTATTACAGTTGCTACTATAGCGGTGAATTCTACAATATAAACAAGTGGACATAGATGCTTGAGTGCAATCAATGAAGACACAAAAAATTTAAAGAATTCGAATAAAACAAAGGTAATAAAAAAAACGGGAAAGACACGTAAACATATAGGCAGGTTTTTGTAGGTAATGCTCCGCAGAGACAATTTAGAATGAAGCTAACTGCCGGTTAGTTTAATGGGACGGCTAGTTAAACAAAATAAACCCCGAAAATTACGATCAAAGCCGCAAAACCACACTTTCGATAAAACGGACGTAATTGAATCGGTAAAACGGCGTCCGATAAAAAGGGAATTTTTTTCGGTAAAATGGCGTTCGATAAGCTGTCTGGGAACCGAACACACGGGCGTTTTCGCTTTTCGTCTCCATCAGAAAAGCGGCAGCCGAGGCTGGGAATTGAACCCGCCTCCTTGGGCTCAACAGCACAACGTCGTGTTCATTGAGCTTTGCTGACTTTTTCTGCGTGTTATTTATTACAAGCCTGAATTCAATTATCCTTTGATATAATTAACTCGGTATCACGGCGTATTCACCTAACTTCCCGCATGAAAAACTTTGAAAGCACACTCGCTCGCCTACATCACTTTTTAAATCGGCAACGTATAGCACGCGGAAACATCGCTTTAACGTTCCGAAACGAGCTCGTAATACGAGTTTCCCATGTGGCGAATATTTCGGTGATACGAGAATTCCTCGTACAAAATGCCCTGTGACGAGTTGGCCTTTGACGATTGGGCTTGTGACGAGTTGGCCTAGACCCACTATAATCAAATAATTTTTGTATCTTCTATCATCGGCTGACCGATCCCCTTTAATCAAATCCTTCAATTTCAACTCTTGCCACAGAAATGCGCAAGAACCTTCAGTGCTGCTTTCAAATGCAAATAAATCTACTGGAAGGATGTAGTTTGCACGCATTTCGATAGTCGCTGGCCAGTCAAAGCGCGATTCAATGGTATCTCATACTGCAATGGAGTTTTGGAACACTAAACATAAGTGTGGGTACCTCGAACTTGAAAAAATGCGATGCTGGATTTGGCCGAGCAATTGCGATTGGCACATATGCCGCATACGGCAAACGGAGTTTCATAATGCAATGCAGTACATACTAAGCACAGCAGTATTTGCTAAAACCTGTGTTGTACGGAACGGCGTTCCTGGAACTCATTCCTTTTGGAGGAACGGAGGAACGCCACCGTTTCATTAAGCGTGGGTGGAACTGCAACGGTAACTCGTTACGCTTACGAAGGAATGGCAGAGGGGACGGCTTCCTTCTGTAAACGTTACATCACTAGCATTTGGTTGTTTTTTATGCGAAGGCGTTAGGGCACTAAAGCTAGTGCAAAACGCAACAAGCCCCCACTGTGTTTCTCTTCGTATACACTGCCTATTATCACGCCTTTCTGCGGAGCGTGCTTTCTCGAAGGTCAAAGTCAGAAGAATAACCATGCAGCGGGGTGCAGCTTGGCGGGCCGGTCACACCGGGTGCGCCCGCCTGGTCCCTATATCGGCTTCAGATGCACATGAGACAGGCGCTTCGGCGCCCCTTTTATTCGTCATACACCCCACTCTTTTCTTTTGTGCATAAAAGTGGAACACATAAACCGACCAGGAGAAGACGTGACTGTAAGGTGTTCATCACACACGTGTTATCTACAGTGCAGGAAGCCGTGACAGCCGAAGGGGCCGTACGAGACTGCTCTCCTGTCTGTCAATGCACAGCTGGGTTACCGGCGTTGCACTTACTGCTTTGTACAACTAGGCGTCAAGTTCTCCGCCCTATATTCTCGAAATATTGCCGCTGCCGCCCAAAGCGAGTCGAGATCTATCTGAACTCACGCGCACCAGCAGCCATCCCTGAGAGCTCCAAGCCGATTCTGGCCTCAGCACATCGATCGCTCTACGGCACGGACATGGCTCTCGAACGAGCCCCCGTAAACTTCCTCACGCCGAGAGCGGCCATCGATTTTGTCATGTACCCACTTCCAAGTTTGAGTTGACGGTTGGTTTTCCAATTTTGCTGGGAGTTCTCCGCCCACTTTGCTTCGCATCATAGCAGTGTGGCAACTGTGGTGTATCGTTAAAGACCGGTTCCGACCAGTGCTTCAGCCGGGCACCGATGGCGAGCCGAGTAGGGTATACTTACGTAGGCTTACCAACCGTCCCGGATTATGCGAAAACCTCCCGCCTTGTCATACAACGTCCTGAGTCCCGCACCGCCCCTGTCGGGACAGTTATATATACCAGATTTGTTCCTGACCGTCTGTTACAACTTGTTTGCAATTCAAAGAACGCTCAACAAGTCGCGTCACACTCAGGAACACAAACTTAGCGCGACCCATGCAGAGCTTCAAGTAAAGCTGAACTTCCGCGTGAAGTGCGACAACATTTACGAGATCATTTTCCAGCAGGGGCGATTGTTGCGAACAGCATGTAGCCATATAAAGTACCAGTTTAGGAGGCTGCAACAATAAATAAATAATAGATTTGTCTGGAAGATACTCCCATAAAGAAAACTGATTCCGTTGCCTCCCTAAGTTAGGGTACGCTACTGCCACCCCCTTCCCCGTCTCGATTTCCTTCATTGAAGTGTTGGTAACCATAAGCCGCTGGCTGCTGCCGGGTGCAGAGTTGCTCCGTTACGACAACGAGAAACCGGAGACCAATGTTATAAACCGTAGCATAAAATTACAGTAGACAAGTCCGCGGCAAAAAGGCAACCATGGACTCTCAAGAAGGCAAAGTAACTCTCTAAAGCTCTCTTGTTGACGCACTGGCTCCGATGCTTGCACTTGAGAGAATTTAAGGAGCAAACGGCAATGGTAAAACTTATGCGCAAGCACCACCGAGTTTTTCAACGGCGGTCAAAGATATTATACATGAAACAACCATTTTCCAGGGAGAGCGCGCGTTATATGCTAGCACACGCCCATGAGCGCATGCGTAGGCAGTTTGCTGAGATCAAGGGACTGAAGCAACTCATCATCAAATACAACGTGATAGCACTTTCAAGAGCTTTAGTGGCGCTCTTAAAAATTTCCAGCGATGTGTTTACGTAAAAGCGCGCACGTCTGTTCGACACCAACATCAAGATGCAACTCTTACTGAGTTCAGACATACGGCTCTAGTAAGTTGCCAAAATGTTCTCTGGACATTCTTTTTTCACTCATACCATAATATTAAATCATCATTCATTAAACGCCTATATATTGTTCCTTTCGATTCAGTTTCTTGTGCAAGACATTTATGTTCGCTCATGTGAGTAACTTTCCATTTGCCCATCTGCAGCGCAGAATCGTGACTGCGCCTTTGAAGACCCACGTGGAAGGTGCCATGTGTTGCATTTGTAGAAGACGAGCGCCACACTTGCAGCTAAAAATGTCTGCAATATGTCCGGTGCTTCCTGAAAAAAATCGTGTAGGAGCGTTTTATTGAATTCTCTTTATCTCCAGATAATCGGCTGCCGGCGGTGTTCATATTGGAATAATATACGTAGTGTGATTTGAGTTTTAATTTGCCCAATTCAATTCGCCTCAGGATTATCCGACAACACATTATAATTTTAAAATTATCAAATGTAACGTTAACGAAACGACACGTTACAATGTTCGAAGTATAACTGGGACGCGTTCCTATCTCAATATAAGAACTTGTATACTGGGAACTCTTTGCAAACTTGAGAACGAACGACGAACGAGCTTTCGTTCCCAGTTTAGAGGAACGTGTACAACACCGATTCAAAACTTACCATATAAGGTTAGCATGAATAATACTTCAAGTTCGCTTACATTCTCAGGGCGCTGGAAGTTCGTGACTACTCACAAACGCGTTAAAGATGGGGTATGGTATCTATACATTCATATGGTATCTACCACTACACCTCTGTGCGGGATGCCGTGATCCTCCTTTGAGACTGCCATGACCACGTAACGTTCTTCACTGGAGAGCTCATTTACTTTTATTGCCGCAAGACATATTCCACAACTCTTAGCCCCTGCAGCACTCACTACTTCCGTCATCAGGTGCAGAATTCCTGCCATACAGTTCATTCGCTCTGCGGCCTCATCCACGTTTCACTGCAACTTGGCACATGGATGTCTCCTTGTGGTCCTTCTTGCTGCCAAAACAACATAGTAGCGGGGTTTTGAAGCTCCTAGCAGGGCATTCTGCTCAACGTCTTTGCTCGGTTGCGCCGCTCGTAGGCTCCCAGCTGCGCGCTATAGTTGAAGGTAAGGCTACGAAACCCAGAAAATATCGTGGAACCATACAGGCCACTCACGCAAGTAAAAGGGGAGTGTGATTACCATTTCAACTTTCCAAGTAACTAAAACTTACTCCGTCTATCTACCCAAAACACGTACAATAGGAGCGCTCCGGGGCATTCGATTCACACAATTGTAGGCTTTCTCTTCTGCTGATGCAGTTGGTTCACCGTTTATTTGTGAATGAAGCCCAGATGAACTCAGATAAAAAATTAAGCGTCTACAAAAAATATAAACCAAAATTTCTCGGCTTGATCGATCATTGTTTAGCTAATGTCGACCGACTATTCAGTTGGTGTAAAGAGACCAAGTGAATAGTTGGTCGCCTTACACCGCTCTGAAGCAATCCGAATAGCGACTCGGATTTCGGGTGGTCGAAATCGGTCGCCGAAATTGTGATCGGTTGTTTCTCTCTTCGCGTCCACGTAATCACCTAAGCGACTCTCCCTCGTCGACATCAGAGCTGTACGCCGGCAGCTCTGATGTCGAAGAGGGAGAGTCGCAGGGATCTGCCCGCGTGCTGGTCATGAGACACTGTCGTCCTCATCGGTCACCCACCGAGGGTTGACACACTGCAGTCGCTGCACCTAACCGTCGCCAGCGGTTTGGCGTCGTAGTGTTGCACGGGAGCGGTGTTTTTACTTCTCGCGCTTTTACGGGATGTACGTGTCCCTCGTATCTTGCTGAAACGGTAGAGGCGCTTTGTTTGCGTACGAAGCTCTCGGAGCTCGACCCGACATGACGTTTGAATTCACGCGGTGGTTTTCAGTAGCCGCTTGTGCTGCTCGCGTAGCTGCGCTACCATCCATTGCTGTTCTGAAATTGGATATAGCGTACTGTTTAGAGGCCACATCTACCGCTCAGACCGGGAGTGGCTTTGGAATCCACGTACTCTGATCCCCAGGATCAGTGCCACCATAGACATAGAGCATAGAGCAGACAAAAAATATGCCTACATTTCTTTAGGTGCAGTTTTGTGGGATAGCAACCGGCGGAAACATTTCAACTATGCTATTAGGTAACACCTACGAACGTTTTTGTGCTTTGTCTATGATTTGGACACTTGTTTATACGAAAGTAAATAACATACAACACGCACTAGCCGCGCTTTATTTATGTAGTATGTACTGTATACAAAGAACGTTGAATTATTGTTTGTTATGTACACGCGACAATAAATATAAATTATGTGGTGTTTCTTTTGCTTGATGCTGGTTGCAATGTGCAATATTGGAAACATTGTGTCCCATACTCATGAATGTCTGCATTAGTATGTTTTCTGAGCTTGCATATTTCGTTGAACCTGCTGTCGCTTGTGAAGTGCTGAAGCGGAGAAGTCCGGTCAAGCATTGTAAGCTTGTAAACGCTGCCTGTCTACTGTCTACTATGAATAAGTGGTTCACTTAACACAACTTTACCTGCACCTTTGTGAGCCGCATTGGCTACTGTGGTAGGATTTCCACTGCTGAGCGCATCCGTGTGCTTTCGATTTGCGATGGCTACGAATTTTTTCCCGGCAGTGGCAGAGTACAAAAAGGCAGCATTCGAGCTTTATGCATTAGATGAGTAGGCTTAGTTTTTTAATCGATTGCTTTTGGTCTAGGGCAATTGAGCACAAATATAACTCTGATTGGTATATGGATTAGGAGATGAATGCACGATTGGCTCCGAAGAACATCTAAAATGCATTAACTGCAGTAATTATGACATTCAGAGTGCGTTTATGGTGTTTCCAATATAGGTGGTGTAATACAAGGAGGTGTTGAACGCCCATTGAAAGATTATTCAGCCACAATTCATGTTTAACAGGGCATTTGGGGGAGGATTTGTTATATGGTTTTGTTTTGATATCCTGCGCACTGTATGAAGATTACAAATCGAGAAATATTTTCTCCATTTACCGATTAACACGACAATGTCTTTTAACTCTAAATGGTCGTGTTCTTAAAATTTTTATTGTGAAGGACACAAGTTTGATCGAACGAAAATTGCGGCGTGCAGCTATGTGCAGGCGCCAACGACATTTTGGCTGCGTAAAGTCCGAAGTTCATCTTTGTAGCTCAAGCGCTCTTCCAGTTTTATTATTCCATTCCTGCCAGAGCGTTAAATAAACCTGAATTTATATTTCACCGTATACACAGAAACACGACCATTTTGAAGTGTTTATTTGCCATTCTGCAGTGTTACCGCGAACAACAGCTGATAATCTGGCAGTAACTGCCATTGATATATTACACCAAAGCTTGGCCTTCTTGAAGAAGACCATGGCTTCGACATTTTAGTGCGGTGACACCAACGGAAACGTAGATTGAAGGCACTGTAGGGCTGCGAGATTTCAATTTATACTAAAAAAGAAACATAAAATTTAACCTTCGACTGAAAATGGCAACCCTGAAAAAAAATAATCGCCCCTTTACCTAGACCCCGTGACGACGAATATTTTGCGAATATTTTGCAACGAATATTTTGCGATGAATATTTTGCGACGAACTCGCGAATATTTTGTTATGATCTCCCTCATTATGAAACATTAGCGACAGACAATAACAAAAACCTGGTTCTGGACTTACCTTAATCGGTCCAAGGTATCATATCAAAGGTGATAACACATTCTCAGTGTATTCTCACTGATTGTTAACTTTGGAAATTTACAAGAAAGAATAAATGATTTTGATGCGTTTCTCTTATGCAAACGTAATTAAAGCGCAGAGTCCAAAGTAGTCTTCAAAAAACAAATAAAACCAAAAAATGGTCCGACACAGTAACCAAAAAAAATGAAATAATATAAGGAAACCGTTATTCACATCTACGAATTCTTCCTTTTCGGCCACAAAAAGCAATTAACGTTGGAGCTTGTCCGAAAGCACAGATTTTAAGGAGCGGAAAAGAATACTGTCTCAAAATAGACAAAACGCTTCAGTTTTTTATCGCTTTTGCTATTTTGTCGACCACCGCAAAGATATATAATATTTTTATGTATATATGCATACATACATACATACGTATGCCCCAAATTCATCGTCATGCCAGGGGCAAAGAATAAACCTCATCGAGACATTTCATATTATAGTGGCGAAGACCCTTAGGGCTCGCGTGTCTAGCGTCTGCTGCTGTCGTCGCCATCGACTTTGTAGCCACTGTACTAATAACGCACATGTACACTCGTTTACCTAACGCCTCGCGCTTCGACGGAACGCGTACTAAAAGGAAACTGTATACTTGATAAAACCGGTTCAAAATAAATAACATGATTTAAAGCTTTCGGGAACGCTCCCTCTACGCTTCAGCAATCGTCAAGCACAGGAAAAAACTGCTTGTAGACAGGTTATAATTTTCATTACACTAAGATACCTACTGGCCCTCGAAGCTATGCCTGATCAGGTAGGGTGGTCGATAGCAGCAAGAAAAGGGATATTTAATTGAAGGTTAAGTCCCGTTGATCACCGAGGACGAGCCCCCAGGGTGAAGCACAGGCACTGCACTTCACTCGCATTGGCCCTGCTACTACCCCAAACTGGGGCAGATCGAGCATGCAAATTGCTTAATTCAGGTTCAAAGCGGTTGAGAGCACAACCACCTCAGGACAATCGTGATTGTTTCTCTCGAAGGTGCTTTGCCGGCGCCAAAGCAGCCCGCGCATGGTGGCAAAAGCGAAACTTAAAATCTTTGAACACACTTGCAAACTGCATGCTTCGCCGCTTCCCAGGTTCGACGTGGTGAGATGACCCGGGATTTTTTTAACAAGTTAGGCTGCACTCTCTTCACAATAATTACTCAGAACTCTATTCGCTCCATAATCTTGCAATTGGTAAATGTGGAGCGTTCGGCCAACGTGCCAAAATATCCACTATCCACTATTTGTGCAACCGAAAATAATGGCGTACACGGGTAGCTAACCAGATGGATGAATGTGTGGGCAGACACTTATTGAGTTGCATGGCACCGAGGAAGACGATTCATCCGCCCAGTAAGCACGGGAACGAAGAATGTTAATATTAAGGCTCAAGGGTAGAAAACTAGGGTCCACATTTTGTGAACAATTTAAGGGGGAAAGCAAAAGAAGACCTGGTTGAGTGGGCGATTGGAAGGATAGACGCTCAGTGGTCCGCTGTATTACCAAAGTACAACCTAGAGACAGTGCCGAACTAGAAGAATACTATTAGTTTCGTGAATGGCAGCACTAAGAAAATAAGCGAGCAAAGAAGGCAATAACTCTTAGCATGGCAGGAGGGTTTGAGTTGGGCGGGAAATTTATTTCTGCTGCTGTGGACTTACATAAGATACTGATGATTATGACCGGTTTGTACGCTACCGTTCATGCAATAAAATTTCTTTCCTCTTACGTATTCTTAAGCAAGTTCGTAGCGACTGCCAGTCATGCAGCGGTAACTCGGCGCAAATGGTACGTGCTTACAACCACTTTGCTGTGCCCGCAGTATTACTACAGAGCCAAAGCTTTGATTGTAGGGTTTAACGCGCCGACGGAACGCAGACGATGAGGCGCCCTGTAGTAGAGGGCTCCGGAATAATGTGGACCATCTGGGAATCTGGAACGTCCGCCGAAATCTCGTACACATGGGCGTTTTTGCTTTTCACCCCACCAGAAAAGCCGCCGCGGCGGCCAGGAATTCAACCCGCGGCCTCGTGCTCAGCAGAGCAACGTCGTAGCCCCTGAGCCACCGCGCTGGGTACAAAGCTGATATGCAGCACCTCATTTCCTTTAGCAGAAGTTACTCGCTCTCCGCATTTCTCTTCCCTAAGAAATCAATAAATTCCCATTCCACGGAATCTCCCACCTTTCACCTATCGGCACGGTTCTGGCATTCAAGACGTCTTCTTCGAACAGCTAAATACGACGGGCCTGTTCCATGCGTGCCACTGTGATAACCGAAAGACTGGCAAGAACAAGACACTTAGTTTAAATCGGCATAAATCGGAATGGCTACGCTCACTTTTCCCGTTGTTTTGATGTCTGCGCTTGTGTAGCTTGGTGCTGTAGCTCAGAACTAGCACATCAGCATGGCTAGGACCCGCTGTCTCACCCTTTAAAAGACACTCCTCTCCGATACAGTTCTGCCGACTCACGGATGGGTTTCAGCGAGGGCGTCCGCCGCTCTAGCCCTGCCGTGACCGATGCTTATGCGTTCGTGATTCCGCCCCGCGAATTCCAGGATATGGCTGTGCGAATCCTTGGTTTCGCTTTCTGTAGAGCCAGGTGTGTGAGTTCTAGTGACGTCGCATGAGCAAGTATGGTGGGTGTCGCTTAACGATTTGTTTTCCAACCACCTTCACAGCGCGGATTTTTGCAAATGTTTTCAAACTCAACTCTATTTAAAGACGTGCCTAAATACCTGTTTTGCGGTCTCGTAAAACATTTTGTCGGAACCGCAATTCTATTTTTGTGAGCTTAACTTGGATGAGTGTGCGCTTTGTAAAAACGTGCATCTTGTGCAAAAAGATTGCATAATCCTAAATGCAGTATAACTCTCCACATTTTGCAACGCAACATTCACACTGCAGAAGACGTGGTCGCAGATAATAATATTTATATTTGTTGTTTACAAGTCATACTTTTTTCTGTAGGTTCAAGTAAAGGTTTCCTAGAAAATGTTTGGGGAATGCAAGCAAAAGTGGCGATTGGAGTTAAATCTATGAAAGCAGTTTATTGGCCTGAAGAGAAGTTCATTTACCTTTTACACGCCGTGCTGCTGAGAAGCACCCACGCATTATGAACTATTTATTTTCTGTACATACAATTGTATAAAATTTCTCCCAAAATGCTATCGCCTAGTAAACAGTCGTGGCTACAGAAAAGCGCATTCCTTGCATTGCCAAAGCGTACTTATTGTGGGCGACTGAAAATTTACCGCACATCTTCAAGTGTTAACCTCGCTTGACGACGTGTCATCTCAGCCCCAGTAACTTAGAGCAGACTATATTTTTTTGCGGAACCTTCATTTTCCCTCCTAGAAGTTGAGCACTCCAAAACACCATCTGTGGCAGTAGGATGCTTTTGATTTTCTAGTAGTGCATCATTTTTTTCAGTTCTTTTGCTGTTTCGTTTCAACGGTGTATTTTAGATACTGCAAAACTATTTCTAGAATATTTCGCCTTTAAGAAACAAGAAAACAAAATTACCCGGTATTCTCGAAGACCAACCCTAGTAGTATGCGAAGCAATAATGGGGTAGACTGAAGTTTCCATTAGTTTTCAGTTTGTCGTTTTCGTTAACGTTCAGCTTCGCGTGCCTTTGTTTTATGAGAAGCTTGTTGACGTAGTTTGAATGAGTGAAGAACATAAGGCGCGTTCGTAGCAGATGATCCCGTCTCGGTTGGTAGGGCAGTGGGAAGAGCGCCACATACCTTCCGTAGCGGCCAGAGACTCGTGGCATCGAAACCGGACGCCGCTATTTCTTCTTATAGTAGACTGCGCTGACATCAACCCAAACGCTGACGGGGCTCATGAGACACGCATGCGCAGTAGAGTGCGGACGGCGGACAACGGCAACGAAAACGAGGGAGGGAAGAACAGAGCTCCGAGCATGAGATGCTTCGCATCTAAAACAGTTTCTACATTAGCCAACCAAGTGAATTCGGAAAGCGTTTTGTATATTAACATTAGCCAAAAACGTCATACGACAAAAATAACAAAAAATTTGCACTGCTTAGAAAAAAAGCGTTTACAGAATGGAATAAGGAACATCCAAAGTAAAATTCCACAGGATATGTAACCACAGTGTGAATGGCAGCACGAAGTCTTAATTGCGAAACAACAGTTGTTTCAGCAGGTTGAAACAATTTTTCTACTCTTCTTTGCTCAGTGACTAAATACTCCGAAAATAGCAATCTTTTATGACGCAGCCAAAGCAAGATATCTTTTGCGTTTCAATATTCAACTATATTGTTTGATGGGATTTAGGGTACTCTCGTGGAACAATATCTAACAAAATCCCCAGGTTGGAGTAGGTTTCAACACATGAAAATTTCAGTCACCTGAAATGCTGCTTGGAGCGTTTCGAGTGACTCCCTGAGATGCACCCGAACTGCAGCCAGTTAGTAGTTGCTGCGGCTGCACCAGAGAGGCGGTGGGTCCGGGTTCAAATCTTGACCAGAACGAATTTTGTTTCCAATGAGAAGTTTCCGAGAAACCTGTACAGCTACTCTAGCAGCTGTATAGTTGTATTTCAGGTGGATGTCAAACTTTCCTTCGCATTCAACGAGTATTTATCATGTTTCCTTCGGGGAAAAGGTGGTTGTTAGAGTAAAAATTTCAAACCAATTTGCACCTGTTTAGCCGAAGCAACAACCCCAAATTATTACAACACGAGCGTTTTAGTGTAGCAATACCTTTGGGGCTCCGGCTGTTGGCGCGTCCTGCAGTAGTCTCCCGTTGTAACGGCACTAATACACCGGAATACTCGATTTCCAACACGTTGCTCAAGAACGTAACGCGTAATAAAATAAAAGTATAGAATTTTTAAAACCACTTCAAAGTGAACTAACAGGATTTAAAGATTTGCAGAACGCTCCCTGTCCGGTTCGGCCATCCCCAAGCACAAGCAGAAGCTGTTTGTACATGGCTTATAATTTGTGCTACACTCACGTACCTACCGGTTCCCGACGCTAGGCCTGATCGGGACGGATGGTTGGTCGAGCCAGAAAAGGCACACTTACCGGGTGCAGGGGCTTCGTTGATCAACGACGACGAAGTTGACGTTCCGTCCAATAATAATGAGTTTTGAGGAGGGGAGGGCAAACGTGATTTGTTCACTTATCACCTTTATACTGGTGCGTTTTGTAAGTTTGGATGTCCATAGCTTTCGGGACTTGTGCTGAGGTTGGTGATGCTATATGCTCGGGCTAAACACGTAGACCTTCTCTTTTTCTAGGAGAGCAATTTGGGTACTCCACGCGACGTGCATTTGTTTCCCGAGGGGTTTTGTTTGCAAGCTTTTTACTCCCTGTCAGACAGGATGCCTTCGGGCGTAGGCGTTGTATTTCTGCGTGACAGCTTGCACAGCAAGGCTCGTTGTACGTATAGGATCGGAGGGCGCGTTCTAGCAGTTTTGTTTTGCTTGTTCGTCGCGTACGATCTGTTGTTGTGTACGCACGCACGTAGTACTCTTACTCTTCTTTTTTCGCATCCCTCGACGCGTTAGTGCTCAAACTTTACCCAACATTTTTGGTGGGTGATTTTAAGTGTTATCCACCCTTAGCGTGATGTATGGGAACGTCGGCCTGGTCGACCCATTCGGGGTGCCCGGGTGTTAAGGCGCCTGATCGGTCAGTTCCATCTCTCCAATGCATGAGTGCAGCTCCATGGCGACAGGCTGGTTGCTACTTGGAAAGGGGACAATCTAGCAGTCGGCTAGATACGTTTTACTTTCCAGCCGAGCTGAGCTGCTACGTGGAATGCTGTGCCGCCTTCTCCTTCCCAAATGGGGCTTGTCGCGTGTCCAGTCACCGGGCTGTGTTAGTGACCCTTAACCTTGGCAACTGTGCGCCCCTCTATCAGATGTGCCGAATGGACGAGCGTCTGCTAACCGACAGGGACAGTTCAGCAGCACTTAACGCTACGTTGACTGCTCTGTGCCACTTCACGTCTCTGCCTTCGTATGAGTATAAAAGCCACTAACGTGTGGTTTTAGTTAAGGAGGGTCGTGCACACAAATCGCGTATCACGGCCGCCCTTAACGACAAGTTGTTGAAGCTCCGCATCGTACAGAGAGGGGGCACCTAGTCCTGTGCGATGCGGGACTACTTAAACCTGCTTGAGCCCTCTACGATACCTTCTTGCGGTAATCATCACAAGCGGTGTACCGAATACAGAATTTGGGCAGGCCCATCTAGGACCCCTCTGCACTCAGGTATATAAGAGCTATATCGCTTGACGAAGGTGGGTTAGCTTCTGTTCCATAGATCAAACTCGCTGACGGGTCGGATCGCACAGGGATGAAGATATAGGCGAGGTCTTCGTGAGACATTTCGTAGCCCTATTCTGCACCGAGAACGCGTTGTGGGATGCACAGGTTTTTGAGGACAAACGTAGTGGGTTTTGTTGGGTGCTGCCCTACGTGCCAGATCACCTTGTTGATTTTCTGCGTGTTCCCGTCGATGCTGACGAGCTGTGGAAGTGTGTTAAAAATAATGGTGCCTCGGTGCCTGGCCTCACGGGATTCCTACTGGGTTTTACAAGACTCTTTTACCGCAATTCAGGATGCGCTCTTCGAAACCGTGAACGGCTTTCTTCTCCACAGAGTAAGGCCAGAATTCTTCTTCGGAGGGGGTAGAGTAATCATATTTGCGAAGCTAGTTGGGGATAATATGCAGCCGTAGGCCTATCGCCAAATCATACTCCTCAACACAGAGTATAAGATCGTAAAATTCATTCTGGCCAGGGCCCCGCATGGGGCACCTTGAGTAATGGTGGCGATGGTATTGGCAACAGGCCCCACAGCGAGCCCCACAAAATCAGCTGTAACCTACCTTAGTGATGTGTTTAACGGTGAAGGCTAAGGAACCGCAAACGGTGGCCGTCCTAGCCCAGGTAAAGCTCCGGCGGATGGGCTTCCTGTCTGTTTACAAGTCAGGCAGCTCCGGGACCTCTTCAGCTATCAGTGTAAGGGTGACGAAGGAAGTAGCCCCGGGCCCTGCTTTTTTCGCAGGCTTTATGGTTTTTTCCAAATTCCCCGAACGCAATCATCGGCTCCCTAAAAAGAACCGTACCGAAGTATCTTTTCCACCCATTACGACAAAGACAATTCCAAAACCTGATAAATAACCCCGTTTTTGTTAATCCAATCTCTTGAAAAAGCAGAACCGTGTTCTTCACAATCTGACTTCTTGATCTCAAGTTTGCTAGAAAGTGTAATAGGTGAATAATTTAAAACTAAAAAACCAGAAACTGGTAAATTCTTGGTTGAAGTAAATAGCCAGCAACAGGGCACGAAACGTCTCACTCAAACCCGCATGTGGCATTGGCAGATCAAGGTCCCACCCTACCAAAGCCGTAACAGCTTTCAGGATGTGTTCAGAGACACATGTAGCAGACGAATTGGAGGCAGGTCTTTTTGAATGCTAGACAAGTCAGGGTGTGGCCCCAGTCATGCTCATCATCATTAGAAGAGACGATAAGATAGTACCCACTCGACACATCATCCTGACATTTGACCGCTCCGCTCTTCCGGAACATCATCAATGCCGGCTTCATCCGAGGCTTCGTCCTAGCATACATCCCGAAACAGTGGCTCTGTTTCAAGTGCCAGCGGTTCGGGCATGGTGCTAACTCGTGTCGGGGCCAAATTACCTGTGCTAAGTGCGCCCAACATGAGCACCCCACCGATAACTGTAGCTGGCAAAAACTCTGTGCATAACTGTTATTAAATAAAACTATCCTGCATATGTATTCTTTTCCTTTCTGTAGTGGTTACCCCTGTTCGTAACTATACCCATCCTGCATATTTATTGCGTTTGTTGTATTTGTTTCCCACCCCTTCTGTAATACCCCCTCTAGAGAGCCTTTAAGGTAATACAGTGATGTAATATTACATCATTAAATAATGTGGGGGATTCGAAGAGGCCTATGGACGTCGTATAGCCCACAACTTCATAACACATCCGCACACAGACGCGATATTTTTGCGTTAATATGGCAGTCCACTAGCCCGTCTTTCACACCTACAAGACCCCGTTCCGTGGTCAGCAGATATTACCAAAGTCGTGTGCCATGTATTGGAGGCTATGAATCCTAGAATTGCGATGCCGTACGCGCCACATCGGAACGAGCTCCACACCATTTCTGTTATCCAAAGCTTTGTATGTTACAAAATCGCCAACATGGGCACTTACCCTGCGTGAGCGATGAGCTCTCGGTTCCGACAAGGCTTTAGGTCACAAGGTCCCGACAACGAACGTCCTCCTCCACGCTACCCACGTCGAAACCCAGCTGATAGGGGTACCCTTGATTATAAACTCATTTGTTTTGATTGCTACAGAGTTGGCCACATTGCCCAGTGCTGTCACAGCCACAGGGTCAGGTTCTTCTGAAACAGCTGCATCGACTATAGTCCTCGACAACACTGTGGTGTCTCAAGACCGGCAGCACCTCTTTTGTTGCGAAACTCAGCTCAACCCGACCAACTGTAACAGTCCCAGCACCAGATTCCACAAATTGCCGTCGCCGCAACGCCACCAGTCCCGGTCACCTCACCCTCGGCGCCTTATCACCAACGTTCCACTGCTCTCGACCCCTTTCGAAAACAAAGACACGCCGCTGAACGAGGTGACGCTGAATAAACGACCCGGCGGGTAAATGTTCTATTGACTTTGCCCACTACACACAAATAAATTGACGTAAATATCGATGGACTTGGGGTGCGGGCTCGTATTGATGCCAGTGACCCGATTTTCTTAATGAGTTGGAGCATTCGCGCGCAACTAAAAAGTGCTTACACCACCCACGTCTCGTGTAGCGTGCTGACTGGAGCACGCCTCCGGTCGTCGAAATGTGCACCGCTTGAACATGCATCACTGACCAAGAATCAGCGGTTATGTTTACCGTATTCAAGCACTGTCTTTGCGACCTCATTCTGGGCAATGAGGTTCTCTCTGAACACGCCGCTCTTATTAAATGCTCCACTGGACTCCTCCGCCTTCTGTTTCCTTTTGTTCCTTCCTCTGACGCCCAAAGCTGTGACGTTTCAACACCTCACTTGTTCGTTTGGCACCAGAAGCCGTAAGCTACACCTCATCACCGAGCTCTCCTGTTCCCAACAGCAACTACGTAGCCCCACTTTACTAGATGTTTTTTAGCACGCAATGTCCCTTTGTCGCATGCTAAAGTAACCATTGTTGACACCGAGACCAGTCTGTCTTTGCTCAACTTCCGTTCCTCCCGTCAAGTCCTCCCAAAAAGAATGCAGTGAACCTTTGGAAACGCACGACGCAACTACCCTGACATTGAGAACGCCTCCTGTTTATGTTACCCTATACAGTCTTCATTTCCACGGAATAAAGTCACAGCAGTGATAGCACTCTATCATTCTCAAGTGAACGCCGACGCTCCTCGCTATCTACTGGCGTCCTATAAAGACATCGTTGCTTTAAGTATTCGTCCACTGGGTAGAACACACGATGGGACGCACAGCATAAACACTGGTGATGCAGCATCTGCGAGCAGATTGCCCTATCGTGCATCTCATGCGGAACGAGTCGTGATCCAGCAAGAGGTGAAGAAAATGCTCAGCAAGGTACTGGTTGAACCATCTACTCGCCGGTGAGGGTCTTCTCTCATTTTACTCAAGATTATCGAAGGCACGTGTCGTTTCTGCGTGGACTGTAGGCATTGAAGGAAGATCTAAAAAAAAGATGTCAACTTTTTTCCACGCATTCACAATGCTATTGACTGCCAGCAGGGTGTTAGATAATTTCCCTCCATCGATCCGAAATCTCGATACTGGCTGATAGTCGTCGTTGACAAAGACCGCAAAAATACTGCATTCGTGACCGGTGCTGCCCCTTATAAATTCCGGGTTATGCCATTTGGTCACATGAATTGTCCGGGCACATTTGAGAGAATGATGGTATCGGTGCCGTATTGGCCCAATCACAAGCTGATCAAAACCATGGGATGGCGTACGCCAGCCGCTCGCTGCCCATGTGAAAGCGCTATTGTTGAATTACAGAGCGCCAGTGCCTTGCCCTGGTTGGAGCCCTTGAAATATTCCGAAACAACTTGTACGGCAGACTTTTTGCAGCCATCATCCATCACCACGCAGTGTAGTGCCCTTCTGCTGCGTACAGCAGATACGTGCTCCGGGTGCTAGGGGTGGCTTTATAGTTTAATTAGGCTCAAAAACCAAGAGCGAGAGTGAAGGGTTTAACTTAAAAGTGCTCGAGCAATGAGAGCCAGCACCAGCGCGCGCGATCCGAAGACAATAATTTCGTTTCTTCTCCCTCGTCGTTGATCACCGTTGCGTATCCCCTACACAACTGGGTCCTTTCTTACAAAACACGTGATCCTTACCAATTTGAAACAACCATATGAACGCCTCTGTCGCTGGACATTGCGTCTGTGCAGGGATATGTACTTTCCGTCGCCTACAATTCGGCTCGCTTGCATCAAAATGCCAACAGCCTCTCACGTCACCTTGTTCACCCCCCTGAGACAACCCCACTTGGGGATGTCACTTGCATCTTCGCAATATCTGAGATTTTTGATACTGGCAGCAAGCAGCCGCGTGACCCGTCGCTCTGTTCAATCAGTCAACGTATGAACTCTGCGTCACGAGGCACTTCCAGTGCACAACGTCATTCACAGAAATGACCTTTTATATCACCATAGCTTCCGGTGTGTCGGTCTAGTCCACCTCCTCGTTGTACCTAGCCACCTGTGTTAGAGCGCACCGTACCGCCTACACGACGTTCCCACCGCAGGCCACGGCGGCATAAACATAACTTATTATCAACTGCGGCGTCAGTTCTTCTGGCACGGCCTTTGCCGGTCAACAAAGCGCTACGTTACCTCGTTTGACAGCTGCCAGCGTCCGAAAAAGCCCTTCACACTTTCTTCTGGAGAACGTCAACCCATCGGCATTCCCTATCAGCCGTTCTTTTTGGGTCGGTCTCGATTTAATTGGTCCTTTGGCAGTTTCGTCGGCGGGAGGCCAGTGGGTGGCCGTGGAGAGGGGTTACGCGGCGTGGTACGCCGTCACACGTGCCCTTACCTCAAGCTGCGTGACTGACGTCGCTAACTTTATTCTCTACGACGCCGCTGTGTACAACGTGTCTTCTCACCATCTTCTAACTTATCGGGAAAAAAAGTTGTTCACTAACGTTATCGACAATATCCTCTGCTCTTGCTCGACAAAGCACAAGCTTGCCACGGCCTAGCACCAACAAACTAATGGCCTCGCCGAGCGCTTTAACGGAATGCTGAGCAACATTCTCTACATGTATGTGTCCTCTGGGCACCGATATTGGGACGTTGCATTAACATTCGTCACTTTCGCTTCCAACTCCCGCCACGATAAGCCATCGTTCACCCCATTTTATGCCTTCCTTCGCCGTGAATAGGCTTAGGGTTTGGACTCACAACTTCATGCCTCCTCCACGGATATGGTCGCGAGGCTACCGCTCGGGTTCATCAAGATCGTCAACTGGCTCGCGATCACCTTGTTCCTTCACAGGTATCACATAAAACACGGTGTGGCGAACGTCATCGCGTGATCCACTTTCCTAAAAGATATGTCGGTCCTTTTCTGGTGCCCTGGACGTCGTGTTGGCCTCTCCGAAAAACTGATTCTGCCCTATTTGAGACATACAAAGTGTTGCGTGGCGTCACAGGTGTGACGCATGAGGTTTTTCTTACCAACTCTCTTGGGGCCTCGTCCTCTACTCTCCCGCCTACCAGTATCGTCCACGTCGCCCGTATAAACTTATATCACTACCTCCCAGCGGTTGTCTAGGAAGAACGAATACGGTGTGTATTCTGCCGTGGGCCATGTGACGGGGCAATTCCTCTTATAGACAAACTTGCAATCGGCGCAGTGCCGCTGGTGGAAAGGGACGAAAACGACTGCGCTTGGCCCGGACTCACGCTTCTTGTAACAAAACGCTACCAGCTTATTTTGACTTGTAAATAGTTCCTAATATACGTATCCTTGCCGCGTAACAATATGGTCTCGTTTTAAAGACCACGCTTATGCCTAATGGCATTTTCTTTTAATTGTAAGCATCATGAAGAGAATACTTCAAGTTCGACTCTCACCGAACACTAGTAATAGTGAGCTGTTGGTTGCTCTTACAGGGTACTCTGCAGTGTAAATCAAAGGAATTTAATTATTGTTTTGTTGATTAGAGGTAACAACAAAAAAAATTATTTTCGCTGGATTAATTTAGAGCATGTGTCCATGACATAAAAACCTACATCATTCAAGTTACTGATTATTTTGTCTGTAAAGCTGTCATAAGTTTGTCCCAATAAAATATCCCGGGTCGTCAATGTGCAAAATGCATTTTGAAGATGCAAGAGAATAGGTAAATCGTTTATGTGAATTAAAAAATAATGGTGGTCCTAATTTAAGTATTTGAGGCACACCTCTGTTAGTAGTTGCTGGGTTAGAGGCAACTCTGGAAATGGAAGTGACCTGCGTCCTATCACACGAGTATATTCTCAGCAGTTGCAAAAGGTTGTCCAGTTATGCCAATGGCTTCCGATTTTTTGAAAGAATAGATACGGTTTAGGGCGTCAAAAGCTTTTGTTAGTTTCATACAAACCACCTGCATAACACGCATTGTCAATTATGGTTTTAAGTTGATCAATAAATGAAACTGCGTGCAGGTAAAAAAATGCCCTTGTGGTAAGCCATGCTAGAAAAGGGAGATAATATCAAATTTATTGAGGTAACTTATAACCCACAGCGGAACCATTTTTGAGCGACTTTCCTAAGAAAAGGAAGAATGCTTATAGCCCTTTAGTTAGACAACAGGTTTCGGTTATCTTTTTTTATTCTGGTATTATTTTCACATGCATAAGTTTTCTGGGAAATACAGTGCTTGTAAATCAATTTAACAGTGTTACGAAACAAGCCAGAGATAAAATAGGACATCATATTCATATTGGGGTGAATGCTGTCAAGCGCAGGGCTCCTAACTTCTCAACTTGTATGACACTTACGATTTCTCATAGGGCTTGTTGGATATAAAAAGGAGTGCGACAATCGATTGAATGCAGATTCACTTGATGCAGCTTGGCTAGGCTCGTTACAAGAATAACAAACGGTAGAAGGCATTTGCAAAGTTGCGAAAAATGTTTTACTCAATAGCGTTATGCTCGATTTGTTTATCAGATTCGGCATTATAGGTTCGATTCAAGAATGAATGATGACTGTAATAATGTTTTATTTGTTATAGCTAGCTTCCGTCATTTTAAGCTCTTATTAATTACGCTTTGCTAGGTTTTACTGACAAGCAAGGTGGTTAGACATTCGTTTATACCGGGCAATAATTTATAGTTAGAAGACTGATTTCCAGTTTTTTATGTTTTCTGTTCTTCTCATTGTTTGAATAACTTTACGGTTACCAAAAATTCTGAGAAAACGCTACTTTCTTATTGCAAATCTGCTTTAGGGCATGCGCTTGTATACGACGTTTCAATTTAAATATGAATAAATAAGAAAGCTTCGTGGGGGTTAATAATTAGTTTGAATATGAGAAACAACAGTTTGAACAGTTTACACCGGTCTCGTCGCGTTTAAGGTGGGATGACCATACTACCGAAGCGTACGCAAGTACAGGATCTATACGGATTTTGTAGGTAGTGTTTCTACAAGACGTTCTAGAATTTTTGAGAGTGCATTGTAAGTACACAGGCTTGAGTAGCGCCTTCACGCAGCAGAGGTCGATGTGCTCGCAACATTTAGGGTTTGGTGTGAATGTGACGCGGAGATATTTAAGCTCATCGTCATGCATTTATTTTTGTTTGGCGTGTCCGTATCTAAAAAAAGTAATTGTCAATTTCACAGTGCTGCTTCATGTGCAAAAGTCGGAGGACACATTATTTAGACATCGGCGATCCTAAAAGAATGTGACATTGCAATACGAAAAGCAGTCGTCCGCATACAACCTCGTTTTAACGTCGTGCCAGAGGTGTTTTTAACCTCATCATTACTGCAAATATTAACAATAATTGCTGAATAAGTTAAGCTTGTGGCACGCCTGATTAGACTTGCATTCGTGATAGCCGCCCGTTGTAAATGTAACCAACTGTGATCTTGAGCGGAAGTAATCTTTTGTACATAAGAGCGATGTTCTACTTCTGATACATGTTCGTAATTTGTGCCGATATTTTCTGTGATATGCCTTGTCAAAGGGTTTGAGTAGTGAATAAAAATCGCATCAATTTTACTCCTGTTGCTATGCTCTGAAGCAATAGCGTGTGTGAACTCAAGTAGCTGCGTGACTGCAGAATACCTGCGTGAAACGTGGCCGAATTCCGTGTAAGCAAAACGTTCTAACTCAAGTACTGCTCAGTGTGCTTGTCGTTATTATGCTCTAATACCTTGCAGCTTGTATATGTTATTATTGCGCCATGTAATTAAACATAATGGCTGATTACCAGCTATTAACACGAGTTCTACGTTGTCTGTTTCCCATGTCACTGTGACAGGTGCCGACTGAAGCGAACTTCTGAATATAACAGATAAATAGTAGGATGGATATTCGGAGTACCATTGAGAAACAATTTTGCGAATGCTGCCTGGGCCAGCACTGCTGGCAGTGTTTATGTTTATTTAAGAGGATATGAACTTCAGCAAAAGATATGTCAAGGTTAAACAACGCCGCGAAATAACCCGGAGCGTAGAAAGTGAAAATTGTGGCAGTTTCACAGAGAAACACGGGTTTGAAAACGCCATTACAGCCCTCGCAGATAACTGAGTCATCATAGCCCGATTGACTGCCGAATATAAATGAGGATGAATTACTACGAACCGGCCAAATCATCTTCCAATATTTTGATGTGTTATCTTTGATGATTGTAGATAGCACGCGGTTATAGTACATTTCTTTCGCTCGCTTCACGTTACCCTGTATTGCCGAGTTCAGAGAAGATAAGTAGCCATTTTGATTTCGATCGTGCGGTGGGCAGCGCTTGCGTGGCAGCCTTATATAACATACAAGCTTTGTGATTTCCCGCGTAAAACCATGGGTGTTTTGGGTGGCGTCTGTAGTTCGTCTCTCTGTTCACTCCAGCTTGTTTGCTATGTTTTATGCTAGCGTTGTTTTATGTCTGGGTTAAGTTCTGTATAGGGTGTCATTATTTCTACAGGGTTCGTGAGTGCTCTATCATCGCCCCTTTAACCGGCCGACTTTTTGCCAGTGAATACAGCACGGCCTGGAACCAAGCGGATGGTCACACTCAAATTTGAGGCATCTGCCCGCAATGAACATCTGAAAACCGGATTGACGAGATTATTTTTGGAACAGCTTTGGGAGGTAACCTGCGCATGACGTTAATTGAATCTGTGAAAATGATGGAATTTGGTGTATTAGGGTAGCTGATATTGTCGTCGATGAGGGTCGATGATATTTAAAACAGGAAAATGCCACATGCTTCTGGCGTAAAATGCTGAAGTTCCTGTTCATGGATTTACAAGCATTGACGTTGGGGCCGTGTGCAGCACAACACATTGCAGTGGAAGTTTTCTACGCGTCGCTCAAGAATTCTGCAGCCCCATAATTCTGGAGATACTTGAAATGCACAAAATGGCAGTTTTGGGCGCAGCCTTGTTTCTAAATTGGTAAAAAACTAATCACATGATACAAGACGAAGCCGCCAGGTGGGTAGAGTGCCAATAATAGGTGTTTTGAAGTTGCTTAAAAACGAGACAGAACGTTCAGAGGCATCCTCTCTCAGCCTGACTGAAAAATGTACATGAACGGCTGGACGACTTACAAAGAGTTGAGATGTGGATCTATCGTTCATTGTTCATTCAAAATGATGGTGAGGCATTGATGAAACGTTAAAAACATATACAAATCGACATACTTGCGCTGGCACCCTCAGCACCTCGTGTCACACTCGACATGCACACTTCTGACAGGGCTACTAGGGAAAGCGCCAGAAGCAGGACCAAGTGCTGAACTGCTTCAAGCATTTTTAAAGCTGTTTTGCTTCTTGAACCATACGCAGCACTCCCGTACTCTAACCACGAGCCTACCAGGCTGGTAAGCGCCCGCCGTAATAGTTGCTTCTCAGCACTAGGCTACAAATGAGACAGGACCTACAGAATATTCATTGTTTTAAGACATTTACGTTTTAGTTATTTCATCTGCGGGATTAAATAACTTTTCATTAGGCACTATGCCTGGGAACTGGTGTTCTTTTTTGATCGGAAGGGAGAAACCATGCAGCTGATGTCTGGATCTGGCATGAACCCACGTCTTTTGGAGAACACAACACAAGTGCTTTTAACTGGGTTCACCTTTAGGCTAAACCCACTTAGAAGCACTTGTGTTGTGCTCCGCTTTTATTAGCCCAGCCAGCTAGTTTGTAACACCCAGCTAGATTTGGGGTTCGCGAAGGTCCTATTTACACAAATTAAATATGTTTGCGCCACATCTACATATAGTGAACACAAAATAGTTCATGGCGACGCCTTTCGGAGTGTGGTCATCTTGATAATAAACAATGTGCAGCTAAAAACCCCACCTTGAGGCATGCCATTTGCCCGCACCAAAACATTTGAACAGGCATTACAAACAGTTAGAGATGGTCTACAAAGAGACACACTAAATGACCTCAGGACACGGAGCATGCCTTCACGACAAGCGGTGGCGTAGGCTTTTTTTAGGTCGAAAAATACTCTAGCCCAAATCTGTTTGCGGGCAAACGCATCCTTGACATACGAATCAAGGGCGATGAGTTTGTCGTTCATGGATCACCCCATTTTGAAGCCTGCCTGGAAGCTCTCGAGAAGGCTATTCTACTCTAAAACGTATAGGAGTATCCTGTAGATCATCTTCTCTAGAAGCTTGCACAGCCAGCTTATAAGCGCTATGGGTCGATCGCTGGTGGTAGATGAAGGCTCCTTCTCCTCCTTCATGACAGCTACGACAATGACATCCCTCCACGACGCCGTAGTGTGCCCCGAAAGAAATATTTTCTCGTATATCTGTAGGAGTGTTTCAAAAGTATCTGGGTGTAGGTGTTGTATCATGTCTTATCTATTTTATCTGCGCCAGGAGCTGAAGGTTTGCATGTTTACATGAGCTCAAGGGACGCCTTCAACTCATACCCTGCTTATTCAGAATTGTACACACATGTTTACTTTTATTTCACGGAGGTACTCCTCCTCCCAAGGGGTTTTATGTTTCAGGAAGGTGTATCTGTAGTGTGCTGCGCTAGAAGTGTGCTGGAAGTGTTGAGCAGGTGCGTTAGCTTGATCTCGGAGTGTGTCCACTCTTGTGTTCACCAGATTCAGGTAAAGTGTACGATGTGCTTTACAACTCCATAACATGTATATGTCTGTGTATGAATTAATGGATGTAAGAAAGGTCCGCCAACTCTTTCGTTTCGCATCACGGCGGACGCGCTTATCAAGTGTCCTCGTACTTTTAAAAGATACCAGATTATTAGAGGCGGCATACTCATGAATGATACCCAACGCATTGTTCTGGGCCTGTCGCACCCGCCTTAAGTTCAAGCTCTACCACGGCCTCCTTTGGATGCACGGGACAGCAACGGCCTGGGGAATGAGGTTTTAGGAGCTGTCGAGGATGTACGCTATGAATAGTTGGACTGCTGTCTGCAAGTGCACGTGTGTTATGGATGTGGTGTGTAGTTTGGATATTTCAGTAAATGTACTCCAGTTCACATTTGGTTCATAAACCTTTTAGGAAAAGTGGAACTGTTTTCGGCCTGTACCTACGCATGTTACTGAGGTAGGGAAGTGGTCAGTGCCATATGGGTCTGTGCCCACGCCGCACTCAAGTGAAGGAAAGACTCCAGACCCAATGGCCAAGTCAATATGTGAGTGCGTATTGTGTCCTATGTTACGGTATGTTGAGTTTTTTGTTGAAAATGCAGGCTCCAGAAGATGCCAAGAGCTTCTCTATCAGGCAAACTAGGGCATCCGTGATAGATTATTTCCCAAGAGATTTGGGCGATCCAGGGCACCTGTGAGGATGTATGGTTCGGGCAGCTATTCAACCAGCGCTTCGAGATCAGAGCTCAAAAGTGTAACATCAGGAGGAATGTAAATGCAGCATACCGTTGTCAACGTATTAAATATTGTGCGAATTGCTACAGTCTGAAGGGCATTGTTGGGTGACATGGTAACGATTTCCGGGTGATTGCGGCCACACCGCCAGAACAGTGTCCGCAATCATCCCTGTCCTTTCTGAATAGTATATATTTATTGAAGAAATTTGTGTGATTTGATTTTGAATGTGTTTTTTGGACACGCGTTACACTTAGCTGAATAAAATGCGCTATCTCGTACACATCGTGAGGATTACAAATAATGCCTGTGTAGTTCTATGGAACAATTTTTTCTTTCGCGATTGTTAAGCGGTCAGACCTACTAGAGTGTGCTGGTTTGTGTAAGGCCTTTCGGGGCTTGGACTCTTGGAATGGTGTGTTTACCCTCTCTGGCAGGTTGGGTGAAGGCACCCGCACCTTCAGCTGCGACGCAGAGAGGAAGGGGTCCACTTCTATTTTCTCATCACATGTCCGGGTGTGTCCATCATAGAAGGCAACCTAGGGTTTTCACCGCTTCCAGTTGCTTTGTTTCTGCTGTCAACGCCATGGCCGTTGGGAGCACCACAGGTGGGGCAGGCGATGGGTTGGAGATGGGAGCGGTAAAATGCTCGCCCGTGTCCACCTGCTCAGTGCTTTTAGGTGTACTGTGGGCTGGTGGAGTGGCAGCGGGAGGAGCGTTACCGCTCCCAACGCTGTTTGTGGCCACTGCAAGCACTGTAGGCTGTGCAGGCCATGCGGCGCCGCGTTGCTTGCCGGAGAGAATACTCCAGCGGGGGCAGGCCCGAGACCAAGTCAGCATCGCTGACCTGGGTCGCGGGGAAACTCGACACTGCTCCGCCATAGGGGAGCTGTTTTGGCATGCATTCTAAAGGAAAAGAGGTAAACCTATTTCCACTTGGGAGAAGGGAATGTTCTTAGTTTCAGAATGCATTCGTTCTTCTCCAATTGGAACTTCTCACAGGTCCTGAAGAAGGCCGCGTGTAGGCAGTGGCAGCCGTGGCAGATGAATTGTGGCGCGTTGAAGTTACCTGTTGGGTGGTCATGCTGGACACACTTAGCACGCGTTATTTGGCCACGACAAAAGGTAATAGCATGCCCAAACCACTAGCACTTGTAATAGCGCCACGTATTCGGGACGCTCGAATGAAGCACCAGATAAAGCCAGAATTATTGTCTTCCGTAAGAGCGGTACGGTCAAACGTCAAGACGATGTGTCGAGTGGGCACTACCTTATCGTCTCTTCTCATGGCGATGCGCCTAACTACCGTGACAGGCTAAGTTTTGAAGCCTTCAAGAAATATGAATCCGTATTATCTGCTAGATCTGGCTCCGAGATCACACACTGCGAGCTGTTAAGGCTTCGGTGGGGTGTGACCTTCATTTCCCGATCCGAAATGTGGGTTTGAGGGAGGAGCTTTGTGGCCTGTCGCTTACTGTTTATAACAAGCAAAAGAAAGGGAGTTCTTTGTTTCTTAGCTTTACATGATTCATCTATACTACTTTCTTGAAACTTAGAAATCAAGAACACAGACATGGAGGCAATTGGTTTTGCATTTTCAAAAGATTGGACTACAAAAAGTGCGGGTGTTGTCAGGTTATCGTATTGTCATGGTAGGAAGGGCTGGAATTCAAACTTTGGTGCCGCCCTTGGGGGAGCTGATCATAGTACTTCCTTCTCTAACGTTACATCAATCGACCAAATTTAGGGAAAATCCCCAAGGTGGAGTAAATTTCTGTTAAGAAAAGTTTGACATCCACCTTAATTTAGTCGTGCTGACACAAAACTTCACTTGGAGTTGTTGATCAATTCGCTCTCGTGTTACAAACGAATAGCATCCAAGGTAGGTCAGTTGGTAGAGCGACTGCTTGGGATAAGCAGTGATCCTGGGTTCGAATCCTGGACCAAGACAAATTTTTCTTCAACGCGAAGTTTCTGAGAAAGCTGTATAGCTTTCTTTTGTAGCCGTTCCGCTGCATTCAAGTGGATGTCAAACTTTCCGTCGCGGAACCTTACTCCACCTCGGGACTTTTCCCTAAATCTGTTCGATTAACACCGGTCCTTCACCTCGCGTTGTTGATCAATTTGCTCTCGCAATACAAACGCCTAGGCTCCTCGTTAGCTCAGTTGGTAGAGCGACTGCTCCGGTTTAGCGGTGGTTACGGGTTCGAATCCTGAACCAGGACCAATTGTTCATCAACTGCGAAGTTTCCGAGGAAGCTGTATAGATTTCCTGTGTAGCCGTACGGCTGCTTTCAGGTTAATGTCAAACTTTCCTTCGAATAAAGTTACCTTGTTAGCCGAAGAGGTTCCGGAGCTCCCTGCCTGGTAATCAGGCAGGGAGTACATCCGCCGCAAAGATCCGACGGCCAACGTTTGTGGTTTCTTACCCTCTCCCTATAAACGCATCGTCACGGCTGGTCACGACTAATGTTTGGGGGTTCGGGGTCCGCGGTGCTCCAATACCATAACCAGGATAACACAAGGTGCAACCGTGGGGGGCCTGGTAATACTGGATGCTACGATCTTATAGTTAGTGTTTAGGACTGTGAGGAGTGGGGACTGGGGATATTCTGTGCTATCAGATACGTCAATAAATGAAAGAGCGCGGGAGGATATTCATCCAAAAGGAAATAGCAGGAACGTGGAAGAATTATTTAGTTTTAACGAAATGATTGAAATTTTTGTGACCCAGCGAAAGAAAGAGCACAGGTTCAAGGTAGCACATGTCTATACACTAAAACCTAGCGGCAATATTGTAGCTAAATAAATAGTTTTTACGAAGACGTCTTGTCAGCAATGAATAAGAGAACGACAGAGTTTATAATTGTGATGGCAGACTAACGGAAAAGTAAGTGCAAACTAAGTATAGGAAAAATCAATGAGGAATTTTGGATTATGCACTGGGAACAGTCGAGGGGACGCACTAGTTACATTTTCGGAGCGAAATAACCGATGGGGATAAAACACAAAATCATAATCTGCGCATAAAATGAGGACACACGACAAGACGACTAGACACACAGGTCTTCACTCGTGTCCTAGTTTAATGCGCAGTTTTTGTTTCGTATAGTACCAACTAGCCCAAGTTTGCATTGTCCCATATAACACGTTTTTCCGCTAACGAGGGTAGAACATGGACATAGAAAAGTCTTCGCGGGATGAAAAAAGAAACAAACTCGATTTTATTTTACGTAACAGCCCAGGTATTGGGGAGGACGCGTTGGTGCTAGGCAACACATCGGGCAGCGATCATACGTTTGTTAGGTGCAAATTCAGCCTCAATCTCAAAAGAGAAAGCGAGAAACAACCGAGCCATAAGAAATCTACCATTGAGTCTGTTAGAGCCGCAGCTGAGGCGTTTAAAATAGGTTTTCAAAAAAATTCACGCATGTAGCCAGTGAGAACGATAAAAGTGTTGTTACCCTAAGCGACAACCTACCAACAGCAATCACAGAGTCAGTGGTGCCTATGGGAGACGCCGGAAAGAGGGAATATATTCGAAAACGAGCTCAGCGAAGGACAGACCTTAAAGAAAAAGGATAATATAAATTTTCTAGTACAGTGAAATTCTTGAAAAACAGTGAAAAACAGTGACCGCAAAAATGCAGTCTTCCAGAAAACGTTGGAAACAGGAGAAAGCTTGGAGACAAGAAAAAGGAAACTCGGTATTCGCAAAGACAGAATGTAAGCCCTGAAAGGCGTACAAAGTAACATTAGGTACATACGGACGACAAAATAAAAATATCGCGACGATTTTACACCAGTCTATACCCCATAGATGTTGGACTTGGGGAAACTACTAAGCCGACAAGCTTAGCTTGCAATGTACCTCCAATAACGAAAGAGAAAATGGAAAAAGCGCCACATGGCGTGCACAGAGGAAAAGCTGTAGGCGATGGTGGCGTGATAATGGGCCTGTTAAAAGAGGGCGGAAATGTATTACTAGAAAAGCTTGCTAAACTATACTGAGAATGTGTGAGAACTTTGAAGGTACTCAAAGCCTTGACAAACTCCCACATATTTTAAATCTGTAAGAAGGTAGACGCCAAAGATCTTAAAAATTAGACATGTCAGCCTGCCGTCGGTTTTACACAAGATCTTCAGGAAAGTTGTATTTAACGATATAAACGACAGGCTAAATTTCCGCCAACCCAGGAAACAGGCTCGGTTTAGAAAACCACAATCTCCGAAGGGTCACATCCATGTCATCAACCGCGTAATAAAAAACGCGCAGAGTTTAATAAACCGCTTCACATCACCTTTAAAGAAAATGAAACGAACTTTGACTCTTTGAATAGAGCCGCAGAGACAAAGACAAAAGTTGCAGATGTCTTCTACGTTTAGGTCCTTAGTTGTATGACCTGATAGCAATAGTATGGCACCGGGGGGTCGTTTTCAAACGGAAATGCTGCATTTACCACTTATGATTCCCAAGCAGTGAATTTCAGTGACGAGAGCTAGACTGGCCACTATGGTTTTAATCACAGCGGTACAAAAAACGGCCATCTACGCTAGCCTAGTTTAAGATAACGAATGGAAAAGTGGCGGCTGTGGAGTGTTGGTCAATTGGAGAGAGAAAAGAAGTGTCAGTTTTTTATTTGCTTCTAAAATAGTGTGGTGGCCTGACCGAACGCTTTGGCTCAATAGGACACACAGACAGAGAGAGAGGGGGAGAGAGAGAGAGAAAGAGAGAGGAATATCTTTGTTGGGTAACACTGAGCTTGTCGTGTTATACCCTTTACTGACCTCAATGTTATAATACGAAGTAAAAGGCCCTTTAATCAGCACACGATAATCTGGAGGAAACCCAGTTGGCCTGAGCAGCCAGACATGTATGTATGTCATGAGTGACAAATCAGCGCGCGGAAACACGGCACAAAAAGAAACGAGAGTTAGACAAGACAGCGCTGCTCTCGTTCCTTTTTGTGCCGTGTTTCCGCGCGCTGATTTGTCAATCATAAACATTCCCCAACTCGCCCAAATCACAGTCCTCTTGATGTATGTATGTCATGTGATTTGTCCATCTCCCCCGAACGGGGCACCACGAGTAATCTTAATGACGGTATTGGCGACACAGTGGACCCCGAGCCCCCATACTGGCGCTGTAACCAACCGTGGTAATTAGTTTTAAGGTGAATGGTAGAAACCTGAAACGGTGGCCGTCAGAGCTCAGGTCGAGCTCCAGCCGATGGGCTCCCTGTATGTTTAACAGGCAGGGAGCTCCAGGACCTCTCTCGGTATCAGGGTTACCCGAAAGGAGAAAGTAGCCCCATCCCCGGCTTTTTCTTATGCCATATGGTAAATTGAAAACCCCTTCCAAACATGATCGGACTCTGAAAAGGTTCGGCACCGAAGCATCTTTTCCACCTGTTTGTGCCATCGACCCCCCGAAACCCGACTACTACCCCTGCTTTTTGATATTTGAATCTGTTGACAAATACAACCCTCTTCCTTCACAATCAGTATTCCGTGTATCCAAACCTGTAGCTATCCTGGGAAAAAGATACAATGCTAAAAACCTAAGAACTGGTGAGGTCTTGATTGAGGTCAACACACAGCAGCAAGCCACAACTCTCATGAGCCAAACCCGCATGGCAGACTTGGATATCAGTCACACCCCACTGCAGCCTCAACAGCTCCCACGCTGTGATATCTGAGGCAGGCCTCCTAACTGATTATAGACCGATCTGCTCGAAGGCTTAAAATATCATGGCGTAACAGCAGAAGGCACATCGTCATTAGGAAAGAAAACAAAGAAATAGCCACCAAACACTTTATACTGAGTTTTGACTGCTGCATATTGCCCGAGCATCTCAACGCCGGTTTCATTCGTTGTTCTGTCCGGCCGTACACCCCGAACCCGTGGCGCTCTTTCATGTGCCAGCGGTTCGGGCTTGGTACAAACTCTTGTCGTGGCAGAACAACATGTGCCAAATGCGCCACGCATGATCAACTCTCCGACAACTGCACTACAACCAACTTCACCTGCCCGAATTGTCAGGGTCCACACGCAACACCCTCTCGCGCTTCTAAAAAGTTTCAACTGGTGAAAAATTTCAATAACGTAAAGGTAACAGAAAACGTCACCTTCCCAGAGGCGCGAAAAAGGTTCGCCTCTTTCCCCCTGGGGAGGTACGCCGATGCAGCTCGCCGGGGGGCGGCGCGGCGTCTGGTTCCAGTGGGGACCCAGTACCAAAAGACAGCCTTGCTTCTGCCCCCCTGGCCCCCCTGGCTTGCTTCGGGCAGTCCAACCCGCCTCTGCACCGCTCGCTGAGCCAGCAGCGGCTGTGGTGGCATCCACGTCCGTTGGAGATGCATCTGCACCTACTGTTTCATCTCGACTGGCTCGAAGGACTTTGCGATGGCACGGAGGAGATGGAGACGGAGGAAACCACATTATTTCCTACCCCGCCGCACCGCCTCTGCCACCCAGGGCTCTACTGACGCCCTAGCCGGTCGCAGCACGAACAAAGAGCACCGGAAAGTGTGTCAAGTCCGGAGGGTCTCGTGCGCCGGGTACCCCTTCCAAATCTGTTGATTATATGGATGTGGGACCTTTCTTGTAATCTTCGCAGCGGAAACGTCCCACAGTGGGTTCCTCCATCGAAGCCTCCAGAGAAGGTTAAGAAACATCTCCCAAGAGTGCAAACCCCGAAAGACCTTACGTAAGCAGTCGCAGTCCAGTACCTCCGAACACTTCGTAATGGGAAGAGAAAACATAATACAATGGAACTGCAGATATGCTAATAAGGCTAGTGAAATGTGTGTTCACAAAACACATTTCAATTCCAAAGGCACAAATTTCTTGATTAGTTACCTGGTATACAGAAAGGACAAGGATGGCTGCACACACTCTTCTGGTGGTGTGGCCATAATCGCCAGGAAATACTTAGCATGCCACCCTGTCAATTCGAACACTGTCCTTGAGGCTGTAGCAAGTCGCACAAAAATATTCAATCGTTCGATAACGGTATGCTCCATATACATTCCTTCTGATCTTGCAGTTTCGAGCTCTGACTTCGATGCATTGGTCGACCAGCTGCCTGAACCAAAAGGTGACCCTAATGCACACAATTGTATTGGGGCTCTTCTCGCATGGATGCCCGAGGTCACCTGATAGAGAACTTCATTACATCTTCGGAAGCTTGCCTCTTCAACAAAACCAAGCCCACATACGTTAATATACGACACAACACACACTCATATCTTGACTTGGCTATAGGCTCTGCAGTTCTCTTTCCTCTTCGCGACTGGGGTATGGGCACTGACCCATTAGGTAGTGACCACTTCCCCACCTCATTCTCATATATAGGTAAAGTCCCATGCAGTCCATCTTCCCAGAGCCGGTTTAATTAGGCAGGAGGTAACTGGAATACATTTACAGACATCGAAACTACACTACACATTGTGTAGTGTAAACACATTACACTAAACATCATAAACACATTGTGTAGTGTACACTAAACATTGTGTAGTGTAAACTACGGACACTTATATATTAAAGAAGCTACCAAACTCCTCACGGCGCAAATTGTCGACGCCACCAAAAAGTCCATTCCCCACGCCTGTGGCGCCCCCAGGAACCCGACGTGGCCACGGTGGCATCAGAACTATAGGCGGGTTGGAGAGGCCCAGAAAAAGGCGTGGGATATGCTTCGTCGCTACCCCACGTCGGGTAACCTTATTTTGTTCAAACGAGCTAAGGCGTTCAGGAACACCTTTGCGCCATGAGGCAAAACGAGAGAGTTGGCACACCGTCTTGACATTCATTGATTCATACATGGGCACACACAATGCCTGGACACATATACGTAAGCTCAAAGGACAACAGACACACACCCTGCCCCTGGTTAGCAGAACAGGAGACACACTCGAAGACCAGGCTAACTCATTTGCACAACACTTCGAACACTTGTCCAGTTCCGCACACAATACAAACACATTCATGCGACACAAAACATCTGCAGAAAACAAGTCCCTGTGTGATAGCGACAAGTCGCACACTTCCTACAATTCTCCTTTTTCAATTCATGAGCTGAAGTCCACGCTGACTGCATGTAAGCCTTTAGCTCAATGTGGAGACAAAATTCAGATACGCCGTAATACAACACCTAGACTCAGAGACCCTTGAAACGCTTCTACATCTATTCAATAAAATATGCCTTTCGGGGCACATTCCGTGGTCTTAGATGAAGGCCATAGTAGTGGCTTTTCTGAAAGAAGGGAAGGGCCCGTCCTCGCTTATCATCCCATTGCCCTGACAAGCTGCCTGTGCAAGCTCTTCGAGAAGATGATAAATAGGAGACTCGTGCACTTCTTTGAGTACCATGGCCCTCTGGAGAGCTGCCAGGCAGGCTTCAGGGCGGGGCGATCTACTAAGGAATAACTCGTTGCGTTATTGTCATGTATCAAAGATGCTTTCCTCCACAAGCAGTACTGTATGACTATATTCTTTGATCTTGCAAAGACGTGTGATACTGCTTGGCGGTATGGTATCCTCACTTATTTGAAGTCCTTTGTTATGTCGGGTAACATGATGAACACGCCTGTCACGTGTTTCAAAGAGCATTTTACGTGGAAGTTCGAACTGCCCTCTCTAGGGTTCATGTGCAGAAAAATTGCGTTCGACAAAGTGGAGTTTTGAGGTGCACCTTTTTATTGTGAAAATGAATTATTTTAAGAAGGCGCTGCAACATTGATTTCCTATTCAATCAATGTAGACGACGTTCAACACTCCTTGAGTTCGTGTAACCTGTCAAGTCAAGGTCCAGCTTGACGTTAACAAGCTAGCCGGCTGGGCAGGTCGCAACGGTTTGAAATTTGTTCCAGGAAAGCGCACGTGTGTTTTCTTTTAGGTCTTTTTACAAGCCTAATAGGTTCACGATTCGATTAGGGTAGCGTTGCCTATGGGTCAGCCACTAAAACATCCCTTAGATTGCTGGACCGTGTGCTTCCTCTAGGGCTCCGCTTTGCGTGCGGTGCTTTCCGGAATAGTCCAGGTGAAAGCCTGTATCTAGAGTGCAACAATTCGACCCTAGAATATCCAGGAGCATACACGGACCTTCTTTATTCATTTAAAATCTCATCAATGCCTCACCATCCTTTTTTTTCCGCTTTTTATGATGCATTCATATCTCAACTTGTTTCTAATTGTCCATAAAAAAAATACCCCGCATTTCCCCGAGGGGAAGAATGTGAAAGTGCGAATGCACAAGTTGAATTTGCGCCGTTCGGTAATGTTCGCGAAAGAGAGATCATACACACACACAACTCTACAAAGAACGAAAGATGCATTTATTCACAGACACCTATTTGTGTTGTCGTTGTACTTGATTGGTTGATTGCCGGTGCATTAGCCCTTCTCACGCCCGATTGCTTGATTGCCGGTGCATTAGCCCTTCTCACGCCCGATTCCTGGCCAATCCCCCACGTGGGTATGTGCCATGTCAGCAGGAACAACAACAAGAATGAGCCATGGGGACGCGGCCAGGCAGCGCACGCCCATCTCCCCCCGTTGCTAGGGAAGACGAGGAGCGCGCGCACCCGCAGCTGTTGCTATGCGGACGACGGCGGCGGACGATTCAGGCTCGCTTAAGAAGTGCATTCGCACTTAAAACTGCACCCATCCCTTTCAGAGTAAAAGAAGAAGCGTCACAACTTGACGTCATGTTTTGAGACACCATTAAAATCTCCGTTACTGAATTTCTAGTACCGTGGCAGCTTCGCACGATATCACGTGAGTGAGTGAGTGAGTGAAAGAACTTTATTGAGGGTCCGGCGATGACGTGAGCTCGTCGCGCACCCGGCTAGTCCCACGTCGGGATCGGCAGGTCTAGCCCACCGGTCCGGTCGCGGGCACGCTGGACTGCCAGGATTTGCTTGTCTAGAGCGGGGCTACGCAGAAGAGAGTCCCACTCCTCCTTGCTGAACTTGGGGTGCGCGGACCCGCACTCCCAGAGCATGTGAGCTAGAGTAGAGGTCTGTCCGCAGGACGGGCAGGTGTCGTCGCGATATACGTCGGGGTAAACTTCGTGTAGAACTGCCAAACACGGATATGTGCAGGTCTGTAATAGTCTAAGGGAAACGGCTTGCGCCCTATTCAACTTGGGGTGAGGGGGTAGAAAGACCCTTCTAGACATGTAGGAAAATTTCGTGACCTCGTTATAAGTAGCGGGAGCATCCCTGTGGCCGTAAGGGGGAGGCGAGTCAGCTGTCCTTACAGAGGAAGCGCGTTCAGTGAGGTCGCGCGCAGCCTCGTGAGAAGACTCATTGAGTTTCGGGGGAGCACCCGCGAGAGATCCTACATGAGCGGGGAACCAGCGAATTGAATGATGCGTGAGAGCATCTGTACGCCAAACGCTAAGAAGGCGAGCAGCTTGCTCAGCTATGCGGCCATTCTGAAAAGCCCTCACTGCCGTTTTGGAGTCACTGTAGATCTCTGACCCACGACCGTCTAGCAGGGCGAGGGCGATGGTGACTTGCTCAGCGACTGGGGGGTCTGATGTGCGAATGGAAGCGCAGTTAGAAATATTTCCGCTGGAGTCGACTACAGCGACGGCAAAGGTCTTCCCATTGCTGTACTCCGCAGCGTCAACGAAGCTTGCTATAATGTTTATTTGCTTGATCTGTTTGAGGATCGCTGCTGCTCTTGCCTTGCCTCTGCCCTCGTTGTTGACAGGATGCACGTTTCGGGGCACGGGGGCCACTATGAACTTCTCTCGAATGCACCTAGGGATCGGGGTACTGCTCCTCGAGGATCCTGCTGAAGGGTAGCCTAGCTCTTCGAGGATGCGTTTGCCTGCTGCTGTGGTGTTCAGGCGAGCGAGTTGTGCGCGTTCTTGGGCTTCGGCAATCTCCTCGGCGGTGTTGTGTAACCCCAGCTTGAGGAGATCCTCTGTATGAGTCCTGATGGGCAATCCGAGAGCCCTTTTGACTACTTTACGGATGAGAGCGTTGAGCTTGTCTCGTTCCGCTCTGAGCCAGTTGTGCATGAAAATCGTGTACGTGAAGTGGCACAGTACGAAGGCATTGATCAGCCTGAGGAGATCGTCCTCCTTCATGCCCCGGTGTCGGTTTGCAATTCTTTGAACGAGCTGGAAAGCGTTTTCCGTCTTTGCAATGATTTTGCGGAGAGCCGTTCCATTCCCGCCATTGAATTCGACAAACATGCCCAGGACCCGAATGACGTCGACCCTGGGTATCAGCCCCCCGTCACTGGTGCGAAGAGTGATGTTGCTTTCGGAGACTGGCTTCCAGTTTTTGGGTCTGCCTCCCTTCTCCTTTCTGTGAAGCAGAAGCTCCGACTTCGCGGGGGAGCAACAAAGTCCGGTGGGGCGGAGGTACTGCTCGGTCACATCGATCGCCTCCTGCATAGCTTCTTCAACTCTTCCCTCGCAGCCGCCGGAGCACCAGATGGTGATGTCGTCGGCGTAGATGGTATGCATGACGCCCTCGACTCGTGCCAACCTCTCCGAAAGGCCAATCATACAGATGGTAAATAGCATGGGGGAGATTACGGCGCCCTGAGGAGTTCCCCGTCCTCCGAGGGGCACCTTTCACAAGTGTATAGAGAAACAGTGCCTAGAAGCGCAGTCGTGCAACATTGCTTGTCTCTGCAGCACAACTACAGGTTTGCTGAACATCACACGGATGCTTCAAAAGCTTCTACAATTGTTTCTCTTCTGCGCATGGTGGCACTTCTAATGTCTGTAAAACTATGAATAGACAAAAATCTTTACATCGGAGGTTATGGCATACTTCTTGTAGCTAATCATGTTGTTGTAAATCGAATTCCAAATTTCGTTATTTAAACTGATTATTGATGTGTTGTGCGTACATAATCATCACAGACGTCTAAAAACTATGTGGTCAATGTTCTCACTAATACTATTATGTTTGTATATGCGTTAAACCTTGAAGTAAACGTGTTCTGGGTGGCAGCACAGTCTGGGATAGCAGGTAATGTAAACATAGACCGAATAGCTCCCACTGCTGCACTTACAACTACAGTTGACATAACAACAATACCCCAAACCGACCTCAAGTCACACACCAGATAACACCTTCGCACAGCATAGCAAGCACACTTGAATGGAGAGACAGAACACGAACTGCATGTTATAAAGCCACTCTTGGGAGCATACACCACTGACATCCACAACACATACAATGGAGGTACCCTGGAAAGATTAAGGACAGGCCACACGCATGCAACTTACTCCTACCTGCTCACGGGATCTGAAAGACCCCTGTGTAGTAGGTGGGGAGACGGCCTATCCGTGATACATGTGCTACTTTAATGTAAAGCACTCCACACAACACCACCCAAACACTTCCCACAACTAGAAACAACACATCCCGTTTCACCCATCATATTGTTTTGAAGACGAGCCCACGTTTTCTATCAACCGTGTTTTTAGAATTCTTACTAACGTCATTTTAAAGGCAGGGCATTTCTTTAACTTACATATAGCGTCCGCCATCCGTTCGCAACAGCTCAGCGCGCAGGTGCGCCCTCTCCCCCACTCCTCCTCTCCCGCATCACGCTTACCTCCTCGCTCTCAACAACAGGTCCGCACCCCTCCCCCTACACTATATAAAAAAAGAATAGTTATCGGCGCCTGGTTTCGATCCCACGACCCTGTGGGCGGAACGCAAGGTACATGGTGCTCTTCCCACTGTTCCACAAAAGCGACACAGAATCAAAGGGTACGAACGCGCCTTATATCCTCGACTCATTCAAACTATGTCAAGAAGCTGCTGATACACGGCAGCAGTTGCATCGATCTCGTCTTCACAAGTTGCTGCAACGAACGACCACCGCTTAAAGACCCCTTCACTGTACACTTTAGCGACCACGAAGCCGTCGTTATCAGCGTCCAATACAACGACAACGGCAACAAATAAATAAATAACGACTTACAACAACCTACTCTTCGCCTTCACTTCTTGCGTCACCAAAAAAAATAGAAAAATTGGGCCCATCTGTCCACGAGGGGGACTCGAGTCGCAAAATAACGAAAGTAATAATTATATATGGAAAAAATAATAATTAACAGTAATAAGCAATAATAGTTAACACATTCACTACCAGCCCACCAACACCCCGCAAACACTAACGTTAACGCACTACACCAACCCCCTACGCGACGCATTTACTCGA
Organism: Haemaphysalis longicornis; assembly: GCF_048455015.1. Taxonomy (NCBI): domain Eukaryota; kingdom Metazoa; phylum Arthropoda; class Arachnida; order Ixodida; family Ixodidae; genus Haemaphysalis; species Haemaphysalis longicornis. Next base: position 161,724,255 of record NW_027526335.1, read on the forward strand.
GTCCCCCCTCGTGGGGAGATGGACCCAATTTTTTTTCATCTCATCGCTTATCATGCATCATGACAATCTGACCCTTTACACCAGCTATCTTCATGACTTTTGTGTTTTACTTCGTTTATTTTTACTGAAATGCTTTACTTTTATTTTCATGTCGCTCAAATGAGCTAACCATCCTATGGCGCTCTTTGCCCTCAGTCGGCCTTGCGCCATTAAAATCCAAACATCATCATCATCCATTTGTTCATCTCTCAGCAGATTCATAAATGTAACCAGGTATTTTTAAGAGAGTGAGTGTTTCCCTGTACTTCGCGCGGTTTTAATTTATTATCGGATGTTTTCTACCAAACAACTTCTCCCATCTGAATTTGTGGGTGCATGTGTTGGTACTTATACTGCGCAGAGCTTACTATAATTTGGCGTTCAGAAGGCGTGTGACACGTTGGAGGATGGCGTTCGAGACGTAGGATGCAGATATGTTCTTAGTATATTTGGGGAGGGTAGTGTGGTGTGTTGTGGTCAAAAGGGAGAATGGTGTTCGAGTTCGGATGGCTGTTGGACTGCTGGGTGCCTCACTTCCATAGCTGTGTCCTGGGTGTCATAGTGATGTGAACTTTCATTACTGGGGATCGGAGGATATTCTTGAAGCGTTTAGGTATTCTGCCTGCAATACACGCTTGAGCGTCTAATGAATTGCAGCTAAGGGGATCACGTGAACGATGGCGCCGATTTTTTTCCCGTTTTCTACCCATCTTCATTTACCCGACATTTTTATCAGATGGTCACCGGCTCATTCATGCCTGGAAGAGAATGAGGTTGCTCATGCGGCAGCGCGAGCTTACACACGCCCGGCTTTTCCTTCTGAGATATGAGCCAGTCCTTCCAACACGCGCGCAAACAAATAGCCAGAGAAGGCACACTCACATCCTTCGACATTACCGCTTCGGGCGGAAAACGTTTGTGCCTCCACTTATGAACATGTCTTGCTAAGACATAGTCCCCTGCCAACAGTTTCACACAAACACACTTCCATTGGTACATTACTACAATCGTTACATCCCATGACGTACACAGGCAATAGCAAATTCTGCATAGGGCCATGCTTGCTCTACCGCATTTTGTGGGAATGCCTCCACATGCCGTCCCTTGCCTAAACTCCAAGCCCTTCCTTTTTGTACTGGAAGCCTCTGTTGACCAGCTCCGACCCGGTCACTGGCAAAATCTGGAGCAGGTTTCTCGTAATTGTCCGTTTGGAAACCGTCCGTTTTGGGTCCCTTTTATCGTTACTTTATTCCGTTTAAGGAGACGGCCTTTATTACAGAGTAACTGTTTTTGCAAACCCATTGTCACACACTGAAGCCGTCTAAAACTATATTCATGGGTTTTGTTAAACTTTGTTTAAAAATCTAATCATGGTTATATTTTTTGTGATGACTGTAAAAGTTTTAACCGGAAGGGGATGGAAGTCCAAACATGGAAGCTGCAGCCAAGTGTTTCCTGTGACACAAACGGGTACAGAATGCTGGGGCTGCTCCATTTTTTTGCGCTTGGTCCCTGTTGTGAGGTTGATAACTACAAACGTGCGTCATAATAACCCTCTCGCTACGTGTTTCGGCATTGACGCACTTCTAGCATGCTGACGCTAGCTTGTCTAAGAACCTCTAATGGTGTCTTTCTCTGTTGAGATTTTTATTGGGCTCTATAGAAGTGTAAAGGGTGAGGATTTTTGTTCCTTGATGACCTACATGTTGCCCGTGAATCTATCTTATGAACGTTAGGCTTGTATGTGTAATCGTCAAGTACAGATAAGTGGTTATAAAGTTCATGCCAAGTGCTTCTGTAATTGTGGAAGCCTCACGACAGCCATCGAGCCCGCAGACAATCATTTATTTCACTGCGTGATGGAGGCGGCGTGGATACACCTGCTCATGGAGGGAGCTGCGACAGCGATATCTTTTCTTCACTAGCGACCGCTGAATGAAAGCCATTGGTAGTGAAGCAACAACGGGAACCTGGAGCTGCAGCCGGTCAAGTTCGTCGCAGAGCTCGAAGTACAGACACCCTACAGTCCTCTTCAAGAGGCGAAAATGCTTGTGTAGGCCTTTCGAATTCGTTTGCATTACTTCTCGACCACGCGTTACGTCGCCGATCTATCAAGGCGATACCGGAAAATTCATGACTCACCTTCGTCTTTTTGAAATTGTAATCGTCTGCTCCGAGAAGCCCCGGAATAGCTCCGCCGCACTTGCGTTACCTAACATCTGGTCTGATAGTTCGTTTTTAGCCAACCAGGACTCGCTGAAAGCGGACACTTTTGAAACGACAGAAAAGGAACAAAACACGAGAATTCCGCCCCTGGTATACCAGGTGAGACACGCCACCAAGACGCAGGCCTTCCTAAAATAAGGAGGTTCCTTTATGGCCGTTCAAACCAACAAAGTTGACTGCTGGATTGAACGCTCATTCCTCCTTTTTTTGTTGGGTGATAACAAAATCACAGCGATTGCTGCGGTACTCCTTTACAATATTTGTTACCTCATTACTTTAGATAATTCTGGTATCGGTGCCTGTTTTTTTTTTACAATTTTCAAACTTTCTTCTGGCTTGACCCTGGATATTGAGAAGGTTTGGATCTGTTTTTTAAATGCGGAGCATTTCTTAGGCTCGCCTTGCTCTGCGTCGTTGATGGCGGCGCCGTCCACACGCTCACTGCGCATGTGCAACTCTCCTCCTTACGCCCACAGCTCCGCCATACTCAACTATAAAAAAAAGAAATAGTTAGCGGGGCCCGGTTTCAATTCCACGACTCTCTGGCCGCAGCGGGAGGTACGCGGTGCTCTTCCAACTACGCTACAAATACGGGACAGGAGCAAGTGCTACAAACGCCCCTATGAGGAGGCGCTGCTCACCGGACAGGGGTCGGCAGGTCGAAGCGAGGAAGACGAGGTGTGTGCGGAGGCGGAAGAAGGGCGCGAGAGAGAAAGAGCAGGAGGAAGAAGAGCTGGCGAGCGGTGGAGGCAGGAAGCAGGTGGTTCCAGAAGCTCTCGGCTGGGCGAGAACGCTTAGGTGGTCTTCGTCACGGAGCCGCACATTCCGCCTGGAAGCTCTCAGCTGGGCGTCAACGCTAAGGAGTTGTTCACACCGAGAAACACCTGGTCTCTTCTTTTTGAGACTGTCGAATACAACATGTCGTTCATCGTCCCGGCACCGACACCGACACCGGCACAGCACCGGCATCGACAGGGGCACCGAGCCCAGCGCACCGAGCCCTGCGCACCGAGTCAACTCACCGACTGAAACCTACACGTGAGCGCGAACAATTTGGAGTGGACTTCTCGCAGGGGACTTCGTTTTCATAGGACTGTTGTCATTAGATTAGTTGGATGTTCATTTGTGCACGCTATTTTGTAATTTGTCCCGTCAATATATTTTGGTCCTTGTTCGTGGCCAGATCATCTCTACTCTTGTCCGCCCGGTAAATTTTAACCTCCTCATTTACAAAAACAACCTGCATCACAGCGCCTTATATCCTCGACTCATTCAAACTACGCCAAGAAGCTACTGATACAACAAACGCACGCGAAGCTGAACGTCAACGGAAACGACGAACTGAAAACTTTAGAGGGGGATGCTGAATTTCCCGTGGGAAAGCTATGGCGGGAAGAGCCACGCGCCTCGCAGCTCAACCAGCCCCGTCCGCAGCGCCTCCGATACTGATAGTGGCAGGATGCACCTAAGGATTGGCCAACCAAAGAATCCATCACGAGATAGGTTCGCGTTCAACCACCGTCGCCATCGTGCCGTAGGGGAACCGCCGAAGAAGAAGAAGAACGAGAAGACAAAGCTGCGAAGAGGAGGGCGTGTACATTGCTCTCAGCCGGTGCACCAATGTCAACAACCTTTACCTCACCAAACCTGACGGAGACTACCGATTCTACCGCAGAGACAAAATCGACAAGAACATGGTGGACGAGTTTCGGTGCCTCGAGAACCACCGCCTACTCACCGTAACACAACAGCACCTGCGTGCCTTTGCCACCGGTGTGGACCCGGACGCGGAATTCCCTCTGGCGCTAGTAAAAACCAGATCACTCAACATAACGGCAACACAATGGAACCACACGAAACCGCCACAATGCTTCGCATCCTCATCAGGGTTCCCCACGGGAAGATGGTGTAATTTTTTGGTAGGGGCAGTGTATTTATGAAAACTCGGTCCGGCAGCATAATTATTATGGCGTCCAGAGGTTTTGCGGCTACGCAACAGGCGATTAGGGTGCGGAGTATTTTAAATGCAGAGAATTTCTTAGGCTTCTTAGGCAAAACCTCGCTGCCGCATCCTTTTATGCTCACATCTTCAGCCACAGAAGTATAGAGGGTCTCAGTCTCTGCTGGCACACAGTCATTGAACACTCTTGCTGCTGGTTCTGCTCTATTGGCTGACCTTCAGTTCTCACGAAGCATACATCGTAAATGCAGCAAATAAGTTACAAAACGCTCCCTGGGTGCCAGAGTAACGCTATCGCGTCAAACATGTTTTTAAGACCCCAACGTAGATGTCCTATGCAACTTTTTTCTTGGTATGATTTTTGAGAATCCGTTTTGCTAATGCCACCGCACCAGGCTCAAGCTTAAACAAATCGGGTGCTAAAAGAGGGGCACAGGATATAATATTATTATAATGTTATATATTTATATAATATTACTACTTAATATTAATATAAACCATGCATTAATTATTAATATTATATGTATTAAGATAAAATAACAGTAATAATAATAAAATCACAGCGCCCGCGAGAAAAGTATTCCAAGTCAGGTCAACCTACTTTAGAACATTCTCCACGCGCCGCGCATATATCGGCGCGTGTATCCAGAGCTTTATTCCACATGTCTACGGAGAACGACGACCCAGGCCATAATCGCAAGCGGGGAAGACTGTGAAAGGGCGTTGTACCAGAACAGACTGAAACAGCTCGCATTGCCACTCGTCATACCCGCCGTTGGTAGGAACCGGGATACAGGGAAGTCAAGGTGGAGGCTCAAAGACGGCGACGTGAAAGGTCAACCGAAAGTTCATGAGCCGGTCAGCATAACTTCCAAATATGCTTTAGAATTCATGTTCTTTCAAAGTTGTCAGAATTCCGAGTACGTTTTTATGCCGCATGCCCGTGGCCGCCCCGACGCGCTGAGGAATTATTCCGAATGCTTCATGGCCAAATGGCGCAAGTATACATAGTGCATTGCTTCTACGCATCTTAATTATTCGGTTAAATGCCTTACCTTATTACTTCATTAATTATTGTAAATTCGTCGCTTAAAGGCATTAAGAGCACCCACTGTTCTTTGCCGAAGTGCGGAAGAGCGATTTTTATTATATGCTGACTAAACGGAATCTTTGTGTTGTCTGCAAGAGGAATACTTCAGCCTCGACTTATCTATCAGGCTCAATTCCAGCATATGACCCAAGCGGAGTGGGCCCGACTTGAATCAATTAATAGAGCTGCAATGCGGACAATCACCTGCCTCCCTCAAATGACGCCCATACCATCTCTTCAGGCAGAAGCTCAACTGAACACCCTGGATGAGCTTGTACATCAGCGGCGCTCCGCCCGCCAGCACAAACTTAATTTTGTTGCGGAGGCAGCGGCGTTGGCAATTTACATGGGCCATCCTCTACCCGCCTTTCCAGCCCACCCTGTAACTAGGCCGCCCTGGCTATACCATCAAGTGACCGACAACAGGCCGCTAACTAGACTCCACAGTCGGTCGACCGGGAACGCAGACGCGCAGACCGCGGGCGCACCATTACGAGCGGCTGCTTACCAGCCCCAGGTTGTAGAGGCATTTGTGGACGCTGGGGCCCAAGACGGCGTTTTAACTGCGGCGATCCGATGTCCCTCTCATTCAGAAGCGAACCAAAACTGCGCTTATGAATCACTTCGCACATGGCCTTCTATGCTAGCGGAGCTTACAGCCATCCGGGACGGACTGCAAGCGCTACTACCAGCACTTCAAGCCCCTGGAAGTTTTACTGTACAAATGTACACGGACTCAACGGCGGCCATACGGGATTTGCGCCGTGTATCTTCAAACTCGTCCGTTTCAAGAGAGAGTCATAAACTGCTGGACACATACCCCTGCCTTCTCCGACTGTCGTGGATCCGGCGTAATACTATCCCCGCGCATATTGCGGCGGATACTTCCTGTCACCTGTCCTCGGTTCCACGACCGCTGCCCTTGCTGACAACGGACCCACATGAAAAATTTGTCCAACTAAAGGAAGATCTGCGTCGCGCCACACGCGCTCTCATCCCACCGTGTGGAACAGACCTTCCCAGTGGGCTCGCTCGCTGGGAGGAGGTCCTGCTGCGTAGACTTCGAGTTGGGGTGGCCCTATCTCCTGCGGTAACCCGGGCGTGGCCACCACGATACCATGCCCCGTTTACCAACACCTGCCCTTTCTGTACGGTTCCTGCCGAAGACGCCGACACCAACCACCTACTATGGACGTGCCCTTCCCTTAGTGCAGCGAGATCCAGACACCTTCGCGGCACAGGCCTGCATCCTGGGAGACCTCCTGATCTGCACCGATGGCTGTGGGGGCCCCACCACCGCTGTCTTCTGGATTTCCTCCGGGAAACGGGTGCCAACTTGTACCTCTAAGACTTTATGCCAAAGGGCATACTATCGCAAAAAGAAAAGAGGAGAAAGTACTAACGCTGTTGTATTGCTCATTTCCTCGGCAGTCATCGACAACTACTGGAATTTACGTTGGCCTTGGTAAGTACTTAAAATAGAACCAAAGGAACCGGTATGCAGCCTACAGACAACGAGAAGAAATGACAGTCGCGGAAGCACCATCGTTATACTATGGTCCATACCACAAGCTAGGTGCAGCACTGTGGAGGCTGTTGTCAACAGTGCACCCACAGAGGGCACCTAACTCACTGTGAAGGGGGTCCTGAAAGGATATTCTCTTCTCCCCTATCGGCAAATGGAACTGCAAGGCCCCGGCGCATTTTGTCGCTTCCTTCGCGGTGATTTCGACTCATCGGTTTGAAACTAATTTTCACGTGTCACACCAATCCAAGCACTCCGAAAATTACAATAATATATAGGTGTGTTGTCTCTGTTTAGGGCTCTAGAAGGTTACACATAGTTTCAGTGGAGTGTTTGCTAGCCGAGAGTTTGTTTTAAAGTTATGTTGGTACTGATGGCTTATGTTAGTATCAATGGCTTCTGAAAACGTTTTTAAAGTATTTGTTCTACACTATTTTCACACGTGGAAATTTGATGAGCACGAGGGAACACCTGTTCTAAGGTCGTGAATATGTTACGATTTTCTATTTGTCTGGCACACAACATTTGCAACGAATTTTTTCATGCAGAGAGAGCGAGAGTGCAGCAAACGTTTTATTTATTTCTGTTCCAGAGGTTGGGGCAGAACCACCGCACCGTGAACGGCATTCTTACTCGAAGGTTATTTGGCGCTGGTACGCCGTTCGTACCCGTTGCATCCGTCGTCGCTCCTTGGAGGCTTCGAACGTGGTCAGCCCCTGTATCCACTGCTCATACATAGGAATGGAACTCTAATAAGAGTTGTAGTTCCTTTTCCCTCCTAAGCCAGGTGTGTTGGCTGCCACCTAGAAAGCAGTAGTCGCGGGTGTCGGGGTATTTTGGGGTGTACATAGCGTGTAGTAAGGTGGTATGGGAATATGAGGAGAAAAAAGACAGCGTTTCTTGATTTTCTTGAGGTATCTTAACTGCTGGGTATTACTTCCAGGACTGTAGCTATTTTTATCTAATTTTGGAAACAACGATGAAACATTAGATTCAGAGACTGCAGGTTACATACAAAATAGGTTTCGCTGGTATGGTCTCACCAAAATTGTGTTCATTGTAATAAAGACAGCTTTTTAATATTTCAATTATTTAATTGGAGTGAAAGTCAAATGGCTGGGGACTTTCATGTTGTGAAGTGCTCCGAAAATTCTGAAAAGGCTTACCAAAATTTCTAATGAAGTAATCCAGAATGACACAAATGAAATGATTTCTTTTTCTTTGGAATTCATAGAAAACGAACATGTGCCTTCAAATTAAGCACGAAACGCGATATCTCAGATTTGGTCACGGAAGTGGAGAGGCAAAACCAAAAGCTGTGGTGGGCCCCCCAGAGTAAACAGGCAAAAAAGGAGCAAAATAAGGCATGGGGTGTTTTTTTAAGGTACTCAACACAGGTAAATCGTAGATTTTAAAAAAAAAGAGCTAAAGCAAGGTATATCGGTCACAATGCCATGAAAGCATCTAGGCAAAATTATGCCTGACCCATCAATAGGTCAGTCACATCATAAAAGGTATGCGAGCGACTTCACAAGTAAAATGGAACTCGCTCGCCCTACACACTCCCTTCATTAACGGCACCAGGTGTACAAACAAGCATAACAGAAATGGTAGAAATACAGAGGAACGCGTCGCCAGAATTTCAAGTTCTGCACACTACTCTGAAGCGTTCTTGAAGTACAAAAGGCCAAAAGAAATACAAAGACTGCCAACATGCGCGGGCACAAACGAAACATATAAGACTTTATTTACACTCCAAGAACTAAAAATAGCTCTGTTGGCCGATATAAGGGCCGCCCCCGTCCCAGATGAAATGTATTACGAAATGCTCGGACATCTCTAGGGTCCTTCTGATTAAGCACTTCTAAACTTTTTAACAAAATTTTGGTACTGCGAATAATGCCAGAAGGTTTGAAAAAGCATTCATTGTAGCATTCTTGAAACCCAGGAAGCCACAAACCTCTCCCAGTAGTTATAGGCCCATTGCCCTTACCAGCTATCTAGTCAAAATGTTTGAATGTATCAAAAACACCAAATTAAGCTTTGTTCTACAATCAAACTTGTCGATGTACACCAGGACGGTTTTCAGAAAGCCTGGTGTGCAACTGAACACCTTCTCCGCCTCGAAAATACCATACGAGAAGCAATTATATACAAACAACATTGCCTTATGTCTTTTTTTGTTCTTGAAAAGGCCTACACCACATGACGGTTTGGAATCATGCGTGATTTTGTATAATTAGGCATCCGTGGAAGAATGCTGAAGTCCCTGAACGACTTCATGGCAAACAGTTTATTTCAAGTGAACCTGGACTAAACCCTCTAAAGATCTTTGTACAGCAGAACGGGGTCCCTCAGGGGTGTATCCTAACAACAACACTGTTTTTAAAATGAACTGTACATCTAAAACAATTCTCAAGTTTCCGAAGTCGATCATGTATTCTCTCTATACTGATAATCTTCAAATAGCTTGCACATCCTCCAATGTAGCACCAATCTAGAGACAGGTATAGTTAACTATAAATAGACGAACAACATGGGCAGACACATATGGTTTCGAGTTTTCAACGCACAAAACAGTGGCTAATCTTTTTTCACTCAAACAAGGCTGACAGACGAATCTCACAATATACGTCAAGGAAATTATCTTACCCATACAAAACGAATATCTATTTTTTATAATGTTTGATACAAAATTAACTTTCCATCAATATGTTGAAACAGAGAGTATCCAGAGAACTAAACATACTTAAATTCATGTGCCGACATGGCTTGCATTTTGAAAATTTGTCGCTCTGTTGTACGTGCCTGCTTAGACTACGGCAGAATAGAGTACGGTTCAGCCAGACACTCCTATTTGAAACGGTTAGACCCAGATCACAATTTAGGTGTACGTCTCTCGCCTGAGGAATGTAGGAAGTCACCCATCGACAGTCTTTGCGTCGAAAACAATGAACCACGACTCACAGACAGGAGAACGATGGTGACGAGCTCATACATCCTATAGATTGTTCACTGCGAAAAATCTGTTACCTCATAGTTACAAAATACTAGTCTAGAGCGTTTCTTATTAACAAATACCGAGCAATTAAAAGAGTACTTCTGAGGTTTAAAGAAAAATGTCAAGCGCTGAGTATGCTGGGCACATTACCTGAAATTGCCCCGAGACATGACCGACAACCACCTTGGTATGCTTTTCGTACCGTATGTGATGATACACTAACACAATTTGAAAAAAGAAGACACTGCGTGTACACAACATACATGAGTCTTTAACTCTAAACAAAACATATGAAAAACTCACAGCTTTTTCCACAGGCGGTTCGGAAACATCGTGCTGATTTGGGACTGCAGTAGTACAAGGGAAGTGGGAGAAGGTTATCAGGCTACCTAAATGTGCCTCTATTTTCGCAATGTGCCGACGTTTTCCATTGCTGTGGCTGTAAAAAAGAGTACTTTAAGAAAAAATATAATCAGTATTTTCTACACAGACCCGCTCAGCGCCATCACAGCATTGAGTGGCAGAAATGCGGCGCAGCCTATAGTAGGAGACATAATACACAATGTAGTAAAAGGAGAAGCACTAAGACACAAAATAAGTTATGCTGGGTTCCTAGCCACGTGGGAAAAAATGAGAACGAGAGAGCCGATGCATGTCCCGCACAGGCCAGTAATGTAACAATGAAGTAAAGATTCTTCACAGCGAATGCGTGAAGAGTATACGGAGTAACTCGCAGCCAAATTGGAGTCCTCATGGGACACCGAAACTTACAACAACCTTCACACCTTTTAACTAACTATACCAGAATGGGAAGCAAGGAGACACGAAGATCGCCTCAGAGAAGTCATTCTGTGCCACCTCCGCATAGAACGCACACAGCTGACAAACAACTTTGTCCTGATGAAACTAGGTAAAGCTAGATGTGAAGAATATGACCAAGATCTAACAGTAAACCACATTTTACTCTGATGTGCGATGTTTCAGGTCCGGAGAAAAAACCTTTCAAACAGTTCTACGCCGAATACATCCCCTTTCACCCCATTTTACTTCTGGGAGACGATGCCTTTCTTGAATGTTTATTCTTTTTTGGTCCTCTAAAAGAAGCAAAGCTCCTAAACAAGATTTAGATCTCCTAAACACAAGTAAGCACACCCAAACGTAAGCACACAGACTTCTGTTTGGCGCATGATGGCCGTAGCCGCTTAAGCGACATAAAAACAAACACAACACAAAACTCAGGTTTTGTCTCATTGCATGATTCTAGGCTTCCAATGAACAAGCTAGTGAGTCGTTCGCTGTTTTTTTTTTGTTGTGGCCGATACTATTGTCTACGCAAATTTTCTTACCATAACCAAGTGCTAAAAAGTCCTTCACGCTAATTTTGTTGGCATTGTGCTGTCGTGTTGTGCCTAAAGCTTGAAATTATTCAAAAGAAATAAAGCGCAAGTAAGGGGTTCTTGCACGAGCTTCTGCCGTAAAAACACCTCCAGCCAAGTTTAACCTCATCGATGTCGGATACTGTAACAATGCCTGATTCTTGCAGCAAGGCAACGTATTAAAACATTTTCACTTCGTATGTTTTTTTACTTCAGGCACGCGAACCGAAGAAAAGATACAAATAAATTTATTGCAGTAAAGAGAGTGTTATGACACCTTACAATTAGCCCTATTTAAACAAGCCACGGGTAAACCTTAAATTTTGCGATTTTGGGTTGCGTACCAATGAATGTTTTTATAGCTTGCCCGCCAAGTGGGAACCTCCGCCAACAGACGGCTCTCCGCATTGCCTCAAGAATCGTCTATATATCTCGGGTTATATTATAACTAGATGCACATTACGCCGTGGTAACTACCTTAATAAAGGCTAGGTTTTTTTATACTTTCCAGTTAGGCAACGCCGCTTCTTCGAACATCTTGAGGATATGATTGATCATTGCGGCTCAAAAGGGACAGTACTCTGCCTTTGTCACTTCAATCATTTGAAAACGTAGTAACAAGCAATTATAATGCGGTCGAACAGGTGTCCCGCAAAATATCCTTGTAGCGGTAGAGACAAGCACAGACAAAATGTTTATCGAGCCGACGCTGATGCTACGGAACTCGCCCCGTGACGTCATCCATAGTCACCGGTTATTTTGCTTCGAGAGGCGGTCCCAGCTTGGGTCACCAGGTTGATACTAGTGTCCAGGGGGGGGGGGGGAATTCAGGCTCTCCACTTCCCGAAAAAAAGGTTGTGAAATGGGGAAAACATGGCGCACTTGGGCACGCCCAAGCTGTTTGGTACGGTGATCCATGCTTGGTATTCTAGGCCGATAGGAAATAATGTTGGCTAATGAAGAAGACGTGGAGGTGGTTGGAAGCGATAGTAGGTGATGTTTGGTAGTCATCGTCAAGTTGTAGCTTTCCCCGGAGATGTGCCAGTGTGGTGGTGACAGGATGAGGCACGTTAATCAAAAGGCCGAGAACGTCTCCGTATCCGTTCAGTGAGTGGAGTTGGACATGCGGGGATAGAGATTAGCCATCGTCACCAAGGGATCATATTTTTGTTTCCGAAACCGTTTTTGTATTATCGACTAAAAGTGTTTGAAAGGATTGTGTTTACACCATCCTGGTTTCTGCTCGCGGCGTCGTTGATTATAAACGGCGTGCTCCTTGGAAGGTAGTGTAACGCGTCGCCTGCGATATTTGAAGTAAAGTGTGCACGCGATTGTCATTGGCCCGTGGACGCTCCTTCACCCGCACACCAGTCACCCCTACACACCGTTGTCGCTTCATATGTGCTCTGCGTAGTGTCGCGCTGACAGATATTAACCAATCCACACTCTTTCCCCTTATACTCCTGACTCCTCTACTACCCCTTTTTTCACGCAGGCTTAACCGGTTGCTGCGAATGAGATTTTTTAGAACAGAGGACCGTCGGATTTCTCTTTCATCTTGCCATCCATAGTTGAACTTTAGCTCCTGCAGGGATTGAGATAATGTCGCTACTAAAGGGAGCAAACGTAACCACTCAGACATAGCGCCAACGAGAGATGGCGCGGTGTACGAACCGCGTGTGAAAAACCCCATGTTCTGAGATGTACTGCTGGCGGAAAGCGGACGTCTTGTGCCGGTCCTCAAGTTCGCGAAGTCTGGGAAGGAAATAGTCACTCATTCGTTAAGCGCAATCTTATGTTGATGTTTTCGCAGAATTTGGGCAGCTACTTACAGCGACACCTCACCAGTCTTTCCCACCTTCCCGCCTTATGATATTCCCTGCCACTGGAAATAGGTATTGCGGCTTAACAAGCCAACTCCTCTGCCCTTGCTCCTTTGACAATCAAGAAAGCGTCTCTACACTTGACGTCTCATTTGGAGCCCTCCGCTTTTAAAACGAACCTATTGTGACAACCAGTGTCTCAATTAGATCTCTTTACCCACGTGGCCTCGCTGTCGACAGCTGCCGCCCTCGCTGCCTCTATCTTACGGTCCGTATACTCTATTTATGCTATACGAAGGATTGCCTCTTCTACCTGTTTGAAAGAAATCTGTTGTGGAAACGTTGGCGGGCGTAAGCCTTCCACGTTCTGAACTCAAACGTGTGTAGAAATACACTCATTTGTGTCTCTGTATATGATCGAACAAATATTGCATATATACTGTAAGGGTCGATTATTCCCGTCATTATTATCTTGACTGCATTCCCAAGCAGGCAACAGGACAACGGCTTCGCGGACGAAGAGGACCCCTCTCTTGTACTTTGTTTCGGCCCTGAGTGAAAGACGGAGGCAATCGCGGGAGCTGCTGGGTGAGTGTGCGTGCTTTGTTGAGCGAGGTTGCACGAGGCGTATGCAATGCGCAGGCGTGTCGAAGCAAGCGCTAGGTTTTGGCGACATGTATTGTTGCGCGCGCTTCTACACGGGGCCCGCAACGGGCACGTGGGTGAAAAGCGCAGTCGGAACGAGCCCGCCCTCCTCCGCCATATACGAGGTTTTTTCGATTGCAAGGGTGCGCGGTCCGGTCAGTCCGAGTTGAGTCGTGGCTTGTCTTTGACGGGGTGCCGCTGGTACATAGCAGCCGACGCGCTCGAAGCATCCTCTTTGTAAACAACTGTAAAAAGTGCAAAAACAAGTTTTTGTTTCGTCTTAACTGGTCGTCGCCTTCATCACTGCCGCCGCACTACACCAAAACGCAGCGCATCGCAAACAGGAACCCGAAAGGTAATCACTGTTCATCCAACTCGCCAAGAGAACGAAGCTTTACTTGTGCATAGTGCATAGATAAAATACAGTAAACGTTTTATCGTTACAATCAAGTTCTTGGCATTGCGAAAAAAATACGGGAAGTTTGCACTTCCACGAAAGACTTGAATGGTGGAGCTGTTGCAGGTGAGCATTGGCGGACACATGGTTGAGTTTCAGTATAATTGTTTATTTGCATAGTTCTGGTGCTAGAAATTGCCGTCATATGCCACGAAGAGGTCGTCGCATCCTTCGCCGTGAGTGGTGGATGCAAAGTCACGAGCGGCATTGTAGACTTCCACAAGCGGAACTGGGAGGATTGCACTCTTCCGCGGAAGTATAGAACCATTGCGGAGCCGAAGGAATTATTTATTCTTGAGCCCAGAAGAGAGCACCACCTCGAAATTGTACAAGTTTGAGAATGCTTCCTTATATGTACCGTCGCGGCTTTTCTCTGTGCTAGTAGTAGTCATTGTCATATGCATCCATGCGTGATATCACTTGACCACAGCGCTGGAGTTGTTTTTTTTGCTATCCCCTTTGCGAAAGCAGGGACTCGCGGGTTGCCGCGAGGCACGCGCTTAGGAGCGCTTTGCAAGTTCTCGCTCGTCGTGGTTTTTGTCAGATTCTTTTTTGCTAAAGCCACCGAGCGTGCCGGACATGCTCGGCCGCCACCATGAGGTACGCGCTCACGAGCACTTTGCATTTTCCTGGTATTTTTTTCTAGAACAGAGAAGTTACGGATTGTACGAAAGCTCTGCTATTAAAAAATAAATCTAACCGGTAATTCAATACAGGCAATGGCCCAATAGAAGCATAGGAAATACAACCCAGATTACCAATCACGACTGTATACATATGGTAGTGCGAAATATTCATTAAAAGAAAACTCTTTTTGGGCACAAAAACAGCAGTAAGGCTTGTGCCTGGTCTATACGACAGGCGCGAACAGAGATTGCTCGAGTTCTTTGAGCCACAATAAGAGGTCGGTGTCGCGGCCTACGCACTCGACTTTGTTCCCCAAAAGTACAAAGCCATCCCTCACCTACGCCACACACTTGGTTCACGAGGCTGTTCGTGTATATTTTCTTCTTCCTCATTGGTGTCACAACATAGTCTACAATTGCAGCATCCGTAGCTAATGGAACATCTCTCAGCCTTCGCCAATGCGGGCGAGGCTGTCGCTCGTTCGGTATGTACAGAGCATCCAGGAGCCAAAAAAGAGGCGCGTGGAGAGAAGTATTGACCCCTTGAGTACGTACAGATGATTAAGCAGCCAATCTGCAACAGGCGGCCCATTTTCGTTCGCCAGGTTACTCCTTATGGTTCATGAGCGCCTGTTGTGCCGGGCATGTAGCATAGGCACAGGTAATAAGGCCGCAGGCTCTCCTTCCGCAGCGTAGACGGTTCGTCGCCCTCTTTGAGAGCTGCCTGGAGCACACCCCCGCTGCTCCCTAGTTCGTTCCATGCGGATGAAACTCTCAACAAGCTTCCAGTAATGCGGTATATATTGCAAGTATTTTGGTTTGAACTGCTTGCCAGTTGCATAAATGCCGTAAAGCAAATAAAGCAAATACGCTGTTATGAGGGTTTACTGCATTTTTCTCATCGAGGTTTTTTTGAACCGAAGGTAAGGTTGCTATAGCATGTTTAAAGGTTTATTCGACACATACCTTACAGTTATTGGTGTATCTTGTAGCCGGAGAAGCGCAGCCAATATAAAATTGTTGGAATAGTTTGGCGGAAATGAGTATTTCCATAGTAATTCTTGGTTGAGTAAACAAAACTGTAGAAACTGGACATACCTAATTCTCAGTATGAAATAAATAAACAAGGATAAAAAAAATTGCCAAATACTGCCATTTTGGCTTTCTATATACTAGCTGCCGAATTTTCACCCACGTCTAGAAGTCTTCACTTCGACATGTTTTTATAGGACCCTGAAAATGCTAAAAATGCTTGACTCAAGCAGTTAGAGTTTATGGTAATCTTTAATATCAGTCTTTAAGTAGTAAAGAAAATAGCATATGTTTTCTGGTAGGATAAATTTAGTTGCTTGCTCGTGAACTGCCGGTCTTCAAAGGGCAAAACGCTGACCTCAAAGCTATAAGGCCCGCCTTTCGCATATAAACGCTGCGAGGTCACTCTGCTGATATGTTAGCAGTGCATCTACAAAACCTAACATGCAAGCATAAGGAACGTGAGTACAAACTGGAGTTTTTATTGCGGAGGGGTTCATGAAGCACACAGTGCTGCCGTATCAGTATAAAGCCTGCAAAAAAGGGGCCATTTATGGTTTTGTATTTATGTGTGGAACTCTGTGTATAAAACCGTGGGCGCAAAAGCAAAAATTAGCAAAAGTCGATCTTGCCCTACATAATCACCACAAACATCGACGTCGTCGACGGCCTTTTCAACGGAGCAGTGGAAAGCTTGACGTGTCGAGTCTTTAAATGATGTGTGAGCGAATTTTTTGCGGTTTTACCGATAAGCATTTCGGCTCCGCCCCTATTATCATCATTCACTTCGTGGAGATGGCGGGATTTTTCGTATGAACCAGAGTAACAAATGGAATTATGTATAGTATCTCAAAATTAAGTCAAAGGGAAGATATAAAAGTTTTCCTACACTTGGATGGGATAATGGGTCCAGAACCGAACTCCGTGTCTCGCGAGGCGGCAAGAAACAGCCGAGAATGTTCTGATAATTTTTAAGACGCCGCAAGTACCTCGACTACAGCAAGAGTTTCTACACATGATTTTTTCATGGCGAAGCATAAAGGGGAAAAAACAGCTTGCTACATTGCAAATACAAGCGTGTTGCAGATGTTTTTTGGTGCTTTCCGAACACTCCAACCTGAACGCTTCAGGGCAGTTCGATCTTGACGTTCCTTTCGCACAGTTTTAAAGAAAATTTGCAGTTCGCGAAGAGGCATTTCGGCAATAAATTTGAGTTTTGTTCCACCATTTGCAATCCTAAAATTCAAAGTATGCATCCTGCGCGGCGCACAGAGACCAATAGATTTCAGAACGCTTTTGAATACGTAATCAAACAACGCTTTATTTAGGGTGCGATGCAACATAAAAGTGTCAAAAACCAAGCTTTAATACGTGCATCCGGTCCACACCTTTCTAATGTGTTCACCTGTATTATTAGAAAACATGTCGTCATCGTGGCCCTTATGAATCTATAATGCGTAAAAATTTCGGGAAATCTTGATCTTCGCTTTAAAAGATAGGACTCAAAATTGCTACCTGGGCAAGTCCGCAGCACGTTCAATTCTAGCGGTTGTCCCTCGATGAGCCTTCCTTCCTGCTACCGCACAGTAACCTCACCAAAGCAGAGGCATTAGGCAAGCTAGGGAAAGCATACAGACGTTTCACTCCTTAATACAGACGACCCCTAAAAGTGAAGGCATGTTCATACCCAGTGGCCGCATTGTGGGTGGCCCCACGGTATATTTAGTGTTCTCCCTTTCGGTTCAGAACGATGACAATCACACATTCTCGTGAGCACCACCTGTCTCGTTCACAGACAGATAAGACCTCAAAAGGCAATCCTTATGGTCCCAAGGAACGATCAGGATTTTTGCGTGAGAACGTCACTGACGGCGACTTCGCTGGACATGAGCTTATTGTGCTCTATAGCATCACGTAGACTTCAAGGCTTTCGGTCTAGGCGATATCAATTCATGAGAAATTTTTGGCTGTAAGATAGATCCAGGGCGATACACTTCAGGATCACGCGGTTGGAGTTCTTATTGATCTTTATCAAAAAAAGTTCATAGAACCACGCTACCGATCATAACCTTTCCGTACAATCGGCCGTTTTGTTCTTTATTCAGAAACCGCTTCTGGCAGGAAAAACAAGTGCCTCGTCATCATACTCACCATCAGCACTTAACCAATTTTATTTTTACATCTGGTGTAGATAGGTAAGGTCAATGTTACTTTTTCAAGTTTTCTTTTTATTATTGCGCCCCCAAATGTAGTAGGCCTCGAGAAACACTCCTAGTCTGATTTTCTTTTCTCCAATTCTACCGGGCTCGGCTGAAGGAGCGCAAGCTCGAAACCGGTTACTGCTGCTGTCGTTGCCGCATGCCGAGGCTGACGCGAGTTTTTTTAATTGCGAGATTTCTTATGTGTCCTCCCTCGGACATTGTGGTGCCGCAAAAGCGACCCCAAGTATATCAGAATGAATCGCAACAAGAAGTCAGTTTTAGCGCTGCTAGCAAAAGGTGAGAGCCTCGTTCCTATTTCATGAAACTGAGATAAAGGATAGGACTAGTGGCGTGTGTGGGCTATGCTTAATGACAGACAACATTGTGTTGTACCGCGCATCACTGTTTCTCGCTGCACGTCGCGTTTGCGTAGGTAATTGAATGACTCATTTATTCAAACCTTTATTGGAGGAAAGAGTAGGCCCGGAGGCCGTACATCGGGGAATGGGAGTAAAGGGATGGCCGGTAGCAACGGTCTTCATCACACAATTGAATGTCCCTTCTTTGAGCCCTAATTTTTCGTTCATGATGTTAATAAGGCTCTTTTGAGCAAGGGCAGTCCCCCCAGGCTACACTACTCTCGCCAGGTCCCTCTGCGTGCCATATTTGCCTAGTACTTGCAAAAATCGTTATTGTAATTTCAATAGTGTAGAGTATCCGTGTATGGAGGTATGTGACGGAACAAGTCGTGTATTTGGAGCGGGAAATGATTGCACGTACGATACCTTTTTTGGCAATAATGGCATACGGGGATTGCTGCGCCTTCAGTTGGTACAATTTCCTGGTAACATAGGGCGTTTAGGCACTGTTGGCGATGTGTTTGCTAATGAATATACCGGCAACCCTAGGTATATGAAGGCTCTGTGGAAGATATACTTTTTGAGTTTGGCCTAATAGGGTAACTTTTTGTTGAACACGCCGAGCACCCAGTTCCACGCGTGGGTCCGTTCGAGGCACAACGGAAGAAGGGAAGGGAGGTAAAGAAGTGCTCTTCCTGGCAGCATCATGTGCTGCTTGATTCCCCGACCGGAAATCTGTGTAACCTGTTGTCCACACCAGGCATTGAGTTACACCCTTTTGCAAAAGATGTTGCAGGGAGCACGTAATGCTCCCTGTTGGCTGTTGGCTGTATGGCTGTATGCTGTTGGCTGTATGGTGGTGTGAATATAGTTTCCGGAGTTTTTGCATGACCATCTGGGAATCGGTTAATATGCGTGTCATTAGAGGTGCATTCATAAAGTACGTTAAAGGGTCCAGTATGGCCAGTACGCTTCGTAGCTCCGCTTTAAGGGGTGAAGAGGTGTTCATCTCGAGAGCTGCCGCACCATACAGGTGTACGCCTCTTGCGATCCTCATGCTACACCGTTACCTGCGTCAGAAATACTAGCGTCAGTGTAGAAATCATTTCCCCAGGGAGTTTGCTCATATAGAGCCATGGTTGCCCCTGTTGTTGCGTTTGGGGGTCTCTTCTGGGTATGTTGGCCTTCTGATGCATGATGACCTGAGTTGTGCGTTCCCAGAGCGGCGAGGTTGCAGCGGCAACGTGGCAGGAACGAGTAGGCTTCTGTTTTTCCAGGCCACAAGAGTCAGGCCTTGGCTTGTGAGATCGCATCTCGCCGCATTCTGGGCGATGGTCGCTTCGATTTCTGCGGGCAGCGGTGGAAGAACCACAGAATCTTCAAGCGCCGCTATACGAGTCTGTTCAGGTAGGCCAGTTATAGTGCGGTGAACCGTTCGATATAGAATGTCGAGATGATTCATGTTGGAGGCGGTAAGGTTGTACACAGGACGCCTATAACATATTCGGCCCACTGACACTGTCCTTGCGAGTGCAGGTGTTGCTGTTTAAGATGCACCCCCATACGTATTCTCCATACGCGACCATAAGTGTAGCATCGGTTTCTAGCTTCACTTTAGCTGATTTATCTATTGTATGTGGTGCTGCTGTTGGCTAGGGGCGATGCCAGAAGCCCCACCCTACTGGTTTCAGATGCAATAATAATTTCCTATACGTATACCACCTGATGGAACTGCGGAGTTAACCTCTTGCTCTAACCTCTTGCTCTAATGGATAAGAAATTCTGTTTTGTCTGGCGCTAAGGCGAGCCCTAGGGAGGGAAAAGGATCGGTTAGGCTGTGGACAGCTGCTTGGAGTTCCGTGACCATGGATGTCACGCAGACAAGGCTTGCACTTCCGTTCAAATACTTATATCTTCGGCAATGGTTGCAAACCTAGCCGCCGTGCCCTTCTCAGCGATCGCGTTACTCTAGTCATGGCCAAATTCAACAGCATTGCTCCGAGGATAGACGCCTAGGGCACGCCCTTTTCGAATACATAGGTCCTGTTGATCCATCCCGGTGCCGGAGAAGCGAGTTTTACTCGTCTTGGGAAGCTCCGAACCAAATTTTGAGCACGCGGGCTGTCGTAAGCCTGAGCCAACGCTTCTGGTAATGCTTGATGATTAACATTATCAGAGGCCTTTCGCATATGAATCGCAAGTAGGCAATTGGGGAGGGCTCGTGCTCTTCACGCTTGATAACACGTCTTAGTTGCCACAAGGAAATATGTATTCGAAGATGAGGTCTAAAGCTTGTGTGTGAGGGATGGAACAAGGGTTGGATATATTTCAAGTGATGCCGCATTCAATTGCAAATCATGCGGTCTATAAGCTTGCGTAGTGTGGGCGTCAATGAAATAGGCCTTAGATTGGAGAGCGTTGATGAATCTTTATTGGGTTTTGCTATGGGAGTGATGTACCTGAGTTTGAGATTCGAAGGAACCTCTCAGCGTTCCCATTGTACATTTGTGACTAATTGCGCAGATGCTGCCAAGTAATGTCTCGGTGCCTTTAAGGAGACTTAGACGAGCCGTGACCAAGGACTGCCTGGGTATTCTCCCAATGTGAACGGGGCGTCCAGCTCCTCGTGCATACTGGGCAGCAAGATAGATGGCAGCAAGCATGGGGGCGTAAGGGATTCAAAAGGGAAGAACGTCTTTGTGATGTCTTCCTCTACCCGATCTGATGGGGCTGTGAGAATAAGGGTATCGAAGAGCCTGGTATTACATTTGCGTTTTCCTATCAAGTTGTGGTAAAGTCCCCATAGTTTGCCTGGACACGCTGAGAGCAGAATCTGTGCCCCTGCTCATTAGAAACTACCACAGCTCACTGTTCATAGGCCCGTAAAATTTTGTAGTGTTGCCAGACTCAGCAAAATACTTCACCATTTCTTCGTTTGGAATGTAGCGTTTTACGAGTGGCCGCCTTGCACCATAATGTGGCTGAATGTTTGTCCGGGCAGGTGAGCTGTCGTCACATTAGACATCTTCCCTGTCTGGCAGCGCTGCCTGTTGCAATGGAGAAACGAATTCCTCCATTTTAGTGGTGCAGCTGACTTGTACGCCCTTCCGCGAACACTTCCAATCTATAATTTTCTCAGAACGAAAGTTTGACATCCACCTGAATGCAGCGAACCGGCTACAACGGAAAGCGATACAGCTTTCTCAGAAACTTGTCAATTTACAGAACATCCGTCCTAGTCCTGGATTCGAGCCCGGGACCACAGCTTAACCGGAGCAGTCACCCTAACAACTGAGCTAAGCAGGTGGCTAGCATTTTGCAGCGCGAGAGCGAATTGATCAACAACTCGAAGTTATGGATAGGTGTGAATCGACTCGATTTAGGGGAAATCCCCAAGGTGGAGTAAGTTTCTGTGAAGGAACGTTTGACATCCACCTGAATGCAGCCACACGGCTGCAAAAGAAAGCTCTCTACAGCTTTCTCATAAACTTCGCAGCTTAAGAAAAATTCGTCCTAGTCCAGGATTCATTTCCTTTCTTTCACAGAAACTTACTACACCTTGGGTATTTCCCCTAAATATAGTCGATTCACATCTGTCGATCACTTCGAGTTGTTGATCAATTCGCTATTGTGCTGCAAACTTCTAGCCAGCTGGTTAGCTCAGTTGGTAGAGCGACTGCCCCGGTTAAGCGGTCGTCCTGGGTTTGGATCCTGGACCAGGGCGAATTTTTCTTCAACTCCAACGTTTCTGAGAAAGCTGTATATATTTCCTTTATAGCCGTTTGGCTGGATTCAGGTGGATGTCAAACTTTCCTTCACAGGAACTTAAGCCACCTCAGGAGTTTCCCCTAGATCTAGTCGAATCAATAACTTAGTGTGTGCGTTTGTTTCGAAATCGCTTTCTTGTCAGTTGTATTAGAATGGTAAAATGGTCGCTCTCTCATGTAATATCCTACACGGTCCAAGAGCGGACAACCCCACATGAAGCACAGAGGGAGGTCTCGGGTCGACTCAATTTCGGAAGTATATAAGCCCGGACGTGTGCGACCTGCGATATCATTGTCCAAGTGAAGGCCGGAGTCCTTGGCTGGAGCTTAGACAGCTAATCCTGGTAACCCATAATGTAACTTCTAAACGGAAATAACCTATAGCATAAAGGTTACAATAGAGCTAATTTTTTATTTTCTTTATTCCAGTTTATTTTAAGGGTTACAGGCGTGAATTTAAAAGCGGTGTAAGGGCTGCTTCCGCGATTTATAGGTTACTTCAACAAAATTTGTCATGTAAACTTTACGTTGTAACCTATAAACCGCCCTGTAACCTATAAGAGATGATAGTCGAGCCTTCTGTCTAGGCAGCCGTTGATTTCTCGGTTGCATGACGGTATATAGAGAAATGGCGGTGCCCGCAGGCCCGGTGGCGGCGTTTTCGCGCCACTCGAGCCTTTTTGCCGCTGTGATACCCCTACGATGAAGCAAGGATTGCTGCTACAAGACTTATTTATTGGCGTGAGTTGCGGAGGCTGCGGATAGCCGTTTTTTGACTGGCAGCGCTACACGGCCCGTTCTTCTACGACTAGCATCATGTTCGCATGTTGGACCAATGCTCCGGGGCCAGTGAAAGCGAACTCGGTGAGTATATTTCCGTAATGGTATCCATGTTTTCAATGGAGGTGTCTTTTTGCTGGGGGCTTTTCAATTCGAAATTGCAGCATTCGAGAAAGATATTTGTTACCATCTGGTTACTTCGCTGGACGTATTCTGTTGTCTGCGACGGCAATTAAATGAAATCACGGACGTGCGTTCGTTGCGTCAGATTAGAGCGGACGGTCGGGAAAGGCCGTACATTGTAACAGATAACGGCGCTCGTGACCTGCTTTCTGCTCTGTCTGCGCGCCTTCGTTATGTGTCGAACGTTTTGTTTACGCTGTTGGCTGCATCGGGCGCACTTGACGAGTTATTGGCCCATGTATATGTCAGGTAGCTCTGTTTGAATAATTGATTTTTTCTCCTTAAACGTATATTATCGTGCTGTTCTCTGGGTAATATCATTTTGTTTCAGCCGTCGGGGAATGGTAATTTTTCTTGCTGCATATATTCTTAATGGTGTCTAGTTTATTGGTCTTTTATGAACATATCCGGTTAAACACAAGGTGTGTGCTGCAGAAAAGTAGTTCAATAAATGCTGCCTGAAATTTTTAAACTCACTTTTGTCCAGCTACAAGCCTCGTTTTTGGCGAAAGATTGCCGTACGGCGTAATAAAAAGTTTTCATATGTACAACTCTTCATTTTTGTCATTTCTTTCAAAGGAAAGAAATTACAAAAATTGACAAAATTGACAAAAAATGACAAAAATGACAAAAAGAAATGACAAAGTGGGTAAATTTGGTGTTAGCCATGTTGAGACAGCGGGCCATTTTCACCACGTTCAGTGGGTTTATTATTCTCATTTGCACATATCAGTCGTTTACTTATTCGCACGACATTGCTTGGAAATTATTGTTTCGCGTGATCCTAGTGTAATGCAGTAAAGCGACATTGCAGAATTGTGGTATGTATGAGCCAGCATGCAGGCTGCTTGATTGTTGTTTTTTGATGATAGAGAAATTGTGACAAATTTGGTTACAGGGTGGGCTGACCAAGTTACACAGAGACAGCTGCAGGTGTAAAACTGGGTGCTGCCCCCTCCCCGGTTTCTGGCTGTTCGAAAAGTGTGGTCGCAACTCACTACCTATGCTATGACATATCAGCATTACTGTTTTTCTTGCAGGCAGTGTTCGTTGAGCTGGCAACCAGGACTCCCCTGCGTATGAGACAAGTTGAAATCAAGTCTGATTTCTGTGGAAACAACGGTATGAAAATGCAATGACTAAAACACATTATTCAAGTATTCTTTGTCAAGATGGCAACAAGGCCTGCACAGACAAAGGTGTGATTCACTAGTAAAAATTCGAAGCCTTTCTTCAAGTGCTATGATGTTATATTTTGTATCTTATTTTACCGCATGTTCAGTGACTCTTTCTATCAGTTCGTTTCTACAAGTACGTCATGAATTTTTCGAAAAGAGCTCTTATAACCACACACAGCTCTTTAAGAAAGCTCCAGTTGTTAGGGAGTGCTTTTTCTGTGTTCTTTTTGTCGTTTTGTCAAGTTTGCGGCGTTTTTTCGTTATGAATGTATACCAACTGCCGAGCTGTAAAGCCTATTGAATTTTAATCCAAATAACCCTTCGAGTCATTAAAAGTACAGACCTCCTGGAAATGCCACTTGAAGATCGGTGCAAGTTCTAGATGGATGCACTCTCACAGCACATCTGGACGAAGAAAAAGTGGAAGTTCGCGATTTCTTTTTGCTAACAGCCGAGCAAGAAACCACCGATGAGAACACTTTACTGAAATAAAAAAATGTTTAGGCTTCCACATGGGATCCTTCTTAAAAATGAAACTACCAGTACGAGAGGGAGAGGGGGATGTTTAAGAACGGCCAAAAATGTGACGCACATGGTTTCAGCATCGTGAAAGCACGTTTCCGGGGTTTATTGCGACGTTCGCTGTGTGGCATGTGTTAGTGATTCCACATGAAGGCGCGGAAGTGTTTTTATTTTCCCTTTTGCAAATGTGTGTTCGGCACCCCAGTTTACCCCGAACCCAACGTTCCTGCTTGTTATGGGTGAGCATGCGGAAACATTGCGCAAGATAAACTGGAACGTGGCACGATTAAAATTCGGGAGGGTTGGCCGGTATGACTACAAGGGGTTCGCTTGTTCTAAACAATGCCGCCAAATTACTGTCTGTAACAATTACTCAAATGATTTGAAATTATGTGAAAGACCATAAATCACTCCATCTCTGGTGTGGCTTTTCATTTCATTCTCTTCATCATTTTTATTCTCTTCATCATTTGTTCATCATTAATTTCATCACAAGCCTGTGGTTTGGTGTGAAGGGCTTATGGTTGACTGGATTTTGTTGTTTTTCCTAAATGTTCTGAAGATGGCTCTTCAAGGCGAGGAAATCCAAGTGACGGCCCCTCACATATATACCTCTATCTTCGGCAGCAGGGAACAAGTTTTTCAGATGACCTCGGGAAATCTTCAGCGTGCCCTGAATTTGTGCCTTGTGTACTACATAAATTGCGAAGCTTATCTCTTTGAATTTTTCTAAGTGCCTTCCTTCATGCAGGAAATTATAGATCCCATTGAAAGTTTGTCCTTAAAAACTGATTGCAATTGGCCTAGAAACTTGTTAGTACTGCATAAAAAAAGATAACTAGGCGTGGGAATCAGAACTCGGGTGGAACTGTAAAGACGAACCTAAGAGGGAAGTGTAAAGATGGATTCGTAAAGACGAGTGAATTCCGAGTGTAATATTTGACTCTTAGTGACATAGATAATGTAGCGAACATAGCCATAAACCCTTCTCTGTATGAAACGGTGAATGTTTAATAAATTTTGTTAATAATTTCCCACATTCGGCGTTTTTTCAGTGCAGAACCATGACAATTACGCTGGACTTGGAAAGTGCACCTCTGAGAACCATCTCATCAATTTAGCTCAAATTAAAATTCGTCTGAAATGGTTCAATGGCATTATCAAACAATTCGAAATACTTTGCATACATCCGTGCAAATATTGAGGTAAAGAATCTGTATATTTGCCTATGTTTGTGAAGTGGTTCACGCAACGTTTAATTAATAGCTTTAATAAGAATATAAGAATAAAACGAATTTTACGTGGAAGTCTCAAGCAATATATGAAACACCAATTCGCCTAGGAATCCGGAGTCATTTAATACTCAAGAAGGGACCGTAATAACATTGGGGTGGTTCGCAGCTTTGCTTTTTAATAAATAGCCCACAACAAAGGAAGCGGCCTGTAAGAGGGTGCATCCCTGCACACAGGGTCTCCTCGCGGGGAACATTAGTACTAAAGAGTATGTTATACTTGTGGTTGTTAGTTTTGGGATTTTACATTATAACATGAACGTGTTTTATGACGCGACAGCCGAAGGTTTAACTGAAGTCATATCAATCACGGAAATGACGCAAGTACACCTTTACCGAAGCGATCCGCCAGCAGGACGTAGCTCGCCAAGCACACCCACAAAAAAGCCACCGACCCGCAAATTATGCTCAGCTGCAGATTTCGGGGCATATGACACTTTCGTGTTCGACTGATTCCTATGACACAGGAATCACCACAGATATTTTTTTCTTAACCGCAGCCCCGGCAGTTTTTTGGTACTTCCTCTTCTGGGCTTTCAGCATTAAATTTTCAGAACTAACCACCTGAACTGTTGAAATGTTCTACTCATCAATAATCTGCACTTTGTTCTTTTTTCATTTTCTTTTCAGGCTTCTGCAGAAACCAACATGAAGCGATTTTTCGTGCTTGCTGTGCTCATTCTCTTGGTGAGGAGAATTTTTTGTTTTTATAATGTGGTTTTCTTAGTTTCAGCAAAGGCTCTGTCCAAGAATGTTGCTGCTTGTTACACGTGCAATTTCAGTTGGCTGTGTTTTCCTTGACCCAGTTGCCATATTTTTTTTACCTCCAGTTACAGACACCTTCTGAAAACAACTACGCCTACCACCTTTTTCGCTTCCAGCGGTTCCGCGAGCCGTGATATATGCCGCGTGGCGGGGCAACAAACACCTTCTCACCCTCTCTTTCCATGAATTGACCACACCTCCCTTCCAGCATATTATACGCGCAGCTAAAATTGTGCACCTGTTCTTCCTCTCTGAAATCTCCCCTCTCCCACTCTCAAACTAATCCTGCTACTACACTCCCATTACCTCTCTCTTATTTCCTTCATTTTCTGGGAAACTACTCCTATTTAAAGCATGCCAGATAGGCGAGTGTTTGCCTCGACGAAGGCAAGCCTCTTGTTCAAACGTTGGCGACAATAGTGGTCGCTACATTGTTTGAAGATTTTAGGTACGGGTACCTTAAGACCACACAATGTCCGTCCGCGTACGAGTGCATAGCATATACAACAATCGCAAAAAGTCACACAGCCCGAGGCACGATTCGAGCCTGCGTCTGGGAGAGCAGACAGAGCTAGTGTCAGCCGTCTTACCCATTGGGATACGACCGTGAGTAAGTACACGAAAGTCAAACCTCTTATTCCCTCGACTGGAACAGAGGTGAGTACCTAAAAACCTCCCAATGTCAGTCCGCGTCCATCTGTGCACACACCACTATACAGCGAAAAACAAGCGATATAAGATGTGAGCCATGAATTTTTGTTTTATTTAGGGAAT
Organism: Haemaphysalis longicornis; assembly: GCF_048455015.1. NCBI lineage: Eukaryota > Metazoa > Arthropoda > Arachnida > Ixodida > Ixodidae > Haemaphysalis > Haemaphysalis longicornis. The sequence continues at coordinate 161,751,876 of NW_027526335.1, forward strand.
AATACAAGTACAAATCAGGGCTGAAATCGAATGACGATCGCGGAGCAAATCGGATGTCACTAGGGGTGAAACGTGGCTGTCATTTTGAGTCCCCGCCCTCTGAACCCTCGGCCTCATCAACAGAATGGAGATGTCGCCACTTTTCGTATCCTGTGTGGCCAAACAGCTTCCAACTTTAGTGCTCCCTCACTCGCTATATATATATATATATATATATAAATCTAGAGAAAGATAAACTCACAAAGCGCGCAGAAATAGTATTAGTAAAGAGTCGGATACACAGCAAGAACAATAACAAACAATGTTTACTTACGTAGCGGCAACAGAACTTGCCTTCATCAGAGTAAAGTTAGGTGATTTTGCTGTCGCAAACATTTCGAACACATTTCTTATGTAGGTTTGCATGAAACTGTGAGAAGGAGCGGAAAATGTTTCGGAAATGGAGAGTGTGCATACAGTCAGGCTATGCCTATGTTATAACAACAAGAAAACAAACAAGAAAAAGGGGGGGAGAGAGAGAAAAAGGGGTCGTGTTAACAATGCAGCGTTCAAGGTTGCACCATGACGGGTCAACGTATGCCGCGCGGGCTGCAAGTACAGACAATGGGGGAAACTGGACAACCGCGGTTTGAAAAGAAAGGGAAGAGTATAGAGTAAGGTATTCAGTAGCTTGGGAGACTGGTTCGGGCAGAAGCGAAGATGGGTGTGCCCCCGCGGATGAAGAAAATAGATAGGGGGCACAAAAGAGCATTTCACAGAAGCTAGCAACTGAACAGGAAATAGGTAGGGTCACAAAAGGGTAAACATCAATAGATCACAAAGAGTTAAACATTCTTAAGTGGTGGTGGGAGCGAGGCCTCCTTCCCCAGGACAAATGGCATTGTTGAGCAGCATTAGGCTAATAAAGTTGTTGTATTAGGAGAGTTTCGGCGAATTCTGATGGCAAACTCGAGGGTAGGAATACTGAACATAGTTATAAAAATTATGAAGCCGCTAATTTAATCGAGGGATGAGCACGTTAGTTTTCCGTAACTTTCATTAATTTCAAGTGTGGCTGACCCAAACTTATAAATGAGGTAAGATTCCCGAACCTCGCGCTCGTGGTGCGTTTTGAAGGCGGATTCTATAATCGTTGCTTTAAGATGTTCAAATGCATGCCCGGGACTGTTGACATGTCTTGACAGGGGCAAATAAGGGCAGCTTTTTGCATGAGAGCGGTGATTATTGAACCGTATACGGAAGGGCGTTTCAGTTTGGCCGATATCTTGTTGCCTACAAACAGTGCACTCTAGAAGATATACGACATTAGCGGAGTCACAGTTAAAGTTACCTTTCATATTTACGTAGTAGTCTGAAGCCGTGCTGGTGGCGCGCTGTGTAGTGGTCATGTGTGGGCATACTTTACATCGGGGTTTATTGCAGGGCATGCAGCCAGTAGTGCAGGTGGGTTGATACGAGAGTTAGTAAGAAAGTCACCTAAGTTAATACGCTGGTAGACAACGCATGGTGGTTCAGGGAATATGCTTTTTAAGCGGTCACTTTGCATTAGGATATTGGGATGTTTTTTTAGCACGGTTGACGCTCCTGGAGCGGAGGATGAGTGGGTTAAAACTAAGTTAGTTTGCGGGTTTCCGTTCGGGGATTTTTTCTTACAGATTTCGTTACGGTCTAATTGGTTGGCTCGCACAATAGCGTCGTCGATAACTTTTTCCGGGTATTTTTTTTTTCAGGAGGGCGGTCTTGAGTTCTCGACAATTGAGTCAAAGTTCGCTTGGTTTGAGCAAATTCTCCTAAATCGGTGGGCTTGGCTGTAAGGTATTGCTGTCTTGCAGTGTCTGACATGGCTACTTCAGAAGTGCAAATACTGCCGCGTAACTGTCGGTTTTCTATACAGTTTAGTTTGAAGCCGACCTTAGAAGGTAGTAACGGTGACGTCCAGAAAGTTTACACTGCGTTTCGAATAGGAATGAGCAAGGGAAATACTATGATGGGCTAGGTTAAATGCCTCAATGAAGGTGAGGAGCTCCACCTCACCGTGTTGCCAGATCATAAATATGTCATCAATATACCTTTTATAGTACATTAGCTTTAAATTTTCGGTGTCAAGAAAGTTTGATTCCAGGTGAGCCATAAATATATTAGCGTAGTTAGGTCCGATTTGAGTTCCCATTGACGTTCCGCTGACTTGCACGCAATGAACTCCGTCGAACTCATAATTGTTCAGTTCAAGAATAAGCCTAAGGAATCTTTGGAGAGCAAAAGAATCGATAGGTTTGTCACGCGATGACTGCTCATACGCAAGGGATACAGCGGCGATGCCATCTTCATTGGGGATGTTAGTTTACAGTGACGCAACATCAAGGGTGACTAGAAGGCAGTTATCAGGAATTTCACTTTTTGAGATGTCTGAGAGAAAGTCACTGGTATCCTTAATGAAGGAGGAAAAGCTGGGCGAAATGTCGCAAATAAGATTATCCACATAGCACGAGAGGTTTTCGGTAACTGTGCCAATGCCAGAAACAAGGCGCCGCCCTGGGTTGTTCACCTTGTGAATCTTTGGGAGAAGATAGAATTTACCGGCTACTGGGCTTAAGGGGATCAGAGAACGAGCCGTGGTTTCATTTATTGTTTTATTTTTAACAAGCTCAGCAAGTTTATCTTTGACAATTTGCTTATAATCTTGAGTGGGATCATTGGGTAGTGCTTTATAGAAAGTCGATACTGATAGTTGCTTATTGGCCTCGTTAACATAGTCGGTTTTGTCAAGGATTACGATTGCGCCTCCCTTGTCGGCAGATTTATAATTATGTCGGGACAGCTTGCGAGTTTCTCTATGAATTTCGTTTCTTTGGTAGTCATGTTGTGGTGGAAAGAAATTTGTGTTTGGTATGCTTTTCGCACATCGTGTTTGACAGTTTTGGTGTACATGTCGAGGCAACATGTCGACATGTACATGTCGAGGCAACTATCACGCTGTGTGGTAGGGGTCCAGTGCTTATAGCTAGGTAGGGTTCTGCGGGCTTCTTCCGTCGCGGGGTGATCGTAGAAGTATTTTCGTAGCCTCATGTTTCTGGCGAAGTTATCGAAGTCCTTAAAAAGTTGAAATTCATCAAAACCACCAGTAGCCGGGCAAAAGTTTAGGCCCTTTGACAAGACGTTCATCTGAGCTGGGGAGAGGGTTATACTTGAAAGGTTCATTACATTCAAGAAAGGTTTTCTTTTGTGACGGCAGGCGAGGGGAAAATATTAGTACAGGGGTTCAACTGAACTGTTTGGGGTGCAGTAGTCGAAGCATTTATTACAGTCGTAGGGACATTATCGGCCGTATTGTCCGACTTGGGGCAGTTACTAGTGCCGGAGCTTGTTAGGTTCTTACGCATGTTGCCAGTGTTAGAAATCTTATCTCGGTTAAACTTTCGTTCTTTTGTTCGGGATATGGCGGAGGCCGTCTTAGATTCGTAGTTGCTTAAAAGGTTCAACTCTCTTTTGCTTAGTTCCTGACTAAGTAGTTCCTCTTTTTTTCGTAGCGAATGGGCCGTAGTTTCGTAGTGATTGAGGATTATTTCAGTTAATTGTAAAGATGCTTTATGGAGTACCGGTTTGCACTTATTCATGTTGGACGGGGAGAGTTCGGTAGTAGCAGGTTTTATTCTAATCATAAGACCCCTGGGAGCGACCGCGGCAGTCAAGTACTGTGCAAGAGCGGAAACGTGCAATTCGGAACGTATGCGCTTTTCGGTGATTTTTCTTAGTTTTAAAAACTGTCTTGAAACGGGGAAGGAGCCCGCGTTACCTGTTTTTTTGTGTTGTAGTCAGTTGCTGCTATGCCGATTCTTTCGAAGGTTATAAGGGCATGTGGCACGGAGGGCTGGATTTTGGACCCCGGAAGGTCCGGAGGACGCGCTGCTGTTGGTTTTCGTGGGCTCGGCGGTCGCTGAAGATGCGGAGGTTGGGCGTGGCATGCTATTGGTGTGGCGCCGGTCAGGGAGCTTCTTAGTGTTGCCGCGAGCGTTCCCTCGGGGCGTTGTGGCCGCTGCAGGTTTGCCAGTAGGGGTTGGCATGTCGATGGCGCGATGCTCGTCCGTGGACCTACGGGTTGGGGTGCTGGCGCTCGCACGGGGCGCCGTGGTTGCGGTGGATCTGGGGGGCGGTGCCGTTGGGCTGCTGGCACGACACTGCTCTGGGGTCCTTACACTGGATAGAATTGGAGGCAGTGGTGGAAAGTCGCTGTCATTTGGCAATATAGCCGGTGCTGCAACTTGGTCGGCGTTGCAAGCGAATTCGCCCCAGCCCAGAGGATTGCAGCGCTGTTGCATGAAGCAGAGTGCACGAATGTGGCCGGCCAGCAAGGCCACACCCTCCAAGCTCAGGTGTAAGCCGTCCGCAGCGAGTACTCGGCAGACTGGAAGGATCTCAAAGCTTAAAAAGCATATTCCCAGAACCCCGACGCGTTGTCTACCTGCGGAATAAGAATTTAGGTAACTTTCTTACTAACTCTCGTATCAACCGACCGGCAACTACTGGCTGCATGCCCTGCAATAAACCCCTTTGTAAAGTATGCCCTCACATGACCACTACACAGCGCACCACCAGCACGGCTTCAGACTACTACGTAAATATAAAAGGTAACTTTAACTGTGACTCCGCTAATGTCGTATATCTTCTATAGTGCACTGTTTGTAGGCAACAATATATCGGCCAAACTGAAACGCCCTTCCGAATACGGTTCAATATTCACCGCTCTCATGCAAAAAGCTGCCCTTATTTGCCCCTGTTAAGACATGTCAACAGTCCCGGGCATGCATTTGAACATCTCAAAGCAACAATTTTAGAATCCGCCTTCAAAACGCACCACGACCGCGAGGTTCGGGAATCTTATCTCATTTATAACTTTGGGTCAGCAGCACTTGGAATTAATGAAAGTTACGGAAAACTAATGTGCTTATCCCTCGATTAAAATTAGCGGCTTCATAATTTTAATAACTATGTTCATTATTCCTACCCTCGAGTTTCCCATCAGAATTCGCAGAAACTCTCCTAATACAGCAGCTTTATTAGCCTAATGTGGCTCAACTATGCCATTTGTCCTGGGGAAGGAGGCATCGTTCCCACCAACACTTAAGAATGTTGAACTCTTTGTGATCTATTCATGTTTAACCTTTTGTGACCCTACCTATTTTCTGTTCAGTTGCTGGCTTCTGTGAAATGCTCTTTTGTGCCCCCTATCATTCTCTTCATCCGCGGGGGGGGGGGGGCACACCCATCTTCGCTTCCGCCTCAACCAGTTTCCCCAGCCACTGAATACCTTACTGTATACTCTTCCCTTTCTTTTCAAACCTCGGTTGTCCAGTTTCCCGTATTGTCTGAACTTGCAGCCCACGCGGCATACGTTGACCCGTCATGGTGCAACCTTGAACGCTGCGTTGTTAACACGACCCCTTTTTCTCTTTCTCGCTCCCCGCCCCCCCCCCTTTTTTCTTTTTTGTTTGTTTTTGTTGTAAAATAGGCGTAGCCAGACTGTATGCACACTCTGCATTTCCGAAACATTTTCGGCTCCTTCTCACAGTTTTCTGCAAACCTATATAAGAAATGTGTTCGAAATGTTTGCGACAGCAAAATCATGTAACTTTACTCTGATGAAGGCAAGACCCGTTGCCGCTACGTAAGTAAACCTTGTTTGTTATTGTTCTTGCTGTGTATCCGACACTTTACTTATACTATATATATATATAAATATATATATATATATATTTCTATATATATATATGTAAATATATATATACACATATATATATATATATATATATATATATATATATTGTTGAGTACACTTTTAACGATACCGTTTATAACAATACATCGGATATAACGATTGAATCCCGTTATATTGTGCACCAAAAGTGCAAAAGTGAGGACTGTAATGACACGGATGTGCGGCCTACTCAGGTGGGCTCTTCGTAGGAGGCACAATGCGTGACAATAGTCCCTCGGAGACTGTGTTTCCGCCAAGGAAATTAACCTCAGCTAGGTGACGCACGTATAGATGCTCTTGGAAAAGATTTGCGCTAGCTCAACACGCGGCAAACAAAGGTGACCGGCTCTTGCTTTTTTTCCGCAAAGTAGTAGTCGTTTGGCCTCGCTGGCATGCGAATAAAATATTTTGAGCTCTGTTGTATTCTTTAATTTACAAAACGGTTATAGCAATTGTAGCTTATAACGATGGGATTTCCTTGGCTCTTTGACATTGTTATATGTGGACTAGACTGTATAGCGAATCAGAAAGGGGAAATGATGGGCTAAGTGAATTAAGACGGAGTAAGGATTGACAGTAAAGAATACTTGGAAAGCAAAGGGGGCAAGGCGGTAGGTAGGAGAAACAGATAAAAAAATTTTTGAGTGAGAAACAAAGTGGTGAAAAAATGCGCGCCGGGTGGGATCCGAACCCGTGGACGACCTCCACAATACCGGTCTGGTGCAATGACCACTACGCTACCAGCAGGGCTGTTTCCCCACCACTTTCTCGGGTATTTGTATTAAGGTATCTTTTGTTTCCTGCACTTAGGGGTGGTAGCCAGAGCCACGCGGACTGATCGGGGTAAGGGTGACTCTTTTTAACCCCCGGGCCGTGACTTGAGTGTCTACGACATGTCGAGAGGGGTCGACCAGCGTTGAACTCTCTTAAGCTACCTTTGGCACCAAGACAGCCAGGACAGAGACGCTCACTACGCATGCAGCGAATCAGAAATGCGATGGGGTCTCAGTGAATTAGGGCAGAATAAGGGTTGGCAGTCAAGAAATCCTCGGGAAGCAAAAGGGGGAATGCGTTAGGTCATAGAAACAGATGAAGAATTTTTTGAGTAAGAAGGAGAGGGGTGACAAAATGCCCGCCGGGTGGAATCCGAACCCCCGACCTCCAAACTACCGGTCTGGTGCGATGACTACTACCCTACCGGCGGGCTGTTTCTCCACCACTTTATCGGGTAGTTATGGTAACGTATTTGTTGTATCCTACATTTTGGGGTGGTAGCCAGCAGCAATCGGACTAACACACACACACACACACACACACACACACACACATAAATATATATATATATATATATATATATACAGAAATATAGGTCGGCAGTCTACAAATGCCAAAGGAGGCATAGGGGTGTGGTTAGGCTCTTTTCTTTTTCACTACGGTTAATTAAGTAAACATTTTTTTAATATACAGAAGAAAGAAAGAAAGAAAAACACGCGCCCAGAGTGGGGACCGAACCCACGCCTTTCGATTACATGTCGAATGCCTTATCATGTAATCGAAATGCGTGGGTTCGGTCCCCACTCTGGGCGCGTGTTTTTCTTTCTTTCTTTCTTCTGTATATTAAAAAAATGTTTACTTAATTAACCGTAGTGAAAAAGAAAGAGCCTAACCACACCCCTATGCCTCCTTTGGCATTTGTAGACTGCCGACCTATATTTCTGTATTTCCTCAACGAGCCCCTCATTTTCCTTACTATATTATTCTGCGAAAGCCTAGCGAGGGTCTCGGTTCTGGCAGCCTTGATGCCTAGGTAGCATAAGAGGGCTTCCCACCAGTAACCTACTCATGACAGGCTGTAGACGTTCGAGTCACGCCCCGGGGGTTGAAAAGAAGGTCCCCTTCTCCCCGTGTAGTCAGAGTGGCGCTGGCTACCACCCTCAAGCGTCAGATACACTTCTAGTAAATATGAATAGCCCAGAAAGTGAAGGAGAACACAGTCCGCCAGATAGCCGAATTGGTAAGGCATTCGACATGTAATCGAAAGGCGTGGGTTCGGTCCCCACTCTGGGCGCGTGTTTTTCTTTCTTTCTTTCTTCTGTGTATTAAAAAAAATGTTTACTTAATTAACCGTAGTGAAAAAGAAAAGAGCCTAACCACACCCCTATGCCTCCTTTGGCATTTGTAGACTGCCGACCTATATTTCTGTATTTCCTCAACGAGCCCCTCATTTTCCTTACTATATATATAAACATATATATATATATCCTCCCCTTTGTATACCAACTACATCCTCCCCTTTGCTTTCCGAGGTCTTCTTGATTGCCAATTCTTATTTCTGTCTTACTTTCAACGAGCCCCTCATTTCGTATTCTGATTCGCTAAATGTATATATCTATATATATATAAATATATAAGGGTTGGCAGTCAAGAAAAGCCTCGGAAAGCAACGGGGAGCATGTGGTAGGTCATTGAAACACGTAAAGAATTTGGAAAAAAAGAAAGTCGTAGAAACTCGGGCCGTGACTCGAGTTTCTACGAAATGTCGAGAGTGGTCGACCAGCGTTGAACTCAAGCTCCCATGGGACTACGACTGTCAGAACAGATGGCCTCGCTATGCATCTTGTAGCGAATCAGAATAGGAAATGTGGGGCTCGTTGAAAAAAGACAGGAATTAGCGTTGGCAGTCAACAAAAACCTCTGAAAGTAAAGGAAGTATGTGGTAGGTCATTGAAACAGATATGGAATTTGGAAAGCAAGTAAAAAAGTCTAGAAAAAGTGCCCGCTGTGGCTTTTATTTTGTTCGAAGTTTTCTTTGCTGGTACACACACACACAAATATATATATATATATATATATCTATATATATATATATATATATATACATATATATATATATATATATATATATATATATATATATATATATATATATAAATCTAGAGAAAGATAAACTCACAAAGCGCGCAGAAATAGTATAAGCAAAGAGTCGGATACACAGCAAGAACAATGACAAACAATGTTTACTTACGTAGCGGCAACGGGACTTGCCTTCATCAGAGTAAAGTTACATGATTTTGCTGTCGCAAACATTTCGAACACATTTCTTATATTAGTTTGCATGAAACTGTAAGAAGGAGCGGAAAATGTTTCGGAAATGGAGAGTGTGCATACAGTCAGGCTATGCCTATGTTATAACAACAACAAACAAACAAAAAAAAGGGGGGGGAGACAGAGAGAGAAAAAGGGGTCGTGTTAACAATGCAGCGTTCAAGGTTGCACCATGACCGGTCAACGTATGCCGCGCGGGCTGCAATTTCAGACAATGGGGGAAACTGGACAACCGCGGTTTGAAAAGAAAGGGAAGAGTATACAGTCAGGTATTCAGTAGCTGGGGAGACTGGTTCGGGCAGAAGCGAATATGGGTGTGCCCCCGCGGATGAAGAGAATAGATAGGGGGCACAAAAGAGCATTTCACAGAAGCTAGCAACTGAACAGGAAATAGGTAGGGTCACAAAAGGTTAAACATGAATAGATCACAAAGAGTTAAACATTCTTAAGTGGTGGTGGGACGAGGCCTCCTTTCCCAGGACAAATGGCATTGTTGAGCCACAATAGGCTAATAAAGCTGCTGTATTGGGAGAGTTTCTGCGAATTCTGATGGCAAACTCGAGGGTAGGAATAATGAACATAGTTATAAAAATTATGAAGCCGCTAATTTTAAACGAGGGATAAGCACGTTAGTTTTCCGTAACTTTCATTCATTCCAAGTGTGGCTGACCCAAACTTATAAATGCGATAAGATTCCCGAACCTCGCGGTCCTGGTGCGTTTTGAAGGCGGATGCTAAAATCGTTGCTTTAAGATGTTCAAATGCATGCCCGGGACTGTTGACATGTCTTGACAGGGGTAATAAGGGCAGCTTTTTGCATGAGAGCGGTGATTATTGAACCGTATTCGGAAGGGCGTTTCAGTTCGGCCGATATATTGTTGCCTACAAACAGTGCACTCTAGAAAATATACGACATTAGCGGAGTCACAGTTAAAGTTACCTTTAATATTTACGTAGTAGCCTGAAGCCGTGCTGGTGGCGCGCTGTGTAGTGGTCATGTGTGGGCATACTTTACATCGGGGTTTATTGCAGGGCATGCAGCCAGTAGTTGCCGGTCGGTTGATACGAGAGTTAGTAAGAAAGTCACCTAAACTCTTATTACGCCGGTAGACAACGCGTGGTGGTTCGGGGAATATGCTTTTTAAGCAGTCACATTGCATTAGGATATTGTGATGTTTTTTTAGCACGGTTGACACTCTTTGAGCGGAGGATGAGTGGGTTAAAACTAAGTTAGTTTGCGGGTTCCCGTTCGGGGCTTTTTTCTTGCAGATTTCGTTACGGTCCAATTGGTTGGCTAGCGCAATAGCATCGTCGATAACTTTTTCCGGGTATTTTTTTTTTCAGGAGGGCGGTCTTGAGTTCTTAACAATTGAGTCAAAGTTGGCTTGGCTTGATCAAATTCTCCTAAATCGGTGGGCTTAGCTGTAAGGTATTGCTGTCTTGCAGTGTCTCACATGGCTACTTCGGAAGTCCCAGTACTGCCGCGTGTCTGTCGGTTTTCTATACAGTTTAGTTTGAAGCCGACCTTGGAAGGTAGTAACGGTGACGTCCAGAAAGTTTACACTGTGTTCCGAATAGGAATGAGCAAAGGAAATACTAGGATGGGCTAGGTTAAATGCCTCAATGAAGGTGAGGAGCTCCGCCTCATCGTGTTGCCAGATCATGAATATGTCATCAATATACCTTTTGTAGTACATTAGCTTTAAATTTTGGGTGTCAAGAAAGTTTGATTCGAGGTGAGCCATAAAGATATTAGCGTAGTTAGGTCCGATTCGAGTTCCCATTGACGTTCCGCTGACTCGCACGTAATGAACTCCGTCGAACTCAAAATTGTTAAGTTCAAGACTAAGCCGAAGGAATGTTTGGAGAGCAGAAAAATCGATAGGTTTGTCGCACGATGACTGCTTATACGCAAGGGATACAGCGGCGATGCCATCTTCATGGGGGATGTTAGTATACAGTGATGCAACATCAAAGGTGACTAGAAGGCAGTTATCAGGAATTTCAATTTTTGCGATGTCTGAGAGAAAGCCACTGGTATCCTTAATGAAGGAGGGAAAGCTGGGCGGAATGTCGCAAATGAGATTATCCACATAGCGCGAGAGGTTTTCGGTAACAGTGCCAATGCCAGAAACAATGGGCTGCCCTGGGTTGTTCACCTTGTGAATCTTTGGGAGAAGATAGAATTTACCGGCTACTGGGCTTAAGGGGATCAGGGTACCAGCCGTGGCTTCATTTATTGTTTCATTTTTAACACACTCAGCAAGTTTATCTTTGACAATTTGCTTATAATCTTGAGTGGGATCATTGGGTAGTGCTTTAAAAACGTCGATACTGATAGTTGCTTATTGGAATCGTTAACATAGTCGGTTTTGTCAAGGATTACAATTGCGCCTCACTTGTCGGCAGGTTAATATTTATATCGGGACAGCTTGCGAGTTCCTCTAGGGCTTTCTTTTCGTTGGTAGTCATGTTGTGGTGGAAAGAAATTTGTGTTTGGTATGCTATTCGCACATCGTGTAGGACAGCTTTGATGTACATGTCGAGGCAACTATCACGCTGTGTGGGAGGGGTCCAGTGCTTATAGCTAGGTAGGGTTCTGCGGGCTTCTTCCGTTGCGGGGTGATCGTAGAAGTATTCTCGTAGCCTCATGTTTCTGGCGAAGTTATCTAAGTCCTTAAAAAGTTGAAATTCATCAAAACCACCAGTAGCCGGGCAAAAGTTTAGGCCCTTTGACAAGACGTTCATCTGAGCTTGGGAGAGTGTTATACTTGAAAGGTTCATTACACTCCCGGTAAGGTTTTTTTTGTGACGGGAGGCGGGGGAAAAATATTAGTACAGGGGTTTAACTGAACTGTTTGGGGTGCAGTAGTCGAAGCATTTAATTATGTCGTAGTGACATTATCGGCCGTATTGTCAGAGTTGGGGCAGTTACTAGTGCCGGAGCTTGTTAGGTTCTTACGCATGCGGCCAGTGTTAGAAATCTTATCTCGGTTAAATTTCGGTATTTTGTTCGGGATATGGCGGAGGCCGTCTTAGATTCGTAGTTGCTTAAAAGGTTCAACTCTCTTTTGCTTAGCTCGTGACTAAGTAGTACCTCTTTCTTTCGGAGAGCCTAGGCCGGAGTTTCGTAGTGATTGAGGATTATTTCAGTTATTTGTAAAGATGCTTTATCGAGTACCTGTTTCCACTATTCATGTTGGACGGGGAGAGTTCGGTAGTAGCAGGTTTTATTCTAATCCTAAGACCCTTGGGAGCGACCGCAGCAGTCAAGTACTGTGCAAGAGCGGAAACGTGCAATTCGAAACGTATGCGCTTTTCGGTGAATTTTTTTAGCTTTAAAAACTGTCTTTAAACGGGGAAGGAGCCCGCGTTACCTGTTTTTTTGTGTTGTAGTCAGTTGCTGCTATGCCGATTCTTTCGAAGGTTGTAAGGGCATGTGGCACGGAGGGCTGGAATTTGGATCCCGGAAGGTCCGGCGGATGTGCTGCTGTTGGTTTTCGTGGGCTCGGTGGTCGCTGAAGATGCGGAGGTTGAGCGTGGCATGATGTTGGTGCCGCGCCGGTCAGGGAGCTTCTTAGTGTCGCCGCGAGCGTTCCCTCGGGTCGTTGTGGCCGCTGGAGGTTTGCCAGTAGGGGTTGGAATGTCACTGGCGCGACGCTCGTCCGTGGACTTCGGTGTTGGGGCGCTGGCGCTCGCCCGGGGCGCCGTGGTTGCGGTGGATCTGGGGGGCGGTGGCGGTGGGCTGCTGGCACGACTCTGCTCCAGGGTCCTTTCACTGGATAGAATTGGAGGCAGTGGTGGAAAGTCGCTGTCATTTGGCAATATAGCCGGGGCTGCAACATGGTCGGCGGTTCATGCGAAGTCGCGCCAGCCCAGAGGATTGCAGCGCTGTTGCATGAAGCAGAGTGCACGAATGTGGCCGGCCAGCAAAGCCACACCCTCGAAGCTCGGGTGTAAGCCGTCCGCAGCGAGTACTCGGCAGGCTGGAAGGTTCTCAAAGCCATGATCGACGAAGCGGACAAAGCGTGAGTGGCGGCAAAATTCGCGGAGAAGTGAGTTGAAACGGCGTGCCTTTTTGTTGCAGCAGCGAGCGAAGTGAGAGATGCGGTAATCGCGGCGGCGGTTAGCGGAGCGGGGAAGAATGAGACTGGCTTTAATAGTGGAAATGTTCGGTCGAGATTCCAGAATGAGGTCAGTCAGTGAGCGGTAGTCAGAGAAAGCATGTTCAGCGCAAGTAGAGCTGAGATCATTAGTACCAACATGCAGAAAAACTGTAGTGGCAGAGGCAGGGACAAAGCCGATCAGTGAGCGTGCGTCAGCAATGCATGCGCCAGGCTGAGAAACAAAAGCGGGGGTTTCAGAGCAGAGGGGATCGAAGTGATGATACAGATACTTGGTCTGGGAGTCACCGATCACAAACTGTTGTGGTTTCGGTCTGCGGAAATTTCCAGATGATGCTCCTTGCTGTGGTCCTGTCACGCTCATGGTAGAAACAAATCTAGAGAAAGATAAACTCACAAAGCGCGCAGAAAGAGTATAAGTAAAGAGTCGGATACACAGCAAGAACAATAACAAACAATGTTTATCTACGTAGCGGCAACGGGACTTGCCTTCATCAGAGTAAGGTTACATGATTTTGCTGTCGCAAACATTTCGAACACATTTCTTATATAGGTTTGCATGAAACTGTGAGAAGGAGCGGAAAATGTTTCGGAAATGGAGAGTGTGCATACAGTCAGGCTATGCCTATGTTATAACAACAACAAACAAAAAAAAAAGGGGGGGGGAGGAGCGCGAGAGAGAAAAAGGGGTCGTGTTAACAATGCAGCGTTCAAGGTTGCACCATGACGGGTGCAAAAATAAAACAATAAATGAAACCACGGCTCGTTCCCTTATCCCCTTAAGCCCAGTAGCCGGTAAATTCTATCTTCTCCCAAAGATTCACAAGGTGAACAACCCAGGGCGCCCCATTGTTTCGGGCACTGGCACTGTTACCGAAAACCTCTCGCGCTGTGTGGATAATCTCATTTGTGACATTCCGCCCAGCTTTCCCTCCTTCATTAAGGATACCAGTGACTTTCTCTCAGACATCTCAAAAAGTGAAATTCCTGTTAACTGCCTACTAGTCACCCTTGATGTTGCGTCACTGTAAACTAACATCCCCCATGAAGATGGCATCGCCGCTGTATCCCTTGCGTATGAGCAGTCATCGCGCGACAAACCTATCGATTCTTTTGCTCTCCAAAGATTCCTTAGGCTTATTCTTGAACTTAACAATTATGAGTTCGACGGAGTTCATTACGTGCAAGTCAGCGGAACGTCAATGGGAACTCGAATCGGACCTAACTACGCTAATATATTTATGGCTCACCTGGAATCAAACTTTCTTGACACCGAAAATTTAAAGCTAATGTACTATAAAAGGTATATTGATGACATATTCATGATTTGGCAACACGGTCAGGCGGAGCTCCTCACCTTCATTGAGGCGTTTAACCTAGCCCATCCTAGTATTCCCTTGCTCTTTCCAATTCGGAACGCAGTGTAAACTTTCTGGACGTCACCGTTACTACCTTCCAAGGTCGGCTTCAAAATAAACTGTATAGAAAACCGACAGACACGCGGCAGTATTTGCACTTCCGAAGTAGCCATGTCAGACACTGCAAGACAGCAATACGTTGCAGCCAAGCCCACCGATTTCGGAGAATGTGCTCAAACCAAGCCGACTTTGACTCAAACTGTCGAGAACTCAAGACCGCCCTCCTCAATAAAAAATACCCGGAAAAAGTTATCGACGACGCTATTGTGCGAGCCAACCAATTAGACCGTAACGAAATCTGTAAGAAAAAATCCCCGAACGGAAACCCGCAAACTAACTTAGTTTTAACCCACTCATCCTCCGCTCCAGGAGCGTCAACCGTGCTAAAAAAACATCACAATATCCTAATGCAAAGTGACCGCTTAAAAAGCATATTCCCTGAACCACCACGTGTTGTCTACCAGCGTAATAAGAATTTAGGTGACTGTCTTACTAACGCTCGTATCAACCGACCGGCAACTACTGGCTGCATGCCCTGCAATAAACCCCGATGTAAAGTATGCCCACACATGACCACTACACAGCGCGCCACCAGCACGGCTTCAGACTACTACGTAAATATAAAAGGTAACTTTAACTGTGACTCCGCTAATGTCGTATATCTTCTAGAGTGCACTGTTTGTAGGCAACAATATATCGGCCAAACTGGAACGCCCTTCCGAATACGGTTCAATAATCACCGCTCTCATGCAAAAAGCTGCCCTTATTTGCCCCTGGCAATACATGTCAACAGTCCCGGGCACGCATTTGAACATCTTAAAGCAACGATTTTAGAATCCGCCTTCAACGATTTTGCCCCCGCTGATTCGCATCAACTATCTATTTTATGCCGCGGTCGTTATCCGTACTTTTTGTTTTCTTTCTGTATATTTTTTGACACTTCGCGTTGCTGTTATGTCTTCGAAGTGTGCCTTGATTCCTGACAGCATTTTACACGCCCCCTTGGGGTTCTACTGGTGGTCAATTATGTCTGCTTTCTCTGCACCTGTTTTTGCAAACTGCGGCAGTACCTTCTATCGCA
The DNA here is from genome assembly GCF_048455015.1 of Haemaphysalis longicornis. NCBI lineage: Eukaryota > Metazoa > Arthropoda > Arachnida > Ixodida > Ixodidae > Haemaphysalis > Haemaphysalis longicornis. Next base: position 161,767,356 of record NW_027526335.1, read on the forward strand.
AACAGCCCACAAGATTTCGAAACTTTGAACTTGTAATATGCATCTATGTTACTTGCACTGGGTATTTTTGATTTTTCACTATATTGCATGCACGGCCTCACATGTGCTCTCGTTATCATGGCCGCACTGAAAAACTCAAACACGAATAAATCATGTGTTAGTCCACGTACGCTTGGGCAAACGATTGTAGAAAATTATGTATCGTTCTAACGTTTTTGCATTTAAACATGCAATCCGCTCGCAGGAAATACGACGAATTTTGTATCATTCTCGACGAGTTTGGCTTTTCTTTCTCTGTTATCATGATGACTGAAACTTGGTTCACTGACCATGACATATGTTTAAATGGCTATGACGTTGTTTGTTCCCACAGACAATCGCAGAGAGGTGGTGGTGTTTGCATTTTCACTCAATTAGGTCTTAGCTACAAACAAATTAATGAACTCTCCTGGTCTACTGCCGATATTGAAGCAATAAGTATACACTGCGGAAAGTTCATTTTTTTCGTGGTTTACAGACCCCCAAATGGTGACGTGGAAAATTTTTTCTCATGTTTGGATGCCATTTTTGTGTTCGTAAACGCACACCAATACACATTAGTTCTCGGTGGTGACCTAAACATTGATATGCTGCGGAAATCTTCCAGACAGGCAGAATTATCTACCCTCATTGATTCTCATTTATTATTCAATGTCGTAACAGTACCCACCCGCATCACTTCCCATAGCTCAACACTTATTGACCTTTTCGTCACCAACCTGCCTTTGGATAGCATTGTTTCCGGTACTGTTGACGTATCACTTAGCGATCACCTGCCCATATTTTTAGTTTCCGACCGCCACTACTGCCCAAAAGAACCGAATATAAAGCCTACTTTTCAAGCCATAACGGCGGATACCCTTTCCAGATTTCGCAACGAACTCGAATGCATTAGTTGGGATGATGTGTTTGCATGTACCTCGGCAGATACGGCTTATGACCGTTTCATCAAAAAGTTCTCCTCAGTTTACAAACGATGTTTTCCCTACAGAGAAGCTTAAAAACCAAAACGGGCTCGTAAGCCATGGATTACGTCAACCCACATAAAGATGATTAAAATTAAAAACAATATATACCGATCTTTCTTGAAAAACCGCGATCCAAATGTATTTAAACGTTTTAAGACGTATAGAAACAGCTTAACTAAAATCCTAAGACAAGCGAAGAATGCCTACTATTTTAGTATGTTTCAGGGCATCACAGATGTTAAGTACATCTGGAAAAAACTTAATTCATTTTTCTTTTTTCGCAAACCTACATCAAACATATGCGAAATGACTATTGGACATTCCGTCTACAAAGGTACAGCGCTATCAAACAAATTTAATGATCACTTTACCTATTCATTAAAAAGCACCCACGACACCAGTGTTATAGGCTACTTGCCCGCACCTCTAGCTACTACAATTTTCCTCGGCCCCACTGATGAATCTGAGGTTGCTAGTACTTTTATGAAACTAAAAAACGGCAAAAGGGAGGACATCGATGGCATAAAAATGGAGCCGGTTGCCTTCGTCTTTGATATGCTACTGCCATCGTTAACTCACATATATAACCTTGTCTTAGGCACAGGAGTTTTACCTAAACGAATGAAAAATGCTAAGGTAGTTGTTATTCATAAAAACGGGGATAACAATATTATGAATAATTATAGGCCCATATCTGTGTTGCCCATATTTTCGAAGCCCCTTGAGAAAATTATTTTTGTTAGGCTATCTAAATTCTTTGACTCACACTCCATAATAAATGCCTCTCGGTATGGTTTTAGGCCGGGTCTATCGACTGAGACCGCTTTGTTAAACCAAAACGAGTTTATACTAGGTAATACTGAAAAAAAAAGCTAACTCTGGGAATATTTGTAGATTTTACTAAAGCATTTGACAGGATTAATCATGATACTGTGCTGCTAAAATTATCTTATTACGGTATCAGGGGAATTGCTTACGATTTAATTAAAAGCTATTTAACGCATCGACATCAGTGTGTGTGTATACAAAGGGAACTTTCTTCACCCTACAAAATTAAATGCGGAGTACCTCAGGGCAGCATCCTAGGTCCTCTGCTATTTCATGCCTACATAAATGATATCATAAATATAGATCAATCGGCAAAATATATTATCTATGCTGACGACACTAGTATATTTTTTACGGGCGTTGATAGCAATGGACTGATACAGAAAGCGAACCAAACATTAGGCGAACTACACAAATGGTCCCACCAAAATTCTCTACTTATAAACAGCACAAAAACCAAGGCGGTCCTTTTTCGTGCGAAAAACAAAAATTCAGCTGTCCCAAACTGCTAAGACTTTAGGAGTTGTTTTTCATGAATATATGCTATGGGACTCTCAAACCGAAGCTGTGTGCTGCAAATTAAGTAAGTCTCTGGGTATGCTTAGAAGGTGCCAGTCGCTTCTACCAACTCGCCTTAAACTTCTCCTTTTTTATACACTTTTGGCTTCACATTTACATTATTGCCAATTGATATGGGCATCCGGAACTGAGTCCTCCAAAAACAAGATATACACACTCCAAAAAAATGCTATGCGTGCTATTGGGAATCTCTGTTACAATGCCCATAAATCTCATTTATTCGCTAAATTTAGTGTCCTAAGGTTTAACTCGGTTTATGAATATCGGCTTTTAATGTCTTTAAAATCCGAAATTCGCACTAATAGTACTACCCTGAAAAGCCTAGCTCACCTGCAGTTAAACGTTTCAGCTCGCTGTAATCGGCACAGCGAACTCTGGCACATCCCTACACCGAGAACAAATTACGGCTTTCAAATGCTGAAATTTGCCATTCCGCATGTGCTAAATAAATATAGGCTTACTCTGGAACAATTGCACTCACTTTCTGCAAGCGCTGTCTTTACTCTACTCAGTTGTGGGCAGCAACCTATTTCTTCTTCAGTCGTAGTCTTACACAACCACGGACCATAGGAGACCTGTGTCTGTCACACACATATAATATTATCATTTTGTCTGTCTGACATTTGTTTTTGTAAAATAAGTGTATTACGTTAGAAAAATTGTTCTACAAATTTAGTCTGCGGTCATAAGAAATTAGTGCTTTGAATGTGTTGTTATATGCAAAAATATATGCATTTGATACAAATCGCGGAAGCCTTATTTGCTAAGAAATTATTGCATAGTTTGCCTGCTGTCTTCCTTCTTCTTTTCTTTTCGTTTTTTTTGTGCGCTTTCTTGTTTTTTGTTGTTGTTGTTGTTTTTTCTGGAAGCTGGGGCTTTGTCAAGCTGCATGTGCGCAGCTTTCTCCCCATTTTCCACACCACATTGCGCTGTTGATATTTCTGTTTGTAATTTTCTTTGTATGAGCACGCGCTGCTTTGTGGTCAAATAAAGAAACTCTGAACTCTGAAGAAACTCTGAAATGTACCACGACCGCGAGGTTCAGGAATCTTATCTCATTTATAAGTTTGGGTCAGCCACACTTGGAATTAATGAGTTACGGAAAGCTAACGTGCTTATCCCTCGATTAAAATTAGCGGCTTCATAATTTTTATAACTATGTTCATTATTCCTACCCTCGAGTTTGCCATCAGAATTCGCAGAAACTCTCCTAATACAGCAGCTTTATTACCCTAATGCTGCTCAACAATGCCATTTGTCCTGGGGAAGGAGGCCTCGTTCCCACCACCACTTAACAATGTTTAACTCTTTGTGATCTATTTATGTTCAACCTTTTGTGACCCTACCTATTTCCTGTTCAGTTGCTAGCATCTCTGAAATGCTCTTTTGTGCCCCCTATTTATTCTCTTCTACCGCGGGGGGCACACCCATCTTCGCTTCTGCCCGAACCAGTCTCCTCAGCCACTGAATACCTTACTGTACACTCTTCCCTTTCTTTTCAAACAGCGGTTGTCCAGTTTTCCCCATTGTCTGAACTTGCAGCCCGCGCGGCATACCTTGACCCGTCATGGTGCAACCTTGAACGCTGCGTTGTTAACACGACCCCTTTTTTTCTCTCTCGCTCCCCCCCCCCTTTTTTTTCTTTTTTGTTTGTTGTTGTAAAATAGGCGTAGCCCGACTGTATGCAAACTATTCATTTCCGAAACATTTTCCGCTCCTCCTCACAGTTTCATGCAAACCTATATAAGAAATGTGTTCGAAATGTTTGCGACAGCAAAATCATGTAACTTTACTCTGATGAAGGCAAGTCCCGTTGCCGCCACGTAAGTAAACATTGGTTGTTATTGTTCTTGCTTGCTGTGTATCCGACTCTTTCCTTATACTACACATATATATATATATATATATATATATATATATATATATATATATATATATATATATAGGGGTTTGGAAATGAGGGGCTCGTTAGGAAATACAGAAAGAAATGCCGGCAGTCTACAACGCCAAAGAAGGCATAGGGGAATGATTAGACTATTTTTTTACTGTTAGTGCCATTACATTATTATTTTTCATTAGAACCCATGCCTTTCGATTAGATCTCGAATGCCTTACCAATTCGGCTATCTGGGCGACTGTGTTCTCCTTCGCTATCTGAGGTATTTATATTTACTACAACTGTACCTGACGCTTGAGGGTGGTAGCCAGCGCCACTCAGACTACACGGGGAGAAGAGGACCTTCTTTTCAACCCCCGGGGCGTGACGCGAACGTCTACAGCCTGTCATAGGCGGGTAACTGGCGGTAAACCCTCTTATGCTACCTTGGCATCAAGGCTGCCAGAACCGAGGCCCTCGCTAAGGTTTGGCACGATAAACGGGTTTGGAAATGAGGGGCTCGTTAGGAAATACAGAAAGAAATGCCAGCAGTCTACAACGCCAAGGAAGGCATAGGGGAATGTTTAGACTATTTTTTTACTGTTAGTGCCATTACATTATTATTTTTCGGTCCCCACTCTGGGCGCGTGTTTTTCTTTCTTTCTCACGTAATAATTAGTAATGAAAAATAATAATGTAATGGCACTAACAGTAAAAAATAGTCTAATCATTCCCCTATGGCTTCCTTGGCGTTGTACTCTGCCGGAATTTCTTTCTGTATATATATATATATATATATATATATATATATATATATATATATATATATATATATATATATATATATATATATATATATATATATATATATATATATATATATATATATTTATATATAAATATTTAGACAAAGATAAAACTCACCAAGTGCGCAGAAATAGCTTAACTAAAGAGTCGGATACACGGCACTACCAACAAAGGCCCTCGCTATACGTGTAGCGAATTAGAAACGGTACATTAGGGGTTCGGTGAGTTAGGACAGAAAAAGGGTTGCAGTCAAGAAAACCTCGGAAAGCAAACGGGGAATGCGGCAGGTCACAGAAACAGATGAAGAATTTTTTTGAGTCAGAAAGAAGGTGGTGAAGAAATTCCCGCCGGTTGGGATCCGAACACACGGCTTCCAGAATACTGGTCTGGTGGGATGACCACTGCGCTACCGGAGGGGCTGGTTGCCCACCACTTTCTCGGGTGTTTATGCTAAGGCATTTTTTGTTTCCTGAACTCGGGTGTGGTAGCCAGCGCCACTCGGTCTAGTCGGGGTGAAGGGGGCCTTCTTTTTTACCCACGGGACGTGACTCGATTGTCTACGACATGTCGAGAGTGGTCGACCTGCGTTGAAGCCTCTTAAGCTACCTTTGGCACCAAAACTGGCAAAACAGAGGCCCTCCCTGTGCATGTAGCGAATCAGAAATGGGAAATGGTGGTTCGGTGAATTAAGACAGAATAAGGGTTGGCAGTCAAGAAAACCTCACAAAGCAAAAGGGGGGAATGCGGTAGGTCATAGAAACAGATGCAGAGTTTTTGGAGAAAGAAACAAAGGGATGACAAAATGCCTGCCGGGTGGGATCCGAACCCACGACCTCCAGAATACCGGTCGGGTTCGATGACCACTACCCTACCTGCGAGGCTGTTTCCCCACCACTTCATCGGGTATTTATGTTAACGCATTTGTTGTACCCTGTATTTGGGGGTGGTAGCCAGCGGCACTCAGACTAACACACACTCACACACACACACATATATATAAATATAAATATATACATATATATATATATATATATATATATAGCAAATCAGAATAGGAAATGAGGGGCTCATTCAAAATAACACAGAAATAAGAGTTCGGCAGACAAGAAAACCTCGGAAAGCAAAGGGGGGGGGGACGTGGTAAGTCTTTAAAAAAGATAAAGGATTTGGAAAGAAAGAAACTGGCCAAAAAATGCCCGCCCGGTGGGATCCGAACCCACGACCTCCAGAATACCGGTCTGGTGCGATAACCACTACGCTACCGGCGGGATGATTTTTCCCTCCACTTTCTAGGGTATTTATGCTTATCTTTTTTTTGTTTCGTGTGCTTGGGGGTGGTAGCCGGCGCTACTCGGACTACTCGGGGTGAACGGGACCTTCTTTTTAACCCCCGGGCCGTGACTCGAGTGTCGACGACCTGTCCAGAGTGGTCAACCAACGTTGAACCCTCCTACGCTTCCTATAGCACCAAGACTGCCAGAACAGAGGCCCTCGCTATGGATATAGCGAATCAGAATATGAAATGAGGGGCTCGTTGAAAATAACACAGAAATAAGAGTTTGGCGTTCAAAAAAACCTCCAAAAGCAAAGGGGAGGATGTGGTAGGCCATTGTAAGAGATAAAGAATTTGGAAAGAAAGAAAGAAACTCGAGAAAAAATGGCCGCCAGGTGGGATCCGAACCCACGACCTCCAGAATACCGGTCTGGTGCGATAACCACTACACTACCAGCGGGGCGATTTTCCCCTCCACTTTCTAGGGTATTAATATTCGGGTATTTTTGTTTCCTGTGCTTGGGGGTGGCAGCCAGCGCCACTCGGACTAATCGCGGTAAAGGGGACCTTTTTTTAAACCCCCGGGCCGTGACTCGAGTGTCTACGCCAAGAACAGAGTGGTCAACCAGCGTTGAACCCTCTTAAAGGAGTACTGACACCAAATTTTGACGACTAAAAAATTATGTAATTGGCTTCAGTAGTTTGTAGAGATGCCCCACAAAAATTTTTGCAGCAATCCGAGGCCGGAATCACATCTAAAATCGATTTTGATTGTCCAGGCCGCGAGCTTTTACAAATCGGCAGCACTAGCGAAATTGCTTTCAACGGGACGAAACATCGGCCTGCGTGTCTGGCCGGTTCAGGGTGACGTTATATAGTCGTTTTCGGAACGGAAACGATATCCTGCGCTGCTGTTGTCGGTGGTATACGATTGGACAGGAGACGTGGACGTAGCTGCGTGAGCAATGCTTGTAAACGTTGCGTGTTCGACGTCTTTGCTCTTCAGTTCGTGGCCGGCGTATGGTGTTCCCTTGCACTAATGCCGAAAACTGCGCGGTGCCGGCACCGCGCGATGCGCGATGTCGACAGCCACCGCGGCGACGCGGCGGTGCGCGTCGCCGAGCTCGCCGAAGTTGTGCTATGGCAAGCTCGCGGTATGCGAAGTGCTGCTCGTGGAAGCCTGTCCGATCAAATCGACGACGACGCCAAGATGCATTATATTTCACGCGACGACATGCAGCGCTAAGCGTGGACTGAGTTCGTGCGTGGCGGAGGCCGCAAGAACTGTCGCCCAAGCCAGAGGGCTCGGGGTTGCACGGGTCACCTTGGGTGTTGAGAACTTTAGGCTTAGTATTGTGGCGACTATTTGATTGCTGGTATCTGTACAACTGCGAATGACCATCCCTTACACGACTTTTCACCACACTATCGTCCCCTTTTTCACATATGGACCTTTATTTTGGCAATAATTTTCGTTTCAGCGATCGGTGACCAAGACATCTGCCGCGGCCTGTTTTGATTCTAGCGCGCACGCGGCGCCATCTTTTGGCACCTCGCCTCACCGTGGTGCCGGCAGTGCTGGGTCGGAACGCCGAACCTCCGCTGCCGGTCAGCGTAGGCTTACCATCGGGGCAAATATCTGAACGGCACTTTTAAATTCAGCGCTGATAACAACCCCTAGCACAATTTTTCAACACAATAACATCTACTTTCTCGCATGTGAAACTTCTTTTTCGCAATCAGATTGATTAGAAGAGTGGCGACAAGCTGTTCCTATCATGGTGTGCGCCGGTTCGAGCCGCAGTGATATTAAAAAACGGACGACGGCGAAGACATCGCTGGCCTAATCGCCTGGCCAAATAAAGTTGTTCTGTTTGTCGGGTGGCAGAGACTCATCCGAGTCTGACAATTCAGACGACATGTCGACTGCGCGGGCGAGTGCGGACCAAGTGCAATCGTAGCAGACGATGCGGCGAACGCATGGAGGAAAGAAAAACGTCCCTGACGTCGCGGGTGAGACCGTGACGTAAGGCTGGCCCGCTTGCAGGCTGGGCTTCGAACGGCCATTTTCCTGCGCCGCGACCAAATTTGAAACTGGTTGCGATAAACGTGCTATAATTAACTCTGTGTAGGCGGCTGACGGCTTTCGGTTCGATTATCGTAATTACTGGGACAATAGGTATTCTTTACGGCATAAAAACTGAAAGCTAGAAATTTCGTGTCAGTACTCCTTTAAGCGTCCTATGCCACCAAGACTACCAGAACAGAGGCCCTCACTATGCATGTTATTTTGTTTGCCAAATAAGAATTTGGCAAACAAAAAAACCTCGGAAAACAAGAAAAACCTCGGAATGTAAAGGAAGGATGTGGTAGGTCATCAAAACAGATAAAGAATTTGCAAAGAACGAAAAAAAGTGGCGAAAAAATGCCCGTGGTGGCTTCTACTTTGTTGGAAGTTTTCTTTGCTCGTATATATACATAAATATATAGATATGAATGCATTTATATATATTTATATTTAGAGAAAGATAAAACTCAGAAAGTGCGCAGAAATAGTATAGCTGAAGAGTCGGATACACTGCAATACCTATAAAAAAGAAGGTTTATGTGACGCAGGCCCTGCTAGCACCTCGCGCTAGACCTTCGCACGGAGCGAAAAACTCCCACCTCCCCTCGCGGAAACCCCTGTGTAGATGCGACGCAAACGCGGAGCGGCGAAGGGACCGCGTTTTATAGCGCCGATAGCGTTGAGGAGACTGGGTAAGCCGGTAGCAGTCGATGACGACGTTGGCGTACTTGTAAAGCGGCGTGGACTCTAGGTGTTTGAGCCAAGCGTGGATGTTGCTTCGTCGGAGAACGGCACACCGGTTATATGCGCAGCGCGCCCGAAAGATAGGAAACCGCGGAAGAGAGAGTACTGCACACGCGCCGGCCCCAGCGCGTCTGCCGCGGCTATGACGCAACGGGCCGCGGCTATGACGCAACACAATTCAACACAATCCACTTTATTCCAATCCAATTCAAATCCAATTCAATCCAAGCCAATCCATCAATAGCCAATCCAATCGAATCCAATCCAATGCCCCTCGCGAGAGAGTGTTCGCTATCGGAGAAGAGGGGGGGTGAGCGGCGAAGAGCGCAGCTGGCGCGGCGAGGAGAATGGGGGAGGTGCGGACAACGCCGACGACGACGACGACGACGACGCCGGAGGGACAAGGCGAGTGAATGAGATGCTCTGCATCTAAAACATCAGGTGTGGAACACAGAGAGACATAGTTTAGTAGTGGAATCAAAACGAGAATATACACACAGTGAACACGAAGGGAGGAGGCACCCGAGACGTTAACAGCGTACACTTTCAGGCGAGACTGAAATAGGGGGAACCAGTTTACAGCACAGTCAATGCATATGTAGCCTCACCCAGTTCGGAGTCCGGCGTCAGTCCCACTATCCATCTACGTCGGTGATGGGAGCTGAGACGACTCGCGGAGAGCGCTTGTGCTTGCTGTGGCGCCTCGAGCCTACGCCGCGAGGAGAGACCGATGACCCGTGGGCGTTGTGCGGGGGTCGCTTGACGACGTGCGGCCTGGTGCACTGGTCGGGGGGCACACGCCCTACGTCAGGCCTCGGGAGCTTGGCGCGGACCCAGGTCTCCGATCGGGCCTACGCCGGGAACGCACTGGAGACAAGCTCTGGCCGTCAGAATCCAGGAGCCCGGCACACCACGCAGCAAAACCCGCCTTGACGAGATTCCATCCCCCAGCAAAAACCCGAGCGCACTCCATCTTCCTCTTCCTCTTCCTCCGTATAGACCCATATCTTGTCCTTCTTCGCCTGGTCAACCCCACACAACCAAGTTTCGGAACAGCACATCACTGCAATCTCCCCCCTTTTCAGAAAGTTGTCCCACAACTATTCCAGTCTCGTAGAAGTGTCTGCGACGCGAAGGCATGCGTACCCAAACCGCAAATGTGAAAAATTACAGACAATACTTAGGAAAAATGCGCACACAACCTCTACATGTAAACCACAGGAGAAAGCACTTAGAAGTAAAACGGGCTGTTCCTAATGTATCTAAGCATGGTGTAGAGGTTCATCCGGTGCCTGGGGGCCTTCCGTCTGTGAGCTTCTCCGCTGACAGGTGTGGCATGACTTTATGAAACGCCCTACGTCGACGTGGATGCGTGGCCAGTAAAATTCGTTCAGGATTAGGTTGGTGATTTGTCGTCGTCCAAGATGGCTGGCCGTAGCTTCATAAAATCGGCGCAATATCGCTGTGCGGAGCGACTTCGGCATGACGATTTGACGGGACGTTCTGCCATCCCGTAAGTGGGAATGGCGGTTCAGGAGGCCATCTTCTTCTGTGAAGATGTACAGGCGTCCTTTTCTAGAACACAGTCGGTTCCCGATTTTCCGATATGTAGTCTTCAGCGTACGGCCATGCTTGTGTTGTTGGGACAGTTCGTTGAAACAAGGGAACCAATCACCGGTGGCACATTCAAAAGGACGCCGTTTTCATTCACGGCTTTGGCGACGGCAGATATGCGCAGCGTGACGTCTTGTTGCCTTATCTCACTCAGCCAGCCATTCACTTCCCCGTGCTTTCGGTTTGTGCGTACCCAGGATGGATCTGGGTCATGCGGTGCTCGGACGCCAGGGAGATTGCCAAGAACGAGGTGGTAGGTGGGGTTATTCACGCATAAAGGAGTGACTTCCCCGACGAAGTATAGCGCGTCCACCTGAATATTTGCCTCTGGAGGATGCTTGACCGACCCATCCAGCAGCACAATTTTCCTAATTGGTCCGTTGAGGAGGTCATCGGCCACTAGGTCACGCCGAACGATGACAGTGTGTCTGCCTGTGTCCCTCAAGACACGTATGGGTCTCCCTAGGACACATCCTTCAACTTCTGGTACGTTCTCGGCCAGGGACATAGGCCCGTTTTAGTCCGCTTGACGGACCCAACTTGCCGGTATCTTCATTCCAGCAAAGGCCGCTGATGTAGTGGGGCTCGTGCTGGGTTCGGCAGGTAAGGCAAAAACGCATGACGCCACGTGTTTGTCATCGAAGGGGCAGGTCCTGCAATGTCCGCAGTTGTCTCCCGCCTTGCCGCACGTAGCACACTCACGCGGAATTCTTGTTATGCGGCAGTCGCGTGCGCTGTGTCCGATACGGTTACACAGGAATCATTTTGGTGGCGACGTCTTTGGATTGCTGCGGCCACCTTCTACGGCCTCGTCACCAGGAATCTTCCCAAGGTTATCGATGCTTTGCGCCTCCAAGAATCGATAAGCATGGTCAGCCAAAGCGCTCAGCGTCTTGCTGTCCCGTTCTTTCAAGAAGACCACATGCTTGGAGTGGCAGCACCGAACGAACTGCTCAGAGACGACATGGTCCCTAAGTCCCTCGAATGTTTTCGGTACGCCCGCCATCTCGATCCAGTGGACGAAGTAACCTGAACGTCGGGCAGCGAGCTGTCGCCCGGTCTCGCCATCCATGGCTCGTGCTCCCCTAAACTGGTCTTGGTAGCCCTGGGAGGTAAACCGGAAGCGCTGCAACAGGGCTTTTTTCACTGCCTGATAATCCAGCGCTTCTTCGGCCGTCATGCGGTCTATCACAGTCAGGGCCTGCCCGGACAGACACATGCTAATGGCCGTGGCCCACTTCTCCTGCGGCCATTCCTGGGCGGCCGCACCCCGCTCAAAGCGTTGTAAATACGCGTGCAAGTCGTCCCGCCACTCATCGAAGATGGGGAGAAGTTTTTGGGGGTTAACCGTTGCCGCGGGGGCTGACGACCCATTCGCTCCGACGCCATTCTCCTGGTAAAGATTTTCTTGGTGGCATCTCCCGGAGTCGGATCTCTAACAGAAGAAGCTCCTTCTTCTGCTCATCCACGGCCTTCTGCCTTTCGTCCTCGGCCTCCCGCCTCTCTTCCATGGCCTTCTGCCTCTCATCCTCGGCCTCCCGCCTCTCTTCCGCGGCCTTCTGCCTGTCGTCGTCCTCGCGACGCGCCTCTCTGTTCGCAGCTCGTGCTTCGCGCTGTTCGGCGCGTTCTTTCTCGACCCAAGCTCCCAGCTCAGGCCCGGATAATCCGTACTGTACCCCGAGCGCGGTTCATTTCTCGAGTTCCATTACGCGAGGCTTTCTGGACAAGGTAGCGGACCGTGGGTCAGTGTGTTAACGGGAAACCTGGCAGGCTCGCTAATTTTTGTGATGAAGGCCCCCGCGAGCACTTCGCGCTAGACCTTCGGACGGAGCGAAAACATAAGGTTTGGAATACAGAGAGACATATTTAGTAGCGAATCAAAACGAGAATATACACAAAGTGAACACGAAGGGAGGAGGTACCCGAGACGTTAACAGCGTACACTTTCACGCGAGATTGAAATAGGGCGAACTAGTATACATCAAAGTCAAAGCATGTGTAGCCTTACCCCGTTCGGAGTCCGGCGTCAGTCCCACTATCCACCTACGTCGGTGATGGGAGCTGAGACGACTCGCGGAGAGCGCTTGTGCTTGTTGTGGCACCTCGGGCCTACGCCGCGAGGAGAGACCGATGACCCGTGGGCGCTGTGCGGCGGTCGCTTGACGACGTGCGGCCTGGTGCACTTGTCGGGGTGCAAACGCCCTACGTCGGGCCTCGGGAGCTTGGCGCGGACTCAGGTCTCCGATCGGGCCTACTCCGCGAACGCACTGGAGACGATGGACGGGATGGCCAGGGCTTCCCGGTCACCTCGAATGGAGCCAACAGAACGGGCCCGGGAGAGGTGAAGCTCTGGCTGTCAGAGTCCAGGAGCCCGCCACACCACGCAGCAAAACCCGCCTTGACGAGATTCCATCCCCCAGCAAAAACCCGAGCGCACTCCGCCTTCCTCTTCCTCTTCCACCATAGAGGCCCATATCTTGTCCTCCTTCGCCTGGTTAACCCCACACAACCACGTTCCGGCACAGCACATCACTACAGTATACTAAAATAATGCCGACGTGAATTGCCTTCATCAAAGTAAACTTACATGATATTGCTGGCACAAACATTTGGAACATATTTCTTATGTAGCTTGGCCAGAAACTGTCCGAAGCAGTGGAAGAAGTTTCGGAAACAGAGAGTACGCATGTAGTCGGGCTATGCCCAGGGTACAAAACAAAAACGACAAAAAAAGAAGAGAGAGAGGAGGAGGAGAAAGATAATGAAGGGGATAATGAAGATAAACAAGGCAGCTCTCTAGATGACACCACGAGAGGGCAACGTACGTGGCGTAGGCTGCTAGATAATGCGGAAGCCCGGACAGTCACGGTTTCAGAAACAAGAGAAAAGTATACAATAAGGTATTCAGTGGTTGGGAAGAGTGGTTCGGAGGGAGTCATACAGGCATGGACGAAGATTGTATTTTGGGTGTGCCCCCCGCGGATGGAAAGAATAGATACAGTGCACGAAAGAGCATTGCTCAGTGATCTAGCAATGGAGCAGAAAATAGGTAGGGTCTGCAGATCGCACAGGATTAAACGTTTCTAGGTGGTGGTGGGAACGCTGCCTCCTTCCCAAGGACAAATCGCATTGTTGAGCCGCATTAGGCTAATAAAGCTGCTATCTTTGGAGAGTTTCTGCGAATTCTGATGGGAAACTCAAGGTTAGGATTACTAACAATGTCATAAAAATTATGAGGTTGGAAAATTTATTCGAGGGATAAGCACGTTAGTTTTCCCTAGCTTTCTTTAATACCAAGCGTCGCTGACCCAAACCTTTAAATGATATAAGATTCACGAATCGCTAGGTCATGGTAGATTTTGAAAGCGGATTCTAACATTCTTGCTTTAAGACGTTGAAATGCCTTGCTGGGACCGTTCACATGTCTTGACGGGGGAAAAAAAGGACGACGTTTTTGCACCATAGCGGGTATTGCGGAACTCTCTTCGGAAGGGCGTTTCGCTTTGGCTGATATATTGTTGCCTGCAAACAGTGCACTCTAGAAGGTATGCGACATTAGCGGAGTCACAGTTAAAGTTAACTTTTATATTTATGTTGTAGTCTGAAGCCGTGCTTTTGGCAAGGTGTGTAGTGGTCATGTGTGGGCGTACTTTACATGGAGGTTTATTACAGGCCATGCAACCTGTATTTTCCGGTCGGTTAATACGAGAGTTAGTAAGTAACTCGCCTAAACTCTTACTACGCCTGTATACGACGCGTGTTGGTTCGGGGAATATGCTTTTTAAGCATTCACTTTGATTTAGAATATTCTGGTACTTTCTTAGGAGGGTTGACGCTCTTGGAGCGGAGGCTGAGTGGGTTAAGCTAAGTTTGTTTCCGGGGTAATGTTCGGGGCATTTTTCTTGAAGATTTCGTTGTGGTCTCATTGTTTGGCTAGCATTATAGGGTCATCGATAACTTGTTCCGGGTATTTTAAATGCAGAGCATTTCAGTAACTCACGATGTCACCCGCGTTGGCGTCCGTAGTCCGCATCACTCCTCCTACACTATATAAAAAAATAATACTGACTCTGCGGGCGGAGCGCAAGGTACATAGTACTCTACCCACTGCACCACAAAGCCGACACAGAATGGAAGGTTACGAACACGCCTTATATCCTTGACTCATTCAACCGTCGGCCCCAGGTGCGCCCTCTCCCCCGCGTCCTCCTCGCCTTCTCTCCGCTCGCAACGCCCGCTCTCGCCGCGTTCGGTTCGGCCGCACAACAGATGGGGAAGTGCGCAACACCCTCTCTCGCCGCGTTGGTTTCGCGCTGATCAACAGTCGGTTCCCGCGCAAGAACAGGTGGGGGCGCTCGCATCGCGCTCTCTCGCCGCGGTCGGTTCGCGCTTAAACCACATATGTCGTTCGCGCGTGCTCCGGTCGCTAACATCTGTGGCGTGATCGTGACGTCAACATCACGCGTTCGTGTGATGGCGTGATTTTGGCGCGATAACACTTTCTCGCGAGGGGCATTGAATTGAATTCGATTGGATTGGCTTGGATGGGATTGGCTTGGCTTGGGTTGGATTGGATTGGTTTGGATTTGTATTGGATTGGATTAAAGTGGATTGTGTTGGATTGTGTAGCATCATAGCCGCGCCACGTTGCGTCATAGCCACGGCAGGGGGTTCACGGCACGTTTCACGTTTCACCAGCGACTTCATCGACAATGTCTACGCTGGAAGACAACAATTACAACAACAACCAATACGTAATCCATACGATTTGCAGGCGCGCCCCCCGCGGAAATACTCTGCATTTGATCGTGCCCCTCGCGAGGGGGATGTTTTTTGAGCTAATGTTTTTTTAAATGGCCAGTCAGTTACGCCAACTTTCGAGCGACGGACGTGTTTGTGTCGGCGTTAAAGTAGTGTGACCACGCCGTCTGCCAACTCGGAAGGCGGAGTCACCGTCGTGCCGACGTCGTGTCGGCCTAGAGTGAGCGCGGCTTAACGAGAAGCGCAATGGAAAAGCAATAAAAATATGCACGAACACAATAGCGTGTAAGCGCACTGCAATAAACGCTTATCAACCAAAGGGGCCACCGAAACCCGGCGACTCTGGGCAGTCGACGTTTTCTTCGCCGGAAATGTGAGAAAAGCCGTCTAACGGCAGAAATCTGCTTATTTATTCAAGAGGGCGCAAACAACTTCTCAACAGTTTGAGTCAAAGTTGGCTTGGTTTGTGAAAATTCTCCCAAAAGGGTGGGATTGACTGTAAGGTGTTGCTGTCTTGTAGGTTCTGACATGTCCACTTTGGAAGTGCAAATACTGCCGCTTGTGTGTTGGTGTTGTATACAGTTTAGTTTGAAGCCTGCCTTGGAAAGTAGTAATTGTAACGTCCAGAAAGTTTACACTGTGTTCTAAATAGCAATGAGCAACGGAAATACTTGGATTGGTTGGATCTCCTCCCTTTCATTGAGGCATTTACCCTAGCTCATCCTAGTATTTACGCAGCAATGAATGGACTTCTGAGAGACTCGATGAGATAGAAGACCTGAGATATGGCCTCTACTAAGAGATCTCCCTCTGTGGATCAATCGTGATAGCGACGGGCCCATTGAAGACACTGAACAAAGTCTTATAGACTTTAAAAACTACCTAGCTTGGACTCAGGTGTTCAGCCAAAACATCCGAGGCACTGTTCCTCGTCACCGATTACCAGCGGAAAGTTTCAGGAACAGCAACAACATAAAGTAGGAGGACGGCAAATCCCCGCGACTGAGAACATCAGAATACTGGGTCTTTACGTCCACGAGGACGGCTAATACCCGCGACTGAAAACATCAGAATACTGGGTCTTTACGTCCAGGACACCGCCAGAAACATGGAGATTCTATGTCGACTTGAAAAGCCGGTGTCACGTTTTTGCAGAAGGAGAAATGCACCTCAAACAAACCAGTGGGGGATGAAGGAGCAAACTTCCTTCAGTCCTTCGGAGTCGAACGTCATTTTGGTCACCACCTAAATGAAGCTCACAATACCCGAGAAGAATACGTGGGACGCAGGAATAAGAGAGGGAATCAAATGTGGGCCACGTCTTCCCCTGAAGACGTCGATGGCCAACATTCTTAGTTTAGGCGCAGTTAACACTTCATATAATCTCATAGATGTGGAAAACGCGTCGCAACAGCAGACTGCTGGGCAGCAGGATGGGCCACAAAATACCAGAACGCTGGTATAAGATCCCAGAAGTAGCCAAAAAACATCCCCCTCGCGAGGGGCACGATCAAATGCAGAGCATTTCCGCGGGGGGCGCGCCTGCAAGTCGTATGGATTACGCATTGGTTGTTGTAATTGTTGTCTTCCAGCGTAGACATTGTCGAAGAAGTCGCTGCTGCCGGCCCCGCCTACGTGTTCTACCCAGCGTCTGCGTGTCCCACGCCTACGTGTCCCACCGTCTGCGACAAATGGTTCTTTATTTCTGGAATTTTAGTGTTCGCTATTTTAAGGTGCTTGTTTTTTCGAGATGGTGCATATGTGGGTTTGTATGTTCCAGGTCGCTAGGTAACGCGCCCTCTTCGAACTAAGCAGCTTTGGTATTTTATACGTTTGCTGTTTTGGTGATTTGTGCATTTGTTGTTTTTGGAAGTTTGAGGTGTACCAAGTCCTGCATTGCCTTTTGACTTCGAATCGTTTTAGGTGGATTCCAATTACCTATAGGTTCAAAGGTAAGTTTTGTCGGTACGGTTCTGTTACTGGTGTATAATAAAGTTCTCACTGGCTGACTGACTGACTCCCTCATTACACATCTTGGATTTACACGAATGGTCTATTTAGATCTCCGCTATCGTAATTCTTCGATAACCCTTTCCATTTCTCCACCCTTTATTGCCTAATAAACGCCAGTACTAAACTTATGGGCTAGGCAACACGACAAGCACGTACTTTTCTGGACTTTGATGAAAACTGTCTCCCAACAACCTCACATCTCTAGCGCTTAATGAAGTACTTTACAGGATTTTATGTGCTGTTCCAACGAATGGGTGACATTTGACTCCCTTTTTATTACAACGTAACTGCTATAGCCAATAGGTGGGAATTTCGTGGCGATGGTATAGAGAGATGTAAGGCGCCGTTACATTTTGTAGGTCCTGCTTATAATGCGATTTACTCGGTCGTTAAACTGCGATGGGTGGTTGTGATGAAGAAAGGAGTCAAATTTGAACTGATTTATAGCTTAAAAACTTCCAACACAAAATAATTGTTTCTGCAATTCATATTTATTTTACTCATTTCACCTTTATTATTACTGATTTATATTTAATGAAAGAAACGATGGTCGGAAGATAGCAAAGAAGTTTTAGGATGGTTTAATGCAATGTGAAATCGTGGTGTGCCTGAAGGTCTCGTTTCTTCATATGATATATCTAAAGGCACCAAAACAGCATAAGCGTTAACGAGAGCACTAGATTGTAAATAAAAGGTATTACGAGAACAAAGTTTATTGATATTTAATATAAAGGTACGTTCAATGCGGCAATGATATATAGCTGATCGACCATTTTTGCGATTCCAGGTTGCCGAAGGCGAAGGTAAGTTTTTCTTTAATCTTTTGTTTAGTTTGTTTCCTCAATCCGATTTTTAAAGTCACCCATCGACATTGCGAGAAAAAATCTGTCTGTGAATTCCGTGTACATGCTTCTTTGGGAACTGTTGGTTGTACGCGGTCAATACGATAGCGACAATTTCTTTGCCGAGTTTTACTCGCAGAACTAGGCGATGTAATCTGGACCTCGATACTGGTCATCGGGCCTAATATCCTTCACAACGAATAAGAATTTTATTTTTGCGGTAGCCGAGTGTGTAAACGCATCCCATGCCACGTTAGTCAGCCAGGAGTTTTGAGGTTCTCGCAGCTTCCTCGCCATTCTCAACGAAGCATAGTTGGAGCAGAGCATCAGAGTTGCCCAGAAAGCCGTCCCAATGCTCGATGTGTTTTGATAACCACCCGAGTATAACACGTCTGTTAGGTGGTGTTAGTTGAATCGGCACGTAATGCGCGAGGATGAGCGCAGACGCGCAGTGCTTGCGGTTATCTGAGAATATTTCTTTGTGGACGTGACACGAGGCCACCGGATTCCGGTAGTGTTGCTTTACAGTTGTCCCCACGGCTTCATCACCGCCGTCCACCTGTGCGGTCCCGTGTTCTTTATGCGTCGAAAACAGCGTGCAGTGCAGGCAAGGCCAGTGCAACGAAAGAGACAGTAGAGGACAGCCGAAGCTGAGTATTTACCAGAGTGGTTCTTTTTTGTTGTGTCAGATTTGCAGCCGAAATGACGAACATGCGTAGAAAGCTGGTACACTGTGGTATCTTTCCGCGGCACATAGATGCAGAGGCGTTTTAGCGGGATGGCGGAGAGGCAGACGAAGAGACAGCTGCTTGTCGTTTACGTTTCGGGATTTTGCAGCTAGAACGTGTAAAAGCGGACAACTCGGCGCTAGCTAAGCGGGTTGCAGAACTGGAGGCAGCGCTGGTAACGAACGGGACGAATGCATGGCAGTTGAGGGAAAGTTAAAAGCAGCGCAGAGGGAGCTAGAAAGTATCGTTCTTTCCACAAAAATTAAGGAACACCTCGGCCAAAGCAGCGGAGCGGTGGCATGCACTGATGCCGGGTTGCAAGGCCCTCATACTGAAAATTTGCCGGAAAATGCCGACAGCAGAAAAAAAAGTCCCCACCTTAGATTAAATGTTTTTAAAGAAGACAGAAAAGGTGTCATTTTCAACAATGCGATGCTAGTGTGTACTTTTACAGCAAAGCTGTATACCTCTCTTTCTAACGGTTTTATCCCCGTGGGCGATAACGCCGAGGCGCCACGGCCTAAGATGCCGACGGCATGCGCCAGGTTAATCACGTAAACAAACATCACGTAGCACAAACTGACCAATGATCATGATGGCGGCAGCGAGCAATAGAAGTAAAGAGTGCCGATACTCTTAAACCGTAATATTGAGACTAGACGAGCGCAAGTGACAAGCCCGTCGAAACTTTTTTTTTCTTTAATGCCTGCTTGGCGGCAACACAACACGCACTGTTCAGTACACAAATTACTAGCTCCAGCCAGCAATGGGCTAAAGTGAGTGGCTTAAAACATCTTAAATTGCGCTAGAACATCCAGAATGGGTAACCACTCAGGCTCTTCCGGCATCACTCGATAAACTTCTCTTATATAAGCAACGCTTTCAATGAAGTACTCTCGCACTGTGCGAGCATCCTCTTCGGCGTTTTGAACCGCCATGCGAGTTTTCCACATAGAATGCAGACTGAGTGCCATGAACATATCATAGGGCACGCCTCCATCATTGTTTACGGGCAAAAAGCGAATGCCATAAGGCGTTAATGGTAAGTCTTTTTCCATGGTTCGTCGAAGGATGTCCCAGTAAAACACCGCATCCCAACAGTCCAGAAAGATGTGCTCAATTGTTTCCAGCTTTTGGCATAGTCTACAGTTAAGTGTCCATGGGTGTACATATAGTCCTTTTTCCTGCAGCCAGGCTTTTACCGGAAGCGTGCCGCTATGAAGTTTAAAGAAGAAAGATTTAACAGATGAACGTACTGGCATTCGTTTCACTCTTTTTAGAACATCTTTTCCTGAACCCACTGCATATAACTGACGATAAACCGGAACAGGCAGACACACATCAATCATATCTTTGTACAAACGTTTGCGCGGTGGACTACTCAAATACTCCGAGGAAAACCTAACCCTTCAAATCCTAAAAGCATCCACCACTTCGCGCAAGAACCCACGCACAATAAGAAACACTTCATACCCTCCTCTATCATCATTCGCAGTGGTATATAACAGCTATCCTGGGCATGCACTTTCGCAGGGCGGGATGGCTGCCAAATTTTTCATTACCTTGTCAGAAAAGATGAACAATTTTGTAGAAGTAGAAATCCTCAACGACGCTACCAACACCACCACCACCACCATCATCATCATAATCATAATCATCATCATCAACAACAACACCATATTCTCCAGAAAACTGCATTACAAATAGTATTCTTCTGCCGTGATGCGGGAAAGCGACAGCGGTTGACTACTGTCTAAAAAAATTAAAATATCCAGGTTTAGTAAAGCATTCTAATAATTAGAATTGCTAGAAAGTGGCGTTTCGTACAGACTGTGTTTTATCAATTTGCCACCACCCTTTAAATTCCCGTGCCTATTATGCCAGGTCATGTACACTTGCCCCACTCTGCATTACATCTCAAGCTCCTGTGAACTACTGAAGCCTTATAGTTTCAACCAATGACTCAGCATGAAGGTTTTGACGCTATGGATGACGCTTTGACACTAATATGCACGATATGAAAAAGTGCAAAGAAAATTTTGACTTCTTTCGTTAGGTAGCGCTGCACAGTGGTGTAGTTGAGTGACTGAATTTTCGAGGCCAATTCTAGACATTTCCAGATAACCATGATATGCCTAAAAGTTTGTTCTGCTCTGTTTATTTTGTTTATGAACAGCTAAAATGCGGTTCAATACCAAATAAGGCCCTCGTGTGGAATGTGGTGCATCGGGAGGGCTCGGAACTACATGAAAGTTCCATGCTCAAAGAAGCCAGGTCTCCACACTAAAATTTCCATTTCCACAAGTCTCGAAACGTCGCCAGTTAGGCCACAACTCGCCAGACCTGGGAACCCAGCACCAAGGTGACACATGGGGCGGAAGGTAGACAAGGCAAAGATATTCCCACGTGCAGAGACGTCGGCTTGCCTAACCAGTGGGAAAGCAGCGTGACATTGAAGAGAAGCTCGCGGCTCATCCGAACATGAAGAGTAGCGTAGCAGAGCTGCGTAATAGAATGGGTAAAGAGGTATAAGCGTGTCAAGGCCGGGTGCTTCCCTGGTCAGACGTTGCAGAAACCTTGTGTTCATTGCCACCGGGCTTAGCGATGTTCTTAAGGGAGAGGTGGGTTAAACATGACCAGGAGATAGCGACGGGAGTAAACTACCTGCGGGCGATGACCCCAATTGTGGTGATTGCGGTCTGCACCGTGCTGGACGTAATAAAGCAGGGCGTGTACACCGAACTCGCAGTACTTCCTGGTAAGACGAGAGAGAGAGGCACCACAGGGAACTTGGGCTTGAAATGAAAGACGTAAACAAGTAGTGGGCAGCATTTGATACATAGATAGAGAAAGGGAGAGGGAGAAATAAAAGAGAACCACTTTATTTTACAACAGGAATATGGCCCACATGGCTTCGGTAACCTCAACAGCCCGTGCTTTCAGAGTTTCTTGAACCGCTGAGGCCTGTTAACTGTGATGGTGCATGGAGTCGTGTTGGCACTCACACAGCCAATGAATGTGGGTCATATAGAATCTTTTCAATGGGACAGGATTCACTTCAGCCCGAGGACAGGGAATAAGGTAGAATGGCGCTTAGGTGTGAGAGCGATAGCTTTTTAGGGGGCTCCGCAAAGCTACGAACGACAAGCTAGGTGACACATGGGAAACGACTGAGGTATGCGCATTCAACGCTGGGAGGCCAGAAAGACTAGAGATGACCGAAGAACCTATAGATATAGCGTCGAATGTATACAAAGGTTAGTTAAGTAAAACCAATAAAACGAACAATTTCATAATCATCCTCATAATCATCATCCGCCTACTCACGTTCACTGCATGACTGAAACCTCTCCGATTGACCTACAAAAATTCTGGCCCTGCGCGGCTCCAGTCCACGCTTTACCCACGAATTTTTCTATTTGATCTCTTCATCGGGTTAAAGGCCTTCCTTCCCCTTCTTCTTTACCCCTCTCTTGGTATCCGCTCTGTTGCCTAGTTAATGGTTTGTCTCACTACATGGACATCCCAAGTCTAATTCTTTTTTTTTATTGGAACTGCGATATCTTCTACAATTTATTAAGTAAAAAATTCAGTGAGACACGTATATTAACCCCGTAGGTGGAATGCGAAAGGGGAAAGCAAACGCAATATATATTTATTCTGATGCATAAATATTCTTGGAGAAAGAACGCCTAATAGGTGCGTGGAAATTCCGAACTACCTTGAAAATGGGAGAAACAAACGTGTACGCCTTAGACGAGACTCACCTCCGAGACCTACAAGCCCAACCTGTCATGGATAATTAGGTCTTCGAAGGGTGCAATAGAATCGAAGGAATAAAAAGAGGAAGAGGCGTTGGCACAATAAACAAGTTGCCGACTGGCAGAGAAGGCACGGAATTTCTATAGAGCATCTATAGGTTAAAGGCAGGAGAGCGGAAGAATTACATGGCTAGAAGTTGTGTACCTTCGGGCCACCAGCGGGACAAATGGCGGTCAGAGAACATAAAGAGACAAAACGAACCGAGAAGAGATATCAACCAGTTGAAAGATTATGGAGAAATAATTTTAGTTTAAGATAGGAATGCCCACATAGGGCTGATACAAAGATCACTGTGGTTCTCTAGTGATAGATCTATGTCAGGAAAACCGGCTAGAATAGTAAACACAGAAAACAATTGTGATAGAGAAATGACGTAGGAAAGCGGTAACAGAGAGTTACAGCATAGATTAGTCTACACTCTCACACAGCACAGGAAAGGGTGCCGGTAATGAGGATACATGGAAGTGGACCAGACACCTTAAAAAGGAACAACAAACGGCATACCTTCAACGTTGGAGATGCAACCTGGACAAATTTAGAAATCGGTAGAGCCGGAGGCACTAATTTTAACAATGAAGAGGTACATATCGCCACTGATAAGACGAAAGGTGGAATCAATAAGTACGCAGACGAAACTTGGGATTACGAAAAAAAAGATCGATTTCATAAAGCGTAGTATTGGGGATGCTAAGCAACGAAACCGATCAAAGGGAAGATACATCCAAGCACCAGGTTGAATCAGGAAATAAACGGGCTATTGACCATCGCAAAGGGCGTCAAGAGAACACACAGCGGAAAAAACAATTGCAACCATGTGATATAAAGCCGGGCGTAGTGAATAAAAATGGGATAGCTACCGGGGGAGAAAAACAAGGGTGCAGAAAATGGTACGAGCAAAGATCAAGAAAAAAAAGATAACAATGAATCACATGAATCTGAAAGAACAAAAAAGTCCATTCCATAAGTTTTGGACACGTGAAATATCACTAAGCTCAAAAAACGATATCCATGAAAAATTCTTGGTTGACGAGGAGCGCAAACGTTTCGAAGTACACCAGGCGTTGGCGAATATTCATGGAGTCAATAGTGAGATGTTTAGGTAAATAAAGGAAGGAAAGCAAGCGCGCATAACAACGGCACCACAGAAGACTGCGGAACAGCAAGTAAATTTCAGCAACCTTGATTTGAAAAAGCGTACAAAAAAGGTTCCCCCAAACGCGCAGTGGGTTCGGACGGAATACCGATGCAGCTGATTAACTCCATTGGGTGAAAAAGCAAGGCATAATTTATGAAGGTAATAGATAAGGTGAAAAAACCAAGAAAATTCCACCGATTTGACTAAAAAGCAGGATGAAGGTAATTTATAAAGTCGGAGACAACGAATTCAGTACTGATTCATACAAACCACTCACAGTAACGTCAGTGGTGTATAGATGCGTAGTTTAGGCGATGAAATTTGAAATACAAACATGTATAGAAAAAATCAAATCCTTCGAAAGCTGTACAATGGATTCAGACAAAACCAATACCGGCGTTTGGATGAGAATTTCTTCGTGATAACACAGTGCATTGAAATTGCGAAAGCTCAGAATAGACCATTATCGATTATGTTAGTGGACATCAAAGGGCATGTGACAACGTAAACAGAGCACTGCTGGGGAGGGTGCTGAAACTCTAGAGCTTAGAAGACGAATTAATGCAGTTCCTTATCGCACTCTATAAAAATAAAGAGTGCACCTGTTATGGCAAGGGCAGAAATGGGCCCAGCACGTCGTTACCCACCGAGGACTGAAACAGGCATGCCCTTCGAGCCCAATACTTATTATTCTTTTGGGGTAAAAACGAAACTAGAAGAAACTCAATTAGGGTACAACCTAACGCGTATGGGAGAAAGTGAAGTGGTGCAACAGCATATTCAGAGAATGTTGTAAGCAGACGACATTGTTCTTTCACCTGATACGGCGGCAGTATGCAAAGGCTTAGAAATATTAGTGCCAGAGAGTCACATATCTCCGCTTAACTTTCAGCACTGTAAAATCGGAAATAATGGTTTCCAGTGACACTATCGCTGACACAGTATAAATTCAGCATTGTGAATAAAAGAGAGACAAGTAAAATAAGTATTTGGGAGTGTAGATAAACGACGGAGAACACCACTTAAGTCAGAAGGAAAAACGTACGACTAAAGGAAAGCGAAACGCATCTATAAGGAAGCATATAGCTGTGTGTGGGTATAACAAATATAAGGTAGTGAGAGGAATGTGGAAAGAAAGAATTGTTCCGGCTTCACATTTGCCAATGCAATACTCTGCTTAGACCCAGACGCTAGATCATTCCATGAACTGAGCCAAACAACGGTAGGCCGCTTGGCCTCAGCAGCACATAGTACAAAAAGTAATGAAGCAGTGCTTGGGGATGTGGGCTGAGTTTTGTTTGAAATTTGAGAAGCACAGAATGAAATATGTTTTGAGGGGAGGTTGAGAGCAATGAATCAACGTAGGTGGACAGCTTAAGTTTTTAGGTACCTATACAGGAAACGCGTGCACACGCAGTGGATATGGTAGTCCAGAAGATTAACGATCAAATACATAAAGACGACCGGATAACCAAAGACAGCCAAGGCAACCAAAAAGAAGCAAGACATATAAAAACAAATAAATGGAGCGAAAAAATTTCAGGCGTCGTAAGATATGTAAAACATTGTTAGAGATGCACAGGCCAGAGAAGGCGGAGATTAGAAAGCACAACTTCTGCGCTAATTCCAAGGAAGTACTTCGCATTTTGAGGCTAGAAAAGGTTGCTTGAGGAATAAAAGCTTTGTGGTTTAAATATACATAAAACGATGTGCTATGCGTGGTCTGCGGAAAATAAACAGAATCTATGCGGCACATACTGCTGCAATACGGGTGTATCCATCCCAATCTACATGAGAGAAATATTTGGCATCGAGAAGCCCTAGGTTTTAAAGGTATCACAGGGGGAGTTACCTTAAGGCTTTCGAGCCGAAGAAAAGATTAGTATGCCGGAGGACCAAAACGAGAGATCAGAATTTTGTCTAGGACAGCTCCCACCTGTAACAAGAAAAAAGTATTTAATGATTGCTCTTAAATGAGTGCATGTAATAAACGAAGAGTGTAAAACATAGATATTATAGTTTTGTTGGTAAGGTCACGCGTCAGTACCCCGTTACAAGGGGGATACCACGAGCAATCAATTGATCCATGCAGTGGATGCGATATTGTCAAACAAGGTGTGTGTGGCTGGTAATCTGCGCCTATTTGTTTTTTACTAAGTCGTGATCTTTTTATGCGGTTCTGTTGTGGAACTTGTGTTAGTAATCTGTTGACGATGCAGGGAGGGGGGAGACGGGGTTTACGGCTACTTATTTGAGGATACTCTCAGAAGTACCGGACAAACCTTGAAATTTTTCTCGTGCATGCAGGCGTGATTTCACAGACACGTTTACTCAAGGTGAAAAAAATATGGTTTGGAAAGTTTATTAAAGCAGAGCTTTCGGTTTCTTACTGGTGGCGTTTGTCGCCTCAAAAACTCACCGGAGAACATCCAACTTTCCTAGACGATGCTGATAACTGTGAGTGGAGTGAAAGAAAAATACGCCTGCCCTCGTCGGCATCAAATCCGCGTCACGCGCATAACGAAGTCGACGTCTATCTTATTTTGCCATTCCTACATGGTCGAAGCAACTTGGATTTGAAGAATGGTGCGTAGACGTGCATAAAAAACAACTAACCTACAAAAAGCCCGGACGTTAAGGGAATACAAAAGAGAAAAAATCATGCACCTCTCCCTCTTCCGACGATTGCTGAAGATGACACATTCTTCATGCAAACTCCAATGGCGAAGGGTCAAAGTCCGAGCCGCTCCGTTCAAAAGACGAAGCCGTGCAAGACACAGTCAAAGCTCAAGCAGTCAAAGTCAAAACCATCTGTGAATCGAAGTGTAAATTAAGACGACAACCAACGGACCGCTCCAGACTAAGCTTCGAATTGAGCAATCGTCGTCGTTTGCCTGAGGAGTTCATATATTTTTTTCAAACTTTCTGGTGGGTAGTAAGGTGTATTTGCGTAGAAGCAGTGATTATAACTTCTGAATCATTTCCGGCTCTTAAGAAAGAAATAACCAGCTGGTTTTCAATGCAAGTGTTGTGCATATTCGAAAGTTGCTGGATAAATGCTGGTTACTGGAAAGTTGCTGGATAGAAACGATTACCTACGCACTTCCTGAAAACTTCCTTCCTGCAACACGAGAGTATCCAGGCGTGGCTGAGAAAATGTTAACTACTGTGTGCGGGAAATTTGGTAGATTAATAGGAAGGTTACCAAAGCGAAGCTTTCAATGCCTCACGGATGGGGTCGTTTGTGCGGTTAAAACGCGCTGCAGGAAAGCTACTGTGTAAAATGTATTTAAAAAAAACGATGATGACGATAAGCAAATGCTCATTGAGCGCCTCAATAAAGAAACGCTTCTGGTGGTCGGAATGCAACCGTAGTTACTCGCGTTACTAAGCCGACGTCAACCCGATTGCGCCATTCCGATACTCGAAACAGACTGGATATTGACCTTGGACTCTGGCTTTGGTTGCACGTGAGAAAGTTGACCATTTTAAATATCTTTTTTTCAACGAAGAGGCATAATTTCTAGTTTCTAACAAGAACAAAATGGGGGAATCGGCGTGCAGCGAAAGGGGCATCGATCCTTACCCGACGAACAAGAAGGAAATGGCACGGAGGCATTTTTGAGCTCTCAAAGGCGCTAGTACAATGATCGTATCGCCTTGTAAATATATAGATTTAGCATTTTTTTTGTTTGTGTCCCTATTTTCCTGCCGCCGCGTAGCATGTTTCGTCGTCCAGGGTCATCTCCCAATACTGTGTCATCCCCCAATCCTTATCTAAGACTTTGCTTTGTTTCGCCATGAACGCAGTATTCGACCGTGCGCCAGACGCGCAGGGCAAACTTTGCCCTGCAACTGACCCGGACCAATTCTTCACCATGTTCTTCATCACCATCCGCGACTGCAAGGATTTCACTTTTGATCATTTCCTCATCATCCTCAGCGCCTCCTGTGTCCTCGAGGGGACGGCCGCCTTCTAAGATGAGGCATCGTTACGGCAATCAGAAAATATGGAAACTGGCTGGTAGTGCCAGAGGCATCCTTCAGCAATGAAATAAAAGCAGTACAACGCACGAACAATTGGTCGAGCTGTTATGGGCGCTAGCATAAGAATTGCGTGCCCTGTAAATAATGCGCGGCGCCATCTGCCATCACTCGTGTCGCCTCTTTCCTGCAACCCCATTACACTTTACAGGGTATCATTCTTCGTGAAGTACCCCCAAGCCCCCACCGTGTAACGCCATGTGTTTGCACAAAACGGCATAATTACAAGAGCTACACACCTAACATTTACAATAGTGTAAACTAATACCATAGGGCGCAACAAATTTAACACCAAAAAAATACAAGCAGGATAAAAATTAAAACTCTACCGGGAGTTACGAAATAAATTATACATTACAAAACAAAAGCGAACTAAAAATTGCCCAAAATTAATAATAAAGAATTCGGGAAGAATGATCTACCGTGTAACTCAACAGAGATAATTGGTCGAAACCATTTTACCACAAAAAACACTAAATTAAGAAATGTAAAAGTCCGCGCACTAAAACAAAATTTCTAACTCATGCATCTCACCCGAGACAAAGGCGAAAATAAAATCTCGGAGGAACACCACAAAAACAGAAATCAAAATTGCACAAATGGGCCAATGATAAACGGCCTGCGTTTGCGGAAAAATAAAAAAATGATCAAATTTCACACATTTCATCCTTACAATAATTACACTATATATAATTGGTTCAACAGAATGTTAACTGTCGTAAATTAAAAAAACTCCATACATTTTAAAAGTGATAGCACAAAATTGATTGATTGGAGGGTTTAACGCACCGACGCAACGCAGGTAATGAGGTATGCCGTAGTGGAGGGCTCCGGATTAGTTTTGACGATTTGGGAATCTTTAACGTACGTCGATATCTTGTACACATGGACGTTCTCTTTCCACCTCGATCAGAAAAGCGGTCGCCACGGCCGGGAATCGAACCCGCTTGCTCGTGCGCAGGAGTGCATAAAAGTACAAAATCAAAAATACATAACACTGATTTAAGGGGGCCAGTTAGTACAAATCTAAGCAAGAAATAGTGCGAAAAAAGAGGGCAACAGACGAGCACATGAGCACACCGCTTACTATCAAATGAACTTAACCAATTCGCTCAATTTGCTACCTTAAGACAACTGAAATTTATTGTCGAATACCAAGAAAACGACCTTTAAATTATATCTAGTGTTCGCATGTTTGATATGGTGTCGTCTGGCTTTTTTGCGCGCTTTATGGCTCAAAAACATCTTTCAAACGCCTTCCGTGCAAGTTGGTGAGAAAAAAAAATGGCCAAGAAATATTTACAGAGAAGAAACAATTCAAGAATCAGGATCAAAAATATAGCCCCTTTCATTCTGGACACACATATAATTGCTGGATTTACCAAATTTATTACTCAGAATAGTTCAAAGGTCGATAATTCATCGAACGGAATTTTAAAAAGTGACACATTTGAAATAAAAACAACGCAAAAGTAAAACAATGAACAGAAGATGTACATTACCAAACCTGGCCGATGAAATGAAGAGGAAAAATTCGTGGGGTGAAGCAATGAAACCACAAATATAGTATTTGTGAAAACCGGTGTAGTCATGACATTTGAACAAGTTGTCATAATTGGAGGAGGTAACACTAAAATGGTTAAAATATCGTAGATGGAGCTATACATCTGGAAACCATAAACTCATGATGCAGACGAGCGTTCTTACAATGTTACTTGTAAGTTGTAAGTGGCCGATTCTCTAAGCCCACAATTTTTTTGCGGGGAGGGGGGGGGCGAAGGAGGATACGGGCAAGTCAGTTAAGCTAGATGGCTCCTTGAGCAGCGGAACCATGGTACTGAACATCTGACAACGAGCTTCAACGAGCTCCACAACGCTCAGCCAACAAGGCTTTCATCGCCCTCGTGGACTAAGCCGACCACTCTCGCGCACATGTTGTGTTATTGTTTGAGATATAATCAAATGGTTAGAAGTACACCTCTCCAGCAGCTTCCCACATGACCATTTTGGATTAGGTAACCACCAGCCCAAAAACATCGACTTCAGAGCATCAACGCTTCTTTTAGTGGCACTTTTTCTTAAGGTTCATGCAGAGCTGTCACAACGCACGGCAGTGTGACTGGGGTCATCATGTGAGTCATCAGGAGCATCCTCAGCGGCTGTCTACAAAAAAGCAGGAGTTAAACGTTGCCGGATGCAAGGAAAGGCGCAGGGTGATATACAAAAATCTACAAGCCAGTGAGCGTCCCCATTGTTCTCGCAGAAAAACATTCCCCTTTTCATCTTTTCGTCTACTACAGGACGCTCAACAAAATCACGGAGAAAGACGTTTGACTGCTTCGTCTAACAGACAATCTCTTAGACGATTTGCGTCATTAGAAGTAGTTATCTTCCATGGGCTTAAACAGCGCCTCAGGGAACATCGGAGCGAGAAACGCGCCCGCCCGCCAAAAAGAAAAGTTATTGCTCCATAATAACTACTGAGGGAGGTGCTACCTTTTCATATCCACTCTGCCCTGTGTCTTTCAAAGAATGACGGGCACTCTATGTTCTTGTCTAAAATGGCACTCATTCACTCAAACACCTGAATGCTGTATTGGACGTGATGCGTTTGCTAGACTTTCCCTGAAAACAAAAACAACGGGAGTTATTACCTTTTATGTTGATTTTCCGAGCATCCCATTTAAAAAGCTTGGCGTAGATATACAAAGGCCCTTTCCAGCGCCCCATGCTGGAAATAAGATATTGCAGTAAGTAGTGAATAACTTACCCATTATTGTGAGGAAAAGATATTACACCAATATTCATCCTATGCAATTTCAAACTTCTTTGTTCCCATCATAAACTATGAGGCGGCCCCACCAGTCACCATAACCGACAGAGGCACTATGTTTCCGCCGCACTAAATGTACAATTAATCAGAGTATGTTATGCCGATCTATAAAGAGAACAGCGTAACACAGCCATACAAACTGGGCCACAAAAACGCTTGAACACAGCAACCGCTGATTTGATTTCTATATACTTTTGCATTGATGACAATAACCGGGCTGACTTACATGCTGCCGTACCTGAGGTTCGCTTACAACACGGCAGTCCAAGAAACATGTCTCACTTCTTACGGCGGTTTGTCCACGGCAAATGTTTCGTGCACAATTGCTTCCAGACGATATTACGTGTCCACTTCAGGTGCCAGGAAGTACGCTCACTGCACAAACTCTGCCTGGCAGCTTGCTCGACAACGTATTTGTTGCAAAGAAACGACCGATGCTGACAACGACAACTTACTGCCTAAAGAGGAAACGTTCAAACCAAGCATCCAGAGCAGGGTGTGGGGCTTTGTACTTCTCCCGGTACGGTATAAAACACATTGACGCCCCTACTTTGGGCCCCTCAATGCGGTACACAAAGTAGGCGGCGGAAACTATCAAGCTGTTCCTGAAAAACACCAAACTCATCCCGTGTAGGGTCACCTTACCCAGTATTTCATGTGAGCAGAATGAAGCGTCACACTTAGCTGTGTCTTCACCGGGACGTATTCAGCCACAGATACCTGCAAAACCGACCGTCCCCGATATTCTGTGTGGACGTTTTACTGTGGTGTAGTATATTTCTGAACCCCCTGCCCACAGTTTTCATACCAGTGGACCTGCTTAACTCGACGCCTGTGCAGTCCTACTCCCCGCCAGGCCAACTACCTTTCACACCTGTTATTCACCTTCCCACCACCTACGCCTCTCTCACAAGTTTCACAATCGGCTGATATCGGCGGTAGCGCCGTCATTGTATGGTCGGAGAAAATCAAAGGAGAGGAAAAGTTCTTCCGCGGAAAATGTAGCTGTCGCCCTTCCCCGCGTCAAATTCCACCTCATCGGATAGCTGCGAGTCACACCCGGATAAAGAGCAACTTGTCAGCTTGGAAAATCGACGTGAGGTCATAATTCTTCTTGAGCTTGAAAGACTTCCCTCGCGGCATTTTTGCCTCTGTATTTCACGTCTGAGCACCGGTGTCTGGTTAATCACGGGCGTCCGGGCAATCCGTGCATAGGTTGGGTGGGGAGGGGGAGGGGCGTGCAAGCGCAGTTAGATTCATGCAGCTACCGTTGACATGAATGTTGTGCTGGCGGGGGATTTAAACGTGAAAGCCTCACGGCTGTCAGCTCTCTTACCCAATGGAGTCGTTTAAATTAAGGTGGCAGTGCTACAAAAACAGTGCGATGCCTACGAAGGCTGAGAGAAATGGGCATCCCAATGTTTTTCCACTAACACAAAGCTAGAAGTCTTGCAGATGTCAACTCACTATGTGACGAAAAAAAGGCGAATGAGCACGATAACATCTGAAACCCGGGGCCACCACCCTTGCTGGCGCGCGTTTTATTATTATTATTATTATTTACAGATACTGCACGCCCTTCAGGAGTGAAGACACGGGCTCATGCAGGAGTGAAGACAAAGAAATACATCGGCATAAATTGAACATACAACTCGACAATACATCAGTGTTGCTTGACGTAATTTTAAAGCGTACAACACACATAGGCGGAGGCGCAAATATGCTTACACAATCGCATATAGAAAAGAAATGAAAATGATAATGTATTCCAATTTTGAAACAACACTTCAACCAAAGCGTATAATATCAACCAAAGCGTATCAACCAAAGCGTATTGTTCGTTTAATAGCTGCGAGTCCCCCCAACAGGAACAGCACCTTCCGTTCTTGGAACTCTGGCCTCAGCTAGTATTTCTCGTTCTTTAGAAAGCCCGGGAGAGGAAAATGTTCGACTTTGCCTTTCACTTCTACGCAGGGTCACGTGACCGGTAATCCGTGTGTGCGTGCACTGGTTGGGATGCAAACGTGCCAGTGATTTCGGTTTCTTGCCCTCACCGATGGCATGTCCGTTGTGCTAACGGGAGGCCTGAACATGTGCGTCAACTGCCCCATGCGACCTATCCGGTGTATTCAGTGTACAAGCAGATCGACAAGCAGTTTCTCAAGATGAGCTCTCCGCAACGCAACTGTCTGCCGTATACGGCACGGGAGCAGGAACGAAGTGGTGGCACCTCTCCTGAAGCTACCCAATAGCAGGACGTCACTCGCCAAGCACACCGACAAGACCGCCACCGTCCCGCCATTCATTGACTTTTCGCTGCAGATTTCCCTACACATTTCACTTTCGTGCTTTACCAATTCCCCTGACAGGGGAATAGCCCACAGTTTTGTTTAATAAATCAAACTGCAAATCCGGTGTTAGACGATCTGACTTCTCCGCCTCTGCACCGGTCGAAGGAGGTGACGAGATCGGCGGTATAATCACGGAGTAGAAGTTCTATGGCATGTGTTGTTGTGAGCTTCTTCATTTTTCTAACGTCAAGCGTCTACGCAAAACGCGAACAAGGCCCCTAAACTTGCCTTGCCGGAGTGCACATAAGCGCGAGAGATCGCGTGTCGCTATCACGTGGCATTTAGCGAGAACGCAGGGGGCAACTCGCAGATGGGTTCGCTGAGAGCACAGAAATCTTCTCTTCGCCTGGTCTCGTAGTTCAATCGGTAAGACAACGGGCTCACGCCTCGTTTCTCTATTCGTTCCAAGTTCGGTTCGGTTTCAGTAACTTCTTTTATTTGTTCGCCGGAGTGTTCTGTTGACACCAAAGGTCGCGACAGAACCCTTGGGTGGTAGAGGTAAACAACGTCTCTTGGGTGGTAGAGGTAAACAACGTCTCTTTAAAAATTCGGCTTTTCTCATGCTTTTTGTGTTTAAAATGCTTCTATAAGTGTGAACAGATCTAAATATTCGGCAAAGCAGAGACCACTGCTCAGAATTTCAAGTATTTCGTTACCCATATTTGTCAGCTCACGTTCCATCAATTACCCCAGACTTATATTTCGTTTTTATCCTGGGACGACACCTTTTTATAATAATTGTGAAGCGATGTTACCAACCTTCAGACCGGATTGAGTGAGCAACACGTTGCATGTGCGAATTTCACATTTATTTGTTTTTCGACATTATTGCACACCCAGAAATTACATAATCAGACTTCCAGGCCAAATGTGAGGGATTATGTCCCTTGTTTAACAAAGTCAACAGTTACAGAACTTCTTGCACATGAGCCAGTACTACTTCTGATTTTTACGTCCTATTTAGCTCTATCACAAAGGCTTCAACTCTCTGAACTTATCAGTGCTGTAGAATTACTCTACCTCACATAAATTCTATATGCTGATTAGGAATCTTCCCTAAACTCTATCCTTTCCCGTTTCCCTTGTAAGCATAAAGTATGACGGCTAGTGAACACTTTATTGTCCGCATGTTCTCTTGAGGCACTAGCAGACGTAATACTAGCCTATACTTCCAGAATGATGCGTAATAGATCACAACCAGCGACCTGAAGGTACACTAAGTTTGTGTTACACGTTTCTATCTTTGAATCGTATTGACGGCTGCCTTGTCTCCATCATACATAGAACCTCGCGCCTTATCTGTCTGTTGCCTAGTATCGTTTTCAAATGCTAAACATACGCGGAAATCATAGGGCCCTGTGTTCGGTTTCAAAGTTCGCAAAGAGCATTCTTCCGGAACAGCGTTAAACGAACAGGACGCAAAGGAAGGACACGAGGGAATCGCTGTTTCATTGCGGCGTGCCTGTACTCTTTAGGAGTACCAAGTATCCCATCAGTCAGCGCTCGTCACTTTAAACGTTCCTAAATCTTTGCTAATCATTATTCTGATAAGCAGAGCGAGACTGAACATTTGATGTTCCTAAAAGATCGTGTCAATTTGAGCTTTCAGTATGCTTTTTTAACGAAATCAAGCCCAATGAATCCGCCTTTTACAGAGAGTAACACCCGACGTATATTACACGTGTAGAGACGAACTATACCGAACCTCAATGATTAAGACAAATTATGGGACCCAAACATTTGGGTATTTATTACCCTGTGTCCTCAACAAAAATCGTCAAATTCAGAAAATGGTGCATAATTCCCTTTCAATACATGATTTCAAACGTGATGTTGAAGGCATGTCTTGAGCCTTCTTACTCGTCCTATGGAATAAACTGTGGTGTCTCCCGGAAAACGAGCACCCATTCTTACATCAGGTTGATCCTACTTTGGAACTGATGTTACTGGAGCGATTTCTACGTCGGCTAGAGACGTTGGTCTATCGATTACGGTTCAACGTAGCACTCACAAATACCTGCCGGTATCGTCTTGGCCTAACCTAGAACCCATATTGCGACAATGGCGGTTCACCGCAAACAGCCGAGCATACTCTTCTGGAGTGCCATACATACGGTCAAGCAAGAAACAACCTCGCGTAGAAGATCAAGAGGCTCAACCACAACTCTCTAAGTTTAAAACAACTTCTGGGACCATTGCTATCTCCGTCGTTTCAGCGTAAAGTGCTAACCGCTTTATTTGAATACCTGAGATGATGTAAGACCACAACATCCTTGCACTGTGCAACGCTCTATAGACTTTTCACGTGTCGTACTGACGGTACCCAACACTCGCTCTAGCTCTTTTTCTTACTTCTTTTATTTCCTTCTTTGTTCTCTCCCTTCCGCCTTACTTCCTATTGCAACATAATTTCCTCCTGCTCTCCCCGCAGAGTAGCATGTAGGTGTTAACATTCCGCAGACCTCTCTGCTTTCCTCTAATAAAGAGCTTTCTCTCTCTCTTTTTTCTCTCCCCTCATTGTTGTACACGCTCAATGATTGTTGTTTTGCACTCCTGTAAATTTCACTGGTCGAATTTTTTTCTTTGAAGTTATTTGGTGTTGATAGTGTTTTCTTGCATTCTGTGCTTTGTTTATGTGTGCCACTATCGGTGTTAGCAATGCTGACGTACGGGTTAACGGGCGTCAGCCATGCAGAGTCAGTGTGCCTATAGCCCACTCACCAGAGAACACTTGTCTAAAGAAATAACTTTCAAAATCACACAAAAAACTCATAAAAACGTCATTTAGCACTTTCTGAGTAAGGACTTGCTGCCACAAATCAGGTATAGGATGAATGTTTCAGTTAGAAATGCACCGAGAACGTCAGACAAGCAGTGGACCCTCCGATACACAGCATGGCTACTTCACATCGTGCTACTTCGCATTACTTCAACCACAGATGTTTCTGACTGACACGAAAAGCCACAAGACTCATAAAATGGCGCCAAAATTACTCAAGTTTGTTGTTAGATGTTCCCAATATGAATGCCGCACAATAAAGATGATTATAAGCTTAAGGGGCGATATTGTATAGAAGATGCAGACATTTTCTATTTCGCAGGCTGTCCGTAAATACATAGACCCATCTCCAAAACAAACAGTCCCTATAATAATAGTAAACACAGTGAACAAAGCTCTTAACAACGATAAGAACAGTTTTGTAAAAGGAGAAATGCTACCAGTCCTGTTTTTTTTAACGCAGGTATGACAAAAATGGTCAAACTTAAGCAAGAAGCCAGGAAGTATATCCAGCAACACCAAAGCTGTGGTAGAACTATTGACAAATGGAGCTTAAAAAATGACTCGGAATATTGGAAATGCCCTCACAACGATTCCGTGTAAGCATGTTTTGTTATACTTTATTGTTTTATATCAAACACCACGGTACCGTATGTAGTATGCATACTATGTATAATGTATACATGTATATAGTATTACCCGAACAGAAAAAAAATGTGGTGATCCCTGTTTCATAGGAATCGGTGTAGCACAAAAGTGAAAGAGGCCTTCACAGGAGAAGTTGAATGTTAAGAGAATCTCGTTCAGGTAAGAAGAGTTTGCGAGCCTGAGCCCGCCAGACGAAATGAGGCCAACAAGCAAGAAAAAATAACTGCGGTTTATTCCGGGCGAACAAAACAAAAAATGACACGCACAGAAACAGCAGCTCGAAACACAGGGCAGTCATGAGAACAGCGCGACAGCAGAGGGTGCCTCAATTCATGCGCGCCCTCGTACACGAAAAGGCTGGCATCCACGAGCCATCTTTCAGCGCTCATTAGCGTCACGATGTGATATATCACTAAGCCTCTTCTAGACGGCAGACCGACCTGAATGAGTGATCGGGAAGAACATAAGGCGCATTTTTAGAGCTGCTCACGTCTCAGTTCATAGCGCAGTCGGCAGAGCGCCACGCACCTTCCGCGTTGGCATGATGCGACAGAGTTCCTATGCTGGAATCTGTGCGCCACCGCGTCAATGGCACTCTTTCTCACCACGTCACTTCCATGACGGGTATGACGTCACTTATATATTGGTGTAGCCGAGCACAAAACACTTTGGTGTAAAAACCTGAAAGCTTAAAATATTACCAAATATGGCGTGTCAGAGACAAGAAGAAGGTTTAGATGTTATAACGTCCAACCACTCTCTGCTGTTACACATGCGATCAGTGATTAGAAGTTCGTAGTGGTAAGTTTAGAAAATTGAACATGATCCCTGATGTCTCTGATTACTACCGGGTGGGCGTAAGTGTACGTAGTTTTTAGTGGGCTACTATGAGCTTAAGTTTTGAAGAACAAAATCCACAGTTTCTGTTACATCTGCTTACATAAATGTTCTAACATTGTAAGGAAATCGGCACTGTTGGGTATCCGCTGCCAACATAAACGCTCGAACCTTGTAAGCAAAACTTAACGCTGCAAACTACTTAAAGAGTCCTTGCAACCAGAGCTGGTATGGTGAGTGTAATTCCGCAAATATACAACACAGGGACACTAATACGTTATACCCCGACACTATATTTTTCTAGCTTTAAATGCCAACTATTAGCTCTGGTGTGATGTTGAACATTAAAAAGCATTCAAAATAGTTTTGTTCGTTGTACAAAATTATTGCCTCTCTCTACGTACTGGTGTCGAAATGCCACTAAATGAATTTCGTTTGCCTGTAAGACTGAAATTATCGCTGAACTAGATTCACAAGAAAATGATAGAATGAAATGCCCGTACTATAACCCGTGATTGATTCTATCTCACACATCCAGATTTTACTGTGTTCCTGGTTTTATGCATTGTTGCCGAGTATCGAAGTTTGGAAGTCCCAAACAGCAGTCGCAATAAAGATTATTTCACAATGCTCCCAAACAAAGGCACTACTTCCCCTGCTAAGACCTGCTAAAGCAGCATCCCATACTTCCAGATAACTTGTCTAATTTAGCAGACAACTTTCCCAAATATATGCTCCATGAGCTCGAACGAATAATGCCAGATGTCTATAACCCAGTTGGAACCCGTCCGCCCAGTGGCTATTCAATATTAAGTTAAGGTGCACGAAGAAATTGTGAGCGTGAGTCAGTAACCAGTGTGATTCCTAAGCAGCGGAGTAAAATTTCAGTGTTCCCTTTGGCGTCACCCAATGGAACAATATAGGCTCCGGACAGCGCCCAGAGGGCGACACGGAGCCCGCGACACCCAGCGCCCCCTTCGGCAGTGTGCGCAACACTGGGTCGGTCCCCGCAAGCCGGTACGCTGCCGGCTCGGGGGCACTCTTCTTTTTGCAGCGCGGATTAAGCATATTAGTCGCCCCTTTTCAGCTTTAAACGGAGTAAGAGATTGTAAAGTAATCCTGCCACATAGTGCATGTTAATGGAGAAGGATTTATTCGGTTGAACTCGCGTATGACAAGACTTATAAATGCCGCTTAGGCGTGATACCCAGAAGAGAAACGATTGTACAGCCTGACTGCGGGGCAAACCTTTCTCAAGATCAGCATGTTTTAAGTGCGAATGCACTTTATAAGCGACCCTGAATTCCGTTGACCGCCGTCCGTCCACATAGCAACAGCTGCGGGTGCGCGCGCTCCTAGTCTTCCTTGGCAACGGGGGGAGATGGGCGCGCGCTGCCTGGCCGCTGACATGGCACATACTCACGTGGGGGATTGGCCAGGAATCTCCTCGTCTTCCTTGGCAACGGGGGGAGATGGGCGCGCGCTGCCTGGCCGCTGACATGGCACATACCCACGTGGGGGATTGGCCAGGAATCGGGCGTGAGAAGGGCTAATGCACCCGCTTAAAGGAGTACTGACACGAAATTTCAAAGCTGAGATCCGCTCTAGCAATCAAGTACAACGACAACACAAATAGGTATCTGTGCATTGCACATACCCACGTGGGGGATTGGCCAGGAATCGGGCGTGAGAAGGGCTAATGCACCCGCTTAAAGGAGTAGTGACACATTACCGAACCGCGCAAATTCAACTACTGCATTAGCACTTTCACATTCTTCCCCTCGGGGAAATGCGGGGAAATTTTTGCTTCACAAGAAACCGTAATTTATATTGTTCACTCCACGAAAGGGGAGGCTTTGTCTGCAAATATATCAGACGTTGCGCGATGTTTCCGCGCGGGGTATTCCATCCATGTGAGTGCACTTGCATGCGACTCTGGACCACACGGGACTTACATATAGGTCTTTGATCCGAATGTGATTCTGCATACATGTAACAGTGTGAAATTCACGTTTGTTGGGGTATAGCGAGAGTGCAAGGTTAATAAGTGCCCGCTTCGCCGAGAAACCTTTGGGCTTCCAGTTGTAGCCAAGTACGTTAGTTGCATATATGTAAACACGCCGCCAAAAAAGAAACTCATCACGAGAAGGCTATCACAAGAAATTCCTTTGGACAGGGATGGGATGGGGGAGGGGTAAGCAGAACATCTAATAAGCGTATCGGAATAAATTACGCAATATTCATATTCGGGTGTTTTTTTTTTTTTCTCTCCACGCCAACGGGCTCAGCAGGAGGCCTCCCTTAGGAAGGAGTAGTAGCGCTTTTATTACCGTCAACACTTTTGCAACAAAAGTCACGGGAGAAAAAATTTAGTTCCCAGAGTACACTCCTCACTGGTCCGGAGTGACCGCAATCACAACGGATGGGATAAATAAAGTTTGTCCTCCTGCTCCTACTCCCCGAACGCGAAATTTTTTTTCCTATGTACATATTGTTCCAACTTTGATTGCGGCCCGTCTTAGCTCTATTTTTCTTTGCTTTTGAGTGGCTTAGACAACAATTTCATTGTTTCTTTTGCGAGAAGAGGCGGTGATTTTATGCATCCCAATGCTGGCGAAACATTTGGGAATATTAACGTGTCCGCGCCCCGTATGTGGTTATATGTATTTACTTCGGCGGTATAAGCACGTGGAATATTAGATGAAGCAAAATAGAATCGCTGGGTGATAAACTACTCTGCTATACTTGTGTTCGGGGGCCCTCTTTGTTACCAAATTTAATGCGCACTTGTGTGTATTTACCGCCTGCTAGCCACCCTACTAGCAAGCTGCTCGTTCACCAAGGCAGCATGTAATCCGCTCGCTTAATGTGGGCCTTTCAAAATTCAGTAACCATGCTCGGTATCTGCGAAAAAAAAATAGAGAAGAAGAATCCGCGGGAGAATGCAAAGCCTTGAACACATGCTTCCCAGTTTTGCTAACCTACGGCTCGAAAGCGAGGCCACAGCATTTTATCAGTACCCCGTTTTATTTGGAGGCTTGCCCCGACTGTATAACATTTTGCATGACTTTGTTGCACTATGTAGTACATATACGCGCAAATAACGTAATAACAAACGTTTTTGCTAAGTTGCGTTCACTGGCGCTGAAGGCGGTCGGCGCGGCGGGACCGACTCAGAGTTGCGCGTGTCTGTCGCGGCTGGCGCTGCGCTCGCGCGGCAAACTTCGCTGTCCGGAGCCTATAGCGTCACGTTATACAATATACGAACGGCCACAATGCCGAGGGATGAAGTTAAGATAACAGCAACGCATGCATCGAAGGTGGGTTCACATATTGTTTTTAATTTTTGGCTGCCTACTCTCTCCCCTCCGAAAAAGCACTCGTTCTACGGCTTATGACACACTTTTAGCATATCAGGATCGGCCCGAGCGCCATGATAAGGGCGCTCTTGTCTATGAATGTTGAGGTGATTCACCATTGCTTGTACGCCGCCAGTGCAATTCTGCGTGTTGCCCGTTTCCGAGTATATATTACGTACGTGCCCCGCAGAAGAACCAAGAGAACTAGAAGAAGCATCTCCTATAAATGATGCCGTAAAACGACCCCACTCGAAAAGCCTCCACTGACGTAACTGGCAATAAATTTTCTGGTCATTGATAACAATATATTTGGCAACAATGTTATTGGTGTGACAATATGATCGCTGTTCTGGCTATAGCGGTATGGATGCTATTGATTGAGAAATGAAAAAAAAAACCTGTGAGGAGTGCCAAGCTTCCTATTGCCTGTGTGACATTTTCGCACTAATAACTTCACGTGTGTGGCTTCTTTACGGAATCTGCCCCCGTCGGTGATACATGTGGTCACGGGCGTACCTAACGTAGCTGCTTTATTTATTCTGTTGCCCAATTGAGCTCATAAACTTCCCTCGAGACTTTGATTTTCTATCCGATCATAATGCACTCGCGAGTTCTCGGCAATCTTTGGTGGAATATTATAAAGCAAAGTTTTTATAGCTATGCTAAAGCGGTCCTCTATACGCAGAGCATTGTTCGTTCGCAAAACGATAATCACGCGGGAAGTGATCACGTTGAAGGGGATTTGCAAGTAGTCGGAGAGGTGGTGGCTGGAACACTCTTTCTCATACCTGAGTGGGCGCGCAGATCGCTGCTGCGTGAAACACATAACCAGCGACAACGACAGAAAGGGGCGTCCGGTGGTTTTAGCTGAGCAGCGTCAAAGCGGGAACCGCGAACACCGAGCATACGTTACTCCGAAATGAA
Source organism: Haemaphysalis longicornis (assembly GCF_048455015.1). Classification (NCBI taxonomy): domain Eukaryota; kingdom Metazoa; phylum Arthropoda; class Arachnida; order Ixodida; family Ixodidae; genus Haemaphysalis; species Haemaphysalis longicornis. The sequence continues at coordinate 161,809,228 of NW_027526335.1, forward strand.
AACGCCAAGAGCCATGGGCACATGTGACGAGCTTGAGGTTAACACCAACAATGCCAGTAGAAACACCGGAAAATGTCTAAGATACCGCAAACACGCAATGCTTACTGAGAAAAATTTTATTGAACTATTAAAGCAGTAACGCATGTGAACTAACGGGACGCACGTTAAAGTTTTGCGTTGTACGCATCTGTGCGAAGTGTATGAGCTCATTTTGTTCGTTGAAATTTGTAGTATTTGTTGCCAAATAATGAATTCTTCGACATAACCGCTACAAAATTTGGTGGGGTTTAGAGAACTTTATTTATTGGGTTGTTTCGAAACCTTGCGGTCTTATTGGGCTGGAGGCCCTGATAACAGCGCGTCGCAAGCTTTTGTCGTCGCGAACAAGTAAATTTATTTATGAGTCATGAATAACCCTCCACGTAATTATGAAGAATATTTGGCAGGAAACTTGCACGCATATAAATTAGCTGGTACAAGAGAATACAGGGAAGTGCATACTAACAACACTATAACAACAAGTATTTGTAGGGCCGCGAGAAATTTGGAACTACAGGTTTCCTGATAGGCGGCGTGCAGAGAACAGAGGGCGACACTGAGCCGCGACACCCAGCTCCGCCATCGGAGATTAAGAAAAATACTGGGTCGGCCACCGCTCGCCAGCGTGCTCGGGTTTCGGTTGCGCTCCTGCTTGGCACCACCGGATGAAATGTAGTAAACGCAATTTTTAGGTTTTATAATAATTAAATCATACTACAGCAATTATACCGCACAGGGCTAGGAATAGACTGAAGGGCTGAACTTTTGAATACGTGCTCGCAAAAGGGGGCCAACGATATGGTAGGTCATAGAAACAGATCAAGAATTTAGGAGGAAAGAAAGTGGAGAAAAAATGCCCGCCAGGTGGGATCCGAACCCACGACCTCCGAACACACGACCTCCAGACCGGTATTCTGGAGGTCGTGGGTTCGGATCCCACCTGCCGGGCGTTTTTGCTCCACTTTCTTTCTTTCCAAATTCTTTATCTGTTTCTATGACCTACCATATCCTCCCCTTTGCTTTCCGAGGTTTTCATGACTGCCAACCCTTATTTCTGTCTTATTTTCAACGAGCCCGTCATTTTCTATTCTGATTCGCTACATCCATAGCGAGGGCCTCTGTTCTTGCGGTCTTGGTGTTATATGGAGCTTAAGAGGGTTCAACGCGGGTCGACCACTCTCGACATGTCGTAGACACTCCAGTCACGGCCCAGGGGTTAAAAAGAAGGTCCCCTTCACCCCGAGAAGTTGGAGTTGCGCTGGCAACCACCCCCAAGCACAGGAAAAAATTACATTGACATAAAAACCTCAGAAGATGGAGGGGAAAAATAGCCCCGCCGGTAGCTTAGTGGTTATCGCACCAAACCGCTATTCTGGATGTCGTGGGTTCGGATCCCATCTGGCGGGCATTTTTTGTCCACTTTCTAAATTCTTTATCTGTTTCTATGACCTACCATATCCTCCCCTTTGCTTTCCGAGGTTTTCTTGACTGCCAACCCTTATTTCTGTATTATTTTCAACCAGCCCCTCATTTCCTATTCTGATTCGCTACATGCATAGAGAGGGCCTCTGTATTGGCAGTCTTGGTGCCATATGGAGCTTAAGAGGGTTCAAGGCTGGTCGACCACTCTCGACATGTCGTACACACTCGAGTCACGGCCCAAGCGTTAAAAAGAAGGTCTCCTTCACCCCCAGAAGTCGGAGTGGCGCTGGCTACCACCCCCAAGGACAGGAAAAAATTACATTGACATAAATACCCCAGAAAGTGGAGGGGGAAAATAGCCCCGCCGGTAGCGTAGTGGTTATCTCTCCAGAACGGTATTCGGGAGGTCGTGGGTTCGGATCCCACCTGGCGGGCATTTTTTCTCCACTTTCTTTCTTTCTAAATTCTTTATCTGTTTCTATGACCTACCATTTCCTCCCCTTTGCTTTCCGAGGTTTTTTTTACTGCCAACCCTTATTTCTCTCTTATTTTAAACGAGCCCCTCATTTCCTATGTACATATAGGAGTAGTATAGTAGTACACTGCTATACTAGTAGTATACTGCTGCTACCCTCCAGAGCCTGCCTGTGCCAAGTTAGCGCAGATGTTACTAATATTATTTGCTCCAAGGTTTTGACAATGATCCATCGCTTCTCTATCGAAGGGTGGACTGTGAAGGGCGGAAAATCATCTGGGACAGATGTGCGGGAAAAAATTATTCGAGACTGTATGAGGCTGAGGTATCCGGTACGCCTAAAAGATTGAATTGCTGCACGCATAGTTTATAGTGTACCAACCCAATATGAATAAATGTTCACGAAGGCTCATCACGATAATGCGGTAAAGGCCAATGCATTCTACGTGATAGGCCCGCTTTTTAGCGCCTATCTAGAGGTTGAGGATCTTTCTTTGTGGACTGGATTTCAGGTTTTTTATTGAACCACAAATATGTAAGCACATTTATCCTACGGAATGTCTAGGCTTGTTTCACTGAGGTCTGATCATTCATCTGGCTAACCAGTTTCTTGAATGTTCGTACAGCAAGGAACAATAAACGTGAAACTTTTTAACGGGGAGACACTATAATATTCCTGGCGGACTTCATGAATAAATATACTCAGCAGGTATATTTGCCTGGTAGGTCACACGGACCGGTTTGTAGATACCGCGTAAGGCCATAACACATCCAGTCAGGTGGAACGGAGCCTCGCTGAGGTTAGATTGTGTGCAGCTGTGCAGGCGTTTGCAGAGTGGGATAGGTTATGGAAGGCTTCTTATTAGAAAGCTGGTCACAAAAGAGCCGAGGTACAGTGAGTGTACGCGCCGTATATGCCCCAGTGGCTAAATCACTAACTTTTTCTGCAGCAGAGCTTACCGAAACAGTATTAGATGCCCGTGATTGTGGCCTGTAGGCAAAAAACAAAAACACCTTTTGCGTCAGCATATCGGCGCACGTCAGATATAAGTAGGGGTTCAAACGATTCGAGTGTCCTCTACTAAGGACGACCCACAGGCATAGCGTACCGTCGGTGGGAAACACTTCCAATTTTTTGTATTACGTCACGATCTGAACAAAACTACTTGCGTCGGCACAGTGCGAACAAATCGCTTAGACAACACCAATTCGTGGGATAAAGCCAGATTTCTTGTGATTCTTGGGTAGCACATAACATAATGTGCAGGTATCTCCACAAAAATCTTACTTAGGTTGTGCGCGAAGAGAATTCTAACATGACGCAGAGTTTTAGTTGTTTCTTATAATTAGTCAGTTCACAGTGTAGTTTTAAACGTAAAAAATTTCCGGCAGCTGTCAATACAAGACCTCCTACGCAGGGCGTATGGCTACAGAAAACACGTACAACGCTTGTTTTAACAGGACTATCATAAAACGGACTGTATAATGATCAGTCGCTAAGAAGAGTCAAACTTGAAGTTTAGCTCCATCTACGTTTTACAATTGCGTAGTTAGCAGTGAAGTTATAAATAATGTAGCATTACCGTCGGGTAAAACGAACATCCCCATGTTTGTGCAATAAAAAAAAAACTCTACTCCACCCATGTTTTGTTAGGTGATTACCGTGAAGGTCCAATTCCTCTCTGCTAAAAATTGGAAAGTAGAGAGCACGTGTTCATTTTTTGAACTTGTTGCACTGTGCGCCATTGCTCTAATCAGCCTTCCGCAGTGGGAGAGTACAAAACATTCTTAAATGTCCGCATCACGTCTGATTTAGGTTTGTAAAAAAGGCCGGTAAAAAAACTTTTGAGAACAAATAACCATTTCAACTGCTGCGTCATTTCAACCATGTCAATCTGCTGAAAGTTATCTTTTGGTTTGTTTGTAGCTTGTTACAGGCCCGGAGTTGTCTACAGTGTAATAAACTGCAAGCTTCGTCGTTTCGGGGCGTGCGGACAACTAGCTCAATTTTTGCGAGGAAAACCTTTGCCTATATAGAGACAGTTCGCATGTTTTAGTTGTAATACTGCAGACATGGTGTGCGTTGTTTGCGAAACGACACAATGGGCATTTAGAAACAACTTTAAAATCAATGTTCAAGTTCCTAGAGTGGTAATGGCCGCAGATCTACAAATTTATAGGCAACTGTGGACGATCATACTTCTCAAGCGCACCGATTAATTTAGCCATTGTTATACTTCTTCTGGCAGCCACCCAATTAAAGGTACAGTTCACGAAGTAAAGTGCACAGACAATAACAATCCAAAATCCGGCTCTACCGGCGTTTACAATCCAGAGTGCAAAAGCAAGTTCAATTGGACAATTATGAATGGGATAGCCGGACCATTTCCTCTTGTGGCCAACATCACTGTTCCGATGATTGAACAATATGGGAAAGGACAAAATCGCAACAGGACAGTGCGCAGAAATTTTAACAATAAAACTGAGATCATCTTCGAAATAACTGGCGGACAAAACAACACTACACAACAGCGTTGGTACAAGTTTGTTCAGGTAAGTGCTTGAGTGCATTATTTGGGGCAGTCTGCGAGCGTTGCCATATTATGCGGGCATGCTTGTGGGAATCATATAATCATTCCCGCTCGGTGGAATTTGAAGGTAGGCATTTCACAATGATACGTGGTGTATTCTTCAGAAATAGTGTGGCCAAAATTGCCAATTAAAACCATTTCAATTATTCATCGCAAATATGCCTTAGGAAGTGACAAATACAATTTTGAAAACAGGTTTCTGTTGAACCAAAATTAAAATAAAATCAATTTATTTTAAAATAATTTCAAACTTACACAAAGTCATAGTCAAAACTTCCCAAAGTATGGAATCAACAATCAGCCAAGATTCGGCATTTCAGATTGACTCGTCCTAAATATTTTAAGTTTATAGCTGCTATATTGCCACATACCAGGTCAACGGCAACAACGCGCTGGTTCGGTGTACATGCGTTTTCATACCTTCCTCTCTCTCAGTGACTTGGAAAATACACCATCGGGTGACTAGGTTGCCATCAGTGACTTGTTGGTGGGAGCTCGTTACTTCCTTTTTGCTACAGGAAGAGAGGATAAGTCTTGTGTTGAGCATAAAGGCTCTCGTGACGCGGTGTGGCAAACCTGCTCTAACCAGAGGGCTGTGAGCCTGCCTCGCCTCCGGCGAATATTCATCCAGGGCTTCATGAAGTTTGCATGCCGAGCTGGTGGCCGTAAAAGCCCACTTCTCAAACGACAAGTTATTAGTGTGGCTAACGTTATGGATGCAGGAGTATATGAAATGACGTGCCGCTCAGGGCAACGCGCTGTGTTGCCCTGCGTAATTCCTACGGGAATTGCGTAATTGCGAACTGCGTAAGGGAATTGCGTAATTCCTAATGTGTGTGTGAGCAGTCTTCGGAGTAGGCGAACTTAATAATTTGATAGTGAGTGTTGTCGATGAGGATACGCATGATGCCTGTATAGTGATGTACTTGCCTATTGGATCGAAGGGTGCTGGATTGCCGGCTGTAGAATACGCGTTACTCCGAGTGTGTTGTCAATATTTTCAGAATTCTCGTATGCAAAATTCGAGTGTGGCATGTGCTCCCTTCTTTCCGACCGGGCCTTAGGGGCCTTAGATTACCCTAATGGTAAATTTCGAGTACTAACGATATTTTTCTTGTTGTTGGATGCGTAGAATTTGGAATGGTGGTGGCCCGGGTTTGCAGAGGCGACAGGCATTTTGAGAGAAAGGTATAGTTGTAACGTTTACTAGATCACAATGAGTCGGGGCGGCATAAGCCATGACCACTGTTTCAGTAGCGCAACGCATGGTGCCGGGAATCAGCCATCCCGACACTGTCACTCCTGTAGGGACTGGGCCATCCCACCGTCACCTCTGCTGCGACGTTGCCTTGCTCCGCCCGCTATCGACGCGGCGCAGAGCAGAGCGATCAAGTTCTCGAGCTTACGAAAAGTTGAAACAACATTTATTAGCAGTATGTAGAACGATAACAAAACCGTTAGATGGCTGGCACTTAGGTAACCGCACGTCTCCACTCGGTGCATCCGAAAAGAGCCGCACTCGCTGTGCTTCCGCCGGGTTTCATACCCTTGGGAGTCTATTACAGCCGCTAGTTTTTAAATCGTTTGAAAGTTTCAGTCCAACAAATGGAGGCGAAGCGATGTCGTCAGCCAAAGCCACCGCCCCCAGGCATGTAGCGGCGTTTCTGCCAATGGCCTTTCGTCCGAGCCATAATTTGGCCCAGCCGTTGAGAAGGGAAAAGGGGAAGAAAATCTGCGGCACTTTCTAGTTTGGGCATATCTGCCGCGGGTGGTTTGGGCGAGGCGCGAATCGGCCCCGCTGTCGGGGCAGCGAATTTAGGCTGGCCGCTCTGGCATAACAGCACCCCCAACGCCAGGCAATGCGCCAGGGGACCAGCTGCTCCCTCGTGGCTCGGATGCCGGCCGCGCTCGTTCTACAGACTCATCCAGGTTCACCTCCAGTGCTCCAGGAATAGGGCTGCTCCACTCCTCTTTCAACAAACAGGTAATACCTACTTGCTTCGCATTACAGGTACATCGCTGTAATTCACAGGTATCTCAAACAGCTTCGCCCGGCTGTTCAGGTCTTTTTTCTCAGCCCCGGAAGCTCATCGTTCGGCAGCTTGCAGTCAACAAACCGACAACTGGCAACATCCAGCGCAAGCAAGCACGCTCTGTCCTCCGTCAGTACTGTAGTGGAGGGCCTGGTGCAGTGTCGTGGCCAATCCGTTGAACAGACGGCAGTGCGCATGCAGAAGCGAAAGCTCCAGCAAGAAATACGAAGAGACAGAAGAAGGAGTTCGCAAGAGAAGAAGAGTAGAGGCCCGTATTAGCAGCAAGCTGACGTGTTTGTCAGCGTGGTCGCTTGCTTCTAAGCTGCTTGGTTTTTCGCTTTCCTGGTCCAGGTGATCGGCCAACCTTCAGGTAGTTTAGCGGTTGTTTCCCGTCATTCTTTTGGTTATTTCTTTTCTGCCAGGTTGCTGGTTTCTGCGTTTGGATTTCTTTTGAGTCGCCTGGCCGGGGGAGTTCCCCTGGGCAGCCATTATTCGTCCGCAGGACGTGCAATTGGAAACCTTATAGAGCAGTGTGGTGGGCAGCATCCCCGTGGCCCTGGTGCCTGTGAATGGCGGATTCATCCGGCTGAACAACTCACAGGCTGTACAGGCGGCACTTCGAGCGGCTACTGAGAATTTCCAGCACATTAAGGAGGTTCGCCCATTTGGCGACGGTGGCGTCTTGTGCCGATCGTCAGGCGATATCTGTCTCACTGACTTCTTGAAATGCACAATTTTTGCTTCTCTTCAGGTGAGCGCATTTATCCCCCTCACCTCGCTTGCGTGAAGGGCATCGTTCGAGGTGTTGATGTTCAGATGGCACCTCAGGAGGTACTTGAGCAGTTTTCGGTAACGGCAGTCACCTCCGTTTACCGTTGCAGCCGTGTTGCAGAGAAAAACAGGGTGCCAACAGAATCTGTCATTGCTACATTTGTTACAACCACATGTACATCAGATATTAAAGTTTGGCCACTCATTTACCGTGTGGAAACTCTCATCGCCGGCCCCTTCACTGCCACAGACGTTGGCGTTTTGGCCACACATTCAAGGCATTTAAATCGTCTCCCCGGTGTCGTGCATGCGTTGGGAGCCATTCTGTGCACCTATGCGCTGCCCAAACTGCCAAAGGTTGTTTGTGTGGAGCGGCACACTCAGCTGACTATTCAAATTACCCTGCTAGAGCTCAAGATATTCACGTTGTTGGCGCCATGGGTAAGCGTCGATGCTCGCGTGGGGACGCTGTTACTATTGTGAAAGAAAAGACAAATGGTTACGCTAGAGATACGGCCAAGCACCCTCCGTCACTCACTGATCCAGCCGTAGTGAGTGCCATTGTTGCAGCGCTGGAAAAAGGCGTTGCCAAGTTCCAACAGCCTTCTCTCGCTGACCCAGCTTTGCTTCCGCTGTTGCAGCGGCTGTTGAGAAGGGTGTCTTTTCAGCAATCATCTAGTCAACTTCCAGCATAATCGAGTGCGCGTCTCGCACAGCGGTGAGAACAGCTAGCGCCATATTTGCAACCCGCTCCGTTTTTGTGTACCTCTTCTCCATAAGTGATTCCACAAGTTTCCAGCACCCCTGACAGGGCGCTGCTCTCAGCACTAAATCCTGCGTCGAATTCTGGTAGAGTCTCGCCTACTCTCACTACTTATGTGCGTGGATCGGAACGTCTCACTTGCACTCAGGCTGGTACTTCGTCTGTTTGTGTTCCTATGGTCGACACACAACATTTGCTCCTTTTCGCCCTCTTCAGATTCGGACATGGAGCTGCAGGCTTGGCCCATCGATTCTGTACATCAGACTAGTAAACGTTCCGGATCACCTAGTACTGAAGCCCGTGGAAGTGCAGCCAAAAGCAAAATCTAAGGAAGGTAAATCTGTTTCAAAGCCCGAGGAACAGATATTAGAGGCTGCAGTTGCTGGAGCGGGTCACTCTAAATCATAGGGGTTCTAAAGGTTCTACAGTAAAATTGTCGCTCTGTTCCAGCTGGCTTGCTGTTTTACTTTGTTGGTGCTCCCAATTTTCCCCAGACGTAATTTTGCTACAGGAAACCTGGCTTAGTACAAACCAAGTATTTTGTCTGCATAATTACCGCGCCTTTGGACAAGACTCGAGGTGGCGGTCTGTTAAGCTTGATATCAACAACGCTTGCGCACAAGGCGAAAGTGTCCTTCCAACTTGAACGCCGAGACTGTGAAATTTTAGTGCTGAAAATAAAACTACCTGGTTGCCTTCCCTTCTAATTGGGCGAAGTTTACTTCCGTAGTAGTGTCGTTGATTCTGACCCACTTGATTTGGCTATTGCCTCGGCTGTACCTGGCATTATCTTTGGGGGAGACTTTACTTCAAACCACGTTACGTGGCGCTTCCGGGCGGATTGTTGCAGCATTCGCTTGTTTCATTGAATTACAGATAACAACTTACATACATAAATTAGGATTCTTCAACCAAACCTTAAGGGACAAACGCATTCTGTTCTGGATTTGACAATATCTTCTCGAGGTTTTACAGTGTCTTCTTGGTCGACCGTTGAGGGCGGGTCTAGTAGTGTCCACATGCCAGACTATATACAAAGTTTTTGACAGCGGGTGTCGGATTCATTTAATTAATCGCCAGAGCCGAAGTTTTGTTACTATAAAAGCTTTCAAATCTCTCTGGAGGAGTCCCTGTCCTCTCTGGTCGCACAAAACAAAGCTAAATATGCGACAGGTCTTCGTTCCACCCTTTCCACTTCAGATCAGTCGTCACTATTTGAAGTAATGTCGAAGAAGTCAGTATCGCCTAGTCCATGGTCGGATGAAGAATGTTCGCGCAGCTTTAGACGTAGGAAGGCGGCATTGAAGAAACTCTGCCAGAACCTATCCTAGCAAATATTCTTCAGTGGTATTTAAAGCCATGTTTCCAATGCTAAACAGACTTATGACACAGATCGACCTTTGTGTCTTTCGAAGCCTAGGAATACGCTTGCGATATTTCGATTTCTCAGATCGCGGAAAACAGTACCCTATCCAGATAATATAGACTCTGTGGTGCTATCTGCAGGTGAACTTTCAGAGCCCCTAGTGTCGATTGGTGATGGGCTTAAAACTCCTTTTCATCTTCTTTATCGATGTCCTTTACTCCGCCAGACGTTGTAGATGACTTCATATAGGTAATGCTCTCAGAGCTCGCTGACATCAAGACTAAATTGACTGCTGCAGCTTCTGCTCTAGATGGCATCAGCTCCTGGGCCAGATGGCATCACTACTGAAATGGTGAAACAATTAGTTGATGAGGCTCCCAATCATTTACTTACCATGACTCATTATTCGATTAGACATGCATAGATCTCCGATTTCTTGCGTCTTGCCAAAATACTTCCTGCACTTAAGAGTGCTGGTCAAGGCCTCTTCATTCGAAATGTCAGGCCTATCGCTTGGACATTGAACGTGGTTAAATTCACGAGCTGATCTTGGAGCAGCGCATAGTGCCATTGGCGTCCAGTTCTAAAACCTTTAGCCAGAGATAAATTGGTTTCCGCCCTGTGTGTTCGATTTGGAGTGCGCATATGGACCTTGAAAATCAGAATAAACTAGCCCGTCGCACTAACCAGTTTGCAACTCTAGTGATCCTACATGTAGCCCAAGCTTTTGATAGCAGGGAATACCTTCTGTTGTTGTCCCAGTTACAAGTCTTAAACATCCCAAAGTACATTATAGCTTGGATTGGCGAATTTCTGAGAGACAGGCAGTTCAGTTGTGTAACATTTAATGTTAATTCCTCACAGCTGCCAGTCTAGGGGTGTACCGCAAGGGGCTGTCGTTTCCCCTGTTCTTTTAACATCCTTGTAAGCGCTATTCCGGCGGTTTGGGGTGTCTCTGCATATTTCTACGAGGACGATATTGCGTTTTTTCCATCAGGACCTGACATTCAAGCACTATACGCTTTAATGCAGTCATATCCGAACATTATTGCCTCCTGCTTGGACAGTATTTGTCTTTCTATGAATGTCAAAAAGTGTTCCTTATTGGTGTTTTAGATCTCAACCCCTGTTAACATTACTCTCAGTTACCGACATTGCATGCTTCCTCGGGTTCCTTTTCTAAAGTATCTTGGGATAATATACACAATTGAGCTTGACTGGACCCCACATACAGCCCTCATAGATGCCAAAGATACACGTGTTAATTGGATGTTGAGGCGTCTCGGTCATAGAAAGAAGGGTATGTGCAGAGAGACTCTCCTTTTGGTATACAGTATGTACGTTCGCCTTATTTTAAAGTTTGGGTGTGTGCTATTAGCTGGGTTCGCGGTGCATAAGCTAAATCGTCTGGTTCTTCTGTAATGCCAGCCTCTTCGCTGCTGCTTAGGATTACCTAAAAATGCAGCTAATGGAGTAGTTTATTTGGAAGCGCGCGTTCCTCCTCTGCATAAACGTTTTCAGATACTTACGGTGGAAACTTTTCTGAGAGCTTATAGCTCTGGGGTGAACAAGGAGCAGTTTATCTTTATTGCTGAACCAGCTTCGTTTCTGGTGCACCAATAGCCCAGATCCTTATGTCCGCAAAGCGCTTTGGTACAGAGCTTTCTTTGTCCATTGGGTGTAGCAATAAATCAGGTTATTCCGTGTCTTGACAGAAGTTCTCTTCTTTTTGTCAATTCCGGAACATTTTTCTCAGAAGTGCTGAACTGTTACCAGCCTGACTACTTAATCGTCTTCTGGAAGATTATTTGACTTCCATGCAGCCAGGTGCTATTATATATACAGATGCCTCTCAACGAGAAGAAAAATCCGGTATACGTATACTTTCCTTTTCCCTCAACTGGTCGTTTTAAGGTCGTCTAGTTGATTTTATCACCATATTCTTCTCTGAATTTGAGGCAATTTCTCTGGCACTACAAAAGCTGGATGCATCAATTACGTCTCCAAGCATAATTTCAGATTATTTGACTGTAGGTTTGTCCCTTCCTTCCGCTAAAGACACTCCCCTTCTGCGGACGTTTCGGTAACTAATGCCACCACAACTCACTGAAATGTACCTTCTTTGGGTTCCTAGTCACGCGGGGATGACACTCAACGAGACCGCCGACCCTCTAGCAAGGATCGCACTTTCTGTGCCTGTTGCATACGTTGTTGAGCCGACACTTTTAATAACCACCGCTATGTACCGTAGGATGCTGAAACACCAAGAACCGCAAGAACCAGTTTTATTGCATTAAGTGATTTTAAAAATCTGAAATTCTCATGGAAACCTGAATGGTGTCCTTCGTTCAATTTAGAGGTGAATATGGCAGCCCTACGTTGTAGAGTACCCCAGCTAAATAGGTACTTACACAGGTCTCGTCTGGTACCAACAGCTGTGTGCTGCTATTCTAAGACGAGTCTGTGGAACACTATCTCTTGACATGCCGACGTTTTTCACGTCTCAGACATCAGACCATGGAGGTGTCGCTCTGCAGTTTGGGGATATCCCTAAAAGTGCCGGATATACTATCATTCAGGGCATCCAAAATGGGGTTCTGCCGCCGGACTGCATGCTCTGCCCTTCAGCGATTCCTTGAAAATTCCAATAGATTCTCCTTATGATACAAATAGTCACCCCCGCCTTGATTTTGTAGATTTTTTTCCGTCATTATTGGAACCAAAACTCTCTCCAACCGGGTTAAATTATCTTTTCTAAGCGTCCCTTAATCAGATACGAATTTCACATATTTTAGGCGCTCCCTGTTGATTAGCCGATCCCCTGATTTGGTTGTTGCCATATGTAAAGGCGCAACAAAAAACCAAAACAACAAGCGGTCGGCCAAGACGACAGCAGGATTGCACCCTCGCGGTGGACGCCGGAGGTCTGTCGCCGGAGCTGCCGTCAATGTTACCATCCGTCGCGGTGTAGGCCTGGCGACAGCCGTCTACGCCGCCGGGTGAAGCCGACGTCCGGGCCACAAGTGAACTTTGCGGCGGTGACGCGGAGCGCGGGAAGCGATGCCTCGTTTCAAGAATAAGCTCTCTCCTCCCGCTAGTAGTCATCGGCACCGCCACGTCCTTCGCCGTGGAACCATAACACCGATTTGGAGCTTCTCGGCGCACACATCCCATCAGCTCTCCGGACCGACTGTCACATGCCTTCGACTCGCCGAATCCACCAGCCCGTCTCCGCTGTGGTCTGAAGAGCACCAGCGGACAGAAGTGGACCAGGTCCTCGTTGGTCTTCTCCGAGACTCGTAAATACTGTTTCCCCGCTTCCCGTTTCTGACCGCTGGATTGTTTTTTGATTATAACCCGTGTGTTCACGTGGATGCAGTAGCACGGATCACATCTCCCCGCACGAACAGGTCCATTCCTTCATAACAAGAAAATCAGACTCTAAAAAAAAACGTGATAACCTCTGCTAGCTAAGCCTCCATCCCCAACGCGGACCCTCTACACCAAGAGGCCCATGCGGGACGCAAGACCTAAATGACAACTCAAAATATGCGTCAAAGATAACACAGGACATGAAATGATTGATTACATGAAATCACGTGATGTGGAAGTAATTGACCGAAGAGCCGAATGAAGGTAATAATTTTGCTCTTATATACGGGACAAGCTAAAAGCTGTTCACGAAGAAACGAAATAGAAGTAACGAGGTGGACGATGGCAGCATTATTCAGAACGCACGGCCTCGTGCGTTTGCGTTAGCGTTCAACTTTCCTTTCTTATAGCAAATGACAAGAAATTTGCTTCTGGGGTATCCTACTCCATCTTAGCAGACGACCACTTTTAGACATGTTATTAGCCAGGTTACCGGGCCATGATCAGTTTATACAACAAGCTGGGAACCAGCTGCATAGCACGCCAACTTCTGCACTGCCCACACGAGGCAGCCACATTCCTTTTCGGATGTCCTGTACGCCTCTTCTCTGCAAGTTAGCTGGCACCTTATGTACCAAACTGGTCGTTCCCGACCGTTCACATTCTCTTGGCATAGTACAGCTCCCATGCCACGATCTCTCGCATCGCACGGAATAACAAAACCCTTTAAAATTGTGGGACTATTAGAACTGGCTCCTCGCTCAGTGTTCGTTTATGCGTTTGAAACGCATCCTCAGTCTTTGTGTCCCACTCCATCTTTACTGGCCCCGTCTTCATAGGAGCGTAAGTCGAAGGACTAGCAAGTGTGGAGTAGTCTATCATGTAATGCTTGTAATATCCAGCTCAACCCAAAAGCGCCCTTTTGTCGGACTTCGTGGTTGGTCGGCTATAGTTCACCACCGCCGCTACATTGATTTTTGGCGGTGTTCGACGGCCGCGCTACCACCACATGGGCTAGGTACCTTCCTTCGGCGCATCCTATGTGACACTTCGACGGTTTGGCTGTTATGCCCGCTTCTTTGAGCCTCCACAGAACGAATGTAAGTGTTCTACATGCTCTTAGCATGGGTTAGTAAAGATGGCGACATCGTTGAGGTAAGGGAGCGCTTACTCATACAGGCCAGAAACACACACTTTATTAGTTTCTAGAAGCAATACGGCTCGTTTTTGGACGGATGTTTCGAACAGGAAAACGAAGGCAGGGTTAGTACTAGCGCTTCGCCACTACATCATATCGTCATTTGAAGCGCGTGCGATTCCCCCGGGTCTTATAGAAGCTTCGCAGGGCTGACACCCGTAATCTTCTCCGGTGCTGTCTTCATGGCCAAGATAGGGCAGGTACACATGCCTGCCAATCGCGTTTTCGATCAAAGCAGATAACTCGTAACTTTCGTTTTGGCACTGAGTGCCTTCGCTTCACTGGGTGAGAATGCGGTTGAAGGTTAAACTGTGCACTACCTTGATTGCATGCCAGCTATTGAGGTCTTGGGACGAAGTCGAGTTCGCCTCGCACAGCGGGTCTAGCTGTCCTTCCCCGCCGATGTGGATTACGTAACCCGCTTCGGCCATTCGCGACTCCACTAAGCTACGGCCATATCTTTCATTCGGCTCACCGCTCAGGCTTCGTTGCTCGCGCGTATTTTAAGTCCCGCTCACTGGCTTTGCCACAACATCACCCCAATTAGAGCTCGCACCCGAAGGAACCCCTCTCTGTTTCCAGGGGCTTGTGCGGCTTCGGCTGGCTGGCCTCACATTTCACACTCTTTCACAAAACCTCGTTATCTCGCGTACTGTGCGCGCCCGGTTGGAAGCCGTCTCGAAGGCCTCCCGTGAAGGCGTGCATTCTGCCGAAATCGCTAAAACCGAAGCCCACACTTGGACGCGATCAACAGACTCGTACGCCCCCTCTCGGAAGCCTAAGCTGGCACGTTATCTGGTTTGGTACCTCCTTCCCCTCCGAGATAGCGGTACGTTCCTTGTTAGCGTCATTCGCTACAAGCACACTATGTTGCTTTCTCGGCAGCCCTTCGACCTTGCACTACTTTTCCCGCAACCGCTCATTGGACAATGGGGACAAGGTACTGTTCGTCTCGCCAGGCTGCGTCCGCAGTGTTTCTCCACCGAAGCGTTAGACGAAACCCGCTTCGGCCGCTAGAGTTTTCGGTCTCACGTAGTTCTGGCTACGATGCTTGGCGTCCGTTCGTGTCCCGCTCGCTGTTGAAGAGTTGTGTTTCTGCGAGAGCTTTACCGCTTGTGATCTCGTAGCTGCCATGCACCGGCCAGTACTCGTGGACTGTGTACGCGTTTCGAAATCTTTCTTTGTTCTCCGGCTCTGCACCCTTCTCGTTGTCCTGGCTCGTTTTACTGTGCACGAATACAATTAGGGTCGCGTAGAGTTTGTCCTGGGATGCTCCATCTTTCGGCTTTGACCTCTCAGTAAGAACGACCGCAGGTGGCCCCGAATTCTCGGACCGCTTGCCTGAGCCATGGAACAAGCCACGCTGGACGCAGATGAGCACTGCCGGAGCTTCAGCTCTATCCTCATCAACTGGAACCACTCCTACCTTTAGGCTTGCTGTCTACGTTTCTGCTTTTCAGCTTCCTGCCTAGGCTTCTGCCTTTCGGATTCCTGCCCCCGCGCCTGACATTCCTCCTCTTCGCGGTCACGGCTCTCTTCGATATCAACCCTGTCTTCATCGATTTCATCAGCCGCTATGTTTCCAATGACCTCAAGAATCGCATGCTTCAGTTTGCACGGTCTTAGTCAAGGCCGAGCTCCTCGCAAATTTCGATCAGTTCCTTCACTTTAGGGTCCTCCATCGTTTGCACTAGCCTCTTACTGGTTTCCCACATTAGAATACCAATGCCGTTGCTATACTATCGAGCTACTAGTAAGGTGCCTGCAAGTTTTCCCTACTGTACTTTGTTTACACTCTCGGCCCTAGCTCTGGTTTCAAAACACCGTCTCTACGCTTGAAACAATCAAAGCTGTTCGCACTACTCTACACAGCCCTTCTCTAAACCGGCATAACCTATGGTAGAGAAGTGGGGTGAACTGAGAGAGAATATTGAGCACTTGCCAAACTAGGTAGTTGCCGGTAGACCATGTAGCTACCGTCTACTGTTGGGACTCGCCGTCCAGCGCTGTCACCACTGTTAGGATGGAGCCATCCCACCGCTGCCACCACTGTTGGGAATCAGCCATATCGACGCTGTCAGCACTGTTGGGACTGGGACATCCCACTGTCACCGGCGCTGCTACGTTGCCTTGCGCCGTCCCCTATCGACGCGGTGCAGAGCAGAGCAATGAAGTTCTCGAGCCGCGGAAATGCTGATGCAACATTTATATACAGTATGTACAAGGGTAACAAAAGCGTTACATGGCTCGCACATAGGAGACCGAACGTCTCCACTCGGTGCATCTGAAAAGTGCCGCGCTCGCTGTGTTTCCGGGTGGGTTGTACACCCCCGGTAGTTCGTTGATGCCGGGAGCAGTTTGAATTGCTCCAATCAGGACTCTCGCTGGCCGAAGTTTGAATCCGACGACTGGAGGTGAAGCGGTGACGTCAGCCAAAACCGCTGTCCCAGGCATGTAGCGGTGTGTCTGACGCGGCCCGTTTGTCCGAGGCATGATTCGGCCCAGCCGTTCAGAAAGGAGGAGAGGCGACTCGGCGGCGCCTTGAATTTGGGGCACGTCTACCGTGGGCGGTTTGGGCGAGGCGCCGCTGTTGGAGGGCCCTAGCCTCGCCCGGTGCAGTGAACTTTGTTAGGGAGCTCTGGGTGGGACATAACCTGATATGTTATGCCGTCGCAACCAGGAGAAGAGCGTTCTTTGACGTTTGAGATTGCCGCATTCAGCTCGCTTGTCAAAAATGGGAGGTCAAGGCAGGTACGGAGGCTTGTTTCGTTGCACATTGTCAGAAACCCCTAGAGAGGACACTTGAAGCATCGAAAGCGAAGACGGGAGCCTACAATACTCTTGAGCGGCTTACTTTTGGGAGATTCCGTCTTCTAATGACGGCGCCCCGAATTGATTGAGCTACTGGTTGTCGTTACGCAGGCCCTTTATGACTCGCCATATCCGCGACACAACTCCCGCCGCCGTTCATTCTAAGAAAAAAGGGTGCGGTAGTTTCTCCCCTAAGGGTGAAATAGGAATGTATCATATATTGCTCCCTAATTTTGCAGGATTTTTCAGGTAAGTATTGTGGCCGTCAATAAAGGGTTCAATACCATGTTTTATGAGTAGCTTGGGAAGCGTTGCGCTGCGATAAGTGGTGTGTGCACTTCCCCAAATTTCGTTTTGTGCGTAGAAGTCTCCGCAGATTATGTGAAGTGGTAATGTGCCTGCGATAACATTTTCAAGCCTGGCAACATCGAAGTAGCTCTTGGTACCAGATAGGTAGCAATCAACGTGAACCATTGAGTCCCAATCACAGTATTCGCACACAGACAGTCCTTATTATCCTGGGGAGGAACGGGAACCGCTGCAGCCTCTATATGTTTGAGAAATCCAATCACTAGCTGACTGACTCAAGTCAGGCTGTCCGAATAAAGAAAAATATATTTTTTTGGCGGAATGTAGTCTCCAACGCTGGGCTCAGAGATTACGATGAACTGGAATTGCCATGTCTATATGAGTTGGGTAAAATCAGCAAGTTTCAGGCGTAAGGCGAAGGCGTTTCATAGAAATGTTGTGCAGTCCTTGTGATTTGAGGTTAAAGACACTGTTGGAGCGGGGACGCCGATTTAGTCATCATTGTTGTACCTCACAACCACGCAGCGATGCCTTGAAGGAAGATGATACCAGGAGCTCTAAAGCCAAGATGGCCTTGACTTCAAGATAACATTTAAAGGAGGGGTTGGTCCGAAGCAGTGCTTTGATATCCGCCAAGAACATATGAATGACAAAACTGAGAATATATGAATGGGTTGACTGGTTTGGCGTCTTATTTTTCCCACAAGGACGTCGCTGTGGCGAAGAGTTTGTTCCGCTAGGAGCATCTGTCGTGTTTTGCGAAGTTGTGGATGGTGTCCGTTCGTGGACGGCTCTGGCATAGGACTTGTCCGGTAGTAAACTGTGAAGCGGTGGGTCATTTGATAAGAACGTTACCGTAGTAAACGCAACCTCTCGGTTTGGCGGAGGTTCGCCTTGGCGAGAGCTCTTCTTTGAAGAGAGAGAGAGAGAGAGAGAAAACTTTATTTAGTGGCCCGATACTGTTCAGAGGGTCAGCGGTTGAGCCCAGCTTGGACCCGACGGTGGCCCCCTGTGGCCGGGCCGTTCATGGAGGTGGTTGCTGTGGCGGATCTCGCTGAAGCACTGGAGGTCCCGCACGGATCGCCAGAGCCACAAGCGCCTTCTGGATGTCCTTATTGGGGCTGAGCAGCGCGGCCTCCCAGTCTGATTCGTTGTGAATAAAATTGTCGGTCTGCATAGTGGGGCACTACCATAACATGTGTTGCATGTTGGCCCAGACTCCGCAGGATGGACAAAACGGGCTGTATAAACTAGGGTGTATTCTGCTGTACAGTGCTCGGGAAGGAACGGTGTTCGTCTGGATTTGACGTAGTGTGGTCGCTTCGTATCGAGTGAGTGAGGCGTGCGGGTGTCGGTAAATGCGTGTAGCGTCCTTGTAGTAAGTTAGGACATCTTGAAAGCTAAGGAGGGGTGCTGAGAGCAGAGTAGTGGCCGGATGATCTGACGCCTGGTTGGTGAGCTCGCGGGCCAGCTCATGAGCCACCTCATTCCCCTCCAGGCCCGAGTGGGCGGGGGTCCAAAGGTGAAGCATGGGAGGTAAGTGCGGGGTCTCGGGGATGGTGCGTAGTATGCGAGCAGCTTGGGGACTGCACTTGCCGTTCGTAATGTTTCGCAGGGCGGTCTGAGAGTCAGTTACGATGATTCCAGGAGAGGCTTTGCGAGCGATTTGTACAACCGCAAGGGCGATGGCTGCCTCTTCTGCGTCTGTGATGTCGCCATGGGGCAAGGTGCATGCGGCTTCCTGGTTATTGGGAAAGTTAGATGTGGCAGCGCAAAGGGCAGGGTGTCCTTTATATGGGGAGGCGTCCGTATACCACACTTGTGAATGGGTCTTGAGGAGGTGGTTGAGGTACCTCGTTCGTGCCCGGCGCCGACCGTCCTGCGAGCCCGCTTGCATGTTCTTGGGAAGAGGGGGCGCTTCTATCACCGCTTGTAAAAAGGCAGGCACGGGTTGCGCAGAAGGGTGTTCAAATGGGACCGTGCGGCCTAGCCGTTGTAGGATTTTTCTGCCCGCAGGCGTCAGTGCGAAGCGGTGCATGTGAGAAATGCGCTGAGCCTCGATGAGCTCATCAGCTGTATTATGGATGCCAAGCTCCAGAAGGCGGTGGGTAGGGGCCGTTCCAGGAATTCCTAGCACCTGCTTGTAGGTACGGCGTAGAATTATACTGAGCTTTTCTGTTTCAAGTGGAGTCAGCAGGAGATAGGGGGTGGCATAAGTTATCTGGAGCGTATGAAGGCTTGCACGAGGCGAAATAGAGTGTGTTCGGAAATTCCCTGCCTCGGGTAGCTAATCAGCTACCCGAGTGAGCATGCGCCCGACCTGGGTGGCATGAACATCGAGGCGGTGGATGGTTTGAGTTGAGACCGTTTGCTTGAATGTGCATCCCCAATATCCGAATAACGGGAACCTGAGGTATGGGTGTTCCTCTGCTAGAGTATAACTGAATGCTCTGGTGGGGTGGAGGGGTGTGACGGCCTGGGTAGATAACTAACAATTCAGATTTTTGTGGAGACCACTGTAGCCCCTTGCTGTTGGCGTAGCATTCCACTGTCCGGATGCCGGCTTGAAGGGCGTCCTGGATGTCGCCATCTCTGCCCGCGGCTATCCATACAGTAATATCGTCCGCGTATAAGCTGTGTCGGAGATTAGGTATCTGGGCTAGGGCTGGCGGGAGATCCCGCATCGCCACGTTAAATAGGAAAGGCGAGTGCACTGATCCTTGGGGAGTCCCCACATCGCCCAGCAGGATGGAATCGGTTTTGAGGTTCCCGATTGCAAGGCGTGCCGTACGGTGAGATAGAAAATCCTGTACGTAGTTGTAGGCTCATGGGCCGACGTTCATGTTCGTGAGGCCGCGTAGGATGGCGTCATGGGCTACATTATCAAAGGCACTCTTGAGATCCAAACTAAGGACGGCCGGCGTGTCCCGTGGCGAGGTTCCGGTGCCCAGTATGATGTCATGGTGTAGCTGTATCTATACGTCCTGCGAGGAGCATCCCTGGCGGAACCCGTACATTGTTTCGGGGAGTAATTGGCGTGTTTCCACATATGCAGTGAGACGGTGGAGAACCATGTGCTCGAACAACTTCCGTAAGCATGATGTTAGCGAGATGGGACGAAGGTTCTCGATTTTCAGGGGCTTTCCTGGTTTTGGGATGAATACAGTGATCGCACTTTTCCAGTCCTCCGGGACCACCCCTTCTGTCCAGCATTTGTTAAAATAGGCTGTGAGTGCCGTTACAGAGGCGTCGTCCAAGTTCCGAAGTTTCTTATTGATGATCCCGTCGGATCCAGGTGCCGATTGCATACGTAGTTGGGCCATGGCTCTGCGGGTGTCAGACTCTGTGTACGGTGCATCAAGCGTCGGATTGGCTGTGCCGTGATATATGCGTGCAACCGACGGGGGCGCTAGACTAATGTAGCGGGCTCGGAGCGCTGAAAGTAGTTGCTGGGGCTCGTCTGGATATTGGTGCAGGAGTTTGAGAAGTTCCTGTCGTTGGGATGTTCTGCTCTTGGTGTCGACAATGAGATGACGGAGTATACGCCAAGTGCGTGAGGCACTCATATTAGTTCCCAGATGTTGGCAGAATGAGTACCATTGCTGTGCCGTTACGTGAGCGGCGTGTTTCTCTATCTCGCATTGAAGTTGTACAATTCTACGGCGGAGCACCCTGCTACCCGGTCGGGCACGGTACCGTCGCTGGAGGCTAGATTTGGCTTCCCACAACCGTAGCAGACGGGAGTCCGCCTGTTGGATCTGAGCTTCCTGTGGTATTGTGCGGGAATTGTGTTGAACGTCCTGCCGCGGCTGGGCCACGCATTCCGAGATATTCTCTATGGGCTGAGCGTGTTCGGTGCCCTGCAGTCGCGCCTTGCGGAACTCCGGCCAGTCAACGACTTGCTGAGTAACGCCAGCACGACGTCTGCATAGCGGCGTCTCCAAGTGAATGCTCAGGATGTAGTGATCACTACCCAGGTCGACCCTAGTGTTGGTCCATGTAACGGAACGGCGATGATATCGAATAAAGGTGAGGTCGGGGGTGGTGTCCTGTGTGGTACTCGTACCCCGCCTTGTGGGTTGCATCGGAGTGGTCAAGAGCGTAAGACGCTCTTGTTGTGCATCAAGCCATAAGCGGGTGCCCTTCGCTGTGTTCCGACCGTAGCTCCATGCTGTGTGTGGGACATTGAAGTCGCCCAGGACAAGGAGCGGGGAATGATGCCCTGCCAAATCGGCCGCATGTCGAAAAAGTTTAGAAAAACGGTGAGCCTGCCGGGGGCTGCTGTACGTATTAGGTATAAAGACGCTGCTCTTGCGCTGGCCCGTGGTGAAAACCAGTTCCACCAGAACGTGATCGGCCCCCTCGACTCCAATGGCATGTTGTATAACTGGGATATTGCGACGGACCAGCGTGGTGACCAGGTGGTGGGGCGGCTGGCAGGGACAGTATCTAACGGGGCAAAGGAACGGTACCCTGCGAGTTTGGAGGTGCCATATGGCTCTTGTAATGCAATAACATCTGGTACAGCGTCGTTCCCCACTGCATTTAGGTGCTGTTGAAGGACGTCGCGCTTCTTTCGGTAGCTTCTGCAGTTCCAATTCCAGATAATTATGCTGCTATAGGGTCGTCGGTTATCTTGTCCCAGGTTAATCCCCGAGAGTATTCTTAGGTAATGCAATATGATCTAGGAATGTGCTTGTGTTGGGCTCAGGGGTGGGACGCGTGTACGGCTTGCGCTTAATTGGGCCGCCGCCCCGGAGACCGGCTGGCTCTGCGTGTTTTCTAGAACCGAGATTCGGGCTTTCATGGCAGAGAATTCTTTTGCGATAGTATTGGTGAGATCCGTGATCATGCGCTTGAGCTCCTCCAGGCGGTCGTTCATTGCGCGTTCGGTTTTTTGTTCGAATTACTGTAGTTTAGAGTCCACGACTTGCTCAGTTGTATACTGAGCATCCTTGGGTTTAGCATCAAGTACCTTACGACGTTTGGAAGACTGTATAGAGGCGATGTCGGGCTCCGAGTCGGCGGGTGTGGGTATGTCACTGGGGAGCTCACTGCGTGCAATTTCAGATGGGGTGTGCCGGGCTGACTCGGAAGGAATTGTAGTAGAGGTGTCCATGTTCTCCTGGGACGAGAGCTGTCCTGCCGCCGGTCGGGCGAGTTGTGTACGTAACTGAGTGTTCTCTTCCACTAGGAGTTCAATCATTTGCCTGAGCTTAACTAATTCTTGCTGTACCTGGTCTACCGTATGTACGTGCTGTGTGGACTGGGAGGCCATTTCTGCCCAGCTCACCTTGGGGGGCGGGTTGCTCGACAGCGCGACGGAGGAGCAGCCTTCTTCTTGGGACAAGCTCCAAGAGTCGCGGGATGCGCGCCCTCGCAGTTCGCGCAGTGAGATTGGGTCTAGAGGTGCGATCCTTATGCCAGTGAGCTCCAGGGCATCTCTTACAAAGCACTGTCCCTCGGCAATTCTTGGCGTAATGTTCATGTCACTGACATTTATAACATTGCGTTGCTGATCACATGTATTTTCTTACCGGGAAAGTGCGAAATCCAAGAAACACTCGTTCTTGCAGTTGTGAGTCAGATTTAAACTCTAAGATCGCAGAATATCGCGGCGATTCAGTCACAACGCTGTCATCATTACGGGCATATGAAACTTGCCTGCAAATAGACATCGCACCTTGACTGCTGCGCTAGTGTCCAAGGTCCTCGTACGTGTACTCCAGGGGCACACCTTGGGTTCTTTTGTAGGTCGTCATGTAGGAGTGAGGTACACAAGTTTCACAAGAGCTATTACGGTGACCATAAGACTGCCGTGCTTTTTCAACCATTGCGTTTGGACTTTTTCCTGTGCGGTTGCAACGACCTCTGAGGCCAAGATGTTTGGGTTGACTTTGCAAGATGAAAATCCTGCTGCTGTCAGTTCAAACACAATCGGAATTGCGGCGGTCCGTTTTTTTTTGTACGTGACAGGAGTGAACGGTACCTAGTCCATTTCAACCATGTCATCAGGAGAACTGGCAGAGTCCTCTGGAGCTTCATCGACGTCACGCATTTTCGCGCCTGTCGCGCATGGTAGATCCGCAGGAGGGTCTCATGGCACAGCCGGTGGAGGCAGGTGCCGCACGCTTCGGTCTAGGCAAAATGGCAAATGGAGCGGAGGCGATCGGGGTACCGCGCTGTGCGGCAGAAACCGATCACTGTTCCACCCAATTCTCTTCATTTGGTGGGTTCGCCTCTTAGTTATCTCTGCAAGGTTATGAAGAGACAGCGCGAAGAAGGGTGGCACTTTTACCGTAACAATTAGAAAAAAGTGAAGAATTTGCAGAATGGGTACTGCAACCAGCCGGCCGAACCGATCTTTGTTCATAACTTCATTTAGAGCACTCATAAAAAGGCATGAGATTTATGGCAATATGATTGGGGCTAGCAAACTGCATTACGGCATTTTAAGTTGTTTTGTGGCCGTTTCGTACTGTGCACAACAGTCATAAAAATTTTGAGGCGAATGTCACGTAAAATTCGGCAAAATATTTTCCAGAAACCAACGTTTTGAGCTTGTGAACGCATGTTCAAGCGCATTTTGATTGGCAATAATCGTGGCACGGTCTTACATTTGTATTGATGTTTTTTGATTGACGTGGCATATATTGATGGACTTTTATGCCTATTTGTTATTAAAATGCTCTTTAGTGACCTATAAAAATCCAAAACCATGTTTGTGTCCCTAAAGCTGGGGTAAAAAAAGTATTTTAAATTTTAGAGCCAAAGAAAGTTTGACATGATTAGATAACACTTTGCTACTCTTTGGTAAACAAGAAAGTTCTGCCCCATGTTTGAGTAACTGAGCACTCTCAGCAAATTAACGATTGCCACTTGAAACTCACTTGTATCCTTCTTTTGAAAGTCCTTGGCGGATGACTATTGCAAGCACACAAATTCTGTACGGGCTTTCCTGCAAGTGTCGGATCGCAAGAAATTGCGGGGCTGGTTCTCAAGGAAGATGTTTCCTCCCTTACAGGAAACCAAATATGAGTGTAGGCAGCAGTAGAGCACATTGTGATTCCATTTTGGTAAAACACCTTAACAAGAACTTCGACTTAATAGTCTTCGACTTCGACACCTTAATAGTCTGCGACTATTTGGGGCTTGCAGGTAACACGTAGGTGCTCCTACACGTGAATATTGCAAATTGTTCAGCATTGCTTACCTTTTCGGGCAAGGGAGTTCAGCCATGTTGATACTCTACGGCAACGTTCGCATTCAGCCATTCTGATTCAGCAAAGCGCCTGTCGTACTGCTACGTTGTGTCGTAAAGCAACTATCCGTCGCGGTCAGACTCTCCATCCAGGTGCTACGGTCCCCCGTAACACACGTACTTCAGCCAAAACTTTTTCCTCTGTGCCCAGCAGATAACTGTGAAACTTCCTCAGAAGAGATTTCTCCCTTTCTCAGTCGTGGAATTCACTGAGCACTTCACTTGCGTTATTACAGAAGCACAGCGGCTATTTGTCGGCTTCATTTCAGTTTCAGCAACAGTTCCAACATTTCACAGCCAATTTCACAAAAGGCCACGAAAAGCAAGTAGGAACGGAAGGCGGATTTTCTGCGACGCCAAAATCACGCGGTGTGACGCAGTGATGGTGATAACGATATTGTTTGTAGTGTTAGCGGGTGTGAATGAAAAGGTATAAACGTTTATAGGAAGTGTTGCCGAATCCCTTAATTGAAAACGTCAGCATTGCTCGCTATCTCCAGGAGCTATATGCTGATATTATGTTAACCTTTCCACTCTATTTCCCGCAACGTTCGTAACCACTTGACCTGCTCCCTACACAGCACCCTCCAAAGCGCCTCTCGCGGGCTAACCATTTTTAGAAGCCCCTGTAGGTACCTTCACTCTACGAGGCAGCGGACCGCTCTCATTTGCGGCAAATGTTTTTTCCTTGTCGTCGCTGCGTCGTCCTTTCAGAGATCCCTCATCAGACCCTCTTTCCACTCGGCTGTTACTCTTTCGTTGCGCAAGCAAGGACTTATGCTCGCTCTGGCCATGTCAAGCTCGCCGGCTCACGCAACTTGAACTTTTCTGGGCGATGCTGTATACCTCAGAACGCATTTTCAATCTTACGCGAAACATAAAAACGTAAGATGTTGGAATGAAATTTTAATAGGTAGAAGGAAGTGAGAAAACGCATTAGTGTTTATTTAAATAGGCCTACTGGCTACATAGCTTCATTTATGACTTTTTGAAAAATAATCATTCGTTACGCACACATTGACCCTTATGGCTGAGTTGAAAGAATGCAAGAATAAAGCGTGGCGTACTTTATCATTCTTAACATACAATCATAGGTCGGCAAAACAGAAAGAACTCACTCAAACTCAATCACAATTTTTTTCATTCACGCTGTACTCAATCAAACTCAGACTCAAAAAGTTCGTCTGTTCACAAAATCACTCGTACTCACTCATCAAATACTCATTTGTAATCGTACTCACTTGTACTCAAACTCATTGGTCCTCACGAGTATTCGTACTCAATCTACTCATGAGTACTGAATCTGTACTCATGGGTATTCAATCTGTACTCATGAGTACTACTCATTCTGCACTCATGAGTACTACTCATTCTGCACCCATGAGTACTACTCATTCTGCACTCATGAGTACTCAATCTGTACTCATGAGTACTCAATTTGTATTACGAATAATCAACTTATCTGCACTGTTAGCTAGGTCGTAGCTCGAATGAAAAACTAAGTAGAAAAATAAATTGTTTAATTGATTAGAAAAACACAGGTTACATATAAATCAGGGCCGAGGAAGAAAACGTCTGACGCGGTGCACTGTCGTTGGGGAACTTACTGCGCGAAGGCAAGTACATGTGAGAAAGCGAAACGGAACGTAAGCACTCGCGTTGCGTCTGGCGTCTCCTCTTGTTCTCAGGCCGGGTCGGGCTCAGGGGAGCTCGGGGCTTAATGGTGCAGCCGTGGCCGTAAACTGCGTTTTTCTGCGTGTCTTTGGGTGACAGCTTTTGTCGTCCGTTTTCTTGTTTGCACTACTATACTCAAGAGTGCATATACTCAAGAGTGCAAGCACTCGCAAAAACAGTATTTATGAGTATTGTACTCATGAGTGCTGTGTACTCATGAGTACTGTGTACTCATGAGTACTGTGTACTCATGAGTACTCATACTCATGAGTACTCATACTCATGAGTACTCAAACTCATGAGTGCTCATACTCATGAATACTGTACTCATGAGTACTCATACTCATGAGTAGTGTACTCATGAGTACTGTACTCACGAGTAGTGGACTTACCCCTGTACTCACTCGTCATCGTACTCACTGTTTTTTTCTGGGTGTGTGATCACTCATCATCGTACTCACTCGTGAGTTTGAGTACAAATGAGTACAAATGAGTGTACTCACGAGTGAGTACGCCGACCTATGCATACAATGCAAAAAATCCTCCCGAAAAGGTACTTGTTAAGTACGTTCTTTAAAACTTGCAATGTACAAAACGTTAAATTGCCAAGGGAAAACTTAGCAATTACGTCACTTCTATTACTGGGCCTATTGAGGAAATCTATCCATCCTCCTCACTCCGCAGATGGTTTGTAATAAATGAAAAAAAATTCCCTGCTTAAGAGGGACGTTGTTTGAACGGTAACGTTGCTGAGATAATTGCAGAGCTTTTTCAGTTCTTCTACCATAAGGATGCATTTCAGTTGAATGCGAAACATTTTCTTCGCATAGTTTGGTTGAACCTTGCGGACTTCACCCGCAACATTCCGTCAAACCTCCGAACCACTGGAAAACGAGGGTGATCCTTCAGGTTTCCTTGTACTCAACGGGCACACATTGCCCTTGCGGATGCAAGGAAAGAGTTTTCATGCTCATGGCTTACTCAACGCCTTACAACCACCACTAATAATATTTTGTACTATTAAACATTCCTATGCTAGCTTAGGTGGATTGATTGATTATGCGGTTTAATGCACCGACACTACACACGCAATGAGGCGTACCGTTCTGCAGCGCTCCGGATTAATTCTGACCACCTGGATATCTTTACACACGCTGAAATCTCGAACACATGGGAGGTTTCAGTTTATGTCTCTATGAAAAACGCGGCTCCATAGAATAAGCGTCCCTTGGCTCAGCGGCCAAACGGCTGAGAGACTGAGCCACCTCGACGGGTTATGCTAGCTTAGGTAATAATAACACTGCCATTCATGTTTGAACAAAAACGGTACACTCTAAAGCAGCATACGACATAACCTTTGCGCTGTTACGGCTCCGACTCCTTTTTCTTACAAGACACACCCTGACGTGTTACTACCGCTGCCCCTAAAATCGAAAGTTAGAACATTTTTCAGGGTTTTAAATATCTTGCCTTGGGAGAGTTTTTTTTTATTGCAAGGTATACGTTTCTTTTCCCTAGGGAAAGCTTGTTTTTGTTCTCTGGGGTGGTATGTTTTTAATGAACAGAAGTAAATTTCGCATGCTTTTGAACAGTTTGCCAGTGTACTAATTGAAGTCTTTGTCTAAAGTGTAATAGATGTCACCAAATCGAGAATGTGCATGGCATACATAGCAAAAAAATAGGTCGTACAATTTGCAATGCGGACAGGGACATTAACAAGTTTTGAGTTGCCATTTCTGGGATCGTCCTATATCTATGCAATATTTAAAAAGGTACAATGTGGTAACACGAGAGAAAGCATAATAAATGCAGAGTTTTATTGACGTTTTTCACTGGCTTCTCACCATAAGTGTCGCCACAAATTTCAACTCTTCGGCGGTGGTGTGTGGCGACCCGTCCCACCCCCCAGGAACCTCGCGTGCCTCATTGTTTGTAAGGAACGATGTGCAGCACGCAGAGCTGGATACCAGTGCGGTGACGACAGTTGTGCAGGAGTGCGTGGCAGTGACGTTAAAGCTGAGTGCGGGTGGTGCAGACATTATAGTGTGCAGTGTGTACGTGCGCCCTGGTCAGCGCTGGGACGCGTGCCTCCTGGATCGGCTGGTGTCCCTGTGCGCACCCCGCCATCTCCTCTGTGGTGACTTCAACGCACACCACACTGCGTGGGGAGATGGCAGGATGGACGCTCGCGGTGAGCATCTGTTGGACGCCATGCTGCGCCTCAACCTGTCTGCGCTAAACACTGGTGAGAGCACCTTCCGGCGTGGCAATTCTGCAGCCACCGCCATTGATGTCACCCTAGTGTCAGCCGGGGTTGAGGCCACCTGGAGGAGGGAGCCCAGCACGTGGGGCTCCGACCACTACCCACTGCACATCGCACCACCCGACAGGACAACCAAGCGAGCCGCACTGCACCACGTCACCCACTGGGACCGGTTCCGGCGCCGCCTCGCCGAGCAGGACCTGGGGGAAGGAGCCGAGCTGTTCCGGGGCCTGGTTTGCTGCGCCAGGCAATCCACACAGAGCTGCACAGTAGCCGAGGGGGCCACCACGCCGGACCTGAAGCTGCTGCAGCTGCGGGCGGTGCGCAACCGCGCGGAAAAGAAGGCTCAGCGCTCGGGGGAGCGGGCGGACTGGACGGCATACCGGCGAGTGGATGCGGCGTGCCGCCGTCACGCCAATCGCCTGAGCCGGCAGCGCTGGGCCGAGCTTTGCGTCAGCTCGGAGGCCGACCCACGCTGCCACCGCCTCTGGGGCATCTTCAACTCCATCCTGAAACCCCAGAGAAACCGCAACCTCCTGGCTGCCATGGCCATCCGCAAGCAGGCCAGTTTTGCGGAGTTGGCTGACCTCTTCGCTGCACAATTCCTGCCGCCACACCAGGCGGAATCAGGGCCCGCTGCTGCTGTTGCTGGGACGGGGGAGGTGCACCACCCCCTCAACAACGCCCCCATCACAGAGACTGAGCTCTGCAGTGCCCTCCGCAGCTGCAAGCGTAAGTCGGCTCCAGGAGCAGACGGCCTCACCTACCAGATGATGCGCAATCTGGATGAGGTGGGGTTCGGCCGACTCCTGGCCGCCTACAACGTCATATGGGACACGGGCCAACTGCCATCTGAGTGGCTGCTGGCCATCTTGCGGCCCATACCAAAGCCAGGCAAGGGCCGTGTGGCAGTCACGGCGTACCGGCCTGTGGCCCTCACATCCTGCGGCTGCAAGCTGCTCGAACGGGTGGCAGTGCGGAGGATGGAGGCCATCGCTGCGGAGGAAGAGGCCATCCCCGAGCAGCTGACGGGCTTCCGGAGGCACCGAGCAGCCACCGACTCCATCGCCGACGTCGTGGCGGCCCTTGAAGACGCCAGGGCCACCAAGCAGGTGGTGGCCCTGGTGCTGCTGGACGTGAAGGGCGCCTTCGACAACCTGCAGCGTCATGCCATCTCCCTGGCCATGGAGGAGGCTGGCATTGCGGGCAAGCTGCGGGGCTTCGTCGAGGCGTTCCTGACGGGCCGCACAGCGCAGGTGCAGGTGGGGGACGCCCTCTCGGCTCCCCGGCCAGTGAACGTGGGCACCCCACAGGGATCCGTCATCAGCCCCTTCCTCTTCAACCTGGTGATGGCAGCCCTGCCAGGCGGCCTGCCCAGAGGAGGGGGCCACCGAGTGTACATTTCGGTGTACGCCGACGACATCGCCCTGTGGGAGCTGGGGCCGAAGGGTCAGGGCCGAGCCATTGTACAGCAACTGCAGGCGGCCATGGAGGCAGTTCGTGCCAAGCTGGCAGGCGTCGGCCTACAGCTGTCGGCGACAAAGACCGACGCCATGCTGGTATATCCGGATGCCGCCGCCCGTGGATGGACCCGGCGCCTGACAATCGATGGCGAGGAGCTCCAGTGGAGGACCAGGGTGCGGTACCTGGGGCTCACCCTGGACCACCGACTGAACTTCCGGCAGGCGGCCAAGGAGCTCCGAGCCAGGGCGCAGCTGGCCACCACGGCAGTGCGCAAGATGGTGGCCCGGGACAGCGGCTGCTCGCAGCGGACGGCCCTCCGGCTGTACAGTGCCTCGGCGGTGGGTCTCCTTATGTACGCGCTCCCACTGGTGACCCTGCGGAAACCCACCTGGCGGCAGCTGGAGGGAGACCACCGCAAGGGGGTCCGCGCTTGCCTCGGCCTGCCCCAGAGCTCGCCGTGCGAGAAGACGCTGGCCGAGGCGGGGGCGTGGACCCTAGTGATGACAGCTGACTTGCGGGCACTTGGCCAGATTGACCAGCTGAGACGCGCAGAGGGGGGCGGTCCGCTGCTGCGGCGGCTGAAGAGCCACCACCACTCGCGCATGGGGCGCATGCTGATGCTCTACGAGGAGGTGGTGGGCCCCGTGGACGCGGGACCTCGTGGCCCCGCTCCTGCTCTGGCAGCTGACGTGCGGCTGGACCTTCCGGGGCTGCACAGCAAGCGGCGGACACCCCACTGCGGGCAACTGCAGCTGGCCCGGGGTGTCGTCTGGGGCGACCTAGACGGCCACGCCCTAGTATACACAGATGGCTCGGTGCGGGAGCAGCAGGGGTCAGCCGCAGCGGCCGCCGTGCTGGGAGAGGCCACCCGACAGGCGCGGCTGTCCTATGCCTCTTCCTCGGCCACGGCTGAGGTGGTGGGGGTCGGACTGGGCCTGGACCTGCTGCTGGAAATGGAGCCCTTGCCCGAGCGCTGCGCCCTGCTGTGCGACTCGCGAGTGGCCCTGGGGCGTCTTCAGGACGGAGACTCGCACTCCCTGTTGGTGCGTGGCATCCGGGAGAAGGCAGCACAGCTGGCGGACCGGGGCACTGAACTGTGCCTGCAGTGGGTCCCCGCCCACATTGGTCTGGATGGCAACGAGCGGGCGGACGAGCTGGTCGCCAGGGCACACGCGCTGCCTCCGTCGGACATGGTGGCTCAGGCGGCAGCGGACGACGCCCGCCTGCTCATCCAGCGACACATCCGGACCAAGCATCCGGACCCGCGGCTGCGTGTCGGAGGGTGCCTACCGCCTGTGTGGGCCTCACGCCAGCCTCGACGACTGCGCTCGGCCATCCTGCGCCTCCGAGTGGGGGACGTGTGGACGGCGGAGCGGAAGCACCGTCTGGGGCGGGCGACCAGCCCCTCCTGCACCCACTGCCGAGCGCCCGTGCAGTCCCTGCCGCACGTGCTATACGAGTGCCCCAAGTTTGCGGCAGGGCGGGCAGAGCTTCTGGTCGTGCTTCACGGAGCGCGGCCACTCGAGGATCTGCTTTGGCCCCCGGGCAGTGCTAGGGAGCGAGACAAAGTGCTCGAGGCCCTGGGTACATACCTGCGGGCCTCGGGGCTGCACAGCGCACTCCACTACAACTCTGCCTAGCTGCCCAGATTGTGGAGGAGTGCTGCTGCTGAAGCAGCTTCTGTACTTGTGTGTGTGCGTGTGTGACCCCTTTTACAAGTGTGCTGTGTCCTTTGTATATTCACGTGTTGTCTATATCTGTAGTGTTTCTCTGTAATGTTAATTTTCCCAGTGTGTAACCCTTTTTTTATTTTCTGTGTTTTATATTTACCCTTATTCCCCTTTTTCCCTTTTTTTCTTTTCTGTTTTATATTTACCCTTGCGCGAGTTACATGCATTGTAATGTCAACCTTCTCCCCTATCCTCCTATTCCTATGTATTCTTTTCTCCCTATCCTCCCCCTCCCCCCCTACACCAGCAGGCGTTCCGGTGTCCGCCCCCTAGGCGAGACAAATTACGCCTGTTGGTGGCTTTTCCTTTTCCTAAGTACAATAAATACATACATACAGTTCAACTTTATCGTCTTATCGAGAGAGTTTTGGCAAACAGCTGTATGAAATTTTCTACCTGCTTCTGTTCCTGCGTGCAAAAGATTAGTGAAAATATTACTTTAAATTTGACAATCTTGATTGCTACTTCCCACTTGGATGTAATTGTTTTCATGTAAAAGAGCGCATGCCATTCCCATGGCGCTTCCAGTACAAGGGAAATTCGTAGCTATTTTTTCTGTTTGTTTTTTCGTTTTAGTAGACGCTTTTAAAATACCTATACATGGGCCATTGAGATAACACAAAGGCCGTTGCACAGGTCACAGCTCTGCATATCAGGCTCAGCCATAGAACGGTGAAGAAAAGCTTGTTCGACGTAGGGGTGCAGTTTGTGCTAAACTGCCCAGTTGTGTGCTGCCTCTTAGGTTAAGGTATGGCACAGGCGAGGAGTAACACCACAAGTAAAGTAAACGCGTCACTCTCGGGAGATAGTCTATATACAAGAATGCGCCTGTGAAATCAATGGAAACTCCTAATCTAACAATTCTGACTCTGGAGTAACAATGAAATTTCTGTTTATTGGTAATTTTTCTACACCGAAGTGATGTTCTGAGGTTCTGGTTAATCTGAATTTTTGGCATTGTCGCCAGGTAGCAGTGTATGCAACATTGTTCTAACGCTTCTTATACACCTGTTGTTCATCCTGAGCATTGACGGTGACAGACTTATGATTCTGTGCTGCTGGGAAAGCGGTGTCGTTCTTTGGGTGTTCTTATTGCTGCTTAAAAGACCGTGAAGATGTGCACACAACTTAAAAAATAAACATAATAATAATGCCTATACATTGGGGTAATTTTCGCTAAGAAACAAGTGATGAGAATGAATTATATTTTGAATCACAAAGTGTAAATACGCCTATTTAATTAGTCTAACAAAATTTTATACCATGTCTTTTCCAAGATTTCACCAATGTAATGGCAAGTTGTGGAGCAGGTTTACAGTTTCCTTTATTTTATACGAGGTCGAGCAGCAATGAAGGTGATTAAGACTGCAGCGTACTATCAGGAAGGCACAGGAATGTTTGCTGTTTTGGAAAATTGATTTCTGCTGAAGGAATGAAAGGTGTATTGCTAATAAAGAGCGAGCCATGACTGCGATTCCAGGGATCGTACAAAGCTACTCGAAGAAAAGAGCAATCCACGAACCTTGGTTTTCACGCACGCAATCGCCCTTAAGCGCATAGAAACGCCCCTAACTTTAATGTGTATCGAACTGTCGAACAAAAAAGCCCATTTGAAAAGAAAGGTATAGCCTGCTGGTGAAAAATTCGCCTTATAAAGTGCGTATTTCTTGGATGATATACGAAAGCGAAAAAAATATGCCAGATCATATTTACTGAAGTGCACTAGCTTTTCATTTATTTGTTTTTGTGATATATGCAATAAATTATTTTCTTTTTCAGTCGTGCAACTTTACTGCCACGGTATCCTATGAAGGCTGGTTTGTGGTTCACTATGCCGGAGATGAAAATTCAACATACACACCCATAGGGGTCGGAAATCTTGGAGGCCAACAGGACGGGTTGGTTCAAAAAGGTGAAAGTACTTTGGGCTACACTATTAAAGGAATATATACACAAGAAGTATGTATACGTGGAGGGCATGGCTGAGAGCCTTGAATCATAAAATAAAGGTCTGCATTTTGCGAGGGACCCTATTCGCAGATTTTTTTCCCGTTTTTTGCTTCTTTGTTTGTGCATGTACCAGATTGCAACAATTTCGGCATATTCTGGGTTCTTTGTCTCGGTAAGAAAAGGGATCCGATTTCGACTTCTTCGGGATAAGGTACTCCCTCTGCGAATAAACGGACAGGTAGTTCTTCCTTAATGTGCAGATGAAAAGCACGGCAAAGCGACGGCCGTTGGCCCGGTGTGCGATTGCGCATCGATTCACCTTTTCAAGGTACGAGGCCAGACTAGAGCTGCAAGTTTTCATGAAAATTTGAGGTGCTTGAAAAAAACAGGTTTTTTTCTAGTTTTTTTCAGAAAATTACGAAAACTTGGAAAAAAAGACTTGTGCGCACACTGTTTTAAAAACCCGACACATTTATTTAGTAGCACTTTCCAGAATATAATTGTTTCATTAATGCACACAAAAATTCCAGCAGAGCTTTCAGTTTCAAAATCAATGGAGTGATTTCACGTCAATTCCTAAAGTTCCGATCAAAAAGTGCGAACAGTCGTCAATCCGTGTCTGATTCGGTTCCGCTTGCCACGTCGATTCTTTGCTGTGAAGCCGACGAAGCCTTCCGGACATTCAGGTTCGAGTGCACGTACACGAGCTTCTGCACGCGATCGCCTGAACGCCGGTTGCATAGCTTGGTGTGCACGTTTCCGAATTCCGCCAGTTCCTTTCGCAAGCCGCAGAAGAAGGGGGAATTTGCAGTATTTGACCGGCGATGGGATTTAAGGGTTCATTAAAGCAACGTCCTTCCCACCACGTGGATGGGTCTAGATGTTTCGCAGACTCCCAAACTCCTTCACTGGACCAAATTCCTTTGAGAGTCCGGTATTGTGCGACGTTAGATCAAATTTTCCCGACGTCTAGCGAGAGCTTTTTTGCATGTTGGGAAATCCAGTCAAACGTGACCACAATTTGCGCGTCAGCTAGGTTCTTGCCGCGATACCTTGGATCCAGGAAATTAGCAGAATGTGAATGGGTCGCAAACAAAACTCTTCACGCCCCCTGAGCCCACGCAATATGTGAGACTTTTCGTCTTCAGTGAAGGAGCTAGGAGGAGGGGGGGGGGGGTACTGTGTTTTTTTCAATTTTACCTTAGTTGAAAAAAACGAAAAAAACATGTTTTTTTCCTAATGCTTTTTTGTTTTTTTCAACTGCTCACATCTCTAGGCCAGACTGAAGTACTCTTTCCCAGACCGGTTTAAAAGAATGGCAACTTTGCAGGATATGTTAAGTCGTGACTCCTGCACCGCATGATGGGAAGTGTAGGGTATCGTATAAGTTAGGGTTAACGATGGAAACCGTTCTAGTGGGAAACGCTGCAGATTCTGCGCCCGACGAAGACCTACAGCCACTTCCCTCTAGAGCGTCCTCGGTGGACGTCGACATGGGTCCTCAGTGATATCCGAGTGCGTTTATTTTCAGTCGTTGACGGCATTGTTCAAAGGTTTCATTTCATTGGCGTACGTACAGTGGAAGCTCAAATATTTCGTTTTTGTACTATAATTAGGTGTGTAGAGAAGCTCTCTAAGAACTTTCTACTGCAAGCAAGGGTGGTCCTGTGGGGTTGTGCAGCGTTGGATATTATTTCAAACGTGAAGTAAATGACTCGGCGTAAACAGGGTACATCCAGTACAACGGGGGAGGACGTTGGTAGAGCAGCAGACCTTATATTTGGGTGTTCATAGCTGCACAATAAACCTGGTTGGAACCGTTCATGAGTGTGACAACCCTATCTGAAATTCAAGCCCAGTCTTTAAACACATCTACAAAAAAACGAGAGTTTGTTGTGACACTAATACTGGAGCGTGGTCGGCATAGCATTGCTGTCATGCGGTACTGCGTACGCCAGCGGCAAGAGACGGGCATGACGTCCCGAGCTGTGCCCCCTACCCTTGAATTATTAGTATTATTTCTATGCCAAATGGTGTTTCGCGCAGCTCCCTTCGGCCTACCTATCGCCAAATACGGTTGAAGTCGGCGCCACAGCTCAGCTGATTGCTAGCCACTCCGTTTCAATATCGGCCATCAATCCTCGGACACACACGCTATCATGCCATTCTTTGAGCACATTCGATCTTATGCACACCAAGTGTAGTGAAGTCATAAATTTTATTGTAAAAAAAGGTTCAGTACAAAAAACGGGACCTTCCCTGAAAAAATTGATATACATAATTTCACAAAATGCAGCAAACAGGAGATTCAATGAAAAATGTGTTTTTTGCATAAATACGTAATTTTTGCACTCGTATTAGTAATATTGTAGATGTTTTGTTCCATAAAATGAGAATGTTGCGGAAATGTAACTAAAAAACCCGCAACTACAAATATCTAGAAAAATAAACAATAAAACAACAAGTATCGATTAGTACTAATTATATTATAAATTTGCATTAAAAATGACCATTGAGCATAATGTATAAATAAAAAAAACTATTTTTGCCCTCAGTGCTGTATATATGCCTACCAATACAATAAACATTACAAAAGGCTATGAATTCTGTTTCTGCAGAGGGGATTTAAAAGCAGTTTTGAAAGAGTGCACTGCATCCAGTTCTTTATTTTTCTTAGGAAGTCCATTCCAAATGGTAAATGCAAGAAACTCACCGTTTGATTCCCGTAATTATTTCGATGTTAATGGGGAATGAAATTACATTTGCCGAAACTCCTGTGAGGTTGGGATGCAGCCAGAATGAATGCAGCCAAAAAATCAACCAGAAGAAGTAAGTTATTATATAGCACGATAGAGGAAGATACAAAGATTATAACTGACGAGATCCGCAAAAGTCAAAACGTAGTAAGTTTCTAGTAGCGGCTTTCTCTGGGCAAGGTACAGACTCAATCAGATAATTATAAGGGATGGATTCTGGATCTTTCGGACTGACGGAAGATGACTTTTTCCTTATGTCCAAAAAACTGATGTAATAAGTATGTTGAGAGCGAAAAAGGTAATAGCGAAAAAAGTAATAAGGTAATAGCGAAAAAAGATAATAGCGAAAAAGGCAAAGAGCGAAAAAGGGTAATACGTATGTGAGAGCGGCGTCTTAGGCCTTGGTGCCTTGGCGTTTTTGCTGCCGAGATGAAACCGTTGGAGGATGACGTATACAGATTTGCTGCAAAAGAATCGTTTTACTGAATCATGAAGCGTGCTACCGCGAGGGGAATGAAAACGAGTTCCCCGGAGTGTTTTAGTGGCGTTTAGGCCTGTGGAGATGAAACGTTCCAGCGGGAGGCGTTGGAGCAGGAATGTACCGGTGCTTTAATACCTTGACCGCATGAGACACCGTGAACCCGAGCCCCTGATCCTCGCCCCTAAAAACATCTTTCATGTTTCACCGCCTCACCGTACACTGTTTTCTTAACCTTTCGTTGGCAACATGACAGCCTGGCTTTTTCTGCAGCACCCATTACGATGTTTCCTCTGAACACGCCGCATACTTTGCCGCTTTCACAAAAAGAACGCACGAATTTGCACCCTCTACGAAATTCTGCCAGCAGCCACCGAGGTGTTTTTCCTGGGATATGGCCGTTGCTTCAAGCTAATGACACCGAGTGTGCCGGCATTTAAAAAGTTCAGCCATGATTGGAATGCAGCGCTGGAGTCAGAACCTATTTAGCTCATTATTTCAAGACAAAAATGACTCCTCTATGTTTGTAATGCTGGTTCGCATGTTTTTTTTACCTTTAGGTAGTAAAACTTAGTGATCATTCATTATATAGATAATGTTTGTGATACTGGCTGTGGCTTCCTCGACTTCGCGAAGGCATGTGACTCTGTCTGGCATGATTTACCTACTCTCAAAGTGAGCTTGCTAAACATAGATGACAATGTATTTTTTTGATCAGAAGTTTCCTTCCTAACCACACGGAATATTTCACTGCTATAATTGCTAATGGTTTTTCAGCCGCATCATCTCCGGCCTTTTCCGGTGTGCCACAAGGGTCAGTCCTGGTGCCAATTCTCTGTCTCATTGTCGTTTACATTAAGGACCTTCCCAGCTGCGTCGCTCACTCATTTAATTAAAGCTTTGAAGGTAATCGTGTTTTATATTAACAATTAATTGCCACAATGATTTGCATAAACTTCAGCGTCACCTTAGCAGCGTTTTTAGTTGGTGCGAGAAATGCCTTGTAAAATTATATATCATAAATTCCAAACCATGCGGTTATCTAGGCGACATAATAACCCGCCTTCATATGATATGAATAATATACCCTCTTCCGTTAAATCGTACACATACCTCGGGCTTGATATCACAATCCATCTGTCTTGGAACATGTGTGTA
This sequence comes from Haemaphysalis longicornis, assembly GCF_048455015.1. Taxonomy (NCBI): domain Eukaryota; kingdom Metazoa; phylum Arthropoda; class Arachnida; order Ixodida; family Ixodidae; genus Haemaphysalis; species Haemaphysalis longicornis. The sequence goes on from NW_027526335.1 coordinate 161,847,112, forward strand.
GCAGACAAAACTAACAGTTCCAACGGCTTTCTTTGATATTAGCAACAGAAGATCTACTTCGTGCAATCGCCTGTTAAATTAACAGATTGTAAGTTACTTGTTCGTTCAAAATTACTCCACGCCTGCACCATCTGGGACCCCGGAAATACCACTCTCGCCCAGTTCATTAAAGCCATCCAGACTCACGCCAGTTGTTTCATCTTATCGAACTATAGCCGTAATGCAAGCGTCGCCTCAATTAAAGCTTTTCTTGGCATACCTGTCTTGTCGGCTCTTTGCAAATATCAGCGTTTTGGCCATTTCCAGATTTTTTTCCACATCACTCTCCTGAATCAACAGGTGATGCTTCCGCCTACATATATTCCTTCCCGCACAGGCCTTAGAAACAGTGTTGGTGTTCCTTCTTGTAGAACTAACCTATATAATGTATATTTCATTCCAATAAGCAGAGCTGACTGGAACTACATTCCCGTCTGAACGGCTCCCATCTCAGAACACTTCCAGTGCCCTACAAAGCCTCATATATTAAAGGGCGTAGTAATACGATGTGCTCCCACTTATGTTCTACGCCTGTTGGCTGTCATAGCTCGGTACGCCCCCCTCCTTTCTGTAGTACCTCTCGGTCCTGAAAACATTGTAAATAGATAAGTAAATAAATAAAATACTTAGGGCTCTATCATATATATATATATATATATATATATATATATATATATATATATATATATATATATATATATATATATATATATATATGTATATGCTGCCGGTGGTATGGCTCTTTGTGGAACACCTGGGCGTGAAGAAAGGCTATTTGCAGTTTTAACGAGTCAAATCAACCCTTGAAGAGAAATTGTAACATTAGCAACCCTCGGCAGCAATACAGGTCTAACATAGTGAAGTTGCGTTTCATATAGAACTCGTGGAATTCTCTTCTATGATGTACTTCGGGGTTCCCTAAACATATCACTCTGTATTCATATTACCTAACGATGCCACCACTCTTGCTGGGCGTGTTGCTCTGCAAGGCTGGGATTCCACCAGCTGTTTTTGGTATGTATATAGGATGAAAAATGGAGAATGCTTCGGGACCATGACTTAGCACGCAACTATAAGTTTTTACACAAAGTAAGAGCTCTGGCCAGAAAACATGGTGAATGAAATGCTACTTGGAATAGATACATGGCTAATGGTGTTAACGCGGCTCAATTCCTTTCATATCGTTCCAAGGTGTTCCTAGGTAGTTTCAGCCTTTCCAAAAAACTAATTCGCCAGTAACAAATATTATTCTGACCTGCGCCGTATTAGACGTAGAGCAATATTTAACGGAACGCATATCGCATATCGTAGGCATGGTAAGCGATGGTATAATAGTAACATAAAAAAACAAGTTCGCTGCATAGTTTACCTCGTCAGGTAGGCAAACGTAAGAAAAATAGAGGAAGTTTATTTTAATAATAGGGAAGTTACGGCTTCTTACAAAGACAAATTTAAAGTGACCTACAGGTAAAACATACAGTGCTGATTTTGGATTGCCTACTAATCAAAGTTTTTGCTGCTGGCCTGCCTAGTACCAGGCACCAGACGACAGTTCCTGCATTGACTCAAGTTCAGCTAGGTATCTCGCGGTAGAAAATGATCAAAGCATACAGCCGCCCACTTTTTTTAGGCCTGGGAGTACCAGTGACAGCTGGAACACCGCCACGTCATCCGATCGCCTTCCAGAAGATTCTGCGCGGGAGTAGCTCACGCAAGTGTATCGTGTGGCGACCAGCGTACAGCATGCGGAGGAACGGTAGCGGACTCGGCGAGAAACAGATTGGCAGTGCAGCACAGCTCTCTTTCTCTCTCTCTCTCTCTCTCTCTCTCTCTCTCATGTCGACGCTGGTTCCACTATTCTCGTATCTTCAGTTGTGTGGGCACACTGTTGCTTAATTAACAGTTGTTTCAGTGTCATTGGTGCAACTGTTGGTGCAAATGGGATGGGCTTAAGCATCCCGTGCAGCGTACCCCTCCGACTTACTGTACAGCAAGCCCAATACTTACCCCCGGGTGTTGTGCCTTGCTGGATGAGGGCAAGTCACGTGTAAGCCGACGTCTTCCTAGTCAACCACCCGAATTCCGACTCTTGCCTGCAAAAGCTCTACTTGTTAGTAGAAGGGACTGCGCATTATTGGTAGGAAAACCGTGAGGCTTCGCTTTCACCATGACAAATCTTCGGATGACCTAAATCTGGTGTTCGCAAACCCTTAACGACGACAGCATGCCTTCAGAAAACAGTCCAAGATCCAAATGAAACTGTCACTCGCTGCGAGGAAGCTACGGCGCGTGATGTAAGACTTTGAAGGAAATGAAAGCGTGGCCCACATTTGATTTAATTCACGGTTTAAACTCCCTAAGCATTCAGCACGGCGTCAAATGAAGAAAACGTCTAACCTGGTGGAAGATCATGGCTTCTTCTGGCGCCTGATGAACTGCGAGAAAAAAATGAAAGCCTGCCATGACGACCCCATCACGGAAAAACTCGGCAATACTCGCCCACCTTGGAAAGTAAGCGTGAGGTACTACTAGCCGCGACTCGCGAATACTATACGTCATTACAATAAGGCTTGCCTTGTGTGTAAAAGACGAAAAACAACTCTCTGAGGCCATGCAGGCTTTCTGCCCCCGATTACCCCGCGGAAGGAACCGTTCCAATAAATTGGAATGAACTTATTAAGCCCATTTCCTAAGTCAGCGTGGGGAAATCGGGGGATCATTGTTGCGACTGATTACCTCGGTCCCTGCGGCGAGCGAAAGCACTACGGGCAAGAACAGCGACGAAAGTGGCGAAGGTCTTTCTCGAATTTATTGTATTACGGCATCGCGCTGCCGGGGTACACTCTACTGACAGAGGATGCACATTCACGGCAGTACTCGGGCAAGAAATCTCACGGTCAGACGGAACGATGACCTGAGACGGCTAGTTGGTGCATGATGCTTACAAAAACAGCGCCAAGAATTTCACGATCGGAATTAAAGAGAAACACTGTGCTGAACAACCAACTGACATTTCTTTATATGAACAAAGAATATATGTAATAACGGTCACGATGCACTTTCCAGGAAAAAACAACGGCGTGCCACTCGCAAACAAGTGGGCTACCCTACCGGATATATAAGGCAATTTCCAACATGGTCGCTACGTGCGTAGTCGTGAAACAGAAAAGGTGGAATGAGATAATTTCCTATGTTACCTACCCATACCCCGCGCCCATGAATAAAATACCGCGGCGTCGCCATTTGAACTCCTGCACCGAGGAAGGTAACTACCATGCTCGATGGCATGCCGCATCCCCAAGCGGGTGAGACCTCCGACATTGATTCCAAAGTTGTGTGGCAGCGCCCCGGAGAGGCCCGTCAGCTATCCAGAACTCGTAAACACGACTAGAAGCGCACCGACACCCTTCCAAATAATCTCCGCCGTCGAGAGGTGCAGTTCATTCCTTCTGACAAAGTATGGATGTGAACACCAGTACGACGTCATGGCAACATCCAAAAATTTTTGAAATGCTACTTTTGTCGAACAACATAACCCGTCGCGACGGTGATTTGACCTACGACATATTACCCGATGAGATTGAAGCGTTGAACATGCAGCGCTCGCTGCATGCAGGGGTGGTGCACGTTGTGCGGCTGAATCCGTACGACTATTGCAAGTTTACTGGATGAATTGAACCTTTTGTTACATTTTTTTCGCCGCAGTGTTTTGATGATGCACCTTTTATGAGAGGGGAGGGAAAGATGCCACACGCTCCCACACAGCGTTACATTTTAGTGAGACGGGAGGGTGCCCGCCTTCGCCGGTATTGCCACAAGTTCAGATGCAGCATTCCATGTTATTGAGACCTGGGAGTGCTAGCGGTCACCAGAACAGCACCGTGTCATTCGATCACCTTCGAGCAGCTTCTACGCATAGGTAGCACGTGCAAGTGTGCCGTGTGGCGACCAGTGCAAATAACATGGAGGCACGAGGGCGGACTCGACGAGCAACGCGTTCTTAGTGCAGCACAGTGCTGCCTAGACGCCGGTTCCCGTTTCGCGTCTCTAGTTCTGTCAGCACAAGTTTGCCTAATTAACACAGTTATTTAGGTCTGCTGCATTCATCTGTATCCTCTTCATTCATGACAATATAACTCTGTGGCCACTCGCTGCACTAAGGCACCTGTTTTGGATGTGCTGCGCGTAACCAACTTCCCTCTTAACAGTAGCAGGAACAATTTCTCGAAGATATGGTCGATCTCCTTGACTAAGAAGAGAGAATGCTGTGTCTTCATAACTTTAATATTTTGAGGAGCTGCGATTACAAATGAGAATGCAGCGACCCAGTTGTCCCCGAAGATAGTCTTCTACTATTGGCGCATAGAAAAAGCGCTTACAAAAATATTTCTAGGTGAGGCTGTTGTCTTGGGTCTTATGCCAAGGAAGTCATAACGTGACCGGGATTCCTTTGCTTCGACTGGCTGTCTTTAATCGGGTAAAAAGGGTCATCTGGGTATCCGGGTCCGGGGTGGCCAGGTCTCCACTTATGAAATGATGGGTTCGAGGAAAGGGACATTCTAGTATGCACAGGGAAGCCCAAACCATATGGTATGGCAATCCGTGCGGGGAGCGGTACACACCCAGAAAATTAGAGTTGGGGGAGGGGGGGGGGGGCGGAAGATGAGGCGAAGGAAGTTTAAAGAGGGGTCAAACGTTTAATGTAACCACAAACGTGTAGTTTTCTAGGTGGAGATGAACCAGTTTAGTGGTGGCAGGCTGCCGCGAGTGCGTCGAATATTCCCTAGCATTTTTGCTTCGGTTCTCCAGTGAATTGGGGGTGCCCTGTTGGGGTGGAGATAGAGGAACCCCACCAACTGCTCGCAATGGTCCTCCCGAAAACGTTTTCGCATTTGCAACTGAGATTGCGTGATCTGTTTTTTTTTTTCTTTCGTGAGAACTAGGTGGGTCGTTTCAACAAAAATATGTGTCGGCAAATCCCTGCACAGAGAGCAGCAGCAGTACCATGAAAGAAGGAGAGCGTGCGGAGATGGGCCATCGCAATCCAGCCGGCAATGACACTGGCTACGGGGGCACCGCGCTCTCCCCATTGCCAAACAGGTTGCTCAGGGAACATCAAGGGGACTCGGGCTCCCACCTGTACCTTCCGCTTGACGTGCCTGCCGTCACGTTTCCCGACACGTCCGTCATCGTATTGTGGCACTATAAAATCTAGTGAGCAGCGAGTGAACAGCGTGGTGCATTGGTGAAGGCTGGCGAGAAATAGAAATAATGCCGAGGAAGTGCTTATACTTATGAAGACAGAAAAATTTACAGGGGGGCTATGTTGATGCTAAAGGGAGGAAACGTAACCACTGCTCTGAGACAGAACGCAAACGACGAATGGCCGGGTAAGCGAGCGAAATGCGAGAAAGGCCATTTTCCGCAAGTTCGACGCCTAACCTCAGTCCTTTTTTTGGAGGTTTTTTCGCAGTAGCTGGGCACTGCGTAAAATCGTTGCATAACCCCCTTGCACATACAGTTGTTATGACATTCGTTAAGCCGTATCACAGGTCATTCAGAACCCTGCACATGCCAATAACGTGCCCTGTTCGCTCGATGTAAAAAAACATCCTCTAAACTTTTCCTGTTTTCCGGAAGCTTCATTTTACAACCAGCGTCCTGTACCAGAAGTGCGCGGTCTAGAAAATCTCCAGTGTCCAAATACCCCTTAAAGACTTTGCTTCACTCTCGCGAACATCCCTTTCTCTCTCCAACTGGTCCTATACATTATGTAATTCATGCTAAGGAAGAGCGTTGCTATTTTTATGAAGAGACCCCTCTTGTGAACACATTGGAGGGTTAAGCCTGTCTCCTTAACAAAACTGTTTTAGGTGTGTGTTCTACACAACATTGTCTTGGGCAAAACCGCCTCACACAAAAAGGTTCCAAGATATACCGCGGGCAAAGTGGTCCTAAGTCATTCACTCTACCCTATAAAAAGTTGTCGATATATGTAGCTATTTCTTTTAGGTGAGCGATGCAAATAAAAAATCTCTCGAAATATTTACTTAAGCTTTGAAGCTTCAAGAGTTTAAATGAAGCAGCAGCAATAGGACAAGGAATAAATGCACATACAGCATGTTTTCATTGTTTGTACGTTTTAAAATGACATACAGCAGGTTTTAATAGGTCGTTTATTCAGATCATTTGTCACAGGACAGTGCGTCACAAAGAACACTTCGCCATAGGGTTCCTAACAAACCTTTGATTACTTTTTGTTTTGAGGAGACAGAACATGGTCTGAGAGACACAATATTCCGCTGTCGATTACACTAGCTATGCTGTCCTAACAGGAAATAAACGCACGGAATATAAACATGCAGCGCTATAACGCGTAATCTCTCTCCAGCAACAAGCTGAGGGTGCCGCCACGATGCGCCCGTTCGTTTATGTTGCCCGAGGCGACTTCCGGGAACAGTAGAATGACAGCGCGCGCATGCCATGATCGCTGCTGTAGAAAGGTCTATTCCTTCGTCTTGGCAACCAAGAAAGAATTTGAAGCTTCAATCCTTGCATCTTTGTTCCTGCTGATTAACATTCACTGCTAAATGCCTTGTATGCACAGCCCAAAGTAAAAAAGGGAAATGATTTAAGCTAGAAAAACGTAACCCTCTTGTTTTTCTGATTAGCAGAAAGTGATGATGATGATGGTTTGATTTTATTGGCGCAAGGCCGACACGGGCAAAGAGCGCCAAACAGAAGATTAGCAGAAAGTGTTGACTGGCTTTAACCATATTGTCACGAAGTCAAAGACGACGCAGTTATCTTCAAGAAAAACACGTTTATTGGGGCGAACTTGCGCTCCCCTAACAACTCAACGAATACGTAGTGTACGGTTCGACGGAAGTCCGTCTGGTCAGGTGATAAGTTCATAATAAAATTGTGGTCACTGACCAAGTCAAAAGAATAAAATTGACGTTTCGGATCCCCTAGGGAATCCATCCTTGTTCACTGTGAACAAGGATTCCGTAGGGGATACGAAACGTCAATTTTATTCTTTTGACTTGGTGAGGGACCGCAATTTTATTATGAACTCAAAGAATACACAGAGTGCGCAAGCGAGCTTCGGCGAGTCAAACTCTGCGCATCTTCTCTACAGGTTTTTTTTATCTTTCAGCGCGCGTGGTTCTCGAACCGTCGATTTACACACATAACGTTTTAGATCAGCAAAGATTATTCTAGACTAGTGACGTTAGGGCGAAACAGTCTCCTTACCTGAATGAGATAGCCCATTCGGCATAAATATAAAGAATAGAACACGGGCTTCGCTTTGGAAACACATAACAGACCTGAGCATGGCCGGGCAGTAAAAACAAACAATAAATAAGCAAATCCATGCATGGTTCATGGCATTACACCCCCTCTAGGAGTGCATCGACCCGATGCTAAAATAAAACGACAGTCTGAACAAATAGCAACAACAAAACAATAACATAGAAAGTCCGTCATCTTGCGCAGTAAGGTTTGAGGCGAACCACGTGGACGAGGACATCAAAACCGTCGATGGACAGCTGAACGTCGGACGCCGCCTTGCTCGAGTTCTGGGTGTGTCGTGGCGCCGTATATCTGATTGTACGTGTTGACGGTCGCGCACTTGGCGTCATCGTCTTTCTCGTACTCTCAGCGGCAGGTTCGGTCAGGTCGTGTACGCACCGCGCCGTTTTGCTGTCGCTCTGTTCGGGAGTCACGTCAGAAATAAATCGGGTCGTCGGGCTGAGGGAACGTCATGGCTCATGTCCTCTAACGCATGTCCATGGTCCTCTCGATCGTCGAAGCCACGGTCACGAACTGAGCGACGGTTTTGGGGGGATTTCGAACGAGTCAAGCTACTTAGAACGAACAGCCCCCCCCCCCCCCAAAAAAAACGATACGACAGGGTGTAAACACGCCAATCGCTTCAGGGAGTGTATAGAAGGTGTGGTGTACAAGATTGAGCTCTCGTGTGGCAAAAGCTATGTCGGGAAAACTGGCCGCTGCAATAATGACCGGCTCATGGAGCACGCAAACACGATATGGACAGGCACTGGCAGCAATCTAGCTGCGCACTGTGCAACGTGCCAGCAATGCAAGATGTCCCCACCAGCATTTGACCGCACCGTCATCCTAAAGCGGTAATCCGAGCAACGCTAGAGGGAGATTCACGAGGCTTTCGTCATCTACACATTGGGAGATAGGTGCGTGAGCACACCGTCTGTCGAGTTGTACGACAGGGAGATAAGATACCCAGGATCATGATCAACGCATTACACGTGGCTGATAAGATTTCCACAATCAACTGCCATTTTTGTGTGTTTGTATTAAGGATTTCCTTCTCTCCTCCTTGTATTTGATTCTAGTATAGATTCATTGTTCTGCTAAATAAACCTCAGTTGGCAGTTTAGCACAGTGTTTGTCTTTACTCCCTGTCGTATCGTTTTTGTGGTGCTGTTTTTTCTAAGTGGCATCATGCACCAACTACCCCGTCTCAGTTCACTTGTGGAGTCAAGCAAAGAGCTCTTGTTTAACTTCCCACATGCGAACTTGCACCTCCTTCTCTTCTGCCATTTCGGGGTCCGTTCGTCGGAACAGCATCTTCATCTCTCAACGAACACTACAACACCTTTTTTGGGGTGTTGGATTTGCGTCTGAAACAACAGCTCAGCTTGTTGTTTCCGCACGATAGTTGTGAACGTTTTAAAAAAACTTCCCCTTTGAACATGCTCCATGATGTTAGCGAGCTCTCGTGATTGTCCAACCTGACCTGGGCCGAGTCTTCAAGGTAGAAAAACACTTGCCTGAGGGTTTCTTCATCATCCCATCGGTTGAAACTTCGGACGCGCTCCATCTTCTGTAGACACTCTTTCGGGTATGCCCCAGGGGATCCCCGCAATGATGGGGGCTCCCGAGGGTGCTGCAGAACAACGGAAGGATAGGCTGCGTTGAGCAGGGTGCTTGTTGCAACGTCTTCCTTCCTAACTTTCTCCAGTAGTAGACCGAGATTTGGTGGGGGGCCTTGCTGTCGGCGGCTGCTACGTGTGGGGCTGGCTTGGCGACTTTCAGAGGGTTTTGGGTGCATGTACCCCGCACCTCTACCAGATGTGACGAAGTCAAAGACGACGCAGTTGTCTTGAAGCAAAACAAGTTAACTGGAGGGAACTTGTGATGCCCTAACAACTCAAAAAATATAAAGGAGGCGAAGGAGCAGTTAACAAAGTGACTTGCGCGAGAGAGCGTCGGCGAGTCGAATACCGCGGCGTCTGCTCTGAGGGCTTTTTATCTTTCGCCGCGCGTGGTTCTCGAACCGTCGATTTACATCCAGAAAATTTTAGATCAAAGGATATTATTCCCGGTTAGTAAAGTTAGGGCGAAACAGTCTCCGTATATGAAGGAGGTAGCCGTGCAACATAAAAAGTTAGGGCGAAACAGTCTCCGTATCTGAAGGAGGTAGCCGTGCAACATAAAAATAAAGAATGAAACACGCGCTTCTCTTGGGACGCAGATAGCAGAGCCGGGCGGGGTCGGACAGCAAAAACAAACAATAAATAAACAAACCCTACATGGTTTGCGGCAATATTTTTAATGGACAGCCCAGCCGACCGGTAACCATCAGATTAAGAGACCGGGGTAGTTAACCGCACCCCTCTTCTACCCAAGCACTATCTTGGATCCAAGAGCACCATCTCGGCTTCCCTCTCTTGGTAAATACAGATTTGTTCTTCCCTTCAAATGAAGCTAAGAATCCCAACCGATTTCCACTGCAACGAACACAAGAGATCAAACCACCTGGTGTCTTTGCGACGAACGCGCCGGTGACAAGTTATTTAATGACGAATGTTTTCCGAGAACAAACCGGCCTGTACACAATTAGTCTTTGCCAAAACACCATGTGGTGGAGGGGCTGTATCCGGATAGTGGGGCTCCGATTTAAAAAAACCATATATATATAAAGTAGATACAAGGTAATTTGCCGTGACTTTACAACTAACTTGGGAGAAATTACTCCCCACGATACTTTGCACCAAATGCCTTGATCGGAGAAGGCTCACGATTATTTCATCCGGGGGCCGAATTCTCTAAAATGGCGGGGTGTCGCTTTGAAGCGACGGGTTATCGCCGTTGTAGTGCATGGTTTAGGGCCGTCGCTTTGCGTTGCTCCTCATGAGGAGTGACCCTGAGAAAAGTAGTGTGGCAAGGGCGCGAAGCGACACCCACTGCCCCCCATCGTTTCACTTGTCACTCCGCGCCCTTGACACAGTACTTTTGTCAGGGTCACTCCTCATGAGGAGCACCGCAAAGCGACGGCCCCAACCCACGCACTACAATGGCGCTAACCCGTCGCTTCAAAGCGACGCCCCGTCGTTTTAGAAAATTCAGTCCCGGGTTTCAAATTCGGCCATATTGTTCTGGACCATTTTGAAAGGGACCACATGTTCCGGGACCCCAGTGTCCTGGACTATTTGGTCCGGGACCATACTGACTTGATACCCCCTATTAAACGTGTGTGTCTGTGTTTGCGTGCGTGTGCGCGTGCGTGCGTGTGTTGAACTGTGTGTGTGAGTGCGTGCGTGTGCGTGCGTGCGTGTGTGTGCGTGTTTGTGTGCGTGCGCGTGCGTGTGCGTGTGTGCGTATGTGTGCGTGTGGGCGCGTGTGTGTGTGTGTGTCTGTGTGCGAGCGTGTATGTGGTGTGTGCGTGCGTGCGTACTTCTGTGTGTGTGTGTGTGTGTGTGTGTGTGTGTGTGTGTGTGTGTGTGTGTGTGTGTGTGTGTGTGTGTGTGTGTGTGTGTGTGTGTGTGTGTGTGTGCGTGTGTGTGTGTGTGTGAGTGAGTGCGTGTGTGTGTTTTATCGGCCGAGCTGTTTAAGCGTGAGCTTGGTCCCGTCGCCTTTGCAAAAAATACCAAGCGAAATTCCCAGCGCAGCAGAGCGTGCGCCTTGTAAGGAGCGCCGCTCATCTTCCAGGTTTACGCGTATGCTTTCGCTACATGAGGAGCTCGCCAAAAAAAACCCCGAGCACACAGGAGCGCGCGCCCTGTCACGAGCGCTCGGCGTCGTCCAGATAGATCTGCAAGAACACTCAACCCAGCGTTCGTGGCGTCATCTTCGTCTCGGCAGGTCACGTGAGTTTGCAGAAGTGGAAGCACAAAGGACAGAACAGGTCGCCCTGCAGACGGCGAATACGCGAAGCCGGTTGCCGTTGGTTGTAGCGATTGAGAACGCTGTCCACTTCGGGAGAAGCCTGCGTACATATCGATCGAGGCCTGGAGCTGTAAATAAATTCCAAGGGAATGTTCGGAGATCCATGTGTGCTGCGAAAACCGGGTCTTCGACAACGGGAGAGTGGCAGCCAGCTATTAGGCTTCTCCAACCTTGCCCCGCCAGTGCACGGCGCGCAATTTTCTTTATATACTACAATAACTTTAGCGTGGGCATGAATTGCCACCTTAAATACAGTTACCCCTAGTTGTAACGAAGTACACGCTATGGCAAAAAACCTGCAGCAAGCGGGTATTTAGTATACACAATTGCCTCTTATAAGCTCAGTAAGGTCACCGGAAGTGAGCTTTGGGAATTGTAGAGTACAGTAAGTTACAAAACCCTTTTAGGCGTCGCATTCTTTGCCGAGTACCCCCACAAACAGGACCGTGTATCGGCCTGTATTTCAGCAAAAATGCAGATATCGCGGAAGTTTCATCCGGGATCGCTATAATGACGTAAACGGGTATAACTGGCTGCAAGCAATTTTGAAACATGAAAAAAGTAAGCAAAGTGTAAAATAGTTACGAAAATGTCGAACAGTAAAACGCCCATCATTGTAAGAAAATGCATATTTTGCGTAAGTTCCAAATGTCGTAAGAGTAACGTAAATGGACATTATTGGTCGGTCAAAATTTTGAAAAACGAAAAATTAAGACAAATATTAACAAATTTTGAAAAATGTCAAAACGGATACCGCATGCGATTTCCACAAAAATGCAGATTTCGCCGAAGTCTCACCTCTAATCGTTATTTCATTTCATTTCATTTATTTCCACCTTAAAGGCCCGAAGGTATTACATAACGGGGGGCGACAAGGTAGGATTTTCTGCTCAACCATGAACACAAACAGCAGGAAAAAGAAAAACGAAAAACAGAGTGGCACAAAAAGTGTTCCAATAGATATAAAGGCAAAACGCATGGCTCCAAAAAGTAATCTACCAGGGCATATGTTAGCTGCATTCACTCAGATTGTGACATGTGACTGTTAAGTTTATTTCGGAAGGTTTGCTGGTTGCTACACGTGCCAATGTTATCAGGCAGGTTGTTCCATAGGGTAATTCCATTGGGGAAAAAGGAGTTGTTTATGGCTAAGGTGCGGCCGTTGATCGGTGCTATAGCTTGGCTGTGGTTAATGCGGGATGAAGTTCTGTGTGATGGTTGCAAGAGGGCGTGCCGTGATTGTGGGCGATAGAAGAAAGCGTGGATCAGGCTGAGCCGACAAACAATTCGACGAGGTTCAAGTGATGGCAGGTTCAATGATTCTTTTAATGCGGTCACGCTGATATTGTTAGAATACTGCGATCAAATAAAACGGGCGGCGCGGTTTTGGATTCTTTCTAGATCGTTAGTAAGATATGATTGCCAGGGGTGCCACATTCAACAGGCATACTCGAGTTTCGGTCTCACAAAAGTTTGGTAAGCTAACATTTTAATATCTGGCGAGGCTAATTTCAGGTTAGGGCGCAAGTATCCTAGTTTGCAGTGAGACTTCGGAACATACAGTTTGTATATGAATTGCCCATGAAAGTGACGATGACAATTGGAATCCGAGGTATTTGTACGAAGATGTAGAGCTAATCGGAACTGAATCAATGCTGTAGGCGTAATGAGGTGTGCTGTGTTTGCGGGCTAACGACATTGCTTTACATTTTGTTAGGCTTAACGGCATGAGTGATTTGTTACACCAGGTTGCAATCATTTGGAGATCTTTATGAAGAGCAGCGATGTCGTCTGGATTACGGATGGGGGAGTATGGCACGCAGTCATCTGCAAAAAGTCTTAACCTTGATGATATGTTAGTAGGCAAATCATTTCATTCATGTAAATTACAAACAGCAGAGGGAAGAGACAGGCACCCTGGGGGACGCCCGACGTTACATCAGAGAGAGGAGAGTCGCAGTTATTTGCGCTAGTGTATTGCTTGCAGTTTTTTAAGAAGTTTTTGATCCAAGAAAGAATGTTGAGAGGGATTCCAAGGTTATACAACTTAAGAATTAATTGGTTATGGGGGACACGGTCGAATGCTTCTGAAAAATCTAAAAATATGGCATCTGGTTGAATGTTTTCTTCCATGAAGTTTTGTATATCGTTCGTGAATTCAGCCAGCTGCGTTTCGCACGACAGTAGTTTCCGGAAGCCGTGTTGGTGATGATAGAAAAAATTGATGGATTCCAGATGGGTCATTACACTTGACGCAATGATGTGTTCGAGCAGTTTCGATGCGATGCAGGTTAAGGAAATAGGGCTGTAGTTTGCTGGCGAAGCGCGATTGCCTGATTTGAAAATTGGTATTATCTGAGCCTTCTTCCAGTCGTCAGGGACGTCTCCTGTTTGTAGTGATTGGGTAAAGATCAAGTGCAATATTCGGCCTGAGACTAATGCGGTCTTCTTTAGCAATTTACTAATTATTTTTTCGCAGCCGCCTTACGATGAAAATTTGAGGTCATTGATAGTTTTATATACCATGTCTGCCCTGATTTCAATTTCTGGCATTGTTACAGAGGTATGATTGGGCAATGATTCGGTGTCATTGTTGTTAGCAGCGGAAAATACAGCCGAAAAGTGATTATTTAAAGTAGAAGCACAGTGGGAGGAATCGATTGGGTCTCCATGGGTGTTAACAAGATCTTTTTGATTAGATCGATGTGTAGGGGAGAGCATGCGCCAGAATTTGTTAGCATTAGTTTGAAGAACTGATAGCAGGTCATTGAAAAATAATTTGGTTTTAGCTGCTTTAAGTTCATTTAAGTAATGTTTAGCGCATGAACGGTAGCGTTCCCACGCAGCGGGGTATTGGCTTAGGTGAGCCTTTTTGTAGGAGCGTTTTTTTCGATTACCGAGTAATTTTAGTTGTTTGTTAAATCATTGGCAGTTAGTATCTGATTTGATAAGAATAGTAGGGATGTATCTGTTTTTAAGGTTCAGCATCGTTGTTTTAAGGAGTTCCCTGTTAGCGTTGACACTGCGATGTAGGTACGGGTTTCTAAAGTTATCTAGGAAATTGGTTAGGTCGGCATTAAGGGCATCGAAATTTCCTCTCTTGTAGTCCGTGATTATCGTCTGTGTAGGTGATTTTTTTTCAGTGGAGAGGCTATGCAAATATGGATTAGGTTATGATTACTATTACCTAGAAGGATATTAAGGGTTTTTATGTTCTCCGGGCACGAGGTTAGTAGAAGGTCAAGGGTATTGTTGCCCCTGGTAGGGCACATTATGGTCTGGTGAAGATCACAGTCGGGTAAAGTGTTCAAATATTTTGTTCGTTAGATGAGGACCCACTGGATACGGAGAGCAACGGCCAGCTGAATAATTGATAATCGAAGTCTCCGAATAGGAATATGGGCGCCTTGGGATATTTATTTGTTACTGCAGTGAGGGATAGATGGAGTAGGTCCCAGAAATCTGGCTGGCTATCGGGTGGTCTATAACGGGCGCCAAAAACGAATGTAAGGGCTCCGGTAGATATGCATGTCCAGATTAATTATATGTTGTTGTCAATCAGAACGAGTGAGGATGATAAGGTATTTCTAATGGTTATAAGCACACCACCGCCTCTCTTGCGTTGGCGGTCGCGGCGGAAAATTGTGAAATTCGAGATATCAGGGAACACCTCTGTATCTCTAATGCCTTCATGCAACCATGTTTCGGTTAGTACGACTATGTCAGCACTGACATCAGTTATAACACTGTGAATTTCGTCGCGCTTCGGTATTAGGCTTCGTCCGTTCGTAAATGCGATGTTCATATCTACAAATGTTATGGGCCGGGGACGCGTGTTACATGAGGTGGAATGCTTAGGAACCTGCCACGTGCGGCCATCTGATGGGATATCTGATTAGTTAGCTTCCAACGTATTGCTGCGCGAGTTACTGAATTCCTTGACGCTGTCAGGTAAATAGGTAATAGGTAAATGGACATGATTGGTGAAACAAAATTGTGAAACAATAAAAAATCAGTAAAAAATAAAAGAATTACGGAAAATCGTGAACCGCATAACGCCACCCCTTTCCACAAAAATGTAGATATTGCGGAAGTTGCCGCTATATACGTTATGATAGCGTAATTGCAGATAAAAATTGGGGCAAGATTTAGAAAAAAACATGAAGTTTGGCTGAAAAAAACTCATACTGAAGACGGGCGGCGTAAGAATGCTACGCATTAGTGGCTAATTCTCTGAATTTCTGCAGAGATTTTTTTTAAGTACGAAAGCGGCAGTGGAGCATGTGTGGGGCGGGTGCGGGTGCGAGCGCAAGTAGTGTTTGCTCAGATTCGTGCAGGCCCAACATAACGCCGGTGTGCCCATCCATGCACTCGACTTTGTTGTGAAACAGACGTAGTCTCTGCGGCATTTCTGCCACCCAGTGTATTTCAAGACGCTGTTTTGTATATCAATTCCTCGTCTGCGGGGTTCCCCAGGAATAAGCATACTATTTTAGCATCCGTAGAAGGGCCGGCGAACTGGGGGTCGTTTCTGGTAGTGAATGGCGAAATGACCGTGGCTCTGTTAGTGTGGAAAATGTTGGTATGGGCCAAAGGCGTCGCGTGTATGGAACAAAGAGCGGAGGCACTCATTTAGTGGGGCGGATGGTCGCCATCCTGCTCTGAGCGCCCCCATGAATGCTCCTCGGCATCGTCCTGCTTCGTTCTCAGTGAAAGAAGCTACCGACACGCTCGACAAAGACGGTGTAAAATTCATGTATTTCGGTTAGCACTTCTGGACGCATGCAAAGAACTGACAATCCGAATAAATCCTAATTTGGTAAGTGCAATAAAATGCCTTGTAACAACATTTTACTGCTATTGCTTTTAAGCCTTCCCGAAATAATGTTACGGTGTATTTACAGGTTTAGCCTACGCATAGAGCTTAGTGGTCGGCCTATCTTGTGGACGCGCAGAGTTGTAGCCCACAATATATCTACGGATAAAGGTAGGTGACACGCGCTCCTACAGGAATTTTGGGGACAATGATTTTCGGTTGAGCCAGTCAAAGTCTAGACTGTGACTGCATTCTACACTTTCCAAAATACAAAGGAGTCACAGAGCAATTTGTCGCAGTAGTGTTATTTCTGTTTTCATATATAAGTGCCCATGCTACTAGCTCGCCCAAATGTTTCCATGTAGATCATTATGATAGTAAACTGCAAATGCCGAAAACAGTGGAATCAAGCTGTTAGAGATAGGGTTTAATATCAAAGTTTACAGAACAAAAGAGGACAACAAGCATAACATTTTTTCGCGCCGGTAAATTTATTTTATTATTTATAAAACGTGCGTGTTTGAAAGTCAAAATGCCGTCCACGATTCTATGAGGTCGACATTTTGTATAAAAAAAGCTGGGACGTCAATCTTCTCAACTACTCGCAGCACACCTGTAAATGCTTACTTGGAATCACCGGCAATGTGAGTATCTACTGCTAGTTTTAATGCATGCGGTTTCTAAAATTTATATTGCTGCCAGATAAGATATGGAACATGCAAAAAAGGTGATGCTTACACTGTTTATATTGGTTTGCAGCACTATATACGTAAAAACATAAACGTAAATTCCAAGGGGAGCAAATATACACTTTGGGCATGCAAAATGCAGTGCAGCTTCTAGATTGCTTTACATACCAAGACTTGCATTTTTATGCAATGTTTAATAAAATGCATCCGGCGAAAACCTGATTATTTGTGTCAAATGTGTAATAAATATTCTTAATAAAAATTTGGTTATAAACGTAATTAGATACAAGTTTTGAAAGTTATGTGGATGAGGTGGCAAGGGAGGTCACCCCGACATGGCCGAGCCCGTTGGCGTCAAAAGTAAACCCTGTGTGCCGCTAGCTCTGCGGCCAGAAGCAACCGAAAATGTTCTGATATTTTTTTCAACACACAAAGAGTAATATAGTTCAGAAATATCACTGTGCCATCTAAAGTTTTTCTCGCTGTTCTGCAATTCAAAATAGGAGTCTCAGCAGTCAGGATAAGATTATGAATCGGTGGAGACCTTTGTAACAAGTTCGCCTTTACTGTACGTGACATTAGTTTAAAATATAATATAATGCCGTAGCATACAGCCATTGTAAAAACCAGAGAATCAAATTGATGGAGTTTTAGTCATCTTTACTATATAACAGTACATTGTGCACCAAGAACAAACAATAATCAAGGTATTATTAGGAGTGGCGATTTCGTTCGTCACTTATAAAACGTCCCTTTTGAAACGCCTTTGTGAATTTGTTATTCCTATATTCTCTAAAAAAGTGGCGAATTTTATGTACTGTCGGCAGTATTTCACCTTAACCAGGCGCACTGTGCTACTTGTGAAATATTGCATTCCTCGAGGTCGTGTTCTGCGCTTTGTATAACAATGCACGTCGCACTAATAAGATGATGGTAACTTACTAATCAGATAGCTTACAAACTGCATTGATGTTCTTAAAATCACGTGTATAAGTCGATGCCATGCAGAAACACTGCAAGTGATAATCACTTACAAAAGAATCTTGGTATCGTAGTCTCTCTTTCTAAATTAGCTAAGTTTCCTGCTGAGTTCGGACAATTTTAGAAGCGGTGCCAAAAGACGTGCTTTATACCAGCGCAAAATTGTTCTGTTCACCGAAACACCGGCCAAACGTATCCCTGTACGTCACCGCAGAAGAGAAGCTTGAGCTACGACCACCTCACTATGCAGAAGCTATTTGTATGCTTCTGGTTGTATTTCGAAAAATCTGCCATAATTCCAATGTCCGAATTTTTTCGAACCTTCCTAGCATGACTTCCGTTCGTGGATATTTCGGGAGAACAAGTATTCCAAGTATGCTATTTTCTAATTTTGTAAACGTAAACTTTTCAGTACAATGATCCGGATATGATACACATCCTTTGGTAACTTGTATCCGAACATAAGACGCGCTAATTAGGGGATGCCCCGAGGGAGCATATTAGTCCACCTAGTGAGTTACTTTACTGTGAAATATTTGGCCGCATTTCTATGTGTTCGGGAGCTTTCTTGTTATACTAGGCTGCTCATACTACTTTTAAATGTCAGGAAGTAGCACAGCCTTATTAAGAGAATGTGTCAAGAACTGATACTATTTTTTTATTGAACAAAAATTGGACGAATAACAATTGTATTTTACGAATGCTAACAACGCAAAAGGCATGCGTTGCCGGCATAAAAATTATGTTCACGTAAACTCGCAATAATACCTGACAAAGAACCGAGTGGTACAGCTGAGAATATGTAAGTGGTAGGAGTCCAGTTTTTTAGTAACCTAACCAAAGACGTGCATATCAACGTACTTACCAAAGAACTGTACAGAAAAATTTCTAGTGTATATAAACCACCCTATGTTACCTCAGGGTAAAAGCGGTTAACATTTATTTATTTTTATCCTCCACACCTTCACATCCCACCATCTCCCGCAAAGACATGGTCATCTGCCGACAACTCCACACAAACACCTATCCACATAATACATTACTGCGCTCGTTAGAGTCGACATTATACATAACCAATTGTAGATTATGTATGGAACCATGCACTTCCTACCACATGGTGTGGGAGCACCATCGGACACAGACACTTGCCCAAAATCTAAACCTTTCATTTGAAGAGTGAGACGTTTTGATGACCAGATCTAAGCCGGATCGCTTGCCTCTAGTGGACCACGAGAGAGGCCACCGAGACCAAGGCCTTGCGGGACTAAGTTCACGCCTTGCTGTCAATCATGCAACTTCGAATGCTCTATAAAAGCTTATTACTCCCAGTCTTCCCCATGCAACGTTTTCTGAAGTAGTTTTCTATACAATGGGAAAACCTTTTCAACGAAACTTCTTATGTGCAAAATAAACCCGAAAGATATGTCATAATTTCCTTGTTTTCTCTTCACAAAACAGGTGCTTGACCACAGTAATTGAGAGTAATCACTTTTGCGAATTTAGCTTCCCAGAAACATATAAAAACGGGGTAAAAAGCATTAACCGATATAATTCTGAGCAATCGTAATTAAGAAAAAACACCAGCCTATAGAGGACCCATTTCCTTAATGCACTCCTACTTGTAAAGAAAATGAGGTTTCCAGAGGGACGATGAACCTTTCCAACTTTTTCAAAAATACTATTGGCCGCGAGGCCCACCACTGGAGAGGCCGGCGCTGCGATCGTTTTGACGTCACTCGTAGGATCACCGTTCCTATCTTGCTGCGTAGTTGGCTTGCAGCGCGGGACACTTCGCTTAGGAAGCGCGTTCTAAAAGTATTTTCATGTTATTTGCCTTCGTTTGAAGTTAATTCTCAGTGCGTCAAGCGCAGTTCGACCTAATAGTGACTGTATAACCGTATCAACTGTGGTAGATTATCCGCAAACACCATGAGCGTGGTGGTGTATTACGCATGCGACCGAAGCGTAAGCAGCGGCCTGTTTCCCCGATCAACAATGTGGACTACGACGATCGCCGAGTGAAGTTTCTAGATTTCCCCTGTTTGCAAGAAATGTATAAAGCAGGAAATCGTGAAGCGTTAACTGCTCGCACAAGCATACGCACCCGCCGTGCCTGCCCGCACAGCCGACGGTGCGGCTCGAACCGACGCAGGTCGCGGCAGCAACAACTTGTCGCCGCTTTTTAAAATCACACAAGTCGTAGAAAAGAAGTTCCAGATTGGTGAAAGTGGATGTTAGTGTGATAAAAATTCTGATAGGCAGTGTCATCAGCTGTGGTTTTCAAAGCGATGCTCAAATATCTGCCGCGATTTACGCCGACCGGCCGCGGAGGTCGGTCCCGGCAGCGCCGGCCCGTTCACGCACGGTGCGGCGAGCGGCCGAAAGATGGCTATGCTTGCGCGCAAGAATCGGCCGAGGCCGTGCAGGTATCTTGATCGTCGATCGCTTCAACAGAAATCACCGCGCTTACAGAGTTCCGAGCGCGGTGAAACGTTCTGTTAGGGACTGTCACTCGCAACTCTAACGGCAATGAAATATCTGCTGCGACGCCAAGCCAAAAGTTCCCAACATCCGATTACGTGCATCCGAAGCCGGCTGCGAGTTCTTGGCGAAGGCCCTCCCGTCACGCACGCGCGTGTTGCGTTTGGGTTCCTCTAACTTCTTGTGGGCCCCCAACGCTCGGTTCTCCTATTCTAAATATCCCCATTACCCGAGATCATTAACGACGTGTTTCGCCTCGTACGCAGCCTCGCCTTCTGTGAGAAGTCGTGAGTTTCGAAATTGATGTTTGAGAAATGCCGGCTTACTGTAATCATACACAACACGCTGCAATTATAAATTACCACGCCGAGCACCTAATGAAAACTAAATATAACCTTGTCCGAACCCGCTCGAAGGCGTTAAAAACTCGCGTTCATACCGTTCATACATTGCGGACAAGTCGCGAAAAGTAAACATCAGCCGTGCAGAGTACAGGCTACGGCAGTGATCGTTAATCAAATCCGAGCATGACTATAAAAACATCGTAGGGGAAATAGGCACTGATTAAGCCAAACTGCAGACCATAACAATACTTTTAAGCATGTGCGGCGAAGCAATCTGATCACCGTTCTCGCGTCATTCATTTACGAGGCGATTCGAGCAGTTCGCGCGGTGAGATCATAAGTGAGCGACGCGTTTCCGTCGCTGTTACAAGGTGTTTGCTTGCACACACATGTCCCGTCAAAAGTATTTCGTAATGAATTTACAGCGTACTTTTCTCGACATCAGTTGCATCGTCCTTGGCTTTAGCTAGCTGCGTATGTAAGAGCTGTGGGTCGCGTTGGTAGCAACTAGTACCTAAACGCGGCGGTGTCGCCGGGAACAAGCGAGTCGCTGATTGCTTGTCCGAATTATTTGGTTTACAGACAACTTTTTTGGTAATTTGCATCAAATCCACTAGGAGCGGACGAGACGGTGGCCGCAACAAAAAAACACGCTTCCGCATACGCAGGGGAAATGTGTTGTAGCAGACGACAACACGATTCGGCGTCCTACAAGTGACGTCACTCGTAGGTGGCGCCACGGTATGTCCTCGAGGCCAATATATAGCCTAAGCATATGTGTGGTGCCTGCGTAGGCAAAACTTGGGAAATTGCTTTATTGGTTGATTTTATTGCCGTATTCAATTAGTGAACCTCACTTCTTATGTTGTATTACACAAACGCCAATTATTCTGTGTGTAATTCTCGTTTTCTTTACATAACATCTTATTTTTTTAATATACCCGCAAGCCTATATATTGAGGTGCTCCATTCTTGGCCTAAAATGTTTGCGTTTGATATATGTTCACATGTGTTTGCAAGGTATGATGAAACATTATTCATCGGGAAATATTACCATCGTTCTTCAGAGTTGCATTCTACATTTGTTTCTGTAAACGCTCTTTTAAAATACATTGTGTTAGCACCAAAAACGTGTGTCGCTAGTTGCTGTAAAATGTACGTGCCGTCGCTTTGTACAGCTGCTATGTACTGCATCCTCTCGCACAAGACCCATCTCTGTAAACTTTACTATAAACATACCTTGATTTGATGAGTTTAGGTGATATATTGTTCTTTGCAGCTTTCAGAACAGAAAATGAAGCAACCTGGCCTTTTTCCTCTGTTATTTCTTTTGGTAAGAAGAATTTTCAACATACGTATTTTCGAGATGTAAGTACAGAGTTAGGAGCCATTCCACACTGTAAATGCCGGCAAAGCGGTGGCGCCGAATTTTGGGGATGGGTATAAGCAAATTATATTTATCTGGAGAGTCGGCGGCCGTCTTTTGCGTTCGTTTGCGCCTGGGTCATGGTTCACACAAGAAACCCTGGCCGTAAACTTTACGGGGGTAGACCGCGGTTAATTTATTTTTTTGAGCAACAGCTCAGCGCACATGACTGCGCAGCTACACGAAACACAGAAGCTGATTGTTGCAGTGAACTTAGATGCAACAAATGGTTCGTTGTATCGATTTTGTGTATTACGAGCATGATTTCATCCCATTCAAACAAGACATACTTTTAAGATAAACGGCAGTAGAGGGGTGAGTAGACGTTCTGTAGCGACGCCACGTGACCTCAAGCGAGGCCTCCGGGAAAGCCATCTGGGAGGCGGGTTGTAAGGGAGAGGCCTTCGCGTTCTTGCAAGGTAACTAAAACTGCGAGTAAGACAAAACAACACAGTATTTGCACATAAAAAAAGCAAAAAATTCGCGGGTAGTGGGGCGACTCATTTTCCAAAGAAAAGAAAAGTGAAGTTAAAGGCAGGTACAAAAAGCCAGGAGAAACACTGGAGGCAATAAAAGGTTTTGAGTGCAAAGCAGTAATGAACAAGAGAGGGAGAAGGCTGAAAAAGGTGACTAGGCATGCGTAGTGGAGAAAAGTGAGTAAAAGGAAAGTAAATGCCATCCAAGTAACAACCTTAGAGTCTGGTGGGCAATGTTTATGACAAGCGAGATGAGAACGGCACCTAAAGGTCTTATTCTGGCCTACGGGAATGGGGCAAAACATCTAGCTACCTTTCGAAGAATTATTCAGCAGTATCCAGCTGATTCAACTTAAAAGCAATATGCTATGGCTATGGGCACCTTCGAGCCTCAAAGTGTGACTGCAGTACGTACAGGTTGAGTTGATTAAAATAGTTGCTCGACTGTTAAACCTCTTCGCGACTGCTATTCTTGTGCACTTCAGAGTATCTTTGTGATACCCACTTAGACTTAAGCTGATAGGCTGGCTTTTCCCTCCGATATATTGCTTGGGACAAAACCAGCAATGAAGCCTACAGCCATTGTTTCAACAAGTGCCCGTGAAGGGTGAATATATTTTGTGCACGAATTTGCTAGCTATGCTATTAACAACTAAGTTCGCCTGCCAATGTAGCAAGTGTGACATACTGTGACGGCAACAGTGGCCTATGACTGGTTGCTGTAAAGATAAATTTAAATCCTATTCAAATATCTGTTATACTCATATACAAAATCAGTACCACAGAAATATGTTACGACAGCTAAGCAACCACGTAAACGAGGGCAAAAAGCGTTCCCTCAGACGAAGTTGGTGTCAATGGTCCAGCAGGTAGAACTTGCATATTCATTAAACGCGCAAACAAAGGTGATAATATGTCGCTAGAACAACACGAGATAATTCACTATAACTTTAACTGAAATTTACACTTATTCAGGGTAATATTCCGGAAATTAACAGCCCATTTTTTCGTAATGCTGTATCACATTCAACACACCACAGAATTACGAGCGAGAACATTAGTAATGAAGAAATACAATTTTAGTGAATGGAAGTGTCATGTAGGCTACGCACACATGTCCCTGTCTAAACTCGAGGCTAAACTAAATTTTGTGCATTAACGCTCTTTTACACAAACGTCGGAGTACTGAAACGGTCCGAGTTGCAAATTTACCGTAACGAAGCACCCTCTACCGCCACCGCGAAAGATGCAGAACCTATTCCTCGTCTTCCCTAAGATCTTTAAATAGTCTCGTTCAGCCCCTGCCCTTTTGCCGCCAGCCGTCACTTATCCAGAAGTACATCCCTGTGTCTCTATCGCCAATTTGCTCCTTTCAAAGAGATCCTAATTTAACTCTCTAATTCCTTCCACTCCCCCCTGTATACAGATATGCTTGTGTGCGTGTATGTGTGTGTGTTTGCGTGCGCGCTTGCGTGCGTGTGTGTGTGTGTGTGTGCGTGTGTCTGTGTGTGCGCGCGTACGTGCGCGCGCGCGCGCGTGTGTGTGTGTGTGTGTGCGTGTGTCTGTGTGTGCGTGCGTACGTGCACGCGCGCGCGCGCGCGTGTGTGTGTGTGTGTGTGTGTGTGTGTGTGTGTGTGTGTGTGTGTGTGTGTGTGTGTGTGTGTGTGTGTGTGACGGGCGGTGCGATAGTGGTGGACAAGGAAGAAGACTTAGCCAATAAAGGTGTTGGTAAGAGGCCCGCCATGTCTGCTGCGTTCTACTAGCCGACACGATGTACCGTGCAACCTCTCATCATGACAACACCTAAGAAAGCTATCATCATCCCGAAGTACTCGCGTGCAAGCACCGATATTCCTTTTGACAAGTCGTTCCGACTCTTCGAGGTGAAGACTGTGGCCGCTGCATGGACCAAGCGAGATAACCTCTGCCATTTCTCCGATTATCTTGAAGATGAGACCTTCTGCTGGCACCTTGCCGAGGTGTTCGTCACTGGCGCATTATGGTAGGACCTTGTTGCATGCATAACCGAATGCTTCGCAAGCTTCATCGCGGATCCATTCCGTCAGTTTATTCACTGTCGCTTGCAATCTAGCCAACCTCTAGGTGCATTACGATTACCAAGTGTGTCTGGAATGCCTAGCTGATCTAAAGGACGGCAGCTTGGATGCAACTGGGGCAGGACTTAACCATGTGCTCAATGTCATTATCGATCGGGGATACCACATCAAGGAGTGCCCTAGCCGCTTCATTGAGCGAATTCCTTGACATGTATCATGCAGCACACGTAACATTACTGCTCGGGCACTCTTAGGGACGATCACTCGATGGCTGCAGTAGAGAATCCCGTAACTCCCCGTTGTTTCAGCCTTCCGGTTCAAGTATGGCATTTATGGCATTAAATGCTGGTCCTAAGGCCCCAATGTTTTTTAGATGCGACTGCATCTCATTCACTCGCCTTGTCCCCCATACAGCAAAGGTATCGGGGTCATGTTGAAGCGATCGCTTTTAAGAAAGAATAAATTACCCAGTTAATTTCGACGCGATGATGATAGTGACTTGTGTATACCTAGCGGGAGATTTAACAGTACAAGAGCCTGTTTTTTTTCATCTACGATGCCTCTAAGCCTTGAGTGCTATACTGTGATGCGTCCAACAAAGGTGTCGGTGCCGCTTTGTATCAATTCGATGATGAAGCGCAAGAGTACCCAGTGGCGTTCGCCTCACAAAAGCTCCTCAAGCATGAAGTCACTTACGCCATCATTGCGCTGGAATGCTTGGCAATTATTGACGCTATCGACAAATGGCATTGCTATCTAAATGGAAAACGTCTTGCGGTGGTCACTGACCACGATGCGCTGCAGTGGATTAAAAACATAAAAAAACCTCCAGGCCGTCTGTTTCAATCGTCCTTGAAGCTTTCTATGTACGACGTCAATATCAAGCACCAAAAGGGGACTGACAACATCGAAGCCGATGCACTAACGTGAAACCCGACTATTAAGCTTCTATCAGCTGAGAAACTGCAAGAATATCCCAACGACAAACCGCCTTACAAGCACATCATTAAGAACGGAATGGCAACAGTGACGCGCAGAGGGATTCAAAAAGTCTACGTTCCTCGTGCTCTGTAATCTTCTCTTCTTCGGAAGGGTCATGATGCTTTTGGTCACGTAGGAGTCAAGAAGACATTGCGACTTCTGTCTCCATAATAATATTGGCCTGACATCACGAACGTTTCTAAACACATTCACCACTCTGTGACACTTTCCAGCGCTGCAAGAAGACGAAGACCAATTGTTTCAGTTCTTTGGAGTTCCCTGCCAGCAGCGGAACAACCATTGAATCTTCTGGCCATAGACACCATTGGAGGGTTTTCGGACTACGGTTCTCCAAAAATATTCATTTACTTGGTTGTTGATCAGGCCACTCGTTATGTGTTGGCTTTGGCGCACCGAAATGAGACCTACGATGCGTCCATTTACAGCCTGAATAGCACCTGCACTGCTGCAAAGCCTTGGAATGCTCCGTCCGACTACGGCACAGAATTTACCGCAGGCAAATTCAAGCAGTTCGTTAAGAACAACACCATTTATCTGCTTTTCACAAGTTCACAACGTCCCCAACGTAATTGGCTGAACGAGAGAACTAATCAGTCCTTAGTTGTTCGCCTCCCCTGCAAAATGAATGGGAACCGCGAAAGTCATGAAAAGGCCCCCTTCCTGAAGTTATCGACGAGTGCAACAAGACACCTAATGAGGTCACCAGCTACCCACCATGTTTTTAATGTACGACATGCCACCATACCTCTGCCTCCTCTCCAACACTACCGAAACCCTGTAAGCAGCTCGCACAAACGGAGTCGGCAATTCCTGGGCGTACCACGAGAACAATAAGCTTAAATACAGCAAGACGTTTCTGCCGTGAGACCGCCAAGTGGGAACCTGTCTGTTATATACGAAGCTCTAGGAACCCAACCACGGCAAACTCTGTGCTATAATGAAAGGGCTGTATACTGCCCAACGCAAGATCTTTCCACTAAACTACCAGATCAGCAGCAGCGTGGCTTCACTCACTCCTCAGACTGACATTGTTCATGTGGGAAGACTAAGAACATCCGCCTCTAAACTGACACGTATCTCGGGGGGAGAGAAGCGTGTGACGGCCCGCAGAGAAATGGTGCAGTGGAGTTGGCTAGTGTGGGACATTAGCCACCAAGAGACGTGCGGTGCGATACTGATGGACGAGGAAGAAGTAGACAATGCAAGTGTTGGTCCAACGCATGCTATGTCTCCTGCGTCCTGCATTGCACACACACACGCATATATATATATATATATGTATATATATATATATATATATATATATATATATATATATATATATATATATATATATATATATATATATATATATATATATATATATATATATATATATATATATTGTGATGAAGTTTATTGACACCTGGGAATGGTCACGTCGTCAAGTCAGGCAGAGTTCGAGCGGACGTAGGAAACCGGGGCTGAGGTTCGAGCTGTGCGAGGACACACTTCGTCTCCTTCCAAAAGCGCTGCATGGCACATAACCTTATCGGAAGATTGTCCACCAACAGGACATGACAAGACATAGCCACTGGAAAAGTGTCCATCTGCTAATGTTCAGGTTCTTCGCTACAATCACCCCCGGCGAGAAGAGGGAGCCATCCTGGCGACTCATGGTGACGACGGAACCAGCGGATCATAGTAGGGCTTGAGTCGCTGAACATGCACAGTCTCACGGCCGCGCCGCCGAAGATCCGATGAGGGCATAACTGGTTCGACGATATAATTCACTGGCGAAGTGCTTGTGATAACACGGTAAGGACCGTGGTATTTCGATGTAAGCTTCGGAGAGAGACCTGGAGTGGAACATGGCACCCAAAGCCAAACAAGGGAGCCGGGAGAGAAATCCCGTGGTGCACTGGACGCGTCATGGCTTCTGTACCTGCTGGTGTTCAGAAGTGAATGAACGAGCGAGCTGGCGGCATTCTTCAGCAAACTGCGAAATCTGGGAAATCGGTGTACACTCGGAGTGATCAGGGCGGTATGGAAGTACCGTGTCCAGCGTGCAGGTCGGCTCCCGTCCGTAGAGGAGGAAGAATGGTGAAAATCCGGTAGTCGACTGCGTCGCGGTATTGTACGCGTACGTGATGAACGGAAGGACCTGATGCCAGTTTGAATGGTCTGATGAAATATACATAGACAGCATGTCTCCCAGAGTGCGGTTGAATCGTTCGGTTAGGCCGTTGGTTTGCGGATGGTACGCTGTGGTAGTGCGGTGAACGATGTTACACTCGGCCAAGAGTGCTTTGATAACGTCCGATAAAAATACCCGACCTCTGTCACTTCGCAACTCTCGGGGCGCTCCGTGTCGAAGGATGAGGCGACAGAGGAGGAAGGACGCCACGTCCCGGGCTGTGGCTGCTGGAAGGGCTGCTGTGTCAGCGTATCGCGTGAGATGATCTACCGCAACGATAATCCAGCGGTGCTCTCTGGAGGTGCACGGCAACGGCCCGTAGAGGTCGATGCCCACTCTATCGAAGGGACGGGCAGGGCACGGCAGAGGCTGGAGTTCGCTCCTTCTTGATCGCGGGGGAGACTTACGGCGCTGGCAGTCTGTGCAGGAACGAACATATTTTGTGACGAAGGTGTACATGCCTCGCCAGTAAAAGCGAAGGCGAAGTCTTCGGTATGTCTTCAGGACACCTCCGTGGGCACACTGCGCGTCACCGTGGAACGAAGAACAGATGTGCACGCGTAAATGACGAGGGATGACCAGGAACCATTTGCGACCTTCGGACGAATAGTTTCGGCGGTAAAGGAGTTGGTCACGCACAGAAAAATGGGCAGCTTGGCGACGGAGAGAGCGGGGTGCGGCTGCTGACGATGGACGGGACAAAAATTCCACAATGGAAGCGAACCACGGATCCTTTCGCTGTTCAGCAGCCATGTCGGTGATATCAAGGGGGGCCAGAGTGCACTCCACAGAAGATAAATCTTCAGCGCCGGATGGTAGAGGAGACCTAGAAAGGGCATCTGCGTCTGTGTGCTTGCGGCCGGACCGGTATACCACTCGTATGTCATGCTCTTGCAGCCGGAGGGCCCATCGACCGATGCGGCCAGACAGATCCTTTAGCGACGAGAGCCAACAAAGGGCGTGGTGGTCCGTCACCACGTCGAATGGGCGCCCGTAGAGGTACGGGCGAAATTTCGTAATAGCCCAAACGATCGCTAAGCATTCCTTTTCGGTCACGGAGTAGTTGACTTCGGCTTTTGTAAGGGTACGGCTGGCGTAAGCGACGACGTACTCCTCGAATCCGGTCTTGCGTTGTGCGAGTACTGCGCCCAGGCCCACACCGCTGGCATCGGTATGGATTTCCGTGGGAGCGCTGGGATCAAAATGTCGAAGTACCGGTGGGGAAACAAGAAGGCGGCGCAACATATTGAAGGCGTCCTCGCAGGCGGGTGACCAATCGCCGATCTCGTTGTTACCACCAAGGAGCTTCGTCAAAGGCGCAATGATGGTGGCGAAATTGCGAACAAAGCGCCGGAAGTATGAGCAAAGTCCTATAAAGCTGCGAAGTTGTTTCATTGTCGTCGGTTTGGGAAATTTCGCCACGGCGCGAAGTTTTGCTGGGTCAGGAAGGACACCATCTTTTGACACCACGTGGCCTATAATAGTAAGTTTTCGAGCTGCAAAGCGGCATTTCTTCAAGTTTAACTGCAGGCCGGCTGTGGCAAGGCATGTTAACACTTGTTCGAGGCGGGTAAGATGCGTCGCAAAATCAGGGGAAAACACGACTATGTCATCTAAGTAACACAAGCATGTTTTCCACTTCAGGCCGCGCAATATGTTGTCCATCATCCTTTCAAAGGTGGCTGGCGCATCGCAAAGCCCGAAGGGCATGACGTTGAATTCGTACAGCCCGTCAGGTGTGACAAAGGCTGTTTTGAGACGATCCGCTTCTGCCATAGGAACTTGCCAATAGCCGGACCGTAAATCCAGAGAAGAGAAGAACTCGGCTCCTCGCAAGCAATCGAGGGCGTCATCTATGCGAGGAAGCGGATAGACGTCTTTCCGCGTGATCTTGTTTAGGCGCCGGTAGTCCACGCAGAAGCGAATTGAGCCATCTTTTTTCGTCACAAGTACTACGGGAGAGGCCCAGGGGCTTATCGAAGGGCGTACAACGTCGCGCTTGAGCATGTCCGCGACGTGCTCATCAATGACTCGGCGCTCATTGGGCGACACACGGTATGGCCGCTGTCTGAGGGGTGCGTGGGAACCGGTGTCAATATGGTGCGAAACACTGGATGCCCGGCCCAATTCGACGCGTTGGGCATCGAAACAGTCTCGGAAACGATGCAGAAGGGCCAGAAGCTCGTCTCGTTGCACCGGAGATAAAGCGTCGTCGAGGGAACGTAAAAAGACATCGGAGTCACAGTTCACACTGGGCCCAAGCGCGGCGAGGTGCAGTGATGCAGCGTTCTCGGATGCGTCGACGATGAGATGATCGTCAACTGGCTCGACGTGGCCAAGACATTCACTGCGAACCAATGTGGCGGGGCATGACGACGGGTTTGAAACGAGGATTGTACCGAGACCAGAGCGAATTTCAAGGACCGCGAAAGGTAGCGGCAAACATTTCCGGGCGCTGAAGAGTGGCGAAGGCGTAAAGAAAACGGTGGTGTCCGACAGACAGTCACAAGACACGGAAACAAGCACTGAGGTGCCGGGAGGAATATCGATATCATCGGCGGCAATCAATTTGGCGGGACGTTCGGGGATAGCGATGTCGTCAAACGGGAAAAGTTCAACCTCAGCGCGAGCACGCCGAATGATCGCGTGATGCTGTGACAAAAAGTCCCAACCGAGGATGATATCGTGCGAACAGGAGGCCAAAACGATGAACTGAATGATAAAGATATTTTGCTGGATTGTAACTCGGGCGGTGCACGTGGCCAATGGTTTCACATCTTGAGCATTCGCGGTCCGGAGGGTGAGGCCAGAAAGCGGAGTGGTGACTTTCCTCAAGGAACGACAAAGACTTTCACGTATTACAACACAGCGGCACCAGTATCGATAAGAGCGCAAGCGAAAACACCTTCTACGGTAACGTCAATCACATTGTTAGGCGAAAACGGAGGACTTGAGTAGTTCGACGTGGGCGAAGTTGTTTCCTCCGGAACTGCGGCCGCTAGTTTCCCTCAGCTGTGGGGTTGGCACGTGGGCGCATCGGGGAAACGGAGCGGCGACGCGGAGAAAAGGAACGGCGGCTTGAAGGCGTCGAGGTCGACTGGTCAACTGAGTACGAAGGTGAAGTTGCGCTAGAAGTAGCGGGACCGAAAAGTGGAGGAAATCCATAGGCTGGGAACTGGTAGGCGTCAACGGGAGATTGGGGTCGACGGCGACATAAACGTGCCACATGTCCCGGAAGTCGACAAGCGAAACAGATTGGGCGGTTGTCGGGGGTGAGCCAAGGATTCGGGGCCCGAGGCACCATTCGAGGATACGGCGCTGCTGACTGCTCCGCGGGACATACAAAGGAAGGGAATGGTGCCAGCGGCGGTCTTGTGGTGACGGAAGCGTAGGTGAGCGGTGCTTCGACGTATTGTTCAATAGACGACACAACAGGAGGTGCGACCGACGCGGCCACTGGTGAAAGGGTGGATGCCGGCGCAAGTGACGGCTGGCGTACGGAAGGGATCGTCTCGGCAACACGCTCTCGGATCACCCGTTGGACCGAGTGAGGCAACGTGGAAGAGGGCTGTGGAGCGCAGGGCAGCAGGGACAGCTGACGCGAAACCTCCTCTCGCACGAACTGCTCGATATGAGGTAGAAGAGCCGAGAGGTCAGGAGAAGCAGCCAATGCCGACAGCGACCCACGTTGCGGTTCTTCCCGCGAAGGGCGTTGGCGGGTGAAAATGCGCTGCTTGCGGAGCTCGTCATAGCTCTGACACCAGTTCACGACGTCGCTAATAGTCTGCGGGTTTTTGTTCAGCAGCATTTAAAACGCATCGTCCTCAATGCCCTTAAGAATGTGTTTGATCTTATCGCTTTCGGCCATAGCTGGATTTGCACGCCTGCAGAGGTCGACGACGTCCCCTATGTAGCTCGTAAATGTTTCACCGGCCTGTTGCGCTCGCTCACGCAGCTGCTGCTCGGCCTGGAGTTTGCGAAGTGCCGGTCGGCCGAAAACTTTCGTAAATTCAGCTTTGAACTCTGGCCAAGTAGTGAAGGTAGATCCGTTGTTGTTAAACCACGTCTCAGCCAGCACCGTAAAATAAAATCCGACGTTATTGAGCTTTATCGTGTCATCCCATTTATTATAGGTGCTCACCCATTCGAAGATTGAAAGCCAGTCTTCCGCATCACGGTCATCGGTGCCGTTAAAGAAAGGCGGGTCTCGTTGCCGGAGCGTACCGGAGCAGACGATGGGCTGCTGGGGTATAGGCGGCATGTCGTCGCTGACCGGGCGTCTTCTACTTCGCAATTCCAGGCTGTCAGGCCTTGCGGGGATCGCGATGCGGCAAGCTCCACCAAAAATGTGGTGAAGTTTATTGACACCTGGGAACGGTCACGTCGTCAAGTCAGGCAGAGTTCGAGCGGACGTAGGAACTCGGGGCTGAGGTTCGAGCTGTGCGAGGACACACTTCGTCTCCTTCCAAAAGCGCTGCATGCACATAACCTTATCGGAAGATTGTCCACCAACAGGACATGACAGGACATAGCCACTGGAAAAGTGTCCATCTGCTAATGTTCAGGTTCTTCGCTACAATATATATATATATATATATATATATATCGAATCAGAATAGAAAATGAGGGGCTCGTTGAAATAAGGCAGAAAATAGGAATTGGAATTTGGAAAAGAATTTGGAAAATAAGAAAGTCGAGAAAAAATGCCTGCCAGGTGGAATCCGAACCCACGACCTCCAGAATACCGGTCTGGTGCGATAACCACTACGCTACTGGCGGGGCTACTTTAGCCTCCACTTTCTGGGGTATTTATGTTCAGGTGTTTTTGTTTCCTGCGTTCTGGGGTGGTAGCCAGTGCCACTCTGACTACTCGGGGTGAAGGGGACCTTCTTTTTAACCACGGGCCGTGACTCGAGTGTCTACGACATGTCGAGAGTGGTCGACCAGCGTTGAACCCTCTTAAGCTCCCTATGGCACCAAGACTGCCAGAACAGAGGCCCTCGCTATTCATGTAGCGAATCAGAATAGGAAATGAAGGGCTTGTTCAAATAAGGCAGAAAATAGGAATTGGCAGTCAAGACAACCTCGGAAAGCAAAGGTGAGGATGTAGTACCTCAAGATAAAGAATTTGGAAAATAAGACAGTGGAGAAAAAATGCCCGCCAGGTGGGATCCGAACCCAGTCGAGAAAAAATCCGCCGTTTTTCCCGCTCCCGGAAAAACGGCGGATTTTTTCTCGACTTATATTTTCGCTTATTTATCAATGTATCAAAGAAACGTGACAAGCACACGTCATTCGGCCCTGTTAAATATTTCAAAAAAAGCCGAATAGCACTGGCAATGACGACTGCAACCTTGATATGTATCTTTACCGAGTCCCTCGTCCCGTACCTTTCTGTTCTGCTACATGCATTACGAGGCACTGGCTCCAGCAGTTGGGATATGCCAATTGCTAACCCCGACCTCCGACCACGGTCTACGTGGCGGCCGCTGGGAAAGAAGGCGTTCTACGTCTCCCGCGGTAGTCGAGGGGCGGCGCTAGTCGACCGGCCTCAGAGCTCTTGTAAATATAAACCCCCGCTTTAAAGTCGAGAGAGAAGCCGCTGCGGGATAGCGTAATGGCGAACGCACCGCACCGGTTATGCGGAGGTGTGGGTTCGTGTCCCGCTCCCGGAAAAACGGCGGATTTTTTGTCGACCTATATTTTCGCTTATTTATCAATGTATCAAAGAAACGTGACAAGCACACGTCATTCGACCCTATTAAATATTTCGAAAACAGCCGAATAGCACTGGCAATGACGACTGCAACCTTGATATATATATATATACATATATATATACATATATATATACATATATATATATATATATATATATATATATATATATATATATATATATATATATATATATATACATATATATATACATATATATATATATATATATAAAGCGTGGGTATAGGTAATCTTACGAGTATTTTTTATGCAGGCGAAGAAGTTTCGACCGTGTGGTAATAGCAAAAGTACTCGTTTCTACACACATAAAGGCTGGCGGGCGAGAGAATCACTAACTTCATCCGAGGCCCGAGGGGGAAATGGTCGTTTCTGTGTGTGTTTCACGGTCGCTGCATGCCTTAAACAAGGGGTCAGGATGAAAGTATGCCGCCAACGACAACCATGTCTACGTTCTTGCCCGTCACACTCCTCGTCAATCATTTAAGTAGTCATCTGTCTAGTTACTCCCGGCTCCTCGTATTGGCGGTTCAGATGTGCAGAAGCTTCCGTTTTTTATTGTTATGTCACTTCTCTTCTGTCGCCATAACTGGGACGATAAGTACGCTAGGGCTTTCTGCTTCACTGGTCTTTTGCCTTCACAGAACGGAGTAGCTCATTCACTTACACATACGAACATTACTGTAAATTGACGTAGAATTTTTTATTTGACTAGTCGACAGTTTGTTGTACGCACTAGGCGCGGAGGACTATTCTACCCTTGAGCATAGCCGCGACAAGTGGCACTACCTGCCGTATCCGTACACACCAGGTTAAGATTAGCGCTGCATATAGTTCGCATATTTGCTTAACTCCTCCCAAAAAATGTAGTCAAACCAATTTTTAAGTAGAAATTTTGACGGCAATCGTAACTTCACAAAAACACGACCAACCGTCATAACGTTCAGCCCATGATTGGTTGCTGTACCTACTCCCAAAGATTATGCACCTGCTGCCATCGATGAAAGCAATCAAAGCAGCGCGTCGGGAGAAGACATCTTAGCCAAGGTTCTGAGAAGCCTCAACCAGAAAGACTGAATTAAACAATTGATGCTAGGTGATGAGGCATGAAGGAAGGCGGGCTACCACAAGAGTTGAAGGAGGCAAATGTCCGATTCATTCCCAAGCCAGAGAAACCACCACAAATGGACAACCTGAAGCCCGTCTCCCTTACGTCATGTGCAGGGAAGGTGGCGGCGCGCATCATATACAAGAGAATCCAAAGCCGTCAAGATAACGCTTCGACTATGTAAGGTTTATGAAGAGATCTGAGCACCGACGATGTACTGCTCCAGTTACATTACCTGGTCATCAAGAAGGCAAAAAAGTTAGCGCCAATCCACCCTGTGAATGTGGTTGGAAAGAAAAGCTGTAAACGGCACCCACAACGATTGCCCATGCGACATCACTTCAATTTACTCACATCGCTCTAAAAATAGTGAAACCAGACAGAAGTGAAATGCTCTTAACCACACCCTCTATTACTTAAAGAGATATTCTTGGGAAGGTTAAATTATACCATAATGCATTAACGCTGCTTGCTTGAGATGTATTGGTCTAGCGCATAAGTAGAAACTCGTTTTTTAACAAAATAAGCTTAAACCCGTACTAGACAATCTCACTTCACCGTCTCTGTCGTCGCGGACGGAGGCGATGGGATTGGTGACAGAGACGCGGGCGGAACCGGAGGAGGCGCAGCAGGAGCAGGAGAAGAAAATACTTCTATTCAGATTTCTGAACGGCTCATAGTGTCTCATGTGCTGTGTCCACAAGCTGAAGCTGGGTAGGCAGAGAGGGGCTGGACAGCAGCATCTCCCATTGGTCTTGTTCGTTATTTGACGGAAAGAGAGGAGGGTGCTCAGGGCTAAAGTCGCATGTGGCAGAGTGTTCCTACTTCTGAGCAAAATTTACATTAGTCGTCGTAGCGATTCTGGTGCATTAAGTGAAGAAGCGTCGAGTGTGGGAAGGAGCCGAATTGTATGAGCCGTAGGGTAGTTTGTTGTTCTGTGGAATAGTCTGGGTAAGGTGAAAGTAGAGTTTGTCTCAGAAGGCGATAATGCTGGGTTATGTCCGTGAACGAGACAAGCGGGTGGCTGTACTCGTGCAGCATCATAGCACGGCTGGTAAAAGCGGAGGCTTGGTGGTCGTATTCGTTTCCCTCCATGGAAGCGTGAGCGGTTGAACAAATGAGCTGAATGGAAAAATTTCGGTAGTGGATTTTAGCACACGCAGTGCAGTTCGGGACAGCAAACCCGACTTGTAATTCCGGTATGCTTTTTGGGAATCCGTGACTACCTTACGAACCCCTGGTTGAGTGAGAGCCAAGGCGATAGCTGTGCCTTTTGCTGCCGTCATGTCTTGGGTCTCGAGTGAGGCACGCGCAAAGAGGTTGGTTCGGAGGTAGCCACGATGATGGCGTACTGCTTCCCTCGATGCTGGGAGGCGTATGTGTAGATAACTACAAGATCCCCTCCGAGGGTGGTGTTGAGCGCTTGAGCCCGTGCTTGTCGGCGACGCTCATCGTCTGAGGGGTGCACATTTCTAAGCAAAGGGAGCATCTTTAGTTCTTGTCGCCAAAATTCCTGGAGTACATCAAGCGGAGTGACATTCTGTGCTGCCCAGCGAATCTGGTGAAGGATGCGGCGGCCCGCCGCAGTTCTGCTCATTTGGAGCTTCCGAGTAGAAATATGGTCCTCTATCAGCCATTTTACCGTGTTGTACAGCCCCGTGCTAAACAGCCTGTCTGTGGACGCACTAATGGGAAGAACAATGGCTTGCTCAACCGCCTTTCTAATCATTATACGAAACATCTTTATGCCCTCCTTGCCGAGAAGACAGGGGGCTCAAGTAAGCGATTCTCGAGACGACAAAATCTTGAACTAATCCAAAGGTATCGGATACCTTGAGGCCTCGCTTCTTGGTGGCAACTCGCCTAATCATGCGTATAATTTTTTTTCTTTGACTGTGTTTGAGGCGCTGCAAGGATACGTCACTCTTGGTGTTGGCCTGAATATGTAGGCCCAGGATCTTGATGTTGGGGCTTGGTGAGATGGCCAGGCTATCAAAGTATATTTGAACGTGTTTCTTGAGATGTCGTTTGGCGGGAGGTTGGACAACAAGGAGCTGAGATTTTTTACGGGAACATAACGCCACAGGCTTTAGCACATTGGCGTAAGAGACGTGAGATGACAGGGGTTGGTCTGTGCTTCTTCTAATCGCTATCGCGAAGCATTCAGCGAGAATGCTGGGGTTAAACCCGTTGATGTGCTTGATGAGTGCACCACTTGTCTTCCCCGTCTCCGCGTGGGCTCGTAGCTAAATCGGCAAGACAGCAGGCTCTGGCTTTGTTATTCTATTAGTTCCAGGTTCGATTCCTGGCGGTGGCAGTAAATTTTTTAATTTGTTCGCGGGAGTTTTCTGTTGACACCAACGGTCGCGAAAGAACCCTTGGGGAGTAGAGGAAAAATGTTTGTTTAAAAATCCTCCACCACGAGCCATATTGGCACTAGATCTAAGGGAGCGTTCAACAACTTCACGCTCAAAAGCATCGTCCGTAACCTAAGACAGGAGGGCTGCGGAGAAAGAACGTTCAGAAATATCCTAGCCATCCTGAGCAATCGCACCGCATCGATCAAGATAGGCGACGAAGAAACGTCACCACCCACAGCCCTGGGAGACAGAGGAACTCCGCAAAGGTCGGTACTCTCGCTGCTCCTCTTTAACCTGGCGCTTTTCCGATTTCCGAATCTCCTCCCAAAAATAGAGGGAATAGATCACGCCCTCTATGCAGACGACATCACAATCTGGACGCCACAAGCAGGATCAGAGCGGTGGACGGAGGAAACCTTTGGAGGGCAGCAGAGACTGTGCGCGAATACGCAGAAACATGGGGACTCACTTGCTCTCCGCAGAAATCCGGACTTCTGATCATCAAACCAAGACGCAAGAACGGCAAAAAAGACAGCATACGTCTCACCCCAGACGGCGCCCACAGTGACTCAAGCAACCAACCCCCAACCTGGGAGTCATCTTTCAAAATAACGGAAAGTCAGAGGCATCGCTTAATGAGCTCAAACAACCGACAGATGAAA
Source organism: Haemaphysalis longicornis (assembly GCF_048455015.1). Classification (NCBI taxonomy): domain Eukaryota; kingdom Metazoa; phylum Arthropoda; class Arachnida; order Ixodida; family Ixodidae; genus Haemaphysalis; species Haemaphysalis longicornis. Next base: position 161,884,679 of record NW_027526335.1, read on the forward strand.
AAATCGATCTGATCAAGCGGGGAGCCAACAAAAGAAGAGGCTTCAAGGAGGAAGACGCATTGACACTGGTGCAAGCGTTAATCGCGACACGCATAGCGTACACGACACTTTACCTCAAATTTCTTAAGAACGACAAGGATCAGCTCGACGCAATGATAAGACGAGTAACCGACGGCGCTGTGAAAACCAATGCACCCATCAACGGAAAGACTCTTTGGCAAGTCAAAACAAAACACGGGAGAAGATATATTCGAAGCTCACCTATTAAACCAGAGTCTGGCTTAGTCAGACACCGACAGGTCGACGAATCCTCGACAAGGTAGGATGGCAAGCAGGAAAAAGTAAAGAGAAAGACCGCCTACCCAAAGAATGGGCAAAAGAATAGAAAGTAAACCCTTATCCCGGAACAAGAAACCAGGACGCAACACACACCACCGGGCAGCCCGCACAAAGACCGTCGCAAAGAAAATAGACCGAGAAGAAGATTACAGAACGCGATACACCGACACAAAAATACCTAGGAGCACCAAAAGGGCCACTCTGGCGATAACAACATGGAGTGAACTAGTCACCTGCGCCTCCATCAACACGTCCTATCCAGAGCTGGCCGAAGAAACCGCAAATGCGCTTGCACTAACGCAACCAGGAGTAAAGAAAATATTTACTGATTCCCAAAAGACATACGCCCGCTACAAAGCAGGTTGGGTGTCTCTCGAAGCACTTAAAGTACTCAAGAAATGCTGCTCTTCCACCAACGGAAATGTGCAGCTTACATGGACGCCGGCACACTCCGAGCTGGAGGGCAGTGAACTAGCCCACCACCTCGCCCGAGAAATAGAATACCGGACAGACGAGTCAGAGCCACAGGCTATCACTAGCTATAGCGACATAACGCAATGCTACAAAGAACAAAAAGAATAGGGCACCCTGAACCACACAAGTCACTGAACAGAGACCAACAATCAACATACAAAGAGATACAGGCTAGGTCCTTTCCACGCCCTATCCTTCGAAATATAATGTTTCCTGAACGCTACACCTGAAATTGCCCCGTTTTTAAAAGTGAACACGGCACCCTCCACCTCATAACTGGAGAATGTGATTTTACCGAAAGCACCGCTGCACTCTTCAACCATTCCCCCAGTACCCCCTACCTCAGCGAGCGATGGGAGGCCTTGCTAATCAGCCCCACTCTGGAAGACCAAATCAAGCTGGCTACCAGGGGACGAGAGGGCAGAGAGGCATATGGGTCTCAAGAATAGGAAACCACTCCCGTCAACGACGCCGGAAGAATAAGTAAAATCGGTTTCAATAACGTTGTTTCTCTCTCTCTCTCCCGCCCTATCTATGTCATGTGCAGTAACCACTGCTTGAGCTTGGTCTTTGTGTGTCTGCCACAAAAACTATTATGAGCTTGTAAAGAACAGAAAGCAAGTACTGCTGCAGAACATCCGCAACGAGTGTCAGCACCGTATCAAAACTGCATGCGCCATTTTTTCACCGAAAAAAATAAAAGCAGAAATTTGGTTTCTCCACGGACTTCATGAAAAAGTCGTGATACGCGAACTTCATATTGCAGAAGCGTTAAATGCCTTATTATCCAAAATCAGTAAACCGGCGTTGACGTGACTTAGAGATGACTCCACTTATGGCCAACATAGCAAACAAAATGAAATAAACAATTATTTGGTTCCCAGGTCCAAACGCAGTTCGTAGAAAATGGCACTTCACGCTTAGCCTGCAGCGTCGACGACCACTGTCGTATATAGAAGACGTGGGTTTAATAAATGCGTTCTGGCCTTGTACTTAGATACGACTGCTAGATACTTCTATTAAAGCCTAAAGTAGTGTTTAAGCATGTTCATACTCTAAATGAAGAAGAGTAGTGGAGAGAAAATAGAACCAACGTCAACAAAAAACGACTATGATATGGTCAGAGTAACTGGAAGCAACCAGATATATTTTCTGCATGTTAATTACGCGCGGAAAAAAGCGTCTTTGGGCTAAGAACGTATACGTTGGTCTAAGCTGGCGACTGGCCATCCGTTTCAATTACAATAAGCGAGATAGGAAAAAATAGGCCTTTTGAGTATTCAAAAATTTCCCCACAGAGCTATTTTTCACAAGACAAATTGCTAATCGTGATAACCCGAATTGATAGAGGCTGTTCGAACATAGCTGTGTAGAAAACACAACACAAAGTTACGAACATACAAGGATATAATAAATACATCGCAAACGAATTGCGGAGCATGTGCAAGAGCATTTGCATGAGACCGACCTCACCAAGCATCTTATAAAATAAGCTGCCTCAACACAGGCAGAAGATATCTTTGCACTTTGAATCCAAGGAAAGCTGCCTGCGTGTGAGTTCGACGGAATGCCGTACGTGCCCTACAGCAAGTATGTATGTATGCATGTATGTATGTATGTATGTATGTATGTATGTACGTATGTATGTATGTATGTATGTATGTATGTATGTATGTATGTATGTATGTATGTATGTATGTATGTATGTATGTATGTATGTATGTATGTATGTATGCATGTATGTACGTATGTATGTATGTATGTATGCATGCATGTATGTATGTATGTATGTATGTATGTATGTATGTATGTATGTATGTATGCATGCATGCATGTATGTACGTACGTACGTACGTATGTATGTATGTATGTATGTATGTATGTATGTATGTATGTACATATTTATGTATGTATGTATGTATGTATGTATGTATGTATGTATGTATGTATGTATGTATGTATGTATGTATGTATGCATGTATGTTTATGCCAGCCAGGGCTAAACGTCCGCGGTCATTAAGCTAAACCGCCGGAAAATACGGGCGCAGAGGTCTTCACCTTAACTTTTGCGTATTTTCAATGCCTCCGGAGCAGCAGGTATTTTGCTGAATTCCTCGTAAACCTTTGCCGAGGTGTACATGAATGGGTGGGCTTATTGGCTGCGGCTGCACGGCGCTTCCCTCCCAAAATTCTTTCTAAAGATGATTTTTAATTAGCTCTCAATTTTTGCGATGAAACTAAAAGGCAATGATAGCGGGATTTCAAGAAGACTGCGACGAATCAATAAAGTCAGGCTCCGGCTGGCTCCGGTCACTTTCGGAGTTCCTCCTCTGTGTCACAAAAAAAGGAAGGGAAACGGCACAGCGTAAACGCAGCATAAAAATTATTCTCAAGAAACGAGGAATCGGTTGCGGAAAACAAAGTCAAACGGAGCTATGGAGCGTGTAATCTTTTAGTAAGAAGTAATTGAGCCTCTTGTGCTACTAACAAACTATAACGCCAAAGTGTATTTAATAAATTGGTACTTACCCAGGTATTCTTCTTATTCCAGGTTGTTGAGAGGGGAGGTAAGTATTTTCTTGTTGTATCCACAGTTTTGCGTCAGAATATTTTCAACTATTTAACCTTTTTGCGTGAGGAAGTTAATTTGCCTATTACGTAGATATTTCGAAAAAAATACAATTATTTTTGCAGTCGTCTAATAGCATAGAAAAGAATAACTGAAGCGCGATTTACATATCGGTCTGGCTGTAACTTTGCCTTTACCCCAATTACACTTGATCCACGTTTTAAAACGCCTGGATGTAAGCGTCAATCGAGTAGTATAACAGACGCCATTCACCCAGTTGGTAGGCTGTCCTATCTTTCCCGATAATTTTGCCTTTTTTATACCTGATTTTGAATTTAAAAGATTGTAAAGGACAAGCTATCCTTGAATTCTGGCCAACAATCTCTTGTAATACACATTTTAACTAAGGGTACAGTGTCACCAGCCGCTAACTGCCGTAGCATCCATTGTGTAAACAAATAGGGACGGCTGATATGTGCAGTCGCTGTTTGTGCTAACTTTCTAACTTCAGCAAATACAGAGTGGTCCAGTAAGCCATAAAACAACGGCGATTAGTCTTCGCAATGTAAATGCAATGGACAGAAGTGGCTAAAGCTTACTGCCACGCTTACGAGCCCGACCGCATATGTTGGCGTCTATGGCAGCCAAGAATACCGGGAGTGCGTGGTGAGCTGTACCTATTCCGTAGCTCCCAATCACGAAGCATCGTAGATGTTGAGCCCGCAAGTATGATGAATACCCAGAGCGCCCAGCGGAAGAGTACCCAAACAACTCTCGGGTGTGCCTTTCATCTAACGCTTGGCTTTGTGGGGTACGGCGCGAATCGGTACCTGCTGCTTGGCCTTCGCTTCGACCTTGGCGCAATGGAGAAATCGGATAGACAGTGGCTTCATAAGCGAGGGACCAAGGTTTGAGTCCGCCCACAGCAAACCTTTTCAAAGCGAAGCTTTACTGTCCTTAGTGCGGCCGTTGTACTCCCATACGCACTGCAGGAAAGCCAACTTTCGCTGATGATGATGATCAACGATTGTGAGTACAGTGACTTCATTTCATTTCATTTGTTGCATCCCTAAAGGCCAGAAGGTGTTACATAAGGGGTGCACCAAATACTCTGCGAGGGTTTACAACTAAATATAAACAAATTATAGACCCTGCAGTTCTGATTGATTGTGGGGGTTTAACGCGCCGACGCAACACAGGCGGTGAGGCGCACCCTACTGAAGGGCTCCGGATTAATTATGACCACCTGGGGATCTTTAACGTGCGCCGAAATCTCGTACACACGGGCGTTTTGGCTTTTCACCTCCATCAGAAAAGCGGCCGCCCCGGCCGGGAATCTAACCCGCGACCTCGAGCTCAGCAGCACAACGCCTTAGCCACTGAGCCACCGTGGCGGGTGACCCTACCCTACACTTCTAAATACGTACACGGTAGTTTGGTCAAGAATGACAACAAGAGTGAACAGACAAAAAAACACACAAAAACGCTTGGACTTGGAATTAGAGTTCAAAGAGCACAAACAACTTGGCAAAAAACGCTTCCCATGGACGGAATTGAACATGGCTCCCTCGCGTTATGAAGCTGGTGTCTATCCAAATTCTCCAATTCGACATAGTCGAAGCGAACGCCAAGAAGCAGGTATCGCTTCTCGCTCTAGACGGCAAACCGAAACGTTATGCCTGCAGAGAGCAGACCCGAGAGTTTCTGTGGGTATTCTAGAACAGTAATTGATTGATTGATTGATTGATTGTAGGGTTTAACGCACCGACGCAACGCAGGCGATGAGGCGTGCCGTAGTGGAGGTTAGGGGATTAATTTTGACATGCTTGGGATATTTACCGTGGGCCTAAACCGCGTACACACGGCTGTTTTTGCTTTTCGCCTCTACATATCAGCGGCCGCGGTGGCCGGGAATCGCACCCGCGAACTCGTGCTCAGCAGCACAACTCCTTAGCCACTGAGTCACCGCGGCGGGTATTCTAGAAAACTGGTGCGTACCTCCAGAGCAGCCCATAATCGCAGTGTGGGGTTTGCGAACCAACGAATTTACTACGAGAAAGCTTTGCGTTCAACTATCGTCTCAGTGAAATGGAGGAAGGCATGATTTCTTACTTTCACTTCGCCCACTATCATTCATCATCACCGTAATAGAAAGTTTTCTTTCTTTCAGGGTGTATTTCCGCTCAAGGGCTTAAGCGAGAACACTGCATCTTCGATTTAACATAGATTTCCTATAGCTCAGAATACTCCACGAAAGAGAGTGCACATTAACTTTGAGCTTTGACACCTGCGCAAACGAATCTACATTATAGTATAACACAATCTTAATCGCAAGATATTTTACTCTGCTCAAAAACGCACGAGTAATACAGTGGCAATCCTCGCGTTTTGATATATGTAGTATAATCGATCTGGAATCAACGTTTTATGAGTGTTGCGGAAGCGCTCATAATAATTTTGCGTCTTTATACACACGCAGTGCATCAATGCAATAGCGTCTGTTTGAAGGGTACGAATCGCTAATTTATAGATTGAGTAGGCAGAACTGCGTCGTCTCCTAATTTGAACAGGTGCCCCCATTAATGAGATAGCAGAAATTATTACATTAAGATTATGCAACAATAGCGCTTAAATGAACGCCTGTGGCACTCCGGATAGCAAAAATGTTTGAAATCGAGTATTTGTTAATCGCATTACTTGAGCACGTGATAGTAAGGGAAGCATGTGATAGTAACAAAGAAAAAAGTGAAAGGAAGAAGAAAACGAGATAAGGAAAAACCACTAACGTGATAAGGAATAATATGAATGCAGTAAGGATGCAACTTTATAAATATAGACGTAATTTAGGGGCAGGCGTCAGGGCGACATTCGATATATAGAGTTTGTTTATTGATGCGGTTTACACGACGATTGGCTGGGAATCTTCTATAACGAGAGCGACTGAAAAGCATGGTGAAGCACATCGTATGAAATTAGAATAACAAGCTTTTTGGTACGCCATGCATATTTGTTAGTACCGTTATCACCTATTGATTTAGTCATACCTATCTGATTTATAATCATACAAACTGATTAGGTACCTGTCTACACAGGCACGGGTTGCGCCGTATGTGTGCGCCTGCGTCACCGAACGTACGCACGAAGAGAAATTGAACACGCAGGCTGCACGAACATGTTTACGAATCTCAGCGTGTCTCCCAAAGATATTGTTAAGTGGGTAATCGGGGTTCGATGTACTGCGGCATTTGCATTTGGGAAATTAATGTGCAAGCATTAACGGAGTATCCCCTGACATGCTGCTGTACATCGAGTGCACGCGTTTATTTCTTTTTATCTAGACTGGTTTGGAAGTGCATCTGAGTTTCCATTGTCGTACATTTGCCCGTGCATGAATCCAACCTTTGCTTCATGAGTGCGTGCTAGTTTAACGGCAACGGTTATGTACTAACATGGGATATTACAAAGTATGAAAGAAAGTAGAAAGGTGCAGAAGTGTTTCCCACTTCATTGTCTCCAAATCAGATGGGCTATTTGGAGCATACTATTATCCGGATTACCAAACTGAAAGGCTTGTTGTCTATTTCAGTGCGTTCTTTTATTTGACCTAGTTCAAACAAAATCCGCCTAGTTATGGAATTGCGCTATATCGCCTGATGGAACTTCTTTGTTTTCTTTCACTGTTGAGCACACGTGTTTTCCATTAAACCTTAGTCAAAAGTGAGCGTTTGTTTAGATTCTCCATTCTATGTTTTTTGGGCATTGAGCCATATGGAATATTACAAGCCGGAACTCTCACTTTAATAAGACTAGGAGCTTGTTGTTGGTTCCATATGAAACCCCTGCATCAGGTTCATTTCGTCCTTCTAGGTTTTTGTATGTAGCTTAAATACCATATAATTTGTTTTAAACGTTCTTAACCTTGTATATATCTTCAACAGCATGTACTATATCTCATTTTGACACTGGAATGATGTTAGAAAATTCATCTCTTGACCAGCAGCTTTTTTGTGTTTATTTTATATTCCCCGTTTCCAGTCGACTGTAGTATATAAACTCAGGATAAACACTTCCGCCAATCGAGTAATGTACCACCTCAAGTAATTTCTGCCATAACTTGTTACAATGTTTTTCACTACACCTTCTCGGCCCCACTCATCTCGCCCCATTGTCGTCAAGTCTTCCATTACTATAGCGCACCAAGCTTTTACATAACTTGTTGCCAATTAGACACTGTTGTACTAGCTGCTACCAGGCTCGAACTCGCAAAAAGAAATCTTCGCATAGACATGCCATCATCGCGTTGATCCCTATTGGCCGTTGCTGCTCACTGTACAAAGAATTCGCCCCCTAAAGGTGTCATGAAGACGAAATAAAAGTTTACTTTGAAACTATGTTTTGTCGCGTTGACACCAATAACAATTTCGCCGCAAACTTAAACCGGCAATCTTCATGATAAACGATACAAATTCAACAGCGGCGACTGCGTTGCAACTTTGCGGCAAATTTTCTATCACGTCACAGAATCTTGTTAGTGCTATTTGTGACCGCCGAGCTAAGCCACGGCCAAAACACATGACTGGGAGATGGCAGTGCGACCTCTTGTTGGAGTTTATTATAGCACTTAAATGCTAACGCCAAGGTTAACCAACTGGTAACTGTGTTTAGTGACGGCCAATACCATGTCACTTCTGGTCATAATACGTCAATAGGACGCCAAATTAGGAAGGTAAATATTTCGTGATTTTTTGGGGTTGTAGTGGAGTTGTATGAGCTACCGAAGTCCATTTTTTACAATCTGAACACAGTTATATCTGGTTTTGAGGGCCCATTTAAGGATTTGCACCCAAATCCTAAGTTAACTTGCGGAGTGTATTTTTTGTCCCGCTTGTCCCGCTTCCTTAATTCATCTCTCCATGAATCCCATGGAGAGATGAATTAAGAAGCGGGACAAGCGGGTCAAAGAATAGACTCCGCAAGTTAACTTTGGATTGGTTCATTGTTCATATACCCTTAACTTGCTTACCCTTCTTTTGGCAGCCCATCATCTTTTTTCAAATCAACGCTTCAGTTTTCTTAGCTCTCTCAAACGTCCACATTTGGTGGCTTGCTTCAAGTACACGTTGCTACCAACCATGTTTTCTTTTGAAGTGCGTACTTAGACTCTGAGTTTCTGTCCCATGGGCGATGGGCACGTTCCAGACCGGGGTGTTCGAATGAGCGGCATATCAGCTGCCCTGAATCAGTCAATTTTGTTCTATCATGACCGCTTCCACGCTGTCGAGGCGGATGTCAAGTGAAGCTAGGTTGACAAATGATTTTAAACAAGCTATGAGCTCACAAGGACGCAAGATTTTCCTGGTTACTGAAGTTAGAGTCGAATGGAACCTCGGCACGTACCATGGAACCACGCGGGCCCTACTGTTGTGAAAGCTACTGGCCACGAAAGCACTACCGGTGCACGACCATGATGTTTGTCTCTGGCCTTGCGGACGCCGTTGCGTGCTCTTCTAGGCGCCTCTTTCGGGTGCAGCCACCTATAAGCAAGCCTAGGCGCAAAGCAACGAACAACCAAAAACGGAGAAGCGAACCGATGAGCAAACTAAAGGGCCCTACAAATGCCTCGCGCTCCAAAGGCAGGTTGGCCCTCAAGACTCTGATCCAATGTACGCGACTACGACCGCCTTGATGGAGCTGGAAAACACTGGGAACACACGTTTCGGAAACGCGGATGAGGAGAGAGCGCACTGCGTGTTTATTTGGGCAGGGCAAAAGAAATGTGTGTGCAGCAAACACGTCTTTAGATCTTTTTAAGAGATGTATAGCGCAAAAAAAGACGAAGGACAAAGAACGCACGAGGACAAAGCGCTATTTTGAAAGAAGCAAACATTTATAACAGTAGTGTACGTGATAACAGACAGCCTACGCTACACAAACCAAAAACAAGGAAAACCTAATTCCATATCCCACTATGCAATCTTATCGCCCCGTTCCCGAGCCACGGGCTTCCAAATAAGCAATCTCGTTTGCCGATTAAGCACTTGATGCTTGACTAGTGCATCCATCTCCGTCTGTGAAAATTTCTAGCGCTTCTGGATTTTCTCCGGTTGTTGGTTCTTGCTTTTTGGACCAAAATGTTGCACTTCAGAAAGAAAGGCACGCATCCACAATTGCGACAGTGCTTCCCAATGTGACCCTGCTTCTGCCGCACGTTATAGTTGTGCTCCCTCAATCTCCAGTTTTTGCATCAACCGGTTTGGCCTATGTATTGCTTGCCACACCGAGTCAAAAAGGAGTACACCACGCCTTCTGCACATGGTACGAACTGGTTTTCGCGGTTTATCGAGCACCTTTTCTGTTTTTGGCCAACTGCATTCGTCTGCTTGCAGAGTCGCGATGGCTTATTTTACGCGGTGAGCAACACGTCGACCTTCGCGCGATTTCAAATCTTTTTAATGTTATGGAATATCCTGCGCAAATATGGTATTGCCACTCTCCTACTACGTGTTTCGTCAGCGTTTTGCGCTTGTCCTTGGTTTTTAGCGTCATGTTTAAGTTTTGCGGCCAATCCTTCACTCACTGAAATAAGTAGAGGTTTCGGTTACCCCGAGGCAGAGAGCCGTTCCTCTTGCTTGCTAAAACTTTCAGTTATCGTGTGGGCGTATGAGTTTTCTAGAGCGTTGCTGAAGCACAGCTGCACAATACCTTTACTAACCAGCTTCGAATGCGCAGGGTTAAATGGTAAAAGGGACTTTTTTGGCACGCTGTTCGTAAAGCCAGCAAACGTGGTCTTGGTAAAAACGGATCATGAGATCTAGAAATGTTATGCTGTTTTCTTCAGAAAACTCGTGCGTAAAGAGGGCTGAGATATGGACTAAAAACTTAAAAAGTGGTATTTTTTGCGCTATACATCTCTTAAATATGATCGCCCAACTAGCCCAACAACACACTTTACTAGACGTCTTCAGAAAACAAAAAAAAAAAATGTTATAAATTACCGATAGCGCAAGGCTGAACAATGAAAAGAATACCTGACTTAGGTTGTACTTTTTTCGGAATGCAATGGTCCGCATTGACCACATATTATGTGCATAACAACAAATATTGCAATGCTGTTTTTTAATGTCGTACAAACTCTTTTTTTAACAGTTAACAACTTCGGGTATCTGATTGTCTCTCCGGGGTGTGAAACTACACTTGAAGATTAGGCTAGACATAATAAAAAACACGTTTGAATTTGTGTACCTTAATATATTGTATATGTGTTGTATTAACATTCTAAAATAGCGTTTCGTCGTTCGTGTTTTCAAAGCGCACTTTGCTTGTTTATGTTTTCTCTTAAAGTTATGAATTGTCGACTAGGAGAGACAAGTCACTGTAATTCGACAGTCGCCACGAGTAGATTACATTACCTCTACAAAAAAAATTTGCAAAAAACTAAAAAATTTTTCACCGAAAAGGTGAAACAGTATCTGTAGTAGACAATAAAAACAGCTCATTTTTTGTTAACACAGATACGAGACAAATGATCAATTTGACAGCGGAAGCTGCAAGATTTATTTTCGGATGTCCGGGTTGTGGAGCCGATGTTGCCAAGTGGACCCTTACGAATGAGTCTGAATATTGGAAACATCCTCACCACAAATCTATGTATGCATGTTTTCCTATTCTTGTTGTGTCTTTAAAGCAAGCACGAAACCGTTGCCTCGGTACTAATTTTTGTGAGTCCAAGTACAGCCAAATTTCTAATCTTTTCAAAAAACTGCAAATTTCTGGTTAGTAAGAAGAGGAGCTTTCAACATTTTAATGTCCAAAAACTCCCTCGTGGCGCGCGCGCTAGGTAATTTGAAGTTTACAGTTATGTCCTTCACAACTCCTTAAGGCACGCTAGTCTCCCCGGAGTACAAAGGTAAGGAGCATGTGACAGCTACACTTCATCTACATGCCTGCACATACAGAATTTATTTTAGTGCGCGCCCTTTCTTGGCTTCTCACATAAAGGATACAACATTCTAAAGACAAGAGGTAGCCAATAAAAATAATAATTAAATTTTCAATCGGACCTGTTTTATAACCTATTAAATGAAAATAATAAAACACAGAGAGTTCCGCTGTGTCGAATACCAAAATTATAAGGCCGGAGCTTTATGTGCATTACCACTGATCTGGTGTGTACCCCGAACACACCCAAAAGTAGTTACGTGGGCGTTCCTTCTCAAGAGTTGCAATTCTCCTCCACCTTTTTGTAGTATACAGTAGCTGAGGGACTTTTCGGAGCTGGAGGGGAAGGAAAAGTCCACCGAATAAAAGAGCAGTGCGAAACATTCTTGAGCCATTACTCCCAAGGGACAATTCGCGCCTCTTGGGAAAGTCCGGAATTTCCAGCTACATAGTCCGAATTTTCGCAGTCCTAAAAAACGGTCGGCTACTTTACGTAAAATGAACTCCGAGGAAAGTCTTTTTTGTGCAAAACCACGTAGCACCAGAGGATGAGCAATGTTATAACGGAAGAAGAAAAAACACGAATAATAGAGCAATGCGTATGATATATTGTTTTCGGAAAGAATACTCGCTCAGGCTGTGAAAAAACAAAACTGTGAAGAATTTTATAGACGATTGCAGGAAGGTGTCACATAGAGAATTTTCATCACGTGCCGACAACAATCAGTTTTATCTGTGTTAGGTTATTTTGGTACTGCACGCATTGAAAATAGTAAGAATAGCAAACTGTACCGCATTTGTGCTACACAGCAGCTAGCAATAGCCTGAAATGGCAATTTATATTTCTGAATGATTACGCGTCGATTCTTCTGGCGGGAGTAGAGGGCAATAAAAACAGTGCGTCCATTGACCGTTTTTATATCAATTCCCAGACATCAGATATGATTCTCCATTCATGGCAATTGATTTTTATAGGGTATATAGTTGTAGCTGATGCTGCATTGTGATTAAATCGAAGCAGTCTTGCCGTTATGAAATGTGCGACCGCCGCACATTCAATTTTTCGTGTGATGCGGGTTCCTGAATGAGCACTTCTTCCCTCCAAGCACTGTAAACGGGAGGCAAAAATGGTTTATGAGAATGGCTGCTCACCCATACGCGCCCAAATATTTAGGCTTAAAACAATACAAGTACCTGTCATGTTGGCTCTATGCCCAGGACGTTGTGCACCGCTGCGCAACGACGTGTGATGCCGGTAGCTATGGAATTTGTTCTGCTCGTAGAGAGAACAAACGAGTGACGGCTGCCTCAGCGCACTACTGCTGCGCCCAAATGTCGCTATAGGGAGTATCGTAATCACCAGCCAATTTTTTTAGACGCCATTACAGCATCAGACTACAACTCGATACAAAAACGAATTCACTTTAACATCTGTCTGCGAAACGTCCTAAGCAAGGCATTTGCTCAACTTGCTTAGTTAAATCTCGCAGGATGCTTACTTCTGGATCTGTAGTACAATGTGCATAGGTCAGAAACCGTTGCAAGTCGTTGTATGTTGCACGGGGCGATTAACGTTGTACTGCAGACCTGCCACGTAGTGGTAAGATTATCGATACCGTGAGTTTAGGCATACAAACTGTTTTATTCTTTAGCAATATGTGGATGTGTGCCCCGACCCTTATGTGTGGCTGAATTATGAAACTTTAAGTAATGAAGGCCAACTCTACCTAAATAAAACACGAGAATAAAACTGACTTCTTTTACAAATTAGTGAAGTACAATTTTAAACTGACAACATGGTTGTTCCAAATGATTCAAAATGCCTATAATGCGAGATATTATACAATAGTGACATCGAACAAACAAAAGGCAGGTATAACACTGAGAAACCAATCAATCCTGCCGGCATTAAATAACTAAACACAGTGACACACCATGTACCAGACTTACCAAAGTCATTGTTATGCAATGTGAATCGGGAGGCTGTTTTAATTCTAAGCCAATTTTGTTCATTCCGCCGGTGATGATGAAGCACCGAACCCCCTTCCTGTCGTACTACCGACATTGGCGAGATGAACGACCATACCTCGAATATACGGCGTTTCCTTTTTTCGCCACAATCCGAAATATAGTTTTCGTGAGGGTGACAGAGCCCACTAGTAGCTGACGCAGACCGGCAACACACAATACAGCGCACAATCTAAAAATATGACACAATGTAAGAGAACACGCGTCCCGCATTTTTCCCTAACGTGCTTTCGTGTAGTGGCTAGCCATATGCGGGTGCGCCGCTTCCAAGCGCATCTCCCGCCATCAATTCGAAAGTAAAGGCTACAAACAAAACGCCGAAAGTCTTCTTATTTCTGTGTTTCTTCCGACCCATACTTTTCTGCAGTTTGCACCCTCACCCGATCAATATTCATGAGACTACGGTGAAGCACTATCCTAGCCTGTACAGTGGCATTTGAAACTGTACGACTTAGCTGTAGCAGTAGATGAAAGCGGCAGCAAGGTGCACGAATATCCCTGACACCCTGGTGCACACGAGCACTGCGCTTCTCCAGTTTTAGGGGCGAATCTCCTCTTGCTCTGGCCCTCACGCGTCTCTCGTTGCTGCTCTATCCGGCACGGTACATTCTGGCAGGATCCCCCTAGGGATTGGCCAACCAAAGATTGGCCGAAGAGGTCAAAACGTTCAACGCGTTCGTCGCTACCCAACAAGAAAGGGAGGAACAAGAAGAGGTTGCGGTTCGTCGCCTGCGAGCTCAAGACACGTACCGCGGGTATGCGACACAAGACGGTCTGCATAAGGTGACGGCCAAGGTGGCTAAAATGTCACACACCGAATTCGCCAACTTAACCATGGAGATTCTCATCCTCCCGAACAAGCCCTACATAATCATCACAAACATCGACGTTGTCGACGGGCTTGTCAACGGAGCGGTGGTAAGCTTGACGTGTCCAGTCTTTATATTATGTGCGGTCGGATGTTTCACGGTTTTACCGATGAGCATTTTAGCGTCGCCCCTCTCATCATCATTCAATTCGTGGAGGTGGTTGGATTTTTTTCACTCGCTAGAATGGCAGCTCATGTTGAGCGAAATGCGATGCGGTTGCTCGGTCACACCCGACCTTTGTATCACGACTGACTTTATAGGCAGCGACCTGCCCATGCTCGACGAATCCACGTGCCGAACTTGTTATTTCGTGTTTGCTTCTTTTAGTTCTTCCGACGCCACTGCACCGGCGGGTGCTCAATTTTATCCACCCAAAGGGGAAGGGCATACTGGGAGAACTACAAAATTAATTCACATCAGACCGGCACTTAGAGAAAAAATTATTTGTCCTAACCCAATGCTTAGAGCTGTCAATAACTCAAAACTGACGACTATGGTTAGCATTTCTGGATATAAATAAACCTACACAATGTAGATAGATAAATTCTATGGAGCCTATTTGAGCGGGAGCCATTAGGCCACGCTTTATATAGCTGCAGCAGGAAATTTACAATGAGAGCGAGGCGCAAAGTGCCTGGGAGTGCATAACGCGCACCGAACCGGTAGTCACAAATAGAGGTTTAAAACAGGGTTGTCCTCTGTCGCCATTGCTGTTCATACTGCACATGCAAGACTAGAAGGAAAGCTTAAAAATAGTATAATAGGTTTTAATTTGTTTTATAGCCGCAAAGGACAGGAAAGAGAAAAAACATATCCGTGGAGTAATACATTCAAATGAAACAGTACTACTAGCAGATAGCAGACTGCAACCGCTCACAGATATATGCGGGGAAGAAGCCACTGAACTGGGGTTAGAGTGTAGCACAGAAAATTCGGGAGTTCTGGATTTTGATGGCGACGCCCGTAACGAATCCGTCGTCATCCAACAAGCGACAACACCATGGGTAAAAAATACAAATATCTTGGTAAATGGATAAGCAAAGTCAGCCCTATCTAAAAACCGATGAGCATTTAAAGATGAAAGGAAAAATAAATGCCTCTAATATAGCCATTTGGTATATAACAAACAGGAAGTAGGAAGACGAATCTGGAAGCGTGTAATGGTGCAGGCATTCACCTTTTCAAACAAAGTAGTTTGCGTCAAATCAGAAATTTCATCAAGGCTAGATGGCGGTAGGTTGATTCATCATCAATCAGCTATTTCATGAATAAATCAGATGGCGGTAGGTCGATTAGCATTAGGAGCACACAGTAAAACAACAAATGAGGCAGTGCAGGGAGACAGGGGATGGAACTCCAGTGAAGTCAGAGAAGCACAGAGCAAATTATGTTTTGAAGAATGACTTAGAAATATTCATGACCAGAGATGGGCGGTCAGCGTTTTACGGTATCTTTAGATACACAAAAAAGTGAACACACACCGGCGGAAAAAGACCAGAATGCTCAGGACAAACTACATGAAACATGGAACCGAAGGGAAAGCGACGAAAACAATAAAAATGAAGTGGAACAATAACAGACAATGACCTTGAATAAGACGATAGACGCAAAGAAGTCCTTAGATATTAGGTGTCTACAGGAAGGGGAAGCGTGAGATCAAGAGGGAAAAGTTCTTTGATAATTCCAAAAAGAGTGCATTGCTTTTTGAAGCCCGGCCGGGTTGCTTGCGCACGAAAACGCTTATCCGCGAGCCGGGACAGGAAGAACTGTGTGCAATTTCTGGAAGGGAGCCTGAAACCACGTGATATATTGTAACAGAGTGCAAAGGTATCGGCACAACCCCCACTGAAGAAGAGATCCAGCTTCCAGAAGCCCTAGGCTTCAATGTTAACGGAAAGTAAACTGACATCAGTAGAATTTAGTAAAAGAAGGTAAGAACTTTGGTTGGAAAAGAGCAGAGAACAATATGGGAAGACATGAGAACAAAGTTAGACTAGCAGGAAAATTACACAAAGCTGTCTTTTTCTTTTTTTCTTTTTGGCGAGGTGATGGTGCAGTAGCCTTACCACTAATGTCGCTGTGCAACGCCACCCCGTTACAAAGGGGACGCCACTGGGCATCATTTCTCCGCGTTTGATCGGCCTGCCATCGTTGTTTCGTCTTTCTCTCGGTCTGCTTGGCCGAGACTTGCACGATCCACACTGGGGGAAGTGCTCACGTTCTGTGGGATAGGCGCTATATTCAAATAAAATTTTCAACGCTACATTTAACTTGGCTATAGCAAGGGCGCACTCGGCCGCCGTGTACCGAACCCGCACACACGCGAATATGATCCAAAAAAACAACTCTTCACGGCTGCTTTCCCTTTGCTACTTAGCTGTGTTTCATGTGATTGCACGCGTTTGATAGTTCGCGTACACCCGAAAGATTAAAACGAAAAGAAATATTCATCAGGTTTACCTTTATAGCATGCACGAGAAAAAATTACCTGGAAGAAGCACTTGGAACGCACTGTTTCAAGTAGTGCACCAAAAGAAAAAAAAAGACAGGAAGAAGCACTTGGTGCGCGGTAAGTTCACAATGGCTTACGACGCATAGCACGAGAGAAATAACAACAACAAAGAAAAAACTAGTGTGTGTCTGAAATTCCTTGCGCAGTATTGGCATTCAGCTTCTGAGGCAGTGTAGCAGCTACATAAATGGTTTTTCCTTAAGAAGTAGCTGCAGTGTTTGTGATTCCCCGGTTTTCGGTTGTAACGAGGTCCAGAACTGGGCTAGTTCGTGTACATTCATTATGATGGCACAGTCAAAACTTAACAGGGCCACAGTAGGACACAATAGCGCAGGTGTTGTGTGTCCTTCTCTCATGCTGTTATGTTTGCGCTGTTCTATCACAATAATTGTGGGTTACAGTATACTTAGGCTTGGCACGACGACAAAACTAGCCAAAAGAAACGTGTTCGCATAAGGATGTGCTGAAATATTTTGCAATATTTCTGCATCGTATTTTCAGTAAACATATCGTACGGAACGGTATTTGTCGGGTATAGCTGAGCAAGCCCGGCAAGCGCACAGTAAAGGCAGTTTGTTTTCAAAAAATTTTGATGCCTTAGGTACGGGAGCAGTGGCTCAAAAAGATATCCCGAAGGTAGCTGGTTCTCACAGCAAGCATTCACCTAAGACGGCTGCCACAAGCCCATTTGTTGGGCTGGTGAGCCAGACCGACGGAGCTTTTACAAACGTGCACGGCTCCTGTTATTATGAAAACGCACCAACACCGCTGAAAACGTTGCCGTCGATGAGTGCCGCCTTCAGTTAAAAACAATGTTTTTTTCGCAGGAATGACAGCACTTCTACGCAGAGAATGGCGCTGTTTGGCTGTTTACACAAATTCGAGCCTCCCCATGAACTTTTGCCTTTGCATAGGCGAGCTTCGCGTGTAAAGAAAGCACATCGACGTAATGCGAAGTCGACAATGTTTTCGCATGTTTAAATGAACATCAATGCTTGAAAACAAAGAACGCTATTCGAGCAAGCGCACTTAGTAGCAGTGTGGTATACTTGTGTATGTTGGCGTTTGCATAGATAAGAAACAGGGCTATACTTAAACCTTGAATTCTCGTTGCTGGGCGGTAATATAGGTAGTGATTGTACGATCGGCATGGACTGGTACGACCGCTACATATTATGCGAGCAGTCTCAGGCCCCACGGAGAGCGAAGCGAAACCGGGCACTTTGGGGAATACAATTAGCCCCACCAGTCAGCGCGCGCCTTCCCTACACGGCAATTTGTTGGCACGCTGGCTCCTATTGTCACTGGCAGTGACGGGCAGGTCGCTATCTCTAAAGCCGGTCGTGGTTTGCATGCACATAGTGACGATTTCGGCGCTTTCATCGCTCCTACCTTTTACGGGGCCCATTAAGATAAGGTCACCGTCTGGAATCATGCACTCGTCCTTGCCAAAACGACGCGAATCAACGCTGCAGTCTTCGAATTGTAGTACGGCACCAAGCGAAGTTGTGACGGTGCACCTGTGTGGCTACGCCATTTAAAATGTTTCGACTGATGTTGCCAGACTGCATCGCCGAACTTGGAGTTGCGAATTGCCGTTCTTGCTTGGTAGGCGCAATAAAATATAGGCATAATTGAAAGAGTACGCCGACATTGCATTGCACTCATGGAAGACGAATAGATTGCAGCTGACGCCACCAACATGCTCCTAAAACTGAAACATATAGCTGTGCTGAGGCAATAGCATTGGGACAGCAGAGCGGTCGGAGGCAGGTGGTGAGGGACTAGAAGTGGTAAGAGAATGTATCTACTAAAGCCATGCAGTGATCCGAGATCGCAACCACAATGGAGGTATAATAGGAAATCTAAGAATTGGGTGGTGTGCATTCAGCAGGCATTCTAAGATAATGAATGGCAGCATACTATTGTCCGTAAAGAGATAAGCGTATATCAGCTGCACAAAGTAAATATAAATGGTAGCGAAGCTTCGGGCGAAAAGCGGTTCAGAACCTATTGCCAGCAACATCAGCATGGGGGCTTATGTGAGTGGAGATTGAAGCGCGACTAGGTGAGGAGAAAACAAACAGTACTAAAAAACCAAGTTTTGTTCAACAATAAAACAACATTTATATTTTACGAATGATATTTATTTTTGAATCACATTTATTTAGGCACAGTGTGTAAATAATTTATGAAAATGCTGTTCATTCACAAAAACCTTTTTTCTAGCACCCTCTGACGAATGGCACATGTCATTTCTCTGTTATTCAGTCCTTGTAGTGTTCGGAAATGCGCTCCTAAAGTTCGTCTGCTAAGAAACGCCCCTCTCGTGTTTTGGTGGTGCGCATTTGCATTCATTTTTCCTTGTTAGTTTAGTGTGAACTAAATTTTTGCTGTGCGTGGAGTGGCGAGGTGCGTTGTATCGTCGGTGAACACGTTTAGTACCGTGCCCGGCGGGCACGGTGAACTACGGGACGATGCTGCCAACGGTTGGAGCGGAGCGCTTTCCTCGGTACCTACGAAAACGATGTGCTGTACAAGGTTGCAACAGCAACTCCCGTGCGCCTGGCGTTTTACTGCACCATTTACTCTCATTTCCACAGGTAACGCGAAAATATAGTACTGTTAATACGTGCACGGGGGTTGTGTGAGGGGACGTGGTGGTGCTTCGAAAAAAAATGGGTCTAAAGCTTTGTTATGTCACAGTTATCTCTTGATTTCACCTCAGGCTGCCTTGGAGCAAGTGGTGTCAATTACTCTAGGATTTCTCAGCGTAGTACCACTTGAATTTAAACGAGTCGCTTTAATTGTCTGTCTCAGTGTCTTATCTATTGCATTACAACGCTTGTAGTGCTCGTTGCTTCCCGCACTTGTATGCGCAAGCTATATTTCCATCGCAATACTGTGTTGTGCTGCTCCGTGCTGCGCTGCTGTCAGATCGTTCCTGCTATGTGCTTTTACATACTGCCATCGCTTTCCTTTGCATTGATTCATTTTTCCTCGTTTTACTTATCTGTTGCGACACTTGCCCAATAATGCAACCAGGAAATTGCAGGCGTGAATGCTGAGTGAACTTCTGTAGAAACTCATGTCTACTTGATAAGATGCCGGGACAGCTGCGGTGTGCTCGCTGCACTTTTGTGAATCGGCATTCCTGCGGCCCGATTTTCTGCGTAACGATGCAGTGCCTATTCCTTTTCTCTTGTTTCGAAGTAGCTCTGCTGTTGACGCTTTCATTGCTCATAATGCTATGTGTTACGTGTAAGGCCAGTTTTTCGGCGCGTAAGGAAAATTATAATGCATGTAATGCCCACGAACATTTTGTACTTATTGTATACGTGCTGATTTTGTACAGTGTGGTAAATTTGTTTTATGTTGATCCTAGAATAAAATTCAAATGTCTTGATTATAGCATGACTATGCGTTATTTCTTCTCTTAGAACAGAAGTACACAAACTGAGCAAGCATTATATAACCTTGAACTATACGTAAGGCACGCACGCAACCTGCGTATGTGCTACGCAATTAAACCCAGCAGTGGCGTTGGTAGAAATAGTATCGGGGTAAGCAGTGGACACGTTTTTTATATGAAAGGGGGGCCAGGGAGGGTGGTCAAGTGTCATTTTGTGCTTGCTCTGTATTCCAAGGCAGAAAAAAAATTCCGGTCGGGGGGGGGGGGGGGAGGGGTACGTTTGCCACCCACTGCAATCAAAATAAACAACTGATTGCTTTTATACAGCAGTGGAAGGCATGAATACAGAATAAAAGTTCAGAGAAGATGCAAGACGTTTTTATAAACACCGAGGCGAGTCATACGACAGTATGCTAAAGTCCGTTTCTCTAGTCACGACTAGAAGCTGGCGTTGACTTGAAGCACACTCGCCAAGGGCTCGCCAACTTGCGTCAGATCGCAATGACATGAGCCTTTAGCGATCACAGGCCTGCTAAGGCTATTTTGAAGTCAAATTTTACCGCTAATGCAACCAAAATGACGTCACTTTCTGACCGGGTCTTGCGTCACAGCCTGTTTATATTTTGTTCCGCCGGAAGTCTTTCCTCCTCACACAGATGGCGCTAAGCCCCATGAGCAGCTTAAGAGCCGCCATTTTCTGAACGTATGGGCTTCTATGGAAGCTTCGCTACCAGTTATATTTACCTTGAGCTGCACCTTACCCGCACTCACCTACGGGGCAGGAACTTTGATGCTCACTAAAACGGTTCAACGTAAATTGAGGAGCAGTCGTCGAGCAATTCTACGGAAAATGATACGTGTAATCTTAAGGAACCAGAACGGAGTGAAGTGGGTCAGGTAACAAACGCGTATTAGGGACATATTAGTAGAAATTATGAAGACGAAATTGGTGTGGCGAGGGTATGTATTGCGTAGGCAAGAGAGCCGTTGGTCATTAGGGGAACAGAGTGGATCCCTCGAGAATGCAAGGCTGGCAGTGGGAGGTAGAAAGTAATATGCGCAGATGACATTGGAAAGATTGCATGGATAAATTGGTCGCAGTTAGCACAGGACCGGGATAATTGAAGATCTATGGGAGAGGTCTTTGCCTTGTAGTTGCCGGAGACAGGCTGATGGTCATGACGACGATCAAAGAAAAAACAATCTCTCCTCTGCATCAACAGGAGGGCGCGATCTGCCAATATGGGCGAAACCAGTACAAAAAAACTGCGCTTGTGCAGAATCTCTTTGTTGAATCTGTGCTGAAGAAAAGATAATAAACGAATGACAATGCACTATAATAAACTGAACGATGGCGAACACTAGCCCGATTACGTTAACAGGCAGCGACAAAAAAAGGGTGACACTCTTGCAATTAAACCGACCGTTGAACCAGCCATATTGAAAACTACTTCGGCAACGCAAATGAAAATTCCTGGAACCCTTCGAGAACCTCTGTTACGTGAAGTGGACTGAAGTGGATTGTATAAAATATTGACTTCCTTTGCAACAGTTGACACAATACCACTCGCAGCACTCACAACACCCACATTACACTCCTGCCTCACACTATGGCGAAGCAGTACTCCGAACAGCGAAAAATCTCGCGTTCGAGGTCTTCACTAAACATCGCCCCAGTAAATTGCCAAGGTGCACAAAATGAAATGAGGCATTAAGCATTATCATAACGAACAGCTTAATTATATTGCTGCAATACAGGGACCTCAGGACTTAAATGTATTGGATTATAATTTTCCTGTAAGGCATCATGTCATAGAATACAATTATAACCAGTGGGTAGCTATAATGAGTCACCCTGATGATGTAAAGATACTCCCGCTGATATTCAAACCAAGCATGATACCGGTAAAAGTAAACTGGGAAGAGAAGAAATGCATTATATTTAACGGCTATTCACCTCCTAAAGACGATTTTGAACACTTCAAAGCAATTGAAACTGTTTGTCAATAATTTTAGACAGACCACGTAATATTACTCGGTTATTTCAGTGTAAAACAAATATAATGAGTGGGAATATTTCCGATTCAAGGGGGGCCGTTACTAGAACTTCTCCTTAGGCGTATTTTTGTTATAAATAACCCTACCGCACCTCCGACGAGGGAAAACCATAAAGGAGTTTACGAAGGAGTTGGATTGACGAAACCCTTTTAGGCCAGCCTTTGTTACCACAAATAGCTCACTGGGAAGTACTGAAACATTAACATAGCAGCGACCATAAATTTCTTAGTGTGCTCGCATACGATATGTTTAAAAAACCCAAATACAGTCTCACGCTAAAAAACAAGCGACATATTTTCGAAGAAATAAAAAAAAACAGCTGCTTTAAAATAGCGAGAAACCGCATTACAACAGCACAACAAATCGAAAATGCTCTGAACACGTGCTATAATAAGAGGAAAAAATTATTAAAAACATTTCATGCCCTTCCACTCTTTGATGAAGACTGACCTGCGAAGCTAGACGCAGTCCACGTAGTGCACGAAACAAAACACGTTTCTAAGTTTTTTGCTATTGGGCATACTTCTAGATGAATGAAATTTGGAAGGACCCGAAAACACGGAGCTGCCTGCTTCTCTCCCGTGTCGTAGGGATCTTACTCTTTGTAAAACACGCAACTCAATTTGCTCGTCCACTGAGAGGAGAGCCGACAAGTCGCACTTGGGTGTTTGACGTCCACGTGTAAACCTCCTGCCTGGACGACGGACATATCATCAGTAAGGGAATGAAACCTATAGCTTCGCGTGCACGGCCATTCCCACTACCAAACTGTGCACGCCGGCAACCGGTTATGTGGGCGCGTATAGGTGTGAAAGAAACGGCCGAAAATGTGGCTCGGGCATCCCTTCAAGCTGAACAACATACATTGGCCTACGTCGGCGTTCAAAGCGGGAAAGTAGCCGTTCATCCTGTGCAGCTACTCGACGAGCTGTATCTTAAGGCGGCAACGGTGGGGGCCACGGCTTTTTGTTGTTTTCGTGCTTATTCGCGCTTGTGTTCGGGCCAACGCTACTTCAATTCCCTGTCTTCCTCAATGCGAACCGCATGCGTCCGCTTCATAGCGAGTTAACGTGGAAGGCATAGAGCTTTATTGCAGCAGACAAACACGTGTCTGTCTCTTTTCCACGCATGTCATGGGCGTGTTACTCTCTCTGTAACACAACAAACAACCCATACCTAAACCCTTTGTTTACGTACATCTGGCAGGGCGCACTGAGCCATCACACTTCCACGTATACATCTCCCATCTACACAACGGGCATGACATTGGTAGCAACATGAATTCCGGCTTTGCGTGCACGCCCCCCTCTTTCCAATCCCATATCCTGCACAGCTAAACCAGCAACAGGAGATGGGCGCATACGTAGGTGTGAAATACGCCGGCGAAAACGGCGCTTGCAAAACCTTTCAAGCCGAAGGACAATTATGAGCTCACGCCGCCGTTCCAACCCGGCAAGTGACTCTCCAAGCGGAAGGAATTCGCACCTACTTGGCGAGGTTGAATTCGAAGCTGCAACCATGACGGCTGCTTTAGGTATTTCTTCTGCCGAGTCGCGCTGCTGTGAATTCTCCGCAATTATCTGATAACGGCGCTACCGTCGTTGCCCGGCGATTGCGCAATTTGTGAATGAGGCATCCATGGGGCCGACGGGATACAGGGGTCGGCGGTGGTGAGGAGGAGCCCAGGAGCAGCGTCGATTAAACCGGCTTCACTGGAATGAAAACTTGGGGGATCAGGCATACCCTGCTTCGCAGTAAAAAAATGGCGCAGCTTCCGCTATTGTTGCCCGGCTGCGGATATAGCAGAGCTGGCGGCCCCTTCTCCTTCTTCGAATCCGCTGTACAAGTTCGTCCACTCTTGGTTCTGCGGAGAGCCAGCGCACAAGCCGAGGCCGCGCATCGAAGCTAAGGGGAGCAGGCGCACACGGGCTTAGAGGCAGGGCTTCGTGTAGTCTGCTGAAGTGCGGGAGTGCGACGTGCTTGCTTTGCCGTGAAACACGCCTAAACTTAGCATGCTTGTTGCGTGTTAGCGCACCGCAACCGCGTTGCGGTAAAGCCCAATTTATTCACTTCGCAGAGTTGTGTACTTTGTGTGTACGACAACTGAGCGCTTCTTTTCACTGAAGATCACAGGAAGAGGCATGTATTGTTGCAAATATTTCAGAACTTCTGGGCGCTGCTTTACTGCGAGAAGGAGCGCCGTCACGCGGTAGGTTTTTTGTATTTTTCGCGTGTTTTTTGCTCAGTCAGAATAAAGGAGTACGCAATTATTTTTCTATAAAAATACCTCAGATAGACACCTCTCGTGGGTACGTATAAGTGTCTCAGTGACACTTGAATGATTAGGGCAATACGTCTCGAGTCATCCAGTAATTTAAAATAATTATTACCCTAAACAAAAAAATTACTACCTGCTACTCCAGTGTACTGGAGACATTACGAGGTATATATTGCTCGACCCCGCTGTCTTTTTTATAGTCTTGGTGCATGATATCTGGGACACCCTGTTGGCAATCCCACTATGTGTCGGAACACTTATTCAAAAGGATACTCCACAGCTTCTTGCGTGTGTCTAAAGATATAGCCAGGTTTGCATCTTCGGCGACTTACCAAAAAGAGCTTCTTCAGGAACAGTTTTATTTGGTATTCGATCCTACGATCGCACAAGTAAACTTTCTATATAAATCTCGCGTTATTTATTTTAAACAAAGTATGTTAGATTACTGAGACTTTTCTAACCAGCTATTGACTCCTTTGTGTCTGATTGTTTACGGAACGGGGCTTCATTATTTGGAGAGCATGCTGAATACGAACATATATTGTTTATTTGAAACACGTTACATATACTACCTACATTACAGCTATCGTTCTGCTGGGTATCGGGGGGAAAAAAGAAGACCGTACAAGCAGCGTCACACTTGAAATTTCAATTTCGACAGCGATAATTGCCTTACCCTTGTAATATTACATTTCACACATCTTCACCTAAGCATCCAAAGTAAAACCGAAATTGTTTTACTTTTTTTCGACAGCCACCCAATTCGCGCAACAGTTCAAGACGTAGAGTGCGTGGCCGCACTTCCCCCGTCTGGCAATAGCGGAATGTACGATCCGCTGTGCAGAAATAGCTTCACTTGGAAAATTGACGATGGGATAACCGGTCCTTTTCCTCTTCTCTACAACATCACTGGACCCATGATTAAACTACGTGGGAAAAGACAAGACCCCAATAGAACAGCCCTGAGGGATTTTAACAATAAAACTGAAATAATTTGGCGAAAAATAGGTGGACGTAGGAACACGCCAGGGGGACCCTGGTACAAATTCATTGGCGTAAGTACCAATTTGGAATGCTTCTGAAATCTGGTGCGTTTTTCGGTGTTACAGTGAGGTACCTCAGGGTGTAACCAAACCACATAACGCATTTGTGGTGTCTTCGCCAGGAAGATTAAAGGCAGTATTCTGAGTCCCTCCTCCACTCACTTTTCTCCCTCCATTCGGATGAGGGAAGGATTCCGCACCTCTCATGCGTGAGTAAACTAATTTCAAGGATTTCGTCAACTGGAGCCTCGAGTGTAGGTAGGTCTCACAATACCAGGGTAAGAGGTGCATCGTGTCTCGTCACGGCTTGAATTTGTAGACGCATTCGCCACTGTTCACCGTTCTGAAACGCAGACTGTGCCAAACACAATAGCATACCTAAAGGGCCACCCGTAAGTTTATTGGAACAAAGATGGCCAAAGATAAATGCTTCTCGCAAAGTCAATTCTCACTTGTGCGCTGGATTCCCCAATTTTATTCAACTTGAGATTTTAGTACGAATTGGTTATTCGTAGTTCAATAAAGTACAACAAATATAGTGGGGAGATGCTGCAGTATTTTTAAGCGAATCCGAATTCCTACATATACTAAAAATGTTGGGAAGAGATTTCGCATTAAGTACAAATTCCGAGAGAAATGGTTAAAAAAACGTAAATAAATCAACTAATATATACTTGAAATAAAATTATAGGTGAGAAAAGTGCTAGATTCTAGTGGGCACAGTACCAGTGAAAATAGGAAAGACCATTTCGAATTTGTGAAACAGAACGCTGTAAATAGTCTTACCAGCATTACCGGCATTTCTGCACCGCTGTTTCTGCGCTTGTATGTTAGAAACGATTTTGGATTTTTGGAAGTCATACTAAATTTCTGACATTTGGTTTGCAACAGCTTAAAGGGTGAGACAGTTCGGCCTTGCTGCTACCTGTACTCGGCGTAAGCTGCGTCACTGCTTCAACAAAACATCTCTGTTTACACTGCTCATGACAATTTAGGCCTTGACGGTTAAATTACCGGCGCCAGGGACAATCTTCTAAGGCCGGGTGGTCCTTCTCGATGTTGCGGAAGCGCCGCGTGCACGGCCGGCGCTCGCTGCTATCGGCTATCGCTACTATCGCTGCTATCATAACCCTAGCATTATTCGTGCAACAGCCGCTTGGGCCGATATAATTTTTCTTTCAACTCGCTTAGCGCACCTCTAGCTTCTTCCCCGTGCGTAATTACTGCAAGAACGCATTGCGTATTTACAAGTTCTTTATGGGCTGAGGAAGTTTACTATTCAGGATATTGGGAATTTCTCCTTAAAGGAGCCCACCTCATTGCTATTACGACGATAATTTTCTTTTCGTGGTTGGGATAACCCCATATGACCTGCCCGAGATACAAGTATTCGCGTACTGTTTCCTGGATATCGTTACATACCTTTCAGTCACCTTCCTTATGATGCTTAGTAAACAAGATGCTTGATTTTTGGTAGTTGTTCTTTAATTCTGGAGCAAAACTTTCTGAGCACAATTCGCGAAGCCTGCTCGACAATTTCAGACTTCTTTCGCTGAGAAGACGACGTCGTCTGATAACCGTCCACGGCTAAGATATTACACCTTTATTGGCACCACAATTTTCCGCCACATCAGCTTTTTGAACACACCTTCAGGCATGCTGGAAATAATTGCGGAGACATTGTGTGCCCTTCAAGGAGACCATTTTGTATAGGAAACGAGTGATCGAGCTCTCACGCTCCAAAAGGGGCATTTAGCTACCTACCATCTAGGTGGGTCCACACAGAGCTGAAGTGAAAAGAGGCAACAAAGCGTAAATAGCAAGCTATTTAACACTCAGTTTAAGCTAGTGTCCGTGTACTCAGGCCGGGGACTTGTTAGTCGTAGCAAGAGGTTAGCTATCCAGCTGGTGCTATACCATGGGGTCGGGTACTCTCGTTCTGGGGCTTGACTGCACGGGGCGAACTTGCTCTGTTGCCCCGTGAAGGCCGGAATTCTCGTTGGATAGTGCGCGGTGACGTGCACGTATGCTGCAGTGCGCTGGGACTGGAACTCGCTACGCGAGGGGGGCGCACTGTGCTGGGCCTTGTTGGCGATCTTCAGGTGTTACTGCGGGCTCGCTGGTATGCACATGTGGGAGATGCAGGAAGCAGCGATCCCCTCGTCGTCATGTCGGTCGGTATACGGGGGCGCGCTGTCGATATATTCTAGGGCGGCTCAATCGGTAGCGGTTGGAGAAAGGGTCGATGGGTCTCGTTCACATGCCTTCTTACAGCCTCAGCGAGTTGCGTGAGAGAAAAGCAGAGCTTGCAGGAAACAAACGGCTCGGCCGCTCGTTGGTCGCTCCGGGCGCGAGTGTGACGCCACCAAGAGCATAGCGGGTGCCTCAAGGTCATCATGGGGCCGTCTCCGAAGGAGGACCCATTGTTGAGACGTGCGAGGGTATGCACGTCTCCTCTCCGTCTTTCTGTGCAATCAGTAAGCGGCGGATGGCAACTTCCTAATCATCGCACCCGCCTATTCACAGAGAAATCTGTTGACTCTGCAAAAGTCGTGTTCACAAATACGGACCCGTAGTTCATAGCTAGCTACCCACACCTGAGCAAAAACACCGCCCCACAACACCAGAACACCGCACTGAATGCAGTTATATCACTCGGCCGACGCGCCATCAGCAGTAGAGTTTAAGAATAAATGCACCATGAGCTCGCATCTACTAGACCCATGAAACGTTGCACTTAACCTCTGCCTGACAACCATTATCTCTTAGGAATGGTTTGGCATAGTTTCCGCAAATTTCCTACCAGCCCGTCAACAGATGCTCACTGCAGTAGGTCGGCGATACAAAAAATACTTAAGATCATTCACAAATTTTCCCCTCATCCTGAAGTCACTAGAACTCATACTCAAAAAGCTCTTCAGTACTCAATATCGCTCGTACGCACTCAGCACATACTTTATTCGTATTCACTTGCACCTAAATTCACCGTTCCTCGTGAGTACAAAACCTCAGTAGTCGTCACGAGTGCTTGTACTAAATCTGTACTCCCGGGTACTCAACTAATCTGCACCCACAAGTACTCGTACTCAAGCTGTACTCATTTTGTACTTACTCTACTCATCTGTACTCACCTCTAGTCAATCTGTAGTCACCTTCATTTGTGTTAAAAAGTGTTGTGCGAGTTTGTTCTCACAATTAACAACTTGCATTAGCCTAGTCCACTAGGTCTATGGAGGTGACTAAGCCAGAGCCAGAGACCGCTTCCAGCCGGTACCAGTTGGTTCTCCTGGTCCCATTTTTTGTTGCTGTTGCATTTTTTCCCTGAGTGCTTATTAGCAGCCTCATTCGAACCTTCTCGCCTATCCCTATGACTGTATATTTTCCTCCACTTATCCCCGAACCCAGCAGGCGTTCCAGTGTAATTGCTAGATACGGTGATTAACGCCGGCTGGTGAAGATTCCGTTTAATTTAAAGCAATACATACATACATGCATACGTACATACATACATACATACATACATACATACAGATATAAGATTTGGCAGCCAAGAAAACCTCGGAAAGCAAAGGGGAGGTTGTGGTGGGTCATTGAAACAGATAAAGAATTTGGAAAGAAAGAAAGAAAGCGGAGAAAAAATGCCCGCCGGGTGGGATCCGAACCAACGACCTCCAGAATACCGGTCTGGTGCGATAACCACTACGCTACCGGCGGGGCGAGTTTCCGCCCCGCTTTCTGGGGTATTTATGTCAATGTAATTTTTTCCTGCGCTCGGGGGTGGTAGCCAGCGCCACTCTGACTTCTCGGGGTGAAGGGGACCTTCTTTTTAATCCCCGCGCCGTGACTCGAGTGTCTACGACATGTCGAGAGTGGTCAACCAGCGTTAAACCCTCTTAAGCTCCCTATGGCACCAAGACTCCCAGAACACAGGCCCTCGCTATGCATGTAGCGAATCAGAATAGG
Source organism: Haemaphysalis longicornis (assembly GCF_048455015.1). Taxonomy (NCBI): domain Eukaryota; kingdom Metazoa; phylum Arthropoda; class Arachnida; order Ixodida; family Ixodidae; genus Haemaphysalis; species Haemaphysalis longicornis. Next base: position 161,914,162 of record NW_027526335.1, read on the forward strand.
AAATGAGGGGCTCGTAGAAATAACCCAGGTATAAGATTTGGCAGCCAAGAAAACCTCGGAAAGCAAAGGGGAGGTTGTGGTGGGTCATTGAAACAGATAAAGAATTTGGAAAGAAAGAAAGAAAGCGGAGAAAAAATGCCCGCCTTGTGGGATCCGAACCCACGACCTCCAGAATACCGGTCTGGTGCGATAACCACTACGCTACCGGCGGGGCGATTTTCCGCCCCGCTTTCTGGGGTATTTATGTCAATGTAATTTTTTCCTGTGCTTAGGGGTGGTAGCCAGCGCCACTCTGACTTCTCGGGGTGAAGGGGACCTTCTTTTTAATCCCCGCGCCGTGACTCGAGTGTCTACTACATGTCGAGAGTGGTCAACCAGCGTTAAACCCTCTTAAGCTCCCTATGGCACCAAGACTGCCAGAACAGAGGCCCTCGCTATGCATGTAGCGAATCAGAATAGGAAATGAGGGGCTCGTAGAAATAACCCAGATATAAGATTTGGCAGCCAAGAAAACCTCGGAAAGCAAAGGGGAGGTTGTGGTGGGTTATTGAAAGAGATAAAGAATTTGGAATTCTTTGTCTGTTTCAATGACCCACCACAACCTCTCCTTTGCTTCCGAGGTTTTCTTGGCTGCCAAATCTTATATCTGGGTTATTTCTACATACATACATACATACATACATACATACATACATACATACATACATACATACATATGGGCATCGCACAGCAGGAAATAAAACGTCTGTCTTCCATTTACTCCGTTTTTTATTTGTATCAGATGGATAATTTTTTCTGTGCCATAAGCAATAATTTTTCTAAAGCATCACCACCACCTTACTAGGAGGTTTGGGTATGTTTGGGTGGACCGGAAACTTCGTGTGGATATTTTTGTCAACCTGCAAGGCGCTTCAGAAATTGTATTTCGTTATGGCTACCTGCAAGACGGTGCATATTCGCAGTGTGCGCTGTTTATTCGCATGTAAATGCTATGCGAAGGTTTGTGATACGCCACCGCAAAACGGCGCAGACTTTGTCTAGGGTACTCGAAGGCGGCTTTTGTAACCCGAATTTGGGAACTTGGAAATATGTTTAAATCGAAACTTGAGAATATGTCCAAGCAGCTGTCTATTGTATTCGAACTTCTTCAGGCGTAAACAGCAAATCCTGGCCTTATATGCAAGTCGTTCTATAATTGGAAGAAAATTGCTCCTGGTCTGAGAAGCCCACCCACTAAGCACCTCGATTTTACTATTAAATGAAGTTTTCTCCTACTACTACTCCAGCCCCTAGAGTGCAGTTTTACTATAAAGCATATCTGAATGTTGCGAAGATATGGCTGGGGAAATGTACTGAAATATCCCACCAGGTATCAACAAACATAGTGCTACTATATTTTTACCGTGCACATTACTCATTTTGCTAAAGAAGCCTTCATACAGGTTAGAAGCCACGTATAACAGCACGACCCCCCTATAAAAACTGTAGGTTATTTAAAACTCAAGCTACATCTTTTGAGGCCAGTATTTCATTTTGGCACACGTTGGTGCCATGGCAACGTAAAGCCATGTGATACTATACTTTCGATTTTTCTTCAAGGTTCCGAAAATTGTTTTAACTTACACACGATTACCGGGAATCGTAATGCTTTTTGCCAGAGCCGACAGCCCCACAGACCTCGAATTTCTTTTGGTCTTGAATTTTCGCTGGTGCCCGTTATTAGCATCTCGATGTTTCCTGTATTCGAAAGAATACAAGTTGACGGTTAGCTCTGACTCTCCACACACCGCACAGGATCGTCTTCTCAAGGGATGGGGCGACGCCGACAATGTTGCTCCCGGGGCGGTGTCAAAAACTACACTTTAAATCACGCCTTTATCTAGTGTATGTCATTTTAAGTCTGTTACTGTTATAAAAAAGTTAACCATACACAAAATACGGTGCTGAAAAGCACCAAAAGTCAACCGACATCAAAGAAACAGCACAGAGAGAGCACCCGAGTGAAGCAGACAACAAATGCAAAAATCCCTAACCCGACGTCACGGAGACGCGTTTCTCCGCGCCGGCCGTGGTCGAGCTCGACGCCAATAAAGTGCCCCAGAAATGAACCTGCATGCTTTGCAAAAGACAAGTCTATTGACGAAACGTTTGCAGAGGTCTGACGCCGCTACCTTCTGCAAAGTAATATTTCTCTTTGGTGACCACCTTCAAAGCACCATCGTTACCTCTATTACACACATACATACATATATAGTTATATACGTACGTACCCATCTACATGCATGCATACATACATACATAAACGCATACATACGTACTACTTGTGAACATGTTCACTACTTGTATGTATGTTCACTACTTGTGAACATACATACATACATACATACATACATACATACATACATACATACATACATACATACATACATACATACATACATACATACCATCTGAAACAGGTAAAGGCTTTTCTGGGTACCAATTCTGAAGACCAAGAAAGAATGGGTTCAGTGTGCGTTGTGCATGCAACCTGCCTCCTGCGAGCTTTCCTTCAAGCAAGTTCAATAAACAGCAGTGAAGCCAGCAATGCTAGTGCGGACTTTTACTATGGCAACCCCGTAATAAGCAGCTGCCCAGAGCAGTAACATCGTGGAAGAGGGAATGAAGGGACCAGCAGTTTTCATTTTCTTACTTAACATCTCATTTATTCTTCCTATAAAAGGCGCTGTAAAATGCGTGAAACTCGTGCACGCACTTCTCTACTCCAGTGTGGGATCAAACTAGCATTATTGTACTTGCGAATACAACACTTGTGAATACTACTCGCGACTGAGTGTACTTGTGAGTACACGAATCTCATAGCGCTGTAGTCATGAGTACAACTTCCAAGGAGTGTAGTTATGAATTATACTCACGTGTGCCTGCAAACGTTACCACAGTACTGGTGAGTACTCTACTCACCAGTGCATGCACTCCCGAGTAGTCCCCATGAATACTGCACTGGCGAGCACAAGTACTCACATGTCTGCTAATCGTCACCATACTCACTGGTTTTTTCGGTCCGTACTCAGTCATCATCGTACTCACTTTTTTTCTGGGTCTGACTCAGTCATCATTGTACTCATTCCTGAGTTTGAGTACACATAAGCGGACAAATATAACGCCAAATCTATGCTCACTACTGATAGGTAGACGCAATGCCCTAGTACGGAGCGTGTAGACATGCGTCGACTGGATACAGCCACCGATCGTTTCTTGGTTTAAAATGGATTCATCGTTTCGCATTCCCCGTTCTGTTTCTAGAAATAGTACATAATTGTATGACTTCCTATATTATGACTTCCGGAAACGTGGCTGCAAATGTGCTGGCAGCTTGGCTTTCGCTATTGTGAGGTAAGTTGTTGTTGCAGTGCTCATTTCTCAGATTTTCTGAGTGCTGCGTGGGCGGATGATCAGTGGCTTTTGTTGCCCTTTTAAGTTTTTTGATGTTGAAGATGTTTCTACAACACGTCGGATCACTTTCACTCTACAGGTCCCATCTGACAACTTCTTAACGACGCGCACCGGACCTTTGCACTGTGGCATGGGCTGGGATACAATATTGTCACGAAGTCAAAAATGACGCAGTTGCTTTTAAGGAAAACAAGTTTATTGCAGCGAACTTGTGCTCCCCTGACAACGCGAAGAATACACAGGCGGCGAAGCAGCAGTCAACAAAGTGACGTGACCAGGCGAGCTCCAGCGATTCCAATGCCGCGGAGTCTGCTCTGCAGGCTTTTATCTTTCGGCGCGAGTGTTTCTAGAACCGTCGATTTACACCCAGGACATTGTAGATCAGAGAAGATTATTCTGGGCTAGTGGCGTTAGGGCGAAACCGTCTGCCTATCTGAATGAGATAGCCCGTGCGGCATAAAAATAAAGAATGGAAGACGCGCTTCGCTTGGGACGCAGATAACAGAGCCGGGCATGGTCCGGCAGTAAAAATAAACAATAAGTAAACAAACCCATACATGGTTTGCGGCAATATTCTTCTCACGTATACCCTATCCCTTATATTGAACAGTGAGTCTCGTCTGCTCCTGTACAGAAGCTCCTTTCATTTACGGCCGCCCTATTCATTGCCTGAGACGTTGAGCTAGCTTCGCGCGGTAATTTTCGCGTCTGCCGTAATCTGTCACAGAAGGCGCGCCTACGAAAGCTGCACTGATGCGTCGCGACCGTGAACGAGAAAGAAAGATGTCGCATTAGTCCCTTCATAGATTTTAGTATTATAAGAAAACCCTGCAAAGGCCAGACATTGATCCCCGGCCCTCTGATCGTGATCGACGTTGTAAGAAAGCATTGTTTCCAGAGATTAGTTTAGACTTTCTACAACCCAGTTACATTGAGGCTGGTATTTATTCGTCTCTAGCTTTTTACAACCTACGAGGTCGCGCACTTCCGTCGTGACGCTTAACCGGAAATATGTGCCCCGTTTGGTAACTGCTGCTCTGTTAGCTTGTGCGTGAGAAAATTTTTGTCTACAAATCCGGCAGGAGCGACCATTCCAGCTTTTTAGTGGAAGGGCGGGTAATACTCAGGATAATGACTCAAGTGGTGTACAAATAAAAACATGTGTTTATTCCCTCACGAGGGCGCCCGAAATGGGCCCACTATATCCATGGCCGTCCGCGAGGGAATTCCAGCTCCTCAAACATGGGCAGCGGCTCAGGCTTCTGCTTTTCGGGCTGTTTGCACATCGCATGAACGACACTTTCAGCAGTATTCCACAGCGTGGGCCCGCTTGGCTGCCCAGAAGTAGCGCGTGCTTATCATCTGACGCGTTTTCCGCGCCCCCGGGTGCGCTGCGTACGGCGCGCTATAGTGGAGACGCATCATTTCCCCCCTTTATTGGATGTGGATACCACTAACTGCCCCTCCGCCTACCCGTGTAAGTCCTGTGTTTAAGCGTCTCCCTATATCTAAGTAATACAGCCCCTTGGTAGCGCTTCCTTTCGGTAACGTGATGATCGCATTTAATTTTTTATCGTCGCGTCGCACTGTTCCCGTTTCATGCGGGTTCTTTCCACCGATGGATCAAAGTTGTCTGCAGCTCGGATGGATTCTCTGCTTAGTTCTTCTGCCTTCTGGTTTGTTGTTCCCAATATGTGAACTATCTCAAAACGATAATCCTTCAAAAGCATATTCCACCTCACCAGTTTGAACTCTGGTCGCAGGCGTTCATCAGCCACTTGACAGGCCGGCAATCGGTCGGCATGCGAAAGTGCCGCCCGTACAAGTATTGATTTGATTTGATTGTAGGTATTTAACACGCCGACGCAACGAAGGCGATGAGGCACGCTCTAGTGGAGCGCTCCGGATTAATTTTGACCACCTGGGGATCTTTAACGTGTGCCTTGTTTCAATGTGCGTTTTGTTTCAAGCGATTGAAGACCGAGAGTTTTGTATCAATGTAATGCCTGAATGGGGTGATTATCATCCTGATATGAAGCGGGCGCTCTTGCTTTGCACCGATACCATTTTTGTGGCTAAGCATGATTGATAAGGACTCATTATTCAAGCGTATTCAACTTTTTATCTTATAAGGGAGGTTGGTTGATTTATTGTAGGGTTTAATACGCCGGCGCAACGCAGCCGATGAGGGGAGCCGCAGTGGAGGGCTCCGGATGAATTTTGACCCTCCGGGGATCTTTAGAGTGCGCTAATATCTCGTGCACGCGTGCATTTTTTATTGTAGCCTGCATCAGAAAAGCTGCCGGAACGGCCGGTAACCGAACCCGCCACCTCGTGCTGAGTAGCACAACGCCTTAGCCACTGAGCCACCGCACCGGGTATATAAGGGAGGTAAATGGGAGCACTTTAGTATCTTTATTGGCTTGACGTTCTTGCTTAAATCATCCTGCTGGCCGCTTTGGTCGATGAGGTTTACGTCTTCAAGATTATATTTTTCCGTGGTTTACCGATCTGGCCGCCTACACCAAGACGCCGTCAGCCTGTCCTGTGATCGCGTTGACCTTCTATACCTGAGCGGGGACACTTCTGATCCCTGCGTTATCTCTAATGCGACCTCCTTAAAATTCATCGTGCACAACTCCGTGACCCCTCACTGAATACATCATCGATCGGATTTGCTCCCCAGCATTTGATCCTTTCCCATCCGCGTACACAATTCAAGATCACGTCCTCCATTTTCGTAACTTACGCGCTGACGGTCCGAACCTGCTCCTCGTCATAGCCGAACACATGCGTACCACCATCCTCCAACAGCTTGATCGTATTCCTAGAGCTAGCCACCTTGGAGTCGCCCGCACGTACGAGTGTATGAAGCGTCGTTTAATGTTGCCAGGGTGATACTGCGTTCTGCGACGTAACGTGACTGCCTGTTACCTGTTTTAACGGCGGAACACACGGCCCAAGATTCGCGCAGGCCAGCGTCATCCTCGTTACCTTTTTTCGTGTTAATTTGAATATACTAGGCCCTTTTCTTTAATCAAAATAGGGCAAACAATGACTGGCCAATCGTGACAGACAATGCCAAAAGGTTTGCACTCGCACATGCTCTCACCAAGGTAAATATAAATGGTAGCGAAGGTTCGGGCAAAAAGCGGTTCAGAACCTATTGCCAGCGACATCAGCATGGGGGCTTATGGGAGTGGCGATTAAAGCGCGACTAGGTGAGGAGGGAACAAACACTAGTAACAAAAAACCAAGTTTTGTTCAACAATAAAACAACATTTATATTTTACGAACTATACTTATTTCTCAATCACATTTATTTAGGCACAGTATATAAATAATTTATGAAAATGCTGTTCATTCTCAAAAACCTTTTTTGTAGCGCCCTCTGAATAATGGCACATGTCATTGCTCTGTGATGCAGTCCTTGTAGTGATCGGAAAGGCGCTCCTAAAGTTCGTCTGCTAGGAAACGCCCCTCGCGTGTTTTGGTGGTGCGCATTTGCATTGGTTTTTCCTTGTTAATTTGGTGTGCACTTAATTTTTGCTGTGCGTGGAGTTGCGAGCTGCGTTGTATCGTCGGTGAACACGTGTAGTACCGTGCCCGGCGGGCACGATGAACTACGGGACGATGCTGCCAACGGTTGGAGCGGAGCGCTTTCGTCGGTACCTACAGAAACGATGTGCTGTACAAGGTTGCAACAGCAACTCCCGTACACATGGCGTTTTACTGCACCATTTTCCTCTCATTTCCACAGGTAACGCGAAACTATTGTACTGTTAATATGTGCACGGGGGGTTGTGTAAGGGGACGTGGTGGTGCTTCGAAAAAAAATGGGTCTAAAGCTTTGTTGTGTCACAGTTATCTCTTGATTTCACCTCAGGCTGGCTCAGAGCAAGTTGTGTCAATTACTCTAGGACTTTTCGGCGTAGTACCACTCGAATTTAAACGAGTCGCTTTAATTGTCTATCTCAGTGCCTTCTCTATTGCATTACAACGCTTGTAGTGCTCGTTGCTTCCCGCACTTGTATGCGCAAGCATTATTTCCATCGCAGTACTGTGTTGTGCTGCTCCGTGCTGCGCTGCTGCCACATCTTTCATGCTATGTGCTTTTACATACTGCCGTCGCTTTCGTTGGCATTGATCCATTTTTCCTCTTTTTACTTATCTGTTGCGACACTTGCCTATTAATGCAACCAGGAAATTGCAGGCGTGAATGCTGAGTGAACTTCTGTAGAAACCCTTGTCTACTTGATAAGACGCCGGGACAGCTGCAGTGTGCTCGCTGCACTTTCGTGAATCGGCATTCCTGCGGCCCGGTTTTCTATGTCAAGATGCAGTGCCTAGTTCTTTTCTCTTGTTTCGAAGTAGTTCTGCTGTTGACGCTTTCATTGCTCATAATGCAATGTGTTACGGGTAAAGTCAATTTTTCGGCGCGTAAGGAAAATCATAATGCATGTAGTGCCCACGAACATTTTGTACCTATCGTATACGTGCTCATTTTGTGCAGTGTGGTAAATTTGTTTTATGTTTATCCTGGAATAAAATTCAAAGTCTTGATTATAGCATGACTATGCGTTATTTCTTCTCTTATAACAGAAGTACACAAACTGAGCAAGCATTATATAACCTTGATCTATACTTAAGGCACGCACGCAACCTGCGTATGTGCGACGCAATTAAACTTAGCAGAGGCGTTGGTAGAAATTGGTATCGGGGTAAGGAATATGGGCACGTTTTTTATATAAAGGGGGGGCCGGGGAGTGTGGTCAAGTGTCATTTTGGGCTCTCTATCCCAAGGCAGAAAAAAAATTCCAGTCAAGGGGGGGGGGTACGTTTGCCTCCCGCTGCAATCAAAATAAACAACTGATTGCTTTTATACAGCAGTGGAAGGCATGAATACAGAATAAGGGTTCAGGGAAGATGCAAGATGCTTTTATAAACACCGAGGCGAATCACACGACAGTATGCTAAAGTACGTTTCTCTAGTCGCGAGTATAAGCTGGCGTTGACTTGAAGCACACACGCCAAGGGCTCGCCAACTTGCGTCAGATGGCAATGACATGAGCCCTCAGCGATCAGAGTCCTGCTAAGGCTATTTTGAAGTCAAATTTTCCCGCTAATGCCACTAAAATGACGTCACTTTCTGACCGGATCTTGCGTCACATCCTGTTTATTTTTTGTTCCGCCGGAAGTGTTCCCTCCTCACACAGATGGCGCTAAGCCCCATGAGCAGCTTAAGAGCCGCCATTTTCTGAACGTATGGGCTTCTATGGGAGCTTCGCTACCAGTTATATTTACCTTGCTCTCACTGCCTGTTCAGTGCCGCTGTTTCCACTAAGCGATGTACTTTTCCACCACAGATCTCCCCGCCAATTACTTACTGATCCTGCTTGGTTCGTCTTGTTGAAAGTTGTAGACGACATCCTCCGCTCCTACTCAGCGCAGCACAAACTTTGTACTGCCTACATATGCAAACAAACGGACTTACTGCAAAGCTTAGCCCGAAACTCACGGATATGCTTTCTGTTTCTGTCTAAGCCGCCAACCGGGACTGGGACATTTCCTTACCCTACATTACGTTCGCCTACTATTCTTCCAGCCATGATATCGCTGGTTGCCACACTTACTTTCAGTACAGCCCTGGGCTTTCTTTGCGCCTGAACCCTTTGCTCATATCTTCTACTTCATTATCAACATAATACGCCCACAATGCGATTGCATGGCCTAATTTTGCAAAACAAGTCGCGGCGGGCGCCTCAATGCAGACCAAGTGTTCAAGAAGCCTTGCTACGATCAGTGCCACCGCGAACTACAGTTGTCTCCAGCATCCTATGCCTTTTGTGGGCACCGTCTCGAAGCGTCGGGCTTTCAGAACAGCTGCTCTTTTTGTATACCAGTCTGCACCCTCCGTCAGGTGACGGACGTTGAATGCGCGGTTTTCCCTGCCGTCGCTCTACCATCATTGGCCGGGCCCCCCATTAGCATTGTGCACGTGTCTCATCTAAAGCATCACTCTACGTCTTCCATAGGTCCGCAGGCTCACTGACGAGTGCACTCACACACACCCCAGTCATCACATATGAGTGACTGGCGAGTGAGCCTCGCCATAGTTTTGGACGGGCGAATGTGAGTGCGAGTGAGCGCGAGCCCCACGCGCAATAAAGCCTACTGACCACTCGCGAGTGTGAGTGCCACTCGCTGCGAGCCCCGCTAACCACTTGCGAATGCGAGAGAAGTTAGCAGGAAGTCCCTCTCACCACTTGCGAGTGGTAGTGGTACTCGCAGTAAGCCTTGCTCACCACTCGCGAGTGCACTCGCGCTACGCGCGCCATTTGCGGGGCTTACCTCCTTCAGCGTCGCTGTTGCGCTTCTATACGCTGTTGGCTATTCCTTGAAGCATCCGCTCCTTGTGGTGGTTGTTAATGGCAGGATTGCTTTTAGCTTCGAAAATATGTAGTCATTAAGCTCCTGCAATGGGGCACCCCGGTAGTAATTCTCTGATGGCGTGTTGATTTAAGAATATTGAGAGGGTGAGGGACGAGGTCTCGGAGACGACGTTTATTTTCCTCCCCGGTGCGAACGTACCGGGAAGAGCGAGACCGACGATGATGCTGATGAATATTTGCAAATGGTAATGGCGATGGGGCGTCAGTTCAAGAGATTGGGAAGCGTATCCCTCAGTGCTCACACTGGCCATGAGTGGCGGTATCGCTTGCACTGCGTATCCCATTAATGTAAGGCCGTGAATGCTCACACATTTTCTCCCCTAGGCTGAAGGCGGCCGCCTGGCCGTCGGCGGTTATGGTTGGCGACGGTTAAAACGCTTCAAGCGGGAGACATGCACGATTTTTGTTCCACGGCAGCGACGGTCCGTTGGAGTATCCACTAGAGAAACGCGATAATTGACTGGAGAAACTTGTTCGACGACGACGTAGGGACCGAGGTACCTGTGAAGAAACTTTTCACAGAGGTTTGATGTGCGAATCAGAGTCCAAAGTAGCACCTCATCCCCTTTGCAGAACTCAACATAACGATGTGATGCGTCGTATCTTGCCTTCCGTTCTTGCTGACTCGAATCCGTGGGAAGTCGTGCCATCCGTCGACAGTGAGCGATCCGCGTGGCGAACTGTTCATGAAATGGTGAAGTGGCAGAGACCGGAGCAGAGAAAAAGGCGGTGTCCAGTGCAAAACAGGGTTGGCGGCCATAAACAAGGAAGAAGAGGGAGTAACCAGTCGTGCGTTGAACCGCTGAATTGTAAGCAAACGTAACAAAGGGTAGGATGATATCCCAGTCTCGGTGGTCGGGGCTTATGTACATAGACAGCATATCGGATAAAGTGCGGTGAAAACGTTCGGTAAGGCCATTTGTTTGGGGATGATAACTAGAGAAAGGTTTGTGAATGGTGTTGGCAGCACGAAGGACTTCGGCAAGGACCTGAGAAAGAAATGTCTTGCCGCGGTCACTCAGCAGGACCCGAGGGGCTCCATGTCGTAAGATGATATTGCGTAAGGTGAAGTCGGCAACTTCGTGAGCACAGGCAGACGGGAGGGGAGCAGTCTCCGTGTATCGAGTCAAGTGGTCCACCGCAGTTACGATCCAGCGGCAGCCCTTAGATGTAGGAGGTAGATGCGCATACAGGTCTATGCCCACGGTTTCAAATAGAACAGATGGGCAGGGAACCGGGTGCAACAATCCAGCGGGAGGGGACGTAGATCGCTTGCGGTGTTGGCACGGGGCGCACGAGGCGACATACTTTGCAACACTTGTGGATAAGCCTGGCCAAAAAACCGACTCCGGACGCGGTCGTATGTCTTTTCAAAGCCAAGATGTCCAGCCGTCGCATCATCATGAAGTGCTTTAAGCACGCCAAGACGAAGCTCACGAGGAATTACTGGCACCCATTTGTAGCCTGTAGCATGGCGATTCATGTGGCCAAGTACTCCATCAATGAGCCGGAAGTTGTTAAGTTGGCGTCGCAGCCGGCTATTCGGTGGTCGGGCAGATCAATTCAGGCGGTCGATGAGAGTCCGACAATACGTATCTGCCCGCTGAATCAATGGCAGGTCAGGTAACGTATCCACCGAAGTATGGTTGATAGGCGCGAGAGGTAAACGTGGTTGGCGTGGTTCGGTGAGGGTAGCAGACGACGAAGTAGATAGTGCGCATCGCGACAGGGCGTCAGCATCTAAATGCTTTTTACCGGACATGAACACGACCGTAAATTCGAACTGCTGTAAACGTAAGACCCAACGGCCTATGCGCCCAGATAAATATTTCATAGTTGAGAGCCAACAGAGGGCACGATGATCTGTGACGATGGTGAAATGACGGCCGTATAAGTATGGGCGAAACGTCTGAATGGACCATACAACAGCTAGGCATTCTTGTTAAGTGATAGTGTAGTTTTGCTCAGCGGGTGTCAGTGAGCGACTAGCATATGCTAGCACCCTTTCTCTGGATCGAGTGTCACGCTGAAGAAGAACGGAGCCAATGCCGCACCCGCTGGCATCAGTATGCAGGGTGGTAGGCGCTGTATCGTCAAAATGACACAGGACGGGATCATCTGTAAGGGCATCCTTAAGGGCTTGAAATGCTTTCTGGTAATCGTCTGACCAGATGAAGGGCACGTTGGCACGTAACAGCTGGTTCAAAGGGGAAGCGAGGGTCGCAAAGTTGCGAATAAAATGGCGAAAGTATGACGCCAGGCCAAGGAAGCTCCGCAGATCTTTCAGTTGGAGGGGCCGAGGAAAGTTTACAACCGCGGCTGTCTTGTCTGGGTCCGGACGTATTCCCTCTTTGGAAACGACATGCCCCAAAACTTTAATGCTCTTGCTTGTAAAACGGCACTTCTTCGTATTCAGTTGCAGTCCGGCGTTAGACAGGCAGGTCAGGACTTCATCAAGCCGCTGCAGATGCTGCGAAAATGTGGTCGAAAATATCACAACATCGTCCAAATAACACAGACACGTCTGCCATTTGAGGCCATGAAGGACCTTGTCCATGAGTCGTTCGAAGGTAGCCGGAGCGTTACACAGGCCAAACGGCATGACGTTAAATTCATACAAGCCGTCTGGGGTGGCAAATGCCATCTTCTCCTTGTCGGCTTCGTGCATGGGTATCTGCCAGTACCCGGAGCGAAGGTCGAGGCTTGAGAAGTATTCGGCCCCTTCAAGCAGTCTAAGGCATCGTCTATGCGGGGCATAGGATAGACGTCCTTTCGAGTGATTTTATTGAGCGCCCGGTAATCTACGCAGAACCGTACAGATCCATCCTTTTTCTCAACCAGAACAACGGGAGAAGACCATGAGCTCGTGGATGGCCGAATAACCTTCCGTTTGAGCATATCGGCAACATTATCTTGAATTATCTTGCGCTCAGACGAGGAGACGCGGTATGGTCTGCGTCGAATCACGGCTGACCCGTCCGTTTCAATTCGGTGCTCTGTTGCAGTAGTCTGTGTGAGACCAGGTGAATGAACGTCAAATGAATCGCGGTGCTTGGCCAAAACCTCGATTAGTTGCTTGGCCTGAATAGGTGTAAGGTCGGGACTGAGCGTGGCAGTAAGAGCTGACATATCCGCTGGCATAGCCATCAGTGTGCTAATTGAAGGGGACGTGCCACCGGAAATCTTTGAAGGAAGCAGGACTGCTATCAGCCACCGAAGCTATGGTAGTTCCTTCAGACAACAGAATGGGTTCATTTGTGGTGTTGAAAGCAGCCAGGACTGTAGACCCACTGACAAACCGAAGGAGGCATGGTGCGATGGCAATTCGTTGTGGCAGAAATCGAGTGGACGGTACCGCCAAAACATCACCGTCGGCAAATTCCTCCAAAGAAACGGATAGAATGCCTTCACAACCTGCTTCCAAAACGTAATCGGAATTCAACTTCAGGGTGGGGTATGGCACGTCCGGACAACTGAGATATTGTGTGTCAGCAATACGGATGGCCGGGCGACGACAGGAGATAACGGCAGAGGCAGAAGCAAGAAAGTCCCATCCGAGAATGAGGTCATGGGCACACGGGGAAATAACTGCACACTGAATAGAATGGCGAATTCCTCCTATCGAGACACGCACGGTACAATAAGCACTGGGCAGGATGTCATTGTCATTGGCACCACGTAAACAAGAACCGGAATAAGGAGTCTTGACTTTTCTGAGACGCAAACACAGATTAGCACAAATCACGGAAATTGTAGCCCCAGTGTCATCTAATGCTTCCACTTGAATACCTTCGACAACAACAGACAGCATATTAGCCGGTAGTTCAGGAAGAATTGTGGTCGGTCCAAGTGATGCAGTTTTCCCTCCAAAAACTGCAGCACCTAGTTTTCCTGTTGTCGGTTGGGGGCATTGGTAACAGGTCGAAGTGGTGACAAGGCCCGGCGGAATGGCGAAGGCGAACGACGTCGAACGGGGCGAGAATCGCGGGGATAGTCCATGGCGTCAGGAGATGAAGACGAGCGGGCTGGAGGGGGCGAGTACCCACGCTGACGGGGGGCGTAGCTGAAGCGGTTGTCTCGTTCGAAGGGGGCATAGCCTCGTCGCTCATCTAGCTGGCGTCTGCGGCAAAAACGGGAAATGTGTCCTCTGATGCCGCAGTAGAAGCACACAGGCCGGTCGCCTGGAGCACGCATCGGTCGCCACGTTGACGAGTAAGGTGCCGGCATCGATGGCGCAGAGAGGGCGGTCAAGTGGGCGGACGCAGTCGGGTGCACGATGTGCTCCACGGGAATGGGTGGTCGGGACGCAGCTTCTGATTACGTGGGAATGTGTAGTGGCGCAGTCTGACATGGTTGGGGAATGTTGGTCATACACGCCAGCTCTTCCTTGATCACGTCCCGCAGTCCATGTGCGCAGACAGGAGCATTCTGGGGGCAGGGAGCGTCACGCTGCTGCAGCTCTTTGCGTATGATAGCACGTAATAAAGCACGGAGCTCCACATTCCCAGATGGGATGGTAGGCCAGGAATCGTGCTGGAGGCGAATAGATTGCAGATTGTCAAGGCGCTGGCATATCGCCCGCACTTCTGCAATGGTGGTGGGATTTTGTATCGCCAGGGCATTGAAAGCGAAAGAGGAGATTTCTTTCATGATGTGTCGTACCTTATCCGCCTCTGGCATGTCTTTGTCAACTCGACGACACAGTCCGACGACGTCTTCTGTGTACGAAGCGTAGGTTTCCTCCGGGTGCTGTATGCGGACGTCCAGTTTCTTTTTGGCTCCAGCCGCGCTAGCAGAGGACGTGACGAAAATCTGACGCAGTTGATGAGTGAAGTCACTCCAATCAGAGAATCCTCCCGCATTATTGTGGTACCAGGTCTCAGCCACCTTCTTCAAGGAAAAACCAACGTTCTGTAGCTTGAACGTGTCGTCCCAGCGGTTGAAGGAGCTTACCCTGTTGAACTGATCGAGCCATTCGTCCACGTCTTCACCACGGAGGCCATAGAAAAACGGAGGATCGCGCTGGTGAGCAGTGATAGTAATGGCGGGCTGGACAGGAGCTGCTGCGCTGGTAGCACCACGGCTGCTCTCGTGCTGCATGGTGCTGGTTGATAGCGCGAAACGCCGACCTGATCGTAGCTCCAGCGGTGCGACCAAGAGAGGTAGACGTCGGGATCAAGCGCACACTCCACCACTTGAGAGGGTGAGGGATGAGGTCTCGGAGACGACGTTTATTGTCCTCCTCGGAGCGAACGTACCGGGAAGCGCGAGACCGACGATGATGCTGATGATTATTTACAGATGGTAATGGCGATGGGGCGTCAGTTCAAGAGATTGGGAAGCGTATCCCTCAGTGCTCACACTGGCCGTGAGTGGCGGCATCGCTTGCACTGCGTATCCCATTAATGTAACGCCGCGAATGCTCACAATATCATTTGGATGTCCCTCGGATGCCGTAATGCACTAATGATGTTCGGTTTCAGGAGTCATAGAGGTTCTGGTGCACGCACTCACGTGCGAGGGGGGGGGTGACGAGTCATGAGCGCAAGCGCGAGCGAATGCGAGTGGTGACGGGGAATGGAAAGGTCTGCGAGTGGTCACTGCGAGTGGTAAGCGTGAGGGCGTTGGTGCAAGCGTGGAGAGCGCGCAGTGACCTTGAGTGTGAGTGAGTACGATTGGTGAGGGCTACTGATAAGCGTGCGTGTGAGTGCGTAGGAAACATGTATTTTGCTGGGTGAGTGTGAGCGAGTGGCGCCCAGTTTTGCCGAGTTATGACGTGTTCATCCTCTACATCGTAAACAGCACCGGCATGGAGCGTTTTTCCTCGAGGGTTTGGAATACTATGCGTGGTTCTGCTACGCGCTACAAAGACGATCGGCGAGAGTTGTGCACTGAGGCGTGATCTATTGCCATCATCATCACCTTCCCTCCCAATCATTATCCCCAGCTGGTCTGGTGTGGCTGGTTCAGCTTGTTTTAGTCACTATCTGAAATCCTGCTGTAGAAGGATCGTAAATACACTCTTTACCCAAAATAACATTCCAGCAACTCCTGCGGTACAGTTAGAGCTTCTTGCCGTGTCCACAGTGGTTCACCGTCCCGCTTGGCCGTTAGGCCTCAATCGAAGGCAAGGAAGATGTTGAGGACTGCGCTCAGAGTGAAGTGAAATAGGAAGAAGACCGTGGAATGGTTGAGGCTAGCTGGAGCTCATTGCTTGTGGACACAAGTTAGCCTTGTTAAATAAACAGAGTTTACCTTATACTTCTAACTATAGTTACAGAAGTGGGGGAGAGACTGGTTCACGTCGAAGTCTCACCCGTTCACCAGCGAACTAACCGCCGCCTACTAGGACTGCCGTTGGCAGGACGAACTGCCGTGAACCTGACTGAAGCCCCTCTCCAGTACCTCATGATGATTCGATTTTTGTGGCGCAAGGCCGACTGAGGGAAAAGAGCGCCAAAGAATGGTTCGTTCATTTTTAAGTGACATGAGTGTAAAAGTCAATCATTTCAGTAAAAATAAAGAAATTAAAACATAAGGTAATGAAGATGACTGGTGTAAAGAACCAGGTTGTCATGATGCATAGTAAGACATGAAATGTAAAAACTTGACATGAGTAAGAAACTTAAAAACACGCTTCATGGAAAATATGTTCTCGTCTCCTAAAAAGTGCGATTGGTGAAACGGCATGTGTTGTCTGTAAAGTTGGGTGAAGTGTTTGTGTCGTGTTGTAATGAGTGCTTTGCATTGAAGTAGTACATGGATTACGGATAGGGCCTTTCCACACCCGCTACACAGGGGTCTTGGACATCATGTGAGCAAGTGGGAGTGTGTTACATGAGTGTGGCCTATCGGTAATATAGCAAGGGCAACTTCAGTGTTTCTTGTATGTGTCAGCGGTGCACGGTCCCAAAAGTGGCTTTATTATGGGGAGTTTTTTGTCCGTCTGTTGATTCCACAGTTCAGGCTATGTTTCACGAAGGTGTTATCTGATGTGTGGCTCGAGGTCAGCGTAGGGTACAGTTGCTATTGTCACGTCCGGGACAGTGCGCGAACCGCCTGTGACCGTGGCCGTGAGCGCGAACCGCCTGTTTGTTACAAATGTAGTGTGGCAGGCCACGTATCCCGCTACTGCCGTCGTCGACGCCAAGGAACAAGGTACGAGCCCCCACGCGTGTTCTACCGCTCTGAGGCTGGGGATTCCCGCTACGATGACCACTGGCCGACGAGCTCATTTTCCGGGGAACAACCACCGCCACGTCACAATTCACCAGCACGGCACGATTCACCGGCTTCAGACCGCAGCGTTACACCGCCTATCCTTCGCCAGCGACGTTCACCTTCGCCTCGGCGTAGGTCACCGCTGCCGGGAAACTAGATGGCGCGACCAATGGAGGTGAGGTCGCTGGGCAAACCACGTCTACTATACCTCCGACCGGACTGTCTACGATGGAATTACCTTCGCCCGTTCTCATGCTCAAAAACAAAGTTGAAATTGTGGTTGACGGTGTTCGAACAACGGCTTTAGTTGATACAGGGGATACAGTTTCTGTGATGAGTGCTGATTTTAAAAATAGGCTTGGTCGTAAGGTGATGTTTAGTTGGGACAAGGTGGCTACATTTCGCGATGTAGGTGGTGAGTCACTGCGACCGCTTGGTGTATGCTCGGTGAATCTTTGCTTTGGAGGATGGAGTTGCTAGATTAGCTTAACTACATTCCACATGCGTGACACTATGTCCGGTGTCTTTGTACGTGCAGCAGCAGCGGCCATCTGATCCGCGGTCTTATTTTCCGCGATCCCAGAGTGACCTGGAACCGAACACATGATCACCTCGATATTTATTGCATACGCTGACATAATGGTTTTATGCGCTACATTAGGAATATCTGTTTTTAGAATACTTGTATGTATGTTCTGTGGTGATCCAACGGCCACTTGTCGCATTCAACATACAGGCTCTGTACGGGACTAGTTCGAAATGCACCCGGCACAAGGCGAAACCCCAAGTGCAGCACTGGGTCCAGCATTTTCAGCGCTGTTTTTGTTGCCGACCCGCAAACCACACTCCAATAATCCAAGCGAGACCCAACAAAGCTGGTAAAAACTCGTAGGAGTACCTGCTTGTCTGACCCATAGGACTGGTGCGAGAGGACTTTCAGGATGTTCATTGTTTTTAAACATTTATGTTTAGGTCGCGCAATCTGAGGAATGAACGTGAGTTTTTTGTCTAGCACTACGCCTAAGAACTTTTGCTCCTTGTTTACAGGAATTCAGTCCTCATTAGGTTAATGTCAGGGTCCGGCTGAATCCCACGCCTCTTTGAAAATATGACGCAGGTACTTTTCGTGTGTTAAGTTTAAAGCCATTTTGATCTGCCCAGCGAGCAAGCTTAGTAACGCCAAGCTGCACTTGGCGTTCACAGATGGACATATTACAACATTTGAAGGATATCTGCACATCATCCACATACATAGAATAAGAGATTGTTGGTGGCAGTGCCTTTCCCAGTGAGTTCATCTTCACAATAAACAATGTGCAGCTCAAAACTCCCCCCTGAGGCCCACCATTGTTTGCTTGTACGTGAACCCGTGAAAGCGCCGAGCCTACTCTCACGCAAACTTTTCTGATAGACAGGTAGCTTTCTACAGTATAAACATGTTACCTGATATTCCAAAAGATTTCCAATCTCTGAGAGTGCCATAGTGCCGTGCTGTGTCTTATGCGTTTTCGGTATCAAAAAATATAGTCATACAATATTGCTTATGTAGAAAAGCATCTTTTATTATAGAATCAAGGCTCACAGTTTGATCGTAAGTGGATCGCCGCATCCTGAAGTGTGCCTGGCAGCTGTCAAGGAGACCATTTTACTGCAAAAAGTACACCTTTTTGAGAAGCTTACACAGGCAGCTCGTCAGGGCAATGGGACAATAACTTGCAGGAGAGGAAGCGTCCTTCCCCTCTTTCAGAAAGGCCACTACGATGGCCTCCCTTTAAGACCCTGGAAGGCGCCCAGAAAGAAATATTTTGTTGTAGAGGTGAAGGAGGGCTTCAAGTGTGTCTGTGAGTAAGTGTTGTGTCTTAGTGTTTGTAATGTTGTCTGTGCCTGGAGCTGAAGGTTTACAAGTACTGAGTGCGATCTTCAGCTCATGAAGTGAGAAGGGGGTATTATAGGATGAGGTCGACTTATTACTATCTTGCCAGGACTTCTTCTCACAGGATGTTTGTTTATGAATGTGTTGGTGTTGTGCGCTAAACTGGACACACGTTGGAAGTGTTGTGCGAGTGTGTTAGCCTGGTCTTCCACTGTGTCTCTTATTGTACTAACCAGGCGCAGGCTGTGTATCTGTTGCCCTTTTAGTTTTCGTATTCGTGTCCAGACTTCGTGTGCGTTTGTGTATGTATTGGTGGACGTGAGGAAGGCACGGAAAACTCTCCCTTTTCGCCTAACGGCACACTCGCTTCACAAAAGCTTTTGGCCGTTTGAAATAAATTAGATTATCTGAAGTGGGAAACTCGCGAAGGACACTCCACGTCTTGTTCTGGGCCTGTCGCGCCCGCAAACAGTCCTCATTCCACCATGGCCTCCATTGGTTGCGCGGAGCCCCGGATGCTTCGGGAATGGACGTTTTGGCGAAGTCAAGGATGTGCGCCGTGATGAGTTGGGCTGTTTCCTCCAGGTGTAGGTGTGTAATGGATGTGTGGTGTAGTTTGGATGTTTCTGTAAATGTACTCCAGTTCACTGTAGCTACATCCAACCTGTTATGCGAAGGCGAACTGTTCGGGCCTTTACCTATATATATGCTAATGTGGTTGGGAAGTGGTCACTACCATATGGGCTAGTGCCAACATCCCATTCAAGAGATGGAAAACATACTGCAGAGCCAATAGCCAAGTCGAGGTGTGAATAAGTGTTGTCTTAAATATTATGGTATTTAGGCTTGTTTTTATGAATATGCATGCTCCTGAAGATGTTAGATATTTTCCGATAAGGCGACCTCGGGATTCCGTGCGAGCAGAGCCCCAAAGAGAGTTATGTGCATTGATGTCGCCTAAAAGAAAAAGATGCGGGCAGCTGCTCTACAAGGCCATCAAAATTTGAGCTCGAGAGCTGGAAATCAGGAGGAATGTATACGGAGCACAGTGTTTTAGCCTATTGAAAATTATAGTACGAACGGCAACAGCCTCAAGGACGGTTTGTAACTGGATAGCGTGACACGCCAAGGACTTTCGGGCAATGGTGGCCGACCCCCGGAAGATGTACCACCACCATCCCTCTCCTTCCTAAATACCAGGTAACTGTTCAGAAAATTGGTATGTTTGGAATTTAAATGTGTTTCTTGTAGACATAGGACACTTGGCTGATTGGAGTGCAGTATCTCGTACGCATCGTGAAGATTTTTAAGAAGGCCTCTACAGTTTGATTGAATTATCTTTTGTCTTCCCATTATTTAGTGTGAGAGCTACTGGAGTGTGTATGTTTATAAGTCGTCTTTCGGGGCTGTGACTCTAGGATTGGGCTTTTCGGGCCTTTCTGTAGGCTTGAAAGTCGGAGGCTGCTCCTTTCCCTGCGTTGCAGGCAGGAACAGCCCGACATAAATCTCCTCATCAGATGTCAAAGAGGCGCCCGATGGACTGGGCCCTTCGGACTTTGTCCCCCTTCGGGGTCCCTTCGTTCGACCTGCCACTGCCGAGGGCGTCGGGGGCGCCAGAGGAGGCACGGGCGGGGCGGTGGCGGATGTGGCGACCCCAGTGTTCATCCCTTCGCAACCCTCCAACGCACTGGAAGGCGAGGAAGAAGTGGGAGCGGCACCGGCCCCGACGGAGGCGATTGACACCACAACCGCTGTTGCATCAGCAAGTGGCGTGGTGAAGAGTTGGGCTGCCTGAAGCAACCCAGCAGGGGGCTGGCGAGGGACCAGGTCAGACTCGCTGAACTGGGTCCCTGTGAAAACCATACGTAGCTTCGCCCCCGGCGAGCTGTTTCGGCGTACCCCCCCCCCCCCCCCCCCCGGGGAAAGATACGAACCTCTTGGGAAGGTGATGTTCTCAGTTACCTTGATGTTGATTATCTTTTTTCCATGAAAATTTTCGGACTTGCGGGTGCACGCCTCACGGGCACCCCCCCCCCCAGTCGACACAAGTCAGGGTGTGGAACGCACAGTTGTGGATTGGATGGTCTTGTGACGCGGATTTCACACACTTCGTTCGGCCACGGCAAGAGTTCGTACCGTGCCCGAACCACTGGAACTTAAAACAGCGCCGCGGGTTCGGGATGTAGGGACGTATTCAGCACCGGATAAATCCTGCATTGATATGTTGTGGGTGAACTGTGCGGTCACAGGTCAAGACGATGTGCTTGGTGGGAATTTTCTTGTCGTCTCTGCGGATGGCGATGCATCTCACAGCAGTGACGCCCTGACCCTTCGATCCGGCAAGGAGATCCGCATCCCTTTCGTTCAGGATATCTGGCTCGGATATCACACCCTACGAGCTGTTGAGGCTCCGATGGGGTGTTACCCTGGTGTCTAGATCAGCCAGTCAAGTCTGAGCTAGAAGCAGTGTGGACTGCTGTTTGTCATTTATTTCGATGATGAGTTCACCAGACCTTTGCTTTTTGCACTTATACAATTTGCCTATTCTGGCTTCAAGATATTTTGCAATCAAGAAAACTGACCGCGATGCAAGAGGATGGTATGAACAGAGGGACTCCTTGACAAGAAATCGAGAGTAGTGATCCGGTTAAGGAAATGTTAAAGATGGTAATGAGGGAAAGATACTTCGGTGCGGCCCCTTTTCAGGAACCAATCACGTTTGGGGGGGGGGGTTTAGAACATACCATATAGCATAGTATAAAAGCAGGGAGACGGGGGCACTTTCTTCGCCAGCTTTACCCTGACTACTGAAGCCGTCCCGGAACTCCCTGCCTGGTAACCAAACAGGGCGCCCATGCGCCGGAGCTTGACCTGGGCTCCTACGGCCACCATTTGAGGTTTCCACCCTTCACATTAAAACATATCGTCACGGTTGATCACAACTTATACAATGGGGCTCGGGGTCCACGGCGTCGCCGATACGGTCACCAAGATTGCCCAAGGTGCCATGTTCGGGGCCTCTCCAGTACCTGGTTCAACAGCCGCGTACAGCAGAAGTGTTTAATGGCGAGCATTGGGTAGATACGGAAGACCGGTTGGACGACTGCGAACACGTCGCCTCCTTCAACGGCTGGAACAACCGCCGCAAGTTGGGGACAGTGTACTTCTCTCTTGAAGAATGTGTGTCAACGAGGTTTGACAACAACGAGCCCACATTTTCGTCTGCGGGAAAGGAAGGGCATGATTACCGCGCATGTCCCTATCGCCGTACCAGCTTGCGAGGATTTGCACCAAATCCTCCGCGTCTGACGAATGGTGGGCGCCCGCAAGAGGTCGAAGGCTACCTCGCCGAACGCCGAAACGTTTTTGCACCACTACACCCCGAGTCCCGTTCTCCATCGCCCATGCAATGACCATCCTCGAGGCCACTGTTCGCCCCAAGTTCTTCTGACCGTCAATCTCGCAGCCATGAAAGCTGGGGTAACTCTACTCAGCGGACCGGGGAGGTCAGTCCGCTGGCGTAAATTTTTACGAAGAACCTCCACAGCGATGACAACGAGCACGGCGAGAGGCAAGCGACCAGGCGGAGACTGAAACCTTTGTCACCCAATTTGGAGCATGCGATGTCTTCATTAAAATCGATGGGCGCGAGATGACTGCGTTGGCCGTCATTGGGGTGGACCATTTCGTTATAAGTAAGTCACCGCACTGAAGAACGCGTTGAAGCCTTGGACTGGTCTCCAGATTCGCACAGCCAGAGGTCACCTGATTTGTTCTGTGGGCATGTGCACTGCTCTGATTGAAACCAAAGGGTTGACGTACATCGTCTCCTCCGTCGTCCTAGCCGAATGCTCAAAAGAGTTAATCCTTGGTATGGAGTTTTACCCAGCAAATTTACTTAAAAAAATCGACGATCAGATTTTCATGAAGCGAGCCGTAGAAAGAACATTGAACACCAACGCAACACTGCCCTTACGCTGCGTTGACGACGACAGTGTCACACCTCCCGATCGCAAAAAAGTATTCGTCAACTTCATGAACGAGACATTTAAGGACTATGAAGGGCTAGCCGAAGGCAACATGCGGTGACTTCAAGAGAAAGGTACCTGCATCGCGAGGGGATTTTTAAAGCTGAAAACCGGGTGCACACCTCTCTTGCTTACCACTTTTTTCACTGAGCGCCGATATCTCTCGAAAGATACTGCCATTGCATTCATGAAAGGTCGCCGACGTAACACATCTGACTACAGTAGGCACGACTCCGGCGGATTGGCATACACCAGGCGCCATTCTACCTCCCAAAGTTAACCACAACCTCTCCGCAACACAGAAGAAGGCTTGAATGAGCCTCGTGCAGGAATTTTTGACGGCTTCGCCTTGACGTCCAAAGTCCGCCGGACTCATTTGGCGAAGCACCGCATCTTAGCAGACGAATCCGCTTGACCTGTCCGCTAGCACCCTTACATGGTGACCCCGGTAAAGAGTGAAGCAAGAAAATGCACGTTAAGAAAATTATAAGCTATGATGTCATCCAGGCTTCGAAGAGCGCATGTGCCTCCTCCGTCGCACTTTTGCGGAAGAAAGGCAACACACTTCGCTTCTGCGTTCTCTACCGCCGTGTAAACAGTATGACGAAACTTGATGTTTATCCCCTCCCAAGGATTGACGACACCTTAGACTTGTTGCCAGATGCCAAATTCTGCTCGTCCCTGGATTTGAAGTAGGGATATTGGCAGACCGAAGTGGACGAGCGCGACCGCGAGAAGACGGCGTTCGTAACACTGCCCAGCCCCTATCAATTAAAGGTGCCACCCTTCGGCCTATGCTTTACGCCGGCTGCATTCCAGCGTATGGGCTGCATTACACCCCTCGCTGGGCTGAAATGGCAGACCTGTCTTGTGCACCTCGACGGTGTGGTCGTTTTCTCTAGTTGATTAGGCGAGCATTTGTCACGGCTGAGAAGTGTCCCGGAGGCTAGTCCCTCTGCACATCTGATCATTAAGCCTGAAAGATGTGACCTCCGGTTTGAAGAACTCAAATTTCTTGGTCATATTGTAAGTGGTGCTGGTGTTAGTCTGGAAACCAAAAAAATGACTGCCGTCATGTCATTTTCTTATCCAAACGATAAGAAGGCTGTGCGACGCTTTCTGATCCTCTGTGCCTATTACAGACGATTTGTGGAGGGAGTTTCAAATATCGCCGAGCCGCTGGCCCGACTAATGAAAGATGTTCCGGTATTCGGGGGCAACGGCCACCAACAGGCCTTCCACACTTTGTGTAGACGCCTACAAAGTGCTCCAGTTCTAGCCCACTTCGGTGATTCCGCTGACACTGAAATCTCAACTGATGCCAGAAATGGGGGAATTGGCGCTATTCTTGCACAATGGCAGGTTGGGGTGGGAAAGGTTATATTCTATGCTAGTCGCTTTCTTTCCAAAGCAGAAACAAATTATTCTGCGTCAGAAAAAGAATGCCTTGCCGTCATATGGGCTATCGTAAAATTCCGTTCTCACCTGTATAGTCGGCCATTCAGAGTGGTCGGCGACCACCATGCCCTCTGCTGGCTCGTGAACCTCAGGGACCCTCCAGGACGGCTTGCTCAATAGCGTTTATGGCTACAAGAGGGCGACGTTACGTCGTGTACGGACAGCCACCACAGCAATGGTCATTGTTGTTTGCTACGGGTGCCAATTTCCACCTATTCCCGTTAAGCCAGGGATGAGGACTTTCCATTTATCGGGATGATCGAAACAGCAAATATGGCTGCCCGCCAACTCGCCGAAGTGAAGTTCAGGCCACTGATTGAATACCTGCGGGATAAGAACGCTGGGCCTCCCCGTGCTTTTCTTAGAGGAATCAACTAGTTCTGCCTACACGACAACGTGCTTTGCAAGCGGTCTTACGAACGGAGTAAGAAATTTCTTGTCGTACCGGCAGAATTGCACACTGATATTTTACAAGCGTGCCTTGATAAACCAGCAGCTGGGAATCTAGGGGCCACTCGCACATTCGCTAGAATTCAGAAGTATTACTGGCCAAATCTCTTAGCCTCGGTGCAACAATACGTGAAGACCTGTCGGGACTGCCAGCGCCGGAAGACGTCATCAGTGAAACCTGCAGGACTACTTCACCCACTAGACCCTCCTGACGCACCCTTGAAGCAAATCGGAATGGATCTATTGTGGGCCCCTTTCCCAACTCAGCCTGATGGAACAAGTGGATCGGTGGGGCAACTGATTTCTTACCGCGATATGCAGAGATGCATGATCTTCCTCGAAGAACCGGTGTCAAGGTTGCGACGTTCTTTTTTCACAAACTTGGCATCAGATGTGGTGCGCCCCCTGTAGTACTGACTCACTGGGGGACGGCTTTCACATCTGAATTCATGCGTGAAATATTGCGCTTGACGCAAAATACCGACCGAAGACCATCGCTTATCACACAAACGGCCTCACGGAAAGCATTTATGGAACCTTGGCTGACATGTTTTTACGTACATCGACCTCAACCACAAGACATAGGATGAAATTCTCGCTTATGCCTCTTTCGCTTATAGTACAGCCATGCAGAAAACGACCTGGTTAACACCATTTCAGCTTGGTTTTCGCCGCCCACTGACGAAAACCCTCGATGCAAAGCACCCTGTGGATAACGGCGAGGTAGCAGGCACTGAAGTTGACAAGTTCACGCAAACAGCTGAAGCAGCTCGTCAGCTTGCAAGATTTCGCATACGCAAGCTACAAGAAATAGACACCCGTTAAGATAACCTGAGAACGGAATGTGGAGTATCTTCCTGGCGACCCTGTTTAGGTATGGACGCCTACCCGCCGCCGTGGACTGTCGGAAAACCTACTTCGTTGCTACTTCAGTCCCTACAAGGTTATCCGACGTATCTCCAGCCTGAAATACGACGTGTTACCTGAGAGAAACTCCAAAGTTTCTGTTCGATGGCGACCAAGTTCTGAAGTTGTGCACGTGGTGCGCCTAAAGCGGTAACAGTCCCGGCCATTGGACACTCCCGTTTCACCTACTGTGCATTTACTATTTTCCCAGTTACTGCTGCCCTCTTGCTGCCTTGTGTTTAGTCTGTTTTTTATTATTTTAAATTACACGTTCTAGTGTTCACGTTCTAGTGGCGTCGGGTCGATTCCACCCCGGAGGAGGAGCTACGCAGCTACTCCTGCGGTACAGTTAGAGCTTCCTGCCGTGTCTACAGCGGTTTACCTTTCCGTTTGGCCGTTCGGCATTGCTCCAACGCAAGCAAGAGGAAGAGGAGCGCGCTCTGAACGAAAAGAAAGAGGATGAAGACCGTGGAACAGTTGAGGCTAGCCGGAGCTAATTGCTTTTTGACACAAGTTTGCCCTGTTAAATAAACAGTTTAAATTTTACTACTAACTGTCGTTACAATATTAAAAGGAGAGCTGTTTGGGCCGACACATATCCGTGCGGCGTAGACAGAAACCCCCGAGCGCACGTGAGAGCGTGCCTCGCGGCAACCGCCCGTCGTCCTAAGCACAAGTCGCAAGGAATAAGATTTACGCAGTAGCTTTAGCAAAAACGAATTTCTAGCGCCCGTGAGCACGCGCCTCGCGGCGACCACCCGTCGTATTCCAGATTTACGCCTCTTGAGGAGCTGCCACCTTCGTCGTAGTCTTCTTGGAGTGACTGGTGCGCAAGGGGTCCACCACGCCGAAGACGATGAAAACAAATCCCTCAAGCCATCCCTCCGAAATCCACACCTGGGGATGGCCACCGGACCAGCTAACGAAGAAGTGGGGGTCGGCCCTGGCGAGCCCGTGCTACAAAAGCATTTGCCGTACGCGGGTGTGCCGCCGGAAGACGACTACGAAATGGATGACAACAATTTGTCCTGGATAAAACAGTTTACATACTTTCGTTGTCCTTGCTGTACAGCACCGTTCAAAACGGCATTCCACTGCGCACGTCCGGCCGTTCCCTCTCCTGAGATCTGCTTTCAGTGTGGGGAAAAGCTATGTCAACCCCAAGCTCTGATGTTTCTCCGGGCTTCCACCACAAGTGCAAGCTCTGCCAACTATTGTTCACTGCTGTATTGCGTAAAGTACTCTTTAATTGCCTAATTTACATTTAACGCTAGTTTAGAATCAAAATAATGACCCTCAGCGACATAAAAAAGATTCGCGGACATTAGGCAGTTTTAGCATATCGTTACCGTGTTTACGTTACCGTTTACCGTGTCTGCGGGAGTAGACTGCGCAGCGCGAGAGTTACCGCGAACGGTAACGTACCGGCACAGGCTTCACCGTCGCCAGCGCTTCCGGTAACACCGGAAACGTTAACGCAAACACGGTAACGATATGCTAAAACTGCCTATTACTTCTGTAAGTTTTAAACGTATATGCTGCTTAGATATGCACACTTTGCTGCCAACGGGGATTTCTGAATTGGGATTCAGACTCTGACGGGCTTTGTGATTTGGAATCGATTTGACTGTGCATGCATAATTGTCGGTTACTGTACGTACGTCATGGCGGAATTAACAATTTTTAAATCGTCGCGAGCTTCACATGGCACGTGGGATTCTTGTTGGGCAATCCTTTTGTTTGCGCATTGAAAATTTCTAGGCGTGTATGTTTATGCCCATTCAAAATAACAATTTCGTGCATCGAACATAGCTGCTGCACGTGCTTATATCGTCCCGAGCGAATGCACCGGGCTTGGTATAGTGCTAGGCATTTAAGGACAAGTTTAGGTAATCGTAACCTAAATCTCAGGGCATCCCAAGCAGCTTAAAACTCATTGTATAGCTTTAAATGGGTTCCCGTTGAATCTGCCAGTCCTCAAACGTGAAATGCTTCCATTACTTAGGTCATCATCAACATTCTTTCATCCTTACTGTCCAATTTTTCTGCGTATGTGATTCAGGAATATTGAGATAATTGTAGACTGATGCTCTTAGCGACCTTAGGGACATTCATCGGTATTTAACATAACGATGAGCTTAAGGTTGACAAAGTTAGACCTCCGAGTTTACGTTAGAGCTAACAACGTTGAACCGTTCATGAGCTTCGACGGCTGCCGCAACCCTTAGTCTCTTAAAAGACCAGTGGTTATAATGTTCAGCCATCGCAAATCCATAAAAAATCGCCTAGGAGTTTCAGCGTACGTGCGTGCAGGGAAAATATTTAATGCGGGTTCTCGTTAGCCATTTTCACGACACCAGCTCAGTGAGCCGGTGGTAGTCCGTATCAGGACCACTTCAACCCAACACTACAAGAAACTCTTTTTTACTTCTTTCACCTTCCCGTGAACAAATATATATTGCATAAGACAGCCTTCTTTGGTCGCGTCTTTTATAGTGACAGTGTGCGGATGGTAAAAACTTTAAAAATAAACGGTATAAGAATATGGTAAGCTACTTAGGAGCTTTCAGGGTATTCTTGTGTAAATACCTAATATGACATATGCAATGACATTTTTTTTTCTTTCCAGTCATGCAAATTTGCGGCCAATGTAACCTTCAAAGGTTGGTTTACTATTGAGTACACCGTAGATAATGGACCCTACTACGAAGCCGTAGGAATCGGATGTCTTGAAAACACATCTGTGGGGTTGCTAAGCCGAAGTGATAATACATTAGAATACTTAATTCAAGGAACGTACCACCAGGTACTATGTATTCGAGAAAATTGACCCCAAAGAAGCTTCACTCCATAATAAAGATCGGCTTGTGGTGAAGGTACTTCTGTGGACAGCTGTGCTCTCTTTATTTTGAGAATTGTTCCCGTTGAGTACGGAATTATAATAGAAATGCGATGTGTTCACATTATTCGTACACATTTTAGGGTTAATAAAGTCTTGAACGCGCTTTGAAATTATCACGCAGGTAATTTTTTTAAATATGACAGCGCTCAAATAATAAGCCATCTTCAGCCGGTTAATACACGCAACCGACATGTCCATCTAGATATATCCGTATGCGGGCTTTTAGGAGTAAATCCCAATGTGTCCTGTGCACTATGGAGATCATGAAGCCGATTATAACAGCGCCATGGTGACAAAACGTTAAACGGTAAAGCAGCACGCAAGATTGATTTTGATTGATTGATTGTGGGGTTTAACGCGCCGACGCAACGCAGGCGATGAGGCGCGCCGTAGTGGAGGGCTCCGGATTAATTTTGACCACCTGGGGATCTTTATCGTGCGCCGAAATCTCGTACACACGGGCGTTTTTGCTTTTCGCCTCAATCAGAAAAGCGGCCGCCGCGGCCGGGAATCGAACCCGCGACCTCGTGCTCAGCAGCGCAACGCCTTAGCCACTGAGCCACCGCGGCGGGTTGCAGCACGCAAGAAAACTGCGGAATATATCACCACAAATATTAACATCGCTACGACGAATCTACAAAAACACAAAGCAGCACGCGACATAACAGTACAATGATGTCGTAGTGCAACACCAGTACAGATCAGTAAGGAGACCTGCTTTTTTCGTGTATTTGCAAACACTTTCATTTTACGAATTGCTTTTGTGAGTTTCTATTTTCTTTCTTGTGCGCCCGTAAGTATTTTTTTACCTTTTTCTTCACGCGTGGGAGTTTCGGGCTTTCTGGAACACGGTTTATGCTTCCGCCATCAGCAGCACGGACATTTATTTACGCGCCTTTTCAGGCTTTTATTTTGTACCACATTGATTACTTTAACAAAGCGTGTAAGTTTTTATTATGACGTCAAATGTGTTAAATTGTTTATCCTGACTGGAAAGCTGCAGAGCCAATCATAAGTTAATTTTGTTTAGTTATTCCATCGGTAAAACAAATTTTCACTCCGTTGTTTTTACGGCTCCGGTTGTTTGCAAAAAAATACTAGTGCGTCACAGTTACACAAACCAATATTTTCGAACATTTCTAAACAATTTTTAACATAGCATGAAAATAATACAGTTCTTTTTCTTCCAAGAACTAGCCTTTCATTGACTAGCTTCGCAGTATAGCGACCAGGAAAGACGTCTCAGAAAAGTAAGCTGTACAAAAAAGTTTCAAATTTCGCGCTCGATACGAACCAGCAATGATGTAATTGAAAAAAATCAAAGCCCCCTTGTTAAGAGAATGATGGTGAAAGCGAAGAGCTTTCATACATGCAACATGAGTGAAAGTTGCATGGAAGAATTAAAACTGGCTGCGAAGTACGAACCTACGAAAACATAGCCAAACTTCACACAGATCCCCGAGCAATCTTCAAACTAGGGCTTATCACCGCTGAAGAAATTCAACTGGGCAGTCAGCTGGTACACCCTAGAATCGGTGTTGTTTCCTCTCCTGTTAAACTTCGCATTCATTGGCCTCCCCGCTATCCTAGAACAAAAACACAACTTTCAACTTGCCATTTTCCGGATTGCAATGCATTATAGACGGGCACTGTCTCTCCGGGGCGATCCAAGAAACGTTCGAACGTGCTGCCGCTCAGTGAACGCGTGTGCCGAAGCCAATGGTCTCCACTGTTCTCCTCAAAGGTCATATTCTTTCATAGTTCGCAAGCTTAGCCTGACAACGTCTTGACTACCCACGACGGACACGCAATCCAGCCACCTCGGGCCCAAACGATTCTGGGCCTTGGGAGCAACGAAACCGGTGTGCGCTTCTTAGGACCAAAACGCGTTTTAGGAATAATTTCAAATTTTGAAGATTGTACAGAAGCGGCTGAGCAACCTCGACACATCTTAGCGAAAAAAATTATCAGCCACTTACGAATGTTACTAACTCGCATAGCCTGCGCAGCCTCGTCATGTGAAGAAAATTTTCGATGCCTGATCGTCGGTAATTCACGCCGGATACAACTGGAAGAAACGTGATAGCTCAGAAACTGGAACATTCACTCGAAAACAAGATTTAAAAAAAGTGCAAAAAGTTCACATTATCCAAGCTGCTGAAATATCTTTTGCAAATTCCGGACAATATAGTACTGTGTACAGCTGACGTTCAAGACGTTTTCAGTCTGAGCGAGCACTCCTAGAGGCGTTAAGTGAATTAAGTTCTAAAATACTGGGATGTTCGAGCAATGTTGTGAATGCCACCACCGATCTGAAGATAAGATATAAATTGGAAAAGGTGCTCTTATAGCCGTCTTCTCAATGGCTGACACCACTCCTGGGTCTAGTTTTAGTTCTAGTTTTAGCAGCTCGAGTTTTATGGTGAAGTTTTAGCGCCTGTGTCGTCTTTTTTTTCCTTTCTCCAGTGTGTCGCGCTGTTTCGTTGAATATTCTACGAACATGCCAAACTACAAACTCCGGTCTAGGAGTCCTTGGCCACATCCGGGTTTCTAATGAGGCGGCCGTAGTAAAGGTCGCATATAAATTCCCGCATTTAAGAAAGAATTGGTGGTCATGGGCGTTAAAAGGAGTCCTGAAGCCAAAATTCATGTTTACTGCATTCGAAAGAGTGCCTAGTTAGAATAACACTCACACCATTCCTAAACCAAACTTCTATCAAATAAATTATATGGTTAGGAAAAAATAGCCATGCGACCATATATCTCATTTCTTGCACTAGAAGCAGATGTAATATTAGCAGCTGCGCGAATGATTGCGGCCGCAAGAGTTTAACGAAAATAGCAAGAGTTCTAAGCTGGAAGAATAAGCTATCGCTTACATTGAATGCTTATTATTTTTATAGCAGTAATAATGGCGCGGTAAAATATGGACGTTAGAGCGGACACGTGAACATAAATGCGCCAGTGCGTCCAGAGCGCACTATGTTCGTTATAGCTGCACAGCCGTCCGGTAAGTTGAGCTTGTAGTGGCCAACTGGCATTGGCGACAGTGTCCTGGGTTACTCTTTTTGCTGAGGATACCAATGTTTCACGAAACGAGTATCATCAACTTTTACAAACATTGCCCAGGCACAGATCCGGTCAACAAGAAATCAAGTGTAGACAGCGGTTCCGAGCGGCATGGTGGCGCCATCTAGCAGGGCGGACAGCGAACAAGGCGTTCCTGAACATTCGCTGCAATCCTAGTCCGCATTCATACCTTTACTTCATTTTTTGGCCTGGATACGTCATCGCAGACGTCATGAAATACCCGATACAGCAGGAGGATTAAAAGTACGACCAAAATTGTTTGATTTCTAACTGAACAATACACCGTGTGGTGCCCGACAACCACGGGGGCCAATGCAAAATACAAAATCTTTCGAATAATACAAACTTGTATTTTGTCGGTATGGTACTTTAGTTGCACATAATTCTACAACTAGGTACGGGCGCCACCCTCCGAGTACTTTGACGGCCGTGAGGTAGAGTTAGGGTGCGGAGTTTCTCGCAGAATTTCGCATGATGCCATGTTTATGAATGTGTGAAACTCTCGCTCCATATCACACGGGCGATTGGCGATTCCGCGACGATGCTGTGGGATGACTTTAAAAATATTAGTGCGCTCTCGTGCTCTGTGCCGGCTGGTATAGGCGAGAAAAACGTTTGTGGGGCTAAGAAATTTGACTAAGATAATTTGCTGTGGACACGATCGTATACAGTCGTAATGTTGGTATGGCCGGTTGGGACCGACACTCTGTTTGAATAAGCGGTTCATGCCACCACAAATCTATACCGATGTTCAAAATAGGTAGCAAAAAGAGCTGATATTAGGGCTGATGATATCGACGATGATGCAGACATATATAAAAAAGCAGCGAAGCCTCATTGCGCGATGGTGCATCCTCTTTACGGTGAAAATTTACTCGTCATCGCAAACGCAGTGAAATATCCTGCTCCCATAATAATAAGCCTTACAGCTTCTGCGCGGAGATGGGCAGCCCCGGCACTAGACATTACGACGGAAACAGATGCCCTAGAACCATGTGTAATATATAAAGCAAAAAACCATCAGAATAAATATAAAACTATTCAGTGCGCAAAACACAAGCTCTACAGAAGCTCAATCAGCTGTATCATGTCAACACATGATGACACACAAGAAAAAAAAACCTAACTTCAAAACATCGAGAATACCTAAAAATAACAGATCTAGCTAGAATTCATTTTAGGTACAGCTCACAATTCTCAGAACTGATGCTCCATTCAAATAATGCCATCGAAGAATGAAGTGTAAAATACAATCAACACAATGAATTAGCAGAAAGCAATGTTTATTGATAGGTGCGCAAGGACTCAAAATTGGTTATACATGCGTGTTTAATAATTCAAGCTTGGTTGTAGGGTGTAATATGTGTCATTCAATGGGACCATAAAAGTTTAGATAAAACGTTCCTGCCTTCTTACCCTATTTTTGTACGCTTGACGTACAGTAAATTTTTCTATAGAAAAAAAAGAGACGCCGCTTATCGATATATTTGAATTCAGAGGAGGAGTAATGATTACAGAGAACATCAAAAATCATGCAACTCAACGTCCAACGACGACGATGGTTTCTCGTGATGGATTCAGTGATTGGCGAATCCTACACTCCGACTATGTGTTAACCTAGAGATGGGCACCACGTTTCTAGATAACGCACAGCAACTATTGTGTGCGCATTTTGTGGTTCATCAATGGTTCTCAGCCATGACTGCGCCGAGGACCCTTGATTCGTTTTATAATATCAAACAATTTCAACTTGCAGCTGAAGTCGCCCATACTCGTCCAATTATTTCCTTTTGCGCTTGACCTTCAGGGCGATGCGTGTCATAATATAAAACAGTTTGCGCTTGCATATGAAAAACCCCTAAACACCTACACACCCCTGTCGTGAAGTTGTTGTAAGTGAAGTTGTTGCCAGAACTAAATCTATGACCATCAAATATAAAAAAGCAGCTGACTAATCGACAACAGAGTGTAGTAAAATGTGCCCAAAAATACGTACCTAAATTTGCAATGAACACCGTACCTAAGTAGCCTCATAAATGACCCCTGTTCATGCGCACAATGGGAGCAAAAGAGCAAAACCACGCTTTAATTTGCCCACACATGGTAGCCTATTAACGCGAGCGGTACATGTGACACAAATATATTTGTGTTCTTTAGCTCATGTATGACACTGCTGGCACAAAAAAGTTTGAAAACATGTCTGCTGTATATATCCGCGACGAAATAATGACTTCAAAACGACTTTGAAAATGGGCCCTCTGGTTTAAAGACGTTTTATATCTCCCAACCGCATCTAGACGATTGAATTCCGGTTTTGTAAACGCCCTGAAAAATCCGGTTTAGAATATCGAATATAAAGGACTTGTAAAATTTGTTTTGGATGTACTGTTAAATTGGCGTATAAGGCGTGTTGTAAACGCCAGCAAAATTTCGGTTTAAACCTGGTCGGTGGGATACCACTAATATCTGTTTATTGGCTTACTACAGTTGCATTTAGACATACTGGTAGACGACAATCCCATGTTTTCTCTTCTCGCTCCACACGCGATAGTGGAATATAATAACAGAAACACGGCAATGTGCCACAAAACACGACGAACCGCACTCCTTTGTTTGACTTTCTGCGTGCGTTACACAATCTTCGGAATAATAATAAACGCGCTCGAAATATTCTAATAATTTCGGTGCAACACATACGCAGAGAGTGCAATGTATGATTTACGGTTTGATGCTAATTCAGAGTGATTAGTGTGGAATGATAACTTTCTCCTGAAGATACTGGCCTATCTCGCCTCAATCTGTCACTGTCTGGGCAACAGCGACAATTTCATAGGGCGTTTCTCTGAAAAAGTGTAGTGTAAAAAAAGAAGACTCGGAGCACTGTGGCGCGATAACACAAGAACTCGAACCTGCAAAGTAACACTTCCCAACCGGTACCGAAACGCACTGGAACCACATCAAGTAAGAAAAATGATGCCTGCACATCCGGCAGTTGAACGATGCATACGACATGACAGAGATGTTTTCAAACAGGAGTCAAGAAGAAATATACAAAACAGCCTCACTGCTTCCCAAGAACACAGGATTTTCCACAAGCCGGGCGTGAGGG
Source organism: Haemaphysalis longicornis (assembly GCF_048455015.1). NCBI lineage: Eukaryota > Metazoa > Arthropoda > Arachnida > Ixodida > Ixodidae > Haemaphysalis > Haemaphysalis longicornis. The sequence goes on from NW_027526335.1 coordinate 161,949,104, forward strand.
CGCACGCACAGTATGTGCCACACAGGCTCTGCTGGAAAACATTTCGATGCGTGAACGTCCGCTGCCGCCCCGCGTCTGTGATGCCTGGCTGCTCGCTCCCTCCGGCCGGTACTTGCCCAAACATGCACGAGAGATGCCCCCCCCCCTTCAAACTCTGCTGTTTATAACGTGTGTGATGCTCGCTTTGGCTGCTCGTGCAAACGGGGGTTTTCGCGGCTGGTTAATCGTGCGCGTAAAGGCGGGAATACAATATATCGGACCACGCGAGTGCGTGATGTAAATGATAACTGCGCATTATGGAGTCACTGCGCGTCCTGTGGAGACCGACCTGGCGCACATTCGTGTCCTCACGTATTCATAGAATCGCCAGTTTTCTGGCTTTCGGCAGCCCCCTATGATTGCCCGTAAGGTACCTTAGGGGCGACGCATTTGTAGCGTCCATTTTGCCACGATGACCAGTCCGAGGTTCGGCAGACCCATTTACCATCGTTTGATTCTGTTTTCTTCCCGTTATAATTAATCATTCCTCAGAAAACGTCAAGAGTTTCTAACAGGAAAGTTGTTTAGCAAATCGTAATTTTTTGTGTCCGCAGATAAAAATAACAAGAAATTGACGCGTGCGCGCATGTGAGCGCGAGCCTCGCTGCGACTGCCCGAAAGTTAACCAAACTAATAGAATGACTAGCGCTCCTTTGTGCGTACCTCACAACGACCGCCCAACGTCCACTGCGGACGTTTGTCACGCCAAGCATACCAACTTAGGGTGATTGGCTAACATTGGCCACAAACACTCCAGCGTCCGCCGTAATCGCGACCCTACTTGCTCGGAACGAGAAAGACACGTCATCGCCTACGCCCCTTCAAGGTGGTGTCCCATGAATATAACTTCCAACAAACAAGAAGCTCACACCTACAGCAATAAAATTGAGTAACGGTCGTTACGGGAACGAAGAAGAAGAAAATTGGGTGAAATCGCGGAATTAAACCTTTGTGATGGGGATGAGGGTTGCTTAAGTGTTAGTGTGAGCTTCCTTCATTTTTTTACACAGTGGGTAAACAATGAGCCAGCATAAAAGAGACCATTCCGGGTAGCGATAGCAGCACGCCTGGGACAGACACAGGAGTAAAAGATAGCGCAACTGGCTCTTATTCAGGGCCGCATATACGTAATCCGAGGGTGCGGTGTCGCACAGAAGTATCGCCCCGTGGCGCGGTACTGACAATCGGAGCTCCGTTGCCGAAAGCGAGAAAACTGGTCAGCATGCGAGTAAGCAAGGACCTGCATGGGCGCAGCGGTGGGATCGATCGCAGGCGCCGTTCCTCCAGATTGCGCAGCCATAGTTTTCGCCACGCCGGGTGAACTTTCTTCACCTTTGAACGCGTTTGAACGAAATGAAACGCTCAGCGTTTATGTAACATGTTCGTATGACGACGAGATAGTCGAGAAAAACTTGAAAAAAGAAGCCGCGAACTACTCAAGGCTCGAACGGTAAAGAAGACAGTGAGCGTGCCAGTCCACCTACAATATTATGCATGGCGGGACGCTTGCACAAGCACTAACAGTTTTTTTTGTTATCCATGTTATTACGCTAACGGTACATTTTTAAACGCCTCTCAGGCCCTCATACGCTCACGTTGGAAGAAAACGGAAGTGTAGTACCCCATTTTCTGCGCCGCGTTTGCCGAAGACCTCAATCAAATATGTTTTTTTTTTTCAAAACAACGGCCCCACAAATTGGGTAGCGTAAAAGAGAGCAGAACGTGACAGATACCTCCACACGAAACAAATAAATTGCACCTTACCCGACAAGAGCCGCGGAACACGCCACGATGAGCATACATAACACGAATACCTCCCGAAAGCCAGAAAGCGAGCAGATGAAGAGTGCAAAAAGTGAGCGGTTGTATATTCGCTTTCAAGCAACATATATTGGCCAAAGGCTCTTCCGGCCTCCTTGCGTCCGAACCGACGTCTGCATTTCTGACCTGGAGCAGGAACACTCTAAATTATCGACGTTAAATATGAGCAGGACAAAGAACAAGCATAATAAAATGAAAGGTAAGGCGGAAACATTTTCAAGAGCGCAGTATTTTTGGCGTCTCTCTTGAAAAGTACTATGCGACCCGCTGCGGTGGCTGAGTGGCAAAGGCGTTGCGCTGCTTCGCACGAGGTTGCGGGTTCCATTACGGGTCGAGGCGGCCGCTTTTCTGATAAAAGTGAAAAGCAAAAACGCCCGTGTGTACGAGATTTAGGCGCGTGTTAAAGATCCCCAGGTGGTCAAACTTAATCTGGAGCCCTCCATCACGGCACGCCTCATCGCCTGCGTTGCGTCGGCGCGTTAAACCCTACAATAAAATCAATGTGTGATGCGGTATGGCATGCTGCACAACCGTTTATCTCAACCGCTGCTTTATTCGTATAGGTAAATACGGAAGCACTGCATACCCTTACGCACCAAATAAAAACTATAAAAGAGAAGACACCACAGGTGTATTGTACTCACCAGACCAAAATAAGTGAATGTCAGTGCGCTGTAATAACAAGGCATCGTGGCCGGCGTCGTGTCAAGTGACCGTACCGTGCCCTGATGCGCCGCTTGCAGAGCACTCGCGCCGAAAGTGCAGTCCGTTACAGGGCTGCATTTCCGTTGTGCATCGAAGCGACCTGCGTAGGCGCTGTAACCTACTCCCTAGTCCTCGACGTGCCCAGTGCTCCACTGGCTCTTGCCGGAGCGGAAACTCACTGTTGCACAAAAAAGGGTTTTTTGGCGTATCATTTGGACGAATAAATCGGTGCCGTTTCCTGCGTCGAGAAGACGACTACAACAGCGCTCAGATCAAACAGGAATTCAAAAGTGCGTCTTTTCAACGTATTGCGAAAAGGAAATAAATCGGTCTGTCTGAAATCGTATTAAGTGCGCTTAATATTGTACCTCCCAAATCAACGTTTTAAAAACATCTTGTGCTAAGTGGGTCTATCTACTGCTATCAGCAGACAATGGAGACAATGGTGGCCCATCTGCGCTTTCGTTCCTCATGAGAATTCGAATTGATGTTTCTGTCTATCTCAGCCAAAAGGTTTCAAACGAAGGCCGAGGGAATGCTGCCTTTTCTCTAACTTAACCCAGTGATGAATCACTTATGCTCACGGATGAGAGAAAAGGAGCTGTTTTATTAAAAAAATTGAGGCGCAACTCAGCAACTAACGGCCTTGCCCTGAGGCAAACTTTTGCCAAGGAGCGCGCGATACACAATCATCCAATCGACAGGACGATGTCACCATGGCTGCCATGCGCATGAAAGTAATGAACGTAAAAAATTCGCGCAACGCCCGCTCAGACGTTTTATTTAATTTTTTTCCTTGCCCTGCCTCGCATACAGCGCTTCGGACGGCGAAAGTGGGTACCGAAGTGGAGACGGAGAGCGAAGGTAGAAAATATACTGCAACTGCGTTGTTTAGGCAGCGCATGGTCTTATATATACTATTGGTCTCTAAGAAGGCGCTATCAAAAAATGTTGCCAGTGTACTGTACGACTCTACGTAGTAAGGGCTAACCCAATTATTTAGCGCAAATGTACACCATCTTCCCGCGAGGGGAACCATGGTGTAGATGCGACGCATCGGGGGTTTCCGTTGCATTTCCGTTATGTTAGCGTGTCCATTGTTGTTGTGTGTCCATATTTTACGCAGCATGTTCACCCCCGATGCGTCGCATCTACCCCATGGTTCCCCTCGCGAGAATATGGTGTAAATTGTATCGGGGTGGCCGGTGCTTGTTACGGTTGCGCCGACCATCATGATAGCAGGCCTGTTAGTCTCCATTCAAATCATCGGTGGTCATCGGAGGATGTCATCGGCGGAGCGGCGGCGGAACGACTGAGCGGAGCGGCGCAGTTACCGCGTTTATATGCAGCGGAATGAGAGAGAGCAGCGTATAGCAGCGTATGCGCATGTGTTAACAGAGCGCAAGCTGCGCGCTAACCCGCCCCCACGCACAGGTGGCCCGAAGACGGAGCGAGCGCCGGCGAGTGCTAACACGCAGATGGCGCTGCGGTGGGAGCGGCGCTAGCGCGCAGCTGGCGCAGCGAGGAGAATGGGGGAGGGATGCGGACTATGCCGGACGACGCCGGAGGGACAAGGCGACTGAAAGAGGTGTGTCGCATCTAAAACACTCTTTTTGGCCATTAGTGGACTGCACATAGAGAGAATCCGGGAATAAAAAAGAGAACAGAATGCTTGGATTTTTGAGATCGAACCAATTCCTAAATTATATAAAAAAGAAAATAGAAAAAACAGCTAGCTTGGTGCTGGCCCCGTTGGTACATACTTTGAAGAATAGTGGAACCCGGCCTTGAAGAGGCGTACACGAGAAGAGAACAAGACAACACCTGCTCTTGGACTAACAATATTTTAATAAACAATAGTTTAATAAAAACAATTGCGAAGAAACTCAACGTCGGGCCATGCACCGTGATCACTAAAGGAAAAGGGCATGCATATGACGAAGTTCCATATCGGCTTCTTTTTAAATATTCGGCTTTTTTACCTTATAGCGTTACCGAGGGAGCACTCAGGCATTAATCAAAACCGTGTTTCCGCATTTGATGGGCTTCAAACAGGTTTAAAGTCGGTAGCCGAAACAAAGCTGCACATGATGAAAAAATGAAGGGAGCTCGTATTAATGCATACGACTTGAATGTAGCGAAGCTGTACGCAACCTTCACGACCATCACGATGGATTAAGCCCACGATTCTAGCCGATTTGCTTCTTCTTCGCTGCCGCAGCGTCCTTTACTCCATTAAGGTTGCTACAGGTGCTTCCTTCAGTTTTGTGGAAGTGATATTCAAAGTATATCACCTTGGAGGGGCCTAGGCTATGACTTGTCTATCGTTCCGAGCGAGTGTTGCTACGAGTACGGCAAATGATAATGTTTCTTTTTTAGCTAATATTGGCCGATCTCCCAAAAGGGGCATGTTTGGCTTGACAAACGTGCGCCTGGGACGCTTGGCGGTTACCGGGAGACACGCGCACAGCAGCGCTCGGAATTTTCTTGTTTTTTCGAACTTCCGGACGACCGCCGCAATTGTGTCCAATTTCCCTCAGCGGGTATGCTTGGCTTGACAAACGTGCGCTGGGTACGCTGGATGGTCGCCGCGAGGCCAGCGCTTAAGTGCGCGCTCTCTTCAATTTCTTGTTGTGTTAAATACGGACAGGAAAAATTACGATTTGCTAAAGAGCTTCGCTCTTAAGAAAGAATACGGTTGGCGGGTACAAGCACGTGCGCATGAGGACCTAAAGAAAGCGGACGTACTCCCGTACATCCCCAAGAGCTCGTGAAATATAAAACAGTGGCCACCAGAAATCGCGTACAGCTACGGTTTTCAGCACCCTGTAAGCTGGTGAGAGTTTGTCCGCGTATTGTCCGCGTATATATATATATATATATATATATATATATATATATATATATATATATATATATATATATATATATATATATATATATATATATATATATATATATATATATATATATATATATATATATATATATTGTAAGGAAGACCATCGCCAACACCATACTCGTTTAAATAATGTAGGAGCGTGGACTGCACTGGTCATTCGCAATACGTGGGTATGTGACACAGAAGCCACACATGGAAGAGGCACCAACTCGTGGATGTCCCATCGCCATCGCTGTGACGAAGAAGAAGTCTCGTCTCGTTGGCTCTCCGTCTCGACTTGCTGGTCAGCGCGACTTGGTGCTTCGGTGCTACCGCTGCTGCTGGTGCCGCTGAAGAATAAAGCCTGAAAACTCTCTTATAGTTTTGGTGGAGGTGCAACGATCTTCGTTCTCTTACGCTGGAGCTCCGCAACCGGACACTCGACCCTCCCAGCATGTCTCGCAACGATGACCCCCGGCCTGCCCCAACACCCATCGTCTGCGCGGGTGCAATTCGTGAGCGGGACCCTCCCTCATTCAACGGCACCGACGAGAAAGACGCAGAGGACTGGCTTGCTACTTTTGAAAGAGTGAGTACCCATAACCACTGGGACGACCGCCTCAAGCTGAATAATGTCGAATTTTCCTTGACTGGGCTCGCAGAGCAATGGTTCTGGAACAACGCGGCACGTCTTAAAACGTGGCCTGAGTTTAAAGACGACTTCATAAAATCATTCGGTCGCCCCGCTGCTCGAAAACTCCTCTCAGAGCAGCGTTTGCGTGAGCGGGCACAGAAAAGGGGTGAAAACTTCACTTCTTACATTGAGGATGTTGTCGCCCTGTGCCGTAAGATTGACAGTGCCATGCCCGAACCAGAAAGGATAAAACACATTCTGAAAGGCATAGACGACGATGCCTTCCATATGCTGTTGGCGAAAAACCCCCAAACTGTGGCCGAGGTCGTTACTATTTGTCAGAGTTACGACGAGTTGCGGAAGCAAAGGGCTCTCACTCGGCGACCCCTCGCCGAAAATCAGTTTGTCTCCAGCTTGGCCGCTGATGACGGCGACGGTACCTTGTTGCAACGGATCCAGCAGTTTGTGCGAGAGGAAGTGGCTCGGCAGTTGTCCATCATCAACTATGTGCCCGAGCAAAAATCTTCTCTCAGCCCTGAACTCAGGACCGTTATCCAGCAGCAAGTCGCTGACTCTCTCCCAGCTGCACTGCCGTCAAGCCCCGTTGTTGCCCCTGTGCCCTATGCCGCCACCATACCCCAAGCTCCAGCGACTTCAACCCTGCCTTATGCAGACTCTATGCACCCCGTGACGATGGCCGCTCCAATACACTTTGCCGACTCTATCCCTCAACGACCTTACGCTGAAGTCGCTGCCAGGTACATGCCTCGAAGCCCCGTCGTTTTCCCCACCACCCGGCCTTTACGTCCGCCGGTGTTGTCTGGTCCCTCGCTCACCAACCCTTGGAGGACGCTGGACAATCGCCCAATTTGCTTTGCCTGTAGGGCTCCTGGACACGTGGCACGCTATTGCCGCCGCGCCACGGTGACAGGACGCAACGCTGCCGCACCTTCTTCCTACGCCCATTCCCCACTCATGCAGGAAGCCACCGCGTATTCGCCGATGACGTCTATGCCGCCCTATAGTCGTGACTTCGGAACCCGTCGGTCTTCATCTCCGCGACGCCGCTCACTATATCCCATGCGTCGTCGTCCTGTTCCAACGGAAGCGGAAAACTAGGCGCCGCAGTTCCGGAGGCAAGAACTGCGCCGTCGTCGATCTGCCCAAGGCCTCCTCCCTCTCCCGCAAACGTCATTCGTATTACCATAGATGGCGCTGAAGTCTTAGCCCTTGTCGATACTGGAGCCGCCGTTTCTGTCATGGACGCCAAACTTTGCCGCCGCTTGAAGAAGGTTAGGACGCCGCATCTTGGATTCTCATTACGGACTGCTACGGCTCATCCCATTGATCCAACTGGCATGTGCACTGCCCGTGTCGTTATTCAGGACGTCATGTATGCTGTTCAGTTCGTTGTCCTGCCTTCCTGTTCCCACGATGTCATACTGGGGTGGGACTTCCTTTCTGAACATAGAGCTGTCATCGACTGTGGCCGTGCCGAAGTAGAGCTCTTCCCGTTCATGGATCATACCACCGGTGAACCGCCCGCTCCTTCTGCCATCAAACTGGTCCTCACGGAAGAAGTTAGCATTCCTCCTCATTCTGCCGTGCTAGCTTCTTTATCCTGCCCACTTCTGTCCAATGCGACAGTACTCTTTACGCCTTCTGACCTGTTTCACCAGCGACGTTGTCTTCGGCTTCCTTTCTCCCTGCTTCCCATTCGTAACTGCCAAACTACACTTCTCCTTTCCAACTACGGGTCGTGTCCGTGCACCTTGCAACGCGGAGAGTGCGTCGGCCATGTCGAGACCGTTCATTCTGTTGTCGCTGTGGCTTTGCCCGACGATTCAACCCCGCTTGAAACCAGCGGACTGTGTGCGCCTTCAGGAGCAAAATCCTCCCCGTCTGCAGACGTCTTCCTTCGCGCCATTGATGCCGACCTTTCACCGTCCCAACGAGAGCAGCTTCTCGCACTGCTGAACCGATTTCGGACGTCTTTTGATTCTGTCCAGACTGATCTGGGACGTACCACCACTGTCGCACACACCATCGATACCGGTGGTCACGCACCCTTACGGCAACGTCCCTACCGTGTCTCCCCCACTGAACGCCGCGTAATCGATGAACAAGTCGAGGACATGCTCCAACGCGGTGTGATTCGACCCTCCACCAGTCCATGGGCATCGCCGGTAGTACTTGTCAAGAAGAAGGACGGCTCTATTCGGTTTTGCGTCGATTACCGCCGGCTCAACAAGATAACTTGCAAAGACGTATATCCGTTGCCGCGAATTGATGACGCCCTTGATTGTCTACAAGGCGCAGAGTTCTTTTCCTCCATTGATTTACGCTCGGGTTATTGGCAGGTTCCCATGGCAGAGGCTGATCGTGCAAAAACGGCCTTTATTACTCCTGACGGCCTGTACGAGTTTAACGTTATGCCGTTTGGCCTCTGCAATGCGCCTGCAACCTTCGAGCGGATGATGGATAATATTCTCCGTGGACTCAAATGGCAGACGTGCCTTTGTTACCTCGATGATATTGTGATCTTCTCTCCCGATTTTTCGACGCATCTGATTCGACTTGAGCAGATTTTGACGTGCCTGACGACCGCAGGCCTTCAGCTCAACCTGAAGAAGTGCCGTTTTGCTGCCCGAGAGCTTACAATCCTTGGCCACGTTGTCTCTAAAGCTGGTGTCCTGCCTGATCCTGCCAAGTTACGTGCTGTGGCGGAATTTCCCAAGCCGACAACTGTGAAGGCCCTCCGCAGCTTCATTGGGCTGTGTTCATACTTTCGCCGATTCGTTCGCAACTTTGCATCTCTCATCGCGCCTTTGACAAAGCTCCTCGGCAAAGAAGGCGGCATCTGTGAGTGGTCCACGGCCTGCGACGACGCATTTACTAAACTGCGCCATCTCCTTACATCTCCGCCAATCCTGCGCCATTTCGATCCTGAGGCCCCTACCGAAATTCACACGGACGCGAGCGGAGTTGGTTTGGGGGCAGTTCTCGCTCAGCGCAAGGCAGGATATGACGAGTATGTCGTTGCTTATGCAAGTCGCACGCTAACAAAGGCCGAGACAAATTATTCTGTGACCGAGAGAGAATGCCTGGCCGTTATTTGGGCGCTTGCGAAGTTCCGCCCGTACCTCTACGGGCGCCCTGTCCATGTTGTCACAGATCACCACGCGCTTTGTTGGTTGTCCTCACTCAAAGATCCTTCTGGGCGGCTAGCGCGCTGGGCTTTGCGGTTACAGGAGTATGACATTCGCGTCACGTATCGCTCAGGCCGGCGGCACAATGATGCTGATGCCCTTTCGCGCTCCCCGCTGCCTCATGACAGCGACCGGGTCTCGAGCTCCGACTGCTACGTGTCGCCATTGGAGATCCACTCTATGTCGTCCGAGCAAAAGAAAGACCCTTGGATTTCCTCCATGTTGGACTTTCTGTCTGGCTCATCAACGAACGCTGCATCTCGGACACTACGCCGGCAAGCGTCGCACTTTGCCCTTCGCGACGGACTGCTTTTCCGTCGCAACTACCAACCCGAAGGTCGCAAGTGGCTCTTAGTAATTCCGCGCCACCTACGCTCTGAAATGTGTGCCTATTTTCACGAAGAGCCACATTGCGCCCATGCTGGTGTCCCCAAAACATACCAGCGTTTGCGCTTGCGGTACTACTGGCGAGGCATGTACCGCTTCGTTCGTCAATACGTCCGTTCGTGTGTTCGATGCCAACGCCGAAAATATCCTCCCCGCCAAGGAACTGGGCCTTTGCAGCCCTTACCGTGTCCAGCAGGACCATTCGACCGTGTAGGAATCGACCTTTATGGACCTCTTCCTTGCACTGCAGATGGCAACCGATGGGTCGTTGTTGCTGTCGACTACTTGACCCGTAACGCCGAGACTGCCGCCCTGCCTGCTGCTACCGCACGCGAAGTAGCCTCCTTCCTACTTCGGCACTTCATTTTACGGCATGGGGCGCCGCGTGAACTCCTCAGTGATCGAGGAAGGGTTTTTCTGTCTGAAGTTATAGAGGCCCTTCTTAAATCCTGCCGCACGATCCATCGCACCACCACGGCGTATCACCCTCAGACCAATGGACTGACCGAACGTTTCAACCGCACTCTGAGTGACATGCTTGCTATGTACGTCGCGGCGGACCATTCCGACTGGGACGCAGTACTACCATTCGTGACCTACGCATACAACACCGCCACGCAGGCCACGACCGGCTTCTCTCCGTTTTTTCTTTTGTATGGCCGTGAGCCTTCATGCACACTGGACACCATACTTCAATATCGGCCCGATGAGTCAGAGTGCACGCCCATCTCCGACGTTGCCAAGCACGCCGAAGAGTGTCGTCAATTGGCCCGATCGTTAACTACGGAAGATCAGCAGCGTCAGAAGTCGCACCACGACGAAACGACTCCCGCTCCTACCTACTCACCAGGGTCGCTTGTCTGGCTGTGGGTTCCAGTGTCGTCGCCAGGCTTGAGCAGTAAACTGCTTTCGCGCTACCAGGGTCCCTACCGCATCGTCAAGCGGACGTCTCCAGTAAATTATGTGGTTGAGCCTCTCACTCCGCCGCCCGATCAGCGTTGCCGCGGCAAAGATATAGTCCATGTTCAGCGCCTCAAGCCTTACATTGACCCCGTCGTAGTTTCATCCCCCTGAGTCGCCAGGATGGCTCTTTCGTTCCCGGGGGCAATTGTAAGGAAGACCATCGCCAACACCATACTCGTTTAAATAATGTAGGAGCGTGGACTGCACTGGTCATTCGCAATACGTGGGTATGTGACACAGAAGCCACACATGGAAGAGGCACCAACTCGTGGATGTCCCATCGCCATCGCTGTGACGAAGAAGAAGTCTCGTCTCGTTGGCTCTCCGTCTCGACTTGCTGGTCAGCGCGACTTGGTGCTTCGGTGCTACCGCTGCTGCTGGTGCCGCTGAAGAATAAAGCCTGAAAACTCTCTTATAATATATATATATATATGTATACGTATATACGTATATATATATATATATATATATATATATATATATATATATATATATATATATATATATATATATATATATATATATATATATATATATATATATATATATATATATATATATATATTTATATATACATATATACATACATGCATGCATAATCACTTCCACGAGTTCTTCCTGCAGCGGTAGTATATACACCATTTTCCTTGCCAGAGATGGGCGCCGCCATTTGCTTTTTCTAACCGGATGCTAGCGCCGTCTATGAAGCCACCGCCGAAACTTCCGCGCTGGGCTGTTAAGTGCTCCGTTCTTTCCGTCGTCTGCTCGGTACCCGTGCATTACCAAGGGAACCGTAGTGGTTTGGCGTTAAGTTAGCGGTTGCAGTGCTTGTGTGTGTGTGTTCTGTTTTGTTTTCATCATATGCGGGCGGATTTTAGGTCCTAATTTGCTGCCAGAGCGGGAATTCCGACCCCGGCTGTTGCGAGCAGCAGTAGCAGTGTGGTGGTGGTGCCGGTGGTGCTCCGCAGTTCCGCGATGCAAACGTACCGGTATGGCACCGACTGACATAGAAATCGATATCGGGGCGTAAATACGTGTTTTCAAGGCCACCGTGCTTGTTATGTTCACCGATTAGTCATGTTTACGGAAGCGCGGACGTCGAATGCGGAGCGCGCACAGCATATGTGGGTCGCGGTGATCCGTGCTCGCGATGGACTTTCGACGAGGCGATTGCTACGCTGTTGACATTGCAATGCAATATAATCTTTCTTAACTAGACTTATGACGGTTACTGACGAAAGGAAATTAGCCGGGCGGAAAAATAACACGACCGCACAACCACTATTCGAAGGTTGAGCAGAAGGGTCGATGTTCGGGCGAGTTAATTCTGGTTGATCATGATCGTGATCATGATTGACCTAACTCTGCGCAGCGCATGTAGCCTGTCGCTCGGAGCCCACCTTTGTGAAACCTCTGCTTGCACCACAAATGCTTTACGCGACCAGCAGTAACTGTTTTGTAATTGTAATACTTTAGATTCCGTGGCAACGCAAAAGGATTAGAAGCTTTTCCTTTGACCGCGTTGTGAACAGGTTGAGATATTTTCCAAATGCAGCGTTCACGCATATCTCGAGCTGCGTTTCCACATTTGGCTGCCTGCTTATCCTGCTATCGACCAGCAGTGTGCGATGGAGAAAGTTATCCTTTCATATCGTTTGGCAGTGTAATGCGTTGGCCTAAAAAAAAAGTAAACAAAACGCCGTGATTTTAAAGGTTAGATTAGATGAATCTGATGAAAAGGGTATTGTTTAATGCCAATCGGCTGTAATGACCAAACAATATGTGGTATTTTAAATTGACTACAAGAAACCAGAAGTTATTGTTGTGTTGCATTGTATCGGCGCTCGTGAAAGATCCCCAAGTGGTCAAAATTAACCCGCAGCCCTCCACTACGGCGCGCCTCATCACCCAGAAGCGTCGGGGCGTTAAACACCACAATGAATCAATTAATCAATCAACCAATCAATCAGTGCTGTATGGTAAAGGATAAAGTTGCTTCTAACATTTCAGGGGGTTCCGTTCCCTGTCGCAGCTTTGCGTGTGATAAATGGATTTTGCTCCGTCAGCTTGCTGCTTGCTTTGCTTGCCGTCCAAGTGCACCCAACAAACCCTGGAGCTGGTAGTTGGTACAAAGTCGTTGCGATTTATCAGCGGCATCCGCCAATATCTCAACTCGGTGTGTGTTGGGAAGCGATGCAGCAAAAACACGCCGCAACCGCACTGCATTTTCTCCAGGCAGTGTTGTGCACATACGTGCTGTCAGCGACTGTTTTTCGCTTTCTCTGGTTGTTCAATAACCCACCACCGCGCAGTGCTGACCAAGTGACGTTTGCGCCTTGAACGGCATCGCAGCATTGGCTAAAACAGTTGAAAGTTCCGCAAAAACTAAGCACGCGGTGCGAAATACCCCTGTATACGCAGCGGAGCATACCGCGCCGAGCGATGTTAACAGCCCAGCGCGCACAGGCAACACTGGTCGGCCGCCGAGAGAACTGGTTTGAGAGTATTTTCCTCCTTTCCCGGCTGCTTATGGAAAATGGTGTATAGACTGTAGAGAACCGGGACCAAAAAGCGTTCTTAATGGCCTCAGCTTGCACATGCTGTACATTTACTTTTCTTAGCCACTTTTTGTTCATATTCACTATTACAAGTTCTAGTTGCACATATCCAACAATATAATCCCAAACAATTCTGCTCCACGAAACACAGAAAGCAGAGCAAATCACTTCATGTTGGTTTTTACGGAAGGGAGAGAGAGAGAGAAAGAAAGAGATACAGAGTGCGGGCGATCAAGAAACATTTCAGATTGTAGAGAGTACAAGAACAAGGAAACCTTGAACAAGTTAGCGACCTAAGAGGGCTGCCATTATTTTGGCATGGTAGCTTGCCTTCGTCAGGGTATACATGCCACCCTTGCCGCCTTATGTACGGGTACATCCCCAGGTGAGAAAGGAAGGTATAGAGAACTAGCTGTAGAGAAAAAGGGGGAGTGTAAGAACAGGATTGCTTTGAAGGTCTGAGGAGTGAGGTAGTGATCAAGAAAAAGCAAGGCTGCTCATTTTCGTGTGCGGTCCCGGTATGAGGGACGCTTCATTTGGTGGAGTTTCGTGCAAATTATTGAAGGAGGGGGGATATATTTTTGTTGTCATGCCACGTGACCTCGAGCAATGCTTTGCGGAACTCCGAAAGTGGAATAAGCGCCAAGGGGAAATCCTTACAAGGCGATGTCTGTATGGCGGAGGCTAGAAAAACATAGGGCAGTACTTTCACGTGTCACAGCCAGTAACTATCTCGGAGACGGCCTTTTCATTAAGTGAAAACAAAAAGATAATGTTGGAAGCATGAAACTAGCACTCCGCACAGCGGTGCAAAAACGAAAAAAACACTCACTGGCACTGACGTCAAAATTGTGACCTGGTTCGTTCAAATGGGTGTGTGAGGCCGCGTGTTAAGCAGGCGGGTGTGAGGCTCGCGGAGGAGGATCAACGACAAGTGATGCCGTGGGCTCAGCACAAGTAAGAAACATATATTCTGGGAAGGACACACAAACACCCGAAGAAACAACACTAGGGAACTAACGGCAACAACAGAGAACAACACGCGGGCGACGCGGCGGAATGGCTAACACCAGTCCAAACCAAAGTTCGTGCGAAACGGAAAACGAGGGGACACGCTCACGTTCCCGTCTGCTCGACGCTGGGCGGGATTATGTCGATGGCATGTGTGGAACGTCGGGGGACCGTCGCCTGTTGAATCGCAGTGGTCGTCGGTCGGAACGCCGATGCTTGCGCTCGTGCCTGGCCTCTCTAGGCCTCGCCCCGAACCTCGGCCCGGATCACGCTTCGGAACCTCGCCAGCGGGAACAGGCAGCTCTCGTCGCGGCAGAGTAGTCCCGGAACAGCCCCCGAGACGGTTCTCCGAGCCCGGTGCACGAACGCTCCTGGCCTGCCTCGAACCGCCTCCCGAGAAGTACTGGCGCTGTCTCGCCCCTGGTTACCGCCGGCACACTCCCCTCTCGTGCTCTTCCCTCCGCGTGGACCCGCTAGTCGTCGTCTTCTTTTCGACGGCCCCCGTCGTTTCCTGGCGCACTCTCGTGGCCCGGGGATGGCAATCATCACACTCACCCCCCTTCCCGAGAGGTTTGTTTAGGAGAACAAAACTCGGCACAGAATGTCACAGAATGTCACTCGGCACAGAAAGTCTGAAACAGTCGCTAACACCAGAAAATGGAATCCAACACGAGAAAGGAAAAAAAAAAAAAACTCACTCCACTCAGATACGGCTCAAGTAGTCTGCACCTACATTTTCACTGCCTTTCACGTACTCTACTATAAAGTCGTACTCCATCATTGTGAGGCTCCAGCGAAGTACGCGGCTGTTAAGGTGCCTGGCGGAGTGTATGTAAGCTAAAGGCTGGTGGTCACTCTGTAGGATGAACTGCTTCCCATATAGGTATATGTGGAACTTCTTAATCGCCCAGACTAACGCCAATGCCTCTCTCTCCACAGTGGAGTAGGATGCTTCTCGAGGTAAGAGACGACGGCTCGCGTAGGCCACTGGATGAAGAACCTCTGCATGCTGTTGCATGAGGACTGCGCCAATGCTTGTGGACGACGCATCCGTGCGGAGTACGAAAAGCTTGGAGAAGTCCGGCGCTTTCAGAATAGGTTCGGTTGACAACAGTTCCTTAAGAGTTTCAAACGCTGTTTGTTCCTTGTCACCCCAAATGAGCCTGTTGGGTGCCCGCTTGCGAGTCAGCTCCGTCAAGGGGTGACATACTTGAGCGTAGTTTGGCACGAACTGCCGGTAATAGCCCGTGAGGCCGAGGAAAGACCGCACCTGTCGCTTTGTCGTCGGTCGTGTGGCGTCGTGAACCTTTTGGAGCGTTTCTGCTTGCGGCCGTAGGAGGCCATGGCCAACGATGTGTCCCAGGAATTTTACTGAGGAGAAGCCGACTTCGCTTTTCTTAGGTCGAATCGTAAGTCCCGCCTTCTGCACCATCCTGAGGAATGTCTCGAGCGCTTCTAGGTGTTCCTCCCAAGTCTCGGTAGCGATGAGAACGTCATCGAAGTAATGGTAGATATGTGGAAGACCACCAACCACCTTACGCATAAGGCGTGTAAAAACCGCTGGGGCGGTCTTGATGCCGAATGGCATAAACCGAAACTGGTATAGCCCCGATGCAGAGGCGAAGGCAGTGAATGGCTTCGATTCCTCATCCATAGGCACTTGCCAATAGCCCTTAGTCAAGTCAAATTTTGAAAAGAACCGACTCTTTCCCAACTTTGCAAACATCACGTCAACCCTAGGTATGGGCTCATTGTCGGCGACAAGGACAAGGTTGAGTTGTCTGAAGTCAATGCAGAGCCTTATCGTTCCATCTTTTTTGTCTACTGGCAAGATGGGAAACTGGTACGGCGACTCTGAAGGCTCGATAATACCCATTCGCAGCATTTCCTGCACCTCCTTTTCCACGGGCTCTTGCATGGCAAATGGAATCGGGTACTGCCGCACTTGAACAGGTTGGTCTGTTGTAAGGCGCAGCTTGCAGTGAACCAGGTCTGTCTTCCCAGGGAGGTCTGAGAAGATTTTCTGGTAAGATGATAGAAGCGTACATGCCTGCGCGTGTTGTTCAGGAGTCATAGCCGCCGAAACGTCCACATCTTTGTAGGTCTCTTTTTGTCTTAGAGGGACACACGGTACGTCACCTCCTTCATTTTCGTCGGATCTAAGGGCGACGGAAACATGTTGTGGATCTGGCTTAGACGGTTTTCGCTCTTCGTATCTCTTCAACATGTTGATGTGGAAAAGGCTCGTCCGGGTTCCAAGATCAATCACATAATCGACTTCGTTGCGCCTTTCCAAAACATTGAATGGACCTTTCCATGTGAGGATTAACTTATTATTGTCGGACGGGAGCAGAAGCAAAACTTTGTCACCAACGGCGAGGTAACGTGTCTTCGCTTTTCGGTTGTAATACTTTTTCTGCGCCAACTTGGCCTTCCGGAGCTCTTCGTGCGCCAGTCGGCAAGTGTCTTCCAGGCGCTGGCGAAGCTCGACGACGTATGCATACGACGTTTTGACCTCAGGATTTACATTCTCTCCTGTCCAAAGTTCCTTCAGTATAGCCATCGGTCCTCGGACATGTCTGCCGTACAGGAGATCGAACGGTGCAAAACCCAAGCTAGATTGGGGCACCTCGCGGTATGCAAACAGCAGTGGTGCCAAGTAGCGGTCCCAGTTTTTAGGAGTTTCTTGGCACATCCGCCTTATCATTTGCTTTAGCGTGCCGTTAAATCGTTCAACCAGCCCGTTAGCCATTGGGTGGTACGGTGTCGTGGGCAGCTGTGCAACTGAAAGCAGACGGCTGAGCTCCTTCATAAGTCCAGATGTGAAGGACTTGCCCCGATCGCTGACGATCTCTCGAGGAAATCCCACTCGAGCAAACATTTCTAGGAGAGCTTCAGCGATCCTCTCGGTATCAATGCTTGGTAACGCCACGGCATCGGGGTAGCGGGTCGCGAAGTCCACCATCGTTAGCACATACCGGTTGCCGTTCTCTGTGGTGGGGGAGAGCGGCCCCACTATGTCGATGGCAACCCGCTGGAACGGTGTCTCGATCACAGGCATGTTTCCTAGTGGCACGCGGCCTACTAGATGTTTAGGTACAGTCCGCTGACAAATGTCGCAGGATTTCACAAATCTTGTTATGTCACCCTGCATGCCAGGCCAGTAGAATTCCTCACGCACGCGGTCCAGAGTTCGTTTAACTCCCTGGTGTCCAGCCAGGATTCCCTCGTGAGCCATTGTCAAAACAATGTCTCGAAGCTCGATTGGGACAACGAGCTGCTCTATTTCCTGTCTCGAGGGTAAACGGTACCGCCGGTATAGAACGCCATTTACCATTTCAAACTGGATAGCAGCCGAGTTCACCATTATCTTTTTCCCGACCTCACCGAAAAACTTTTGCAGCGTAGGATCATGTTGTTGCATTTGTCTTAATTCAGCAACGCTGATCGTAGAAGGGCTAACAGTAACCGCCGGTAGCCGCGGCGTTTTTCTCAACGCCTCGCGTCTTGCTGCACCCACGCGTGTTTCGGGCTTTGACTCCGCGTTCGTTGGTGGGCACGGCGGTTCGTTCCGGCTACACTGGACTTCTGGAACAACTGTTGGAACGCTTCCTGTTCCGTTCGCTGGGCCAATACTCGTCGGAAGAGATTCCGACTCCTGGGACTCCACCCATCTGTTTTCCGAGTAGCGGGTCGGCATGGATGCATCACGAGCGCCCTCGATGTTCCCTATGATAACGTCATAGAGAGGGTCCTCCATACAGGTGGCTAGTACTCGACCAGAGAAAAATGGAGACACGATCTCCACTTCCGCTTCCGGTAAAACGAGGCGGGTTCGGTCCAACAGATAGACAGTGCTGGTATTCCCCGTGAGCTTGGTATCGCGAACCAAGGACCGCTTCACGATTACGGAATTACAGCCCGTGTCGCGTAACAGTGTCACAGGTTGCCCTTCAAGTAATCCTTCGGCGGTCGGCATTTGCTCCCGGTTAACTCTCGGTTTCCTGTGTTTTGGATTCTGTTTCCCCTGCCTTGACAGTTCCGGCCAGGATGCGTGTCCAGTCAAGGAACAGGAAACTTGGCCCGTGTTTCCTGGTTGGTTGGGGCAAAGGTCAGATCGGTGTCCGTGTTTTCGGCACCGTCCGCAAAAGAGCGCCTTCTGGCTGGGCTGACTGGAACCCCGCGATTTACTCCAGCAGTCTGATGGCCGGTGCCCTAACTTATTGCATAAAAAGCAATGTGGCTTGGTCGTCTTGTGATCCTGATGATCAGGAGCGCGAGGGAGTCCAGGGGGCTTGCTGCCCTCTTTCGTTTCCTCTCGGCCTTTACCCAAGTTGATTAAGCCCTGGGCTTCGACGTATTGGTCAGCTGCTTCGACGAGCTGATCTAGGTTTTTGTAACCCCTCTCTTTGAGAAAAATGGCCAGCTTATTGTGGCACCTGTCGAGAAATTGCTCGGCCACCATTTTATCTCGGAGCGCGGCGTACGTCTGCTCCGTTTTGGCCAGCTCCTGCCAATTGTCAAAGTAGCCGCGTAGGCGGCCCACAAATTGACGGCCTGTCTCCGAGTTCTGCGGCTTGGACTCCCTAAATTTGCTCCTGTAGCCCTCCTCGGTGTACCTGAACCTCTGGAGCAGGGTCTTCTTTAATTTAGGGTAATCCATGGCATCGTCGGACGACATGCGACCAACAGCACTGAGAGCTTCGCCAGTCAAGCACAAGTGTAGGGATAGCGCCCACTTGTCTGAGGGCCACCCTTGACTGGTTGCCACCCTCTCGAAACGTTGGATGTAGGCGTCAAGCTCATCCCGGTCCTCGTTGAAGGCAGGAATGAACTTGTGCGGGCTGTGGACGCCTTGTGCTGCATTAGGCGCGGGGTCACCTCCTACCTCGTTAGAACTCTGCGACCCTTCCTGAAGCCGCAGCTTAAGTTCTACCAGGGCGCGTTCCGCCTCAATGCGAGCTCTGGTCTCGGACTCTCTGTTCTGGGCTAGTATTGCCGCTTCTTTAGCCGCCTCGCGTTCAGTTGCGCGCCGGTCCCTTTCTTTTGTGCGTTCCTCGTCAATAAACTCTTTTAGAGCTGGTCCGGACAGTCCTAGCTCCTTCCCAATGGACATCAGCTTTTCGAGTTCCATTCTCGCTTGCCGCACCCGCTTGCCTGCTTAGTCTCAAGATGGAATTAGAGCACGCGGTCCTGTCGCGGACGCCAGAAATTGTGAGGCCGCGTGTTAAGCAGGCGGGTGTGAGGCTCGCGGAGGAGGATCAACGACAAGTGATGCCGTGGGCTCAGCACAAGTAAGAAACATATATTCTGGGAAGGACACACAAACACCCGAAGAAACAACACTAGGGAACTAACGGCAACAACAGAGAACAACACGCGGGCGACGCGGCGGAATGGCTAACACCAGTCCAAACCAAAGTTCGTGCGAAACGGAAAACGAGGGGACACGCTCACGTTCCCGTCTGCTCGACGCTGGGCGGGATTATGTCGATGGCATGTGTGGAACGTCGGGGGACCGTCGCCTGTTGAATCGCAGTGGTCGTCGGTCGGAACGCCGATGCTTGCGCTCGTGCCTGGCCTCTCTAGGCCTCGCCCCGAACCTCGGCCCGGATCACGCTTCGGAACCTCGCCAGCGGGAACAGGCAGCTCTCGTCGCGGCAGAGTAGTCCCGGAACAGCCCCCGAGACGGTTCTCCGAGCCCGGTGCACGAACGCTCCTGGCCTGCCTCGAACCGCCTCCCGAGAAGTACTGGCGCTGTCTCGCCCCTGGTTACCGCCGGCACACTCCCCTCTCGTGCTCTTCCCTCCGCGTGGACCCGCTAGTCGTCGTCTTCTTTTCGACGGCCCCCGTCGTTTCCTGGCGCACTCTCGTGGCCCGGGGATGGCAATCATCACAGGGTGCAATGGCACTTGAGGCTTTGTTAAAAGTTATTCTTAATGCATTTATCTCTCAAGTGAAATCACTAATCATGCAGTACCAATTGGCCCATTCCCTTACCCTACTGGCAATCGGATAGGTCTGACTATCCTCCTGCCCACACACCAATCACAATGAAGCAGGAGCATAAACTCAGGCTTTTCGAAACAAATGCGTTCCCGCAGCTATCTAAACTTCACGCCGTCCATCCCAACCTTTACAGTTTTCCTTGATAGTGTCGGGTACCGCGCGGTCGCAGCGCAGTGCAAGAGAGAAAGTACCAGGGTGGCAGGCTTTCGGAATAGAACTGCGCGTGCGTGCTGGTGCACCAAGCCCGCGCCGCTCGTTTCTTTATTCTCGTCTGTCATAGTCGTGGCCAAGGCGCCGGCTAACAGCGCTAACCAGAGGGCGCCAACCAGAGGGCCTCTACAGGGCCCCTACAGGGCCCCCCGCAGCACCTGCGACCGGTCGCACCTTGGTCTTCAGACCACCGCATCTTTGTGCATCCCGACCTGGCGTCTTCGACACTCGTTTTCCTCAGGCGGGACGCAGTAAAGGCACCTCTGGAACTGCCCCCTCGTTTCCACTCGCTTCGTGCCGACCATGGCGCAGTCAGTGCAGCCGTAATAAACGTGGGCACGGCCGCACCGCCTCATCGGCCGCCTACAATAGCATTACAATGAGTGTCTCTACCTCTTGGCTGTCTCCTCTACCACACGGTGGTTGCCGGCCAAAAAGACCCCAAAGTTTGCCAAATCTCACTGCTGATTCGTTTAAAATTTTTTGATGGTTGCTAGTTCTTTTTATCAGCTTTTTTGTTCCTGACCCGTTTTCTATGGACCGATTATTGAAAGTGGACTTTTCTTGCCCAGAAGGTTTCCCTTACACCGTGCACCATGCTATGCTAATTTGACGATACTTCTCCAGGCCTTTAGCACACTCACGTCAGTGGAGAAGGCATTGGTGCAGTCTGGCATAGTTATTTTCACCTCTCAGCCCAGTGGTCCAGTGATTGCGTACGGCAGTCGTTCGCGAATATTG
This sequence comes from Haemaphysalis longicornis, assembly GCF_048455015.1. Classification (NCBI taxonomy): domain Eukaryota; kingdom Metazoa; phylum Arthropoda; class Arachnida; order Ixodida; family Ixodidae; genus Haemaphysalis; species Haemaphysalis longicornis. The sequence continues at coordinate 161,970,272 of NW_027526335.1, forward strand.
GTAGTGCATGCTATACTATAACGGAACAGGAGTGCCTCGCTTTCGCGTAGATAGTGCTTCAGTTCTGTCCTTACTTATACGGCTGATATTTTACCACCGTTGCCGGCAACTCCGTGTTTTGAGGCTTATTGACATTAAAAACACTCTTTGGGTGCCTTGGGCGTTGCACAATTCGTCAACAACCGCATACCTACAACGCTGCTATCAAGTGCGGCAAAAAGCACAGGCAAACATGCGCTACTTCCCCTTGAATCAATCGTTTGCCCCTGTCTCCTTGGCAACGCAGCCTTTTCTACTCATATCACTCATTTCTTGCCCCATGGTGCAGGACCCAGTCAACCTAGCGCTGACCAACGGGGCGTACGTATTGACCTAATGATAATATTGATTGGAGAGAAAGAATTAAAGGTTGGAATAAAAGATTGGAGAGAAAGAATTAAAGGAAATGATTTTTAAAATTGTTTTCAGGATGTAAACTCTGACGCGTTACCCAATCGGCTCGTTATTATTTCAAAAGACTATTACCCGATATTGCTGTAATTCAATGCCATAATTTTTCCTTATTCTGGGTTTTTTATAACGTTGTTATAAGGGTGTACACCATATAAAATGAAGAATATAGTTGAGGAAACTGGTCGGGGTGTCGATGAAATATGTGGTGGACATCCAGAGCTCATACTATATTAACTACATTTGGACATTTAGGATGCCCAAATTCTCCAATATTGTTCCGTGCTCTCCTTATACATTTGATTTGCAACAGCCTCCAAGGGTTTAATGTAACACAAGCAATGCTTTAAATTTAAAATTGTAATATTGCCCAAAAATAAAGACACTGGTGTAAGAGGGACTGCAAAAGAGAAAAATACATCATCGTCGCCATTGTCGTTATCATCATCATCAGCAGCAGCAGCACCAATAGCCTGTCTACGCCCTCTGCAGGGCAAAGGACGCTCACATAAATCTCCAATTATCTCGGTCCTGTCCTAACTGCGACCAATTAATCACCACAAACTTCTTGATATTATCTGCCCATCTAACCTTCGCCGCCCCGGGCCACGCCCCCTGCCATGCAGAAAGAACACAACTGCTTCTTTAAGCGAACATGCTAATAAGTACTTACGTTACATAAAATACCAACAGAACATGATTCCTTCATACAAGATGCTTTTTTTATCATTCTATGACAACATATTGTTGAAAACAACACCCAACAAGCGTACTTACGGAACCACTTCATGAACGTATTCCTGAAACGGCCGCACTGCAACGAAATTTAACGGCTTATTTTTTCTTTAAATATTACAGATTTCGTGTTTTCGACATCAAGTCCTACTTATTTCCCGTAAGCCGTTTCCACAATTTCTGGAGCCAGAAATTTGCATTATTGCTAATTATTGGGAAGTTCGATCCCCTAAAACATTTGCATTGTCTACATAAAACACTAGTAACGGGGTGTGGGCATGCTAACTATATCATTGTTGTACAGCAAGAATAAAAGTGGTCCCAAGACGGATCCTTCGAGAACACCATTCTGTATTTTTCTAAAACTGGATACAGCACCACTAACAATTCGACATTGTTTCCTAATAGTGAAGTAACTCCCGAGGAGATCAAGTGATATATTTGTTTCAGATAAAATAGTATCGTGCGGATCAAAATTTTGTGTTTAACCGAGTAGAACGCCTTTCTTAACTATAGAAACCAACCAAGTTTAAGTAAGGTTTCAAAATTTTTTACTATTTATTTATCCATTACAAGGAGTACCATAGGTTGACTTTGCATTTTGAAAACCATATGGGTTTTCCACAATTACTTCTTTTTTTGTTAGAACACTTACTGAACCTGTAGTTATCCTATTTTCAGCCATTTTGGAGAATACTGACAGGACAAGAAAGGCGTAGTAATCCGCGATATTACTGCAGTTGCTACCCTTGTGTACGAATGAGACCCTAGCAACCTTTAGTTTTTCGAGAAAACTACCTTCACTCACCGTCTGGTTAAATAGGTGACTAAACGCAGGTGCAGTGTTATGTGCTATAAATTTAACTGTTTCTCCTTTAATTTTGTCGATGAAGCTTGGTCAGTTATTTTTAAAAGCCTTACGAAGTGCAAAATTTTACTAGTGGTTGTGGGGCATAATAACTTTGTTCCTTATTTGTTGACAACCCGGCACGCCATAGGGTCAAATTTAGTAAAATATTCATTTACTGAACTGTTGTTGCAAGAAGATACACGTTGAATGCTTTGACAAAGACTTACCAAAATAAGAAGTAGCATTCGCTGAGATTTCAAGTCGATCTTTTTTATGTGATTTCGACTGCAACAAATAAAACGTTCGCCAAGTGTGGTCTCTGAAAGCTTTCCACTACACCTTCTGGCATGATAACCTTCTTTAGCTTTCTTGAGATCAGTGGTAAACCTATTTCTAGCCTGTTTACAGAAAGACAGACTATTTGCATCGTTACGTTTGAGAAACTTAGGCAAGAATTCCTTTCTATATATTGTTCTTTTGCACAATTCTCTATATACCCATGGCTTCCTGGTTTTTCTATACTTAATGACATGAATTTCCGGAAAACCTTCAAATACTTTTTCCGAAATTCCTCCTAGAATGCATCCTATGCACAGCTAGGATTTTCACTATAGCCATCTGTCCAGTTTTCTGCCACAGTGGGGGTTTCGAAATACACAGTTTTTGTGGTTATTTCTCTTTACAATAATGTCTAGGGGGAGTTTTTTGTGGCTGGAGAAAAATTTACAAACTAAATATAGTCACACATGTCAGTTTCCAAACACGCAATTGTATGTCAGTCGGAGCAAAGTCTCTGAAACACAAATCTAGAACAGTTTGTCTCGACAGTTTCACGTGTTGGGACGTTCATATCGTTTATGCATTCATAGAAAAGCATTGTGCTACTGAGATTCATAGACACGCCAGTGTCCGACATAATGTATACATTAAAATCGCGTATTACAACAATTCTTGCAAAGTTCTTGTAGGCAGAACATGCTCGGCGGCGGCGACGCGCTGTGAGATAACGGCACAGTTGCGCGCAACGCGTTGCATTCGCGGATCACAGGATCACTTCCTGAGGCGCAGTAATTATGCGCGTGAGCGAGAAAACTGCATTTCGCGCTCCGCGTAAATTTCGCATTGGGAAGAATCGCAATCGTCAGCCGTTGTTTAGCACTTCGTTGCTGTGAATAAAGCTTTTAAGAGGGGTGATTTTCGTGGTAGTCGACCATCAAGTTTAAAGCAAATGCGTGAAATTGTACTGTTAAGGTTTGCAGTTTGTTAAGGCAGTTTTAAATTTACATAAATGTTCGTTTCGTAAAGAATGGACAATAGAGCACTGGCTACCGTACACTACGTTTTGTGGGATTCATGCTGGCATAGATAAAAGCGTCAATTTCTCTTTGTAGTTAAACCGTTTCGAGGGAACAGATCCCCTGGGTTGTATTAGCCGAAATCACAGTGGGCAGGTTTAGAAGCAGAAATGAGCGGCGAAAATATAATGAACATATTGGCGTACACTTCTACAAGCTCACGCGCAACACTGTTTGCAAAAGGGTGGTATAATGCTTTATTTATTAGCAAAAGTAAACGCCATCAGTAAAAACGAAATGTCACCGTTTACAATGCCGTGTTCTGTATTTTAAAGCGTGACTAAACAAGAACACCAGTAGCGTGCCTTACCGGTCACTAAAGAATAACTGCACGTTGACATGAGGTGGAGCGCAAGAGTGACATTTCATTTAAAGTGACTCGGCACCGTAAAATCAGCTTTTCGACATTACACATGCGCGACCCCTGAACATATTTTCGTCAGTATTTGTTTTTAAGCGTTTGAAAACAATTTTGGCAGCAGCGGCGGAAGCGTACGCGTCGCACTGATCTTGGCACTTATCCAGGTTTCTGTTTTCATGGACACTGTTTGACCTTCATGGGTACTTCATTGATTGGCACCCGGACCGCATGATAACACGCGCGCCGTCATCGGGAGCCAATGACGTGGTACACGGAGGTGACTGCTCCCCATTATCCTCTCTAATCTTTATATCCCCCTCCTCCGCCTCTCCACCGTACTGGGTTGTATGCATGTGAGCCCCCAGTTGATGATGATGATGATGATGATGTCCTCAAATTTTTTGGCACGTTGGGCTCAATAATATCCCCAGTGCACTTCCTTTTTCTTTTCACCCGAGCCACCTAAGAAGAAGAAGAACGTGACTGCTGTGCCCCAGAACCGGGAGTTTGCTCCGTTACGGAACCCCTTTTTAAAAAGCGCACCTGCTCGCCACCAGGCCTTTGTGCGGCGGCGGCAGCGGCGACAGCGTACAGATCGAAGTACTAATGGCAGGTACCCAGGTAGGTGCTTTAGCATCTTGCTAGTGCGTTCTCCTAGTTAATTTTCCGTACCAATCATAAACATGATGGATGATCTTGCCAAGGCTCCTAAATGAGTTCAATGAAGACATGCGCGACATAAAACTCGCCATGGAAAAAAAATCTCGGGAAAATAATCTGTAACTCAGAGTGTGTTGAGTTAATGAGTGAGCAGTTTGATACCAAGAATAAGCCTTGTAAAAACTCTTTTTAACACTGCCTTAACATTGCTTTTTGAATAAGCCTTGTAAAACCTCTTTTGAACTCTTTTTAACATATTTAAACTCGTTTTAGGTCTTGTAAAAACTATTTTTTAACATCTATATACGGGATTAATTAGGAGATATAACGCGCCGACGCTTCACAGGTGATGAGGCACGGCGTAGTGGACGGCTCCGGATTAATTTGGACCACATGGGGGTCTTCAACGTGCCCCCGAATATTGAACACACTGCTTTCTCGCTTTTCACCTCAATCAGAAAAGCGGCTGCCGATTTGCTTTTTGATTGCGGCTATCATTCGTTCCTCCGCAACCTTCCTCTCACACTCTCTGATTGCCTCCCTTCCCTCATCTTTCTTTTGTGGTACTGCCTCAAGATGCCTTTGTGCTCATTGCGTAGTTTTATTATAACGGCAATGACATGAAGTTGCCTCGGCTCCCTACTCAAAAGTTGTTCCTCTTTCAGCTTCAGCTTCTCCGCATCGAAGTAGGTGTGAAGCGCTGCATCTGTCAGTCTCAAGCTTTTCCCAGCTTTCATGATTCTTTCCAGACCCGCTAGATACATTTTGGAATATTTGCGTGGTTGTAAGGTTAACAGCAGCCGGAACCCCCTCTAGAAGTAATAACACGCGAACCTTGGCAGGCACGCCCCTTTTTGTTATGAAGGAATGGGCAGGATCGCGCTTAAAGCAATGAGGCGGACTTATGTTTCTAAACAAAAACAAGTATTCTATTCAAACGACAATCCAACGGTAGGAACGCAGAGCATCAAAACCATACTTACAAGACTCGGAGAGGACTGATAAAGAACTGGTCGACTTCTGTCCGCTGTGGCTGGCAAAGTGGATGTGGTGAGTCGAAGGCAAGTGGCAGTCGGTCCGAACGCCTGATGAGTTGTGTGCACCGAGGAGCTCCAAACCGGCGTTGTGGTCCCATGGCGCAGGACGTGGCGGTGCCGATCACTAGCGCCCGGAGGAGAGAGCTGAGGCCCCAAAAGGAGACCTCGCTGACCGCGCTCTGCGTCACCGGCGCACCACTCACTCGTGGCACGTACACCAGCTTCTCCCGTCAGCGTCCAGGGCTATCGCCGGGCCTACACTACGACGGATCGCGATTTGGACGGCAGCGCCGGCGATGGACTTCGTGCCTACACAGCGAAAGCACTATCTCACTACCGTCTTCCCGGAACTCTTTTTCTTGTATTCTTTCTTTTTGGTCCTTTCTCTTCGGCAAGCCCTACGACACCGGGTCGGCAGACTGGCCCACCACACTGCACTGGCCTTCCAGTACAGTATCCCTTATGTACGACGAATATTAGGAAGCAAGCAGCGGCCTAGTCACCGAGTTAAACAGATTTATTTGCGTGCGTTAGCGGGAATCACATACACTGATGGTTTAAATGCACGTATGATGTCCAGTAAGCCCTTGAGTTTAAACGTACTCCTAGAATGGGCGCATCAACGCTAGCTCCACGTTTCACTTTTCCCACCAACATGTGAACTATCGTTTTACCTGTATTTACGCTACGAAATACCATTTTAGGAAAAGGTATTCTTCCAGCAGGAAGCCGTTAGCTCGCTCATTTTTCATGAAGGCAGGCGGATGCCGTGCAGAGAAGACGCTGTGTGCCACAACGTGGTGAGGTGTCGGTGTATGAACTCGAAAATTTGGTTTTCTGCTGCAACACAAACTTTTCCGATTAAACGTTTTGAAATAAGCTGCAATCATTTGTACAAGTTTATGCCTTATATTTGATATTTTTTTCTACGAGAACAAGAATGCCCATAGTAGGGGTGAATGTGGGCCGGATAAAAGATTTTACCAATATGGCTTCGAAGTTCTACGTGGAATGACGGTGAGGTGAGGTTGCAGTAACACTAAAGGCGATGTAATGGGAAACAAGTTGAAGACAGAAACACAGAGATTTATAGGAATGCATAAAAATATCGACGTAGAACATCAACGGCGCAACAAAATGTGGGCATAAACGATGGTAGAAAGTTCCGGGTAGCAGAAGAGGTGATAATGCGAACGGTCACAGTTAGTATATTAATGTAAATAGAAATTGGCTGTGTCTTACAAAGTACAGAAATGGCTGAGGTCGGAGATGCACACAATGGTAGGGCGCTAGAGGTACGACGGAGTCCGTGGCCTTACGAGGTTAGCAGCACAGGCAAATGGCGGGGTAAGGGAGGCCACCTTCTACATGTTGCAGCGTCTCTCCTGGTAGATAGCCGCGAACGTGAAGAGGTTCTTGGGCGTTCTACTACAGCCGCAGTACACAGTGGTTCTGGCCGTCCTAGAACAGGCTACAGAAACACATGTCTTGCCCGCTTGGCAGTACTAATTGTTGTTGTTGTTGCACCTTTAGATACGTTCCCAGATCCCCTTTCTCTTCTTCTGCCCTCCCTGGCGGGGATCTCTCGCGCAAGGATTTTTCACCATTATATCCGTGAATTGGCCATCTACCTTAACAGGTACTTCATCACAATGACCCAGCTTTCATTAAAAATTAATTGTTGCAAAGATTGAAATAAAACTGATAGCTTTTACTTTCACACTCGTAAGCAGGGTTGAGTGGTTAAGAACTCTTCGATGTAGCTGTGGCCTGACGTTTGCGCCGAATTTGTGAAGTTAAACCTTATATTTTAGGTTTAGGCTGAATGTGTGACAAATTTGAAAGTTGAGTCATTAGACGTTCATTGCATTTCGTTATTTATTGTGCGTAAGGTGCGAGTGCCAGGTGATTTGGTTAGCTCTGGAAGCACTACGTTAGACGTAAGGCTGCTGGCAATCGTCGCTTCCCTCTCTGCTGCGACTCGAATTTGGCGCAAGCGCCTTAATAACTAAATATACGGGAGGCTCCTCGAAAGAGGGCTCACGAATAAATCTTTAAACCATATATTATTCACAAAACAAGCTGCAGGAAGTTGCAGCCAAAGCGGCTGACTGCTTACGCATTATTTTAAGCAGCTTCTGTTCCGGGTAACACGGATTAGTTACATTCACGTCACACCCCGCCCTATCAGTGAAACACAAAAGACAGCATTCTGTTTTCCTAGTTGAGAAGATGGGGCGTCATTCTCTCAAGGAGGCAGGCGAAGAAGCATTGTTTGAACTTGCGTACGAGCTGTCACGTGTGAGAGTCACTCTTGGCAGTTACAGGCCCGGCGTTTCATTGGGCTCAGTGACGCGGACAGGTATGATACTTGCGAGAATATTAGTAGTTATGGACGGATTTTCACTATTCGAACTTCGTTTGCACGCACTCCTACATTTTTTTTCTTTCCCGGAGGCTTTATTAGAGAGACGGACAAGATTGTTTGGCCTAATAAGGACACAGCTCGTGCGTATTGTGCGCCCCGCCCGTAGTGAAGGCAGTACAGGGAGCGCACGACGAACACAGATACGGACGCCATGTCACTACGTGTCATACGTGTCATGCGCCCCCTGCGTGCTTTACTGTGTGGTGCACAGTTAGGGCGCAACGAACACGTAGGTAGTGTGAATCAATCCCAGAACACGAACACGACTACCAAGACTTTCACTAGACGGATCTCGCTACTCTAGCGAGTGATATCCCGGCGGCAGTTGATGGCCAGAATGGGAGTACAATAGGCCCACAACCGCAATCACAACCCTCGACAAGCTTGGACTAACCAGGACACGTGGTGGTAGGGCAAGGAGCAGGTTTGGAACATGCACTCTGACACCGAGTTGGCTGTTGATAGAAGAGCCGTATTATTTTATGCACAGTCGGTAGAGTGCGTTATTTAGAGCCGCGTTGCTCCTGTGACCGTTAGCATATGTCGTTGTTTTGCTGTCTCAAAATAAACCGGTGATTCATGTTTCTCGACGTCGTTTCGCCGAGTGGGCTCAGGCTCGCCAAACTTCTACACATGAGGCAGACTCTCTCAGCCTTTATGTAATCCGAAAAGACAAACCAAATACGCCGAACACGCGTCAACCAGTTTTGGGGTGACGTTGTTGTCTGGAAATAGAAACACGTCTTTTTTCTCAATTTAGCCATGCCCTCTTCAAGGTGCGGCACTTTTAAATGCTATAAGAAATATGTGACATTAGGTTTCAAGCAGTCATGGCAACTAAGTATCTCAGCTCACGTTTACAAAATCCCTTGACGGAATGTATACATGAATTTTTTTTCTGCGAATTCTCGACAAGGGCGAGAAATTTTGAATGATCGCGTTAAGCGGTAATGCATAAAAAGCCTCGAAGCGGGCTAAAAGGAGGGGGTGTGCTGACCCTTTACCTAACACTTTATATCGAGAAAAACCGAGAAGACAAATTGACAAAGCCAACAAAACGCTGAGAACTGGATCGGACACGCAGCTTACTGCAGTGCTATACGTTTAAAAAGTGGTAGGTTTGCGAGAAAGTTTGCCGTGTATTCTCCCGTGCAGACGTCTTTCTGGCCATCCTTCCGAAAGGTGGTTGCCAAGCGATTGTCAGAATAGAAGTATAAACAAGTTTTTTATGCGGGTCATATTGTCACGAAGCCAAAGAAGACGCAGTTGTCTTGAAGGAAAACACGTTTATTGGAGCGAACAACTCCATGAAAACACAGGTGGCGAAGCAGCAATCAACAAAGTGACGTGTGCGGGCGAGTGTTGGCGACTCGGATACCGCGTAGTCAGGTCTGCAGGCTTTTATCTTTCGGCGCGAATGTTTCTCGAACCCTCGATTTACATCGAGAACATTGTAGATCAAAGAAGATAATTCGAGGCTAGTGCAGTTAGCGCAAAACGCTCTCCGTATCATAATGAGAACACCCATGCGGCATAAAAATAAAAAATGGAACACGCGCCTCGCTTGGGACACAGATAACACAGCCGGGTGCGGCCGGGCAGTAAAAACAAAACATAAACAAACAAACCCACTCCCTAGTTCGCGGCATTATATCCCTTTAAAGTGCTTCGAGCCGATGCTAAAATAAAACGGCAGTACGAACAAACAACAAAAAAGTCCATTCTCTCCCCCCCCCCCAGTAAGGTTTCAGATAAACCGCGTGGACGACTTCGGGTCGCGTGCGTCGTCGTGATGTGCCGGCATCACCATCGCGGATCCCTTCATAGGCAAGTTGGCCAACACGTCGTAGAATCCGGTAGGGTCCGAAATACCGTCGCAGAAGCTTCTCACTGAGTCCGCGTCGTCGGATGCGAGTCCAAACCCACACACGATGCCCTGGGTGGTACTCGGCGTCCCGACGTCGGAGCTTGTAGCGGCCGGCATTTACCAACCGCTGGTTCGTTGTTTCAACTCGAGTTATCTGGAGGGCCTCCTCCGCACGCTGAAGGTATCCTTGGATGTCGGCGTTGGGGTCGTCGTCTTCTACGTGCGGAAGCAGGGCGCCAAGTATCGCAGTCGGCAGTCTTCCGTAGACAAGCTGGAACGGTGTCATCTGGGTAGTTTCCTAGATAGCCGTGTTGTACGCAAACATGGCATATGGGAGTACTTCGTCCCAGGTCTTATGCTCAACGTCGACATACATAGACATCATACCCGCAATCGTCTTGTTCAAACTTTCTATTAGTCCGTTCGTTTGGGGGTGGTACGCCGTCGTTCTTCGGTGATCCGTGTTGCTGTAGCGTAGGATTTCTTGCATCAGATCCGCATTAAAGGCCGTTCACCGGTACGTGATTAGGACGTCTACAAGGCTACAGGCTTCATCAAAACCGAAGTGTTCTATGGAATTGTGCGATAGGTGAGATTTCTGCTTAAATTTCTCTCAGTCTGCAGCGGTTTCTTTAAACATTTTTGTTGAGAATGCAGGGTAGGGGTCTTTGTCTAGGCACTTCAAGAGTACTGGAAAGTGAACACTCCCTAAGGGGTCTTTGTCCACCAGCCACTGAATGAGTGGTAGAAGAACAGCAGAACCAATAGCCAAGTCTATGTGCGATAACGTGTTATGTGTGGTGTTATAGTATGTTGGCAGTTTGTAGTTAAACAGACACGCACAAGACGATACCAAGATATCTTCAGTTAAACGGCCGCAGGCATCGGTTCCAAAGAGCCCGAGAGTTTGTTGTGTGCTTTTAAATATCCGGCTAGGATGAAGGGTTCTTCAAGCTCGTCCACCAGGGACTTTCATTCTGAGGTAGACAGACGATAATCCGGGGGAATGTATAAAGAACGTACAGTAATCAGCCGACCAAAAATGATAACGTGGACAGCAACCGCCTCAATTCTGGTGACCAGTCTAATGAACTGGGATGGGATGGATTTTCGGGTCACAATGGCGACCCCGAATTGAATGAGCAAAGGCATGTCTATCTTTCATAAGACAGTGTATTTCCTCAGAAAGGTACTTTGCTCGGGTTTGAAGTGTGTCACTTGGAGGCAAACAAAACTGGATTGATGTTTATAAAGGATTACGCATACATCATACAAGTTTTTATGAGACCCCTACAGTTACATTGAGCAATGTTCTCAGCAGCAATTATGCGTTAGAGATAACAAAATGTTGTTTCTTAGTGCCTGGTTTTGTTTCACGTCAGTGAGTCGCACGTAGGGCGTGTGATGCAGGGAGCTGGTTTTTTCCCACGGCCAAGAGTGCTGCGGCGCTCATTTGGCTCCTGTGGTGCAGGTTCAAATGCCCAAGCGCCCATATCCTCATCTGACAATTCTTGCGTCATAGAATTGGTAACCTTCCGATGTAGACCTAGTGGAATGGTCCCTGAGGTTGCCTCAGGCTTCTCTGCCGGAACCTGCCGTGCAGGAAGGGAAGGGGTCTGTGTGGAGCCCCCTGAGTTCGTGCTCTTAATGCCCTCAGGTGTTGTGGGGGCAAAATGAGCTGGACTGGAAGCGGAAGCAGTCCCCACAGCGCCCGTCGCCACGTGCTTCACGAGCTCCGCAGAGGTAGCGTTGGGGCGTTGGACTGTGGGTGGCCGCTCGGCAGGATGAGGAACCACCAGGGACTAGGCTGTAGAGGCATGAGGAGCTGGTGGCCGCTCGGAGGGGGTTAACGACCGTGACACATCAGCTAGGCTGCACTGTGTCGCAGTACTAACCAGACGTTGCACCAACCCTCGGCGGGCGGCGTCGGCATGGGATGTGGTCGAAAACAACTTCTCGTTTTATTGTGCATCCGGAAAGGTTTGTTTGCAGTTTCTTTGATATGAGTGTTCTCCTTTTCTTTCTTGAAAGATAGCCATGATCCTGAGTATGCAGCGTGTGTGCCACTGCAGTTCGGACGTTTCAGAATTGCGTTTCAGCATTCAGGCGTGATTGGTTTCGCCGAATTTAGGACAGGTAAGCTTCCCACGGCAGGCTAGTGTTCCATGGCTGCAATGCTGACACTTGAACCATCGCCTCGGGTTAGGTATGTAGGCGCAAAAGCGAGAGCTAATAAAATCTGCTTCACTGTTTCGAGCAGGGCAGAGCTGGCGAAATTAAGAATGATATGTCGCGTCTTGATGCCTGGCACGTCTCTTGTCATTACGATTTTATGAACCCCAACAACACATTGGTCTCGCATTCCCTAAAGGAGATCAGCGTCTGTCTCATGCAGTAGGTCTTTGTCAGAAATGAGAACTTGGACAGTGTTTAGAGTGCGATGCGGCGTCACGGTGACAGCCATGTTTGAAATTTTGTCTTGCTTCAGAAGGTTGTGGCTTTGGTTTTTTCGCATTACCTCTGCAAGTAGGTTTCCAGAGGGCATCTTTTTGGCATTGTAATCTTTCCCAACAATGTTCTGAATGCACTTGGTAAAGAAGAACATTGACAGAGCCATGAGTTTCAGAGTTTCAGAGTTTCTTTATTTGACCACAAAGCAGCGCGTGCTTATACAAAGGAAATTACAAACAGAAATGTCAACAGCGCAATGTGGTGTGGAAAATGAGGAGAAAGCTGCGCACATGCAGCTTGACAAAGCCCCACCTTCCAGAAAAAACAACAACAACAACAACAACAACAACAAAAAACAAGAAAACACAAAAAAAAACAAGAAGGAAGACAGCAGGCAAACTATGCAATAATTTCTTAGCAAATAAGGCTTCCGCGATTTGTATCAAATGCATGTATTTTTGCATATAACAACACATTCAAAGCACTACTTTCTAATGACCGCAGACTAAATTTGTAGAACAATTTTTCTAACGTAATACACTTATTTTACAAAAACAAATGTCAGACAGACAAAGTGATAATATTATATGTGTGTGACAGACACAGGTATCCTATGGTCCGTGGTTGTGCACGACTACGACTGAAGGAGGAATAGGTTGCTGCCCACAACTGAGTAGAGTAAAGACAGCGCTTGCAGAAAGTGAGTGCAATTGTTCCAGAGTAAGCTTATATTTATTTAGCACATGCGGAATGGCAAATTTCAGCATTTGAAAGCCGTAATTTGTTCTCGGTGTAGGGATGTGCCAGAGTTCGCTGTGCCGATTACAGCGAGCTGAAACGTTTAACTGCAGGTGAGCTAGGCTTTTCAGGGTATTACTATTAGTGCGAATTTCGGATTTTAAAGACATTAAAAGCCGATATTCATAAACCGAGTTAAACCTTAGGACATTAAATTTAGCGAATAAATGAGATGTATGGGCATTGTAACAGAGATTCCCAATAGCACGCATAGCATTTTTTTGGAGTGTGTATATCTTGTTTTTGGAGGACTCAGTTCCGGATGCCCATATCAATTGGCAATAATGTAAATGTGAAGCGAAAAGTGTATGAAAAAGGAGAAGTTTAAGGCGAGTTGGTAGAAGCGACTGGCACCTTCTAAGCATACCCAGAGACTTACTTAATTTGCAGCACACAGCTTCGGTTTGAGAGTCCCATAGCATATATTCATGAAAAACAACTCCTAAAGTCTTAGCAGTTTGGGACAGCTGAATTTCAACATTGTTTAGGTGAAGTTTACTCGAGATTTCACATTTTTTGTTTTTCGCACGAAAAAGGACCGCCTTGGTTTTTGTGCTGTTTATAAGTAGAGAATTTTGGTGGGACCATTTGTGCAGTTCGCCTAATGTTTGGTTCGCTTTCTGTATCAGTCCATTGCTATCAACGCCCGTAAAAAATATACTAGTGTCGTCAGCATAGATAATATATTTTGCCGATTGATCTATATTTATGATATCATTTATGTAGGCATTAAATAGCAGAGGACCTAGGATGCTGCCCTGAGGTACACCGCATTTAATTTTGTAGGGTGAAGAAAGTTCCCTTTGTATACACACACACTGATGTCGATCCGTTAAATAGCTTTTAATTAAATCGTAAGCAATTCCCCTGATACCGTAATAAAATAATTTTAGCAGCAGAGTATCATGATTAATCCTGTCGAATGCTTTAGTAAAATCTACAAATATTCCCAGAGTTAGCTTTTTTTCTTCAATATTACCTAGTATAAATTCTTTTTGGTTTAACAAAGCGGTCTCAGTCGATAGACCTGGCCTAAAACCATACTGAGAGGCATTTATTATGGAGTGAGAGTCAAAGAATTTAGATAGCCTAACAAAAATAATTTTCTCAAGGGGCTTCGAAAATATGGGCAACACAGATATGGGTCTATAATTATTCATAATATTTTTATCCCCGTTTTTATGAATAACAACTACCTTAGCATTTTTCATTCGTTTAGGGAAAACTCCTGTGCCTAAGACAAGGTTATATATGTGAGTTAACGATGGCAGTAGCATATCAAAGACGAAGGCAACCGGCTCCATTTTTATACCATCGATGTCCTCACTTTTGCCGTTTTTTAGTTTCATAAAAGTACTAGCAACCTCAGATTCATCAGTGGGGCCGAGGAAAATTGTAGTAGCTAGAGGTGCGGGCAAGTAGCCTGTAACACTGGTGTCGTGGGTGCTTTCTAGTGAACAGGTAAAGTGATCATTAAATTTGTTTGCTAGCGCTGTACCTTTGTAGACGGACTGTCCAATAGTCATTTCGCATATGTTTGATGTAGGTTTGCGAAAAAACAAAAATGAATTAAGTTTTTTCCACATGTACTTAACATCTGTGATGCCCTGAAACATACTAAAATAGTAGGCATTCTTCGCTTGTCTTAGGATTTTAGTTAAGCTGTTTCTATACGTCTTGAAATATTTAAATACATTTGGATCGCGGTTTTTCAAGAAAGATCGGTATAAATTGTTTTTAGTGTTAATCATCTTTATGTGGGTTGACGTAATCCATGGCTTACGAGCCCGTTTTGGTTTTTTAGCTGCTCTGTAGGGAAAACATCGTTTGTAAACTGAGGAGAACTTTTCGATGAAACGGTCATAAGCCGTATCTGCCGAGGTACATGCAAACACATCATCCCAACTAATGCATTCGAGTTCGTTGCGAAATCTGGAAAGGGTATCCGCCGTTATGGCTTGAAAAGTAAGCTTTATATTCGGTTCTTTTGGGCAGTAGTGGCGGTCGGAAACTAAAAATATGGGCAGGTGATCGCTAAGTGATACGTCAACAGTACCGGAAACAATGCTATCCAAAGGCAGGTTGGTGACGAAAAGGTCAATAAGTGTTGAGCTATGGGAAGTGATGCGGGTGGGGACTGTTACGACATTGAATAAGAAATGAGAATCAATGAGGGTAGATAATTCTGCCTGTCTGGGAGATTTCCGCAGCATATCAATGTTTAGGTCCCCACCGAGAACTAATGTGTATTGGTGTGCGTTTACGAACACAAAAATGGCATCCAAACATGAGAAAAAAGTTTCCACGTCACCATTAGGGGGTCTGTAAACCACGACAAAAATGAACTTTCCGCATTGTATACTTATTGCTTCAATATCGGCAGTAGACCAGGAGAGTTCATTAATTTGTTTGTAGCTAAGACCTAATTGAGTGAAAATGCAAACACCACCACCTCTCTGCGATTGTCTGTGGGAATAAACAACGTTATAGCCATTTAAACATATTACGTCATGGTCAGTGAACCAAGTTTCAGTCATCATGATAACAGAGAAAGAAAAGCCAAACTCGTCGAGAAAGATACAAAATTCGTCGTATTTCCTGCGAGCGGATTGCATGTTTAAATGCAAAAACGTTAGAGGCGATACATAATTTTCTACAATCGTTTGCCCAAGCGTACGTGGACTAACACATGATTTATTCGTGTTTGAGTTTTTCAGTGCGGCCATAATAACGCGAGCACATGTGAGGCCGTGCATGCAATATAGTGAAAAATCTAAAATACCCAGTGCAAGTAACATAGATGCATATTACAAGTTCCAAGTTTCGAAATCTTGTGAGCTGTTTGCGATAGAAGGTACTGCCGCAGTTTGCAAAAACAGGTGCAGAGAAAGCAGACATAATTGACCAGCAGTAGAACACCAAGGGGGCGTGTAAAAAGCTGTCAAGAATCAAGAAACACTTCAAAGACATAACAGCAACGCGAAGTGTCAAAAAATATACAGAAAGAAAACAAAAAGTACAGATAACGACCGCGGCATAAAAGAGATAGTTGATGCGAATCGGCGGGGGCACAGTTTGTAATTGCACGGGGCTATCAAACACTCGGACGGTATGGGTGTGACAAGCTAACGCTGTCAGCTTGATTAGATAGCTCATGAGGACAAGGGGAATGTTTAAGACGCGATGCTGCGGTACCATGTCCTTTATGGTGAACTGCGCATTTTGGCGACATCTTCGCTGCTCAGAATCCTTATTCGCGGGCCGTTATCCATTTTCATGGCGTAAATCTTGCCATTCTGTACCCAGACATGCTTCCAGCCCGTCTCCCGCTTACGCGCAGTAGCCTGGCCAAGTAGGCGCTTCAGTTCAGGACAAAGATGCTCATTTACGAATACCGGTTCCTCTGAGCCAAGTCCCAGGTCCGAACATTTCAGACGAGCGGCACGGGCTTTCTGTAGAAAGTTGTCCCGTTGCTGTCGTCGCGCGAACTGAACCACGATGTTCTGTTGGGTGTCTTTTTTAGCAGTTGGTACTCTATGAATAGCTTCGAAATCAGCTGCAGCAAGCGATACTTCCACTTTTTCACCGATTCTGATGAGTAGATCAGTTAAGTCCTCTGAGGCGTTGTCTGGAATTCCTTTTATTTCTACATTCGTACTACGCGAGTACTGCTCAGCTTGCAGAATTCTCGCTTCGTGGTCTTTAACCTGTCGTGCAAGTTCAGCGCACTGTTCTTCAAGTTTCGCGTTTGATGCTTTCAGTACCTGGTTTTCGGCCTTAATCTCTTCGTAGTGTTTGTTTGCAAAAGTTATGAAAGTATTCATTTCTCTCAGTTCTTTACGGACATCCCGATCGAACGATTCTCTTAACTCTTTGAAATCAGCTCGAAGGTCACGCTTCAGTTCATCAAACAGGGCTCTCAGCTCCTTGGCCATGGTTCAAGCAAAGGCACATCAACCAGGAAACAATTCAATTTCGGCAGCAACAGCAGCAGCAACAGAATCGATAGGAAGGACTGCAGGAATTTTGCACAAACCTGCACCAGATAAGTTGAAAATGCTTCAGTCGACGTTCTTCACTGCTGCCGTGCTGCCAAGTGACCGCTGAAGCCGTCACCCAGGGTTTTTGTACGCCTGGCGCTGGGGGGTGAGCCAATCCACGACTGGTGACTGCAGAAACGTCACAGTAGCAGACGGCACGTTTGCCGTGACGTGCCACTGGAGATAGCTTGATCGGCGCCGTACGAAAAACAGCCGCAGCGAGCTGCAACGGCCAGTATCAGCAGCCCTGCACCAGATAAGTTGAAAATGCTTCAGTCGACGTTCTTCACTGCTGCCGTGCTGCCAAGTGACCGCTGAAGCCGTCACCCAGGGTTTTTGTACGCCTGGCGCTGGGGGGTGAGCCAATCCACGACTGGTGACTGCAGAAACGTCACAGTAGCAGACGGCACGTTTGCCGTGACGTGCCACTGGAGATAGCTTGATCGGCGCCGTACGAAAAACAGCCGCAGCGAGCTGCAACGGCCAGTATCAGCAGCCCTGCACCAGATAAGTTGAAAATGCTTCAGTCGACGTTCTTCACTGCTGCCGTGCTGCCAAGTGGTGATTTGTCGTCGATGGAGTGTACCACTAGGTACTTGGAGTGGTTTCGATTTGCAGTGCTTCGTTGCGACCCCGCTTAGGAGGACTACCAGGTTTTCTGAGCGGAGTTGAAAATGGCTACTTCGAGTAAATTCGGGGGCAAGGCCGGTCGCCCAACACCGAGCCCAACCATGGAACGTTACTGTTCAGCACAAGTTAACCGTACCTTGCCACTATAAACATATGCTTGGACTCAAGGCTGACATGTTTGTACAAGGTTAAACCTAAACGCCTGGAAAAATGTTGAGCAAGGAAGGAAGGAGATGACAGGACAGAGTTAAGAACGAGAATAGGAAAGAGATAGAACAAAATGGAGGTCATGAAAAGGCAACTGGCTGATTCCCCCCAGTGCAGGTCAGACCTGGGGAACTGTCTGTGAGAAGCGGGGCCAAATGGTGTCTTGCCGCTGCCAGGAGGATATAAAGGTCCAAAACGACACTGGCATTGGCTTAGCCAACAGGATGCCCTTTTCCTCAGACACGGCAAAGCCACGAACAGCCTATGGCATGGGTGGGTCCAACCCACACAGGCTCGGGGTTCGCGGTGTTGGTACTACCGTCACCTTGATACACAAGGTGCCCCGGCGGGCTTATAGTCAAGAAGTATTTAAACCTCAGTCTTCATCTTGAAATGGTACAACAGAAACGGAGTCGCAAAGGTTATGGTAACCAAACACATGTTTTTGCGGAATATTAATTTCTGCTTTATTGGTAGCTGCTCGAACTTCTTCGGCGAATTTTTGCTACAATTTGCTTGCGCGATACCTCCCAACATCGCTCGAAGCTGAAATCGATTAAGGTCTCATGCAAGACAAGGCGTGGTACTATATTATAAAAGGATACGCCACTTGACGCCCTAGGAAAAACCTAAACTGCGGTATTGCGATTCTATACGCCGTTTGCATGTCTCATGCAACGCTATACTAGGGGAGCAGGTTGCAGACAAACAGTTGCGCCGGTCACACATCACCATTAATAGGCTGAGGATACATGCAATGCGCACGATTCATGCAGGTGCGTGAAGCACAGTTTAAGCGACAACGGAGGACAGGCCTCTTTCAGTGCGTGTGGAGCGGCGTCAACGTGAAAACTGCACACCCTGCCGCTGGTCACATTCAGATTGTTCGGCGATTTACGTACTATCTTGATCACAGTTTGGGTGAACACGGGAGCGCGTTATTCTATAAGCGGGAGCAGCCTGGCGACGTTCCGGTACTACATCTCCCGCGTACGCCCTTCATTTGCAATGAGGGTAGCTGTAATCTTGCGCATCGCGTCAAGTAGACGCTGGCCAGTCGTCTGCTAGGCCAACTGCAGCCCGCTCCTTGCTCTGTGGTTGCAGCAGCCAAGCAATCTGCTGCATTGTGAAACTATTGGCAGCGTTAGTAGGCTGCTTGAAACGGCTCGCCTGATTAATTGCAATAACTAGACTCTGGTGCAAATGTCGCGGTAAAAAATGAAGTTTTATTTGCAGCCGGTTATAAGAAAACCACCGATATTTTGGAGTATGTTTCTTCTCACGGAAACAGAGTGTTTTGATTTTCTAGCAAAGGTTGCACTTCTGGCCAGAATGTCCACACGTCATGTTTCTGCCCGCCGCAATAACAGCAGAACTCCGGGAAGGAACCTACTCGTAAAGAACAGAAGCTTGGTGAATAAACGCAAAAAAGCGCAGAAATTTTCAACGAAGCATCTGTGGCGCATATCGCAAATGTCGTTTTGTTTATTCCTAGGAAACAAAATTCATGCTTGTAATAGACACATTCATTCTCTGACATGTTCATTAGAATGAATCGAACCAGGTGTAGTAAGCAACGCGCTAGCAATAGTTTCACAACTCCGAAGATAGCGTAGTTCACGCAACCTAAGAGCAGAGAACAGAGGCCACTCGGCATAGCAGATGACAAGCGAGTGTCTTGGCGATATGGTGCGCGCTATTAACACATAGCCTCATTGCAGACGAACTGCGCATGCGTTCGAAGTTAGCCGGAATGTCGGCACGCTGCTCCCGCGTACGGAATGGCATGCTCTCCTGTGTTCACCCCAATTGCCATCATGACAGTGCCAGTAGCTTAGAGTTTCTTACTATAAACACTAGAAATGAATCTGGCGCTACTGTCTATGGGGCTCATATCAAGTCCTTGGTGTCGTCACGGACCACCATTGTACCGTGTGCTTGCCTTGTTGTCGTCATTGGCTTGGATTGAAACGTTTCAGTAGCCGTATATTTGAACACAGTGCCAAGAAAAAGCATTAATGGTGTGTAATGTATAAGTGAACAATAAAACAGGCGGTTTTAGGGTAACGATAGAGGAAATAAATAGTATTTTTTTCAAAACTGTAGTGCCTATTTCTGTAAGCAGAGCCGGTAGTTAAGAACAATTTAATTATTATCTAGGAAACGCACGAGAGACTTTCTCAGCAGCAATTATGCGTTAGAGATAACAAAATGTTGTTTGTTAGTGCCTGGTTTTGTTTCACGTCAGTGAGTCGCACGTAGGGCGTGTGATGCGGGGAGCTGGTTTTTTCCCACGGCCAAGAGTGCTGCGGCGCTCATTTGGCTCCTGTGGTGCAGGTTGAAATGCCCAAGCGCCCATATCCTCATCTGACAATTCTTGCGTCATAGAATTGGTAACCTTCCGATGTAGACCTAGTGGAATGGTCCCTGAGGTTGCCTCAGGCTTCTCTGCCGGAACCTGCCGTGCAGGAAGGGAAGGGGTCTGTGTGGAGCCCCCTGAGTTCGTGCTCTTAATGCCCTCAGGTGTTGTGGGGGCAAAATGAGCTGGACTGGAAGCGGAAGCAGTCCCCACAGCGCCCGTCGCCACGTGCTTCACGAGCTCCGCAGAGGTAGCGTTGGGGCGTTGGACTGTGGGTGGCAGCTCGGCAGGATGAGGAACCACCAGGGACTAGGCTGTAGAGGCATGAGGAGCTGGTGGCCGCTCGGAGGGGGTTAACGACCGTGACACATCAGCTAGGCTGCACTGTGTCGCAGTACTAACCAGACGTTGCACCAACCCTCGGCGGGCGGCGTCGGCATGGGATGTGGTCGAAAACAACTTCTCGTTTTATTGTGCATCCGGAAAGGTTTGTTTGCAGTTTCTTTGATATGAGTGTTCTCCTTTTCTTTCTTGAAAGATAGCCATGATCCTGAGTATGCAGCGTGTGTGCCACTGCAGTTCGGACGTTTCAGAATTGCGTTTCAGCATTCAGGCGTGATTGTTTTCGCCGAATTTAGGACAGGTAAGCTTCCCACGGCAGGCTAGTGTTCCATGGCTGCAATGCTGACACTTGAACCATCGCCTCGGGTTAGGTATGTAGGCGCAAAAGCGATAGCTAATAAAATCTGCTTCACTGTTTCGAGCAGGGCAGAGCTGGCGAAATTAAGAATGATATGTCGCGTCTTGATGTCTGGCACGTCTCTTGTCATTACGATTTTATGAACCCCAACAACACATTGGTCTCGCATTCCCTAAAGGAGATCAGCGTCTGTCTCATGCAGTAGGTCTTTGTCAGAAATGAGAACTTGGACAGTGTTTAGAGTGCGATGCGGCGTCACGGTGACAGCCATGTTTGAAATTTTGTCTTGCTCCAGAAGGTTGTGGCTTTGGTTTTTTCGCATTACCTCTGCAAGTAGGTTTCCAGAGGGCATCTTTTTGGCATTGTAATCTTTCCCAACAATGTTCTGAATGCACTTGGTAAAGAAGAACACTGACCGAGCCATGATTGGTGATTTGTCGTCGATGGAGTGTACCACTAGGTACTTGGAGTGGTTTCGATTTGCAGTGCTTCGTTGCGACCCCGCTTAGGAGGACTACCAGGTTTTCTGAGCGGAGTTGAAAATGGCTACTTCGAGTAAATTCGGGGGCAAGGCCGGTCGCCCAACACCGAGCCCAACCATGGAACGTTACTGTTCAGCACAAGTTAACCGTACCTTGCACTATAAACATATGCTTGGACTCAAGGCTGACATGTTTGTACAAGGTTAAACCTAAACGCCTGGAAAAATGTTGAGCAAGGAAGGAAGGAGATGACAGGACAGAGTTAAGAACGAGAATAGGAAAGAGATAGAACAAAATGGAGGTCATGAAAAGGCAACTGGCTGATTCCCCCCAGTGCAGGTCAGACCTGGGGAACTGTCTGTGAGAAGCGGGGCCAAATGGTGTCTTGCCGCTGCCAGGAGGATATAAAGGTCCAAAACGACACTGGCATTGGCTTAGCCAACAGGATGCCCTTTTCCTCAGACACGGCAAAGCCACGAACAGCCTATGGCATGGGTGGGTCCAACCCACACAGGCTCGGGGTTCGCGGTGTTGGTACTACCGTCACCTTGATACACAAGGTGCCCCGGCGGGCTAATAGTTAAAAAGTAGTTAAACCTCAATCTTCACCTTGAAATGGTACAACAAAAACGGAGTCGCAAAGGTTATGGTAACCTAACACATGTTTTTGCGGAATAATAAGTTATGCTTTATTGGTAGCTGCTCGAAATTCTTCGGCGAATTTTTGCTACAATTTGCTTGCGCGATACCTCCCAACATCGCTCGAAGCTGAAATCGATTAAGGTCTCATGCAAGACAAGGCGTTGTACTGTATTATAAAAGGATATGCCACTTGACGTCCTAGGAAAAACCTAAACTGCGGTATTGTGGTTCTATACGCCGTTTGCATGTCTTATGCAACGCTATACTAGGGAGCAGGTTGCAGACAAACAGTTGCGCCGGTCACACATCACCATTAATAGGATGAGGACACATGTAATGCGCACGATTCATTCAGGTGCGTGAAGCACAGTTTAAGCGACAACGGGGGACAGGCCTCTTTCAGTGCGTGTGGAGCGGCGTCAACGTGACAATTGCACACCCTGCCGCTGGTCACATTCAGATTGTTCGGCGATTTACGTACTATCTTGATCACAGTTTCGGTGAACACGAGAGCGCGTTATTCTATAAGCGGGAGCAGCCTGGCGGCGTTCCGGTACTACATCGCCCGCGTGCGCCCTTCATTTGCAATGAGGGTAGCTGTAATCTTGCGCATCGCGTCAAGTAGACGCTGGCCAGTCGTCTGCTAGGCCAACTGAAGCCCGCTCCTTGCTCTGTGGTTGCAGCAGCCAAGCAATCTGCTGCATTGTGAAACTATTGGCAGCGTTAGCAGGCTACTTGGAACGTCTCGCCAGATTAATTGCAATAACTAGACCCTGGTGCAAATGTCGCGGTAAAAAAATGAAGTTTTATTTGCGGCCTGTTAGAAGAAAACCACCGATATTTTGAAGTATGTTTCTTCTCACGGAAACAAAGTGTTTTGATTTTCTAGCAAAGGCTGCACTTCTGGCCAGAATGGCCACACGTCATGTTTCTGCCCGCCGCAATAACAGCAGAACTCCGGGAAGGAACCTACTCGTAAAGAACAGAAGGTTGGTGAATAAACGCAAAAAAGCGCAGACATTTTCAACGAAGCATCTGTGGCGCATATCGCAAATGTCGTTTTGTTTATTCCTAGGGGAAAAAATTCATGCTTGTAATAGACACATTCATTCTGTGACATGTTCATTAGAATGAACCGAACCAAGTGTAGTAAGCAACGCCCTAGCAATAGTTTCACAACTCCGAAGATAGCGTAGTTCACGCAACCTAAGAGCAGAGAACAGAGGCCACTCGGCATAGCAGACGACAAGCGAGTGTCTTGGTGATATGGTGCGTGCTATAAACACATAGCCTCATGGCAGATGAACTGCACATGCGTTCGAAGTTAGCCGGAATGTCGGAACGCTGCTCCCGCGTACCGAATAGCATGCTCTCCTGTGTTCACCCCAATTGCCATCATGATAGTACCAGTAGCTTAGAGTTTCTTACTATAAACACTAGAAATGAATCTGGCGCTGCTGTCTATGGGGCTCTTATCAAGTCCTTGGTGTCGTCACGAGCCACCATTATACCGTGTGCTTGCCTTGTTGTCTTCATTGGCTTGGAATGAAACGGTTTAGTAGCCGTATATTTGAACACAGTGCCAAGAAAAAGCATTAATGGTGTGTAATGTATAAGTGGACAATAAAACAGGCGGTTTTAGGGTAACGATAGAGGAAATAAATAGTATTTTTTCCAAACCGGTAGTGCCTATTTCTGTAAGTAGAGCCGGTAGTTAAGAACAATTTAATTATTATCTAGGAAACGCACGAGAGACTTTTATTTTATTATTTCAAATAATAAGATCTTTAAAAAGCTTGGAAATGTTTTTGAGCGCGAGACTATGATAACGGCCTCTCCGTGGTGAACCGGTGGACCAATAGTCGGATACGGTTTGTAATGTAGTGTGGTAATGACGCCTTTCACTTCCTGGGGACTGGTGGGCCCATGACTGAAAAGCGGAGTTTTGTAGATTGAAAATTCCTAGTTATTTTTTTTACTGCAGAGCATTTCTTTAACTCACGATTTCACCCGGCGTTGGCGTGCCTAGGCGTCCGCAACAGCCGTTCCAGGTGCGCTATCTCCCCCACTCCTCCTCTCCCGCATCACGCTACCCTCCTCGCTCTCAACAACAGGTCCGCACCCCTCCCCCTACACTATATAAAAAAAATAATACTTACCCGCGCCTGGTTTCGATCCCACGACCCTGCGGGCGGAACGCAAGGTACATGGTGCTCTAACCACTGCGCCACAAAGCCGACACAGAATGGAAGGCTACGAACGCGCCTTATATCCCTGACTCATTCAAACTACGTCAAGAAGCTGATGATACAACGCATTCACTACCTGTGGGGGCAACGCGAGGTACATGGTGCTCTTGCCACTGCGCCACAAAACCGACACAGAATGAAAGGCTACGAACGCGCCTTATATCCTTGAATCATTCAAACTACGTCAAGAAGCTGCTGATACAACGCATTCACTACCACCAACTCCCCAAACACTGAACGTTAACGCAATATACCCACCCCCTATGCGACGCATTTACTCGAGTCCCTCTCGCGGGGAGATGGGCCCTTTTTTTGCTATGCCTTGGCCTAATGACTTGGTTTGCTGGGACGACATCTACAACGACGATTGCCCCGCTGCTCTCATGGCTACTCTCACCCTAATATAGATATTATGTACCTTTTTGGAGCGCTGTTCAAAAATAAGATGGCTAGTGAAGTATTTCTTTTTCGATTTATAAATACTATTGTTAATTTGAACTTGCATATATGCCTTAACTCTGCAATAAAAACACACAACTAAACATTTCCCCTATGACAGACACCGAGGGATCGTGTAATAAATGCAAAGCTGAAATTTACCCTGGTAAAAACTCTTACTCCTACAGTACCCACAACTTAAGTGAATCAGCTTCGTCTCAGGAAGAAAGAACTAAATTCATAAATTCTCGAATAAATGGTATAGAAAGCTTCTGAAAAAAGATTGACCGTGCTTTAAAAATACTAAGACGAAAGGGAATGCTTTTTATGAGTCAAAATCGACCAGACAGGAGAACTGAGCTTGGTTTATTCGTCCGGCCAACCTGTCCCTTTTTGACTCGGGGTGGTATGCCCACACTACGTGCTTTGAGTACACTTAAGCACTTTCAAATTAAGCCCAACAATGTGTTTGAGATATTCCTGGAATGTCGATAAAATATTTCAGGTTGCTCCTAGGGCGAGTTCAACTGAGCGTTGTAGCGAACAGAATGGAGCGTCTTCAACACTGTTCTAGGAGTAAACCGATTCGCCCTTCGGGTTCACATTTTACGGGTAATTTCCATTTCTAGGTCAATTTTCTGTTAAACCAGAGATGGCTGCGATAGATTCCTACTGATTGAAGGTTTAATTATAACGCCATATGTGCCTACTCAAAAGCTGCTGGCCATCCTGGCTATTGTAACACCGTTAAACGACGTGTTTAGAACAAAACACGCAAAGCCGATGCACGGGAATTGCGTGTTGTAAATCAAAATTACTATTGTATAAACTGGATGAATACCATGATGCAAATCTTGCACGGATGGGTTTCTGCAGTTTCGGTTTGAACGCAAAGTTTGGGGTGCGCATAAATGTCGTTCAATGTTGACATATTCATGCATTTCTTCCAGCTTGTTCTTTGTTCTGAAGCATTGTGCTGATGGTGACCAGCAAGTATTTTTAAAGGTTATAAAATTTTGTTCCCACTCATAATTCTGAAGCATTGCTAGTTTAATAAACATATCCTTGAAAACTCAGTGTTTTTGTTTGTTTGAGTGTAAGTGAATAGAGCAACGTTAAGCAGTTTTAAAAATTTTTACACCCCAGTGGAAGTCACAAGAATGATTTCATGTCCTTTCTGTTATAGAGCAACAGTGGGACTCTTCACGGCGAAAAAAGCCAGGAATAGGACAGGGAAACATTTCCGAAGGCAAATTTGTTATTCTTTTTTCTAGCAAACTTCACATCATTGTGCTCAAAGTAAAAATGCAAAGACAACATTGAAGCTTATCACTACACTTGTCCCAATTTGAAGAAATGTTTTACTAAACCGTGGTCGGTTCATAAATTTTATAAAACTGTTTTCAAGTTTACAGAAACGGAGTTTCTATGCAATCTGGTCCTAATTTGTTACCTCGCGGACAAACTTACCGATGTCGGGGTCGTTGTGACGTTATAGCACGAGCCCACTACGGTGCTGTCGGCACTTATGGGGATTACAAGATTATCTTCTTGATGATTGTCCTAGGAATTAGCATGCCACCCCTTAGCGAAAAGTAATACGTTTGAAATACGTACGAGTACGCTTGAAGTGCACTTCAAATATGCTTTGTATTTGTAAATGTATTTTAAGTGCATTAAAAATTGCATTTTCTCAATTTTTAGTAAATATTGAAAATACATTATTAAAAATATGGGAAAAATACAGTGCTTTTAAGTACCCTCCAAATAGATTAAAAATGCACTGAACCTCACGAATGTGCGCTTAAGGCATTCAGAATATATTGAAAATGTATTTCTTCCCGCCAAACGATCATGGTGTAAATGCACTGTAAATACTATAAAAATACACTTACCTAACTACATTTAGAGCAGCACTCTGAGTATACTTTAAAAGTGTGCTGAAGCATGGAAATATACTCCGAATATATTCGAAATACATTTCAAATGCCTTTTACGTTTGTCGAACGAACATGGTAGAAATACACTCTCAATGCATGAAAAATACTTATAGAAAATACATTTTAAATGTATTCACAAAGCTTTGCCGAAATACATTTCGAGTACACTACATGCGCTGCTTCAGTTGCTGAATTGTAAGATTCACGTAAAGCATATCTGAAGTGCCGGATAAAATACATCTCAAATGAAAAAACGTACTGAGAATTTCTCCTCGATGTTTACTTATAATAAAAGAAACTGAGGGAGATACTCTCAGTTACTGCGCTGTCTAAAGCAGACATAAATCTGCGTATTAGAGAGAAACTCGGCGTACAAATATGTAAGCGGCGGTGTTGCAACGCAATCGGCAAAGAAAAAACATCGAATTCAACGTGTATATATATGTACGAAAACACTTGCACTTTGCCAGCGTTGTTACGACGGTATCGCTGTGGAGGCTTGGAAAATTTTCTTTTTCTGAAAAATATTCGCCTTAGATGGACAACCCTGGCTATGCTTGGGAGGGCGAGCAGCTCGGCGCCTTTCACTGCCGCTCACTACCTCCTCCTCTGTGCCGGGCACCTGCGGCGCGAGCTGAGCGGCGCACCCCGCCTTCACGTTTTGTCTGCCTTCGCTGCGTTTCTTTTGCCTGTCCTCTTTCGGACTCCTCAACGCGCGGTCGTCGGATGGACGCAGTCTGCTTGGACGGCGCGTTGCAGCGGCGTTGGCCGTCTAGCCGAGGTAAGCACGATATACCGGCTATTTGCGCGTACGGTGTCACACTACAATTGCCTTGCCTTGCAATCGAAGAGTGCTAATGCCCTTTATAAAATCCGCACGTGGTTGTTAAGCTTACCTCCACCTGCGAGCAAGATTTCCTACCGTAACTACGCCGTGCAAGGGAATGTACTCACAAATCAACGACAGCAAGAAGACGTAAAAAAATGGATTTTAGTGCTTTCCTTTTTGCGCCTAATTTTTAGCTCCGGCCCTGCTGAGTGGACGGGGGACTGTTGCTACGAGTTTCCTTGTAGATCGAGTACTCATTGAGGACTAACACTTGCATTAAACACATAACCGCCAGGAACGTTTTTAGCACAGCCTGTTCACAGAAAGTCCGCCGTCCATGTTTACGCGCTTGAGAAATTTGCGAAGTGTATTCAGGGACGCAGCTTTCTTTTGTTTTCTGTTCGCAGCAGCCGCTCACAGCTGCGCATGTTCACAGCAGCCGCCGTACGGGGAAGGAAGCCAGTTTGTGGCATACATTCTTCCGACTAATGCGCGTGGCCGGGCCATACGGCGGGAATCCGAGCAGCCTTCGCGATTTTTGTCGGTCGCATGTGGCCATTCTGTCAACTAAAGCCATGAAAGAGTTTATGCCGTCTGTTTCGAAGTGACCAAAAGTGTTAAAAGCGACCCACGTAATTTTTGGTGCATGTGGCAGTAGCGAAGGTGCTTCATGCCCAGGGACTACAAATTATTTGTCCATCTAAGACAAACTGTATGAGAGTAGCCGCTAAGTTACAATCAGTTTCTGTTCCTACCGCCACCCAGAACCAAGAACCTGCAAA
The DNA here is from genome assembly GCF_048455015.1 of Haemaphysalis longicornis. NCBI lineage: Eukaryota > Metazoa > Arthropoda > Arachnida > Ixodida > Ixodidae > Haemaphysalis > Haemaphysalis longicornis. The sequence goes on from NW_027526335.1 coordinate 161,998,562, forward strand.
GGAAGGAAGGAGGAGGAATGCGGGTGGGGAGGGGGACTTCGAGGCAGGCAACCAGTTCCCTGCGCGAGACCCCTCGGTTCCCGGAACGGGTCCCCCGGGCGGGGTCGTCTCTTTTTGTTCCTTGGATTGCGCCCCCCAAAACTTCGCGAAACTTCAGGACGTTGGCCCCTTCCTCTTTTATGTTTCCTTGCAACTTTTTCCCTCCTTGCTGTATTCATTTCGTAGCGCTTTCACGAACACGTGTGCGCGTTCCGAGAGGCCCTTCGGCCGCTCGTGAGTGACAGACACGCGGAACCCGACGCGCTAACGCTGGACCACGCCACCGGAGAATTTCAGAAATGTGCCCAAAGGCACCGAAAACAGCATGGGCAGCTTGGCGGTTGTGTGTGTTTAGAAGCCTCAATTTCCCATTTGTGTCTAAAGGGTGTACTTAAACGAGTTTCTTTTAGGTGTCACGAGTATTTATGAAGCAACTACTTTTTACTTGATGGTCCCTGACGATAACAGGTGTTTATATTTTTTTGTATGTTAAAGACGCGAGCATTTACAATTATTTTCCGCGTTGCTCCCTAATTAAATGATGGCGTTGTCTGTGTACAGCAAAAAGTATAAAATTACCTGCTGGTGATGTGCGGCGGAGAGCAAAAAAATTACATGTGTGTGCAAGCACAAATACACGTGTTCTGGCGTTGCTTGTTTTAATTGCTTCGGTTAGGTGCCTACGATATAAGAGCTTGTTATTTTAAGGACAGCGTGAAATTTTTCTTGTTTTTTGAAATAACCTTACTTTGCCGTTCCTTTGAAAGCATTGTTCAGTGCACACGCCAATTTAATGACATTTATGTAAGCTTTCTACTGCAATCCTGCCCATGCATTTTTAAATTGTTTCGCTGCGCACTATTTTTTTAGAACGTAATCTCCGAAGAAGGTGACGCCGAAATATGGAACACATAACAATAATTGCAGTTAATAAGATTACTGCCTATCTTATTTTATTAGCGTCCTGGGAGGTCACAGACCAGTTTTGTCCTAGTTAGTTGGAAAACTAGAATTGCCACCGTTTCAAGTTAACTCAAGCGCCTAAGAAAGAGAAGTAGTAGCATAACTCTAAGAACTCTGTTGCATGTTTGGTAACGTTGTTATCTTAGCTCTGCCTTTTTTTTTCCTAATTTTCGCTAATTTTTATTCCTAGACAATTTCCAAACATAAGCCTCCCCCGCCCCCCTTCCCGGCCACCATTCTTTCTTAAAAATGGTATTGAAGATCCGATGCCGCATGACAATATAAACTATGCTTACCATTACATAAATTGTATTACGTCCTTCAAAGGGGCATTGTTTTCACGGCGGGTTTTTTTTTTCTCTCTCAAGGGGAAACTAAAAAATCCTTGCTCGCGAGGGACGTTGGCACGGCCAGAGAAAAGGCCTGATTGATCTGACATTTATTTGCCTCTAAAAAAAGTGTTTCACTAATATTTTCCCATTTTCTTTTCACTGCAGCTGCTGGTGAAATTTCCAGCGTGGAGAATCCGAAGTACGAAGACTCTGACGCACAACGCTTCATCTGCGCTGGCTACCGAGGTGGCTGAAAGGCATTCATTCCTGCTACTTAGTAATGGCGAAATTGGCCACTCGACTGAGGTGTACAATAAAAAACTTTCAAACTGCCAATTTGTGCGCATACATGCTGTTCTTTTCAGTCATTTGCTGGCCCGCATTCCGAGCATGGCCGGTTTACATTTTCACAATGGAGCATATTTTTAGCCTAGTGCCTATTAAACTTTTTGAAACCACAATATGATAGTTTCTAGTTGAAGGTTAACAATTCCACCTAAGACACATTGCCATGGTATCTCTCAATGTATTTAGGTTTTATTTAGTATACACTAGTAACGCATTTTGAGTATATATGAAGCAGTATTTTCTGTGCATTTAAAATGCATTACTAATACATTTTGCACGTATTTAAAATTACATTTTCTGAGCATTTTTAATGCATTTAAAATGCATTAAATATATATTTTTCACGCACTGCTTACGTATTTTTGAGGTACATTTTAAATACATTGTAAATGTATTCGAAATGCATTTGGAATGCGGACAAAATAATGCAGAATAAATACAGAGTTAATATATGTATTAAATGCATTCAAAATACATTAAAAATACGGCATCTTTTCGCTAAGGGACGTTTCACAAGTGCTCAACTGCCCCCAGTAAAAAGTGAGGCCATCTTACAGCTGATCCCAAGCAGCTCCACAAACATGCACTATTTGACGGCAGGGGCTGCTTCAAAATTGTTTGGTTTATAACATGGGCTCCGGACTCCTAATCTGCTTTTAATTACTGCATGACAACTTCGCGAGGATAAGGAGGAGTGGTATTTGAATTATCACGTACTGTCTTTCTAAAGAATAACCTTCGATATCATTGCGGGCTCAAAGCAGCATTATGCACTTGGGACAGGACATTATTCAGTGGGAAGTGATAGTTCTACCGTTACCAAGAAACATACACCCCGTTCATAACAAGGCCCGCCACATCGCTAGAGCTAAAGCCGTGAATGCCAGATATGAAAATAACCACCAAACGACATGATTCAGCGACGCAGCTTGATGTCGCAATAAAGCAGCACACTTCGCCTGCTTTGTTACGGGGCCGGTCAGGAAATGACAGCTATGACTGTACCGGCAATCTCAAGCGAAGTTGCAGAGAAATTTGCGATTGATCTGGCTGCCACGACCAGCAAGGACTATGTAACCATAGTAACTGACTCACAAGCGGCATGTCGAAGTTATCAGCAAGGACCCATATCTACACCAGCACTGACCATCCTAAAAACCAATGCACAGCTACGTGAGATGGAAATCGTCTGTGTTACTGGCCATAAATCCATCGACGGTAATGAGGCAGCTCACACCACTGCCCGCGCGTACATACACTGGACCATTACCCGAAACGGAATGTTCTCTGCTGGCACCAAAACGGACCCACTTTTCCGTTATTCAGACGTCCTGGAACAATATAGGCTCGGCAGAAGAAAATTCCCACCACCTCATCCTCGGCTAACCACAGAAGAAGCCACCACTCTTGGGCGATTGCAGACGAATTCTTATCCCCGCAGCACCCTCCACCATTCCATCTACCCGACTCAGTATCCCTGCCTTTGCAATTTTTGTCCAACGCCGGGCACTCTGTACCACCAGGTATGGGAGTGCCAACAAACTCGAAACCTACCCCCAATCCTCTGCCTAACTTTTCAGCCGTGGCTGGCTCGTCTGGTCGATCCAGACCTTGGACACCAGCAAAAACTGGTCAAGAGGGCCTGGACGGCACGTCGCAGCCTGGGTATCGAAGAACAAGGATGCCCTCCACCGGGTGACTGCCCTGTCATCAGCACTTACGCACAATAAATGCTTATTATCCTCCTCCTCTAGGTGTTTGCTCTGTGTTGACGAGTCAGCAACTTGATATATCAATGTCCCGCCTATATAAATAAGCGAAAACATTTAGATTATAGGGCAATCTCTAGGCTACCTTATATTTAGAACCTCAAAAAACACATGTGTCATCAATGCCCGGTCGAGAAAGCGCTTATTCGGGGATATTTGGGAAACGTTTGCTTTAAAGTAGCAACAATTGTTCAGATTCCGCGGCCGTTTTTGTATATTTGTTTGTATTTTAAAAAAAATTCTATACACCGAAGAAATGTGTACATGAGCACCGATAAAGCAACAGAAAAGTGACGCTGTCGTCTTCACGACATCTACAATTGGGTTGCCTGCAATATGGAAGGCACTCCTCACTTCTGCGATATGGCTGCCTAATATGCCACGATCCCAGAGTTTTGCGGTTTACATTTTGGAATTCAGTGTGTGGCTTTTCGTTTAGATATTGTAATATTATCAAGGATGACGCAGGGTTCTTGAGGGAGTTATATCTGCACATAGCGTCCACATGACATCATCACGACCCTTTCTTGTGACCCACTTCCCGCTTTTTGAGCGCTTGGAAAGATAGGAGCATCAGGTAACTATGCAGCCCTTCCCCGTGCTTGTGGGTAACAAACGTGGCTCCTATGCAAGCCATCTCTTAGAGCGAAGTTATGCTTTTCCGAGAACTTATATAGCACACAAGAGGCCGAACGGTGATCAGCAAAGTGACGTGAACAGATGAGCGTCGACCAAACGAACACCGCGGCGTCTCTTCTGCATGCATGCATGTACATGCTGTCGTTACTACAAACATCAATTTATATTAAGAGCATTTTAGATCAAACAAGAACAGTCTGGGGAGGCAAGCGCAGAGCAACTACCTTTTTCTAACAAACCATGGGTAGCGATGCAGAGTACAAAAAGAATTAAGGTCATTCCACGCCGACTGAAAGTTGTCGGAAGAGTAGAGCAGTGATTCGTCATAATGGGCTGTAACGCCGTTATTCGCTCACTCCTACCACCCATCACGTTCATCGCAGCCCTATGTGACCTTTCTCTTAATGAAGGGAACGGAGGTTCACCCAATGCAATTCAAAGTTCCCGCGTTTAGCACTGCTCGTGCGCCGCCTACCTGAAATTGCGCCAGCAGGAGTGTTGTTCTTTTTGGGCTTTGTTTTGCTCCCGAACGTGCCGGCGTTGCACTGCCACATTTCTTCGCTTGCTATTGAATAAACAACCCAACGACCATTCCTAACTAAATGACTGCGTGCGCTTCCGGAAATTACGTATATTTTGCCTCAAATGCCCCTGGCATGTCTTAAAAAGGGGAGCGCCTCTTTCCCCCCTCTACCTCCCCCCCACTTGACAAAAAAAATTCAGGGCCGCTGCAATTTGTGAACAGAGAAGAAAAGCGAACATGGAAACAGTTTAAGGAGTGCACAAAAAAAAGACACGTTTGTATACAATTTGCAATTGCGTGCACTTCCTAGCCAATTGGCGAAAACAAAAATGAAAAAAAATCTAATCTAATCCTAGCTGATAAAGAAGAAGGTGTCCGTTTGCGTGTCTGGTCTAAGCCTTTCACCTTAAAAGAACCCCGAAATTTAAGCCAGTGCGCTTCTCGACTTTTGTTTTTCAGGGTTTTGGTTGTTTGGCGTTTAGATCAATGCTTATAATTACAATACCGGAAAGAATAGGCTGCTGTTTAACATAATGGGTTGTGTCATTGCTTTTAAATAGGTGAAGACCACTGTGCAATGTTAAGGTACTAAGCTGATACAAAGTGTAAGCCACCGACTTGCAGGGCTAAGGAATAGTGAATCCTGCAAGATCATACGAGCTCTGCTACTTAGTCGCATTACCTATGTAACGCCGTATGTTTCCCACCAGCCGGCGCTATTGAGAAAACTTGACATAATAATATGGAAAGACTACGAAGGACCCTTCATCTGGCCACCTTTACGGCCACAGAATAACTCGTAGAATTGGGTTCTCACAATTCAATTGCGGAACATTTTGAAGGACAACGCACCACTCAAATCCATCGCATTCAACTAACTCCAACAGGACGAAACGCGCTCGGTCTTCTGGTACATGACACCGATAAAGCTTATACACTGAACTCGCAACACCGGCAGAAGTCTCGGTCGTGTCCGAACGCTAGAAATAGATTTCACAGTGATCCACACGTCCAATATACAGAAATTGCCTGTACTCACCATGCCCGGCGTACCACAGTTGGAGTACTCGATTCCCCTGGTACCACGATGACGGCTGCAACATATCCCGAAATCTCCCCCAATACCACTTAATCAATAGACATTGCTCACGCCGCTACAATGCGGCGCATTCAGCACCCCCTCACGATTGTCACGGACTCTCTCCAGGCATGATTTCACTACCTTCGTTGACAAGCTCCTCTGGCAGCAACTCTCCTTCGGCAACAGCTTGCACCTAAACTATTCATCACAATATTATGACCCCTGCGCCCACCGGCCTGCTGGGTATTGAAGCAGCTCATGCTGTAGCCTGCTAGATGCACAGCCGTGTGTCCTCAGAATCCGAATTCACAGCTACTGAAGGCAGGTATTGCTACAGGTATTGTTCACAGCTCCCCTCCTTCACGCATGCCCAAGCAAACAGCTGGTGACGCCTACAAACAGATACTGAATACACTGTACATGGCATCACCCCATTGCTCCAATGCTATACCCGAGAACCTGTCAACTATGTATTATCAGAATAGACACTTTTCATTTTGTCGTTGAATCCCCGCACTGTCCGGCCAGACCTCCCACTCTGACCCCCACCCCTTTCCGTGAGAAGTGGGAGAGGTTGCTGACCAGCTCCGACCGCGAAGGTCAAGCTGTGCTGAAGACCTAGCTTGTTCCCCCTGGGATTCACTTTCAGTTGCGGGTACCAACGACAAGGATACTTGGGATCTTGCGCTCTTCGCTGCCGTTTACGCACGGCGTATTCGGCGTGATAATAGGGGCTGCATTGTACCTACCACGGATGTTCTCGAAAATCGACACAACAGCGTTTGCGCTGCGCATGTCCTTCTTCGGGAGTATATGCTTCTTCGGGCGATCCATGTTTTTCGCGAGTGTAAACAATGTGCTCTGTGAAGATCCACGAGGCGCTGTAAACTCCGGTTTTTTGCTGACGCGTACTGCTTACGCGCTTCCCCTGCCCGCTAAATGGCTCCGCCTGAGTCATTTTCTTGGACTGTTGCATATGCCACCGGACCTAGCTGAAGCGTAAACAGCTGTGCTCTGAAAATCTGCCTCTGGGATTCTGCGCGTAAGTTTAATATGCGTATTTCTTCTTCCTACGTAGTTCTACAAAGTTCTGTTTCACAATCAATTTCCTGCATGACGTATGCCTGATTGTGGGAAAACCTGGAGATAAAGAAAATTAATTGGAAATCTCTACCAGCCACGGAGACACTTCAAGACAAGTCACATAATATTAACAAGCCTCGGAAGCAATATACAACATGTGTAGTGCTGTTCGTTCTGTACAGAACTATTTGGAGTCAGTCCTCGCATGAACATAGGAGTCAACGAAAAATGTAGTAAAAAAGCGTGACTGTCGTATTCAGCCGATAATGCCTATTCAGTATGCTGTTACGTGTTGCTTGCCTAAATTCGGGGTTTTGGCAGGTACAATGGGTATTGATCGTAGTTGCGAAATGCAAAGTGGCTGAAACACTGAAACATGGAATGCCGTTAGAAATGTTTAGGCATTCTAAGTTGAAACTCTGGCAAGGCAATACTGCCAATCATTTGCGCGAAAAGCAGCGATCTACGCCCATGGTGGTCGAACGATATGAAGCCGAGTGCGGCGCGGGCAAGCGCGGTACTTCCCCAGGGCACAAAACTTGTATCGTACGACAAATCTGCCCCAAATGCAATTTATGCACTTACCGATGCCCCAGCTCATTCTTTTGATCCTTCCCCCCAGAAGCAAAGATTACTAAAATGATTGATAAATCTCTCCGCTCTGAAGAATGGCGGCCTCAGTTGGCATGATTTCCCGGTACTCTGCTGTATTTGATTATGGGGCCTCTTGTAGCAGCATCAACGCAGCGAAGACGACGAAGCACCACTCTGCGGCTCACTGCGCGAGCCTAGTGGCGCGAGCGGGCAGTGCCCCCTGGAACTCTGAGCGTTCGGCCATGCATACCTGCCGCTGGCCCGTCAGCTGCTGACGTGTTCCTAATATATGTGTTGTTCTGTGGCCCGACGTTTTTATTTCCTCGTGTTGCCACAACATAAAGTTTCACCATCTGAGCGGGAAGTTATTAAAAGCACACAGTCGGCGAAATGTTGAAGGCAGGCGTGATTCAGGAGCCTTCGAGTCCTTGGGCAGCTGCCGTTACTCTTGTTAAGAATAAAGGTCGCTCCTGAGGATTTTCTTATGACTACGGCCGCACGAATGCTGTCACCGAAAAGGATATATATCGTTTAGCACGGGTGGACCACGCTGTTCACTGCCTGCGCTTAGCTTCTTACTTATCTTCCGTAGACAAAAGACAGGGAAACTGGCAGATACCTATGCATCCCAGCGACAAAATGACTGCTTTGGTCTCAGCAGATAGGTTATACTAAATGATTGTTTGTAGAATTAAACGCGCCGACGCTAAAAATGCGAGGACGCGTGCCGTAGTTCAGAGCTCCACATTAATTTTCACCACCAGAGGGTCTTTGACGTGCGCCAAAATATTTAACACACGGGCGTTTTGGCTCTTCGCCTCCAACAGAAAAGCGAAATCAAGGGGGTGCTTTTTGCCTTGTGTAAAGGGCCTTCCACCTTCGAACAGATTATGAACACAGTTTCGCGTGGGCTGATGCGAGATATATACATGTGCTATCTGGATGATGTTGTCATTTTCGGTCATACATCCGACGAACATAATGCCCGCCTAGCTGTTGTGCTTGACTGCCTGCAAAACGCAGGCCTCGTATTAAAATTAAAAAAAATGTCGTTTCGGCGAATGCAAAGCCCTTGTCTTTGAACTTTTAGTTGGCATGCATGGTGTGCCGTCAGACCCACACAAATGTGAGGCTCTCGCATCCTTCAAAGACGCACTGTATGTTATGTCTTCAAAACGTTTTCTCGGCCTCTGCTCGTATTTTCAACGCTTAGTGCCCTGATTTGCTGACGTTTTGTCTCTCCTAAGGCGCCTGCTTTAGAAAGACATCCCTTTAATTAGCACTCCAGAATGTCTTGAACTTCCCGCCAGTTTCAGTTTCTGCTTATACCAGGACAAACGCCGCGCCATTTCGACCGCCTGGCCCGTACTGAACTTCAAAAAGACAATAGCGGAGTGTGCATTTAAGCCGTACTTGTTCAACGTCATGAAGACCATGAACACATTATTCCTTACGTCGTCACTCCCTGAGCAAAGCCGAGCGTAACTATAAGACTGATAGCACGCACAAGGGCTAAACAATTCAAACGTGCTAATCAGTTTCGTATTGTGCCAAAGTGTTTGTTGGAACCTTCAATTATCTAAAAACAATAAATTGCCGGTAACAAGCTTTTGCACTACATCTACTATATTGCCACCTGGAACAAATTTTAACGCCACTCATGCCTCGTATTGAAGGCATGTTCAACTCTAGTAATAAAAAACTTAAGAACAGTTGCGCTCGCTATTTCTTTAATTAGGGAACTAGAAGTCAAGGAAAGATACAACAAAATTTGCTGCAATATTGGCAGAGATACGGCCCTTTACAATTCGCCCAACTTTGAACAAACTACTGTTTAACCCTTAATTTCCGTTTTGGGGTTGCTTACCCGTGTTCGTATTCACGGCAGGACGACTTGGTGACGACCAGCTCCAACAAACAGCACGCAAATTCCCTCCAAGATCCTCAAAATACTTTTGGATTTGGTGGTGGGAGAGTTTGTCTATCTGTAACGTAAAATTAAAAATTCTCACAATTTGACGATCAAAACAAGAAAAATGCTAGCGTTTTCTCTCCGGTGTATTCCCCGCACTTATAAAGGGTTTAAAAAGACAGGAACCATGTTTTACGTAAATGTTGTCTGTGCCTATCCTTGTACACTTTCCTTTCTGTGGTAGTCTTATTGTGTGCATTTTTATTACTTTTTATCAAAATATGCAGCAATGTCGAGAACTGGGTTAGTATGTATACATTCATTGTAATGGAAACACGCAAAATACAGAGTACCAGATAAGGACACAACAAGAGCGATAACGAACACTTCGCGTGAATTGAAAGCTGAAAAAAAGCATCGAAACGCGCTGAGCACCAACCATAAACGTGGCGTAGATAGCTCTACCCTAACACGTACACCCAAACAGAAGGACTAAACTCACGTGCAGTCAGGAAAGGCCTTTCTCATGTTTTCCACGTATGTAACTTCACACGGTAGCATGGACACATAGGGGAAACAAATATATGCACCAGATTTTTTTAAAGCGGAGCTTTTTACCTCTACCCGGTAAGGGTTCTATCGCGACCGTTATTGTCAAGAGAAAACTCCCACGAACAAAGAAGAGAAGTTATGCCGCCGCCTGGAATTGAACCTGTAACGAATATAGAACCAAACCGAGCGCACGTTGTCCTATCAATTATGCTACAACCCCACGGGGAGACGGGAGATACAGACGGTGCGTTCACCGAGCACATCTGCGCGTTTACCCCTACTTTCTCACTGAATTCCACAGCTCGTGTAGCGACCGTATCCGCGCCTAGTACATGCGCTAGGAGCTATGAAAATTAAAATTGGTTCACAGCCACGCATGGCATATACCTTTTCCTCCGTGTCTGCTGCCGATCTCGTCGCCGTCGTCGGCGGTGGCAGAGACGGAGGAGTTGTAAGGTCGCCTAACACCGTGTCTGAGATTCATTTAATTTAAAAAAAAAAGAGGTTGCACTTATGTGATTCACCAATACAACTGAACCAACCATCGTTCATGAACCATGCTTTGATTTCGCCTTAGCAAAGAACAGCTGTTTGGAGTAATAAAATGTGTATTTATATGCACAATATTGCCTCTGATTTCATTCTTTGTAGAGCCACGTGTGCGAAGTGAAGTGGCGTCACATGGGTAATAATCGTGAGTGTCGTTTATAGCTTCGCTTTCAAACAACCTTCGGAGAGTGGACTGATGGGCATTTTTTACAAGAAAGGCTTTTGGAATTTCCCGCCTGAGTGTCTGTGGGCTTAAACAGAAGACTTGAACGGTTGAACAAGGAGTAACAGCCACACTTAGAGCAACGTGCCGAGAGGTTCGACGTAGGCGTACCCTTCAACGTTTTTTATACTCGCGCAGGCCCTTCACTCTGCGCTGTATGAGACAAGAAGGCGATGCTGTACAGTGCATTCATTTCTCAGGTAACATACTGCAATTGGTGCTTTACGCCGCAATCCTTTCTTTTCGAAGGCCTTTTTTGTCTCACGCTCTGACGATCCTATAACATAGCTAGTGTAACTCTTTTTTTGCAGAGAAAACATGTACGTAAACCCTGTCAGCTATCTTAAAATTCCTATGCGAAAGTTTCGTAAAAAAACGAATAACAGCAAAACGCTTGCGTTTTGTATTCGCCTCCCTTGGCATTGCTGAATATTTTAGCTTCCGAAAAACCTTCTTAGCCGCAGGCACAAGGATATGCACCAAATACCCTGCTTGTTTTATTCTGTTAACTTGAAAAGCGAAACTCGCCCTTTAGTATAAACACAAGACTTGCTAACAGCCATATAGAGGCTGTAAAACTATTCCCAACTTCACCACTTTTCACTGGGAACAAGAAAACCCCAACGTCGGCGTTCTCGATTATGGGAAATATGTCGAACACACGTGGTTATCTTAGAATAAGAGTGGCAGTCCCAAAAAAAGAATAACTTCTCCGGTGAATGGTAACTCCGTTCTGCTCAAACGTACGAAGGATGTCGAACATTTTTAGCTGAAGGTTAGCCTCAGAACAACCACTAGGTAATAATCAGTATATCTAAAGGCCTTCACAACCTCGACAACGAGGAACAGTGCATTGGTTCACAGAAATAAAAAGAAACTATTTCTCAGAATAGGAGCTACGGGAGAGTCAAAACAGACCCCGGATGTCTGAATTTAAATAGTGTCAACCCAGGCTACGAAAGTTGACTCCAAACGAAGCCAGAAATTAGAAGAAACCTTAATGGGAACTTTCATACCTGTTAAAAAACTCAAGTTCGCGATTTGGTAGTTTAATGCACTGCTTCACACTGGACTTATGTTTTTCAGGGGGAACAGAGTTTAGAATCTGTGACATCAGTACTACACGCAGAACATTGGCTAGGTTTCTCGGTGGACGACTATTTAAGCACTTGATCACAAACTCTTACAAGAAAGGAGTTGTGCACTTTATCTATGGTAGACCCGTTATCTATGGTTGTAGCCCTGACATGCATCTATAGATTAGGCTGGCGAAATCCATGTTTGGCAGACATTTTCGGGGCAACAATTTGTTGTTCGAAGGAAGGTTGCTATTTCTTAATATCAATCTGAAAGGCCGGACGAGGCTGCTAAGGGCAGCCACTGAGATCTACCAAAGCTTCTCGCAGTCTCCGAATGACCTGCAAGAGGCCATAGACCAGTTGGCAATTAAAGAACGCTCACCTTGAGAACCTGATGACAACACCTGGAAGGCACTGGAAGGCGATGAGTTCGACAAGTATATTGCCGATGCTATAGAGTACCAGGAAAACATATGCCGGGTGCTCAGTCGGCTGCGCTCAGCCTTGATTGAGCGTCGGGCGCCCGGCATGAGAGGTTCTGGTGAAGGGACTGCGGGGGAACCACAATGAGTTAAACCGCAGAGCATGAAGGTCGAAGGCGTTCCCCTGCAGCACATCCGAACCCGCTGTCGCACGTCGGCTCTCGTCCATTGACATCGCGGGTTGTGCTGCCGACGCTGCAAGACCCCCACTTTTCTTGCAATCCACGCGAAAGGCAGGGCTCTTGGGACCATTTTCACGCGACCATGCCTAATTATCCGGACGTACCCGACATAAATAAATTTAAGTAGTTAAGGTCTTACCTTACCGGAGACGCAAAACGCGCCGTTGAATCTATACATTCACCTAAACGACGTCAATTACCGTCAGGCTGTGAAGATCCTCACCGAGCGGTCTGGACGCACAGAACTTCTCCTGGACGACCACGTCAATCGTCTACTCGCCATCGCACCGATTTAATCGTTGATACAAGTGGCACACCTTCGAAACCTGTGGGAGCAGGGGCAATTCAGGACTAGCTGTCTCAAAAGCCTTGGCGTTCCAGCTTCTCAGTACGCGGTGATTCTAAATCGAGTCCTCATGTGGTCGCTGCCGGAACACCTTGCAATTTTATACCGTCAGCGCATGAAGGAGACAGCCATCGACAAAAACACTGAGGCAATGTCTCGAGAAGAGCAAGTCAAGGCCATCATTGCGTTCTTGAAGGTTCAGGTGGAGAGCAGGGAGGAGAGTCGAGCGTTTTGATCGAACTCTGATTCGAAGATGTCTTCAATGCCACAGCAGCCGAGAACCTCCTCTCCTCACTTGACGTGCGCCTTGGCCTTGTCAACAGGCTCTGCACCTGCTTCACCAAATTTGTCGCCGTGAGGAAAACTGACGTGTGACTTGTGCGGTAGTCAGGGTCACAAGGCAAAGGACTGCTGAGCAGTCTTAACAGTGGCGGGAAAGCGACAGTGCCTTTCAAGACACCGCTGCTGTTTTAGCTGCGCAAGGCAAGGGCACATGTCACTAGCGCGACACTCATGTGTGAGACTTCTTCGGGACGGCACATTACCGTTCTTTGCGACCTTTGGGAGGGATTGGGGATAACCTGCCCGACTGCTTCTCGCCTTGGCGCAGACGCCGATCATGAGCAACGTGCAGAACGAGATCGTAACGTGATGACAGCTCCTGCCAGCAGCACTTGCTCCTCATCGGTGCTGCTGCAAACTGCCACAGTGTAAGCATACGGCAACGGCGGTCGGCCGGTGTTGGTCCGGCTACTCCTCGACACTGGGAGCCAGCGAACCTTCTTTCGGTGTGATCAGTGCCTTCAGCTGGCCCTGCCTTGTTCCGGTGCGGAGGACTTGGCTGTGTTTACATTTGGCAGCTCAAACCGTTCCAGATCGTACCAGCACCGGCAGGTGGCGATCACCTTACGCAGTCGCTTCCATTCGAGTCCCATTACCCTCAATGCTCTTGAAGGGTGTGAGGTCTGTACGGTAGACGGTTTACCTAGAAAACCGAACTCGTAAAGCTGCTTCTCGACCGCAATTTACTCGTTGCCGATGAAACCGAATAAGGGAAATCACAGACGCCGAATATAAGCATGTTAGTGGGTTTGGACAATTACTGGAGGCTCGTGATCGGGTGCCTCGAGCGCTCGCTTTAATGACAGCCTTTACACCGTTGATACGGTGTTCGGCTGGGTTCTTCAGGGACCGTACTTAAGTAGTGACAACACCCTGGTAAGGAGCAGCAGCACTAGGGCGTTGTTTTTAGCCTGCGTTGAAGGATCGGGTGAAGGTTTCCCGGGACCGGGATCGGGTGATCCCTCAGAAATGTAGAGATTGGACGCCTTAGGGATAACTGGCCCACCTGATGAGTCTAAGACCGAAGACCACGATGCGTTAGTGAAGTTTTGGTGTGGACTGCAAAAAGAAGTTAGGCCCGTGTTGCCGCTCACAATCTAACCACCAGGCCTTATGTCCAGCGCTATCCGGGTTGTAGCGCAGAGCAGACTTCGACGGCGGCTACCATGCGGTGCAAATCACCCGAATATTCCAGGAGAGTACGACGCAGCCATCGGCGAGTATTTCAAGGAAGGTCATGTGGAACAAGTGATGCAACTCACTGTCCCCGGGGACACAGTTTACTTCCTCCCTCGTCACACAGACGTCAAACTGGAGGCACTAACACCGAAGGTTCACATAGTCTTTGGTGCGTCCTCGCACGAGAAGGATGAGAAATCCCTTAGCGACGTGCGAGACAAAGGAGTTGATATCGGGCTGGAACTGCTGCACTTACTTCTACAGTTCAGGCACTATCCTCTCGTCATGATTGCCGATATCAGGAAGGTGTTTTTACAGATATCGAACTGTCGAGAGGATCGTCGGGCCTTGTGAGTTTGGTATGTTGATCGGTTGCAGTGCAGCGATCATCCCAATCACAACATAATTGGATGGCGTATGACGAGGGGGCTGTTTAGGGCCTCTTCAAGCCAGTTTCTTCTGGCATCTACCTTGCAGCGTCACCTCGAAATGTGGAAGGACCGGTATCTACAATATCACTCCCCTACCGAGATTCTATTACATCAACGACCCTGTCATTGGCGCATATTTACAGAGGGAAGTGCTAGAGCTGTACGAGGCACACATAACCCTTATGGAGCCAGCGTGGAACTTCGGAAGTGGTAATAGAACTACAGCATACTTAATTCCTGTGTCTCCGTGGACTCAATTTCTCTTCAGAACGTTCTAGAAAGCAGGCCAAGTTCGAAGATACTTGGGTTAAACTCGGATTACATGACTGACGATGCAATACTTCGGGCTCAAATCGTGCCTTACTACATTTGTAAGCCTACCGTGGAAGAGATTTTCGACCGCGGGAAAAAACGCGTGCGCGGGCCCTTGGAAGAAGACAAGAAAGAAATGCGCGGTGCTGTGCTCGCGCGCGTGCGTGATCGTATGAAGAAGAATTAAAAGTGGAAGGTGCTCCGAATGGTAGCGCGGCGTCGGGGCTTCTCGATTTATTAGCTCTAAAAGATAAATCACACGAAACCGGGGACATTTGCCAAGGAGCGACAAGGTCTGTGATCAAAGTTCTGTAAGTCTCGGTAAGAGAAATCCCAAGCTCCTCAGCTTGCACTTTTACTCCCAACGAAAAAGGCATAGATACAGAGGGCCGATTGAGAAATAAGTGCATGGAAGAGGTGTCGCGGGTAAGAAATGAGGAAGGAAGATTATTTATAGATGTTGTCTTCACAGCATACAATAGGTCTCTGTATAAGCGCTGGTCTTCCAGGAACCACTGGTCACATTCCACGCATGGGCTTTGTGCAGGACTTGTTCAAAAGGCTCCTGACGAAAGGCGCAGCCCCAGGTGCAGAACAGGGTCAAGCATTTTAAAGCGGTTTTCGAAGCAACCCCGTATACTAAGCTCCAATATTCCAAAGCGACTTCACTAAACTGTTCTACATACGTAGCAGCCACATCTTATCTGCGCAGTAGGAGTGGTGGGATAAGACTTTTGCGATATTCATTGCCTCTATACATTTCATTTTGAGTAGATTTATATCAGGAATAAATGACAACTTTTCATCCAGCAGGATGCCTAAAAACGTGCTCCTTTTTCACAGGCACCCCCACTCCATTGAGCTGGACAGTGGGCAGAGGGTGAATCCACGCCTCCTAGAAAATAGGACACATGTCCTCTTTTCAGTATTTAGCCTAAAGCCATTTTTTTCTGTCCATTTTACAAACCTGTTTGTGGCAAGTTGTACCTGCCACTCACACATAGGTAGGTCACAGGACCGGAAACTTATATTAACATCATCCACATAAATGGAGTAAGAAATTGTACGGGCCAGAGCTATTCCAAGGGTGTTTATCTTAGCTATGAAAAGTGTGCAACTAAGTACTCCACCCAGCGGAACGAAGCCATTTTCTTGCATATACAGCGCGGATAATGCAGCCCAGACCCTCACTCTAAATGTTCGTTCAGACAAACAGATTTCAAGGACATTAAGAATATTTGCACAAATACCAAAAGAGTTTGGGTCCCGCAGGATGCCGCAGCGCCAAGCAGTGTCATATGCTTTTTCTAGATCACAAGATATAGACATGCAATACTTTTTGTGAACAAAGGCATTTTTCACATAGGATTCAAAAGCGACAAGTTGGTCCATGGTTGACCTGCCCAACGAAAAGCCTGCCTGTCAGCTGTCGAGAACGCGTCTGTATTCCAGGAGGTATAGTAACCTTTTGTTGATGATTTATTCGAACAGCTTAAACAAGCAGCTGGTCAAGGCAATCGTATAATAGCTTGAAATGCAGGAGGCATCCTTTCCCCGTTTCAGCAATGGCAAAATTATAGCCTGCTTCCATGTCTTAGGAAAGTGCCCGGCACGCCATATTTTGTTAAATAAAAGAGGAGAGTATGGCCTGTATCCGTATGAAGGCGCTTGATCATGCTGTACGTAATGTTATGTGCACCATACGCTTAAGGCTTGCAACCGGCCAACGAATCAATGGCTCGTGAAGAGACAATGGAGAGTTATAGGTGTCATTTGATTGCTTGTGGTCACGTATGAACTTCTGCTCAGCCGACTTTTTGTAGTTCATAAATGGGCTTGTGTAGTGTGTTCAAAGCTTGAGATGGGTTCAAGGTATTGCGCCAGCGCATTTGCCTGGTCATCTAAGGCGTAACCAGTGGTGTTAACAAAGGGTAATTTATATGTCTTTTGTCCGTTAAGGTTTCTTATCCTATTCCAAACCTTTCGCGCATCTGTGGAGGAATTTATTGAACTTAAGAATGACCTCCAGCTATTGGTTTTGGCGTGACGCCCAATGAGCCTTCCCAGGGCTTTGGTGCGCTTGAATGCTACAAGGTTGTCCGCAGTTAGGTATATGCAAAGAATGCGCCATGCCCTGTTCTGTGCCTGGCGCGCTTTTCGACACTCTTCATTCCACGAGGGTCACTTTAGGTTACTTGTGCTACATGAAGTCTGGTGAATGAATTTCTCTGCAAAATCGAGGATATGGGCTGGGACAAGGCTACAGGCTTCATCAATGCCCAAGTGTTCAATGGAATTGTGCGATAGTGGAGATTTCTGCTTAAATTTATCCCAGTCTGCAGCGGTTTCTTTGAACCTTTTAGTTGAGGTTGCAGGGTAGGGGTCTTTGTCTAGGCACTTCAAGAGTACTGGGATGTGGTCACTCCCTAAAGGGTCTTTGTCCACCTGCCACTCAATGAGTGGGGCATGAACAGCGGAACCTATTGCCAAGTCTTTGTGATGATGATGATGTCTGGGTTTTTATGGCGCAAGGCCGACTGAGGGCAAAGATCGCCAAAAGATGCTTGTTTATTTGAGTGACATGAAAGTAAAAGTGAAGCATCTCAGTAAAAATAAACGAAGTAAAACACAAGCTAATGAAGATAACTGGTGTAAAGGACCAGGTTGTCATGATGAATGATAAGATATGACATGTAAAAAATTGAAATCAGTAAGAAACTTAAAAACAAGCTTCATGGAAACATGGGATCGTCTCCTAAACAGTATGATGGGTGAGACGGGTTGTATTGTCTGTATGGTTGTGGGAAGTGTTTGTGCCGTGTTGTGTGGAGTGCTTTAAATTGAAGTAGCACATGGTTCACGGATAGGCCGCCTCCACACCTGCTACAGAGGGGTCTTGGATATCCCGTGAGCAGGTAGGAGTGTGTTGCATGCGTGTGGCCTATCCGTTATTGTGTCCGTTATTGTGTCCGTTATGTGGGTCAGTGGTGTATGCTCCCAAGAGTGGCTTTATAACGTGTAGTTTGCTGATGATGGTGGTTGGATTTTTATGGTGCAAGCCCAATAGGGCAAACAGCGCGAAAACAAACAATAGTTAAGGAGGACGGGTGAAGATGTAAACTCTAAAATTTCTCACCAAAAAGAAAAATATAATGAAGTAAAATTAGTAAAAGGCAATGAGGATGGCTGGTGTAAAATGCCAGGGTGTTATAGTGCATGGCATGAAATTAGGTGCAAAAACTCCGCGTGAGATGAAAGCAGGTGTAGAAATTTGATCTCGCTAAGGAACCTAAAAGTGTGTTGTAGCGGAATCATGGGGTCATCCGCTAAAAACAGTGCAGGGTGTAGTGGGAAGTGTTGTCTGTATAGTCGCGGGAAATGTTTGCGTCTTGTTCTGTGGAGTGCTTTGCATGTAATGAGAATGTGAATTACGGATAGGGCCTCCCCACACCTGCTACACAAGGGTCTTGGAGATCCAGTGGGCAGATGGGAGTGTTTCGCGTGTGTGGCCTATCCGTTATCTAGCTAGGACAACTTCGATTAATCTGCTGTGTGAATCAGTAGTGTATCGTCCTTTGTGTGGTTTTACATGTGTAAGCTGTCGGTCTGTGTATTCCAGTTGACCTGCCATGTTTTGCGAAGGGTTTGTGTGATGTCTGGCTTGAGGTCCGTGTAGGGTATTTTTGATATTTCCACTGCGTTTATAAGTCCAGCCCGGTGGCCATTCGATCAGCGGTATCATTCTCCGCGATTCCAGCATAACCTGGAACCCAGCATAGGATTACTTGAAAATTATCAGCATACACAGATATTATGGCATTAAAAACTGGATTGACAATGTAGTTTTTTCTGAGTCTGTGTGACGACAATGCATGCACAATGCTCAAAGAGTCTGTCAAGATGACGGACTTAGGAATTTGTGTTTTAAGAATGTGCTGAACGGTGATTAAAATTCTATGGGCTTCTGCTAAAAAGCTAGTGGTGTGTACGCTCATGATTCCGCAAGAAATAAACTTAGGACCCATGAGGGGCGCAAGACACCATAGTTGACGCTTTCGAGGCATCACTATAAAATTCGGCACACTTATATTTATCCTGCAGGGACAAGAAATGCAGCAGAATCGCAGCACTCGGAACCCTGCTTTTATCCATTTCTATAAAAGAAACATCACAAGAAACAGTCTGCAGTTGTCATGGTGGTATAAGGTCATCAAATGATGATGTGCATACATCTAAAAACACAACGGAAAGACTTGAAGCTTCCTCTCTCACCCTCAGTCAGTAGGGCAAAGAAACAGATGAACAATTTGAGAATAGCTGGCTTCTAGAGGTACCATTGAGGACAGATTTAAAAGAATTGTTATACAGGTGTGAGACCTTAAAAGCATATTTTAAATCTATGTACATTCGTTGGTGTTCCAGGCACCATTTGTTGCTTTCAACGTAATAACTCTTGGCCGGGCTAGTGCGGAACCCCCCAGACGCAAGGCGCAGGACCAGTTAGAGCACTGGATCAAGCATTTTAGAGCCGTTTTTGATCCAGACCCATACATGACTGTACCGTAGCCTAACCGATACCCGTCTAAACCAGTAAAGACACGAAGAAGGAGTTCTTTGTCTGCACCATAGCATTGGTGGCAGAGGACTTTGAGAATGTTTGGTGTTTTCAGGCATGCATGTTTACGTTGTTTGATGTGTGGAATGAACGTGTTTTTTTATCAAATAGAACACATAAAAATTTGTGCTCCTTTTTTTACAGGAATAGATGCACGATGAAGGGTAATCCCAGGGTCCGTTTTAATCCCATGCTTGCAGGAGAACACAACACAAGTACTCTTTCCAGGATTCAGTTTAAAACTGTTTGTGTCCGCCCATCCAGCATGTTTGTTCACACCAAGATGGACTTGGCGTTCACAAATTGAAAGTTGCAAGACTTAAAGGGTATCTGAACTTCATCTACATATATAGAACAAAAATTGGTTGGTGGCAATGCCTTCCAGAGAGAGTTCATCTTTACACTAAATAGTGTACAGCTGAAGAAACCTCCTTAAGAGACGCCATTTTCCTACATTTCAAAGAGCACTGCCAACCCTCACTCGAAAGGTCCTTTCTGACATGTAGCTAGCCATGGTGTTCAGCATGTTGCCGGAGACAATAAACGACTTGAGGTCACTCACGATGCCGTACCAGCAGGCCATGTCATAGGCCTTTTTCACATCGAAGAAGACTGTTATACAATACTGGTTATGGATGAAGGCATCTTTTAGATATGATTCCAACGCATCCAGTTGATTGTTGGTGGATCTCCGCGCCCTAAAGCCAGTCTGGCAGTTTTCGATGACACCATTGTACTCTAAGAAGTACATGAGTCTCCTATTGATCATCTTCTCGAGAAGCTTGCACAGTCAGCTGGTCAGGGCAATGGGCCGGTAGCTAGCGGGAGAGGATGAGTCCTTTCCTTTTTTCAAGAACGCTACAACTATGGCCTCCCTCAAAGAGTGTGGAATGTGGCCCTAAAGCCATATCTTGTTTTAAAGGTCAATGAGTGTTACAAGAGTGTTTGTGTTGAAGTGCTGCATCATTTATGTTATATCTGGGCCTGTACTGGCGAGGGTTTACACATGCTCAGAGCCGCCCTCAGCTCATGTAGTGGAAAGAGGGAGTTGTAAAAAGTCTGTGATTTGTTGTTTCCCATAAATACTTCTTTTCACAAGAGGCTTTATGTTTCAGGAAAGTGTTTGTGTAGTGTGCAGAGCTGGACGCGTGTTGAAAGTGTTGTGCAAGTCTGTTACCCATATCTTCAAGTGTGTTCCCTGTTGTGCTGACCAAGGGCTGGCTATGTGTATGTTGTCCGATAAGTTTACGTATTCGTGTCCATACCTTGCGTGTGTCTTTGTATACTTTTATGGATGTCGTGAAGGAGCCCCAACTATCACGTTTCGCCTCCGGGCACACGCGCTTTCCCAAAGCCTTTGCCCTTGTGAAAGAAATTAAGTTAGCCGACGTGGAGTACCTGCGAAGGACACCCCACGCCTTGTTCTGGGCCTGTCGCACTCGCCTGCAGTCCTCATTCTACCATGGCCTCCTCGGGTTGCGTGGAGCACCGGAGACCTGGCGATTGGCCTTTTCAGCGGCGTGGAGGACGTGTGTCATGAGTAGTTGGGTAGCTTCGTCAATGTGTAGGTGTGTTATGGATGTGTGGTGTAGCTTGGATGTTTCTGTAACTGTACTCCAGTACGCTCTAGCTTCATTAAACCTGTTGTGGGAGGTGAACTGTTCGGGTCTTTACCTATGTATGGTAATATGGTTGGGAAGTGGTCACTACCATATGGGTTAGTGCAACATCGCATTCAAGAGATGGAAAGAGTACTGCAGAGCCAATAGCACAGTCGAGGTGTGAATAAGTGTTGTGTCCTATATTATGGCATGTAGGCTTCATTTAATAAATAGGCATGCTCCCGAAGAGGTTAGATATTTTTAGATAAGGCGACCTAGGGCATCCGTGTGAGCAGAGCCCCAAAGATAGTTATGTGCGTTGCGGTCACCTAAAGGAATGAAAGGTGCAGCTAGCTCTTCTACAAAGCCCTCGAAATCCGAGCTCGAGAGCTCGAAATCAGGGTGGACGTAAACGGAGCATTGTGTTATTTGCCTACTGAAAATTATGGTAGGAATGGCGACACATTTAAGGGCGGTCTGTAATTGGATAGTATGACACGCCAAGGACTTTCGGGCAATGATGGCCAGACCCCCTGAAAATGTACCACCACCATACCTGTCCTTCCTAAATACAAAGAAACTATTCAAAAAATTTGTATGCTTGGAATTTAAATGTGTTTCTTGTAGACATGGGACACCCCAGGCAGCACAGGACTGTTCGGCCTACAACAGGCCGGTGTACTTTGGCCGGTGATTTTCTGTCCGGCCGTTTTCCGGCAGCCATGTTCGGCCCATGTCCAAATGTGGGCCTTTTGGCCGTATACGGCCGTACTCCCATGGCTGTCCAACGGCCAGTGTCCGTCGGCCAGTCGACCGGCTTACGGTCATACGGCCAGATTCCAGCCGTAGGGCTCCGGCCATTCCAAAGCCACCCGTGTACGGCCGAAGTACGGCCGCCGGAGGACAGCCGAGATGCGGTCGTCGGACTCCAGCCGGACTAAAGCTACCGGAAATTCGGCCGTGCTACGAGCATTGGAGTTCAGCCACAGTACGTTAACTGTACTGAGGCCGGTCACTGCATGTCGCCCAAGCAGATGACTCATTCGCGCAGTGCAGAAGCAGAAAAAAACCAGCTTTTTGGGTCCAATGCAGCCACATCAAAGTGAGCTCGCGCGCAACCACCAGCCGTCAAGCTTTCACTGCAGCCTTGCTTAATTACCAGCCTCAGTTGACAGCAAAATTCATTTATTAAACAGTGCTCACAAATTGTCGTTCCTTTAATTGCTGTGCCTCTTTTACTGCCGAACACAGAAAATATTCATTTCTTTGTAGAGATTGAATAGATGTATTGTCCAGGTCCTGATATCCTCTGTGGGGCGGCTTACCTGTAATAAACGGGGAACGAGGAGGGGGGGGGGGAGGAGGGCGCATATTTTAGTGGGTTGAATTTCAGAGAGATAAATTGCGCCGCTTTTAGCCAATTTCTTTTAGGGCAATATTCCGGAACACTTTCATGCTATGACTAAATAAACTATTTTTATAACAGTTGCTTGGCCAATTTTGATGTATATAAAACCCACGTGAATGCCTTTACGAACCGTTTTGGTTCTCAACAAAACACTCAGGAGCATTTAATATAACTCCTTCACAAAAAAGTATATCCAGTTTTTGCCCATTTTTTTTTGCAAAGACATTTTCTACTCGATTAACTTTTCTGATGATCTTGCGCAGGGCTGATCCTAAGGAGCGAACAGGTACTATCATTTTCAATCTATTTTAATGTTGTTTTCATAAGTATACGTCCACACCACTTAACAGTCCAAAAGAACTTAATTTTCTTCTAATGTCATACTACGTTCAAAAAATTCTACACGCGTTGCGAATGACGGCCTGCTTCAGGTGGCTGCAGTTGTATCCCTCTGTGTTCACGCAAGGAAAGGCATAAAATTAGAGTTACATAATTTGTTTCAAGCCAATAACATAGCAATGGTAGCATGCATACAGGAAACCTTGCATACTGCAACGAATAGGGCAATAAATATTTTATTGGTCAAGGTTGAGTGCGTAGGGTTCTCAACCCGTCGGAGGCAAACTTGGGCCTCTGGAAGTTTATTTATTTATTTATTTATTATTTTTTTTAATTTATTTATTTATTGCCTGCTTGCCTTTGCATGCATTACAGAAGGGAGATACATAACACTAAGCATTAAATAAGTGACATAATTACAAAATAATTCTACAAAGCGCGCTGAAAATCTTCAATATAAACAGTTAATTCAATCATAAGTGGAAGATAATTACACAGCAGTATTGATGTAAATTAAAATGAATCGCGCAAGGCGTCACCTTTAAAGGAAAGTTAATAATTTGCTTTAAGCTAGCGGTCCCACTTTGCGATATGTAGAATGGCGCTTGGACATACTTCTCCCCTTCTACTCCAGTTTTCAAATGATAGATCTTACGAAAAATTTGAACCTGTGGTTTCGGCTGTGATCTTGCACGTCCTGCCATTTCAGTTTACTTTTATTTTCTCTCATGCTAAGTTGAGCGTGCCAATTACCTAATACGAATCGCACTGACATATTCTGTATGTTTTCGAGCGTATCAACCAGCTCTTTTGTGTAGGGATCCACGAAAACACATGCGTACTCCAAGATTGAGCGCACATGAGTGAAATACGGTTGTTCTTTTCAGTTAGATGGACGTTCACTGAAGTTTCGTCTCAGAAAGCCAAAAACATATGCAGCCGTAACTTTTATGGTGTGAACCTGCCTATTTAACCTCTAACCACTCCCTAAATAAACTCCTAGGTATTTATATTCCTCGGCCGTTGTCACAGCAGCACAATTTACGGTATACGTATTCAATTGAAATGAAGGTTTTCTTGTAAAGGTGCCGTTAACACACTGTTTAACATCCAAAAAATTTTCTGAATGAGCACACCAGGATGTTATTAAATTCGAATAAAGCTGCAGGTATACGAAATCACGCTCATTCGTTATAGTCCGTATTACCCGTTTCCTTAAATTAGGGTGCACTGTCGGAAGATATGGGGAGTCTACTCAAGAGAGCCAACAAACCCCACCGAATCCACAGGGCACAGGTGACAAAGAGGGTGGCCGTCTGATGTGCGGCTTTCGCCGACCAGAGTGGCAAGAATGAGCAACAGCCTTGGATGAAAAACACAGCACAAAGACTTATATTTAGACAGGCAAGTTACAAACACAAGCACGAGGTAACGGATCAATAATGACAGACAACTTAGAAGGAATTCAAATACCAGAAACAGTCTAATTAGACAAAAATGATACAAACAGGAGCGTTAACAAATGAATATTACGAAGCGGAGCAGGTAACTAAAAAGAAAACGAACAGTTCTATGCTTATGAGAGACAGAGTCCCAGCATATTCACCGACCGGGCCGGACGATGCACCGCTGTCGGAGGCGATTCGGCTACCTGAGAAGCGGCGGCGGTACTGGGTCCCCGCCAAAACCAGACGCCCCTCCGCCCCCCGGCGAGCTGTGTCTGCGTACCTCCCCAAAGGAAAAGAGGCGAACCTCTTCCGCGCCTCTGGGAAGGTCATGTTGTCTGTTAGCTTGATATTGATAATTTTTTTCTCCATTTGAAATTTATCGCAGGCCCGGGAGTATGCCGCGTGTGGTCCCCGGCAGTTAGGACAAATAAGTGTAGTGGACGGACAGTTGTCCGTGAGGTGGTCCTGTGCAGCGCACTTTGTACAGGTTGTTCTTCCATGACAAGAAATAACACCGTGCCTAAACCGCTGGAACTTGTAGCACGGTCCGGGTTTGGTATGTACGGTTGGACTGAACATCAGATAAAGCCTGCATTGATGTGTTGAAGAAGATTGGATGGGTATGTTTGTCAAGATTATGTGCTTTGTTGGGATTATGTTATCATCTCTTCGGATAGCGATTCGTGTGACCGCTGTAACACCCTGCTTCTTCAGCCCTTCAAGAAGGTCGGCATCAGTTTCGGTCAGCAGGTCTGGCTCAGATATCACACTCTGGGAGCTGTTCAGGCTCCGGTGAGGTGTGACCCTGATGTCCAGAACGAGGATGCGGGTTTCGGCAAGGAGGTTGTCGGCCTGTTTTTCTCTGTTGATCTCAACAAGGATTTCTCCCGTCTTGAGTTTTTTAGCCTCATACTTATCACCAAGAATGCTATGCAGGAACTTTGAAATCACAAATACAGACTTCGACGCTACAGGAATTGCTGAGTGAGCTGACTCAATAAAAAAAAAACGAGTGTAGTTATCGGGCTTGGAAAAGATGAGTGTTGTCAGTAGTAGAAAAGATGCTTTGGTGCAGCCCCTTTTCGGGGGCCGATCATGTTTGCAGGGTGGTTTAGAAGATACCATACAGCATGTATTGGAAGCAGGAAAAGGGGGTACTTTCTTCTCAAACTTTACCCTGATAGCTTGAGAGGTTCCGGAGCTCCCTGCCATGTAGACAGAAAGGGAGCCCATCCGCCGGAGTTGACCTGGGCTCCGGCGGCCAGCGTTTGAGGTTTCTACCCTTCACCTTAAAAGCACATCACCACGGCAGTTTACAGCTTATGTTGGGGGCACGGGGCCACGGTGTCACCAATACTCCCACCAAGATTACTCAAGGTGCCCCGTACGGGGGCCAAGTCTATGTACGAGTGCGTGTTATGCGTGGTGTTATAGTATGTTGGCTGTTGTTAAACCGACACGCACAAGACAATACCAAGAAATGTTCAAATAAACGGCCACGGGCATCGGTTGTCCCAGAGCCCCAGAGTTTGTTGAGAGCATTTAAATACCCGACTGGGATGAAGGGTTCCGCAAGCTTGTCCACCAAGGACTTAAATTCTGAGGTAGACTGACCATATTCCGTCCGTGGGAATGTATAAAGAACATATAGTAATCAGCCGACCAAAAATGATAACGTGGACAGCAACCCCCTCAAGGCTGGTGAGCAGTCTCATAGACTGGGATGGGATGGAGTTTCGGGTCACAATTGCAACCCCGCCAGTCGAATGAGCAAAGACATGTCTATTTTTCCTAAAGACAGTGCATCACCTCAGAGGGTTACTTTGCTGGTCTTGAGGTCTGTCTCTTGGAGAAAAACAATACTGGATTGATGTTTATAAAGAATTTCTTATACATCTTCTCAGATTTTTATGAGCCTCATAAAGTTCCATTGAACCATTTTCTCAACAGCAATTAGAGATAACAAAAAATGTAGTTTTTGTTAGAGATAACAAAAAAAATGTAGTTTTAGTTGCATGTTTTTGTTGAGGCGTGCGTTGCGAGGAGCTGGTTTTTCTCCAACGGCCAAAAGTGCTGCGGCGCTCATTTGGCTCCTGCGGTGCAGGTTGAAATGCCAAAGTGTCCATATCTCATCTGAAAATTATGGTGTCATAGAATTGGTACCCTTCCAACGTAAACCTCGTAGAATGGTCCCTGAGATGGCCTCATATTTTTCAGTCGGAGCCTACGGTGCAGGAAGGGAAGGAGTCTGTGTGGAGCCCCCTGAGTTCATGCTCTCAAAGCGTTTAGTTGTTCTGGGGGCGAAGGAAGCTGGACTGGAAGCGGAAGCAGTCCCAACAGCGCGCGTCGCCACGTCCTCCACGGGCTTCGCAGGAGTACCGTTGGGGCGCTGGGCCGCGGGTGGCCGCCCGCCAGGATGACGAACCACCAGAAACTCTGCTGCAGAAGCAGGAACAGCTGGTGGCCACTCGGAGGGGGTTAATGACAGCGATACATCAGCTAGGCTGCACAGTGTCGCAGTAGTAACCAGACGTCGCCCCAACCCCCGGCGGGGGGAGTTTGCATAGGAGTTGGCCGAAAACATCT
The DNA here is from genome assembly GCF_048455015.1 of Haemaphysalis longicornis. Taxonomy (NCBI): domain Eukaryota; kingdom Metazoa; phylum Arthropoda; class Arachnida; order Ixodida; family Ixodidae; genus Haemaphysalis; species Haemaphysalis longicornis. The sequence goes on from NW_027526335.1 coordinate 162,025,519, forward strand.
TGTGCTTTTGGCGCGCCTCGAGGAAAGTTATGTTTGCAGTTATTTTGATGTGAATCATCTATTTTTCTTTCTTGAAGGATGGACAAGATCGTGAGCATGCAGCGTGTGCGCCACTGCAGTTGAGACATTTCATAATTGTGTTTCAGCATTCTTCAGAGGTGTGATCCTTTTCGCCGAATTTAGGACAGGTGAGCTTCCAACGGCTGGCTAGTCTTTCATGGCTGTAATGCTAAAACTTGAATCATCGCCTCAGGTTAGGTACGTACGCGTGAACACGATAGCTAATGAAATCTGCCTTCACTGCCTCAAGCAGGGTAGAGCTGGTGAAAGTAAGAATGATATGTCGCGTCTAGATGTCTGCCCCGTCTCTTCTCATTACGATTCTACGAACGCCTGCAACACCTTGGTCTCGCATTCCCTCATGGAGCTCAGTGTCTGTCTCAGCCAGTAGCTCTTTGTCAAAAATGATAACTTGGACGGTGTTTAGAGTTGTGATGCGGCGTGACGGTAACAGCAATTCGCAATTTTTTTTTGCTTCAGAAGGCTGTTGTTTCGGTTTTTTGCATTACCTCAACGAATAGCTCTCCAGAGGGCATCTTTTTGGCATTGTAATCTTTCCAAACAATGTTCTGAATGCCCTGGGCAAAGAAGAATACTGACAGGTCAGTGATTGGTGATTTGTCGTCGGTTGAGTGTACCACTTGGTACGTACTGAATGTTTCCTGTTGTGGTTCGATTCGCAGTGCTTCGGTGCGGCCCCGTTTAGAAGGCCGATCAGGTTTTCTGAGCGGAGCCGGAAATGTAGCCATAAAACTTCGAGTCATTTGGGTGGCATGACCGGTCGCCCACCACCGAACCCAACAAGAGAACGTGACTGTGCAGTACACGTTAACCGCACCTTCCAACTATAACCTTATGCTTGGACTCAAGGCTGACATCTTTGCACAAGGTTAACCCTCGCCGCCTGGAAAAATTTGGAACAAGAAAGTAAAGAGATGACAGGACAGAGATAAGAAAGAGAACAGGGAAAAGAAAGAACAAAAAGGAGGACATGAAAAGGCAACTGGCTGATTCCCCCCAGGGCGGGTCAGACCTGGGGCACCGTCTGTGAGAAGTGGTGGCCAAATGCTGTGTTGCCGCTACCAGGGGGCCATGAAGGTCCAAAACAGCGCTGGCATTGGCTCAAATACCAGGATGCCCTTCTCCTCAGACACGGCAAAGCCTCGCACAGCCTATGGCGTGGGTGGGTCCAACCCACATGGGCTCGGGGTCCGCGGTGTCGCCACTACCGTCACCTTGATACACAAGGTGCCCCATTGGGCTTGTAGTGAAGGAGTATCTATACCTTATTCTTCGTGTTCAAATGGTACAACAGAAACGGAGTTGCAGATGCTATCGGTAATTTAACGCAAGTTTTTACGGAGTATTAATGTTTGCTTTATTCCTCGCTGCTCGCAATTCTTCGGCGAATTTTGGCTGCAATTTGCCTGAATGATATCTCCCAACATCGCGCGAAGCCCAAATAAAATACGCCATAATGCAAGACAGCAAGGCGTTGTACTGCATTACAAAAAGAAATGCCACTTGTCATCGTAGAAAAAACAAAAAAGCTGTATTGCGATTCTATACTCCTGTTGCATTTCTTAGGCAGAGCTGTTAGAGGAGCAGGGTGCAGAGAAACTGTCGCGCCGGTCACACATCCCCATTATGAGGCTGAGGATGCATTCAATACGTACGATATATGCTACTTCCTGATGCATAGTTGAAGCATTAACGGAGGACAGGTCTCCGTCATCGCGGGTGGAGCGGCGTCAACGTGACAATTCCAATCCCTGCCGCTGGTGACACTGAGATTGGTAGGCGATTTGCGTACTATCTTAATCACAGTTGGGGTGAACACGGGAGCGCTTGTTATTCTGTATGCGGGAGCAACCTGGCGGCGTTTGGGTAATATGTCACACGCATGCGCACTTCATTTGCAATGAGGCTAGGCGTAATCATGCGCATCACGTCACGTAGACACTGGCTTGTCATGTGATATTCCGATTGTCTTCCGCTCTTTGCTCGATGGTTGCGCCAGCCAAGAAATCTGCTGCGTTGTGAAACTATTGGTAGCGGGCTGCTTCGAACGGCTCGCCTGTTTTATTGCAATAAATAGACCCCGATGTAAAGTCGCGGTAAAAAATGAAGTTTTATTTGCGGCCAGCCAGAACAAAACCACCGATATTTTCGAGGATTTTATTTCCGAAGATAACAAAGTGTTTTGATTTTTTAGCAAAAGCTGCACTTGTGGCCACAAAGGCCACACGTCACTTCTCCGCCTGCAGCAATAACAGCAGAACTTTAGGAAGGAAGCGACTCGTAAAGAGCAAAAGCTTGGAAAATAAACACTACAAAAAGCACACAAATTTTCAAGGCAGCATCTGTGGCGCATATCATAAGTTTCCTTTTGTTTAGTCCTAGGAAACTAAACTCCAGGCTTGTAATCGAAAGATTCATTCTGTGATATGCTCATTAGAATGAATCGAACGAGGTGTCGTAAGCAACGCGCTATCAATAGTTTCACAACGCCGAAGATTCCGTAGTTCACGCAACCTAAGAGCAAAGAGCAGACCATACTCGGCATAGCAGACGACGAACGAGCGCCTTGGAGATTTTGTGCTCGCCATGAAAACATAGCCTCATCGCAGATTAAATGCGCATGCGTTCTAAGTTACCCGGAATGCCGGCAGGCTGCTCCCGCGTACGGAATGGCACGCTCTCCTGTGTTCACCCCAATTGTCATCAAGATAGTACCAATAGCATAAAGTTTATTACTGTATACACTAGAAAGGAATCTGGCGCTACCGACTATGGGGTTCATATCAAGTCCTTCTGTGTCGCCATGGGCCGCCATTATACCGTGTGATCGCCTTGTTGTCGTCATTGGCTTGGATTGAAACGTTTTAGTAGCCGTATATTCGAACACAGTACCACAAAATAGTAAATAATGCTGTGTAATATATAAGTGGACAATAAAACAGGCGGTTTTAGGGAAATTTAGAGGAAATAAATAGTATTTTTTCCTAACGGTAGTGCCTAATAGTCTGTAGGCCGAGCCGGTGGTTAAGAACAATTAATTATTTAAGAACAATTATGATTAATTATCAAGAACAATTTAGTTATTAGAACAATTTAATTATTATGAACAATTTGATTATTATTATGCTTTCAAAAATTAAGTTGTTAAAGAGCTGGAAAATGTTTTTGAGCGCGACTATAAAAACGGACTCTTCGTGGCGAACCGGTGAACCGACAGACAGATACGGTTTGTAATGTAATGTTGTAATGACGCCTTTCACTTCCTGCGGACTGCTGGTCCCCAGGAAGTGAAAAGCGGAGTTTTGAGTATTCGAGATGCCTACTTATTTTGGTTGCTATTCGTTGGCTTAATGACTTAGTTAGCTGGGACGACATTTAGAGCGACAATTGTCCCGCTCCTCTCATGGTTACTCTCACCTGATATAGATATTATGTAACTTCTTGGAGCGCTGTTCAAAAATAAGATGGTTAGAAAAGTATTTCTTTTTTTTATTTAAAAATACTGTTGTTAATTTCCACTTGCTTATATGTCCTAACTGTGCACTAAACCACACAATAAAACTTTCTCTAAGACAAACACCGAGGGATCGTGTAATAAATGCGAAGCTGAACTTTACCCTAGTGAAAACTCTTTCGCCTACAATACCCACTACGTACAGAGTGAGCTTCGTCCCACAAAAGAAGAACTAAATTCGTAAATTCTTGAATAAGCGGTATGGAAAGCTTCTGAAAAAAGATTGTGCGTGTTTTAAAAATACCAAGACGACGGGAATGCGTTTTATGGGTCAGAATCGACCATAGAAGAACTGTGTTTGGTTTAGTCTTCCGGCGAACCTGTCCTCTTTGTGACTCTGGGTAGTATGGCCACACTACGTGCTTTGAGTATACTTATGAACATTCAGATTAAGCCCAACGATGTACTTGAGATATCCCTGGAATGTCGATATAATATTTGAGGTTGCTCTTAGCACGAGTTCAACTACACGTTGTTGCGAACAGAAAGGAGCGTATTCAACACTGTCCTATGAGAAAAACAATTCGCCCTTCGAGCTTACATTTAACGGGAAAATTGAATTTCTAGGTCGATTATCTGATAAACCAGAGACGGCTGCGATAGATTCCTACTGATTGAAGGTCTAATTATAACGCCATATGTGCCTACTCAAAAGCTGCTGGCCATCCTGGCTACTGTAACACCATTACACGAAGTGTTTAGAAAAAAACACGCACAACCGTTCACAGGCATCTGTTTTGTAAATCAAAATTAATATTGCATAAACTGGATGAATACCCAGAGTGCAAATGCATGCCTCACGCATTTGTGCTTCTGCACTTTCGGTTGTAACGCGAAGTTTAGGATGCGCATAAATTTTGTTAAATTTTGATAAATTCGTATATTTCTTCCAGGTTGTTCTTTGTTCAGGAGCGTTGTGCTGAAGGTGAACAGCAAGTATTTGGGGAGGTTATAAAGTTTGTTCTCATTCATAATTCTGAAGCATTGCTAGTTTAATAAACATATCCTTAAAATCTCCTTGTTTTTTGTTTGAATGTAAGAGAAGGGAGCATCTTTAGCAGTGTTAAAAACTTTACACCCGAGTTCCAGTCACATGGATGATTTTATGTCTTTTGTGTTTTACAGCAACAGTGGGACTCTTCACGGTAAAAAAAAAACAGGAATAGGACCGGAAAACGTTTCCGAAGGCAAATTTCTCGATCTGTATAATTGTAAACTTCACATCTTTGTGCTCTAATAAAAATGTAAAAACGATACTGAAGCTAATCACTAAACTTGTCCCAGTTTGAAGAAATTATTTATTAGCCCGTGGTAGGTTCATAAATTTCATAAAACATTTTTGAAGTTAACAAAACCGGAATTTTTATGCAATATGGTCCTAATTTGTTACCTCACGCTCAAACGCAACGATGTCGGGGTCGTTGTGACGTTTTAGCACGGGCCCACTACGTGCTGTCTGCACTTATGGGAATTAAAAGACTATATTGCTTCCTGACTATCATAAGGATTAGTATGCCACTTTTCACACGTGCTCAATTCCCTCAATGTAAACAATGGGGCCATCTTACACGTAATCCCACGCATCTCCACAAGCATGCACTGCATGCAGGCAGGCGCTGCTTCAAAATTGTATAGTTTATAACTTGGGCTACATACTCATAATCTAGTTTTAATTACTGCATGACAACTTCGTGAGGATAAGGAGGAATGTTATTTGAATTATCACGTTCCGTATTTCAAAAGAATACCTTTCGATATCCTTAATGGCTCAAAGTAGCAGTATGCCCATGGGACAGGACATTATTCAGTGGGAAATGATAATTTTTAACGTGTGTTTAATTTGCTGTGTGTTGACGACTCGGCAACTTGATATATCAAAGTCCCGGCTATATAAATAAGCGAACATATTAATGTTATAGGGCAAGCTCTAGGCTACCTCCTATTTATAACCTCATAAAACACATGTAGCGTCAATGCTCGGTCGAGAATGCGCGTGTTCGGGGATATTTGGGAAACGTTTGCTTTAAAGTAGACACAATAGTTCAGATTCCGCGGCAGTTTTTGTATATTTTTTTGTATTAAAAAAAATTCATTATGCACCCACGAAATGTGCACATGAGCACTGATAATGCAACAGAAAGATAACGCTATTGTCTTCACGACATCTACAAATGGGTTGCCTGCAATATGGAAGTCTATACTCGCTTCTGCGATATCGCTGGCTAATAAGTCACGATCCCACAGCTTTGGGGTTTACATTTTGGAATTTAGTAGATGCTTTTCGTTTAGATATTGTCATAATATCACGGATGAAGCAGGGGTCTTAGGGAGTTATATCTACACATACCGTCCACATGACATCATCACGAACCTTTCTTGTGACCCACCTTCCGCTTTTTGAGCGCTTGGAAAGATAGGAGCATCAAATAGCTATGCAGCCCATCTCCGTGCTTGCGGGTAACAGATATGGCTCCTATGCCGACGCCAGTGCAAGCCATCTATAAGAGCGAAGTTGTGCTTTGCCAAGAACTTATATAGCACACAAAACGCCGAAAGGCGATCAGAAAAGTGACGTGAACAGATGACCGTCGACCAAACGAACAGCACGGCGTCTCTTCTGCACGCATGTATGTACAGTCGTCAAAACTGCTAACAACAACAAAACACAAAGAGCTTCCTACGCACAGAGTGGAAGCTCACGATAGCTACAGCCGCAACTTTGGCGCCTGGTTATCGGCACTCACGATGCTGCCCTACTGCACTCGGGTGCTTCAGCGCATGCGCACAGCCTGGCTTAGCAGCCCGAGCGCTATCGTAAGCTGCCGCTCTGTGCATACGCTGGCCCCTCGTTCTTTGTCGCTGTTAACAGTTTTGACGACTGTACAGTGCTGGCGTTACTACAAACATCGATTTATATCGAGAGCATTTAAATCAAACAAGAACAGTCTGAGGAGGCAAGCTCAGAGCAACTACATTTTCGTGACAAACCAAGGGTGGCCATGCGGAGTACAAAAAGAAAAAAGCCGTTCAACGCAATAAAAGCGAAGATAGGAGCCGTCTAAGGAGTGCACGATAGACGGCACGTTTGTATGCAATTTGCAATTGCGTACACTTCCTAGCCAATTGACGGGAACAAACATGATAACAATATAATCTGATCCTGGCAGATAAAGAAGAAGGTGTCCGTTTGCGTGTCTGGTCCAAGTCTTTCACCTTAAACGAACCCCCGGAATGTTGTATGCCAGTGCGCTTGTGTGCAATTTATGATTCGGCATTTTGATTGTTCGGCGTTTAGATGAATGCGTATAAGTACAATATTGGCAAAGAATAGGCTGCTGTTGTTAACCTGATGGGTTGTGTAATTGTTGTTAAGTAGGTGAAGACTAGTGTGCAATATAAAAATACTAAGCTGATACAAAGTGTAAGCCGCCGACATGCAGGGCTAAGGGATAATAATTCCTGCAAGACCATACGACATCTGCTACTTAGTCGCATTACCTATGTAACGCCGTATGCTCTACGCCAGCCCGCGCGATTGAGAGAACTTGAAATAATATTATGGAAAGACTACGAAGCGACCCTTCATCTGCCCACCTCTACGACCACAAAAACTCGTAGAATTGGGTTCTCACAATTCCATTGCGGAGCTTTTTAAAGGACAACGCGGGACTCAAATCGATCGCCTTCAACTAACTCCAACAGGACGAAACCTGCTCGGCCTTGTGGGAGATGACACCGCAAAAGCTTATACACCCAACTCGCAACAGGGGCAGAAGACTAGCTCGTGTCCGAACGCTACAAAACAGATGTCACAGCAATCCACACGTTCAATATACAGATATTGCGTGCACCTACCATGACCGCAGAACGCAGGCCTCCTAATAAAGAAAACAAAATGTCGTTTCGGCCAGCGCCAAGGCCTTGTCTTAGGCCTTTTAGTTTGCATGGATGATGTGCTATTAGACACGCACAAATCTGAGAGAGTCACATCGTTCTAAGACACACTGTCCGTTAAGGGTTTAGGAAGTTTTCCCGTCTTCTGCTTCTATTATCGACGCTTCGTGCCTTCATTTGCTGACGTTGCATCTCCCCTAAGGCGACTGCTTTAGAAATACATCCCTTTAATTAGCACTCCAGAATGTTTTGAAGCTTCCCGCCAGTTTCAGTTTCTGCTTACACCGGGACAAACGGTGCGGCATTTCGACCGCCTGGCCCGAACTGAAGTTCAAGAAGACGATAGCGGAGTGGGCATTTAGGCCGTATTTGTTCAACGTCATGAAGACCATGAACACATTATTCCTTACGTCGTCACTCCCTGAGCAAAGCCGAGCGTAACTATAAGACTGATAGCACGCGCAAGGGCTAAACAATTCAACCGTGCTAATCCGTTTCGTATTGTGCCGAAGTGTTTGTTGGAAGCTTCAATTATCTAAGAGAAATAAATTGCCGGTAACAAGCTTTTGCACTACATCTACTATATTGCCACCTGGAATAAATTTTAACGTCACTCATGCCTCATATTGAAGGCATGTTCAACTCTAGTAATAAAAAACTTAAGAACAGTTCCACTCGCTATTTATTTTAATTAGGGCACTAGAAGTCAAGGAAAGATAGAACAAAATCTACTGCAATATTGGCAGAGATATGGCCCGTTATTATTCTCCCAACTTTGAACAAACCACTGGTAAACCCTTCATTTCCGATGTGGGGTTTCTTACCCTTGTTCGTTTTCACGGCAGGGCCACTTGGTGGCGATCAGCGCCAAGAAACAGCACGCGAATTGCCTCAAAGATCCTCAAAATACTGTTGGATTGTTGGTGGGAGAGTTTGTCTATCTGTAACGTAAAATTAAAAAATGCTCCCAATTTGACGACCAGACCCTTAAAAAGGGTTTAAAAAAACAGGAAGCGTGTTTTACGTCAATGTTGCCTGTGCCTATCCTTGTGCACTTTCCTTCCAGTGGTAGTTTTAGTGTGTGTATTCTACTTACCTTTCATCAAAATATGCAGCAAGGTCGAGAACTGAGTTGGTATGTATACATTCATTGTGATGGAACAGCGCAAAATACAGAGGGCCAGATAAGGACACAACAAGAGCGATAACGAACATTTTAGGGTGAATAAAAATTAAAAAAAAGCATGAAAACGCGCTGAGCACTAACCATAGACGAGGCGTAGATAGCCCTGCCCACACACGTACACCCAAATAGAAGGGCTATACTCACGTGCAGTCAGGAAAGGCCTTTCACGTGTTTTCCACACAGGTAACTTCCCACGGTAGCATAGACACATAGGGGGAACCAATATATGCACCAGATTTTTTAAAACGAAGCGTTTTACCTCTACCCCGTAAGGGTTCTATCGCGAGCGTTGCTGTCAAGAGAAAACTCCGGCGAACAAAGATGGGAAATTACTGCCGCCACCTGGAATTAAACCTGGAACGAATATATAACCGGAACGAGCCCACATTGTCCTACCGATTCAACTACGACCCTACGCGGAGACGGGAGATACAGACGGTGCTATCACCGAGCAAAACTGCTGGTTTACCCCTGGGTGCGCACTGAATGCCATGTGAGAGCGTTGCGCGACCGCTCGCGCTGCTGTGCGCTCCGCCCACAGCCCCTGTTGCGACAGTGTGCGCGCGAGGTGCACGCCTTAAGAGTTATGAAAATTAATTGTTGCTCACAGAAACGCATGACATATAATTTTTCCTCCGTGTCGGCCGCGGATCTCGTCGCCGTCGTCGGCGGCGGCAGAGACGGAGGAGAAGTGAGGTCGCCTAACGCCGTGTTGGAGATTTCTTTAAAATTATAAAGAAAAACAGTTTCCACTCATGTGCCTGATCAACACAACTCAACCAACCACCGTTCATGAACCATGCTTTGATTTAACCTTAGCAAAAAATATATGTTTATAGTAATAAAGGGTTGTTTAGGTGGGTTTTATTGCCTCTGGTTTCATTCTATGCCGAGCCTGGTGTGTGAATTCAAGTGACGTCGCTTGGGTAATCATCGTGAGTGTCGTTTATAGCTTCGCTTTGAAGTAACATTCAGAGAGTGGAATGGCGGGAATTTTTTACAAGGAAGGCTTTTGAGATTTCCCACCTGCGCTTCTGTGGGCGTAAGTAGCATTCTGGAACAGTCGAACACGGAGTAACAGCCACCCTTTGAGCAATATTCCCAGAGGTTGGCCGTAGGCGTACCCTATAACGTGTTGCTATGCTCGTGCAGGCGCTCGTTGATGCAATGCACTGCACTGTCTCTTCAATGTGCACTTTATCAGATGGCAAGGGGATGCTGTGCAGTGCATTGCTTTCTCAGGCAACTCACTGCAACTGGTGCTTTACGCCGCAATCCTTTTCTTTCGAAGGCCTTTTTGTCTCACGCTCTGACGATCCTATAACATAGCTAGTGTAGCTTATTGTTTGCCGAGAAAACAACATCTACGTAAACCCTGTCAGCTATCTTTTAATTCCTTTGCGAAAGTGCGTCAAAACAAGATAACAGCAACACGATTGCGTTTTGTGTTCGCCTCCCTTGACATTGCTAAACATTTTAGCTTTCGAAAAACCTTCTTAGCCTAAGACACAATGATGTGCACCGAATACGCTGCTTGTTTTGGTCTGTTCCGCTGGAAAGCAAAACTCGCCCCTTAGTACAAACACAAGGGTTTGTAACAGCCGAATACAGGCTGTAAAACTATTCCCAACTTCACCACCTTTCAGTGGGAAGAAGAAAACCCAACTTGGGCTTTATAGACCGTGGTTAATATGTTGAAAACACGTGGTTATCCTAGAATAGACGGGGCAGTCCCAAAAAAGGAATAACTTCTCTGGCAACCCATGTCCGTTCTGCTCAAACGTGCGAAGGACGTCGAACATTTTTAGCTTAAGGTTAGCCTCACGAACAACCAAGAGGTAATCATCAATATACTTATGGCCATCGCAATCGAGAACGAGGTTCATGGCAATCAAAAAACTATTTCTCAGAATCGGAGCTTCGGGAGAGTCAAGACAGACCCCGGATGTCTGAATATAAATATTTTCGACCCAGGCTACGAAGTGTGACTCCAACATCGAAGCCAGAAATTCCAAGAAACTTCCAAGGGAAATCTCACACCCTTTAATAAACTAAAGTTCTTGATTTGGTAGTTTATTACACTGCTTTACACTGCACTTAAGTTTTTATGAGGAATACAGTTGAGCATCTGGGACATCAGTACTACACGCAGAACATTGGCTAGGTTTCTTGGTGGACAACTATTTAAGCACTTGACCACAACCTATGACAATAAAGAACTTGTGCACGTTATCTATGGTTGTAGCCCACAATGGCATCTAAGGATGAGACTGGCAAAAGCCATGTTTGGCAGAGATTTTCGGGGCAACAATTTTTGGTTCGATCAAGGCTACTATGTCCTAATATGAAATTGAAAGGCGGGAATAGATAGTCCTTAAAAAGGGTCATTCATGGTTTTCATAAAATAAATTTATATTCTACAGCCAGCTTAAATGTGTTTATTTTAACATGTTTTATTCTGCACAACAAATGTTGGAACGCCCGAATCAGGAGTTAGGTTTCACGGTATTTGTAATACCAAAGTGTATAGGGCTGATAAAAACAACGTTTAATAAGACACGTAAATTTACTTCATGACTCGTGAAATGCTCCTTCTTGGGAAGGTGAAATGGCATCCGGGAAGCTAAAGGGCCGCCTTTTTCTATAAAATTGCTGTGGCATCACTCTGTTTATATACCTGCAGCACACATATGAAAACAAACTTGCAATAATTATTAATGTGCGTATTTACTAATATATTTATTAATCGCAATTATTTAATCAAAAATTGCTATCACATAAAAGGAAAGAGAAAAACTGCCTGAAAGAGCCGAGTTTTGTTTTTTGTTGTGGCGTGCAGCATATTTATATGAGATACTAGGACACAAATTCCAAACAGGGGAACGCGCACAAGAAACGGCCACCCTTTATGTGAGGGCTTCTGCATGACTTTACCAGGAGTTCTAAACTGCGTTTGCTCAACAATAACCAAACTATGGCACCCGCTCAATACGGTGTAAATATTTTTATTATATTTGTATCAAATACTGTGTGTCAAAATTCTTCGTCAGATACTGTGAGTTCGTGTTCTCAATAAGACTAACACAGTTGATTTATCCAAAACCTGAATCTTAGATCAGAGGGGTGCTATGAAAGGTCGCCGCCAACTGGCTGAGTTATTCGGGGACAAACAACGAAAAACGTTGTGCTGTTTTTCACACAATTGATAAGACCTCGTCCACAACAAGAGGCTTTCAAATGCCGCACAACCCGAAGAGTGAAGTTAAAAACCCTTTACGTTACTGAAACTAGAAGCGCAGTGCAAATGTTTTTATCTAATAGCCGATCTGTTCAGGACCCTGCGCGGTACTTCAAATCAGATGACATTCCTTTTGCACTTTTTTTACCAAAGTTATATTTTGCAAAGAGTTATCTAGGTATGCCGCCTGAAACCTTCTCCTGCTGCCTACACGACACACAGAGTGATCAAGTCGGAACGTCCTCTAGTAATATCTTCAACCAATTGTCACAGGACACAACTGTGTGGACAGTGCACCATGGCGCCATGCCCAGCACTAACGACAGCGTGGGAATGGCTAGCGGAGAGGCTGCGGGGGTTCTATAGGCGTGAGGGTTCCGGCTATTTGGTAATCCATCAGCAACACAGCGCGCAAAAAGACCACGGACGAGACGCTTGTTCGTAGTCTTCGTTTGGTCCCTGGTCTTTTAAGTGCCAATGCACTTCTTAAGCGAGCCTGAAGCGTCCGCCGCCGTGCATAGCAACAGCTGCGGGTGCGCGCGCTCCTCGTCTTCCTTGGCAACGGGGGGAGATGGGCGCGCGCTGCCTGGCCGCTGACATGGCACATACCCACGTGGGGGATTGGCCAGGAATCTCCTCGTCTTCCTTGGCAACGGGGGGAGATGGGCGCGCGCTGCCTGGCCGCTGACATGGCACATACCCACGTGGGGGATTGGCCAGGAATCGGGCGTAGAAGGGCTAATGCACCCGCTTAAAGGAGTACTGACACGAAATTTCAAAGCTGAGATCCGCTCTAGCAATCAAGTACAACGACAACACAAATAGGTGTCTGTGAATAAATGCATCTTTCTTTCTTTGTAATTGTGTGTGTGTGTGTGATCTCTCTTTCGCGAACATTACCGAACCGCGCAAATTCAACTCGTGCATTCGCACTTTCACATTCTTCCCCTCGGGGAAATGCGTGGAATTTTTTTTCGCGCTGTGTTGCTCATAGATTACCAAATACCCGGAACCCTCACGCTCATAGAACCTCCGCAGCCTCTCCGCTAGCCATTACTTGTAAATAGCGTAAATCGATCGTTCATCACTCTTTATAATGGTTCCTGTCACTTCTACCCTACGGCGACGCAACATTACGTTAAACAATTGTGGGGTTCAAAATAAGAGTCCCCAAAAGCAAGGATTAGCACAGAAATTATGTACACCCCTTTCTAGCCAGTTAACTTACACTAGAGAGCATGCCGCCATCCACAGCCGTATCAAGATAATCATCATTAGCCTCAAAATGCGCCAAACTAGGCGGAAGTGTTATCTTCGCCCACGGAAACGGAAAGCGGAAACATCACCGACTATTCGTGGTTGTGATGCTGAACCCAGGGATGCTAGTTTGGTCACAGCCGTGGTGGCGGTTTTTCAGAAGGAGACGAAAAACAAAAACGCCCATGTGTCTTTCTTTTTGGGGAGGTTATAGATCCCCAGGTGGTCCAAATAATTTCCCAGCCATCCTCTACCCCGCACCTCATTCCAAGGCGTAACTTGGGCCCGTGAAACCCCAAAATGTGAATTTCAAACCGTTACAGGGAATTGATTGCATGTCCTTTTTTTCCGCAGTGTCGCCTATGCAAGCGCACATTCTCTAGGAGTAAGAAAGCTTGAGGATTGCCGCGCCAGTTGGCATGCTGGAGAAACGTAAAATATTGCAGTCCTGCATACGGCCGAGCTCTTACATCAAAGCATCGCCTCACCTTGCACGGTGCTGTTTGGTTGCCTCACGCACGCTTATACTCGTCCCTCTCCTTGCCCAACACATTTTCACGCATTCATGTAAGAGCCATCTAGGCTGTTCGTGAAACAATACCACATTACTGTAATTCCTTTAGGTCTTATGAAACAATCAGCATTTTCGCCTAATAACGCCAAACATCGGCGGCTTTTCTGTCACAGGAGAATTTAAACACCTTATAGTTAGTAAAATAAATCTGCCTTTACCCCAGGGGACACCATTTTCAGATAATTAGGTGCCACAAGATACAACATGTGCGAAAAACATTGGCTCCAATTTGTTAGTGTTATTAACACCTTTTTTACCATAAACTTTATGGAACCAGACTAACAAGGAAAGAAAAGGCGTTTTTAAATCCACGGTCACTGTGTTAATTACCTAAACAAACCCTGCATTCCAACAATAACATGCCTTCCCCAAACCTTTGCGGCGGTTTTCACTTATTCTCCTTAAACAAACTATGAAGATTTTGTGCATTATGGGCTGTGTTTTATTTGAATACGGCGCATGGAATTAGTCATAAAATAACAAGTTCATTTACAGCGTTCTCGGAGTTCTCTCCAACAAAGGTCGAGGACTAACGAAGTGGCACCAACCATACAAATAAGAAAAGTTAATAACCTTTTAGTGCTTCCTCGAGGTAAACATTTACACTTTTTGATTATGCAAATGTTTTTTGTCGATTTAATTTTCCTTATATAAGCACTAACATTTCCTTTGGGTTACAATTTTAAGGTCCTCTATTTCGAGCACATCTGTCGCCGCAGTCGCAGAATTTACCTCTGATGCCCTCGCTGCTATCCTTTGACTGCTCTCCGTAAAAAACCAGTGAGTCATTTTGGTACATTTGTAGTTGCTGGTTGCTTTATTGACCACTTGCCATGCAACCAGGCCAGGCGCACTTATTTTGCTCGTTTCTAACGTTATGCGTGGGTTTCTAGATGTAGCACAATAAAAACATGTGGAAGTTTTTTAGTTTAAGGCACTAAAATCAAATTATTGTTTGTCATTTTTTACAGCCCGTCGTCTTTAACAGCACGAACATGAAGAGGCTTTGCCTGTTTCTTCTGTGTACACTCATGGTAAGAAAAATGTACTACAGATAAGCTTGCACTGCTGTGTTACTACTATTGTGATTGGTAACTGAATGTACAAGGGAATTTCGGAAGGTAAACAAAAAAAATGCTACTTTTGCAAGCTCGGGCAACCGTAGTACCTGATTTGGTGTAGATGCAAAAAGAATGACACCCGGCAGCACAGACTTGATTATTGCGAGGAATTTTGCAAATATTAAGACACACACACACACACAAACTCACACACACACACACACACACACACACACACACACACACACACACACACACACACACACACACACACACACACACACACACATATATATATATATATATATATATATATATATATATATATAAAGACAGAAAGAAAGTGGAGAAAAATGGGCGCCAGGTGGGATCCGAACCCATGACATTTTTTCTCCACTTTCTTTCTTTCTTTCCAAATTCTTTATCGGTTTCAATAACCTAACACATCCTCCCTTTGCTTTCCCGGGTTTTTTTGTCTGCCAACCCTTATTTCTCTCTTTTTTTCAACGAGCCCCTCATTTCCCATTCTGATTCACTACATGTATAGTTAGGGCCTCTGTCCTGGCAGTCTTGGTGCCATGGGAAGCTTAAGAGGGTTCAACGCTGGTCGACCACTCTTGACATGTTTTAGACACTCGAGTCACGGCCCGGGGGTTAAAAAAAGGTCCCCTTTACCCCGAGTAGTCTGAGTGGCACTGGCTACCACCCCCAAGCACAGGACACAAAAATACCTTAACATAAATACCCACAAAGTGGAGGGGAAAATCGCCCCGCAGGTAGCGTAGTGGTTATCGCACCAGACCGGTATTCTGGAGGTTGTGAGTTCGGATCCCACCTGGCGGGCATTTTTTGTCTACTTTCTTCCTATCTTTTCAAATTGTTTATCTGTTTCAATAATCTACCACATCCTCCACTTTGCTTTCTGACGTTTTCTTGATTGCCAACCTTTATTTCTGTCATATACATACATACATACATATATATATATATATATATATATATATATATATATATATATATATATATATATATATATATATATATATATATATATATATATATAGAGAGAGAAAATGGTAGACGCACGATTAAAAACAAAAACAGTGGTTTACTGACGTTTCGACTGGAGGACCACTCTTCATCTTGAGTAACATACAACGTTGGAGCAGGCACGCTTATATACGTGCAGAAGGTGTGCTGCAGTGCACCCTTGTTAACAACATTGGCGGGTTGGGGCGAGGGAACAGAGAAGGGAGAGCATTATGCACGTGCACTATACATGACGACCAACTCTTTTTTAAAAAGCCCAGCAATATCAAGAATATCATCCATCAAGAAAAAAAATAAAAAAGACAAGGTAGGGAGCTGTCCAAAAACATTTTTCATACGAATTACACGAATAAATGAATGATGCAGGGAATGTCTCGACACACGAAATGCAAAGTACAAGAACAACAAAAAAAAACTCCCACCTCCCCTCGCGGGAACCCCTGTATAGATGCGACGCATAGGCGGAGCGGCGAAGGGACCGCGTTTTATAGCGCGGATAACGTTGAGGGGACTGCGTAAGCCGGTCCCAGTCGATGACGACGTTGGCGTACTTGTAAAGCGGCGTGGACTCTAGGTGTTTGAGCCAAGCGTGGATGTTGCTTCGCCAGAGAACGGCACACCGGTTATATGCGCAGCGCGCCCTAAGGAGAGTAAACCGCGGAAGAGAGAGTACTGCACATGCGCCGGCCCCAGCGCGTCTGCCGCGGCTATGACGCAACACAATCCAACACAATCCACTTTAATCCAATCCAATCCAAATCCAATCCAATCCAAGCCATGCCAAGCAAAGCCAAGCCAAGCCAAGCCAAGCCAATCCAATCCAATCCAATCCAAGCCAATTCAATCGAATCCAATCCAATGCCCCTCGCGAGAGAGTGTTCGCTATCGGAGAGGAGAGGGGGTGAGCGGTGGAGAGCGCAGCTGGCGCGGCGAGGAGAATGGGGGAGGGGCGGACAACGCCGACGACGACGACGGCGCCGGAGGGACAAGGCGAGTGAATGAGATGCTCTGCATCTAATACAGAACGGAAGCCGCCAGTGACACATCCATTCCTGAAAACACCAATTACCAGCGGCGTGGGAATGTCAGGGCACTTTACAGGTTCACAGAAGTCACAGAAGACCGCACGTGCCAGCAACGCAACCAATTATTTAGCCAGGTAGGAAGTAGCTAGGTATGTCCTGCGTGGAAGCAACTATTAAACCGGTCGCCAGTAAGGGTCAACAAGTTTCTGTGTATATGATAAAAGCATGTCACAGAATGATGGAGGCATGCAAAGAAGTGAGTAATGAGTGACTGTCCAAGAAGTGGAAGGCTGGGGGAATCGCGCTCATTGAAAATGGTGAGTGACCGCGCGGACGGCGCGTTCGCGTTAACAAATTTAACCCCCCAAAGTGGGCTGCCAACCGCGAGAGCTTAGGTGTACTGGGAATGCACCTACTATTTCAGGAAAAAAAAGGGGAGACAGACAAGGGTGGAGAGAACACTAAGCTTTCTTCGGCTAATTCTAGAGCTTAAGAATTTTGAGTTCGATGGAAACCACTAGGTACAAATAAGTAGCACATCTATGGGAACACGCGTAGGGCCAACCTATGCCAATATGTCTATGTGCGTCCTAGAGGGTGAATTTCTGAATAGCCAGAGCTTAAAGCCACTCTATTATAAGCGTTTCATTGATGATGTATTCCTGATTTGGGCCCACGGGCAGACGAACCTGCTAACCTTCATAGACGCGTTCAACTGTGCGCATCCCTCCATTTCTTTTTCTTACCAATACTCCCCGTCTACAGTTAATTTTCTTGACGTAAACATCACCGTCTCAGAGGGCAAATTGATTACTAAACTGTACCGAAAACCAACCGACAAGCAACAGTACCTACATTTTCAAAGCAGTCCCGTCAAACATTGCCAAACCGGAATTCCCTATAGCCAAGCTCCTCGTTTTCGTCGAATTTGCTCAATGGAAGAGGACTTCAATGATAATTGTAAGGAGCTAAGAAGTGCACTTTTAAAACGAAAATATCCCGTTTAAATCATTGACAACGCTATAGACAGAGTACGAAACCTGAATCGCTCAGGCCTTCACAGTGGCACCAAAACCTCCCACGACACCCCGCAAACGAAATTGGTCTAACACATTCCGCATCTGTCCCCAAAGTCTCATCTATACTAAGAAAGCACTATAACATTCTTACCCAAAGTGAGCGCCTAAAACATATTTTTCCCGAGCCCCACGGGTTGTGTACAGGAGAAACAAAAACATCGGTAATGTACTGACCTCATCAAAAATAAGGACTCAAACGACCGGCGGATGCAGTCCTGGCGGGAAGCCTCGATGTCAAATATGCACGCACATGTCCACAACGGATTCCGCGGTCATTTCAGCCTCTGACTTTCGTCTAAAAATCGGAGGAAACCTGAACTGTGATAGTTCCAATGTGGCATATTTGCTCGAGTGTACGGTGTGCCACCTACAATACATCGGGCAAACACAAAAGTCGTTCAGAACTAGGTTTAATAATCACAAGTCACATTCCAAAACTCTGCCATCTCTCCCGTTGTCAAAACACGTTAACCTTTCTGGGCACTCTTTTGACCACCTCAGAGCCACGATATTAGAATCTGGGTTTCGCTCTCACCATGATCGACTAACCGGCGAATCGTACCTCATGTACAAGTTCAAATCCGCATCCTCAGGCATTAATGAGAGTTTGGGGAAATTATCGTCTTTGGTGGGTACCTAAGCCATTTTCACCTTTTTATTTTTTTCTGTTTTTTCTTTCTTTCTTTCTTTCTTTCTTGTTGTTTCATTCGCCCTACCAAACAGTGTCAGCCACCACACATTCCCCCGCCCCCCCTCCACCCTTGTCTGTCTCGCCTTTTTTTTAATGGAATAGTAGCTGCATTCCCAGTACGCCTCCCCTCCCGCGGTTGGCAGCCCCCTTTGGGGGGTTTAATTTTTCATCGCGAACGCGCTCTCCGCGCGGTCACTCACCATTTTCTATGAGCGCGGTTCCCCCACCCCTCCTCTTCTTGGACAGTCACTCATTACTCACTTCTTTGCATGCCTCCATCATGCTGTGACATGCTTTTATCATATACACGGAAACTTGTTCACCCTTACTGGCGACCGGTTTAATAGTTGCTTCCACGCAGGACACACCTTGCTACTTCCTACCTGGCTAAAGAACTGGTTGTGTTGCTGGCACGTGCGCTCTTCTGTGACTTCTGGGAACTTGTAAACTGCCCTGACATTCCCCACGCCGCCGGTAATTGGTGTTTTCAGGAATGGATGTGCCACCGGCGGCTTCCGTTCTGTATTTGTTGTTCTTGTACTTTGCATTTCGTGTGTCGAGACGTTCCCTGCACCGTTCATTTATTCGTGTAATTCGTATGAAAAGTGTTTTTGAACAGCTCCCTACCCTGTCTTTTTTTAATTTTTTTTCTTGATGGATGAAGTTGTATATTGCTGGGCTTTTTAAAAAAGAGTTTGTCGTCATGTATAGTGGCACGTGTAAAATGCCCTCCCTTCTCTGTTCCTTCGCCCCAACCCGCCAATGTTGTTAACAAGGGTGCACTGCAGCACACCTTCTGCACGTATATAAGCGTGCCTGCTCCAACGTTGTATGTTACTCAAGATGAAGAGTGGTCCTCCAGTCGAAACGTCAGTAAACCACTGTTTTTGTTTTTAATCGTGCGTCTACCATTTTCTCAACTATATATATATTGTAGCGTTCATTATGGACGCGATTGATGTAATTGTCACAGGCGTTCGTGCAAGGACAATTCCCTTTTGGGGATATTCGGCCTGGTGCACGCCCGACGACGAGGAGGCAGAAGCATCGCTTGGCGCACGGGCCGATCGAGCATCGCGTCGGACATAGCTTGCGTGGAACAAGGAATCTCGGCTTCTCCGCAGCTCTAACAGCTCGTTAGTGGTCCAATAAACCACGCTTCAGTTTGGTAGAATGTGCGGGTTCGTTCCCAGCGTGACTCTACCTTCGCATCGCCAGACTCCGAAACCACATCCTGGAGTTACGGAGCAGACGGCTACAGCCCGTCATGCAGCTGAACACCGACCTGGACATGGCAGCTTCCTCACCGCAGCCCATCATGTGTTCGGTTGTGCTTCGCCAGCGAGACCCCCCTAACTTCGATGGAACGGATGACAACGACGTGGAGGAGTGGCTGTCGCAGTACGAACGAGTGAGCACTCACCACAGATGGGACGATCGCACGTCGATAAGACGTTGAGTTTCATTTAGACCACCTAGCCAAGAAGTGGTTCCACAACAACGCAGCCACCATGTGTACCTGGGCTGAATTCAAAAACCGTATTGTCGAGGTCTTTGGCCGTCCCGCCATGCGGGAGCTTCTTGCTGAGCAGCGTCTCCGCACACGAGCACAGCGTCCTGGAGAGACCTTCACAAGTTATATCGAGGATGTTGTGGACCTATGCAACCGTGTTGATTCAGCTATGGCGGAAGCAGAGAAAATTAAACACTTGATGAAAGGATTCGATCTGCGAACCGTTGCTGACATCGTCACCCAGTGCCGAAGCTACGAAGAACTCCGCAGACAGAGGGCGCTTACCCGGGGCTCTTTTGTCCAGGGAGAGCCGCTGTCGAGCTTGACAGAGGCGGGGGCCGACGCATCCTTGTTGCGGCAACTTCAACAGTTTGTTCGCGAAGAAGTCGCTCGGCAAGTGCGATTTCTCACCCTGGAGCCTGGATCAATGATGCCACCTTCCGTTCCTGGCCCATCTCCACGATACGGAGTGCCTCCGCAGCCTACCGAAGTGACTCCTTCTGTTGTCTCTGCGACGCTTCCAGGCTTCGCCACATGATCAAGGAACAGGTGGCTGAGGCACTGCCACCCACTTTGTATTATGCACCCCTCACGTATCCCGAAGCCATGGGAAGACCGGTACAGCCAGCTGGGTCGTCTTTTCGGGCCATGCCGCCAACCCCGCCACGCTCTGCGGTACACAAGAATCCGCCACCGGGGAATCCGTGGCGCACGGCTAATAATCGCCCCATCGGTTTCGCCTGCCGACTTCCAGGCCGCGTGGCCAGTTACTGCCGCCGCCGCGTGTCCGCGATGAATGATGACGTTAACCACACTTTTGGCTCTCCACACGGGTGTTTGCAGCTAATGACCGACGTGCCACCCAGGTCGCCGTTACCTGCCTCCGGTTACAACGATTTCAGCCGTCGTGACGCCGATAGCCGCCGTTCAAGCTCCCCATGTCGCCGCTCACTATCGCCTATGCGACGTCGTTCAAGCCCAACTGAACAGGAAAACTAGCCGCCGCAGTTCCGGAGGCAGGAGCTGTGCGACTTTCGAACTGTAAAAGGCCTACAAATGTAATCGACGTATCTGTTGAGGGTGTATGTACCGTCGCACTAGTCGACACAGGCGCAGCCGTCTCCGTCATTACCGCCGATATTTGCCGCTCGCTTAGAAACGTTACGACGCCACTGCCGCAATTTTCGTTATGTACCGCAACTGCGCAACGTGTAAAACCTTTGGCAGCCTGCACGGCGCGTGTCACAATCCAGGACGTCGTGTACCCCGTCCAGTTCCTCGTGCTGCCATCCTGCTCCCATGACGTCATTTTAGGCTGGGACTTTTTATCTCGGAATCGCGCAATAACCGTCTGTGCGCGCGCACAAGTAGAATTTGATTCTCCACTGGACGCGCCTTATGCCGACCCTCAGTCCACTGCCCCTGCAAAGCTCACCGTGGCTCACGACACCGACATTCTTCTCCGCTCGGCTGCTCTCGTACCGCTCTGCTGCTCTTCCATTCCCGACGCACCTGTTCTTTTTACGCCATCGCCCTTATTTGTCCACCGAAAATCGCGGTCCCTGCCATTCGCCCTACTGACAGTTCATGCTGGCACGAGCGCCAAGTAGTCAACAACGAGTCCTTGGAGCCCCTTCGTCTCCTGCACGGTGAGGTCCTTGGCTGCGTCGAAGTTGTTGGGCCACAGCTTGTCACCGCCGTACCAGACCACTTTCCGTCATGGGTTCCAGTGGGTGGACTGAGTCCTGCCCCATCAGCACCAGACCTGTCGCCTCCGGACATTGGCGCTTCGATCGATCCTACCCTCAGATCAGACTAACGAGTGAGGCTCCTCGCTTTGCTATATCGGTTCCGCTCTTATTTTGACGGCGCAAAGGCACCACTGGGCCGAACATCTGCAGTTGCTCACTCCATCGACACCGGCTCGCATGCACCACTGCGCCAACGACCATACCGTGTGTCGCCGAAGGAGCGCAGCACTATTGACGAAGAGGTGAACGATATGCTCAAGCGGGGAGTAAGTCGGCCCTCCAACAGTCCCTGGGCGTCTCCCGTGGTGCTTGTAACAAAAAAGGACGGTTCCATCCGCTTTTCCATAGATTATCGCCGTCTGAACAGCATAACGCGGAAGGATGTCTATCCTTTACCACGGATCGACGATGCCCTCGACAGTTTACAAGGCGCCGAGTTTTTTTCTGATCTGCGGTCTGGATATTGGCAAGTACCCATGGCGGAGGCCGATGGCGCGAAAACGGCGTTCATCACTCCTGACGGCCTGTATGAATGCAATGCTCCTGCGACATTCGAGAGGATGATGGATACCATTTTGCGCGGCCTGAAGTGGAAAACGTGTCTCTGTTATCTCGATGACATAGTCGTTTTTTCTCCCGACTTCGACACTCACTTGAGGCGCCTGGAGCACGTTTTGACTTGCCTTGCCAATGCCAGATTGCAACTCAGCATGAAGAAATGCCACTTTGCAGCGCGAAAGTTGACCATACTGGGCCACGTTGTGTCGAAGGAGGGAATTCTTCCCGACGCCACCAAACTTCGCGCCGTCGCCGAGTTCCCTAAACCGACCACCATGAAGGCTCTACGGATCTTTATTGGCCTATGCTCGTATTTCCGCCGCTTCATTCGCAACTTTGCCACCATAATTGCGCCCTTGACGGCGCTTCTCGGCAAGGAAAGCGGTATTGGCGCTTGGTCGAGAGATTGCGCTGAAGCCTTCGCAAAGTTACGGCGACTCCTTACTTCCCCGCCTATTCTGCTACACTTTGACACGACCGCGCCAACAGAAATCCACACGGATGCCAGCGCCGCCGGGATCGGTGCAGTGCTTGCCCAACGAAAAGATGGTTTTGACGATTATGTCGCCGCGTATGCCAGTCGTACGCTCGCAAAACCTGAGTTAAATTATTCGGTCACGGAAAAGAAGTGCTTGGCCATCTTATGGACGCTCACAAAATTTCGACCATATTTGTACGGTTGTCCTTTTCACGTTGTGACGGACCACCACGCGTTGTGTTGGTTGTCGTCGCTCAAAGACCCGTCTGGCCGCCTTGGTCGCTGGGCTCTGCGTCTTCAAGAGCATGACATCCGTGTGCTGTACCGTTCCGGCCGGAAGCATTCAGACGCTGACGCTCTGTCCCGCTCCTCCCTACCGGCGGAAGACTCGTCTTCCGTTTCTGTTGATGCCGGCCTGTCGTCCCTCGACATCACGGACATGCCAGCCGAGCAGCGCAAGGACCCCTGGATTGCTTCGCTTATTGACTTCCTCTCTGGCGTGCCCTCTGCTCAAGAATCGCGTGCGCTGCGCCGACAAGCTGCCCACTTTGCAGTCCGCGACGAAATGCTCTTCAGGCGCAACTACCAATAAGGAGGTCGCAAATGGTTACTGGGAATACCTCGCCATTTGCGCACGGGAATATGCGCATCCTTCCACGTTGACCCCAGCTGCGCTCACGCCGGTGTGTTAAAAACGTATGAGCGGCTTCGCCTACGGTATTTCTGGCGGGGAATGTACACGTTCGACCGCAAGTACATTAGGTCATGCATCAACAGTCAGCGGCGCACCTCCCCTTCTACTCCCACAGCGGGCCCGCTGCAGCCGTTGCCGTGCCCAGAAAGACCGTTCTATCGCATTGGGATAGACCTTTACGGTCCCCTAACATGCACAGCTGCTGGCAACCGTTGGGTCATTGTGGCAGTGGACCACCTTACGCGCTATGCAGAAACCGCTGCTCTAGCAACTTCCACGGCACGTGACGTCGCGTCCTTCCTGTTACGCCTCTTCATACTTCGCCATGGTGCTCCTCGAGAGCTGCTCAGTGACCGAGGTCGCGTCTTCCTGTCGGAAGTCATTGAAGCCCTCCTGCGGGAATGTCGAATTGTTCACCGAACTACATCGTCTTACCACCCGCAGACGAATGGACTCACAGAACGATTTACCCGCACTTTGAGTGATATGCTTTCGATGTACGTGGGGTCTGACCATTCTGACTGGGACGTGATACTTCCCTTTGTCACGTACGCCTACAACACGGCCACGCAGACGACGACGGGATTCTCACCTTTTTTCCTGCTCTACGGACGGTAGCCGGCATGCACTCTTGACACAATTTTGCCGTATCTCCCAGATCAGACCGAGTTCGCACCCATTTCGGAAATAGTCAAGCATGCCGAAGAGTGCCGTCAGCTCGCCCGCTCGCTTACATCTGAACACCAGCAACACCAGAAGCATATTCTCGACGCTTCCTCCGCGGCTCCCACCTATAGGCCTGATTCCCTTGTGTGGCTTTGGGTCCCATGCCCTACACCCGGTCTCTCACCGAAGCTTGTTGCAAAATATCATGGACCGTACAGAGTCGTCCAGCAAACATCGCCAGTGAATTACCTCATCGAACCGGTTGCGCCTGCATCCGACCATCGACACCGTAGACGCGAAATAGTTCACGCCAACCGGATGAATGAGTATTACGAACCTGTGGTCTCGTCGTCACCATGAGTCGCCAGGATGGCTCCTTTTCCACCGGGGCGAATATTGTAGCGTTTATTATGGACGCGATTGATGTAATTGTCACAGGCAATAATGCAAGGACAACTCCCCGTTGGGTATATTCGGCCTGGTGCACGCCCGATGACGAGGAGGCAGAAGCATCGCTTGGCGCACGGGCCGATCGAGCATCGCGTCGGACATCGCTTGCGTGGAACAAGGAATCTCGGTTTCTCCGCAGCTCTAACGGCTCGTGAGTGGTCCAATAAACCACGCTTCAATATATATATATATATATATATATATATATATATTTATATATATATATATATATATATATATATATATATATATATATATATATTGTCGCGTACAGCAAATACGCGTTGGGGGTGTTGGTGAGCTTTACTAAAACGCTAATAGAAGAAGCAGCGGAGAAGAACGCTCTTGACCGCGAAGCACTCGAGCTGCCAGAGCAAAACACTGATGATGATGCGTTCCCGGTAGCGCTCGTTCGTCGTCGTCGTCGCCTCGGCTGGGATGTCACAAATTAAAAGTTCATTCAGATGCTTGTGGGTACGTGACAATATATATATATATATATATATATATATAGAACTTGATACAGCCCTCCTGGATAAAAATACCTGGAAGATCGACGATGCTATTGTGCGAGCCACCCGATTAGACCGTAACGAAATCTGTAAGAAAAAAGCCCCCAACGTTAACCCGCAAACAAACTTAGTTTTAATCCACTCAGCCTCCCCCCCAACAGTGTGAATCGTATTAAGAAAACATCAGAATATTCTAATTCAAAGTTAACGCTTAAAAAGCATATTCCCAGAACCACCACGCGTGTCTAGCTACGAATAATAATTTAGGCGACTTTCTTACTTACTTTTGTATCAACCGACCGTAAACTACTGGCTGCATGCCCTCTAATAAATTTTGATGTAAAGTCTGCTGGCACAAGACCCATACACAGCGTGCAACCAGCACGGCTTCAGACTACTACGTAAATATAAAAGTTAACTCTAACTGTTGTTCTGCTAATGTCCTACACCTTCTAGGATGCACAGTTTGTAGGCAACAATATAACAGCCAAACGAAAAACCCTTCCGTATACGTTTCAATATTCACAGCTCTCATCCAAAAAGGTGCCCTTATTTTCCCCTGTCAAGGCATGTGAGCAGTCCCGGGCATGCATTTGAGCATCTGAAAGCCACGATTTTAGAATCCGCTTTCAAAACCCACCACGACCGCGAAGTTTGGGAATCTTATCTCATTTATAAGTTTGGGGCAGTGACGCTTGGTAATAATGAAAGTTATGGAAAACTAACGTGCTTATCCCTGGATTAAAATTGGCGATCACAAAATTTTATAACATTGTTCATTAATCCTACCTTTGAGTTTCCCATCAGAATTCACAGAAACGCTCCAAATACAGCAGTTTTATTAGCCTAATGCGGCTCAACAATGCGATTTGTCCTTGGCAAGGAGGCCGCGTTCCCCCACCACTTAGGAACATTTAACCCCTTGTGATCTATGGACCCTACCTAATTCCTCTGGAGTTCCTTCCTCTTGTGCAATGCTCTTTTGTGCACTGTATCTATTCTTTTCATCCGCGCGGGGCGCACCCAAAATACAATCTTCATTCATGCCTGCATGGATCCATCCGAACCAGTCTCCCTACCCACTGAATACCTTATTGAATACTTCCCCTTGCTTTTTGAAGCCGCAATTGTCCAGCCTTCCGCACTGTCTCAACTTGCAGCCCACGTCACGTACCAGTCTCCCTACCCACTGAATACCTTATTGAATACTTTCCCTTGCTTTTTTAAGCCGCAATTGTCCAGCCTTCCGCACTGTCTCAACTTGCAGCCCACGTCACGTACGTTGCGCCTTCGTGGTGCAACCTTGAGAGCCGCATTGTTATTACGACCCCTTTCGCACTTTTTCTCTCTCTCTCCTTTCTCTGTTTTTGTTGTTGTTTTTGCTGTAACATAGGCATAGCCCGATTGCATGCCTACTCTCCGTTTCCGAAACATGTCCGCTCCTTCTCACAGTTTTCTACAAAGCTATATCAGAAATGTGTTCCAAATGTTTGTGACAGCAAAATCTTGTAACTGTACTCTAATGAAGGCAAGCCCTGTTGCCGCTACGTGAGTAAACCATATTTGTTATTTTTGTTGTAGTGAATCCGACTCTGTACTCATACTAGTTCTGCGCGCTGGGTGAGCTTTATCTTTCCCTAGATTTACACACACACACACACACACACACATATATATATATAAAGAGATAGAGAGAGAGAGAGAAACAGAGGAGTGATAGAAGGCACGTTTCCTGGAGCCAGAACGCCAGAAGTATATTGCGAAAAAGGGTTGCTTCACAATTAGAATAAGGAGAAGTGTTTACTAACATTTCGGCTGGTCGACGAGCCTGCATCAGAGTAAGCTACGACCTGGACACACGCTCGCTTGTATAGGTGTGGAAAGGGCGCTGCAGCGCGTACTTGTTAAGAAAATACTATAGCGTGTTGGAGTTATGCAACAGGGAAATATATTGCCTTATATATGCAGCACCCGTAGGGCCCAACTATGCAAATATTTGTATCGGCATCCTAGAGGGTGAACGTCTCATTGTCCAAAGCTTAAGCCTACTAAATTATATATGTTTAATTGATGATGCATTCCTGATTTCTACTCATGGTGACACAAAACTTCTAACCTTTATCGACGCTTTTCGATTCGATTTGATTCGATTCGCTGGTGTTTTATTCATCACAAAGAACAACATACAATACGTATATACAGGAAGAGGTCCCGAAGTCAAGGACTACATGGGGACCTCCTATATTGCAAGCATCAACAAGTAAATGTTTTAAGAAGTAGTGGTTACAGTATCGTGTTGAAACAGACAAACAAGATATTAAAAAGTGATATTGCACAATTATAGTAAGAAAAGCAAACAAAACATGTGATAAAAAAACAAAATGAACTCAAATTCACTGAATATGACGACGTAAGCTAGTCTTGAAGGAATAAATATCTGAAGCACTTTTCTTAAGTGAGGCGAACAGTACCATTCGTAAGCAGCAGAAAAATGCACAGCTTGTTTACCAATTAGTGTTCGACCTTTAGGGAGTAAAACATTGTTATTCAGGTCAAAACGAGTGCAGCTCTGAAGTGCAATCTGGTTAGCAGTGATAATTTAGATAGTACTACTACCGCTGAAGAATGTAAATGCGATGATGCAAACAGAATACTTCACCAAATTAGAAACCGACAAAACGCTATGCGCACGGAGGAGCGGTACAGAACTGCAACGGAAATGACTGAGTAATGATACGTGTCGCTTGATTCTGGATATGTTGCAACGGGACAGGTTCCTCGGATATATATTGGACCAAGACGATATACATTAAGTAATGTGACTATAGATGAACGCATAGTACTTTGAAATTACAGTCTTCAACCAAAAATAAGGACGAACCTTTATTAATATTCGTATTCTATATGCTACTTTTTGGTTTTTGTAATTTGTTTTTGGAATTTGAGATGCTTATCAAGTTAAACGCCTAAATATGTGCGGTAGTCAGAGCAAAGAAGTTGAATACCATTCATGCAAATAGAAGAGCTTTCCGTGATAATTTTCTGTTGAGATCTAAAAATAATAAATCCAGATTTGGACGAGCTAATGGTTAGAATGTTTTCCCGACACCCTGTAGCTAAATTATTACTATCAACATTAAGCTTAACAAGTAGCGATTCTAAATTCATATCGGTTGTAAAGATAGTGGTATCGTCAGCATAAAGAACATTTGAAATTTGAAGGCCTCGAGGGAGATCATTGATAAAGCTTAAAAATAAAAGAGGGCCCAGAAGATATCCCTGTGGGGTGCCTATATTCGTTAATTTGAATCCGGAGTAAGTACCAGAGATGCATACAATTTGTTTTCTATCGAATAAATAACTTTTTATTAGTGTTAGAGCAGGTCCGGTAATTCCAATTTAATTTCATTTTTTCGCCGCCGTGGCTCAGTGGCTAAGGCGTTGCGCTGCTGAGCACGAAGTCGCGGGTGCGCCTCCCGGCCACGGCGGCCGCTTTTCTGTTAAAGGCGAAAAGTGAAAACGCCCGTGTATCCGTGATTTCGGCGCACGTTAAATATTCCCACGTGGTCAAAATCAATCCAGAGCCCTCCACTACGGCGGGCCTCATCACCTGCGTTGCGTTGGCGCGTTAAACCCTACAATCAATCCATTTCTTTTTTTAAACAATATGTGATGGTTCAGAGAGTCGAAAGCCTTCGACAGGTTAATAAATAGCGCACCAACCAGATAACCCGCATGAATAGCTTCTTTAAATTTATCAGCTAGAATTATTAGGGCAAGTTCAGTGGAATACCCGGCCATGAACCTGAACTGATTCGACAATAGCAGTGTTGCGGAATGGGCGTCCCCATTCCATTTCAATTTCATTCCGGGGAATTACAAGTTGCCTAAACTCCATTCTTTCAATTCCTCGGAATGCCGGAACATCACCCATTCCCACTCCGGGAATTGCCGGGCAGTTCAATTCCATTCCTCTAATTCCTCAACGTTTTATCGGGTGATTATCAAGTTACCAATGAACTCACAATTAAGCTGATGTTATTACAAGCGTTAAGAACTGCTAAAATACGCAAAATACGTAACCAAGGTCGAGGGATAGTGGCTTTGTGGCATATCTCGTTCAGTGCAATCACCCTACTAATTCCCACAGGGGCAGTTCCCTCCAGGTAGTTATTATAGTATTTGCATAGTCCGCACGTCTTTACGAGTTGTGATGCTTTAATATTGTTTAATTGTGAATGTGTTAATGCTAACGTGACATGTTCTATTTTTGTGCTGACAAAAGTATGATTGAAGAAGACACTATATTCCTTAAGCAGTTAACACGCGTATGGAGCGGTCGTGAGCATGGTTAGAACTACCAATTTTGTTAACGAGGAACAGAACCTCCGGATCTGGTGGTATCAGTTGGAAGAATTACCGCTCGAGCACCTTGTCCTGCCTTTGCACCAATTACGGATCACGGGCTGCACATGTTCGTCAGCACTCACGCATGTCAAGCGCGCCTTGAAAGCACGGATAGGCTCAGAACTTCCTGTGTTTGCGTGTGCGCAGGTATGCAATGTCGCCCTTGCCGAAAAACTTAGTTACGTGCGTCAGGTATCATCCACTGCGCAAGAGCGAAAGTTCAGGCTGTGCTTACAGTATGCGCGACCTTGGTATGGGTGTCCCGATGAGAACCAATGCACAGGGAGAATTCTTTTTTCTCTCGTTAGTGTATATTGGGATAGTGCATTGGTTCGTATACTAATCTGAGTCTTGTTGGTTTTTTTTTTTTTAGAAATTGGGAGATTGTTCACTCTTTAGCACCACGCAACCTTTGGCTCTAGCTAACTGAAGAAGGACTTAGAGAATGCGTTGCGGCCTTGGACTCGGCAAAACTGAGTCCAAGGCCTGCGTAACTAATTGTATAACTGAGGCCTGTATAACTAATTTGAGGAGCTGCATGCAGTGGAGAAGCAATGAAGGTTCTCCCAAGTGTCCTCTGGTTTGGGCGACCAACCGAAAGAAAAGATCTAATCAAAAATGATAACGATAATAATAGAAGGACACGTTCGGCCGCCGGTCAGTCTAATGTTGTGCAAATCCCTACGCCAGAAAAAAGTGCGTAGGTGTCCTCGTTGATATATTGTAGTGTTTAACGCGCCGACGCAACGCAGGCAAAGAGGCGCGCCGTAGTGAAGGGCTCCGGATTAATTTTGACCACCTTAGGCCGAAATCTCGTACACACAGGCGTTTTTGCTTTTCGCCTCCATCAGGAAAGCGGCCGCCGCGGCCGGGAATCGAACCGCGACCTCATGCCCAGCAGCGCAATTAGGTCTCCTCGTGAATTTTATATGCTGCAATAAAGGTGTCAAGCTGCCGTGAAAGGTCGAAAAAAGTTTATTTTGGATTCATTCATCAAAATTACGTAACAAAATGGTGTGAGCAAAATGGGCGCTTCGCCATTCAGTTCTGAAAACACGAAGTGTAAATGACGGGTGCTTCAACGATCAGTTCTAAAAACAACAAAAAAAGTAAAATAAAACAGTTGCCTTCTGCCTGTGTGTTGCGCTGACAAACGAGCTGCTTAAAAGAGGTGTTTGAGAGCCAGTTGTGCTTCGCTGTCTGTCACTAAAAGTGATGCCGTTGAAAATACGCGTTGACATCACATTTACAACGGAAACTGCCCTTTCGAGTCGGGAAAGCAAGGGAAAGTGGCTAGCGTTCGCTTTCCGTTAGGTCGGAACCGTTTAGTACCAAAAAGCTTCCAGCTTGCAGGCGCAGGCGTGACCGCAGTTCCTATCACATGGGCTCTCCTTTTTCGGGTGGATTCTCGAACCAATATTTTAGGACTTCGTAGACGCTGCTTCGGGCAAAGGCGTCCGAGTGTCTAGACCGGAGGTTCAGTATTGCAAAACGTCCTCGGGGAGAAGGGGGGAGCGCGAAGGGAGATGGGGCATAAGCTGATATGCGAAATTTCGCAGTGAACACAAGCACCGAGCCAGCGTCCCGATGACGGCGAGGTGGGATGCGATCACCGACGGTTACGGACGCAAAAAACAAAAGTGAAGCATGAGGAGACAGCTCGCAGCTGGGGTGAAGGCACCACCAAGGTAAAAAATCGCAAGGCGAAGTTGGTGGGAGAGATAGGGGGGGATGCCACCGCGGTAGTTCCCCACGACGAATACCAACGGCTTAGTGCCGCGTTTATTAGGCGGAGAATCGCGACGAACTTCGTAGCAGCGCTGTATTTAAGGACATAATTGTAGTAGAATCGCTGCTTATAAATATACCGTGCTTGTAATCAGCTAATCGATTTTAACAGTACTGAGTTATTCTTATATTCAAGGCTCCGGCTTACTAAAGTTTGAACTTGGCTGGTGGGATCTTTTGCGTACTTTTGCATATTTTGACAAAAAACAGCGCGTAGAAGGAAAAATGCGCTTTATTTTGGGAAAAATACATGTAATTCCTTTCCCATTCCATTCCGGGCAAAAGGCGCTTAATTCCATTCCCATTCCATTCCTTCAAGTATTCTTGCCATTCCATTCCCATTCCATTCCCGGGTCACGAAAATGTGGAATGATTCCGGATTTATTCCAATTCCGGACTGGTAACTCCGCAACACTGGACAATAGTATGCTAAATTTTGATATATAACTCGTAAGCCGCAAAACAAGTAGATTTTCGATAATTTTGCTAAATAAAGATAATACGGCTATGCGGTGGTAGTTTGATATGTGAAGTCTGTCCCCTTTCTTAAACACCGGTGTTATCTTGGCCTTTTTCAAAACGGTTGGCAATACACCAGCCTTAAAGAGAAGATTCACAATGTGGGCGCATGCTCCAGAGAAGAGATGCGTAATCAACTTGATATATAAAGGCTTAAACTTGTTTAATCCCGGACCAGCCTCCTTCAGATTGTGAATAATCATGCACACCTCTTCAAGCACAGTGGGTGATAGAAAAAAACTGTGAGGCAAATGTTGAAAATTTGTGTTGAGCGATCCAGGCGGAACTGATTGGTTCGGTGTGAAAGAATCTAGAAAACCGTTTGCGATGTCAGATGGGTTGCCAAATCTACTGTTGTCTGAATTCATTTTTGTTATGGATGGACTCACCAATGTTTTATTTAGTAAGGAGTTTATAACTTTCCATTGCTTTATCGCGGCATTCCCCGCACTGGCGATTTCACTCTCATAGTAAACTTTTTTTGCGTATTTGAGCAGATTATACAATACTTTAGAGTCGTTCTGTATCGATCTAGGAGACGCGAGTTAAATGGTTGTTTTTTAGTTTTTTTTAAAGATTGTCTTTCTTTATAAGACATTTCAAGAGACTACCTGCTATCCATTGATTATGTAGAGCCGCAAATCCTTTTTTGCCCTTGGCAGTGGTACATAATAATGAAAGAGCATTAGAAAAGGTATAGGTGAGTAGCTTGAATGCTTTTTCCGCGTCGTACTGGAGCAGAAATGCTGACCAGTCAGTTTTTCCGATTTCTTCAAGAAATAGGGACGCGGTTACACTCTGTTTGGGGAACAGCATACTGTTATTCCTAGAGGACATGTTTAGTTAAACAAATATGGTGTAATGGTTTGTTACTTCTACCTCAATCACTCCAGAAGAGGGTACGTGAACATGGTTAGATAAGGCGTGGTCGATCAACGTGCTGGGTCCGGTGGTAGAACAGCGAGTCGAAACTGTGATAAGGCAATCGAAAAAATAACTGTTGAGAACCTTAGTGTGTTCAATGTAAGAAGGAGTGGTAGAGCCAAGTAGGTTGACGTTTATGTCACCCATTATAACGACGTTTTTATTTTCTGATGATAAGATGTGCAGGACCATATTCAACACTGTACAAAAATCAGTAAGACATGATGAGGGCGAACGATGAATGCAACCGATAACTAATTGCTTATTCTCTTTCGGAAGTAAAGCATCAGCAAATTAAATTCAAACAGATTTGCACTTATGTACGTCTAGTGACAAGTCAGAATAACGGCGTTAAGATATTAAAGAAGCGGTGCAACTGGCTGCCCCACCATGGCCACTATTTTCACGATGAGAGTATTCAGAGGTGTACCCTTGAAACGCATATACATCTCCATCACTCGGTGTCAACCACGTTTCACTCAAGCAGATAATTGAAAAATGTTGAAGAATCGATGATAAAAGACATGGTATTTCATCAAAGTGGTTTCCCAAACTACACGTGTTTACGTGAATGATGGAAGTAGAAGCAGAAGATAGGCGATTTACAAGTTCAGATGGGCAGAAGTAGGTGGCCATGAAGGCGAGGGCACTCAATCAGCACAAGCAGCAAGATTCAAGAAAAGATAAGCAGGTCGAATTTAGAGAAGATATGGAAGGATAGGCTGTGTTCAGATTGGCGGGCTCTTATTTGGCAGTTTTCTGTCCAAAGGAATAGCCAACCCCTTTATTTCTTCACTTTCAAGGCTTGCGCGAAGGGCCGTTTAGACTCCTGGGTAAGGCGCTCGTTCACAAAAACGGCTTGCTTGACCCCACCTGAATAAACTAACCTGCCAGTGTTCAGCCGAGCCTTCGAAGCCTTCTTCACAAAGTCAGTTTTGGGCGTGCGAGAGTACAAACGCGCGAATATGTTCTGCTGACCCGACTTGGTTGGTACCCTGTGCACAATTTCAAAGTCAGAAGCCGAGACTGGACATTTCGCTTGTTCAACGATCGAGGAAATGATCGCGACGCAATCTTCCCCCTGAGTGACAGGTATGCCTTTCTCCTCCACATTATTGCTCCTAGATCATATCTGAAGGGCAGAAACCCTGGTTTTCGAGGAGGCGTTTTCAAACTCCAGAGCCTTGTTTGATTCAAGCAGCTCCACTTGCTTAGTGTGTACGCCTTCGACCATCTCATTTAGAAGGCCCATGCTATCCTCCATTTCAGAGATGTTAGTGTTGGAGGCACTGTGGTCGACACCGGAATCAAGGAGTTTAACTTTGACTCTTTCGACTAGTTCCGCAACAAGCGCGTCCAATCTTTCCTCAAATCACGCCTAAAGTACCTCAATTTTTTTGCTAATACAGCATTGGTCGGCATAATAAATCGTACACAGAAAAAACAAGGGAACGCTTTGACAGGGCAACACAAATCTCAAGAGCACTGCAGCAATAGTGGTTATAGCACAGGATCGGCCTTTTCAAGACCCAAGAAAAACCTGATACAAAATACCAACCTGTAGAAATACGAGAACACGTTTAGAGATCTTTCCGCGACACCAATCTCCACACATACCTCCATTGCTTTCTGTCGTCAATACTCCCACTCCACTGTTTTCTTGCCGCCAATGTCGCAGACTGAGAGGAAAAGCTGATCATTCAACTGCATCAAACCCGAACGACAAGGAACAGTTCCTTGATTTTCAAAGCAGTACGTCAAACATTGCCAAACCGGAATCAACCTGTAGCCAAGCTCATCGTTACCGACCGATCTGCTCAGAGGGAGAGTATTTCAAATATAATTTTCAGGCTTACGCAGTGCGAGATTGAGACAAAAATGACCCGTATAAATAATTAGTAGCGTGTCACACCAAGCACAAAACAAAATACCTCAGACTTTTTTAAGAGCAGCAAAACCTTTTAAGAACCTTTACAAAGGACTCAGTCGTAACAGATTCCCCGAACGCACCTATTTAGGCCTGCCTGTGTATAGGCTGTAGGTTACTTGCAGAAACATGAGTAAGACAGTTTTTGTTTCTATTTGGCAGTCAATTCGATCGAGAGAGAGAGAGAAATAAAAAGAGTGAAAGAGAAAAAAAAAACAGAATGGGAAATTGAATTGACTGCTAAATAACAACCAAAACTGTTTTACTCATCTTTGATGCCCATGTTGCTGAGGAAAGCGAAGGGGAGAATGCGGTAGGCCATTTATTATCGTTGAAACAGATGCAGATTTAAGAAAGACCGAAACAAAGTGGAGAAGAAAGGCCACATGGCGGGCATTTTTCTCCACTTTCATTCTGTCTTACAAAATGCTTCATCTGTTTTAACGACCTACCGCACTCTCCCCTTTCCCTTCCGAGACATTATTGACTGTCAACCCTTATGTCTGGCGTAATTAAAAGCCCTTCATCTCCCATTCTGATTCCCTAAGTACCCGTCGCGGTGGCTCAGTGGCTAGGGCGTTGCGCTGCTGAGCACGAGGTCGCGGGTTCGATTCCCGGCCGCGGAGGTCGCTATTATGATTAAGGCGAAAAGCAAAAACTACCGTCTTTACGAGATTTCGGCGCACGTTAAAGATCCCCAGGTGGTCAAAATTAATCCGGAGCCCTCCACTACGGCGCGCCTCATCGCCTGCGTTGCGTTGGCGCGTTAAACCCTACGATCAATCAATCAATCAATTCCCTAAGTGTGTGTATATATATATATCAGTGTGTCAAACCGAAAAAAATAGCGGTTCGGTTACGGTTCTGGTTCAGGCGAAATCATTTTGTTCCGGTTCAGTTCCGGTTCGACAAAATCACGTACCGCACATGTTCGCGAAAACCGGTTTGGGAGCTTGCACCGCTTCGCGGACCGGTTTGATAAGTTGAATTATCACTGAAATTAGAAAAAATCATTTACTAGTTTAAAACGACAGTCAAATCGAAATGCAAAAAAATTTAAAATGCTGCTGTTACCCAAGGGCAGTGGCGCAATCGCACAGCAAACTTTAAGCAATTACGAGATATTAGAAAAACAGATGAAGTGGCGACGATTTACCACCTGCTTGCTCGCCCAGACTTTATGCTGCCCCAGCGACTATTCATAAAGCCACCGGCAAGAGATATGACGGTGGGATGTATTTTCTGCCCTTTCCTTTTTTGTTGGTATCGCAATCCTCGCTATGGAATCCCCCATCGCGCTAACCGTGAAGCCTTCAATTTAGCCCTGCATACTGGCGCGTTCAAATACCAGCGTTAAATGCCAATGGCGCACATTTTTTTATATTTGTAAGAAAACGGAAACATCCTACAACAGCCACATAAATACTACCCATGAATTAAACTTTTTGGTCATTCTGAATAGTTTGTTAGCTGTCCCCCTATCGAATGTGCTAGCCACACTTTTGTTAAAAGTAAGCTTTAGTTAACGCTCAGTCGCTGCATTACTGCTTCGACCACTGCAATTCCTTTTGCGATAGCTATACCGCATGTGTGCATTACAATCACTATGCCATTGTACCGCCTGACGCATGGTCATCGTTCTAAGTGCTACATTGCGGAATCTTATAACTGATTATGCTGTTGCAAAATGAAAAGAAAATTTGACGCTGGACGTTTTTGGGTAGACGCTCTTCCATTCCTCCACAGCAGTATTCCCGTCCGCAACGAGTAGTAGTAGAAGTAATGTAGCGAGTTGGGCCGTCAGTACAAGTGCACTTTCAAAAAAAGCAGATCTGAAAGAGGCAAAACTGCAGAACCAGCGGAAAAGATGATCGCTCGCCGTATGCGGCAGTGTGGGGTACCAGCCTACCTTTCTGCATGTGTCATCGGCTTCATTCTGTTTCTGCTTCGAAGACAAGTTCGAGGGCTACAGTTTCTTGCCAAGGGATTACGTGAGCATTTTAACAGTTTTCTCTGAAATACCTGTTATTATTTGTACCTGTAAAAAACAGAACTTGCCCACTGATAATTTCTCAAATCTGACCAGGAAACTCACTTCCTTCGCATTGATGACGCGTTTGGTTGTGAAAGGCAGGGCAAAGAAAAGTCCAGAGCGATTTCCACGTTTTGTTGCTTTTTTGCTTATTCGGTTGTACTTGTGTAAACATATTTTTGAAAAAACTGGCGCATTTAAGACCCGTGCTATATCTCTGGTACAAGGCGTTGCTTATGTTGCAGGCCGGCAGACTTACTTTACCAAGCTGGTGATAATAAACGTGGTTCCAAATCTCGATACACAGAAAATTCTCGATTTCCATCT
Organism: Haemaphysalis longicornis; assembly: GCF_048455015.1. Classification (NCBI taxonomy): domain Eukaryota; kingdom Metazoa; phylum Arthropoda; class Arachnida; order Ixodida; family Ixodidae; genus Haemaphysalis; species Haemaphysalis longicornis. The sequence continues at coordinate 162,062,715 of NW_027526335.1, forward strand.
TCAGAGAAACGGTCGTGAGAAGAGTGACTGAGGCCCCTTGTGGTCGGCAAAAAACGGCTTAGCCACTAAACACCTCCTGCGGTCACACTTGTCAAGTATTAACAATTTGAAGGTGTCGGACCTTTTAAACAAATTATAAAGTGCAAAAACTTTGCACACATCGGGTGTGGGCTTTCGCTGATGCGCAGTGGAGCACTCCTGCAGCCTGACTGCTCCAATTAAGTGGCAGCTAGGGAAGGGCAAAGTCGTTTTATATCCCCTGCAAGCTGCAGAGAATGACATTTCGTTTGTCAGCTTGCACTACGCTCGCGCTTCCAGCAGCAACAGAAAATTGCTACGTTGTTTCTCATTCATTTCCACTGTTCTTAAATAGACCGTGATATTGTTCAATTTTCTGGAAAGAAAGTGCGCGAGAGGGTACGATGGTGGCAAGTGGAAGAAAAAAAGTCTGAATTGCATTGACTGCGCAATATCAACAATGGAGGGTTGAACCATTTCGACATTACCCGGCAACCGTCATTTCGTTTTTCGGTTCAGATCAAGATCGACACCCATATATATATAAATATATGTATATATATACAGAAAGAAATGCCGGCAGTCTACAGCGCCAAAGAAGGCATAGGGGAGTGGTTAGATTTTTTTTTACCGTTATTGACGTTACATTATTTTTTTCTATTATTAATTACGTAAGAAAGAAAGAAAGAAAAACACGCGCCCAGAGTGGGGACCGAACCCACGCCTTTCGATTAGATCTCGAATGCCTTACCAATTCGGCTATCTGGGCGACTGTGTTCTGCTTCACTTTCTGGGGTATTTATATTTATTGCAACTGTATCTGACGCTTGAGGGTGGTAGCCAGCGCCACTCAGACTACACGGGGAGAAGGGGACCTTCTGTTTCAACCCCCGGAGCGTGACGCGAACGTCTACAGCCTGTCATGAGCGGTTAACTGGCGGGAAACCCTCTTATGCTACCTTGGCATCAAGGCTGCCAGAACCGAGGCCCTCGCTAAGCTTTCGCACGATAATAGGGTTTGGAAATGAGGGGCTCGTTATGAAATACAGAAAGAAATGCCGGCAGTCTACAGCGCCAAAGAAGGCATAGGGGAGTGGTTAGATTTTTTTACCGTTATTGACATTACATTATTTTTTTATTATTAATTACGTAAGAAAGAAAGAAAGAAAAACACGCGCCCAGAGTGGGGACCGAACCCACGCTTTTCGATTAGATCTCGAATGCCTTACCAATTCGGCTATCTGGGCGACTGTGTTCTGCTTCACTTTCTGGGGTATTTATATTTACTGCAACTGTATCTGACGCTTGAGGGTGGTAGCCAGCGCCACTCAGACTACACGGGGAGAAGGGGACCTTCTTATTTAACCCCCGGAGCGTGACACGAACGTCAACAGCCTCTCATGAGCGGTTAACTGGCGGGAAACCCTCTTATGCTACCTTGGCATCAAGGCTGCCAGAACCGAGGCCCTCGCTAAGCTTTCGCACGATAATAGGGTTTGGAAATGAGGGGCTCGTTATGAAATACAGAAAGAAATGCCGGCAGTCTACAGCGCCAAAGAAGGCATAGGGGAGTGGTTAGATTTTTTTTACCGTTATTGACGTTACATTATTTTAAAGACGATAGTCTTTCTTGGGCTACTTAAACCCAGAAATTTTGGTCTGTCTCTATGTCTGTCTGTCCGTCTGTCTGTCTGTGACTCGATTCAGCCACCCGGCCAAAGCAAAACAATGTTTGCGCAATAGTCTTATATAGTCACAGTTAAATCTACCCGTCTATGTCCGGTGTAATGTTCATACTTGTCAACATTGTTGAAGAAGAACAAGACGTTACGCAAATATGAGACAACAAATCAATACAGAATTGATATTTGCAGTGTTCCTTTATAAAAAATCACACATGCTTGACTTTTCGGAAATTAAATACTTCATCAACTGCAGAAAAAGAAATCACTCCGCCGTCGCCTGCTGTCGCCAGCGCCACTATAGCTTCTGGCGCCATTTTAAGAAATCAACCGGTAACAGTTGCGCAAGGTTCCACTAGATAGGTTCCACGTTCTGCTTGCAACGCACGTGGAGTAGGGAAACGCGGTTCTATAAACGCTGAAGTAGGGCGCCTATATTAACGCGCGTCTTCGCCCGGTTCGCCGTACGGCAGCGTTCGCATCGAGACGCCCGGTTTGGTGCAGTGGAACGCGGGGAATTTAAAATGATTTAAGCAAACCTTTGGCCTCTTTACCTTGGGAGGAGCGCAACGCAAGAGGAACAACATGAGAGATGAGCGGGAAAGCGAAGGGAGACATTTACTTTGAAAAAGCCGATAAAGGGTATCGTCTTTTGACGGCATTTGCAACGAAAGGAGCAGATATGCGGCCAATTTTTTTTATTATTAATTACGTAAGAAAGAAAGAAAGAAAAACACGCGCCCAGAGTGGGGACCGAACCCACGCCTTTCGATTAGATCTCGAATGCCTTACCAATTCGGCTATCTGGGCGACTGTGTTCTGCTTCACTTTCTGGGGTATTTATATTTACTGCAACTGTATCTGACGCTTGAGGGTGGTAGCCAGCGCCACTCAGACTACACGGGGAGAAGGGGACCTTCTTTTTAAACCCCCGGAGCGTGACGCGAACGCCTACAGCCTGTCATGAGCGGTTAACTGGCGGGAAACCCTCTTATGCTACCTTGGCATCAAGGCTGCCAATATATATATATATATATATATATATATATATATATATATATATATATATATATATATATATATATATATATACAGAAATAAGGGTTGGCAGTCGAGAAAACCTCGGAAAGCAAAGGGGAGGATGTGGTAGATCATTGAAACAGATTAAGAATTTGGAAAGAAAGAAAGAAAGTGAAGAAAAAATGCCCGCCAGGTGGGATCCGAACCCACGACCTCCAGAATACCGGTCTGGTGCGATAACCACTACGCTACCGGCGGGGCGATTTTCCCATTCACTTTCTGGGGTATTTATGCTAGGTATGTTTGTTTCCTGTGCTTGGGGGTGGTGGCCAGCGCCATTCGGACTAATCGGGGTGAAGGGGACCTTCTTTTTAACCCCCGGGTCGTGACTCGAGTGTCTACGACATGTCCAGAGTGGTCGACCAGCTTTGAACCCTCTTAAGCTCCCTTTGGCACCAAGACTGCCAGAACAGAGGCCCTCGCTATGCATGTAGCGAATCAGAATAGGAAAATGAGGGGCTCGTTGAAAATAACACAGAAATAAGGGTTGGCAGTCGAGAAAACCTCGGAAAGCAAAGGGGAGGATGTGGTAGATCATTGAAACAGATTAAGAATTTGGAAAGAAAGAAAGAAAGTGAAGAAAAAATGCCCGCCAGGTGGGATCCGAACCCACGACCTCCAGAATACCGGTCTGGTGCGATAACCACTACGCTACCGGCGGGGCGATTTTCCCATTCACTTTCTGGGGTATTTATGCTAGGTATGTTTGTTTCCTGTGCTTGGGGGTGGTGGCCAGCGCCATTCGGACTAATCGGGGTGAAGGGGACCTTCTTTTTAACCCCCGGGTCGTGACTCGAGTGTCTACGACATGTCCAGAGTGGTCGACCAGCTTTGAACCCTCTTAAGCTCCCTTTGGCACCAAGACTGCCAGAACAGAGGCCCTCGCTATGCATGTAGCGAATCAGAATAGGAAAATGAGGGGCTCGTTGAAAATAACACAGAAATAAGGGTTGGCAGTCGAGAAAACCTCGGAAAGCAAAGGGGAGGATGTGGTAGATTATTGAAACAGATTAAGAATTTGGAAAGAAAGAAAGAAAGTGAAGAAAAAATGCCCGCCAGGTGGGATCCGAACCCACGACCTCCAGAATACCGGTCTGGTGCGATAACCACTACGCTACCGGCGGGGCGATTTTCCCATTCACTTTCTGGGGTATTTATGCTAGGTATGTTTGTTTCCTGTGCTTGGGGGTGGTGGCCAGCGCCATTCGGACTAATCGGGGTGAAGGGGACCTTCTTTTTAACCCCCGGGTCGTGACTCGAGTGTCTACGACATGTCCAGAGTGGTCGACCAGCTTTGAACCCTCTTAAGCTCCCTTTGGCACCAAGACTGCCAGAACAGAGGCCCTCGCTATGCATGTAGCGAATCAGAATAGGAAAATGAGGGGCTCGTTGAAAATAACACAGAAATAAGGGTTGGCAGTCGAGAAAACCTCGGAAAGCAAAGGGGAGGATGTGGTAGATCATTGAAACAGATTAAGAATTTGGAAAGAAAGAAAGAAAGTGAAGAAAAAATGCCCGCCAGGTGGGATCCGAACCCACGACCTCCAGAATACCGGTCTGGTGCGATAACCACTACGCTACCGGCGGGGCGATTTTCCCATTCACTTTCTGGGGTATTTATGCTAGGTATGTTTGTTTCCTGTGCTTGGGGGTGGTGGCCAGCGCCATTCGGACTAATCGGGGTGAAGGGGACCTTCTTTTTAACCCCCGGGTCGTGACTCGAGTGTCTACGACATGTCCAGAGTGGTCGACCAGCTTTGAACCCTCTTAAGCTCCCTTTGGCACCAAGACTGCCAGAACAGAGGCCCTCGCTATGCATGTAGCGAATCAGAATAGGAAAATGAGGGGCTCGTTGAAAATAACACAGAAATAAGGGTTGGCAGTCGAGAAAACCTCGGAAAGCAAAGGGGAGGATGTGGTAGATCATTGAAACAGATTAAGAATTTGGAAAGAAAGAAAGAAAGTGAAGAAAAAATGCCCGCCAGGTGGGATCCGAACCCACGACCTCCAGAATACCGGTCTGGTGCGATAACCACTACGCTACCGGCGGGGCGATTTTCCCATTCACTTTCTGGGGTATTTATGCTAGGTATGTTTGTTTCCTGTGCTTGGGGGTGGTGGCCAGCGCCATTCGGACTAATCGGGGTGAAGGGGACCTTCTTTTTAACCCCCGGGTCGTGACTCGAGTGTCTACGACATGTCCAGAGTGGTCGACCAGCTTTGAACCCTCTTAAGCTCCCTTTGGCACCAAGACTGCCAGAACAGAGGCCCTCGCTATGCATGTAGCGAATCAGAATAGGAAAATGAGGGGCTCGTTGAAAATAACACAGAAATAAGGGTTGGCAGTCGAGAAAACCTCGGAAAGCAAAGGGGAGGATGTGTAGATCATTGAAACAGATTAAGAATTTGGAAAGAAAGAAAGAAAGTGAAGAAAAAATGCCCGCCAGGTGGGATCCGAACCCACGACCTCCAGAATACCGGTCTGGTGCGATAACCACTACGCTACCGGCGGGGCGATTTTCCCATTCACTTTCTGGGGTATTTATGCTAGGTATGTTTGTTTCCTGTGCTTGGGGGTGGTGGCCAGCGCCATTCGGACTAATCGGGGTGAAGGGGACCTTCTTTTTAACCCCCGGGTCGTGACTCGAGTGTCTACGACATGTCCAGAGTGGTCGACCAGCTTTGAACCCTCTTAAGCTCCCTTTGGCACCAAGACTGCCAGAACAGAGGCCCTCGCTATGCATGTAGCGAATCAGAATAGGAAAATGAGGGGCTCGTTGAAAATAACACAGAAATAAGGGTTGGCAGTCGAGAAAACCTCGGAAAGCAAAGGGGAGGATGTGGTAGATCATTGAAACAGATTAAGAATTTGGAAAGAAAGAAAGAAAGTGAAGAAAAAATGCCCGCCAGGTGGGATCCGAACCCACGACCTCCAGAATACCGGTCTGGTGCGATAACCACTACGCTACCGGCGGGGCGATTTTCCCATTCACTTTCTGGGGTATTTATGCTAGGTATGTTTGTTTCCTGTGCTTGGGGGTGGTGGCCAGCGCCATTCGGACTAATCGGGGTGAAGGGGACCTTCTTTTTAACCCCCGGGTCGTGACTCGAGTGTCTACGACATGTCCAGAGTGGTCGACCAGCTTTGAACCCTCTTAAGCTCCCTTTGGCACCAAGACTGCCAGAACAGAGGCCCTCGCTATGCATGTAGCGAATCAGAATAGGAAAATGAGGGGCTCGTTGAAAATAACACAGAAATAAGGGTTGGCAGTCGAGAAAACCTCGGAAAGCAAAGGGGAGGATGTGGTAGATCATTGAAACAGATTAAGAATTTGGAAAGAAAGAAAGAAAGTGAAGAAAAAATGCCCGCCAGGTGGGATCCGAACCCACGACCTCCAGAATACCGGTCTGGTGCGATAACCAACCCATTTTTTCTTCACTTTCTTTCTTTCTTTCCAAATTCTTAATCTGTTTCAATGATCTACCACATCCTCCCCTTTGCTTTCCGAGGTTTTCTCGACTGCCAACCCTTATTTCTGTGTTATTTTCAACGAGCCCCTCATTTTCCTATTCTGATTCGCTACATGCATAGCGAGGGCCTCTGTTCTGGCAGTCTTGGTGCCAAAGGGAGCTTAAGAGGGTTCAAAGCTGGTCGACCACTCTGGACATGTCGTAGACACTCGAGTCACGACCCGGGGGTTAAAAAGAAGGTCCCCTTCACCCCGATTAGTCCGAATGGCGCTGGCCACCACCCCCTAGCACAGGAAACAAACATACCTAGCATAAATACCCCAGAAAGTGAATGGGAAAATCGCCCCGCCGGTAGCGTAGTGGTTATCGCACCAGACCGGTATTCTGGAGGTCGTGGGTTCGGATCCCACCTGGCGGGCATTTTTTCTTCACTTTCTTTCTTTCTTTCCAAATTATTAATCTGTTTCAATGATCTACCACATCCTCCCCTTTGCTTTCCGAGGTTTTCTCGACTGCCAACCCTTATTTCTGTGTTATTTTCAACGAGCCCCTCATTTTCCTATTCTGATTCGCTACATGCATAGCGAGGGCCTCTGTTCTGGCAGTCTTGGTGCCAAAGGGAGCTTAAGAGGGTTCAAAGCTGGTCGACCACTCTGGACATGTCGTAGACACTCGAGTCACGACCCGGGGGTTAAAAAGAAGGTCCCCTTCACCCCGATTAGTCCGAATGGCGCTGGCCACCACCCCCAAGCACAGGAAACAAACATACCTAGCATAAATACCCCAGAAAGTGAATGGGAAAATCGCCCCGCCGGTAGCGTAGTGGTTATCGCACCAGACCGGTATTCTGGAGGTCGTGGGTTCGGATCCCACCTGGCGGGCATTTTTTCTTCACTTTCTTTCTTTCTTTCCAAATTCTTAATCTGTTTCAATGATCTACCACATCCTCCCCTTTGCTTTCCGAGGTTTTCTCGACTGCCAACCCTTATTTCTGTGTTATTTTCAACGAGCCCCTCATTTTCCTATTCTGATTCGCTACATGCATAGCGAGGGCCTCTGTTCTGGCAGTCTTGGTGCCAAAGGGAGCTTAAGAGGGTTCAAAGCTGGTCGACCACTCTGGACATGTCGTAGACACTCGAGTCACGACCCGGGGGTTAAAAAGAAGGTCCCCTTCACCCCGATTAGTCCGAATGGCGCTGGCCACCACCCCCAAGCACAGGAAACAAACATACCTAGCATAAATACCCCAGAAAGTGAATGGGAAAATCGCCCCGCCGGTAGCGTAGTGGTTATCGCACCAGACCGGTATTCTGGAGGTCGTGGGTTCGGATCCCACCTGGCGGGCATTTTTTCTTCACTTTCTTTCTTTCTTTCCAAATTCTTAATCTGTTTCAATGATCTACCACATCCTCCCCTTTGCTTTCCGAGGTTTTCTCGACTGCCAACCCTTATTTCTGTGTTATTTTCAACGAGCCCCTCATTTTCCTATTCTGATTCGCTACATGCATAGCGAGGGCCTCTGTTCTGGCAGTCTTGGTGCCAAAGGGAGCTTAAGAGGGTTCAAAGCTGGTCGACCACTCTGGACATGTCGTAGACACTCGAGTCACGACCCGGGGGTTAAAAAGAAGGTCCCCTTCACCCCGATTAGTCCGAATGGCGCTGGCCACCACCCCCAAGCACAGGAAACAAACATACCTAGCATAAATACCCCAGAAAGTGAATGGGAAAATCGCCCCGCCGGTAGCGTAGTGGTTATCGCACCAGACCGGTATTCTGGAGGTCGTGGGTTCGGATCCCACCTGGCGGGCATTTTTTCTTCACTTTCTTTCTTTCTTTCCAAATTCTTAATCTGTTTCAATGATCTACCACATCCTCCCCTTTGCTTTCCGAGGTTTTCTCGACTGCCAACCCTTATTTCTGTGTTATTTTCAACGAGCCCCTCATTTTCCTATTCTGATTCGCTACATGCATAGCGAGGGCCTCTGTTCTGGCAGTCTTGGTGCCAAAGGGAGCTTAAGAGGGTTCAAAGCTGGTCGACCACTCTGGACATGTCGTAGACACTCGAGTCACGACCCGGGGGTTAAAAAGAAGGTCCCCTTCACCCCGATTAGTCCGAATGGCGCTGGCCACCACCCCCAAGCACAGGAAACAAACATACCTAGCATAAATACCCCAGAAAGTGAATGGGAAAATCGCCCCGCCGGTAGCGTAGTGGTTATCGCACCAGACCGGTATTCTGGAGGTCGTGGGTTCGGATCCCACCTGGCGGGCATTTTTTCTTCACTTTCTTTCTTTCTTTCCAAATTCTTAATCTGTTTCAATGATCTACCACATCCTCCCCTTTGCTTTCCGAGGTTTTCTCGACTGCCAACCCTTATTTCTGTGTTATTTTCAACGAGCCCCTCATTTTCCTATTCTGATTCGCTACATGCATAGCGAGGGCCTCTGTTCTGGCAGTCTTGGTGCCAAAGGGAGCTTAAGAGGGTTCAAAGCTGGTCGACCACTCTGGACATGTCGTAGACACTCGAGTCACGACCCGGGGGTTAAAAAGAAGGTCCCCTTCACCCCGATTAGTCCGAATGGCGCTGGCCACCACCCCCAAGCACAGGAAACAAACATACCTAGCATAAATACCCCAGAAAGTGAATGGGAAAATCGCCCCGCCGGTAGCGTAGTGGTTATCGCACCAGACCGGTATTCTGGAGGTCGTGGGTTCGGATCCCACCTGGCGGGCATTTTTTCTTCACTTTCTTTCTTTCTTTCCAAATTCTTAATCTGTTTCAATGATCTACCACATCCTCCCCTTTGCTTTCCGAGGTTTTCTCGACTGCCAACCCTTATTTCTGTGTTATTTTCAACGAGCCCCTCATTTTCCTATTCTGATTCGCTACATGCATAGCGAGGGCCTCTGTTCTGGCAGTCTTGGTGCCAAAGGGAGCTTAAGAGGGTTCAAAGCTGGTCGACCACTCTGGACATGTCGTAGACACTCGAGTCACGACCCGGGGGTTAAAAAGAAGGTCCCCTTCACCCCGATTAGTCCGAATGGCGCTGGCCACCACCCCCAAGCACAGGAAACAAACATACCTAGCATAAATACCCCAGAAAGTGAATGGGAAAATCGCCCCGCCGGTAGCGTAGTGGTTATCGCACCAGACCGGTATTCTGGAGGTCGTGGGTTCGGATCCCACCTGGCGGGCATTTTTTCTTCACTTTCTTTCTTTCTTTCCAAATTCTTAATCTGTTTCAATGATCTACCACATCCTCCCCTTTGCTTTCCGAGGTTTTCTCGACTGCCAACCCTTATTTCTGTGTTATTTTCAACGAGCCCCTCATTTTCCTATTCTGATTCGCTACATGCATAGCGAGGGCCTCTGTTCTGGCAGTCTTGGTGCCAAAGGGAGCTTAAGAGGGTTCAAAGCTGGTCGACCACTCTGGACATGTCGTAGACACTCGAGTCACGACCCGGGGGTTAAAAAGAAGGTCCCCTTCACCCCGATTAGTCCGAATGGCGCTGGCCACCACCCCCAAGCACAGGAAACAAACATACCTAGCATAAATACCCCAGAAAGTGAATGGGAAAATCGCCCCGCCGGTAGCGTAGTGGTTATCGCACCAGACCGGTATTCTGGAGGTCGTGGGTTCGGATCCCACCTGGCGGGCATTTTTTCTTCACTTTCTTTCTTTCTTTCCAAATTCTTAATCTGTTTCAATGATCTACCACATCCTCCCCTTTGCTTTCCGAGGTTTTCTCGACTGCCAACCCTTATTTCTGTGTTATTTTCAACGAGCCCCTCATTTTCCTATTCTGATTCGCTACATGCATAGCGAGGGCCTCTGTTCTGGCAGTCTTGGTGCCAAAGGGAGCTTAAGAGGGTTCAAAGCTGGTCGACCACTCTGGACATGTCGTAGACACTCGAGTCACGACCCGGGGGTTAAAAAGAAGGTCCCCTTCACCCCGATTAGTCCGAATGGCGCTGGCCACCACCCCCAAGCACAGGAAACAAACATACCTAGCATAAATACCCCAGAAAGTGAATGGGAAAATCGCCCCGCCGGTAGCGTAGTGGTTATCGCACCAGACCGGTATTCTGGAGGTCGTGGGTTCGGATCCCACCTGGCGGGCATTTTTTCTTCACTTTCTTTCTTTCTTTCCAAATTCTTAATCTGTTTCAATGATCTACCACATCCTCCCCTTTGCTTTCCGAGGTTTTCTCGACTGCCAACCCTTATTTCTGTGTTATTTTCAACGAGCCCCTCATTTTCCTATTCTGATTCGCTACATGCATAGCGAGGGCCTCTGTTCTGGCAGTCTTGGTGCCAAAGGGAGCTTAAGAGGGTTCAAAGCTGGTCGACCACTCTGGACATGTCGTAGACACTCGAGTCACGACCCGGGGGTTAAAAAGAAGGTCCCCTTCACCCCGATTAGTCCGAATGGCGCTGGCCACCACCCCCAAGCACAGGAAACAAACATACCTAGCATAAATACCCCAGAAAGTGAATGGGAAAATCGCCCCGCCGGTAGCGTAGTGGTTATCGCACCAGACCGGTATTCTGGAGGTCGTGGGTTCGGATCCCACCTGGCGGGCATTTTTTCTTCACTTTCTTTCTTTCTTTCCAAATTCTTAATCTGTTTCAATGATCTACCACATCCTCCCCTTTGCTTTCCGAGGTTTTCTCGACTGCCAACCCTTATTTCTGTGTTATTTTCAACGAGCCCCTCATTTTCCTATTCTGATTCGCTACATGCATAGCGAGGGCCTCTGTTCTGGCAGTCTTGGTGCCAAAGGGAGCTTAAGAGGGTTCAAAGCTGGTCGACCACTCTGGACATGTCGTAGACACTCGAGTCACGACCCGGGGGTTAAAAAGAAGGTCCCCTTCACCCCGATTAGTCCGAATGGCGCTGGCCACCACCCCCAAGCACAGGAAACAAACATACCTAGCATAAATACCCCAGAAAGTGAATGGGAAAATCGCCCCGCCGGTAGCGTAGTGGTTATCGCACCAGACCGGTATTCTGGAGGTCGTGGGTTCGGATCCCACCTGGCGGGCATTTTTTCTTCACTTTCTTTCTTTCTTTCCAAATTCTTAATCTGTTTCAATGATCTACCACATCCTCCCCTTTGCTTTCCGAGGTTTTCTCGACTGCCAACCCTTATTTCTGTGTTATTTTCAACGAGCCCCTCATTTTCCTATTCTGATTCGCTACATGCATAGCGAGGGCCTCTGTTCTGGCAGTCTTGGTGCCAAAGGGAGCTTAAGAGGGTTCAAAGCTGGTCGACCACTCTGGACATGTCGTAGACACTCGAGTCACGACCCGGGGGTTAAAAAGAAGGTCCCCTTCACCCCGATTAGTCCGAATGGCGCTGGCCACCACCCCCAAGCACAGGAAACAAACATACCTAGCATAAATACCCCAGAAAGTGAATGGGAAAATCGCCCCGCCGGTAGCGTAGTGGTTATCGCACCAGACCGGTATTCTGGAGGTCGTGGGTTCGGATCCCACCTGGCGGGCATTTTTTCTTCACTTTCTTTCTTTCTTTCCAAATTCTTAATCTGTTTCAATGATCTACCACATCCTCCCCTTTGCTTTCCGAGGTTTTCTCGACTGCCAACCCTTATTTCTGTGTTATTTTCAACGAGCCCCTCATTTTCCTATTCTGATTCGCTACATGCATAGCGAGGGCCTCTGTTCTGGCAGTCTTGGTGCCAAAGGGAGCTTAAGAGGGTTCAAAGCTGGTCGACCACTCTGGACATGTCGTAGACACTCGAGTCACGACCCGGGGGTTAAAAAGAAGGTCCCCTTCACCCCGATTAGTCCGAATGGCGCTGGCCACCACCCCCAAGCACAGGAAACAAACATACCTAGCATAAATACCCCAGAAAGTGAATGGGAAAATCGCCCCGCCGGTAGCGTAGTGGTTATCGCACCAGACCGGTATTCTGGAGGTCGTGGGTTCGGATCCCACCTGGCGGGCATTTTTTCTTCACTTTCTTTCTTTCTTTCCAAATTCTTAATCTGTTTCAATGATCTACCACATCCTCCCCTTTGCTTTCCGAGGTTTTCTCGACTGCCAACCCTTATTTCTGTGTTATTTTCAACGAGCCCCTCATTTTCCTATTCTGATTCGCTATATATATATATATATATATATATATATATATATATATATAGAGAGAGAGAGAGAGAGAAATATATATATATATATATATATATATATATATTATATATATATATATATATATATATATATATATATATATATAAAATATATATATATATATATAAATATATATATATATATATATATATATATATATATATATATATATATATATATATATATATATATATATATATATATAAGTAAAGAGTCGGATACACAGCAAGAACAATACCAAACAATGTTTACTTACGTAGCGGCAACGGGACTTGCCTTCATCAGAGTAAAGTTACATGATTTTGCTGTCGCAAACTTTTTTAACACATTTCTTATATAGGTTTGCATAAAACTGTGAGAAAGAGCGGAAAATGTTTCGGAAATGGGGAGTGTGCATACAGTCAGGCTACGCCTATGTTACAACATCAACAAACAAGAAAAATAAAAATAAAAAGGGGGGGGGGAGCGAGAGAGAGAAAAAGGGGTCGTGTTAACAATGCAGCGTTCAAGGTTGCACCATGACGGGTCAACGTATGCCGCGCGGGCTGCAAGTTCAGACAATGGGGGAAACTGGACAACCGCGGTTTGAAAAGAAAGGGAAGAGTATACACTGAGGTATCCAGTGACTGCTGAGACTGGTTCGGGGGGAAGCGAAGATAGGTGTGCCCCCCGCTGGTCAAGAGAATAGATAGGGGACGCAAAAGAGCATTTCACGGAAGCTAGCAATTGAACAGGAAATTGGTAGGGTCACAAAAGGTTAAACATGAATAGATCACAAAGAGATCACAAAAATGAATAGATAACAAACTATTTGAACACATTTCTTCTATAGGTTTGCATAAAACTGTGAGAAAGAGCGGAAACTGTTTCGGAAATGGGGAGTGTGCATACAGTCAGGCTACGCCTATGTTACAACATCAACAAACAAACAAGAAAAATAAAAATAAAAAGGGGGGGGGAGGTGGAGAGAGAGAAAAAAGGGTCGTGTTAACAATGCAGCATTCAAGGTTGCACCATGACGGGTCAACGTATGCCGCGCGGGCTGCAAGTTCAGACAATGGGGGAAACTGGACAACCGCGGTTTGAAAAGAAAGGGAAGAGTATACACTGACGTATTCAGTGACTGCTGAGACTGGTTCGGGGGGAAGCGAAGATGGGTGTGCCCCCCGCGGGTCGAGAGAATAGATAGGGGGCACAAAAGAGCATTTCACAGAAGCTAGCAATTGAACAGGAAATAGGTAGGGTCACAAAAGGTTAAACATGAATAGATCACAAAGAGATCACAAAAATGAATAGATAACAAACTATTTGAACACATTTCTTCTATAGGTTTGCATAAAACTGTGAGAAAGAGCGGAAACTGTTTCGGAAATGGGGAGTGTGCATACAGTCAGGCTAAGCCTATGTTACAACATCAACAAACAAACAAGAAAAATAAAAAAAAATAAAAAATAAAAAGGAGGGGGGGAGCGGAAGAGAGAAAAAGGGTCGTGTTAACAATGCAGCGTTCAAGGTTGCACCATGACGGGTCAACGTATGCCGCGCGGGCTGCAAGTTCAGACAATGGGGGAAACTGGACAACCGCGGTTTAAAAAGAAAGGGAAGAGTATACACTGAGGTATTCAGTGACTGCTGAGACTGGTTCGGGGGAAGCGAAGATGGGTGTGCCCCCCGCGGGTCAAGAGAATAGATAGGGGGCGCAAAAGAGCATTTCACAGAAGCTAGCAATTGAACAGGAAATTGGTAGGGTCACAAAAGGTTAAACATGAATAGATAACAAAGAGTTAAACATTCTTAAGTGATGGTGGGAACGAGGCCTCCCTCCCCAGGACAAATGGCATTGTTGAGCCGCATTAGGCTAATAAAGCTGCTGTATTAGGAGAGTTTCTGCGAATTCTGATGGCAAACTCGAGGGTACGAATAATGAACATAGTTATAAAAATTATGAAGCCGCTAATTTTAATCGAGGGATAACCACGTTAGTTTTCCGTAACTTTCATTAATTCCAAGCGTGGCTGACCCAAACTTATAAATGAGATAAGATTCCCGAACCTCGCGGTCGTGGTGCGTTTTGAAGGCGAATTCTAAAATCGTTGCTTTAAGATGTTCAAATGCATGCCCGGGACTGTTCACATGTCTTGACAGGGGCAAATAAGGGCAGCTTTTTGCATGAGAGCGGTGATTATTGAACCGTATTCGGAAGGGCGTTTCAGTTTGGCCGATATATTGTTGCCTACAAACAGTGCACTCTAGAAGATGTACGACATTTGCGGAGTCACAGTTAAAGTTACCTTTTATATTTACGTAGTAGTCTGAAGCCGTGCTGGTGGCGCGCTGTATAGTGGTCATGTGTGGGCATACTTTACATCGGGGTTTATTGCAGGGCATGCAGCCAGTAGTTTCCGGTCGTTTGATACGAGAGTTAGTAAGGAAGTCACCTAAATTCTATTACGCCGGTAGACAACGCGTGGTGGTTGGGGGAATATGCTTTTTAAGCGGTCACTTTGCATTAGGATATTATGATGTTTTTTGAGCACGGTTGACACTCTTGGAGCGGAGGATGAGTGCGTTAAAACTAAGTTCGTTTGCGGGTTGCCGTTGGGGGCTTTTTTCTTACAGATTTCGTTACGGTCTAATTGGTTGGCTCGCACAATAGCGTCGTCGATAACTTTTTCCGGGTATTTTTTATTCAGGAGGGCGGTCTTGAGTTCTCGACAGTTTGAGTCAAAATCGGCTTGGTTTGAGCAAATTCTCCTAAATCGGTGGGCTTGGCTTTAAGGTATTGCTGTCTTGCAGTGTCGGACATGGCTGCTTCGGAAGTCCAAATACTGCTGCGTGTCTGTCGGTTTTCTATACACTTTAGTTTGAAGCCGACCTTGGAAGGTAGTAACGGTGACGTCCAGAAAGTTTACACTGTGTTCCGAATAGGAATGAGCAAGGGAAATACTAGGATGGGCTAGGTTAAATGCCTCAATGAAGGTGAGGAGCTCCGCCTCACCGTGTTGCCAGATCATGAATATGTCATCAATGTACCTTTTATAGTACATTGGCTTTAAATTTTGGGTGTCAAGAAAGTTTGATTCAAGGTGAGCCATAAAGATATTAGCGTAGTTAGGTCCGATTCGAGTTCCCATTGACGTTCCGCTGACTTGCACGTAATGAACTCCGTCGAACTCAAAATTGTTAAGTTCAAGAATAAGCCTAAGAAATGTTTGGAGAGCAGAAGAATCGATAGGTTTGTCGCACTAGGACTGCTCATACGCAAGGAATACAGCGGCGATGCCATCTTCATGGGGGATGTTAGTATACAGTGACGCAACATCAAGGGTGACTAGAAGGCAGTTATCAGGAATTTCAATTTTTGAGATGTCTGAGAGAAAGTCATTGGTATCCTTAATGAAGGAGGGAAAGCTGGGCGGAATGTCGCAAATGAGATTATCCACATAGCGCGAGAGGTTTTCGGTAATAGTGCCAATGCCAGAAACAATGGGGCGCCCTGGGTTGTTCACCTTGTGAATATTTGGGAGAAGATAGAATTTACCGGCTACTGGGCTTAAGGGGATCAGGGAACGAGCTGTGGTTTCATTTATTGTTTTATTTTTAACAAGCTCAGCAAGTTTATCTTTGACAATTTGCTTATAATCTTGAGTGGGATAAAGTGGGAATAAAAAATACCCGGAAAAAGTTATCGACGACGCTATTGTGCGAGCCAACCAATTAGACCGTAACGAAATCTGTAAGAAAAAAGCCCCCAACGGGAACCCGCAAACTAACTTAGTTTTAACCCACTCATCCTCCGCTCCAAGAGTGTAAACCATGCTCAAAAAACCTCATAATATCCTAATGCAAAGTGACCGCTTAAAAAGCATATTCCCCCAACCACCACGCGTTGTCTACCGGCGTAATAAGAATTTATGTAACTTCCTTACTAACTCTCGTATCAACCGACCGGAAACTACTGGCTGCATGCCCTGCAATAAACCCCGATGTAAAGTATGCCCACACATGACCACTACACAGCGCGCCACCAGCACGGCTTCAGACTACTACGTAAATATAAAAGGTAACTTTAACTGTGACTCCGCTAATGTCGTATATCTTCTAGAGTGCACTGTTTGTAGGCAACAATATATCGGCCAAACTGAAACGCCCTTCCGAATACGGTTCAATAATCACCGCTCTCATGCAAAAAGCTGCCCTTATTTGCCCCTGTCAGGACATGTGAACAGTCCCGGGCATGCATTTGAACATCTTAAAGCAACGATTTTAGAATCCCCCTTCAAAACGCACCACGACCGCGAGGTTCGGGAATCTTATCTCATTTATAAGTTTGGGTCAGCCACGCTTGGAATTAATGAAAGTTACGGAAAACTAACGTGCTTATCCCTCGATTAAAATTAGCGGCTTCATAATTTTTATAACTATGTTCATTATTCCTACCCTCGAGTTTGCCATCAGAATTCGCAGAAACTCTCCTAATACAGCAGCTTTATGAGCCTATGCGGCTCAACAATGCCATTTGTCCTGGGGAGGGAGGCCTCGTTACCACCATCACTTAAGAATGTTTAACTCTTTGTGATCTATTCATGTTTAACCTTTTGTGACCCTACCTATTTCCTGTTCAATTGCTAGCTTCTGTGAAATGCTCTTTTGTGCCCCCTATCTATTCTCTTGACCCGCGGGGGCACACCCATCTTCGCTTCCCCCCGAACCAGTCTCAGCAGTCACTGAATACCTCAGTGTATACTCTTCCCTTTCTTTTCAAACCGCGGTTGTCCAGTTTCCCCCATTGTCTGAACTTGCAGCCCGCGCGGAATACGTTGACCCGTCATGGTGCAACCTTGAACGCTGCATTGTTAACACGACCCCTTTTTCTCTCTTCCGCTCCCCCCCTCCTTTTTATTTTTTATTTTTTTTTTATTTTTCTTGTTTGTTTGTTGATGTTGTAACATAGGCGTAGCCTGACTGTATGCACACTCCCCATTTCCGAAACAGTTTGCGCTCTTTCTCACAGTTTTATGCAAACCTATAGAAGAAATGTGTTCAAAATGTTTGTGATCTATTCATGTTTATGATCTCTTTGTGATCTATTCATGTTTAACCTTTTGTGACCCTACCTATTTCCTGTTCAATTGCTAGCTTCTGTGAAATGCTCTTTTGTGCCCCCTATCTATTCTCTCGACCCGCGGGGGGCACACCCATCTTCGCTTCCCCCCGAACCAGTCTCAGCAGTCACTGAATACGTCAGTGTATACTCTTCCCTTTCTTTTCAAACCGCGGTTGTCCAGTTTCCCCCATTGTCTGAACTTGCAGCCCGCGCGGCATACGTTGACCCGTCATGGTGCAACCTTGAATGCTGCATTGTTAACACGACCCCTTTTTCTCTCTCTCCACCTCCCCCCCTTTTTATTTTTATTTTTCTTGTTTGTTTGTTGATGTTGTAACATAGGCGTAGCCTGACTGTATGCACACTCCCCATTTCCGAAACATTTTCCGCTCTTTCTCACAGTTTTATGCAAACCTATATAAGAAATGTGTTCAAAATGTTTGCGACAGCAAAATCATGTAACTTTACTCTGATGAAAGCAAGTCCCGTTGCCGCTACGTAAGTAAAAATTGTTTGTTATTGTTCTTGCTGTGTATCCGACTCTTTACTTATACTATTTCTGCGCGCTTTGTGAGTTTATCTTTCTCTAGATTTATATATATATATATATATGTAGATATGGATATATATTTCTATTTCTGTGTGATTTTGATCGATCCCCTAATTTCCTATTCTGATTCGCTACATGCATAGCGAGGGCCTCTGTTCTGGCAGTCTTGGTGCCTTAGGAAGCTTAAGAGTGTTCAACGTCTCGACATGTCATAGACACTCCAGTAACGGCCCCGGATTAAAATTAAGGTCCCCTTCACCCCGAGAAGTCCGAGTGGCGCTGGCTCCACCCCCGAGCAGAGGAAACAAAAATACCTAAACATAAATACCCCAGACAGTGGAGAGGAAAATCGCCCCGCCGTCAGCGTAGTGGTTATCGCACCAGACCAGTATTCTGGAGGTCGTGGGTT
Source organism: Haemaphysalis longicornis (assembly GCF_048455015.1). Taxonomy (NCBI): domain Eukaryota; kingdom Metazoa; phylum Arthropoda; class Arachnida; order Ixodida; family Ixodidae; genus Haemaphysalis; species Haemaphysalis longicornis. The sequence goes on from NW_027526335.1 coordinate 162,081,190, forward strand.
CAGATCCCACCTGGCGGGCATATTTTCTACACTTTCTTTCTTTTCAAAATTGTTTATCTGTTTGAATGACGTGCCAGATCCTCCCCTTTGTTTTCCAATGTTTTCTTGACTGCCAACTGTTATTTCTGTGTAATTTTCAACGAGCTCCTAATTTCCTATTCTAATTCGCTACATGCATAGTGAGGGCCTCTGTTCTGGCAGTCTTGGTACCTTAGGAAGCTTAAGAGGGTTCAACGCTGGTCGACCACTCTCGACATGTCGTTGACACTCGAGTCACGGCCCGGGGGGTAAAAAGAAGGTCCCCTTCACCCCGAGTAGTCCGAGTGGTGCTGTCTACCACCCCCAAGCACAGGAAACAAAAATACCTAAACATAAATACCCCAGAATGGGGAGGGAAAAATCTCCCCGCCGGTAGCGTAGGAGTTATCGCACCATACCGGTATTCTGGAGGTCGTGGGTTCTGATCCCACCCGGCAGGCATTTTTCCTCCACTTTCTTTTTTTCTTCCCAAAATTCCTTATCTGTTTCAATGACCTACCATATTCTCCCCTTTGCTTTTCTTGAGTTCCAACTGTTATTTCAGAGTAATTTTCAACGAGCTCCTAATTTCCTGTTCTAATTCGCTATGTATACATAAATATATATATATATATATATATATATATATATATATATATATATAAAGGAAAGAAAAACGTCGTACAATTAGTAAAAGCACGATTGTTGCCAACGTTTCAGCAAAGAAACTTGCTTTCGTCAGGGCAATCTCTCGCCTTGCTGGCACGGTTTATATAGGGGTTGGTCTCCAGGTGAGAGGAGAGAAGGAAAATAAGAAGTGATAATGAGCAAGCGGATTGGTTCGGGAGTAGGTCGGGGAAGATATTGAGGTGGAAAGAAAGTTGTTTGGTTTGACCCGCGAAGTAGGTCACAGGGAAGTCAGCCGGGGGTTGATATTCCGGGAATTTTCTGAGAGAATGCATGACAGGGTGTTTGTTGATTCCCCGCACGGCATACCGAAAGATTCGCAGAACTACCGGAAGCAGAACAGGCGGTGAGAGTGGGGTCCCTATCAGAAACTATGTGCAAGCATCAGGTCAAAAGAGAAGAGGGGAATAACTAGGTCAAGGAAAAAAAGACAAAAAGTACAAAAAAGGAAGAAAAGAACAGGAACGTAAACTACACAAACCCGCACACAACAGAAAAAGCAATAACCCGACAAATGAAAAGGCACGTGTCGTCCACGGCAACATTCCTGGAACAGGCCTGTCCTGAAACTCAAAAAAATTCCCCGCATTTCCCCGAGGGGAAGAATGTGAAAGTGCGAATGCACGAGTTGAATTTGCGCGGTTCGGTAAGTTCGCGAAAGAGATCACACACACACACACAACTACAAAGAAAGAAAGATGCATTTATTCACAGACATTTATTTGTGTTGTCGTTGTACTTGATTGCTAGAGCGGATCTCAGCTTTGAAATTTCGTGTCAGTACTCCTTTAAGCGGGTGCATTAGCCCTTCTCACGCCCGATTCCTGGCCAATCCCCCACGTGGGTATGTGCCATGTCAGCGGCCAGCCAGCGCGCGCCCATCACCCCCCGTTGCTAGGGAAGACGAGGAGTGCGCGCACCCGCAGCTGTTGCTATGCGGACTACGGCGGTGGACGATTCAGGCTCGCTTAAGAAGTGCATTCGCACTTAAAACGAAAAGGTAGAGTTAGAGTGATGTACGGGGCACAAGGCAAAGCGGAGCCAAAAAAAGACAAATAAAAGAAGTAACATGAAATTTCAAAAGCAAAGGTTTGAGGGATGCGGGCGCGTACTAAGCTGGAAGCTCAGGAATGAAAACAAAAGGACTTAGGTGACCAGGATAAGATGAAAGAGAGGGGTCATAGTCTTTGGATCAGGTATATCCAAGACAATGCCTAATGCCGCATTCCATGTGAATATTGCAAGGATCCAAGTTGCCCCCCGACGCATTATTTCCAGCAGGTTCCATGGAGCTGAATTTGTGAAAAAATAGGATTCTCGGTATTTCCTGTCCCTAGAAGACTTAAAATTTGACTGTACTATATATAACTTAAGGTCATCAAAATTGTGGCCTGGTTGGTTGAAATGCTGCACTACACCTATGGAGGATTTCGTAAGAGTATCTGCCTGGTGACCATTAAGACGTAGGCTCATAGGTTGACTGGTTTCACCTATATACGGTTTGTGGCACATTGAGCATTCCAACCTATACAAAATGTTGGATGAGGTGCATGTAAAACTTGAAATAATCTTGTGGACATAATTACTGGCTGTTCTTTTTACAATGCAGTCTATCTGCAGGTGCCTGCAAGTCTTGCATCTGGAACGAGAGCAGCTGGCTATGACTGGTTGCTTTGAAGGCCACGTTTTAGCATATACTAAAATATCTTTTATATTCCGGTTTCTTCGGAAGGTAACCCTTGCTGCTTCCGGGAAAGTCTTTTTAAGTCGGTTGTTACTGGCTAAAATAGGGTAGTACTTCCGCAATATATTGTTTATGTTTGTCATGGTGTTTGATAATTCAGTTATTAGGGCAGGCGGCCTGGCGCTTTCGTTTTGTCGCTGTTTGTTGAGCACGTCATCCCTTTTGAGATTAGACACACGTTGGTACGCATGATCAAGCGAGCTTTTGGGGTGGTTCCTGTTCATAAGGGTGGACTAGAGTTCATAGGTGCTCTACGTAGTTGCTGTCATCACTGCATATTCTTCTAAGCCTGGTGGTTTGTCCTACAAAGATCCCTTGCTTGCAGTGTCTTGGGTGATGGCGTTTATAATCTAGGTACTGATACCTGTCTATTGGTTTTCTACCCTAGTGAAAATGTTCAACTGGGAATCCAACTGGTCCCAACTGGTGCCAGTTAAACTGGGTTATGGAACAATTCCCAGTAGGGACCAGTTGCAACTGGTCCCAACTGGGAATCTCAGTTAGGACCAGTTGCAATAAATCCCAGTTGGGACCAGTTGAAACTGGTCCCAGTTGGGACCAGCTGCAGGTGGAACAGCTGGGAATGGCCGCAACTGGTCCCAACTAGGACCAGTTGCGGCCATTCTCGCCTTCTACACTTGCAGCTGATCTCCGGCACTCCCCGTTCCACAATCATCTGCAGCGGGACGTTTCTCCCAACTGCACTTGACTGCGCAACCAGGTAGCAACAACAAATGGCACAAGGCAGCAGAGCTTCTTTGGTGTCATTTATTAAAACTGCATCAATATAGATCCTCCTCATTGCTTCCTTGGCTCAGAACGATCTTTTCACTCTGCTTCGATGGTGTCCCCGTATCAGCAGGCGAGGGCGAGGTGGAAGAATGGCTTGCACTTGTCCTCAGCATCCGCCCCCTAGGCTCCGGTCTCTGAAAATGTGTAATTTGGCAATTTAGATATGCAGCATGACAACCAGTAATTGCTCTGACAAAATTACAATGCAAGGTGACCATAGAAGTAAAGGCGCTTTAACAATGCCATGAACATTTTTTGTTTTCAATGCGACCTCTTCGGCATGCACCTCCCAAGCACACAGTTTCATTACTGTAAACTTGTGAGTGTATGTACGCATGTATGTATGTGTGTGTGTGTACACACACAAACACACAGTTCAAACTCAATTGACCCTCCCTTTGCTGAAAGGCTTCACACAGTGTCAATTACTGAACCCCTACACAAGTGTTGGAATTTCCTTTTGCAAATGCATAGCTGCATGGTGATTATTAAATCCATGTCAACCAAAATTACCATCATACACAAAAAACACCACGCTTTTACGTGGCACAGACAGAGACCTAGCTGCTAAAGCATTAGCAAATTCAGAATTCCTCCGTCTGATTGAAGAGAAACGATTTTAGGCCCACAACACTGGTCATTAGCATTACTTATCAGCTCCTGATTACCGGGTAGGAGAAAAAAGCCTTTAAGGCCTGCATCACGTTACTTTTGTTCACTGTAACCAGCAAACATCGCTGAAAAGTGTGAGATCTATAGCTGAAAGGAGAAAGATTACGAAGTGTAAGACTTCCTGCCCTCATGAAGGCCACGAAACAGAAGCCGGTGACAGCAATTGGAAGTGGAGTTCAGGTTAATAATCCCTCTAACCAGACGTTATTTTTTGTGCTGCCATGTCCCTGCTTGCTTCCTTCTCTTGAGTTATGTGCACCTTATCCAAGACCACTGTATTTCCTTGATGTCCACTTCTAAAATATTGTAAGAAACATAAGAAAATTTATTTCCCCGCAGCTACGAAAAACTTTCGTTTTTGTGTAAACTGGCCTATGAGTAAACCAAGCGACTCATGATTAAACGCCATTTGACGAACTGGCCATAAACTCCTTAGAATAGTGGTGACCTAGACGAGTCCTCCACAAAAACTTTACCCTAACCGCAATAAGCACTACCAGGGCAAGTCAGCCGTTTTTGTTTCTTGTACTGATAGGTGCACAAGCAAGGCGTTCTAGGACATCGTTTCATTGTGCCACATCCACACATCAACCCCACCTAGAAGATAAAAACACACCATTCATTGCATTCAGTTTGACCTAACGACAACTTGCACGTGATGCAAAACTAATAAATTAAGGCAAGCTTGAAAGCCGAAAGCACGAGTTATTTTTGATGTAGAACAGCAATACTTTTTTATGCACAGAACAGGCAAGCTTAAAAAAATGTGCCTCCTTAGTTTATTATTAAAATAAATTTAGTTTTTCGAATATTATGGTAGTGCTGAGGACCGTGATCCAATGGACCACAATAGGCGCTTGATAGGGTCTGTGCTCTCTGCTGCAAGGCACGTGTAAAAAAACGCTTTGTCTAAAAGTACGTTGGACGTACCCTGATCTCTGAATCTAAACATACGTCGGACGTACCCGATACCCAGAGGCTAAAGAAACGTATAGCGGGCTTGGCCAGTACAGGCTTGTCGGGCACCACCACGGTGTTCTCTGAGCCACACGTACCAATTTTTGCTGTTACACAATGCAGAGGGCCTTTACATTTGTCAGCGGACCTAAAATGACTGTGCACTGCAGAGAAGCTTTCTGGTTCCCTTTGTAAATTAAGTCTGTTGCCATGGAGGAAGAGCCGCCCATGTGATCTGATGCGATTTACACTGGACGAGATTACCATAATGCAGGGGTGCCTAATGTAGAATAAATTCTGAACGGGACATCGGTCGCACGCTTGTTCATCACGTTGGGCGTCTTTTAGCAGCGCGATTCAGCGTCACTTCGTGTCGACGAGGTACTGATATCACCTCGAGCTTCTGAATCAAAGTCCTAGGTTTGAGTCCTCCTCCCCCCAACTTTTTGAGACAACCAACATTGCTGCACCTTTTTCTGTCATTTTACAAGATGGACTGCAGTGCTATGTGTCATGCTGCTTTCATAACACGAAGCACTGCAACAATCACTTGCTTTTTGATGGCTGATGGGGATTGGTATTATTGAGTTATAGTCCACACAGCAAGAACAAAACAGTTTAAAATTCGGGAATCCAGCCAGTCATTCTTCTAGGGATTGGAACCGAGGACTTTTGTTCAGAACCTTGAGGCGGTACCTAGTCGCCACGAATCCATGCGGAATTGCGCTGCTAAGAGAAGCCCAACAAGATGGAGAATCATGCCACCAATCTCCGTGTATGGGAATGTACTACCTGTTCTATATCTGGCACCCCTGCAATACGGTAATTCCGTAAGGTGTAAATCGCATGGGATCACACGGGAGGCTCTTTCTGCGTGGCAGCTGATTTGCATTTACAGAGAAAACCACAAAGCTTCTCCGTAGTGCGCAGTCTTTCCAAGTCAGCGGAGGCATGTAAAGGCGTGTTGCATCGTACTACAGCAAAAATTAGTATATGCGAATCAGAATACGCCTGCGAGTGCGTGCGACAGGCCTGTGCTGGCATCCACAGGCGAAGCCCGCCGTACTTTTCTTTGCCCTCTGGGTATCGCGCACGTCCGACGTATCGTAAGATTTTATGGGGCAGCGTACGTCCGACGTATCGTTAGATTCTAGGATCGGCGTACGTCCGACCTACCTTTAGATACAGCGTCAAAAAAACATACCTAGGACGTGTGGTTTCTGAAAATAAAATCAAAATAAAGTAAAATTTAAGTCAACTTCATGAGCGGTCGCCGGTGCAATTCAGAACGAAAGCGCGTAGAAAACACGTTTGTTGAGCACAGTATATTTGTAGAACTAAAGTTCAAGCAGCAAGTACCACTTAAATGGCCAGTTCATGATAGTCACGCGCACAAAAAAAGAAAAAAACAGAGACACATACCTGCACTGTCAAGAGTCCAGCCGAGGCAAAATCCTTTGTCCCTCAGTCTTATTCAACTTGCGATAGCTGCACCTTGCTGGGGAAAAATCCTTGAGGCCTCAAGCACAACTTGCTTGTTATAGAGCTTATGCATATAATCTATAGTGCTCACACGAAATATTTAAACGTAGGCTATCAGAGAACAGTAGCGTTACCATGATTACTGCGATCACGTTTTACCTGTACGGCGGCATTTGCCTTTGTAGGAAACTACAGAAACCCCTCGACTAAAATTTTGAATAAATATGTCATTTAACATTTAATTAGCCCAACAAAAGGTCAAAAATTACAGAATGCAATATTTTTTAGGTTTGTTTAAAATATAAATTGTACACCAGTTTGTTACTTGGATACACGATGATTGAACGCCTCTAAAACGGCTAACTCAACATCGTAGTGGCGTATCAAAATGGACGCTACTGTGGCTCATAAACATGACGGAAAGAAAAGATTTTCCTCCATGCTCATAAATGTAGTTCATAAAAATCACACGTTGAAGGCACTCTTAATGACGGGGTTTTTCTGCCACGGCAGTTGTGGCCGCGACATCTGCACTTTTGTCTGCTACCTGTTTCCAGCTGGCGTTCCTCGCGATTATGCTTGAATTCGCTTGTTCCCGGTAAAAGCGCTCTTGCCTAATTTGCATTCCCGCACATCAAGAAAAAAAATTTTCTGGCGCGACGCAGGCGTCGTGAAATCTCCCCACTATCCGAAACTCTAAATCCCTGCAGCGCGCCTCTCATCTACCGTGCTCACAAGACCGTCCTTCGCCGTCGCGACCGTCCCTCTCGCGGCCCTAGGACGGCCGTCTCGATCGCCAGCGCGCCCCTACACCATAGCGTCGACTGGGTGTTGCGGAGTTGTGCTGGAAGAAAAGTATAAATGGATGAGGACACAGGAGGAGAAGTTAAGAGGTATGATAATTTACAAAGCCGAAGGAGGAGAAAATAATATGCAACGGCAGGAAACGGTGAGAGAGTTCGGGCCACCCGCCGGTGCGCGAGAACGGCAATTTTACAACGTCTGATTTTGTTAATTAAGGGTACCTCGGGTTAAAAGCTGCTTTGTAAAAGCTTGCGCGAGAACGGCAATTTTACGACGTCTGATTTTGTTAATTCAGAATACCTCGGGTTAAAAGCTGCTTTGTAAAAGCTTGCGCAAATTCAGAGGAAACAATGATCTGTAACATTATACATTGATTCTACATTCGATAAGCATGCCTACCAGATAAGACCAGCCGAAGTCCAACTGGGAAAAGTTGGCCCCTTTCAGATTCCCAGTTGGGACCATGCCTCCCAACTGGGACCAGTTGTCCCATTTCAACTTCCCAACTAGGACCAGTCGCCTCCCAACTGGGACCAGTTGCCCCCTTTCAGCTTCCCAACTCGGACCAGTCGCCTACCAACTGGGACCAGTTAGTTCCCCCCTGGGACCAGTTAGTTCCCCAATGGGACCAGTTGATCCCAGTTAAGACCAGCTGAAAGATTTTCACTAGGGTAATAAGCGTGGTATTAAGTTTACCGTTATCTAGAATGACGGTAGTATCTAGGAAGTTCACTTCATTTTCAGAATACTGGCAGGAGAATTTAATAGTCGGATGCGAAGAATTGAGATGAGATATAAACGTTTCTAGAGTCGCGCGACCATGTTCCCAAATCATGAAGATGTCGTCTACGTAACCCGCCGTGGTGGCTCAGTGGCTAAGGCGTTGCGCTGCTCAGTGAGAGGTCGCGGGTTCGATTCCCGGCCGTGGCGTCCGCTTTTCTGGTGGAGGCGAAAAGCAAAAACGTCCGTGCGTTCGAGATTCGGGGCACGTTAAAGATCCCCAGGAGGTCAAAAATAGTCCGGAGCCCTCCACTACGGCGCGCCTCATCGCCTGCGTTGCGTCTGCGCGTTAAACCCTATACCATCAAATCGTCTATGTAGCGGAGGTAAACCTGATGTTTATGCGGAAAAGAGCTTAACAGGGTGGCTTCAAGTTGCCGCATGAAAATATTGGCATAGGTCGGCGCGAATGGAGTACCCTTTCCGGTTCCAAAACCTTGCAAAAAGTAAGAAGAGTCAAATTGAAAATAATTGAGAGTTAAAACTGGTTTTAACAAAGTTATGTACACTTCTGGCGCATGTTGGTGCAGGTTCTCTCATAGAGCTTTTGAAATAGCTTCTATTCTTTCGACGAAAGGGATGTTTGTATACAATGCGGCAACGTCAAGAGTAACAAGGAGGGTTCTACGGGGTAGGCGCCCACCTTTATTTATCTCTTCTATTATGCGGAGGAAGTGGGGGGTGTCCTGAACGAATGAGGGAAGAAAAGCCAGGATGTCGGATAGGTGATGATTCAAAAACAGAGATAGTGCTTCGGCTGGGGTATTGTTATTCGAAACTATGGGTCTGCCAGGAATGTCGGCAGTGAACAATAATTCTACGGGGACTTTATGAACTTTTGGGAGGAGGTAAAAACGTCCTGCATGCTTATTATTCGGTTTCATGAAATTTAAGTCAGTAGTCGTTATTAATTCTCTAGATCGTAGATCTGTGAGGCTCTGAAGGATTTTTAGGCTCTATTCCTGGCTCGGATCATTATCTAAGGGCTTGCAGTGGCAAGGGTTACTCAGCTGCCTATAACCCTCATCTTTGTATTTTCCCATAGGTAAAACAACTACGCTACCGCCTTTGTCGGCTGGCTTTAACACTATGTCGGTTCTGGCTGATAGGCTATTCAGGGTAACTTCTTCCGACGGAGTTAGGTTCTTGCGCTTGTGTGATCGCTTAGTGTTTGCCAATATTTCTCTTGATACTGATTTTAAGTACAGATCTAATTCTGGAGATTGACCTACATCTGGAGTCCAAGTGCTAGGATGGTGGAGGGTGCATTCGTTAATGTCAGTTTGGTCCTGCTTTTCTGCAAAAAACTCGCTTACTCTCATTCTCCGAGAAAATTTAGTGAGATCTCTATGTAACTCGTATTCATTCACAATGTTAATTGCGGGACAGAAAGTTAGACCTCATTCTAGGATACCTTTTTCGTCAGTTGTTAGTGTTTTGGAAATGTCAATGACGGTTCAGGGGCAGGTAGCGAGGGAGCTCGTTCTTTCTATAGGATTATTGGCTGGGGGAGGAGGTTCTACTAAAGCAATCTCTGTATCGAGGGGGAACATTACAATACCTAATACTCCATAGTCCGGGCTATTGAGAGGCTGATTTTCTACAGTGCAAGCTGTATTTCGCGGGAGAAGCTGGTCGCGTTGAAACGGGTTGAGAAGCTGGTCGCGTTGAATTACTAAGATCACTTTCCTTACGATTTATAAAAATACTGAAATCTAGTTTCTCCTGCTCCGATAGCGAAAGAGCTTCAATCTGGTCGTTGAAGAGGCTGAGTTGGCTAGTACAGTGGTCTCTAAGAATTTCTAGGAGGGAAAACGAAGCATTATTGCGAATACCTTGCCACCTGGCAGCTAGTTCAGGAGGGAGCTCACCAAGGGAACAAAAAACTTTTAGGCGAAGGCGTTTGGGGATCTTTTTGCTTTGGAGATACGAGGAGTACGTTTTCAGATTAAATCTGCAGTTGGTTTGTTTGCCGGCTAGTTTTCGAGCTTTGAGGAAAGAGCGGGATTTAGGGGTTGGAGCGTCCGGTCTACTCGGTGGTAGTCATTTGTGTTTGTTTCGAGCAGACCTCCGGGGTGATACTTTTTTGCTTGGAGTCAGTTGTTTAGGGGGGCTGCTTGGGGTGAGGTTCATATCGATGCCTGTTTGGGTGCCCGTCTGCGTTATACTGCATGTTGGGGTCTGCGTGAACCATGAGCGTGATGTCTTTGGTGGGTCGGGTTGTTGTTCGCCTGCGTGCTGTACAGCTGGTGTTGCGGCCACGTCCACGGTTTGTGTGCTGGCGTCACATATGCTGTTCTTAGGTGGACATGACATTTCGCTACTGTTGAGGGTGTTGGGTTGGTTCTGCTGTTCGGTGCTAGCCGGAGACGGAAGTCTGATGCGTGAATTTGGGAGCGTCACCTTAAATGAGTTCCTCAGCCTGTGCTTGATGTTTTCTGAAATCAATCGGACGCCTCGAAAGTTAGGGTTTAGTCCGTCCTTGGCCAGGTGTACTAGGGGGTCGTGGTGAATTTTTGCGTGGTGGATGATGTCAACGTTTTCTTTGTTGTGCCCAAGGTAGATGAGGAAGTCGTTAAGCTCAGCTGAACATTGTGAGTGACCTATAAGTCTGTGTGTCTGGGGTATGTCTGGCTTGTCTTTGTCTTCGATCTTGGGAAGTACTGTTGTGAGGGTTATCTTTGCTTTGGGCCTGTTGGTCTGAACGTCGTGAACAAGAGTTTTCAAGGCCTCGATGGTGCTTTCAGCGGTGTTGTTCTTTAGGTCGTTAGTGCAGAAGTGAAGAAAGAAGTGAGTGATGTTGCGTGGGGTGGCGTCAATAGGTTTTCTGATGTCATGGGTTGTGGCGCCGCTTTGAAAGCTGATGTATGGTGAATGTTGTCCGGAAAGTAAGTGGTCGTGAATGTACTTAAAGTGGCTATCGACGATCAGAGCTACGTGTGCCAGAGGGAGGAGACGGGGTTTACCTTGTTCCGTCATCTTCGTGCACGAAATCCAGGGATCAGTAGAACATTTGAAGGTTGTAGAGAACACAAGAAAAGAAAACTTTGAACAAGGTAAAAGCACGATTGTTGCCAATGTTTCAGCAAAGAGACTTGCTTTCGTCAGGGCAATCACTCGCCTGGCTGGCACGCTTTATATAAGGTAAGGTCCCAAGGTGAGAGGGCAGAGGGAAAGAAGGAATGTAAATTGAGAAAGAGTATTGGTTTGGGAGTATGTTGGGGGAGATATTGAGGGGAAAAAAGGTTGTATAGTTTGAGCCGCGAAGTAGGTCACAGGGAAGTGAGCCGGGGGTTGATATTCAGGGAATTTTTGGAGAGAAAGGATGAGAGGGTGTTTGTTGACCCGCCGCAGGGTATACCGAAAGGTTCTGGGAGCCGCCGGGAAAAAAGAAAGATGAAGCCTATAGGCAGCTCAATGACCCTTGCCAGTACAAGCCCTTACATAACGATCCGAGCCAGGAATACAGCTTAAAAATCCTTCAGAGCCTCACAGATCTGCTATCTATAAAAATAATAACGACCACTGAGTTAAATTTTATATAACCTAATAATAAGCATGCAGGACGTTTTTACCTCCTCCCAAAAGTCCACAAAGTCCTCGTAGAAATATTGTTCACTGCCGAAATTCCTGGCGGAATTATAGTTTTGAATAACAATACCCTAACATAAGCATCATCTGTGTTTCTGAATCATTACCTATCTGAAATTCCGACTCTTCTTCCTTGATTAGTTCAGGACACCCCCCACTTCCTCTGCATAATAGAAGATATAAATAAGGTTGGGCGTCTACCCAGTGGAACCCTCCTTGTTACTCTTGACGTTGCCGCATTGTATACAAACATCCCTTTCGTCGAAGGAATCGAAGCTATTTCAAAAGCTCTATCAGAGAACCTGCACCAACATGCGCCAGAAGTGTACATAACTTTGTTAAAACTAGTTTTAATTCTCAATTATTTTGAATTCGACTCTTCCTTCTTTTTGCAAGTTTTTAGAACCAGCATGGGTACTCCATTCGCGCCAACCTATGCCAACATTTTCATGGGGCAACTTGAGGCCACTCTATTAAGCTCTTTTAGAGACATAGACGACATCTTCATGATTTGGGAACACGGTCGCGCGACTCTAGAAACGAATTTACTCATCTCAATTCTTCGCATCAGACTATTAAATTCTCCTGCCAGTATTCTGAAAAAGAAGTGAACTTCCTAGATACTACCGTCATTTTAAACAACGGTATACTTAAAACCACGCTTTTTAGAAAACCAACTGACAGGCAGCAGTACCTAGATTATAAAAACCATCACCCAAGACACAGCAAGCAAGGGATCTTTGTAGGAGAAGCCACTAGGCTTAGAAGAGTATGCAGTGATTACAGTGACTACGTAGAGCACCTAGACGAACTCAAGTCCACCCTTATTACTAGGAACCACCCCAAAACCTCGCTTGATCAGGCGTACCAACATGCATCTAATCACAAAAGGGATGACGTGCTCAACAAACAGCTACAAAACGAAAGCGCCAGGCCGCCTGCCCTAATAACTAAATTTTCAAACGCCCTCCCAAACGAAAATAATATACTGCGGAACTACTGCCCATTTTAGCCAGTAACGACCGACTTAGAAAGACTTTCCCGTAAGCCCCAATGGTTACCTACCGGAGAAACAGGATTCTAAAAGATAGTTTAGTGCATGCTAAAACAGGGCCTTTAAAGCAACCAGTCATAGCCAGCTGCTCCTGCCCCAGATGCAAGACTTGCAGGCACGTGCAGACCGACTGCGTTGTTAAAAGCACAGCTAGTAATTATGTCCACAAGATTAATTCAAGTTTTACGTGCACTTCATCCAACATTGTGTATATATTGGAATTCTCAATGTGCCACAAACAGTATATAGTTGAAACGAGTCAACCTATGAGTCTGGGTCTAGGAGAACTCGTCAAAAGTGAAATCGTCGAAGCCACCTCGCCATAGGTGAATTCGTCACATAGGGCAAGTCGTCATAGGCCATCTCACCCTAGGGAAACTCGCAACCTAGGGCAACTGGACACTCGGCCAACTCGTCACAATTTACGCTTTTCGTCTATCATGTTCAAATGAAAGAGAACAAAAGCTTGTATAATTCTCATCTTATGCGTAAACTTTCTTACACTCCTCCAATTCACCACCCTTTCCTTTGTCGCCTTCGAGGCAAAGCTTCAAAAGATAACGGAAAAAGAAAAAAAACAAAAGAAAGAAAAGAAAACGCAAAAGAAAGAAAATTTCAACCCCCCTCCACAGAAAAAGTGACGAATATTTTTTGGAAGGAGAAGAAAAAAATAAACCTGAAAAGAAACCCCTTACCCAGTAAAAAGCTGTGATTTTTTTTGGCAGCAAGAAGGGAAATAAGAAGGGGACAGAGGAACATCTGTTAAAAAATAGAAAAACTAACAAAAGCAGAGGACCCCCCGAACTCTGGAGAGGTCAACCTGGGAGTAATTATAAGATTAGAAGCCACTAACTTGCTCTCCCCATTTCCTCGACATCGTCCAAAAATAGAACCGCAAGACAACCTTTCCTAGCACGAAAAGGCCAGTGCTACCGCTTTTCCTAGTACGGGATCACCTATAACGAGATGCCCTCTTTGACCAGTTTCCCTATGATCAGTTTTCCTAGGACGAGTTGGCTGCGACGAGTGGGCCGGTTCCCCAACCTATGAGCCTACGTCTTAATGGTCATCGGGCAGATACTCTTAGGAAATCCTCCATAGGTGTAGCGCAGCATTTCAACCAACCAGGCCACAATTTTGATGACCTTAAGTTGTATATAGTAGACTCAAACTTTAAGTCACGTAGGGACAGGAAATACCCGGAATCCTATTTAATTCACGCATTCAACTGCATGGAACCTACTGGAATTAATGCGTCTCGAGGCAACTTGGAATCCTTGCAATATTCACATGGAATACAGAATTAGGCACTGTCTCGGATATACCTGATCCAAAGACTATGACCCCTCCCTCTGATCTTTACCTGGTCACCTAATTTCTTTTATTTTCATTCCTTGGCTTCCAGCTTAATACTCCCCGCATCCCTCCAACCTTTGCTTTTGGAATTCCATTTTATTTATTTTATTTCTCTTTTTTTTACTCCGCTTTGTCTGGGGCCACGTACGTCACTCTAACTTTATCTTTTTGTTTTTGAGTTTCAGGACAGGCCTGTTCCAGGAATGTTGCCGTGGGTGACACGCGCGATTTCAGTTGCCGGGTCATTGCTTTTTCTTTTGTATGTGGGTTTGTGTGGTTTCCCTCGTGTTTTTTTTTCTTTTTTCTTTTTTCCTTGATCTAGTTCATTCCCATCTTCTGTATCTTCTCTTTTGATCTGAGGCTTGCAGGTAGTTTCTTATAAGGACCCCACTCTCACCGCCTGGTCTGCATCCGGCGGTTCTGAGAACCTTTCGGTATACCCCGCGGCGGGTCAACAAACACCCTTCATCCTTTCTCTCCAAAAATTCCCCGATTATCAACCCCCGGCTGACTTCCCTGTGACCTACTTCACGGCTCAAACTATACAACCTTCTTTGCCCCTCAATATCTCCCCCGACATACTCCCAAACCGATCCGGTTTCTCAGTTTCACTTCCTTCTTTCCTTCTCCCCTCTCACCTCGGGACCTACCCCTATATAAAGCGTGCCATACAGGTGAAAGATTGCCCTGACGAAAGCAAGTCTCTTTGCAGAAACGTTGGCAACAATCGTGCTTTTGCCTTGTTCTAAGTTTTCTTTTCTTGTGTTCTCTACCATATTCAAAAGTTCTACTGCTCGCGTTATATATATATATATATGTATATATATATATATATTTAAGTATCACTTGAGAAGGCAAGCGTTGCAGGGGGCGGCACAAAGTTAGTTGGGCAGATGTGATTAAGTTTGCGGGGTTAAATTGGTCGCAGTTAGCACAGGACCTGGGTAATCAGAGATAATGGGAGCAGATTCTGCCCTGCAGTGAGCGTAGATAAGTGTAGATATATACAGAAAGATAGGGCAGCAGTCTACAACGCCAAAGGAGGCATAGGGGTGTGGTTAGGCTGTTTTTTTTTATTTTTCACTACGGTTAATGAAGTAAACATTTTTTTTAATATACAGACGAAAGAAAGAAAGAAAAACACGCGCCCAGAGTGCGGACCGAACCCACGCCTTTCGATTACATGTCGAATGCCTTACCGTAATCGAAAGGCGTGGGTTCGGTCCCCACTCTGGGCGCGTGTTTTTCTTTCTTTCTTTCGTCTGTATATTAAAAAAAATGTTTACTTCATTAACCGTAGTGAAAAATAAAAAAACAGCCTAACCACACCCCTATGCCTCCTTTGGTGTTGTAGACTGCTGCCCTATCTTTTTGTATTTTCCTCAACGAGCCCCTCATTTCCTTACTACATTATTCTGCGAAAGCCTAGCGAGGGTCTCGGTTCTGGCAGCCTTGATGCCTAGGTAGCATAAGAGGGCTTCCCGCCAGTTACCCGCTCATGACAGGCTGTAGACGCTCGAGTCACGCCCCGGGGGTTGAAAAGAAGGTCCCCTTCTCCCTGTGTAGTCAGAGTGGCGCTGGCTACCACCCTCAAGCGTCAGATACACTTCTAGTAAATATAAATGGCCCAGAAAGTGAAGGAGAGCACAGTCGCCCAGATAGCCGAATTGGTAAGGCATTCGACATGTAATCGAAAGGCGTGGGTTCGGTCCCCACTCTGGGCGCGTGTTTTTCTTTCTTTCGTCTGTATATTAAAAAAATGTTTACTTCATTAACCGTAGTGAAAAATAAAAAAACAGCCTAACCACACCCCTATGCCTCCTTTGGTGTTGTAGACTGCTGCCCTATCTTTCTGTATTTTCCTCAACGAGCCCCTCATTTCCTTACTATATTATTCTGCGAAAGCCTAGCGAGGGTCTCGGTTCTGGCAGCCTTGATGCCTAGGTAGCATAAGAGGGCTTCCCGCCAGTTACCCGCTCATGACAGGCTGTAGACGCTCGAGTCACGCCCCGGGGGTTGAAACGAAGGTCCCCTTCTCCCTGTGTAGTCAGAGTGGCGCTGGCTACCACCCTCAAGCGTCAGATACACTTCTAGTAAATATAAATGGCCCAGAAAGTGAAAGAGAGCACAGTTGCACAATAGCCGAATTGGTAAGGCATTCGACTTGTAATCGAAAGGCGTGGGTTCGGTCCCCACTCTGGGCGCGTGTTTTTCTTTCTTTCTTTCGTCTGTATATTAAAAAAAATGTTTACTTCATTAACCGTAGTGAAAAATAAAAAAAAACAGCCTAACCACACCCCTATGCCTCCTTTCGCGTTGTAGACTGCTGCCCTATCTTTCTGTATTTTCCTCAACGAGCCCCTCATTTCCTTACTATATTATTCTGCGAAAGCTTAGCGAGGGTCTCGGTTCTGGCAGCCTTGATGCCTAGGTAGCATAAGAGGGCTTCCCGCCAGTTACCCGCTCATGACAGGCTGTAGACGCTCGAGTCACGCCCCGGGGGTTGAAAAGAAGGTCCTCTTCTCCCTGTGTAGTCAGAGTGGTGCTGGCTACCACCCTCAAGCGTCAGATACACTTCTAGTAAATATAAATGGCCCAGAAAGTGAAGGAGAGCACAGTCGCCCAGATAGCCGAATTGGTAAGGCATTCGACATGTAATCGAAAGGCGTGGGTTCGGTCCCCACTCTGGGCGCGTGTTTTTCTTTCTTTCGTCTGTATATTAAAAAAAATGTTTACTTCATTAACCGTAGTGAAAAATAAAAAAAACAGCCTAACCACACCCCTATGCCTCCTTTGGCGTTGTAGACTGCTGCCCTATCTTTCTGTATTTTCCTCAACGAGCCCCTCATTTCCTTACTATATATATATAATATATATATATATATATATATATATATATATATATATATATATATATATAGATGCGTGTGAGTGTGCGTGTGTGTGCGTGTGCGTGTGTGTGTGTGTGTGTGTGTGTGTGTGTGACGTGCTCCAGAGTAATGGTGCGGTGCAGTTGGCTCGTATGGGAGATTATCCACAAAGCGATGGGCCGATGGGATAGTGGTGGCCCATGAAGAAGTAGCCAATAAAGGTGTTGGTAAGACGGCCGCCTTGACTCCTGCGTTCCACTAGCCGACAGGATGCACCGTCCAACCCCTCAACATGACAACACCCAAGAAAGCTATGATGGTGCTTTACCGAGGTGTTCAACACTAGCGCCTCCTGGGAGGACCTCGTTGGATGCATTATTCAACGCTTCGCAAGCTTCATCGCGGGTCCGTCCGTCAGTTTATTCATTGTCACTTGAAACCTGGCCAACGCCTTAAGCAGCATTACGATGAGAAAGTGTGTCTGGAATGCCTAGCTGACCTAAAGGACGCGCACCTTATATCAGGGTCTCCTGTTGGAATAGAAATGGCTCATGCTGGGCTTACCCCATCTACCCCTGCGTCGCGGCTTTTAGCTGCTTTAGAGTAGAAGCGGCCATCCACTGAGCTAAGTCAGCGCGTTCCTTCACGTTGACATGCGTAGATTATGCACCGAATAGCGATTCCCATCAGCGTCCGCCTGTTACACCGGTACGAGCACCGATGTCCGAATGCAGACAGTCTGCAGTGTATGGCTTGTCACGAGAGATGCACTGCCACAATGAATGTCCACGACGCACAACCACTTCCTCCCTCGGTAGCCACCAGGGAAACGAGGAGGGCGATCCAAGGTTATGTTATTTAAATTTATTGCGCTCATTACCTGGCACCCAGAAAGCGCTACTCGTGATACCGCAGCCATGATTACCTGTATCAGCGATGCAGTGCTGACAGTCCTTCACTTGCAAAGAATGACAGATTCGGGCATCACTGTACAGCAAGTAACACCACCTACGAAAACGTTGGTTCACGTCAATCTAATGATACAAATTGGAAAAATCACCGAGAAAATTCAAGAACATGTTCTACAAAGTATTAAGGGCAACCTACTGTTTGGCTTGGAGAGTGCCTGCCTCTTCAACTTGTCTCGACATCGCACCCTGACGCTACGCAAAGGAAATGATACCTTCCATCCTCAATTCCAACAAGTCTGTTACGCGGCTGACAAGAACGCTTGTTTACAGAAACTCCAGGCTTCCGAATTGGGCCACCTAAATCAAACTCAGAGGTAGGCCCTTCACCAGCTTCCCAGAAAGTACGATGACATTTTTTCAATAACGCCAGCTGTCATTGAATGTATCGCCAGTGAAATGCATAAAATTCCTCTTACGAACAACGACCCCATCCGTACGGTCCCTATCGATGCTCAGACG
This sequence comes from Haemaphysalis longicornis, assembly GCF_048455015.1. Lineage (NCBI taxonomy): Eukaryota > Metazoa > Arthropoda > Arachnida > Ixodida > Ixodidae > Haemaphysalis > Haemaphysalis longicornis. The sequence continues at coordinate 162,099,427 of NW_027526335.1, forward strand.
CCGATAGCGTCTAAATGGACAGATAAGTCAACGACCTTCTCACGCAAGGCGTAATACGGCTGTCTACGTCTCCGTACGTTGCCCCAGCGCTTCTGGAAGTAAAAAAAGAGAGAAGGGTGCACGCGTTTCTTTATAGATTACCGCAAGCTGAACGAGGTGGCGGAGCCCGCCTACCAACCCATCCCTCGGATTGACGACGTCATACACTCTCGAAAAATCGACGTACTTTTCAACTTTACACATCACTTCGTGTTACTGGCACGCCAATATGCACCCGGAAGATATTCGGAAAACAGCCTTTGTGACACGTGCCCGTCACTACGAATGGTTTGTAATGCATTTCGGTTTCCGGAACGCCCCGACCACTTTTGAGCGGGCTGTCAAGTCCGTCCAGGCCAAACACCACTTAGCGCAAGTCACGAACTACTTCAATGACATTGTGGTGTATTCTGACACGTTGTCTGACCATCTGGACGCCTTTCTAAACGCGTCTGAAAGCGAATGCGTTCGACGCGAAATGAAAATTTACACCATCTTCCCGCGAGATGAATCATGGGGCAGATGCGACGCATGGGGGGTTTCCGTTGCGTTCCCGTTATGTTAGCGTGTCCATTGTTGTTGTGTGTCCATATTTTACGCAGCATGTTCACCCCCGATGCGCCGCATCTACCCCATGGTTCCCCTCGCGGGAAAATGGTGTAAACTTTATCGGGGTGACCGTGCTTGTTACGGTTACGCCTACCATCGCGATAGCAGGCATGTTAGTCTCCATTCAAATCATCGGTAATCATCAAAGGGTGTCATCGGTGGAGCGGCGGTGGAACGGCTGAGCGGAGCGGCGCAGTTACCGCATTTATATGCAGCGGAATGAGAGAGAGCAGCGCATAGCAGCGCATGCGCACGTGTAACCGAGCGCCAGCTGCGCGCTAACCCACACCCACGCACAGCTGGCACGGTGACGGAGCAAGCGCCGGCGAGCTCTAACACGCAGATGGAGCTGCGGTTAGAAGCGGCGCTAGCGCGCAGCTGGCGCGGCGAGGGGAATGGGGGAGGGATGCGGACTACGCCGGGCGATGCCGGAGGGACAAGGCGAGTGAAAGAGATGCGTCGCATCTAAAAAATGTCAGTTCACACGAACATCCATTGAGTACCTGGGACACAGGGTTTCAAATGGCACCGTGATTCCGAAACGAAGCAACGTGGAGGCCACTCAGCGGTCAACCGCACCCTCACGGCCGAAAGAACCGCAGTGTTTTCTCAGTACATGAACGTTTACGGCCGGTACATCGCCCACTTCTGTGAAATTGCCCATCCACTGATATCCCTCCTCAAAAAGTATGCTACGTGAACCTTGGACTTTGACTGCGAACTGGCTTTCAGTAAGCTTAACAAATGTGTTACGGGTGTTGCGCAGGAACGGCTAAAGCAAGACCGGAGCCATGGCTACCCAAAGTACGAATGACCGACTTAATGACACGGTTAATTTCTACGCGATGGTGATAGTGACTCGTGTTTACCCAGCGGGCGATTTATCATCTTCCCGCCAACGCAACGCTCGTTATTTACCGTAAGTACAATCTCTAGACTGCACATTGAACTTGCTGGCTAGTCGCTGGCTTCTCCAGGCGGCACCGCTGCTGCATCGGAACCAAATTGCAGCGTGGTTCTCTATGACGTTTGTTTTCGAACGATGCGCGCACTGAGTTCAGCCACCCATTTACAAGCTTGAGTGGATACTCGGGCTCCTTACAGCGGCACGCGCTGTTGCTCTGCTCCTGACATGCTTTCGACTTCTCCACGCTGAGTCCCCCATCCTGTCTAGACTTTCTAGATTTCGTTGAGTCTCCTTACAGGTCTCTTTTCACTTCTAAACTTCAAGCGGACCCCCTAGAAAGTCATCATGGTTGGAGTACGAGGGAAGAGGAACTTTTTCATTCGCGGTGTCTCGGACCTGCAGGGAACGCAGGCTTGTTTCGGGTGTGCTGGCTTGTACGTCCTTCCTGCGTGCGTCCGCCGTTGTCCGCAGCCTTTCCACTCTCCCCCTCTCCTCTCCGATAGCGAACACACTCTCGCGAGGGGTATTGGATTTGATTGGATTGGATTGGCTTGGCTTGGCTTGGCGTGGCTTGGCTTGGCTTGGCTTGGCTTGCATTGGATTATCTGCTGGTGTGCGGCCCAGTGCGCTCTCACTCCGCTGGTGGGCGGCGCTCCGCACGGTGCTGCGCATGTGCAGTACTCTCTCTCTCCGCGGTCTCCTCTCCTTCGGGCGCACTGCGCATATAACCCGTGTGCCGCTCTCCGGCGGCTTTTCGGTCGACGGTTGCTCCCGCTTGCGCTTGAACCCCCCTCAGCGTCGCATCACACCAGGGTTCCCGCGAGGGGAGGTGGGCGTAATTTTTTTCCCGTACTTAATTTCACAATGTTGGAATCCATTTGCAGGAAAGCAACCGAGACGTCCATGTATGCGGCTGGCGTAGCCTAGCGTTCCCCATAACTGCCTTTTGCTGGAACGTTTGACGCTGCCTCAAACCTGGGTCACCCTGGATGTGTTCAGGTTAATCTACAGCCATTTGGTGTGAAGGATCCTCAGCTGCTACGATGGTTTGTTCGTTTTTTCGTGTACAAAGACTTGTGGGACGTTACCAGTCAAATTCTTTTTTATCTGTTATCTTGTTTTGTTTGATGTAGGCAGTTCTTCTCTGGGTTGCACGTTGCGTTGTATGGAACGGGTTCTTGCAGTGCCGTCATAGGGAAGTAGTTCTCGAGGCTTCTGGCCTCACGCTAACCTGAGTAGACGTTTCGGACGTCATGGTGGGCGCAAAGCGGTGGCATCTGTAATTGTTTCGTTCGCTCCTCAACAGGGGCGTGAACGTCAAAGCATCTGTGCTGCCACGGCAAGTAGAGCTCCAAACGGTTCGCAGTGCTCCCGTTGGCGATATCGGGAAGGTTCGGATGACTGTTTGCCTCTGTATATATATATATATATATATATATATATATATATATATATATATATATATATATATATATATATATATATATATATATATATATATATATAGATATGTTTTTATGTATATATGTATGCATGTGTGTATGTATGTATTTTTATGCCAGCCAGTGTTAAACGTCTGCGGTGATTAACCTAAACTGCTGGAAAATACGGGCGCAGTGGTCTGCACCTTCATTGCTGGCGTATTTTAAATGCCTCCGGAGCAGCAGTTCCTGGATTCCTGGAGCAGATTTTCTGACGTTGACATGAATGGGCAAAGTTTATTACCGCGTTTGCACGGTACTGGCCTGGCAAAATGCTTTCTCCAGATTCTTTCTAGTTAGCTTTCAATTTTTTCGATGCGACTCAAATTCAATAATAGCCGGATTTCAAGAAGACGGCGACGAAAAAGAAAAGTCAGGCTCCCACTGACTCTGGTAGCTTTCGCAGTTTCTCCTCAATATCACAAAAACAGGAAGGGAAACTGCACAGCGTAAGGGCAACATAAAAAGTATTCTCAGGAAGCTCAGAATCGTTTGCGCAAAACAAAGCCGAAAAGAGCTATTGGGGTGTGAACTTTCCGTAAAGACTAGTTCAGCCTCTAGTGCTATTAAACTTTGCGCTAAAGTGTATTTAATAAATTGGTACTTAACCAGGATTCTTCCTATTCTAGGTTGCTGAAAGGGGAGGTAAGTTTTGTCTTGTTATACCCGAAATTTTGCTTCAGAATATTTTCAACGTCATCTAACCTTTTTTTCATGAGCAAGGTATTTTGCGTAGTACGTAGATATTTCGGGGGGAAAAAAATTTGCATGGGTTTAATAGCACGGAAAACAAAAACTGAACCGCGATTTACTCGTGTATATACCTGTAACTTTGTCTTGACCTCAATTACAGTTGAACCACGTTATAAGACCCGTGGATGTAACAGAGAATCGAGCATAATACACACTATTCACCAACTTGCTGCGCTGTCCTACCTTTCCCGATAAATTTACTTATTTATACCCGGTATAGAATATAGAAAATTGTTGGTTGTAAAGAACAAGCTATCCTTGAATTATGGCTAAAAATCTCGCTTGTAAAACGCATTTTAAATTTAGGTACGTTGTCACAAGTCGCTGAGTGCAGTAGCATCCATTGTGGAAAAAAATAGGGACGACAGATATGCGCAGTCGTTATTTATTCTAACTTCAGCAAGCACAAAGTGGTTCACTCAGCCATAAAACAATGTCGAGAAGCGTAGCCAATGTAAATGCAATGGTCAGAAGTGTTTAAAGCTTACCGCCACACTTACGAGCCTGACCGTGCATGTGGGCGTCTGCGCGAGCCAAGAATACCGGCAGTGCGCTGTGAGCTGCACCTATCCCGTAGCTCCCAAACAAGAAGCATCGCAGACATTGAGTCCGCAAGTCTGATGAATAGCCAGAGCGCCCAGCGGAAGGGTACCCCTCCGTGCCCCCCCCCCCCCCCCCCCCCCCGCGCCAACTCTCGGGCGGGCACTCCGTCTAAAGCTTGGCTTTGGGGTGTACGGCGCGAATCGGTACCTGCTGCTTGGCCTTCGCTTCGACCGTGCGAAATGGATAGACGACGGCATTATAAGCGAGGTTTGACTCCGGCAATGGGAAAATGTTTCAAAGAGAAGCTTTAGTGTCCTCACTTTTGCCGTTGTGCGCCAATACGACCTGCAGGAAAGCCAACTTTCTCTGACCCTGATGGTCAACAATTGTGAGCAGTGATTTCATTTGATTTCATGTATTGCAACCTTAACGTTTCATTTCATGTCTTTCAACCTCATGTATTGCAACCTTAACCTTATTATTCTGTGAGGGGGTACAAATCAATATGAACAAATTATACGCAATACAGTTCAAAATACGCGTATGATAGTTTGGTCAAGAATGACAACAAAAGTGAATAAACAAACTAAGAAAGGAACAAAAGAACACTTCGATTGTAAATTAGAGTTTGAAGAGCAGAAACAACTTGGCACGAAACACTTAATGTAGATGCAATTGAACATGGCTCCCTCACGCAATGAAGCCGCCGTCTGTCCGAATCCTCCATTTCGGCATGGTTGAAGCGAACGCCAAGCAGCAGGTACCGATTCTCACTGTACACACCAAACCCAAACGTTAGGCCTACGGAGCGCACACCCGGGAGTTGCTGTGGGTATTCTATAGAAGTGGTGCGTACCTCCATACTAGGATACAATGGAAGTGTGGGATTGGCCAACCAAAACATTCCTCACGAGAAAGATTCGAGTTCAACCATCGTCGTGGTTAGACGGAAGGATTCGTGATTTTTTTCTTTCACTTCACATACTATCATTCATTATCACCGTCAAAGAAAGTTGGCTTTCCTTCAGGATGTATTTGCGCGCAAGGGCTTAAGTGAGCACACAATACCTTCGCTTTAACAAAGAGGCCCTATAACTCAGAATACTCCACGAAAGAGAGTGCACAGTAACTTTCGGCTTTGACACCTGCTCAAACGAGCGTACAATATATACCAGAAACCCAAGATACCCCGCGAAGGTTATTACGAACGTAAGTCAGATTTGTGTTCCCAGTCATGTGGCAATCAAACTTAATCCCAAGATATTTTACTCTGCTCAAAAAGGTGCGTGGTCTACAGTGGCTATCCTTGCGTTTTGAGTTCTGAAGTGTAATCGACGTGCAGTCAACTTTTTTTTAGCATTGTGCAAACACATGTTTTTGCGTGTTTATACACATGCAGTGCATCAACGAAATAGCATCTCTTTGAAGGGTATGAATCCCTGATTTATAGACAGACTGAGTAGAGAGAAGAACGGTGTCCTCTTCTAACTTAAAGAGGTTCCTCTAGATATGGGATAACAGAAATCATTACATTCAGATTATGCAAGAACGGCGCTTAAATGAACACCTGTGGCACTCCGGATAGCAAAAACGTTAGAAAATTAGCAATTGCTCATCCGCATTACTTGAGCACGTGATAGTAACCGACGCTTGTGATAGTAACAAGGAAAATGTAAAAGGGAGAAGAAAACGGGATAAGAAAAAATCACGAACCAGATATGAATAAGTATGGGTGCAGTAAGGTGGCAACTTTATAAGTACGGAAGCAATTTGGGTGCTGTCGTCAAGGCAACGCTTGATCTACAGATTTTACTGGTGCGGTTTACATGGCGATGGACTTCGAACCTTATGGTGAAGCACATCGTATGAAATCAAAATAAAAAGCTTTTTGTTATGGCTTGCATATTTGGCAGTACCGTTATCACTTATAAAAATAACTTATTTAGTACTACAGAGGTCCGGGTACCACCGTGCATTTCGGCCTGCATCACCGAATATACGCACGAAGAGATATTGAACACGCAGGCAACACAGAGGTGTTTGGAAATCTCACCGCGGCTTCGCAAGATATTGTGAAGTGGCAAATCGGGGTTCGATTTACTAGGGTATTTGCATTTGAAAATTACCCAGCAAACATTCAGGGAGTATCCCTCGACATGCGGCTGCACACTGGGTGGAAGCGTTTTCTTTCTTTTTAACTAGAATGGTTAAAAGTGCATTGTCGCAATTGGGCCCGTGCAACAGTCCAACGTTTGCTCCACGAGTGCGTGGTAGTTGAACGGCAATGGTGAAGTACCAACACCCTCGACTACAAAATAGGAAAGGAACGAGAAAAGTGCATAAGTGCTTTTCCACTTCATGGTCTCCAAATCAGATATGCCATTTAGGGCCTACTCTTATCTGAATTTATAAACTAAAAGGCTGCTTGACTATTTCAGTGCTGGCTCTTATTTCATTTCACATAGTTCAAAAAAAATTCCGCGCGGTTGTGAAATTGCGCTATACCGCCTTATAGGACGTTTTGTTTTGTTTCACTATTAGGCACATGTGTTTTCTATTAAAAGTTAGTCGAAAGTTTGGATTTGATTGTGATTGTTTAGTTTCTCCATTGTCTGTTTTCTGTGTTTTGAGCCGTGGAGATTATTAACTAGCCGGAACCTTCACTCTTGTAAGACCAGGGGCTTGTTGTTGATTCCATATGAAACACCTCCAACAGGTTTGTTGTCTCCTTCTAGGTTCTCGTATGTAGCTTAAATACCTAATAATTCGTATTAAACACTCTGGACCTTCTCTATATTTGCAACAGAACGTACTATATTTGCTTCTGCAGATAAAATGACGTTAACAAAATTCATGTCTTGACCATCAGCTATTTTTGTGTTTATTTTGTATTCGCTGTTTCTGGTCGGCTGTAGTTTATAAACTCATAAAAAATACTTTTGCCAGTCGAGTGGTGTAACACCTCGAGCAATTTTCGCAAAAATTTGCAAAGTTTTTCAGTACACCTTCCCGGCCCCGCTCATCTCGCCCCATTGTCGTAAAGTCTTCCATCACTATCGCGCACCAAGCTTTTACCTCACTTGTTTCCAATTATAGATTGTTGTGCTAACTGCTACCAGTCTCAACAACGCAGAAAGAAATTTGCGCAGAGGCTTGTCATCGTCGCGTTGATCCTTATTAGTCGTTGGTGGTCACTGTGCATAGAATGCATCTCTTAAAGGTGTCATGAAGACTAATAGAATTTTACTTTAAAAGGATGTTTTGTCGCGATTACACCAACACCAATGTTGTCGCAATCCTAAACAAGTAATCTACATAATAAGAGAAATAAAATCAACCGCGGCGAATGCCTTGCAGCTTTGCGGCAACTTTTCTATTACGTCACAGAATTATGTTTGTGCTATTTGTGACCGCCAAGATACGCCACAGCCAAAAAACAGTAGTTCGATCTCTTGTTCCAGTCGATTGTAGCACTTAAATGCTAACTGCAAGGTTAACAAACTGGTAACTGTGTTTTGTGACGGCCCATAGCGCGTCACTTCTGGTTATGTTACGTCAATAGGACGCGAAACTTGTAAGGTTATTATTTCGTAATTTTTTGGTGTTAAAAGCGCCTTTCGTGGCTGTAGTGGCGTTGTATGAGCTACCGAAGTCCATTTCTTACAACCTGAACAACCGGCCTATCTAAGAATTTGCAGCCGACACTAAAGTTAACTTGCAGAGTCTATTTTTGTCCCCCAGTTTTCTTACTTCATCTCTCGGATCCTGTGCCTATCACCTTTTTTTCAAATCGACGCTTCAGTTTTCTTAGCTCTCTCAGACGTCCACATTTGGTGTCAGGTTTCTATTCCACGCTGGTCCCATCCGTGTTTTCTTTTGAGGTGCGTAATTAAACCCTACGTTTCTATCTCATGGTTGATGGGCGCGTTCCGGACGAGAGTTTTCGAATGAGCATTATATCAGCAGCACTGAATCAGTAATTTTTGTTCTAACGTCATGACCGATTCTACGCTGTCGAGGCGGATGTCAAGTAAGACAGGGAAACAAATGATTTTAAACAAAGATAGGAGTTCACAAGAACAAAAGATTTTTCTGGTTGCTGAAGTTACAGAAGTACGAAATCGGGGCACTTACCATTGAACCACGCGGGCCATAATGCTGTGAAAGCTACTGACCATGAAATCACTCGTGGTACACGACCCGGATGTTTGTGTCTGCCCCTGCGGACGCCGTTGCATGCTTTTCTAGGCGCCTCTTTCGGGGGCAGCCACCTATACTCAAGCCGAGGCGCAAAGCAACTAACAACCAAAAACCAGCCCCAAGACTGCGCTCTAATGTAGGCGACTACCACCGCTTTGATGGAGCCGGAAAACACATGGAGCACACGTTTTCGAAACGCGGATGAAGAGAGAGCCCACTGCGTGTTTTTTTTAGGTAGAGTAAAATTTATGTCTGTGCACCAAAGACGTCTTTAGGAAACATAAAAAATACAATAAATTATCAAAAGAGCAAGGCTGAATAACGAAAAAAATGAGTCACCGAGGCTGTAATATTTTTCAGAAGCCCATGGTCAGCATTGATCACATAATATGTATATAGCAACAACTAAGGCAAACGTGTTTTTAGTGTGAGTAGAAAGCCTTTTTTAACAGTTAACAACTTGGGGTGTCTGATTGGCTCTCCGGCATGGGAAACTACACCGGAAGGTTAAGGTAGACATAATGAAAAAGGTAGACATAGATTTGAGAAGGGAGCGCAACAAGCTAGTACGAAAGAAGCCGATAAATTAGCTAACAGTAAGACGTAAAGTAGAACAATTCAGGATCGCGCTGCAGAGCCGATATTCCGCCCTTAACGAGGAAGCCGAGCTTACGACAAAGGAAGCCAGCGACAACCTTACACGCATTATCACGGCGTGTGCAGTAGAAGTCGGGGGAACTATGGCTAGACAGGATACTGGTAAACTTTCACAGGAGACGAAAGATCTAATCAGGAAACGGCAAACCATAAGAATCTCTACCGCAGCTGACAAAATAGAACTAGCCGAGCTCTCGAAGTTAATCAATAAGCGCAAGACAGCTGACATACGGAAGTATAATATGGAGAGGGTCGAATACGCTGTAAAGAACGGAGGTAGCCTGAAAGCAGTGAAGAGACGTCTTGGCGTGGGGAAAAATCAGATGTATGCACTTAAGGATAAGCAAGGCGATGTCATCACAAATAGGGATAAAATAGTCACAGTGACCGAGGAGTTCTATATGGATCTGTACAGTAGCCGGGACATACAGGATAATGCCGAACGAGACAGTAGTTCAGAGGAGATAGACATCCAACCAGTAACGACCGAAGAAGTAAGGAAGGCTTTGACAGAAATGAAAGGGGGCAAAGCACCTGGTGAGGATCAGATAACAGCAGACCTCTTGAAGGATGGCGGAGAAATTGTTCTTGAAAAACTTGCAAACCTGTATACGCAATGCCTAATGACCGCAATGGTACCGGAATCTTGGAAGAACGCGAACATCATCCTAATCCATGAGAAAGGCGACATGAAGGACTTGAAAAATCACAGGCCGATCAGCTTACTGTCAGTCGTCTACAAGGTATTTACCAAGGTAATCGCTAACCGAATCTCTGCAACCTTAGATTTCAGTCAACCTAAAGAACAAGCAGGGTCTCGTAAAGGTTATCAAACAATGGACCATATTCACACGATCCATCAGATGATAGAGAAGTGCGCTGAGTATACTGAACCCCTATATATAGCCTTCATAGATTATGAGAAAGCATTTGACTCGGTCGAACCCTAGCAGTCATTCAGGCATTAAGGAACCAGGGGGTAGATGAGCATTATGTAAGAATACTAGAGGATATCTACAATGGGTCTACAGCTACCATCATCCTCCATAGGGAGAGCAGTAAAATATCTATAAGGAAGGGTGTCAGACAAGGAGACACAATCTCTCCAATGTTATTCACAGCATACTTACAAGAAGTATTCAGAACGTTCGATTGGGAACAGGTGGGAGTAATGGTTAATAGAGAATACCTCAGTAACCTCAGATTTGCTGATGACGTTGCCTTGCTAAGTAACTCGGGGGACGAATTGCGAAGCATGCTTTCCGCACTGGACAAACAGAGTAGAATCGTGAGCCTGAAAATAATATGGAGGAAACCAAAGAATCATCAATAACCTCGGGACATCACAGCGGTTTGATATGGGTGGCCAGGCAGTGGAAGTGGTACGCGAATATATCTACTCAGGCCAAGTTGTGACCCCAGATCCCAACCATGAGGCAATCATAATTAGAAGGATCAGAATGGGGTGGGGTGCATATGGCAGACATTCTCAGATAATGAATAGCCGCCTACCATTGTCGCTGAAGAAGAAAGCGTATGACAGCTGCATCTTACCGGTACTTACGTACGGGGCAGAAACTTGGAGGCTCACTAAGAGGGTTCAACTTAAATTGAGAACGACTCAGCGGGCAATGGAGCGGAAAATGATAGGTGTAACATTAAATGACAAGAAGAGAGCGGAGTGGGTCAGGGAGCAAACTGGTGTTAAAGACATATTAGTAGAAATTAAGAGGAAGAAATGGACGTGGGCAGGGCATGTAATGCGAAGGCAAGATAACCGCTGGTCATTAAGGGTAACAGAGTGGATCCCTAGAGAAGACAAGCGTTGCAGGGTGCGGCAGAAAGTTAGATGGGCAGATGAGATCAAGAAGTTTGCAGGGACAAATTGGTCACAGTTGGCACAGAACCGGGGTAATTGGAGAATAATGGGAGAGGCTTTGCCCTGCAGTGGGCGTAGACAGGCTGGTGATGATGATGATGAACTAAAAACACGTTTGAATTTGTGTACCGTGATATACTGTATGTGTGTTTATTACCATTCTGTAATAGCGTCTCGTAGTCCGAGTTTTCAAAGGGCAATTTGCGTGTTTATGTTTTCTCTTAAGTTTACGAATTCTCGACTAGGAGAGACAGGTCACTGTAATTCGACGTTCACCACTGGCATTTGAAATGTTTGTGTTGTATGAGACCAAATTGTGGGTTAATCGCTACTGACCTAAATCAAAGCTGAAGCCATCCTTCTTTCTAAGAGCAATTTTATTTATTTATTTACAAATACTGCAGGCCCTATTCGGGCCCAAGCAGGAGTGGGTACATACATAGTACACATACATTAATTGCAACTACCGCTAACATATATTTGATTAGAAAAAAAAAGTGCTTCGCAATTCGGAACACGATAGTAATACAGCAGTAATAAAATGTGCACACACATCAATGCAACACAATACACAAGAGTAATATAACAGTAATAACATGTACACACAGCGATGGAATACACAAAGAAAATACGTACTACACATAAAGTGAAAAACGAATGCAGGAAGCAGCTGCCTTCACTGCGGCAAAAAAAATTTATTGGCCAAAGGAAAGGTTGTTTGCAAGCTGAATGAACGATTCTGTTGTATTAGCGTTAACTACTTCTTCGGGTAATTTATTCCATAGTGAAATTGCATGCGGAAAAAGGGAATATTGATGTACGTTAATATTACTAAAAGGTTGCCTAACTGTTTTGCTGTGGTTTGTACGATCAGACCGCATGGGGGGCTCAGTTAAGTAACTTTCACGAGGTATTTTGCAGTGACCGTGGTACAACTGATATAAAAACTTAATACGAGACACAGTTCTGCGATGAGCTAGTTTTTTTAATTTTGCCCTGTCGCGAAGAACGGACACGCTGGAAAAACGGGAGTATGTGGAGTATATGAACCGCAAGGCTAAATTTTGCACTCTCTCTATTTTCTTGATTAAGTATTTCTGATGCGGGCTCCATATCAGATCCGCATATTCTAATTTTGGTCTAACGAGAGCTTTGTACGCTGTTAACTTAACGGCCGATGATGTACGACGCAATTTTCGTTTCAAAAATGCCAGCTTTTTTAGCGCATTGCTGCAAACGTTTTCTATATGGGGTTCCCAACTTAAATTGCTTGCGAGTGTAACACCTAAATACTTCACTCGTTGGGTTTTACTTATATGAGCATTATCAATAGTATAACAAAATTCCAAAGGTTCTTTTTTGTTGGTAAATGTAATAGCCGCCGTCTTAGAAGTATTAAGCTTCAAGCCCCATGTTTCACACCATACGCTAATTGAGTGCAACGCATCATTGAGTCTTATATGATCGGAGTGTTGAGTTACATTGGCATAAACAACACAATCGTCCGCAAACAGCCGGATCTTCACAGGCGATGGAACAGATAAGTAGATATCATTTATATAGACTAAGAACATTAAAGGACCGAGCACTGATCCTTGTGGCACTCCTGAGTGCACATCCAATGTATCGGAAACGCAGTTATTCACAGCCACGTATTGTTTTCGTGAGGACAAGTAACATGCTATCCAACGGACAATATTGCGCTCAATGCCCATAGAGAACAGTTTGGTTATTAAGTCAGCATGCGGAACTACATCAAACGCTTTGGAAAAGTCCAAAAACACTGCGTCAATTTGACCCCTCATATTCAGTGCATTTACAAAATCATCCGTTATCTCAGCTAACTGTGTTGTGGTGGATAAACCAGCCCTAAAGCCATGTTGATGCGCATGAAGTAAATGATTATTCTCTAGATGTGTCATAATTGCCTTAAATAAAATATGCTCGAGCAGTTTACAAGTTGTGGATGTCAAGGACACTGGCCTGTAATTATTTAATTCTAAAGGGGACCCAGACTTGTGAATCGGAACTATCCTTGCAGCGCGCCAGTCATCGGGTATCACACAGGTTTCTAATGATGTTTTATATATGACATATAAGTACTCGGCCACCCAGGTTGCGTATCTGTTGAGAAAAACATTACATATTTTGTCCGGACCTGATGACTTTTTGATGTCTAGATTACGCAAAAGACTAAGAATACCGTTTTTGCTTAAATTTACTTCGGGCATCTGGTTACGAAGCGTGTAAGGATTCAAGTCTGCGTGCGATGCGTTCATAGTAAAAACTGACTGAAAGAACGCGTTGAATTCATTGGCAATGGTAAAAGGATCGTCAATGCTTACGCCAGATGTTCTGATCTCTGTGATGCCACTTTTATCTTTAGATAAATATTGCCAGAATTTCTTTGGTTGTTCCGACATGAAAGAAGTCACTGTACAAGAAAAGAACTGGTCTCTTGCAGCGCGGACTTTATCTTTAAAATTGCGTACTATACTTTGAAGTTGTTTCATGTCGCCACGTTTTCGAGAGCGTTTTATCTTGCGTTTCTGGTGTATCAGATCACGATTCATCCACGGGTACTCCCTGTTGATGCGCTTTTTCTTTAAAGGCACGTAGGTGCTTTCACAATGAATGACCATGTCCTTAAACCTTGACCACAGCTCATTAACGTCATTTGTGTCATTAAAAGAAGGGAATAAAGATTCCATATAGCTAATAACTGCGTCGTCATCCGCATGCGTGTAGTCTCTTACAAATGTCTCAGAAGGTTTAACATACGATCGCAAACCCGAAATAGGACACTCAAGAAGAAGTAACTGATGATCAGATATCCCATCCTTAACGCTCACGGAGCAATCTGGAAGCGAGCTACTAGCAAACACAAGGTCAAGTAGAGCAGAGCTGGAAATTCTTGTAGCATCGGAAACCAATTGGGTTAATGAAAACGTAAATGCAGTTAGTAGTAATGATTCACTATTTTTGATATCTTTGCCGTCATGAGAAAGGCTGCACCAGTTAATTCCGGGAAGGTTAAAATCGCCTGTTATAAGGATGTTTGAACGCGAATTTGTATTTTGCAACAGATAATCATATAATGAATCTAAGTATTCCGGGGGAGCATTTGGAGGCCGATAGACACCTCCTAATATTATAGTTTTCCCAAAAAACTTTAATTTGCACCAAATGCTTTCGTGATCATCGATGCCATTTAAACGTGTAAATTTAATGTTATTTTTAATTGCGATTGCAACTCCGCCGCCACTTGATCCCCTGTCCCTACGAATAAGCGTATACGAAGGGGGAATTATTTCTGAATTTTGTACATCGGAATGCAGCCAGGTTTCAGTTATCACTAGGACATGTGGTTGATAAGTCAGAATTATATCTTCAAGGTTCTGTATCTTATTCAGCACACTGCGTGCGTTTAACGAAACAAGTCGGAGCGTCTTGACGGATTCTCGTCATTTCTTATCGCGCTTACGCGTGTTTGCACGTGTGGACCGCTGAGACGACAGTTCAGGTTGCGCCGGCGCAGTGGATTTCGACAACTCCACTCTGCGATTCCGCGTCGCGTCCCATACGTACACCCTGTCATCAACTTTGAGCTTATCGTAACGAAGCGAAACCTTAGAGCCACTGCTCTTTTCTTCAGCCGCGGAACGCCATAATTTTGCACGAATATCCCGAACGTTTTTTGAAAAGTCCTCCGATATTGCTATTTTTGTGCCCTTTAGTTTGAAGCAGGAAGACATAACCTTTGTTTTGTCTACGTAGTTGAAAAATCTTAAAATGATGGGACGATGTCGCTCTGCGTGTTTTAGGCCGATTCGGTGAATACGCTCTATTGAGTTTACTTCGACACCTAGAATCTTTTTAAAAATTTCTTCGTTAACTTTCCGCTCAAGTTCTTCTGAGTCCTCGTCTTGATCTTCTTTTACGCCATATACTAGAATGTTGTTGCGACGACTTCTATTTTCGAGGTCATCTACCTTTGCGACTAACTCAAGAACAAGTTTGCTCGTGTTAATGCAAGCTTCGTCCACTTTCTCCAACCTTTGCTCACATTTCTCAATTCGACACAGTTCTTGCTCAATATTAGTAATCCTTGTTTGGATATCTCCGACTGCCGATTCAACCTCTTTCAAATTATTTGTCAGCAAAGCCAGAGTCTTGTTTGTCTTTGTTTGCTCTTTCAAAATTTTCTTAAGTATTTGACTGTTTAACTGCGTCTCAGACTCTGAATCAGAAGAAGAGGAGGGACCAGGATTCAGCTCTATGTCTCCAGATGTCAGTAGCAATAACCTGATCACATGCAAACAGTCACACAATAGACCGAGCAAACACTGTGGGCTTGGCAACACCGTCAATGTGACTGAGTCGTCTCTAATAGAGGAAGTTGAATATTTGTCACCAACCTGGACAAAAAGAATCGGGATCAGCATCCGTCTGCAAGCGGTGTCACCAAGCCCACTGAAACAGTCTTGCCAGGGCGTCCAGTATTTATGCCCGAATTGGTCGCTATCCGATGATGTCACCGAGCTGATACGCTGATACGCTTGATGCACATGGGGCGCAGTTTCTTGAAGCAGCCGTGGCGGTGGCGTGATGACTAAGTCAGCCGGCGCATGCTCACCAGGAACCCCTTCGAACGTTGGGTCAGTTGATCCCAAGACGAAATGCGCCCGCAAGGCGATCTGGACAAAAAGAATCGGGATCAGCATCCGTCTGCAAGCGGTGTCACCAAGCCAATTAGCATGAGCTCTGTGATCATCCTACAACGCGTCAGCCGACATGCCTTGCTTGCTGGTTCTTTTTATTAGACATCCGCAAACCATTTTCTACGAGAAACTATTTTCAAATTTTGGGAATTGCGAAGCGGAGACACCTTATTCTGTGAGCCATGGATTAGACATACCGTAACAAAAATTCGCCGCTTATCCGTGAAACCAGCGAATGCTAGAAGAGCTCAAAAAGGTAGAGGGCGTGGCTGCATTGCAGCTGCCTTCGCACGCCTACCCCCGTCGCTACCGAGACAGACGTGAAGTCGAAGCCCATTCGCCCCTGTCTCTTCTGGCAGAGCCTTCCCACGCCGTCACTACTGGTCCGACACCTCCTATAACCAGGCCCTGTAAATTGAAGTGCGCACCTAGCGGGTGGCGGAAAGGAAGAAGGAATGAGGAAAGACAATGACGAGCTGTGAATAAAATATATCAAGACATCAACGTGGTTACACTGCCGCAGTTCCGAGATGAACTCACCAGGACAATTTGTTACGCAGTTTTTGTGTACTCTACGGCTTATATATATGACCGTATACCGTATATGACGATTTCATTTTTTTTTCATCTGTGCAGAAAAGATATTTTCCGTGCAAAGAAATAACTAAGCCAAAACGTGCACGCAAATCCTGGGTAACGTTAAGTCTATTAAACATGACACGTACAAAAAACAGGCTTTACCAGGTGTACCAAAAAATTCGCGATTTTAATACACTGGAAGCGTTTAGGGCCTACAGAAAGAATCTTACAAAACCCTAAAGGCAAGCCAAACCCGGCCATTACCATACTATTGTTAACAATATTGTAGATGTCAAGCAAATGTGGAAAAAACTAAACACAATGATATTGCAGTAATGAGACGCCGAGTGTAGACGATATTAGAATTGATAATAACATCTAAAGGAAAAGCATTACCCAATAAATTTAGGGGTTACTTTACTTCTTTGTCAGAAAATACTTACCACAGCAATGCGTTAGGTTACATGCCAATGCCTATAGCCCCCTCAATATTTATTGACCCTACGGAAAAAACAGAGGTAAACCACATTTTCATGAAACTTAAAAAAAAGCAAAAGCGAGGACATTGATGGCATAAAAATGGAACTTGTTATTTTTGTTATTGATTTATTTTTACCCTGCTTGCCCCATACTTATAACATTCTTTAAGGCACAAGTATATTTCATAAGCGGATGAAAAATGCCAAAAGCGCAGTGCTTTACAAATGCGGTGACAAAAATGAAATGAGCAATTATCAGCCAATATCAGAATTACCTGTATTTTTGAAAGATGTAGAAAAAATCATTTTCGCTAGATTGTATAAATTTTTCGACTCGCATTCTGTAAACAGCAAAATGCGGTTTAAGGTCTGGTGTATCGACGGAGACAGCGCTGTTGCATCAAAAAGAGTTTATACTGGGCAACATAGAAACGAAAAAGCTAACACGAGGTGTATTTATAGACTTTATGAAGATGTTCGACAGTATTGATCGATCACCAAACCTTGTTAGAAAAAATTGTTTTATTACGGGGCTAGAGGTATCAAGCTAGATTTATTGGAAAGCTACCTTAGTGATCGCCACCAGCGTGTGTCTATAAATAGTCAAACATTTCGGCCAAACAAAGCAAAAGCGGCGTACCACCGGGAAGCATCTTACGATCTCTTCAATTTAACCTTTATTGACGGTGAGTACGACCATGCGCGCCGCTGCGAAGCGCGTCTCTGTGACTTTGGATTAGGGATTCTCGCATTTCTCGTCTGGTTCACTCGGGCTCACTCTCCCTGCTGTTTCTTTGTGCTCGGTTAACGTCCGATCCTTGTCCGCACCAGCCTTTGCTTGTGCGGAACATTTTATTTTAATAGTAGACTTAAAATCGAATACACTAGTTCAAGGAGTGAGGTAAAGTATAGTTTTAGATACCGCTACAGAAGAAAAGACCGGCGTCGCCTCGCCTTTGGATACCGCTACAAGACCGGCGTCGCCCTCGTCCTTGCGAAGCCGGTCCTGTGTGGAGCGCGAAGAGTCGGAGCTAGGCGTCAGCTTCTGTATTAAGCAATGTCTCGAAAA
This sequence comes from Haemaphysalis longicornis, assembly GCF_048455015.1. Classification (NCBI taxonomy): domain Eukaryota; kingdom Metazoa; phylum Arthropoda; class Arachnida; order Ixodida; family Ixodidae; genus Haemaphysalis; species Haemaphysalis longicornis. The sequence goes on from NW_027526335.1 coordinate 162,117,343, forward strand.
AAGGGAAGAGCCAGCTGCTAGTAACCGACAACAGCGCAAATACAAGACAGAAAAAAATTCCAGGCCTTCCGGGCGGCCGGCTTTGGCGGAAGGCATTTGGATTCCCGGTAATCATACGTAAGGTAAAGCAGTTTTTGTAGCCTTGCCGAGCGCTCGAAAGTGTTGTATCACATCAATTTACGTTGACATGGCATGACACTATGCCGACATGCACTACCGGCTGAAAAACTGTAGGTTGACTTCGAAATAGCCCACTGTGCGTATAGGCGGGTTTTATACCGGGCTTCTAAGCAATATGCAGGTTTATAAAGCCGAACAAGTCACGTCCACGGCAAAGATAAAGTAATAATATGTTTGTTCACACCTGAAGGAATATTTTGGTGTCATTTTCCACAGCAATATGTTCCCAGTATTCGGATGTGCGTTATAGGTTATGCGTTATAGGATGAGAGTAGGAGGAGGAGAAAACTTTAGCGGTAATATCGAGCTGATTAGTGAGCCGGGTTCTCAGTCCAGGACAAGAGAGAAAGAGTAATGTTCCGCAATACGTAGAACTCCGGATAAACCCACACAAATTACACGTAGTACTTGTAAATGCATGAAAATTCCAAAACTGTACCCCTTTCTGTTACAGCGTCTTGCTATGGTATAAGTTCCCTTTTTTTCCAATAATTTTATGTGCTTGTAAATGCCCAAGTGTGCATGTATTCTGTACTTAAAAAATAGCCACTAGAATGTCATTTTCTTTTCTTTTATTCATACGGGAGTACCGCATGGGGTTTGGTGTGCCATTGTTTCTGTTTCCTTGTACAAATGGGCAGTGGGGCTAGTCAAGCTGCTTTAAAGCAGCTTTTTCCCACTTTCCATGCCACAATTGCTTCTATCTTGTGCACACCACATTGTATTGTTGTGATGAAATAAACTTCAACTTAAATAGCAGCTGCGAATATTGCTTGCAGCTAAAGAAGAGACATACAGCTAATACAGCGGCTGAAGTCAGCGAACGTCACCACTGAGATGGTTTGACGGCAAAGAACAGTAGGTGCGGTTTTGTGGGGGATTGAGGTAAACGCCATCTTTAGGACTCCTGAAGCGGGAAAAATGCGTGTACTTAAGAAAGAGGTACGGGACACACACGCATACGTAAATATCCTCCGGTTACTCTTGCATAATTTGCTTGTTGAATAACACTAAAAATGGTTGTGCGATTTCTCTGCCCTTTACACCCTGACTTCTCTGAATTTCATGCCAGGTATGAGAGATCACGCCTTTTCGGAAAAGAAAAAGACTTCTTCGAAGTGGCAGTCATGGTAAAGGCCGCACATTTAGGCAATTTTACAAGGTTGGTGAGTGATATCACAAGGAAGATTTAGCTTTACTTTCGGTGCGAAACTTTATCTAAGCGATATTATAAACCCGCCGCACAACATAATATGATTCCTTTTCCTAAAACACAAACATTGCACACAATTTTTTAACCGAAAATGTGAAACTGTGTGGGAAGCAGGAATTATAAGCCGTTGATTTTGGGCTACCGCAGGTACGAGAAAAATGGTCAATTTGACAGCGCAAGCTGAAAAATTTGTTTTCGGATTTCCGGGTTGCGGAGCCGGTGTTGCCAAATGGACCCTGACCAATGAGTCTCAATATTGGGGATGTTCTCATAACGAATCTATGTAAGCATGTTTTCCTATTCTTCTTGTGTCTTTATACCAAGTGCGCAACGGTTACCTTATTACAAATTTTTGTGAGTCCGCGTAGAGCCAACTTTGCAATATTTGCAAGAAATTGCATATTTCCGGTTAGTAAGTAGAGGAGCTTTCATTATTTTATAGTCCAAAGGCTCTCTCGAGGAGCCTGCGGTTGGTCATTCGAAGTTCATATTTATGGTTTTCACAACTCCAAAAGGCCCGCTAGTATCCCCGGACTACAAAGGTAGGGAACATCCGACAGCTACACCTTATCTACATGCTTGCGCAAACACAATTTCTTGCGATACGCGCCGTTTCCTGGCTTCTCACCTAAAGGGTACATTTTAAACATAATACGCGCCGTTTCTTGGCCTCTCACATAAAGGGTACATTTTAAACACAAGAGATGGCCATTAAAAATTTTAATTAGAAGTTTCAGTCAGAGTTGTTTCGTAAACTATTATCTGAAAATATTAAAACACAGAGAGGTCCACTGCGTCGAATACACCGACAATATAAGACCGGGGCATTATGTGCAACACCACTGATCTGGTGCGTACCACTTACACACCTAAAAGTATTTAGGTAGACGTTCCTTCTCCTGAGTTAAAATGTTCCTGTGTCTTTTAGATGCGAAGAAGCTTATGGTCGAGCTTGTTCTCTCCGCCGTTGTGTGGGCGCCGATGTGCGGCGTCCAACCCCCATTGCGCATGCCTTACAAGGCACCGCTGATGATGATTGTGGCAGGATGCCCCTAGGGATTAGCCAACCAAAGAATCCATCACGCGATAGCTTCGCGTTCAACCGTCGTCATCTTCCCCTAGGGGAACCCCCGAGTACCACACCACCACTGCGCATGCCTTGTCAGGCACCGCTAATGATGATTGTGGCAGGATGGCCCTAGGGATTGGCCAACCAATGAATCCATCACGGGATAGCTTCGCATTTAACAACCATCGTCATCTTCAGGTAAAAGAACCCGGAGTAGTATGCGAGGCATTCTTCCCCACCTCTCCCACGCTCCTCTCCTCTCCGGCATTCCTCCTCTCCTCTCCGAAGCTCCTCTTCTCTCCGGGATTGTGCAACGAATGGCAACACCTGCGGCTGCGCTCGCGATAATGCGAAGCAGCTTAGGGTTATAGACCCGACGATAGCCGCTGCGTACTCCGATGGGGGCGCCACTGTAGCTCCGGGGTATAAATGACACGCGCGCGCGCTCCGCTCCCCTCATTCTCCTCCCGCAACGCCGCGGTCGAACTTAAAACTGATTGGAACTTGAGTCGACCCCACGGCTGCTTCCCATACTACTCAGGGTTCCCTCCGGGAACATGGTGAAATTTTTTTTGTAGTATACAATAGCCGAGGAACTTTTCGGAGCTGGAGGGCAACCAAAAATAGTCCGAATAAAAAAGAAGTGCGAAAAATGTGTCACAAAAAACTCCTATGGGACAACTGGTGCCACCTGGGCAATCTCCGGAATATCCAGCTTGTCGGAATTTTTCCATTCCGAATACGGTCGGCTACTGCACATAAAATGAACGCCGAGGAAATTCCTTTTTTTGTGTGCTAAACCACATAGCACCAGAGGAAGGGCAATGTTATGACGAGAAACTAAACACACGAGTCATAGGGCAAAGATTATGATATATTATTTTCGGAAAGTATACTAGCGCACGCTGTTAAAATACGAAACTGTGAAGAATTTTATTCAAGATTGCAGGGAGGTCTCACATACAGAATTCTCATCATGTGCCTACCACAATCATTTTTATCTCTGTTGAGTTATTTTGGTATTGTAAGCATGCACAATGCAAGAGTACCAAACTGTAACGCATTTGTGCTACGCAGAAGCTACCAATAACCTGAAATGACGATTTATATTTCTCAATAATATTAACTGGCGGAAATAGAGGGCGAAAAAACAGCGCTTTTATTGACCGTTGTTTATAAAAATCCCCAGACATAAGATCTGATGCTGCATTATGGCAGCAGATTATTATAATGTATAAAGTTATACTTGTTGCTGCCTCGTAATCAAATCGAAGCAGAATTGCCGTTAGGAAATGTGCTACGGCCGCAAATGAATTCTTTTTGTGTGATGCGGGTTCCTGAATGAGCACTTCTTCCCTCCAACCAGTGGAACGCCAGCCGCAAATGGTTTATAACCATGTGTGCTCGCCCATACGTGTCCAAATATTTAGGATTAAGGCGTGGTGGCTCTATGCCCAGATTGTTGTGCAGTGCACCGCAGGGACGTGTAATGCCGGTAGCTGTGGAATTTATTCCCCTCGTTGAGCGAACCGCTGAGTGCGTGCTGCCTCAGCGAACTGCTGCAGCGCCGAAATATTGCATAAGGAAGTATCGTAATCGCTATCCAATTTTTTATACGTCATTACAGCATCGGACTACAACCAGATACAAAAAAGAATTCGATTTAACTTGTGAATGCGAAACGCCATAAGTAAGGCATTTGATCAACTTGCATAGTTAAACCTCGCAGTATGCTTACTTTTAGGTCTGTAGTACAACGTGGATAGATCAGAAAGCGTTGGAAATCGTTGCACGGTGTACGTTGTGATGCACGTTGTACTGCAGACCTGCCACATAGTGGTAACATTACCGATGACGTGAGGTTAGACAAACAAACTGTTTTAATCTTTAGCAATATATGAATGTTCGCCCCACCCTTATGTGTGGCTGAATTATAAAAAAAACTAAGTAATGAAAGCCAACAATACTTATATAAAACATGAGAATAAAACTGACTCCTTACATATTAGTGCAACACAACTGTAAACTGCCTACATATTTGTTACGAAACATTCAATGTGGCTATAATGCGACATACAATACAATGGTGATATCGACCCAACAGAAGGCAGGTATAACAGAGAGCAAAATAATAATCCGGGCGGCATTGCAGAACTACACACAGTGACACACCATGTACGAGACACACTGAAGTCATTGCTAATGCAATGTCACACGTGATGTTCTTTTAATTCTAAGCCAATCTGGCTCATTCCGCCACAGGTGATGAAGCACCGACACTCCGTCCTGTCGATACTACAGAAATTGCCGCGATGAACTAGCATACCTCGAATAAACGGCGTTTCCGTTTTTCGCCACAGTCGAAAATACAGCCTTCAGGAGGGCGATGGAGCCCACTTGTCGCTGACGCAGTTCGACAGCACACAATACAGCGCACAATCTAAAAATCTGCCACGGTGCACGTGAACATGCGTTCCGCATTTTTTTTTTCAAACGTTTTTTCGTGTAGAGTCTACACATATGCGGGTCCTCCGTTTCTAAGCGCATCTCCTGCCATCAATACGAGACTAAAGGCAAGAAACAAAACGCCGAAAGTGTACTTATTGCCCTGTTTATTGCACTCATACTTTTTCTGTAGTTTGCACTCTCACCAGGTCATTATTCATGAGGCTACGGAGGAGCTCTATCGCAGCCTGTGCAGTGGTAGTTAAAACTGTACGACTTACCTGTAGCAGTGGATGAGAGCCGCAGGAAGGTGCTCGCACATCCCTGACAGCCCTGGTGCGCACGAGCACTGCCCTTCTCCGATTTTTCGGCTCGCTAGAACGGCAGCTCATGTTGAGCTAAATGCGATGCGGTTGCACGGTCACACGTGACGTTTCTATCACGACCGGCTTTATAGATAGCGACCTGCCCATGCTCGACGAATCCACGCCCCGAATTTGTTATTTTTGTTTTTTTTTAGCTCTTCCAACGCCACTGCACTGGCTGGCACTGTATTTATTCGCCCAGAGTGCAACGGCATACTGGGAGAACTACAAAACGTATTCGCACGAGACAGGCGCTTAGAGGACTATTCATTTGTCCTAACCCAATGCTTAGAGGTGTTCATAGCTCAAAAGCGACCACTATGGAGAGCATTTCTGATTATAAAGCAAGCCTACGACAATGCATATTTAGAACTTTTATAGAGCCTACTTGAGCGGTAGGGATTAGGCCAGGCTTTATAGGCTGCTGCAGGGAATTGAAAATAAAACTGAACCTGAACCTGAAACTGAAATTGAATTAGACCGAGGTGCAAATTTTTTGGGAGGACCTAGAGTGCACCCAACCGGTAGTCACAAATAGAGGTTTAAAGCAGGGTTGTCCTCTGTCGCCATTGCTCTTCAGGCCGTACATGGCAAGACTAGGAAGAAAGCTTGAAGATAGTAAAATAGGTTTGAATGTGTGTTACAGAAGCAAGGGCCAGGAAGTGGAACAACATATTCGTGGACTGATATATGCAGATGACATAGTACTACTAGCAGATTGCCAACAGTGTCTGCAACATCTCACAGATATATGCGGGGAAGAAGCCACTAAACTGGGTTTACAATAAGGCACAGCAAAGTCGGGAGTTGTAGAATATAATAATGACACCGATAATGAATCGGTCTTCGTTCAACAAGCAACCTTACAGTGGGTAACGAAATACAAATATCTAGGCATATGTATAAATGAAGGTCAGGCATATCTAAAAACTGATGAGCATTTCAGAATGAAAGGAAAAAGAAACGCATCTATCCTCAAGAACATAGCACTCTGGGATATAACAAATAGGAAGTAGTGAGAGGAATCCGGGAGTGTATAATGGTACCCGCACTCACCTTTTCAAATGAAGTAGTTTGTGTCGAATCAGGGATTCAATCAGGGCTAGAAAAAAATCAGAGGGGGTAGGACGATGGGCATTAGGAGCACACAGTAAAACAACTAATGAGGCAGAGGAGGACGACATGGGATAGGACTCTGTTCAAGTGAGAGGAGCACAGAGCAAAATATGTTTTGAAGGATTACTTAGAAACATTGGTGTCCGGAAATCGGCGGCCAGAGTGTTACGATATCTTTACATAAACGTAAGCGTGGCACACAGTGGTAGAAAATAACAAGAAAGCTCCAGACAAACAGTATGAAACCTGGGAGCGCAGTCGAAATGACCACGGCAATAAAAAATTAAGTGAAAGTATCAGATACAATGAGTGTAATAAGAGGATGAACGCAAAAAAGTCCTTAGATATTAGACATCTAAAGAATGCGAAAGCGTGAGGTCACGAGGGTAAAGTTCTTAAATATTAACAAAATGAGTGGATTGCTTTTTGAAGCCCGGGCGAGATGCTTGCGTACAAAAAGGCTTATCCCCGAGCTGGTACAGAAAGAACGGTGCGCAGGTTCCGGCAGGGACCCAGAAACCACGCGACATATTGTAACGATGTGTAAAGGTATAAGCACAGTCCTCTGTGAGAAAGGCACCCAGCTTCCAGAAGCCCTTGGCTACAAGGTTAACAGAAAAGGTAATTGCACATCAGTAGAAATTAGTAAAACAGCGTTAGCGTGTTAGTCAGAAAAGAGCAGAGAACAATCTGGGGAGACATGCGAAGAAAGTCAGACTAGTGAAAAATTCACCATTTCTTTTCTTTTTTTTTGCGAATTGGTTGTACAGTGGCGTGACGACTAATGCCGCTGGGCAAAGCAACACCGTTACAAGGGGAACGTCACTAAGAATCGTCATTTCTCCGCGTTTTCTCGGCCTTGTCATCTTTGTTATTTCGTCTTCCGCTCGGTCCTTTGGGCCCAGCCTTTGCCGATTCACACTGGGGGAAGTGCACGTCGTCGGTGGGATCGTCGGTGTGTTCAAAGAACGTTTAGAACGTTAGAATATTACTTGGCTATACCCAAACGCGCATTCGGACACCGTCTACCGAACGTGCACCCACCTGGATATCATCTGCAAAAAACTGCTCACTGCTGCTTACCCTTTGCTAACGTCTTTCATGGAATTACACGCGTTTGAGTGAGCGACATCGGAAAGAATTAAAGAAAAAGAATTATTCAGCGCGGTTCCTTCTATAGCACGCAACAGAAAATACTACCAAGAAGAAGCACTTGGTGCGCACTTTTTTAAGTAGTGCATCAAAAGAAAAAGAAGAAAAACTGGAAGGAGCACTTGGCGCGTGGTTAATGCCCATTAGCTTACGATGAATAGCACGAGAAAAATAATCATACAACAACAACAGCAACAAAGAAAGACTAGCGTGTATCTGAAATTTTCTGTTTAGTTTCGACATTCAGCTTCTGAGGCAGTGTAGCAGTATCATTATTAGTAATTCTGGAAAAAGTAGCTGCAGTGAGTGTGATGCCCGAGTTGTCGTTTATAACAAGGTCGAGAACTGGGCTAGTTGGTATACATTTATTATTATGGGACCGCGTAAACTTAACGGGGTGAGAGAAAGACACAATAGGGCTCGTGGGGTGTGGCCTTCCCTCATCCAAATATGTTCGCGCTTTTCCATCATAATCATTGTAGGTTACAGTCGACTTAGGCTAGGCAAGGCGAGAAAACTAGCCAAAAGAAACGCGTACGCTAAAGAATGCGCTGAAATAGCTTGCAATATTTTTGCATCGCACTTTCAGTGTACTTATTATACGCGATAGTATTTGCCGCGGACACCTGAGCAAACTCGGCAGTCGTACAACAAAGGCAGTTTGTTTTCACCAGGTTCTCATCGCTTAGGTACGGCAGCAGTGGCTCAAAAAGACATCCCGAGTATAACTGGTTCTCACCGCAAGCATTCACCTAAGACGGCTGCCATGCTATGCTTTGCCATTTTTTAAGCTTGTGAGCCAACCCGACGGAGCTTCTACAAACGTGCACTGCTCAAGTTAAGGTGAAACGGCCTTAACGCCACTGAAAATGTTGCTGTCGATTAGCAATCCCTTCCCTTAAAACAATATGTTTTCCTGCAAGAATGACCGCGCTCCCACGCACAGAATGGCGCTGTTTGGGTGTTTAAACAAATTTAAGTATCTCCTCCGAACGTTTGCCCGTGCATAGAAGAACTTTGCGTGTAAAGAAAGCTCCTCGACGTAATGCGAAGTCGACAATGTTTTCGAATGTTTAAAGGAACAAAAATGCTTTAAAACAAAGAACGCTATTCGAACACCCACCTATAGTAGCAGTGCGGTTTACTTGTGCACGTTGGCGTTTGCATAGTTAAGAAACAGGGCTATACTTAACCGTGAATTCTCGTTGCTTGGCGGTAATATAGGTAGTGATCGGTACAATCGGCATTGAGTGGTACGAACGCTACAGTTTATGCGAGCAGTCACTGTCCCCACTGCGAGCGAATCAAAGCCGTGGACTTTGGTGAATAAACTTAGCCTCACCTGACGGAGCGCGCCTTCCCTACGCAGCACTTTTTAAATGCAGAGCATTTCAGTAACTCACGATATCACCCGCGTTGACGTCCGTAGTCGTCCGTAGTCGTAGTCCGCACCCCTCCCCCTACACTATATAAAAAAAATGCTATCCGACGACTGGTTTCGATCCCTCGACCCTGCCGGCGGAACGCAATGTACATGGTGCTCTACCCACTGCGCCACAAAGCCGACACAGAATGGGAGGCTACGGACGCGCCTTATATCCTTGACTCAATCAAATTACTGCTGACGAGCGCTCTCTCGACAGCAGTTGCCACAAGTACAACAAAATTAACGTAACGCAAACTACTTAACGTCGTGCGCCCCCGGAAATGCTCTGCATTTGATCGTGCCCCTCGCGAGGGGGATGTTTAACTACGTCGCCATGCGAACAGTTTGCCATTATAGTTTCCGCCGGTCCGGTTGGTGTCGCCACGGTTCAAACCACGGCAGGGGAGCTGCGCGGGCGTTCGTTGATCGGCGTGCGTTCCGTCGTGGTGGTTTGATGGTTGTGGCGAGTTCAGTCTGCACTTGGGATTTTTTAACACGAAAGTGTTTTATTTTGGCACGCTGGCTCCTATTGTCGCGGGCAGCGATAGGCAGGTCGTTATCTATAAAGCCGATCGTGGTTTGTATGCACATAAAGGCGATTTCGGCGTTTTCATCGCTCTGATCTTGACGGGCCCCATCAAGATAACGTCAACGGCTGCAATCATGCGCTATTTCTTGCCAAAACAACACGAATCAACGCTGCAGTCTAAGAATCTTAGAACGGCAGCAAACGAAGCTGCGACGGTGGATCTGTTTTTTTTTTTTGCTAAGCCATTATGATTGTTCTGACTGATGTTCCCAGACTCCGTCGTGGAACATGGAGTTACGAATTCCCGTTCTTGGTTGGCAGGCACAATGACATATCAGCACAATCGAAAGAGTTCGTCGAAATTGAATTGCATTTATGGAAAACGAATAGATTGTAGCTAACGCCGCAACCATGGTCAGAAACCTGAAAAATATGGTTGTGCAATTTATGAGGAGACTTTTGAAGGTGACTCCCAAAAGCTGTATGAAAACCGAGTGCTCTACATCGTAATAAAGGCAAAGGCAAATTCTGTGCTCTCCTGAGGCAATAGCATCGGTAGAGCACAGATTTTGGAGGCAGGTGGTGAGGGAGTAAAAGTGATAAGCGAATATATCTACTGCGGCCAAGCAGTGACGCCGGATACCAACTATAAGGCAGAGATAAGTAGAAATATAAGAATCGGGTGAAGTGCATTCGGCAGACATTTCAAGATAATGAATGGCAGCCTACCATTGTCTGTAAAGAGATAAGTGTATAGCAGCTGCGTCTTACTGGTCCTCACCTACGGGGTACAAACTTTGAGACCCACTAAAAGGGTTCAACGTAACTTCGGGATAAGTCAGCAAGATATGAAACGGAAGATGATAGGTGTAACATTAAGGGTCAAGAAGAGAGCGGAGTGGGTCAGGAAACAAACACGTGTTAAGGACATATTAGCAAAAATTAAGACCACAAAGTTGACGTGGCCAGGGCATGTAATGCGAAGGCAAGATAGCCGTTTGTCAGTAAGGGTAACCGAGTGGATCCCTGGAGAAGGCAAGCGTGACAGACAAGGGGCGGCATATTGTTATATGCGCAGATGTCATCAAGAAGATGGTGTGGATAAATTGGTTGCAGTTAGCACAGGAACGGAATAATTGGGGATCTATGGTAGATGCCTTTGCCCTGTAGTGGGCGTAAAGAGGCTGATGATCATGATGATGATTATGGAAGGCCAAACAATCTCAACTCAGACTTTCTTGAACTTGAAAGCTAGTCACCTTGACGGTTTGCAGACAATATAAAAATAAATGCATTAAATAGGCATCATCATAGACAAGAAAGGTTATAGGGCACTACTGCGAATCTGGAATGAAAAGAATATGTTTGGAAGAAAGCGCTGAGAACACAGAACAAAATTGTGTCCTGGAACACGATTTCAAAAGTGATTATAATATTATTATTATAATTGTTGTGGTGTGTATTATAATGATTTGTTTTCCTGTCAACGCATGAAATAGATTAGCGAAGAAAGAGGTTATACAAGCGCTTGCCGGCAAAAAACGACAATTGTAGAGATATTCCCGAGGTTGAAGTCACTGCCGACAAGATAAACAGGGTATTTACGAGGCTCCGTGCCCGGGAGGATTTTGCGGGGCGTTCTATAAAGTGTTTCTTAACGACGGAAATCTGATATTGTGTCATTTGCACGTGTTTGCTGATGAGCAAACGATTGCCACCACCTTACTCATGCACCCACCATTCACTCCAAAAATAGATAAAATAGACGAGCTTGATAAATTTATAACATTCTATTTACCGATGTAAATAGTAAACTGGCAATGAAAGTTGTTTTCCAAGATCGCTCCTTGGTAGGATATTACATGTACCAAGTAATCATCAAACGTTGCGGGTGAAGGGAAGACCCATGACGAATAGTACCGATATAGCACGAAGCATTGTTGAATTCTGTAACTGTATAAGCGAAGTTGTAGATATATACTGAAACTTCCTTTGATAAGGTTTCACATGAGTTATGTTTTAGTGTTGGGGAGTGCACAAACGTGGAGACAACTAGTGGCTCAGTATGCGAATGCCTTTCAAACAGTGTTTACAGAGAGATATAAAGCCACACAATAAAGGTCACATGTTCAGTACCCATCCTACTCGCCAGCTCCGGTGCAGTGAGCTCCTTCATTTAAAGCAATTTTCTTCGCGATATATCGTCCGCATTCATTTCGCTCGCCCATGGAAGGCCAGCGGAACATCCAGAGTACCTCTGCACACCTATGATATCACCTAGAAGCAACTCAAGCCTACGAAAAAAGGTTCAGAGGCAAGAGCTATAAGGTACAGCTAACCCAGCGCGTCAAATTTTTATGGGCTCGAAGCTAGACAACTACCAGTAGAAACGTGTATTTGGTATAGTTCGAGTCGCGATCACTTTACGTGACACTGACTAGTCTTTAGCAGCCAAACTTCACGCAAGAAAGGAAGAAAACTTGTCAAACCATTCTCGCCCGACTGGACACTTGCCGTAGCCATACTGGATAATGTAAAACACATGGTTGCCGCTGGTTATGAGGTTGTGTTTCAAATTAAAGCGAAAGTGTTTAAACGGGGTACAGAAAACAAAACCCCAGCGAGGATTCATAAAAGTTAGCGAAAACTTAAAAAAAATTGACATTACATGGACAGTGAAGGGAATTTGTCAAGCTCCTGTTTTTGCTTGCAGTGTGAGACTAGCACTAATAAATACACTTTTAATTGTTGGCTGGGCGATGAGGTGGCATTTAGTTCAGAAAGCCTCAAACGAGAAAAACAACCATGCGCGGTTGGCGGTGGCCGCACAAACTAAGAGCAGTGACGTTAATAGAAGCTGGTACGTGATAGGACGGTATCCAAGATTCGAATTCTAACCAGCTTCGGTTTCGGGCCTGTAAAACAACATGCTCGGCCCCCGGAGTTATCGGTCGGTGGGCATTATTATTATCTCAGTAATCGGCATACCGCACTTATGCAATGTTGACGGCTTTAAAACGCGTCAGATAAGCCCACCAGCACGCCTTGTAATCGCAACAATCACTAGCCGAGACGTACGCAGTCAACGAACGCTCTCGGCGTCACCGCAGACGCTCAAATACGATGCGCTTTTCTGCATTCTCTGGATTTTGCCTCATTCGTGCTTGTATTGTAAGACTCTTGTTCTCATCAGGCCCAGGGTCGTCTGATTCGCGACTCTTCCCGCAAGCAGCCGGTGCTTATGGCAACGCAGCGCCATCGAGAGCTCGCCAGGGCGTCTGTGTCCGTCTGCGCGCGTTCTGCGGACTCGCTCGTGCAGCAATGAACGGTCGCAAAAAATCATGAATTTGACATCGAAAACATTGTCAAAAAAAACAAATAAAGGAACCTAAAAGAAGCACGCACTCTTCGGGTTTGTACTTAGGCTTGTAAAACAACTTGCTTAGTGCTCCAGATCACTCGGCCATGCGCCTTTTTTTATTGCCGGTGGTCGACAGTACAACACTACACAAATCCCGAAAGGCAAATCACACAATCAACAATAAAGGTGCCATGACATGGTAGGCTGGCGTTGTCTTTTAAAATTTCCTAAGCGTGGCGAGGGGTTCAACCCCTGGCAGCCACTCAGGCACAAAAGAATTTGTGCTCTGTTCTTGAGCAAACTGCCAGACAGTTTCGCGGAAATATTTTTGCGTCAGCCGCGCTTCTCATCACAATTAAGCCATGCCATGTACGACCGCCAAATACTGTGCAGGCACAACAACATGAAGAGATCAAACGGCACTCCATCCTTTCTCTGTACACACAAAAGCCGTATGTCATTAAGTAAATGGAAAGTCATTTCAAAATGTCCTTTGGAGAACATCCCATAAAAATACCACTGCCCAACAATTGAGAAAACAATCTCTACAGTTTCCGGTATACAAATAGAAGTCAGTTCCTCATGACAGATAAAGCCTCTCATCCTTCATTTATGTTGTAACTGAAAGCGTGCCCGTATGTAGTTTAAAAAAGAAAGACTTTGCTCCTGGTAATACTTCGATTCATTTAACCTAATTTAGAACATCTTGTCCTTGGCCTACACAGTGCTAAACTCTGTACATTGCTACAGGGGACACTACATTGCACACATTCCTACATATTTTTTCCCGCATAACGTAGCCAAATAGTGCTTCGAAAATCGAGCAAACAACAAACGGGATAACAAAAATCTTTTTAAAGCATCCATAACTGCCCCGTGCCATACTAATCGTAGATATTACTAATTCGGGCAAAGCCCGCATTAGCGGTCCTTGCGCTACTGTGAGCAGGAAAGGATCTTGAACGTCCAGCAAAAAGAAAAATTGATTCATGAGTTGTCTTATAAACAGGTGTTTCAGCCTTAAGCCGCCATCGCGAGTTCGTCGAAACAAGTTCATTCTACTGGTCCTCTCCCAAGTGTAAGCCCATACAAATACACGCGGTGAAGTCGTTGCATATTCACCCGGGAACAATGCAGCGTTTGCAAAAGGAACCACATTTTGCTAGCCAGAAACATTTTGCGTACTGTTCCCTAGCAAACATTGACAAACCATTGCATCTCCATTTATTCGCTTTCTCACGCAGCACCTGAGCTTGCTCAGGCTAATAGTTCGCACTGTCTCTGGAAAAATCGTATGTAGTACCCGGGTACTTTATGAATGGGTGACCCCAAGTGATGTTAAAGAAAATGTCGCGCTATTGGCCAATCGCCATGCCAGAACCCAATACACCTTCCCAGTGTACAAGGCTACCTGTTGCAACACCAAAACCTTTCGCCATTTCAACGACAAGAATTACAATTTCTTTGTCTATACAGAAACTCCATCGCCATCCGCATAAGCGACAACCTTGACCTCCGACGCGTCTGCACAAAATACTCGTGTCTCGTTGTTTCGTATCATGGCTAAACAAAACGTTTCGATGTAAATACCAAAAAACAAAGGGCTGAGAGGGCAACCCTGAAGCACCGAAGGTTGCACGCGGCTCGGTGCTCCCAGTGAATTATTTACAATCGACCGCGTGGAGCACCGGCGGCACGCCAAGCTCATACCCTCGCGTATGACAGATTCCACGTATACATTGTCCAGAATAGAAAACAAAATATAATGGGAGACGTACTCAAAAGCCAACGATAGCAGCGGCAGAAATATAAATTCTGTTATGTATTGCCGGTTTACATGTTTATTCATTTTAAGCATTTTAAGTAGCTTAGATGAGTATTTCTTGTATAGCACTCGTGCAGCAAAAGTTCCACAAATGCCAACAATATCTTGTCTAGCGACTGCATTTCTGTAACGTAAAAGAGTTTGGGGACTGCCTGGTCGTGCTATTTCACGCTACGCAAGAAAGTGCTGCCAGCACTCTGGTTTTGCACGGTACAATTAAAGTTTCCGTTGGTTTTAATTCCTTAGTACCTATATTCATTCGGTGACTCTTCTCCCTCCTTCATTTGTGCTTGTACTAGCGTAGTAGTGAGTGAAGCTTCTCATGGGCGCTTTGCGATTGTGCGCGGTGTTTTGGACTTCCAGCTTGATATTCTCTACAAATTAAGAAACTAAAGGCGCATTCTTTCTGGTACAAACGTGCCGGGGCTTTGTATTAACTCAGCAAAAGAATGGCGACAACCCACCGGACGCCGGCCGAATAAACACTGGGCCAAGTGATTCTGTCGGAGGGGGGGGGCGAGCCATTTTCGAATTGATTTTTCTATTGCATAAACTCGCGTAAACGCAGCTAGAGTGGTTGTAGCCTTTCACAGATACTCCAGACTACAATTCGCGCTAGTAATCTCGCAATGTTTACAAATTGCTTCAGTGTTCCTTTAGGAGCCCATCCCAAGGCGGTAGCATTACGTCCTCCCTCTTAACGCCGAAGACGGCAGAGTTCCGCTAGTGGTAGGAGAGGTGTGCAGACGGGAATTGAAGGAATGGGCGGAGATGGAGCGGAACACACCAAAGGTAACGACAGAAGGAAAAATTCAGCAGAAACTCTTGATCCAACAAATCAAGTCAACTTTCACTACCCGTGAACAAAAAGCCTAATCAGCATGCTGCAAGGAGTGAAATGATGGCTCACAGCTAAGCAACAGTGTGCTAAATGTTTTTCTTTATTTTTGCACATCAGCGCTTTACGACAGTTGAGACTTAAGCAAAAAGCTAAGACATCTAAGTCATCCTCACCAACCGAAATCTATTATGGGAACGAATACTGCTGAAGATTTTACAGGTGTACTGACCAAAGAACTCACTAAATCTTTCATTCCGAACAGTTACGACAGAAGGGAATTGCTGGCAAAAATACCTAGCTGTGATTAGGGATTCATCAGTGTGCTCATGGAAATCACGGCGTCTACCAGAAATATCAAACGTCCAAATGGAGCTTATGGGAGGTCAGTGCGGGCCCAAATCACATGAAGAAAATCTTGCGCATAAGGGTTATGATCAGGGGTGCACTTTGGTCAGTAACACTCCCAAAAAATGGTAAGTAGGCCAGCTCTACCGCTCAAAAGGATGGCATACAACCAATGGTTCCTGCTGGTGATGACATATGGAGCATAAACGTCGCTGGCGCCTTTTCACACAACTTTGCATCAAACTTAGGTCGGAGAAAAGGAGCATGGAATGAATAGTGGCAGGACTAACACTTCCGGAAAGGAAGTGAGCTTTCTGAATCAGGGAACGAACTCGAGTAGATGATATCAAAGCTGAAATAAAGAAAAGGAAATGCGCTTGGGCCGGCCGCGTGGTTGGAGAAAATGACAACCGATGGACGACCAGGGTGATCAAGTGGATATAGCGAGAAGGGAATGGAAGACGGGAAAAGCCAACAACTCGATGGAGGCACGAAACAAGGCAATTTCAGGGTAAATAATGAACTCGAGCTAGCGCAGGAAAGAAGCGGTTGGGGGCCGATGGGAAAAGCCTTCGTCCTGCAGGAGACTTAAATAGGCTGTTGCTCCTGGTGATGATGACAGCAAGTGGAGACGCCCCTCAAGAGCTCATTCAAAGGAAGGTGCTCACATTAAAAGCACGTCTCCTTTCAAACATCCCGAGAAGGCCCAATCTATGCAAAAACTGTTCAAAGAAGTAGAGTAGAATAACCAACCAACTGCAAAAAGCCAGTACAAACAAGGATAAACTGCTGTAGTGGTGACATCACCAGCATTAGAAGCAACAAAGATAGCCGAAATACTGCCTAAATAAGTACCCAGAAAAATTATCCTAACAGAAATCTCTGTGTGGGTAGGAAAAGAAAATCGCGTTGTAACGTAGTCGTCAATGAAGGGACGAAGAGACTATGTGAAGAAATCGTGAGAATTCCAGAACTTAATACAAACGAGTGAACCCAAGACAATACTTCCTCGGGGTATGCTAGTAGGCATGCAAAAGGATATTCCCGAAGAAGGCATGCCAACGTTAATGGAAAACCAGAACCGACTATATTGCCACCGCGACGACATCCGTGTTCTCGACCATTGAAACGGAAAGAACTGCCTGACAGTTGTGTTGTCAACACACTGCCAGATTATCAGAGAAATATTCTCAAAGAAAGCCTCTACATCCAATGTACGTGGTGCAAGTACGTAGCAACGTTTCCAGCTAAGATGCCAGGGGTGCCCGAGCAATGGCCCCTTGGGAAAACGCTGTGAAATCAACACAAAGCCGCAATCTGCCGATGTGGGCGAAGCTACTACAACTTCAACTGCGGTAGTGCACAACATTGTTGTTGAATATGTGCGGAATAAAACATAATAAACGAATGAGGATCTCACTATAAGGCACTCAATGAAGGCGAACACTAGCCCGATAACGTTTACAGGAAACAACAAAAAGAAAGAGCGACACTCTCGCAATTAAACCGACCGTTGAATCAGCTATAATGACCACTACTTCGACAACGCAAACGGAAAGCCGTGAAACCCTTCGAGAACCTGTGTTACGTGCAGTGGAATATAAAGGGAATTGTATAACATTGTGAGCTCGTATGAAACAGTTGACGCAATTACACTCGCAGCACTCACAACACTCACAACACACGCGTGCCCCACACTATGGCGACGCAGTACTGGGACTAGCCAGAAACGTCGCTGTCGAGGTGTTCATTAAACATCGTCCCAGTAAATTCACAAGGTGCACAAAATGAAACGAGGCGTTAAGTATTTATTATAAGGAACACCTTAAATATATTTCGCAATACAAAGACCTGATGACCTAAATCAATTGGATAATAATTATAAGGTCGTAGAAGACAATTATAACAAGAAAGTTCCTATAATGAGTCAACCTAAAGATGTAAAGCTCTCCCCGCTTATAATCAAAGCAAGAATGATCGGCGAAGGTAAACTGGGAAGAGAAGAAATGCATTATTAGTAAGAAATAGTCGCCTCCTAGAGACGAATTTGAAGACTTCAAACAGATTAAAAAGGTTTGCAAATTTTTTTTGACCGACCGCGTAATATTACTCGGTGATTTCAGTGCAAAACAAAAAATATGTGGAGGGGATATTACTGATTCAATGGGGGTGGTTATTTGAACTTGCACTTGGGCGTGACGTTTTAGTTATAAATAGCCCTAACACACCTCCGACAAGGAGAAACCAAATAGGAGTTTACCTAGGTGTTTGATCGACAAAACCCTTTTATTCCAGGCTTTTTTACTAGAATTAGTTCACTGGGAAGTACTGAAACATTACAGTAGCAGCGACCACAAATTTGTTTGTGTGCTCGGATACGATATGTTTAAGAAACCCACCTACAGTCTCGCGATGAAAAACGAGAAACATATCTTTGAAAAAAAAAAGACGCTGCTTTGAAACCGCGAGAAACCGAGAACAAATCGAAACTGCTCTGAAAGCGTTCTATGATAAAAGTGAGAAATTAGTAAAAAAAATTCGTTCACTTCTACTTTATGAAGAATAGAAATATACCCGCGAAGCAGGATGCAGACCATGTAGTGCATGAAACAAAACACGCTTGTTCATAATTTGCTATTGAGCAAACTTCTAGATGAATGAAACTTGGAAATACCCGAGCTTTTGTCTCGCAGACAAACACGGTATTGTCTGCTTCCCTCCCGTGTCGTAGACATCTTACTCTTTGTATAGCACGCTAACCCATTCCGCTTGACCCCTGAGAGAGCACCGGACAAGTCGCATTTGGCCGTGTGACGTCCCCGTTTAAACCTCCCGCCTGCACGACGGACATATCATCAGTAACGGAATCAAACCTATAGCTGTGCGTGCACCCCCGTTCCCCACCTTTACCTCTGCACGCCGGAAACCGGTTATCTGCGCGTGCATAAATGTAAAAGAAACGGTCAGAAATGTGGCTCTGAAAGCGCTGAACAACTAATATCGGCCTACGTCGGCATTCAACGCGGGCAAGTAGCCGTTCATCCAGGGGTGATTTGCTGCTACTCGACGAGCTGTAACTTGAGGCGGAAATGGCGGGGGCAGCGGATTTTTGTTGTTTTCGTGCCAATTTGCGCCTGTGTGAGGGTCGACGCTTGTTCAATTCCTGGTCTTCCTCAAAGTGAACGACATGCGTCCGCTTCATAGCGAGTTAACCCTGGTAGGCATGCAGCTTTATTGCACCGGACAAACACGTGGCCACCTGTTTCCCTCCCCCTTTGTAGGTATCTTACACACTCTGTAACATCGCAACCCAGACCCAAACGCATCAATTACGGAAAACAGCTGGCAGGGCGCATTGAGCTATCAGATTTCCACATTTAGTTCTCCCATCTGCACTACGGGCATGTCATCGGTAGAAACATGAAACCCAGCTTTACTCGCTCACCGCCTCCTTCTACGCCCAACTCCTGCACGCATAAACCAGCAACAGGTGATGGGCGCATACTTAAGTGTGAAATACGCCACCAAAAATGTCGCTCGGAAAGCCTTTCAGGATGAAGGACAATTATTGGCTGACACCGCATTTCCAACCTGGCAAGTGGCTCTCCAAGCGGGAGGAATTCAAACATAATCGGCGAGGTGGAATTCGAAGCTGCAATGGTGGCGCCGGCTTTAGGTAGTTTAAATGCTCAGTCGCGCTCCAGTGAATTGTCCGAAATCATCTGATAACAGCGATACCGTCGTAGCCAGCCGATTCAGCAGCTTGTGAAAGAGGCATCAATTAGGGCGAGGAGATAGAGGCGTCTGCAGTGGTGAGGAGGAACCCCGGAGCAGCGTCAACGAAAGCGCCTTCAATGGAATGTAAACTGAGAAAATTATACATATCCTGCTTCGCAGTAAAAAAATAGCGCAGCTTCCGCAATTTTTCCAAAGCTGCAGGTATAGCAGAGCTGGCAGCCTCTCTCCCTCCACCGACGCCGCTGTACAAGGCCGTCCACTCTTGGTGCGAATACGGCGCAGCGTGGCCGTGCTCCGCGAAGCGCCAGCGCACAATCTGAGGCTGCGCATCGAAGCTGTGGGGTGCACGTGCACACGGCCTTGGAGGCGGAGCTTCGTGTCGTCTGCTTAAGTGCGGGAGCACGCCGCGCTTGCTTGCTGCGAAGGAGGCCTAACTCTCGGCGTGTGTGTAACGTCTTAGCGCACCGCAACAGCGTTGCGGGAAAGCGCAGTTCACTCACTGCGGCGCGTTGTGTATTTTGTGTGTACGACAACTGAGCGCTTCTTTTCAGTGACGATCCCAGGCAAATGCATGTATTTTGAAAACATTCAGGACTTCAGGGCGCTGCTTTATAAGGTGAGCGGGAGCGCCGTCACGTGGTATTTTTTTTTTATTTCTCGCGCGGCTTGTTTATCATTCAGAATAATTGAGTACGAAATTATATTTGCCCCTGAAAATGCCTCAGTTGGAGACCTCTCGTGGGTACATATTAGTGTCTCAGTGACACTTGAATGATCGGGGCAGTACTTCTTGACTCAAAGGATTATTTAGGTATAATTATTAAATCACAATTAAGGAAAAAATTACGCGATCTACACCGGCCGAGGTTGAGCAGTTTCGCGTGGCTCCTGGAGAGCCCTGCTGTGCATGTGCGAGGAGCAGTGACGTCGCACGGCGCACAGAACGTTGCTCGCTGCCCGGCGTCTCTCACACACCCCAGGCGCGCCGCGTCTTCGCCGACCTCCAGCCCGCCCGTGGCGACCTGCTGCACTTGATGATCACGCGAGGGGTGGCCGGGTGCGGAACCGATGGCTCGTGCGCCTCAGCAACACCGGCGTGCCCCTGTGGAACCGGCTTAGCGCTGGGGCGATTGGTGACGCTAGGCTGGAGCCGCTTGATAAATATACATGTGTTCTATAATGGATATACCGTGAGTGTGTCATTGAAGCAGCTGTAAGCATGATAATCAAGATAATCCTAGATTCCTAGACAACCAGGAAAGCTAAGAACAACCAGGTGAACCTTAGCTCACGCTTTGTATATCCTCGCATAGCCGAGCTTAGCCACTGCTAATTTTTTATTTGGTATTCCATCCTACAACCTCAGAGATCAACTTGCTACATAAATCTCGCGTTATTTAGTAAACTCTAACTATATAAGATTGCCACGACTTTTGTAACGAGCTATAGACTCCGTTGTATATGACTCTTTAGTAAATGTGACTTCATTACTTGTGGAGCATGCTCAATGCAAACATTCCTAGTTTATTGAAAACACGTTACATAGTCCACCTACATTAAATCTGTCGTTATGGTGGGCATCAGGTACAAGAAATAGGACCGTAAAAGCAACGTCGCACTTGACATTTCAATTCTGACAGCGATAATTCCCGTACATTTATAATATTACATTCTACATATCTTCACCACCAAATTTAAGCATCCCACGTAAAACTGAAATGTTATACTTTTTTTCCAACAGCTACCCAATTCGCGCAGCCGTGGAAGAAGTAACGTGCGCGGCACAATCTCCGCCATCTGGCTATAGCGGGGTATACGATCCGCAGTGCGAAAATATGTTCACTTGGAAAATTACCGATGGAATAGCCGGTCCTTTTGCTCTTCCCTACAACATCACTGGACCCATGATTAAAATACGTGGAAAAAGACAAGACCCCAATAGAACAGCCGTCAGGGATTTTAATAATAATACTAAAATCACGTGGGGAAAAAATGGTGGACGGAAGCGAAAGCCAGGCGGACGGTGGTACAAATTCACAGACGTGAGTACAATTTTTAATGGTTCGGGAAACTGGTGAATCTTTCAGTGTTACGGGGCAGTACTTCAGGGTATAACCTAACCACATAACACACTTGGGCTGTCTTTGCAAGGCAGTCTAATGGCCGTATTACGAGTCCCGCTTCCACTTACTTTGTCCGCTCTATTCGGCTGAGGGGAGGGTTCCGCAATGGCCACGCATGGGGAAATTTCTTTCAACAATCTCATCAATTGGAGCCTCGAGTTAAGGGAGGACTCAGAATACCAGGGTGAGACGTGCACCGTTTCTTGTCAGGGCTTGACTTTGTGGACGTTTTCGCAGCTGTTCTTCGTTCTGAAACATCAGACTAAGCCAAACACAATAACACACCTACAAAGTTTAATAAAGTACCACAAAAACGTGGTAAGAGACTGCGGTATTTTTCAATGCCTAAGAATTCCTACACATACTAAACTTTTCAACAGAAATTTGGAATTAACTACAAATGCCGAGACAAATGGTTAATAAAAGGTGACTAAATCAGCTGATATTTACTTAAGATAAAATTGTAGGTCAGAAAATTTCTAGTCTGAAGTAGGGACATTACAAGTTGAAAATAAGAAAAATCATTTTAAATTTGTGGAACAGAACGCGGTAAATAGCGTAGATTACCCACATTTCTGCACCGCTGGTACTTCGCCCATATGTTAAAACGATTTTGGATTTTTAGTAGTAATTATAAATTTCTGGCATGTGGTGTGCAGCAGCCTAAAGGGTGAGACAGTTTCGTCTTTCTGCTACCTGGAAGGAGCGTACGCTAAATCACTGGTCCAAAAAAACAGCCGTGTATTCGCTGCTCATGATAATTGAGGCCTTGACGGTTAAGTACCAGCGCAGAGGGCAATCTTCGAAGGCCGGGTGGTTCTTCACGACCGGCGCTCGCTGCTATCGTCTGTGGTCGCCGGTGCTGTCGTAAGGAACATTTTTTTTAATTTCGATGATATGCCCCTTGGCATAAAGTTTTGTAAGCACAAGTGCGTGAAGACGAGTGCCATTGAAAACGGTTCCCAGGGTTCGGTACGTACAGCGGTAGGCTGGGTCACAGACAACCTCCTAACACCCAGGGGAAACTGGCCGGAGGCCCAAGCATGGTAGGCTCCCCTTTGTAGCTGGTGCTGCACGGGAGTGGTGTCCGGTTCAGTCGTGAATAGATGTGTCCGCGAAAAAAACGTGCACAGATTTAAATATATATTTCCTCAAATTTACGTGTAGGCAGGCAGGTACTTAACGCTACAAAAGACTGATATAGGATCCGGCCCCCTTTGGTACACTACAGTCAATAAGCAAAATTGGCAAGCTAAAAAATCGAGTGTTTGAATAATGAAAATATAATAAAAATGCACAGCCCCACACAATAACAGCAATCAGACTAATCCACAATATAAAATACATTAAATTACATCAAGGAAAAGTATAACACATTAAAATAGGACAATCGGAGTAAAACTAGTATTGCGTTTCAAACATACGCACAATTACAAAACTAGCGCAATTAACGAGAATTCGAAACAACATTCACAGTTGTAGCCATGGAAACACAAATACTGGCAGAACAGGTAATCTTTCACCTTTGTATCAAATTTGTTTCTGGTGTATTTGAAATCAATCTGGTTTCCAACCTCGTCTGTATGTCGGTGTGTTAATACAAAAAAACACATTTATTCTGTGCTGCGGTTCGTAATTTCGGTGTATGCATTTCGATACATCTGAAAGAGTGTACAGTAAGTGTTCGTTAATTCGGCACTGGTGAAGTCGCAAAAATTGTAGAATAATCCCCTTTCCGAAATTCTGAACGAACAACAATTACAGAAACATTACCCAGGCTGTGGTACCTTTATTTGCCAAAAAAGATTACAACCTTTGTGAGTTTTGGGGGAGCAAATTTGAGCGGCGACAGTAGCTCTAAGAGCTGCCAGACGCTCCGTGGCACACGCACCATGCGAAACTCGGTCACGAAAGTTCTCCACCACGGACAAGAATTCTCCGGCTTCTTTTACGGTGCGTTTTGGAGGTTGGGGAAGTTGGTCACGATCATCTTTGTCGTTGCCTATCACGTCCTGAATTATTCCTTCCTCGGTCAGCTGCATAGATAGAATGTAGTGGCTTTACCCTTCACATCAGGCAGCAGCTTACGTCGCCTAGCCTGTAACTATACGCCCCGAGCGCTGCTTGTAGAGGTGCCACTGAAGTCCCCCTAGCGGTCCGTTTGGAAAGTAGCCGCGGCAGACTCCGGCCTGTTCCCCACAGTCGCCGATGCTTTTCCTGCACGTTTCCGCCTGATATTTACCATTTGTATGTGCTGTAAACATACATTTATGTACAGGAGTCCCTGTGTTCGCAAATGTGATGTATTTATTAGAGCGTAAAACGTTTTTGCTCGATCTGTGTGTGAAAAATTTGGTCTGTATAAAAGCCATGTGTGCGTCACAGGCCGGAGTCGCGAAATAGGCGTATGCATGAAGCGGATTGTCATTCCACTCCATTGAAATCTACTAACAGTGTCTCCGTAAGCAGCGTTTCCTCATACAGTCGTGCTACGGTTATACACTGCGATGTAAATTGGTTTTGTGTGCTTACATAATCTAGCGTTGCACTCATACCTTACCGAACGCCCGTTATGCTTGCCAATATCATACCTCAAACATTGATACCTACACTGGACAAGCCAGTCACGTGTGACTTTCACGAACATTCTACAAAATAATTATGATAGATAATCCAAATTATATTCGGGAATCAGCACACGACAAAAAATTCCCCGTATTTCCCCGAGGGGAAGAATGTGAAAGTGCGAATGCACCAGTTGAATTTGCGCGGTTGGGTAATGTTCGCGAAAGAGAGATCACACACACACACACAACTACAAAGAAAGAAAGATGCATTTATTCACAGACACCTATTTGTGTTATCGTTGTACTTGATTGCTAGAGCGGATCTCAGCTTTGAAATTTCGTGTCAGTACTCCTTTAAGCGGGTGCATTAGCCCTTCTCACGCCCGATTCCTGGCCAATCCCCCACGTGGGTATGTGCCATGTCAGCAGGAACAACAACAAGAATGAGCCATGGGGACGCGGCCAGGCAGCGCGCGCTCATCTCCCCCCGTTGCTAGGGAAGACGAGGAGCGCGCGCACCCGCAGCGTTTGCTATGCGGACTACGGCGGCGGACGATTCAGGCTCGCTTAAGAAGTGCATTCGCACTTAAAATTTTAATGCTCGGTCGTCTTGTGGCGTGTTCAGCGCTCGCAAACGTTCATATATTCTCCGCGAGCAGCGCGGAGTAATCCGCATCCACGACTAAACATTTCATCGAAGCGTCATCGCAAAACACAGGGAGTTTGCAGAATATAGAAGAAACGTTAATCAGATGGCCTCATCAAAAACCTTAGTCGTCCAGCGACATCTTCGATCGCTAGTGAACTGCTTACCCTGTATACTACGAAACACGCCTGCTCCGAGATGATCATTAAAGCCGAAAAACAAAAGGAAAGCGAACCCGCAGC
This sequence comes from Haemaphysalis longicornis, assembly GCF_048455015.1. Taxonomy (NCBI): domain Eukaryota; kingdom Metazoa; phylum Arthropoda; class Arachnida; order Ixodida; family Ixodidae; genus Haemaphysalis; species Haemaphysalis longicornis. The sequence goes on from NW_027526335.1 coordinate 162,142,526, forward strand.
CTGTGTGTGTGATTACTAAAACGTTCATTCCTTAAGCTGGTGCTTGCGAGTCGGAGTCCAAGGTAAAACTATGTTGCAACGAAGCATTCAGCTCGTAGGGTAGTGGGTCGCGAGAGGAGGATTGAAGGCGAACATAAACCCGGCTAAGACCCAAGTGTGCCAGCATCGTAGATGGCCGCCCTAACACGAGACGTGGTGTCGCTGCGTCAGTGCCACCATGGAATAACTATTGGGTACAAATGTACACAAGCGCGCGAGAGATGATCAGAAGCAGGACAAGAACAATGCCCCTCCGGGTGAGGTTACTGTAGAGGGCTAGAGAAAAGAGCGACAGCATTTATTCACTGCTCCAACGGGAATGCACACCTGCGCTTGGGCCTCGTATTCATACCCAAAGCGATAAGGGTCAAAGAAGCGTTCCCTCTGCTTTCTACACACCGCGCGAAAAGTACAGACACACACAACACTCTTTTCATAGTTCTTGAGGGGTCGGTAGTAGTGGCGCACGCTGACTCAAAAAATTATTCATCTGTTTCTATGACGCACCACAACCTCGCCTTTGCTTTCCGAGGTTTTCTTGACTGCCAACCCTTATTTTCTGTCTTACATACATACATACATACATACATACATACATACATACATACATACATACATACATACATACATACATACATACATACATACATACATACATACATGCATACATACATGCATACATACATACATACATTGATACATACATCCGCGCTTCGCACAGCAGGAAATAAAACGGCTGTCGTCTATTTCTTTCGGTTTTGACTTGTATCAGATGAATGGTTTTTCTGTGCCCAATGCATTATTTTTTTGCAGCGTCACAACCATCTTATTAGGAGGTTTGGGTATGTTTGGGAGGACCAGAAATTTCGCGTTGATAGTTTGTTCAACCTGCAAGGCACTTTAGAAATTGGTTTTCGTTATTTTCTGTGTATACGAAGGTGTTTATTTGCAGTGTGAGCTGTTTAATCACATGCAAATGCTACGAGAAGGTTTCTGATAAACAACCGCAGAACCGTGCAGACACAGTTGTACAGGGTATTCGAAGGCGACTTTTGTGCCCCCAATTTGTATGTATCCTAACAATCGTTATCGTAACAAACTGAATCTCGACCCGATCAGTTGTAACATGATTAAGGTGTTGAAGGCTTGATACGCTCGCAAACCAACGCAATAAATAGTATACGCACCGGTTTCGGTAATAACAAGAATGGGAACTGGTGATTGTGTCCAAGAAGCTGGTAATTGTTTTCCAGCTTCTTCAGGAGTAAAGAGCAAATCCTGGCCTACTTGTGATGGCGTTTATGAATTGAAGAAAAATACTCCTGGACTGAGGAGGCCACCCGCTCACGAGCTCCATTTTACTGCTAAATGATGTTTTCTGCTCTACCTACTCGTCCCCTTGAGTGCAGTTTTATATAACGCATATCTGAATATTGGGAAATATGGCTGGGGAAAGGTGCTGAAATATCCTTCCAGGTATGAACAAACATAGTGGTGCTGGATTTTTACCGTGCACGTAACTAGTTTTGCTCAATAAGCCTCCATACAGGTTAGAAGCCAGGTATAAACCAGGACCAACCTATACACACAGTTCGTTATTTTAAACTCAACGTACATCTTTTGAGCCGCATATTTTATGTTGGCATACGTTCGTGCCATCAAAACGTAATCGGATGTGATACAATATTTTCGAGTTTTCGGCAAAGTTGTGAAAACTGTTTTACCTTGCATACGATTACCGGGAATCGTAATGCCTTTTGCAAGAGCCGACATCCCCAAAGACCTCGAATTTGTTTTGGTCATAAATTTTCGCAATTGTCCATTATTAGTATCTGAATGTTCCCTCTGTTTGAAATAGGGCTGAATACACAAGCTGGCGCCTAGCTGTGACTCTTCGCGCTTTGCAAAGGACCGGATTCTCCAGGAATGGGGCGATGCCGGCAATGTTTCTCCCGGGGGGGGGGGGGGGTGTCAACAACTACCCTTTAAATCACGCGTTGAGACAGCGTATCCGATTTTAAGTCTTTTATTATTATAAACAGTTAGGCGTACGCAACATATGATGCCGAGAAGCACCAAAAGTCAACCGAGCGCAAAGAAACAGCACGGAGAGCACCCGAGGGAAGCAGACGACAAATGCGAGATTCCCCAAACCGACGTCACGGAGATGCGTTTCGCAGCGCTGCCCCTAGTCGCGCTTACCCCATTAAACTGTACCAGAGATGACCCTTGATCCCTTGAAAAAGACAAATGCCTTGTCAGAACGTTAGCAGAGGTCTGAGGCCGCTACCTTCTCCAAGTAATATAATTTCTACCCGATGACCATCTTCAAAGCAGCATCGTTCCCTGGATTACATACATACATACATACATACATACATACATACATACATACATACATACATACATACATACATACATACATACATACATACACACACATACATACATACATACATACATGCATACATACATACATACATACATACATACATACATACATACATACATACATACATACATGCATGCATGCGTGCATACTTACATACATACACACATACATACATACATACATAAATACGTACGTACATACATACATACATACATACATGCATGCATGCGTGCATACTTACATACATACACACATACATACATACATACATAAATACGTACGTACATACACACATACCTACATACCTACATACAGACATACATACATGCATGCATGCATGCATACACACATACATAGATACATACATACGTACATACATACATACATACATACATACATACGTACGTACATACATACATACATACATACATACATACACACATACATACATACATACATGCATACACAGATAACTGAAACAGGCAAAGGCTTTTCTGGGACCGATTCTGAAGTCCGAGAAAGAATCGCTTTAGGGGCCGTTGTGCATGCAGCCAGCCTCACCTCATGCGCGCTTAACTTCAAGCAGGTGCAACAAAGAAAGTGAAGAAACTTCAGTGAAGCCACCCATGCTTGTCTGGACTGTCAATATGACAACCCATTAATAAGCGGCTGCCAGGAGCAGCAACTCCGTGGAAGAGGGAATGAATGAAGCAGCACCTTTCCCCCTTAACACCTCATTTACGTTCCTGTAAGGGGCGTCGCAAAATGCGTGAAACTCGTGCAGCACGCACTTCCCGACTCGATTGCGGGAACAAACTTACAAATTTGTACTTGGGAGTACAGTACTTATGAATACTACTAGTGAGTGCGTGTACTCATGAGCACATGCATTCGCTAGTGCTCTAGTCATCAGTACAACTTGCAAGGACTGTAGTCATGAGTACTACTCTTAGTGCCTGTAGTCGTGAGAACAGTGCCGCGAGTACTCTACTCACTAGTACATGCACTCGCGAGTAGTCCTTGCTAAGGCAAGAGAAAACGGGCAGCAGGGTTCGGTGTCATGGCTGACCGAAAACGGGGTTCTAACCTTTAATGACAGGATTATGTACACGATGATGATGATAGGGATGCTGACAGCCCATACCCCACGGAGGGGATTCAACATCCTCCCGCCGCCGCAGTTCACACGTCTGCCGCTGGAGAGTTGAGGCACCAACCACACGATGCCACTGAACCTGCCGCTAGTTCGCACTTTTCTCAGGTGCCCCGCGGCTCGATCAAATCCCTTGCAAGCAACGAATGGGACTGGTGTCGGTAAACCAGCACGCGTGGCTCTGCTGATACTCTGCGTTGTAGAGGAGAGATAGCTAAATTCTTCCTCAGGTGGAAACGGCTCACAACGGCTTCTTTTTCTCCCGCCCGCGAGATCAATAGACAAGTAATGAATCCTCTGTCCTAGCTTGTGGTTTTCAGTCCGTAATGTAGATCCTTTCATGCCGTCGTCAAGTCGGGGCACCTCTTCCGCTTCCAGCGGTGCTGAAGCCGGCGTCTCAATCTCAGAAGCGCCGAGCGTCGCCAACGTGATGTGCCGCAGAACCACACCGCGTGTCCAGTGTCTGTCGTGAACGAATTCCAGATACGGCCTCGGACCACTTTCAATGGGTTGGCGGTTTTGGAATAATTCTTGTGGCCTGAGTTGGATGACGCTCGCCCATCGGTCTCACGCATGCCAATAGCTGCCCCTGTTTTCTTGTCGGTTGTCTCCGATTCGGACGACGTTATTTCCACGATGAACGTCAACGGACAAAGCGATGCTGCCTTTTCTCGATCAGGCGTCGCTATTGCCTCATGTTGATCAGCAGCGATGAGCTGTGGTTGCTCAGGCTTTTCAACTCTAATTTGATGCAAAAACTCATGCTGACGCACTGGTGTGACCTCCCACACTTCGTCGATTGCATCTAGCGAGGTTTCGGGAAGTTGCGGGAAGGATTCGCCCTTCATGAAGTCTGGAACACAGATGTACTCAAAGTCCAGAGAAGGCAGCTCAATGCGTGCTTCTCCAGGAGCTTGTGCTACGTTCGGTTCGATAGGAGGCGTTTCTGTTTCCCCAAGCTCCATGCTTGATGGCAAGTTGTCGCCATCCCCGTTGTGGCGACTGGGCATGTTTTCGACGAACGAGTATAAGAACTCTCTCGGCGTGTTGAGGAAGACGGTCATTTCGGAAAACGATGTAGATTTGATGTCTAAAGGCTGCTTCTTTTTTAGGCACTGTAACCAATGTTGGAGGTAAGCATTTGCTCTGAAGAAGCAGAGGGTGTATCTATCCACCTGCTCTACCTCCTGCTCAATTTCCTCTTCAACTAGGTTAAATATATCAGAATCCAATTCGATTAGATCACTTCTGATTTGTTGCAGGTTCTCCAAGTTAGCCTTCAGCTTCGTCACGTCGCAAGACTCTGAAATCAAGAGCCGGTCGCTACTGGTCACAATTCCCTTAAAGTCAGTACGGATATGGTTCCGCAACGAAAGCAGAGCATCCAGCTCACCAGCTTGCTCTTCGGTAGCGGTGCTCTTGGTGCCAAGCATGGTGAACTGGACGGGACGGGGCGTGTCTGCATCGGTAGGAGAGTTGCGGTCGGTTTTCGTCGGTGCACCGGGAATGGCCGCGCCCGGTGTCGGTCGAGTCTGGTTGGTCACAGGTCCCTCGAGGCCGGCGGTAGGAACGCCAGTGTTGGCGTCGGTGCCTTCGAGGGAGTCGGTGGTCAAATACGGTCGCTGTCAGCCATGGTTACAGTTAGCTCAGGGTGAGTCGACGGTAAACAGTTCTGGGTCTCACATGCCTGCAGCCACTGGCATCCCTGCTGCTCTCCACTTTGGTCCCTTGTCTTCTTCCGGGGTTTGTCGGCACCAAAATGTTAAGGCAAGAGAAGACGGGCAGCAGGGTTCGGTGTCATGGCTGACCGAAAACGGGGTTCTGACCTTTAATGACAGGATTATGTACATGATGATGATGATAGGGATGCTGACAGCACATACCCCACGGAGGGGATTCAACAGTCCTTATAAGTACTATACTTGCGAGCACAAGTATTCACACGTGTGCTAATGGTCACTGACCTCACTAGTAGTTTTTTTTCGGTCCGTACTCACTCATCATCGTACTCACTTTTTTTCTGGGTCTGCCTCAGTCATCGTGGTACTCAATGGTGAGTTTGAGTACACATGAGCGTCCAAATATTACTCCGATTTATGCTCACTACTGATGGGTAGATGCAATGCCCCTGCTACGGAGCGCGTAGCCAGGCGTCGGCTGGATACAGCCGCCGATCGTGGCTTGGTTTAAAGAGGATTCATCTTTTCGCATTCCACGCTCTGTTTCTAGAAATGAGGAACAATTCTGTATGATTGCCTCTATGATGGCTTCCGGAAACGCGGCTGTAAATGAGCTTACCGCTGGGCTATCGTTTTCGTGAGGTGAGTTGTTGCAGTTTTCATTTCTCCCCTTTTCCGAGTGCTGCGTGGGCGGATATTCTGTGGCTGCTGTTGCCTGTTTAAGTAAAGTGACGAATATTTTTCACCACGCGTCGGATCCCTTTCACTCTCCAGGTCCCATCTGACAACGTCATAACAACGCCGAAAGGACCTTTCCACTGTGGCTCAAGTTTCCTTGCGACGGCGGGGATACGATGTTCTCACGTATACCATATCACCTATATTGAATGGTGCCTCTTGTCTCCTTCAGTACAAAAGCTCCGTTCGTCTTACGGCCGCTTTATTTAGTGCTTGAGATGCGAGCTGTTGGGAAAGTGAGACGTTGCTTCGTGGGGTAATTTTCGCGTGAGCCGGAATCTGTCACAGGAGCCGCGCCTACAAAAGCCGGAAGTGTTGCCTCGCGACAGAGAAGTAGCAAGAAGGTAGTCGCATTAGTACCCTCATGGATGTTAGTATTATAATCAAACATTCCAAGGGGCAGACATTGATCCCCGTCCCGCTGATCCTGTTCGACGTTGTGAGAAAGAGCATTCTTACCAGAGATTGGTATAGGCTTTCTACAACCCTGTTACATGGAAGCTGGTATTTGATGGTCTCTAGCTTTTTACAACTTACCAAGTCATGCACTTCCGTCATGGCACTTGACCTTGAAGACGTGCCCCTGCTTGTTAACCGCTGATGTGTTACCTCGTGCGTGAGAAACATTTCTCTACGAACACTGTAGTGACCGTTGCGGCTTTTTGGTGCAAGGGCGGGAAATCCTCAGGGTAATGCCTCAAGTTGTGTACAAATAACAAAATGTGTTCTTCCCTGACAAGGACGTCGGAAAGGTGCCCAATATATCCATGGCATTCCGCTGGGAAATTCACGCTCCTCAAACACGTGCAGCGGCTCAGGCTTCTGCTTTTCGAACTCATTGTGCATCGCATGAACGACACTATCAGCAGTATTCCACGGCGTGGGCCCGCATGGCTGTTCAGAAGTAGGGCATGCTTATCATCTGACGCTTTTTCCGCAACCCCGGGTGCTCTGAGTACGGTGCGTTATGGTGCAGTCTTGGCATTTTCCCCCTTCATTGATGTGTATACCACTAGTCGGCCCTGCGCCTACCCGTGGAAGTCCTGGGTTTAAGTCTCCCTCAATCAAGTACTGCCGCCCCTCGGTAGCGCTTTCTTCCGATGACGTGATGACCGCCTTTAATTCTATACCGTCGCGTCGCGCTGTTACCGTTTCATGCGAGCTCCTTCTGCCGATGGATCAAAGTTGTCTCCAGCTCGGATGGATGTTCCGCTTAGTAATCCGCGTTCTGGTTGGCTGTTCCCAACCTGTTGGCTGCTGGCTGTTCTCAATCTCAAAACCATACTCCTTCAAAAACATATTCCACCTCACCAGTTTAGAACTCTGGTCGCAGGCGTTCATCAGCCACTTGAGAGGCTGGCAATCGGTCAGTATGCGAACGTTCCGCCCGTACTAGTAGCTTCTGAAATGGCACACAGCACGTACAACGGCAAGGTACTTGTGCCCGGTAGCTCCATACATTTTCGCTGCCGGATTTAGCTTCCTACAGCGTGAAACAGGGGGAGTTCCTTACCGCAATACTCCTGACCCAGTATGGCCCTTTAGCAACCTTGGAATCATCTGTCGCGAGCGTCCGTCCGAGTCATCTCCATAAATCTTAGTAGGGGAGCTTCAACAAACTTGCGGTTCGTCCACGTAAATGCATCTTTGTCATCTTCCTTCGATTGAAAGGGTTTCTTCGTGATTAGCTGGGTGAGCGGCTGCGCCGCCGCGGCGAAGTTTGGTTTTGGCCAGCGGTAGTAAGACAGGAGGCCGACGAATTGCTTTACTTCAATCTTTGTTCTGGGGTCGAGGAAATCCGGCACGCACTGGATTTTAGATGAATCAGATAGCACCCCCTCGGCGGATACAATATGCCCGAGAAATTTAACCTCAGGGCGAAAAAATTGATACCTAAATGGCTTCAGCTATAACACCGGAGCTTGTACCCTATAAAATACCTTGCCGAGGTTGACCAGGCAACTTTGAATTGTGGTGGTGTAAATCATGACATGGTATAAATAAACATGGCAGCTCTTTTCTGACTGCCCTGCTCGGGCGACCTCGGCTATACACTGCAAAACCCGGGCTCTGTTCGCTAGCCCCATAGGCATCGGTCGGCATAGATAATGCCCAGGGGTAGGCTGAATGAATTATTTTCTTTACCATGTTTGTGCATTTAGATCTACCGATAGCCAGACACCATGTGAACGACGGGGAAAAACTTGGCGGAACCCAGGACTCAAACAGTATCTGAGGTGTTAGGTAATGGGTACCGGTACGTGCGATTGACATGATGTAGTAGCGGTAGTCGGTGACGAAGCAGTTAGGCCCAGCCGCTTTTTTTCCGGGCAACGCCGCTGCACCGCGTGGCGAGGTGTAGTGATCAAAGATCCCCCTTCTGAGGCCTCCTTAACTTGTCCATCCACCTCTTTCCTTTTCCAATACGGTGTTCGGTATACCCTAAGGTAGACTAGGCACGCGTAACCGGTGGTAATCGTGTGCTTAATCGCAACGAAGTGGCGGATGTGAATTCTAGAAGTTGAGAAAGACATGCCAAACTCATTTATAAGCTCTGGAATTAGAAAATTCTGAAGTTCAGGAAGGTGAGAGATGTAAAACAAATCGTGCACATCGGTTCGCTCTGTACGACTGCACACGGCGTTTTTGGAGAGCTCCTCTGCCACCGATTTGTTCCTATGTAGATCTCCTTTAGCATGTTGTTTCCTATGCGAACATGCACTCGGCCATTTGTCGCCACGGTGACAACGTATGCGCACTTTCAACTCGAGAATTTTCTTTTTTTATTATTACCCTAAAGGCCTTTGCCGACATTACGTAGGGGGTACAACAGATTTGCACAATTCAATCGAATAAGCAAAACGTACATTCACTAAATTTATTGAAAAAGCACACAAAAAATTACAATAAACAGGTAAATACACACTAAACACATGTGGAAATGCAAAAGCAAGCGAGAGTGTTACAACTCTAATTAACAGAAAAAATGCCAAACTAATTACACGGAATAGGTCTGGTAAAAAATAGGTGCTAGGCAACAAAAGGGAAGAATGTAATTTTTATTGCACACACTTAAAAAGCTGACTAACTGCCTCGGTACCTAAATTTCTTGCGCTGGTTGTATTCTTGAGGCAGTAAAATTGTTAGGGTGATGGTACGCTGACGAAAACATGTAAGCCGCGAAATTTTGCGTCTGGTTTCCAGCGATTGAAGACCGAGATTTTTGTATCAATGTAATGCCTGAATGGGGTGATTATTATCCTGATATCAAGCGGGCGTTCTTGCTTTGCACCGATACCATTTTTGTGACTAAGTATGATTGATAAGGACTCCTTGTTATTCCAGAGTATTCAACTTTTCATCGAAGTGGAGTTCAGCCGACCCATTGAGTACCCGCGGGATAAGAACGCTGCGCCTCCCGGGCTTTTCTTTAGTTCTTCCTACGCGACAACGTGCTTTACAAGTGCTATTACGATTAAAGTAAGGAGAAATTTCCCCTTGTCGTACCGGCAGAATTGCGCACGGAGATTTTACAAGCGTTCCATGACGAACCAGCAGCTGGGAATCTAGGGGTCACTCGCACATTCGCAAGAATTGCGAAGTATTACTGGCCAAAGCTCTTGGCCTCGGTGCAATAGTACGTGAGACCTGTCGGTACTGCCAGCGCCGGAAGACGCCACCAGTCAAACGTGCAGGACTACTTCACCCACTAGACCCTCCTGACGCTCCCTTTAAGCAAATCGGTATGGATCTACTCTGGGGCCCTTCCACAAGTCAGCCTCAACGGGAACAAGTGGATCATTGTGGCAACAGATTACTTAGCGATATGCACAGACGCATGCTCGTCCTCGGGAATCTGGTGTCAAGGTTGCGAGGTTCTTCCCAAACTTTTGTCCTCAGATATGGTACGCCCGCTGTAGTACTGACTCACCGGGGGACGGCTTTCACATCTGACTTCATGCGTGAAGTATTGCGCTTGACGCACAACACCGACCGCAGGACCATCGCTTCTCACACAAACGGCCTACCGGAAAGACTTTATGAAACCTTGACTGACATGTTTTTTATTTACATCGACCTGAACCACAAGACATAGGATGCAATTCTCCCTTATGCCACTTTCGCTTATAATACAGCCATGCAGGAAACGACCCGGTTCCTCCCATTTGAGCTTGGTTTTCTCCGTCCAGTGACAAAAACCCTCGATGCAATGCTTCCTGTGGATAACGACGAGGTAGCAGGCACTGAAGTTGATGAATTCACGCAAACCGCTGAAGCAGCTCGTCAGCTTGCACGATTTCGCATACGCAAAGTACAAGAAATCGACACCAGTCAATATAACCTGAGACGACGGAATGTGGAGTATCTTCCCGGCGACCCTTTTGGGTATAGACGCCTAACCGCCGCCACGGACTGTCGCAGAAACTGCTTCGTTGCTATACTTCAGCCCCTACAAGGTTATCGGACGTATCTCTGACCTGAACTATACGGTGTTACCTGAGAGCAACTCCAAAGTTTCTTCTCGACGGCGACCGAGTTCTGAAGTTGTGCATGTGGTGTAGTGCGCCTAATGCCGTATCACTCCCAGCCTTTAGACACTCCCGTTTGACCTACTGTGCATGTACTATTTTCCCGGTTACTGATCTTGCTACTTTGTGGTTCGTCTGTTTATTATTTTCACGTACACGTTCTAGTATACACGTTCTAGTGGCGTCGGGTTCGATTCCACCCCGGAGGGGGAGCTGCGCAGCAACACCTGCGGTACAGTTAAAACTTCCCGCCGTGTCCACAGCGGTTTAACTTTTCGTTTGGCTGTTCGGCATTGCTCCAAAGCAAGCACGAGGACGAGGAGCGCGCTCCGAACAAGAGAAAGAGGAAGAAGACCATGGAGCGGTTGAGGCTAGCCGGAGCTCACTGCTTGTGTACACAAGTTCGCCTTGTTAAATAAACAGAGTGTACCTTTTACTACTAACCGTCGGTACAATAATAAAAGGAGAGCTGTTTGGGCCGACACAAATCCGTACGGCGTCGACAGAAAACCCCAAGCGCACGTGAGAGCGTGCCTTGCGGCAACCACCCGTCGTCCCCAGCACAAGGCACCGGGAATGAGATTCACGCAGTGGCTTTAGCAAACACAAATGCCGAGTGCACGTGAGCACGTGCCTCGCGGCAACCATTCGTCGTATTCCAGGTTTACGCTTTTTGATAAGCTGCTACCTTTGTCGTAGTCATCGTGGAGTGACCGGTGCGCCACGGGTCCACCGCGCCGAAGACGACGACAACAAATCTGTCAAGCCATCCCTCCAAAATGCACACCTGGGGGCAGCCACCGGAGCAGCTGACGAAGAAGTGGGGGTCTGCCCAGGCGAGCACGTGCTGCAAAAGGATTTGCCGTACGCGGGTGTGCCGCCGCAAGACGACTACGAAATGGATGACAATTGCTGGTGGATAAAACAGTGTACATACTTTCATTGTCGTTGCTTTACAGCACCGTCCAAAACGGCGTTCCACTGCTCACGTCCGGCTGTTCCCTCTCTCTTGAAAACCGCTGTCAGTGTGGAGAATACCTATGCCGACCCCAAGCTCTGATATTTCTCCAGACTTGCACCACAAGTGCAAGCTGCGCCAACTATTGTTCGCAGCTCTATTGCGTAAAGTACTCTTTATTGCATAATTAACATTCATGCTATTTAAAAATCAAAATGATCAACCTCAGCGACGTAAAAAAGATTCGCCGGCATTACATCTCTCAGTTTTAAACTTATATGTTCGTTAGATATGCACACTTTGTGGCCAACGGGAATTTCGGAATAGGGATTCAGACTGTGTCGGGCTTTGTGATTTGGAATCCATTTGACTGGGTATGCACTAATTGTCGATTGCTGTATGTACGTCATGGCGGAATCAACAATTTTGAAATCAGCACGAGTTCCACATGGCACGTGCGCTTCTTATTACCCAATCCTTTTGTGTGCGTATTAAAAATTTCTGGGCGGGTATGTTTATGCCGCATCAAAATAAAAATTTCGTGCATCAAACCTGGCTGCTGCACGTGCTTACATCGTCCCGAGCGAATGCACCGGGCTTGGTACAGTGCTAGGCATATGAGGACAATGTTAGGTGATCTTAACATAAACGTACGACATGCCAAGTAGCTTCAAATTCATTGTACAGCTTTACATGGGTTCCCGTTGAATCTGTCAGTCCTCAAAACGTGAAATGTTCCCATTACTGGGGTCATCATCAACATTCGTTCATCCTTACTGTGCAATTTTCCTGCGTATATGATTTAGGAATATTGGGATTAATGTAGACTGATGCTCTTAGCGACCTTAGGGACATTCATCGTTATTTAACATAACGATGAGCTTAAGGTTGACAAAGTTAGACCTCCGAGTTTAACGTTAGATCTAACAAAGTTGAATCGTTCATGAGCTTGGACGGCTGCCGCTATCATTAGTCGCTTAAAAGACCAGGAGTTATAATGTTGAGCCATCGCAGCTCCATAAAAAAATTGGCCGCGTATCTCCTCCTTTCGTTGCAAATGCTGTCAAGAGACGATAGTCTTAATCGGCCTTTGCGAAGTAACTGCCTCCCTTCCCTTTCCCGCTCACATCTCATGTTGTTCGTCTTGCGTCGCGCTCCTCCCAAGGTGAAGACGCCAAAGGTTTGCTTAAATAATTTTAAATTTCCCGCTTTCCACTGCTCCAAACCGGGTGTCTCGATGGCCCAACTTCAACGTGTATAGAACCGCGTTTCCCTACTCCACGTGCGTTGCAAGAACTTGGAACCTATCTAGTGGAACCTTGCGTAACTGTTGCCGGTTGATTTCTTAAAATGGCGCCAGAAGCTATAGTGGCGCGGGCGACAGCAGGCGACGGCGGAGTGAATTCTTTTTCTGCAGTTGATGAAGTATTTAACTTCGCAAAAGTCAAGCATGTTTGATTTTTTATAAAGGAACACTGCAAATATCACTTCTGTATTGATTTGTTGTCTCATATTTGCGTAATGTCTTGTTGTTCTTCAACAATGTTGACAAGTATGAACATTACACCGGACATAGACGGGTAGATTTAGCTGTGAATATATAAGACTATTGCGCAGGCATTGTTTCGCTTTGGCCGGGTGGCTGAATCAAGTCACATACAGACAGACGGACAGGCAGACAGACAGACAGACATACAGACATACACACAGACCAAAATTTCTGGGTTTAAGTAGCCCAAGAAAGACTGTCGTCTTTAAAAATTGGCTAGGAGTTTCAGCGTACGTGTGGCCAGAAAAAATATTTAATGCGGGTTCTTGCTAGCCATTTGCACGACGCCAGCGCAGTGAGCCAGTGATGCTCCGTATCTAGACCACTTCCACCTAACACTACAAGAAACTCCTTTAAATGCAGAGCATTTCAGTAACTCACGATGTCACCCGCGTTGTCCCGTCGTAGTCCGCACCTTCCTTGTCCGCACCTCTCCCCCACACTATATAAAAGAAAATACTATCCAGCGCCCGGTTTCGATCCTTCGACCCTGCGGGCGGAACGCAATGTGCATGGTACACTACCCACTGCGCCACAAAGCCGACTTTTTTTCTTCTTTATTACATGGGAAAATACGCTCAGACGTTGCAGTACGACGAATACAAGCAAACAAAAGAATACCCTGAAGTTATGAGAAGCAAATATACATCAAAACTCAGGCAAACACACACAAGCGTTCAAAAGAGGGAACCAGTCAGGTGGTTGGTCAAGCGAACTATACACACTATGTACAAATGCCACAGTTTCTCGGAAATAAGACTTAGTTTATCTTGGTGGCTCAGCATGCCTATCACATAAGCGGCATCGCCACAGACTGTACAAACCAATCAACACGAACATGTCATAAGGTGGCTCACCAGGATAGTCGAATGGCAAAAATCGGATAAAGAAAGGCGTAATATCCATGTCTATTTTGAGCGTTGAACACGCCTTATATCGTTGACGCATTCAAATTACTGCTGACGAGCGCTCTCTCGTCAGCAGTTGCCACAAGTGCAACGAAATTAACGTAACGCAAACTACTTAACGTTGTGCACCCCCGGAAATGCTGTGCATTTGATCGTGCCCCTCGCGAGGGAGATGTTTGACGCTACCTCTTGCAAGACCGATGATGATGATGATGATGATGATGATTAGTGGCTTTCCCTTTGAATCGGGGCGTCGGTTGTCAGCAACCGACTTGCCTGTTTTATTACGTTTACTTGCCCTACTCCCAGCTAACCTATAGATTTGCTTCCTCCCTCCCATCTCTCCCTCTTTTCTGTTTTAAACTCATCGCCCCCACCCCCCTTATTTTCTCCCTTCGCTGTTCTAAATTCTCGTCCGCATGATTACTCCGCCTGCGTACCCATCCCTTCCCTACTTTTCCTCCACCACCACTCCAGTCGCCTCTTCGTCACCTCTATGGCCTTAAAGTTGAGGTTCCCCCTCGCCCCAAATCCCAAAGCCTCCGCCAGCGTCGTTTCCCCCTCTCCCCACGGTGGCCGTATCTCTGTGCAGCTCCTGACAATATGTTCTATAGTTTCTCGATCACTGCCGCAGCATGCACACGTTTCATCCTGCTGCCTGTAGCTACCCGTGTATGCCCGGGTTCTCAGGCACCCTGCCCGTGCCTCGAAGAGTAACGCACTGCCTCTCGTATTGCCATAGAATCCCTCCTTCTTAATTTCCCGTTTCTCTGTCCTATAAGTCTCCAGGGTTTTTTTCGCTTCCATTCTCTCTGCCCACTTCGTCGTCTCTGCTGCCTTTACCTGCTTTTTAACTGTTGTGTAAACCCCGCTTTCCCCTACCGACTTTCCGTACCGCTTGGTCAGCTGTCTGGTCCTCCGTCTCCACCGCGTGTCCACGCTCCTCAAATACAGGTACTTAAACACCCTCGCGGCCCATCTTTCGTCCTCCATGTCACGAAGTCGCTCCTCAAACTTTATCTTGCTCTGCGCCTCCCTCGCCTCGAAAGACGACCAGCCCATATCCCCTTGTACCGCTTCATTTGTAGTTTTACTGTGGGCCCCTAGGGCCAATCTGCCTACCGCCCTCTGATTTACTTCCAGGCCCGCTTGGGTCTCTGACTTCATGCACAGAACCGAATTAGCGAAAGTTAATCCTGGTACCATGACCCCTTTCCAGACTCCCCTTACCACCTCGTATTTGCTGTATCCCCAGAGGGCTCTATGCTTCATTATAGCCGCGTTCCGTCTTCCTTTCGTCCTAAGGTGAGCCTCATGCGCCTGCGTGTAATCTTCGCTGTTGTTCAGCCATACTCCTAAATATTTATACTCATTCACCAATGGTATTTCTACTTGCTGCACTGATACTGTTTTGTGCTCCTCGCCGTCATTAAAGACCATGATCCCCGATTTTTCTCTGCTAAAGGATAGCCTTAGGTGCGTCGCTTCTTCACCGCATATATCCATCAAGCCCTGCATACTTATCCGGTTGTCCGCCATCAACAATATGTCGTCTGCATACATTAGTCCCGGAACCCGTTGTTCCACCACCTGCCCGTTTTTCATGTAGGATAAGTCGAACCCCATCGTGCTGACTTCTAGCTTCCTTTCTAACCCCGTCATGTAGATCATGAACAGCAGCGGAGAGAGAGGACATCCTTGTTTCAGACCCTTGTAGGTGTATACAGGCCTATTGTATGTTACCCCCTCCCACACTATTTGCACTTGGTTCTCCCGGTATAGCTCCCTGAGTAAGCTAACGAATTCTGCCCCAACTCCCTCGTCCTCCAGGATACTCCAAAGCCGCTCCCTGTCTACATTATCATAAGCCGCTTTAATGTCCAGAAAGGCTAACCACAAAGGTCGGTTTTGCATTTTCGCCACCTCTATGCATTGGCTTACCACGAATAAGTTGTCGTCTAGTCTTCTGTCCTTTCGAAACCCATTTTGAAGCTCCCCTAATATCCTATTTTCTTCCACCCACTGCTCTAGTTCGAACTTCACTGCCTGCATTGCTAACCTGTACAGCACTGACGTGACGGTTACTGGCCTATACGAGCTTGGGTTTGTCCTGACTCCTTTGCCCTTGTACACTAAGTTCATCCTGCTCATTTGCCACGCGGCTGGTATTGCCTTTTCTTCTATCCTTGTTCTGATGGCTTGCAGTAGCTTTCCCTTGCTCTTTGGTCCTAACTGGTTAATCAACTCCATCGGTATCCCATCCGTGCCTGCCGCGGTATTCTTGGGGACCTTTTCCTCTGCTCTTTTCCATTTCAGCTTGTCCCCATCTATCTCCAGACCTTTCGGCCTACCCGCCGCGACATCTCTGTGTCGCTGCGGGGCCTCTTCATCCACCTTACCGAACTTCTCCGTGATGATTTTGTGCAGGTATGCTAATGCTTCCTCTCCCTTGAGCATCTGTCCCTGCTCGTTTTCTATAGTACCGCCTTCTGTGGGACTCGTACGTTTCCCTAATGCCTGCACATGGTTCCAAAACCTTCTCGGCGCGTCTCTACCCCTTCCTCGTATTTGCGTTACCCATCGCTCGCTGTCCCCCTTTATTTTCGCCTGCACTAATTGCTGCACTTCCTGTTTCATTTGCTTATACTGCTCCCATTTTAGGTCCACCTCCTCCTGATGTCTCCCCATCCTCTTGGCCTGCCTGTGCTCTCTAGACGCCTGTTTACGCCTCTCTATCGCCGCCTTTATTTCTTTGTTCCACCAGCTTTTGGGTGTTTTTTTTCCTCTCCATCGGTTGGACCCCTCTGCCTTGACTATTTTTTCCTGCATAGTCTTGATGAGCCTGTCATATTCCCACTCTTCTCCAGGATTTCTTTCTATGTCAGCCTCAATGCTTTTGGCTATATCCGCAATTTGTTTGCTGTTTAACTTTGTGCGCTGCTCCGGTCGACCCGTTTTTTCGCCCCCCAGTTTCCCAAAACTCAGGTTTATGCGCTTGTGGTCACTGCCCAGACTGTGGCCCCCTTCCTCATCTATGGTCATGCCATCCAACCATTCATAAAGTCCCTCTGAAATAAGGCAGTAGTCAATACTCGACTGTCTCCTACCACACTCCCACGTTATTTGACCCTCGCATTTTTGTTCCCTATTTACTATGATCAGCTTCTGGTACTCACACATATCTAGCATTAGATTTCCGTTGAAGTCGGTGTACCCGTCTAGGTCTTCAATGTGGGCGTTCATGTCCCCTACCAATAGTACCTCCCCAGAACGCTTCAAATCTTCGATGTCCTTTTTCAGACACGCCACCAGTTTTTCGTTTTGTTCTTTGCTATCCTTACCCGTCCACAGGTAAGACACCCCTAAAGCCATCTCTCTACCCTCCACTATCCCTTTCATCCACACATGTTCTTTACAGTCTTCTTTCACTCTCTTCCAATTAGTCCCCTGCCGTACCAGCATACCTACTCCTCCGCCTTTTCTCAATCCAGCCGTCCTGTTACAACCTTCCCATACATACTCTCCGATTACCGGAGGTTCCTCCAAGTCCCTCAGGTGCGTCTCGGTCACAGCGTATACCTGGATATCTTCCTCTTCTAGCTGCTTAGTAATCTCCATCCACTTCTCTCTTTTCCTGCCACCCTGCATGTTTATGTACGCGATATTCAGTTTTCCCCCTCTCTTCTTTACACGCCGTCGTCGTCCCTTTCGTTTGTCTGCACCGATCTGCACCGGCCCCGCTATCTCCCTTTGCTCCTTGCATTTGTCTACGCCATCTTCGCAAAGGCCTGTGGGCCCCCTAAAAAAGCCACAGTTCGCGCCGCGTGTCGTCTTCCGATGGCTGCTCCCACCTGCCCGCTGAAATGCACTCCGTCACGCTGGAACGCCCTTTGCCGGCCCATCCATCGGACATCCCTGTTGATGTCTACGACAGCAAAACTCAGCTCCTTGCCCAGCTCCCGTATGTCTCGGTTTACCGCCACAACTTCCCTTTCCACATGTACCCCTCTCCCAATTATCTCTGGTACTGTGCTCACGACGACCTGCACATGTGGGCACAGCTCCCGAAGTTCCTTCACCCCCTTTTCTAGCTGCTTGCGCACTCCCGCACCCCTTCCCTGCAGAACGTCATTGGTTCCTCCTGCGATAATCACTAGGTTCTGCCCCTGCATATTTTCCCACATTTTATCCTTTGCTTTTTCTAACACTACCCTGACCGTCTGCCCCGGGAACACGCCAACCTGCACTCTCTCGTCCTCTCTCACCCGGCCTCTAATCTCCATTTCTGAGTACCGCATGTTGGAGTCCCCCGCCACTATCACCATGCGCCTTTCTTCCTTTTCCTGGCTGCCCCCCGGCGCGGCCACCTGCTCCGGCACCGGCTGAGTCAGCGCCAGTCCGGGATCGTCTTCCGGCGTGGCGTCTTTGTTCTCCTCCTTTCCCTTCTCGGGATCAAGCACTGCCGACGCATCTGCCTGGTGACCTGCTTCATCCTTTGTTTGGATGTCACCCTTCGTCGCCATTTTGACCTCCATTTGCGCCAACCTCGCTTCGAGTGCCTTCTTCTGCTCTTTTTCATCCTTCAACTCCTCCTGTAGCTCGCCTACCTGAACTCTGAGCTGCTCCTTTTCTTCCTCGAGCCGGTCGAGGCGCGACGCTAGCACACACACTCTGCACATGAAGTCCTGTCCTTCCGCGTCCTCGACCGACTCGAATCTCGTCTCCTCGAGCGGGTATTCGTGCTCGCATCCCGTGCACATCACACCCGGCTTCTTCCTCTGAGGCATGGTACTGTCCGTCCAAGGCGTGCCCAACTCTGGCTTACTTCAGTGCCGCGTTCTCGCGCGCTCCCTTCCAATCTAAAAGTAAGCCGCCACGTGCGATTCTCTCCTACAGCATCAATTCTCCTTTCACGAATTACCAACGCTTACAAACCGCCACGTGCAACAACCGCGCGACACCTCTGGTTCGGTCACTTCCCTACGCTAACTACCGCCCCTTTCAACTAGTCTAACCTACATCTCTCTCTAAAACATGGTCACTCTAAAAAAGGAATAATAAATTTGAAACACTTATCCGTTTTCGTCGTCGATGCCTCCGCCGCGCTCTGTACGTCCGCACACCTCGACAGCTCGACAGCCAGGCGGACTGGCGGCACCATCTGTCAGCTGCGACGCGAACTACCATCAAGGCAGTCAGAAAACCGAACGCGCGAAATACAAATTTTTTTTCTTTACAAGGTAATTTGTTTTTTTAACAAAAAATGTTAAAGATATTCTAAACGCACTTACGTAATTTTCTTGCAATTCTGCGTGTTTTTTAATCGTCACTGATATTTTTATAGAACGCCATTTTTTTTCGCTGTGTAGAGCCGCATTGCCAAAGCGAATGTCACATATAGCTAATGTCGTTCGCGTTGAATGACATTAAAGACCTATGTATTGTTCCTTTCGAGCCGGTTTCTCATGCAAGAAATATAATTATGTTCCTGCGTGTGAGTAAGTTTATATTGGCACATCTGAAGCGAAGTAACCTTACTGCGCATTGGTAAGACCGAAGTGTAAAGTGCCATATATGTTGCACCTATATTAGACGAGCACCAAAGTCGCCGTTAGACATGTCTGGAGTTCGTTCGGTGCTCCCTGAAAAAATTCGTCTAGGAGCGTTTCTTTAGATTCTGTTTGTCTCCAGATAAAGTGCTGACGGTGGTGTTTATAGTCGTATAATATACGTAGTTCGATGTGAGCTTTACATTTCTCACTTTTTACAACTTTCCCCTTCCCGTGAACATATATATATTCATTTTACCAAATAAGACAGCCTTCTGCGGGCGCGTCTTTTAAAGTGATAGTGTGCGGAAGATGAAAACCTTCTTAAAGAAAGGGTATAAAAATACACTAAGCTTCTGAGCAGCTTTCAAGGTATTGTTGTTTAAATACCTAATATGACATATGCAATGATATTTTTTTTTCTTTCCAGTCATGCACATTTACGGCCAACATAACGTTCACAGGTTGGTTCACTATTCAGTACACTGGAGATAATGGACCCCACTGTGAAACCATCGGAATAGGATCTCTTGAAAACAGTTCTGTGGGGCTGCTACGCCGAAGTGATCATGCATTAGAATACTTAATTCAAGGAACGTACCACCAGGTACTATGTATTCGGGGAAATTGACCCCAAAGAGGCTTCACTCAATAATAAAGATCGGCTTGTGGCGAAGGTACTTCTGTGGACAGCTGTGACCTCTTTATTTTGAGATTTATTCCCGTTGAGAACAGAATTATAATAGAAATGCGATGTGTTCACATTATTCGTACACTTTTTTAGTGTTATTAAAATCTCCAAAGCGCTTTGCAATTATCACGCACGTAATGTTTTTAAATATGACAGCGCTCAAATATAAGCCATTTTCAGCCGGTTAATACACGCAACCGACATGTCCATCTAAATATATCTGTATGTGGGCTTTTTGGTGTAAATCCCAATGGGTGCTGTGCACTATGGAGCTCATGGAGCCGATTATGACAGCGCCATGCCGACAAAAAACGTAAAGGGTAAAGCAGCACGCGAAAAAACTGCGGAATATTTCACCACAAATATCAACATCGCAACGACGAATCTACAAAGCTGGAAAGCAGCATGTGACATAAGAGTACAATGATGTAGTGCAACACCAGTACAGGTCAGTAGGGAGACCAGCTATTTTCGTGCATTTACAAACACTTTGAATTTAACGAATTGCCTTTTGTGAGTTTCTATTTTCTTGTGCGCCTGTAAGTGTTGTTTTTTACCTTTTTCTTCACGCATGTCAGTTTCGGGCTTTCTGGAACACGGTTTATGGTTACGTCATCAACGGCACAGACATTTAGTTACACGCCGTTTCAGGCTTTTATTTTGTATCACATTGATTACTTTAACAAAGCGTTATCGTTTTCGTTATGACGTCAAACGTGTTAGATTGTTTATCCTTACTGAAAGCTGCAGAGCCACTCATATATTAATTTTTTAGTTAGTTGATCTGCAATACAAATTTTGGCTGCGTGTTTTTTACGGCACTGGTTGTTTGCAAAAAAATTTATAGTACGTCACACTTACACAAACTACTATTTTCGAACATTTCTGAACAATTTTTAAAATCGCATGAAAACAATATGGTTATCTTTCTTCCAAGAACTAGCCTTTCATTGACTAGCTTCCCAGTAAAACGGCCAGGAAAGACGTGACAGAAAAGTAAGCAGTACTAAAAAGTTTCAAATTTTGCACTCGATAGGAACCAGCAATGACGTAATGGGAAAAAATCAAAGCCCCCTCATTAAGAGAAAGATGGCGAAAGCGAGGAGCTTTCTTCCATGCAACATGAGTGCAAGTTGCATTGAAGAACTAAAACTGGCCGCGAAGAACGAACCAACGAAAACATAGCCAAACTTCGCACAGATCTCCGAGCAATGTTCGAACTAGGGCTTATCACCTCTGAAGAAATCCATCTCGATAGTCGGCTGGTACACCCTAGAATCGGTGTTGTTTTTTCTCCTGTTACACTACGCATTCATTGGCCTTCCCCCTATCCTAGAACAAAAACACAACTTTCAACTTGCCATTTTCCGGAAGGTAATACATTAGAGACGGGCACCGTATCTCCGGAGCGATCCAAGAAACGTTCGAACGTGCTGCGGCTCAGTGGACACGTGTGACGAAGCCAGTGGTCTCCACTGTTCTCCTCAAAGGTCCTATTCATTCATAGTTCGTAAGCATTGCCTCAACTCAAATTATGGCAACGTCTTGATTACCCACGACGGACACGCAATCCAGCCATCTCTGGCCCAAAAGATTGCTGGCCTTGGAAGTAACGAAATTGGTCTGCCCTTCTGCGGACCAAAAAGTTTTTTCAGAATAATTTCAAATTTTGAAGATTGTACAGAAGCGGCTGAGCAACCTCGACACATCTTAGCAAAAAAAAATCATCAACCACTTACGAAAGTTACGAACTCTCATAGCCTGCGCAGCCTCGTCATGTGAAGAAAATTTTTGATGCTTGATCGTCGGTAATTCACGCCGGATACAACTGGAAGAAACATGATGGCTCAGAAACTGGAACATTCACTCGAAAAGGGGATTTCAAAAAAGTTCAAAACGTTTACATTATCCAAGCTGCTGAAATATCTCCTGCAAAATGCGGACAAAATAGTAGTGTGTACAGCTGACGCTCAAGACGTTTTCGATCTGAGCGAACACCACGAGAGGCAAAAAGTGAATTAAGATCTAAAATACTGGGAGGTGCGAGTAATGTTGTGAATGCCGATCTGAAGATAAGATATAAATTGGAAAGGTGTTCTTATAGCCGTCTTCTCAATGGCTGACACCGCTCCTAGGTCTAGTTTTAGTTCTAGTTTTAGCAGTTCTAGTTTTAGCGTCTAGTTTTAGTGCCTGTGTCGTCTTTTCCTCCCTTTTTCCAGTGTGTCGCGCTATTTCGTTAAATAACGTACGAACTTGCCGAACTACAAACTCTGGTCTAGGACTCCTTGGCCACATCCATATTTTTTTTTTTTTTGAGTTTGAGTTTGAGTTTATTTTGTTGAAATGGTACATAAACAGGCAAGAAAATGTTGGGCCAATAGCCGAAGCTAGTGGAGGCCCATATACAAATGCGTTTGCAGCAAAAAACATCAACACAAGGTTTACGCTAGTAAATTTGAAAAGAGTAAATACACATCAGCATATATGTACTTAAATTCATTCTGCAGATTATGCATACATATATATACACACACATATATATACATATATATATGTATATACATACACACATATATATACACACATACATACACGACATATATACACATACAGACAGCGCACTCGGGCACTCATCTATTGAATCATATATGCATAAATTTACGCGTGCATACATGAAATTATACATGAATATATGCCGGTATCTGTGTGCACGCACGCATATTATCACACAGCTACGAATGGATAAACGTGAATATGTCGGTATATTTGTGTACACACAAGCATATTCTCTGTATGTGCATACATATCGCACACTGGATACATGTATTACATATACACAAAAGCACAGCAATGAATAGCAAGCCGTACACTGCAATGTTAGAAAATACTTGGTATCATATTTCGCAGATGCACATATAGGAAACGCAATCAGTTTTTAAAGTTTACACTGAAAAAATCTTTTCACTGTAAACACAAAATTACTAGATACTTTAATTTCCAATATAATCGTGTTCCATATTTTCGCTCCGTAGTATTGTATGAGTCTTTGGCCGTGGTTATTTCTAGTGATTGGTAGGTTAAAGTTCCCATGGTTTGCATGGCGAGTATTTCTGGTGGGAATTGTGAACAGATCGACTGGCATTGGGTAGTTGTTGTGTATCACCTTATTTATTATTATTGCAACTTTCATTTCAGCTGTGAGTGCCAAGGGAAGAATCAGTAGGTCGCGGAATAGCGGGGCACTTGGTGCGCACCAGGGTGAGAACGTTATGGTGCGTAAAGCACGCTTCTGCAATCGAACCAGAGGTTCGAGATGTGTTCTGAATGTAAAAGCCCATGATTCGCAACAGTAAGTCAGGTGACAGTGGAACAGGGTAAAATAAATTTGTTTTAATATAGGACCGCTAAAATAGGTGCTAGTTCTTAGCAATATGAAGCATATAGAGGCAAGTTTTGAACAAACGCTTTCAATGTGGGCTTTCCAATTCAATTGTGAATCTAGTGTGACGCCAAGGTATTTAATGCATTCTACTTGTTCCAGTTCGCAGTTGTCTACGAATATTTTAGGGGGTGTATCCGTTGCAGGCCTCGGTTTCGATTGAAAGACAATATATTTTGTTTTGGTTCCGTTTATTGTTAGTTTATTACCCTTGGACCAATGAAAAATGCGCGGTAATTCTACATTAGCACTAGCTTCCGCCTTAGCTATTGTTTTCTCTGTAAATATTATTGCAGTATCGTCGGCGTAAGATATAGCGCGAGAGCATGTTAGTACGCTGGGAAAATCATTTGTGTAAAGAGAAAACAAAATAGGCCCCAGCAATGACCCTTGTGGGATTCCAATATTAATAGCCGAGAGGGAGGATTTGTAGTTGTCAAGTGAAACGTATTGCTTTCTGCCAGATAAGTAACTTGAAAATAGGTCACACGCGCAATTGCTGAACCCGAAGATTCGCAATTTGTCTAATAATATAGCGTGATCCACAGTATCGAATGCCTTCTTTAGATCTAAAAAAACTACTAAGGCCGTGTCACCATTGTGCAAAGAGGTGTGTATTTTTTTGGGTTAATTCCATTACAGCGGCGGACGTTGACCTATTTGCCCGAAAGCCATGCTGGCTGCTCATAATTACATCATTCTGAACTAAATAGTTTCGCAATTGAATTGAAATTAGTTTTTCAAAGATAGTGTTTATGACACTGAGCACTGAAATTGAGCGATAACTACCAGGGTCATTGACGTCTCCGGCTTTAAATACGGGAACAGCCTTAGCAAGTTTTAAAATGTTGGGGTAAACACTCATATGCAACGCATGGTTAAAAGTTCTTAGTAGCACTGGAGCAAGGACGTCGATGCTATCTTTCAATGTCCTGACGGTTATGCCGTCCTGTCCAGTAGCTTTTTGGTTTACCAAGCTGGTAACTACAGATATCAGTTCGCCATGGGTAATGTCACGCAGCGAAAACG
The DNA here is from genome assembly GCF_048455015.1 of Haemaphysalis longicornis. Taxonomy (NCBI): domain Eukaryota; kingdom Metazoa; phylum Arthropoda; class Arachnida; order Ixodida; family Ixodidae; genus Haemaphysalis; species Haemaphysalis longicornis. The sequence goes on from NW_027526335.1 coordinate 162,167,179, forward strand.
TGTCCTGTAATTGCGGTAAATTTATTGTAAATGAGGTAGGGGGTATGCCGCGAACTAATTCCTGACCAATGTTGACAAAAAACGTGTTAAATTCTTCTGCTTTGTCAGAGTTAACTATATCCGGGGTTATGTTTTTCTTAACAGGGCGTCCTATGGCGTCGTAATTATATTCCATGTTTGTTTGGTGTTTCCATTCGCCTGTTGCATCAGTGACATATAAAAGTCCTTTTTCCGCTTCCTGGTCATGCCAACCACAAGGTTACGGGAAGCACGAAAACGCTGGAGATAGTAGAGGTTATTTTTGTGCTGTTTCCACCTATGGTACCAACTATCCTTTTCTTTGATAGCCTCAAGTATCGAGTGGGTCATCCAGGGACAGAGCGGTTCAGTGTATTTGTTAGTATTATACGTAGTACATTCATCTATTGCGCGTTTTAGAAACTCGATCAGGTTTGAGTGCTCTTTGTGGACGTCAGAATCAAATATAATACTTGTGTTTATATCGGCTATTTTTCTTTGAAGCGTTATGTAGTTAATTCGTCCTTTGCCAGTAGCAAGATTTCTGTTAAAGGATGGCTGTTTTTTACCCAAGAGCGCAAACACTGGTGAGTGGTCAGTAATGGGCACATCGTAAACACCAGCACAAATTTGTTCCTCATTGCTCAGGATATGGTCGATACACGTGGAGGAAGTGCCTGCAGTTCTGGTTGGTTCTGAAATCAGGTTTTTGTAATTGTACGACTGTAATAAAAGGAGGTAGTCTATATTCTGGTTATGGGCAGTGTCCAGATTAAAGTCACCGCTGATTATAACAGGACCTTTATGAATCTGGCTTGCATTGCCTAAAATGGTTTCCATTAAATCTAGGAACTGCACCACATCAGAATTTGGCGGCCGATAAAGTGCGCCAACGACTATGCCATCGTGTAGTCTGATAAAGACAGATTCCAGTGCTTGATCGTTTATCAGCACGTCATTCAAAACAGTGTACTGCAAGGATGACTTAATGTAAAGGGCAACGCCCCCTCCTCGTGAGCGGTTGTTTCTGGAACTGTAAACGGCACTGTATCCAGTGATAGGAAACTTTTCACCTACTTTAAGCCAGGTTTACGATAAGGCAATAACATCGAACGTGAAACTGTGCTTGGCTAAAAATGTCAAAAGCAAGTCTTCATTTTTTCGAACACTGCGTATGTTGCAATGAAACACAGAAAAACTCGGATTTTTTTGTGGTGTGTCGTTCACTTGATTAATGAAGAACATTGTTGTGCAAAACGTCGGAAATGCCTAGCGGCCTTCTGTGACGAGTTTAAACAACATTTTCGAGATCGTCCTCAGATATTATACGTAGGACTCGTGAATTTTCTGTTTTCCTCATGAGGATTTTTCCTTCATTCACCCACGCAAACTTCCAGTTCTTGTCACGTTTAGCCTGGATGGCTTTGCCCAGAAGAACCTTGTTCTCTGGACACAGGTGATCGTTTACATATATCGGCTCATTAGACTCCAGACCTAGCACGGACGTGCTGAGCCTTTGCTTTTTGGCTTTGAGCATGAACTGGTCACGCCTCTCTCTCGAAATGAACTTGACAACAATGTTCGGTTTGTTCTTGTATTTTGTAGGGACACGGTGGATAGCGTCAATGTCCTTAACGCTCAGTTCGGTTTTCAAACAACCGGCTAGTGTCAGCATGATTTCTGGCAGCGACTCCTCAGCGCTCGGCGGCACACCTTTGATTTCTAAGTTGTTCCTACGGCTGTACTGCTTCAATTGTATTATCTCTTGCCGCATCTCGCTAACTTGTACTTTCAGCTGCTTCGCATCAGCATGGTCTTCTAGCTGTTTCTGTTTGAATGCCGAAACGTCGCGACACACATTTTGAACGTCACTCTTAAATTGTTCAAACTTCACGCTCATATCCGTCACGGATTTCACCAAATCCTGCATTTCGGTGTGGGAAGCCTTGTAGTCCGCGGCAACGGACTACAAGGCTTCCCATTCGTAATGATGCTGCAATAGTAAAGTTCGCATATAAATTCCCGCATTTAATAAAGCATTAGTGGTCTTGGGCGTTTAAAGGAGTCATGAAGCCAAAATGCAGGTTTACTGCATTCGAAAGATTGCCTCCTTAGAATAACATTCACGCCATTCCTCTACCAAACTTCTGTCAAATAAATTATATCGTTAGGAAAAAATAGCCACGAGAACATAAATCTCATTTCTTGCAATAGAAGCAGTCGTAATATTGGTAGCTGCGCGAATGATTGCGGCCGAAAAGTCCAACGGAATTAACAGAAGTTATAAGCTTGAAGAACAAGCTATCGCTTACATTGAATGGTTATAATTTTTATAGCAGTAATAATGGCGCGGTAAATAATGGAAGTTACAGCGGACACGTGAACATAAAAGCGCCAGTGCGTACAGATCGCATTATGTCCGTTATAGCTCCACAGCCGTCCGGTGCGTTGAGCTTGCAGTGCCCAGCTGGCCTTGGCGTCCGTGTCCTGGGTTGCACTTTTTTCTGAGGATACCAATGTTTCATGAAACGAGTACCATCAACTGCTACAAACATTGCCATGCACAGATCCGGTCACCAAGAAAGCAAGTGTAGACAGTGGTTCCGAGCGGCATGGTGGCGCCATCTAGCAGGGCTGACAGCTAACAAGGCGTTCCCGGACATTCGCTGCAGCCCTAGTCCGCATTCTCACCTTTTTTTCATTTTTGGCCTAGATACGTCATCGTAGACGTCATCAAACACCCGATACAGCAGGAGGATCAGAATTATGCCTTAAATTGTTTGATTTCTCAGTGAACAATACACCGTGTGGTGCCCGACAACGGCGGCGGGAATACAAAACACCAAATATTTCGAAGAAAACAAATTTGTATTTTGTCTGCATGGTACTTTAGTGGCACACAAATCTATAACTAGGTAAGGGCGCCACCCTCCGAATTCTTTCAAGGCTATGAGGTGGAGTTGGGGTGCGGAGTTTTTCGCAGAATTTCGTATGATGCTATGTTTAGGGATGTTGAAACTCTCGCTCTTTATCACACTGGTGATTGGCGATTCCGCGACGATGCTGTGGGACGACTATAAAAATATGAGTGCGTACTCATGCTCTCTGGCGGCTGGTATAGGCGGGGAAAAGTTTTGTGAGGCTAAGAAATTTGACTAAGACAATTTGCTGTGGAGACGATCGTATACAGTGGTAATGCTGGTATTGCCGGTGGGGACCGACACTGTTTGATTAAGCGGTTCATGCCACCACAAAGCCATACCGATGTCCAAAACAAAGTAGCAAAACGAGCTGATATTACGGCTGATGATATCGACGATGATTCAGACATACTAAAAGAGCAGTGAAGCCTGATTTGGGGATGGTGCACCCTCTTTACGACGAAAATTCACTCGTCATTGCAAACACGGTGAAATATCCTGCTCCCATAGGTCTTACCGCTTGTGTGCGGAGCTGGGCAGCCCCGGCACGAGTCATTACAACCGAAACAGATGTCCTAGCACCATGTGTAATATATAAATCAAAAAAGCATAAGAAAAAATATAAAAATATTGAGTACGCTACTAACGAGCTCTACAGAAGCTCAATCAATTGTATCATCTAAACACATGACGGCATACAAGAAAAAAAACTGTAACTTCAAAACATCGAGAATACCTGGAAAAACAGAACAAACTAGAATCCATTTTAGGTACAGCTTACATTTCTCAGAACTGATGCTCCATTCAAATAATGCCATCGATGTCGTAAGTGTAAAATACAATCAGCACAATAAATTAGCAGAAATCAATGTTTATTGATAGGTGCGCATGGACTCAAAATTGGTTATACATGAGCGATAACATTTCAAGCTTGGTTGTACGAAATCACAACAAGTACTACATAGTGTGGGACTCAACCCAGGCCGGCCGCCCGACTACAGACGCTGGCTCTTTGGGACGTATCAGCGGAGCCTTTTAGGCATTCTAAGTGAAAACGTCCTGTTTACGTATATTTAGACACACTCGCCCCCACCATTTCATGGTGCACAGCAAACTTTCGCAATTAAAAAAAACAGTGTCATTTAATCGGTCGATAAAAGTATAGATAAAAAGTTCCTGCCTTCTTACATTTATTTCTGTACACTCGACGTACAGCAAGTTTTTTATAGAACAAAAATGATGCCGCTTTCCAATATATTTCAATTAAGATGAGAAGTAATGAGTAGAGAGAGCATCAATTCATGCAACCCAACGTCTAACGACGACGATGGTATCTTGTGATGGATTCCGTGATTGGCCAATTCCACACTCCGAATATGTGTTAACCTGGATGTGCGCACAACGTTTCTTGATTACCCAAAGCAACTCTTGGGTGCGCATTTTGTGGTTCTCCAGTGGTTCTCAGCCATGACTGCTCCGAGGAACCTTGATTCGTTTCAAAATATCAAACAACTTCAACATGCAGCTTACGTCGCCCATACTCGTTCAAAGATTTCTTTTTGTGCTTCACTTTCACGGTGATGCGTGTCATAATCTCAAGCAGTTCGCGCTTGCACCTGAAAAACTCCTAAACACCTACATTCCCCTGTCGTGAAGTTGTTTTAAGTGAAGTTGTTGCCAGAACTGAATCTATGACCATCAACTATAAAAAATCAGCTGATTAACGCCCAACAGAGTGTAGTATACCCACAAATACTTACTTAAATATGCAATGAACACCGTACCTAAGTAGCCTCATAAAGTACCCCTGTTTACGCGCACAATGTGAACAAAAGAGCAAAACCATGCTTTATTCTGCCCACACATGGCTTCCCATAAACGCGAGAGGTACTTGGGACACAAAGAAATGTCTGTGCTTTGGCTTTTGTATGACACTGCTAGCACAAAAAGGTTAAAAAGCGTATATGCTGCATATTGCCGTGAACCATTCATTGGGTTTGTTTATTTGTATTTTGGTTTTGCCGCCTGGCGGCGCCGTTCTGTGTTGTCGGTGTTGTATGTGCCAAAGAAGGCGCGTGTTCCGTTCTTTCTTTCTGTGCCGCATGTGCTATCTCTTCTGATAGGGAGAGCGTTGCGAACTAACATGAAAAGCCTAGAATAATCTTCTTTGATCTACAGTGTTCTAGATACCATTCGACTATTCCCTAAGCCCTCGCGCCGAGTGATAAATTGATAAACGATTCGAGTGCCGCGGCACTCGAATCGTCGACACCAGTCTACGCACGTAACTTTGTTGAATGCTGTTTCGCCGCCTGTGTATTCTTTAAGTTCTTAGGGGAGCAGAAGTTCCCTCCAATAAACTTGTTCTTCAAGGCAGCTGCGTCGTCATTGGCTACCGGACATCTGGTGGAGGGGCTGGATACGCACCCTTTATGCTCCCAACGACCTCTGGAAGCCGCCAAGCTTCCAGTCCAGCTAGAGCCAGCCGCCGACTCCACGGTCTCCCACCGGAGTTTGGTCTCCTGCCAGATGCACCCAAAAGAACGACCGCTGCAACCCCCACTAAGGTGCAAGAACCAACATCAACAATCGTCCTGAAGCAGCTACGGGAACCGGCATCATTACGAAGAGCCCCCACAGAAGACACAGAAGAATGGTTGGAGAAACTGGAGCGCGTCCTGATCTTCAACAAGTGGGAAGACGCAGAAACGTTTCGGCATGTTTTCTTTTACTTGGAAGATTCAGCTTGCACTTGGTTCGAGAACCACGAGAGCTCCTTAACCATCTGGGCTCCCTTCCAAAGCGAGTTCCTGAAGACCTTTACTACTGTGGTCAGAAAAGCACGTGCAGCGCTTTTGCTTGAAACTCGAACGAAGCACCCCAACGAAGAGGTCATGATCTTCGTTGAAGCGACTTTTTCAGCGTGCGGACCCAGAAATGACGGTGGAAAAGAAACTACGGTTTCTGATGCGAGGTGCGAAGCAAGAGCTTTTCGCGTGCCTTGTTCGCAACCCTCCCAAGACCGTGTCGGAATTCGCGTGTCAGGCCGCCGCGAGGGAGAACACGCTCGAAATCCGAAAGACGCAGTCCGACCGCCCAATGAATGCGCTGGTTTCGGAGACGATTGGTCCCGACGGTATTAACTCCGACTCACTACGCGACACCATCCGTGCAGTGCTGAGGGAGGAGCTGCGAAAACTTTTCCCGACGACGACGCCACAACCTCAAGTCACTTCCCTGAATGACGTGATCAGGGAAGAAGTACAGCAGGCTTTGAGAATTTCTATGGCGGCCAAATCAACCCGCGAGCCAGAGGCTATGACCTACTCCGCGGCTGTTCGTCGACCCCGCCCAGTTCCAACAAGTCGTCAAGGGGCCCTGCCCTACCGCCGCACAATGTCGCCCACCCGACCCCCTGTAACCCTCAACAAGGCGCCAAGGAAGACCGAGGTGTGGCGAACGCCCGATAATCGCCCGCTGTGTTACCACTGCGGAGAGGCGGACCTCATCTTTCGCCACTGCCCTCACAAGAGGCTAGGTTTGGGAGGATTCTTCGTCGGCGCACCTCGCTGTCTACCTGGGCAACGACCACATGAGATCGACGACTATCTGTCTCAAACAAGCCCTGGCCCAGCCCGTTTCAACCACTCGCCGTCGCCCTACCTGTACCAATCCCCGAACCGCCATAGCAATGATGACTTCGCCCGTGGTAGGTGCCCCAGACCACGCGAGGAAACGTAAAGCAGCCACTTCTGGAGGTGAACATGCTCTACGGCGAAAAACCGGAAACCCTCCAACGACGCAATGACGTGCCGAAGACAGTGATTCATGACATGCGCTCATCCCAACGACCCGACCTAACCATCACGAGACTCCCGAAACCGACGACAGCTACACGGCGCGACGCGTACCCGACATGACCGAGACGGCTGCTGAGAAGACGACGACGACGCACATTGTCCGACAGTCAACACACACAAGCCGAGATGCGACGCCCTGACAGACACCTAACTCGAAAAAGGCAGCTTCCGACGTCAAGGTGTCCATCGATGGCTCTGATATAGTCGCCCTTGTAGACACAGCAGCCGACTACTCAGTAATGAGCGGACCATTTTCGTCTAAGCTGAAGAAAGTTATGAACATGTGGAACGGTCCGCACGTACGTACAGCAGGAGGCCACATCGTGACGCCAAGTGGAACGTGCACATTCCTCGTCACTATAGACGGCACGACGTACTCTGCCGCGCTCGTTGTCTCGCCTAACAGCTACGGCGACGTAATTCTCGGAATGGACTTTTTGACGTACAACGGTTCAATAATTGATCAACAGGCCAAGTTTATAACATTTTCCTCCGATCACTCCATTACGCCTGAACCGAACCCCGAACAAGCTGCAGCTGTAAGGATCGCCGATGATCATATCACCCTGCCAACCCACGCAAGCTTGATGATCACCGTCTACTGTAAAGGTGCTGCTCCTGACATTGCCGCTATCGTGGAAAGTGACCAAAGGTTGCTTCTCGACCGCGGTGTGTCTGTCTTAAGAGGTATTGCGCGGTTTAAGCAACGCAGATTCCACGTTTTGGTCACCAATTTCACCGCGGTGTACCAGCATTTAAACAAGGACGCTGCAACTGCGTTCTTCAAACAAACGCAAAAAGCAAGTGACGTGATCGCAGTCACCGACTTTGAACGCACACCCGAAGATACCTTTAAGATTCCGCATCCTTTCGTCGTGACTCAGGCGCTACCGCAAGAAGGAAGGAACCAGCTATTTGCCCTTCTTCATCGCTACAGGGAGTGTTTTTCGTCGAACTGAAGGTTACGCCAGACACCTCTATCGAAGCACCGGATAATAACCGAAGATGGAGCCCGACCTACGCGACAGTCACCGTACCGCGTCTCTTCACACGAGCGCGAAGCCATCCGGACACAAGTAGACGACATGCTCAGCGACGACATAATACAGCCATCGAAAAGTCCGTGGCCTGCGCCGGTCATACTCGTGAAAAAAAAATACGGCACTTGAGGGTCCTGCGTTGGCTACCGGAGACTGAACAAAATCCCCAAAAAGGACGTGTACCCCCTGCCACGAATCGACGATACCCTCCACCACCCCTGCCACAGAAAGTGCTTCTCATCGATGAATCTGAAGACCGACTACTGGCAAACTGAAGTGTACGAGAGAGACGAGAGAAGACTGCATTTATAACACCGGACGGTCTATACGTGTTCAAGGTGATGCCGTTTTGGATGTTCGCGACACCCGCAACGTTTCAAAGGGTCATGGACACTGTGCTAGCTGGCCTACAGTGGCACACCTGCCTCGTATATCTTGACGACGTTGCGCTATTCGCCCGGACTTTATACGAGTTCCAGGTGATGTCGTTTTGGATGTTCGCGACACCCGCAACGTTTGAAAGGGTCATGGACACTGTTCTAGCTGGCCTAAAGTGGCCCACCTGCCTCGTATACCTTGACGACGTTGCGGTATTCGCCCGAACTTTCGATGAACACCTTTCAAGTTGGAGTCTGTACTCGAGGCTGTACTCGTCGGGGTCAACACTGAAACCCGAAAAATTCCGCTTCGCATACGAAGAACTCAAGCTTTTTGGACACGTCGTCAACGCCGCGGGAGTCCTGCCTGAGCCGGCGAACACATCAGCCATAGCGAACTTCCCAAGACCGAACGACAAAAAGAGCGTGCATAGATTTCTCGGACTAAGCGCATACTACCCGCGCTTCGTCGCAAGCATCGCACGCAGTGCAGAGCAACTCACGCGTGTGACAAAAGATAGCACCCCTTCCGCCTCGGAAAACGCCAAAGAAATAGCATTCTTCGAGCTGCAGCAACGCCTGCAAAACCCGCCCGTGCTCACTCATTTCGACGAAAGCGCCGAAATGGAAACACACAGGGACGCCAGCGATATGGGTTTGGGTGCCATCCGCCTCCAAAAGCAAAGCGGTTGCGAAAAGGTAAGCGCCTATGCAAGCCGTGGTCTGTCGAAGGAGGAGAAAAACTACTCTGCCTCCGAAAAAGAGTGCCTGGGGATCATATGGACCATTTCAAAATTTCGCCCACACGTATATTGTAGTCCATTCAAGGTTGTGACAGACCACCATGCGCCGTGTTGGCTCGCCAATTTGAAGGACCCCTCTGGACGTCTTGGGCGGTGGAGCTTGCGTCTGCAAGAGTTAGACGTTACTATAGTCTACAAATCCGCCAGGAAACACTCCGACGCCGACTGCCTGTCCCGCGCCCCCGTCGATCCACCACCACAAACCTCCGATAAAGACAGCGCGTGCTTCGGAGTCGTCACAGAGAGCGACCTAGCTGCCCAATAGCGTGCCGACCCAGACTTACGCGTCATGATCGACTACCTCGGAGGACGCAACATCGACGTGCATAGGGCGTTCAAGTGGAACTTACCAGCATTCAGCCTCAAAAACTCCGTCACGTGAAGAATTTCAACCCTGGAAAGAGGACAAATTATCTACTTGTCATCCCCGCCGACCTTCGTGACAAAATTGTGGAAGCGTGCCAGGATGACCCGTCTTCCGGACATCTCGGAACAGCTCGCACTATTGCAAAAATCAAGGCGAAGTACTTCTGGCCGGGCCCTACTTTCGATGTTACCCACTGCGTTCGGACTTGCCGTGACTGTCAGCGACGAAAAACGCCACCGACAATACCCGCTGGACTACTGCAACCGTCGCCGTCTCGTCGATGCCATTTCAGCAGATTGTAATGGACATTCTAGGCCCGTTCACTACCTCACGATCACAGAAAAAGGGGAATGTCGTAGCGACAGACTACATGACGTGCTATGCAGAGACCGCCGCTCTTCCGAGGCGGACTGCACAATAAACTAAATTGTTCTGTGTAATGGAGCCCCTGAAGTCCTAATCACGGCCCGAGGATAGGGCCTTCACTGCGGAGCTTATGCAAGGAATCTTGCGCTACAGCACCACGGATCACCGAAGAACTACGGCGTACCACCCATAAACGAACCGACTAACGGAACGCCTGAACAAGACAATCGCAGATATGCTGTCTATGTACGTCGAAGTTGAACATAAGACTTGGGATGAAGTCCTACCATATTTCACGTTTGCGTAAAACAGGGCTATCCAGGAAACCACAGAGATAACAGAAGTCGAGCTTGTCTACGGAAGACTGCCGACTACAATGCTTGACGCCATGCTTCCCCACGTGGAAGAAGACGACCTCAACGCCGACATCCAAGGATAGCTTCAGCGTGCGGAGGAGGCCCGCCAGCTCGCCCGAGTTCGCACAACGGACCAGCAGCTGGTGGATGCGAGATGCTACAAGCTCCGACGTCGAGACGCCGAGTACCGCCCAGGGATCGTGTTTGGGTTTGGAGTCCCATCCGACGACGTGGACTCAGTGAGAAACTTCTACGACGGTATTTCGGACCATACCGGATTCTACAACGTGTTGGCCACCTTACCTCCGAGGTGATCCCCGATGGTGATTCCGGAACATCACGACGACGCACGCGCCCCGAGGTCGTCCACGTGGTTCGCTTAAAACCTTTCTACGCACGATGACGAACTTTTTTTTATTTGTTCGGACTGTCGCTTGTGTTAGCATCGGGACGATGCACCCTTACAGGGGGGGGTAATGCCGCGAACCATGCATTGGGTTTGATAATTTGTGTTTTGCTTTTGCCGCCCGGCGGCGCTGGTCTGTGTTATCGGTGTTGTATGTGAAAAGGAGGGCGCGTGTTCCGTTTTTTCTTTCTGTGCCGCATGTGCTACCTCTTCTGATAGGAAGCGCGTTCTGAACTAACCTGGACAGCCTAGAGTAATCTTCGTTGATCTACAGTGTTCTGGATACAATTCGACTATTCCAAAAACTATCGCGCCGAGTGAAAAATTCCCGCTGAGCAGATGCCGCGGCATTCGAATTGGCGACACCAGTCTACGCACGTCACTTTGTTGACTGCTGTTTTGCCACCTGGGCATTCCTTGAGTTGTTAGGGGACCCGAATTTCGCTCCAATGAACTAGTTCTTCTAGACAGCTGCGTCGTGTTTGGCTACGTGACATTATATCCGCAACGAAATATTGACTGCAAAACAACTTTGAAACGGGGCCCGCCGGTTTCAAGACGGTTTATATGTCTTTTAATATATGGTTGGCTCAACCGTTTCCAGACGATCAAATTCTGGTTTTGTAAACGCCCTGAAAAATCCGGTTTAGATTATCGATTATAAAGGACTTGTAAAATTTGTGTTGGATGTACTGTTGAATCGGCGTGTAAGGCGTCTTCTAAACGCCTGCAAAATTTCTGTTTAAATCTGGTGGGGGGGATACTATTAATATATGTTTGTTAGCGTACTACAGTTGCATTTGGCCAGTCTGGTAGACGACAATCCCGTGCCTTTTCTTCTTGCTCTACACGCCATTGTCGAATCAAATAACAGAAACACTGCAAGGGGGCATAAAATACGAGGCACCGCACGCCTTTGCTTGACTTTGAGCGAGCGTAACACAATGTTCCGAATAATAAAAACACGCTCGAAACATTTTATTCATTTCGGTGCAACACATACGCGGAGAGTGCAATGTATGATTTACGGTTTGATTAGTGTGGAATGATAACTTTCTCCAGAAGATTCTGGCCTGTCTCGCCTCAATCTGTCACTGACTGGGCCACAGCGACGATTTCATATGGCGTTCCACTGAAAAAGTGTAACGTAAAAAAAGAAGACTCGGAGCACTGTGGCGCGATACCACAAGAACTCGAACATACAAAGTAACACTTCCCAACCGGTACCGAAACGCACTGGAACCGCATCAAGAAAAGAATGATGCCTGCACATCGAGTAGTCAAACGTTGCATACGACTTGACAGAGACGTTTTCAAACAGGAGTCAAGAAGAAATATAAAAAACAGCCCCGCTGCTTCCGAAGAGCACAGGATTTTCCACAAGCCGCCGGTGAGGGCGCACGCACAGTATGGGCCACACCGGCTCCGCTGGAGCACATCTCGATGCGTGAAAATCCGCTGTCGTCCGACGTCTGTGATGCCCGGCTGCTCTCTCCCTCCTGCCGGTACTTCTCTAAACAAGCACAAGAGATGCCCCCTCGCCCCCCCCCCCTCACGAAGCAAAAGAACAAAAAACATAATCGTCGTCGTCGTTGTCGTCGTCATCATCATCATCAGCAGCAGCTTCAGTAGCCTGTCTACGCCCTCTGCCGGGCAAAGGCCTCTCCCATGAATTTTCAATTATCTCGGTCCTGTCCTAACTGTGACCAAATAATCAGCACGAACTTCTTGATATTATCTGCCCATCTAACCTTCGTCACCCAGTGCCACGGCCCCTGCCATGCAGAGAAAAATACAACTGCTTTTTTATGCCAACATGTTAATAAATACTTACGTTTCTCAAAATACCAACAGAACATAATTCCTTCATACAGTATGTTTTTTTATCATTCTATGAAACCATATTGTTCAAAATGTCACCCAACAAACGTACTTACGGAACCACTTCATGAATGCATTCCTGAAATGGCATCACTGGAACAAAAACTAACTGCTTACTTTTTGCTCTACATATTACACATTTCGTTTTTTTGACATCAAGTGCTACTTAATTTTCCGTAAGCCGTTTTCGCAATTTTTGGAGCCACAAATTTGCAGTATTGGTAATTATTTGGAAGTTCGATATCGTAAAACATTTGAATTGCCTACATAAAGCACTATTAATGGGGTGTAGGGATGTTAACTAAATCATTAATGTACAGCAAGAATAAAAGCGGCCCCAAGACGGATCCTTCAAGAACACCACTCTGTATTGTTCCAAAACTGGATACAGCACCATTTAAAATTGTGCATTGTTTCTTCATAGTAAACTAACTACCTAGTAAAGTAACTACCGAGGAGCTCAAGTGATAATTTTTTTCAGATAAAATAGTATCGTGCGGATAAAAATTACATGTTTAACCGAGTAGAACGCCCTTCTTAACTATAGAAACCAAGTTTCAGTAAGTTGTTTTATACATTTTGTACTATTTATTCCTCCATTACAAGTAGTACCATAAGTTGACTTTGCGTATTGAAAACCGTATGGTTTTTTAACAATTACTTCTCTTTTGGTTAGAAAATTTACTAAACCTGTAGGTATCCTATGTTCAGCCACTTGGGAGAATACTGAGAGGACAAGAAAGGGCCAGTCATTCGCGGAATTGCTGCAGTTGCTACCCTTGTGTACCAATTAAACCCTAGCAATCTTCAGTTTTTGAGAAAAGTACCTTCACTTACCGTCTGGGTAAAGAAGTGACTAAACGCAGGTGCAGTGTTACGTGCTATAAATTTAACTGTTTCTTCTTTAATTGTCTCGTTGCAGCTCGGCCAGGTATTTTTTAAACGCCTTACGAAGTGCAAAGTTTCACTAGTTGTTGCGGGGCATAATAACGGTGTTTTTGATTCGTTCTTAACCCGGCATGCCGTAGGGTCAAACTCAGTAAAATAGCCATTTACTGAACTTGTTGCAAGAAGGTACTCATTGAATGATTTGCAACGACATACCAAAATAAGAAGTAGCGTTCGCTGCGATTTCAAGTCGAACTTTTTATGTGACTTTGAGTGCAACGAATTAGATGTTCGCCAAGTTTGGTCTCTTTGATAGCTTTCCTCGAAACGTCTGTCATGATAATCTTTCTTTGCTTCTTGAGATAAGTGGTAAACCTATTTCTAGCTTGTTTACCCAAAGACAGACTATTTACATAGTTACTGTTGAGAAACTTAGGAAGGAATTCCTTTTTAAATATTGTTCTTTTGCACAATTCTCTATACACCCATAGTTTCTTGGTTTTTCTTTTTTTCTTTATTTAGCGACATGAATTTACGGAATGCCATGAAGTACTTTTTCCGAAATTTCTCCTAGAATGCATCCTATGCCCGGCTAGGATTGGTTTTCTGCCACAGTGGGGGTTTCTGCCACAGTGGGGGTTTCGAAATACACAGTTTCGAGGTTAATACCTCTATACAAGAATGTCTAGGCGTTGGGGGAGTTCTGTATGGCTTGAGAGAAAATACACAAAATAAATATAGTCACACATATCAGTTTCCAAAACACGTAATTGTATGTCAGTTGGAGCAAAGTCTCTGAAACATAAATCTAGAATATTTTGTCTCGACAGTTATACGTTTAGGGACATTCATATCGTTTATGCATTCACAGAAAAACATTGTGTTACTTAGATTCGTAGACACACCAGTGTCCGACAGCATGGCTACATTATAGTCGCGTATTACAACAATTCATGCATACTTCTTGTATGGCAGAACATGCTCGGCGACGGCGACGTGTTGCGAGATAACGGCACAGTTGCGCGCAACGCGGTGCGTTCGCTGATCATAGGATCACTTCCTGAGACGCAGCAGTTGTGCGCCATGACCGAGATAACCGCATTTCGTGCTCCACATAAACTTCGCATTGTGGAGTATCGTAATCATCAGCCATTGTTTACCACTTCGTTACTGCGAATAAAGCTTTTAATAGGGGTGATTTTTGTGGTAGTCGACAGCTGAGTTTAAAGCAAATAGGCAGTTTCAGTGTACATAAATGTTCTTTACATAAAGAATGGACATTGGAGCACTGGCCACTGTACAGCGCATTTTGTGGGATTCATGCTAACATCGATGAAAGCGTCAATTTCTCTGTGTAGTTAAACCATTTCGAGGGAAAAGATCCCTTTGGTTGTATTCGCCGAAAGCACTGTGGGCAGTTTTGTTAGCATAAATGAGCGGCGAAAATAGAATGAAAATATTGGCGTACACTTCTACAAGACCACACGCAAAACTGCTTGCAAACGGGTGGTATAGTGCTTTATTTATTAACGACAGTAAAGACCATCAGTAAAAACCAAATCTTACCGTTTAAAATGGCCATGTTCACTATTTTAAAGCGTGGCTAAACAAGGACATCACTAGCGTGCCTTACCGGTCAGTAAGAAATAAATGCACGCTTGATATGGGACGGAGTACACGAGTGACCTTTCAATGAAAGTGATTTGACGACGTAAACAACAGCTTGTTGACATTACATGAGCGACTCTAAACATATTTTAGTATGTCTCGTATAGCGTTTGAAGACAATTTTGGCAGCAGCTCTGGGCTACCTACGCAGCACACTAATCTTAGTAGTTATCCAGGTTTCTGTTTTAAAGCACACTGCTTGACCTTTCATGGAACCTCATCACTTGGTGCCCGTACCGCATGATAACACGAGCGCCGTCATCGGGAGCCAATGACGTGGTACACGAAGGCGACCGCTGTGCCCCGGAACCTGCAATTTGCTGCGTCAGGGACACCCCGTTTTCGAAAAGCGCACGTGCTCGCCACCAAGCCTTTGTTCTGTGGCGTCAGCGGAGACAGCGTAGGGATCGGACTACTCATGACAGGTACCCAGGTTGGTGCTTTAGCATCTTGCTAGTGCGTTTTTATAGTTCATTGTTGCCGTTTCCGCTGCTGCCCAACAGAAGTGTACGCACCTTGAACATCATGAATGAAATTGCCAAGGATCTCATGGATTTCAAAGAGGACATGCGCGATAAAGAATCTCAGTATGACTTCCAGTCATGGGCACGTTAGCAGCAAAAAGTAACAGTGTTACAGTCACAGTTACCGAAGTCAAAACGATAACTCTGTTAGAGACAGTTACAGAATTTTCGAAAGTAACTTCTGACCGTTATACTTGCTGTGAAAAGTAACGCCATTACTTTTCCGTTACTTTATAAAACTAAGTAATAGATTGCAAGAGAAATAATAGAGTTTACTTGGAATTAATGTAAGAAGGAGGGAAGGTAGTCAAAATTGCAAGTGATAATACCCCAAACGAAGGAAACCTGAAGGAGCGTACTCAAGCCTAGCACGAACAATCGTTATGTACGCCACATTTTGGTGCATTAACCTTTTTTGCTTATGCACCCTTGGTGTCGGGGAATAATTTTGCAAAACACACCCTACCTTTGGACGAGTTTCGTTCTCAAAGTTGGTAGCAGAAAGCTTCCCTAGTTTCAGAGGTCTGCTTTCCAGTTTCTTTTTTTTTTCTTTTTTTTCTCGCTGAAGACGAAGGAATAGTTTCAGACATAACCTTTATGACGGACCTCCAACCTCGGTATTCTGCAGGAAAGATACCTCATCCTCATAGCAACCTTCTTTATGAAACTGCGAAAAGATCCATGCTGTGGAAAAGTGACAGGAGAATTGAAAAAAGTCCGATAAAAAGCAAGCGCAATCTGTACGTCGGGCTAATAGATAGTTTTCTTTGAAAAGTAACTGTAGCGGTATTTTCTGTCACAGTTTCTCTGTAAGAAACTAACAGTGTTACAGTTACAAGTTCCTGTAACCTAAAACTAGTTACAATTACGAGTTACTGAAAAACCTAACTAGTTACCGGTAACGCGTTACTAGAAACTAGTTACTGCCCAAGACTGATGACCTTGAAGCTTTCATGGTCCCATACGATGCCAACATTTTCGATATTGTATTTCGCCCCCAAGGGGTAAAAAGTGTGAGTTTAACATCTTGATGCTTTTCTGGGCCAAGAAAACTATAATGGCTACAACGTGTTATTTGGTATAGATGTAAATATAGCCATGCTAGTTTTAACAAGTGCACATCGTGGGCTCGCAGCCCTTCCTGAAATAAGTTATTCCATTAACACAAATATTTCCTCACTCGGACGAATTGCAAAGCATGCTTTCTGCACTGGGCGAACAGAGTAGAACCGTGGGCCCGAAAATTAATATGCAGAAAACTAAAGTATTGATCAGTAACCTCGGGACAGCACAGCAATTTGAGATGGGTGGCGAGGCAGTGGAAGTGGTAAGCGAATATATCTACTTAGGCCAAGTTGTGACACCAGATCCCAACCATGAGGGAGAGATAATTATTTATTTATTTATTTATTTCAGGATACTGTCAATCCCGTGATGGGATTATTACAGGAGTGGTGTCACATTGTAAAAACAAACAATACACAGACTAAAAATACATGTTTCAAGCACTTGGGATTTCAAGCATATATCTCGGACGTAGTGCGAAATTCGGCGTAGTGATAGGCAAAGAGTCGTCATGAATATAAACATCGGTCGAATTGCTGGGGCAAGCAAATAAAAACAAATACAACACGTAATTGCGCAGAGTTAAAACTTGCAACATCATCAACTCAGGAAATCACGGCTACATAAAAGTCAGTACAGATTCACTCGCACTAATAACAAATTTGTCAACTGCCGGCTGTGTCAACACAGTGGGGTGCAGGGCAATCCAAGCGCGTATGGTTCGTGGAAAAAAAGAGTGATCAAAAACATTGTTCTTGAAGGGATACTCATCAAGTGTGTGGCAATGCTTATTTCGTGTTTGGCGCTTACAGTTAGCCTTAACATAACTAGCTGGATTTATTTTCAAAGAGTTGTGTAGCACCATATACAAAAATATCAGACTATGAAGCTTGGCGCGGCTCGCCAGGGTGGGCAGATCCGCTCTTTTTAAAAGAGCAGTAGGCGAGTCGGTACGCCTATAACGGTTATAGATAAAACTAACTGCTTTACGTTGTACTCTTTCAAGCGCGGCTACATGTTTGTTTGTGAAAGGGAACCAGGCCACACTCGCATATTCGAGGATTGGACGGATAAGCATGGTATACGCTAGAAGTTTTGTTTCGGGTGTCGAACGACGTAGGGTTCGCTTAAGAAAAAAAAACTTGCTGAGAGCCTTCTTTGTAATATGTTCGACATGCGCAGTCCATTTTAGGTCGGACGATATCAAATGCCGAGATATTTGCAGACAGCGACGTTGTGAAGTGGGACGTTTCCCAGCGAATACGAAAAATTTGCCTTCGTTTTTTTCTTTGTTATTGACATGGCGACAGTTTTCTCAGTATTTATTGCCATTTGCCACTGTCGACACCAGGTTCCAACCTTTTTTAGCGACTCATCTAGTTTTAACTGATCCTGGTAGCTGTCTATTCGCTGGTAGAGGATACAATCGTCTGCGAACAATTTGATATTTACTTCGGCTACGTCAGCGATGTCATTAGTAAAAAGAAGAAACAACATGGGGCCTAAAACAGAACCCTGGGGCACTCCTGATAATACTGGAACCGTTTCGGACACATGTGCACCATATTGAACAAATTGGTAGCGGTCGGTCAAGTAGCTTTCGATCCACTTGGTCCTAGGTCCGTTGCCCAGTATACTGGTAAGCTTTTGGATTAGTTTGGGATGGGAAACGCGGTCAAAAGCTTTTGACAGATCTAGAAAGAATACGTCAATCTGCGATTGATCGTTAATGCCATTGGCAAGGTCATGCAAGGTCTCAACCAGTTGTGTGACAGTAGATAGGCCGCGACGAAAACCGTGTTGATTTGAATGGAGAATAGCGTTTTCTTCCACGTATTCAGTAAGGGACTTTAGAATAACATGCTCAAGCATTTTGCAGGAAGTACACGTAATAGAAATTGGTCTGTAATTAGACGGACAAGACGAGTCACCACTTTTGTGGATGGGAAGAATTTTTTCAATTTTCCATTCCGATGGAACCTGGCAATCTTTAAGCGATTTAGAAAATATAAGAAAAAGGTATTTACACACTGATTCAGCGTAACGCTTTAAAAACGCATTGGGAATCTTGTCGGGTCCACAACCTTTTTTTCCATCAATGTTCAATAAAAGTGATAGCAAACCCGGCTCAGACAATTGAGGCTAGCTTAAAGTACTTAAGTTTTTATTCTGAAACAGAAGCGGCGTATTTGTACCATTGTCAGCTGTGAAGACAGACTGGAAGTAAGTATTAAATGAGTTAGCGTTAATTAATTCCTCCTCCGCTGAAACGACAGTAGGGGTGTTGTTTTTTGAACCAAGATATTGCCAGAACTTCTGGGGCGACTCTCTTATAAACTTACTTAGTGTTGTGCTGCAGAAGTTTTCTTTGGCACTAGAGATTTTTACCTTCAATGACCGAGACAAGTAAGTTATTTTTTCTTGGAACCCATAGACTGAGCTTGATTTATTAGATTTTCTTAGTCTTTTTATTTTACGTTTAGTATGATTAATGTCACGTGTGACATTATTTAGAAGGATCAGAATGGGGTGGGGTGCATATGGCAGACATTCTCAGATAATGAATAGCAGCCTACCATTGTCTCTGAAGAACAAAGTGTATGACAGCTGCATCTTACCGGTACTCACCTACGGGGCAGAAACTTGGAGGCTCACTAAGAGGGTTCAACTTAAATTGAGAACGACTCAGCGGGCAATGGAGCGGAAAATGATAGGTGTAACATTAAGGGACAAGAAGAGAGCGGAGTGGGTCAGGGAGCAAACTGGTGTTAAAGACATATTAGTAGAAATTAAGAAGAAGAAATGGACGTGGGCAGGGCATGTAATGCGAAGGCAAGATAACCGTTGGTCATTAAGGGTAACAGAGTGGATCCCTAGAGAAGGCAAGCGTTGCAGGGGGTGGCAGAAAGTTAGATGAGCAGATGACATCAAGAAGTTTGCGGGGATAAATTGGTCACAGTTGGCACAGGACCGAGGTAATTGGAGAATAATGGGAGAGGCCTTTGCGCTGCAGTGGGCGTAGATAGGCTGGTGATGATGATGGTTCCTCACTTGAATTACACCCACTTCTGACACTCTGCTTGATGTGTTCATAACAAACATGTATCGCGAGAAGCAACATTCCGGAGGCAATGGCGCCGACATAAGCGACCACCTTCCCATTTTCTCAATTTATGATAACAAATTTGCCGGTGACTCATCCGAGACAGCTAGTGCCGTGACTTTTCAAGATGTTAGCCCGATTAAGTTCGAACGTATGCGCACTAAATTATTAAAAATACTCAGAGAAGGTGTGCTTCGCTTAAATGACCAGGATTCGACCTATGAAATATTTTGTCACTATTCAATAAAGTGCATGCTAGCATGTTTCGGGGCAAGAATGTTCCCACAAAAAATCACGGAAACGTTGAAAAACCGCGCCATTGAAATAATAGGGCAAAAAAACTTTCTTTCCACGTGTTTCTTAAAAATCGGGGATGTGGACGATCTTCGCGCATTTAAAGCTTTCTGACAAAAGGTTAATAATCTCCGCAATGAAGTGATACGAAACTTTCTTAAAAAATTATTCAGTACACAAGAAATAATACGTCATTTATTTATTTATTTATTTATTTATTTATTTATTTATTTATTTATTTATTTATTTATTTATTTATTTGTTTGTTTATTTATTGAAACAGCCCTTGGGACGGTACCGGGTGGAACAACAGATAACATGGAGGCAGTAATTGCCGCCTCAGACACGACAGCAACGCAAAACCTCTGCGGTACAGTATGCGGCGCAGGTACAGTGTACGACCATATTGTGCACACGTACAAATTGCAAGGGTACAAAAACGATGAGCAACCTTTTCACCAGCGCAATTCAGCCAAACTTGTTACCAGAAATAGCTTCCGTCTAGGCGCGGGCCCGACTATAGGGCGAAGTCATCAAGAAGAGAGAGCGCTTACGTGTTATATGTACTGTAACAAGGATTTTAGAAAGTGGCTAAGGACTCGGATTTAGTCATTTTTGGCGGCAAACCGTCCGAGTCTTCAATTATATTTGGAAGGATTGAGTGCTTATAAGTATTTCAACGAGTAACTATAGGCATTAATTGGTTAGGGTGCCTACGTCTAACTGTACGAGAGAGTAGAGGTATTAAATATTGCTGCGTGTTAAAGATAAAGTAACAGTGCATTAAGTAAAGGAACGTTATTCTCGCTACTCGGCTCTAAGTCGAGGAGTGCGTGGAACTCTGTGTAGGAGTAAAAACGTTTGTCCCATATTCCACTGCCTTTTGGAGCATTGGGCTACTCTTCCTAGGAGTGGCACGTGGCCGCCACAACGAGATGCGAAATACTCCTTGTGCGAATTAGTAACTTCCTCAATCGTAAGCGGAGTGCTTGAACCCTGTATGAGAACTACAATACCATCTTCACGGCAGCGTTTCGTCGCTCCTTATAAGATTTAAGCTCTATTAGCTGCGATGTTCCCGGATGCTGCAAAACGGTACTACAACTCTCTATCTAAAAGCAACCTGTTACGCCGTAAGAGCATTCTGGTATTCCCCGCGAAGCAGCGTGTTTTCACTCCGCCTATTACCATCCCCGCACTCCCCACGGCGGTGCTGTAGAGAATTACAAGTAAACAGCACAGGAAAAGTAATTTGAAAACATGGAAAAACGGATAGACGAACTGAGACTTCATTTTCCAAAAACATATCACATAACAATGTGTTCGTCCTGCAAGTTCACAGTAAAAGGAATTTATTTGGAAATAAAATTCGCAGCATAAAAACGATTCCCACTCCACATCTACACAGAACACGGAGCTCCTCTTTAGGACACATTGGAGAAAAATTCCCAAATAAATATTTACCAAATCACCTGACAACACTGAAACTGCAAACATTAAGGTAAGACAATAAAAAACACATTAACAAACACTAACAGAAAGGGACATACATTAGCACGAAACGCTGCAGTAGAAATTTCGCAGTGGCAGAATAGTTAACTACTTCATAATAAAACAAAACGGTCTTCTTTACATTACTGAACGCTTCACACAGACAGGAACGCCAGCTTTTATTTACTACACAATTAAGACATCTGCAATAAAATTTAGGAGAAAAACAAACTGGGACTAAAATATTTCAGCTTAGAATACTACAAACGCATTAAAAATCCATCAACACGCATAAGATAAACAGATATTCACACAAAATCTCAGCAGTATGTTGGTGGACAATAGGAAACAACACCCAGCTTTTCCACTGGGTATTAGTAGTGGTGGTTCTAAGATGCAGGTTGCGCTAGGAATATTTTAAAAACGCATAGCATAGTATAAAAAAGAACCTCGCTCGAGGTAGCTGCTTCGTAATGTTGGTGGGAGCCTTCAGAACTGTAGGCATTAGGGCACTGGGCTTAGCCGAAGTAAAGTCTCCACGCCGACAGGACGACCTATAACCTCAAAAGTCTAGAACAGACCACGCACTCGCAAGAGGAAATGCATGGTAGTTTGAGTTGGGTGTGGTGTTGCGCGTGTGGTGTCACACTACACAGGAAAAATCAGCAGTGGACGCTACGTTAGCCAGTGGTTGGCGCTAGCCGCCCTGTTAATCATCGACATGACATATTTCCTTTCTGGTCGATTCTAGAGGTTCTCATTACTGCTGGCTCCTCATAGTAGGGCTAGTACTGGCCTAATTAGTTAACATAGCTGGTGTCAGGTTAGGGGGCAATAATATTTAGAAGAATAAGCTTTGTGAACGAGACTACTTTTTACAGCACTTCAAACCAAAACATATACAAACAATGAAGCAGAGAGCAATGCGGTACGAATATTAAATTGGGAACAATAAATAAACTATCGCTAACGCAGTATGTCATGGCAGCAGTGTGTCGTGGCCGTGGCGGTACAGCGTGCTCCTAGCTCTCGTTCCACAGTTGTGGCGAGCGCAGCTCTTTGGGTGCGCCGCTGTCTTTCACTGATGCCCGGCGACACGATTTCCTTGCGAAGATCTCCTGGAGGTTGCAGTCGTGGAGGACCGGTTGGGGTACGGCACGGGTCCGGTCGCCCGACCGCCGCGCATCCTGGTCACGCTCCACAATTCTCTGTCTCCCTTCTTCCTTGGTGTTGTCCACGGCATCTCTACTCTGCCCCCGGCCGCTCCCGATGGCAGCTTCTCTTTCGTCAGTGGCCGGTGCGAGCTCGTGCCGTGGTGGCAAGCACTCCGCGCGGTGGTCTGTGTCGATGAATTTGGCGCAGCGTGCATTTCGTCTTCTTCTTTGTCGTCGTTTTTTTTACGTCTTTTCGTCTCGCGGTGGTCCATTTTGCCGATGCGATTTCTTCGCATGATATGTCCCCCCACTTAAGTATTTTTCGCAGAAAAATGTCTGCCCAGTCATGTCCTTCACGCCACGCCTGTAGCGTTAAAGCACAGCGTAGTACACGGGAGTTCCCCATTTTGGCCTTGTTCAAGTATACCAAGGGCTGATGGCCAGTCTGGATGATAAAGTGTGTGCCATACACATATAAGTGAAACGTCTGCACTGCCCACACCAGCACTATTCGCGTTCTATAGCAGAGTACCTGGTTTTCTCCTACTCACATATAAAACTGGGTGTAGGGTTACTTCGTGTTCTTGCATTAGGATAGCCCCCAGGGCAGTTGGTGACGCGTCTGTGTGCACCACAAACTCCTTGAAAAGTCCGGGGCCCTCAATACCGCATGGGTAGAGAGTGCTAGCTTTAACTTGTGGAAGGCACCTTCACAGGTGGTGTCCCAGATGACTTTGTTGGGCATGTTCTTTCGCGTTAGGGCTACCAATGGCTGAGCTAGTATAGCATAGTGTTCAATAAACTGCCTGTACTAGCCGGCTAGCCTGAGAAAGGCGCGGACTGGCCCCTTGGTTTGTGTCCGTTTGGCCTCTAGCACTTTCCTCATCATCATAGGCAAGGGTTCTACCGCTCCGGAGCCGACGACATGTCTGAGAAAGCCCGTGCTTGGCAAACCTATTTCGCAATTCTCTGGCTCTACTTGAAGGTCCACTGCTGATAACGCCTCAGAGACTTGGCTGAGCGCGATTACATGGTCTTCCTAATTATCGACGGCCACCAATACGTCATAAATGTAGTGGTGAACATTGGGAATCCCTTCTAATACATGCCTCATGAGCCGCGTGAAGACAGCCGATGCGGTCTTGATTCCGAAGGGCATAAACCGGAACTGGTAGTGGCCCGAACTCGTTCAGAAGGCAGTACTCTCTTTCGACGACTCTGTTAACGGAACCTGCCAGTATCATTTGACAAGATCAAATTTTGAGAAGTAGCATTTCTTGCTGACTTCAGCGGGAACCACATCTGTTCGCGGGATAGGTTCCCCGTCGGCTACCAGCACGCTCTTTAGCTGATGAAAGTGAATGCATATGCGGTAAGATCCATCAGGATTCTTAACCAACACCAGAGGAAAATTATAGGGTGACATTGAATTCTCAGCAACGCCCAGTTAAGCATTTCTTGTACTTCTGTTTCAGCTATATCTTTAAGGGCAAAAGGTATTGGGTACTGGGGTGTGCTCACGGGCACGTCCTTCGTTAGTTCGAGATGGTAGTGCACCAATTAGGTTGGCCAGGTTTGCTTGAGAAGGTTGCTGTGTTTCTTGAGTATTTCCTTTATCTGGAGTTCTTCCTCAGAGGTGAGATGTTCAGAAATTGCTACATCTTCAACTCTGCGTTGTTCCTTCACGTCGACCGTAGGCAGTGCTTGTTCAGCCTCATCATCCACTGCCATAAAGGCTGCGACGATCTCACTTCTGGACCCTGGGTCACGTTGTTTGTACGGTTTCAGCATGTTGAGATGAAACAGCTGTTTTTGTGTCCCAGATCCAGTAAGTAGTTCACTTCATTCCGTTTCTCAATCACCGGAATCGGCCCCTTCCAGTGCAACAGCAGTTTGTTGGGGCTTGTGGGCACAAGTAGGAGCACCTTGCCTCCAACCTTGAGCGGCCGACGTGAAGAGCGCATGTCATAGTGCCCCTTTTGGTTCTTCTGAGCTTCTCTCAGTCTTTCATGGCCGAGCTTCGTCGTCACTTCGAGGCGTTCTCTGAGCTCAAGGATGTACTGATAGGTGGTCTTGATTTTACTGCTTATTTCTTCTTTTGTCCAGAGCTCTTTCATGAGCGTGTGTGGTCCCCGGACGTGCCTGCCATATATAAGCTCGAACGGTGAGAATCCCTGACGTGACTGTGGCACTTCGCGATAGGCTAACAATAGGGGCGCCAGATAAGTGTCCCAGTACTTAGACTTCTCTTGGCACATCTTCTGCACCATCTGCCTTAATGTTCCGTGGAAGCTCTCTACTACCCCAATGCACATAGGGTGATAAGGCGTTGTATGTAGCTGTTTCAATCACAGCAGATGGTTCACATCTCTCATGAGGTCCGACGTAAATGTTGAGCTTTGGTCGCAGAGAATCGCTCTTGGGAATCGGAGTTTTGAGAACGTCTCGAAGAGAGAGTCCTTTGGAAACACATGCCGAGTCAATTGTCTTTAAAGCTACAGCGTCAGGGTATCGGGTGGGGAAGTCCACAAAGGTCAGGATGTACCGCTTGCCAGAACTGGACGTGGGTGACAACGGGCCGATGATGTCGACTGCGACCCGTTCAAATGGTGAGATAATAATAGGCATCTTGCCCATGGTGACCTGCTGTATCCTTCCCTTCGGAATAGTACGTTGGCATTTGTCACACGAACTTATGTACCGGCGAACGTCTGCTTCAATACCGGGCCAATAAAAGGATTCCAGAATTGTGTCAGTGATTCTCTTCATGCCCTGATGTCCCAAAGGCAGTCCTTCGTGTGCGGTGCTTAAAAGTCTAGGACGCAGGAGAGCCAGGGTGACCAGTTGCCTACATTCTCTTCCAGACGCCCAAACGTATCGTTTGTAAAGTATCTCCTTGGACAGGTAGAATCCCCACGTCTCACTCTTGCTGTGGAATCCTTGACTGACTTGCTGGAAACATCGTTTCAGCGTGGGGTCTTCGGCTTGAGCCTTCTCCGGTCACGTCGAGTTCTTTGGTCACGTCGAGTTTTCTTTTGTCTATGGGAGTGGCTTCATTCAGGCGAAGGATTTTACGACTGCAACAGTCTCCGTCCTATGCGGAATGAACGTTTCGGAGTCATCTGCACGTTCCCAGTTAGGGTCCGGGTCGTTTGGGTCTTGTACACCCAAAACGTTGCCGAGGACAACGTCTTATATGGGTGAGTCCTTGCATTTGGCCACAATTTTCCCCGAGAAAAACGGTAAGGAGATGGTTACTAGTGCCTCCGGGAGAGTAAAAGAAATACCATTGACCAGAATAATCGTACTGTGTCTCCAGTATATGCCCGTGTGGAATAAGGTCCTTTCGCACAATGACTGTGTTGCACCCAGTATCCCGAGGTACACGAAACACTTCTGCACTGAAAATGCCTGTCACGATAGGCATGCTAATGTTCCTACTAGGCCCGTGAGTGGCTTCGTTCATGGCACTAATCACGTGGCTCCCGGTTTCCTCGGGGACTGCGGACGGTTTGAGCGTTGGCTCCTCTGACCTGTCGGGCTCTACGCGCAGACAAGACACCACACCGGCAGATGTAATTCTCCTTTACACGACTTCGCGTCATGTCCGTTAGAACGGCCTTTCTGGAAGAACAATGACCTTGATCGGCAATCAGATGGCGGGTTCCCTTCTCGCCCACACAGGAAGCGTTTGTTTGCCGTAGCAAGAGTATATTCCTTATTTGAGCTGCGTTTAGCTATTGTGGATGTGGTAGCCTCCTTAAAGTCTTCTCGGAACAACAACAGATTAACCTGGTTCTGGGCCTCCATAAAGTTATCCGCTGCCATAGTTGTCACCGAAAGCGTCTTGCAATCTCGTTCCCCCAAAAAGATAGCCACTCTTTTGTGACAGTTGGCTATGAACTGTTCAGTTACAACCAAGTCTGCTAGCTCCTCAAAGGTCCTTTTTATGGCTGCCAGCTCAATCCATCTTTCTTTGTACCTTTTTAAACGGCAGCGTTCTGCTTTGCAGTCTCTTCATTTTCGGGCTTCGATCTGCGAAACCGCTGTCTGTAGCCCTCTGCATTAAAGCGAAAGCGTGGGAGCAATTAAAGCTTGACCTGATCATAGTCAAGAGACTCTACGGCGAGAGGCGGCCGTATACCTTGAAGGCGTCTCCTCTCAAACACGTGCTTAACGCATTGGCCCATTTCGATTTAGGCCAGCCTTGGCTCCGCGTTATACATTCGAACCGTTTAAGATACTGGTCGAGGTCGTCGCGAGTATCCTCAAACGGGGGCAGAGATTTGTGCCCGTTGAAGCTTTACGGGGTGGCAGCCTGAGCTTGACCAGTACTGGCCCCTTTCAGATAAGATGGAACAAAGCATGGCTTGAAATACGCTTGAAATTTTTTTTATCTCATTCCCGCATGTATGTAATGTGCGGATTCACAAATATTTTCGGCGGAAAAAATTTTGCCCGACTGAAAAAAAATATGAACCCCACCCGCGTGGACCCCGGCCGCTACCTGCCCATGCTCCGCGGCCACGTTTGGCGACGTCTACCAAAAAATAGACCATTCAGGCGCCGATGGTAATTTATATGCGTAATTTAAACCTGGTGTACATTCCGCACACAAAATATCATTGGCTAGAAAAACATACATTTTTGTAATAAATTTCCAAATCGTGCTCAGAGCGCATTTTGTTCTGTACTTTGCGGGCCAGTATCATCGTAAGTAATAGAGCTAGACCATTCACATTTGAGTGAGGGCTGCTCCTGGGAAGCACAAAAACGAGCAGCAAATATTGTGTCTGTGCACACTACGGAGAAAAAGTAAATGGCGCACAAGTGTGAAGAAAAAATTAAAACACTCCGAGTTCAGAGGCTTATTAAAAAAGAAACACTTCTTCGACTTTGCTGAAATTCTCCCCAGATGTTAACCCGAAAATGTACTCAATGATCATTAAAAACATGTGGAATCATTTTGTTCCTGATTCGCCTACAGCCCGAGAAAAAAGCCTGCTCGGCCAGGTCTTCACAAGATCCTGAGACACAAAACAGTGAGAGCAACTTCCATTGAATGGACAGACATTTGATAATTTGTTTGTACTAAAGGCAAACGATTACTTATTGATACTATTAGAGAGAATTCAGAAGCGAAACTGAAATTTTTATGTGAATTTTGAAACGAAAATAAACAATCGGCGCACCGCTAAACGTGTACTCTTCGAAGACAAAGCGGAGGAACTCTAGATTCACGCGCATTTAAAAAAACGCTTCTTAGAGTTTTATGAAGCTTTCCACAGATATGTTCCTCCTAATTTACTTGCGTGAGCCCTAGAAATATCGTGCGTCATTCTAAGCACAGCGTGTGTACAGTCGTGCGGTGGCGAAACTGCTGCAATGTGTTGTGGTAAAATGCGCAATTTGAAGGTCTTCGGGACTATTTTTATAGCTTCCTCTAGATTTCCCTAACCGCGGTCACTCTTTGTCTTATGTTATCAATGCCCTTTTTTCGTGAGCACTGCTGCCGTGATGCGCTAAATTTCGTTCATAGGATTAGCTATTTGACAAGGTGGAAGCAGTCTTGTTTTTTAACTCGCCTTTACGTAACTTTCGTTCGCCTGAAATCAAAGGTTCAACGGAAGCCCATCCGGTCGCCAGCACACATGGCAAGTATTAAAAACGGACATCGACCACACACGACCCCGGCGCGGGTAACATCTCCAGGTAGTGCGCCCCTCTTCGGTTCTCCTCCGGACACACTGGTTCAATTACCGAATTAGCGACCAAACAGGAAGGCAAACGCCCTTGAGCCCGGTGGGGTCCGGGACGACACATGTGGGATCTTCATTTTTTTGTTTGAGTCGAGTATTTTGGGGGCTTTTCCAAACGTATGTGGGGGCGGGAACTTGGCTGACAGAAAGAGCGAAAGAGGAAACTGGAAGAAAAGGGGCTGCATGTGTTGGAACGGTTACAAGTTTTCCGTTCTGTCAGACTGGGAGAGTGCCTTGTGCTGCCTCCCCGCTATTTGACTACGGTCGCGTTTTAATCTTCATTTTATCACATTTTATTATTCTTTTTAAGTATTCTGATTTTATTATTATTTTTGTATCTATTTAGCTTGTTACTCAGTCTCTTTTGAGTTTAATCTTGTTCGTTATTTCCCTGCTCAACAGCTGCGAAGACTAACTTTCATCGAGTGCATTGTGCGGACTATCTCGACAAGCATCGACGGAGGATACCGCAGAAACGAAACTTTCGCAGTGTTAAAGACCTGGACATCAGCGCCCTGAAACGCCTTTTGGGCCCGGAAAACTTCAAGAAAGTGAGTGAAGATAATTACTTGTGTAAGCACTGCTTTATGCAGTTTACTAAAGAAATTTCTCTGCAAACGTCTGAACCTGACGCCGACATTTTTGTGACTGCCGAGGAACCTGTGGAGCACCTAAACCTTGGCGTACTTCTTTCTGAAGTGTCTCCACTGAAACCACCAACTGCAGTGAGAAAACGGGACAGACCAGCTTATGCAAACGAAAGCGAAGGGAATTGGAGCAAGATGTGACCAAAAAAGTGTGCTTGAGCCTGGACACCGCATATAACGCGCAGACTGCATCTGGCTCAACAGAGAAAAAGTGCTTCACCTGCGCCCAGTTCAACCACACACAACTTTCGACAAGCTTTTGTAACTGCTACATCCTCCAGGGAGCGTTGCCAGCTGCTGACGTTGCTGCCGTCATCCCTCAAGAAGAACAAAGTACAAAAGATCATTCCGGAAGCTTTTATGTACCTGATCAACAAGTCCCGGAAGTTGAGAGAAAAGCACGGCGTATGGTATCAGCCAGACCCGTACACGAGGAAAAGGGTGAGACAGGACTGCATATCCACGGCATGTGAATACTTCACGAAAGATGAGCTGGAGTGTTCCAGACAAAGTCCGAATAAAAACACGTCATCTCGGTTGTGCGTGACGGAGAAAAAACTCTTGTCACGAAATGCTTCATGACACGATCAATTCGAGAAGCGTTCCTCATTTACAAGGAACGAAATCCTGACTCAAGCATTGGGCTAACAAAGTTTTACTCGTTGCGGCCTCGTTGGGTCAAATGTAGTCCTCAGCAAGAATTGTGTGTCTGCGTCTACTGCTCCAACTACGAACTCTATGTTGCCGCTGTGGAAAGTGCTAGCAACTCAAAAATAGATGGCAGTGGATTGATCGCTGCATTCCACAGCACTCCTGCATCAGACCACTGCTTCTTAGGGGAGTGAGACAAGTGCCCAAAAGGAGAGTCCCTGACACTCGAAACACTAAATATCCCCGAAGAAGACATTGTGGTTGCCACGTGGGAGTCCGGCGACCTTGTGAAGAAGACCCTTGACCCTTCAGCATTCCTGAGGGGACTCCGACTATCACTGGCTACATGAATCGTGCACAATCACATCCGAAAGACCCAGGGAGCTGCCATCCACAATGAAAAGAAATATGAACAGCGAGGAAGCGTGGTGTTTCACTTTACTTTTGACGAAAATTGGACTGTCGTCCTTCCCGACGAGGTACAAAGCTACCACTGGCATAAAACCCAAGTATCGATATCCACTTGTGTGGTGACGACCCGAAGAAACAGTCATAGTTTTGTGATTGCAAGCGATGATGTCTGCCATGACTCTGCGCATGCCTGAATGGCTTTAGAAAAAATCAGGCTGTGGGTAGACGACAATCTCCCACTGTACTTCAAGGTGACCTATGTGAGTGACGGAGCTGCCAGTCACTTTAAAAACAGGTACCAGCTTCATGAGTTGCGAAAGAGTGACGTGCCTGAAATGCAATGGACATTCTCCGCAACAGGGCACGGAAAAAATGCCTGCGATGGAGTTGGGGGAATCGTCGAACACCAGGCGACACTTTACAACCTACAAGAACCACTAAGAAATCCGATTCATACGGCAAAACACATGGTAACTGTGTTGTCTGAGGAGATCAAGGGCGTTCACTTCATATACCTCGAGGGGAACGAAGTTTCCAGCTATCGCGAAACAAAAATGAAAGAATGGCGAACAGTGCGTGCTTTTCCCGGCATACAGTCCTGGCACGTCTGGCGTTTAAGGACGTCATCACAAGCAGATATATGCGAACTATACGCAGCGCGGACTGTTTGTGCCCCTTTGATGAAACTGTGAACATTGATTCACAAAAAACCTCTAAATAAACAGCTAGTCGCTGCACGGTATCAATGGGGTGCCAATGAAACGCTGTCATGTCAAACGTTGACTTCGTTAATGTTACTTGGCTATTCTATTCTCCTTATCACAGGAGATATTCTGCCCTTTCTACAAAATAAATAACGGAAATCTGCAGAAAGTCACAATCGTCGTTTTATGTCTCAGCTCCTTGTGACGAGCATGCTTGACAAGGTTCTTTTGCTTTTCAGTGCTCAAAATGATACGCGTTTTTTTAATGGCTCACGCAATTAAATTAGGAGGAAAATATCTGTGGACAGCTTCATAAAAGTCGAAGAAGCGTTTTTTTTTTAAATGCGCGTGAATCTAGACTTATTCCGTTTTTTCTTCGAAGAGTACACGTTTAGCAGTGCGCAGATTGTTTATTTTTGTTCTAAAATTCACATAAAAATTTCAGTTTCGCTTCTTAGTTCTCTGTAATACTATCAATAAGTAATCGTTTGCCTTTGGTGCAAACAAATTATCAAATGTCTGCCCATTCACTGGAAGTTGCTCTCACTGTTTGGTTTCCCAGGATCTTGTGAAGACCTGGCCGCCCAGGCTTTTTTCTCGCGCTGTAGGCGCGTCAGGAACAAAATGATGCAACATGTTTTTAATGATCATTGAAGTACATTCACAGGTTAACATCTGTGGACAATTTCAGCAAAATTTAAGAAGTGGTTCTTTTTTAATAAGCCTCGGAACTCGGAATGTTTTAGTTTTTTCTTCACACGTGTGCGCCATTTACTTTTTATCCGTAGTGTGCACAGGCACAATATTTGCGGCCCTTCTTTGTGCTTGCCAGGAACAGCCCTCACTCAAATTTGAATGCTCTAGCTCTATTACTTACGATAATACTGGCCCGCAAAGTACAGAACAAAATGCGCTCTGAGCAAGATTTGGAAATTTATTACAAAAAATGTATGTTTTTCTAGCCAACGATATTTTGCGCACGGACCGTACACTAGCTGTAAATTACGCATAAAAATTACCATCCCCGCCTGAATAGTATATTTTTTGGTAGACGTCGCTAAATTTGGCCCCGCGGCGCATGATCAGGTCGGGGTCCACGCGACCGGGGTCCACGCGGGTGGGCTCCAAATTTTTTTTCAGTCGAGCAAACTTTTTTCCGCCGAAAGTGTTTGTTAATCCGCACATTAAATACATGCGCGAATGCGGTAAAAATATTTCAAGCGATTTGAAGAGGTGGACCAGCCATGCTTTGTTCCATCTTATCTGAAAGGGGCAATCGCCATCTGTTTGGGCCCCCTTCCCCCTCCTTGAGCTGAATTGAGCTCCGCCAAGCGAATCCGCAGCTGGAAATTGCGTCCTTCAACTTCTGCAGGAGCCCGCTCTTGTTCACCTTTCGGCCGCTCTTGCTCGGCTTTTGCCCGCTCGTCCTCGGCCCCCTCGCTCGAAGCTTTTTGCTCGCGTGCCTTCTCTTTGCGGTGTGACGCGCCTGGACCCACTGCCTGAATTCCTTGCCACTCAAGCCCAAGTGTTCACCCATGGAAATGAGCTCCCGTGTGTCCATCGTGGGTTTCATAGGTATTATAAAACGCACTGGTCGGGTCCTGCCTTGGACGGCAATTATTGTCAGGTTTGGGGGACACTATTAACTAGTAGAATAAGCTTTGCGAACGAGACTATATTTTACTGCACTCGAAACCCAAACAATATACTAACAATGAAGTGAAGAACAATTCGGAACAAATAACAAATTGGGAACAATAGAGAAACTATCCCTAAAGCAGTATAGGAGACCAAAGCAGGATCAAACAAACAAGAAAAAGTCACAGTCCACAATGAAGCTAAAGGACGCAGTAAGTGGTTATTGCCGGCACAGGTCCGGGGAAGCGTTGAAATGTTCACGTAGTGTGTCGTGGCCCTGGCTGTGCAGCGTGCTCCGAGCTCCCGTTCCACAGGTGTGGCGAACGCAGCTCTCTGGATGCGCCGCTGTCTTTCACCGATGCCGGCGAGATTTCCTTGTGAAGACCTCCTGGAGGTTGCTGTCGTGTAGGACCGGTTGGGGTACGGCACGGGTCCGGTCGCCCGACCGCCGCGCATCCCGGTCACGCTCCACAATTCTCAGTCTCCCTTCTTCCTGAGTGTTCTCCACGTGATCTCTACTCTGCCTCCGGCCGCTGGCGCTGGCAGCTTCTCATTCGCCGGTTGCAGGCGCGAGCTCGTGCCGTGGTCGGAAGCACTCTGCGCCGTGGACAGTGTCGATGAACTTGGCGCCGCGTGCATTCCGTCTTCTTTTTTCTCGTCATTTTTTTACGTCTTTTCGTGTCGTGCTGGTCCTTTTTGCCGTCAATTTCTTCGCATTACGCTGGCCTATTTTTGAGTAAAAGTGCAAAATACAATGACTGGTCAGCTTACCAAGTTTTTTATTGGAAGGATAACCGCTGCAATGTTTTGTAAGGGAGAGTACGCAAGCACTTAGGCTTCAGCGGGGATAACAATGCGAAATTCAAAAACTTAGTTGCATCCAGGATTTCGTTAAACACAATTTTGCTACATCCACGTGTAACTTTAGTTGTAAATAAAAGGACATTGCAGTTTTATAAGGAAATGTTTAATGAGGGGCAGCTGATTTTATCTTAACCTAACTGCCCCCCTCATGAGTCAAGCGCCGACAATGCCATGGGCCCTCTGTGTGGCGGGATATGATGATATTTGTCCTCAACAAGATAGACAAAATGATATTTGTTCCCAGTATTTTTCTAAGAGCGGTGGTTTCAAAGAGGAAGAGGAGTGTATTAGGTGCGCGCCTGTTACTTTTCCCAAAATCCGTAGCTAATACTGAAGCCTGTACTTTAAGCTTGTAATCGTCGCCAGCCGCCATTAGGTGTTCGGTTGGGAAAAAAATAGTTTGTTCACATTCCAAACAAAAAATTAGCGGTTACACTGTGCTTACTATCAACCATTAAGAATTTTATAAATCTACACTACAGCGGCCTCATTACTTAAGTGATATTAATAATGTTCTGGCACAAGCTGGCTAGAAGTAACTAGGAAGGAATTGCTTAGCGCAAATGTTCACACACCCTCTCGTCGTATTACTGAACATTAGCACTCGTAGCTATGTAATATGCATGACAATGTTATTAACCGGGTGTTATAAAGAAGGAAGAGTGACAATAAACATACGCACCAGTCAAATATTTTTGGATGAACTGGAAGCTTCCATTAAAATTGAACACATGTCGAGACAGCACAAGCTGGAGGATGGCTTTTGAATATTTTAAACTCAACACGGATCACAGGTATTTGTGTTTTCAAATAGCACCAATTTGCGTTTCTTTGCTCGCCAAAATCGCCACTTTGGCCGCCTTCTGCATGTAATTGCTGTGTATGTAGGGGTCGATATGTGCACGATAATCAACAATATGTTGGGGTCACATTTTGTAATATAATCAGCAATACCATAATAAGCAGCTGCACAAACCCCTTATTTTTTACAGCAGCACGACTCCCTTGAGGTGTGTCGGACATTAGGGCCTCAATACGACTAACAAATTTTTAGTTGTAAATAGTGCGTCTTACGTAGAATATAATTATTGCTGTTCTTAAACCCACTGGCTTACGCTGAAGAGAAATCCCTTCTGACGCTCTGGAACATGTTAGTAAGCAATTCTGTTAATTCAGGTTTGCATCTTGAAGCACCAAATAAGGTTTTTTCGCTTCGATGTATTACACGATAACGAAGTTCTACGGGAGCTATAGTTCGTCAGGCTATCCTCAGTACAAATAAACATTAGTGCCCAGAATTGAAGGCACTGGTTGTTAAGTACTCCAACTGTCGTCGACAGATAAAAGTCGTCCGCCATAAACGCCACGCAACACCTCATCTCCCCTCCTCGCCTCCCATGCTCACCCGCCACAAATACGACTCCTCCCAAGGTGAGTGCAATGAAGATGTGCTTTCTCAATTCAATTTTCTCGGCTTTGCAAAGCTCGCGCGCCGTTATTGAGACGAGCTGGCTGTGTTTCTGTTACAGCCGGAGACGAAGAAATTCTTTCGGTTTTTTTCTCTCTCTACTGTTTCCTCTCCTCTCCTCTCTCTACTCTCTCTACAGGTATGAGACATGCGAGAAGATTTAGTAGTTATGGACGGAATTCCATACATGTACAACGTGTGCAACCACTCCCACAATTTTTCTTTGCGGGATGTTTTATTCGACAAACGGACAATACTTTTTCCCCCTATAGGGACGCAGCTCCTACGTATTGTGTGCCCCGCGCGTGGTGGTAGCGGTGGTAGCCGTACGGGGAGCGCGCGGCGAACACAGATACCGACGTATCTGTTACTACGTGTCACTACGTGTCTCTACGTAGTGACACGTAGTCGCCATCAGGTCACTACGTGTCATACGTCTAATGCACCTCCTACGTGAATAATTGTGTGGTGCACAGTGAGGGCGCAACTAACATATGGGTAATGTGCATCAATCGCAAAACACGCACACGACTACCAAGTCTGTCATTAAAGCGACTTACACGACTGCAGTGAGGGCGTTATCGTGAGCAGTCCGGCGGCAAATGAACGCCAGGATTTGAGTATAATGGGCCCACAACCACGACCACAACCCTCGGCAAGCTTGGAATAACAGGAAACGTGGCAATAGCGCACGGAGCAGGCTTGGAACATGCACTCGGATATTGTCTTGGGTGTGAAGAGGGGCGCCCTCTTATTTTAGCTGCAGTCGGCAGACTGCGTTATTTAGTGCCACGTTGCTCCTGTAAGCGCGAGATGCTTGAAGCTGATATTTTTTCATATGTCATTTTATTGTTGTCTCAAAATAAATCGGTTATTTACGTTTCTCTCATCGCTTCGTCGGCGGTGTCAGGCCAGCCAACCATTAACACACGAGGCAGGCTCTTTCAGCCTTTTATGCAAGAAGGAAAGACGCAAAAATATGCCGAATATGCGTAAAACAGTCTTCGGGTGACGTCGGTGTCAGGAAAATGCAACACAATTATTTTCCAATTTCACCACGGCCTCTTCCAGCTACGAAACTTTTAAATGCTCGGTGGAGTATGCGACATTAAGTTTGAAGCCGTCGTTGCAAATAAAGATCTCAGCTCACATTTATAAAATGCAGCGCCAGAATTTATACAAGACTTTTTTTCTTTGAATTCTGGATGAGTACGGGGTATTGTGAGGTAACCCGTTAAACGGTAAAAGATGAACAGTCTTCAAGCGGGCTCGAAGCAGAGGGTGTGCTAACCCTTTAAGATATCTGTTTAAATCGAAGAAAACCACCGCATAAAAAGGAACAAAGCACGGGAAACACAGGGAACTGGATCATACCCACAGCACACGATGGTACCATATGTTTAAAACAATGCGGTATGTTTTCCAGGAAGTTTTCAATATATTCCTTCTTACAGCCCTTTTCCTCGCCCTGCTTCAAAAAGACAGCTGCCGCAGCAGAGATAGCCGCAATATTACGTAGTATAAAACATCTTTTTATACGGAATTTATAGATTGATTTAAAGAAGGCTTTGCAGTCGTGTTACCAAAAATACACTGGAACCAAGCTCTGATTTTAATGGACATTGCTGCCATTTTCGGGGATCATAGTCACCTCGAAGAAGTGTATATATGAAGAGGCAATTATTGTAAGGTAGCATTACACATACATTTACTTATTATGTCTGCTAAAAAGAACAATATTAAACTGTGGGACGTTGCAAACGAGTACTACACGTCAAAATGGGAAATAGTTTGCTTACAAAACCCACATCAGACCACGCAATCGACTCGTTTCTCAGACCAAACTTGTGCTATGTATTGAAGCGTATGTATCTGAAAGTGGCGGGCTTTTTGGCCGCTACAGATACCGGATACCGTATAGACTATGCAAAGCTTTATGGGTCAATGTATTACAGGCAGCAGTTGCCATTTCACCTACAGCACCACACGTGGGCGTTTCAGTTGCATTTATTTTTTGATGTCTACCCCACACCACCGAATGTGTAGGGCGTGTAGGTGCGCGTAAATTCGTAAATGGCGAAGTAACCCCATATTTGTTATTTTTACATACAATGTATTGTTCCCCAAAAAATTTAAAGAAATTGAGCTCAAAATAAAAATAAACTAAGAAGGCCTACACAAACAAACACAGACCTCAAAGAACAAAGAGAAAAATCGAAGTCCTAAGACAAACAAAAACAAAACATTATGCAAAAGCTCGAAATGTGTTATGCCATGTATCTCCGAAAAATGTACTATTCGCGAATAAAATGCTCTTAATAATTACAGCTATAAAAACGAGTGTTATTTGACAAAGAAACGTAAAACCAAGACAACAAAAATACTAAAAAATTTAAAAATCTCCTAACAAAACAAACAATACTCAGCTCATACACCGTGCATACAGAACGAAAACTAAACAAAAAGAAACCCTTAAAGGAGCCTTGAAGACAAAATACAAGTTTGTTTTATTCGAAAGATTTCGCGTTTTATACTGCCCCCAGCGCTTGCCCGGATAGAAAAGATGCTTTATTCACTGAGAAATTAATCAATTCAAGTTAAAATTTTGATTTTCCCGCTAAGTCATGTGTTTTCCTGCTCTGCAATGACATTACAGGAACCGAACGCTCTGCAGCTTAGGTTGCTGCAAGAGTCACGCGTCCGCCGATCAGGGTATAGACAAGTATACGCTGGCGCCGCCATTTGGGGTCACTCGCTCACGGCCGAAGCAAGTTATTGTATCAAAACCAGGCTAAAATTATCGCCGCAACATGGTTTACTGGCAAAATTTGAATAATCTTATTTACTCCGCGCTGCTGGGTCTCATTGAAAAGGAAAAGAACAACGCGTTCAGCACGTTCACACAATTGCGGCGGCACCGGACCGTTCAAAGGGTATCTCCACCCTGTACGGCGGTGATGGCATCGAGGTACCCTACGGCGGCGTTCGCACGTTTTTTTACGTAACTTGAACCTAGATGGAGCCACCATACCTTGGCACTTCGTTTTCTGCCTTTTGTTTGTTTTTTACGGTATTTAAACATGGCCTGTTTTCGCTCGCTTGGCAAATATTGTCACGTAGGACACCGTTGCTTGCGTCAATCGGCCAATGTCAGAGACAACCCCAAAGCTCAGCAGTGCTGTGCAGCCATACCAACCATAGTGCACGCAGTACCAACAACAGTACGCATCAGTACTTCTATGTTTACATGTGCTTCCGTAACTTCCGCTGTTTTTCCCACCATTCCTATTGCTTTAAAAAAATGCACTAAATTTAAGGACAAATAGCTCGTTCTGCAAGTTTATAAGCTCAGCCTAATTTGGGTTCGCTTTAGCCGGCCTCCGCCAATCGCAGAGCAGGCTGGTATGACATCATAGGTTCTGTTGCAGGAAATGAGAGAGTGAGTCGCATGGCCATTCCCTTTTTTCCTAATTATGTAGCATATTTAATCATCATCATCAGCAGCAGCAGCCTATCTACGCCCACTGCAGGGCAAATGCCTCTTCCAAAAATCTCCAATTACCTCGGTCCTGGGCTAACAGCGACCAATTTATTCCCACAAACTTCTTGATATCATTTGCCAATCTAACTTTCTACCGCCCTCTATGGCCACTCTGTTACCCTTAATGACCAACGGTTATCTTGCCTCCGCATTACATGCCCTGCCCACGTCAATTTCTTCTTAATTTCTACTCAGATTTCCATAACACGCGTTTGTTCCCTGACCAATTGTGCTCTCTTCTTGTCCCTTACTGTTACACCTATCATCTGCCACTCCATTGCCCGCTGAGTCGTTCTCACTTGAAGTTGAACCCTCTTAGTGAGACTCCTGGTTCCTGCCCCGTAGGTGCAGCTGTCATACTCTTTTTTCTTCAGGGGCAATGGTAGGCTGCTATTTATTATCTGAGAATGTCTGCCGAATGCACTCCAACCCATTCTTATCCTTCTAAATATTTCTGCCTCATGGTGGGGATCCGGGGCGCAACTTGGCCTATTCGCTTACCACTTCCACTGCCTGGCCACCCATATCAAACCGCTGTGATGTCCCGCGGTTATTGATGATTACGTTGGTTTCCTGCATATTATTTTCAGGCTCACGATTCTACTCTGTTTGTCCAGTGCGGAAAGCATGCTTCGCAATTCGTCCCCCGAGTAAC
This sequence comes from Haemaphysalis longicornis, assembly GCF_048455015.1. NCBI lineage: Eukaryota > Metazoa > Arthropoda > Arachnida > Ixodida > Ixodidae > Haemaphysalis > Haemaphysalis longicornis. Next base: position 162,206,099 of record NW_027526335.1, read on the forward strand.
TTAGCAAGGCAACGTCATCAGCAAATCTGAGGTTACTGAGGTATTCTCCATTAACCCTTACTCCCACCTGTTCCTAACCCAACATTTTGAATAGTTCTTGTAAACATGCTGTGAATAACATTGGAGAGATTGTGGATCATTGTCTGACGCCCTTCCTTATAGGTATTTTACTGCTCTTCTTATGGAGGGTGATGGTGACTGCGGCCCCACTGTAGAAATCCTCTAGTATTCTCACATAATGCTCACCTACCCCTTGGTTCCGTAATGCCTGAATGACTGTTCAGGTTTCGACCGAGTCAAATGCTTTCTCATAATCTATGAAGGCTATATATACGGGTTTAGCATACTCAACGCACTTCTCTATAACCTGATTTATCCTGTGAATATGGTCCATTGTTGAAAAGCCTTTACGGTGCCCAGCTTGACCTTTAGGTTGACTGAAATCTAAGGTTGCAAAAATTATGTTAACGATTACCTTGGTAAGTACCTTTTAGGCGACTGACCGTAATCTGATCGGCCTGTAATTTTTCAAGTTTTTATGCCACCTTTCTTATGCAATAGGAAGATGTTCGCGTTTTTTCAAGAGACCGGTACACATGCCGTCATTAGGCATTTCGTATACAGGTTTGACAGTTTTTCAAGTACAATGTCTCCGCCATCCTTTAAGGGGTCTTCTGCTGTTATCACACCCTCACCAGGTGCTTCGACCCCTTTTTTTTTCTTTCAAAGCTTTCCTTACTTCTTCGGGAATTACTGGTGGGATGTCTTTCCCCTCTGAAATACTTTCTCGTTCGGCAATATCCTGGATGACCGGCTACTATACAAATCCCTACAGAACTCCGCGGATACTGTGACTATTTCATCCCCATTTGTGATGACGTTGCCTTGCTTGTCTTAAAGTACATACATCTGATTTTTCCGCACGCCAAGACGCCTCTTAACTGCTTTCAGGCAACGTCCGTTCTTTACAGCGTATTCGATCCTCTCTATATTATACTTCCGTATGTCAGCTGTCTCACGCTTACTGATTAACTTTGAAAGCTCCGCTAGTTCCTTTCTGTCAGGTGGGGTGGAGATTGTCATGGTTTACCATTTCCTTGTTAGATCTTTTGTCTCCTGGGAAAGTTTACAGGTATCCTGTCTAGCCATCGTGCCCTGACTTCTACTGCACACTCCGTGATAATGCGTGTACGGTTATCGCTGGCTTCCTGTGTCATAAACTCTGCTTCCTCGGTAAGAGCTGAATATCGGTTCTCCAGAGCGATCCTGAAGTTTTCTACTTTACGTCTTACTGTTAGCTCATTATTCGGCTTCTCTAGTACTAGCTTGTTTCGGGCCCTCCTCAAATCTAGCCTAATTCTAGATCTTACCTTACGGTGGTCACTACACTTTACCCTTCCGAGCACTTCCGCATCCTTCACGACGCCAGGGTTATCGCAGAATATCAAGTCTATTTTTTTCTATGGTCCCCATTCGGGCTTCTCCATGTCCACTTCCGGCTCTCCCGTTTTCATAAGAAGGTATTAATTATGGGTAGGTTATTCCGTTCGGCGATCTCGGCTCGTAGGTTGCCCCTGCTATTTCTAAAGCCCATAGCATAGTTCCCAACTGCCTTGTCTCCAGCCTGATACTTGCCTATTTTAGCATTGAAGTCTCCCATAACTACGGTATGCAGTGTTTTATAATTTAGCCATTGCCGATTCCACGTCTTCATAGAGGCGTTCCACTGCTTGGTAGTCATGGCTGGACGTGGGCGCGTAGCCCTGTACCACCTTTAGTTTGTACATCTTATTGAGACTAATTACAAGGCCTGCTGCCCTTGGGTTGATGCTATAGATTTCTTCTATGTTTCAAGCTATGCTTTTATTGACTAGAAGACCCACTCTCAGTTTCCTTCTGTCCACTAGAGCACGGTAACAGAGGACGTGTCCGTTTTTCAGCACCGTGAAGCCTTCACCTGTCCCCTTATTCTCACTGAGCCAAATGACATCCCATTTAATGACCTTTAATTCCTTAAACAACACTTCTAGAGACAAGGTTGTCGTCTTAAACGTTGCCAGGTTCAGATTCCGATGGCGGCTCGTCCTGATCCAGGTATTCTTAGCACCGTCTGCTGCGTCACATGTCTGATCGCCACCGTGGTCAGTTGCTTCGCAGACACTGGAGACTGAGGGCCGTGGGTTAGTTGGCGCATTCATGGGAGGCTGTAGCCATTACTACACCAGGGTGGCCAATCCTTCTCTGGTGAGAGAGTGCGCTACTGACAATTGTCGCCGGGTTCAGGTTGCACCCCAAGCCCCATTCTGCACTTCCTTCAATACGCGGATTCTTGTTTCCATTTTTTATCTGGTGGAAATTGTTCGGCACCGGTATTCGAACCACAGTCCTTCTGCACGCGAGGCGGATGCTCTACCTCTGTGCCACCACTGCACCGCTTATAGCTTAATTGAGCGAAGCTTATTTGAGGGTTTATGCGGCTTTTTATATAGATTATTTGAGCGTTCAAACTGGTGTCAGAATGATAACAACGAGGCCGTCTTTTGATTGAACCAAACTTGTGTTTTGTCTTCATGGCTCCTTCTAAACATGCCCTCTTACACGAAAATAAATTCTGTTTACGCAAAAGCCACGTAATGCACTGTTTACGAAAATATTCATAGGTTTGAAAAGTCACACATTTTATTGTTATGGTACCGTAAATTGGAGCAAATGGCCGCAAGAAAAAATAGAAATTAGCAACAGCACCCATTCGTCAGTAGGGAAATGTTGAAATATTACCTGTCATTTTGGTAAACACATGCGTTATACCTTTTAAAGTTTCGGCAATATTCTGCACGACAGCTCTTCAGTACTGATGTGCCCAGATCTGCCGTAGCAGGAAGGACACCGACCCGCTGTAGTGGTTCAATAGCTGCGGCGTTGCGCTGGTGAGCGCGAGGACGTGGGTTCGGTTCCTGGCCACGGCTGCCGCTTTTATTTGAAGCGAGGAGCAAAAAGATTTTGGCGCACAGTAAAGATCCCCAGGTGGCCAGAAATAATCCGGAGCCCTCCACTACGGCGCAGCTCATAACGTGTGTTTCGTCGGCGCGCTAAACCCTACAACCAATCAATTTATCAATCTGCCCATATGTTTTATGACCAGTTTCAGAATGAAACCAGCGTTCATTGGCATTTTGCAAATTCCCACTCTCGGCTAGTCGGGTGTCTGTTAGCCTAATTACTAACGGATGTTAACTTCCCAATTATAGTAACCATAACTAGTGTCCAGCAGACAAAGGCACCCTTCTTTAAAATTTAGGCGAAGCGAACTATTTGTGCTTGAATATATAGGCTACACTACAGAATTTTTTCAATTGTGTCAAATAGCAGAGTAATGGGAGCTGCGATTTTTAATAGTTATGTATTCTTCATGGTATAAATAAGAAAATAGTTTGCAATTGCCATATAAAGTAGGTGGAATCGGGTGAATTGGTCTCGTTCGGTACTTATTTTCAAACTGGTTGCGATCACAGTGAAAAGTAGAAATCAGGAAAGACAACAAATAACATATGATGGCATTCGCATCAACCCTCAAACAAAACTACCAAGGCTATCTAAGGAACCTTGCCTTATAGATGACTACAAGCAAGATTAACGTATTTAAAAAGCAGTCTGAAGAAGATCTGTATTGCACAGAAAATGTTCTAGAGTGTAAAATTTCTCAACATTTAAAGGTTGACGAAAAAATTGAAAAAAAAGGGCGTAGTAGTCTGAATGTGACGCAAACAAAAGGTGAACGATGTCTGCATTTTGTCGCGGCATCTTCAGTGACGATAACGTTGGAAGAACGCGTCATCAGAGTAAAACGGTAAGCCCTAGTCGTTACAAGAACAGCGTCGACTGTTTCAGGTGCTCTATGCTCATTTCCAAATTTGTACGTGAAGGCGCCTACTGCGATAGAAGAAGTGCAGAGTAATTTTCTGATGTATATTGCCGTGAATTTTATTTTGCGCCCTGGTTTTACCCGAAAAACTATTCTTTTAAATTCCCGTAAAAAGGTACACTGCAATGTATAAATAGACCGCGTGCATACGCGAGCTGATGTCTTATGCCCTTCAGGTCAGGAGACAGTCTTTCACAACGTCATTTCGACATTTGTTAGCAAATAAAGTGAAAATTTTAACATACTTCTTCAGATACAGCATAATAATCATTATAAACAAAATGCGACTACCACAACACTTACTGAAAGTATACACGATATTGCTAGAGCCGTAAACAAGCAGTAAAACGCCCATTTTATTTTCCAACACTTCGCAAGGTGGCATTATCGCGTATAACGTGAGACCCTTGGTTTAAAACTGATCAGAGTATTTGATAATTGCCCCTTTATACTCTAGACCAGTAACCGACGATTACACAGCTAGCAATATACGAAGAAAGAGACCATGCTTCCGGCTTTATCATTATTAGTTCATTTGTTCCTTGGCTTAGCGTTCTACGGAAATACTTTTTGGCGTATGATGCCGACGTAACAAAGAACATTGTTATCGCCATCAGTATTTTGCGGAAGACATAATTTTTATCAAGCATCCCAAACAAAACAGGCAGCCCAACATTATCAGGAATGAATTGAGTATGGCGGGGGATTATAGCAGTGCTGGTGAAATGCTATTTAACGTTGAAAACTTTGGTGTGAAAAAAGAAATTCTAGAAGTAAATTTTCTCAACAGCAAAACGGCATTGCTGTTAAATAACTTCCCGAATTCGGCAATATTGCTTTTAAGACATCTTATCAGGATCAACATCGTACTTGCAAAATTATGCTACTACAAAAGTACTAAACGACGTTTTCTGATGTTCAGAAAGAACAAACCATGTCTCTTTTATATATCTGACGTGCCTCCTTCCGGACTATGCCACGGGAGATTGGTTCCATTATGCGAAAAAGAACACAGTTTTATGGAAACGCCAAGCATACAGCCGTGCAGTATAGGTGTACAGGCACGCGAAGTAATATTGTGCACTTTGTGGGCTTCATCAAACTCACCAATCGGCTCGGTTCGAGTGATGCGGTTGATGCTATGACGTCCACTTAAATTCTAAACGGCCAACTCCAGCCTGCCTTAATGAAAACAAAAATTCACGATCGGTGCGTCTTTTGGTGTTATTGCCCCTTCTAGTGCTTCATTCTGTGGCGAACCGTGTGGCACTGAAAGTTACTAGGTCTGTCTCCCACACAGGAAACAATCACAGAAAAATTATGTATAGACGATCTTGCTTTAGTGGCTCCAGCTGTTGTAACACTTGCGTTATAACTGTAATATTTCTGACATTATGTGCTGAGTTTGCTGCGCTATCTTTCTTATTCCTGCGATTGAGGCTATAACTTTTAATATCTTACAATTTTATGTAACAATTTTTTCTGAACAAAAAATGTCGCTGCGTACAATGTTTCTAATTTTTTTCCATTTGTGAATGCAGGAAAGTATTTGAAATGGTTTGAGGTGCCAAGTGCAATTATATTCATTGACAGTATATGCAATAAAAAAATCTAATATTTGCCACAGTTTTACTGATTGTCAAGCTATGAATCATATCGTTGACCCCTTTGAGAATTTCGCAATCATTCAACATACGTGAGAAATGACAGTTTACGTTCCAAGAGCTAAAATGAGAAATCTTTAGTAGACAACAGGGGCTGTTCTTTTGGCACCTGCTCTGCGGAGGGTATACTTCTTCAAAAATTTTCTGGCGGTTGCTGGCCACGCGGACTTTTTGACTATGGTCACGCCAGATGGCGCCCGCGCCCTCAACTGTTCGGAAAAAGAATTGCGGCTGGGTTGCACACACACCACTCGCTGGCGCTATCACACCTGGCGTTACAGGGCGCCTGGTGACGCTTAGTAGTAGCATGTGGCCTATAACTCCGTTTGGCAGATGCCAGTTTTTGCTGCGTGCGGGCTAGAAGGTGATGGCGGCTTTTTTGGCACAGTTCATGAGGGGAATGCGTCGTGCAATTTTAAACAGCTCGGAAAGTTTCAGTGCTAGGAGGACGGTGTTATGCTGTACGCCCCTCGTCTCCTCCCGTCACCTTTCCGGGTAACAATGTTCTGATTGGCATTGCGTACTGGGATGAGCGGGAGACATTTATTACGGACATTATTGCCTTTTGGGGCCGGTAGCGGGGCACTTACACGTGTCGGCCATTGAGACTCTTACGCCACAGAACCCTTTCAGTTTTTAAGTTTCAAAATCAAAGGTCATCATAGAAATTCATAAGGGGCAGCATTCCCAATACTAATTCGAATAAATGTCAATTGCAAATAAAAAGGTAAATGTCCGTATCTAGGTTAGCTGTTTACACGCGAAGAATGTGGTCCGGCAATTGTCAGCTCCGCAGCTGCCCTACAAAACATTCAACATTTTTCTGCTTGATGTACCCGCGTTGTGACGTATTTGCGGATGTATTCATGGGAAGCTAAAGTGACTGAAGCTATGTAATTAGGCTCGCGGTCTAAGAATAATGGCTTTTCAAATGGGGCAGCAGTTATTTGGGTAATTGATCGTTACCCTGGGTATACAAATACTTGGATGGTGGTATTTAAAATTGCTCTTTGAATGCAAAATGAGCGGTCGATTTAACTGTTAAGGTGATTCATTTTAAACGCTTAGGGGGAAGTTCAAACGCTACGAAAGTACCAAGTATTGTCGAGATAGTCGGTAATAGCTTTAACAAAACACTTCAAAATAGCTACACATAACTTTATAATAGGGTCGAGTATGTCGTTAACCACGTGGAGCTCAGTCAATCGCTTCAAGAATATTTCTTTTGAAGGCCGCCCTAACGCTTTTACAAAATTTGAAAGATGAAGTAAATACAATACAAATGCAACGTCGAAGACGTATTCTATAACCGAATGGTCCTTTCATAGTATCACCCGAGGATAGCTTCATGTATTTTAAGGTTAACACAACCAATATTCTATACAAATGATTCTAGCAGCACATGCGTAAATGGCCTGCTTAACGTGTCTCACGCACAAAAGCGTCTTCACAAACATGGACTGTCTGCTTTCCTCCCGTGGCTTAAGCATCTTACGTGTAACACACAAAACGAATCAGCTCGACCACTGAGGACGCCATAGAGGCCACATTAGGTGGTTTGACGTCCTCGTTTGAACCTCCCGCTGCACAGCGGACATTTCATTTGTGAGGACATGGGAGCTATAGCTCCGTGCGCTCGCCCACTTTCTTCTCTTTCCACTGCCAACGTATTAATTTATTTATTCGTTTATCCATTTCGCCATTACTGGCATTAGAGTGGAGGCGTACATACATGAAAAATTACAATGCAAGCAAAAACAGAGTATTGATTGATTGTAGGGTTTAACGCGCAGACGCAACGCAGGCGATGAGGCGCGCCGTAGTGGAGGGCTCCGGATTAACTTTAGCCACCTCGTCCTCTTTAACGTACGCCGAAATCTCGCACACACGGGCGTTTTTGCTTTTCGCATCCATCATATATGCTGCCGCGCCGGTCTGAAAAGGAACCCGCGACCTCGTGCTCACCAGCGCAACGCCTTAGCCACTGAGATACCGCGGCGGGTAAAATAAACACAGTAACAACGTCCTATTTATAGTAATACATGCGCACACCCACATTTTCACAAAGCCTTATCAAGCCCTTTATTATCAAACGTACTGACTGTTGCAGAAGGCAGGGCGTTTTTATCCCGGATAGTCTTGGGAAAGAAAGATAACTTAAGCAACTCAGTTTTGTTGCGATATTCACGTACTTTATGATGGTGGTGGTGTCGCTGCGATATGTAGTGTGGTGAAACTACTTCTCACAGTGTATCCTAACATGGTTGTAGTAACTATTACTGTGCCGCCACTTTTTCCTTCCTAGTACTAGCAGGTCCCACCCCAAGGACTCTTTTAAATTCGTCATGCTTTGAAGTCTTGCGTAATTTTCAGAAACATAACGAGCTGCTAGGTTCTGTACTTTTTGTAATTTTGTTTCATCCCTTGCTGTTGGCGGGTCCCACACACTGCATGGATATTCCAATACCGTTCTGACAGAGGTTTTATGTAATAGCTCTCGTAAACTTTGGGGGAACTGTTTCGTGTTTCTACGGGGAAATGGCGACATACGGCAAAAACATTAATCAGCGCTAAAGCAGGGACGACGAAGAAACACGTAACACACAACACGGTGCTCCTTCTTCGTCCCTGTTTTAGCGCTGATTAATTTTTTTAGCAGTATGTACCAACTCACCCACATCAAGCTTTTGTTACTTCAGATATACGGCAGGCTTTTGAAGTTATAAAATCTACAAGCAGATGCCAGCACAGTGTAGAAGTAAGTAAAACGCCTAGATACGTAAATTCACTAACAGTTTGCAACAAGTACCAGCGTACATAATAAACTCTTTTCAAGGCATTTCTTTTCTTCGTAAAACACATGTGTACAGTTTTTTTTTCAGGTTTAATGCCATGCCCCACTTGTGACACCACAGCTGAATGTTGTCCAAATCACGTTGTAACGCGCGCCTATACTCGAAATCTTTCAGTTCTCGGTACACTATACAGTCGTCCGCGAATAAACGCATAGAGTAGGCAATGGTTTCCGTTATATCATTTATATTGATTAAAATGTGCGGAAATTTTGCTGTCCTAAGGTGCTCCGCAACTAAAACAGGAAAATAGGTGTGTAAAGCTAAATTTATACCGTCTATATTTCCTCTCCTATAGTTAAGCTTTTTCTTACCGTTGGCTAGCGGAACGTTTTGATAGGTCACTGTAATTTCACAAAGAACAGCTTTATGATCGCTAATCCTAGGTACAGTCAACGTAGACTTGACCCAAGCCTGTTGTGTAGTCCGTAACAAATCTAAAACTTCCCCTTCCCCTTGTCGGCTCCATCACCATTTGGGTTAGCACAAAGGTTTGTAACAAATCTATTATGCCTTTTGCTGCGGCCGAATACAAGTGAACGTTGGATCCTTCATGGTTTTTCCAGGTAATCTCAGGTAAATTGAAATTTCCCCCTTTAACGAGATGGACTGCCTCAATCGAACACAATACAATATAAAAGTCGGTCATTATTGCTCTTGTTCTACCCAGTGGTCGATAAAAAAGGCAAACAGATAGCGTCTCCCCATTTGATAATTTGATTTTACACCATACGGACTCGCATTGACCAACATAAACGTCGATAGGGCAAGAACAAATAGTTTTATGCACTAGTATGAGCATTCCTCCTCCGTGGTTTTTCCTGTCTTTACGGTAGCACATGCAATCTCTGGGAAACACATCGTTATCTGAAGTACTGCTTTCTAGCCACGATTCAATGCCGAACACAGCAGAAGGCTGCGTTAAAGAACGCAGAGCATGAGAATCGTCAGTTTTATTTTTGATACTTCGGCAGTTCACAAAAAGAAACGATATGCTTGAAGCGAAATTCTCTTTACATTAGCTTTTTCTGACAACCTGTTTCAGACTTTCATCGTAGACGTGTTTTGCGTCGTTGGAGTGAAGCACATAATATCTTAACTTGGCTTGACCCGTCAATTCGGTGGTTCTGCTCTATTTCCCAAAGAATTTTATGCTTCCTGCGCACCGTTTCTGAGGAATTCTCTGAGATATTAATTTACTCCGTTTAAGTTTCTTCGCATTTACCAAGACGTCAAATTTCTCTTTGAAAAATGCAAAACTAGCAATACGTTGGCGTATTTTGAGAGCATGTGAGCTCTTTTGTACAGAACCGACCCCAAGTTTCGTCACAACGTTTATGACTTGTTTTTTCAGATTCAGCTGGTGGCTCAAAGACCTGCGTGTCAGGTACACCATAAAAATGAGATTACAACGTCGAATTCTATTTTCTATATCATCAATCTTTTCGAGTACAAGCCTCGTTGAAGCGCTTGTGTTATCACACCTCTTTCTGAAAGTGGTAACTGCAGCTTTTATGTCGTCCATTTGAAGCATGCACTTCTCAAGCGACTCAATACGCTTATTTAGCTAACCTATCGCAATTCTGCTTTCATACTGCCCAGCGTTAATAGTTTCCAGCTTTGTTTTCATTGAAGTCTATTCATTTAAAAGTCATTCCAAAGTTTCTGCTACTGTTGGTACGGAGTTATATTTCACATCACCACATAAAATCACTAACAAAAGGTTTAACGCATATCTACGTAGCAACACGAAACGTCGACGTACACGACAAGGGGCGGAGCATGTTGAAATCTTCGCAAATACAATGCGGGGTTTAACCGGAAAAACCACAACATGTACACGAGACGACTCGTCACACCAGTGACCAACGTGCAGAAGCAGAACATCCATGAAACGCGGCATCGTTGCGCCGATTCAACGCCCCAAGTCTTCGATGAAGCCAGTCGCCTTCAGTACACCGTACACATCCAGAGCCGTATCTAAGGATTATTTGGGCGGTATCACGCACTGGCTGGAAGCTGCAGCTGGGCATGCTCCATAGAAGCCAGGATCCCGGCTTTTCATTCTGTCAATGGAAGGCGATGTTACTTGCATTCCTGTCTGCGCAGTAGCTCAAGCGTCATCAGCGCTTTTAAAAGGGGCAACAGCACGTGGCGTTGCCTGCAGAAACAGAATAATATGCATGAAACGCGGCATGGTTGCGCTGGTTTCACGCCCCACCATGCATGCACGCATAAACAGTGAATCTTTCATATGCGTCATATGCGTGTGTTTTGACGTGAAACGCACGGTTAAACTTGCCGCTTTGAAATCTCTCCAAGGTGAACAAGTGCTGCGGGCTCACATCAAAGAAATCGAATGCAAGAATTTGAATCATCGAATAAAGGACAAAGAAAAAGCATGACTTAATTGAATGAACTACCTTTATTGATAGAGAAAGATAAAATTACCTTAAGGTCGCTATGGCAAACACTCAACATTCATTTGTGTCCCTGACAAAGTTCATAGAATGTTGTGTTGTTTGCGAACTGCAGCGCACGGACTGTCTCGCTTCATGGCGTTAGTCAAATGCAGATCGCCCAGAATGTCGATGTTGTCGCCTATATCCATAGTGGAGTTCGGGTCCCCTACAGGGGCCCGCCACTCGTTCTTTCTCGTGGGAATGATGGCCCTGGCGAGCTCCATGATCCTGTCGTAGTCCGTATCGTGTGTGCACTATTTCTGTTTCTCGACTATGCGTGGGAGTTCCTGCCCGTAGAGAGATTCGAGCGCATAATTTTCAAGAAGATCGACTTTCCGGCGAAATGGCACAAAGAGGACAGGCCGCTACCATTTTTAATGGAAGGGTTCGTCTGGAGTGTAGTAGCGATATCGTGTCACGAATGAGAGTTTCCTCTTGGGGTATTTCTTTGCGTGACGTTGGAGCTTGTAGATCGAAGCGTAGTCCGGCAGGCACACGTCAGTCAAGTCGTCCGGAACGTCCTCGCACTTTTCTATTGCGATACGTTTTCAGACCTCTCTCAAGCTTTCATCGAGATCCTGTCACACACAACTACTCATGCGGATCATTTTCTAACCGGAGGAGAATGTGAACGTGAGGGCTGCCTCTCTGATGAAACATGACTCGTTTGGAGTAATCGACCACTGCTTAGGGCTTGAATAGAGAGACTACCCTACTTTAAGAATGTTGGGGGTTACGTCGAAGAGATTGTTGGCGTAGATCACACAGGCGACGGTATCATTGTTCCAGACTTCGGCTTTTTCTTGAAGAGCGTGTATTCGGTAGACCTCTGCATCTCGCCAGAACTGTGCGCACCTCAAACGTTCAAGCATGGCAATGAGCCGATCTCAGTGCATTTCCGAGGCAGATGTGGGACAAGGGGCGAGCCGCCGAGACCTATTCTGATGAATACTTTAATCATACATAATGATAATGATTATGGGCACGAGGGAGGTGAGCCGTCATCTTCTCCAACAACCTCCCCCGCGCGAAAATGGCTACAGCTTTCACTGCGCCTTTATAGTCCATTGCGGAAAAGTGGTCCAATTGGCAGGCAGCAAGAAATGAGGTCCGTTGAGAAAGCAGATTCGGGACCTCGCCGCTTCTGCTTCCATTGATGAAAACGACGCTTGTTAACGTGCCGAAGCGTAGAGCTGTTTTCTCTCTGAGAAGCCGCTGATCTGTGGAAAGGAGTCTCTCTTTTGGGTGAAAACTTTGTTCGCCAGCCGGCAGTCGTTTTGTTCATTACCAAAACTCGCATTACTCGCATCACCCTGAAACGCCTTGAATATTTCTGTAGTAAGATAGGCACTATTTTCCTTCGTAGTTTCTTCGGCTTTATTTTCTCCGTCTTCTGCAGGCTGCTCGCGACTTGGTCTTTCCGCTTCAACTTGCGAGTTCGTATCAAATATTTCCTCTGGTGTCTTGTATGTGTATGTTGCTAAAGAAACCGGTCCTAAATTTATTCTCTTTCGGCGTGGTTTTTGGTAGCGCCGTTCTCGCTGTACCCACAATCAGTCCTATTCTTTTGGGCTGTTATTATCCATCGGATTGCACAAGTTATTCGCTGCGCAGAAATATAGACTCTTGTCCTTTACAGATGGTACACCATCTGATTGCAATTCGTCTTTGAACTGGTCTTCTTGTTTTTGGATTACCAGATTATTATTTCCGTTTTCGCTGTCCGTATTTTCCCGGCGCTGTCTGATCTCTGACCTAATTCGGGTATTGATGGACATAATGAGAGCTTGCTGTTTAGTTCTGGTCTCGGTTATTTTCATTTCCGGTTTAACTTTTGCCGTTATGACCATGGCCTCAAAATAAAATGCTGCAAACATCTCCGATTCCAGTATCTGAATTTCCACGGTGTTTTCTACCTCTAGGGTAATCTGGATCAGTGAATTGTTTTGCTCAGTCAGAGTTTCGAACACGTGAGTCAACTCACCTATGGGTGGTAGCGCCACGCGAAGAAGGTCTTCTACCTTGCCGAGCACCTCTGCCAGTTTCTCCCAGACGATCCACCGCCTTTTGAATAGGGCCTCCATGGTCCAGTTTAATGTCACAGACGTCGTTGATGATGGGATCGGACTCACGGGCAAAAGTTCAGCGCGAGCATTCTGGCAGGTACGCAGCGGCGAAGGCGCATCTCATGTGTGTCGGCAAAGGTGCAGCACAAATGGGTCCGGTTAGTTTCTTCTTCTTTAGCTGGCCCAACCTTTCTCAACGGGTTCGCTGGTATGGTGGCTTCATTTCTGTTCCCCAGAGGTGAGAAGGCGGTCGCAAGTGAGCCAAAATCCGCTCAGTGTGGCTCACCTCTTTAGGTCCCTTGTTTCCTGTTCTCCCGGCAGTTCGTCGCAAGCTCGGAGAACGTCGAGCAACGGGTTTTCGGAACCAAAAAATGTGGGAAAAGGAACGAGCCGCCGTGATCCGCTCTGATGAGTACTTTGATCATATATAATGATAAGGATGATGGGCACGAAGGAAGCGAGGCGTCATCTTTTTCAACAGGAGACATACTCAGGAAGGCAGTGGACTTACCCACTTTCCTGATCATGGCAAATACTTCCTTCTTTCGTTCTTGCCAGTAATGGACTGTTTTTGGCCCGTCTGCCACGAATGCTAAGTCCGTGGCCAGCGCCTCTCGCATTAAGTCGCCGTTTTCCAACTGCATTCTCCTGATCTTGTGGGTGGCCTCGCTTACGCGGAAGGTCAGAGTTTTCTCAGCGATGTTGGAGCGGATGAATTTCATCGTAATGTAGAGAACATTATACAATCCCACACGGGTGTGTCTGCGCACCTTATCTCGCTGCTCGCCTTGACGAATGGCGTGGGATGTGCACTGCGATTCTTCAAGGGTGGCCAAAGTAGATTTACGGGAATGCCAAGTCCTCCCTGCGCTCGTTGCGCAGTGGCGAAATGAAAGTAGCACCCTCGCCTGGTGCAAGGGCGGAGTAGTGAGTGCCTTTCTTGAGACCAATCTGGAACTACACAACAGTCCAACTTACGGAATGGATGGCCGAGGTCACTGAAACGGATTGTTGATGTCGGTAACTTCATCCAAAGCCTCGGGTGCTTTCTTGTGTACCGGACACCTTCGGGGGTGTCTCGAACGTGTTCGGATCAAATCGGACATTGTCATACTTAAACAGGGGCGTATCCATCAAGTGCACAATAAGATCGTGATGTTAGCCTTTTTGACTACTCCGGACTTGAAATTCGGCTTGTTCATGAGTCAGTGCTTGATGTGCACCTCCACCGCGCTGTCGTCCGAGATCAGGCGGGGGAGGGACTGCAGGTTCTGTGAACACCGATGGGGACGTTCACTATTTCGACTTGGATGTCGTACTGGCTGCGGCCATGCGAGAGACGCCTTATGCACGTGAGCGGTAAACAGGCTGCATCAGGCGCTACTCGACCGCGTTCAGGCCAGGGTGATAAGACTGGTGCGGCGGTTGTACGCAGCTGAAGGTGGTATCATTCTTGGACGAGACACTATTTAGTAGGGACTGCTTGCACGTTCCGCACATTATGAACTCGTATATGTTGAAAGCACTGTTAGGAATGTTTTCAGCCAGAACCCGAAGCGCGGCCTCTTTTCCGTCTGAATTCTAAACGTTTCCGATTTTCCGGACGTCGTTGATGAACCAAAGTCTATTGCATACTTGGCAACTGACGCCGGAATGACGATCGAGGAAATTAATTTGAAATTTTGAATGCGCACCTGTGAATGCGTTGTCCTGCCTGGTGGCGTGGTAATCGCGCATTCTCGCGGCGTTGCGGGGTTGCTTTGTTGTGCGGCGCCTTCATGACTCCACCTTCGGCGCTTTGCCTCAGCTTCCCGCTGATGGTCCGTTCGTCATTCTGGGAGGCGAAGTTGATTCTCCCTTCGGCGTTCACGGCCTCCTTCATCGCATGGGTTCTGTTTTTCCAGGGAGCGAACGACTCGTCACAGCCCAATGGCTCGCAGGTTACGCACACCATGAACTATTCAATGGGGTAAGTACTTTTCGGGAATCGTTTGACCAAAACCCGAAGCGCCGCCTCCTTTCTGTACGAATCTCAGGCGTTTCTGATTTTGATGACGTCGCTATCGAACCAGAGTTTATTACATACACCGAAACTGGCGCTCAATGGACAATCGACGAAATTGTGCTTGAAATCAAATAAACTGGGCTGCATGTTCTGCGGTAGCGGCTTTGTGTTGTTTGTGCATCTATTCGCGCTACTGTGCCCACCGATGCTACATCAGTGTGGCACTAATGTTCCTCCGAGCGGGCGACACGCGAGGGTCCTAACGCGAGTTAAATGTGCAATTGCTGATAACGGTGGTACTTATAATATCAGCCGTTTGAGAAACTTCTGAAAACTATTGTAAAATATGGGTCGGCGGTGGCGAGGAGGAGCACAAAAAGGGCTCGAGTGCCACTACCATTTCGTTGTCAATTTGAATTCGGGATTTCAGAAGTAGCTGCACGCAGTCTCGGCGGCTTGTGGAGGCAAATGACTCCTGAAGCTCCTGCCGAAATTCGTCGCACGACGACAAGCTCGCTTCTCGGTTCTCGTACCAGGTCCTGGAGCCGTCGTCCAGGTAGTAGTACACATTCCTAAGTTTTTTTGGGGGGTCCCACTGGTTACACGACGCGACACGCTCAAAGTGCTCAAGCCAGTCCTCGAAGTCTTCAAACACGTCACCACGGAAGGTGGCAAGAGTGCGTGGCTGATGAATTGTTACCTAAGCGGCTACTTTTTCTTCCATTACTTGAGATTGAAGCACTTGGCGTCACGGCACGTCGCTGAGAGGAAGGCCGTATTCAGGAGACAGGCCTAGTTGGCGGAATGATACTCCAATGAACCGGGTTGTCAACAAAGGGTGGCAGTACCGGGCTTCCAGGAGGGGTCTTAGACATGAGTTGGTCGTACCCAGCACCACTACCATTGTAGCCTACAGCACATACGTGCGCCGGGTGGTGGAGGTGGCCTTGTAGTTTAATGAGGCTCAAATACCAAGTGCGACAGCTAACAGTCTAACCTAAAAGCGCTCGAGCAACGAGAGACACACACCAGCACACGCCATCTGGAGACCATGATTTCATTTCTTCTTTCTCGTCATTGATCATCCAAGCGTAACCCCTACACAGGAGTTTCCTTATAAAGCACGTGACAGTTTACTGTTTACCTGCACCCCAGGAGAAGCACCGTCCCGATGCTAGGGTGAAAGTGTGGTCAAACAGCGAGGCAGTTCTGGGGCGTCACGTTCTTGCGAAGTAAGGCTTCATGCAAACGATGCGGACTACTTTTGATCGGCGATGGCGACGCCTGGTTGAAAAACCGTCTTCACCGGCTGGTGAAACACCGTTACTCAGCTGTTCCAGAACACTGAAGGGTCAAAGTAGCGTTTTTTAAGTTTCTCGCTAAGCCCTTGAGGTCGGATTGGGGTCCACACCCATACCTGGTAGCCAGGCTCGAGGAAACCATGCCTGTGACGAGCATTGTAAACACTGGAGTCGTGCACCTGCTGTTCTCTGATGTGGTAATGATTTATCAGCCGCACCTCTTCGGTCCGTTGAGCAATAACTTGTGTAGTATTGTCGGCATCACCTTTGTCGTGAAGGAGTAGGGAATCAAGCATCGTTGTTTCTCGCATCAGTACATGAGGGTCATGGTTTGGGCCTGTTGGGGATGCATAATGAGAACTGAAAGCGCAAGTTAGACACAGACAAAGAAAGGAGACATATGGTCGAGCGCTCGTCCTGTTGTCTCCTTTCTTTTTCTGTGTTCCATTTGCGCTTTTAGTTCCCATCAGTAAAGGAGATCGAATGGCGTCATGCGCCTGGTTTCTTGCGGGCCATGTTTTAGGCAAACGTCATGTAAGGAATAATCGCGTCCCAATTTTTGTGTTTTGAGTCTACGTACATGCTTACCATGACGGCAATACTTTTGCTGACGCATTTGGTTAGGCCGTTTGTCCGTGTGTTGTAGGCCGTAGATTTTCGGTGGGAAGTAGCAGTGAGGTCCATGATAGCGCGTACCAACGCCGAGTTTATGCGGTTCTCCTGTCCCTGATCAAAATTTCTTCTGCTCCATGGCACAGTACGATATTGTCCATGTAAAAGTGAGCCACGTCGACACCAGTGCAACGCCGAAGAGCTTCTTTTTCGGCGTATCGGGTAAGGCAATCGGTGGCGACGATGATCCACCTATTGCCTGAATGGCAGGTTAGGGAGGGGCCCAAAAGTCTTTGTCGATTTGTTGAGAAGGTGTTTTTGGTACCTCTACAGGTTGAAGTAAACCAGCTGGGCGACCAGGAGGAGTTTCTTGTCGGTGACATTCGCGGCAGGTACGAATGGACTGTTTCGCTGCTGCAGGAAGCTTCGGCCAGTAGTAGTTCTGCTTGATTCGGAAAGTGGTACGCACATAACCAAGGTGAACCGACGTCGGCTCGTTATGAAAGGCCCGTAGTATTTCGTTGCGAAAACGCGCAGGGACAACCAAAAGGTAGTCGGTATCATTTGGACCAAAGTTTCGTTTGTAAAGGACGTTATTCTGCAAATAAAAGAACATTAGCTCACCCGCGAAAAGCTTCGGCTTCAGAGCAAAGCGGCCTTCCGAAAATTCCAGAAGTCGTTCCACGTCGGCGTCTTCCCTCTATTGTTTATACAACGTTGCGGTGTCCCTTTCTCTACGAAAAGCCGCTTCGTCTTCATTTTTGGGGCCGGGGTGCTCTACCGGGGTTTGGGACAGGCAATCTGCAACGGAAAGATGTTTTCCTGACTTATAGACTGCATTCAGATTACACTCTTGAAGACACAGGCTGAGATGGGCTAGGCGACCAACGCGGTTTTTAAATTGGCCAACCAACAAAGTGAGTGGTAGTCGCTCACCACCTTGAACGGACGGCCGTAAAAATACGGGTGGAATTTCAAGACCGTCCATAAAACACACATGCATTCCTTTTCACAGGCCGAATAGTTGGTCTCCGTGCGGGACAATGTCCTGCTTGCATAAGCAACAATTCTTTCAGCACCGTCTTGCCATTGGGTAAGAACGGCGCCTAGAACGACGTTTCTGGCATCAGTATGAATAGTAGCAGCGTCTTCATCAAAATGGGCGAGTAGAGGTGGCTCTTGCAAACGCCGGCGCAGGTCCTCTTAATCTTGCTGCTTATTGGTCCATACGAAGGCGGCGACGTTACGGGTAAGGCAGGTTATTGGAGCCGTGATGTGTGAGAAGTTTTCTATGAAGCGCCAGTAATAAGAACACAGGCCTAGAAATCTCCGCAGGGCCCTTTTGTTGTTGGGCGTCGAGATATTGGAGATAACGGCTTCCTTTCAGGATCGGTTTTAACGCTGGCGTTGCTGGCAACGTGACCGAGTAAAGGGAACTTTCCCTAAACAAAAGGGCACTTGTCTGCGCTCAGGGTAAGACCAGCGGCTTCTACGGTGCAAAGAACTGAATATAGTCGTGTAAGTAAGCGCAGAATGAACAAGGACGAACGAAGTGAACGGGACACGGCGCTACTATCAACTCATTTTATTTTCATTATGATGTTCGATTTTATACGGGAAGATACACAGCTAGTGAAAGAAAGGAGAAAAGGGGGAGGAGCACAAGCAAGTACAAAAAAACAAAAAAGGGAAGGATGACATTTCAAACGGTCACGTTACAAATGCACTTTTGCACGGTAAAATCTAATGATTTGATAAGTATTGCAGTTCTTTTTTTGTCAATGCTAAAGAAGCTGTGCTAACGCAGTTGTCTTTTAAGAAAACTATCTGGTGGGCCTCGATGATCTCTCGTGTCAACTGATCCTCGTGTCGAGCTACAACCCTAGTCTTATGAAAAAGTGGCTTACACTCACAATCTCTGCAGTCTCTGCAGTGTATGACCAGATGTCCTTTATTCGTATCTACAATATTCCTGTGTTCTCTAAGCCGATCGTTTAGGCAACGACCCGACTGTCCGACGTACTGCCTGCCACACGGTAGAGGTATAGAATAAACCGTGCCTACTGAGCAATTCATGAACCGGTCCCGATGTTGTGTTGCGCACTTGCCTTTCTTTTTTTCTTTCCCATTGACTCTGTTCATTAGCTTCGACAATTTGTTGGGAGCAGGGAAGACAACGTTAACGTTGACGCGCTTTCCTATTTTCTTGAGATTGTGCGAAATACCTTGTAGGTACGGCACGACAGCGCACTTCAACTTTTCTCTTTCTTTCTCCCTGGGTTCCACGTCCGGCTTGTTCCTAAGCTGTTTAACCATCTTATCCGCGACCGACAACAGAAGAAATGGAGGGTACCCGGCAGATGTTAAACGTACTGTCTGTTTTCTGAAACTATCTTCCAATACATGGGAGCAAGATTTCTTCCGCGCGTTGGTAAAACAATGCCTAGCGATCCCACGTTTGTCGGTCGCGGATAAGATGCTTAAACAGCTTAGGAACAAGCCAGACGTGAAACCCAGGGAGAAAGAAAGAGAAAAGTTGAAGTGCGCTGTCGTGCCGTACCTACATGGTATTTCGCACAATCTCAAGAAAATAGGAGAGCGTGTCAACGTTAACGTTGTCTTCTCTGCTCCCAACAAATTGTCAAAGCTAATGGAAAATCAATGGGAAATCAATCCAAGTCAATGGAAACGAAAAAAAGAAGGGCAAGTGCGCAACACAGCATCGGGACCGGTTCGTGAATTGCTCAGTAGGCCCAATTTATTCTATACC
Source organism: Haemaphysalis longicornis (assembly GCF_048455015.1). Lineage (NCBI taxonomy): Eukaryota > Metazoa > Arthropoda > Arachnida > Ixodida > Ixodidae > Haemaphysalis > Haemaphysalis longicornis. The sequence continues at coordinate 162,225,753 of NW_027526335.1, forward strand.
TCTACCGTGTGGCCGGCAGTACGTCGGACAGTCGGGTCGTTGCTTAAACGATCGGCTTAGAGAACACAGGAATAATGTAGATAAGATTAAAGGACATCTGGGCATACACTGCAGAGACTGCAGAGATTGTGAGTGTAAGCCACTTTTTGATAAGACTAGGGTTGTAGCTCGACACGAGGATCAGTTGACACGAGAGATCATCGAGGCCCACCATATAGTTTGCTTAAAAGACAACTGCGTTAGCACAGCTTCTTTAGCATTGACAAAGAAAGAACTGCAATACTTATCAAGTCATTAGATTTTACCGTGCAAAAGTGCATTTGTAACGCGACTGTTTGAAATGTCATCCTTCACTTTTTTGTTTTTTTGTACTTGCTTGTGCTCCTCCCCTTTTCCTCCTTTCATTCACTAGCTGTGTATCTTCCTGTATAAAATCGGACATCATAGTGAAAATAAAATGAGTTGATAGTAGCGCCGTGTCCCGTTCACTTCGTTCGTCCTTGTTCATTTTGCGCTTACTTACACGATGAATGACCAACTCGCCCAAGAAACCTCTCTGATGAATATAGTCGTTTCAAGTATTCTGCAAATGTTGAGATGAAAACGATAACATCGTCCATGTAATCGAAGCATGTCTGCCACTTGAGGCCGGACAAGACAGTGTTCATCATTCTCTGGAATGTTACCGGCACTGTACACAAACCAAGGGGCAGGATCCTAAATTCGCGAAGGTCATGCGGTGTTATGAAGATGGTCTTCTTGCTGTCGCGGTCATCTACCTCTATCTGCCCATACCCGGTCTCTAAATACATGGAGGAAACGTAGCCGGCATGGCGAAGCTGGTCTAGAGAGTCGTCGATTCGGGGAAACGAATAGACGTATTTTTAGTGACTTGTTTTATCTTCCGGTTCTCTACGCAAAACAAGGCTTTTTTGTTCCTTGGCAGCGGATATTTTTGGCATGTAGTGTGTACCTAAGATATGCGCAAAGATATTGCACGAGCATTGACACTATTCATAAGATCACAAGTCCAGTTGAAACATAATTATCAGACAATCTGTGTTACTGTTACCCTGTCAATGACACTGGAACGGTTTTGCCAAGTCAAACAGAATGTCACTGACCAGGGCGTTATTATTTATTTATTTATTTATTTATTTATTTATTGTTTTATTTATTTATTTATTTATTTATTTATTTATTTATTTATTTAAAATACCTTACAGCCCCGGGGGCATTGAGTAAGGGGGGTTACATGAAAAGTACAGAAGGTGGAAGCAGCCAACACTAGGCCGAAAAAATTGTAAAGAACTAAAAACTTCAGTACACACAAGGCAAAATCATATAAAAACAATAAAAAAAAAACAGATAAGTAGACTGCATGGAAATAACGCAAAAAGTACTACAATGTTCAGAACACACAAACCATATTAAATGAAATGTACAAACCTCGCAATAAAATTTAACGGTAGAAAATTTTTAAAAAATTCACATATTTGCGACAGATAGCGCACACATGACACGCAGAGAAAAAAGCTGAAGGCAAGGGAAAACAATAGATTAGATTCAAAAAAAAAAATTCCCCGCATTTCCCCGAGGGGAAGAATGTGAAAGTGCGAATGCACGAGTTGAATTTGCGCGGTTCGGTAATGTTCGCGAAAGAGAGATCACACACACACACACACACAACTACAAAGAAAGAAAGATGCATTTATTTACAGACACCTATTTGTGTTGTCGTTGTACTTGATTGCTACAGCGGATCTCAGTTTTGAAATTTCGTGTCAGTACTCCTTTAAGCAGGTGCATTAGCCCTTCTCACGCCCGATTCTTGGCCAATCCCCCACGTGGGTATGTGCCATGTCAGCGGCCAGGCAGCGCGCGCCCATCTCCCCCCCGTTGCCAAGGAAGACGAGGAGATTCCTGGCCGATCCCCCACGTGGGTATGTGCCATGTCAGCGGCCAGGCTGCGCGCGCCCATCTCCACGTGCGCGGACATCGCCGGTGGATGCAGGTTCAGGGTCGCCTAAGAAGTGCATTGCACTTAATACCGCAGCACTTCAAACACCTTGCCAGTGAAGGAAACAGGATGATGTCTAATTATATGTGCTTCTCTACCAGTGCTCGTGTAGAAGATGACGAGTTTTTTTCCTGATTACTCTGAACAGCAGTGCTATCAGGAAGGCGATTCCATAAGCGAATGGCCACAGGAAGCGCAGAAAAGTTAAACGCATGTGTGGAATCAGACATACGGACAAAACTTCATTGATTATTTAATCTCCGGGACGTGTTTCATGCGATTTGGATAGGTAGTGTGGAACGAGTCCAGTTTTAAACATATTTGTGGAGCAATGATAAAAGGGCGATATCGCGGCGAAGAAGTAGAGGCTGGAGGGAAAGATGTGCAGTTACTGTAATGAAGAAGAGTCTGTCGACCATTTCCTTTTGTCATGTCGGCGATTTTCAAGCCTCAGACGTCAGCTCCTTGAAGTGCCGCTTCATCGCCTGGGGTTTGTATTATCAGTGCCGGCTCTTTTATCATTTGGGGCTTCAGAAACGGGATATTGCCGCCGGGATGTTTGTTCTGCTCTTCTGCGCTTCATTGAAAATTCCAAAAGATTTACAACCTAATTCGTATCTTGTTCTGGATCCTCACCTGAGCCCTCCACAAGCATCCATTTCTAATTTTTTAAAATTCTCCTCCTCCCGCTCCTTCTTCTTCCTCCTCTTCTTATTTTTCTTTATTTAATTATTTATTTACTTATTTCCTTTTTTTTGTTTCAATATTAACCAAATTCCAAACTCAATTCCTCCAACACAAGAAAAGCTTCCAAATTTTTATATTTTTCTTTGAATCATTCTAATTTTCTAATTTCCTTTGAATCTCATTCGAATTAACGACTGATGTTTGGCCGATCCCCTGATTGGGTATGCGCCAATATTCAAAGGAACAACAACAACAACAACAACAAGATCAAGCTTCATTTTTGTTACGCTGGAATGGTGGCTGTAATCACGGGAGATGAAACGGGCGGCTCTATTTTGGACTGATTCGATCATGTCGATTAGATGGTTAGGATGCGGGGACCAAATAGATGATGCGTACTCGAGTTGTGGGCGAACAAATGTCTGATAGGCCAATTTAAGAATACTCAAAGGCGAATTACTATGATAACGACGTAAATAGCCTAATGACTTTGATGCTTTGGCACATATGGCTGTAACATGGGATGACCTTGAGAGGTTTTCGGTTAGATGAACACCTAAATATTTTTAGGAAATGGTATGCAACAGTTTATTGTGATTGCTGTTGTAGGCAAAATGTGAGTTGACGCGCTTACGGCTAAAAAAATTACCTGACATTTTGACACATTCAGAGACATTAGCCAAGTGTTACACCAATGGCACATTAGGGTGAGATCGTCTTGAAGCATTTGGTGGTCATCAGTACTGTTAATTGGTCCGTAAATAATGCAATCTTCAGCAAAGACTCGAATACGAGATGAAATATTTAGTGGCAAATGGTTATGCATATAAGGAAGAGCAAAGGGCCCAGGACGCTGCTCTAGGGAACACCTGATGTACCGTAAGTCGGAGATGTAGCAATATTGTTAACTTCTGTGAACTGTTGACGATTGTAAAGAACATATCGAAGCCATGCTAGCGTGAAGGAGTCGAGATGAAGAGCGGTTAATTTTGTAATAAGGCGACAATGGGCAACACGATCAAAAGCTTTGGAGAAATCGAGAAAATGCAGACAGTTTGTAGGTTATTGTTCATGTTAAAGTGCAGGTCAGTCGTCAACTCAAGTAACTGTGTTTGGCATGATAAGCTTTTTCTCAAATCATGTGGATTATGAAAAAGAAATGATTCGACTCTAGGTGTTTGTAAGCATGAGATGCTATTATATGCTCGATAGGCTTGCAGCAAATGCAGGTCAATGAAATGGGGCGGTAATTTTGCGGGCTATTTCTGTTCCCGGATTTAAATACGGGGACCATTTTACCTATTTTCCAGTCAATGGGTAGCTGCCCAGAGGATAACGACTGTTTGAATATTAGACAAAGAATTTTACTAGAAACAGATATGGTATTTTTTAGTATTTTGGAACTAATATTGTCTACACTGGAAGAAGTAGATAACTTCAGATTATTGATGATGCATGCAACACCCTCTTCTGTGACTTCAATACTTTGCATCTACTGCCAGTCATAATCATCGACGTTACGTAAATTAGTATGATACCCTCGAGTGAAAACCCACGAAAAAAATGCGTAAATGCAGAGGTACAATCATTATCTGAAAGGGGGGCGCCGGTGTCACAATGTAAAGATATCCAGTTTCAGTCGCGGTCAGGGGATATTACTTGCCAGAACTTTTTCGGATTCGTTTGTGGAAGAGAAGGTAAATCTTTATAAAAGTATTTATTTTTAGCTTCAGTTAGGGCAGAACAGTACGTTTTTAAACACAGCTTATACCTATCCCATGCAGGAGCACTGTTGACACGTTTTGCTGCACTGTAAAGACGTTTCTTTTTGTTCCTAAGCTTGCGCAGCGCATTAGTGAACCAAGGATTAGATTTGTCGTTAGTTATCGATATCAACAGGATATATGGGTAATTAGGTCGGCTATTTTAGTCTTAAAACAAATCCAGTTTTCTTCAACAGAGCGATTATTACAAGAAAGCAGTAGCGTATTATTAAAGAATGTTTCTAGTTCTTCATTTATGTTCGAGAAGTTAGCTTTATTGTAATCACGTATTATTTTTTTTTGAGACGCCTGTAAAAGGTAATTGAACATTGATGGCTATTTGAAGTAAATCATGGTCACTAAAGCCGTTTATGTGCGTAACGGGTCCGATTGTATCGGGAGCAGAGGTAAGTAAAAGGTCGAGAATGGTATTACCACGGGTAGGTTCGTAAATACCCTGAAACAAGTTAAAATCGACCGTGAGATTTATACATTAAACTGAAGTTCGACAAGTGGATGATAAGTTATCCCAATTCGTAAGCGGAAAGTTGAAATCTCCAAACAAGTAAATAGAATGCGTTGGACAGACATGAACAGCCGTGGTTTAACTGTTGCGTAGATCGCTGACGAATGAGTAATTGGCGTCAGGTGGACGGTAGGAAGCACCTAGTAGTAGTTTGGTTGTATTAATTATTACAAATACCCCCACAATTTCGAGGGTTAAATTAGTGTCGATGATAAAGGATGGTAAGTATTTCCTAATGGCTAAAAGAACGCCACCACCTCTTTTTCCACTTCTATATTTGCGATAAATAGTATAAGACTGGGTATGCGGGAGAATTTCATCGTTGGTTACGTCAGATTAAGCCATGTTTCGGTGAGAACAAGAATATTATATTGGTTATCGTCAAGCAGAGAAGAGACTAAGTCACGGTTAGGCGGAATGCTGCGAATATTCGCAAATGATACTGCCAATGATGACCCAGATATGGGAGATTTCTGCTGAGAACTTGCCCCTGGACACGTGCTCATATCTAGCAATCTTTGTAACAAGACAACTGTATCAGTCACTTTGTTGTACATTGTGATGAACTCAGGGTTCGGTGGTGGGATCCACGAGACGAGCACACGGAGTCAATGACGACAGAGGCCACAACACGAAGGGGAAACGTAGGAGCGATGTATTATGCGGCAAAAACAGCTCAAATGGGTCATGGGCAAAACGGGAAGAAACCAAAACGTTACAAACGCGGCAAACGCAAATGAGAAAGGAGAAAAACAACAAGCGGGATTCAGTCCTGCACCTCCTAACAGTCCCGCGCAAGTCCCAGTTCAGCGAGGGTAGCGAACGCCCAACATACGCGTGCAATCTGGACTGGGCTCACATGGATTCTCGCAGTCACACTAGCCGAGGGTCGCAGACGTGCTAGTCCCGTTTGGCTGGCCCCACGTCACTCGAACCACACGTGGCCCGTTCCGGTGGCGCAGCCCAGCAGGAACATGAGGCGGCCCGGCGCGGTAGCACGGACCTCTCGCCCGGAGGCCCAAGAGAGGCAGGCAGGGGCGGCGGCTCCGACGGGTGGTCCTCTCGAACCGATGGCGGCCCCGCCTGATTGACGACCAGACTCCCCGGCGCAAGGCACGGGTGCCCGGTGTGGTAGCGGGTACGAGCGAACGGCGCTACGGCACGGCCCCCGTAATGCGGCGTTCACTGGCGACGTCCCGGCGCGGTAGCACGGGCGCCGTCGGGTGGGTGTAGATCACGTTCGGTGCTGTCCAAGCACACACCGATCTTCCTGGAGATGGACGGGTGCCCGGCCCTACAGCGCGGGCCCCGCTGTGCCGGCAGGAGCTGTCGACGTCCCGGCTCTACGGCACGGTCGCCGTGACTTGGGTGCGTGCTCTCGCTGCGCCAGGTCGCGTTCGATGAGCACCCTGAGTTCATCACATACATGTATGTTTTGTCATTGATGAGCAGGCGATCGACTGACAGCTTGAAAGACACTTTTTGAGGTTTCGCAAAATCAAGCAGCTTCTTTCTAGCTAATCGCGCACCCGGGGATTGATTGATTGTAGGGTTTAACGCGCCGACGCCACGCAGGCGATGAGGCGCGCCGTAGTGGAGGGCTCTGGAGTAATTTTGACCACCTGTGGATCTTGAACGACGGCCGAAATCTCGTACACACGGGCATTTTTTGCTTTTCCCCTCCATCAGAAAAGCGACCGCCGCGGCCGGGAATCGAGCCCGCCACCTCGTGCTCAGCAACGCAACGCCTTATCCACTGAGCCACCGCGGCGGGTAAGTAGCCGGCGAGAAGTCTTCGCCAATTGAATATTCTAACCCTTTACCTTGTGCCCAGACGGTAAGATGCGTTGCTTGTCTTTAAAAAAGGTCAGTTTCGCTATGATAGGTCTGTTTTTCTCTTCTTGGTACTTCCTGATCCTATGTACTCACCCAAACGGTGAACTCTTTGTTTCAATTCGCAGTTTGTCCGAGCACGACATAATTGCCTTTTTTTTCAGGCGCAGTCTACTCTTTTTTAGGCTCATACTCTAGCCCAAAAAAGAGCAAGTTACTGCGTCTTAGCCTATTTTCACCATCCTCGCACCGTTACGTAATTGTTGAGAGCTGCTCTGAGACATTACGCAAAGTCGTTTGTTCTTTTACTTCATTGTCAGAAACAGCTGTTCTGCCCGATGCCAAGATCAACTCGAGTGCCGCAACTCTAGCAGTTAAAGCAGCGATGTCGTCGTCACTAGTAGCTTGTTTACTCTTTACGCTTTCTAGTTCTGCTAACAGCTCCTCTTCTCCCACCCGAAGCTTCTCTATGGTATCAAGAGCTGCAGCAAACTCTTCCGCCTCAGCTTTGGACATCGGACCCGAGGTAGACTCAACTGTCCCCAGAAAGCAATAGGAGCATGTCGAACATCGCAGAGTGGAGACAATTCAAAAGTGAAATAGATCGTTTTGACAGAACCTGCAAAAGCAGTAGTTGATTGCGCTGCATCCTCGATGCGGTGCCGTGCCCGAAGTGAAAGCTTGCCGGCTGGTACTTGAGGCTTCTTTAGCTGGTGTCCGTCGTTGTCCCGAAGCGCTGATGCCAGATGTGCGCAAAGCTCAATTCGCTGTTCTGCCATGAAAGCTCTGAAGCAGGCCAAAGCGGTGGCGCATCATCGGGGCGCAGTCTGCACGTGCCCGAAAGCGCTGTGCAAACGGCCCAAGTGACGGTCACCTGCAAAAGCAGTAGTTGATTGCGCTGCATGCTGGATGCGGTGCGGTCAAGGGGATGAAAATCCGCCGTTATTCTGTACCGTGACTGCAGCGAGCCTAACGTTCGGGGGCTGTACTGCGTACGAGCATAAATGAACGTTGTTGTTGCATTTTATATTTATTACCAGGTTACTTATTAATTACGGAGTTTTTAATATGCAAGTGAACTTAAAAGTTGCGGTTCGATACTGTCAAATTACGAGCGCCACCCGGAGTGGAAAACAGGAACCACGTCTTCCTGCTCACGGCCGGACTGGAGCAGCGCCCGCCGCTCCTCCAGCCCGGCCGTGTCCTGCTGCGCACCGCTGAAAAGGGGCGTTTCTTGTCACGCCCACCGGTATGCTAGGATCCACGATGTTCCGGGGGCCGTTTTTACCACCGTGAAGTTTGTTTCATCGAAACAGACACATGAATGGATTCGCGCCGTCATCACAGATCGTGCTGTACTGAGTGGTGTCAAAATACTTCACGCCAGGACGGCATGAAATTCTTTTGGATCCCGGCGGACAAAAAATACGATGTGCATGCTGCTTGTTTTGTTTTTCTACGCTTGCACGGCATAGCAGGATGCGGCTGCAGCAGTAGCTTCATAATTTAAGTTAGCATACACGTGCACTATTTATTTATTACATTCTGATTGTCTGCTTTTCCTCTTGAATTACGCATGGAATACGTGGCAGGGCATCTGGCAATTAATCCAATGAATACATTAGCTACACTCGTTTTTTATACTGGCGTTATTGGTTTATAGCGTTTCGATTGCGTGTTTTGCACTTTAGCGCAAGTGAATGCACGATATGCAGAAAATGTATATGAGGCAATATATACAATAACTAATGCAACAGTGTGAGCGCACCGGCACACTTTTTGTTATCTTTTTAGTGCCTGCGTTTAGTTTGTTTTCGTAGCATGCGTTGTTGTTTTTACTATTATTATTATTGTGGTTATTATAATTATTATCAGTAATATTGTTGTTACTATTATAAGCCTATTTATGTCCACAGCTAGAGGAAGGCATCTCCCATACACTTTTGGCTCAAAGGGTGGGTCCATAGGTTCATCACATGTTGTTAGCACTGTTAACTAAGTAGTGACTACATTAATTCTTTTATTGCGTTTCAATTGTGTGGTCTGCATTTTGTCTTCACGTGAATCCACGGCACATAGCAGAATCAATTTTGAGCAATAAATATAAAAACAAAGCAATTACTGTATAGTTATTACAATAATAACTATAATTAAACCACTTATAATTTATTTACGCTTCAGTTCCGTGCTTTGAGTTTCAGCTTTCAGTTCAGGAGCGATATATTCACAAGAATGCAGTTACAGCTATAAGCCGATAAATAATTAGACAGTGCAGGCTTAACCTGTCCCAGCAATTTATTACAAGTTTTTAATTAAGGTGTTTTTAACCGGTTTACTGCACGGCCCGAAAAATATCTGTGGAATACATAGCACGCGAAAGTATAGGCGGTATTCGTCGAAAAGTTTAGCGGTCGATTTCCTCAATTGGCAACACTGAAAACGGCCACAGACATGGCCAATGCACCACGGACACGGCGCGGCTTGGGTCACTACGCCCGTACGCCGAAGAAAACACCAGCGTGGGTCATCTGCTCTCTTCCAATCCGATTCTAAACGGTGGCGTCAACAGAAATGCTATTAATCGCACTCACATTGAACTCGAGGCAATACTTTGCGTTCGGGGAGGTAGAGTTTCTAACGTATAACACAGTCATGCGTTTCACAGTCGTGCTTAGCATGGACAAGTACCCCCGTCTCGTGGAGCACGACGTAACGAGTTACGGCGCACCACGGCCGAGCTGGAGCGGCGGCGCGCAATGTGTTGATACGGCCTTCGCAGCGGCGGCGAGAACAATGCAGCCCAGTCTCGACGCAAAGTTCTGCTACCAACGCGCGCAAGCCGCTTCTCTAGCCCGGCCGTGGGCGCACTCACACGGTTGTATGGAGGAGAACAGGGGTGCCTGATCTGCGGGCCGTGCGCTCAACGTCGCCTAGCAACAGGCGCTTGGGCACAGATATGGCGGCGCACACTTGGTTGCCTGCATGCATTCCACGCCATTGAATACCGGTTATATATGCATTACAATAGTTTAGAAATCCTGGTGTGGAATGGCTGCTTTTATCTGCAGGAATGTATTTTTGATTTGAAGGTGGGTCGTTGCCACCGACCGAACATTATGATCGCACAAATAGAAAAATATATCCACGTCTCTCAGTAATGACGGCAAATTTAAATTTAAAATTTGCCTTTACGATGTGTGTTGTGACAGGTCGTCTTGGCAGCCAATATCAATTTAAGAAAGAAAGATTCCTAATATATAAGATAAAGTTTATTTCGAATACAGATGCCAGTTTTCACCCAAAACTATGGTATGTGCGCTTGAAAGTAGCAATAAAGCTAGTATTCATTCTAACCCAAATATACACATGTGCTTGTTGATGTCCCAGATCTCGCGTTTGACTCCACTGTTCGAGAAGGCAGGACCTGGCTCATTTACCACCTCTTCAGACCTACAGCAGCTACCGGCTGTGTCCTGCCCATTTCACCAGCACAGACTACGCGGACCTTGGACAGACAAGGCAGTGGGCAGATATGCACTGGCTGGATACCTAGTTAGTAGCATTCGGCTATGTGTGATGCACTTTTGTATGCGACTAAAAACGCAAAAATTACGTTTTTTGAATGTATGAATGGTACATTTAGCCAACAAACATAAAAAACTGCGCTCTTTATTTTAGTCTGGATTGTGTATACTAATAACCCAAAACAACGTCGTACTTAGAATAAGAGGTGCAAACAGAAGTGGAAGCGCAAAACTTTATCATCAGAAACAAGCAATTGCCCTTTCCATAAAGCGGCAGGTTGCGCAACAGGAAAAAGATAGTGCACTGGCCATCTGAATGTTTTTTGAATTGACGCTAAATCCACCCCCCCCCCCCCCGCTCGGCTTTTCAGTCCTCATCAAGATGTCGTCTCCCAATTCATGTCTGCAACGCACGCCCATGTTTTAAATGCAGAGCATTTCAGTAACTCACGATGTCACCCGCGTTGACGTCCGTAGTCCGCATCGCTCCCCCTACACTATATAAAAAAATCATACATATTGGCGCCAGGTTTCGATCCCACGACTCTGCGGGCGGAGCGCAAGGTACACGGTGCTCTACCCACTGCGCCACAAAGCCGACACAGAATGGAAGGTTATGAACGCGCCTTATATTCTTGGCTCATTCAACCGTCGGCCACAGATGCGCCCTCTCCCCCGCGTCTTCCTCGCCTTCTCTCCGCTCGCAACACCCTCTCTCGCCGCATTCGGTTCAGGCGCACAACAGGTGGGGACGTGCGCAATACCCTCTCTCGCCGCGTTGGGTTCGTGCTGAGCAACAGACAACAGTCGGTTCGCGCGAAAAAACAGGTGGGGGCGCTCGCATCGCGCTCTCTCGCCGCGGTCGGTTCGCGCTTAAACCACATATGTCGTTCGCGCGCGCTCCGGTCGCTAACATCTGTGGCGTGATCGTGACGTGAACATCACGCGTTCGTGTGATGGCGCGATTTCGGTGCTATAACACTCTCTCGCGAGGGGCATTGAATTGGATTCGATTGGATTGGCTTGGCTTGGCTTGGCTTGGATTGGTTTGGATTTGGATTGGATTGGATTAAAGTGGATTGAGTTGGGTTGTGTTGCGTCATAGCCGCGCCACGTTGCGTCATAGCCGCGGCAGGGGGTTCACGGCACGTTTCACCATCGACTTCATCGACAATGTCTACGCTGGAAGACGACAATTACAACAACAACGAATACGTAATCCATACGACTTGCAGGCGCGCCCCCCGCGGAAATGCTCTGCATTTGATCGTGCCCCTCGCGAGGGGGATGTTTACTTTTAAAGACGATAGCCTTTCTTGGGGTACTTAAACCCAGAAATTTTGGTCTGTATGTATGTATGTCTGTCTGTCTGTATGTATGTCTGTCTGTATGTCTGTCTGTCCGTCTGTCTGTCTGTGACTCCATTCATCCACCCGGCCAAAGTAAAATGCAAACTTGGCAATAGTCTTATATACTCACCGCCAAATGTAAGCGTCTAAGCCCGGTTTATATGTTTATACTTGTCAGCTTTGTTGAACAAGAACAAGACATTACGCAAGTATAAGACAGGAAATTAGTACAGAAGAGTTTGTGCTTGCTTTTTATTCCGCGCGTGCCGGCACCTCATTGCGCAGTTTGGAACGCACGCCAGTTTTTATTGCTGCGCCACTTGTTTCCCTTACAATCGTCAAAACCAACCGAAATAAATGAACGCAGAGGCTACAGGTTAAATACATTTATTTCGCCTCAATCGTACCTGCAGGTTTCTTTGCTATAAACAACGGGGAGATGTGTGACAAACACTAGCGCTTCACGATTTTCGAGCGCTTATGACAATACAAACCGCTTGTTTTTCGAAGCCTCTGTTTTGGTCCATTACACCGCTACTAGCAGAAACAGAGGCTGCTACAAACACCACCATACCAAACACCACCCATACACAAATTTCTCGCTCAAAATTTCGACCTGTCAGGAAGCTAGTAAAACTACTCCAGGAAAGTGATATTTGGCATAAGGCAAGAAGGCAGCGTGGAGATGAAAACTCTAAAATACATTTCCGGAATACGGAATATTTAGTACCGCCCCCAAACTGCAGGGGTTTGTCCGGCGCTGCGAGCGAATATCGCATCCTAGGCAAGGTATAGGAAGTTTCACTCACCTGGTGCGGTGCCCGAAGTGAAAGCTTGCTGGCTGGAACTTGATGCTTCTTTCGCTGGTGTCCGTCGTTGTCCCGAAGCGCTGCTGCCAGATGTGCGCAAAGGTCTATTTGCTTTTCTGCGCTGAAAGCTCTGAAGAAGGCCAAAGCGGTGGCGCATAATCGGGGCGCAGTCTGGACGTGCCCAAAAGCGCTGTGCAAACGGCCCAAGTGACGGTCACCTGCAAAAGCAGTAGTTGATTGCGCTGCATGGTCGATGCGGTGCGGATTGTTAAGACAAGGGTAGTTCTTTTTCTACTGAATATCTAAAAATAAGTGCAGTCATCGGCTACTAACGGCATTTTGAGACTAAGCGCATAAGCTTCGTCAGTAAGCAATTACAAGAAAACAAAGGAGTCGGTATGCTACTCCCAGGTAACACTAAGTGAAGGCAGTGAATAGGTAACCAAAAGTAACTGCCGAACGGATAGGTAGTTACGGCCCGGATACCGCAAACGATAGCAGCATCATGAGATATACGAAATATTTTGAAAGTATTTTTTTGCGTCATAAGCAGTCCGCTGCCCTAAAAACATTCAGTACTACGAAATAAATTTCTTCATCTTTATGTTGCTGTAAAAATGAATGATAGTTTCTATATGTTTTGGTTTTGGAGAGTTCCTTTCAAGAGTTATGTCCGTGCTGATCTGCTACGTTAGTATCACATCATTTATGATGATTTGTGCAAATCTTTCGTAAGTCTGAAAATTCGAAGATACTGTTTCACTATTCAGTCCTTGAAGGAACGCCTGATGTAAATACGTGGATTTTGTTAACTCGACCCCAGAATTTTGTTTAAATTATCAGAGGTCTCGTAATTGTGACGGTGCGCATCATACCAACTTGTGTTGTCGCAAAATATCACGTAAATCTATTACCACAACATTCACACACAATACTCAAGTGCCATTCAGAATTGGAAAAAAAAATTACAAATGATATGTCTGCTTTGTCTTTGCATGCTAGCTCAAAACAAAGTTTTCGGTGCCAGCAAGGGCAGCAAGTCTACTGCAAGAGTTTTTTGCACTGGTCGTGAACCTGCACATTTCAGCAATGTACTCAAAGGATGCAAATGTGCTACCGCCAGCGGCAAATTCAGCATACATTTTCTTGCAAGGACAAGCCAAAAGTACGAATTAACCGAATTTACACAATGAAGCAGTTGGAATTAAGCGGCTCGAAAAAACATTAAAGACAAAGCGGGCAACCAACTTTTTCAAATTTGTTTGAATAACCTGAAAGATTATGTGAGTTTGATTGATCGCAAGTGTACTGCATTTTAAAAGAAATGAAAAAGAAATGGGTGTGGGCAGGCCACGCAATGCGTAGGCAAGATAACCGTTGGTCGAAGTTTGCTGGGTTGAATTCATAGCAGTAAGCAAAGGAGTGGGATAATTGGAGATCCATTGGAGAGGCCTTTGCCCTAAGGTGGGCGTATATAAGCTGATGCTGCTGCTGATGCTGAAGATAAAGGACACTAGCACATAGCTCCAGCGGATCCATGCCGGGGACGGCGCAGCAGTGTGTGGCACGGGCTCACCTGGAGTTGTCATGGCCACTTGTGCATAGTGAACCCATGTAAATACATCGCTCCTCCATTGTCCAATATTCGTGTGATATTTATTTTGTCGCCATCGAATTGTTTGGTGGAGAGTGCGGTCTTCATCCCCGTACAGATTCTCCAGCTTCACCCTGTCTCGGCTCCTGAAGGGATTGCCTCGAAGCTTCCGGATCTTTACGGCCGCCCCAGCTTCGGTAGGCCATGAACACGCCATTTCCCCGGCCCGCATCCCCAGCCAGCGAACAGCCCAGGTCGACGCGGCGTGATTACCCGTGAACTGCGAAGACGATGACGCCGTTCCCCATCCGCGCTTTCCGCAGTGCCTCCATAGGCCTCGGACGTTCCATCATTGCGTCAGCGGGCGCAGCTTTTCCTGGGCCACTGTTCATAGGAGCTCGCTATCCTCTGTGACGGCAAGGACTTCACTGTGTGAAGTGCTATAAACAGGCAGTTGTTAATACGGCATCTCTGAAAACAACGACCAGATAAGTAGGGAGCCCTTACGGGAAACCTCGAGCACAAGGTGTTCCAGTGCGAGTGCCAGAGCGGTGTGTGAGGATGTTTGACACACGCGTACTTAAACACATCGACGTTAGCTCCGCCAATTGGCGACGGTATTACAAACAAGTGACAAAAAAGATATATGAATAAAGAATGATTATATATATATATTTTCAACAAGGTAAAAGCACGATTGTTGCCAACGTTTCAGTATATATATATATATATATATATATATATATATATATATATATATATATATATATATATATATATATATATATATATATATATATATATATATATATATATATATATATATATATGTATATATATATATATAAGTTAGGTAGATACAGAGACACACGAGAACAACATTAAAAATAAAAATAAAAAAATAAGAGTTTACTGACGTTTCAGGAAGAGCACTTTCTTTCTTCGGAGTACAGAATAAGTCGGTTTCAGGGTTAAGTATATATACAGAAATTGTAGCAAGGGCAATGGCAGGGAAAGAGAAGGGAGAGTTTGTACAATCGGATCATGGTTGGTGGGTAGCAAAAGAATGAAAGAAGTGGAAGAGTGTGCAAAATATTAAAAAGGTTAACACGAGCCCACAGTGACGCGGTACGAACATGAGAAAGAAAGAGCCAAACGAGAAAAGAAACCACGAAAAAAATTTAAAAATTAACAAGGTAATTACCCCTTTCCCCCGTGGCAACGGGGGTGAAAGAGGGGTGAGAACAAGATATGCCCATGCACGTATTCAACATCGGCAAAAGTATCTCAATCACGAGGAACGAAGAAGGTTCAAAGATGATATGCCCATGCTCGCAAAAGGCGAACATCTGCCCATACAAAGTCAGGTGATAGAATCAGGATCAGGTGATAGAAACAGAAACTTGGCTTTTGTTGGTGGGAGGCAAGGGTCACGCCCCAAAGCAGTAAGACAGGCGGTTTCCACAGGAAATGAATATAGAACGTATACAAAGTGCAAAAAAAGCAGGAAAAAAGAAAAGAAAAGGAGAAAAAAAGGGGTCAAACAAGTCGTAAAAAGAAGGATAACAGAAGGCAGGTGCATGAGCATGACGTGGCACTGGGCAGTGCGCATCTAGTCGGCACATGGTACCAGTTCAGGGAACGCCGAGGCGGTGAGCAACGAATATTAGAACGCAGCAATACAAAAAAGAAAGGGGAAAGGAAAGCATTCACACATGCTCGCGTTCACAAATTGATTACAAGGTAGTAGTATCAAAGCTAACAATGGTACCGCAGCCTTCTACACAAAACATAATGTTCAGACTTTCAAATTTTGAGACTTTCAGACTGGTCCAATTTGGTTTAATTAAGTCAATGTGCGAAAGATCGCGGTGCTAGCACGAAAATATAACCATCTACGGGGGGTCGCCAACTGATGGGTGAATATTATCAGAAAAAGAAATGAACAGGCATAACACCAGCCTGAGAAATGCAGCCGAAATTTAAATCGGGGGAAAAATACGTCAATTTCCCATCACTTTCATTGATGCCAAACGACGCTGACTTAAACTTATAGATGAGGTAGGACTCACGAACCTCGCGATCGTTATGCGTTTTAAAACTACATTCAAGAATTGTGGCGTTCAGTTGTTTAAAAGAATGACCAGGAGTGTTAACATGCTTTGATTGAGCCAAAGAAGGGCAGGTTTTTGCATGAGAGTGGTGATTGTTAAACCTCAGACGACAGAGTGTTTCAGTCTGGCTGATGTATTGTTTGAAGTCACTGTACTACAACAGGTATATAGATGATATATTCATAATATGGCACCACGGGGAAATGAAAATTCTTGCGTTTACTGAGGCTTTTAACCTTGAGCATCCTACTGTCTCCCTCTCTCATTCCTACTATATGCACAGCATATATTTCCTGGATGTTACAGTCCCAGTTTCTCAGAGCAGGCTTCAGAATAATCTCTATAGGAAACCTACGGACACGCGCCAGTATTTGCACTTCCACAGCCACCATATCAGCCCCTGAAAGACGGTTCCCAGACAGTTTATCGAACGCCGTTTTATCGAATGCCGTTTTATCGAACCCCCTATGTCCGTTTTATCGAAAGTGTGGTTTGCGGTTTTCGTTGTAATTGTTTTTGTTGAAATTTGCGGAGTATATTTTTTAACTGGCTATCGCACTAACCTAATCTGCAGATAGCTTAATTCTACATTGTCTCTGCCACGCATTACATTAAAAAAACCTGCCTATACTGTTGACGCATCTTTCACGTGTTTTCGATTACGTTTGTTTTATTATCATTTTTTATTTTTGCGTCTTCATTGATTTCACTCAAGCATGTATGTCCCCCTTGTTTATATTACAGAATGTGCTACTATAGAAGCAGCCCTAACCCCGTGCGCAGTATTCCTTAGATCGGTGTATAGTGTTGCCAAGTATATCCTTTGCGCCATGGTTCATCGTTATGTGATCCATTGTCTTGTCCTCCCCCAATTTTTCCAGTCACATGGGTTTGCTGCTGACCCCCGCTTGGACCATGTGGTCACATTGTTTGCATCTGGAGAAATATTGTGCCCAGAACTTGGGAAAGACTAGGGCTATATGAATAGAACAGGGAGGGGGGTTTCGACAGTGAAAGTGAGGACCCAACAGAGGTGGTGGAGTTTAGCAGAGCGCATCACAAGTGAACCCGTCACAGCCAACTCGCCATAGGTGAACTCGTCACGTATGACATGTCGTGGTACGTCATCTCGCCCTAGGGAAGCTCGTAACCTAGGACAACTGGACGATTGCCCATCCAATCACAATTTACGTTTTTCGTTAATCATGATCAAACAAACAAAAAATAGAGGATTTCGTACAATTCTCTACTTATGCGTCAACACTCTCATGCCGCTCCTACAATTCACCAACCTTACGTTTTTTTGGTTGCCTTGGAGGAACACGCCAGACCAGACAGCGTTTTTTTTTTGTGTGTGCTTTGTTCAGCTAATCGCACGGTATTTTGTTTGCACGTTCTCAATTTTTTTTTTATTTTACATTTTTCTTTTCAGGTAATCGCGTGACGGCGCTGTGTTAAGTATACATTCACGTTTTGTCTATTTTCGGTGTTTACTATTTTGATCTGACTTTTTTTATGCCTTATATAAAAAGGTTTAAGAGTATGGGCTAAAAACCCCAGACATGCTGGGGTGCAACGAGGCGGGGAGAGATGAAAATGAACAAAATGGTAACTTTTTCATCGATAGTAATGAGCAAAGCATCGAAAACAGTAGGACAAGGTTGGTAACCCCTTAGCAACTTCAACTCAGTGCCATTAGGAATTAGGAATGAAGAAATCGGGAGAGACTTTTGCAAGCGTTACAGTTTGGTTTTTGACATTGAACCCAGAAGCGCCAAGAAGTGCCTTACTTATGTAGAACATACGTGACGAAATAATTAGGTTCTGTGTGGACACGAAAGCGGTGTATATCGAGCGAAGCATATCGAGGAATTCCAGGCTATACGCTACATTGACGTGATATGCTTCGGAAAAGAGAGGGGACTAGAGAAGATTCGTCATGGCAGCACCACCTGCGCAATAAAATAAACAAAAAAATGTGGATACAAATTTCGCTCATCACAAAAACAAAAAAGCACGCAGGAAATAAAAGACAACCAGTACAAAGATTGAAAATGCTGTTAAATAGGCTCGCTGTAGACACAAGATTTGCAAATTACATAGCGAGGAGGAAACTAAACGAACGTACAGCAAATTTTGTTACACAAAAAGACCGGGAGAAACAATTTCGATAAAACGTCCGTAGATAAAACGGCGTTCGATAAAACGGCGTTCGACGAAACGACTTTGATAAAACAGCGTTCGATAAAACGGCGTTCGATAAACTGTCCGTACCCTGTCTACAGGAAACCTACGGACCTACGGAACTGTCTACAGGAAACCTACGGACACGCGCCAGTATTTACACGTCCACAGCAGCCATGTCAGGCACTGCAAGACTGCAATACCTTATAGCCAATCTCGCCGTTTTGGGCGAATCTGCTAGAGCCAGGCGGACTTCGATTCTAACTGCAGAGAACTTAAAACCGCGCTCTTGAATCAAAAATACCCAGAGCAGGTGATCGATGACGCGATTACACCACCTAACCAGCTGAACCGCCTCGACATTAACCGAAAAAAGCTCCAAAACCCATTCAACAAACAAACCTCGTTTTGACCTATTCGGCCTCTTCTCCGGAAGTTGCATCCATACTAAGGAAACATCACAATATCTTTGCTCAAAGTGAACGCCTAAAGAGAATATTCCCCGAGCCGCCACGTGTTGTTTATAGACGCAGCAAAAATTTGGGAGACGTTCTCACAAAATCCAGCATCAGCCGACCACAGACTACTGGTTGCATGCCCTGTAACAAACCACGGTGTAAGGTATGCCCACAAATGACCACCACACAGCGCGCCGCCAGCACAGCTTCAAACTATTATGTTAATGTAAAAGGGAACTTCAACTGTGATTCCGCGAACGTCGTATACCTGCTGGAATGCACCCTCTGCGGCAAACAATACATCGGCCAGACTGAAACACCCTTTCGTTTGAGGTTTAACAATCACGGCTCTCATGCAAAAACCTGCCCTCCTTTGCCTCTATCAAGACATGTTAACACTCCTGGTCATTCTTTTGAACAACGGAAGGCCACAATTCTTGAATCTAGTTTTAAAACGCATCACGATCGCGAGGTTCGTGAGTCCTAACTTATCTACAAGTTTAAATCAGCGTCGTTTGGCATAAATGAAAGTTATGGGAAAGTAACGTGCCTTTCCTCCGATTAAAATTTCGGCTGCATTTATTTCTCAGGCTAGTGTTATGCTGACCGCCTCGGCATTCCCTGAACTGGCCCCATGCGCCGGCCAGATGAATACCACCTGCTGTCGCGTCACACGCGTACACCTGCCTCTTTTCTTTCTTTTCATGACTTGTTGGACCTTGTCTTTTTTTTTCATACCAATGTACTCATTTCGAGTCGCAACTGCCTGCCCTACTGCTTTTTGGCGTGACCTTCCACCCAACGGAAGCCACTTGTCTCATGTTTCAATGACCTTACCCGGTTTCTTAGATCGGGTGTGTATGGGCCCTTTGTGTGCATTTGCATATCTTCTTTAAAACTTCCTTGTTCCGCATGACTAATCTTTTTGCTTATGTCAAACACGTGCGTGGGCATATCTTGTTTTGACACCTCTTTCACGCCCGTTGCTACGGGGGAGGTGAAAATTAGGGGGGAGGGAAACTGCCTGTCCTACTGCTTTTGGGCGCGACTCTCGCCTCCCACCGACAGAAGCGACGTGTCTCTTGTTTCAATGACCTTACCCGGATTCCTAGAACGCGTGTGTATGGACAGATGTTCGCCTTTTGTGGGCATTTGCATATCTTATTTGGAACGTCTTCGTTCCGCGTGACTAATCTTTTTGCCGATGTCAAACACGTGCATGGGCATATCTTGTTTTGAACCCTCTTTCACCCCCGTTGCCAGGGGTGAGGATAATTACCTTCTTATTTATTTTTTATTTGTCAATTATTTATTTTTTCTGTGTGTTTGGTTCTTCTCTCACTTTTTTTCCATGTTCGTACCGCGTGACTGTGTGTTCTTATTATCCTTTTTATAATTTATTTTCGCGCTCTCTCTTCATTCTTTTGCTCCCCAACAACCAAGATCCATTTGTACAAACTCTCCCTCCTCTTACCTTGCCCTCGCCCTTGCTACATTTTCTGTATATAAATAACTCTGAAAAGAACTTATTTTGTACTCTGAAGAAAGGGAGTCCTCACCCAGAAACGTCAGTAAGCTTTCATTTTTATTTTTAATGTCCTTCTCGTATGTCTCTGTCTCTACTAACCTTATTTTTTCGCGCTCTGTGTGAGTTGTTGATTCCAGACTATATATATATATATATATATATATGTATATATCTTAATTGTGGTTATGTCCACTGCAGGATGAAGGCCTGTTCGAGAGACCTCCAGCCACGCCTATCAAGTGCTTGCAGGCCGATAGTGAGAGTGTATAATCATTGAAAGGTTTGTAGCAAATGTACTCAACCAGGGTTGCTAAATCCTGCTCTGGTGAGGAAATGCTGTTGTGTCCCAGGGAGCCTCACCAAGCTTTGCTGAACCTATTTAGTTGAGCCTCTCGTGGTATCCGGCGGCATTATATACAGGACCAGGCCGCATATCGAATCTGGAACAACGCTGCAGGAGGCACTTTGTGGCAGGTCGATACAGCGCACAAGGAGAGCAGCAAGGCTGCCCCTGCGCTTACTCTGCCCCGAAGCGATTTCCAAAAAAGAAACATGAAAAATTTCAAGGTAATGCCTAATCGGCATGCCGAGGTAATTAATTCCAGGTAGGCGATGATGTCTTGGAAATAGTCTCCGAGGTCATCTTGGGCAGGTCATAGCTGCTGATTCAAACCATGAACGGGAAATTAGCCGCAGAATAAGCAGAGAGTGGATTGCCTTTGGTAATAACGCCGAAATGCTCATTGGCAAGCTTCCCCTATCACTTACAAGGCTTGATTTAATTATTCCGTTCTTTAAGTACTGACTTATGAGGAAGAATTTTGGGGTCTCACCAAATGACTTCAATCCGAACATAGATCGGCACAACGGGCCATGGATTGCCGAATGCTGGGGGTAACCTTGAAAAACAGGATGACAGCCGCATTGATTAGAGAGCAGACCAAGGTAGAGGACATTGTAGTTCAAATTAGGCGAAGGAAATGGACATGGGCTGGCCACGTAAGGCGAATGAGGGACAACAGGTGGACCATCCGTTTGACAGACTGGCTGCTATTAGACCACAAACGCAATAAGTGTCCGCGGAGAACTCATTGGCGAGAAGAGCTACGAAATATTGTGAGAAAAGACGGATTGAGTTGGAACTCGATAGGCGTGGCTGGAATATCTTGGCACAGGCTTTCGTCCTGCAGTGGACACAAGCAGGCTCATTTTTTGCGAGAGTTTGCCTTACGGTATAACAATTATATATCCAACATCACATTGGTTTCACGCAGAAACTCCAGGAGAGACCGGTACTGAGGGCCCCATATCTACCGATGCAGATGAGGGGGTCCCCCAGGATGGAGACCTGTGCCCCGGAGGTGTAGCAGGCGAGAGGTGTGAAGGGCAGCGCAGGTCTATAGAAGGTGGCTCATGTCGGCTTGGGACGCAGGGACCGTACAAAAGGCACAGGTGTCCGCAAACGGTGCGTGATAGCGGGCAGGCCAAGCGTGGGTCACTGCCGGGGATAAGGCGACCACAACTCGAAGCCTCCGCAGAAGGACCTCCTCCCAGCGAGCGAGCCTACTGGGGAGGTCAGTTCCACGCGGTGGAAAAACAGCACGCGTGGCGCGGCGAGGTTCTCTTTTTTCACCAGCAGTTCTTCTAGGGTGGGCACCAGAAGAAGTGGTAGCAGCCGTGGAAGGTCTATATGGCGACAGGAGCGATCTGCGACTATGTGGGCTGGAAGCATCTCCTGGCGACCCCACAAAACACGCACACGGCATGGGTATGTGTCCAGGATCGCGTGAATACGTGCCGACATGCTGTTGCTACACGCAACGCGACATAGATCATCTATCGCTGTCGTGGAGTCCATGTAAATTTCCCTATTCACACTGGTAGTTACTGTCGATGCAAGCACTTGGAGACCATCCCGAATAGCAGTGAGTTCTGCCAACAGGCTTGGTAGAGGGTGGAGGGTCTTGTAGACGCAGCAATGGTTTAAGGTTGGGTGAGAGGGACAAGCCAAGGCTGTGGTGACGAGGGAGTCGTGTGCCCCGGCGTCTACGAAAGCCTGCATGACTCGTGGAAGCGTCGCAGGGGCCTAGTGACCGAAATGAAGGAGGGCTGCCTCCGGAGGTTGATGAAGGCCAGAGGTTCGGACATGTAGCCTTGCCCGAGGCTTGTTGTCCGTAACCCGACGGTAGAGCCCGGGCGGTCTAGCCGCAGAAAAAGCTGGCATCGTATCAGGAACCTGGCCCATATATGCAGCAAGAGCTGCTGCCTCCGGTACATATCCACGCTTTAGCAAGTGAGCGGAACGACGCTGATGAATAATCTCATCTAGCGTGTTTAGCTGGGCTTCGGCTTGTAAGGATGGAATTGGTGTTATGCGAGGGAGGCCAGTAATTGTGAGCATGGCGGCTCTGTGGATGGCCGCAAGCCCAGCCCAGTTCGATGCGTGATGTGCTGGAACTGGGCCTGATACACAATCCGTGGCTATAGTACGACACACACTAGGAAGCGGGCAATCGTCCAGCTGGCCCCGCCAGACTTTTGAGCATTGCGGCGAAGGACGTGGAGCATCTGTGCGGCTTTCGGTCGAGCAGAACGGAGCCACTGAGCTGCTGGCCCTGATGCCGATATTTCTAGCAACTCAGACCCAACATCAAAGTTCACATCGAAGGGAGAGAGATTCCAGAAGTCACTTCCCTCAAAGTCCTTGGGCTTCAGATACAATCATCCAGACTGAATAACAACTTTCTCAAGACGATAGAACGGCATGTAAACCAAACTACTAGTCTCCTGAAGAGAGTCACCAATAAGCACTCGGGCCTCACCGAGCAGGACAGGGTCCGCCTCCTCCAAGCCTTCATCGTGAGCCGAATAGTTTATTCCATTCCATACCTTAAGCTTACAACGGTAGAAACGGGCAAAATAGACGTCCTAATTAGACGCGCCTACAAGGCGGCGCTACGCCTCCCCCCCGGCACGTCAACTGCCAGACTGGAAGGGTTAGGCCTTCACAGTAAGGCCAGCGAACTTGTCGAAGCGCACCTGATGGGACAATACGAACGCTTTGCTCGCAGTCCCACAGGAAGACACATCCTCCAAAACCTAGGAATAGGATACCACACCCTATATCAGGATGCAACAACTATTCCCCATAATATTCACGCTAACATCATAGCCAAACCACTTCCCCGCAACATGAATTCCACGTACCACACTGATCGGAGGGAACAACGAGCCCGCGCCCTGCACAAGAAACACAAAAACGACCCGTTAGTAGTGTACGTAGATGCAGCGGAATACAGGCACCATGAGGCTTTCACCGCAATCGCTGTTTCCAATTACCCCCAAACCGGCATCATTGATTCCATTACTGTCCGGACGCCCATCCCAGAACCGGCGGAAGAGGCGGCGATAGCGCTGGCCCTTTCACTCAACCCTACCCCCGCAACAATCATTACGGATTCTAAAACCGCTCTCCAAAATTTTGCCGCTGGACGCATATCCCCAACGGCGCTCAAAATTTTGCTCAGGAACTCCCCGCAATCCCCAGTACGACTGATCTGGACCCCCGCGCATTCTGGGCTCGAGGGAAACGAGGTGGCCCATGACCTAGCCCGAGGATTTACTATCCGGGTAGGGCCGAACCCGTATCCTTACCACGGAGCCCGGTCCGCGCGGGACCGTCTGATCGGTTTTCACGATATTACCACCTACTACCTCCTCTCCCGCCGGATCTATCCTCGGGCGGACAAATCCCTGACATTAAAACAAAGCCACGTCTGGCGCCAACTCCAGACGGGAGTCTTCCCCAATCCGGCCGTTATGACGCATATCCACCCCAGCCTTTACCCAACCTCGGCGTGCTTCTTATGTGGCGCTCATGCCAACCTGGCCCACATCATCTGGGCATGCCCCCAGGACCCTTTCCCCGAAATCCCTTCTGAGGAGAGGTGGGAGGCCTCGCTTCGCAGCCCCGACCCGGACCTACAGGTACGCCTGGTCAAAAGGGCGGAAGAGGTCGCCGAAAGGCATCGGCCTACGGTCACCACGAGCTCGCCCACCTAACTCAAAGAGAAGACGTCCTGGTGGGGTGGACGTTCAGCCCTTACCCGTCGCCAACATAAGGACTTCAATTCTCTTTGGTCGCTTCCTCAGCCAATAAAGTGTTTTCTCTCTCTCTCTCTCTAGTCCTAAGACCCGAAGACGGTCAACCTTGGGTATTTCGTTCTCATTCAGCTGTAGTTAAATGGGAGACACTGCATGGAGGTGGCGGCCCCAAGCGTTGGCCACGGGAAGTAAAGCCGTCTTCTCTTGCGACAGAGCGAGGCCCGCATGCTCGTACCATCTCTGGCAGTCTGTTACTGCTTGCTGGATGCACTCGGTTTGTTGTGACAGGTCTGGATGCACTGAACACGCGGTAATGTCATCCGCGTACATGATGAAATGTAGATCTCGGATTGAAGCAAGGTGCCAAGCTAGCGCCATCATGGCGATGTTGAAAAGAAGCGGAGACAAAACAGACCCTTGTGGTACGCCTGGGAGTGGTGTAAAGTGACCGCCACTTGCTCCGTTGATGCGGAATGAGAAATAACGCTGTCTAAAGAACTATCGGACGAAATCGCAGACTTTGTCTGGAAGGTGGAGGCCATTTAGAACTTGTTGGATGGCAGGGTGACCAACGTTGTCAAACGCCTTGCATATGTCCATGGCGAGCACAGATCTTACACGGCGGGATCGGTCTCCAACTAAAACCATAGCTGAGAGGTATACCAACCCCTCCTCAGTACCGAGATATCCTGAATCCAATTTTCGCCGTGTGATACAATTGAAAAGTATCAAGCCACCAATGAAGCCGTGTTTCAACCATTCACTCTAACAACTTGTAGAACGTCGATGTCAGGTCGACGGGGCGCAAGTTGTGAAGTACATGTGATTTCTGGGGCTTTGGAATGGGAGTAATATCCGCCCGAAGCCAAGAGTCAGGTAGTTGACCGGAAAGCCACACCTGATTAACCCAGTCTAAAAGCGGAACGATGGCTGGGTCGTCGATGTTCTTCTACACCTCGTAAGTTATGCTGTCGCGACCCGGAGCAGTCCGCTATTTACCTTGATCGATCGCTCCCAGGAATTCACCCACTGTGAACGTTGCCTGAACTTCCAAAAGAGCTTCACGGGTAGGCTATAATCCAACAACATCAAATGCAGGAAAAAAGGCCCGAGCAAAGTAGGGGGCGAATTGTGCCGGATCCTTGTTTGACGGAACCCAAGCGCTGGCAGCTGCATCTGGAGGCCAACTTCCCGATTGCATTGCACGAAACGTGCGCCCGACAGACGTCGTTAACGAATATGGGCCTAGAGAGGCGCACCAGTCAAGCCAACGCTGCCTCTACAGTTTTTTGTCGTGCCCTCTGGCAGCAGCAGTAAGGCACTGATACTGAAGCCTGGCTGGTATGGAAGAAGGATCCCGCGCGGAAATTACTTAAGCTTGCTTGCGCTGACCCCAAAGCTGCAGGAGCCAAAGATCGGGCTCCTGGAGCCTGACGAAGACGGGCAATAGATTACGCCTTTGTACTTTACATCCACCGTCAGGACTGAGCTTAGCGAGAAAAATAAACAAATTACTACTCGCCCGTCTTAACAAGCACGAGGCTTTGTTCAACAGCCATTCCCTCCCTCATGGACGAACACAACCAGCCACTCATCGCATAGAAGCCTTTTCTTCCTGCATCGTCCGCCGTCATCCATGTCGCTTTTCATTCACACAACGAGAATCAATCAAGAAAAATAAAAACTACATGCTTCACAAGGACATTGACCGCCCTTCCAAATTTCTTGGGCTTCGCCTCTTGTCGCCTGGTCCGGAAGAAACATGGCTCAGTGGGCTTTTGTGTGGACTATAAGGAGCGTAACAAAATAACGCGGAAAGACGTTTACCCAATGACCCGAATAGACGATGCTCTCGATACGTTACACGGTGCAGAATACGTCTCGAGTCTCGATCTTCGGTAAGGTTATCGGCAGATCCCCATAGACAAAGGCGATAAGAAAAAAACAGCCTGCGCCACACCTGACGGCCTCTACGAGTTCAACATGATGCCGTCTGGACTTTGCAATGCTCCGGCCGCTGTTCACTGCATGATCAATACTGTCCTTTGTGGCTCGAAGTGGAAGAATTGTCTGTGTTACCTCGACGATACCGTCATTTTTTCCTCTACTTTCGCTGAAAACCTTCAACGTGTGGATGAACTCTCCGCAGGTCTTGGAAATGCTGGTCTACAGCTGAACATCAAGAAATGTCACTTTGCCAGTACCTCAAAATCTTGGACCATGTAGTAAGCCAGGAAGATATACGCCCGGATTCATACAAAGTAAATGCGGTTCTTAATTTTTCCCGGCCTCTTCGTGAGAAAGAGCTTCCAAGTTTTCTGTAGTTGGTTTTCTGTTTCCGTTACTTCATCCGAAAGTTTGCAGGAACAGCCTCACCCCTTCACAAATTACTCGCATCCGGAGCTCTATTCGTCTGGAATGAAGGCTGCGAAAAAACTTCCCAACCCCGAAGCAGGCTATAACTTTGGGACCAGTTCCCTGCCCATTCGATGAGTAGGCACCCCCTATTCTTCGCTCCCATGCCACTGGAAATGGTTTTGGTTCGGTCCTTCAGCCTACCGATTCATCGTCTGGGCAATCCGTTGCCTATGCAAGCCTCACTTTTACTCCCGCTGAAAAGAATTACAGCATAACTGAAAAAAGTGCCTAACCAGTGTCTGCGCCACACAAAAAGTTTGACCTTACTTGTACTGCCACCATTTCTCAGTGGTAACAGACCATCACGCCCTTTGTTGCTTATACTCTATCAAAAACCTATCGTTACGCCTTGGCCGCTTGCTACTCCGTCTACAGGAGTATGATTTTACTGTGGCTTACGATTCAGGGAGAAATCATAACGATGCCGACGCTCTTTTACGGTGCCCAAAGCCCACTGCCCACTGCTTACTGCCCATACCCACCGCCCTCTGTCCACAGCCGTCCTCCCAAAGCAACTCGTCGCCTTCTATGACTTCGCTTGCGCTGCCCAAGGCCCAGCAAACCACCTGGCAACGTACCCCACCAGACCCTGTGTCTCCCCAAGTAACCGAACATTACTGGTGACAACTAATGCACCTCCTCGATGGTTCCACGTCCCTACCTAATAGCCGAACACGCTGCCAAATATGCATATTTCGCACATTTCGCCCTTTCAGTGGTCAAGTTCTTTACCGCCACAATTACCACCTTACCGGTGACCGATGGGTTGCAGCCGTCCCTCGATGTCTTCGAGCCTACATCTTGGATGGTTTCCAGGATGAGGCCACAGCTGACCACCTTGCTCGCCTCAAGATCTGCGTGCGATCGCATCAAAAGTAGATTCTATAAGCCACAAGCATCGCTAGATATGTTGCGTCCTCCCGTTCCTACCAGCGTCGTCAACGATGTACCTCCGCCCCTACCAGTATGTAGCAATCTCTTCCTTGTCCCTCTGCACCATTCGAAGATGTTGGTGTTGGTTTGTATAGACATTTGCTTTTATCCTCGACGGTCATCGGCAGATTGTGACCGCTGTCGATCACTTGATGCGGTATGTGGAAACTGCACTTATACGTACTGGCTGCGCTTCTGAGGTCGCAGTTTTTTTCCTACAAGTCATCTTCTTACGGCATGGACCACCTCGAACTTTTTTAAGTGATTGAGGCCGAGCCTTTCTTTCTGCAGTACTTGAAGAAGTTGTCCAAGCTGCTGGTACTGCCCACAAAACCGCATCGAGCTTTTATCCGCAGACAAATGGAATAAGAGAACGATTTTCTAGCGCACATTTCGGTAATATTTCTTGCTATCTCAACCACAACCACAAGAACTGGGCCGCCATACCTCCCTTTGTCACGTACGCCTGTAATACTGCCCTTCAAAGCCGTGCTGGATTTTCCCCGCTCTTTCTCGTTTACGGCCGCCACGCCCGTCCATTCTCGACGCATCTTGATTTTCCTGTCGCGAGATACCACAGCCCGCATCACCGACCAAGTTGTTACTCGGCTAGCGCAGTGACAGAATTTCGCACGATTGAACGCTGAGTCCTGCCAAAACGACCGCAAGTCTTGATGTGACGCAAACCGCCGCGAAGGGACATTAACCCTAGAAGTGAGGTGCTGCTTTCGACCCCTCTCCGTGTGCCAGGACTCTGTGAAAAGTTTATGCTGCGCTTCGCTGGTCCATACTCCATACTGCGGCAAACCTCTCGCGTCAACAATGTAGTTCCTCCCACTTGCGGCGTCGCTGACCATCGGCGCCGTAGCATCGAAACTTCATTTTTCACGCGTAAAGCCATTTCTCCGCAGATCACACATCCTTTGACGGCCAGGATGGGCGCGTCAGCCACTGGGAAAATAGCGTGAGCGCTGTCTCGACACTGATTGCAAGAGTGATCATTCCCTCTATTGCAACCAAGCACTCTCCACGGGTGCCTACATTCACGCCGGTGGAAATTCACTGAGGCCTATACCTTCAAGAATACCACCTCAGCTCTTCCAGTTTCAAGGGCTCCAGTTTCATGACAGTCGCAGGGGGTCTCAAGCTGTCCCACTTTGGATTCAAGCTTACTGGGGCTCAAGCTTGCTCGCGATCACTTGCGCTGGAACTCACGCCGGCTCAAGCGCACTCATAATGAATCGGGCTAACTTGAGCTAAGACTCATTCGGGCTAAGGCCTACTCAAGCTCAGTCAGGCTCAAACTCACTCCGCATCATGTGGTCTAAAATTTAACCGTACGCAAACTCAGCCAGACTAAAACGCATTCGGGATCACCAGGGCTCAAGCTCACGATGCCACACCAGTATAACGCTCGCTAGTCAAGCTCACGCGAGAGATTGCGTCCAACTGAGGCTGAGTCAGTGCATTCATACGTGATTCCGCCCACTTCAGTGGTTAACAGAGATAAAATATCCCTGCTGCTGAGTACCTGCACGAAGCAAGTGGGAATGTAATAGTTGCAAACTTCATACGGAAGGAACAAATGATCAAGTACTTCAAATGCTTAGCTTAGGTCACGCTACACAGTATCGAGCTGACCCCACCCATGCATGGCTTGAGAAGGAAAATAAGTAAACACTGAAAATTCTTAGTAAGTGAACGGCCAGTTAAAAACCGTGTTCCTCAGAAAACAGCATGTTTTGAGGCTATTTAGTGATATTTTGTGTAAACTTAGCGGAATCAGTTTGCTCGCCGAGCCAAAGACAAACATTGGCATGTGGATGTCAACATTTATTTTCGCACCACATTTCTCCGCATAAACAACACGCGCGACTTTCAAAAGGTGTGGAAAGGTTGATTACTCTAAATATAGTAGAACGTTTCGGCGCTGTATATCCCCTTAACCTTTTAGTAGAGAAAGAGGGATTTCGTTTGGAATAAAGGCAAAAGATGACTTTAGCGGTAAAAGCGCCGTGAGAACGTCGTCTTCAGCTATGACGATGCAACAGAACTCCAAAGAAGACGATTGTTGAGTGGAAGAGCTGAGAACCCTGGATCGAAATACTTACCGAAATGGCTCCGGAAATTCCATAAGCAAAAAAGTGAAATTGAATGCTCAACCGTCGTGAAGGCTGACGTTGTTTTCGGTTCTTCGCTCCCGATCGTCAACGCAGGTATTGCCCGATGCATTTGGACATCCGGTTGGCATCATTTTCAACAGCAAAAAAGTAATGCGATTGATACCGCTTATAGACCTATATGCACAAATATTTGTAATATACCAATTGTTGTTGCAGTCACGAACTCTTTGGCCGCTGTGTCTTTCTATAGGCTGCGTTCTTATGTATTGAAGCAACGCGGATTGCAACTAAACGAAGCCGGTAATTTAGAATGCTTGGGTGGGCTACGCGGGATGAATCTGCGCATATCCTCTTGCAGTAACTGAGAAAATAGCTTCACCTGTTTATAGATTGAACCACCTTTTAAGCATTATACCAATCAACATTAGCAATATTAATTTAGTAATTAGAATAATAATCAACCAATCAATCAATCAATCAAACAATTCACAGTGCCCAGAAATAACCGGCAAATCTACGTGATGGTACACGTAGAATTGAAAGGGTTCACTGAGATGACTATACGCATTTTAAAGGGATTACTATAAAATAATAATAAAATGAAAAAAAGAGAGCGAAATATGTTAAACAAAATCAGTGAAAAATAATGCACTCTGTAAAAGAAGCCATAAACAACAAACGGGGGACGGACTCACGGGAGTGTTTAGAAACAAGACGCTAATAGGAATGAGAGAGTAAACGGGAAAAATAGGAGAGCACTGCAGTTATCGGTGCATTTATGGATATACCATTACAGTAGAAGAACAAATAACGACAGGTAAAAGAAAACACTGGCCAGGCAGCTATATCATAAGGTCCGAGATTGAGCGAAACTCGGACGACACGAGCTCTAGGGACGGCCACGTAACATATCAATAATATTTGGGGGCGGCGTTCAAGAGCATAACAATACAATTTATGCAGTTTGTCATTGTGGTGGCGTATCTTGCACAAGGCAGTGGACTGCAAGGAAGTGCGACTAGGTTGTGATGCATTTTTCAGCGCGTTCGCTCGCCCCACTGTTGAACTGGTGGCTACTGGAGGCAAGCAAATACAACTACTTTACTGTAACGTTCTTTTATTTTATCAACCTGCATTTCTCTGGCAAGTTCATTTACATTTTAGTTCACGCGTTCAGCAGTTTCTGCCCGTTTAAGCCGTCGGTGGCGGACAATGCCATGATGTGACGAAGGACGACTAGCGGAAAAAAAAGCGGGTGATCAAAACGCGCCACATTCCAAATAATTGCGACTCAGCGTCACTTTATCAAAACCCTCCGTCCGCTTTTCGATAGAAAATTTTCTTGGGGCACCTAACTTTCTTACCTGCTTTGAAGGCGAATGACTGTCGGTGCGTATTAACAAATTCTTTACTGATACATTGTAATTACATCTTTTTCCATGCTTTCATTTCTTTGTCTTTGTATTTTGTCATATATTACTTCGATGGGCTTCTTTTCTGAAATATTGCGTTTGGGTCAGTGTCGAAAAAAAATAGTAGCAACAACCGCAATTTTTTTCAATTTGTGTGCTTTATTTTGCTTTATTCGTCACTGCTCTTGTTCGACGAAGCTCTGTGGAGTGGTTGTTTTTTTTTATTGAGTCCAATGCCCTGGCTCCCCTTACTTCCTTCGCCCCAGCTTTGTGCTCTCACTCACCCTACTTCTGGCATCACGCTGTAACTTTCGGCCTGAACTGTCCCTCTTTCTTTTTCCCTTCAAGTCTTTCCCTCGTTCGGTCTCAACTTTCATGCTGTGCTTCATGCCAGACAACAACAGCCCTAGACAAATCCCGTTTAAATGCGTAGAGATCGTTTCCCAAACAGATACACGCCATAGATTGTATATTATCATACCCGTAACGTTTTTGCAGGAATATTTCCGCAATCAACGCTGGAAGCGGAAGTGCCTGTCCCACTGACGACAAATAAAACGCACGGTCACGGAACGCCCTGATCTAAGCAGTTCTTGGAGAGTTCAATAACTGAAGCGCAAGTTGTGGCTGTAGAAGGGTAAAGTCATTGCACCTGCAGATGCCATGTCTGGTGAACCATCTACAAAGGCGAAAAACATGCCCGCAGTTATCTATTTGTGCACATACTGGCAGACTGTCGACTGGTGCCAGTCGCTGATGCAGCCGCTACCAACGCTTTCGTAGAAGGTGCCCGTCGCGTAAAACCTCGGTGGTCGTAGATCGCAATCCCCCTCAAAGCCATCGCAAAGAGAACCAGTGGCCAGATCACTGCACAGTCAATGCACGGTACTTCTTGAGAGACTAAAACGATATCGAAGTTCCTGCTCATCTAATTAAACATATATTTCCGGTTATACATATATAACCGCTACGGCGACCCTAAACAATGAATCACCCCGCAGCAGGCGCCATCACGAGCCCCAATAGTTCAACACGCCCGTTCGATATGAATCCCCAGTTCCATTCGAATTCTAGTGTAAATGAAACACACCCTTCCCATTCGTGGGCGCAGCGTAACGTTCCAAGTCCCACTCAACCGTGGCGTCGAATTCCCCGCTGGGGTAGCATCGCTGCCACAAAGCCACTTGCGTTTGGTTCTCTAGTAACAAAGCTTAGCAGCAAACTTAACATCTCACAAAACGATGTGGGCACGCAAGAGCAATTAGTGCAATGTGAATCGTGCAAGTAAAGGTCAGTATTTAGAGTAACAGTTTCGAGAGTGTTTTTAAAACAAAATAATTTCGATTTCTCTGAGGTTATTCCTAACAAATTAGGATTGAACCAGTGAAATATCTTCATTGTTTTATCTTGAAGGAGTTTCATAGCACCGGAGAAATTGATGTGAGTAGCTATAAGAGCTGTGTCATCAGCGTATTGAAAGAGTTTGCAATTTGATAACACATTTTGCACGTCTTTAACATAGAGATTGAAAAGCAATGGAGAAAGAATGGAACCTTGCGAAACCCTAGCTTTTAGTTGGACAAACGAACTGCGGACCTTTCCCACTGAGACCAGTGAGAGCGGTTAGAAAAGAAGCTCTGAAGAATTTTATAAAATGGACCCCGAAATCCATAATTGTAGAGTTTGTCTAGAAAAATAGCATGACTGACAGTGTTGAACGCGTTAGCAACATGTAGAAAGACAGCGTAGGAAATCAAGTTATTTTCAGAAGATTCATATAGGACATCACCAAAATCTTCAAAGCGGACATGAGTACCTTTGGTTTCAACGAAGCCATACTGGCATTCTGAGAAGAATTAATGACTATCTAAAAAACTTTTCATTGTTGTGAAGATATGTTTTTTGACGATTTTTGCCAGGCAAGATAGAATGTGAATTGCAAGATAATTTGGAATTGCTGTGCGATCACCAGATTTATAAAGCGGGCGTACCACTGCCGTTTTTAGTTCTGATAGAATTGTTCCGCATTCAAGAATAGCACTTAACAATTCTAGTAGCACATATTTTATTAATTAGAAATTGCAGTGCAGGTCAGAGATACTAATTCCGTCGATACCTGGAGACTGTCGATGATAACCATCGACAGTCTCCAGGTATTCACACGCGAAGTTCTTTAGTTAGGGCACGAAGAAACGCCGAATCTGACGTTGTTTACTGATTACCGCAATTTCTGTCAAAAACACGGGTACCAGTTTTACTGGAAAATTGAGCGAAAAAACTGTTAGTCGTTAACTCTTTTAGTGATGTCAGGACTGAATATAGTATCCAAGTTTTTGTCAGAAGGCGGATCTTGACCTCTGATCTGTTTAATCAACGACCAAGTTTTTTTAGAATTGGAGGGGTAACTAATGAATTTCTGGCCACGTATGAACGTTTGGCAGCGCGAATTAAAGCATTTGTTCTGTTCCTACTTGATTTATAGAGGACGCAAATGACAGCTACCAGGAGAATTACGGCAGCGTTGCCACAGCATGTCAGTTTCTCTAATGACGGAAAGAATATGATTATTTAGCCAAGGTACATCGTCTTTTCGTCTCCGAACAAAACCGTTTTCTGGCTGTCGCGGTAAATTTCCTGCATAGCCTGTGAAAACGCCTGGTATAAGTTAGACATCCGTGTTTTTTAGGAGACCTGACCAGTAAAACAAGGCAACGAGTTTGTCTAACTTGGTGATGTCGACAGTCGTGTAGCTCTGCGTCTAGGGAGCGCCCGCAAGTTTAGTAAAAAACTGAGGAATGGTGAATTGGCATAAGCTATAGTAGTGGTCGGCAACTTTTTGAGATATAACAGCGGCATGTGATACTAAATTGCTTGAACGGATATTGAAATGGTCTAAACAAGATTTAACTAGTCTACCACGCAGAAATTATTCTTTAGTATGTGCGTCAATAGCAGAATCAAGGCCATGAGCTGTGAGGATATCGAAATATTCAAGTGTTGAAGATCGAGAGTGTTGAAGACGTCTATGTTGAAGTTACCAGTTAGGCATAGCTTAAAATCAAGGCGCATCTTGTCAAGAAGGAAATTGGGATCATGTAGAAATAAGGATATATCTCCACTAGAAGGTCTGTATATGGCAATCAGGGAAATATGGGTGGATTGGTTTCAGATTTTAACACCCATATTCAGTATTGTCTAGCACAACTTCAAATTTCTCTGTTAATGATCCCCAGGTGGTCAAAACTAATCTCGAGCCCTCCACTACGGCGCGCCTCATCACCTGCGTTGCGTCGGCCCGTTAAACCCCACAATATGAACTTCAAATTTCTCGGCAACCACACTTTGCTGGACAAAAATGACGATTCCACCTCCTCAGTTGCCCTCACAAGTCCTCCAAAACGAAGTAAAGCCCGGGAAGGAAGACATACTGGTTTCCCAAGAGAAGTTGTTTATCTCTGTGAAAACAAAAACGTCGATTCCCGAAGAAACCGCGTGAATTTGTGCACGGAGTGTGTTCCAGTGCTTGCGGAGACTTCTTACATTGGTGTGAACGAACGATGCTAAGAGAACAATTTTGTATTTACTGCTATAGGCAGCAATGCCAGTTTTATCATTGCACCAGTGACTCAAGTCTTTTGTTTTCCGAAATGAGCCAGATCAAGAAACCGAAACTACAGCACTTTACATTTCAGTTACAAGAAAAATTCGACAACGTCCTAAAATAATAGAAGAGGTAATAAGAAACTAGTCGAGATAACGCCCTGCAAGCGTGCACGGAGATCGTCGCGGGTAGAAAAAATGTGCCGGATCCTGATGTTTTACGCATCAAATGTGCTAATCCAATTTGCCCCATGGGAATTCGCTTTTAGCTTCACTGTTAAAAGTGTTCCGTGGGTATTTTCAGAATGTCTTTTTTTTGGTACTGGGTGATCATAAATTCAGAGGGAAAGAGGACATCGGCGAGAGATCTGTACCCACATGTCGACGACGAAGTGAGTGGTAGAAGTGGTCAGGAAAGACAGCTCTCCAGAGTGAAAAGCACAATTTCACCCTTCAACTGAAGCAAAGGTGTGGGTACGCTGTGGCTCAAACCCTGCTTCGACTGTTGTGGCACGCCTGTTCTTCGCTGAATATACAGTTTGTATCTTGAGGTTGCAACCTTTGCAACGCCTTATGTTCGCTGCGAATGGGCTCGGATATAGCCCTTATTTCCGTCTCCGCTGAAGCACCATGGACATTAGGCAATGAAGAGGTTGCTGTTGGCTAGCGCTTCTGTGGGAGGTGATGCTGCTTGCAGATGCGCTTCTTCGAAGGGGTTGGTAGATAAAGCTAGGTCCTGAGTAGGTGTAACCCAGAAAACCTTGAAACAATCACGATGCCGGCGCTTTTTTTTTTGGTGGGGCTTCGTGCTGAGGTGCGTTGTGCTTCGTGCTGACATTAGAGAAAGGATCTTCCAGTAAAAGGTGAGGTTACGCTGTGTTTAAAGCCCGCCCCCACCGCCAGTATGTGTCATGGATGGCATTCGCAGTTTTGTTACAGATATATCTTCCCTGTCTCAGAAACTTGCGGTTTGGTCTATTTGGAACGCTTTCAGAAGTAAGTTGGTAACACGTCGTTTTATCGCACATCACCTTTAAACCCTGCCAACCATTTCAGTTGCCACGATTTCTGGCCTTCTGAAGGGTCTGGCTGCCTGGCGCTCCTTGGTTGCTCACCAGTATCTGCACTTCGTCACCGCTATTCCTTTTTTTGCCAGTCAGGAGTGGCTGCGCGAATGGTTCTACAACGCCTAGAGATGGTGGCGGATATCAAAATAGCCGTGGAGGCAAAGGCAGCTGGCGTGCCGCCCCTCCACTTGTCGTACTATGGCAACGAATCGAGTGTGGCTAATGCAGCACTACCCAGATCCTGTTTCCGCTATGTCCATGTGCGCTCTTGTATAACTCGATTTTCAGCGTTATTACTCTAGCAAGAATAGTGCGAAACCGCCATTACCGGGACAGTTAAGAACGATAGTAAATTTACTTAATCATATTAGTCCCTACAAGCCTGCAATGCTAAAGAATAGGTCACAATCTATTAAGGTAATTACTTGGAAGAACGCCACTCACAGGCTACATAACTAGTTTTTTGGTTCTTGTACATGTTTTGATTGCGCTTAGGTCATGCCTGGTTTTTGCCGCGCCCTTGTTGCACATCGTTAATACCAAGGTTTATAGCACGGGTTCGAACATTTTATGCGGGTAATTAAACCCTCAGGTGACCTATTCTGAAAAAACTGCCTTTGTCCTTGTAGTTGTTGCACAGTCAGGAAAATTTCCGTCGCTGTAAAGTCTAATACAAAACACATGTGTGATGAGATGGAAATTTAACTATGATGTGCACAGTAGCAGCCCAGTGCTCCACGAAATGTGCTTTATTTTTATTTCTAGGAAGAATACCCCGAAAAGCTTTAGTATCAGGCAGTGTTGTACACGTTCTTCCAAAATAGGAACGAAAGCTCGTTCCTCGTTCCTTGCCAGTTTTGAAACGAGTTCCCGTTACAAGTTCCTTTATTGCGAAAGGAACGCGTTCCAGTTCCACTTCTAAAATTGGCACGTTTCGTTACATTAACGTTACAATTAGGTTTTTAAATTAAAATATAGTGTAGGATAATCCTGGGTCGAAATTAAGTGAGACATTTAAAACTCACATCGAACTACTTATATTATACGAATATTAACACCACCGGCAGCAGATTATCTGGAGCTAAAGATAATCAAAAGAAACGCTCCTAGGTGAATTTTTTCATCGAGCACTGGACAAACTCCAGACGGCTCGAGGACATTTCGGTGCAGGATATTTGGGTGCGGAAATTTCGGTGTACGGACATATCAGTGTACGGACATATCGGTGTACGGGCGTTTCGGTGCACGCACATTTCGGTGTACGGACATTTCGGTGTACGGACATTTCGGCGACCAAATTATCCGGTGCTTGCCTGTTTGCGACAGCCGTTATATTATTTCCGCTTAACGTGGGTTATGGACAACAATATGGAGCAGTGAATTTATTTTTTTGATTTATGCCATGTTCGATCTTTGCCAGGTACTTTTAGAAATTCTACATTTATATATTTTAATTTAATACCTCTTCCTGGGGACACCTGTTATGCAGCCGATTGAATTCTTTAGCACACGTTTTTTCTTCCATTTATGACAGGTTGTTAATTTATATTCGCTTTTCTTTAGCTAAGACAATTACCCGTGTTTACGATGGTCTACCGCCTCCTTAGTATTTTTTTAAATTACACACTCTCAAATTACATAAATTACATGCAAACTCTCAATATCCAAAAAGTAACAAACATTAGCTAGCCCCCCAGAATGAAGAAAACCTTATGAAGAGTGTTACGTAGGCTGGGCTGCCTTGCTAAAATGAATTCGCGAACACTGGTCTAGGATATTGTCGGGGACGAAAAACGGGCTTTTTGGAAAACAGTCGCAAGTTCTAATGTCCTAAATGCTGAATAAGCGCGTTCCGGTTGTGCATACAAATTCCACCCATTGTGTTCGGCACAACCAACCTTCGTTTAATGTTTACAAGCCTACATTTACCACATTTTAATTCTTTGTTCTAGTGCCTCCTCCCCCCCCCCCCCTCCCACCTCCCGCCTGTACGCTCGAATCTAGACCAGATTTCTTTTTCAGCCGTATTATTTTCGGTTTCCCCTTGAAAATCCTACTGGCGTGGTGGAGTTCAAGGTCTCCGAACTCCGAAGCGTCACCGCAGTGATTTTTTTATTTTTTATTTTGAACATACTGCTAGCCTCTTAGTGGAGGCTTTTGCAGGAATTGGGCGATACATTCAGAACAATGAGATAGCACACTTCGCGTTTAAAACAGAAAGAAAGCTTTACCTTCACCATGGGCGCACGAAACCTCTATAATGTGACACAAAAAGCCACCCAAAAAGCCGCTGAGAACACAATGGCCACTATCGTTTGCTGGCTACGCCCTTCCGCGCGTCGCGATCATATCGACGGCGCCACCACTCCAGGAATCGCTCTTTCTGCGCCTTCAGTCGCCCCCTTGGGAATTAACTCATCAAGTCGCGCATATCATGGACACCCCAGATATACATCGCTTCTTCCCATTATAAGGAGAAAAAAAATGAATAGGCTAGTGTGATGAGAGCGGCAACAGTCGTCTTCAAGTTTTCGAAGTCCAGTCGACGCAATGGTGAAGCACAATAGACACCCCTCTCTCTCTACTTAGGGGGATGATTTCCGGTGGGGCTCAGCTTTCCCCTCCCCTAAGTAACGCCACCGTAAGTGCGATCGTTGGTTTGTTAGTTTTAAGCAGAACTGACACCGAATGCAACGAAGGTGAGATTGATTGAGAGAATAATTAAAACGAAATGCACACGCGCCTAATCGACCTCGTTTTCCTGTTGTTTTTTCACGGACGTTTTGCTGGGGGGGGGGGGGGGGGGGGGGAAACAGCAGCGTCTTGCACCGTTGGGTTAAGTGAAAGGAAAGCGCTTTGGTAACACTTAAAGTATTAGGGTTGTTCACACGAATGTTAAAATAACAAAAAATGGTTGAACGGATCCAAATTAACCACGTTAATTTTTACCATCTGCTACAGAAATTGGGTTTCACGTGGCAATGCTCCGCCAGGGTTTAGCGTTTGTTTCCACGAATGGCGGCGCAAGCACAAGTCTCGAACGTAAAATCATATCAAGTCATGAAATTACAATATTAAAGCTAAAATGTTCAAAGAATGCCTGGGACATCCCCTCACACAAAATGTCTGGGCCAAGACGTCGTGCATTAAAATGTCCGTGCATAGAAATGTCCACACCGAAACGTCCTGGACCGAAATGTCCGACACCGAAATGTCCGGATCCCGTTTAGCAGTCCGTCCGTTTCGTTGGCTACGTTGTTACCGGGTTCACCGGGACCAGTCTGCTCCTGAGCGCGCGGATGGGCGAATAAGAAGGGTGCGGAGGCGGCACAGACATGGCGAAGGCAGGCCCGCGGAACTAATCCCCCTACCGCGACGAATGCCCAAGTGCCCAGCCGGGTCCCGGTCAACCCAGTAACAACGCATGCGACAGAACGGACGGACTGCTAAAACTCTCTATTCTTTCCCCGCCAGGGAACAATTCTATCGGCCAGACGCGCATTCTGGCCTTCCCAGACAAACGATGAAGGGTGAAAAGCATTCTCGCGGCTAAGCTATTCACCCGTGGAACGCCGCGTAAGCAACTAGCATGAAAGCAAGCACAAGCTGCGGCCCGCTGCGTGGTTATTCTTCTGCCTTTGACCTTCGAGGAAGCACGTACGGCTGAAGGGCAGGCAAACTGACCATCTTATAGGAAGAGAAACGCAGTAGCGCTTTGTAGATTTTTGTACTCGAGCCTTGGCACCAAAACCAGCCAAATCCTAGCGATGTAACGGCAGGAACGCCGTTACTGCCGTTCCTTCGGAAACGTAACGAGTTACCGTTACAGTTCCACCGACCCTTAATGGAACGGTGGCGTTCCTCCGTTCCTCCAAAAAGGAACTAGTTCCAGGAACGCCGTTCCTTGTAACGCCGTTCCGTACAACACTGGTATCAGGCCCTATCTGCGACTTTCTAAACTGCATTACTGGTATTCTTTGAAGCCGGTAAACGTTCTTATCCATTGTAGTATTTTGCTTGCATGTAGACAATAAATACTGATTTTTCATTTGTTCACCCTGCGAGTCTTTACGGCAGCCTTCGCTGTATATTTTTGATATTCCACTAACAAATTTGTCATACCCCGTATGTTTGATTTTTTAAGCAATTTCCGTTGTTATTATTACTGTGGAGGCCACCCCCCTATGTAATGCCCTGTTGAGCATTCTCAGTACATCAATAAATAAAAAAAAGAAGTGAAATAATTATACCGTACTTTCACGGACACCCATTTAAAAGCAAGGCAGTCAAACACACGTTTACAAGAATATGCGGTCTGTCGTCCGTCAGCTGCGATTTCGTAACGTAGACAGGAACACAAAGGCACAATGTTCTCGAAAAATGAACTTAGTTCCGAGAAGTTCCGGTTCATTATAGCTAATCACTGGGCACTATTATGGGATACACAGTTTGAAGATCACGGAAAGAAGGTGGGGCACGGGCCAGGTTGTATTATGTCAATATTGGAATATTATAGCCCTTTACGGCCCAGCCCACACAAACGTGTGTGTCAACAAATTCGTCTACTAAGTGGCACCTGTTTCGGTTTCGGATTCACAGCCCTGGGTAGTCGCTGCGAACCCTTCCGAGACTTTATTGGTTTCGGTAGTTCACTATTTTCGCCACAAGATGGCGAGAAATCGCACATTGAAAACGGCGCCCCAGCCGGCACGGTCACGCTACCCGCCCTCAAGATGAAAACT
Organism: Haemaphysalis longicornis; assembly: GCF_048455015.1. NCBI lineage: Eukaryota > Metazoa > Arthropoda > Arachnida > Ixodida > Ixodidae > Haemaphysalis > Haemaphysalis longicornis. Next base: position 162,266,541 of record NW_027526335.1, read on the forward strand.
GATAGTTCTTCTTGCTATTCTCGTATTTTCTGAATAACAATCGTAAGGGTTATTTCCCTTTGATATGATCTACTCGAGATTGTTCCCTGATCCAGGAAGCTCCTTTCCTGCTCTAAGTTTTACTCATATCATTATTCGTTCCAAGGCCCTTTCGGCTGACCTAAGTTTCCTTTAGGTGGTGTATCAAGGTGCCAATTTTGGCTTCATATGTGATCACCAGCAGCAGGCATTGGTTTTTTATACTTCTTTTGAGGGAGACATTTAGCTTACTTTTAATTATTTGGTAGTTTTTTCGAGTGCACCAAAGCGCATACTTACACTGAGCTTTATTTTAACCAGGTGGCGAGTACGCTGACAACTATTACGAGGTAGTTATATTGTTATACTTGTCCAAGTGCGTCGTTTCCTAAGCCTAAGAGTGCGCTTGGGAGATGCTTATTACCATTACATTAGATTTCTTCAAATTTTTTATTAGCCGGACGGCCCCGACTTTTGATTGTAATTAAAATCAATGCTCTCCTTTTCCAATTGTTACTTCGGATTTTGCGGTCGTTCTTTTATCAGAATTTAAATGTCGGCGTTGATAGTTTGTGACGCGGGCATATCAGCCCTTCGAAGCTTCCAGTGCGTGGGCACTCCCTAAGTGTGTATGTGTTAAGAATGAAGCAACAATCGTAACATTCACTTCACCGATGCCAACGTGAGATCAAAACCTTCTGCCCGTTTTGGATTTGTATGTTTTATTTCAAATATATATAAATAAACCTTTGGTGCATCTAAAATAGGGCACGTACACCAGTGCTGCACGCAAAGATCAAAGAACTGCGGTGTCTTCGCTTCTACAGGGTGAAAAACGGTACATTGACTTCTACCTTAGTGCGACTTTTAAACACAAAAATAGACCTAAATGTTCGTGTACATATAATTTTGTTTGTAGTAGAGCATGCTATATGTGCGTGTACAAGTGGTATGCGTAGGGAATGGAAATGTGACCAATGTTTTACCTCCATAGCTGGTAAGATACTTTTTAAGGGAGATGCCATTGGAAGTTTATAGAATGCACTTATTCATTGTTTATATTTTATATAACATTGGTGACGCACTCAACTCCTACTCCTGGCATTCGGGTTCATTCCCCGCATGAACTCAAATTCGTTTTTCTTCACTCTTCGCAGCAGTGGCCATTTTATTTCCGACAACCACCACAAAAATATTTGCAAAATGAGGCACAAATTTTCAGCCTAATGGTAAATGTGAAGATGAAATTATTACCAGCATTATAAAATTTTGTAAGGATGATGGCTGACATATATAACATTGATTTTCATTTTTTAATTTTCAGTATTATGAACAGTTTCGTGACGATACAATCAACAGGGCGACAATAATCATACAGATAAGACGGTCGATAAGGAGGGCTGAATATCCTGAAGGACGAATTGAGCGTGCCGACAATTAATCAACTATTGGTATTAGCAAACTAACTCCCTCAGGTCATCCATTAACTAGGGCTTCGTGGTGGATACTCATTGTCTCTTTTCAATTTTTGTTGCTCCAAAATTAATTTGACACAGATCCTGCTTTCTTGATTTTATAGCACTGAGACTCAAGTCTCCTTATGTGCAATAAAGTTTGTTCATAAATGCTTTGGTCGTAAGGCTGGGCACTTATTGTATGTTGAAACTTTATCATCATCGCGGTACCGATGAGATTATCATCATCGGTGCCTTTCGACTCGCGGGAGCAGCTAAGGCTTCAGCTGCTTCGTCTTTATCGTCGTCGTTTCTTTGGCCCGTCTTTTTGCGCCGTGTTGAATTTCAGTATGCACCAACTAGACCAAACCACCGTTCTAACGCAGTTCATTACAGGTACTACGGGCCCTTTTCTTCAATAAAGTTCTTAAAAACCCCACCACATCTTCCAGCCTTCTTGCTGCTGCCTTCTGGAAGGCGCGTCTCTTGTCCTACTCCATCAAGCATGCGTACGTCCTACCAACGCTCGGCCTCCTGGTAAGCCCTTTTCCACCGTTACGTCCGCGAGCAGTGCAGCTGTGCCGCTACCTGCGGTGTGACGCCTGGAGGCAAATCCGTCTTCTGAAGGACCACCTTCTTACTGCGTGTGTTCTGGAGTGTCCCCGTTGGCGGCACTATCACTGGTTCCAGCAGGAAATTCAAACAGCATCGCAAGTTTCCGAGTTCCTCTGGCGGAGCATTCTATCAAGATTGCCCAAGCCGTCGACACCACCTCCTCCGGGAAACACCGTGACTTTTCTGGAAGATCCCGCCGTGCATGCAAGTGTGGAAAAGCTGTTGAAGTTGGTACCCAAGTTTTGCGTACACCCCAAAATGGATGAGACAGAAATTCTGGGCTTGTCAGGGCCACAGCTTCAAGCGCTGATTAGGAGAGTGTGGACAGATGCATTCTGGAGGCGGTCGATGCCTTGCCTGGAAAGTGTGAGGGAACTCCGCTCATAAAGACTTCGAGCGTCGTCAATGCACTCCAGGCCGCTGACCTCAAACTCGTCCAGTCCGACAAAGAGGGTGGCTTCGTTGTTATTCCCTCGTGGTTGTACAACGAGGGAAATTTTTGCAGGTCCAGGAAAATTTTTGCCCTGCTCAAATCGACCCCAGAAGAGCCAGAAGGGAGGCTCTCAAGGCGCTTCAGTGCGAAGTGCTGAGAAACCTTGCAAGCTCGATAAAGAAGGCTGATGGGCTCAGCCTACAGGCATTCTTCACGGCCAAGACGCACGATGAAGGCACGCTATTCCGCGTCATCGTGTCCGAAAGGGGCTCTTGGCAACGCGTTCTGGGCAAGTTCTTGCAGAAGGCACTTTCCCAGCTTAAAATCGACGACCCTTTCCCTATCAAGAGCCCTACGGAAGTATCTGACTACCTCCAACGGCCGTGCCCCGCTGATGTTCATGGGTTCTGTCTGGACATTAAGGACCTCTACTATTCCTTGCCGCATTCTGAGCTCGTGGAGGTCGTTTCTGAGGTAATAGACCACTACGGATCCGTCCGCTTCCAGAATACCAGTGGTGTAGACGCCAACACCTTTTTGGACCTTGTGGGGATCGCGAATTTCACGCGAACCCCTTTCTGGGTAGCTTCCCATCGCGGCCGGCGTGCACAACGCACCTCGCTCACGTGACGAGAACCATACGGGAGGGCGACAGCGACCGGACGGTTTGTTGTCGCCCTGGTGGAGGCGTTGACCCTTTTCCTCTCTGTCTTACCCGAGAACCAGTTCTTCCTCGATACTAGCGCCACCAAAAGGCGAGGTCTGGTGGGTTGTCGGATGACGTGAGGAGGGCTCTTGTCTTGGGTATCCGGTAGCGCGCGGGCGTTTTGGCGCGCTGGTCCTGACCTGGGGAACGCGTCACAAAGGACGCGTCCAGACGAGCTGGGAGACTCCAATCGCGCTCGCACGCGCAGCCCTCCGCTGCTCCGGTATGCCATCGGCGAGTCGAACTATCTCGATCTCTAGCGTTGTTTAATGCCTCGCTCCCAGTGTTACCGTTATGGCCTACGATTAGTCTGTATGCAGTATATTTGATTTGCACTTTCCAATAAATGCTGTCATTGATGTTTTGCCCTCGCCGTCTCCTGCCTTTGTTTGTCTCCGCAAACAACGGACCCGTCCGCAGCCGGCGCTCGCAAGGCATGTTTGCTGAGCGCGGATGGCTGCGGGGTTGGAAATCACTAGTGTGTGAAATCTAGAACCGCGCAACCTGTTAGGCCTCGACCTGCGCTCTTCTCGTGTGGAGTTCAACAGCTATTTCTTCGTTCAGAGGAAAAGTGTATGAATAGGGTCGTGCTTGGCACCTATGCTTCGCGACCTCCTGCTGGCGCGACACGGCCGGCAACTGGACGTTATGCTTCGTGCCTCCAAAACCGTGCGTGTTTTTCGCTACGTGGATGATTTCTTGGTGCTTTTCGAGTGCGTGATTGGTGACGTGGACGAGCATGTGCAGCGCATCAAGGACATTTTCGAGACCACCCTAGCTGGTCTCACGCTTACAAGGGAACTTCCTTCAGACAATGAACTGCGGTTTTTGAAACTCCTCTTGCATTTCAGGCCAAGCAATGTTTGTTGGGGGTATGCGCCCCGTTCCAGGAAAAAATTCCCGCGCCTTCCCGCGAGGGGAACACGAGTAAATGCAGAGCATTGGGGGTCGTTAACGCCGCGCAAAAAGTCGCGTTAGGGTGGGTAGTTGGATCGTAGTTGCGTTGGTGTTGGTTTGGGGTAGAGAGAGGAGAGTAAAGTCGCGTTAGGGTGGAGCGAGCGTAACCAAGGAAGGAAGGAGCAACGCAGTGACTGAAGCATGAGCGACCGCTAGCCGCTTTATATTTGCAGCGCGCGCAGTAGAGGGAGAGCAGTACGGGGGGGAGACCGCGCATGCGCAAGCAGCGCGCGCCCTTCCACACCCCACCGTGCTATCACGCACCTGTTACACCGGGACCGCGACGGAGCGAACGGGCTTACTACGGCGCATGCGCGCGCCAGCTGCTGTTGAGAGAGAGGAGGGAATGAGGAAAGGCGCACCTGCTGCGGACGCGGAGCTGTGGACGCCGTCCTAAGCAGGAAGAGGCGACGCTAAGAAATGCTCTGCATTTAAAAACCTTCTTCCGTTCTCGTCCGCCCATTCCAAAATCGTGAAACGGAGCATTGCCTTAGCTGCAATAAGGGGCTCCCTTAAGACATCTTTCCCGCATGAAGTAGAGGCCAGTTTTGATTCGCAGGTTGTGAGGCTCTTGTCGGCATGCTTCCCACCGGCCTTGCTACGTGACTTAGCTGATGTGTTGCTAGGGCAATTTAACAAACGCCGCGAAGCTGGATTGTTGAAGGACAGGCCGGCGAAAATCGCTGTTGTTCCCTATGTGCATGGAGTTTCACACATGTTAAAAATGGTAGCGGGTCGCGCTGGTGTAGGAGTAATGTTTTACGCACCACACAAACTGGGTGGCCTTTGTAGGCGAGTGGAAAAAAATAAGCCAAGGGGCACCTTTTGCGAAATAGGCCACACAAAACCGTTTGTAGAATGCAGGTGCTGCGTTTTGTATAAATTTCCCTTGTCTTGCCGGAAGACCTATGTCGGTCAGACCGGGCAGTCTCTGAACGATCGTCTCCGCGAGCATGCAAACACACTAAAAACGGGTACTGGCAGCAATTGTGCCACAAATTGTCACGACCACGTCTGCTCGCCCAGATTCCACGATACCTGTGTTGGAAGAACGTGTAAGGGTCAGCGTGAGCGTGAGATCTATAAAGGCTACCTCATTCACAAAGCAGGCGGCGATTGTGTGAGTAAGCCGTTCATTGTATTAGTAAATAAGGAAATCCGCTACCTGGATTCATAAAAAGCTTGGCTGTTCACAATTTCTTCTTTGCCTCGCGCCTCTGGCCACGTCTCATATCAGCGTTGCTACCATTTAATCAATGCACGTCCATCAATCTTGTATTTTGTGTGCAATGTTCGATGCACTTCTTTTTTTTCGCGCTTTTTTGCGTGCTTCCTTCTTTTTTATCGTGTTCCTTCTGGCCTTCTTTTATGGGTATATTTCGCAAGCCCCGCAATAAATCAACCAGTTGTTAGTCAGCGCCTTGTGTCGTCGTTTCCTTATCACGTCCTTTTGCGCAATTTCGAATTTCATCCAATCACCATCTTTGTAAATAAAAGCATCATCACCGGGACGTCTCGGCCCTTGGTCTTTCCTCTTATTTAATGTTACTTTCTAGGTCACCCGGGGAAATTCTGTACACGAACAAGATAATAAAGAATTTTTAGATTGGAAGTCGGGCGTCCCCAAAACGCGAGTCTTGATTTCACATTCGGTTTGGGATAAGGAGTCTGACGGAGGTGAGGTTTCTTGTAAGATAGTTTGTTCCTCGGGGTCATTCAAACAGCATGCGTCGCAGAAAAGTTTAGTCAGTGTAAAAAATTCACTGGAATTTATTGAGGAATGCAACTTCTTGACGATCTGGTACTGGTCGTTGGTTTCAGAACTTTTGTCTTTGAATCAGTAGTATACGTGCATCATAGCATGGCTAATGTCATCTCCATAGTCAATGTTTGCTGCACATTCTTCGCCTAGGTGGTCATTGTCGATGTCACTCGATGAGCACTTCAATTTCCTCATTCAACAGCCTTAGTTCAATTTCATTGTACGTTTTCTTTTTGCCAAGTTATTAATAGCGTTGGTTTCTGAAGACTCCCAGGAATTGCTCAAATTTAATAGCGATGCGACGCCTGTGGTGAATAGGCAGAGTCGTGCGTTGTGATGATAACAACCTGTCTCATGTCTTAGTGATTATAAAAATTTCTGCCCTACCTGATGTTTCAGTGCACCGAACTTAAGCGCCGGCTCCATTGGTTTCACGGAACCGCCGTCTCTTGTAACCAAGCCAGCGAAGAGGATAGCGAACCGAAATGAGACAAAAAAAGCAGGAAAGGGAAGGTGGAAAGTATGGCGAAATTGTGAGTAGGAGGGCCGTATGCCGAGACGGCGCCAGACATTCTCTGCAGCGGTGACAGGTTATGAGATAACCGGAAGTACGAAGAGGCCACCAACAGTAAAGCGCACAGGAAAGCGAAGGGTTAAAAAATTGGGATGGCGCGAGATATGCTCCCCCACGGCGACGGGCTGCGTGCGAGACAGTGCCGGAATATACCGCGCGCCTTCGTACTTTCGCCGATGCGGGTACCACTTAGTCAGACGCAATAGGTATGCCCATCACCCAGAATTCGGCAGGTTGCCCAGCGCAAAAAAAATTTGCATTAGGGAGTATCTTATTTATTTGCTAATTTTCTGTCAGTTTAATATACTCCCAGATCTTTACATGGCATTCTTTTGTAAATAAGGGTCATGTTATATTGTCTGTATTTTTCAGGTGCAGAGCACACGGTTTAACCCCGTAAACAACGGTAGGAAGACAACAGCGACAGTATTTTGCCATCTATGCAAGAAACACCTTTGTTCCGGCAATTTCTATATCCTCTTGTTTTAAAGGAGCCATGAAGAGAAAATGCAAGTTGGTTTTATTCGAAAGATTTCGTGTTTTATAGTGCCCCCAGCGCTTGTCCGGATACAAACAGTGCTTTATTCACTGAGAAATTAAACAATTTAGGTTAAAATTTTGATTTTCCCGCTCAATCGTGCGTTTTCGTGGCCCCAAGTGACATCACGGGAACCGACCGCTCTACAGCCTAGAGTACCTTCATTCACGCATCCGCCGTACAGGGTAGAGACACGTAACGCTGGCGCCGCCATGTTCGGTTGCTCGCTCGCCGCCGAAGCAAGTCATTGTGTCAAAACCCGCGCTAAAATTATCGCCGCAACGCGGTTTACTGAAGAAGTTTGAATCGTATTGTCTGTTTCGCGTTGCTAGGTCTCGTGGGAAACGAAAATAATAACGCGTTGAGCCCGTTGGCCCAATTGCGGCGGCACGGGACCGTTCAAAGGTTGTCTCCACCCTGTAGCGGTGTTGGTTTGTTCCCGCGTTTCTTTACGTTCCGTAACCTACATGGCGCCACCATACCGTGGCAAGCGTTTGGTTTGTTTTTGCCCGCATTTAAACCTGGCTTGTTTTTGTTATGGGAGAAAATATTCGTTCCCTGAAACAGTGCTCGCTCGACAAATGGGGTCACGTAAGACACCGTTGCTTGCGTCAATCGGCCAGTGTCGTCTGAGACAACCCCAAGCCCCATAGTGCTGTGCAGCTAAACCAAAGCATGCTGTGCGCAGTACGAACAGCAGAACGCATCAGTACTTCTATGTTTACATGTGCTTTCGTAACTTCCACTGTTTGTTCCATCATTCCTATTGCTTTGTAAAGAATGTGCCCTAAATTTAAGCGCAAATCGCTCGTTCGTCTAGTTTGTAAGCTCTACCTAATTTGCGTCTGCTTCTGCCAGCCTCCGCCAATCGCAGAGCTTAGCCCATGTGACATCACAGGTTCTGTTGCGGGAAATGAGCTGGTGGGTCGCATGACCATTCCCGTTTTTCCTAATTATGTAGCTTATTTGAGCGAAGTTTACGTTAAAAGTGGTGTCAGTATGATTCTAACGAGACAATCTTTTGAATTAACCAAACTTGTGTTTTCTCTTCATGGCTCCTTTAAACATGCGCTGCATCGATCAATACCAAGATTGTGCCCAATGATAACGCCAGATTAGGCACTCTCCACAAACAACATGATCCTACAAGCCAACGGTTACTCGTCAGTCCTAAAGTTATGGTTCCTCCACTCCTTTTCCGCATCATCTGCTAAAGCTGTGGCGGGTACAACCGTCAGATTGAATGCACCTTCCGCGGTAGCGAAAGAAGACGCGGTATTGCCAAAGAAGAACCAGCCACCGCTGCCGCCCACGGAAACATACCAACATTGAGCGGCTTCAATTGATTCCTCATACACCTTTCAAATACCAAAAAGCCTCTGAAGTAGACAACTGCGGTGGTGCAGAAAACGTCAATGCATAGATGAAACGCATCGAAGAGCCAGTCGTGAACAACGAGGCACAGGCGTAGTGGCAATGCATCTGGCTATGGAGAACAGACAAGCAAAATTAAATCCGCTGAGATGGCAGCGCTACCACCTGCACTTGATACCACTTTCCAAATTCAAATTCAGCCGATTCTTATTCATGCCATTGCTTTAATATTAGGACACACTGACTGCAATTCCGGAGTTGTAACGCTTGATATGTCGCTTACGGCAGCCTTATAGCTCTCTTCGATACAGGGCATGCTAGGCGATTATTTCCTGTTGATCGCCTAACTCGTTTCCAAAACGCCAACCCTGATATAATCCAAATTTCATTTACCAAGCCTTGTTTAAGACAAGCATCACCAGATGTGTAATTGTAGCTGATCCAGCCACAGTACCACACTATTTTCAATTGGGTGGGGAGCGAACCGGGCGACATTCCCAAAGCCAAAAGTAATAGGGAAAGGGATCGCAATGTTCTGCCATTAGTCTGCACAACCCCCCCAAGGACGGTAAGCTCCTGTATAATGTTAGTACGGTCGTTGGAATAAAACCGCAACTGCTGGAGTAATTTACCTGCCACAGCCTGAGCATATCGCCAAATTTTTTACACTCCTGAGGTCAGGTAAGATTAGGGCCAGGCATTCAGTGACCGCCGAATGTGACGGTACAACATTCTGCTTTTATAAAGAAGCGGCACAACGTGCGGATTCTTAGCAACGCTTCACTATTGTGTTTACAAAATATTTACATGAAGGCCTATCTGCCTCATTTCAGGGGCCCCCTTCCACAAAAAATACCATTCCGACATCCTCAGTCAACACTGCAGGAGTAACTTCCGCCTCTACCCCCTCTGGCACCTCATCCTGCCCTCCCCATTGAATTGATCTTTCGAAGGTGACTCATCAACATGTACTTCTAAATTTCCATGTCCATAGGACTCTCACCAAAAGTGGAAGCTGCCAAGATGCCTTTACAGAAAAAGTGGTCGCCCCTCTCGACCCCAACGCACCGTCAATCTCCCTGCACTGGACATTGTAGGTCTGTGTTACCGCTGTACAGACATTCACGCTCAAATCGTCCCAAACTAACCACTCTGACCCCGCACATGCACACGCGACCGCATCTTACGTAAGAGACGGGAAGCTCACTCAAGGGCAAGTCGTTATTCAATTTAAAACGAACTAGGAATGCAAGAGAGCCCGTAGGTAAATAGGTACCCTTCAAAATAAAGTATATAATGATAATAGAATTAGGGCAAGTTCACTGAACCAGAGCGTCAAACCACTGCAAGCCCTTAAGACATCATCCCTCAGTCCTAGAGAAGGCATACGTATTGGCCGCCCATCATTGCCCTCTGATCGTCCTCCTCACAGATGAACACAACTGAATGGCCGTAGGTCCTCGGACAGTGGTCTGCCCAACTCGCAGGTGAAAACACTGTGCCCTTTGTTTTTACTGCTTCAGAAAACCTTCATTATTGGAAAACTTTGTTTTATTGCTATTGCCTGCTGACCATCTCCCGTCAGGCTCACCAGATCTTTCTGATTACCCGCGCCAGGGCTGCAGCCAAGGCCTAAGGGTACTTGGACTGAGGTGAATCCACTCCACCGAATGGCGGCTCAACCACCACTGTTTGCTCTTATAAACGTTTATTCTCCATCCGATTCTACTATTAACGCTAAGCCCGCTTCTCCCACTCCAACGGAATGACCCAAAGGTCATTCCGTTGGAGTGGTAGTAGCCTTGCCTTTGTCACTGCCTTGCTTTTAGAATCGTTATAACCACTGCTGTAATAAAGAGAAAGCAGTGATGGTGTTCCCGTCGGACCATCATGAGGCAAATCGGTGCTGCATGCTTTTGTTCACAAGCAAAGATCATCGCCACTTTCCCATCACAATGACTTTATCTCATTTCTCTTTCTCTACGATTCACCGGTCTCATTATCATCCGGGGACCCTTAAGGCTCACACTACTGTTTGACACTATTCCTTTACAAACCGTCGAGCCCGGATGCCGGGCGAAGAATTGGGTATAGACCCAAGCAACTAGGAAATAAATATAGTGTTCCCACCCCCGTAGACCTTGGATACGCTCAAAGTGATCCTACGCTGCACCTAACAAGGGCTATGCCAGGGTTCGTGATGACGTGGCACAGTTTGGGCAGCAGCTTGGCTAGTGACCGTAAACCCATCATGCTGTAATTTAATAGAAACAAACTCCAGATTACACGTGCGTAACTTCAGACGGACTTGACTTCATAACACTCGCCATTCGCCTTGTCATCTCAGCCAAGGCATTAGGAAATTTTCGCCTGCCTAACCCGAACACCGTTGCTCGGCTTGAAGAATTACCTAGAACGAATACTCAGATAGTCGTATTCACACAGGCGTTAGCGTCTCAGCAAGGTGGACTGGCTAGCCAAACAATGGCGTGCATAAGACGAACGCCATCACCTCAAGAACACAAAACGTCATACCCTTGTATTACGGAATTGTCACATTACATTACAAACTGATAATTAGTAAAATTCCTTCGCGGATTTCAATCGTGAATTACATTTTTCTCGTTTTGGTCCGTCGTCTGTGCCCTGAACGGCAGCGCCTATGAGCATATCCCAACCCCGGATGAGACTCCTTTTCAAATGAACTGCATCGATTCATGATTTAATCCGTCTCGCCATGTCGTATTCTGCCACCCTTCCACGTCCAACGATCATCCGCAGCGATCATCCCACTCCGCCCTTGATTTTCTGTCGCATCAGGTGACCTGCCAGTAGCCATTTCTTAAGCGAGACCAAATCCGCTCACTAAAATTATCAATTTATTGACAGGATCTCATAACCTTCCTCTACACGGCCTCAATTACATTCTACAATTGCCAACAATCAGTAGGATTTCGGTAAAATGCGTTACCCATTTAGGGTAACAATCATTTATCGCATATCCTATCCCGGTAAAGATCTGATTTATCCTCAGATCATTCCCACCAAAGCTCTAACGCCTGTAATTGGAAAGTTTATCAAGCGTCTGTTTAACAAACGGCTAGTCCACCATTCACAGCGAACAGATTGGTTTCTGCCTGGCCTGAGAGCTTGACGTTCAGATCTCGCTACTGTGATTATCTAAGGGGTGTTCGGGAGGGTGATTATTCGTTCCTCGCGCAAAGCTATGTAGTTATGCCTATGCAGCTTACAAATGCACAGGATTAATGTCATTCAGGAAGTACTCTTCAACAACCTGCTATCACTTTCCCTTTCCACTGAGCAGAGGGACAATTTATTTATTTATTTATTTAGCTAGTTTTTTATTTTGTTTATTTATTTATTTATATATTTATTTATTTTGTGTACCCTCATGACCCAAAGGTTATTCAAGACTGGAGTGGTACAGCCTACATTTACAGCAGAGAAGAATAATTAACAGGTTTCTTTACCGACATCTCTTAAGCCCAAGAACGGCAGCGGCGTTATTTCGGACCCATACTATACAAGACCAAGCGAAAGAGAACAACTTTTGGTAATAAAAAATACAACAACCAGTCAATTCAACCGTACAAAAAAAACCGTACTTAAATCGTACAAAAAACTAAAAATAAAACTAAAACTAAAAACCCTGTAGCGCCCTCTGGTTGGCACTCTTAGCCGGTGCTTTGGCGCCGGCTATGAAAGACGAGAATACAGAAACGAGCAACGCGGGCTTTGTGCGCCAGCACGGCACGGGCATTTCGATTCCGAAAGCCTGCCACGCTTGTACTTTCTCTCTTTCGCTGCGCTGCGGCCCCGCGATACCGGACAAACCAATCAGCAGCCTTTACTTCAATGTGCGCACGCGGCCACTTTTTGAACTCTTCTAACTTATTTGTATCAACGACAGCTACTGGAAAGGTTACACTTTGATGATGTCGTTCGAATGAAAGATGATAAGTAAGACGCACAACCACAAAAAGGTGTGCCCACTTTTAAGTGCAATGCACTTCTTAAGCGACCCTGAACCTGCGTCCACCGGCGATGTCCGCGCACGTGGAGGTGGGCGCGCGCAGCCTGGCCGCTGACATGGCACATACCCACGTGGGGGATTAGCCAGGAATCTCCTCGTCTTCCTTGGCAACGGGGGGAGATGGGCGCGCGCTGCCTGGCCGCTGACATGGCACATACCCACGTGGGGGATTGGCCAAGAATCGGGCGTGAGAAGGGCTAATGCACCTGCTTAAAGGAGTACTGACACGAAATTTCAAAGCTGAGATCCGCTCTAGCATACAAGTACAGCGACAACACAAATATGTGTCTGTGAATAAATGCATCTTTCTTTCTTTGTAGTTGTGTGTGTGTGTGTGTGTGTGATCTCTCTTTCGCGAACATTACCGAACCGCGCAAATTCAACTCGTGCATTCGCACTTTCACATTCTTCTCCTCGGGGAAATGCGGGGAATTTTTTGGTGATGATACATGCGCGGTGAAGAGTGTGCCTGGGTAAAATATACATTCCTTAAACATGAATCTATGCGATATATTAAAAAAACTTAACCGTGAAATTTTTCTGCGTAGCTCAACAGGTATGAATGATAAAGTCTGCTTCATAAGTGTGTAACACTGGGTGAACTATCGCAGCTAGTGCCAGCAAATCGAGCTGTGCGATTCTAAAGTTTCTATCATCCCCAGTGCTCGGGTACTCATTTGGGTAACACTGTGTCAAAGGCTGTAGCTCACAATGGTTTATAGTTCGCGCGTTCACATTCGTCGCGCCGCAAGGGGCAGACCTGCTTTCACTAAATCCAGATCGATTGCGCAATATGTTCAGTCATCTTCAAAGAGATACTAAACAAATACATAACATCTCAAATGAAGTGCCGCTTCCACTTATGTGGCGGGAAGTCAAGAGTAAGATGCCTAAAGTGTGATTTTTTTCTATGCTTGCAGAACCGCAACTTCTTTTATGTGTTTCACACAAATTAAGAGCCAGAGTACCCAAATGGGCACCATAAAAGTTTGATGCAATTGTTTTTTTATCTTCTTTTGTACTTGTTTCTATAAGCCCAAATCCAGAGTACGCAAATGGGTACCATCAAATTTTGGTACTTTTTTTAATTTTTCGGGTTTGGGATTTTTCGGTGTTTGTGTTTTAGGCAAGAAGCAAAATAAAACAGTGCCCCAAAAGATTTTTTCCTTTTGCACATTCTTGGTAGAGAAGATGCTACAGGATTTGAAAGTGATTTAGTTCGGGGTGCCATATAGAAATGGCATAATTACAGGAGATAATTACAGAACGTGACGTGACATAAAAAAATTTCTTTTAATATACCCCAGCCTGCGGGTAGTGTTGGTGATTACGTGGCTAACAGGACTACTGCGGGAAAGATCGAAAATCAGTAAGACACCAGGGCATTTTCGATGTTACGATTTCAAATGGCGTGTCATTAAAGGTGTCCGAAGAGTGATCTCTAATTTTACAACTTTAGAAGTGCACGTGTTTACATTTGGAAGGTTTAGTGTGATTTTTCTTTTCAAGCACCATTCCGAAAACGCGTTTAGATCTGCTTGAAGTAACACGGTATAATTAACATTTTTAGTCTCGCCGCAAGCAGAGCAAACATCGCCAAAACATATTACAGTAGATGATAAGTTGCTTGGCAAATCATTGATATTCATCAAAAAGAGCAACGGAACAAGGACTAATGCTTGGAGTACTCTAGAAGGTATTTAAATTCAAGAAGAGTTATAGCCATTGTCCCAAGTAGTCAGCAATCAATTAAGAAAGCTTTATTCTATGTAAGCACATTCGGGTCAATGTTAAGTACTACTTAGTTCGAAAAGAAGCAAGCTTGGAGGAACTTTATCAAATGTTTTAGAAAAACATCAGTATAGACAGCCTACTACAGAAGCGCGATCAAGAACAGAATGAAGATCATAATTTAGCATAAGTAGTTGTGTATCAAATGGATATAATTTTCCAAACTCGTGTTGCATAGGCGAAAAGAAAGACGAGCACTCATGAAAATTAACTTGCTGAGAATATATGACATGTTTCATGAATTCGCAGCAAACAATATTTGTTTACATTGAGCGATAATAGGTACTGAGTTCTTACCCCAAGACATAAACAACAACCACCTTCAAAACTTTCCGATTTCCTGGTAAAAGCCCGTGCAATAGAGATGATTCAAAGATTTTGGATATTAATAAAACTGTAAATTTTAGCGTTGTTAAGAATCTTCGTTTTCATATTGCTCTGATCGCAAGATGACGATAGCTTGAGGCCTTCGATGATGGCGACAATAGCTGACAGGTCGTGATGGCTGACATACCAGTGCCGCGGAAAGTAAACGCTAGGAGACGGCGGAGCTGAGCCAGCGGTCAAAGAAGGGAAGAAAGAAAAAGGCCACTGGGAGTACGTCGAGCGTGAGGCATGAGGGGAGGATGGGCTGGCGGAGCCAGCGGCAAGACAAGCTGCAGGAACGGGTGAAACGATTGTTCCCGGGAGGCGGTCCGTGATGGAGCTAGGGGTGTTATTTCGTCCAGCACCGAGAAGCGTCAAGGAGCTATCCCGGATGACTCGGCGCTTTCACCCAGGTGCCTGTTTCCTGTGGCCTGTTCCGGAGGCGTAGTTCCAGCAAGGGTTCGGGAACGAGGCCTAAACCAGCTAAGCAAGCACGGATGGGTTGATCGTTCCGAGCTGGGGCCACTGAATCTCGGCCGTCGAAACGGAGGAGGTCTTAGTGTGCACGACACGTTTTAGGGGCCTCGACACTGAACTGACAAGTTAGAGGCCTTTTCTAAACGGTGCATCGGAGACACTTCCTTGCAGCACCGAGCAGACTGGGGCGGCAGCACGTCGTCTCTTCTTTTATTGAACACGTGGTCGGACTTGTGGCTTTTCGTGCTGCGCGTGTATTTTGAATTTGATTGCAGTCGGTTTTGCTAGTTCTCTTGCGTGAGTGTATTTTCCGCGTGTGAGTACATCTACCGTTGTTTTCTGAAATATTAAGTGGCCATGGCATCACTTCCTCCATAAGCCTCCTCCGCAGGTCACACGCCCGGCTGCTAACACACGTCCTCACAATTTCTCGCGTCCGCGACAGGACAGTGCGTTCTAATTCCATCTTGAGAGGTAAGCACGGAAGCAGGTGTGGCCAACGAGGATGGATCTAGAAATTTGACGTCCGTCGTCAAAGAGTTAATACTGTCAGGTCCTGCTCTAAAAGAATAGAGAGTTCTCTTCCGACCGAAAGGAAAGGGTCAGTGCGCGACCAAACGCGAGGCAGTAATGAAGCCGGTATTCAATCACAAAACGGAGTCTTAGACTAGAGCCCGTATCAAGGCTGAACGGGCCCTGAGAGAACTTGAGCTGTGACGGCAGGAGGGTTCGCAGAGTTCTGCGCTAAGTTCTCACAATTTAGGGCACACTTCGCCTAATGCTGCTCAGTACACCCACAGTCCTCCTACGCTCATGCGCGTAATTAGCGATGAGCGAGATGAGCTGGACCCCTACGTCTAGCGGTTCGAGAGAGTGGAAACAAGTGAAGGTTGACCTCCAGCCATGTGTGTGCTGTCTCTATATTTGCGCTTGACAGGGGAAGCCCTCAGTGCAGTCAGCCGCATATCATCCGTCGATGCGACGAATTACACTAACATAAAACAGATGCTTCTTCTGCGGTTCAGGTACACCTAGGAGGGCTACTGGTACACGTTTAGGGAATCAAACCCGCACAGTTTGGAGACAGGGCGTCAGTTTCCGGGTCGTTTTTCGCCTACTTCGACAACAGACGGGTATGACGAAAATGGGAAAGTCCTACTCCGCGCTCCGCGACAAAATGGTGACGGAATAATTCCTGGCCTAGTTTCATGAGAAGCTAGCCATTTTGCTCAAAGAAAGGGACTGCAAGACCCTGTACTAGCTGACCAAAGCAACCCACTACTACTTTAAAGCTCTGGGAGTAATCAACTTGGCTAAAGGCAGAGATGAAAAGAAACAGCGCGCAAACCCGCTGGCCCCACTCGCCCTCATAATTACGATAACAAGATTAAGCCACATTGCTTATTATACCATGAGCAATGCCACAGTCCGTCGGAATGCTGGGCGACGTCGTGGCGTTCCAGTCAGCCTAGCTAGCAGACTCCCTGTTGTGGACGGTACCCGAAGCACGGCCACAGAGTGGACGTTCGCCCCAACCCGTCAGAGAACAAACGCCTAGCTTCATGTTCTCCGACTTTCTTGGCGGGAAACCATGAGAGCGGGGCGACTTATAGGTACGATAGATCAGAAGCAGAAAACGCCGAGAGCCAAACGGGAGCAAATGCAAACAAGAGAAAGATTACTTCGAAGACAACCCGTGACACTCTTACGCAACACAGGCTGTATTTCGGTAATCGTGAAGCGGTGCTTGGTTCGTGATACCAAGCTCACAGGACATACCAACACTGTCCACCTGTTGGGTCAGACCCGCCTCAAGTTATCAGAAACAGAAATTGCAATCGATTCACCATTCTTCTCTGTCCTCATTCAAGCCACTGACATAGAGGGCCCTCTCTAAGATCGAAAACATCGAGGATGTTCGTGAAGTTGCTAAACCGGGGACGACCTTAAACATCAGGCCAGAGGACCCACTCGAAATTAACTGGAAAGTTCGGGCACGGAGCTTCGAGCACTCAGCATCCCAGAAGACCAGCGCGGTGGAAAACTGCAACCTACTTTGACAGTTGTAGCAGCTTCCAAAAACTACACGCGCGCAGGAGCAGCAAAACACGGTTCCCCACGAAAACTCTCGCAGGTACCAGCCGTTGCCGTCACTCCCTGCATTATCAGCTGGGCTGACAGCCGACCCTTCGCTCCGAACGTTTTTCGGTGTGGTCGGTAGAAATGTGACAGTGCAGCTGTGATCGAGTTTGTGACTTTCAGCGACGCCCTTTGTGGACAAAATCGGTCTTCTGCAAAATAAACGTAACAACTAGTTGTCCCAGTAGGACTTAAAAAATAGTCTTAAAAAATGCCTGTCAAAGAAACTGTAGCGATCGCAAGGGTGTCAAGCGAACCATGGATCCAGTATGCGACGAGTTTTTCTAGAATGGGATGCATTCTGACATGGCAGAATTCGTAAAGAGTTGCGAATTCTGTCAGCTGGTATGGCCTCAAGGCATTCTAGTCTCCAGAGGTCATGGCGGAGATCTAGGCATTTCCCAGCGCCGGAAAGAGAAATCCTTCAAAAAGTTTGTGTCCGCACGCCACCTACTACAAAGCTGCAGGTGTGATCTTTTTCTAGATCTCTAAGACTAATACCGAGAGTTTGTACCGATTGATGCCTACGTTTCCCAAAAAGTAACAGAGTGGGAACGAAGGCTGGCAGGCACCTTTCTTCTATTTTTAAAGATGCAGTTTATTATTTATAGTCTACATTAGGTGCATTAAAGCTGAGGTACTCTGTGGGCGCTAACGCACCCCACACACACACGATGGTATGCTTTTGAAGAGTGTGTGAAACTATAGATTTTAAGGGTGTGGAAAGGGTAGCGGAAGCGCGGAGTGAATTCCTTTTGCGTAGCTCCAGAAAGTAGGCATGAATGTATTGTATGCTTTTTGGTTGCCACTTGGGGGTTTCCCTGTGACGCTTTAACTATTTGTGTACACTTCTTAGTGACTCTTGAAGCTATGGTACCCTGGACGAACGTTTTTTGCCAAGTTTTGCTTGCACCGACAAAACCTTTCGGATAGGGGGTGATATTGGTGACAGATCCCCGTGGCACGTTCAAAACGCCAGCAGACGATGAAGCCGAACCGGCGGACAAAGATAATGAGAAAGAACACTACCTACGGGAGCGCGCGGGCCGTGAAGCAGGAGAGGAGGATGGCCTGGTGGAGCTAGCGGCCAGACAGCGGTGGATGAATGAGGGGAACGATTGCGCTAGTGAGGCGGTTCGTGATCGAGCCTGCAGCATGCTTGCGTCTAGGACCATAGTCATCCAGAATCTGTCCCGGAGGGCTCTACGCTGCCACCTGGGTGCCTGTTTCCTGTGGACCTGTTCCCGAGGCGTGTTCCGAGTCAAGGTTCGGGGACGAGGCCTAAACCTGCCAAGAACGAGCGCACGGGTCGAGCGTTCCAAGCTGCAGCCACTGTATCGCGGCCGTCACCGCGGAGAAGATCTTGATGTGCCACGACATGCTTTAGGGGCGTCGGTACGCTCAACCGACGAGTTTGGGGCATTTTGTGAGTGGTGTATTGAAGACACCCCATGGCAGCATCGAGCGGAGTGGGACTTCGGCGCGTCGACTCGTTTTCTTTGAACTCTTTTTCGGACTTGTGGCTTATCGCGTTGCGTGTGTGCTGCCAGTTTCATTGCAGTTTGTATCGTTAGTTTCTTTGTGTGTGTGCGTTTTCTGCGCGTGAATAAAAATACTTTTGCTTTCGGTTAGTTACTAAGGCTGAAGGTGGCGTACTAATAAATGAATAAATTTTGCTTGTTTTATTCCTTTTTTGTGCTTGAAAAGGATTTCTTTGATCTCGGACAAATGTTCGCATTTGCCAGGAGATTTGGCTTTGCCGAAATTCCTTTTCCTTTTGGTTGCCATACGTTTGAATGTCCGGTTATACCATGAAGACCTCTTATTTGTTGCCAGGTTCTTGCAGGCAATATGCAAGTCGATAAGTATCTGTATTTTATTCCTGAGCATACAATACTGAGCATACAATATCGACCAAATGCAATTCAAATTCAATAATAAGGTCATCTGGGAATTTTTCGAGCTCCTCAAATACAACAAAAAAATTTGCTTTGTCGTTGATAAAGCTGCTTTTGTTTGTACGAGGATATCAGCGAAGAAAATTTCAACGTGATGTGCAATAAACGGTGACGACGAATGCTTTCTATGTAATTATTATATGAAACAAGATCAGGGGCATATGTTTGCAGAAGGTCTCATATACTTGAAGTGGTGCGAGCAAGTCTTGTTGGCTGGTTAATGGTCTCAGTTAAAAAAAAACTTTGGAACAGAGTGAACGAAACTGGGACGATTCGGCTAAACTCACACCTGTGCTAACTGGGACGAAAGACCAGTCTATGCCAGTAGAGATAGTCTCCAAAATAAAAATAGGAACATTGGTGAATTTCGCACCCACAGCATTTAAAAAGAGACTGTAGTGATTGTTTATTACAAAAATCATTTCGGAAATGCTGTCCTCCTGTCTGCATCCTCGCCCATTTTCTGTGGCGTTTTCGTCTGCGGTCAGGAAAAAAATGACTTGGCTTCACTGTGCTACTGCACGGCTCTCCGACATTCCGTTAGAGTCCGCCGGTCCAGCGTTTAGTACGCCAGCCGCCAACGGGTGGCCTCAGTACCTTATCTCAGCAGAAACTAAGCCACAATACGCTTGTGAATGGAAGAAGATGCCTTTCTTTAGATTAGTTTGTACACTGTATCACGCTCCAAGTTCAGGTCGCTCCATACATACGCTGCAAACGTGCACATGCGACACTTCGCTGGACCACTACTGGCACGCTACTTATTCGCTTATTCGCTTAGGTTCGACTGGTACGCTAGTAAGAAAACAAACGTCCAACTGAAGGCGGGAGAAGAGTCAGCGAAGTTGATATAGGTACTAAAAAAATAAAATCAACTGAAACTGTCACACTACAGCGTAAAACTATCATAGCGGTCAGCATTACGACCACACATCTGCGAACGTTTTTCCGCCTACGAAATGCCATTGCTATAAGTGAGATATTGTGGAAATTTGGGGGAAGCTTTCTGCACGGCTGTCACATAAAAAGTAGTCATCTAAGCTTGTTGAAATGGTAACACTGAGCTAAAATATCGACTGATAATCGAATGTATACGTTATCTTTCCATAACAGGCAGTGCTGGCTCGTCGCCGAGTGGTCTGAAGGGCTAGGGTTGTTATTTTTCAAATAGCAAGTTCAAATCCCCAGGGGTACGTCCTTTTTTGTAAGTTAATTTTACCGTTTTTTGGCGGTGTTTTCTATACTGAATTCACCGTTTTTAGCCCACAACGTTCGTTGCTCCACAGGAGATTTCGCAGAACGCGTGCAGACTGACAATGACACGCTAGCGAGTTCTCGTTGGCGGTCTGTTGCCGACTGCTTGTGGGAAGTGGGCGCAGCCGCGGATCAGCCGACCCTTGGCCTGGTACGAACGCGCTTTTTACGATACAAGAATGAGTTAGACATGGTGTAGAGATGGGGGAAAAGCCCATGTCATTTGAGCGTGTGCGGTGACGCGGAGGGCTTTCATCGAATGCGTAGTCCTCGGCTGGTAATTGCTACAATTCCAAGCCATCCTGATAGGCTTATCTTACGTATTTTACAGCCGACAACAAGGCAGAAGCGCGGTGTGGCGAGTGAGATATCGAGAATGCCCATCCAACAATAAAGTCGGATGCCAAGTGGGTTGTTTCGTAGCACCGAAACCGAAACTTGTTTGAATGTTAATCTTGGACATGTTCCATTCACGTAGCCCCTTTACCTGACGTCAATGCGGTTAGCTGGTGCAGCCACCGCAAAACGCACATGGTAGTTTTTTCTTCTTTCAGGCTTTTTAAAATAAATACAGCCTTATCGCACGGATAAACGATGAAAAGTGCGTTCCATGGAGCCAGTCTACGGAGTGCAAGCAAAAACAGGAGCTTGCAAATTTACTTCAGTGTCCCTTTAAAGCCTCGTAACGGGCACCAAAAATCTTGTGCTTGCAGATGGTGAAAGATAGCAGACACAAAATACGATCTTTTGGTAGTTAACTGTATTCCAAATTCCAATAAATTCTAGAGATGTTACAACATCTATTCGAAAACATTTTATGTTATAAGCAGCATCTATCATGACGCTCCTACCGCGTCTGGAGGAGCGGTCGCCCCGAAGCTCGGACTACTGTCGTTCAGTAAAAAAAATAACTGCGTAAAAAAGAATCGCTCAGCCCCGTTTCCCTTTTTAATACACTATGCGCTGCAGTAGTATCACCAACAGAAGAAAAATTGTCCCATTCCGTACCGCCCTAAGGATAGTAGTGAAAAGAACCGATATGTTAAGACTGGCTTGCACACGTGCACTGCCATCTTCGATTAGCTGTGTTGTGGTTGAACAAGGGCCATCCACATCAGCCAGATGCCGAAAGGAAGCACGCGAATTTGTTGGCTCAGAAAAGGGATATTGGACTGGGCAGTACTGATGAAAATTTTTGTTCAATATCACTTTTTTCTAGCGAAACCTAAACAATTCGTTGGGGGTGGTTTCTTTAGCGAATTCTGCCAGTTTCTTTCTTGCACGTGCGGTGGGTGTACAGACGTGTCCAGTACCTGTATTATTCGTTCCTTGTAGTGCTGATTGCATGTGGCATATTTCATCATTAGTTTTGTCATTTGCAGATTTTACAATGATCAGCCTAGTTTTATCGTTATTAGTCACCCCAATTCTACGCGCACGTGGGAAACCTTTACTGGGGATATTTATTGACATCTTGTTAACAAGTACTGCGAGGATATTTCTCTTCTGATTGTTGCCAAGATTGCTCCTGCATATCAGGAATATCAAAAGCCAAACGTTTTCTCTACAAGGCCTGTCCTCCATTTCGTCCATTCGTGATTTTGGCGTTCCGTTTTCTTCGATTAGCTTTTATGTGGCTGGAGTAACCGCTGACAGTTTCTCGCAGCCTTTATCTAGTATTGTCAGCTCGCTTTCAACCGCTGTAAGGCTGGTGAAAATAGGAGTTACAGTAGCCTTTCATGCTTCTTGATTTGATGCAATACTTCTAACTGCGTGGATTAGATGTGCTTGCCCCTGTTCTATTTTAGATTAATTGTGTTTGAGTGCACGCAGAATGATAACTATGACATCACTCTCATCGCCGGGTGGATGACGTGCTTCTCAAAATCTTCACAATGACTTCTATGGTCAGGGTTCATTACTACATTCCCGGGCAGCCACTACTTCACGACACAAAGACACTGATTTGCGTTTTCTATAAGCAGTTGTAAGCATGGGAGGATAATAATGCAAACATCATTAGAACGTTTAGAAAAATCGTACCTACACTGAAAAAGGTGAAACCGAGTGGTGTAGGCTAGCGGCGTCGTTTTGGTGCTCGTATGCCCACTCAATGCATACAAACAACACGAGGCATTTACATCTTCGGCAAGGGAGGCTGTTGATATACATGTTGTTGCCAAGTAACGCGAAGGTTCCACAAGAGCTTGTGTCATGGTTGCGTCAAGCGAAGAGGGCATACGCTGGTTGGCTATACACATCTTTCTTCTACCTGACTGAATCTGTCTTAGCCCTCATGTGCACAGTTCACACTGTTATCCCTTCATACAGGAGTCCCACAAAAGCCCATAACGGTCATCTGCCCTTTATATTCGCGATAAACTGCGTGCCACGAACACTTGAAGAGACAGCGCGGTTACATTAGCCCTCCATGTGGGCTCTATTGCGGTGTTAATTGAGCTTTAAAAGCTTACTTAACACCGCAAAAACTTTAAAAGCTATGCCAACACAGTTGCAAGCAGCAGCCCTCAGCTTAGAACGAATACTCCGCTAGTTAGTTTTAAAGCTGTCACCAACCGAGACGCAGCGGCTCAGCATCGGTAGAAATAGTGGCACTAATAACGAAAAACATTGCCGTGCATCCACTAACTGCGCTGGAAATATCGTGGAAAGATGACAGTCTTTTCCCGCCTTTGTCACACACTTTCCTTTCTTGTCCCCTGCGCGCACCTATCACGCTCTTCCCCAGTCGTTTTGCTCCGCCAGCGATAAACGCAGAAAAGGCGTAATAAAGTCACTTTATTTTCACGCCTTTCAGTGCTGACGCCATCTTGTTTCAACCATTAGTAATGTTGAACGTGGTCGCCACCTTGAGTACCAGTCTTCTGATTTTCTCTCCCTATTTTGAGTCGAAATATTGTTGTGAATGTGTATATTTATTTGCTGCTTCAAACATTTCGTAATCAATTATTTTAAATAGAATAACATTTTGAGGTTTTGTTCAGTAGCGATGTTTTGGTTTAAATATGCCAAATGTGTTTTTGCTTCACAACGACGACAGGTCTGAGGTATGTTTGCCGAATTACTGGTTTGGAAAGGTTCTACCTATATAAACTTCCCGGTGAACATTTTTTTGTTTTGGCCGGGTGTGTGGCTGCCCTGAGGAACAGACACCCACACATACAGACACACCTAATGTCTCGGTTTTAGGCAGCCTAAGGAAAACTATCATCTTGAAAAAAATATGTCCCATCATCTGGGCAATATGTCCCATCATTCTTTTTCTGGGTGATGCCGTCAGCAGCTGCAATAGCCCAAAACAGTTTATAGCCTCTACTACAAAGCGTGGCGCTTTACCTTGAACATGTTACACGGATATTTAAAGGCCTCGGGCATTCAAACCTGCTTATGTGATTTAAAGGTGAAAGCCAGCAATTATCCCACTTCTTCGCTGCTGCATCATGTTTGGCTCTCTTCCTCAACATTCATTTCACCGTGTTTTGTCGCTAGTTACCCAAACAGGAGACTGGCCGCCATTAACAGTGAATATTCTTTACAGTTGTAAGTCGGCTCGCATGTATCCTATGTATGCACGTGCCGTCGGGTTTACGTGTCACGGGGCGTTCATCAGACTAATTCTTTTATCCTGTCATGGTGGAGGGTTTTTGGTGTGTTGCAAAACTTGGGTGCTGCGTCGGAGAACCAGGTTTCATTTCCCGAATCAGTCGATACGACCTTTTATTTATTCAATCGCAACTCCTTCGTGCGATAAGCGGCCTTCCTACTATACATTGGCCTGCACGATCAGCCCCGTTTCCGCCTTGTACTAACGCAATCGATGAGGTGAAAGTGGTTGCCACTGTCATCCTATGATTCGCCCCTAGATTTAATATTACAAAGACGGTACACTCAAAAATACTGACTCTGATATCATCAATTCGCTGTTTGCAATCTACGTGGGAATTCCCCTCCATTGGTCTTCTAAGTCGACACCCGATCGTGCTGTAAAGGAAAAGTCCGTAAACAGTATGTTGACATTTTTGCAGCGAACATGGCCGGCAATGAAGGCGACATCTATATAAATTTTCTCTGATTAAATTGACATTGTTTGCAAATCTAGCGGCCTACCATAATTCAATAAATCACGCTTATTTTTAAAAGATAAAGTCACAAGGAAAATATAGAGCTTTTGCGCATCCTGTGAGGGAGCCGGAAAATTTGGGGTCGTCCCGCCCACCTTTAGTTCGAGCCGTACCCAATTATCACGTCTTCACAAATTGCTTTGCAAGAGGTAGCGGTAACCAACAGGCTCGGTTGCTCTGTGCAACACCGATGACTTTACCGCACCCCGCAGCAAAGACAACAATATACAGGAGGCGATGCGCTGGATACGAGCGCAACGTGACGGGGATTGGGACGCTGGGATGGGGGAGACCGAAGGATAGCCGGGAGTGTGGTGCACGCTCGTACAAAACCTCCCTTCTTCGCCGTCTGGGGTTTCGCCCCGCTGGGCAGGTTCGGTTGCAAAATCCGCAAGCACATTCGGCGTCGAACGTGACCGTAGGTTCCTCTGAAGGACATGACTTCTTTCCTCTTCATATTTAAAGCGATTGCTGTTTCGCATTGCTGATTTCGTGAGTATACCTTAGTAATCTTTCATATAATTTTGTATCGAATTCCTTTGGAACGGCGGCGCGTTCTTTGACTGTGATAATTTGACTGTGATAACGCGGTGGTGGTGATCATTGTGATTGTTTGTTTTTTTTTGCTTTGTGGTGGTCTGGACCCCATTGTGGAGCTCAGGCCTTGACGGGGAGAAGGCCCGTGCCCTGCTCGGCGGAATACCTCGATGGGTCTTGATAACTGAGCCACCGGATCGGTAGCTGCGGCACCCGTCACTGCGTTCCACTCGATGGCAGCCCCTGAGGAAATCTCGTGAATCGCTTTGAGAATTAGCGGCTGCGGCCCGCAGGTTCCGTGCACGTGCCGCCGCCCTACACCACCATTGAAGCACCGCTGCGCGTGGCGTCGTTTACACACGAGCATCGCAGTGCCATGGTTCACGGGCTAAGATGACTGCAAGTCCAGGACATACGTCATGAGCGAACACTGTGTTTACAAGATGGCGTCGGGGGACTCGGACGAGTTGGTCGGCTGCGTATCCTGCCAGTTGACCTGGAGGCCTTCGCCCGTCGTTGGTGGCACCTTCAGACCCCGTTCGGGGCTGGGCTGACTTCGACGCCCTGTTCCGCGCGGACGTTCTTCATCCCGTCTACTAGTACCGCATCCGCCATGCGTTGGAGCCGTGCACAGAGCAGAGAACCCTTATGCGGGCTTGCTCGAATACGTTAGAGCTATCCAGAAGCGGTTCAACCGAGCTATCTCCTGCGCGTCTGGCGCATACATGGTGATGCACGTTTTATGACGTTGCTACTCGAGCTTCCGACCTTACTTATACGGTCGTGATTACTCAAGCATGGCGCAGAATAAACTATCAGCCCGGGCGACCGAAGATGCTCTGGTGTTGGAACTGAGTTCGGTACTCTTTCCGCAGTAGTGGAGGCCAGAGTGCCCATGAAAAGACGCCCTTAAGGTTTCGCCACAGCAAATTCTACAGCGACGTACGGCAGCGGCGTGCGTAAGTTTCCTCCTCTTGCTCCCCCGGCACAATAGGTACTCCTTTCTTTGGCCACAAGGAGTTGGAGCGCAGAATATTTGACGGTACTGCCCATGGTGGGAACTGGCCGCAGTAGTTGAATCGCGGTTACTTCGTGAGGTCGTTCTCCAGAGGTCGTTCTCGTCCAGTCGCTCAAACGCGACTGTCGCGAGGCTACGTGCCTTATGGAAATGAAGCTGGCCGCTGTTACCAGAGTGAAAAGCCTGGACACTTCCGTTGTGTGTGCCCCCGTGTGATGGCTCGTAGTCAGAATGCCTATAAACATCAGTAAAACTAGTGCGACCCACATTGCTAATGGCTACTAAAGAGTCGCAAAGTGCTTTGGATATAAAAAATGGCGAAAACGTGTTTTTACCCTGTATTTGCTGTTTTGAAGCGCAGACAGAGACCATAGTGCCACATGTTTCTGTTCACATGCTCGGAATGGCTGTGCTCGCATTGCTTGAAACAGGCTTAATTTTGTCGCTATTTGCCGATTCTGTGTTGCAGCTGTGCCGGGCATGTTGCGGTAAGTTTCGCAAAAGCAGAACTAGTTTCTAAGTGACAAATGGTGCTGTTAATAAAGCGCGTGGTGCCGTGCTCTTGCACATTTCTTACGAAGCAAAAGGTGACGGAAGTGATTTAAGGAAAAGGCCACACTTGCCTGGGCCTATGATTTGGGCAGAGAATTTATTGTCCCTATGGGCCTCCTGCTTGAATTGGTGGGAAGTGGTTACAGATTGGGTTATTCCTCACAGTTCATACTCTTTGGGGCGTAAAACCGTACCTCTACCATGCCATGGAAGCCGCATTTGCTGCGGAATGAATCAGAAAATTGATTAGAAGGTACCCTTGCCATTACGCTTGGCTAGAGCTTCTCGACAATGTGGCGGTGCCGTTTGCTGCAAGGCTCACAGAGGCTCCTTGACGGACAATCGCCCTCCCACATCCCATTGACACAGGGTACGCGCCTCTATAGAGCTGCCCTCTACGGTAAGGCCGCGCACACCCTGACAAAGGCAAAACTGGATATCGCCCTAGGAGATGCCCAACATGCCGGTGGTGAGAACGTACCCGTCCCCGTCATGTTGGCGCTAAAGGAGGATGGCAGCATGCGTCTCTGCATGGACTACCACCATCTCACGACGTAATTGTGAGGTATGCGTATCCTCATCTTGCCATAGAATCTATCAATTCCTAGCTTGGTGCTACACGTGTGCTTGCCTTTCGTCATTGCTCACTCGGCTTTTTCCAAATTCAAATGCACCCGGGTCATATTAATAAGACTGCCATTCACGTGCTACCGAGTTCTTTTTGAGCTTGGCGTATGTTGTTAGGACTCAATTACCCGACCTGGTTCCAAAGATTAACGGACATTGTTCTTACCGATCTACGGCATCAGTAAGTGATAACCTATACCGATCAAGGTGTGGCCAATCAGGTTCCCCCTTCTTCTATGCCCGTTCCCCTTGGTGGAAGATCAGCCGTTGGTTTCTCTTTGCATGGGAATCAAAACCGACTCCTTAATTAATCTGTGGACAGCTTGAAGATACAACAGTTGCAAAATCTGGGATTAGAGAACGTTTCATTGCGCCTCCCCTCTATTTACAACCTATTTACACGAGGTTTGCAGAATTCCTTAACATAAAGCACTCGTTGCAGCTTATTAGGAAAACAGCCATTGCCCTTGGTGCAGTCCAAAGCTTCCGGCCCGGGTTCCATTTGCCCAATTACCGGTGTGCAACCGGCTCTCTCATGGCGACCATTCGCCGTTTTAAGTGTCGGCCCCTGCTATTCGAAATCTGAAAGTCAATAGCTACTTGGATGAACCCCTCCAACGTTAAAAGAATTTCGCAACGTCGTGGAATCACCACACCAAAGGGTGATGTGTCACTCTTCACATCGTGCACTGGCATTGTTGGTTGCGCCGGGTTCCGTCTTCCGTGGGACAAAGAAACGTCCATGGAGCGATTGCGCGTGTACCCCGCCACAACGCAACACTGCCAACGCCGTGCAATAGTCATTGCGTGGTAAGCCGCTGAGAACCCTCCGTCGGCCGGTCGCCACGAGCATGGTTCAAGGAGGAGGAAAAGATCAGCCATCCAGCTGGCTGAGTGTCTTGCGAGGCATCTCACCTCTAACTTTGTCGCACGGCTTTTTCAGCATGCAACACACACCATACACAATCAAATAATAAACAATGTCCACAGGCGTTTCACACGGCGCATGTTCCGCAGCTGATACTACAGTGACTCCACCACGTAATTCATCGGAAAAGCTCGGATGTCGCTTTTCCCTTTCTTTCCTCTTTACGCGACATCGAAAGAAGTCACCAACCCAGGCATGTCGTTCGCGTTAGCGTTTAGAAGCCCTTCTTTGTGCTCAACTACAGCCCAGACTTCTGTATGGCCCCCTAAAAGCGCGTCAGCCTCGCGCACCACAGATTAGTCAATGTCAGGAAGTTGAGGAAATTGGTATCAGTGATCCCCTAACTTTAGCTCCCGATAGCCATGCCTCTAACTTCCCCAGCGCAATCATGGTCATATAAGCTTCTGGTTTGATTGTAAACATCCAGTCTGGCCCGGCTGGAGCATTTTGCTAAGGAAAGTGATAGGGCACTCTTTGCCCTCGTCATCACGCTGTGCTGGCACGCACCAACTACCTAATAGGAAGAGTCTCTGCTGGAATGAATTCTTTCTCCATATCCTCTGCTTGCAGCTTGGACGCCTGCACTACACAATATTTGACCTTATCAAATTCCCTCCGAGCATCTGTGTTATCAAGTAATTTCTATGTAATACGTAGGCCAGCCGAATTGAGCACGCGCAACAAGGCATAAGTACTCAGGCAAAGACTTCCTGTATTATTTGGCCAACCCTAAGAAACTACGATCTGGTTCCTTTTTTGAGAAGCCGGTATTTTCTTAATCACCCATACCCTCTCTGAATCCGTGCCGTGCCTGCCTGACCCAATAAAATCACCCAAGAATCTTAATTGTTATGAGGAACGCTGCACTTGCTTAAGTTTAGCGTAAGCCCTGCCTTCGCCAGTGATGCAAGCGCTTTATCCAAATGTTTGAGGTTTTCTTTCCACCTCGTTGTGTTTGTCGCCTCGTCACGAATGTATGCGGATGGTCAGTGTCTGTTCGGCGCAAATACATCGTTCCGGACTCTCTGATATGTGCTGGAAGCAATTTAACCGCAGAGTAGTTGTAGATGGCCGTAATGTGTGGCGCGTAGCGCGTTGCGCGTTAAAAATGCCACGAACATGCCGCGCGTTTGTGATTGCGGGCCTCGTGACGACCCCCGCTCCTCCCCGGCTCCCGCAGTGGCTTTAGCAAAACAACTGGTGAAAACTCCCGGGCGCGCCTCGCGTTCCCTAGCAATGAATAGCACTGCAGCTGGCGCAACACCTGCTCCACGGAACCTCGGCATGACTTGAACCTCGACCTTCACGGAACCTCGACGTCAAGCGCTACCGCCCATGCATAGCTTAGCACGAGAAACCCAATGGTGTGGATGCGTATGACAATGACTACTACTGCACTCTAAACTTTTTTTCCTCCCATATACTCCATAGAGGTTCTTTTTCGCCTGTCCTCTAGCGGTCCTCCTTGTAGGAGTTTTTTTACTACATGGCACAGGGAGGTTTTGTTTACCTCCTCAAAACAGGGAGTTTTTAGGTTATGGGAAGGAGGTATTTAGGGAGTGTTAAGAAATGTTCGGGAGAATTAAAGGAGGTCAAAATGGAGTATTCTTTACTTCCTGAAGGGCGTTTTTAAGTGATGTTTATGGAATTTTTAGGCGGTTGAATAGGAGCCTATTATGGCTCCCTTTGGAAGTACTTATGTTAGTTTAGGGGCGTTTTTAGGAGGACCAAGGGAAGCATTTACTTCTTTTGAATGGAGTTTGACGAAAGCTTGGGGAGTTTTGTAGGCCTTCCGAAAGGAGGTTTTCAAGGCCACAAGGGAGAATTTCTAGTTCCCTGCGGGAGTACTGATTTCACACGGTTTTTCTCGATTTCAGGTTTATTTCAAACGAACTATCGCAGACAAGTTTACATGGTACATGGTGTACACAAGGAGGTTCCGAAATAAATACTTATGGCGACCGCATATTAGAAATCACAAATGGTACATTGCTAAATAACATGCCAGTTAGGAATTGAAGACAGCAATATGATGCTAGTTGAACAAAACGTAGAAACAATATTACTACAAGAACTGGAAATACGCGAAAAACGAAGATACGCACAAACACAACCGCATGGTAAGTGAAATCATTACAGATTACTAGAGGATCGAGAACGCGTCAGTACTTATCAGAACTTATCAGTACGCATCATCGCTCAGTACACAGTGAAAAAAATGGCTGCAGTGGTTTACAACAACAACAAAAAAATTCAGTAGATGGTGAAATGAGCGAGAGCTGTCTGCTAGTTGAACAAATTGTAGAAACAATAATAACACAAGAACTGGAAATACTTGAAAAACAGATAGGAACAAACACAACCGCATGGCAAATGAAATCATTATATAATACTAGAGGATCGAGAACCCGTCAGTATTTATCAGAACTTATCAGTACATATTGGTACTAAGTACACAAAGTGAAGAAAAAACGGTTGCAGTGGTTTACAACAACAAACCAATTTTTCAATTTGTCGTGAAATAAGCGAGAGCTGTGCAACGATTTGATATTGAAAGGTAACAAGCATTTTGTAGCTGGTAAAGGCACAAGAGGTAAATGATGTAGGAGACAGACTGCAGTGAGATGGCTATGGATAAATGAGTAATATAAAGAACAAAAAATATGCTGCGGAAAATACCAGTGCGTTTTGATAAAGACAAAAATGCGCCAAGAAAAGTGACCGAATCTGACGGGTTAATCGCAGTGATATAGAACAGAATGGGTGGTATCGCGACAGCTTCTTTAGAGTGAGAACAAAAAGCCATGAAATTCGTGTTTTTCGGATAATTTTTAGTTGATTCATTTCGCACCAGTTGCCAATATTATTTAGATAATTGTTTCAAGTTAAATTAGTTTGTTAATATTATTGCTTCACTGAAAGATAGCTGTATTATGAGCATACAGAACGGCCCATCAAATATCCCCTTTTCAGTAAAAAAAGAAAAAAGAGAAAGTCAGAAATATAATACGGAATTCTTTTTGACTACTATCCAATGATTACAGGATTGAAAACAAATATTAGTGAGCGATATTGATGCGATACAAGTTAATGAGTTCTAAATCCTTCACACGTGGTTTGGTGCAGGCAAGGTCCAAAAAGCCATGTTCCACAAACGTTAGAGCTCTGTGTGCCTTCTTGGGATATTGAATGTTGAAAACCCAGAACGATGCAAACAGACTACACACTCCTCCCAGTAAAGATGATGCAGTCAAGACACGCTGGCCATCGATGTGGAGGCTAACTTCCCTGTTCACGGAATGCAGGCAGGGAGTCAGAGGAACATCTGTCTGAAAAAGCAAAAAAGAAAAAAAATGCCCCACACGTAAAATTCAACACAGACACTATGGTTAAATGAACTTAATAATTCGGTAAAGTAATAAAATTGTAAGGCCAGGTTCCCTGCGAATTCCAGTATCTAAATTAGGAATGCAAAGGCTTCATAAAACCAAGTGCCAGTACATTAACCGTCGTGGCTTTTGCAGCAATAAAAACGATATTACTTCCGCAGAATATACTCGAGCACAACTTTAAATGACAGTGAAGATAAAATGCAAGTCTCTGTAGGTTGATATATTAGTTTTTGTTTTTGACTGAAAAACACTTTGGTATTGCATGATTTTGTTAACTGCTGTTTCTTGCTTTAAGATGCCAGCTTGCATCTATTCAAGTGAGTGGGCACACAGTTAAAGATGCAAACCCTTACACTGCCTCTCCCCTACCATGGTGGCTCACTTTCATAGAAAAAGTGGAGCTTTTGCGAGCTGGACGGCTGTTGCAAGCCGTGGCAATACTCACTTCTGCTGGAGGGGCCAACTTGGTTTCCGAATGCAGCCTTGCCTTGTACAGCACAGCCTATCCTGCCTTAAGATCTATGAAGTCATTCAACTCGATCATGTATCAGGATCTGCAGAAGAAAATCGTGTCAGCAAATAATGAATTCATGCCGGACAGGCACCCACTGTTTCAGTTATACTTGCAGATGCCTCCACCTATTTCCCTCTTGGTGTTACATCCAAAGCTAATTTGTTACGGCTTGTCTTATCAAGTATGGTCATTTGTCATAACACAGCTAGTCATACAGGAAGTCCTTCACTGGGTCAGAAAACAATTTCTTTTTTTACAGTAGTAATAAACTAGGCGACTCAGTCATCCGTATTCTGACACCTTAATATTCTGTGTCACCGAGCTGACAAGCGTGATTGGTGCATAAGGTCATTTGTAGCCGCAACCGTTATTACAGCCTTGTTAGCTAACGTAAACCTCGTTCATGGCACCAAATTACTTGTGATTGCATGGCAACAAAAAAAACACAGCTGAAATGGAAACGCTTTTCTCGCAAACTTACCAACGCTGCATGCCACACACACCTGCCTTAGTTAATTTACCGTGATTGTAGAAGTTTCCGTCACGCAAAACCACAGTGCACTTTTTGGAGCTGCAAGCTCAGTGTCAAAATCGAGTGTCAGATGAATCGAGTAATTTTTGTGTATGGTCTTACTATTGATTATGACAAATTTATTACCAACAAAAGAAGAGTGTGTGCATTGTTCTTGTAAAAAAATGATACCCTTTTTTATGCCCGGCAGACTTGTGTCATGCTACGGCAAACTCTGTTCGCTTCCATAAGGGCATGAATTTGTGTTTTTAATTACGTGGCCTTAGCTGGCGACTGACGGGCCCCGATTGTATACAGACCCCTCATTATCATCCGAAAGGGAATAAAAACATTTCGGTTTCGAACCACGTCGCCGTCGTGGTCCACACTATATGCATTTAATCGTTCGATAGGCTCATAGCATCTTTAACGCATGTCACCGTTTCCTTAATAGGGTACGCTGTTAGATGTGAAGAGTCGACTCAAGCGAGCAAACAACCCCACCGAATCTACAGGGCACAGTTTTCGAAGGGGGTGGCCGTCTGATCTGCGGCTTTCGCCGACCAGAGCGCTAAGAATGAGTCAGAGCCTTGAACGAAAACAACACAAAGACTTTTATTTGGACAGGCAAGCCATCAGGAGCGTTAACAAATAGATATTACAAAGTAGAGCAGTTAACTAAAAAGAACACGAGCAGTTCGATGCATATGATCAAAGAACACGAGCAGTTCGATGCAGTCCAACAATATTCATCGACCGGGCCCGACGATGCACCGCTGTCGGAGGCGATTCGGCTACCTTAGTAACCGTCACGTTGCTTTGAAACGACGCCGTGCGCGACAAACGATTTCATCTCGAATGCCCTGTTACAAACCGGCCCACAAAAGAATGCGAATGCATACCCCAAAAGCCACAAACAAGTACAATAAAACGATTGCGCGCTTTTTTCTTTGCCCGTGCGTGTACGTGCTGTGTGCGGCACGGGTACTTCGCAGTTAACCCTATCCAAACGTTTGACAAACGCATCGACTGATGAAAGAGCACTTACCAGCGAGCTGTCCACAGCTGTCACCGTACCCAAATGTTGTTACCGGCCGTTCGCCGTGTGACAGGGGCACATAAAAATCTTTCCACCAAATGGCACTACTAGTCCTTCTCAAATGAGAAAAAATGATGGCCCAAGGCGAGGCGCTTGAAGAACTTGAAGCTCCGGCCGCACCAAGTCACCGGCCGCGCTGCATTGATAGCACGGAGGTTGTTTATATCCGGGCAGGAAGTCGTGCCGCCAGGGCAAGTTGAGTCGCTGCAGTCGGGTGCGTTGGCGCGCTGGCACGAGAATTTAAATTGTCTATATATGCGAAAGCAAGCGAAGCAGATGAACATTGGAATTGTTTGCAACGGCGAGAACTGTCTCTTCGTTAGCAGCAGAGTTTGACAACACCTACCGCCAAAATAAACAGATTGAAACAACACGGCCGCGCTGTCTGCTTGTGATCGCGCTGGCTGAAGCATCTATACGGGTATACGTACGGTATCGGTTTTGTAGCTGCATACAACCGTCGCGTCCTGCTTTCTCGTTCTAATTAGCATCAGTCCACGGTTGAAGTGCTGACACACGGAAACAACACAAGACTAACATGGCGACCGCCCGCTTGAGATGATTACCCCAGATGGGGAGTTTATTGTGGACGTGGTTGTTTACAAGGGACCGAACGCCATCTCACAAATTGTGTTATGTCGTTCTAAATCCTCCCTTTTGCTACACGGATGGGCAACGGTACTACCATGTAGGTTCGTCCACTTGTTTAGACCATGCCTAGGGAGTACATTTTTTGCTATAAGTACTTTTCAGGGCACATTACTTGATTAAAACTCCATTTCCGGCTAGTTTGCGTTTGCAGTGTGGCAGAGTGCAAAGCCATGATAGAACTTGTATATAAGCAATTCCAGACTTCTGCAAATGCGTGCTGATATGTCTTTCGGCGCTCGCGTAAAAATAAATCATGCAGCTTCACTATGATTGAAGCCTTCGTCAAGATAGTGCAAGCTTCACGTTTTTTCAGCCCAAACAGCATCACTTTCTATGCGTACTGACCTGAGGACACAGAACTGCGTTTCAAACCTGCGCATTCTGACCAAGGGTTATTGGCTAGTCGGCCATAAACATGTCTAACAGAATTCTGTACTTTCCTTGGCTACCTGCTATAAACGACCAGTTGGCTCGTTTGTGGGAAATGCACCCGCCTCTATTATTTGTTTGATACGCCCTCTGATACGCAGAGCAGTGGATATGCGTAGGTAATTTCGACAAGGTATATCTAGCCCCAATTGTGGAGTTCATCTACTTGCATTTATGTTTCGTGCGCAAGCGCCACCGGCACCCTGTAGGGTTACGCGCGTCATAATTACTCGCGTGCTTTGATTTTGAGCTTGCGTATTGTGACTTTACGGGTTTTTTGTTTGTTTCTTAACACATCGACAGCTTTGTGAGTGTATATAGCTGCTGCTTTCGCCGGGTCAGCTGCACATGAGCAACGTCATCTAGCCGTGGTGCTGCATTCCTCTCTGTGCTACATGAGATGACTGGGGCACCTCAAATTCTTGGTAGCCCTCAACTATCACTCCTACTATAGGCTTACTCGGGTGTAGTAACAACGACGTCTGCTGGCGCTAACTGCTCTGCGCGAAACGTTCTCGAGCTCGATTGTGCTACTCTACGGCCACAGTTTCTCGATAACTCTGAACTGTCCCTTCAACTTTGCCATTCGCTTGCCTTGACTTTCCTTCTACAGCCATAGATCTTGGTCGCACTGCAACAAATAATTGGAGTGACCCGCTAGTTATAGCATCCGACGTACTCCCTCTTAGTGGCCTCGCTTTGTAGGATGGCTTCCTCGCTAGCCTATTGCAAACTATTTCGAAGCCTAGCAATATATTCTGCTACCCGGGGCATACCCAATAATCCGGGTACTACCCATTCTCCAGGCCACGTTTTCACGAGAAGAGAAGGGAGGCCCATTGGGAACATAAGCTCAAACTTTGGTCGCCCTGCAGTGGCGTAGGGAAACTCACAATATTCCCACAGAACAAAAAGAATCATCCTATCCCACTTACACTTACAAGCAATACAAAATGGACACAGAGTACATCGAAGTGGCTTCCTGTCCACCACGGTGTTGTCGGCAACAACGCAGCTGACAAAGCCGCCTCATCTGCCCACAATATGTGCACTCAAACTCTGCCGATCCCAGTCATGACAAAAAAGGTGGCGATACTCGTGTCATCAACCCTGTGGAAAGCTCAAATGTCTATCGGGAGTGACGCAAGGCAGCCATACGCACCTCTTTATGGAATTGATCCTACGTCAACCTTCATATTTCCACCTGGGCTCAGCAAGCCCGAGGAAGCTATTCTCCATAGGCTTCGCTTGGATGTGGCCTACACGGAACATTATATCTACAAAATCCACCAGCTACCTTCACCTTTTATTTCCACATGTGGCTCACAAGAAGCTATTCGTCATGTTATACGCGTGTGATCAAAGTGCCCCGTGCACAGACAGAAACTAATATTATCTTTGTGCAGGCAGGTTTGTTTGGGACTTGAATTGTAGGCTGTTTTTTGGGACATTAGTCGGCTCTCAGTCAGCTTGTACGTGCCATCAAAGCTCCCTTGGAGTTTCATCGAAGCACAGAACTGGACAGAGTTTTGTGATTTAAAATTTGGCGCACATCAGATGACATCTGTTATTTTTATTATTTTTCTTTTGGTTTTTTGTGTTTTTTTTTACTTTTTTACTTACATTTTTCTCTTCTGTGATGTACCCTAGCAAGCCAGCGCAGCGGCTCGGCTAACCTCACTGGTCTTGTTAAAGTTTTTCTCTCTCTTCTATCCTACTCGTGTCAATGTTTGCTAATTATGGGGAAAAGCATGCTTTTTACATGGCATTCCTGCGTTCCCCCAATCCGTTAGTTTCCGGCTGATCAGGTGCGGAAAACCTGCGCGTGCCTCTCAACCTTTGCAAGACATCTTGCTTCAGCTTTTACTTGAAGGTAGTGCTCTGATCCATCCGAGCACATTGCCTCCGGTACTCCACACTGAGAAAATATTCGTGGTACCGAATCACAGGCTGCGTTTGCCGTTAGTACTGGAGGCATAGTACCTCCGGCCATCTGGTGTGTACATCAAAAGCGAAAATTGCATAGCAATGAATCATGGCAAAAGCAGGGTCCAGAGGGCCGATGCAGTCTATGCTGACTCTCTAAAATAGCGCACTGGGCCTAGCCAAGGACCTTCATTGGACCCTGTTTTTTTGCCTTGCCGGAGATTTGACCTGGCATTCATGACACGATCTACAGTGGTCCTTTACGTCCAGGGACACGCGAGGGTAGTAAAATGAGCTTTTCACCCGCGGCAGCACTTTCCACTCTCCCACATGACCTGCAAATTGAGAATAGGGGGCTATTTGCAGCACGTTGTGCTGCCTGTGCGACCGTGGCACTTGCTGCTTGGCTACGCAGCCCGCCACATGCTCGTGGTTATACAAGTCGTCCCGAATGAGAATGCAATGGGTTCCGGATTTGGCCTGCGCACAAGGATCCTTAAATTGCGAGTCTGAAACCTAAGCCTCACAAAGCTCCCCTCCTTTGCTTTTCACATGTGCTCAGAACCTTCGTTGTTGCTCTTGGATAATAGAACGCCGTTAGTTGCCTCTTGATTCTCGCATGTTTCGCCTGACCCATCCGCTCCCGCTGCATTTGAACTGTTGGCGGCTCATTTCACAACCCGTCAAGTATAACTTTTCTATCGAGAAATTGTGCGTAATCGTTGGCCATGATCATTGCATCGGTCCTCTCAAGTAGCTAACCCATGAGGGCACAAAACACAGCCGCCTGAACCGTTTTGGATCCAACATAAGAAATTGCTTCGATAGCTGTCAGCACAACGTATGCCAACTGCCCCGTTATTTGTTGCCCGAAAACTCCCTTCGGTTTCATCTGCAAACCCGTAGCATCGAACCTAGGTACAACATACTTTCTGATTACGCTCACTTCGGTTCCTGAGTCGACTAAATAGTAGAATGACTGACCCGAGCTATCATGCATAACAGTTGGCAACCCGTGCTGCTCCGGCTGTTTCCATTGCCCAGACCCGTATGTAGTTTCTGCGGTTGACTGAAATGCAGGCGGCGTCATTCACACAAGGAGTGGTCTATTTTCCAGACGCGATGTTGTGGCTTCCTTGAAACTTACACCTTTTTTGGAACAATTCGGGGCAGTTATCAGCGCCGTTGCACTCAAATTGCATCAGTGCCCTTGCATCACTGCCCGTGCACCCACCTTCCGTCCTCGGGGACATCTGCGTCTATTTCTGGTTTCTTTTGCCCTTCGTCGACACTCATATTCTTTTGCGCAGGCCTGCACATTTCGCTCACCTCAAAGCTAGTCGCCAGCATTGCCAAGGCACTGAACGAGAAAAAGTAGTCTTGTTTCTTATAAACAAAATGCGCCATTCTCCTCGGGTCTGAAACATTGTTTTAAGCAGTCCGCGAAGTTAAGCGTCTTTATTTCCTCGAATGTACCAGCCTTTCAACTCTCGATATAAAATTCCAACTAGTTTTCAAGCAGCACGACGAACGCATTCCAGGATACCTTTTCTACCCGTTTTGACATGTAAAACCGCCTTTTCTAGCCCGCTGCAGAAAGCCTGAAAACATCCAAAATGCACCATTGAAGCTTAGGAAAAATGTTTGTGTCCTCTGCTGTGAGCCTGCACAACACTGCACATTCCCACAACTATGAGAAAACAAGCGTAGCCCTCCGCTTCCTCGATAAGTCATAACAACCGATCGTTGCATCGACGTCGTCGATCCACAGGACCACGAGTGCCTCTCGGTTTACCGCCCTTTAACAAGGTGGCACATTTCAGCCGTCTCTCTTCTTCTGTACTTCCGCCAAGCGATACGCTGTTACCGCCCTCGCTGGACTCAGCCCCATCACGGGCTTCAAGCCGCAGGTTTTTTAAAATCAAGCACTGCGTCTCCTTTTCCCTCTCCAGAATTTTCAATTGCAGCTCGAACAGCGCAAGCTGCTGTTTTGACGCTGTCTCTCACATTCCAATACCGTAACTCCACTCCGCTGTCGGTGACTACCAACGATGCAAGTTGGCGGCGGCGTCCTCGCTCATTTCCCAGTTGTCCCCTTCTCTGTCTCGCAAGTTTGAATGCTTTGTTATTAACTGTCGTCGACAGAATATCAACAGGTATGCGGCTGATGTAACCTCGCTGGGCTCTTCCTCGGAAATTGGTGAACTGGCCTTGCTTCGTTGGGCTTGCTGTGGTAGTCAGTGGGAGGTGGTTGGCATTAGTCTTAGCCGAGGTCGTTCTCCGCTGACGCCGCCAGTTCAGCCGGGCAGATCCTATCGTACTGCACCGATTAGGTTCTCCGCTCCTCTTTGCTCGTTCGCTTTGCTGGTTGAGTAGCCGTTTAATGCTACTAGCGTAGTAATCGACGATGAACTCTGTTCGGTAGGCACCTTCAAGATGTAACAGTTGCGACATTTGGGATTAGAGACCGTTTTATGCGTCTTCTCCTGTATTCAGAGCCTAATTTTCACGACGTTTAATAAAACTTCTTAACCCAAGGAACTCTTTCAGGCCAAACCGGAAAGACCATGTTTTTCGGTTGAACGTCCAAATAGTTGCAGTCGCCACCATACACCCCGTGTTCAGTTTGGCCAATTATCCGACAAACAACCACCACTTTTACAGCAACCATTGGCCACCCTAAGTCCTTTTCCTTCTGTTCGTAATCGAGGTGTCCGCAGTCTGGATGTCCCGTACTTCTACTGCTCCCATGATGCCCCGAAACGTGACAGCCAGTTGCCAAGGTTGTGCAATCTCCCGACCACCAGCAGATGCGCCATGCTTCACATAGGTGCACTGGCATTGTCGTCCGCGCCGGTTTCTGGTTTCCCTGAAAGAATCAAATATCCACGAAGCGGTTGCCCGGGTAGGTCATAATCAAGCAACAAGCAGTCAGCACCGTTAAATAGTCATTCGATGAGTCACCGCTGTGTTTTCCGGTAGCCGTACGCGTGGTTGAGAGAGCAATGATCGGGCATCTAGGTTGGTGCGGGTGTTTTGAACACAACAGTCGTCTTTTCGCGTACCTTGGAGAGCACCTCGTGCATCGAAGAACGGGCTTGACCGCATGAAACGCGCCGGTCTCATCATTTATCCCCAAAATGACCAACTTGCTAAAGACATGTTTGTCTTGATCGTCTTTGTTGTAGATAGCGGAGAGTTTTTTTTCCCTAGGGATACCAAACTGAAGGAAATTACAGAGTATGCGCGCTCGCGGGACGTTAAGATGTTGCAGCGCTTATTGGGCATGGTAGCCTTTTCCCGTACGTAAATCCCTCATTGCATGGAGCTGTCACGTTTGCTGAACAAGCTTTTTCGCAAAAGCGGGAAATGGAAATGGGCGGAGACTGAACTCCGATAGCGAAAGAAAGCGGCATTAAAAATACCAGACATATACAATGCTTTTGCCTCACAGACCGATGCTAGTCACTATGGGTTGGGCGCAGCGTTGATTCAGAGGTTAAAAAGCGTTATTCGTCCGGTCGCATTCGCTAGTCATACACTCACCCCAGCTTGGGCAGCCATACGGTCACGTATCGCGAGTGTCTCGCAATCGTGCTGGCACAGAAATTCTGACGCGTACCTAGACGGTGCCTTTTTCACAATGCAGACACAATGCATGACGTTAACGTGGCTGCAAGGATTGCAGAACCCCGCTAGTCGTCTTGTACGGTGAGCGCTTGCGCTTTAGTGCTATGATTTTAACATCCGGCACAGGAAGGGTTCGCAGAACCAAGTCGCTGGCGCGGTATCACGCATGCCCCTGGAGGAATCTTTGGACGTGGAAGGACTAGCGCTGGTGGCGGCGGTGAATGTTTGACGCATGCTGGCGTACGCTGGTCAGCCGGACAAGCCTAGCGGGGCAGCGAGCCGATGGACACTACAGTAAGTTGATTGACACCTTGGGGCGCAGGGCGCTGCTCCTACCTGCATCAGCGGTCAGTCTAATTCATACATGCTAGTTGAGGACGATTTCTTACTGCAGAATCTTCCACAAAGAGATAGCGAAGCTGATTTACCTTTCCGCGTTGTTGTTCCACGAAAGCTTAGGAAAGCTTTCATCCGTTACTTTCATTGGTCTGCCCTGGCTGGACAAAATGTTCTTCACAAAATTTCTGTACCGATCTGATTAAGTTGACCTGGCACCACATTTATCAACCTTGAATGTCTACAATGTCAATTATGTATAGTTATACACACTGAGGAACCTAATTCTTTAGATTTTGTAAACAGCAATCCAAGACTTGAACCCTGCACAATGCTTCAAGTGTGGTCCAAGATAGTATGGCCTCTCGTTTTATTAAAGTGTTTCATTCACTGACTCACTCACCCTGCTTATTTAAAATTCTGCGTGGCCACAGAAATGTTCACCGTGTGCACGCGATGGAATGGAATTTTCTGTTCCAAACCTCCGGCAAGGACTTCGTCATTTATCGGTTCTATTGGGCACTGCCACTATACCCGTTCATTAACACTGCATGGTATTTTTCTAAGCTGGATGATTTCAGATAAAGGGGGGTACAGTTGCCCACTGCAACATCGTAAAGAGGCCCAGAAAATACCTAGTGAGAACTGTTGCCCAGCGCTACTATACTGCTGTTGTGGTTCCTCTATAAATCATCGCATCCCGGTTGAGTCGGTGCTGTGTACTCAAGTAGCGTGGCAGCCTTACCTGCTGCCCTCATCCCTCTACCATGAATTTTGTTGCATACATCAGCCTCATCAGGAGTCAATATTGCCTGACGGGGAAGTAAACGGAGGGACATACGCAGGATGTTCACCAACTTCGAGAATGCTAGGCATCATGTTAAGCAGCTTTTGCTGGCGGCTTGCTCCCTGGCGACGGCACAAAACTATCGACCCGCAAAGCATGCCGAGGAGCGCTGTAGATTGTTATTTTCATGTGTAGAAACGTACCTGGCTGCCCTGGCGTAGTATTCGGCTTTAAAAGAGCGCTGATCGCTTGCATCTGGAAGTTGACGCGGCAGCAGTAAAGGCGCTATGCACTCTTCATCGCGAATATTTGCAGAGATAAAAGCAACAGCAACTACTACAATATTAAAATATCCACGCAATGTTGTATTTATATTTTTTAACCAAAACACCTATTAATGCGTTATTAAAGTGCAGGTCTTGAATCAACAGATTATCCCAGGCCTACATGCACCGGTGGAGTATTAATTTCAGGGAGGGCATCTGGTGACAGAATACCTGTCACCAGATGCCCTCCCTGGTCATTTATATATAGCGGCGCCTGATCATTTATATATAGGATCATCAAAGTATCAATCACGATAGAATATTCATAAAGGAAACGTACAAGGAGGGCTCAGTGTGAGT
Source organism: Haemaphysalis longicornis (assembly GCF_048455015.1). Lineage (NCBI taxonomy): Eukaryota > Metazoa > Arthropoda > Arachnida > Ixodida > Ixodidae > Haemaphysalis > Haemaphysalis longicornis. Next base: position 162,308,716 of record NW_027526335.1, read on the forward strand.
AAAGGAGGGAAGATGTTTCTAGTGACATCAGAATAGAAAAATATTGAAAAGTTAGAAATATTCATTGGCAGATGTGTATGCCGTGCACTGCGGTCTTTTGGGCGACAAACGCTTCGTGGCTTTTATGCAAATGTTTGACATTTTAAAAAGTTGCTCCTCGCATCAAACTGAATATAAAAGTAGCACAATTTGTCCCGCATTGTGGCCCCAGTTACACAGGTAATGTTTTGGGAAACAGCACTCTTGGCTTTCACTTAAAAAGGAGGCCCATGGCACTCCTCTTATACTTTTTATGGCATTCTTGGCAATCATTTACCAATTGCGCAATTTTTATGGCAATGTGGTGTTTTTGTTTACCAAAAACAGTTATATAAAGTAAACTTCTCGCTTAGGATGTGCACCCATTCCACCCGCACAGAAACATTGAACACAAGGGAAAATGATACCGTAAACGTTTATACCTTAAAGGGGCACTGACACAAAAAATTTGCATCTTGTTTTTTTTGTTGCGATAAGTAGCTAGTGACCTACTAATAACCTGTAGATACCTCATTTGCTTCAGCGTGCGACGGTTGTTTAATTAGAGGCATTTTTAATGCGGCCAGTCCCAGTTTCGGTTTCAGCGAGTGCCGCGAAACGATGGATTTTGTGGATTTTGTGTGAACAAAGCTGACCACGTGACCGTCGGAGGGATATCACAGAGCAGAGCCGCCGTAGCACTGTCGAATCCGCATCGACGGCAGTTTCTGCGAATGCCCCCACGTAATGATCTCGTGAAGCGCTTACTTAAAAAGCGACCGTGGATGTGACGCAGGCGCTGCGAGTGCAAATGCTACCGCGGCTAAAGAACGACGCGCGATGGTCGAGACGGTGGGTGTCAAGACGCGCGCTGGGAGCAGCCGGCCGGTCTGCCTACAGGTCCGCCTACAGATGTGTTCGGCTTAGCACTGCGGCGGATATTCGAGTGCCGCTCTCGTAAGCGGTGCAGATGACAATTTTTAATGCAACCCGCCATCGCATCATTAACTCATTTCTCATGTAAGCCACCATGGTCGGGACTTGGGGACAATTTCGTGCAGCGGTAACAAGCTATCACTCGAGCTACCTCCGCCGGCCTGGGCCACTTCGCGGCCGTGGCCGCCGCCTGCACAGCGACCGTGCGGCTAGCTCAGAGGGCTTTTTGTGGCATAGGCGCGTTTACGCATCCAATGGTAATAAACAGTAATAGAAACAGAGTGCCTGGAATCGCTGTAGAACTTTCGTCGCGGCCAGCTGCCCGATGAGCTGATGAAATCACGGCGCCTCCGCCGCCAACGATCGGGTCGTTCGTTGTCGAGAGCAGAAGCTCCGCCCTCTGGCCCTCCGATTGGAGCGGCGAGCCGGGCGAGCCGGCGAAAAACGCCGGCAGTGCGTAAGCGGCAAACACAAACTCGTCACGTGTTGGATGTTGTTTATTTACACAATATCCTCGGGATGTCGATTGCGCGTGGTCCTCTGCTGGCTGCTCGGTTGCGTTTCGCACACTTTAAAATTGATTTCAAATATGTTCTAGGCTGTATTCGCCGCTGATATTTTGCAGATGATGTATATGTGTTCCCACCAATCTATCTCTGAAGTTATCTCGCCTTCAAAATTTTGTGTCAGTGAACCTTTAACTGGTTTATATTGTTACCCCGCGGCAGAAAAATGGCACGAACCTGGATAAAGGCTGAGGATCAATCTACTTACACTATTTACAATACGGCTATTAGAGCACGGCCGCAAGCTCCACGCCAACTACTTCTTCGTCGTCGCCGATTTAGCAGAAAGTAATCGGAGGTAAAGATCATGGGCCAGTCAAACCTCGAAAAAAAACAGCACGTTAGCCCCCAGTGAAAGGCCATCCATGTGCGAAGAGTTAGAGATGTCGACTCCTTCTGACGAAGCGACACGATACGCAAAAGACATAAATCGCCGCAGGTTTATTCTGCGATGACAAAAAATTACTCCCAAAAATATGAACCTTACACGCAATTATCGTGGGAGGAACGCGACACGTAATAACACTCATCAACGTTTGTGGCAACAATAAGGCAGGATCTCCACTTCGTGGATCTTGGCGACTGTGCCGAGTACGGGGACGAGAAATGACATCCGATTTGTGTCCCGACAGTCATTCGATTTGACCTGTGAGTTGCACCTTGATTATTCCCTAAATGAAATTGCAACTCACGGCTCGCATGGAATGTCGCTTGATTTTCGCTTGATGGTGGTGTGCGCACGGATGGACGCGGACGGACATTGGGAGGCCCTAAGGACCTCCGCACCGTTACAGGCGAGGGAGTGAGCCATTTGAGTCACTGGTGCTAACTCACGGCCGTAGCCCAATGGGTAAGACGATTGACACTAACTCTGTCTGGTCTACCAGACACACGCTCGAATCCTGCCGGTGCCAGTGTTAGTTTTTGCGATTGTAAATGTTATGCGCACGGACGCGGACGGACATTTTGCGGTCTTAAGGTGCTCCGCCCCTAAAATAAAAGGAGCTTCACTCAACACCCGCATTGACCGAGTACTTTCCCCAACACGCACCGTGCGCGCCAGCCACATCTGCTGGTTAATCCAAGCTGGTCGTGGTTCCGCTTGTCTGCCCCTTGCTGCTTCTATCGTGGCCATCTAACCGCCGCCGGACTGTTCCTTCTAAAGCCGCCACTACATGCAGCGTATTTCCCGCTTTTTGACGAGACGAGGTCGCCCTGCGGTCACGTGCATTAGCGCATGTCGCCAAAATGCATGGAGACGCGCGATTACGCACGAGCAACGCCTATTAATATTGGCCGAGAGGGTCACCTCTGTGGAGGCCGGCGCTGCGATCGTTTTGACGTCACTGGTTGGATACCCGTTCCTACATGGGTGCGTGGCTGGATTGCAGTGCGTGACTCTTCGTTTAGGACGCGCCTTTTAAGTGCATTTTCACGTTAATTTTCGACGTTTGAAGTTAATTATCACGGTGTAAAGCGTAGTTTAACCTCATGTGGACCTTATAGCCGTGTCAACTGCGGTTAACTGCCCGCAAACAATTTGAGCGTAGTGGTGTATGCGGACGTATGCGATCGAACCCGATGTAAGCGTAAGCTGCGCCTCGTTTCCCCGCAAAGCTAAATTTCTAGATTTCGCTTGTGCCTTGCAAGAAATGGGTAAAGCAGGAAATAATGATGGGGTTACTGCTCGCAGAAACACTCCGCACACGCGTCTGCCTCGCCTGACCGCCGCCGGCCTGAAACGACGCAGGTCGCGGCAGCGACACCTTGTTGCCACTTTTTGAAATCACACTGATCGCGGAAAATCAGTTCCACATTCGCGAAGGAGGATGTTAGTGTGGTGAAAAAATTGAGGGAGGTAATGTGATCAGCTGTGATTTTCAAAATGGTGCTTAAATATCTGCCGCGATCTGTGCCGTCCGGCCGCAAACGCCAGACTCGGCACCACCAGCCCGTTCCACGGCCGGACTGGAGGAGGGAGTGGGGCGCGGAAGGAGGAGAGTCGAGTCCGCCCGTGCCCGTTCACGCACCGTGCGGCGAGCGGCCGAAGTATTGCGGTGCCTGCGTGTGAGAATCGGCCGAGGCCGTGGCAAGTATCTTGATCATCATCATCATCATCATCACCAGCCTGTCTACGCCCACTGCAGGGCAAAGGCCTCTCCCACTATTCTCCAATTACCTCGGTCCTGTGCCAACTGTGACCAATTTATCCCCGCAAACTTCTTGATCTCCTCTGCCCATCTAACTTTCTGCCGCCCCCTGCAGCGCTTGCCTTCTCTAGGGATCCACTCTGTTACCCTTAATGACCAGCGGTTATCTTGCCTTCGCATTACATGCCCTGCCCAAGTCCATTTCTTCTTCTTATCTTGATCATCTTCTTGATCTTCTTGATCATCTTGACCTTCGTATTTTGATCATCGATGGTTAAACGCAATCACCGCAGATACAATGTTTTACGTACGAGAAATGGGGTGACACTGTGGTGAAAAGTTGTGTTAGAGACTGCATTCTCTACTGCAACAAACGCAGCTATGAAATATCGGCCGCGACTCCTAAAGTTCCCAACATCAGACTCCGCGCTTCCGAAGCTGGCTAGGACCTGTTGGAAAAGACCCTCTTCTAAAAAAGCCCACTGAGCTAGCCGCACGGTCGCTGTGCAGGCGGCGGCCATGGCCGCGAAGTGGCCCAGGCCGGCACAGGTAGCTCGAGTGATAGCTTGTTACCGCTGCACGAAATTGTCCCCAAGTCCCGACCACGGTGGCTTACATGAGAAAGGAGTTAATGATGCAATGGCGGGTTGCATTAAAAACTCTTTATTTTAAAGCAGGGCGATGACCCCGCGCCGGCGCCGGTGCCCGCGGAGGCCGCAGACGCGGCCGCGGAGACGCCAGTGCCATCTCTCGCCCCCGCCGCGGATCCTCCCGCGGCGAAGTGCGAGGAGGTGGCGCCGCTCGTCGGCACCCTAGCAAAGAAAGAACTGAAACTAAAGCGTGGCAAACTGTTCGCATGGCGACGCAGTGAAACATCCCCCTCGCGAGGGGCACGATCAAATGCAGAGCATTTCCGGGGGCGCACGACGTTAAGTAGTTTGCGTTACGTTAATGTTGTTGCACTTGTTGCAACTGCTGACGAGAGAGCGCTCGTCAGCAGTAATTTGAATGAGTCAACGATATAAGGCGCGTTCGTAGCGTCCCATTCTCTGTCAGCTTTGTGGCGCAGTGGGTAGAGCACCATGTACATTGCGTTCCGCCCGCAGGGTCGAGGGATCGAAACCACGCGCCGGATAGTATTTTCTTTTATATAGTGTAGGGGGAGGGGTGCGGACAACGACGGTGCGGACAACGACGGGACAACGCGGATGACATCGTGAGTTACTGAAATGCTCTGCATTTAAAATTGGGCCCATCACCCCGCGAGGAGGACTCGAGTAAATGCGTCGCATAGGGGGTGGGTGTATTGCGTTATCGTTTAGTGTTTGGGGAGTTGGTGGTAGTGAATGCGTTGTATCAGCAGCTTCTTGACGTAGTTTGAATGAGTCAATGATATAAGGCGCGTTCGTAGTCTCCCATTCTGTGTCGGCTTTGTGGCGCAGTGGGTAGAGCACCATGTACATTGCGTTCCGCCCGCAGGGTCGAGGGATCGAAACCAGGCGCCGGATAGTATTTTTTTTATATAGTTTAGGGGGAGGGGTGCCGACTACGACTACGGACGTCAACGCGCGTGACATCGTGAGTTACTGAAATGCTCTGCATTTAAAATTGCCCTCCTCTTAAAGTCGCCGCGCGCAAGCGCTTTGCGTTTGGGTTCCCTTCCCCTATTCTAAATCTCCCTACTACCCTTCGACGTGTTTCGCCACGTATACACCGCGCCTTCGGTGAGCAGTCGCGAGTTCTCGAACTTGATGCTAGAGTAAGGCGCAGGTTCATTGTAAACAGACAAAAGCCCGCGTTGCAATTATGAATTCCCACTGCGAGGTACCAATTAAAAGTAAACATAGGCATGTTTACACCCTACGGAAGGCGTTGAAAACTCGCGTTAATACAATTCATACATTGCGGAAAAGTTGTACCCAAAAGCAAACATATCAAGCTTATAGAATAGTGATCGTTATTCAAATCAAAGAACAAATATAAAAAAAATATTGGAGGAGGAATAGGCAATGCTTACGCCAAACTGCAGATTGTACCAGCAATTTAAAGCATGCGCGGCGAAGCAATCCACTCACTGTTCTAACGTAGTCATTCATTAACCAGGCAATGCGCACAGTACGCGCCGTGTGATCACAACTGAGCGGCACGTTTCCATCGCTGTGGCAAGGTCCATTTCTTTGCACAGACAGCATCGTTCACGTCGCAAGTATTTCATAAAAAATTAACAGAGTAATTTTCTCGGCATCAATTGCACCACCCTTAATTGGCGTTTGCTGGGTGCGGACGAGCTGTCGGTGGTGATGGTAGCAACAACCTAGACGCGGCGGTGTCGCCGGGAACGAGCAAGTCGCTGATTGCTTGCCCGGATTATTCGGTCTGTAAACAACTTTTTGTCTGTAATTTGCATCAAAACAGCGAGGAATGGCGCGCGATGGCCGCAACAAAAAACACGCGGCCGCATAAGCACAGGACAACATAACCCGGCGTCCTACAAGTGACGTCACTCGCAGGTGGCGCCACGGTATGTCCTCGAGGCCAACACTCGCCAGATATCGGCTTGACGTGGCGCCAGGAAGCATCCGAAAGAGGACGGAATTGTTCGGCTTTTTCTGTCCATCTCCTGGTTTGGGGTCATTATTTTGAGCAGATAACAATCAATATATTTTTAACCGGCGGTAATCACATGCGTTAAGAATAAACCGCCAACTATTTCTTTTCTGAAGCGCGAATTCTAGTAGTGGCTTGCTTGGTTCCATCGGCCAGACCAGGGATTTGGGATAGCTTTTCGTAAGTTAAATAAGGGAGCCTGGCTACATCACTTGTAGCATTAGCCTAATGCTGCATGCCTTCTGCGTGACAAAGAAGCGTTATTAGCGCCCGAATTCAAGCGGCGCATCCATTCGCGTCTATCGTGGCTTACGTGGGTGAGGGCTGGAATGTGCAATGGCTATGCGTCACACAAATAATGATGCTTTGGTTACATCGCTTGTATTGCCAGCATTATTGGCCGTGCCTCCAGTATCGGTGCCTACGAACAAGCGTTATCACCCCCCGAATTTCTCATATACGGCCAAAACGAATCACAGCCGACAATATACGCTTGTGACCTAGGTTAGTATAATTACTTCGGACCCTCTGCTAGCAGTGTTGAGATGTGGAACAACGGACACTCCCAAAATACTTTGAAATCGATACTTTGTAGCTCCCTGCGGTGATGTGACTTAAGACCAGTTCTTTCTTATGGTCTACATGTTTATGGAAAACGCGAATGTGAAACAGAAACACTCCGCCGATCGTATCGTCGAAATTTTGTTGTATTTAAATGATAACTAGGCTGAAAGGTAACTATGACCAAATTATTACAGACTTGAATGGTACCCTGATTTGCACAGGTGTGCACCACTAGCCGGAATTTTGGTGAATGTTTTCGTCGCCGAAGTCGGGATTACCTATTAATAATGCATATGTAGCGCCAGGATTTGTAAATAGCTCTTGTGTGTATGCTCCTCTATATTTAACTTAAATACCATGGAAGAAAAAGAAGAAAATTCCTGACGTGCCCGAGAGGTTGGGATTTGGACTTTTGTTTGGATGGTCCACAGTTTGAATCTTGGCAAAAGTTACATTTTTTTATTGCGATAAGGGTTTCGTCAGGTTTTTTTTAGCAGAGTAAACAGAGGCTACCAGGGTACCTTGCCTTTTATTCTGCAAGTTACGTTCAGCTCTAACCTCAGTTGCAAGACAGCGCTGAAATTTGTCTTTCTCACGTTTTGATTCCTGAATCAGTCCGTACATAACATGAAGGTAGGACGCCGAGTTGCAAAGGAATTAAGTTGTTCGTAGTGCGTGGTTTTCAAACTCTCTTGTGTTCTTTAGATTTCACCCTTATGACTTCAAGCACGTTTCGAAGTATTTCAGAATTGTCCGGAAAGCATTCGTAACAGTGAATAAAGCGAGTTAAGTGTATTTTTTATGTCAAATCAAGGGTCCTGACTACTGCATTTATACAATCGAACACAACTATTCATAAACAATCAAGGATAACATGGATAGGATGACAGAGATCATACAAACGGGTCACCAGCGCACGTCGGCACAACAGCTGACGCGTGACTTCTGCGCTCTAATGTGGTTACTTTTCCTACCCTGCATGTCGGCGCGGGGCCGCCGAACCACGCCTACGCTCGTGCAGCGCCTGATTTTCCGTCCTTGTGGTGGGGCCTAAACTCCCCGCTACACTCGTGAGAGCTGCTTTTACTCGAGACTTCTGATTGCAGCGCAAGTTTCAAGCTTTAAGTGCACTACACCCGTGTTCGTTCCACGCTCACTGTGAACAATACACATACGCATGGGGCACGTGACACTTAGGGTGCTAACGTCTCTATTAGTGTTCGTCGCGTGCTCCGCTGCACTGACATCACTACACATGGGGCACACAATACGTAGGAAGGGTGCTCCTACATCTAATAAAATAGCCGAGTGGTCAATACGTGTTTTGCTGATTACATTTTGGAGGACGTATATAACTTACAAAAAAGGGGAAAACGTACAAACTGCTGTGTATTTAGTATAATGATATGTTTCGAGATTTCCACTTAGAAAGGCTATCGCAAATTACCTCGGTGAGCAGGAAGAATCGACCACAGGGTGGAAAAAACAGGCAAATATCTCACTCTATTAGCTGGTAATTAGAAGAGTGACATTAGAGAACTAATCTCCTAAAACAGGCAGAAATTTGAAATTTTAACTAGAACTTCAAGAAGCAATGTTAGAGTTACTGTGTGCAATGCTTCAATTACGAATTTGGTGCACTTTTTAAAAACGTTCTCAAAGGTAAACAATGCATCTGTGTTTCGAATCTTCACAGGGTGTTTATGCTCCCGAGAATAAGTACATACCGAGGGAATGTCACAAGTCAGTGACCTAAATCTCTTTCACAAAGTTTGACATTCTTTTTAAATCTTCAAAGAAGAAAAAGTAATGGTCTTTATTTGAGCGGAAGCACAGATTTCTTAAATAAATGTCGCTTATCAGCATAGCTCATAAAAAGATCTATAGAAAAAAAACAAAGTGCAGCTTACTGTTTTCTTCTAGTATATATATGGTCCCCTTTGCCTACACTTTGATATACCGGGTGTACTCAAAACGTAAGTTGTTTTCAAGCCTAAACATTTTGTGCCAATTTATTTGTTTATAGGTATGCGTCAGTCAAGATAATAGGTATTGAAATGGGGAAGGGTGTTAAATGAGTCGGAATGTAAGACAAGGCAGGTTGTGCAACAGGAATCAATCCACCAATGTATACGCGAAAAGGTTTAGCTTGGAACTTGGTAAGCATGCAAAGACCTATATGTAATTAAAGCAACAACATTATCTTGGCAACTCCAAATCAACACAACTTCAAATAAAGCCAGTAAAATGCTGGGATTCATGCACAGTACTTCTGGCAAGGCCCCGTCGTCAATAATATTGCTTCTATATAAATCGCATGTGTACTCGAGAGTCGAGTATGCTAATGCTATTTGGGACCCTTGTTATGCTATTATTGAACTGAAGCTTGAGCACGTTCATAATGCTGCTGCGCGCTTTATACTTTCCCGTTATTAACGGTACCGCCAATGCCACGACAATAAAATCTTTGTGCTTTCCTCGGTTGTTTTTACGCTCGAAACAATATCGTCTATGCTTGGTTCATCAAGTTTATTGCGATTCTCCTTTGAGAGAGCAACTAACTTTATTGGCCACTTATCCTTCTCTAAGTGTGGACAATCATAAAAAAGTTCTATATACACTTTGTCAGAGGAATGCATTTTATAACTAGTTTATACCTAATGCGTTTCCCATACGGAATCAACTTCATATGCAGATTTATTCATTTCTAATAATTCTCTTTTTCTTCACACCTTGTCGGGATTTAAGCAATACGATAATTCAATTTGGTTCGTACGACAATGTTACCAGTACTGTTGGCAAATGTGATTAGCTTTTTTTGGCCAATTCTTGAACACATGTTGTCAATTTCAGCTCAGTTTTGTGAGTATCCACGTGGAGCGCGTTGTTAAGATTTTCATAATTCCTTCTGTTTTGTTTCCACAGGGAGGCAATATTGTTATAGTTTTCAGTGACATTTTAAACAACAATGTCATCGCGCTTGAGGGATTGGGAAATAAATAAAAATACGTACCCTTTTTAGTTCAAACTCTTGGGGTGTAGCCTACATTTCTTCTTTGATGTGATATCGCCGCGAGTATCCAATGCAACTTCTGCAAACGCTGCCGCATGTCACTGTTCCACCAGCCTTACTATAAGCTGCGTTGGAGCTCAACTCTATAGATTATCATCGTAATGAAATAATGACGCATCATGATCGAATGAGCGACGGAAGAAGACGACGTTGCTGCTCGGTCTCGAAAAGCGCGCAGGCGCCGTTCTTACCCCACGGTAACTTTGTGGCAATAAAATCACTAGTATAACCCTAGAGTATCGAGATCAATTGTCCCATAGGTGACATTTTCTGGTGAAGGTGGCGGGTGAGTACACCCAATGTCCAGTGACTCTCGGCGACCCCGCAAAGCGAGTCCAATACTGAGTCTGCTAGCCGATATTTTTGAACAAGGTTGCCGACTCCTGTCTCAAGTACCCTTTAATGTGAGTTACGTGAAAGTGAAACTTATGACCTGACGAGATAAATGATCCAACGGTTAAAATGAGAATTTATCACATAACCACGTTTATCGAAGGAACTTCGAGTAGTCAGAATTTAAAACGCATCTAACATTTACTGATCAAGCGCAAACAAAACTAGCGAGAGGCAGCGATACAGCTCCGAGCCGCCGAGTACCACCATCACGCGGTTGTAGGCCCGTTCGTCACATGGCGTTTCGTCATAGGCCTGTTCGTAATACACGGTTTGGTCACACAGGATCATTCGTCATAGGACATTTTGTCACTTCGGAAAGTTTGTCACAGGAACGGTAAAACAAAATTTTCGGTGTGTTTGTGGACGTAAGTGTTGATAAGGCATCATTCATTTTCGTTTGTAGACCTTGCGTAATAGTTGATCAGTGAGAAATTGTAATTATAACCTATTTTAACGCATTGTTCTCACAAAACATGTGATTCTCACAATCCCTTTTCAGCAATGTTGATTTAACAGGTTTTGTACTATATCTTTCCCGACCCGTGTGGCACATTTTTTTTGAAGGGAGAAGTAAGAGAATTAAGAGACAGTGCGTTAAACTACGAAATCATTTTAACCACCACCTGCAAAAAAGCAAAAGGGAAGGCCAACCCACGAACTACAAAAGGGTCAACCTGGTACGAATGATCAGACTTCAAGACCCTAACACCCCCCCAAATCCCCTTCTCCGCCTTCTCGACACCTGCCCAAAATAAAAATTCCAGGTGAAATTTTTATGAATGAGAAGGTCGGTGCTACTACTGTCCCTATTGAGGACCACTTGGAACCATATGCCTCTTTGACCACTTGGAAAAAACGCGTCAAAAAACGATACGACAGGGAGTAAGCGAAACACTGCGCTGAACTTCCAACTGAGCTTTATTTAGAAGAACAACGAATATATACTAGAATCAAAAACAAGGAAGACCGAAGGAAATCTATAACAAAAACACACAAAATGGAAGTTGATTCTAGAAATGAAAGCAGCCACGTGTAATGCGTCGATCATGATCCTAGGTATTTTATCTCCCTGTCGTACAACTCGATAGACGGTGTGCTCACACACCTATCTCCCATTGTGTGGATAACGAATGCCTCGTGTATCTCCCTCGTGTTCTGCTCACGATAGCGCTTCAAGATGACTGTGCTGTCAAATACTGGTGGGGATCGCTGGAATTGCTGGCACTTTACACAGTGTGCAGCTAGATTGCTGCCAGTGCCTGTCCGTAAAGTGTTTGCGTGCTCCCTGAACCAGTCGTTAATGCAGCGGCCACTTTGCCCCACATAAAGTTTGCCACACGAGAGCTCAATTTTGTACACCACACCTTCTATACACTCCCTGAAGCGATTGGCATGTTTCTTGCTGCATCTTTTGCTGTTTACCGGCCCTGCATTCCCCCGGCCGCACATACCGCCACGTTTTCTAGGAAAAGAAAAAACAACACTCTCGCCCACGCGACCACCCGCCTTCTTAATCCGATGGCACACGCCATGAACTTTCGGTATCGCCGCAATTTTTGAGGCCCCTTTTTCCCTTGTGCATGGCGTGCGTTGCTTGTGGGTTTGCGAAATCAAAGTCTCGGCTAGCGCGCTCAGCAGCTCACGCGGAAAACCTGAATCGGTCAGCCTTGCAGTCTGATCCTCAAAGCTGTCTTGCACACCATGAGGGCACGACCTCTCTAATGCATTTCGCGTTGCCGAAAGCGCAATGCCATGCTTCACTGACTTCGAATGGGCTGATGTGTACGGTAGCAGGCTCTTCTTTGAACTAGGTGCATATTTCAAGCAAACATGATCATGGCGAAAGTACAGCACTAGATAAAGAAACGGAAGGCTGTTTTCCACTGGGAACTCATACGTTAAGGTGGACACGTGAAGGGTATTATCGCAGGTGGTGACACTATCGCATCACAGCACTCGTGACGCGCCTGGTTTGGGACAAAATAAGATTAAAAAGTCATCCACGTATTGAACAACGCGTAAAATATTATTTCCATCCAGGCTGTTCAAGCGGGCGCGGTCACACCGAGCTACCAGGAGGTCACTTAATAACACGAGTGCCAGGCACGACCCAATACACACACCTAACTTCTGAACGCAGCATTCGCCAGAAAGCTCTACCAAAGAGGATCGCAGATAAAAGTAAAGCAGCTCCATAAAACCACTGGTGCTGATCCCGCAAGCGGTCTGGGAGTGGACAGCGCCATACTCGTCGATGGCTTCTTGGACCACATCAAGAATTTTTTCCAGCGGTAGCGAGTAGTACAAGTCTTTAATGTCCCCGATAGCGCTGTCACTTCGGCCGGACACAACTGCTCGAGAAAACGGGAAACTTCCACGGGGCTCCTAACAAGAAACGAGTCTTTCACAGGCAACGCAGAGCGATGCCTCTGAAGGAAAGTCTCCACCAACCGTTGCCAAGTGCCTCTTTCGGAGATGATCGCGCGGAAAGGGCACCCCTCCTTATGAGTCTTTACTCCCTGTCTTTACTCCCTGTCGTATCGTTTTTTGGCGCTGTTTTTTCTAAGTAGCATCATGCACCAACTAGCCCGTCTCAGTTCACTTGTTCAGCTCTTTGACCAGTTTTCCCACGACGATCCGGCTGTGACGAGTGTACCTGTTCTCACGGAGGGTGCTCAAGCTGGCCGCAATAGTAAAAAGGAGTGCGCGGGTTCTTCTTTGTGTTCCGTCTTCCAAGAACTTCATTAGTCTACGTCCCTGCCTGACCTTTCTGTCTAGGGTTATTGAACTCTATATTCATGATCAAGCAAGTCACCCTACCTGCCTACTCTGCTTGCATCCGAATTCAGAGTTGAGCGAGTTGGTATTGAGAGATGGTTATTTGGAAACAGCGAGTTAAAACAGGACCACACAAAACAAGAACCAGACATGACAAGCGCTGAACTAACCCAGATGTATGGCCAAAAGGAGAGAAAAAAGAAAACATGTGCCTCGCTTCTCACTTTTTTGTCGAACCATCCTACCTACTTCGGGGAGAACCACATGCGTTCCAAAAAAGAAACACACACACTTGGACATTTGTTTTGTGCACCTATGACGAACTTTGCCATTTGTCGAACCGCCCTGTGACGAATAACCCTACGTAACCAAACGGCCTATTACGAACCGGCCTCTGATGAAACGCCCTGCCATGAACGGGACGTATCTCCCATAACGCAGTTCAATTGCTTTCCTGTTTCCTGCAATAAAGAATGCTGTTAACGCTGTTTCGTTTATTGTATACGCTCCCCTTTGGCTTACTGCAGAATCGTTCAACAGTCACTTGGCGGTTAAAGCTCTGGATTTATTAGAATTGATGACAGCACGCCAGAGTGCTGGGTCACAAATGCAAAAAGGCTTTAATGCAGCAGTTTTTCGCTGCGCGCTCTTCTCACGTCGAAGGTGTAGTGGATAAAATGTCCGACAAGGCTGGCCGTAACACTAGGCTGGCCCGGAGGCCGGAAGTTCGAATCGCACACGGGACACTTTTTTTTTGCTTGAGCGGTTTTGTGCGATTTCATACAAAAAAAGTTAAAATTTCTAAGAGAATTTGGCAAAACAACGTGAAATTCAGCAAGGAAACTGGCTACAAACTGTACAAACAGCCATGGTTGCCAGACCACTGAAGCGGTCACGATACGGCTCACATGGATAGAAAACTGCTTTTAGCAACGAATAAAGGAGGCGTTATGATAAAACATCGGGTTTGCAGCTTTGCAGAACAATATACACAAAGACCGTTAAACCTGTTGAACTCTCGAATGTACTTGACGTGACGTCGCTGCTAGTTGCACTGCCGACCGATGACACGCGCATGATCGCTTGCGATGCACCTCAAAACGAGAATTTCAAATGCGCCTCCCAAATTCTAGAAGCGATGAATTGTGAACGTATTTGGGATTTATCTTCCTAAAAGGTCGTGCAAGCAGACAAAATTAGGCAAAGACAAATGCATTTTCTCTTCCCGACCCCCTTAAGTAGAACCTGCGCCGAATGCTGCAAGATGAGGCTGGTAGAGAACAAAAAGGGAATGCATTCAGTTTCCTTTTCTTTTTTTTTCGCGGTAGTTTGGCGAGGGGGTGGGGGATAGAAATGAACTAAAAGTGAAGTAGGGTGAAGCGAAATCAAAGCACTTCAGTAACACTTAAAGGATTATGGCTGTTGACATAGATTCTAATATACAAATAACGCTGAACGGAAGTCAATTGACGTTAATGTTTACCATCTACAATGAAACATTTTCCAGTAGCGCTCTGCGCGTGCGCTACTCTCGCTCCCAGCGGCTGATCGGCCATTACAGGGGCAAAATACAGGGCAAAATGTAAACAAAACGACGCCATTATAGATTAGGCAGTAGCGAACGCCGAGCCAGCTAAATATTGCTCTGCTTTCTGATCCCTGAAAGCGGCCAACGAGTGGGCGCTACGGCTGCCATCGAAAAATTTCGGTACCACAAAACCACGTGTGGCTACGGCGCCTGGGACGGCTTCTTCAACAGCGCAGGGCAGGCGAAAAAAAAGGGGGCGTGTTCTTCTATATTCCCCCAAGTGTGGTTAGGACGGCCTCCGCAAGAGGGCGGAGCTACTGGAAAAAGGTCCATTAAAGTGGGCTTTACGCACTCTAGCTCCGCCTTGGTTTGCGGTTCATTTCCGCTCGTTGCGTCCTAAACACTACTCTCAAACATTAAAATCATATCATCAGACAAAATTCCATACTAAAGCTAAAATTTTAAAGGAATATCTGGGATATCCCCTGCACCGAAATGTTTGCACCCAGACGACCTGCACCGAAATGTCCATGCACCGGAATGCCTGTGCACAGAAATATCCGGAACCCAACTGGAGCGCCTCGTTTTCTTCGTTGATCCGTCATTTTCATCAGTTTAATTAGCGGTCGCGACATTCACATGTTCGCCAGCTCAATCAGTGGCTGTCTGGATTTGCTAGGATCATATCATTCCCGTTTTTTAGGTTTTTTGTGCGGATTCCATGACAACCCGTGAGGGACTCTAGGACTCGTTGCGGCTTCCCCAACAATTGAGACGACATTTAACTGTCCGGCTTAATATATCATGACTGCTTGTGCCATCACTGGTTTGTTACAACTTCGTTTGCGTATATTGCAAGTCGAAAACGTATACAGTCGACATTAAATACTCTCTGGCAACCTGCCAGCTATAATCTCCAAACGCCGGACGACCTCTGTGGTCAACGTCTTCGTCTCCACTTAGTCCACCGCATCAGGTTTTTGTCCTGCAAAAGAACGAACAGTGATGACCCACACCAATGCAATGACGACTGTCAGTGGCACGCGGGGTGCGCGGTACTCCTTCCATAGAATTTCAGTTCCTCGAACTTTCCCCCGTGATCCGATGCCAGCATGTGAAGTTGTGCGTGTCCGATGTGTCCTGAGCAATAGCGTCTCAATTATTTCCCTGGCGTTATTCGTCCGTCACCTCAACGAAGACACACACGAAAGGACTAATGATCCCAAAATAAACTTTAGTGGTATCCCCCTTCATCCCCTCCCTTCTTACCTCCTTCCCCCAAAGGGCTTCGTGCCTCCTTATGAAAAGCATATTCATTCATTCATTCTTCCCCTTCGCCCACTCTCCCATTTGCGACGTTTCTGCACGAAATACTACGGAAACTTTCGCAGGTACTACAAAAACATACGCGCAGACTAAGGCAAAACAAATGCGTAATTGGTGGAGCTGACACATTTAATCTTCATAACAATGTAACGAAGACATTTGGTCTAATGACGTTTTGAACACCCAAGAATAGAAAGAACAAACCTACAAAAATTGCTTAACCGAATAAAAAGTGGGTATCTTACCGATATGCTGCAATTAACAAAATCTGAAATAGAAAAGCTTTCAAAATAATATTGGAAACCTTAAAAATTGCTACATTATAATTTCGCATGTTTTTGAAACCATGGGTGCCGCGATTATTAAATGAGGATAGCTCGTCGATTCTTTTTTATTGATTAACCTTTTTTCAACGCTTTTTCAACACGCACTCAATTTAATTACGCATGCCGCGGCGCTATATTACAGAGCTACTGTCGCAGGTTTATCAATGTGCAAAAAAATAGTTACTGTCCCTGATCTTTGACAAAAAAAAGTGGTAATAAGTCGTTACAAGAAACGAGTAAAAATACACAATCATACTGACACTGATTTGTTCATTAAAACAAGTCACCAGGAAAAAAGAAATTGAACAATAAAATTGACTGAAAGCTGCAAATATTCTGGCTTATATTACACAAATAAATATTCATTTTTGGCAAACCCCGCATAACCACCCGCTGGCCTAAAATACGCATAACTGCAAGCAAGGCCATCTGACATAAATAGTTCAGAATTGCGTGCTTACTGCATCCAATCATGCTCCAAGCTACTCTTACCTCTGAATAAATCTAATTCAAAGAAATCAATCTTAAACGCCTGCTTTCTTCATTTCAACCAGAGAAAGCTTCGTGTTTCAGCCATCTTCCTTGTTAGATGTCAGGGGCTTTGATTATTTTTTGTTGTTTGTTTCCGGGAGCCATGTGCATAGGGCACGTGAAAGGCACCAATTGAAACCAGGCACACATTTTTGCCACGCTCAAAAAAGGCATGCAACCATCCCGCAGAATTACAAAGAGCCAAGCCCTTTATAAGTGTAAATTTTTTTTTCAAGAAATAAATGAGCTGCATGGGTAGCTACAGTGCACAATAAAATAAGAACACACAAGACTGGTTTCGAAATACCAACTTTAAAGGCAGGGAGCTTGAAGATATAAGAGAGTGCCAATACAACCTCGCTTATATTTCGTCTATCCGCGCAAAAGACGCATCTCCACAAGTGCACGATGTATTTTAACCAAACGTCTTGACAGAATCCTTCTTCTACCAAACACCGTTCGATGAAAAGGCATTTATGGGGTCGCGGTTTATTTCCGCGCGTGAACTGATTGTAAGCTTACTTGTTTGAAACCACCGCTATAGTTTCATATACACGGTGGAAGGGTTTAGCTTTGAATATCAGCTACGTAAAAATAAACTGGGTTACATTGAATAAATACATTGTTTCCCGCAATGTCTACGCATGTACTGTCTAGTTTGCAATCTGCTACGCTGAATGTTATTTATGGTAGGTTGTGAGCCAAAGACCTGATTCTGTTTTATCCGCAATCACTATCCTGTATATGCAGCCAATCATGAGTCAATACTTCATCGTACTAGGTTATGCGTATTTGATCGATGACATTGTAGGGCGCAACCCCTCAGAGACTCGGGCGTTCTGCGTCTCCTCTCATCGTCTTCGTTTCTTCGTTGTAGTCACGATATTATATCAGCAGGACACTCGTTTTCCAATGCCTCGCGCTTGAACGTTTCATCCCCGTGGGCAGAAACTCGTACTAAATAACACACCGGAACACTCGTTTTCGAAAGCCTCGCGCTAGAACGCTTGGCGCTTCAAAGACATGAGACTTTATCAGCAAAGCTTTATGGCGCTACCCCCAACGGTTTCACCTTCATGGGCAAAAACACCAAGGCCCCAATAATACAGTTATACACAGCGTGCTTCGCTTTTCCCGGGGTTTCACGTTAGAGAAGATGGCCCGGGATTTTTTTTTCTTCTTTGGCGAACACTTTTCGGTCTCTTATTCAAACTTTGTGCGTTGATTGCTATAACTTCTGATCTTTTGTACTTGGTGAATTTGACTTTTTCAATTGTTTACAGTGTAGACATTCTTGGAAGCATTATATTGTTTATATTCTAAATATATTGACACTGTAGGTTTATGCAGTGTAAGCCATGCCATCTATAGGTTCCTGGGCCTGAGTCAAGCTATCTTTAGAGCGTTTTGCCTACGAACCCAGCTTGGTCTTTTTGAAAATAGATAGATAGCTCGGTTAACTCGTCTATTCAGAGGAGGGGTTGGAAGCCAGTAGGCACCGGCTATCCCATTTTACTGAATGTAGGGCCATAGATCCGGTTAAAAAAATAACAAGTACAAGACAAGGTCAACAAAGTTTCTGAGCTTTAGTTGGTCCTTCTGGGTTCGTATTCAGGGATTCGCGGTGGAAGGCTTACACTATCAGTTATTACTTTGAATTGATACCTGTCGAGTGAAAGAATGCATTTAAGGCACGGACGACCTTTTTTTGACGGGCAGCATCAAGCCATACACCTAAGAAAATCATCGTACTAGCGAACACTTAACAGCGACAAGGAAAAGAGGCGACGAAACACACGCTAGAACTTCAACTCAGTTTATGCGACAGAAACACGAAAAAGGCTATATGTACATGAAACGTCGAAAGGGTAACGAAGAGCAGCGAACACAAACAAAATAAAATAAAATAGAATCGCACTCGTCACACTTGCTCATATAACAGAGCCACCTCACAGTGCCCGCCGATATCACTCGGCGTAAATTAAACTTACACGTGTGTTCGGCTATCACCCCTCACCCGTGCACAACCTGCTCCCCCTCTCCAAAGAACCGATTTCCTTTGAAGACAGTGCCAAGGATGGTGAACTGATGCACCTTTCCCTTTCTCTGTTTATCATGAAGGCCTCAAAAATTTCCCGTTCTGTCTGCGGAAATTTCTGTCAATTGAGAAACCAGATGTCATTGTTCTGCTGAAAATTCAAGCATAAAGCATTAGCTTAACGGGCTACGATACGCATATAGCCGAGGGCATGACCCGAACTGCCATCCATACCCTAAAGCAGTTGGCCGCACATTTGCTCCCCCTCCAACACAGAATTCACCAGACCTTCGTGGAGATTACACCCGACAGGAAAACGTTTTAGAGCCTGTGCATAAACAACCATTGTCCACCCAACGAAAACTTGGGGGACCACGACAGATTTTTTTGTATGGTCTTGAAATTGAGCACGGGTCACAAGATGTTGGTGGTAGGTGACTTTAATGCACCCCACGTGTAATGGGGGTATAAAAGGTCATTAAAGAAAGGAAAATGTTCACAACGGCTCAACAACACCGCCTTATGCAGTGGAATGATCTCTGATACCCCACCCGAATGGGCAACTGTGTGTCGAGAAATACCATCCCTGACCTCACTTTCACGAGGGGCATCACCCATGCTGAGTGGCAGAGACTGGACGAGAATCTCGGTCAACTGGAATTTGACCATCGGCGAATACCAGAAAAAACAGGAAAGGCAAGAATTTCGGACGGGAAAGCCTTCCGATAAGAAAGTGACAAGCAATCAATAAACATAGACACGGATCTCAAAGAATGGACTACAAAACTGGTTAAAAAAGCCAACAAACTCACAAAGGAGATACAATTAACATCTCAAAATCCCAAAAAAGACCCTCACCACTTACATATTTGGGAGGCTCGCCGAAGGCTTACACGGAGGTGGAAAAAACAAACGTGTAACAAGAAGCTACAGAAACGGATTGCCCTCTTAACCAAGCAGAGGAGTACGCTAGCCAGCTGGGAAGGCAGAACTGAAACCAGTTATGTGACCGTTTATAGGGACACTCAGTAACCAAAGAACGTGGAATATCCTGAAGTGACTCATCCCCAACACTGGATCCAAAATACGTCTGGACGACAAATAGAGCGCCTGATGCACAATTTTCCTGGGACTGAAAAGGATATCCTTAAGGCGGCAAAAAAGAAACTCATTGGTGATCAAGACAAAATTATACCCGTTTCCCACCCTGATTACGTAGGGGTACCGAACGCCGACATTGACACCCCATTCACCAGGGCCGACCTGGATGCGGCGCTCGCCAAGCTCACAAGGAACACTGTGCCAGGAGCGGACAAGATTACCAACAGAATACTACGCAACATCCCAGAAAAAAAATCAAGGAGGGTCTTCTTAACAGAATAAACGAGGTATGAGAGAGTAGAAGTATACCAGCGCAATGGAAGCATGCCAACATCACCATGATTCCAAAGCCCAACACGCCTACCGGACTGTCTAACATAAGGCCGATTTCATTGACCTCGTGCGTAGGGAAACTCATGAAGCACATGGTTCTGAATCGCCTAAATCTTCACATAGAGCACAACACATGTACGGTTTCAAGCCATACATATCGACGCAAGGTATCCTGCTACAGATCAAAGAAGAAATCAATAACACTTCAGCACGTCACAAAAAGCGCCATCCTGGCGCTTGAAGTTAAAGGTGCGTTTGATAATGTATCGCATGGGGCCATGCTGGAGAACTTACAGGACTCGCAATGTGCGGTGAGGGCCTATACTACGTTCGGGACTTCCTTTCGTCTCGGACGGCGGCAGTGGGCCTCCGAAAGCTTCGGAGTGACAAATTCCACGTCCCAGCAAAAGGCACCCCACAGGGCTCAGTGATCTCGCTATTACTTTTCAATATCGCGATGATCAACCTTCCCGACAAGCTAAATGCAATCCCTGGTCTTAGGCATGCCATCTGCGCTGATGACCTCACACTCCGGGCAACCAGAGGGTCAATGGGAAACCAACAGGATTCCCTGCAGGAAGCCGTGGACCACACCGAGGCATCCCTCAGGCAGTGTAGACTTTCCGTCGCCTCCGAAAAATCGGAACTTCTGGTACTAAAAAAGAGGACGAGAGGCAGAACCCCGCCGGAAGCCCCGGACCCGGGCGTGAAGCTTCATGGGATCCCCACCCGAAAAGTCGACCCACTGCGAGTATTAGGCTTCACTTTCCAAAAGGACGGCACAGGAGCCGCTACACTCCACAGGCTCAAAAGCACTATCACCCAGGTAACCCACCGGGTCAAGACGGTTGCGAACAAAAAGCATGGACTCAGGGAAGAAGATACAATTCGATTAATACAAACATTATTATCAGCAAAATGACATATGGTACCCCATATCTGGGGCTAAAGAACACCGAAAAAGAAAAACTCAACATTCTCATAAGGCAAACCTACAAATTGGCACTGGGTCTACCGGCGAAGACTGACGGAGAAGCTACAGCACCTAAGGGTACATTACACGTGGGAAGAACTTGTAGAGGCGCACAGGGTTAGCCAAAAAAAACGGCTGAAACTCACAAAAACAGGTCGTCCTTCTTCACGCCGTCTCGGGTATGAGGTGAACTTGGATTCCCAAACCCGAAAAAGGCGCATCCCACTTAGTCTGAGGTAGTACATCACGGTTGCAATATCCCTCGCACAATGCACCCTCTTTACCACACTGGAAGGAGAAATGATAAGGTAAAGGCACTGAAAAAAGCCTATGGTAATGATAGTGAAACAAGGTACGTCGACGCCGCAAGATATTCAAGTGCAAAACATGCAGCACACGCGATAACCGTGATCAACAGCAAAGGAAAAGAGCTAAGCTCGGCGACTACCCCCACTGAAAACATTGACTCCGCAGAAGAAGCAGCGATTGCTCTCCCTACAAACGATCACGGAAAGCCAAGCTCGCATAATTATAATCACACACTCCCAAACAGCCTGCAGAAATTTCCAGAAGGGTCTCATCTCCACAGTAGCGCTTAATATACTCTGAAGCTAAATGATCAAAACAAAGATGTACCGGACATATACATCGTGTGCACACCGGTGCACGAGTTTCTGGAGGGTAATATGGCGGCTGATGCCGCTGCCCGAGATCATTCCGACCGGGCAACCACAGGTATACCCTCACCTACATCACAGAAGCTCAAGCCACTCCCCCGTCGCTGTTTCCACCTATCCTACGACGCACCAGGGACATGGTGGAACATTACAGATTTAGCAGACAGAAATATCCACCTCCTCATCCACAAGTCACCAAAGAAGCAGCAACGCAGTTAAGAAGACTCCAAACTAACTCTTTTCCGCGCGCCTCCCACTTGCACATGATTCATCCCAGTCTGTAAAGTTACGACTACCAATTCCCCGGCACCCCCAACACTCTACCACATGGTGTGGGAGTGCAAGGGTGTGAAGGAACTCCCAGAGGTCCTTCCGCCATCGACGGAGCAGGGGAGGCCCTGCTGTCCAGCGAGGTTGTGGATTACCAGCGCGGTATGGTGATCCGGGCCAGACAAGCAGCTGAGGGCCATGGCATCCTCGACTAGCGACGCAAGCCACCCTGGATGGTCAACGCTACTACAATGAAGATCAGCCAGTACTCAATTTTCCCTTTATAGGAATCAATAAACGTTTATTACTCCTCCTCCCCCTCCACGCTGATGGGTCCGGCATGTGACATATATGTTAGAAAAAAATAGTAGCGCTTTTGTAACCACCAGCACCTTTCAAGCAAAAGTTGCGGGAAGGAATATAGTTCCCTAAGAAAACCCCTCCTCCATCCGGAGTGAAGGCTATCACGTCGGATGGTATAGCTAAAATTTCTGCTAAACCTCCTGCTCCTCGAACGCGAGAATTTGTTCCTGCGTATATATTTGCAGATTTTATTCCTCAACGTCTTGTCTCTATTTATCTTGGGCTTTCAGTGGCTTAGACACCAATTTTATAATTTCTTTTGCAAGAAGATACGATGGCTTTATATTATCCAATAGCTGTGGAATCATTTCGGAATGTCAAAACCTTAAGTGTCCGGCCCATACGTTGTTATTTTTATTTAATAGGGTAATATGAGCACAAGAAATATTATATGAAGCGGAGTAGAATCACTGGGTGATAATCTACGCTGTTATAGCTGGGCTTGGCGCCCTCGATGTGAACAAATTTAATGCGCACTTATCTGCATTTACCGCCTGCTAACCAGCCTGCTGACCAGCCTGCAAAATGCTGCTCGTACATCACAGCAGCATGTAATCCGCTCGCTTAGTGTTGGCTTTTCGAGATGCAGTAACCACAGCTTCATACCTTAAGAAACGAAGAGAAGGAGAATCCGCGGGAGAATGCAAAGCGTTGAACGCAGCCGTCTAGTTGTGCAACGTACAGCTGGGCAGCAAGGCGACGGCGTTTTATAGGCGCTCCGCTTTATTTGGAAGCTTCCCCATACCGTATGATATTTCTGCATGACTTCGTGGCAGGATAAAGTAGATATGAACGCAAAAAGGTTCAGTGCCCTTCCACTCCATGAAGAAGTATGACCAGCAAAGCTGTGGTGTCGAGCCTGAAAGTGAGCGACAAAATGCTTTGACAGGGTCGAAGTCTTAGGGAGCATGAAGCAAAACACGCTTGTTTGTACTTTGCCATTGAATATACTTCCCTGTTAATTACCTGTATGAAACTTTGACGAAATGGAGTTCTATTCCAGTGGACAAACAAGGGGCTGTCCGTTTTCCTCCCATAGAATCTCATTTATTCAAAGAAGACTACAGTTCCTCAATATTTGCAACATCTCTGTGAACTATGCAAGTACGAAAAGGTAATAAAACTCGGCGTACTGTTAGAGCCGTCTTGGCGGCTAATTGTCATATAATTTTTTTCGGGATAGTTCCAATAAAACAAAAGTTAGAGCCACTTTCTGTAATGATCCTTCCCCGAAGAAGGACGTGTGCACTGTGCAACACTCAAGGTGAGAAAGCCACCTTATAAAGATCAAGCTTAAAACGACCTTCTAAAGTCGGCTTCACCTTTAAACGCAAGTGCATTCCTGGGAAGGCGTTTTGTAGAAGCAATATAAGCCGTCTTATATTAACAGATAAAGGCCCTAGGACCTTTGTAACACGAAAGTGTTTTATTTTGGGATACACAAACATTTTAGTGACGTCCAATCCGCCACAGAAGTAACGCCAGTACAACGAAGCAACCGGCTTGTAAACTGTGCACCCCTGCGCATAGGGTCTTCTTGCGGGGAAGAAACATTTAGAACCAATGTGTACGTTATACGGAAAGGTGTTCGTTTTTGGGTTTTATATTTTAACACGAAAGTATTTTATGCCGGGATACACTAAGATATCACTGACGTCATATCCGTGACAGAAATCACGCCCGTACACCTTTGCCGAAGCCACCCGCCAGCAGGACGTCACTCGCCAAGCACACCCGCAAGACAGCTGCCATACCGGAAATCATGCGCAACTGCAAATTTAACTGCACATTTAACTTTCCGGTTTTACCAATTCCTATGACAGAAGAATCAATCACATTTTTTATGTTTTATAGCGTGAGCTACACTGGTCGAGATTCAGCAGTTTAGCGTGGCTCCTAAAGAGTGGTACCACGCATGCGCGAGGAGCAGTGACGCCACGCGGAGCACAGAACGTTGCTCACTTCCCAGCGTCTCTCGCACACCCCACGCGCCCAGCGTCTTCTTCGACCTCCGTTCCGCACGGTGCGGCCCGGTCCTCTTGATGATTATGCCAGGGGTGGCCGGGTGTGGAGCCGATGGCTCGTACGTAGCAGCAACACCGGCGTGCGCCTGTAAAACCAGCTCATCTCTGGGGCGATCTGTGACGCTGCGCCGGAGCCTCTTGAATAAATATGCATGTATCACATAATGCGTATGAAGATTGCATGTATCACATAATGCCCTTTTTAAGATTTTCTCTTTTGTTATAGTAAAAGTTATGCACTAGCAAAATTTAGTGCGGACACACATCACCAGTCAAAAGGGTGCAAATAAACAGCAGAGACAGCGAGCCCGAATAAACCTGACGACAAATGCGAGAAACCTTCCGGCGAAATCCCGGAGGTGCACTTCGCAGCGCCGCAGGTGGTCGCGTTCACCGCCAATAATGTTGGCAGGTTCCGCCGCAGACCTAAAGCATAAAACTTCAATTGCAGAATAATGAGGTGCCTGTGAAAGCTATTCAGCGTGCGAGGGGCCAATTCAGGCATAGTATTCTTGAAACTAGTGCTTTGGAACGTACAACCCCACCCAAAAAATTTGGTAGCCTCTGTGCTATCACAGTGTTATGGCGGCAGGGCAAAGATGAGAAAGATGAAAAAAAGCAGAGCTGACAGCCCCTTCCCTTCGTCGAAGACCAGGCTGTTGCACCTGACATTAATTTCCGAACTTGCCGCTGTAAGCTCTCCAAGACTGGCAGGCCCGGATCGTTTCGTACGGAGGCTTTGACATCTCTCGTAAGGTGGACAGCGTCAGCACGGGCAAGAAGTGGCGGCCGAGACTAAAGTCAACGCCCGCCCCCCGAACCCAAAGGAAATGCTATGCGATCAGAATGTGATGAGAGCTCAATCGGTATCCATAACGCGAGGGGCCCAGATTGGATTCCGTCCACGGCAGCGTTTTTCTCTTTCCAAGTATTTTTATTGTATTGTTCACTGCCGCCGCTGCCTCCGTACTCCTTGGGCCTTTGGGGTGGCATAATGTTAGGTTGCCGGTGTCACGGCGTTAAGGGCCGGGATTCGATTCCCGGGACTTCCCTAACCACACATATTTCTGAGGCTTCGAGGTTTTTTGGTGCCACTGGTGAAAATGCTCGGCCTAACCAGCTCTGCTGTTTAACACTTTCAGGGTCACGGACGTACATATACGTCCTCTGCAAACGCTTGAAAATGGTCAATAACGTATATGTACATCATCGCTTGTATGTTTAAAAGCGCACCTTTTTCGCCTACTTCTCTTGCTCAGCAGGTGCTGCCACACTGCGGAAATACGTGAAATTATTTTCTTGCGCCGCTGGCTCTTCCTTTTATTTGTTTATAATTTACTTCAGCAGCGCACCGACTATCGCTTGCGCATCCGGTAACGAGGGTACGGTGGCTAGAATCTAGCCACCATAACGAGGGGGCGCAGTGGGTCTGGCCCTCCATGCGCCCGGGCACCTCCCGCCTCTTTCGCTTGCCACAGACCAAGGTCGCCTCCGAAACTTATGGGGCTCTTTTCTGCTTTTTTTTGTATTTTATAGGAGCGGTGCGCTGCCTATCGCTCGCGCATCCGGCCGCATATCGTCCTGCGGGCGCTTCCCACTTTTTGCGCCCGCAACACTGATGTTTGATTTCGATTCACTCAAGAGATGGCGGCTTGTTACCATCCCGTTTTTATTTAGAATTTTTCTTGTGTTACCAATGAATAAAACACATGTAGGTAACTACACAAATGATTTTTGTCACTTTATGGTCACCCTAAAAATTACGACAATGTTTTCTCGAAATAGATTCATCCGGAGAATTTAAATCAGCAATAACAAAAGTCGACCCTGGGGGGCCGCATTTGGCGAAAAAATTCGACCGTCAAAGGGGTAAATGACTGTGAAACTTCACAATCCTGAGCGTGCGGAGAGCACAAGGAAGATGTTTCCAGCGTGTTATTAGATTGACCCAATATACCCCCGGCTAAAACGTGAACTTTATTACAAACTATATCAGTAGCTAACGGTATTATGGTGGGTCCTGAAACTCTTAGGTGCATTACTAAAGCAGTAAGTTGGGCGAGTTGGCTACTGACTAAGGAAATCATCGTACTAGCGAACACTTAACAGCGACAAGGAAAAGAGGCGACGAAACACACGCTAGAACTTCAACTCAGTTTGCGCGACAGAAACACGAAAAAGGCTATATGTACATGAAACGTGGAAAGGGTAAAAAAGAGCAGCGAACAGAAACAAAATAAAATAAAATAGAATCGCACTCGTCACACTTGCTCATATAACAGAGCCACCTCACAGTGCCCGCCGATATCACTCGGCGTAAATTAAACTTACACGTGTGTTCGGCTATCACCCCTCACCCGTGCACAACCTGCTCCCCCTCTCCAAAGAACTGATTTCCTTTGAAGACAGTGCCAAGGATGGTGAACTGATGCACCTTTCCCTTTCTCTGTTTATCATGAAGGCCTCAAAAATTTCCCGTTCTGTCCGTCATCAGAAGTTGTGTCCTCTGTGGCGGACAACCTTGTCAAGGATTTGAAAAGTGACCGCTTGCCAGGTTCGGAAAGCCAAAGGCAAAAAGTGCCTGTGGTGGCTGTTCCGTACGTGCATCAAGTGTCCCACCACGTGAAAAAGGTCGGTGGGAAGTGCGGTGTGCAGGTTGTATTCTCGGCACCTGAGAAGCTCTCCAAGATGCTGCGTAAGGGGAACAACCCTTGCACAAAGCCCCGCTGTGACACGAAGCACAAAAGTAGGTTTGTGGATTGTGCGATGGGCGTAGTCTACAGGATTCCCCTGTCGTGCAAAAAATGCTACGTCGGCCAAACAAGCAGGTGCCTTAATGTAAGGCTGCAAGAGCACCAAGCGGCTGTGAAGACGCTGATGGGGGCTGGCAACCTGGCTGATCACTGCCGGAGGTGTAAGGATTGCACTCCAGATTTTCTGCACATGCGCATCCTGTACAAGTTTTCCTCGCAGACAGAACGGGAACTTTTTGAGGCCTTCATGATAAGCAGGGAAAGGGAAAGGTGCATCAGTTCTCAATTGAGCTGGATTAGAGCCAGTTCTGATTTTTAGATCTAATGGTTCTGCAGCTCCATTGCCAAATGTTGAGCTTGGGAACTGTTCGAAATGGGGCTTCGTTGTAGATGAGGGGCTACTCGTCATAATCTAGCATTTCATCCATTCTAGCTTCTCTCCCAGGATAATTCTTTGGTTTCTTGCAAGCCTTGTCCTTTTCCTCTAGAACCGTCGCCCGTTTGTTGAGGTCTTTCATTTCATTCAGTATGGTGAGTATTGTTCCTTGTACTTGCTGCTGCGTCTTGTGGATGTCTTGGATTTGCTCCTGAATCTGTTGAAATAGTCCTAGCACAGTTCGCTGAAATTCGGTGTGAACGTGTTTAATTTGGCGAGATCCTGTAAGGTTTGAATGGACTTTTTTCTTGTATTGCTTGATGTTGTCTGATATGCATTATTTCCAGCATCATGCTTGAGTTTTGTTTGATCAATTCCTCGATCATGCGCGTGTTTTCTTCAACGTTGCGTTTTAGGGCTTCGAAGGGGGCCACCCTGTCTGGGGTGCCTTTACCGTCGTTATTGTTATCAGTAGGGGTCCCAACCAAAAGTGAAAACTGGTCATTCGAGAACATTCGTAGATGATGAAGATGAATAAACTTTAGTTGAGACTAGGTGCTCATGCTAGGGCACCCGCCCGGTGGTAGGCTTCCTTATTCCGGGATGCCTTGGGCTATGCTGGCCGTTCGTGCTGGCCATGGCAGGTGGGAGCTAGCTATGCTGGCTAAGCTGGCTATGCTGGATATGCTGGCCGTCCCAGCAATCGTCGCATGTGTGGGAGGTGGGAGCTGGTCCGCAGCTCCACGCACTGCTCATAGGTAGTGTTGGGGTTAGGGGTGAGGGAAGGGGATCGCTGGAACTCCCATACAATGTGGTACAGGGTGCCTGGTTGATGGCAGGATTTGCATGTGGCAGCGTATAGTGTGTGATATATGGCATGTAGCAGGGTGTCATATGTGTACATTAGTATGTAGTCACCGAAAGGTAGTACCTTCATTACGAGAGAGCTTCGGGGGGAGGCGGATGGGTATTTACGAGGGTCGTTCCTGTAGTGGGCGAATATCTCGGCGTATTTTTGCAGTGGGGTGGGCTTAACTATTGCTTCAGGTGGGGGTTCGTGGCCCTCGTTGGAAACGGCCTGGGGTGAATGAGCGCGGGCACCGGTGTGTGCTGCTTCGTTACCCCCGAGCGGTTCGTGACCTGGACTCGAAATTTTATGCAAACATTTGTACCAAGAAAAAAAGTACCGAACATGAAAACTCTTGTATCTATACCGTAAGCCAAGTAGATGTTCTTCTGAAACCTCCCCTGTTTCTTCATCACCCAATGAAAGTTCTTGTGGTAACCTTCTCGCGAAGAGTTTCTTTTTTCGGGGCGTGCTGTTATAAAAGTTTATAATCTTGGGCATCGTCCAAACATATCGCGTTTCGTTTCCTATGAGACGGACTTGTCTTTTAATACGATTGGACGCTGTTTAGCGTTCTAAATTTCATGCATAAGCCATTGCGCTGCTATCAATGCTAGTTTTTCTTTAGGAAATGCTTTAGCGCTATTGGCTTTAGGTGAAATTGTGAGAATGTAGTTTTGTTAGAAATGCGCCGTATAAATATCCTTGCGCCATTTCAAGCTAATAAGTATCGTTTCATGCAGTAAGGCAGGTCGAGCCATGGTGGACGCAGTCGTTGAACTCTAGTGCTGCAGTTCATAGGAGATGGTGAACGGCGGGACTTCTCTCCCGCACCTACGGATCTCACCTAGATGTCTTTTCTCCGTAGTATCGTCCTCGTCTTCAGCAAATAAGCCAATTAAACACGTTCTGCCAATAAGAAAGGCCTTTACCCCTAGATTTGAGCCCACACACTGGATGCCAACGCTTTGTGCTACATCAAATTAGGCTTCGGTAACATGCAACGAGGCTTACAAATAACAAGTACGTAAATTGAGGCCCACCCCCTTATATCTGACATTACGACATGGTTATACAGCTAAAAAATGACGAACACAAGACAGATGACAGGACAGGCGCTTCAAAAATTGCATTGGACATTGATAATTACTTGTTGGACTGCAGTACTTGGAGCCTCTAAGCTGGGCATTGCTTGAATACCTTTCTTGCAGTAGGCTTTAGCCTAACCCCAGCAAATATCTGATGAGCAGCTACTACGTTTCTTCTGGCAGTATTATCGAACGGAAATATGTGGTCGTGCTGAAGACTGGTCTGCTATTTCACCCTGTGAAATGGTTTAACAGTTTAGGCAAAAAACGCAGTTGGTTTAATTTCCTTATTGCGTATATTACATCGTTTTCAATTTCCTTTAGAGTTTCTACGGGTGTACTCGTCGCACAGGCATATACAGCTTACCGCGAAGCGTTGTACGTCCATATATAAAAACATACTTGCTCGCTAGAAACGGTCATCTTCATTATCATCATCAGCTTGCTCAGGTTCACTGCAGGACGAAGGCCTCTACCATTGACCTCTAACCACTCCTGTCCCGAGCTGCTCGAGTCCACAGTTTACCTTGCAGTTCTTTATTTCTTTTGTTTTATCCGGCCCGTCTCTAAAGTCAAAAACATGTCACCAGGGGGCCATGGTGACTCCTGAATTGTGGTTAATGCACGATTACAGATATCTGTGGAAACTATGGACGTGTTGCACGGCGAAACAAAAAACGGAACTAGTTCGAACTCTTCCAAAATAAACCACAGCAACTTTGTTCCACCCCTACTTGCACATTCCGACACATAATCGCACTTGCGAATTGCGGAAAAGTATTTCCTATAAACATAATTTACACAAACGCAGGTGCTCATGCATGAACTATAACATCTTGGTCGTCGTCTATCACATCGCAAAGCGAGTTGGCGTCATTTCGCATTACTACTGCAGTTGTTGCGGCCGCCGCAGACTTGGCATAATAGTTTTTCTTCTTTAGGGCTTTAGAACTTGAATATGGTATTAGCGACTGCATAGACGAAGAAAGCCATGTTTATTTGCGCCCGTGTATGCAATGCTAACACAAAAACAAGTTAAACAAATAAAAAAAGCGGTTGGTTGCGACTTAGCAACCACTTAACTAGGGTGTGTATTATTCTTAAAATTCCAACTCAATTTTTTTGGCATGCGCAATGTTCACAGTACTCTTCGTGGGCTCCACTTTCACCAAGCAGCTCAATGATTGGCGAAAAATAGAGAAAGACAGACATTGGTGTGAATATTCGGCGCGGAG
Organism: Haemaphysalis longicornis; assembly: GCF_048455015.1. Taxonomy (NCBI): domain Eukaryota; kingdom Metazoa; phylum Arthropoda; class Arachnida; order Ixodida; family Ixodidae; genus Haemaphysalis; species Haemaphysalis longicornis. The sequence continues at coordinate 162,339,593 of NW_027526335.1, forward strand.
ATTAGAATATTCTAATGGTATGGCTAGCTTTGCAAACGTTGTTATTAAAAATGCATTTATATAAAAATTTCATTTTAAATAATTTTATTTGTACAATATCGCAGCTCATTGCATGAATAAGGTACTGCGCTTGTGAACACAAGTTTCGGCTTGATTCCTGGCAGCGACAGTCGCCTTTTCGAAGTAAAAACAAGGCAGCCGAGCGATAAAGTAGCATGCGCAAAAACCTCTATGTAGCACGACTGTTGGGCACGTTCAAATCAATTAGGCATCACAAATTGGTCCGTAGCCCCTCCTTCAACTGCCACTCCAGCCCGCAAAGCCTCACGGTATCGTTTGCTCAAACATTATTATTTTAAACTGAATTTTAACACTTCAAAAATGTTTGTCGTCTTCGGATAACTTTTCGCCTTCCGCCCATGTAATACACTACAACTGTACACTAATAAATGGCCTCATTTGAAACAACGGAGCGGAAGAGTGACAGGGTTAGTTGCCGATGCTGAAGCGATCCAATTATGCATTCCGCTGTCTCTCGAGCTGCTTTTGTCTGCACGTTTATTCCCGTCAAGCATAACTTGAATCAAGTGTTTCAGTGATCCGGCCACCTCAAAAAGACAGATTGTGCGCTGATTTCAAAAGAAAATGGCAACGCAAGAAGTTTGTTTTTCTAGCGTATGGCCGGGAAAATATCGAAATATGATTTCCTGACAACGATTTTTACGTGTATTTAGTGATGCAACAACACTGTGTGTGAGGAACCGAACGGATTAGACCCTGCCGAATCGCAGTTCCCAAAACAAAACATTATTGTTTCTTTTATTGACAGACGATGCTACCGAAATTGACCAGAACACCGCGGGACAATACACCCACGTTTGAGCTGGTCGCCCGATTCGCCCGAGGTCGCGGATCGATTACTGGCCGCAGCGGCTGCTTTTAACATGAAGGCGAAATGCCAGAACGCCCGTGTGTTCGAGATTTTGGCGCACGTTAAAGATCCCCAGGTGGTAAAAATTAATCCTCAGCCGTCCACTACAGCGCGCGTCATTGTCTGTGTAGCGACTGGCAAAATAAACCCCACAATCAATCAATCAATCAATCAATCAATCAATCAATCAATCAATCAATCAATCAATCAATCAATCAATCAATCAATCAATCAATCAATCAATCTATCAATACGCTTACGTGGAACAGGTTACATGCACGCAAAACTGAGTCCTTCATGCATAAATAACGAAATTGTCAAAACGGTCAGTTAAGTTTGATGGGGTAATATTTTACACAGCTGATTCAAACACATCGGTATCCACTTTATCCAAATGAGCGTACTAAACTTATTGTTGGACCTTTCGTCTCGGTGGATCCTTCATCTCAGTAGACATTCAGGCTCGATTGAACCTTCCGACTCGGTGAATCTTTTGTCTCGTTTAATATTCAGACTCGATTCGACCTTCCGCCTCGGTAGATCTTTCGTCTCGTTGGATATCCAGGCCACAAGCGAAATAACAGCACAACGCGGCCGCCACCGTAGAGCGCACAGCATCCCTCTTTCTCCCTTCAGGAATCATCGGCGCCCCTTAGCACTCGCAATGCTACCCTCGCTCCCTCAATAGCACTCGAAGCTTTGACGAAAGGTAAGCGGCGGAGGTTTTATTTTAACACGAAAGTGTTTTTGCCAGGGTGCACCAAGGTCCCACGACGTCATATCCGTCCCGGAAATGACATCGGCATAAAAAGTTCTATTGAATCCCGGGCTGCCCCGGGATTCGAGCCACGAACTCTTTCGCCGCAACGGGATAAACGAAACGCGCTCCCGAACGCGCTATGAACAGTCGCGTGGATACGACGACAAACGCGCCTTATGTCGTTGCTTTCAGATACCGCTACAATCTAGGAGAGGAGAAGCGAAGTAGCGCATCATGACGCTAATGAGCGCGGACAGTTGGCGCCTCAATGCCAGCGCCTACAGGTACAAGGGGCGCGCAGCGCAAGCTACGAAGACGACTTGCAGATGTCACGCTCGTGACGCGGTCCGTTGCTCCTCTTGCTGCAGTGGACCATGTCTTCACCAAACAATTAGATGTCAACCCGTTTGGTTTCGTTCGCACAGACGGTTTGCGAGAGCGTGTAGAATTTAGTCTGATTTATCCCATGCTCTGGAGCGTGCATGCCAGTGCCTGACGTTGATTCGTATAACGGTGCCACGCCGCCGAAATATAAATAGCGATGTTGAAGTTCATATCGATGCACACTAAAACTTCAACTGCTCCTGTGAAGGCACACTTCACTTTCGTGTTTTACCGGTTCCTCTGAAAGAGGGAACAACCACATTTTTTGTAATTTTCTTGCTAATAAGCCGGCAAGTGACTGGAGTTATCATCGCCTCCTTCGAGGGCGTTCCAGTGTTTTATCAGGGTGAATAGAAAAGAAATTGAATTGATCGGACGGCTTTGTAACCAGAATTAGGCGCTGCACCATAATATGAAAAAAGCTGTACGACATTTCTGGAAGCCGAACGCTCGCGTTTGTGACACACGTTCACCCTTTCAAAGCCATTTTTATTTCGATGCAGTGGCCGAACTTTGGCTATCGGATGACGATAAGGACCTGCACTGCTTCCCTCCATATTCGCCTGAATATTGTCACAGGCAAACAAGTAACCATCGTGGTGTTGCTTTATTTGTATTTGCTACTGTTTTCTACAAGCGAAGGCAGGGTTTGCCATCTTGTTAACCAGATGTGAATCTGTCCTCAGCGCACTCGATCCTTCTTTTCTAACTATCTGTGGCGAATTTTTTATTTGTGGCTGCATTTATCGTTCCCCATCAACATCGATTTCTGAATTTTGATTGATTGTAGGGTTTAACATGGCGACGCAACGCAGGCGATGATACGCGCCGTAGTGTAGGGCTCTGGATTAATTTTGACCACCTGGGGATCTTTACCGTGCCCCGAAATATCGTACACACAAGCGTTTTTTTTCGCCTCCACCACAAAAGCGGCCGCCGCGACCGGGAATTGAACCCGCGACTTCGTGCTCACCAGGGCTACACCTTAGCCATTGAGCCACCCCGGCGGGTGATTCCTGAATTTTGTTTAGCTCTTCAAGATTCCATAAACAGTATGTGCCTGGAAAACAAAAATAACACTTTCTTGTGTAACAATAGAAAATTTTCCGGGTAACACATCTCTTGGCTGTATTAACTATACAAAAACAATTCACAGCTTCGGCATTGGGTGTCTTATCAATATTCCAACTCGTCATTCCAGTAACCGCAATATTTCTCTTACTGATCACGCCCTGTTTAATCTGCTTGCTCCGCCTCTAGCTGGTGTTCTTGACATCGGAATTACTGATCATTGCCTCACTTTTAGCAAATGTACCAGTAAACAGCGGCACCGTTCTTTTTATTTTGTAAGAAGTGCCTTGGACAAAGAAAAGTTTATTCAATTGAACATGTAGATTGGTCTGAAATTATGCGCACAAATGACACGCTGAAACCATACTCCCAGTATTTAATGATAATTTCCGCATGCCTGCTTTCTAACTCCTGTTCCAAAAAATGTAAAAAAACAAAATCTATTTGCAAATAATCCCTGGTTGGTCTATACAGTACTATCGGCCCTACACAGATGAGATAATCTTTACAAAAAATAAATAAAAAGCCTTTCAACTATAAGCAACTTCGTTCGTATACAAAAGCAGCCAATGATATTTCTGCGCAACTGAAGATCGCAAAAAAAAAGTATTACGAACAAAAATAACAGAATCTGGCCACAACGCAAAGAAAAAATGGAAAACTCTAAATTCTTAATAAATGCACCCATGCGCCAAGATCATAGTTCCAAAATACCGCATAATTGTACGGAAAACGCTCAAACCCTTCATATAGCTAATGCTTCTGCAATTTTTTTTTGCCGTGACGATCAAAGCGGCATATTTCCTTACGAGCCTCACTACGCTCGACTACTTCATTCGTTCTTCGTATCCCCTGCAACACGCCACGAAATTTTTCCCAACCAAAAAGCATCCAGATCCGGGCTTCACACCATTGACCCCAGCCAAATAGAAATGGTTGCTTATCCCATTTCACGGGTAGTTTCTCATATAATTTCCCTAATGTTTAAAGATGGTGTGTTTCCTGAGGAACTTAAGCAAAGTAAAATTATTCCTGTCTTTAGGAACGGTGATCTATCCTTGGGTCCTAACTACAGTCCCATTTGCATTCTACCATTTGTCAGTAAACAATTTAAAACTAATTGAAACTTGTCAAACACACTATTTAAATAAATTTATTATCCTGTCTTTAGGCCGGTTTCGTATTCTTCCCTGTTATTCTGCTGATCTAGCCCTCGTTTACCATGCCGTGTGGTTTCCCTTCACTTTGGAATCTCTCGCCCATGTGCATAAAATTCAACATACCTGGTGTCAACTCAAAGCGAACTGTCTCGCAACTCAGCCTCCTTCAACTCGCGCTTGCCCACAGCAGTGGTTTTATTCACACATGGCCAACATTTTAGGGACGCTCATCTACAATCACAGTAGTTGATCTAGCATTTACGTTTCGTCAACCGGCCAAGTGCTGTCCTACCACCTTGAACGTGCAACCTCAGCCACGTCGGCCGCGTTTTATACAGTTGAGCAAGCCCTCCGCTACATTCTCCGTCAGCCACCAGCAGAATGGTCTATATTCACGGATTCTAAGACAGCGCTGCAAACCCTATGGCACGCCAGCTGCTTCAGCCTCCACGACCATGTATCCCACGACGTCACCTACCTGCACCATATAGCCTACGCCGCTGGGCATCGTGTGACCTTGCAATGGATACCCGCGCATTGTGGCATTTTCGGCAACGAGAAAGCAGATGAGTAGGCTCGCAGAGGGCAATAACTGCACAATGTAAGGAAACTTGTCTTTACAAAGCACGAGGCCGAAGCGCTAGCGAAGCAGCTTGCTTTAGAGGAACGAAACAGCCTCTGGTCTTTCCCCGAAACTCATCACCCGTTTCTACCATATACACTTCGACCTGAGAATGAGGCTCCCAGAGCCAAGAACACGCCGACTTGAGACGCTTTACCATCGATTGCGCCTCTACGCAGCACTTACGAACTCCTGCCGACATCGCCTCGGCCAAACCACAAACCCTTTAATAACAGTAGTTTGCCAAAAACTGTTGTACACATCTTTAATAGAGTGTCTGGCACACAGCCAGGAAAGGAACACCTCGCAAAGGAGATCGAGTGCCTCAACAACAGACTTTTATCATTAGAAGCTCTTCTTGGACCACGGTCATATCCATCATCACAGCGAAAAGTATTAGATGCAGTGTTCGATTATTTACATGGAATCAGCGTCGCAGAAACAATGTAGAACTACACATCGTCCTCCGGTGAGACCACTTGGACTTTTCCTTAACCCACGGAACACTCCCTTTTACCTTATTTTTTACCTCTTCCTTTTTTCCCCTCTCTTAATCCCTGTTTTCTTTGGGGCCTTAATTCCCTTAACCACATCCCCGCACAGTAGCATGTAGGCGAATACATGCTAGCAGACCTCTCCCCTTTCTTCTAATAAAGAGCTCTCTATCTCTCTGCCTCACCGATAAGCTAAAATTATTTATTGACGAAGGTTGCTACGCTGGTTCAGTTTTCATCAATCTGTCTAAAGCATTTGATACTATCAATCACTCTATCCTGTTAAGTGCAGAGCCCTTAAAGGGCTCGCCTTCTCGTCGTTTCTGGCTGTAACGGTTGATGTGAAACGACTGCCGAAATCAGGCGGTGCCGCGAGATAACGGACCCAAATAGAGCCCGGCGTTCCCGCATGGGGCGTCCCGCACAGGCTTCGAATACCAATCGGTTTTCGAACCCCGCTGGTGCTGTTTCAGGCAGGGGGCGGGCGAGCACAACGAAGGCGGGGCATTTGAATTGCTTTAGTTGGTAGCAGCACTTCCTCTCCACTTCCGCCAGCTTTGACGTTTAGTGGAATGCTTTAATTTTTTTTTTACTAAACTATAATGGCTTGAAATTTGTAGACCGCACTTACTGCTCCTTAAAAATACTTACGAGATAGAATTCAAGTTGTTTATGTTGCTGATATCCACTCGCGATCCAGAACAACTAAAATTGGCGTACACCAAGGCTCCTTGATGGGACCACTACATTTATGTTATACATCAATTGTTTACTGAATATTCTTTCCTCTTCCAAATGGTAATTCTATGCGGGCGATACACCTCCCTACAGCTATGACAGTCGTTTCGTCACTAATTGCTAAACGAAATATTGATCTTGGTAACGTTTTAAAGAGCTGTAATCTTAATAGTTGGAACATAATACTTCTAAAACAAAATTTGTTGTCTTCAACTCCCAGAAAAGGGCAATAGCATTCAAAGCACCTGTTACCGTTGACAACCAACAGAGTTTTGCTAGTCAATAGTTTTCATTTTGAGGCGTCCTACTCGGCTCCAACTTGAAGTTTTCATATTACTAACATGAAGAGGTAAATGGCATATGGCATACGCTGCCTTATTAAAGCAAGATCTTCAATCATTCAATTCCTATGTATCACCATACGTCTCATTTATTCATTCACATATGACGTACTAAATCTGATGCTGGGCCAAGACATACAACAGTCACCTTACACCATTGCAACTAATACAAAATGAAGCTATTCGAATAATCTCGTCTAGTTCCTACAGGGCCAATGTCCGTTCATTGCTTCACACAAATATCCGTTTCCAGACTTGTGAATTATAACATAGGTCGTTTATGTTTAAAGTGCGTAGCAATCACGTCTTGTGTTTTTCTTTTTTGGCCACTACTCTTGTTGATACTAACACCACTAGAAGCGCGTGTGTCATCGGCCATCGTCGTCTTTTTTGCGCTTCAGTATGCAGCAACTAGACCAACAGCACGTTTTACTGCACACCACTAGGTTTGCTTTTAAGAGCGATTTTATTTTACCGAGAGTAAAATTAACTACGGCAAACAGACAGTGCACTTCTCTGCAATACATTACGTAATTTTATGCCTCCTGCAATTAAGTCTTCCAGCACATTACAGAAATCCAAAAAGAAATTAAAGTGCTACCTCATGAACGTGCCTCAGACATGACCAAGATTGTTTCCGATGCTTTGCTGTTCAACGTTTTTCGATGTTGATTCTGTAAAGTTATCATTACCGTTTACTTTTACCTATTGACATGCTTTACCCCATTGGTGTACGATCCTTTGTTTCCATAATTTGCTTCGATTATTCAGTGTATCGTAATTTATTCTGTAGAGGAGGTTCCACTACAGCCTGCCACCTTGGGACCTCGTTTTGTTAATAACCCCCATACATAATTTTCAGATATAATAAATTGATTGATTGTTTGATTGATTGATTGATAGGTTGGTTGTTTGATCGATTGATTGATTGATGGATTGATGGATAGATTGATTGATTGATTGATTGATTGAATGATTGATTGATTGATTGATTGACTGACTGATTGATTGATTGCTTGATTGATTGATTGATTGAGTAATTGATTGATTGATTGATTGATTGATTGATTGATTGATTGATTGATTGATTGATTGATTGATTGATTGATTGATTGATTGATTGATTGATTGATTGATTGATTGAACAGCATGGTCACCAGATAGCTGTCGTTTTTGATACCTTGAAGGCGCTTGTTTATCCTGCTTTATGGCGGACAACAAGAAGTCCGTTAAGAAAACCACTTTAGTATATTTCGCTACATTGATTTGCCTTGCAGGGTGTGAAAATTGTTTTAGTACACAACTGAAGTGAATAACTAGTAAAAATTCGAATATTTGCAACAAAATTTTGCTTCAGGCATTGAAATGAGCCTGCCGTTTTTGTAACATCGGAATTCCCGTCCCCATAGTGAAACAAGATTAAAAAAAAGCTTGAAACCCAACTTCAGTAGTTTTATATTTTGCCTAAGTATGCCGAATTACCGTATTCTTAACGGCAAATTCATAATTTAAACCAAATGTGCGTAGTTCTGTGCAATAACGAAGACATCGTGTAAAACGACATATTATTTGTACCTATTTTGGCTTGCAGTGCGTCGACTGGCTCAAATTAACACACTTTTCGTCGTTTATCCGGCTGAAAAAATCGGTAACTATTTTATAATGCTCGAAAGAAGAAAAACTGCCATGCGCAGTCTGCGGAGGCCACACCAACTAAACGCTGTAACGACGGGAGGAGGTGCACCGTGATAGGACAATGCCCACGATTAGCATTCAAACAAATTCCGGTTTCGGTTCTGTAAAACAACAGGCTTGACAGCCGACGTTAGCTGATGGGCATTCTCGATAACTCATTAATCGTCATACTGCGCTTCTGCCATGTTGTCGGCTGTGAACTGCCTAAGATAACCTTCCCAGGAAGACTTCGAATCGTACCAATCCCTTGCCGAGGCCTACGCAGCGGATGAACGTCCTCCGCATCACCGCAGACGCTCAAATGCCTTGCGCTTTTCCCCCATATTTGGAGCTTGCCTCACCCATGCCTGTATCCTAAAAAGCGTGATCGCAACAGGCCAAGGGTCTGCTAATTCTGGCCTGTGCCCACTGCCCGCAAGCAGTCGGTGCTTATGGCAACAGCACGCCAACGAGAACTCGCTAGCGCGTCAGTGTCATTCGGCGCGCGTTCTGCGAACTCGCTCGTGGTGCAGTAAAGATTACGGCCCAAAAAAGGTTAACTCAGTATAGAAAACATCGGCCGAAAACGAAAAAATCAACTTACAAAAAAAAATGTATCCCCGGAGATTTGAACCTCAAACTTACAAAATGATATGACTATAGTGTTACAGACCACTCGGCCACAGGCCAGCGCTGCCAGCGTTGGAAATAGGAGGTATATAATGTATTACCAGTTTGCACTTTAGTTTTAGCCTTTCAAACAGCTTACTATTTGTTGTATAGCGCTCGTGCAGTAAGCGTCCCCCAAACTTCAACAATATCTCGCGTCTTCACTTCAACAGGCTAGCATCTGCAGGCGTGAAAGTATGAAACATTAACGAGAGGTAGCAAAACCAGCACAAACGGGAGAGTTAAACGTTACAGCATGGTACAAACGAGAGCGTCAAACTGAATATTACAGTGTAAGGACGTTACCGAAAATCATAAACAATTTGATGCATATGTGATACCTACGCTACACGGCCGTTTCAAGGGCCTTGCGGAGGCCTTTGAGCCAAATATCTATCTAGTGCCCTATTGTAAATACATGGGCTCCACTTCAAGGGGGAGCGTTTAAATTGTTAATTTAAAGTTGCCGTGTAGCACACGCATTGGAAACGAAGTCCCACGGCCCGAATGATGCACCGCCGTCCGGAGGTGGAATGGCTTCCTATGAGGTGTTGCTTCGCTGTAGACCAGGCCTTCGGGTGATGAACACCGACATTGAAGAACCAGAGATCAAGTTGGGGTCTTCAAAGAAGCGGTTTGCCAAAAACTACGTGTTCAACGATACCTCTTTTGCTCTGTACGAGCGCTTCCTTTATAGCGCCGCTAACGCGAAGCAAGACAATAACGCACACAGCGTGTGCCACAGTGGGTATGCCTAACATCCTCGTTTCCCCTTCTCGAATTGACACCCCTCCCTCAGCAAGATTGTGAAAGTTACACGGCTTCCGTGGTAGCCGTGAAGGTGCTCGTGGCCGCGAAACCGTAGCCATTTATTTTGTTATTTACTTTGCGCCCCGTCCCTTACCCTTGTGCAGGTGCAGTATCTGTTTCAGTGACGGCGGTCGAATGATGAGTCATAAATGCCGAAATGAGAATGTTTCCGGGGCCTGTATAGGGGAATAAAAAGGAAACAGGGAATGAAAAGGGTGAATGTACTAGTAATAGATGGTGTACAAAAATATAAAAGGGCTGTACAAGAGAACATACGCGTATGTTGGAGCTTGGACACAGCAGTAGTCAAAATGATCACATATGTATGTATATTTTTTTCAGTTTTCGGCTGACACCAAAATGCGGGGGTACATCGCAATCGTTTCGTTTTTGTTTCTGGTGAGCACAAACTTCCTATAATTTTTGAAACATTTCTAGTTTAAGAGAATTCTTTCCAAGGTGCGCTTTCGTCATTCATCGTGGCTGTTTGTATTTTACTACCACCTTTGTTTCAAAAGAATGAAAATGTCCGTGCATTCAATTTTTGTCTAGCCAGGCAACCTAAAACGAACCAGACGTGAAGGTTTCATTGAAGGCTTGTTTGTGTTTACAAAAAATGTGAAAATATACATTCAACTCAAGCAGGCATAACCAAGACAAGCAAATAGCTTATAGAAGATACGCTTAATGTGACGTGTCGTGGAGTACTAGTGGTCACTTTTGCACACTTTCTGATGTTATTATTTCTGAGCCTGGAATAGTTATTTTTTATATACATCTTGATATAAAGAAATCTCCAGGACCACACGATATCCCCAATTCCCTTTTTAAAAAGATACGCGGAATGGTGTGCAAAATAATTATATGTTGTCTTTAGGAAGTCTGTAAATGATGGCGCTTTACCTGATGACTGAAAGCTAGCCAAAATCAAACCTGTACATAAAACCGGAGGAAAAACTTCCATTCAAAATTACCGAACAATCTCACTCACTTCAACATCATGTAAACTGCTGGAACATATAATTTACAAGCACATATTTACCTATTCAGAAAAACATAAGGTAATAACAAATATGCAGCACGGATTTCGGGCTGGTTTCTCGACCACTACTCAGCTAGTGGAAACAGTTCACGACTTTGCGAGTGCATTAATGAAGGAAAACGAACTGACGTAATATTTATGGAATTTAAAAAAAAGCATTCGATAAAGTACCGCACCAAAAGCTTCTGCACAAATTAGGACATATTATACGAAATGATAAATTAGTTGCCTGGATTTCTGCATACTTCAGAAGTCGAATTCAATTGGTCGCAATCAATAACGCTTCTTCCAACTGTGCACCGGTTGATTCTGGCGTCCCTCAGGGGTCAGTACTGGGTCTTTTATTGTTTTTATTATAAATTAATGACATTGAACACTGTTAAAGCGTTCTTGACGTTTAGGTTCATGTTAACCTGTACGCAGATGACTGCATTGTATATGAAATGATGGAACCTCTGCAAGACCAGTTAAGACTAAATAATCACTTCCAGAAAATAATTGCTTGGTGCCACGAGTGGCAAATGTCTATCATTTTCAAAAAAGCTGTCTTCATGACAATAACCCTTTAAAAAGTTCCCTTCCAGTACTAATACCCTGCTAATAATACTCGTCTGCAGGAAGTAGAACTCTATGGATATCGAACAAGCTTTCCTGCACGAAACACATAGACAACATCACAGCTAGATCACTACGCAAGTTATCCTTTCTACGGCATTCCTTAAAATTGTCCACAACGAATGTACGTCTTCTCGCATATAATGCAATTATTCGACCAATAATAAAGTACGCAGTAGTAATCTGGGACCCATTCACAAAATCCGATATTAATAAATTAGAAAGGTTGCAAAAAAAGGCTGCAAGATTCATTTACAATTCATATTGGCGCACCTCAATATCAGCTCTTCTTGAACAAAGCGGGATGTTGCCCGTCTCCAAAAGAAACCGGATTCTCCGCCTCAAGTTATTCTTTCAATTAATTAGAAGGCATTACTCTGTTGACAATTCTCGCATCCTAAAATATTCATCCGGTTATAATTCAAGACGCCGCCACGCGTTCTCTATTTGAACCGTCGAAATAACTGCTACAACTATTCATTTTTTCCTCGAACAATTCTTGAAGGGAACGACCTCACTAACGAAGCGGTAACACAGCAGTCATTGACTTCATTTGAAAAGTGTTTGCAATACGATATGTATTTTTATTTTTGTGCATTTTATGTTGTATTATTTGTTGCCTTATCTTGTATGTATTTGCATTTACTTACCTGTACCCACCCGGCAAAAGTCTCTAGAGAGACTGCAGTATTTAAAAATAAATAAATTCAGCAAAAAATGGCTGCAATACTCATTTTAAATTCGTCAAAGAAAATTGACAACCGCTGTTTAAAACTGTGGCAGCTGAGCAGCTGGGCAAATCAGGCTCGCCAACGCGCTGATTTTACTTTCTTTGACAGTGCGTCGTCTGGTACACCGTAATAGCTCGGTAATTTAGACTACTAGAGAGCGCCAGTTACGTTCGAATAAATAAAGGTGCGAACCAACGAAAACGAAGAACAAAAGCTGCACAATGCGATGGCGGAGTACTGGGACGTACCTACATAAAATGTGTTTCAGAAAGTCCGCAAGTGAAGCCTGCAGTTTATCGTTGATGGCGAACTCCAGATCACTTTCTCTAATGGGAGAATGTATCCGAACGCCTGTTTTCACGTATACTCTAACGCTGTAACAGAGACGGGAAGAATCCTATCCGATAATTACTTCCGAGCAATGGTACCCCTGGTGCTTCATCCGCTTCCTCCTGATGGTACTTGGCAATCACAGATTCTACGCGTCTAACCTAAGAAATGATGCCATTTATCATCCCGCCCCACACGATTAACTCATGTTCGCATAGACTGAGTGCCGAAAGATACTTTTGTATAAAAGGTCCACCTTCCTTTTTTATATTCTGTTTCCGCGATTTATTTCACTCCCTGTTTGTTGCTCCTTTCCCGAGGCTACGCAGCCTCCAACGTAGCCAGCGGGTGTGTTTCTTCAGCGGTGGGCCGGCCGCAAGCGGCCATTGCGGTGGCGCATAGTTTGATTTACCCGGGGCGGAACCTACTCGCGGTCAGATTAACACGCTTTCTATACATAGATTTCTATTGCATCTCGGCCGGTGTAGTACGAAAAGTTCGAATTTTAGACAAATTTGAGCGGGAAATAACGAGCTTTCCTGTAATAAGAAAACACGTTCACAGGTAAGCAAACGTATTTGCTTACGTGATAACAAGCTCTTACAGTTCAGTTTAGCAGGTCTCCAGAAGCGGATAATGCGAACAGCGCTGGAAGGCGGCCCGGCTGCCGGCTCTGAGCGCGAAGCTATTGCGGTGCGAATTTATTGATTCCATGTCGCGTCTACACCAGAACCAGCACTCTACCGTCTTCTGAAGCAGAGCGGCATAGTGGCAAGCATGTGGGCCGCAGTAGTGTGATGGCCAAAGTTTTGTCACAGACGGCGACAGGGACGTTCCAACACGCAATCTCCACAGCGCAACCACCATACAGGGAGTTAGACCGCCAGGAGGAGGTCAGCCTGTCGTTACAGAAACATTCAAACTTGTGGCCAAAAAAGGAACAAGCACGCCCTCTCGGAATTCTAGCACCTCGGCACCTTTCTGCCGACTAAGTACTTCTTGAAGTCAATACAGCAAAACATTCTTCTCCGTGGGAAGTTTGTTCCCCCGGGGTATGTGTCTACGTGTACTCTTCCAAATGAAAAATAAGTGAACTCTGAGATCAGTGTGATAAATCTTTGACAATGCGACTCTAGAGTCAGCCTCTTTCCTTCATACTGAAATTGGTAGAAGTCTCATTAAAGATGAGTGATTAGAGAGACGTTAGGCGGGAGCAGAGCACCTGGACTTTACAGTGATCCGTACACAAAGACAACTAAATGGACAAGAAAGCAAGCGAGTGCTGTTTTGTCATATTGTCAGTAGCGAAGCTTTCTACACAGAATCTGGTGCATGCAAGCGCCAAAAACCAGGATGAGTAGAGCTTTAAAGGGGCCTCATTTTTCGAAGCCAAGGCTCAGGTATGCCGAAGGATTGGATTATGATGATAGTAAACACAGCCAACAATCGCACCACTTTCTACACCTACTCTCTGAGTATCGTCCTTAAAGCGGTAGTCTCGAAACCATCTACCGCATCGGGAGCACTGCAATCTTGTCGACCACAGAGGTACATATGAATAGTAAATACAGAGAAGCACATAAACCCCATGGCGCGCAGGGCAACCAGCCAACTCTCCCGCAGGAGTAACGGCGCGAACATTACACTTGAGACTATGTCTTCTGAATGACATAGACGTTGAACAATAGAAGAGGACGTATTTACGACACGTCAACTATCAGACAGAGGGTAGCGTAGCTTGAATATAAATCTCAGTACTTTTTTTCATTCCCATAAAAGTGCGTAATTAGGTCTCTGTAAAAGGTATGCAATCGCTGCTAAATGCAAGAAGTAGGAACTCCACATAGTGGACTGCGAATGAAAGATCGGTGAGACCGCGGTTCTAATCGTTTTTGTTAATTGGGAAGAACGACTCCCTGTTAAAATAGGCACGGTAAAATGGCACACTTCCTTTGAAGCTGAAATGGAAACGCGGTGGAACATGTCAACCAAGGTTAAGAGCGATTTCGTTAAAAGGATCGACACAAGTCGATAAAAAGCAACGACACAAGTAAGCTATTTTGATTTTGTGTGCGTAAGTTAACTCTGTTAAAAAGAAACACTGCATTGGTTCAGCGCCTGTCTTCTTACCTCAGACTGATATAAAAATCGCCCTTACTACGACATTTACTGTTACCTTTGTCTGTTGCAGATGCGTCTGCGACTCGGTAAGAACCTTTCATATTTTCGTTATTCTGTCCCGCACATTATTATGCAGAAAGTGCATTTACAACGTGGTAGACTAAAAGGAACCTTTCATGTAACTGTCTCATCTCCGAATTTGTGCTTGTAAGATATGATGGCCTGGTGGAAGAATATTCTGACCCTTTCATTTCTATGCCGCCCGTTCAGTGGAGCCCTATTTCAATTGTGGTACTATACAGGGTGATCAAAGGTAAGTCGACAGGCGCTTAGATGCACGTGAAAACCACCGCTACAGTGAGGTTGTCTGCCAAGGGGCCACACAATGAGGTGGCATCTATTTATGTCAGTGGCTTAATTAGCAGAAGTTGAATAATTACCTTTTTAATGGCTGTAGTAAGCAGGCATGCTTGTGTTGACAGGTGGAGTAGACGAAATTTGTTTCTATGCAGTTTGAAGTGGCAGAATTCTAGCGCATTTGAACTCCGTGATATCGAACGGCGAAATTTATTTGCTTGTCGCATGATTACGCATTCTAGACAGTGAGGACCGGCGTAAAGCTCCTCCCTTTTGTGACGTTCCTGCTGTAATACGGAGTTTAGTTTGACAACGAGGTGGAGGCATAAGCCGAAGGGACAACTTCCACCCTTTCAGACTTGGCTGACGTTATCGCAATCTGCAGCAGGCAGAACCGGTATCAAAACACAGAACAAAAAGGAGGAGCCTTGCGCCTATTGTCACTGTCGAGAATGCGTAACCATGCGAACGGCAATTAAACTTCACAGCTCGAAATCTCGGAGGGATGCGCCAGAAGAATGCTGCCAAATAAAACTGCGTAGAAACTCTATTGCGTTAAACATTTCAAAACAGACGTGCCTGCGCACTGCAGCCACTACAAAGGTAATTATGGAATTTCATTTATTTAGGCCACTGACAATAATTACCACCTAATTATGTAGAGGTGGTAGAGGTGACCTCAACGCAAATCTAAGTGCCTAATTAAAACAACCGGTCGACTTATCTGTTATCACCCAGCATATTTTAGGTCGTAACTATAATTCGGTTGGACTATTCCGGCACCTAAATGACGTAGCGGCCTTCTCTTCATGACTGCTTCTGGTATAATGTACCATGAAATGAACGTAAGGTTTTGTGCAAAGCTTAGCTTCGCGACCAATATAATTTTTGGCTTCTCTGCTCCCACACAATTGTTCCAATACAGACGCGTTAAACCACAAGCCCAGTTTTTTAACGCAAGTGCGGTACGAGGCTAACTTTCATGATACCTGCTTATAATACTAAAATTCCATGCGAAAGTAGAAGGTGAATAATCGTGAGCGAAAGAGTGCAAACAGGAGCACTAAAAGTTAATAATAGGGGAGACTGCAGAAATAAAATTCAAAGAAAAGTTGGGCTGCTTTAGTTTTAAACTGAATAATTAAACCTGGCGCTGTGAAAGTATTTGGTCGTTCTTAGCGGGAATTTATTAAATGGCGCAACTTTGGCAACAGTGCGTTCGTTCTGCGGGATATACAGGGAGGAAAGGGTCATAATATATGAGGTACTGCTCAACTGAACTTCAATTGTTGTTCGCATGTTTTCAGGTTTCTTTTCTTTAATTATTTCGTGGTAGTCTTCCTTCGCGAACTTGACTTGATTTTTGCTACCGGCGAGGTGGTTGTTTTCCCGTAGGCTAGAAAATGTTTTTTGGCTCTGGTAATTTAGGATTCTTTCGCAAGAGGTTCACTGCATTTTTATGTCCAGTAACCGCCATTTCTGCTACGCTTAGGTACACCTGATTAAACATAGTTCCAGTTTCGACGGCGGTTACTGATAGTGTTTTTCATTCTTTCAACGGAAACAGCTTTGTCGTACTACCTGAAGCCACAAAATTAGCAGCGTTGAGTTTTCAATCATATTCTCGTCTAGTAAATCTTCGCAATGTCTCCTTGACATTGCTTCATTGCAGTCAACGTTTAGCGATGAAATTTATTCAATAGACGGACTAGACAAGTTAAAATGTCTTCTATTTATATAATGGAATATTTTTATTCTTTGAAGGCTATACGGCACCAACGTTCTTTGGAATTCAGTGCGGCAAGAAAAAAGCGTTATGTTCCCTGTTGTGTCCGAGCTCATTGACAACAGCAATAGTTTTTGTAGTGAACTTCTGAAGCCTAAAACCAATAAATACCATTAAAATGTTTGACTTATCGGCACACGGCCTATTCACGAGCAGTGCATTTTAAAGTTAACCAGCAACTATCACAGGCATTGAAACCCAGATATATATAAATTCTAGCACAAGAGACTGGTCAGAAATATATTCCACAAAATTGTGAAATGACAGAAGTGCCGATCCAGGCAGACGATAACGTAGAAACATTGTAATCGTATGGCCATCTAAAAACGTTTGTACAAATGTGGTTATGGCTAAACATGTAAAAGTACTATTCAATTCAGCCCTTTGCGGAATAACAAAGCAACGCTGGAGCCTTTCCATTGTTGGACGGGAACTTTTATTCGTCTTTGACACCGCGGAATTGGCGCCGTGCAATATTTGAGTCAGAAATTCCGGAAACACCAAAAATTAATTACGCCAGCTCCAACACTGAAATTCTATACTTGAGTTTACGACACCTACAAATATGCACATACGTTTCTAGGCGAGGCTCGGCTACCGGGGACTCATCTGCCGTAAGCCTGGGAATACCGTAGGCCCAGTGCACCGTCCATAAAAACTGAATCAGAAAATATCCTCGACCGCCGCAAAAATGGCAGCTGTTGGTGATGCACTACCAAAGCTGTCCAACAGCCGCAGTCAGCTTTTATGTGAAATTTCCGAAGTGCACACATGTATGCGCAGGCCGTCAGTTCATAGTTTTGTGGCTGTATGGTCACTGGGGGATACAAGGCAACACTATACCCTTCGCAGCCGACAGCGAAAGCCACTTGCTGCGCTACACGACCCAGCTTTCTTCCTCCCGAGAAGGCACTAATGAAGTTATCTTTGTAAGTGGATAGGCGGCAAACATGATGGTGTAGAACCACTCCTCCTGCAGGTATCGACGTTTTTAGGCTACTGATCTATACGCGGCCTTCGCAAGCGGTCTGAAGAAGTGTCCTGCGCCTCATTCGAGCGTTTACACAAAGGTGTACGTTCATAATACCTTGGGACGATTCAGTGTTGTGAGTAATTGCGCAATACCTGAGAGAACAAATCCCCTGCTGTGTTTTTTTCCTCGATTCGCTGCTTCGCGAGCGACTGCAGCTATCTTACTATTTCCTCTGCGAGGGGAAGGTACGCCAGAACTCTGTAATTTTCATATCGTTGCGAATGAGCAAAGATTGATGATTGTGCCTTGGGAACCTAAACTTTGCCCCGTTGCCTAAGTGGCTTTGAAATGGAAAAATACATTTAGATTGAAAACAATTCAGGTGCTTCTAGATACGTAGCCTTTTGCATTTTTATAGTTCACAGTGCAGGTCGGCACAATAAGGAATCCGTGCCTGTTGCCTAACAAAGGCGTGTGGTCGTATAAAACATCCGAAACTGATGATTTACTAGATTTATTCCAAATGAAATTCCGCGATGTGGAGATGCTCAAACGGTTACACATTATGGGAAGTTTATTGTCTGTAAGTGTAATGAGTAACTATCAGTAACACTTTAGAAGAAACTATCAGTGTACCCGCGACCCATATGTGCCCCATACCAATAAGTGTAACAAATAATGTGTTAATTGCAACTTGTCATTATTAGTTATTTATTCGTGGAGTTGTATACAAGTGCGACTACCCGCTTTCTGTAAATACATTGGCTTCAACTTTAGCTTTGCGTTTTAAAAAAGCCTAGAAATTGTATTTTATTTTAACCATTTTGAAAATATTTGTACGACCTTGGTGCGACAGAACGACTACATACCCATCGGAAGTGTCATCTCAGCAGGCGTGATTGATTATCGCATTGAATCCGGCTTTAAAACGATTAGAGGTAGCACCGATGCTGACGTATTTAGTTGACAATTACTGGTTGTGAAAAAATTACAAAAATTTTGCAGGCACCCTGGAGAGGAGTCAGCTTGTTTTAGTCTTTTTTTTCAACATTCATTACGCCATAAGAGCACATCTAGGTGTATCGACAAGATGCTGCTCTATACACAAAAAAACAGTTGCTGCAAAATAGGTGTTTTTGGAGTACCCTTGCAGCTTTGTTTTCTGACTATGTTGCTGTTAGCTAGCTGGCAAAGATAAGTGGTCCAATATTGGTCATGTAGATATATCATAATAAATTACCGCATAGTTGAAAATTTAAGGCAATCGGGACAACATTTTGGAAGCACATAGTTTTCTGCCACTGCAAAATGAAGAAAAAGCGCTCATGACTACTGTAAATTTTTAGGCTATCAGCGCAGAGCACCCGTATCTGAATGAAAAAAAAACACCAGCGGCGAAAGATTTCCCCCTTCTTCGGTTCTGTGGCTATACACTCCAATAGCAATCTTTCCACCTGTACTGCAAATGTAATACCTGATGCGGCTCTTTTAGAGCATTTCAGGTGACAGTACCATGACGTAACCAACTTTTTCTCTCCAACCACCCAAAGTATATTCTCGCAGATCTTAGATACCCGACAGTTTTTAAAATACCAGTATGTTTCTCGCCAGGTACATCTGAGCGGCTGAATTTGACGAAAGTAGCTGAAAGCTACATTGTAAACTTAGCAGGGGAGGCTGAAAATGTTCGTTCTTGGGGACTGGCAGCCAATTACAGCTACTGGAATACACCCCACCCCGGAGAGTAAGTACATGAAATGTTGTTTGTACATGATTGGTTTGTGCCTCTCAGCAATATTTTTATTTTTTTCGTCGTTTTTCATTGATGCCTTCATGGAGTAAGGGAAGTTTAAGCTGCAGGACCTTGCTTATGCATAATTTTTAAACCAATCTTTAGTTTTATTTCTTTTATTCTTCTGTGAACATAAGGCGTTTTGGAAAAAAACTTTGCAGTCTATTTGTCGGCACAGTGACAGAACCGAGAACTAAAGAGTTAGTGGCTGCGAGGATCAGTGGCCGCGCCTTGGCTTCCCTGCGGAGTTTCTATGCAGACACCAAGCCGTGCTGAACCGCGGCTCGCTACCCTCCGCTGATTCGCAGACGTCGCACGCCATGGCGACGGTTCCCGCGACCCCATTGTGATGTTTGCGAAGGACGTAAGAAGCACTGGCAGCACCACCGTACGAAAGTCGTTGATTGTACACAACACATCAAATATATCCATAAAGGAGAGACGCGCCCCATGTGGGTGAAAGAACACAACGTAATACCGCAACTGAATATAACCTACTCCGTCACTTATGTGTAGTGATTAGTTGTTAGCAAGTGTTAGTAAGAAGCCCCTATGCATGCACTGTTCATATTTACACGTTGTATACACATACATATTTACACTACATACACACTGTGCTATACACACAGACAACTAGTGGGTGTGATAGTCCTTGAGCCAGGCCCGTGGCCGGCGCTCTCAGGATGGCCGATCGGGATGCTGCACGGCCGGAGACGGTAGTGAGCTCGTAGAGCCCTGTAGTAGGCCAGGAGACCGTGGTTGTGGCCCAGGAGAAGGTGGCTGCAGCATGGAAGGATCCGGTACAGGCAGCTGCGGATAGGAGCCGGCGACTGCGGTACGCCAGACTGCAGTGCGTCAGGAGGCGGTGGCTGCAACCTGGGAGAAGGCGGTGGTGGCAGGGCAGGCAGCGGCACTCGAACCGTAAGCTGCGGCGCAGGTAGCTCCGAACGTTGATATGGTGGACTCGTGCCCTTCTCGGGAACCCGGGAAAGCTTGGAGCCGTTCCATGTGCGGCCGTCTGCAAGTCAGAAAGAGGCAGGTCCCCTCTTCTCCAACACTTCAGTTGGCGAGGAAAAGGAGCGATCTCCCTTGAAGCGAACGGACGGCTTCTTGAAACGAACGAAATCACCCACAGCTATCTTAGGCTCATTAGCAGCTCTCCTCCGAAACGGGTACTCCTTGCTGCTTTGCTGTTGAAGCCGGACCCTTTGGCGCTGACGCGCCTGTTCCTTTGCTGGGTGTTTTGCAAACGCTGGTGCCGAAAACCCCACGACATCCAATCCAATTCGCCCATGCAGCAGAACTGCTGGGGTAACCCCAGTGGTAGCCTGTGGAGTACAGCGGTATATAGCGAGGTAGTCTATGACTGCTTGTCCGATAGGTCGCCTTTCGAGGAGTGAAACTTGGATGAAGTTCTTCAAAGTTCGGTTGAACCTTTCGACTTGGCCATTCGCCTGGGGGTAGTATACAGATGAATGCGACAGCTTGATAGCTCGGCTTTGAAAAAAGGTTACAAGTTCACGTGAAGTGAACTGCGGCCCATTGTCGCAAACAATCTTCTCCGGGTATCCTTCACGGGCAAAAACACTGGTTAAGAAGTCTTTCACGGTGCTTGTGGCCACTTCGCTGCAAACATATATTTCTGGCCATTTGGAATGGTAATCGACCAACGTTATAGCAAATCGGCTATTGTGAGGTGCATATTCCTACGGGCCAACAATGCCTAGGCCCAGTTTCTGCCACGGCCTTTCAGACCAGTCAACAGGCTGCAATAGCACTGGCGATGTTTTGGCGGACTTATCTGGCTCCAGGCAGATGTGACAGTTTTTCACGGCAGATTCAGCTAGCTTGTCCATTCGTGGCCGCCAGAACAG
This sequence comes from Haemaphysalis longicornis, assembly GCF_048455015.1. Classification (NCBI taxonomy): domain Eukaryota; kingdom Metazoa; phylum Arthropoda; class Arachnida; order Ixodida; family Ixodidae; genus Haemaphysalis; species Haemaphysalis longicornis. The sequence goes on from NW_027526335.1 coordinate 162,360,868, forward strand.
CTCACGAAGTCGCGCCTTTGTGCGCGTGTCCCGGATGCGTCTCGTGGGCGACGGCGATGAACTGAGCCGTGAGCGAGGACGGAACAACGAGGCGCTCTGCGCGCAGTAGAAGGTCATCAACAACAGAAAGTTCTTCGCGCACAGAGTAGAAAGCTTTTGCGTCCTCTGGTACGCACTTTTGTGGTGGCCAAGAACCGAGCATGAACGAGTTCACCATTTGCAGACAACCATCGTTGAGGACGGCTTGCTTGAATTATTCCTTCGTCACGCAAGCCGGATCGACCAACGACACAATTTCTTCTTCCTTGGCCAGCTCTGCCTCTGCCGTAGGAGCTGGCAGCCGAGAAAGAGCATCTGCCACCGTGTTGGTGGACCCTTTGCGGTACTCGACAGTGAAGTTGTAACATAGGAGTCATGCACTCCAGTGTGGAATTCCTAGTGGCCTTCCACGTCCTTGCGACGACAGCAACTATACCAACGCCTGATGGTCCGTTGGAATCATGAAATTGATTGATTGATTGATTGTGGAGTTTTAACGCGCCGACGCAACGCAGGCGATGAGCGCGCCGTAGTGGAGGGCTCCGGATTAATTTTGACCACCTGGGGATCTTTAACGTGCGCCGAAATCTCGTACACACGGGCGTTTTTGCTTTTCGCCTCCATCTGAAAAGCGGCCGCCGCGGCCGGGAATCGAACCCGCGACCTCGTGCTCAGCAGCGCAACGCCTTAGCCACTGAGCCACCGCGGCGGGTGGAATCATGAAATGCCGACCCCAAAGGTAAGTGTGCCATCGTTCGTAATACCAAATGCATGCCAATGCTTCGCGTTCACCGTCCGAGTACTTTCTTTCCGCTAATGACAAGGTACGAGACGCGAAAGCAACTGGGCGGAGCTCGTGGCCATTTTGCTGCTTCAGGACGGCTCCCAGCCCACAGTCGGAAGCGTCGGTCGACACGATGACTGGAAGTGTGGGATCGAAGATGTGTGGAACTGTACTTGGAGAGAGCATTTCCTTGACCCTCCGAAAACTGCTGTCATCTTCGGCTGATCATATGAATGGCTCATTCTTGCGAAGCAGGACGCGCATCGGCTCGACCACCTGGACCAAGCGTGGAACTAACTTGAAATAGTATTCTATAAGACCCAGTAATGAACGGAGGGCGGCAACGTCTGTTGGCACTGGAGTGTTAACTACCGAGTCTACTTTCTCTGGAAGCGGCGAGATGCCTTGCGCCGTGACCTCATGACCTAGGAAAAAAGTTCTGGAACGTCGAAGAGGCATTTGTCGTTCAATTTCAGGCCTGCATCTTTGACTTTCTGCAAGGCCGTTGTTAGGTTCGAAAGATGTTCTTCTGCACTTTTCCCAAAGACTATCAAATCACCAATGTAGAACAACACACCAGGGCAGCCATCAAGAATTGTGGCCATCATCTTCTGAAATGCCGCTGGGGCGGAAGCTAACCCAAAACAAACTCTTTTAAACTAAAAAGCCCTTCATGCGTTATGAAGGCTGTCAGGTCCCTGCTATCAGGGTACAAAAGAGTCGGATGGTATGCAGAAGCCAAGTCAAGTTTTGAGAAGTGTGTCGCCCCTACCAAGGCACGAAGAAGTTCCTCTGTATGAGGCAACGGGAAGCTGTCTGGTACGACAGCCTTATTAGGCTCCCGAAGGTGAACACAAATCCTGATGCTGCCATCTCTCTTGTCAATGACAACAATGGGCGAAACCCATTCAGAAGCATCGATACGTTTGATGATGTCAAGGCTCAACAACCTTTGAAGTTCATCCGACACTCGTTCCCGAAGAGAATATGGCAGACGGCGAAGCTTCGAAGCTACCATCTCCACGCCTTGCCGAGTCTTTACACGATGCGTGAACCACTTAGCAAGGCCCAACTCAGGACTGAAAAGTTAACCGAAGTCGTGTGCCAAGGCAGGCGGAAGGTTTGCTTGCCTCGGTTGCTCTATTGAGGGCGTTGGAATGTGACAAGGTGTGGGGTAATTGACACGCGGCGATGGGGCAACGAACGCGTGCAGGCACTCGAGAGTGGAGCCCTGAATTGGAAGATTTAAGGCCTTAATGCCGTCAAGGCCAATCAGACGGGTTCCTTGGTGAACGATGTAGAAAATAAGTGGTGCAGAGCGCCCTTTAAATTAAACGTCTGCCTGGAAACAGCTTTCAACGAAAATTCCGCGCTTAGAATAGTCAAACAAGGTGACGTGCGCAGGTGGGACGAGAAAACCGCTTTGAAAATGTCGGCGAAATTCTTGCTCCGTCAGAATTGAAACAGACGACCCTGAGTCAACAAGGAACGCCAACTTTACATCCGCTACGCGCACTTGTACAGGCGGGAACTTAATTTTGCATACCACGCGAGCGCGCGGCAAACGGCGCCGATACGCGCTCTGGAGGCCCGGAGCCTGTTGTCGAGACCAGCGCCGCGCGCATGCGCGTCCTGTTTTACTCGCAGGCACGCCGAATTTCTCGCTTCCTGCAGCGGGGCTGCGTTGGTCACTCATTACTCAAGCACCACAGAGCTACGCCTTTGTAGCATTCATTTCATCCCGATGGCACATTTGGTACCTAATATGACGATTCCACCGGCTTTGGAGAAAGTGCTCCTCGCGTCCTGATAAACACTTGCAAGGAATGTTTTGCTTGTTTTGTGCTTTATCGTTTATAGACGATGAGACTGGCGGCTTGCGCTCGGCGTCCCCGAATGAAGCCTGTACGAAGCACAATTGCACGGTGCCGCGCCACCGACCAAGGTAGCGCGGCACCGGAAGGTTCGCTACCATATAAATGGTAGCGAAGCTTCGGGCAAAAAGCGGTTCAGAACCTATTGCCAGCGACATCAGCAAGTTGGCTTATGGGAGTTGCGGTTGAAGCGCGACTAGGTGAGGAGGGAACAAACACTAGTAACAAAAAACCAAGTTTTCTTCAACAATAAAACAGCGTTTATATTTTACGAACAATATTTATTTTTGAATCACATTTATTTAGGCACAGTGTGTAAATAATTTATGTAAATGCTGTTGATCCTCAAAAACTTTTTTGTAGCGCCCTCTGAAGAATGGCACATCTCATTGCTCTGTGATGCAGTCCTTGTAATGTTCTGAAAGGCGCTCCTAAAGTTCGTCTGCTAGGAAACGCCCCTCGCGTGTTTTGGTGGTGCGCATTCGCATCCGTTTTTCCTTGTTAATATGGTGTGCACTTAATTTTTGCTGTGCGTGGAGTTGCGAGGTGCGTTGTACCGTCGCTGAAAACGTTTAGTACCCTGTCCGGCGGGCACGGTGAACTACGGGACGATGCTGCCAACGGTTGGAGCGGAGCGCTTTCATCGGTACCTTCGGAAACGATGTGCTGTACAAGGTTGCGAAGAGAGAGAGAGAGAAAGCTCTTTATTAGAGGAAAGCAGAGAGGTCTACCGGCATGTTGACGCCAACATGCTACTCTGCGGGGTACGGGAGGAGGGAAAAAAAGTTGCAATAGGAAGAAAGGTGGAAGAGAGAGAAGATAGGAGAAAATAAAAGAAGTGAAAAAAAAGAGGAAGCGCGTGCGTTGGGGTCCGTCAGTGCGACACGTGAAAAGTCTATGGGCGGTTGTACAGTGCAAGAATGGTCTGGTCCTATATCAGCTCAGCGACGCCGATGTCATTGAGATATTCAAATAATGCGGTTAGCACCTTACACTGAGAGGAGGGAGATGGCCATGGTCCCAGAAGTGCTTTTAAAGTCAAGGAACTGTGGTTGAGGCACTCGATCTTCTGTGCGAGGTTGTTTCTTGCTTGATAGTATGTAGGACACTCCAGTAAAATGTGCTCGACGGTTTCTGGTGAACCGCAGTTGTCACAATAGGGGTTCGAGGTTAGGCCAAGGCGATAGCGGTAGGTATGTGTTAGCGCCACGTTGAGACGTAAGCGATGGAGCAAAGTCTCTAGCCGACGTGGAAGTCGCTCCGGTAACCTCAGTGCCAAAGTTGGGTCGACCTGATGCAGGAATGGGTGCTGGTTTTCCAGGAGAGACCAGAAGGTGCTTCTTTCCCTGAAAACAAGCTCCTTTGCTAGCCTAGAGGCATCGTGCTTCGTGAAGAAAATATTCCTCACGTTCCGCAGTTGCAGTCCTCTCTTGGCAGCTTCATCTGCTTTTTCATTGCCTATGATGCCGCAGTGGGCAGGGATCCACTGCAGTATCACGCGGTGTCCGGCGACACAAACTAGATGATTTAGGTAAGAGACATCGCGGGATATATGTTCATGAATGCTGAAGCAGCTGGCACGTCGAAGAGTTTGCAGTGCTGCCTTCGAATCCGTAAAGATTACCCACTGTGCTGGCTGCTGGCGGAGAATGTAGCGAAGTGCTTGTTTAATGGAATGAAGCTCAGCAGATGTAGATGATGTTGGGCGCTCAAGACGGCATGAGAGCGCTTGGCGGGTGGATGTAATGAAGAGCCCACAAGAACTGCAGTCAGGCGTAGATGATCCATCAGTAAAAATGTGGGTCATACGAGAGTATTGGTCACTTATATGGGCAAGTGTTAGTTGAAGGAGGCATATCTGAGGCATAACTTTTTTTGATGTGAGTCCAGGTATGTTTAATTTTATCCATAGGGGTGATAGAGTCCAAGGCGGGAAATCAGATGGCATGAGTTGTCGTCGTTGGGTAGGTACAGAGTGTTTATAGTATTTAGAGTTTCTGCGAAGCTCGAAATTTTGTTGCATCGTACAATACCTGCCAAGAACTTGGATTTTGCGTGCAGCCTATGCCTCAAGTATATTCGAAATGTTTCCTGCATTCTAATAATATCTAAAGGCAAGCAACCAGCCTCTGCGACAGTGCCAACACACGATGAGCCCTTAGGAAGGCCGAGGCAGGTACGCAAGCAGTTATTTCTAGCCGCATTGAGTTGCTTTTTGCATGTGGGCGACAGCCGTTGCAGAACAGGCAGGTTGTAGCGCAGCAAGCCGTCTACATATGCTTTGCAGAGAAGCACCATCGATCTTCAGTCGCTGCCCCATCGACATCCAGCAAGGTATCCAATAACTTGTGCCACCGCAGAGAGATGAGTACGTAATCGCTTGACTTCGGGCGCCCATGATAGATTTCTATCTACGATGATCCCAAGGTATTTTTGTGTTCGTGCGTATTGCAGACAACGACCGCCAAGGATTAGAGGGTATTGTCTCATCCGCTTGCGGGTGAACGCCATGGCAACGCTTTTTTCGGAAGAAAGGCGAAGACCCTTGGACGCAAGGTACGAAGACACATTGCTCAAAGCTTTCTGCAGCCGCTGTTGCGTTGTACGACGTGACTTTGCCGCACACCAAATGCAGATGTCATCCGCATAAAGTGTGACCTTGACGCCGGGAGGGAGCGCACGCTTTAGGTGGATAAGCGTAAGGTTGAATAATAGAGGACTTAAAACGGCTCCTGGAGGCACTCCTTTCTGTATACTGTGATGGGAAGTAGGGCCTTCTGGCGTGCACATGAAAATTTCACGTCCTTTGAGGTAGCTCGCAATCCAGGCGTACAGTCTTCCACCAAGACCAAGGACAGCTAAGGACTCTAGAATTGCAGTGTGCAAGACTGAATCAAATGCTGACTTTATGTCAAGAAATACTACTGTCGGTATGTGTCCGCTTTGTAGTTCTTGTTCCAGTGAAGCGACGAGAGCGATTATGTTATCAATAGCGGATCTGTTTTCCCGGAAGCCATTCATTTCAGGTGGGTAAAGGTTTCTGCTTTCCAAGTACCACGTAATTCTCTTAAATATCATTTTTTCCATGATTTTGCCAATGCAGCTTAGTAAGGCGATAGGCCGGAATGAGTCGAATCTTGTCGGTTGCTTCCCAGGTTTTAGGATTGCAGTAATTTTAGTGATTTTCCATTCTGTAGGAACACTACCACAGAGCCAGGTTGAGTTGTAGTATTCCAGAAGGCGTAGGCGGGAATGGTGAGACAGATGGGAAATCGCTTCGTAAGGTATGTCATCATGACCTGGAGAAGAACGTTTCTTGAAATTCGAGATGGCCGTGTCGAGCTCTCGAATAGAAAACGGAAGGTTCATTGCGGCTACAGCGTTTGGTGGCGTTACGTCGGGGACACGTTGAAGGAATGGCGGAGGCATGGATACTGTAGATATGAGCCGACAATACTCCTCAGCGGCTTCTTTTTGTGATATGCCTTCGTGTAACGACAGCGCTTTGAAAGGATACAGTTGCTGGTTATCTGTGCGCATACAAGGTTGCAACAGCAACTCCCGTACGCCTGCCGTTTTACCGCACCATTTTACTCTCAGTTCCACAGGTAACTCGAAACTATAGTACTGCTAATACGTGCACTGAGGTTGTGTAAGGGGACGTGGTGGTGCTTCGAAAAAAAAAATGGGTTTAAAGCTTTGTTATGTCACAGTTATCACTTGATTTTACCTCGGGCTGGCTCGGAGCAAGTGGTGTCAATTACTCTAGGACTTCTCAGTGTAGTACCACTCGAATTTAAACGAGTGGCTTTAATTGTCTATCTCAGTGTCTTTTCTATTGCATTACAACGCTTGTAGTGCTCGTTGCTTCCCGCACTTGTATGCGCAAGCATTATTTCCAGCGCAGTACGGTGTTGTGCTGCTCCGTGCGGTGCTGTTGCCAGATCTTTCCTGCTATGTGCTTTTACAAACTGCTGTCACTTTCGTTTGCATTGATCCATTTTTCCTCTTTTTACTTATCTGTTGCGACACTTGCCTAATAATTCAACCAGGAAATTGCAGGCGTGAATGCTGAGTGAACTTCTGTAGAAACCCTTGTCTACTTGATAAGACGCCGGGACAGCTGCCACCCACTGAAATCAAAATAAACAACTGATTGCTTTTATACAGCAGTGGAAGGCATGAATAAAGAATAAAGGTTCAGAGAAGATGCAAGATGTTTTTATAAACACCGACGCTAATCCTACGACAGTATACTAAAGTACGTTTCTCTAGTCGCGAGTATAAGCTGGCGTTGACTTGAAGCACACACGCCAAGGGGTCGCCAACTTGCGTCAGATGGCAATGACATGAGCCCTCAGGGATCAAAAGCCTGCTAAGGCTATATTGAAGTCAAATTTTCCCGCTAATGCCACCAAAATGACGTCACTTTCTGGCCGAATCTTGCGTCACATCCTGTTTATTTTTTGTTCCACCGGAAGTGTTCCCTCCTCACACAGATGGCGCTAAGCCCCATGAGCAGCTTAAGAGCCGCCATTTTCTGAACGTATGGGCTTCTATGGAAGCTTCGCTACCAATTATATTTACCTTGCCACCGACAACGAAATGCCAGCTATATGAATAGCGGACCTTCATTCACCTTGTTTATTTTGTAACTTGGCCACCAAACATATATTTCAGCTCTCTCTCCGCTGCCCATAAAGAAGGCGAGTTGCAAGATCTATAAAATCAATCCTCTTTTTTTATTGTAAAGTCTACTTTCTTACTCAGAAAGGATTGAAAGACATACCCATATAAATTGTCTGTTCGTTCTGCGCGCCGCATTTGTAAAAAAGGGCACCTCGGGTTCCAATCGAAGAACGCCATAACATTATTCGCTAGTTTTCGCCGTAATGGCCCTTCCGAATGTTCTTTTGACTAATGAACGGGTGCTCAACCACTGAAAAACAGTCAGCTTGCCCTCCTGTTTCATTGTTGACTTTGTCCTCCCGCTCCGTTGGCATCTGCAAGTTGGCCCTTTTGTGATGGCGGCGAAAAGCGAAAATGGTCAAGCGTGTTCAGGATTTAGGCGAAAATTAAACATCCCCAGGCAATCAAAATTTATCCGGAGCTTTTAACTACAGCGCGCCTAATCGCCTCTGCAGCGTCGGCGAGTTAAAACCTCATAATCAATAAGTGTAAGCCGACCTTGAAGAATTGCTCCGGCATTGAAGCAATTCATCCCCGTAGGCATGAATTCCTCGGTTGACAGCATCTCTTGTCCTATTAGTAAGCCGGCAAATGTCGCTTAGAAAAACGGTTCCTCAAAAGTAGCGAATAATTTTACTGCGTTCAATGGCAACCCGAGGTGCCATTTTTACGAATGCGACGCGCGGAACGAACAGACAATTTATATGGGCATGTCTTTGAATCATTTTTAAGTAAGGAAGTAGAATTTAAAATAAAAAGAGGATTTCTTTTATACAACTTGCAAATCGCCTTCTTTATGGGCAGTGGAGAGCGAGCTGAAATATATGTTCAGTGGCCAAATTACGAAATGAACAAGGTGATTGAAGGTTGCTATTCATATAGATGGCATTTCCTTGTCGGTGGCGTGGCACCGTGTTATTGTGTTTTGTACACGCTTCATTCGGGGACGCCGTTCGCAAGCCGCCAGTCTCATCGTCTAAAACGAGAAAACCCAAAACAAGCAAAACATTCCTTCCAAGTGTTTATCAGGACGCGAGGAGCACTTGCTCCAAAGCCGGCGCAATGGTCATATCAAGCCCCAAATGTGCCATCGGGATGAAATGAATGCTACAAAGGCGTCGCTCTGTGGTGCTTGAGTGACCAATGCAGCCCCTCTGCAGGAAGCGAGTAATTCGGCGTGCCTGCGATTAAAACAGGACGCGCATGCGCGCCGCGCCGGTCTCGACAACAGGCGCCGGGCCTCCAGAGCGCGCATCGGTGCCTTTTTCCACGCGCTCGCGTGGTCTGGAAAATTAAGTCCCCGCCTGTACGTAAATTGCGCTGCGAGCGGGGTGCTGCACAGTCAAAACTTGCTCAAAACTTTCACATGACAAAGCATCGTCATTGAATCCAACTTCACGAACCCTGCCTTGCATTTGTCGCTTGTGGTTGCATAGTTTCTGAAAGTGGCCCTTGATACCGCAAAATGAACACTTCTTTACCTGCGCTGGGCAGTGCGACGCTGATGCGCGGAGATTCCGCGAGCCGGATCGGAAACAGTGCGGTGAAACAGACCGGCTATCTCTGTCTCGGCGAGAGGGGCGGTGCCCCTACGGCGCACGTGAAGCGCTCGAGCTCCTGGGAAAGTTCTGCTGAAAATGCGCTTGTGGCTGTGAATTGAATTTTCGAGAAGAATGGGAATACTGTGGACGACGCCGTACAGATACAGGCTCGACTGAGGCAGAAAATTCCTTCAGCTCTTCTGCTGCTTCCTCAAACTGAAGAGCGATCCTCACTGCACTCGCGAACGAAAAGGAGGAACACTCGAGCAGCATCCATTCACGTACGCGGTTGGAAGCAACGCCGGCAACAAATCGGTCCCGCAGAGCATCCACTTGTGAAGCGAACAAACAATGCGAAACGAGCTCCCGTAAAGCAGCAACAAAGTCATGAACGGACTCGCCTGCTTGCTGGCTGCGGTGGTGGAAACGATGACGCTCGACGAAGACGTTGCACGACGTCGAAAACTGCTGCCGTAAGGCGATGAGTGCAGACTCGTACTCGTCAGTACCGGGCGCGGGAGGCTTCTCTTGTAGTGCCGGTGCTGCGACGCTTGCTGGTGCTGGTGCTGCGGCGCTTGACCTGCAGGTAAAGTCCCGTAAACACGCTGCCCTTCCGCCCCCAAACAATGCAGAAGAATGACCTTGCTCGCTCTGGTGGGAACTCAGCTGCTCCAGACGCTAGAAGGTAGACGGGTAAAGTCTGCTCCCACTCCTCCCATGGAAGTCACGGACGACCAGGTGTCGGGAGGAACGGTGGCGGTGGTGCACGGCCGGCGAAACTCATGGCGGGGCAGATCCGGGCGGAACTCCATGCTGAAGGTAGCGTGACGGGTTGTTATCCCAACCTCGTCGCCAATGTGGCGTTTGCGAAGGATGTAAGAAGCACCGGCAGCACCACCGTACGAAATATTTTTATTGTACACAACACTTCAAATATATACATAAAGGACAGACGTGCCCCCTGGGTGTGAAACAACACAAAGTAATACGGAAGCTGAATATAACATCCATTATATGAGCAGGCGCTCTTAAATAGAGTGTGCAGCCTTCGCAGGGTGCCAAAATATTGCATGGGAATGACGGCGCCAAAATAGGGCTAGCGGTATACAACAAAGAAAGCCCCGGGATCCAATGCCATTGATGAAGGATGCTTAGCATGACGCTTGAGACGGTTAAAGCGAAGACCACGGTCGGTATGGTGCACGAGGCCTTCTCAGAAAAACCTTGTTATCCACTACTACAGCCGGAGCAAAGCGTATGCAGTTGGCTCAGCCTATAGTTCGCAACGGAGAAGACACACAAGACCCCCCCTACTGAAATATCCACCAATATAACTTCCAATACTTTGTTTAGTGTTTTGCCTAAAGTCTCTGCTATCTAGCTTCTCTATTTGTCATATTAGAGAGTTTTAGCTGACCGTTTCTGACGGTCCGCTCCGCTCCGATAGCTAGCGGGAGCGCCATTGCGCATGCGTGGCGCGCAAAGGCGCTAGCGGCGATACCGGAGCGGGGCCCCGCTCCGCTATCCGGGCCTCTTAGCGGACCGTCGCGGCCGCTTACGTTACCGTGCGGAATATCAGCAAGGCTGCCCCGCGATGTGAGCGCGCTCCCGCTAACTCTGTTTTTTTAGTTGAAACGCGAGCGACGAAATCGCGAAAGCTCTTCCGAAAAGGCAAAGGTGGCACACTCCTCAACAAGCTTTAATACGGCAGCGAAAAACGTCGACCGAAGCGCGGGGCTGCTTCTATGCAGTGCCGAAAAAGATAGCCGTGTCTTGGCTATTCCAATGTTTATCGGCTTCTTTAAAATAAGTTAGAACCATTATGTAAGCGACTACATCGTTTTAAAAAGGTGGGGCACTAAACACGGCAGTTTACATTGGCTATTCCAATGTTTATCGGCTTCTTTAAAATAAGTTAGAACCATTATGTAAGCGACTACATCGTTTTAAAAAGGTGGGGCACTAAACACGGCAGTTTACATTACTTGAGCGACCAAATTCCTATTCGTATCTTGCGATGACGTTTTGGTTTGCCCACGCACAGGGCACGATCAGTGACGAGAATCATTCCTCGTCGAGGGAGATACGGTTATCGCTTAGCCGCTTAGCTAAAAGCCTTTCTGCCGCTGACGCTCCGGTTGTGCTTAGTGGGCCGTCGGGAGCATAGCTGAGCGTCAAAAACGCTCAGCTAAAACTCTCTATTGTAACAATTTTTACCGTTATCCCGGGGAATTTTTAATTGTATACGAACTGAGGCTGTTACAAAGTTGGGTCCTCGCACTTTTTTATGTTACATTTTCTGTTTTAGGGGAGGGGGGGGAGACTCCACAGATTGATTATGTTGTATGACACAAACTTCTCATTTCGTCATCTTGATTTAGGTTGTTAAGTTTCACTTTAGGCAAAGCTTAGGTGGCTTTTGTTGTCCGTCAAAAAAACCTCCCTCCGTTGTAGGTGTCCCTGAAGGGCGAGGGGTTCAGTAGCACGAAGAATATAAAGCGCAAAGCTTTGCAGAACGAGCTATAGGTGTGTGTCGCCATCATGTTCCAAACTGTCTACGACTTCGATGGTGGCTGCGCAGTTATAGCACTTGTGGGTATCTGTAGCATTCACAATGGATCCACGTAACGGAGACAGCAGCGCTAAATTTCGCCCTGGTGGCTCGGGTCGTCCGAAGAAGTGTTGCAATAATCGTCATGGCAACGACTGAAAAGGAAACCGATGTGGCTGCTGGGCGCTGCTCGTACTCAGGACATCATTTTTCTTTTTTTCGGCGCGGCGTCACAATGCTGCCTTCACCGTTATTGCTCGCCCAATTCTCCCGCCGCGAGCCGGCCGAAAACATAAGCGAATGGCGGCTGCAGCGGCTGCAGCGGCTGGCACATTAGAAGTGCCTTTGCGCCGCCTTGTGTTTGCTTTTTTTTATAATTCAAAGGATTAGACATGCAGGCTAAGAGGTGTAAAATGTTTGTGCATCGTTTGTTAGTTTTAATATACGCACAGCCGCGCAAGAACAGCATTTGTTTCATTTTCATTCAAGGTTAGTACTACGTTGATTGAGTGGTATATATAGTATAGAGATTTTCGCATCACGGCTTTTTTTACGTTGCTAGTATAACAGGCGTACGGCAACACTGCATTCTAGCAAGCAATAATACTGGAGGAAGAGATCACCAGTGGTAGTTTTTTCCATCGGCTGCTTGCTCCTCTATGACTTGGCAACCCCGCACTGGCTGTGCATCCGCTAAAAACTCGGCAGTGGAACCACAAAAAATTGGCTCCGGTTTATGTGAGTAGTAACTCTAAATGCAAACCGAAAGCTCGGCTCTGCCTCGGTAAATATTGATTTCAATTCATCAAATTAACATTTCATTAGGGTGTAACGACGGTACTATTTGCCAAGAGCCTCTGTTTTTTTACGTCGTGGTGGAGCTAGCGCCATTTGCGGAGACGAACAGCTCGCTCTTCTCAGTATCCGACTCTAGCTTCGCGCGCTTGGCATTCCGAACACCTTTCAGTGAATCAGCAATACCCGCAGGTTGGTGATACGCCGCTTACCAGCCACGGATAAAAGCCTCGCGCTCCTGCCCTTGGCTCAGAGAACACGACCCGGTTTGGCTCTCATCCCTGAACAAGCTCGCGTGCACGCGGAGAGTCACGTGGTCAGGCGGCGACCTAGCTGCGGTGAGCGCATGCCCCAAGCCAACAGCGACGGTGGCGGCGGATATCGAAGGGGGCCGTCGGTGGAGCTCGGCACGGCGAGTCGCGAGATGTGTTGCCAAGGGTACGACGACGCTGCGGTCAAATGAAGGTGAAATTCCCCGTTACGGCAATATGGCTAGATGAGACTGGTAAAGTTTTGCTTTAAACACGACAAGCTTGACCTTATTATTTAGGATGAAGTTCGATCCATTCCATACCGAACTGCTTGTGATACATCAATTAGTTTGGATAAGCTGATATAAATGCGGAGGCTTCTTTTGAATTACAGCTTCTTCAACAGCAGATGTCTGAACGAGTTACTTATTACTAGGACATACAGCCACAATTTACTTCACCGAGTGGACATTTGAAAACTGTTACTTCTCTGTCCTGTCGTTGGCTTAAGTAGGGAATTCTGAGGTGCTGCTTTTCCTCTTCTCAGTTGCCTTATCTTGCAACAAGAAGGAAGGTCCATAATTATCCGTTAAAACGACCAATGGGAACGTCGGGGCTAGCTTTAGCAAACGCTAAAACTATTCAAAATGAAGGCGGCCAAGTACGGGGGTGATGAAACATGCAGACTTGTACGAATGGAACAAATTACTCGACGCAATGCATTTTTTTCGTCTCAATGTTGTTCAAATTCACGAATATTGCGTGAAATGGTCCCATATACACATAGTACGGTTGTGGAGAGACACGTAAGAACAAGGTCCCATGGCTGACCTTAGAAATGTTAATATTGCACAGGTATCCACCGGCAGATCACCCTGCTGTAAGTGTGATAGGCGTTGAACGGACCATAAAAATAGTACAAGGCAAGAATTATTATTCATAGGCATCTTTGGGATGCAATGTTTCCGGGCAGCGGTTGAGATCTTTTCCATGCGACGACATATCGTTTCAAATCCGCCCGAAACGGAAGACCATTACTGCAATATTATTGATTTGCTGTTCTTTAACCCATACAGTTTCTTACTATATACACTACTGAGGAATCTGGTGCTAGCGTCGATGCGGCGCGAATTAAGGCCGTCTGTGTCGTCATAGGCCGCCATCATGCTGCACTCTCGACTAAGCTTCATCGTTGGCTTGGATTGAAATGTTTAAGTGTCCTCAAATTTATACAGGGTGATCAAAGTTAGGTCGACAGGTTTTTTTAAAAAATTGGCGCTTAGATTTGCGCCAAGACCACCTCTACAGTGAGGTTTGGCGCCCAGGGGTACACTTAATTAGGAGGTAATTATTGATTTAGGTGGCTTAATTAACTTAAATTGATGAGTTACCTTTTTAGTGGCTGCAGTAACCAGGCATGTTTGTATTGGAAAGGTAGACGCAATCGTGTTTCTAAGCAGTTTCAATTGACAAAATTCTAGCGCATCCGTAGTCTGAGATATGAAATGGCAAAGTTTAATTGCCGTTCGCATGATTACGCATGCTAGAAGTCAAGACCAGCGCATAGCTCCTCCCTTTTGTTCTGCGTTTCGATAGCGGTTCCGAGTAGTGCAGATTGCGATAACGCCAGCCAAGAATGAATGGGTGCCAGATATCACTTTTCCTGTGCGTCCACCCCTTTGTCGAACTGAACACCGTACACAGCAGGCACGTCACAGAAGGAAGGAGCTTTGTGCCGGTACCGACAGTCTTGCATGCGTACTCATGCGAACGGCAAACTTCGCCGTTTGATATCTCGGACTACGGATGCGCTTGACGAATTCTGCCAATCGAAACTGCGTGGAAACATGATTGCGCCTAACTTTCCAATACAAACATGCCTGGTTACTGCAGCCACTAAAAAGGTAATTAAGCAATTTTTTTTTAATTAGGTCACCTACATCAATAATTACCTCCTATTTATATGTCCCTCTGGGCGCATAACGTCACTGTAGAGGTCTTTTTCGTGGAAATCTAAGCGCCTATTTTTAAAGAAACTTGTCGACTTAACTTTGATCACCCTTTATATAGCGCCACAATGTGGGGATTAAGAGTGCTGATTTGTATAAGTGTAAAACAAAACGCGCTATAATAAAGCTTAGGAAATTAAAATTAAAGTGCATTTCTTTTGCTCAGAGTCTGCCGGATCGGCAGTGCCTACTATTCTGCAGGCCATGCTGGTAGTCATGTAAAATGTTAGGAGAACCTCACTAAAGACTTTTGCTTGGCGAATATTTCAAATAATAAATTGTTTGAAAAGCTGTGAAACGTTTTATGCGTGTACCTAAAAAACATCGCCTTCGCGGTGTTATCGTCGTGTTGTTGTACAAAACCGTCTCCTAAAACATTCGAGATGGCAGATTGCCCACTCAGTTAAGATGTACGGGCCCTAGTACTGCTGCAAAACAAAAAAAAAAAGCAAAGAATGACCGTGAAGCGAAGTCCCCGTACCACAAAATAGTGTGTTCACATTGTGCGCTTGTTCTTACGTAAATATGCACCGATGGCCATGCAACGCGATTATTCATCCCACTTGCTTTTATAAAAAAATGCTCTGTTAGCATGAAATAATGCAGCGAATTTTCAGTCGCCAAGCGAAGCGAGAGAAGCTAATCGAGTTTAAGCCATTTTGGCTACCCTGTAGGCATACGTATACATACTGGGGAAAGTAACCCAAAAGGACGCTTCAGATACCGATAGACATACCAAGCCAGTTTCTGTGCTTTTTCCATAACCACCCACGCCGACATGGATTCCCAGGCGCAGTTTCCTCTCTAGTATACTTACTAAGAAAACTCCATGCACTCAACGCTACACAAACGCACTACTGAACTGACCAATTCCTACGCACCCCCCTCCCCCCGTGCAGCTCGTCTCACAGCACCCATGTGCAGTATCCTACATGCAATCCCTCAGCGGCGCTCTATGCCGGTATCACGCACTGTGTTACAGTAACAGCGAAACTCTTTTCCGCGTTCCATTCCGGGGCTCGCTCTCCTCGTAACCATGGTTACGGCCATCCTTAGCTTCCCACAACCCGTGAAAAACCAGACAGGGCGGTACCATCAACCCTCTGGGCCCCCCTAGACAAACCCAACGCTGCATGTCCACGTCCGTTACTTTCCTTCTTAACTTTTCTTGCTGTGGTTCCGGTGCGCCTTCCTATCCTTTCTGCTGCTCTTTTCGCTCGTACATTTTATTCATTCTTCGCTGCACTGGGTGCTCACTTGTTCTCGCACTCCTGTGCGCAGCTAGATTTTGTTCGGTAACACCGATAGCGCCGCATGGCATATAGAAAGTCAGAACAAGTGTACGAGTACCGAATCTAAAGGTAGAAGAAAGCCGAGGACATACTTTCACTTTCGTTGCCGAGCTATGGCACTGCTGTCGTTTCCGTTGCTGTTACCTGCGACAGGTTCGTGCATGTTATCTGTTGGTAGGCGCCTCTCCAGCACCCTTACCCCTTACGACGTTGCGGTTGTATTATAAAAGGTTTCTCCGCATTTTTAAAGCAAAGCTTTCTAGGTCTACCAGCCAACGGTTCTTTCGTGGCGTGCGGGACAACAAAATCCCAATGTGGCGGAGGCGGCTGCAGGGGTAAGGGGGACAGAGGGTTTTATTCAGGGAGCACACTCTAGATGACGCGGAGATTTTACACAGCGTTCCCTGCGCGGAAGTGTCTGCTCGCAAGCGGCGGAGTCGGCGGTACGTCTTTGTCGTCTGTTTTACCCACAGTTGTTTTGGGCCTTTTTTTGGAGCAACTTCGCGTCAAGTGATCGTACGATAAAAATACGTTAAGGATTGGTTTTCAAAGCGGCAAAACGTAAAGTAAAATAATATTGGACATCTCGCTGCTATAGAAACGCTACCTTTTGTGCACTGCTTGCCACGATGGGACACTGCTTTCTAAATTAGTGAATACCAATTCGGTTGTGTTTTAAGAGGTATTACAAAAGGCGAAAGTAGCAACTGGTCTTAATAAATACCCATTATAAAAAAGCTCACTCAGCTTTCTCGCAAATCTGAAACTCTGTAAACTCTTTTCAATAGGTATAAACGCGAATCACTAGCTCACAAAGCCGTATTGTCTCGGTGTCTGTGCTTGTGTCACGCAGTGGTGTAGCCCTACGCTAGCCCATCCGGATAGCTAGGTTTCTCTGTCGCACCCTTCGAAGGACGTTCCTGTCCGTTTTCTTTCTCCCGACTCACGGCCGGCTACAGCGACGGCGTCCGCCGCTCTAACCCAGTCGTGCCGATGGTGCTGCTGCGTCCGGTACTCTGCCCCCGGGAATTCCTGGTAACGGCTGGTAGATTATCTGGTTTCACTCCTTGTAGAGCCACGTGTGTGAATTCAAGTGACGTCGCATAGGCAATTCCGGTGGGTGTCATTTAGAGCTTTGCTTTGCAACCACCTTCACAGCGTGGATTGGAGCCAATTTTTATATATTCACGTCAAAATGCATGAACCTTCACTTATCTTGAAAGCGCGAGGTGTTCCATACCACAGCAACAGCGCTTAAGCGCATTTTCTCGGCTTTAGCGAAAAGGAAGAAGCAGCGGCGCCGCGCGTTGGAGACAGATCGGAGCCATAAATAAATAAATAAAATTTTGAGGAAAAAGGCGCGAGCGTATCGGAAAGCAAATCGTGTCCAGCGAGGAGACGCCTGAGGAATTTCAGAAAGCGAGGTGGCAAGAAGCGTCTAAAGTGTTTTATTTAACAATAAAGTTTTTGAATTCCGAATTCGGAAGAAATGTTTAGGCGTCCTCAGACTGTTCCCGGACCGTGTGTTAGCCGCCCGCGATCCCTGCTGTTGGTTTTAATGTGGACGTGTTTGAACAGAATAAAAGTGATTTTTGGCGTCTTGCATTTACAAAAGTAGACTCAGACTCCTCAACAAAACTGCCCAGCCGATTCCCAAGTGGTGTTACGTGCATCAACTTGTCATTGTCCAAAATGTTTCTGCAGTTACGAGCGTGTATACCTGGGTATACAATAGCGGCACGAAAGTCATTCTAACTGTCGTTACTAAGAGAGCATAAATTTACAGCCGCACTGGTCATCTAGCATTGCCGTGCGGAATGGCCTTCCATTTTCTTTTATTTGTGCTCTGAAAGCGCACTGCTTCTGTCTATTCTGAATTTTTATGGCTCCCCGCGGAAATACAAGCCTTCTCACGCCCTTCAATGTAGAGAACGGCCCGTCCCCTACACAATTTCCCCACTGCTCCTTGTTATTGTTTACAAGTACCAGATTCTATCGTCTTGCCGGAAACGTTATTGCCTATGAACAGGGTTCTAACTAAATTGTAGCGTTCCTTTCACAAAAATCTGTGACGCAGTCTGTAACAAAGACGGCATTTCTCAATAATAACGTCACATTTTGATTACCGCAAATTGTATGAACTGGTATCCCTCACTTTCGACATTTCGCTGTGAGCTAGATTATTTCTAGACACAGGCCCAGATGCAAGCAAAAATAAAATTTGAATCTCGGAACAGCACCGCAATTCTGATGCCATTATATTGTACTGCTACCACTCTTGGACAACATTATTGCAACGGGCAACATACCAACTGATATGAAAGCAGTGATAATTCCTCCCCTTCACAAAGGAGGGGATCGTAACAAATAAGAAAACTATAGGCCAATATCTGTTCTAATATGCCTCTCCAAGATGCTAGAAAAATATCTGTTTCGAATTATCACAGACTTTTAGGGCACTGGGAATGTATTTCACCTCACCAATACGTGCTTGTCTTGAAGAAAAAAGCACTGAAACTCTGCTGGAAAACCTTTCTGACCTAAATATGGCTTTCCAACATAACCAAGTTGCCTGGGCTCTGTTTTTAGATTTTAAGAAAGCATTTGACAGTGTACACCATAGTTTTCTGTTGCGTATACTTTCCTTGCTTGGATTAAGGGGACCTTTCGTGCAGTTGCTTCAAAATTTCTTGCATGGCCGGCGTCAATGTATCTCCCTAAGGGAGTCTGCTAGCATCTTTTCACCGATAAAATGATGCAGCAAATTTAATGGTGGTTAATACTGTTAAAACGTAGCTTGTGTGCTTCCACAATCTATTAATAAATGTAGTGCTTGAATACCCGTCAATTTTGTACACGTCTTCGTATTTTTCTTTTACGTGAACACTAGTGAAGTATGCTTTGCCTGTAAAATATCTGGGTCTAATCTTTGAAAATGACCTGACATGGAATTCTCATCTACCATTTGTATGTAAAAAGCTGCGTGCGCTTTCGTGCATTATGTACAACTTGCGTTATTTTAAGCCGCTATCAAAGCGGAAAAATATTTTGCATGCGTCGGGCTACAGTGTTTTTTGTTACGGCATTACAGTGAACGGACACTGCTCGGTTTGATGGCCGGAGACGCTAAATTCTATTCTAAGCTCCTGGCTCAAAAGTGTAGCCTATAATCTATGTCTCCCTGGAAGCGCAGATATTTTCCCAACGTTACAATTTCCTAATTTTTTATGCTGTTTATGAAAATAATCGCCTTAAAGCATTCTTGGACGAGTAACCACAAAGAAAAATGCCTTCCTACACGTAGCCTCAGACGAAGAGATCTGTATCGAATACAACGGTGTCGTACAAGGTATGATCAAAGAATGCGGCGCCACTTTGTTCTGTCGTCCTTCAATAAATTGCCACCCAGTGTATTTGAAATGAACAGTCGTGAACTGAAAAATCGTCTACGTGCATTTTTCTCTGAAGTTGCCTGACTCTGTTTGCCCTGATGCCCAACTCTGTAGGCTTGTTTCCTGTTTCCCGTCACTTTGTGGAACGACCAGTGTTTCCTGTATTGGTTTTAGAGTTTACCGTATTTTTTTTTTTCACTCGTGGGTATAGTGTACCATCTTGAACTGACGATTGTGTTACTGTTTCATGTTCAGCTATATACACGGATGTGCGCAATCGGCCGGGCACTCCCAATAAGGCCTACTGTGGCTTTGGCAGGAATGCGAATTTGTAGTTTTGTCTTCTTTGTAATAAAATAATATTATTATGTAATTATTATGTAATTTTATTAATAATAATATTATTGTTAATATTATTATTGCCTGAACTTTCCTCGACCGCATGATCAGTGTTTGTAACCAAAATGTCCATGGTTTGAGGACCAAGTCTGCTCAGTTTTTTTTCTCTACAGCTTCGTCCCCATACAATGTAATCGTACTTACCAAAACTTGGCTATCCTCAGAAATTCCGTCTAGCGATTATTTTATTGATAATTATGTTGTTTTCCGAAGAGACCGTACTGGCCCCACTTCTAAAAATTGCGGTGGTGAAGTGCTCATTGCGGTGGACAAGTCGTTGAACTGCCGTCGTCGCTCAGACCTCGAAACTGCTGCAGAATCAGTGTGGGTGGAGGTTCTCGGCGCTAGCAACAAGAGTATCCTAATTTCCACCTTTTATATACCTCCATTCGTTAACTACGCTGAATTTCAATGCTGTGTCGCGTCAATAGAGGATGTTGTTAATGCCTACCTAGACACTAAATTTATATGTGGGGACTTCAACGTTCCCGGCGTAGACTGGGATGATCGCACTGTGAGACACGATCATCATTATATTTCCCAGAGGGGCTACTATCTGTTAAACTTTATTTCTTTCAGTGGTCTGGAACAAAGTAATAGGTGTAAAAACATTTGCGGTAATGTTTTAGACCTTTGCTTTTCCAACCAGGTGAGCCTTACCATTTCTCTGTTGGATACCTCGCTGGTCCGTCCCGACAAATTTCATCCTGTCCTTCATATCTCACTGCCGTATGTGTCGGGGCAATCGAGATGCTCCGGCCATTCTGCACATCCAACGTACAATTATGCTGCTGGAGGTTACGTTGCTTTTTAAAACTACTTATGTAACACTGACTGGTCTCTCCTCGTGAAACTTCCCTCTGTTGATGACCAAGTCGAGAAACTTTCTACAATTATTCAGCAAGGAATGCACATGTTTACCAAGAACGTCCGGAAAGAAATCTAAACTTCCGAACTGGTTTTCTGCGGAACTGCAAAAGGCATTAAAATGTAAAGCCCGTGCTCACAAGAAAATTCGCGGGACACAATCCGAAGCTTGGAAAAAGGAGTTTAAGTATTTCAGAGCCTTGTGTAAAGAGCTGTATGATCGCGATCGGTCAGACTACATAGCCAAGGTAGAAATCAGCGATACGCGCGACCAGAAAAGTTTCTGGCAGTATGTTCGCTCTCGATCTTCTGGAAAGGTTGCCGAAATCGTTAACCTTCTAGACGACGATGGAAGTCCGATTGGAGATGTTGCTAATGCCTTTGCGGATCATTTAAGCTGTGTATTTCCAAAGGGTGAAGTTAACATTGTGTCCAACGCTTCCTCTGCGTCGTTTAAATTCTGCGTTCCCAGAATAAGTGAGGACGATGTTCGGAAAGCCCTGAACCGTCTCAAACCGTCATTTTTTGTGGCCCTGACGGCATTGCTCCCGCAATATTAAAAATTTATGGGGAGCTTCTGATTCCTATACTAACCGCTATATTTAATAATTCAATTCAATCTGCTACTTTTCCAGCAGCCTGGAAGCTAGCACGCTTGGTGCCTGTTTTCAAAACTGGGGCCAAAGATAGTGCTAGAAACTATCGGCCTACTTCGCTTCTGTGTGCGGCGTCTAAGCTTTTTGAGACTGTGTTGCACAATGTTTTAACTTCCAGTGTTAAGGGCATACTAATTTCCGAACTGCACGGGTTTATGTCCGGACGTTCCACAACAACTAACCTCGTTTCTGTCATGCAGTGAGGGTCCGAAGCAGTTCATCATAGGAGGCGGCTCGATACTGTGTAATTTGACCTGAGCAAGGCTTTTGATGTGGTCAGTCACCCATTGGTAATTTCTAAACTGTCACTCCTGAACATAGATAATTCGATCCTTGACCTCCTAATTAGTTACTTGCGTGGGCGGACCTGTTACGTAAATGTTAACGGCCAGCAATCCTACCGTTACTGCGTTTCAAGAGGTGTATCACAGGGGTTGGGTCTAGACCCTCTTTTGTTTTCTTTATTTGTCAATGATGTTTTTGCTGCTATAAGGCATTCTTCTTTTTTACTTTATGCTGATGACATCAAGATTTTCAAGGAAGTTTCGTGTCTTGGCGACTGCGAGCATTTGCAAAGAGACGTGGATGCATTTACACTCTGGTGTAAAGAGAACGAACTGATAGTGAACGCAGCGAAAACCAAAGTGTTGTCGTACACGCGTAAAACATACTGCCTGCTTTATCACTACTCAGTTCATGATGTTACTTTGCCTCGAATCTCGATGACAACTGATTTTGGCGTGCTCTTTGACAACCAGCTGACTTTTACACCGCACGTTAGATCCATCAAACAGCGAGCTCTCCGCTGCTTGGGCATAATCTGCCGGATGTCTAGAAAATTCCATATTGCAAAGTCCTTCCTGAAACCGTACTGCACTTTCTGGCGTCCCGCGCTGGAATATGCCTCGCTTGTCTGGAATGGCACATGCAAATCTAACAGCGGGGCCATTGATAAACTGCAGAATAAGCTGCTGTCTATACTTAGACATCGCTTCCCTCGCGAGTATCACGTATTTACTCCGGACCACGGTACTTGAGATGCTGCCTGATGTAAAGGCTAGGCGCAGTACAGCTGACCTCTTGTTTCTTTTTAAGCTCATACACGGACAAATTAGCAGTGCGGAACCTCTTTCTGAGCTCCAACTAACAGTGCCTCTTAAAACCACAAGAAAATGTCATCCTTTTCGTACTCTCTGCTCCTGTAACCGACATTGCCCGCTCTTCAGGCTGCAGAGCACGTGTAACTTCTACTCTGCAGCCGTAGATATTTTTAACAGCTCCCTCAATCAATTCAGCTCAGACACTTGCAGAATTTTCATTCGCTAATATGCTCCCTCTTATTCTCTTACATGGAACTATATGGAATATTTCTTTCCTCCGTCATATTGATTGGATCTTGGTCTGGTTATAGTAACTTGTTTTTACCTTTTTGCCTTACTATAAGGACAGTATGCTGTTTATATGACTTTTTTGTTGCTTTCCATTTTGTGGATTGCTGTTATAACGTTAAAGGATTATCTGTAGTGTGCCGATGTTCTGTTTCATATGTACGATGTAATTACGAATTCTGTTGTATCCTGTCAGTTTTGTTTGTGTTCATTGCATATAGTGTATACGCTATCTATGTTTTGTAGTGGTTTGTGCGGGACACTTTGTAATATACATTGTCAAAACGTTCTTTCCTTTCACTTTTTTCCTTTTTTTCACTTGTATCCATCTCTGTGCCAGCACCAAGGCATCACGGCCGTTCCTGGGCACAATAAATATTCATAATTCATAGATTCACTGATTATAATTAATATTATTATTATGATTGTTATTGGCAGCATGTCTTGTCTCAAAAGTATTCCTTCCCTTTGGTGTCGACGAATGAGAGCTGACATTATCTTTCTTTATAAACTTCTTCATGGTGATATTTTGTGTGATGACTTGGTTGCACTTATCAATGTCAACTTGCCGAACAAACTTTTCCGAAGATTTCGAACGTTCAGAACAGATGCTTTAAGTAGACGACGCTCGTGCATCTGCAGAATACAATGTGCATATAATGAATATTCCGATCGTCTTGATATATTCCAGAGCTCTTTGTCTTTGTTCTCTAATGAATTGAAAACTGTTGTAGCTTAAGTGCCTTTATGTCATTTATGTGGCGTATTTCTGTTCGTATTTATTCTATGCAAATCATCATCTTGCTTGTTTGTTTTTCACTTTTCCTGATTTTGTGTTGCTTGAATTTCTGTCGGTTTAAGTGTCAGTGCTTGTAACGCTGAACTTCGTTTTTCCATTTTGAAACTTCCTAAGATCTTGTTACAAAACCTTTGTTTTATGTGTATAATCTATGTTCATTGAGTATTTGCTTGTGTATTTTCAATTTTTCACGTGCCCTCAACGTTTTGCTGGCCGGGTGTCATGGCTTCTAACACTAGGCTTCCTTTTTTTTTGGCTGTTTTGCTTTCTGGAATCTCTGTAACTATTTTTACTTTATTGTTTCTTTCATATATATGGTTTTATGTGTTGTGTTGTTTTGATTTTAGTTTGTTTTTATGAATGCTTGTATATGGTGTACCAGTACCAAGACCCTAGGTTGTTCCTGGGCACCAAAAATAAAGATTGATTGATTGATTGATTATTATTAATATTATTATTACTGCTATTATTATGATAATGATTATTATTATTATTATATTATTATTGTTGTTGTTGTTATTAATATTACTATTATTATTATTATTTCACCTTTCAAAGTTGCTTTAAAATTTTAAAGCAACTTCTCCGCGGTTCTGTTTTTAACCAACAAAGATATAGTTGCCTATTTTTGAAACTGCTTCCTCAGATTTTTTAGTCGTATCATTTGTCTCTGTGCCATGTCCCGTTGTTTTAATCCTTGTTAGTATGCTTCTTGTGTGGTTTTTACAACATGCAGAGCCACAAAGGCGTTTTTTTTACCTGTACCCACCTGTCACTCCACTAGTGTTTTATTTGTCATTTTTCCCTATTTCATTTTGTGTGTGTATCGTCGCTCGTTTTTTTCTTGCAATATGTTTATTGTGTTTTGTTTTTATGTAACTATCCATGCGCTAGCACTCAGGCGTTTGGCTGTTCCTGGGCACGTAAATAAACATGATTGATTGATTGATTGATGGATTGATTGATTGATTGATTGATTATTATTCCCCCTCTGCTCTTCATGAAAGCATTAAATTCGTACCTTATAAGGGTCAGTTTACCGCCATGGCAAACATCCTTTTTTACGCTTTGGCCGCTAAATGTTAAAACAAGTATACTGGTTGCGTGCAGCTAATTATTCTCGAATGGAACATTTTTATCTTCGTTATTATCGTCATAAACAGCCTATTACAGCGAGAGCGTAAAGGCTTCTTGTTCGAAAAGGTTTTGGAGGCGCAGCAAGCAGCCTTGAAGGCCCAATGTTTACTTTCTTTTTAGTATTAAACTATTTCCAAAGTTAGCTTCAGAGCATAGAAATTTCTCAAGAGCACAGTGCAGAACAAATATTCGGAAAAAAAATGATCTTCAATGCGCGTGGTTGAATTTTTTTCAGGTTCTGCTACGGTAAACAAAGTTCACTAACAACGAAGGCGTGGCCAAGCACCCTTTTTACTAATTGGGCTAGCAAAAAAAATACTTAAGAGCAGCGGGCATTTTTATTCTTTTTTTCCAGGTACCCAATTACAGCTAGTCTGAAAGACTTGCACTGTGAAGGCGAACCGCTTACACGCATGAAGGCTAATGATCCTAAACGGCGGGAATGCGACAAGCTCCTCATTTGGGACGTCTCCGATGGCTTGATAAGCCCCTTTGACCTTAAAATCAACATCACGTTACCGATGATAGGAAACTGGACAAGTCCAACTCTTGAAGAGCTAAATTTTACGAACGAAGCATCAGTTTGGGCATTTATGGCAGCAAGTTATATAGCGGAATTCAACTATGATAACTATGAGGAAAAAACGGACGAGGTAAGCGCCTTTGGGCCACATTTCTTGTGTTGAAAAAAAACAAGCCTAACGTTAAAGAAAAGTTTCCGAAAGCATTCCTCATCCCTGTTTCGTTCATGAAAAAATAACAGCGCCACAACACTAATTACACTAACAGATGTAACTCGAGGAGATGTATTTCCTACTTTTCAAAGTTCACCTTGGAGTTGTACCATTGTAGATAGGTACTAACTACGGCATGCTGTCATTACATCCGCCCCTACCACTGGTGTGTGGTAGGAGCCCATGAAACGTGGTTATGTGAAAGATGTGGGTATGGGAAACGACTGGAACTCGTGTTTTATTGAAACCGTCGTGATATAAATTACACCAAGATAGTGTCTTCAACTGACTGCTTATCCATGCCGTTGCCGTCAAAGAGCCACAGTTGTCAATTGTGAGTATGTAGAGCAGATTTCTTTCCTCCCATTAATTCCCAGTGGATGGAGGTGTTGGGCCGCTCGGAGTACCCCCAGCTACAGAAGGAGCTTGTTTCTCGAGCGGGTGAGGTCGTCGCCTGAAGCGCTAACTGTTGGGGCGCCACTGAAATCCCCTAGCAGCCTGTTTTGAAAGGAGTCGCGGGAGGCTCTGGCCTGCTCCACACTATCGCCACTGCTTTTTCAGCACGTTCACAACTGAGATTTTCACTTTCTATCCGTTGAAAATCATATTCAATTGGAGCAGTGACTGTATTCAAAAATGGGGTGTATTCGGTAGAGCGTAAATGCTTCTGACGCGACCTCAGTGTGGTACATGCGGTATGTATAAGCGCCAGCCGCGTCTCACAGACCGGTGCCGTGAAACCGGCATATACATGAAGCTAATTGTAATTGCAATGCATTGAAATTTACCAACAGTATCTCAGTTCGTAAATGTAGTAGTTAGTACTACTAAGTTAGTAACGTTGCTCGAGATGGAAAACAGTAAAACAGCGCTAAATCAAAGACAGTAGAGCAATTCACAGACACGAGGGCTGGAGGACTGTTTTACTGTTATATGACGAACCAACTAACCCAAACCCAAAGCTTGAGATGGTCATGCTACGGCTGCACACTACATTGTATATCATTTTTTGTGCTTACATAATCTCGTGGAGCACTCATACCTTACCACGCCAGTTACTCTTAGTAGCTCAGATATTGATAAGTAGACTGGGCAAGTACATGCGGAATAAATATCGCGAGCCTTCTACGCTGTAAGTACAAAGGATAATGACAACTAATACGTGGGAATCATCACACGACAAAACACATAATACTGGGTCACATTGTCGCGAAGTGACTACTCGATATCGATCATTTGCTACATATATCTCCCACGATTAGGGCGGAGATGGCCTTATAGAGTAATCCGCTTTCCGCGACTGAGCGCTTCTTCGAAACATCGTAAGAAGGCACAGGGATCCTGAACACCCCAAGAGAAATCCCAACAGACATTCAGGCTGTTGGACCGAAAGCCAATCCGGAAATTCGGCATATCAGTCTGTTGGTCTGATGGCAGCCTGTTGGCCTGGTGGCAGTCTGTCGGTCTGATGGCAGTCTGTCGATCTGATGGCAGTCTGTCGGTCTGATGGCAGTCTGTTGGTCTGAATGCAGTCTGTTGGTCTGAATGCAGTCAGTTGGTCTGAATGCAGTCTGTTGGTGAAGTATAGGTTCGATGACGAGATTGACTTAGGACAAATCTGTGAGGTGTGAAACTGGTTTACAAGTTTGGCAAGCATGTAGGCCTTCTAGCAAAATAAAAATAGAGAAGTTCATTTTGTGCTGCTCACTCATTTATTTGCGCTGCATGTTGCCGTGCTTTTGCGAAAGGTGCTTTCGCACCACCTTTAGCCTGGCTTCAGTGGGCTCCGCAGACGCAGTCCTGGTCACATAGATCTGAAAAAGAGCTGTAGATAGAGAGAATCATTAAGGGTTCAATGACCTTGTGAACAAAAGACCATGTGGTAAAAGGGAAAAAAATATTGCCAAACAGGTTGCCAGTAAAAAGCAACACTTTGGGGAATAAACTAATACCCTGGAGCTTTTTTTCTTGTAAGATAACACATTCTGGGCCCCAAGTAAACCATTATTCATGAATGGCAATCAGCCACAATAGAGTTTTAGCAGTCCGTCCGTTCCGTTCGTTACGTTGTTACCGTGTTGACCGGGGCCGGTCTAAGCCTGCGCGCGCGGAAGGGCACGGAGGCGCGGACATGGCTAAGACAGGCGCGCGGAACTAATCCCCCTACCGTGAAAAATGCCCAAGTGCCCAGACGGTTCCCGGTAAACACGCTAGCTACGTACGGGATGGAACGGACGAACTGCTAAAACCCTCAAATGTGAGACCATTTATTGTGCAAGAAGTTTCATATTAGGGGATGCTTGCTTTTGTTAATTTATGAGTTAGCTATGAGTTCTGATGCCAGATATCACATGCAATACCTTTCAGGGATGCGACCTTCTCGGTGTCAGGGCTGGTTTAGGCTTCGTTTTTGCATGGCCCTTGTTCACTTCGTTCCGGTGCTACATTAATCTTCTGTGCAGATTGCCTGTTTCGCCAATGTACACTGATTTGCATTCGGCGCACGGAATCTAATAAACAACACCTGGAAGCTTGAAGCGTGAGAGGGGGTCTTTCACGCTGACAATGTCAGAACGTAGCTTGCTAGTGGGCACGTGCACGATGTGCACACTGTGTTTCTTGAAAATGCGTGCAAAAGCTTGATTGATGTGTAGGACGAGAATTGCAGCACGTTTTGACACAGGCCTTGTGGATGCTTCTGCCTGGTAATGTCAATGCGGATTCCTGCTGGTCGCCCTCTTCGCTTCTATTTGAATATAATGCTTTAGGCAGCCACAAGGACTGCATCAAAACGTGCAGCAATTACCTACGTCCCACACATCAGTGAAACTCTTGCACGCATTTTCAAGAAACGCAGTGCATACATCGTGCATGTGCCCACTAGCAAGCTGCGTTCTGACATTGTCAGCGTGAAAGACCCCCTCTCACGCTCCAAGCTTCCGGGTGTTGTTTATTAGATTCCATGCGCTGAATGCAAATCAGTGTACATTGGCGAAACGGGCAATCTGCACAGAAGATTAACGCAGCACTGGAACGAAGTGAACGAGGGCCATGCAAAAACAAGTGCGCTGGCAGAGCACCGTGAGAGGACGGGACACGTGGTCGACTGGAACAAGGCGAAATTACTGACAACTGAGTGCAATCTATCTTCTTGATTACTTCTCGAGTCCCTCATCATTCAGACGACGCCCAACATTATCAACATAATGGATGGCCATCCGCACCATATCTATGCAAACTCATAGAACTTCGTAATGCCCAATATATAGCTTCGTTTTCCACGACACATGCTCATCGGGAACAAGCACAAAACCGTTAAACGGCTTTCTTGACTTGGTCAGTGACCTACGTTTCATCATTGCAATAATGCTTTTACCTGCCTACATGGCATTTTGTCAAACACTGGACTACACTACATGAGCCATTGCCGTTCTTAACCTGCACCAGAGTATATAACCTTTTACTACTGCTATGAGATAGACCCATAAACGCACTTCAATATGGCCTTTATATTTAGCTCTCGGAAATATGCATAATTTCACCTTTATGTTGCACCTGCTACAGCAGCAGGTAATATTCCAAAAACATGAAAAAAAAAAAAACGCTGGTTTAACACGCCGAAGCTACACTGGGGATATGGGGAGCACTGTAGAGGAAGGCTTCGCATTAATTTTGACCACCTGGGTATTTTTGTGCGCACCGAAATCACAAAACACGGGCGTCTTTACGTGTTGCCTCCATCTGAAAAGCGGCCACACCGAGCGGTATCTAACCAACATTCGCCTCCACAGCACACCACCCTAGCCACTGCAGTGGGTTAAACATACAAAATAAAGGGAGTTTTGGAGTGCAAATGAAAATATTATTCACACGTCTTATTTTCCCAATCGACCTACCTTTTGAAATCCACCATGCAATCCCCCCTCCCCTACCGGCCTACCAAAACACCTTTTTCTCAAGAGGTAATCCGGCTGTTGGGAATGAAGTAAGTATTTACAATTCCAGACTTGCAACCGTTAAAGTCGTGCACTTTGTTTTAGAGATAAGCGACATTACCCATTTGCAGCACCAGGAGTTAATTGTGTTAAGATCAGATTGAAACATTGACGGTAGTTGAAAGAAATTGTGTGATAAATTGCAACATCATCTGCAAATAGACCTACATGGGAGGATATGCAACATGGAAGATAGACAGGACCAAGCAACCTGCCTGGGGGGACAACAAAGTGGCACGAGCAAAAGAAGTATATAGTTATTAGGAGAAGTAAACTGCATTTGAGAAGAATGAAAATCTTTCGCTCCAGTGAGGACAATAGGGTGAAGTTTGAGAAGTAGTCTGTGGTGTGCAATGCGATTGAATGCTTTAGAAAAATCGAGAAAAACTACCGCAGTTTGTAAGCCTGCGTCAATGGATCAATTTGGATCGTGAACAAATCCTGAAAGTTGTGTTTCTCAAGTAACCCTTGTGAAAACCGTGGTGATATTCGAATGTGATATTGTGATTTTATAAATAATTAGCCACCTGAGAGTGATAGATATGCTCCCCGACCTTGCATATGGTGCTTGTTAGGGAAATTTAATGGTGAAGTACAGTATCCTGATTTAAAGATTGGTGCTACCTCACTATCTTGCAATCATTGAGAATAGTGCCTGTAATGAGAGACTGCGAAAAAAGCGCTGTCGGAATTCTACAGACTGCGGGATATACTTTTCGGTATAGTATGATTTATACCAGTATGATCTGAAGTAGATAAAATTGTTAGCTTACTTAAAATGGAAAGTAGTTCCACACGAGTTTTTATTGCAAGTTCAAAACCATATCAAAAGATTCTAAATGTTGACGCAGCTTGATTACATATGAATACTTGCTTCAAAGTCAGTCCAATTTCTCTCCTTGCCCTTTAGTCATCGGCCCCAGATTCTCTTCAATATCTCTGATAGACACGCTCCAAACGCACACCACTGCTTCAGGAAAATGTTTCAAATAATCAGAGGCCACAGCACTGCTAACAGGTATACAAAATGGCAGGTTCCACAACATGCAATAACTAACCTGAAAGTACATAATCGGTGGGTGCACCGATATGGCAGCAGTGCCTGGACCGATGTGTCAAGGCAAATGCGCTGACTTCTGAACGGGTGGTCCAAGCGGCCAGATGATGGATGAATGACCATTCCTGGCGGCAAAGCGTACGGAGCACCAAGGAAAGGCCAGGCAGTACTTGGGTACAGCAGGTGCAGTGCCGGTTGGCCAAGGGAGGCCCTGGCAAAGCCTTTGAAACTGGATTGGAAAGCAGCCGACCCAGGACAGCCAGCAGCAGCACTTGCAGGTGCATAATCTGTGAGTGTGCTGACACTTGTTGAAATACAAGAAGAGCACACACAAAGCACGAATGCCTACATCAAGTAGATTTTTAATCGCGCAAAGACAGTAACCTCCAAGGCACTAATAAGAACAATCCCGGAACAACTCAAGTGAAATTTAGGTCACAGTAAGAATCTATTTATTAGACCCGCAGGTACTGTGAGTGGTGTATGCATGATATATGCAAAGCTCACTGCTGAGCTAATTTGCATAGAACGCATGCTAGCAGCTCATCTGTATCTCTTGCTTTCAATCGGTTCTGGTGTTTGATAGTTGAGGCTCCTCCATTTCAATGTCTGACTTGTATCTGCACGTTCAATTCTCCAATATAAATCGAGTTGAGTGAGTGCCTACAGCTTTCTTGTTTGTCTCTGTATGGCCTGCGGTTTTGCGAAAATTAGAACTTGCGAATTCGCTCAATTTTCTGCACTAATTTAAACAATACATATGCCTCTGATGTCAAGCCCCAGACTTCCCGAGAGCTACTCTGACGAAATCGGCAGGCGCTTCGTAGGCGTTTTGAAATCTCCCCCACTACCCCGAGACTATGCTAGCTCCCTGCGAGGCCACATGCGCGCCTTTCACCTTTATGAACTCTCAGACGGGCGTCGTCATATTCGTGCCGGACTCGTGAAGCTCGCCAACTTCAGGCGTCGTGATATCGCCGCACTCGCTCGGTGGCGCGCGGCCCGAACTCTCTCACCGTTTCCTGCCCTTGCATACTATTTTCTCCCCCTTGCACTTTGTAAAGTCTCATCCGTTTAACTACACCTCCTGCGTCCTCATCTCTTGCCTGCTTTTCTTCCAGCACAACTCCCCCAGCACCCGGTCGACGCGTACGCTGTCGGGGCGCGTTGGGGAGCGAGTACGGCAATTTCACGACGCTGTTGCCGAGCGTCACGAGAACGGCACGCATATCGCGGCCCGAAGACCGCGAGGTCGCAACGGCGGCAGCCGGTCTCGCGAGCGCAATAGCTGCGAAGCGCACTGCACAAAATTCGGGTACGGGGGGAGACCACATCACCTACGAGACGCCAGCCAATGAATCAAGTGTACGCTTTCTATTTTTTTTAGCAGCCGTGTACTACAGTGCGAGCATCGTAGCCAAGGTCTAGCTTCAGCGTAAATTGATGCTGACTTCTGCGGAAACGGTGGACTGGGCGCCAAACAAGTATGCTAAATCACCTAGGCTCTCAGAGCAAATGAGATGGGGGTCTAGTGAACCACTGACCCATAAACACCAAAACTCGTTCCAACCAAATACAGGATATTAAAAAATGCGTACTTACCCTATGAAAACCGATGTTTCCAACGTACAATTCTCCTTCACTGTCGCCTTCATCTCGCGGACACCAACAGGCTTTGTTCGAACGCAATGTCATCCACTTTTGACGCGCAGTATTTTATGCGGCGATGATCGTTCTTCCCGGGTCCCCATGTTCGATACACGCGTAGGTTGGAAGGGTAGACATTAACAATAAAACTTTTATAACTATGATTTAAGCTTGAAATAGATAAAACTGAACTAATTGCGCCAGCAACCACTCGGCACAAAACGCTATGAACAAACTCACAAAAAGTGAGAGATAGTTGCCAGACTTCAATAGCAGCACCTCTATGTTTGACAGAAATTGTGTTAGTGCTGTAATAGTGAGAATTATCTTTCTGGTTTCAAAGTCTGAAAAGTGTTTATAACTTGAATTTCAGGTTTTTAAACACAAAAGTGAATGCACATAAAGTAACTGACATAAATTCTGATATTGTAAAGAAGTTTTGACGCTTGTTTTGGTTTTGTTTTCACGGCGGGCTTCTCTAGAGAGGAGGGGCGAGAAAACAAGCTACTTTGGGTTTAGGAAGAGGGTGGTAATTGTCGGCGTGATGGAAAGCAAGGAACAGGCGCTTACCCTGGTCTTAAAAAAAAGAGCTAATAAAACCCTCACAGGAAAAAAAAGCGAGGTTCGACGAGGAATCGAACCATGGACCTTCAAAACAGTAAGCGGACGCGTTACCACTCAGCTATCTTGGCGGGCGGTCGGGGAGTGCCTAAAACAACTGTATACTTACGTAAGTTGTCAACGTATCTTGTCGTTTGTGTCTAGTTTATGCTGCATTTTTGAAATTCTGGTGGTCCTAACGCTTGTTTCTCCCGCACCGATCTTGCAGACGAGGCCACATTGCTAGCGCTGCAAGCGATTGAGCCAAAGCTCCCTTATTTGACTCAAGGAAAGCTATCGCGGGTCAACCCGACCTTTTCTGCGCAAGCCACGGTAGCCACGAATGAAATGGAATGTGCCGTTAGAATTCTGGCGTTGATAACGATTGTTTGTCCGGCACCGTCTTGCAGAGAAGCAACGTCGCGCTAATACTACAAGCGATGTCACTCCGGGCATGTCAGACGCATCAAACCCGTCGTGTAAAACTACTGCTAACAGTGCGAAAACCTCTGAGTTTGTAACAAGTGGGGATAATGCAACGCAATTATAGAAAGCGACCGAAGCATGCGGTGACTGCGACGTAATAGGTACAGCAAACAGGTACTGTGGACGGCAGCGACGAGCGAAAAATATTTTACAGGGGCCGCCCCCGGTGGCCTGCGCAAAACAGGAAGATAGAAGCCCTGCATACATGCCCTCGAAGAAAGCTGTACAGCCGATTCAGTTTGTTCTTGACGAAGAGCAACGGAGGCTGCAGCAACAAACTTCTTGCCGTGGTATGAGCCAAAGCATATCTTGACATAGTTATGTTATCGTCCGTCTGACTGTTACTTATTGAAGGGAAAAATCAGAACACAAACGTTGACCTTTAGCGTCTATGCCAGACATAGACGCTGGTGTTTAGGCCCTAAAAACACCTTCAGGGCGTCTGTCGGTTCTGTCTGATGGCGCGCTCGCGCCGCTGATTACCAACAAGGCGTCTGTTGACGTTCACTGATCGTGTTGGCGAGTTGGTAAACGCCATCACGGTTAAACTCCCTGTCGGAAGACTACGCTGTTGGGACGATAGAGTGCCGACAGAGCTTCTTATTGGCCCCACAAACACCATCAAGGTTAAGCTCCCTGTTGGAAGACTAGGCTATTGGGACGATAGAGTGCCGACAGAATTTCTTATTGGCCCCACAGGCGTGCTGTCAGCCCAACAGGAAAGTCTTGTAGGACTTTTTGTCCGGGCAATCTAGAACAAACTGAAATCAACGGGCCTTATCAGGCACCACATTCGTCAAATGACGCCATTTATCGCCGGTGAAATACTGTATACTTACTTTCTGTATACTTAAAAAAATGGGGCCGTCCAGTGATCACCTGTCCATTGACGTCGACAGATAAAAGCGAAGTTATCGCGAAGCTCGTGTGTGTGAATAATAAAACGATCAATCCGGGAGTTTGGTTCGCATTTGTACGCAACGATAGTTAGGCGCCGTCACGCAAACTCCAACCCCCCCACCCCTTATGTCTTCGAAATATCAGGACATTTCACATCTAGTTGGTTTGGTCAGCCCTACTTTCCTTAAGTTTAGACGAAGGTCTTTCGCATTTCCGAAGCTGCACTGAGATAGATTTTCATCCGCGTACGAGCTGTTCTGTTTTTTCCGGACTTAGTAGAAGATTTATTTTCCCGCAGTTTGATTAACTTTGATTGGTCCTTGATATAAAGCGTGAGTGGGCCCATAACCAGCGAAGCACAGGATTAGAATATACAAAACAATTTCTCGAGACCTACATTCCCACAAATTGCATAAGATATTGTCAGGTATTTGGTAATCACAACCACGAAACATGTTTTTGTACGACGTGTATATTCTAAACAAAGCCGCATTCGTTATCCGCGCCGCAAAACGAAACCAACCTCTCACTCTGCCAGTATCCCGTATAAACAGTTTATGGGTATAGACGAGCTGCCATGTTGGCCTACAAGCGGCTTGTGCGTTGTTACATTGGCGAAAGCGTCCCCATACCTAGCTACGTCACCTCCGTCATCTAGTGGTGGCGTGGTGGACGAGCGGCAAGCAGGCAAGGTGCCTTGGCGTTGACGACAAAGAGCCAGGAGGAAAACTTCGCAAATTTTTGCATGGCGGAAGGAACAGCGACGATTATAGTAGCAGTCCTTTGGCGTGCTTTCTTGGCTCGAGCAGGAAAATGCCAGGATCCGATGTCGCCGACGAACTGCAATGCATTTGAAAGCAACTCGTTTATATAACCCAAAACGCCCACGCCCAAACCAGCTTGCCAGAGTTGAGCACGTTACTAAAAAGCCCAAACGCGGAGCACAATTGTGCCGAAATGGGAAAAAATGGCTTGTCGCATAGCTAAATCGAAAGTTGGAGTATCAATACTCCTTCCAGTGGGAGTATCGCCTCACTCCCAGTATTTCCTGAATTTGTTTATTAATATATAGGAATAAATTTTACATGGAGTCAAACTGCAGTTATATTATTTTCTCCAGGTATAATATTTCAGGGGGTGAATACGGAGTACTGTTCCGCTGAATTCTGGGCGTTCATTGTTTTTAGGTGTTTTATAAAGGCGCTGTCGGTAATTTATTACTGTATTTTGTGGTTGTTGTTAGGCTCCTAGCCCGTACTTCACTTTATGGGTGTCGAGGAATAGCATTTGGCGTAATTTCGAGTGCTTTCAGAAACATTTCAAAGGCAAACGTGAAAGGTTTTTTTCCTGGACACAATTTCTTGCATGGCAATTGCATACATACAAACGATGCTTCTGAACACGCAGATAGCAACACGGTATTAAAACGCCCAAGCAACAAAACAAGTACCTCAAGAATACAAAGCACATTAGTAAAAGCCTTATCTACTATGACTCTCTTCAACAAAAAAATGTAAGCCATTTGCCATCAGTGATGTCGGCCGGACATTGATAGTTGCGCTGTTTGCTTGCGCTTTCTCCCAAAACATTGATTTCGGCGGCGCCTCCTCGCACGCTGCCCACGAAGCCATGGAGTGCCGGCATTACAGCGACAGCTGAGCTCTTTGAATCGACACCAACATATACCGGCGCATGTTGTGCAGCCGACCTAAAAAAATAATTGTAATGACGCTGCACTTGTAACTCTGTGTTTGACTTTTCTTAATACCCAAATTTTTGTTTAAATCTATGAAACGTTGCCTTTTCATCCGAGACACCATCACTGACTTGATGGTTGAGACCACGGAGGTCAAGACGAAGTGTTGTTTGAGTATTAACCCAACCCTTGCGGCGACAAACTCCTCAAAAGGTTTCTCCATCTCCCCCTTTTTCCCTGGTGTAGTGTTGTGGTAGCCGGCTTTAGGTTTCACCGCCCGCACCTTCCTGTGCCCCCCCCCCCCACTCTTTATTGTTGCAGAAAATTCCCGTTGATGCGATGTGTCCGCTGAATGAACATGATTTCTTGGGCTTCCAAACATAACAGACGTCCATCGGCCCTTCAAGAATGCTCCGGCAAACTGCACCTGCTGGTTCCATTTGCGACCACCCAGTGCATGAAGAGCTAGCTCTTTTTGTCGGCCACAGACCCCCGTCTTCCCCGGCGAAAGCGATTTGACATCTTTCTGCGCGATGCGTTCACCCACCATGTACCAGGCGCGGCGAGTACTGCTCGTATTTCTCAAGAAAAGTACCTCGGCGGAGTTTGATTTGCCAACGTCAGCTTATCCTGCAAATTATCAGGCGCGGATAGGGCGTAACGAAAATACTTACTAGCCTTACTACTTTACATTCTCGACCGTTCTTCACAGCGCGGAAAACCTTTATTCTGCTCGCGACCCGCTCACGCAAGACGGCTGAATCTGCGCTGCTTTTACGCCGTTCGACCTCCCCACAACGTTCCGGGCATAGTGCCATCTCTCACGCACAATGCTCGCCTCGGCCGGTGGAAATTTGCCGGTACAGTGAGTCGAGAGACACAATGAGATTAATTTGGCACTACAAGTGCCACACCTCTCCAAAAATGTTTCTCACAATAAAAGACGTAGAATCTGACCTTAAATCGGCACGCAGATACGCAAAAGCATTATTTCCAACAAGCCGCTCACCGTTTACGGTACTCCATTTACGCCTCGCGTTGGTTCCCTGGCGTACTCCTGCGGCTTAAAGGTGGATGACTAGGGGGAGACGTTGCAGTGCGTCGAATCTATGCTGGTCCCACAATGTTCACAACGAGCTTCAGTTGGTGGGAAGTACTTCGCATCCATTCGTGCGGCGGAAAGTTCACATTTACAAAAATAATTTTAGGGCCGATAGAGGTTACGCGACAGACGATAACTGGCAGCAGTTTTGTAAGGAGCCGTAGTGGAGGGCGTGGTTCAAAGTTAGGAGAAGGACAAGGCATGGGGTTCATTCATACTTCAATTAGCACCAAAATGGTATTAAAAGCCAGATAATCCGGTTTGGGGGGAGGTACAACCCTGGTAGAAGCACCTACGCACAGAACAGAAATAAGCCGGAAAGCGAGTAAATGGCTTGTTGCGTACCTCAGTACGAATTCGGAGTTTTCAAAACTCCTTCCAATGGGAGTTTCGCCTTACTCCCATTATTTCCGCAGTTTTTTCAGTAGCATATGGGATTTCATTTTACTGCCACTACAAAGGGAGTTTTTCAGGGGTACCATTGGGGGTGTATTGTTTCCTCCAACTGGGAGTTTTCAGGGGGCGCGTTGGGAGCAGTGTTGCCCTGCATTCGAGGTATTTTTTGTTTTTCCTGCAGAGGAATTTATTACTGTATCTCGGAGTTGTTAATAAGCGCACAGGCCGCATTTTTATTTTTCGTTTAGGATTACGTAATTTCCAGTCTTTTCCCGCTTCAAACGTTGAATGGCGAAACGTGAAAAGTTTGTTTTCTGCACAGTCAATTTATTGCATAAAAATGGCATAAATACGATATAAGTGTTAACATGTAAAAAACACAATAAAAACACTGAATCAACAAAACACCTACATCAAGAATCCAAGGTATCTTGGTAAGAACCTAATCTACTACGAAAACAAAATGAAGCCATTTGCAAACAATGAGGTAAGCATGTCGTCGGTGCTCTGTTTGCTTGCACCCGCCTCCCAAGCGCTGACGTTGCCGTACCTACTGGCACCTTCCCCAGGAAGCCACAGCAGCACATGCATTAGAGGGACAGCAAAACGCTTTAAATCTGAGGCAACAAATACAGAAGCATATTGGGCAGCTGACCTAAAAGAAACAACAAAAACGAAATGGCATTGTACAGGCTGAACTTGTCAGTCTTGTGTCCAACTTCCCGTAACGCCAAAATTGCACTTCCATCCGAGACACCTGCGCTCACTAGTTCGTCAAAACGAAGTGCTCTGCCGTTCAAAAGGGAGCGCGACCCTTGTGCGACCAACTTCTCAAAATGCTTCCTTTCCCTCTTTTCCTGCGTGTAGTGTTCTGGGAGCGAACTTCAGGTTTTACCACCCGCACTGCCTCTCCCTCCCCTCACTCAGAGTTAAGGAAAAATTTTGGTCGGTGTGACGCCTGCGCCTGCCCCCTTCAAATAAATAAATAAATAAAATAAGCCGTCGTCCGCGACTCTACAGAATGCTCCCTCGAAT
Source organism: Haemaphysalis longicornis (assembly GCF_048455015.1). Taxonomy (NCBI): domain Eukaryota; kingdom Metazoa; phylum Arthropoda; class Arachnida; order Ixodida; family Ixodidae; genus Haemaphysalis; species Haemaphysalis longicornis. The sequence goes on from NW_027526335.1 coordinate 162,398,979, forward strand.
GGCGTTTGCTGGTTATAGTTACACGCGCCTAGCGTACGGAGAGCTCCCACGGGGCCCCGACCTTCTCCCTTTCCAGTGAAAGCAATTGATCGCCGGCGGCACGCGGCAGTCACCCTCCTCTTAGCAGGCGCGGCTGGCACCACACGTACTTCTCAAGAAAAGCGGCCGGCCTGCGACGTTTTACCGGCCAACTTCACCTCCTCCTGCCAATAAGCCACAGACAGCCTAACAAAAACATCTAACAGCCGTTCACAGTTCGGACAGTTTTAATTCTGCTCGCGAGTGTGAATGAGTGAGTGTTCTGCTCGAGACCCGCGCAAATACGCATTGCTTTCACACCGTTCGGCCTCCCCAATGACGTTTCAAGCGTGGCACCCTCTCTCACGCACAACGCTCACCTCCAGTGGCGGAGAATTGCCCGTGCAGTACGCGGGAAACACGCTGAGTAGTTTTGACATTAGAAGGGGCACAGGTCTCCCAAAATATTGAGTACAATAAAAAACGTGAAAATCTTACTTTCAACCACCTCGCAGAGGCACAACCGCGTTGTTTTTAACGAGACACTCTCAGCGATCACTGCATTTAGGCCTCGCGTCGGCTCGCTGGCGTACTCCGTCGGCTCGAAGGTCGGTGACACGGAGGCGACGTTGCAGTGTGTCGCACGTCAGTGCAGTCTGGTTCCACAATGTTCACAACGAGCTTCGATTGTCGGGAAGCACTTCACATCTATTTGTGTGGCCGCAAGTTCACATCGACAATGAATTATCGGGGACGCTGGAGATCACACGACAAACGACACCAACTGGCAGCCATTTTGTAAGGAGGTGTAGAGGAGGAAGGGGTGAAGGAGCAGGAGAAGGAGATGGTGGTCGCGTGGGAGTTTTTAATACTCCCATTAGGACAAACGCAGTATTCACAGCTGGATACTGCGTTTTGGGAAGAGGTGCAGTCGTGGTAAATGCGCCTATTTACGATGGCTTGTGGCCCCCGGTGTAAACTGGCAGTTTTAAACGCGGAGCTTTTCTTAGTCGCACGATGTCCCTCGACCGTCGGCGGCGGCGTCCACACGCTCACTGCGCATGCGCGTCGCGGCGAGGTCCATTGTTAACATCAAGCCGCTTTGTACTTGTACTGCGCTCTGCTCACGGTCCCCTTCAATACCTGTGTTTCGCGCAGAAAGTATTTTACTGAAGTTTTCGCCGGCGTATGTTTGGAAGAGCGGCAGATAAACATTACTTCGTGGAACAGGGACCTTCTCCGAAATAATTTTCGTGGAGTTGGGCAGATTCCGCTCTCATATTTCTTCGAGTCCTGTAATTCGCTGAAGTGAGCCAAATGTTTTCTTTTGTATTAATGCGAAACCCATTTGTTGACCACGTAGTTCGAAAATCGAGCGGCCTGATCAATCGATTGCAGAATCAATTCCCACAGCACAGAGATAAGAGAAATAAGCTGGTTGAGCTAAAAGGATTTTTTACCATATTTGGGTAAATTTAGGTGTGGACGTCAACACAACCTATGTGCCCCCGAATGCGAGATCGGCATTCATATACAACTTCAAAGGTTCGTTTGGTCTAAAAGATAGAGTTGTGAGGACACATCACTACTCATCTGATACTAGCCATTGGAAAGGCGTTATTGTGGATTCGCTGAACGTGTACACCTAATCAGATTATTCGTTATATTTTCATTTTTCTTCTTTCCGTTACGAATATTTCGCGCAAATGTGTAGTTCCAACTTCTGCAACTGGCCTGCTGATATTGCCGAAAACCATTCATTCGATTTGTTTGCTTTGTTTTTACTGCCTGGTTGAGCCGGGCTGTATTATCGGTTTCCTAAGCGAAATGCCTGTTCCATTTATTTCTTTCTTTCTTATGCCGCACTGGCATTTGGTAGGGAGAATGCTTCGCCCTAACGTAACTAGCCTATAAATAGTCTTCTTTGATATACAGTGTTCTCAATGTACTTAGGCGGCTCGAGAAACACCCTCGCCCAAAGATAATGCCCGTATTTGATTCGCTGACACACGCCTCCACAGGTCACTTCGTTGACTACTGCTTCACCACCCTTGCATTTTTTTTCAGTTTTAAGTAAATCACAAGTTCGCGCCAATATTGGAGCGAACTGATCTATATTGGAATTGCAGAGAAGAAAAAAACAATTTTGTACTGGTTTTCCCCTCAACACAACTGCGTCATCTTTGGCTTTGTGACATCTGGTAGTAGTGCTGGGGACATGCACCTTAACCCCTCAGGAAGTCGCCAAGCAAGCCTCACTCGTACCAGCCGCTAGCAAGGCCTCCCAACCCAGCTCGGTCAACTACCGGAGAAAGTTAGAAAGGAAGGTGTCGCGACCAGCACCATGATCAACTAACGTAGTCCTACCGCCATTCTGCAGCAACCTCGGGAGCCCCCGTAATTCCGAGAATACCCCCGTGAATAGCTAAGAGCGTTGCTGGAGAATCTGGAGCGCATCTGAAGTTTTAACCGATGGGATGGCGAAGAAACCCTAAGGCAAGTGTTTTTCTGCCTTGGAGACTCGGCTCGGGTATACTTTGAAAACCACGAGAGCTCGCTAACATCATGGAGCATCTGATCTTCAAAACAAACTTTTAAAAACGTTCGCAATTATCGTGCGTAGAGAAAGAGCGGAAGTTTCCTTGTAGACGCGAATCCAACACCCTAACGAAGGTGTTTTAGTTTTTGTTGAGGGGATGAAGATGCACTTCCCGCGAGCTGTAACTAAATAGCAGACGAGAAGAAGCTACCGTTTCTGATGCGGGGCGTTAAACAAGAGCTGTTATCTGGACTCTTCCGCAACTCCCCAAAATCCATCGCTCATTTCGTGACCAAGGCTACCATAATCGAGAGGACCCTGGACATGTTTTCCAGGTAGTACGATCTACCACTCAACGTGTTTCTGGGGAACCCCGTCAACTCCCTTGGATTCACCACAAAAGACTTACGGAAAACAATCCGTGCCGTCGTTCACGAAGAACTGAGGAAACCTTTCCCAGCAGCGCCGTAACCTAAAGTGGCCTTCCTGACTGACGTGATCGGAGAAATTCAACACGATTTGGGAACCTATATGCCATCGGAAGCACCCCGTGAGACACAAGCTATGGCTTACGCCCCAGCTGCTCATCGACCCAGACCAGCTTCAACCAGTAGTGAAGAGGCCCCGGCGTACCACCGCCCACTGGCGCCCACCCGACTCCCTGTAGTCTAAAATTAGACGCTGAGGAAGACGGATGTACGGCGAACCACCGATAATCGTCCTCTGTGCTACCACTGCGGAGCGGATGACGACATCTTTCGTCGCTGCCCATACAGGAGACTCGGTCTGGGTGGTTTCTCAGTCGACGCACCAAGCCCTCTTCCTTGCCAACGACCACGTGAGATCGACGAGTCATCCATCGCAAACCAGCCTTTGCCCAGCCCGTTTCAACCATTCCCTGTCGCCTTGCCAATACCAATCGCCCAGCCGCCATAGCGGTGCTGACTTCGCACGTGGAAGGTCCCCTAGCTCAAGCGGGGTAAACTAAAAGTACCAACTTCTAGAGGTGAAGTTGCACAACGGCGCAAAAACAGAAACCCTCCAACGACGCAACTATTCATGGAAGAGTGCGCTTCACGACATGCCCTCAGCCAGACAACGAACTCAGAAGTAACCCTGACAAGATCCCGTACACGACGTGCGCCACAGGGCGGGACGCGTACCCGACATGACCGAGCCTGCCGCTCACAAAGCGACGACAACGACGGCGCATCGTGCACGACCATCAGCAAGCAAAAGACGAGGTACAACGCCCTGACGCACTCGAAATTCAAGGAAAGGGTCATCGGACGCCCAGTTGTCGATGGACGGCTTTCATGAAGTCGTCTTGGTATACACGTCAGCTGACTACTATGTAATGTGCCGATCATTCGAGTCTAAGCTGAATAACGTTTCCTACCATACAGTGTGGTCTGCACATACGCACAGCAGGAGGGCATCTCGTAACGCCAAGTGGAACGTGCACATCGCTCGTCACCATAAACAGCACAACGTGCCCTGCTTCGTTCGGTATTTTGCCTACCTGATCCTGTGACGTAATTCTTGGACTGTACTATTTGACGGACAACGGTGCAATAATTGATCTGCAGACGAAGCCGATCACTTTTTCCTCAGATCATTCCGTGACGCTGGAACCGAACCGGAATTACCGTGCGGATGTAAGAATCGCCGATGATCATGTAACCCTGCCACCCCGCGCAAGCTTGATGATCGCTGTCTTCAATGAGGATGCTGCTCCTGATGTTGACGCTATCCTAGAGACTGACCAAAGCTGGCTTCTTGACCGCGGTGTCTATGTCGCAAGAGGCATTGTGCGCTTTAGGCGACGCCAACCCACGTTTTGGACACTAATTTTACCGAGGCGTACCAGCATTTAAACAAGGGCGCTGCTATTGCTTTCCTCGATGAAACGCAAAAAGCAAGTGATGTGATCGCGGTCGCGAATTGAAAAGGTCACTCGAAGATGCCTCCAAGCTTCCAGATCTCCTCAAGGCCAATCCGGCGGTACCGCAGGAAAAACGGTACACAGTATTGACTTTGCTCCTTCGCTACAGCGAGTGTTTTTCGTCGAACTCAAAATTACGTTAGACACCTCTAGCGAAGCACCATATAATAACCAAAGATGGAACGCGACCTACCCGACAGCCACCGCACCCCGAACATGAGCGGGAAGCCATCGTAGAGCGGGAAGCCACCGGAAAGTCGTACAGATTCAGTTGACTACCGGCGACAAAACAAAATCATCAAAAGGGGCATGTACAGCCTCTATCAAAATTTTGTGGGCCAAGCCGGAAACGCGGATGCTGCAAAATTTGAAAGTACAAGCTTACGTCTCCAGCGAGGCTGAAACTTTTTATGCTGGAAAGCAAGAGAAAACAGCTTTATTTCTTACTGGCTTAAAACTTTTTTGTCACATTTAAAGGTAAAGCCGATTGCTTGAATTCTTTTTCGTCGAGAAGGCTTAGTTCTGGCCCACCAAAAATTTCATATAGGGTATACCTGCCGCGACGAATCGACGACGCCCTCCACCACCTCTGTGACGTGATGTATTTGATGACAGTGTACTGGCAAATTAAAGTGAACGAGAAAGACAGAGAAGACTGCATTCATAACCCGGACGCCCTATACGTGTTCAAGGTGACGCTGTTTGGGCTATGCACGGCACCATCAACATTTCAAACAGTCAGAGAGAGTGTGCTAGCTGAGTTGATGTGACACAGCTGCTTCGTATACCTCGACGACGGTGTGGTATCCGCCCGAACCTTCGACGAACCCCTTGCAAGGTTGGAGTCTTTATTCAAGGCCATCCGTAGGTCGGGGTTTAGGCTGAAGCCTGAAAAGTGCCGTTTCGCGTACGAGGAACTCACGTTTTTGAACCACGTGCTCAAGACCGCTGGCCTGACCCGCCAAAAAGTTCAGCCATTGCGAACTTCTCAAGGCCGAAAGACAAGAATGGCGTGCGTCCATTTATCGGCCTGCGGCCGTATTACCGGCGCTTCGTCGCAAACTTCGCACGCATTGCACAGCCACTCACGCGCTTGAGGAAAGAAAGCACCCCTTTCAGCTGAGAAAAATCCGAAGAGTAAGCATTCTGTGAGCTGCAACCACTGCTCCAAAGCCCGCCCATGCTCGCTCCATTTCAACGAGAACGCCGAAACAGAACGGCACACGGACGCCAGAGGTATAGGCTTGGGTGCCGCCCTCATTCAAACGCAAAGCGGTTGCGAAAACACAATCGCCTATGCCAGCCGTTGTCTGTCAAAGGAAGAGAAAAACTACTCAGCCTAGAAGAAAAAAGTGCCTGGCTAATGTGTGGACCACTTCAAAATTTTCGGCATACGTACATTATGACTGTTCATTGTTATGACAGATCACCATGCGCTGTGTTAACTCGTCAATTTGAAGGACCCCTCTGGCAGTCGTAGACGGTGGAGCTTGCGACTGCAAAAATTCGACGTCCAATCGTCTATAAATCCGACAGAAAACACCCCGACGCCGACTGCCTGTCTCGCGCCCGTGTCGACCAACCCATAAAAAGACTCAATGACGACAGCGCGTTCTTCGGAGTCGAGACAGAGAGCGACCTAGCCATCCAGTAGCGTACGGAACCCGAGTAACCCGTCATGATCGAATACCTCCAAGCCTGCAACGTTGCTGTGCCCAGTGTTTCAAACGCAACTTACCTGCATTCCGCCTCAAAAACTCCGTCCTGGTGCAGAAAAATTTCAGCCCCGTAAAGAGAACGAATATCCTTGTCGCCCCCCATATCTTTGTTACGAAATTTTAGAAGCATGCCACGATGACCCGTCTTCCGGACATTTCAGCACACCACGCACTGTTGGAAAAATCAAGGCGAAATGCTACTGGCTCCGCTTCCCAACCGATGCGTCTCACAACATACGGAGCTGACGTGACTGCCAGCAACGAAAAACGCTGCCGAAGAGACCCGCCAGATGTGTGGAGCCGATCAGCGTCTCATCGAGGCCCTTTCAACAGATTGGAATCAACCTTCTGGGCCCGTTCCCTGCGTCACGATCCGAGAGAAGGTGGATTGTCGCAGCAACAGACGACATGGCGCGTTACGCAGAGATGGCCGCTCTTCCGAGGGGGACAGCAGTAAAAATCGCAAAGTGCTTCATAAATCAAGTTGTGCTGCTACATAAAGCCCCTGAAGTCTTAATCAAGGACCATGAAACGTCCTCCACTGCGGAGCTTATGCAAGGAATCTCACGCTACAGCAACACGGATCGCCGAAGAGCGAAGGCGTACCACCCCCAAACGAAGGGACAAACGGAAGATCTGAACAAGGCGATCGCGGATATACTGTCTATGTGCGTCGACGTTGAACTACAACTTTGGCAAGAAGTCGTTCCGCATGTCACGTTTTACTACAACATGGCTATCCAGGAAACTATGCAGAAGACACCGTTCGAGCTCATCTACGGAAGACGGCCGACTACGATGCTTGCCGCCATGCTCACACACGTAGAAAAAGAAGACCCAAATACATACTTCCAAGGATACCTTCAGCATGCAGAGGAAGCCCGCCAGCTCGCTCGAGTTCGTATAGCCACCCGCCGCGGTGGCTCAGTGGCTAAGGCGTTGTGCTGCTGAGCACAAGGTAGCGGGTTCGATTCCCTGCCGCGGCGGCCGCTTTTCTGATGGGGGCGAAAAGCAAAAACGCCCGTGTGTACGAGAATTCGGCGCACGTTAAAAGATCCCCAGTTGGTCAAAATTAATCCGGAGTCCTCCACTACGGCGCGCCTCATCGCCTGCGTTGCGTCGGCGCGTTAAAACCCTACAATCAATCAATCGAGTTCATATACCCGATCAGCAGCAAGTGGATGCCGGATGCTACAACCTCCGACACCGACGCGCCCAGTACCACTCAGGGGATCGTGTGTGGGTTTGGACTCGTATCCGACGACGCGGACTCAGTGAGTAGCTTTTGCAACTATATTTCGGACCCTACCGGATTCTACGACACGTTGGCCAACTTACCTACGAAGTGATCCCCGATGGCGATTCCGGCACAGCACGACGACGCAAGCGACCCGAAGTCGTCCACGTGGTTTGCCTGAAACCTTACTGGGCAAGATGACGGACTTTTGTGTTGTTGATGCTTCGCACTGCAGTTTTTTTTTAGCATCGGGTCGATGCACTCTTAGAGAGGTAGTAATGCCATAAACTAGGCATTAGGTTTGTTTGTTTATATTTTGTTTTTACTACCTGGCCGCGCCCGGCTGTGTTATCTTGTCCCAAGCGAAGTTGTTGGTCAATTTACCTACGTGTTCGTCAATTTACATATGAGGTGAGGTCCAGCGGTGATTCCGAAACATCACGACAAAGCACGCGCCCCGAAGTCGTCCTCGTGGTTCGCCTAAACCCTAACTACGCAAGAGGAGGGACTTTTGTGTTTGTTTGTTCGGACTTTCATTTATTTTCGCATCGGGTACCGGCACTCTTAGAGGGATTGCCGCCAATCACGCATTGCATTTGTTTATGTTGTGTTTTTACCGCCCGGCTGGGCCGGGATGTGCTATTTGATGTCCGAAGCGAAGCGCGTGTTCCATTCTTTCTTTTTATGCCGCGCTAGTTATCTCATTTCATAGGGAGAATTCTTCGCCCTGACGTCACTACCCTAAAATAGTCTTTTTTGATCTACAGTATTCTCAATGTTCGATTCTTTCTTTCTTTCTTTCTTTCTTTCTTTCTTTCTTTCTTTCTTTCTTTCTTTCTTTCTTTCTTTCTTTCTTTCTTTCTTTCGTTATTTATTTCTTGATTTGCCTTCACAAAAGTGGCACGTTGGCAGGGTAAGATAAATGCCTGCAAAGCAGACTCCGCACCATTGCATTCACCGACACTCGCCTGCGCATGCCACCTCTCTTGACTGCTGCTTCGCCACCTGTGTATTTATTTTCTAAGGTATTAGGCAACAAAAGTTAGTTCCAATAAACTTGTTTTTCCTTCAATAAAACTGCGTCATCTGTGGGTTCGTGAAATGACTCACGTAGGCCTCAGTACAGGACTACAGCACATGCCGTTAAACCTTCAAGGCTACAACATTGTTCATCATCATCACCAGCCTATCTACGCCCACTGCAGGGCAAAGGCTTCTCCCATTATTCTCCAATTACCTCGGTCCTGTGCCAACTGTGACCAATTTATCCCCGCAAGCTTCTTGATCTCATCTGCCCATCTAACTTTCTGCCGCCCCTTGCAACGCTTGCCTTCTCTAGGGATCCACTCTGTTGCCCTTAATGACCAGCGGTTATCTTGCCTTCGTATTACATGCCCTGCCCACGTCCATTTCTTCTTAATTTCTACTAATATGTCTTTAACACCAGTTTGCTCCCTGATCCACTCCGCTCTCTTCTTGTCCCTTAATGTTACACCTATCATTTTCCGCTCCATTGCCCGCTGAGTCGTTCTCAATTTAAGTTGAACCCTCTTAGTGAGCCTCCAAGTTTCTGCCCCGTAGGTGAGTACCGGTAAGATGCAGCTGTCATACAATTTCTTCTTCAGCGACAATGGTAGGCTGCTATTCATTATCTGAGAATGTCTGCCATATGCACCCCACCCCAATCTGATCCTTCTAATTATTTCTGCCTCATGGTTGGGATCTGGGGTTACAACATTGTTACTACATTTTATGTCGTGAACTAGAGTCGTCAAGCTGTGGAGATATATGTCAGGGTCATATTCCGGAATTCTCTGAATCAAATATCATAGAGGCCCAGATTTAAATCTCATGTTTATTTCCATTACCCAGTTTTTTTCTCTTTGAGACATTAGCCATTATCGGTGCCGTCTGTGCGGAGGAACGCTGAATTTTTGAAGTACGCAATTAATGCTTGCAAATTACGTAGACGTCATTAGGCAGTTTTCGCAGTTTACTTCAAAACTAGTCTGCCGAGGCCAAGATTATTAGTTTTTGCATGCTAATAAAAGAAGAAAAAATTAGTGTAGCAGCGAAACTCTCGCGAAAGTTTTTGTTGCGATGCGAGCATGAGAAGTTCCATGATGCGGAAGCGATGGAAACACACAGTCGAATGGCGCTACGCAGACAAATGGCCGATGAACAGAGCGAACGTTGGTATGCGCCGCACATACTCTAGGCCTAAGTGTAAAGCTTTCAGCTCTAAGATCGCTAGCGGCTCCCCACAGCTGCACGTACAAGTTTCACACCGCCTTGAATGCCGTTAGTCCCTCTCGCAAAGTCAGGACAGATTTATAGTGGAAATGCCATTGGCCAAGGCCCTATGTTTATTTCACTATTTCTATTTTGTGCGACAGATGAACGGTAGCAAGATAACTTACAAAGGGGTAATGCGTAAAAATAACGTATACCTATTTTTTCTTTTTTATTTCTTGAGCATTGTGTAAACTTCCATCAAGTCATCGGAGAACTGCAGTTACTTTAAGACCCAGTACCGTATTTGAGGTGTGGTACTGAGGCCTACTCTAAGCTATATTATACTCCCATTTTGCCTCAAGGCATTGGCAATTTCTGGCCATATATTAAACTAAAAACCAACTTACGTAAGTACGTATGATTTGGGATTCCGCAAACGCTATTTTCGAACTGAATAATAGTCATGCTTGCGGTATTTCTGGCTCGGACATCGTTTTCGAGCTGCAGAGGAGCACAAGTGTCCGCAGCATCAACCGAAGGTGCGACGATGTGCCCCGCAGCGCACCATGGGCCGCAAGTAGGGCTCCGGCTTTACTTAGTTTATTTTTGGTATAATTTCGAGAGTGTATTTCCGAGTGTATTTTGTTAGCAACATTACGGAGTTTTTCGGAGTTTATATCCTGTAAATATGCAATTATCCGAAATTCGGATTTTATTCAACTTTATTTGAATACTCCAAATCATTGGTGATATTCAATCTGAACAAAAACGCCTCAGAACCCTCGGAGCAAATTTTGTCTCAAACGTTTGAATGGCAGACACCCATATATGTACGCAGCACGACCAGTTAAAGACAAAACATGTACGCTTCCACTAATACTACCTTAAATCCTGTGGCAATACACGCTAGCTTACTTTACGAGGTTTCGGTAGCTGCTGGATGCGCGCTACTCTCGATTTATAATTATCGGTATAGAAAAGTCCTTTAATTTCAACCGATTCAGTACATACAACGCAGCGAACTCGCATCGCTGCGTTGCTAAAAGATTGCTTTTGTAACCAGTTGTGCCCAATGCCATACCTTTTTTTTTCCCTCATGCAATGGTTTTTATGTCTTCTCTCTAGATCCTGTAGCCGTATTACTGTGAACATTGTACGCACGTAAGGTGTTTCAGTTTATTGACGATGTGTTTTTTGGGTCATCGCCTGTTACAAACCCTGCATTTTGCATTTTCTATATTGTGCTTCTAATCAGCGTATTTTTAGTGTACGTTATGTGCTTGCAATTTTAAAAGTGTAATAACTGCTGGGCCCCGGTGCTACCATTTTTGCTAAGGGCCCAGATGAAATCTTCACGCTTGTACCGACTAATGTTCAGAAGTAAATAAAATGAGACAATGAATAAATGAAGGTTTGCCCTAGAAATAGGTAGAGCGAGAAGCCTCAGCCCATAGCGACAAAGCCCTGGCTACTCCTTAGTGGGAACTCTCCAAAATGAGAGGGATTCAACAATGTTACCTAATTTACAGCTCCGGAATTTCGAAAAATCTTTCATCAGCAGCCTTATCTCACGGTAGATAACCCTTGTCTTGAAAAAGCACAAATTAGTCTCCTTGTGTGACTCGTGGCCATTTGTTGATATAGGGCGACGTAGCACTATAAGGCGCTAGGGTGACCGCCCTTTTCGGCGATAGGGCGAGCGGCAAGTCGTGCCAATACCTTACCGGAAATTCTAATGTCCTAACTTCGATCACAATTTCATGCGGTCGTTGTGCTCTAAAATTTGTGTTTGTCGGATAAATCCGAATTGGCCCAAATTTTACCGAGGAGTGTCTGGCCCATTTTTTCGGGTTTATCAGAAAACACGGAGCCCTAGCCGTAAGTGACATCTTCCCTGCTGCGTCCTGTAATCGCGGGAGGGTGAAGATCGGCAACTTCGTAGCTATAAATCGCGTATCCTCTCAAAAGCACCATTTTTTGATTGGCGCTTTTTCTTGGTTCTATCTGTAAATGCGACGAAAAGCCTCGGCCATTTACACACAGGCCTATTGATATGCTTTATATCACGTAGCCCTAACTCTAATTATAACTACTTGGCAGGCAACGAGGTGCCGGTGCGTCAAACCCGTTGTAGGTATTGACGCCGCTAAAACTCAAAGCCACGATGGTCGTAACTCAAGCTCAGGTTGTATCACCACCCAGCCCTTCCATTCGTCCGAAAGTCGTGCTGATTGTTCCTGGGCAATAATGAATTCGTTGCTAAGGAGCCAAATTTTAAAATAATAATTATTTCTATGCAGACACAACCAGAACACCCGTTCGCCCGTTGTAACGTTGTACGTGCGACGCTTTCTTTGCAGAGGGAGATGCCTTATAAAAAATATCACTTGAACAAAATCCCTTGAAAAAAAATTTCAGTCTACATATTCAAATCTGGGACCTACAGGATTGAATGCGGGCATATTACCCATAATTGTATTAGTTTTTTTTGTAAGCGAGCGTCGTGCACGTCGTGTTGCCTGTTAAATGTTGTGGCGGCGTTTATGTCCTGGGGAGCGGTACCTTGTGGCATCAGTAATTCAAGCAGGACCACATTTAAATACAATAACTGCCCAATGAGTTGTTTCAGTAGAGCCATGTACAGGCTTAGAGCCCCGCTAATGAACATAGCCAGGATAATTCGGCGCGCTAATAGTTCAAACGTTCTCTTATTCCGCTTGAACACTCACCACCGGCGGTAAGGGGTACGTACCACCAGGCACCATTTTTCATTCTGCTTGTCGTTGTCATCAGAACGCCGTGACCAAGAACGGCTGGAGGCGTTACATCCGTCGGCGTCGGTCTTAGACTAAACCGGTAGCAGACCCTGTCGGAAAACCCCGCGTTTTCCAGCATTAGGAGAGCGATGGAATACGCCGGAAAGAACGAAATGCACTGAAAAACGCCGAGCCGGACGACAGTAACGCGGGGACCGCATTTTCCAGCGTTAGGAGAGCGATGGAATACGCCGGAAAGAACGGAAAGCACTGGAAAACGCCGCGCTGGAAGACATCAACGCGGGGAGGTTGTTGGAAAGCATCGAATAACACGGGGACGTTGCCTTTTGAGGCTGGGATTCAGATAGGGCGAACGGGTCAGTACGTTCTCACGGCGCCGCTGCTTGGCTGGACACAGCAATGCCTCGCGCCGGTTACTTGGTCGACTGGTTGTAATCCAGCGCCGCGATCTACGCATGTGCTCCGAAACTTGACGTTTGCGGCCCGTGCGGTGCCACAAAATCCCACTTTTTTAGCCTGCGCTTCGTGGAAACAATGCTGCGTACGAGCGACGATCATGTCGTTCTATTGCATTGCAAGCGTCTGTTATAATGAAAGTTTGTTGTATTGCTGCCATTAGCATTCCGGTCGTGTTTGAAAAAACCTTCGCTACAAATTTGCAGTTAACAACCCAACTTATCGCAGATCACGGTAATGTTGGAACAACTAAGCGTAGCCCGCTAACCAAACTAATGGATAAATAAAGCCCTTCACAAATTCGTGGCATTGTTTGAGTGAGTTGCAATTGCATATATTGTACTGTGGACAACCTTTGATGAAAGAATCAGGCAATAAGAGTAGCCCGTTGGCAAAATGAACGCATAAAGGCAAGCAAGACTTGCTTTTTGAGGATGTGGTGTAATTATTGCAGTTCACATTCGGACATGTATTTTTGGGGCTTTGAGAGCCCCATTGTCTCCATCTGCGTGCTGCTGTATTTTTTTTAGCGAGCAACCTGTTTATTTTAACGCGAACCATGTGTCCAATCAAGCTTAAATAGTGAAAACAAGATTTTAAAACCAGCTAACCAGTTTCCGCTACCGGTGTTAAAAGAAAAAGAAATGGCGCCAGTGAACCCATTGCAATACCAAGATGTGTTAAAAAAGAAGAAATGTAGAAAGAAAGAAAACGCCCGCCTTCGTTCCAGCAGGGCCGCTCGGAAGAAAGTCCGTGGATGCACTGTCACTGACGAAAACCTGTCGCGCGACAGCACTCGCGGGGCGGGGGAGCCCACAATACGGAGAATCGAGATGGGTGCGGAGGGGTTGCGGTGCGGAACAAGCTCTCGTGATCGGCCGGGAAGCACTTCGTTCCTCCCTGCTTTTCGCCTTTCTATCAAAATTCGTAGGTGGCTGCGTGGATGAGTGGCCCGTGCGCATTTCACATCGGCGCTGTGCCTAGTTGAAGTTACGCGTAACGTTTTTGTAAAAACGTGCATCTTATGTCTGCGGGGTGTGTCAGCAGCAACATGTGAAGCTACGAAAGCTGTGGTAGAAGCAAGAACAGTGGTCCAGATTCCAAGCATCTCGAAGTGACGACACCTCTAGCGACGACACACCGTGGTGCTTGCGATTATTGGCACTTTGATGCGAGTGCATACGACGACTCTTGGAGTCAGCGTGATATGGAATACGTGCGGTGAGCTTCGACGATCGACTGAAATTGCAAAGACCCCTACATGACTTGGGCAGGTATAGTGCGCGCGTACTCTTCGTGATAGTGCTGCACCACGGAGACGTGCGCTTTTCGTCACAGGATACCCTTCCAGGCATTGCTGTACGAATGCATTGTCAACGGATCAAGTTCACCAAGGCAAGGAATCCAGCTAAAGATTGACTTTCTATTTTAATTCTCACGTTTTGCTGTTAATATAAAAGAGGTTAAAGAAATATGTGTTTACTTGTGTTTTAATGGCCCTAAAAATATAAGGAACGAATTTTCGAACGGTTACTGTCGATGCTCGTTTTTTTTATTATCCGGGAGAATAAATTTGCTTTTATGAACAGATTGAGCGCTACTGACGGAACGCGATAATGAAACAATGCATTCAGCAGGGCGAAATCAGCTGAAAAGTGCCAAATGAGTCTAGCTAAATTTTGTAGCGCTACTTAGGTTTCCCTGAAGGAAGGAATTCTGTATTTCTTGTTAACAGCCATGCGGGTTTGTAATTACAAGGCTATTATTGAAAAAAGGCCTAGCGCGAGCACCGGCCACGCTATACGCTGGAGACGGCGTGGTCTCCCGCGTGTTCCTGCGTCACGTGCCAGCGCGCGCCGGATCCACGCGTTTCCGCGGCCGGCGTGTTCCAGCGTCCAGGATCCGGCGCGCTCCAGCGTTTCCGCGGCCGGCGTATTTCAGCGTTAGGTAGTCCCATAATCATGCATTCGCTGGAAGCGGAGCTCCAGCGCCGCTGGGTTTTCCGATAGGGAAGGGGCATACGGGACTTTGTCTACTTTTTTTCAATTCAATCAATTTTATTTGAATACTGCAAATTTGCGCCGGTGCCAGGGGGCAGACAAAAGCCTCAGATAAACGGCTCGACAAAGGTTTGCGGGCCCTCAATGGTAACACATTGCTGCATCATGTAGCAAGATAGAAAGAGAGACATGAAAAAAAGAGTGATGGATCCGAAACAGAGAGAGAAAACAGATAAAACAGAACATAGAGAGAAAAAAATGAAAAGAAATCAAATGGCAACAAGCATGGTCTCAATCTGGTTATTGTAGAATGTTTACAACAAGCGAATAGGGTAATGCAGTACTGTAGCATTGCAAAATTATTTTAACACATTTTGTACATAATTCTAATCAGGCAAATATGAAATTTTAATGCAATATAACACATCGAAAAAGTGCATCATCTGAATTACAGGTGAAGTTCCTACAGGTAACCGTGACGTTTTACGTTCAAAGTTATAGCAAATTTAGTAACGATGGTAACGCGTCGCTCAATATCTTGGTGCCATAATTACAACGTGCGTGCGGTATGTACTGAGTTTCATTATGGCGTGTCTCATAACGGGGATGGTTTCACGTTAGGTTAGATAGTTTTGTGATGAAATTGCTTTATATTTTATTGCAAGATTACATCTTTTCGTAAGTATGTAGGCATATAAATCCGGAGCAGTGCGAATACCCAATTTCTGGAAAAGCGGTTTTGTGTGAGCATCATGTGATGAATTGGAGATACTGCGTACGGCTTTCTTTTGTAATAAGTGTAGTTTATTAATATTTGTCGTAGTAGTATTTCCCCATACCAACAAGCAGTAGTTGAGGTGCGAAAGAAAAAAGATAGTTGTAGATAAGTAGCTTTATATTGGTAGGTAGTAGAAAGCGCAATTGGTGAGTGCGCCGACAGTTTGTGATAATGTGTTAGCGAGTGAATTGACGTGCTTATTCCACTTTAGTGTTCGTCAAAGATCACTCCAAGACTTCGAAATGTAGTGACGATTTCTACAATTTCTACGACCCTTAGCGCAGGGACGGTATTTGTCGAGTGACGATTACTCAACAAATACCGCCCCGACGCGAAGGGTGACCGGATGGTGTCAGCGTGGATATCAAATTGACTATTTGAGCTTGTGTCACAAATTTCTCTTGCCGGAAGAAATACAGCATATGCATACTACGTGCACTGTTTGAAATTGTGGCTGGTGGCGTGTTGGGCAAGAATGTCGCGAAAAACTTTAGAAGGCAAGTCACCTACCTTCGGTTGCACTATGCAGGGTCTAAGAAAGCGGCGGAGCAGCTTTCCCGACCAACCACATCGGTCAACTCAGGCTTGTGTTTATACTTTATTGCCGCCGTCAAACCCCACGTAACTGGGCTTAAGACTGCAGTATCAGCGTTCTCGTTTCCATATCCTTTGTATCGCACGCTGCCAGGAGTATTCACCGCGGTGAGTAAACTTGTATGCAGTTGCGATGTCGTCCTTCAAATCTGACGTAACATAGCGTGTAGAATAGTAAAAACCTCTCTACCAAATTGAGTCATCTGTGCCATCTCCTGCTGTGATGTGTTATAGGCGAACATAAGTTAACATACAACCACCTCAGAGGTCTGTCGTTCAATGTTGACATATCAGCTTATCATGTACGCAGTTGTTATATTCATTCGCTTGTCGACTCAACCCGGGAATGTTCGTTGAAATTCTTCGGCTTGCACGCCTACGGTGTAGTGAGCTGGCTTGGTGAGCTCCGGGTTTATGACTTCTTGTGGTCGATGACGACTGATGGCTTTGACGGCGGAGTTCAAAATACTATAAGAAAATTTTTTACAACCATTTAAATTGTACAAGTTATTAAAAAAGAGAACCGCCTCGGAACCGACATGAGCCGGAACTACTTTTTTCTTAGCCAAAACTATTTCATACGTGCTTTTTACGTTTTCGGGATTCGAAAAGTTTGTCTAAGCAAAGTTTTGTTCCATTCATTGCGCCAACAAATCTTCTATATGAAATCTTCTTTTTCTAGTCCTCCACCACATCCTTAGCATATGAGGGCATAGTAACGTGTGAGCTAAAAAGCGTGGCAAGCTTCGTACCGTTTTTTTATAGTCCGATTTCGTGCCGGTCCTTAATTCCAATTATTTTGCAGCGTCCGCTGGACATAAGTGACACGCTTCTTGCGCTTATGTGTCCAAAGCCCAAAATCTAGCTCCAAAGCTACTAGAAGTATACTGGGATTTCTGCATACCTCTTTTTTTTCGGCATTGAGTTTAATTGCTAAGAGGCTAGCGAGCCTTCTCCTACTGCTCACTATGGCTTGCTTAGAACTGTCAAGAGAAAAGTTGGTTGCAGAGTTAGTCACTATGCCGCAGGTTGCTTCCTTTTCATCTGTCTCCCCATCTTTGCACCTGAACATGTCGCGGGTTTTCAACCCACAAGCATGCATTTTTAGTTTTTTTAAATGAAGGCATTTCAGTAACTCACGATGTCACCCGCGTTGTCCCGTCGTAGTCCGCACCGCCGTTGTCCGCACCCCTCCCCCTACACTATATTTAAGAAAATACTATCCAGCGCCAGGTTTCGATCCCTCGACCCTGCGGGCGGAACGCAATGTACATGGTGCTCTACCCACTGCGCCACAAAGCCGACACAGAATGGGACGCTAGGAACGCGCCTTATATCGTTGACTCATTCAAATTACTGCTGACGACCTCTCTCTCGTCAGCAGTTGCCACAAGTGCAACAACATTAACGTAACGCAAACTACTTAACGTCGTGCGCCCCGGAAATGCTCTGCATTTGATCGTGGCCCTCGCGAGGGGGATGTTTCACTACGTCGCCATGCGAACAGTGTGCCACGCTTTAGTTTCAGTTCTTTTTTTGCTAGGGTGCCGACTAGCGACGCCACCTCCTCGCACTTCGCCGCGGGAGGATCCGCGGCGGGGGCGAGAGATGGCGCTGGCGTCTCCGCGTTCTCCCCGGCGCATGGCGCGCGAGTTCTTGGGCGAGGAGGGAACGGTTCCGCCCGATCTTTCGGGGCTCGCTGCGGGGCGCGTGTCTCCGACGAGGGCGACAAGCTCTCACCCAGACAGGCCTCTTAAAGAGTCTCACTTGCTGTGGAGGGGTCGGCCCGGCGAAGTGCAGGCAAAGGTTACTCCGTCCGGCTCTCCCGGCGGAGATCAAAGGGACTGTCGTCTCAATCCCAGCAAGGAGTCAATGACCCTCTGTGCCCCCGTTGGCAACATGCACGACGGGTGACGACAGAGCTGGTGCGGGCTACACAACCTGTTTCCCGAGTGGCCCTCCAGACCTCACTCCGCCAAACTACACCTCCTCAACCAGGTTCACAATCCGTCGGCCTGCAGCCCTCCTCAGCCCCCCAGGCTAGCCAGGCTCCTCCACCCTGACACAGGGCCAGCTCTAACGGACCAAGACCACGCGTTCTCCAGTGGAACGTTCACTCACTGCGGAGACGCAGTGCAGAGTTGGCCGACCGCCTCCTACGGGCTGACTTCGATGTACTGGCCCTGCAGGAGGTTACGGTGAGGGGGGAGCCACCCCGGCTTCCTGGATACGTAGGCTACCTCAGCCGCACCTCGTGCGAGCTAGAGTCCTGCACCACGACCCGCTGCCTGGATCTCAGTCACCCACAGGGACCGTCACGGGCGGCCCTGTACGTGAGACGGGACCTATCAAGCCTGGCTTTGAACCTGGATAAATCAGCTGGTGGCCCTAAGGAGTGCGTCGGCGCTACAGTACGTATGGGCGGCACAGACACCTCGGTTGTCAGTATTTACATCAGGCCAGGGGAACCATGGGACGCCAGCCAACTGGGCCGACTGCGGAGCCTCCTGGGTCGTGACTGCCTTATCTGCGGGGACTTCAACGCCCACCACCGACACTGGGGAAGTCGCCGGAGCAACAGACGGGGTAGGGACATCCTCGATGCGTCGGTCGCTGCAGGACTGCTGATAATCAACACTGGCAGCCCAACTTTTGTTCGCCGAGCCTGCCAGACGTGCATTGACCTCACACTGGTGTCCGAGCGCTGTACCTACAACTGGGAGACGGCAAACGATACCTGGGGCTCCGACCATTTCCCAGTTCTCCTCACCCCGTCCTCCCTGTACCGGCGTTTTGACACCAGACGCTGCAGCGTGATCAACTGGACCATCTTCAGGCAAAAACTGAGCGAACGACTGGAAACAGCAGACGACAGCACCCTCCGAAAGGACCTTGTTCCCTGCACTGAAGCTGCCAATACCTACACCGAAGTGACCCGGGGAAAGCCGGTGCCTGATATTAAGGCACTCGACCTTCGGGCCGCCAGGACCAGAGCCCAGAAGCAGGCCATCCGCCACAACACCCCCGCCCTTTGGACGGCCTTCAGACGGCTGGACGCAGCAGCCAGACGGCACGCCAGGCAGCAGCGCAAGAGATGCTGGCAAAGCCTTTGCAGCTCCCTTGACAGCAGCCGGGACCCTGCCCGGGCGTGGAAGCTGTTCAATTCCATCACACAGCCGGTCTGCGCTCTGCGCCCAATCCACTCAGTGGCCATAGGGGCAGGGATAAGGGAGCAGGAGCTGGCTGAGGTCCTTGCAGAGCAGTTTGCCCTTTGCGTCAACCCGATACACCCACCTCCAACGCCAGTCCCTATGGCCACTATCTTCGGGCTGGCCCACACGAGAGCAGGCTTCTACCTGCTACCATACAGAGTCCCCCTCGCCGAGCCGCCACGGAGACCAGCTGACCCTCGTGTAGAAGCGGCCTGCAACGCAGACATCACACTGGCTGAGCTCCTGACGGCTGTGCGGCGCTGCCCCCGGGGGCACAGCACCCCCGGCGCCGACGGCATCACCTATGCCATGCTACGAAACCTGGACACCGACCAGCAACTGCGTCTACTGGACCTTTTCAACCAAGTCTGGAGGACCGGCACCATCCCTGAGGACTGGAGGACGGCTATTGTGACAGCGGTGCTTAAGACTGGCAAGCCACCTGGCGAGCCTTCCTCGTATCGCCCCATCTCTCTGACCTCAGCGGTGGGGAAACTCATGCAGACGGTGGTCCTGGGCAGACTAGAATGGCTAACAGGCCTACGAAATGCCCTTGATGAAAAGCAGAGTGGCTTCCGAAGGTCTCGCTGCACCGCTGACGCCCTGGCGGATGTGGTGTCGTTTCTAGAGCAGGCCCGACACGAGAAAGAGGGGGCGTACCTCCTGCTCCTGGACGTCAAGTCAGCTTTTGACGCGCTACCGCACCAGACCATCCACGATGCACTTGACCGCCTGGGAGCGGAGGGAAGGCTCAGAAGCTACGTAAGTGGCTTTCTCAGAGACCGCACACTGCGTGTACGTGTCGGCAAGACCCTGAGCGGCCCTCGCGGAGTGGGGACTCGTGTCCCGCAGGGCAGCGTCTTGAGCCCACTCCTCTTCAACCTTGCCATGGCGGACCTACCCAGCTGTCTACCGGAATCCCTGGAGTACCCGGTAGAGATGGCCATTTATGCCGACGATGTGGCACTCTGGACCCAGGGCCCCACCAAACACGGAAGGCGGGTTCGCGCGACCCTACAGGTGGCCCTCGACGCAGTGGCGAATCACCTGACAATAAAGGGACTCAGACTCTCCGAGGCCAAAACGGAGGCCATCGCAATCCATCCGCGCCCAGCTCAAGTCCGACGCACTGCTCCACTGCATCTCAACGGACGACCCCTCCCCTGGCGACGCAAAGTCGTCTACCTCGGCCTGGCCATCGACGAAACCCTGTCATGGAGGTCTGCCGTTGGGGCACAGCTGGACCAGATGACCCGCGCCGTTAGGGGCATCAACCAGCTCGTGGCACAGGGTAGAGGGTGCTCGCACCAGTGGGCGCTCCGGATCTACAGAGCCTGCGCTGTCTCGCGTGTTCTTTACGCACTCCCCCTGGTGAACCTCAGGGACGCCCAATGGAAGACCCTGGAGCTGGCCCATCGAAAGGCCATTCGGCGCTGCGTCGGCCTCCCAAGAGACTCCCCAGTGGCCAGCACCCTGACGGAAACTGGAAGCTGGCCCATCCAGCTGCTCGCCACGCAGACAGCGGCTGCGACATGTGGAGCGCCTGCACCGAGCACCTGGAGGTGACCACCTCCTCGCCAGGCTCCGCTCGAGAGGCCAATCCCGCATGGGCAGCATGGCCGCTCTATTCGAGGACTATGTCGAAGTCCCTCAGAGGGCGTGCCTTCTGCCCCCACCGCCGCCGGCAGCCGCACCCTTAGCCATAACTATCACGCTGCCAGGAGTTAGGTCCCGGGCGAGACTGCCGGAGGTTGGGATTCGTCAGGTAGCGGCTGCCCTCATAGACCTGGAACCGCCGGGACAACTGCTGGTGTACACAGATGGCTCGGTCCTTCCAAGTGAGGGCCGAGGAGCTGCTGCCTGCACTGCCCCGGCCAGGGGAGCTCATAGGCAATGCCGGCTGCCGTTCCCCACCAGCTCCACAGCGGCCGAGCTGGCAGGCCTACACTTGGCCGCGGACATGCTGCGAGAAGACCCACCGCCAGCGGCCACCATCTTCTGCGACTCCCGGCCGGCGCTACTTCGCCTGAGGGAGGCATCTGCACCACGGGGGCGAGGTGGCCACCCCGAAATGTCCCTGATTGCCAAGCTGCGCGACCTGCAGGGACAAGGCTGCAACCTCCGACTGCAGTGGCTTGCTGTCCACGTCGGTATACCGGGGAACGAGGCTGCAGACGAATTAGCCAAAGCAGCCCACCACTCCCCAACGGCCCCAGTTTCTGCGTCCCTGGTGCGCTATGATGTTGCCAGGGACGTCATCAGGCGTGAGGTGACTGCCCGCCACCCCTGCAAACGAGTGGCCACCGGCGAGGCCCCGCAGCTCCTTCCCACCAGAGGGATAACCCAGTCTGAGCGGTCCCACCTCCTCCGGCTCCGCACCGGCTGCTACAACACAGACGCACGCCTCCACAGGCAGGGCCGCAAGGCCACACCCACCTGTGCCCACTGCCCCGACCCCGAGACACTGGATCACGTCCTCTGCTCCTGCCCTGCGTACGCTGGTGCCCGGAACAAACTGGTGTCTGGGTACCGGCGGCTGGGGCTACCATCAAGCACCGCAGAGGACATCCTGCGTCCTAGGGGGCCCTTCATGCTGCACCGGGAGGCCTTCAGGCTGCTTCTCTCGTAGCTCGACGAGTCAGGCCTCAACACCCGCCCATGAACTGTTAAAACCAGAACCCACCGGTCATCCACCCCCTGTTAGCCCTCTTGTGTGCGTGGCTGTGTATGTGTGAGTGCGTGTGTGTGTAAATAGGCTGCAGGTAACCTGAGAGCGTATGTATATAGTCTGTACATAGCCTTTTATACATAGTCTGTACATAGCCTGTTATCATACTTAATCAACAATTCCCTCTCACTCCTTCTTCCCCCGGCGAGACCTGTGCCCTGTACCGAGAGGCAAAACTTCGCCCTGTAAATATTTTCATGTTAATAAACACTTTCTCTCTCTCTCCGACGCCGCGGAACAGCGGAGAGATAGAGGCGTAATTTGCAGCGCACACAACGCGGGGTAATGCTTTTGCCATCGTCATCGGCCTGATTAACCCTTAAATCTAACCCTTCTTTCACCGCGCGCACAACATGCCGTCGGGTACCGTCGCTCATACGACACCGTGAACCCGACTCGGCCCTGAAACTCCGCCAGAGTTCTGTCGTCATTGCGGGGGTAATCTCTCTACATCGCCGCGCTCAGTGGATCGTGTTCGGCCGCTGTGTATTGTATAAAAAGGGGGAAGGAAGCCAGGCGCATGAGGGCAGGGTTTTAGAGAGGGGGGGAAACGGCGCTAATCCCGAGAGAACTCCTCCTCCAACTGTCTTTTTTTTTTTAATGCAGAGCATTTCAGTAACTCACGATGTCACCCGCGTTGGCGTCCGTAGTGCGCACCGTCGTCGTCCCTACAATATAAAAAGCAAATACTATCCGACGCCAGGTTTCGATCCCTCGACCCTGCGGGCGGAACGCTATGTACATTGTGCTGTACCCACTGCGCCACAAAGCCGACACAGAATCGGACGCTATATACGCGCTTTATATCGTTGACTCATTCAAATTACTGCTGACGAGCGATCTCTCGTCAGCAGTTGCCACAAGTGCAACAACATTAACGTAATGCAAACTACTTAACGTCGTGCGCCCCCGGAAATGCTCT
This sequence comes from Haemaphysalis longicornis, assembly GCF_048455015.1. Taxonomy (NCBI): domain Eukaryota; kingdom Metazoa; phylum Arthropoda; class Arachnida; order Ixodida; family Ixodidae; genus Haemaphysalis; species Haemaphysalis longicornis. Next base: position 162,422,138 of record NW_027526335.1, read on the forward strand.
GCATTTGATCGTGCCCCTCGCGAGGGCCATGTTTCACTGCGGCTTCCTACTGGCCATAGAGTTCCTGTATATGCTCCCTACGGGAGCAGAGTTGCGCCTTTGATTTCCATTCGCCGCTCACGACCCTATTCGCTGATCGCCGTCACGTGCACAAAAAGCATCCACGCACCGCAGAGAAGCCGGCGATGCGGCTGCAACGCCGCTGCTGCCCTCTGCTGTCAGCGTCTTTCGTACATTTTGCACAGCTGCCATGTCGCATTCGTAGTTCGTAGCGCGAGAGCGACAAGCCGCAACACGCTAGTACATGAAGAGTATCTTTTTTGCACAACTTCAGTACGCGGTCAAGCCGACAGCCCTGAAGGCCTAGAATTTGTTTTGGTCTTCCATTTTCGCTGTTGTCGGTTATTAGCAGCTGACTGTTCCTTTTGTTCGAATGCTTACATGAGAAGCTGACGCCTAGCTCCATTTTGCACAGCCATATCTTCCCGATATTCGGATATGCGTTATAGGAAAACTGCACTCAAGAAGAGGAGGAGGAGTAAGGAGAGGAGGGGAAAACTTTGTTTAACAATTAAATCGATCTGGTTAGTGGGCCGGGTCCTCAGTCCAGGACAAGAGAGTAAAAGTAATTTTCTTAAAATCATAGAACGCCATCCCGAGTAGAATAGGATTTGTTCTTCGCGCCTGGAAGGGTTGAAACACGCCGTGTGGCAAGAGAGAGACCTGCAATTTTTTAATACCCTTATACACTGCATGGTTCGCCCCTCCCCAGGCTAACCAGATCGATTTAATTGTTAAAGAAAGTTTTCCCCTCCTCCCCTTACTCCTCCTCCTCCTCCTCTTGAGTGCAGTTTTCCTATAACGCATATCCGAATATCGGATGGATGTGCAAAATGTTCCGAAATATCCCTCCAGGTCTTAACAAACATATTGTGAGACCCAGTGACTACGCTCCCAGTACTTTGCGTTATGTTACGGGCGCTTCTTCGTAATCACCCACTATCATCAGTGCTAGCCCCGATGGGCTCGGCATCATCATCACTTGTAAATAATCATCATCACCGCTTGATCTTCTTCCTTGGCCCGAGCGTTGGAATAAACGGCCACGCAAACCGTCGTCTCTCAAGTGGTGGAGCGTGCGTCTTGGTCCCTCGTCCTCCATCTCTGAGTGTACCCCTGGAGCTCCGTTCGGGTCGTCGCCTGCTGCGAGACGCCATGCCTATGACAGCGGAACGTGCCACCGGAACCGGCAGCGGTACCGGCAGTGGAACCGGCAGCGGAACCGGTGGGGCGGGCTCAGCCGCCGTCCCACCGTACTTCGTCACCAGCCGCCAGCGGGATCCACCGATGTTCGCTGGCCTTCGTAATGAGGACGTTGACGAGTGGCTTGATACCTTCGAATGTGCGGAATTCGCGGGCACATTTCGCGGTTCTGTAGGAGGCGTTTAATTGATGAGCGACGTGGCTACGACACGTACGAACGTGACCGACCAAACCTTCGTTACGACTACCGCCAGAGGGGTTACCCATCTCCGCCACGGCGGTCCTCTCCTCCTGCCACTTCCGAGTCCCCGACCAATTCTCGTGCGTCGCGACGTCGTTCCCCATCACCATTTCGACGATCTGTGTCTCCGCTTCGCCCTGTCGTGCATGACCCCACCCACCTCTCGGAAAACTAAGTCATGCAGTTTTTGGAGGGGAAACTGCATCTATCGGTAAATTAGCAACTCCTCCAGAACACCCATCGAACTTGTTGTTAGTATCAGTTGAAGGTAACGATATCGGAGCTTTGGTGGACACTGGAGCAAGTATTTCTATTATTCGAGCTGACTTTTGTAAGAGACTACGAAATGTAAAAACCCCATACAGTGGCCATTTATTACGTGGTGCGAACGACACGTCCATCCAACCTTCTGCATTCTGCACGGTACGCGTTTCTATCGACGGGCTGTGTCATCACATTCAGTGTGCGGTGATCTCGGAGTGCCCCTATAAGCTTATTCTTGGTTGGGACTTTCTTTCGTCGACTTCCGCTGTTATTTGTTGCCGCACACCTGCTATTAGCATCACAGACGTTCATCACTCAGCTGTCCCGGAAACAAGTACGCCTCGTCTGGTGCTACGTACCGATCACGTTGTGCCCGCCCGCCAAGAGCACATTCTTTCAGTTTCCGCTGACAAAATCGTTGACGGCGATGTACTGGCCATTCCGTGCGGCCGCCTCCTTTCACGAGGTCTTGCAGTAGCCGCTTGTCTGGTACGATTTTCCCGAGGGCGCGCCTTTATCCCTGTGCGTAATACGACCTCCGAAGCGGTTCTGCTCCCGCAAGGCTGTGCGATTGCTTCTGTTTCTGCCGACGACGTGTCCATCCTTCCGTCTGGTACTCTTTCCACAGGCAGTGGGCCTTCCACGACCGTTTCCTCTACGCCGTCTCTTGCGGTCACCATCGGTCCGGACCTTACCCCATCCCAGAAATCCTCAGTACTGGAACTTTTACACAAGCACCGTGCCTCGTTCGACACCCATTCAAAGTTCCTTCCTCGCACCCCTGCAGCTACGCATCGCATCAAAACTGATGGATCAACTATTGTTCACCGCCGCCCGTACCGAGTCTCCCCATCAGAACGGCAAGTAATTGAGGAGAACGTGAACGACATGCTGCAGCGTAACGTTATTCGGCCCTCATCCAGTCCTTGGTCTTCCCCAGTCGTCCTGGTGGAGAAAAAGGATGGTTCCGTGCGTTTTTGTGTAGATTATCGGGCCCTCAACAAAATTACCCAAAAGGATGTGTATCCTATGCCCCGGATCGACGACGCCCTGGACTGCCTTCAAGGAGCCGAGTACTTTTCGAGCCTTGACTTGCGTTCTGGTTACTGGCAGATACCGATGCACGAGTCCGACAAGGAAAAGACGGCGTTTGCTACTCCCGACGGCCTATATGAATTTAATGTCATGCCGTTCGGCTTGTGCAATGCCCCGGCAACCTTTGAGCGGATGATGGACTCAGTGCTCAGAGGACTAAAATGGAAGACCTGTTTCTGCTATCTTGACGACGTGGTTGTCTTTTCCTCGACATTTGCTGAGCATCTCCAACGCTTGGACGAAGTGCTTACGTGCATCTCCAATGCTGGACTACAGCTCAACTCAAAAAAATGTCGTTTTGCGACCAAAAATATCAAGGTACTCGGCCATGTCGTTAGCAAGGACGGGATACGACCCGACCCCGACAAAATCGCTGCTGTTGTCGGATTTCCGCGTCCATGCCAACAAAAAGATCTGCGCAGTTTTCTCGGGTTGGCCTCGTATTTCCGTCGCTTTGTCCGGAACTTTGCCACCATTGCGGCCCCCCTCAACCAGCTCCTACAGTCCGGCGTAGCTTACGCTTGGTCGAATGAGTGCCAACAAGCCTTTGAGGCATTGAAAGCCGCCTTAACGTCTAGCCCGGTACTCTGCCACTTTGATGAAAGCAAGCCCGCTATCCTCCACACAGACGCAAGTGGCCACGGAATCGGTGCTGTTCTCCTTCAAAGTGATGCTCAGCTCCGGGAGAGGGTCGTTTCCTATGCTAGTCGTTCGTTGACACCCGCCGAGAAGAATTACTCCATTACAGAGCAGGAATGCCTTGCCATCGTTTGGGCTGTTCAAAAATTCCGGCCTTACCTCCATGGCCGTCACTTTACAGTGGTCACAGATCACCATGCACTATGCTGGTTATCTTCCATGAAAAACTTGTCTGGGCGCCTTGGTCGCTGGGTTCTCCGCCTCCAACAATATGATTTTTCCGTCACGTATAAGTCCGGAAAGAAGCATACGGACGCAGACGCTCTGTCTCGTTGCCCATTGTCTTCTCCGTCGACTGCTCTCCAGGAAAGCCTCGACCACGGTGTCCCTTTGGCACCCATCACTTTCCCTAGCTCTGCTGGACACAGTGACTTGCCCTCGCTACAGCGAGCAGACGCATACTGCCGCCCCATCATGGACTACCTCGACGGCCGTGTGCCGCCTCCGACCAGCCGTGCCCGTCGTCAACTCGCCAAGTTTCAACTCCTCCATGGTGTCCTTTACCGCCAAAACTACCATCCCAATGGCAACAAATGGGTCCCTGTAGTACCTGGTCCACTTCGACGTCGTATCCTCGAAGAATATCACGATGCAGCAACCGCTGGGCACCTTGGCGTCGCAAAAACATGCGAGCGAATACGTAGCCGCTACTTTTGGCCTGGCCTCTCTGCAGCTGTGGCCAAGTACGTCCGCTCGTGCGCCTCTTGCCAGCACCGCAAACGTTCGACTACTCCTCCGACCGGACTACTGCAGCCTCTTCCTTGTCCTTCGGCTCCCTTTGAGACCGTGGGCATCGACTTGTATGGACCGCTACCTGCGACCCAATCCGGGTACCGATGGATAGTTACGGCTGTAGATCATTTGACTAGGTACGCCGAAACTGCGCCTATTCGCTCTGGCACCGCCGCAGAAGTGGCAGACTTCATCCTGCACAACATTATTTTGCGCCATGGAGCTCCACGCGTCCTTCTGAGCGACCGCGGCAGGGTTTTTCTCTCAACCGTTGTTGAAGAGCTTCTGCGTGCTTCGAACACGGCCCACAAAACAACGTCCAGCTACCATCCCCAGACGAATGGTTTGACTGAGCGCTTTCATCGAACACTGTCGGACATGCTCTCCATGTATATTAGTCCTGATCATCGCAACTGGAACGTTATCTTACCCTTTGTAACCTTCGCTTACAACTCCGCAAAGCAAAAGACTACCGGCTATTCACCGTTTTTTCTCGTCTTTGGCCGCTCCCCAACGATTACTTTTGAATCCAGTTTTTTCTACGCTCCTGTCGCCTCTGATGCACCATCGCATGAGCAGTACGTTTCACGGCTCGCCCACTGTCGAGACCTCGCGCGACGTCGAACAGAAATTCGGCAGCACGAACGGAAAACCCACTACGACGTGAAGCATCGCTCTGTGCGGTTCCGTCCCGGGGATGAAGTGTTGCTATGGACACCCGTTCGCGTCCCCGGACTGTGCGAAAAGTTCCTCCACCGTTTTCTTGGCCCATACCAAATCTTAGAAGAGACTTCTCCTGTCAATTATCGCATCACGCCGGTAACTCCGCCTACAGACCGCCGTCGCCGTGGCACTGAAATCGTTCATGTATCCCGCCTGAAGCCATTCAACCGCCGTACCACCGACTGACTCGCGGCCAGGAGGCCGCTTCCGCTCGCGGAGGGGAAATTATGTGAGACCCAGTGACTACGCTCCCAGTACTTTGCGTTATGTTACGGGCGCTTCTTCGTAATCACCCACTATCATCAGTGCTAGCCCCGATGGGCTCGGCATCATCATCACTTGTAAATAATCATCATCACCGCTTGATCTTCTTCCTTGGCCCGAGCGTTGGAATAAACGGCCACGCAAACCGTCGTCTCTCAATATATATGTTACTATAAATTTAACGAAGACGTGACTCGTTTTGCTCAATAAACCTCCATACTGGTTAGATGCCTGGTCACATCAGTACGTTGTCAAGGCATGAAAATTTGCCGACATGCACTATAGACTGCAAAAACTGTAGGTTGAGTTCCAAATAACCCAGTGTGTATATACGCGCGTGCTGATTCTATACCAGGCATCTAACCAGTATGGAGGTTTATTGATCAAAACGAGTCACGTCTTCGTTAAATTTGTAGTAACACATATATGTTTGTTAAGACCTGGAGGGATATTTCGGAACATTTTGCACAGCCATATCTTCCCGATATATGGATATGCGTTATAGGAAAACTGCACTCAAGAGGAGGAGGAGGAGGAGTAAGGGGAGGAGGGGAAAACTTTCTTTAACAATTAAATCGATCTGGTTAGCCTGGGGAGGGGCGAACCATGCAGTGTATAAGGGTATTAAAAAATTGCAGGTCTCCCTCTTGCCACACGGCGTGTTTCAACCCTTCCAGGCGCGAAGAACAAATCCTATTCTACTCGGGATGGCGTTCTATGATTTTAAGAAAATTACTTTTACTCTCTTGTCCTGGACTGAGGACCCGGCCCACTAACCAGATCGATTTAATTGTTAAACAAAGTTTTCCCCTCCTCCCCTTACTCCTCCTCCTCTTCTTGAGTGCAGTTTTCCTATAACGCATATCCGAATATCGGGAAGATATGGCTGTGCAAAATGGAGCTAGGCGTCAGCTTCTCATGTAAGCATTCGAACAAAAGGAACAGTCAGCTGCTAATAACCGACAACAGCGAAAATGGAAGACCAAAAAAAATTCTAGGCCTTCAGGGCTGTCGGCTTGACCGCGTACTGAAGTTGTGCAAAAAAGATACTCTTCATGTACTAGCGTGTTGCGGCTTGTCGCTCTCGCGCTACGAACTACGAATGCGACATGGCAGCTGTGCAAAATAGGCCTCCTGCGCTGGAGTTTTGGCGACATGCAGCGCTCCTAGCGGCCGACGCCTCTGGGTAGTACAAAAGCAGACGACCCTCGCCGCCCTCCATGTGTTTTCAATTACAAGCCAGAGTGAAAGTTGCTTGTGGCGCTTTGTGGCGTGTTTCAATGACTGCATACTGTATGAAATAGCCCTTAAAGTAGCTGCAGAGGCTAAACAAAATAATATCCGCTAAAAGAAGCCGATTTGTCGGCTTTCTTTTGAGCGAGCTGTCGCGGTGGTCGCGGCGTGGGACAGTATCGCCAGGTCGGGTGGTTTAACTGTTTGACGACAGTTAGTTTTTTTCTTCTTGCGTGCGGTCGACAAAGGAAAGTTCACGAGTAGCATATAAACACGGAACGCTGCTCATCTTACATCCTGAGGTAACTGCAAAAGGTTGCTTCATCGGAAGCATGCAAGCGAACGCAAGAATTGCGCAGCCGACTCAGCTGACACTGCTGGCCTGGCACCGCCTTTGAAACGAGTGGAAATTTTGTTTCGTATTTTCGCAAACTAAATGATTCTTGCGTAACGTTTTACGCCGCACGATTTACGAATGGCAGGGTACATGTATACTAGCGAGTAGGTGGGGAATAGCGCCAATTAAAAAACAAATTAAGCGTTATTAAAGGACGCAAAACACGCACCAAATCACACGCCCGCGGCTTGCGGAGATGTGTACTTCTATAACATCACATAACACAGCCGCATACACGGCGCGGGGCCCCGAATATTTATATACGATCATCACTGACTGTGTTGGTTTTCTAGTGCAGGGGTCGTCGAATCTGAACGCCGACACGACGGGACAAGAACAGAGAACTGGCGTCCTCCAGTTGAATCCCCCCCCCAACCCCACATCTTCACACTTCGCCAGATTATTGTCAAATATTATTACAAATTCTCTGAATTTTTTTCTCTTTGCATTCGAAGCCCCCCTCCTCCTCCGCCCCCCCCCCCCCCCCCCGCGTTGCCGTCCAGCCCTCCGCCGTGTCGGCTGCATGGAACTCGGCCGTTGCTGACCCTCATTCTAGGCTATTAAGTGCGAGCTGGGAATGTATGCTGCAAGAGCATAATTAAGTAAAGTATGAGCAAACAAGGAAAGCGAGCGGCCTCTTAGTTCGCCCGACCACTTTGTTTTACGCCCACTAATTTCGGAATCGCAAAACAGATTTCACGCTTCTGACAGTCGCGGCATTTTGTCACTGAGACACGCAATAAAACGGCAAGCTAACGCTGCACCATGTATTCGTAACGGCGACGAGTGCACGCATAGTGTGCAGGTACGCAAAAGAGCGGCGCACCGCAGCAGGCGAGCCTGTGGTCCGCCGGACTCGCTGGCTTTTTAAAGCGCTATCATCGCCGATTGCGTTACTCTTCTTTTTTGATCGGCTGTTTTTGAGAAGTCTTTGTCACCTAGAGTATTAGTTTAAACTAGAAAATTTACTTAAAATTTCACTTCGTACGACCATCGATCGGTGAACCTGCGAGTAGCAGACGCCGTCACGGTCCCGGCACTTTCGTCGGCGCTGTAAACGTGTTTAGCGCTGCAAAGCTTTTTCCCCTAATGCCAAGTTGATCGCTGAAATAGATCGGACGCGTCGGGGATGAGCTGGGGACCACGTCGCAAAATAATCGAGAGAGTCGAGCTCATTTTGCTTCTGTCAACACGGGATCCTATGGGACCCAGGCAGCTTTGTACTACCCGGAAGTACTGCCCGGAAGCCGCTTGCGCAGCGCCCCCTGGGCAGCGCAGGAGGCCTATGTACGAAAGACGCTGACAGCAGAGGGCAGCAGCGGCGTTGCAGCCGCATCGCCGGCTTCTCTGCGGTGCGTGGATGCTTTTTGTGCACGTGACGGCGATCAGCGAATAGGGTCGTGAGCGGCGAATGGAAATCAAAGGCGCAACTCTGCTCCCGTAGGGAGCATATACAGGAACTCTATGGCCAGTAGGAAGCCGCAGTGAAACATGGCCCTCGCGAGGGGCACGATCAAATGCAGAGCATTTCCGGGGGCGCACGACGTTAAGTAGTTTGCATTACGTTAATGTTGTTGCACTTGTGGCAACTGCTGACGAGAGATCGCTCGTCAGCAGTAATTTGAATGAGTCAACGATATAAGGCGCGTATATAGCGTCCGATTCTGTGTCGGCTTTGTGGCGCAGTGGTTACAGCACAATGTACATAGCGTTCCGCCCGCAGGGTCGAGGGATCGAAACCTGGCGTCGGATAGTATTTGCTTTTTATATTGTAGGGACGACGACGGTGCGCACTACGGACGCCAACGCGGGTGACATCGTGAGTTACTGAAATGCTCTGCATTTAAAAAAAAAAGACAGTTGGAGGAGGAGTTCTCTCGGGATTAGCGCCGTTTCCCCCCCTCTCTAAAACCCTGCCCTCATGCGCCTGGCTTACTTCCCCCTTTTTATACAATACACAGCGGCCGAACACGATCCACTGAGCGCGGCGATGTAGAGAGATTACCCCCGCAATGACGACAGAACTCTGGCGGAGTTTCAGGGCCGAGTCGGGTTCACGGTGTCGTATGAGCGACGGTACCCGACGGCATGTTGTGCGCGCGGTGAAAGAAGGGTTAGATTTAAGGGTTAATCAGGCCGATGACGATGGCAAAAGCATTACCCCGCGTCGTGTGCGCTGCAAATTACGCCTCTATCTCTCCGCTGTTCCGCGGCGTCGGAGAGAGAGAGAAAGTGTTTATTAACATGAAAATATTTACAGGGCGAAGTTTTGCCTCTCGGTAGAGGGCACAGGTCTCGCCGGGGGAAGAAGGAGTGAGAGGGAATTGTTGATTAAGTATGATAACAGGCTATGTACAGACTATGTATAAAAGGCTATGTACAGACTATATACATACGCTCTCAGGTTACCTGCAGCCTATTTACACACACGCACTCACACATACACAGCCACGCACACAAGAGGGCTAACAGGGGGTGGATGACCGGTGGGTTCTGGTTTTAACAGTTCATGGGCGGGTGTTGAGGCCTGACTCGTCGAGCTACGAGAGAAGCAGCCTGAAGGCCTCCCGGTGCAGCATGAAGGGCCCCCTAGGACGCAGGATGTCCTCTGCGGTGCTTGATGGTAGCCCCAGCCGCCGGTACCCAGACACCAGTTTGTTCCGGGCACCAGCGTACGCAGGGCAGGAGCAGAGGACGTGATCCAGTGTCTCGGGGTCGGGGCAGTGGGCACAGGTGGGTGTGGCCTTGCGGCCCTGCCTGTGGAGGCGTGCGTCTGTGTTGTAGCAGCCGGTGCGGAGCCGGAGAAGGTGGGACCGCTCAGACTGGGTTATCCCTCTGGTGGGAAGGAGCTGCGGGGCCTCGCCGGTGGCCACTCGTTTGCAGGGGTGGCGGGCAGTCACCTCACGCCTGATGACGTCCCTGGCAACATCATAGCGCACCAGGGACGCAGAAACTGGGGCCGTTGGGGAGTGGTGGGCTGCTTTGGCTAATTCGTCTGCAGCCTCGTTCCCCGGTATACCGACGTGGGCAGCAAGCCACTGCAGTCGGAGGTTGCAGCCTTGTCCCTGCAGGTCGCGCAGCTTGGCAATCAGGGACATTTCGGGGTGGCCACCTCGCCCCCGTGGTGCAGATGCCTCCCTCAGGCGAAGTAGCGCCGGCCGGGAGTCGCAGAAGATGGTGGCCGCTGGCGGTGGGTCTTCTCGCAGCATGTCCGCGGCCAAGTGTAGGCCTGCCAGCTCGGCCGCTGTGGAGCTGGTGGGGAACGGCAGCCGGCATTGCCTATGAGCTCCCCTGGCCGGGGCAGTGCAGGCAGCAGCTCCTCGGCCCTCACTTGGAAGGACCGAGCCATCTGTGTACACCAGCAGTTGTCCCGGCGGTTCCAGGTCTATGAGGGCAGCCGCTACCTGACGAATCCCAACCTCCGGCAGTCTCGCCCGGGACCTAACTCCTGGCAGCGTGATAGTTATGGCTAAGGGTGCGGCTGCCGGCGGCGGTGGGGGCAGAAGGCACGCCCTCTGAGGGACTTCGACATAGTCCTCGAATAGAGCGGCCATGCTGCCCATGCGGGATTGGCCTCTCGAGCGGAGCCTGGCGAGGAGGTGGTCACCTCCAGGTGCTCGGTGCAGGCGCTCCACATGTCGCAGCCGCTGTCTGCGTGGCGAGCAGCTGGATGGGCCAGCTTCCAGTTTCCGTCAGGGTGCTGGCCACTGGGGAGTCTCTTGGGAGGCCGACGCAGCGCCGAATGGCCTTTCGATGGGCCAGCTCCAGGGTCTTCCATTGGGCGTCCCTGAGGTTCACCAGGGGGAGTGCGTAAAGAACACGCGAGACAGCGCAGGCTCTGTAGATCCGGAGCGCCCACTGGTGCGAGCACCCTCTACCCTGTGCCACGAGCTGGTTGATGCCCCTAACGGCGCGGGTCATCTGGTCCAGCTGTGCCCCAACGGCAGACCTCCATGACAGGGTTTCGTCGATGGCCAGGCCGAGGTGGACGACTTTGCGTCGCCAGGGGAGGGGTCGTCCGTTGAGATGCAGTGGAGCAGTGCGTCGGACTTGAGCTGGGCGCGGATGGATTGCGATGGCCTCCGTTTTGGCCTCGGAGAGTCTGAGTCCCTTTATTGTCAGGTGATTCGCCACTGCGTCGAGGGCCACCTGTAGGGTCGCGCGAACCCGCCTTCCGTGTTTGGTGGGGCCCTGGGTCCAGAGTGCCACATCGTCGGCATAAATGGCCATCTCTACCGGGTACTCCAGGGATTCCGGTAGACAGCTGGGTAGGTCCGCCATGGCAAGGTTGAAGAGGAGTGGGCTCAAGACGCTGCCCTGCGGGACACGAGTCCCCACTCCGCGAGGGCCGCTCAGGGTCTTGCCGACACGTACACGCAGTGTGCGGTCTCTGAGAAAGCCACTTACGTAGCTTCTGAGCCTTCCCTCCGCTCCCAGGCGGTCAAGTGCATCGTGGATGGTCTGGTGCGGTAGCGCGTCAAAAGCTGACTTGACGTCCAGGAGCAGGAGGTACGCCCCCTCTTTCTCGTGTCGGGCCTGCTCTAGAAACGACACCACATCCGCCAGGGCGTCAGCGGTGCAGCGAGACCTTCGGAAGCCACTCTGCTTTTCATCAAGGGCATTTCGTAGGCCTGTTAGCCATTCTAGTCTGCCCAGGACCACCGTCTGCATGAGTTTCCCCACCGCTGAGGTCAGAGAGATGGGGCGATACGAGGAAGGCTCGCCAGGTGGCTTGCCAGTCTTAAGCACCGCTGTCACAATAGCCGTCCTCCAGTCCTCAGGGATGGTGCCGGTCCTCCAGACTTGGTTGAAAAGGTCCAGTAGACGCAGTTGCTGGTCGGTGTCCAGGTTTCGTAGCATGGCATAGGTGATGCCGTCGGCGCCGGGGGTGCTGTGCCCCCGGGGGCAGCGCCGCACAGCCGTCAGGAGCTCAGCTAGTGTGATGTCTGCGTTGCAGGCCGCTTCTACACGAGGGTCAGCTGGTCTCCGTGGCGGCTCGGCGAGGGGGACTCTGTATGGTAGCAGGTAGAAGCCTGCTCTCGTGTGGGCCAGCCCGAAGATAGTGGCCATAGGGACCGGCGTTGGAGGTGGGTGTATCGGGTTGACGCAAAGGGCAAACTGCTCTGCAAGGACCTCAGCCAGCTCCTGCTCCCTAAAACACCCCTAATAATAAAGCAAAGCGCGCGTTACAAAACAAAATCGCGCCAATCCACCCCGTGAATGTGCTTGGAAAGCAAAGCTGTGAACGGCACCCACAACGATTACCCATGCGACGTCACTTAAATTCACTCACATCGCTCTACAAATAGCAAAACCAGAGACAAGTGAAATGCACTTAACCACACCATTTATTACTTCAAAGAGATATTCTTTATAAGGTTACTTCAATGCATGATGCATGAACGGTGGTTGGTTTAGTTGTGTTGGTGTAGCACAAGAGTGGAAACTTTTTTTATAAAATTAAAGTAAGCTCCAACACGGTGTTAGACGATCTGACTTCTCCGTCTCTGCGCCGCGGACGGAGGTAACGAGATTTGCGGCAGAGACGGAGGAGGAGGTGGAGGAGGAAGAATTACTTCTGTTCAGATTTCTGAACGGCCCAGAGTGCAGCCCCGCTGAATGGTTCCTTCTTCTGTGGGGCCCATATGCAGTCCGCGCGGCCTCGGTTCTGTCCACCCGCTGAAGCTGGGTAGGTATAGAGGGCCTGGACAGCAGGATCTTTCATTGCTCTTGTTGGGTAGTTGACGGAAAGAGATGAGGGTGCTCAGGGCTAAAGTAGCACACCCCGATTACGGGGCGGAGTGTTCCTACATCTGAGCAAAATTTACGTTCAGTGTCGTAGCGATTCGCATGCATTAAGTGAAGACGCGTAGGCTGCGGGAAGGAGCCCGGATTGTATGAGCCGTAGGGTAGTTTGTTGTTCTGAGGAAAGGTTAGGGTAAGGCAAAGGTAGGGTCTGTCTCAGAAGGCGATAATGCTTGGTTATGTTCCTGAACGAGACAAGCGGGTGACTCCTCGTGCAGCTCCATAGCACGGGGTTTAAAGCGCAAGCTTGTTGGTGGGCGTATTCGTTGCCCTCTATTGAAGCGTGAGGTGGTGTCCAGATGAGCTGAATGGAACCGTTTGGGGAGTGGTTTTTTAGCACGCGCAGTGCAGGTCAGGACACCCAACCCGAATGGTAATTCCAGTAGGCTTGCTGGGAATCGGTGAGTACCCTCCGAACACATGGTTGAGTGAGAGCCAAAGTGATGGCTGCCTCTTCTGCTGCCGTGTCTTCTTAGGTCCTAAGCGAGTTCACGCAAGGAGGTTGGTTCTGGAGGTAGCCACGATGATGGCGTATTGCTGCCCTTGATGTTTGGACGCGTCTGTGTGGATAACTGCATGATCCCCACCCAGGGTGGTGTTTAACGCTTGAGCCCGTGCTTTTCGGTGACCCTCGTCATGTGAGGGGTCATATTTCTAAGCGAAGCGAGCCTCCTTAGTTTCAGTCGCGAAGAGTCTGGAAGTACGTCAAGCGGAGTGACATTCTGGGCTGCCCAGTAAATCTGGTGAAGCATGCGGTTACCCACCCCAGTTCTGATTCTGAACTTCTGGTTAGAAAGATGGCCTTATATCAGGTCTTCCACCGTGTTGTAGAGCCCCGTGCCAAGCAGCCTCTGTGTGGACGCACTCATGAGAAGACCAATGGCCTGCTCGACCGCCTTTCTAATCATTATATAACGCATCTCTATGTCCTCCTTGTCGAGAAGAGGACAGGGGGTTGACGTAAGTGACTCTCGAGAAGACAAAAGCTTCAATTAATCGAAAAGTAGCGGATTCCTTTAGGCCTCGCTTCTTGGTGGCAACTCGCCTGATCATGTGTATGATTTGATTATTGCTGTTTTTGAGGTGCTGCAAGGAGACGTCACTCTTGGTGTCAGCCTGGAGATGTAGGCCCCGGATCTTGATGCTGGGGCTTGGAGTGATGGCCTGGCCATCAAGGAGTATTTGAATGTATTCCTTGATTTGGCGTGAGGTTGGACGACAAGGAGCGGTGATTTTTTACATGAACACTGGAGGCCACAGGCTTTAGCACATTGGCGTACTAGAAGTGAGATGCCATGAATTGGTGTTTAATTTTCCTTCCTTTAATTTTAAATTTTTTTATCTTTTTATTTTTTATTTTTTAAACTTTGATTTACTTTACTTCCTTTAATTTTTGCAACTCTTAGCACATGAGCAAGGAGCGCACAGGGCCGCTAGATGGGCGTGAGTGGTCGCGTGACGCTTTCACGTGGCATTAAGTGAGGACGCAGGGGGGAAAACCCGTAGATGTTCTTGGTGAGTACACCACCTGTCTTCCCTGTCTTCGAGTGGGCTCGTAGCTAAATCGGTAAGACAACGGGCTCCCTCTTTGTTAGTCCATTAGTTCCAGGTTTGATTCCTGGCGGTGCCAGTAAATTCTTTTGTTTGTTCGCTGGAGTTTTCTGGTGACACCAACGGTCGCGAAAGAAGCCTTGGAGGGTAGAGGTAAAAAGCTTTGCTTTAAAAAAGCAGTGACGTCGGGGCGCGCTCACGCTCCCCTAGCGCGGTGCGCACGACTCCTTCAAGCCCGACGGTTGGCTTTCCCACGCTGCTTTGGATGCTCGGCGGTCAAGATGGCGGACCTATGCGCAACTCTGCTCCCGTAGGGACCATATACAGGAACTCTAACTGGCCAGTACACTTGTCGCCATCTGTCGGATGTTGTGCGAACCCTTTGCGGCTGATGGCGCGCGATTTGAAATTTATGCACACTTTTTTTATGAGATCACTTGTAAATATGCCCTTTTTCCCTGCTCAGTGGTCTTTTTTTAACAAAATGACGATTCATGGCGCTGTCTCTTGCGCACGCCGCTGTTGCAGCACCGCTACCAGAGACAGCCGGCTTCCCTCGTCCTCTTGTCACCTTGTTTCCTCCAACTTGCTTTCGGTGCCTCTTATTATGCCAATTCAACACGTTTTTTGATGTTTTGGAAGCGAACTAATACCTCTGCTACACGACTGTTTCAAAGGTCTCCAGAAGTCCGTTGATCTAATTGTCTATCGAGTGCCCCATTGTCAATACTTGGAGTACAGTCACAAGTGAACGGTCAATAGTCAATTTACAGTTGATGTGTAGCACAGTCATAAGATACTTTCATCTGTACTGCACAGCTGCACAGCAGCGCCGTTTGGAAGATTTCCACTAGAAAGAGTTTCGCAGTGTTTGCCTGGGGCCATTCAGGGAGCAGGGCAAGGCAGCTGCAGAACACAACCAATTCTCCAGGGTTCACCACCCCTTGCAGTGCCTTACTTGAACCATTTATTCTTCCCCATACCCAGGGTCCTGTCATCAGCGCTTCTTGTCTCAAAGTTCTCAGCAGGATATTCTCCAAGCTGCAAATAACGGGACCACCTGGTCCGAATAGGAACCGCTTGCAAACCGCGTAATTGCAAAAATTGGGAGAGGACGTTCAGATCACATGAACGTGAACGGTCGCGCAAAGTATACATTTCACAAATACGAACCTAAATAAACTTCAACTTCAAATATCCGGATACACTTCTATGGAATATTGCGCAGGAGGCTAGGATGGCTAATCGAAAACAGAAACATACACGCTTGCGAGATATCAATGAACACAATTTTTTATAATGTGCAGACATTTACAGCATTGCACGTGTAGCATTCTTATGCCGCTTGTCTGTAGTGTCAGTAATTTATAGCCAAAGGCTATATGTAGGGAAAGACGTTGGACTAATTTATTTTTTAAGCCCTGTTTTGTTTCTTTTCGCCAGCGGTGAAAATTTATACCATTAACATGATGAGGAGCCTTTAATGCCAAAATTACGTTTTTGTTTCGAAGATGCGAAGTGTACTCCAGGGTTAGGCAATTTGCGATATTTTTACACGTATTGCCAATGGTCTGTTGGGGACTTTTCTTTGTCTATTATCGGTCTTAGGGGCGATTTACAAGGTGCATATTTTTACTTTTGTGAGATAATTTTGGTGACTGTTTGATTAATATTTGTTTGGCAATGTGCCGTCCGAAAAAGTACCTCCATTTACGGTATTACAATGATTAAAAGAGTTTCATACGTAAAATCTGCATTTGAGCGGAAATGCAAGGCGTTACACCGTCTTCGCTGTGGGGCTACTCGGGAAAGAATGCTACGCATTAAAGCTGGTAATGAAACAAAAACGTGCTCCCAAACAACGAAAGCGTTGAAAAGACGCGTCACCCTATAAAGCCAAGTTGTTGCACGTAGGGCACAGCAGAGACAAGATTCAATAAAATTATCTGAACATTAGTGTATTGCAATAACCAGTAAAGCAAAATAAACACTGGAGAGAACAGTTAAAGCAGGAAAAGCACACTTTCGATAAATCAGATCGTTGGTGTCCCGATAAACAGCATTCGATAAAACGGTGTTCGATAGACCGGCGCATTGGTTAGATTGAACGGCGTTCGATAAACTGACTGGGAACCGTCGCAAGAAAAGCGAAGCCATCGCATATTAAATTGGTGCGGTTTGGGAGATGTGTAACAATATCTCAGATTTGGCGCGTGTAGTTCAACAGAAAAATGTTTAGTTTCATTAATTTTCGACATATTTATATCTAAAATACCTTTAGGCGTGGACGTAAACTACACTGGGGTAGAAAAAAACCACGGAAACAAGATTTTTAAAATGCGAAGTATATATTGCCCCTCCCTGAATAGAAATGATGCAGAAATCTTTTAACGAATTAATGCAGATAAGTATGTGAATGTTTAACACTACGCATAGTGAAATAATACCATTTATTTTAAGGACTGACACACGCAGACAGGCCCACCAAAACCATGCAGCAAATATCTTACACTATATCTCACCTTACGGAAGTCATCAACCATCTCCTTTCGGAAATCATCAAACTCTTGCTTAAGTTTAACATCAGCACCATCAGTTGCCTTTTTTCCACTGCGAGTACTCATCGTCCTCGAATCGCAGCGAAGGAACACAGCACAACGAATTACACTAGGCAAAAACGCGCACTTGCTGAATTATTGACGCAAAGAATGTAGTTCAGACAAAACACACCAAAGGAAACAGTGGAAATGTTCCTGCGTGGCATGCGAACTAAACTTTTAAAGAAGGGCGATGACCCCGCGCCGGCGCAGGTGCCCGCGGAGGCCGCAGACGCGGCCGCGGAGACGCCAGCGCCATCTCTCCCCCGCCGCGGATCCTCCTGCGGCGAAGTGCGAGGAGGTGGCGCCGCTCGTCGGTACCCCAGCAAAGCAAGAACTGAAAC
Source organism: Haemaphysalis longicornis (assembly GCF_048455015.1). Lineage (NCBI taxonomy): Eukaryota > Metazoa > Arthropoda > Arachnida > Ixodida > Ixodidae > Haemaphysalis > Haemaphysalis longicornis. The sequence goes on from NW_027526335.1 coordinate 162,439,346, forward strand.
TAAAGCGTGGCAAACTGTTCGCATGGCGACGCAGTGAAACATCCCCCCGCGAGGGGCACGATCAAATGCAGAGCATTTTCCGGGGGCGCACGACGTTAACTAGTTTGCGTTACGTTAATGTTGTTGCACTTGTGACAACTGCTGACGAGAGAGCGCTCGTCAGCAGTAATTTGAATGAATCAAGGATATAAGGCGCGTCCGTAGCCTCCCATTCTGTGTCGGCTTTGTGGCGCAGTGGGTAGAGCACCATGTACATTGCGTTCCGCGCGCAGGGTCGAGGGACCGAAACCAGGCTCCGGATAGTGTTTTTTTTTTATATAGTGTAGTGGGAGGGGTGCGGACAACGACGGTGCGCACTACGACGGGACACCGCGGGTGACATCGTGAGTTACTGAAATGCTCTGCATTTAGAAATAGGCAGATTTCTGTGACATTTTAATGTACCCACAGTGCTACTGTGAAGCTCCACGCGGGGTTGAACAGAAATTATAGTCGTGGTAAGGGCGAGGAGAGAAAATTCGTTTTGCTAGAGCCGCATCGGAAGGAGCAAATCCCGCCCGATTGCGTGGGTATTAATGTCACAAGCAGTCTTTAGATCACGTTCGTTGAGGCGTGAAATGGAATATCTGGCTCAGTAATTTAGCGGCATCAGCTCGCGATAGTGGGGAAGCATTAGTTTATTAGTATTTTTCATCTCCTTACACCAGACATAGAAGGCACCATGCAGCATTGTTGGAATAAAATCCTAATGACGGTTTTCCCTGTTCCCTCGAGACGCGTGGTTACGCGCAAGAGGCTGTCCAAAACCCAAAAATTGATTTCTTACTCCGCAGCCGTCCCAATACAGGGGTGGTCAGGAAGTGAAGTTCCGGCACCACGGCACCATGCCTGAAAATAAACAATCTAGCGTTGTTATTAGATGCAACGCATCTCGTTAACTCGCCTTGTCGCTCGTTGTCACAGTGCAGTCTGCATCCCTCCCCCACGGCCGCTGGATAAGAGGCCAGCGGCCGTGCCTCCCCCATTCTCCTCACCGCGGCGGCTGCACGCTCCGCCGCTCTCACCGCAGCGCCATTTGTGCGTCAGCGCGGTCAGCGCGCAGCTAGCGCTCGGCTGCGCTCGCTCTCGTCGCCGTGCCAGCTGTGCGTTAGCGCGCAGCTTGCGCTCGGTTAAAAATTTACACCATCTTCCCGTGAGGGCAACCATGGGGTAGATGCGACGCATCGGGGGTGAACATGCTGCGTAAATAGGATACACAACAACAGCAATCCACACGCTGATATCGCTAACATAACGGAAACGAAACGGCAACCCCCGATGCGTCGCATCTACCCCATGGTTCCCCTATCGGGAAGATGGTGTAAATTTTTTATTACAGAGGGGCGACGTTAAACTCTCATAAGGTTAATCCATTAATTTGATTCATTGATTGTAGGGTTTAACGCGCCGACACAACGCAGGCGATGAGGCGCGCCGTAGTGGAGGGCTCCGGATTAATTTTGACCACCTGGGGATCTTTAACGTGCGCCGAAATCTCGTACAGGAAGGTTAATAAATTTCTGAGTATTTTCGATTGATCTTTAGTATAGGTAAGTTGTTCCTCTAGCTGGTCTAAACAAACACTGATAGGTAATTGTTATGTGTATGCACTAGGATTTATTTCAGTAACTAGGAGCATTCTAAGAAAAGGTGAATGGAAGAAACGCCTTTTTAACAGCAATTTTTATATTCGTAGAATAATCGCTGTGTATATTTTGAGGTGTATTGGTTTTCTTTGCAGTTTTGCAATTTCAGCGCAACTATAACGCTTGAAGGCTTCTTTGCGCATCACTTCAAAAGACACCGAGGAGATACACCAGAACAGAATGGAGTTCCTATCGGAAGACTAAGTAACCTTAAACCAGGACTTACTGGAAGTGGAAGACAATTAACTTACATTATGAAAGGGAATTATACACAGAGAACTTTGTGTCGACATCCGCATTTGATCTCTCGCCAATAAAGCCGAGCTTTCATCAACATCCCGTCAATCTTACGTTTTTTTGCAGGCAGATACTTCGTACTTCCAATAGTCACTCACTGCCGTTGTGCACAAATCATTATAATTGCGCGATCGCGGGCTATATCTTTATTGCGTGAATAACATTGACGTGAGTGATGCTTGCGTTCCACACAAACTAGGCCAGAGAATATAAATAAATGTATTTATTGCTTCCGTCTACTACCGACGCACTGCCTGGTCTTTGACAGGCTGGCTGTTGACTATATATATTTGCACATATGTTGTAACCACTGACTAATTCCAACATATGCTGCCGTATGTGGATATTGCCCCGTTGGCCATGTAGCAAACGATATGTGCCAACCATTTTTCGAAGGCTATGTACCAGTACCACTTGCCTCGCTCGCCACGCACGGCGTAGTTGACTCACGATAATCATCTGCGCGCTCTGGCATGTCCGCGCTTGACATGGGTTCACCAGCCTGTCGCTCTTTGTGAGGCTCACCTAATAAACCGGCGGCCGATGGCCTCTTGGATGGTGTCTCACTGTGTGTGTATATCTATATATATATATATATATATATATATATATATATATATATATATATATATATATATATATATATCTTCTGTTCTCTTTTTTTACCGTGGTCGAAACCATTTTTGTGTATATATATATCAGAATAGGAAATGAGGGGCTCGTTGAAAGTAAGACAGAAATAAGGGTTGGCAGTCAAGAAAACCTCGGAAAGCAAAGGGGAGGATGTGGTAGGTAATTGAAACAGGTAAAGAATTTGGAAAGAAAGAAAGAAACTGGAGCAAGTCAAGTTGTGGAGTTCGTCGGTTGGGATCCCACGTGGCGGGCATTTTTTCTCCACTTTGTTTCTTTCTTTCCAAATTCTTTATCTGTTTCAATTACCTACCACATCCTCCCTTTTGCTTTCCGAGGTTTTCTTGACTGCCAACCATTATTTCCGTCTTATATATAAATATATATATATATATATATATATATATATATATATATATATATATATATATATATATATATATATATATATATATATAAATCAAGAGAAAGATAAACTCACAAAACGCGCAGAAATTGTATAAGTAAAGAGTCGGATACACAGTAAGAACAATAACAAACAATGTTTACTTACGTAGCGGCAACGGGACTTGCCTTCATCAGAGTAAAGTTACATGATTTTGCGGATGTTTTTGGGCCAAAGGCCCAAAAACATCCGGTGTCTCCGAGACTCCGGATGTTTTTGGGCCTTTGACCACCCGTGAATCCGTCGCATTTCCTGTTATCCCCATACTCGCGTTCATGCAGTGTGTTCCTCCTTGCCTCTTTCTTGCCTCCTCCTTGCCACCTTGTTCCTCCCTCTTCCTTTCCTCCCTCCTTTTTTTTTTGAGGCTCTTTTTTCGCCTTCCTATGGCAGAATAAGCTCTGTATTGTGTGTGTGGTCGTTTGTGTGTTTGTTTCCGATGTGGCTTGTGTTTCGGGGCGCCGCCCCCACTCTGAGTCCGTACAATTTTACCCAAAGCTTTCATTCCTGAGGAAGACCTCTCTCAGGTCGAAACGTTGGAAATAAAGTCTCCGAAGAGCGTACTTCTACTTTGTATATATATATATATATATATATATATATATATATCTATATATATATATATATATATATATATATATATATATATATATATATATATATATATATATATATATATATATATATATATATATATATATATATATATATATATATATATATATATATATATACATATATATATATATACATATATATACATATACTATATCAGGGTGTCGGACAGAAAAAAATACCCGTTCGGTTACGGTTCGGGGTCGGGTGAAATAATTTCGTTCAAAATCACGTGCCGAACCGGTTCGCGAACCGGTTCGATGAGTTGAATTGTCACTAAAATTAGAAAAAAAACATTTAGTAGTTTAAAGCGACAGTAAAAGCAAAACACAAACAAGAATTCAAAATGCTGCTGTTTCCCAAGGGCAGTGGCGCAATTGCAAAGCAAACTTTAAATAATTACGAGATATTAGAAAAACAGATGAATGTATTATTTACCACCTACTTTCTCGTCCAGATTTTATGTTGTCCTAGCGACTATTCATAAAGCCACTGCCAAGAAATAAGACGGTGGGATATATTTTCTGTCGTTTAATTTTTTGTTGAAATCGGAATCTTCGCTATGGAATCGCCCATCACGCTAACCTTGAAGCCTTAAATTTCGGTCTGCGTACTGCCGTGTTCAAATATCAGCGCTTAATATCAATGGCGAACATTTTTTTATATTTGTAACAAAACAGAAAAATCCTACTACAGGCACATAAATACTACGAATGAATTAGATCATTTGGTCACCCTGAATAATTTGTTAGCTGTTACCCTATCGAATGTGTTAGCCACACTTTTGTTAAAAGTAAGCTTTAGTTAACGCTCAGTCACTGCATAATTGCTCTGACCACTGCAATTCCTTTTGCGAAAGCTATACTGGATGTGTGCATTACAATCAGTATGTCATCGTACGGCCTGACCCCCGCCCATCGTTCCATGTGCTACATTGCGTAATCATTATGCTGTTACAAAATTAAAGGGAAATTTGACGAGCGGAGCATGAGAAGAACTTTTTTGGGTAGACGCTCTTTAACTCGTCCACAGCAGTACTCCCCTCTGACCCGCCGCGGTGGCTCAGTGGCTAAGGCGCTGCTGAGCGCGAGGTCGCGGGTTCGATTCCCGGCCGAGGCGGCCGCTCTTTTGATGGAGCCGAAAAGCAAAAACGCCCGTGTGTACGAAATTTCGGCGCACGTTAAAGATCCCCAAGTGGTCAAAATTAATCCGAAGCCCTGCACTACGGCGCGCATCATCGTCTGTGCTGGGTCGGCGCGTTAAACGCCACAATCAAATCAAATCAGTACTCCCCTCCGGAACGAGTAGCAGTAGAAGTAATGTAGCGAGTTGGGCAGTCAGTACAAGTGCACCTTCAAAAAAAAGCAGATCTGAAAGAGACAAAACTGCAGAACAGGCAGAAAAGATGATCGCTCGGCGAATGGGACAGTGTGAGGTAGCGGCCTTCCTTTCTGCACGTCTCATCTGCTTTATTACTGTTTCTGCTTCCAAGGCAAGGTCGAGGACTGCAGTTTCTTGCCAAGAGATTAAGTGCGCACCTTGACAGTTTTTCCTGACATATCTGTTGTTATTTGTACTTGTAAAAAACGGAGCTTGTCCACTGTACTGTCCTCAAAAACGGTCGTGGGTAAGGGACATCGAAGCCACTTGTGGTCAGCAGCAAGCGGTTTAGCCACTGAGCAGCTCCTGCGGTCACACTTGTCAAATATTACAATTTGCAGGTGTCGGACATTTTAAACAAATTATGAAATGGAAAACATTTGCACACATCGGGCTTTCGCTGCTGCGCACTGGAGCACTCCTGCAGCCTGATTGCTTCACTAAAGTTGCAGCTAGGGAAGGGCAAAGTCGTTTTATATACCCTTCAAACTGCGGAGAATGACTTCGTTTTGTCAGCTTCCACTACACTCGCGCTTCCAGCAGCAACAGACCATTGCTACATGGGTGCTCATTCATTTCCCTTGTTGTTACATAGAGCGTGATAGTGTTCAATTGTCTGGAGGGGAAAGTGCGCGAGCCGGTACGAAGTTGATGGTAGGTGAAAGAAAAAAAGGCCTGAATTGCATTGACTGTGCAATGTCAACAACAGAGGGTCGAACCGTTTCGGTATGAACCGGTAACCGTTATTTCTTTTTCGGTTCAGTTCCGGTTCGGGTTCAGCGTGCTCAAAAAATAACGGTTCAGTTACGGTTTTCGGTTTGGTTCAGCTCCGATTCGACAGCCTGCTATATATATATTTATATAGTGAAAGAAGTCTACTGACACGTTTCCCGTTTTTGCTGCCAACAGTTTCGGAGATAGAAACTCCTTCTTCAGGGCTGTATTTTAATTTTTCACATTTCGCCTTTATACAAAAACTTCTGTGAGGGAGGGTTTCTTCCCTCATTCCTGCAGGAGAGGTCGCAGGTGAGGGGTGTTTCACACAGTTTGAGCAAGTGAGGCATTCCGATTGGCTAGAAAGGTGGAAGTTGAGGGAAGGGGAAAGAACACGGACGGGAAGGCAGCACGGAAACACGTAACAAGAGGCACACAAGCAAACACAAAATCAAAAAACAAGAGTGAGTCCTGCGCGCTCCGCAAATGGTGTAAAAGTAGTCAGCGGGAAGGGAAAAGGGGCTAAAAAAGGGGGGATGAAGGGAGACGGACATAGGATGGCGGCACAGACAGAGATCTTCGAATCGGTCAAACTGCAAGGCCGCATGCATGCACGGCCCGCCCAGTTGACACATGGTCCCCGCGCCATACTCAGAATTTCCTGTCCCATTTTCGGTTTTGTTTTACTCCTGGTTAAACCTACCGTTAAACCTCGCGTCTTGGCGCCACTTCGACGAAACCGAGTGGTGCAGCAAAGCTTTGCCGCGCGGCGAGCGAGCCGCGGAACAAGTAACACTGGGATTTCGTTTCGTTTGCGGCGCATTCTTCGGCCGTTTGTCTGTCAGTGGTGCGGCGGTCATAATTCAGGCCACTGTGCGTCGGCGGGCCCGCGGGGCGCGCTCACAGCAGTTCAAGGTCACTGATGAGACGGGTGCTGGTTGCCGAACGGGCGGGGAAGGGGCTGGGGAGGCGTTCTACACGTTTGTTTTGCTTGACTTAGTCCCTAAAGGGGGGTTTACTTTTTTCCTTCTTGCTTTCTTTTTTAAGTTGTATGCACGGTCCCGATTCCGCGGTCACCCCCTCCATCGCCCGCAAGGTCCCGATATTTCAGTCTAAGGCGCAGCTTTTTGTCGCAAGAATGAGAGGCGGCCCGGGTTCTCATTGATGCCATGGGTGAATGCCTGAAATTTGTGTATAAAGTAGGACTCCCTCTGCTCGCGTTCGAGGGAAGAGCGGAAGCCGGACTGCAGGAGAGTGATTCTGATATGCTCAATGGAATGGTCCGGCAGGCGCATATGTTTGGAAAATGGTACATCCGGCTGTGAGGTGACGTGGGATTTGTGGTTGTTGAATCTGAGTCGGAATGCATTCTCTGTCTGGCCAATATAGTCCTTGCCACACATTTCGCAGTGCAGTCTGTATACGACGTTACTGGAATCACAGTCGAGGCTTTCTTTTATTCGGAAGGAAAATTTGGAAATGTTAGATTTCCTTGTCGGTTGGGGTGATGAGGGGACAGATTTTGCAGCGCGTTTACCCGAATGGGCGGCATCCTGAGTGTTGCTTCGTGACCCCAATTTTACCCTTAACAAGCATATCTCTTAAGTTCTTGTCTTCACGGTACACTACAGGGGTTGGTTCGGGGAAGATAGCTGACAGGTGCTCACTTTGCCTGATCATGTTGAAATGCTTGCTCAGTATGTTGTTTACTCGTGGCATGTTCGCACCGTATGTTAATACCAGGTTGGTCTGGGGTGTCTCCTTTTTTTTGTGAATTGACTTTTGACAATGCTGACTGGCGGTCTGTTCGGCAGGCCCGGTTGATTTCTTTCTTTCTTTATCTGTTTCTATGACCTACCATATCCTCCCCTTTGCTTTCCTAGTTTTTTTTTGACTGCCAACACTTATTTTCTGTCTTATTTTCAACGAGCCCCTCATTTCCTATTCTGATTCGCTGTATGCACAGCGAGGGCCTCTGTTCTGGCAGTCTTGGTGCCATAGGAAGCTTAAGAGGGGTCAACGCTGGTTGACCACTCTCGATATGTCGCAGACACTCGAGGCACGGCCCGGGGGTTAAAAAAGAAGGCCCCTTCACCCCGAGAAGTCAGAGTGGCCCTTGCTACCACCCCCAAGCACAGGAAAAAATTACATTAACATAAATACCCCAGAAAGTGGAGGCGAAAAATGGCCCGGCAGTAGCGTAGTGATTTTCGCACCAGACCGGTATTCTGGAGGTCGTGGGTTCGGATCACACCTGGCGGGCATTTTTTCTCCACTTTCTTTCTAAATTCTTTATCTGTTTCTATGACCTACCATATCCTCCCCTTTGCTTTCCTAGGTTTTCTTGACACTGCCAACACTTATTTTCTGTATTATTTTCAACGACCCCATCATTTCCTACTCTGATTCGCGAAATATATATATATATATATATATATATATATATATATATATATATATATATATATATATATATATATATATATATATATATAGATACGGGACGAGGGACCCGGTAAAGATACATGTCAAGGTTGCAGTCGTCATTGCCAGTGCTATTCGGCTTTTTTCGAAATATTTAAATACGGCCGAATGACGTGTGCTTGTCACATTTCTTTGATTCATTGATAAATAAGCGAAAATATAAGTCGAGAAAAAATCCTCCGTTTTTCCGGGAGCGGGACCGTCATTCGGCCCTATTTAAATATTTCGAAAAAAGCCGAATAGCACTGGCAATGACGACTGCAACCTTGATATGTGTATATATATATATATATATATATATATATATTATATATATATATATATTGTAAGCACTGTTGTTCTCCGCGGCACAATATTTCGCTGACTTCAATCTTATGTGTAATAGTCATCACCGGTCACCCTTTTCAGTAATTTATTTATTTATTTATTTTGAATACCCTAAAGGCCCAAAAGGGCAATATAAAGGGGGGGGGGCAATTCAAACAACGCAACTCAACACATATGAATACAAACTACTAACGGCAGTCAGACACATATCTGTGTAAAAGGTTCAATTTACAAAAAAAAATTAGAGAAAGAGAGATAGTAAGATGGCAATTAACATCTTCAGCGCATGACACCACTAAACCAGGCACTCGCGGAAGTCAGTTTTAGAGAAAATTCACTGTTCAAAACAACACCACCACCACCAACAACAAAAAACAAAGCAAAGAAATCAAAGGGCTGACAAAAGTGACGTTTGTACATCTAATAGATGTGGAAATATCTTATATTTTTAAAAACGCACCCAACGCAGATTGGAAAGCAGAAGTGTTAGTGAGAGAGACAATATTTTGAGGAAGAACGCTCCACTCCTGTATAGCCAACACCAGAGGGGAGTTTTAATGTTTTTTTTGTCCTGGCAATTATGGGAGCAACTTTACATGTATGGTCATTGCGGGTGGACACATAAGGGGCGGGAAGAATCTGAGTTGTTGAAAAAGATGAACTGCAATAGTAGAGAGAATGAAAAAGGGACAACCGGAAAAATTTTCTGCGCGTGCTCAGATCCGGAAGGTTAAGTGACTGTTTTAATGCCGAAACGCTTTGATAAGGAGAGTAGGTGCGCAAAATGAAACGGGCCGCCTTATTTTGAATGGATTCGATACAATCTGTAAGGGAGGTGGTGTGAGGGCGCCAAATAACTGAGGCGTAGTCGAGTGTAGCTCGGATAATGGAAATGTACGCGCGAAGCCTTGTGTCACTATTAGCTAGATATAAACGGCGCTTAAGAAAACGAAGCTTTTTCAGTGCCTTATTAGTGATATGTTCTATGTGCATATTCCAGATTAAATCGGATGTGAAAATGACACCGAGGTATTTGAAAACAGGGCTTCGTTCAATTATGCTACTGCGCAGCGTATATATGTTAGACGGAGGGTTTAACAGGGAAGAAAAAGTCATGAATTTGGTTTTTTTCTGCATTTATTTCCATTTTCCATACGCGACACCATTCCGCGAGGGTATTCAAATCTTTTTGCAGAATCGCTACATCACCCGAAGTGCAGATTTGTCTATAAATCACACAGTCATCGGCGAACAGCCGTATTGTTGAATTAATATTATTGGCTATGTCATTAATATATATAAGAAATAATAAGGGGCCCAACACCGATCCTGCATCTTCGTCACCTGTACATGATCATTATCATCACTTAGGCTAGTGCTGCTTGGCTGCGCGTTCGCCAAATAAAGGCGTCTGTCTTCTCCGCTCTATCAGTGAGCGACGTCTCCTTGAAGGGCTATTACGCGTGGTGGAGGTGCACCCCGATCCCGCCCTCTGCCTCTCCTAGCGCACCCCTGGAGCTATGTTCAGGAAGACGCCTTCAAATGCCAACCGGGCAAATTAAACAGGCCGTCCCGACTCGCACGGCCCCTGCAACGGCTTCTGCGCCTCCTGCGTGGACCGTTACCAGCCGCCAACGGGACCCCAGATCCTTCGCTGGTCTTCGCGGTGAAGACGTCGACGATTGCCTCGACTATTACAGCAGAGTGAGTCGACTATTACAGCAGAGTGAGTGCTTTAATCGGTGGGATGACTCTATAAAGCTCTTTAATGTCCCGTCCTGCCCTGACAAAGTGCCTGGGACGTGGTTTTATAACAACGCACACCGCCTAGGAGATTGGAATACGTTTACGGAGGAGATTCGCACGATTTTTGGCCCATCGGCGAGCCCATCGGAGAGAACCATGAAGAAACTCGCCCAACGCGTTCAACATGTAGGTGAGACGTACACGTCTTACATTGAGGATGTGCTTGCGCTTTGTCGACAGGCGAACGATGACATGTCGGAGAATGACAAATTCCGGCACCCTCTGAAAGGCATTAGCACATTTGCCTTTAATGCTCTCGTCGCTCAGAATCCCACCACCGTACGCGACGTAGTTGCGATTTGCCAGCGCTTGGATGCGCTGCAGTACGCTCGCATCCAGCAGGATACCCCACCAGCCTGCCTTCCACCCGACACGGAGCTGCGCTCCTTGATACGTAGTATCATTAGGGAAGAACTTCAGGCGCAGAAGACCTCTGGACTCTCTGGTGATCGCCAGTTCTCCTTTGGTGCCACTTTTGCGGGACCCTGTTAAAGAAGAACTGCGTCTCATGGAAAGCGGTCCCTCTACCGAATACGCTGCTCCACAGCACGTGGCTCAGTACGCCGCGATCAGCCCACTACAGCCACTGTTCTCGCATCCTTCGCCTGCTCAGTGTCATTTGTCTGCTCTTTCTCCGAGACTCCCTGAGCCATACAACCAGTACTATGCTCCTTGATGACCCCCCCCGACCCACTTGCTTCTACTGTGGTATCAGGGGTCATATTGCCCGATTTTGTCTACGGCGTCAGCAAGAAGAACGTCAGGCCTTATACCGGACCGCAGCACCAACCGACCTCTATATGGCTTTCGTCAACGGGCATATCATTCCGCTCCACGACCCTTTTCGTCGACCCCGGACACACAGGACGTTCCTGGAAGTTACCGCACATCGCGACGCCGTTCCCCACCTCCCTTCCGGAACCGCTCCGTATCGCCCCTTCGCCCCGCGTCTCATGCTGCTGACCTCCGCCAGGAAAACTAACCTCTGCAGTTTCTGGAGGGAAAACTGCTATACCTGGTAAAAGTAGAATTCCTCGGCAGCGGCCATTGAACATTTTATCTGTCGTCGTCGAAGGTATTTGTGTTGATGCTCTTGTGGACACTGTCATCAGTATTTCAGTTATACATGCAGACGTGTGTGCTCGACTTCGTAAAGTGCAAACGCCCTATTCTGGCCCGACCTTGTGTGGCACAAATATTGTTTTGATTCAGCCCTCTGGACAGTGCACGGTACGCGTACTTATCGACGGCCTTCGGCATCATATCCCGTGTGCGGTGCTGGCGTCGTGTGCTCATTCGCTGATTCTGGGGTGAGAATTTCTCTCTTCAGCCTCAGCCGTCATCGCTTGTGATAGCCCAACCATTGAACTCTCCAATGAGCAAGTTTCGGGTGTTTGCAGTATGCCTCAAGTGAACGTCATAGTGGCTGCTGATTGTATTCTTTCTCCAGGACTGGATACTCTCCTCACAGTTCGATCGGCCGACATCAGTGAGGGGGACATTTTAGTCGTCCCTTGTGCCAGCCGACTCTCTAAAGTATTCGTGATAGCTACGTGCCCCAGACGCTTCTGCAATGGGTTCGCAACTCTTCCCGTCACCAACGCTATCCCCGAACTGATCTTGCTGCATGAAGGCATCAGAGTGGCCTCGACTCATCAGAGAGAGACCATTGATGTTGTTCCTATCGGCTCGTTGTTGGCTCTTTCGCGTTCCGTTTTTTCGGACACTTATACTTCAGCGCTGACCGCCACCATTAGCACCGACGTCGCGCAGGCAGAGGCACACTCCTTATTGGCCTTACCGGACAAGCACCGTATGTCTTTCGACTACTTCTCCAAAACGTCAGGCCAGACCACGGTCGTAGCACACCGCATACAGACAGACAGTCTTTCACATCATACGCCGCCGCCCGAATCGCGTATCGGCGTCTGAATGAAGAATAATTGAAGAGAGTGTCTCGGATATGCTAAAGCGAGACATAATTTGTCCCTCCGCGAAAGCCTGGTCTTCTCCTGTTGTATTAGTTAGAAAGAAGGATGTGTCAGTTCGCTTTTGCGTGGATTATCGAGCCCTCAACAAAATTACCAGGAAAGATGTCTACTCAATGCCAAGGATTGAGGATGCTTTGGATTGTTTAAAGGAGCTGAATATTTTTCAAGCCTGGAGTTACGTTCAGAGTATTGGCAGATACCAATGTACGAGGCCGATAAGGAGAAAGCAGCATTCTGTACCCCCGACAGCTTATACGAGTTTAACGTTATGCCGTTCGGGTTGTGTAACGCACCCGAAACGTTTGAGCGACTCATGGACACTGTTCTACGTGGACAAAGTGGAAGAGTTGTTTATGCTATCTGGACGGCATCGTTGTCTTCTCATCCACCTTATCTCAGCACCTGCAGCGGCTGGATGAAGTGCTGACCAGTCTCGCTAACGCCGGCCTACAGCTCAACACAAAAAAATGTCGTTTTGCAAGCAAGGCCATCAAGGTCCTGGGCCATGTTGTGACCAAAGAAGGCGTCCGGCCCGACCCTGAGGATATTAGCGCAGTAATGAGCTTTCCACGCCCGCAGCAACAGAAGACGCTCCGCAGCTTTCTTGGCCGGGCTTCCTACTTTCGACGTTTCGTGCGCAAATTTGCCACCCTCGCGTCTCTGCTAAACCAGCTTCTCCGTTCTGGCACGCCGTTCGTATGGTCTGCGTACTGCGAAAAATCATTTGAAACCCTAAAAGACGGGCTTACCTCTGACCCTGTCTTGACCCATTTCGACGACACCAAGCTAACCTTATTACATACGGATGCAAGCGGGTACGGAATTGGTGCTGTTATTCTCCAGCGCGATAACCAATCTAGAGAGCGTGTTGTGGCCTATGCCCGTCGCACTCTCAGTTCCGCAAAGAAGTACTACACCATTACTGAACAAAAATGCCTGGCTGTCGTCTGGTCGGTACAAAAATTCCCTCCCTACTTATACGGTCGCCACTTCACCGTAGTGACCGATCATCACGCCTTGTGCTGGTTATCGACGCTGAAGAACCTTTCCCGCACGCTCGGACGGTGGATTTTGCGATTGCAAGAGTACGACTACACTGTACAGTAGAAATCAGGCAAAAAACACCTTGATGCGGATGCCTTCTCACGATGTCCCCGCGGGTCGACATCAAACACCGCTGGCGATGTTTCCTCCGTTGCACGAGCTACATCCTTGGCTTCCGTCGACCCTGCGCCATTCGTTGGGTGCTCCGAGCTGGTGTCTTTTCAGCAGGCGGACCCGCACTGCCGAACCATAACTGACCGACTGTCTGGGTTGGCGCAGCCTCCGAACAGCCGTTTACGACGGCAGCTTGCAAAGTACACGCTCCGCAAGGGTGTGCTCTGCCGCGTCAACCATCACCCTGCTTGTGCCTGTAGCTCCTCGGGCTTTGCAGCCAAAGATTTTAGAAGCCTTTCACGATGACCCAGCTGCTGGCAACCTCGGCTTTGAAGAAACGTTTGATAGGATCCGAGCTCGCTTCTTCTGGCCCGGCATGTCAAGGTGCGTCGCTAAGTATGTGAGCTCCTGTGCATTGTGTCAGCATCGCAAGCGCCCTACAACGGCGTCTGCTGGACTTCTTTTGACGTGGGATCCGGCGGATCCTTTTGACGGGGTGGGTATTGATCTATACGGCCCTTTACCATTCACCTCATCCGGCTACCGTTGGATCGTGACCGCGGTCGACCATTTGACGAGTTATGCAGAGACGGCCCCTGTTCGCTCTGCCTGTTCCTAAGAAGTCGCTGAATTCACCTTGCATAACGAGATCTTACACCATGGTGCCCCCCGGGTTATACTAAGTAACCGTGGAAAAACATTTCTTTCAAGAGTCATTGCAGATCTGCTTCGTGCATCGAACACCATCTACAAAATGACGTCCTTATACCACCCCCAAACAAATGGCTTGACCGAACGATTCCATCGTACACTTTCGGATATGGTCTCCATGTATATCGGACCAAGCCATACTAACTGGGACGCCATCCTTCCATTCGTGACGTTTGCGTATAATACGGCACGCCAACGAAAAAAATTCCCCCGCATTTTCCCGAGGGGGAGAATGTGAAAGTGCGAATGCACGGTTGTCGGCCCGCTTGCGGCGCTTGCGCTCGGCCCCCGCAGCCCACCGCCTCGCCGCCTTCTCTTCCATCTCTTCCATCGGTTTTGTAGTATCACGTGTACACCACGCAGTTATCAAGCCGCTATAACGCCGCTGAGTCGCCAACGCACGCCGCTGACGATGTAGTTTGAATGCGTTAAAGATATAAGGCGCGTCACTAACACTGATATCACCGTCGCGTCCGTGGCTTGGTCGGTAGAGCGTCGCGCTGCGGCCGCAAAGTCCTCGGATCGAAACCTGGCGCCGGATGCTGTTTCTTTTTTAAATATAGAGGAGCACTGCGGACGCCGCCGCCGCCGCCGCCGCCGCCGGCGGTGGATGGTTTGGGGTCGCTTATAAAGTGCATTCGCACTTAAAACTGGGTACGCTCTGTTTTTTCTTGTTTATGGCCGTGATCCCTCCTTCGTCATAGACACCTGCCTGTTCTCGGCACCTGCGACGGGATTTGTTCCCGCGTCTGACGAATTCATCTCTCGCCTTCATCACTGCCGCGTATTGCCCGTGAAAACACGCAAGCCTGCCAGCAGGACCGCAACGACGCCTCTCATCGGTGTATCCAGTTCCGCCCAGGGGACCAGGCTCTCCTCTGGACTCCCGTCCGTGTGCCTGGGCTATGCGAAAAGTTTCTGAGGCGATTCATCGGTCGTTATACCATTTTGGAGCAGTCGTCGCCAGTCAACTATCGGGACACCCATGTGTCTCCCAGCACAGACCGTCGCTGTCGGGGAACCGAAAATGTGCATGTATCCCGTCTCAAAAATTTCCACTCTCGCACTTCCTAAATGCCAGCGGCCGGGCGGCCGCCTTCCTCGAGGGTGGGCAATTTGTATAAGCACTGTAGTTCTCCGCGGCACAATATTTCGCTGACTTAAATCTTATGTGTAAACATCATCACCTGTCATCCTTTCAAGTAATGCTTCATCTTCGTCACCTGTACATGATCCTTCTCATCCCTGAGGCTAGTGCTGCTTGGCTGCGCGTTCGCCAAATAAACGGCGTCCCTCTTCTCCGCTCTATCAGTGAGCGACGTTTTCTTGAAGGCCTCTGACAATATATATATATATATATATATATATATATATATATATATATATATACATATATATATATATATAGTGGAGTCCTTAGTTGCTGCAGAAATACGCACAAAGTAGAAGTACGCTCTTCAGAGACTTTATTTCCAACGTTTCGACCTGAGACAGGTCTTCCTCAGGAATGAAGGTAAAATCGTACGGACTCAGAGTGGGGGCGGCGCCCCGAAACACAAGCCACATGGGAAACAAACACACAAACGACCACACACAGCATTCAGAGCTTATTCTGCCAAAGGCAGGCGAAAAAGAGCCTTCAAAAAAAAAAGGCGAAAGGAAGAGGGAGGAACAAGGTGGCAAGGAGGAGGCAAGAAAGAGGCAAGGAGCAACACACTGCATGAACGCGGGTTGTGGGGATAACAGAAAATGCGACGAGTTCACGGGTGGCGAAAGGCCCAAAAACATCCGGTGTCTCCGGGAGGGAAAAACTACAAACCACACGCCGCCACGAGCAGTGAGTTATATATATATATATATATATATATATATATATATATATATATATAAATGGGAAATGAGGGGCTCCATGAAATAAGACAGAAAATAATGGTTGGCAGCCAAGAAAACCTCCGAAAGCAAACGGGAGGTTGTGGTGGGTCATAGAAAGAGATAAAGAATTTTTTTAGTCGAAAAGAAAGTGGCGAAAAAATACCCGCCGGGTGGGATCCGAACCCACGACCTCCAGAATACCGGTCTGGTGCGATAACCACTACGCTACCGGTGGGGCTGTTTCCCCAGCACTTTCTCGGGTATTTATGTTAAGGTATGTTTGTTTCCTGCACTTCGGGATGGTAGCCATCGCCACTCGGACTACTCGGGATGAAGGGGACCTTCTTTTTAACCCCCAGGCCGTGACTCGAGTGTCTACGACATGTCGAGAGTGATCGACCGGCGTTGAACCCTCTAAGCTCCCTTTGGCACCAAGACTGCCAGAACAGAGGCCCTCGCTAAGCATGTAGCGAATTGGAAAATGGGAAATGAGGGGCTCCGTAAAATAAGACAGAAAATAAGGGTTGGCAGACAAGAAAACCTCCGAAAGGAAAGGGGAGGTTGTGGTGGGTCATAGAGAGAGCTGAAGAATTTTTTGAGTCGAAAAGAAAGTGGTGAAAAAATGCCCGCGAGTGGGATCCGAACCCACGACCTGCAGAATACCGGTCTGGTGTTATAACCACTACGCTACCGGTGGGGCTGTTTCCCCAGCACTTTCTCGGGTATTTATGTTAAGGTATTTTTTGTTTCCTGCACTTCGGGATGGTAGCCATCGCCACTCGGACTACTCGGGATGAAGGGGACCTTCTTTTTAACCCCCGGACTGTGAATCAAATGTCTACGACATGACGAGAGTGGTCGACCAGCGTTAAACCCTCTTAAGCTCTCTTTGGCACCAAGACTGCCAGAACAGAGGCCCTCGCTAAGCATGTAGCGAATCAGAAAATGGGAAATGAGGGGCTCCGTGAAATAAGACAGAAAATAAGGGTTGGCAGCCAAGAAAACCTCTGAAAGCAAAGGGGAGGTTGTGGTGGGTCATAGAAAGAGCTGAAGAATTTTTTGAGTCGAAAAGAAAGTGGTGAAAAAATGCCCGCCGGGTGGGATCCCAACCCACCACCTCCAGAATACCGGTCTGGTGCGATAACCACTACGCTACCGGTGGGGCTGTTTCCCCAGCACTTTCTCTGGTATTTATGTTAAGGTATTTTTGTTTCCTGCACTTCGGGGTGGTAGCCAGCGCCACTCGGACTACTCGGGGTGAATGGGACCTCCTTTTTAACCCTCAGGCCGTGACTCGAGTGTCTACGACATGTCGAGAGTGGTCGACCGGGGTTGAACCCTCTAAGCTCCCTTTGGCACCAAGACTGCCAGAACAGAGGCCCTCGCTAAGCATGTAGCGAATCAGAAAATGGGAAATGAGGGGCTCCGTGAAATAAGACAGAAAATAAGGGTTGGCAGCCAAGAAAACCTCGGAAAGCAAAGGGGAGGTTGTGGTGGGTCATAGAAAGAGCTGAAGAATTTTTTGAGTCGAAAAGAAAGTGGCGAAAAAATACCCGCCGGGTGGGATCCGAACCCACGACCTCCAGAATACCGGTCTGGTGCGATAACCACTACGCTACCGGTGGGGCTGTTTCCCCAGCACTTTCTCGGGTATTTATGTTAAGGTATGTTTGTTTCCTGCACTTCGGGATGGTAGCCATCGCCACTCGGACTACTCGGGATGAAGGGGACCTTCTTTTTAACCCCCAGGCCGTGACTCGAGTGTCTACGACATGTCGAGAGTGATCGACCGGCGTTGAACCCTCTAAGCTCCCTTTGGCACCAAGACTGCCAGAACAGAGGCCCTCGCTAAGCATGTAGCGAATCGGAAAATGGGAAATGAGGGGCTCCGTAAAATAAGACAGAAAATAAGGGTTGGCAGCCAAGAAAACCTCCGAAAGGAAAGGGGAGGTTGTAGTGGGTCATAGAGAGAGCTGAAAAATTTTTTGAGTCGAAGTGAAAGTGGTGAAAAAATGCCCGCGAGTGGGATCCGAACCCACGACCTGCAGAATACCGGTCTGGTGTTATAACCACTACGCTACCGGTGGGGCTGTTTCCCCAGCACTTTCTCGGGTATTTATGTTAAGGTATTTTTTGTTTCCTGCACTTCGGGATGGTAGCCATCGCCACTCGGACTACTCGGGATGAAGGGGACCTTCTTTTTAACCCCCGGACTGTGAATCAAATGTCTACGACATGACGAGAGTGGTCGACCAGCGTTAAACCCTCTTAAGCTCTCTTTGGCACCAAGACTGCCAGAACAGAGGCCCTCGCTAAGCATGTAGCGAATCCGAAAATGGGAAATGAGGGGCTCCGTGAAATAAGACAGAAAATAAGGTTTGGCAGCCAATAAAACCTCAGAAAGCAAAGGGGAGGTTGTGGTGGGTCATAGAAAGAGATAAAGAATTTTTTTAGTCGAAAAGAAAGTGGTGAAAAAATGGCCGCCGGGTGGGATCCGAACGACCTTATCGCGTTTCCCACAAAGAACGATGTACTATTGATGAAAACGTGGACGAGATGCTTGAGCGAGGCGTCATTAGGCCCTCCAACAGTCCCTGTGCGTCTCCCGTGGTCCTTGTGTCCAAGAAGGACGGTTCGATACGCTTTTGCGTTGACTATCGGCGCCTCAATAAGATAACTAGAAAGGATGTCTACCCTCTGCCGCGTATTGATGATGCCCTGGAATGTCTGCAGGGTGCCGAATATTTCTCGTCGCTCGACTTGCGCTCCGGGTACTGGCAGGTACCTATGGCCGAGGCTGATCGCGCAAAGACGGCTTTCATAACACCTGACGGCCTGTATGAGTTTAATTTGATGCCGTTCGGCCTTTGTAATGCGCCTGCCACTTTCGAGCACATGATGGACAGCATTTTGCGCAAACTAAAATGGAAAGCATGCCTGTGCTACCTTGACGACATCGTCGTTTTTTCTCCGGATTTCGAGACACACCTACGCCGATTAGAACAAGTTTTAACTTGTCTTGCCGACGCAAAGCTGCAGCTCAACCTTAAGAAATGTCGCTTCGCCGCTCGCAAGCTCACTATTTTGGGCCACGTCGTTTCGAAGGATGGAGTTCTACCCGACACGTCTAAGCTGAAGGCAGTTGCGGAGTTCCCGAAGCCGACATCTATGAAGGCCCTCAGGAGCTTCCTCGGGCTGTGTTCTTACTTCAGCCGCTTCGTCCGCAACTTTGCGACCATCGTTGCACCATTGACGCAGCTTCTGTCCGGTACCTCTAAAGACCTCACTTCGTGGTCCCCTGCTTGTGAAAACGCGTTCGCGACATTGCGGAAGCTTCTTACTTCGCCACCTATCCTGCGGCATTTCGACCCGAACGCCCCCACTGAGGTTCACACTGATGCCAGCGGCGTTGGTCTTGGGGCTGTGCTTGCTCAGCGAAAATCGGGCTTTGACGAGTACGTTGTCGCCTACGCTAGCCGTTCCCTTATAAAGGTTGAGGCAAACTACTCCGTCACGGAAAAAGAGTGTTTGGCCATAGTTTGGGCACTACATAAGTTCCGACCTTACTTGTACGGCCGCCCTTTCGACGTCGTCACAGACCATCATGCGCTATGCGCATACGCGAGAATACGCGAGTAAAAATCGCAGCACATGAGGAATCATATCAGTGAACAGTAAATAGCTTACAAAGTGACATTTAGGCATAAAAGCAATGAAGCCTGCTGAAAAAAAAACATTATTGACAACACTATACCGAATAGCGCTTCGAAAGTGTAATGATGTGATACAGTAAGAGTTTGTGCAAAAGAAGCATTAACGCACACGTAACAGTAACCTGTTGTCAACGATGAACCATCTAGCGCCTCAGAAGTGGTAAGATGCGATACGTGCCGCTACAAAGTTTAGGCTTGAAGGCACGACAGCCTTACCGGAGACTCATTGATACGCCGTGTGAGAGTGTTGTATTAGTGGATCAGATATGACTCGCAGGCTTCCCTGCCGTAATGGGTTTTAAATCCTGATTGGAGCAGCATGGCCGTAAATTGGTCGAATGGCTACTTCAAAGAGTTGATGTGTTTTGAAAGGGGGCGATAAGATTTTGTTTTTCATCGGCTCTCTGAATATTGATGCGAGTTCTAAAAGAATTTTAAGTCTGTCCAATATACTGCGCACCACAAGCACCACATTCCTGGAGGTAAACTATATTTCAAGCGTTACAATTGAAGTTGCCCGTCATCTTAATGGAAAAGTCAGATCCCCGGCTCTGAGCCCTTGTTGTTGGTTTCATCATCGGGACACAATGTGCACCGGGGTTTTCCACATAGTGTGGAACCTGTGAAACTCGTTTCTTTTTATCGAGTTGATGTTACAATGTCTCTGATGTTTCTTGCTCGGCGATAAACCACGCGTGGTGAGTCCGGGATGACGTGCTTCATTCTTTCACTCTGTAGCAACATGTTGTGGTGTCTCCTTAAAATTTCATTGACGTTTGGGTCAGATGCCGAATATGTCAAAATGAGATTGGTTTGTGACCTAGAAGTGGAGGTTTTATTGCCACTAATAAGTGTAGAACGCTCCTGTTCTGATGCCTTCCTGATTGAATCTTCAATGAGTGGTAGTGGGTATTTTTGTCGTGCGAGGTCAATGCGGAGCTGATCACAATTTGAAGCGAAGTCATTTTGGTTAGAGCAAATTCTGCGGAAGCGTAGGGCTTGGCTGTTTTCCGTGTGACGATGAACCAACACGCCCAAACCTTTCCCCTTCTGAACTGTATGGAATGGCCGTTTCGCAGTGTCTCACATGGCTGCTGTGAAAGTTCAAGTATTGTGCCGGTCGGTATGTTTTCTGTACACCGAAGTAACCAGTCTGTGCCCATTAGTTGTTATCTGCATTACAAGAACATTAATTGTAGAAGTTGAATACTCATTTGAGAATGAGATATCACTGTGAGCATTGTTATAGTCATATATGAATTTATTTAGGGTTTCCTCACCATGAGACGAAACCAAGAAAATGTCGTCGATGTACCGCTTGTAAAACTGTGGTTTTAAAAGGAAATTCTCAAGGGTTCCCATAAATCTTGTCTCGTAGCCAAAGACGACGCAGTTGTCTTCAAGGAAAACAAGTTTCTTGGAGCAAACTTGTGCTCCCCTAACAACTAAAAAGAATAGAGACGCGGCGAAGCAGCGGTCAACAAATTGACTTGCGCGGGCGAGTGTCGTCGAAAGGAATGCCGCGGCGTCTGCTCTGCAGGCTTTTATCTTTCTGCGCGAGTGTTTCTGGAACCGTAGATTCCCATACAGAACATTGTAGATCACAGAAAATTATTCTAGGCTAGTGACGTTAGGGCGAAAAGTTTGCTTCTCTGAATGAGATAGCCCCTGCGGCATAAAAAAAAATGGAACACGCGTTTCGCATGGGACACAGATAACATAGCCGGGCGCAGCCGGGCATTAAAAACAAACAATAAATAAACAAACTCGTACGTGGTTCGCGGCAATATGTTGGCATAATTTGGGCCTATTTTTGTCCCCATAGATGTGCCGCTTACTTGGACGTAGTGCTGGTTATTGAATACAAAATTGTTTATTTCAAGTAATAAAGTTAATAGTTTGTTCAATGTGTTGCTGTCAACAGGTGTGTCCCCTTCTGAATTTTCGTAGGCTCTTATGA
This sequence comes from Haemaphysalis longicornis, assembly GCF_048455015.1. NCBI lineage: Eukaryota > Metazoa > Arthropoda > Arachnida > Ixodida > Ixodidae > Haemaphysalis > Haemaphysalis longicornis. Next base: position 162,461,131 of record NW_027526335.1, read on the forward strand.
CGGATTCGAATCCACCGGCGTGAGGCATGTTTGTATACAAAGAGGCTACGTCTAACGTTACAAGGGAGGAGTTGTCCGGTATCGTTAGGTCTTGTATTTCACGTAGAAAATGAGTAGTGTCTTTTATGTACGAATTGAATGTGGGCGGGATGTGCTTTTTAATGTTGTCGACATAGCTGGAAATGTTCTCGGTCCCCGCGAGGGGAGGTGGGCATAATTTTTTTTTCATGGGCTTGGGAGTGCTTGCCAGCGCCACTCCGACTTCTCGGGGTGAAGGGATCTTCTTTTTAACTTTCGGGCCGTGACTCGAGTGTCTACGACATGTCGAGAGTGGTCGACCAGCGTCGAACCCTCTTAAACGTTTTTTACTCCATTTTCTTTCTTTTCGAAGTTTTTATCTGTTTCAATGAGCTACCATGTCCTCCGCTTTGCTTTCCGAGGTTTTCTTGACTGCCAACATCTATTTCTGTCTTATTTTCAACAAGCCCCTCATTTCCTATTCTGATTCGATACATGCATAGCGAGAGCCTCCGTTCTGGCAGTCTTGGTGCCATAAGAAGCTTAAGAGGGTTGAACGCTTGTCGACCACTCTCGGCATGTCGTAGACACTCGAGTCACTCGAGCCCGGGAGCAAAAAAGAAGATCCCCTTCACCCCGAGAAGTAAGAGTGGCGCTGGCTAGCACTTCCAAGCCCATGAAGAAAATTATGCCCACCTCCCCTCGCGGGAACCCTGGTGTGATGCGACGCTGAGGGGGGTTCAAGCGCAAGCCGAGAGAAACCGTCGACCTAAAGGCCGCCGGAGAGCGGCACACCGGTTATATGCGCAGCGCGCCAGAAGGGGAGTAGACCGCGCAGAGAGAGAGAGTTCCGCGGCTATGACACAACACATTTACAACACAATCCACTTTAATCCAATCCCATCCAATCCAATCCAATCCAAGTCAAGCCAAGCCAAGCAAAGCCAAGCCAATCGAATGTGTTCGGCTTAGCACTGTGGCGGATATTCGAGTGCCGCTCTCGTAAGCGGTGCAGATGACAATTTTTAATGCGGGCCCGCCATTGCATCATTAACTCCTTTCTCATGTAACCCACCATGGTCGGGACTTGGGGACAATTTCGTGCAGCGGTAACAAGCTATCACTCGAGCTACCTGCACCGGCCAGGGCCACTTCGCGGCCGCGGCCGCCGCCTGCACAGCGACCGTGCGGCTAGCTCAGTTGGCTTTTCGTGCCTCCGGCGCGTTTTCGCATCCAATGGTAATAAACAGTAATAGAAACAGAGTCCCTGGAATCGCTGTAGAACTTTGGTCGCGGCCAGCTGCCCGATGAGCTGACGAAATCACGGCGCCTCCGCCGCCAACGATCGGGTCGTTCGTTCTCGAGAGCAGAAGCTCCGCCCTCCGGCCCTCCGATTGGAGCGGTGAGCCGGGCGAGCCGGCGAAAAACGCCGGCAGTACGGAAGTGGCAAACACAAACTCGTGACGTGTTTGGGTGTTGTTTATTTACACAATATACTCAGGATGTCGATTGCGCGTGGTCCTCTGCTAGCTCCTCGGTTGCGTTTCGCACACTTTAAAATTGATTTTAAATATGCTGTAGGCTGTATTCGCCGCTTATATTTTGCAGATGATGTATATGTGTTCCCACCAATCTATCTCCGAAGTTATCTCGCCTTCAAAATTTTGTGTCAGTGCCCCTTTAGGAGAGTTCAACGCTGGTCGACCACTCTCGACATATTGTAGACACTCGAGTCACGGCCCGGGAGTTAAAAAGAAGGTCCCCTTCAACCCGAGAAGTCGGAGTGGTGCTGGCTACCACCCGCAAGACCAGGAAAAAATTACATTGACATAAATACCCCAGAAAGTGGAAGGGAAAACTAGCCCGGCCGGTAGGGTAGCGGTTCGCACCAGACCGGTATGCTGAAGGTCGTCGGTTCGGTCCCACCTGGCGGGCATTTTTTCTCCACTTTCTTTCTTTCCAGTATTCATCTGTCTCAAAGACCTACCTTATCCCCCCCCCCTTTGTTTTCCGACGTTTTCTTGACTGCCAACCTTTGTTTCTGTCTTATTTTCAACGAGCCCCTCAGTCCGTACTCTGATTCGCTTTATATATATATATATATATATATATATATATATATATATATATATATATATATATATATATATATATATATATACATATATATATATGTGTATATATATTGTAAGGCCTTTGAGCAACGGGTGAACCGAGGCGTTTATTCGGCGATCCAGTCGGTTCCGAACACCATACCGAGAGCGATGATGATGATGCACGAGCGAAGAGGATTGGGTACTGTTAATGAGAATGATAATGTTACTGCGAAGAGGCAATGCAGGAGTTTTCCCAGATTGTATGAACAGTCCCTGGGAGTGTCGAGGCTGTGCCGACGCGACATACGCGCTCACAATAATTTCTCCTGCGAGTGAAGGCGGGCGCCTGACCGCCAATGTTCATGGAGTATGGCGGACAAAAAGCTTTAGCCGTGACACGTGCACGATTTCTGCGCAATGGTAGCGACGGTCCAAGCGAGCTTGAGTAGGCGTGACACGATAGTTGACAAGGGATGTTTCCTCAAGGACCGTGTACGGGCCTGTCAAACAGTGGAGAAATTTTTCACATAGTCCTGGTCTTCGACTGGATGTCCAAAGTAAGACCTCGTCACCAGGGCAGAACCGAACAGTACGGTGGCTGGCGTCGTAGCGGTCCTTGCGGTCTTGCTTGCTGGCTTCAGTCTTCAGACGAGCCACTCGACGGCAATAGTTTGCACGGGAGAGGAACTGCTCGGAGGAGGGGCTTGAGGTCGACACGGGAGCCGATCAAAATGTGGTGTCCAGAATGGACAATGGGTCGCGGCCGTATACGAGGAAATATGGAGAGTAGCCGGTTGTCCGTTGAACTGCAGTATTATAAGCAAACGTAACAAATGGAAGAATTGTGTCCCAGTTTGTGTGATCAGGTCGAATGTACATAGAATGCATATCCGAGAGTGTCAGGGTAAATCTTTCAGTGAGGCCGTTCGTTTGCGGGTGGTAGGAGGAAGTGGTTTTGTGGACTGTGTTCGAAGCACGAAGAACATCTTCAACAATACTGGACAGAAAAACCCTACCGTGATTACTCAAAAGTACACGAGGGGCCCCATGGCGCAAGAGTATTGCGTGCAGGAAGAAGTCTGCGGCCGGTGCTGCGCAGCCAGAGCGATTTGGCGCCGTTTCTGCATAACGTGTTAGGTGGTCAACTGCTGTCACAATCCACCGATATCCTGCAGCTGTACAAAGGAGAGGCCCGTAGAGATCTATACTATTCGTTTGGAAAGGCATAGCGGACACGGAAGCGGATGCAAAAGTCCGGCAGGTGGGGATGTGGATCTCTTGCGGTGCTGACAAGATGGGTAGGAAGCGACGTAACGGGCAACGCAGGTGGACAGGCGCGGCCAAAAGAAATGACTTCGGACGCGGTCGTAGGTTTTACTGAAGCCTAGGTGGCCAGCTGTGGCATCGTCGTGCAGCGCTTCCAGTATCTGCGCGCGGATGGAACGTGTCGCAACTGGAACCCATCGGTGGCCAGAAGAGAGATGAGTGGAACGGTACAAGATGCCGTCCAAAAACTTGAATTGTTGAAGCTGCCGACGGGACCTATTGTTTGGAGGAGGTGATGAGCCGGTAAGCTGGTCGATCATTCCACGGCAGTATGTGTCGGCCCTTTGAAGAGAAGGCAGGCCCAAGAGGTCCTCAACTGCTACACGATTGACAGGTGCGATGGGAAGGACCGTGGTGAGGGGTAATGACGCGGAAATCTTGTTCGACCCAAGAGGGCAACGAGAAAGTGCATCCGCATCCTGGTGCTTTTTCCCGGACCTGAATGTGACAGTAAAGCATATTCTTGGAGTAGAATAACCCACCCTCCGAGCCGTCCTGATAAATTTTTCAGCGTCTGCAACCAGCACAGAGCGTGGTGGTCAGTCACTACTGTGAAGTGGTGACTGACCACCACAGCGAGACACTCTTGCTCAATGATTGTGTAGTTTTTCTCGGCAGTGCTTAGGGTACGACTTGCGTAAGAAGCAACCCTTTCTCGGCGTTGATCATCAGACTGCAGCAGCACAGCCCCGATTCCGTGGCCACTGGCATCCGTGTGCAGAATAACAGGGTGAGACTCATCAAAATGGCATAGTACCGGCCCTGAGGTGAGTGCGTGCTTGAGTTGTCGGAAAGCCTCCTCACAGTCGTCTGACCATACAAAGGGTGTTCCAGAGTGTAGCAGCTTGTTGAGAGGCGAAGCAACTGCAGCAAAGTTGCGGACGAAAGGGTGAAAGTAAGACGCTAAGCCAACAAAGCTGCGTAGGGCTTTTTTCGGTTGTGGCCGTGGGAAATCGATGACATCAGCAATCTTCTCCGGGTCGGGCCAAATCCCCTCATTGCTGACGACGTGGCCTAGAACCTTTATGCTTCTTGCGGCGAAACGGCACTTCGTGTTCAACTGAAGACCCGCATTCGCGAGGCATGTAAGAACTTATCTAGCCGTTTCAAATGCTCAGTGAAACTTGAAGAAAAAATAACGCTGTCGTCCAAATAACAGAGGCATGTTCTCCATTTCAGGCCCCGAAGAACATTGTCGATCCTTCGCTTCAAAGTTGTAGGAGCGTTACATAGTCCGAAAGGCATTACATTAAATTCATACAGTCCATCAGGGGTGGCAAATGCTGCCTTTTCTTTATCGGCCTCGTTCATTAGAATTTGCCAATAACATGAGCGGAGGTCAAGGCTGGAAAAGTATTCCGCTCCTTGTAGGCAGTCCAGGGCATCATCGATGCGAGGCAGCGGATATACATCCTTTTGGGTAATTCTATTGAGTGCGCGGTAATCGATACAAAAGCGAACGGATCCGTCTTTTTTCTTAACGAGGACCACGGGGGACGACCAAGGGCTGTTTGATGGACGGATAATTTTGCGTTGAAGCATATCGGCGACATTTTCGCCGATGACTTTTCGTTCGGACGAAGACACACGGTATGGGCGGCGGCAAACAATACGGGATCCATCTGTTTTAATTCGGTGCGTTGCGACAGAAATTTGGCCAAGCGTAGTACAATTCTAATCAAATAAGGATTTGTGCTTGTTCAGGAGGTCTAGTAAAGAGCCAGTTTGCGTGGGGGAGAGGTCAGAGCTCATTGCGGCAGATATAGACGGCTGCAACGGTTTAGAGGGCGAACTTGGGCAGGAGGAAATAGGGGAGAGGAGAACAACACAGACAGCTTCGGAGTCAGCAGCGGTAACCACAGTGGTGCCTTGACGAAAGAGAATCGCTTCAGGATAACGTTCGCGGCAACGAGTGTGGCCGACCCGCGGAAGAAGCGCACAAGACAGATGGCGATCACGATGCCTCTTGGAAGAAACCGAGTACATGGAAGGATGAGTACGTCCCCATCATGAGAGTTGCCACCGCGAACGGAAATTGTTGTCTCACTACCAGGTTTAAGGACGAAATCGGCACTTGCCACGAAGCACTGCCGCTTGACGTTAGGAACACCCGTATAGTCCGTAGCGGTGATCTCGATGTCGGGGTATCGGCAAGAGATGACCGCGGATGCCGATGATAGAACGTCCCATCCTAGAATGAGTTCATCGGAGCAGCTAAGTAACACCGCGCACTGAATATGGTGGCGAATTCCCTCTATCAAAACACGTATTGTACAGTAGCCGGATGGCTCGAGCACCTCTCGATTAGCACCGCACAACGAAGGCCCAGTATACGGGGTAGTCACTTTTCGGAGGCGCGAAGGCAACTTCTCATTAATCACTGATATACTTGCTCCGGTATCAACAAGGGTATCAACACGAAAACCATCAACTTCCACAGACAATGTATTTGATGGTCTTAATAGAGGAGTTTTTGGCTTTTTGACGAGTGCAGTTTCCCCTCCAGAAACTGCAGGCGCTAGTCCGAATGAGGTTGGCGGCGGCGATGGGCGACGCGGGGGCGAACGATATGTGCCACGTCGGGACCATGCAAGAAAAGCCAACGTCACGTTCGAACGGTGCGTACCCGCGTCGTTCATCTTGCTGACGCCGTCGACAGAAACGAGCTATGTCCCCGCGAATACCGCAATAATAGCAGACGGGGCGGTCACCCGAGAAGAGCTGGCGGCCAGGTTGCATGTTCGTGTAGCATCCCCGTGGCATGCTTGCTGCGGATATCGCTGTTAAGTGTCCGTGGGTCAACGGGGCTTGCATTGGTAAGGGTGGTTTGGATGCGATGGCCGAGTAGGATGGCGTGGGAGTCGTAGGACCAGGAGACGTCGAGGGCATCACACCCGCAGTAGATGCCAGCTCCTGTTTCACCAGGTCGCGCAGCTGAGGAGCTTTCGTGCGGAAGTGATATCGTGGAGCAGAGAGCGGGGCGCTGAGCTGCAGCTCTTCACGGATGATTTGGCGTATGAGAAACCGTAAGTCCGTGTCCCCTTGTGACGGCGTAGCCAGAGCAGCCGGTTGCAAACGAACAGCCTACAAATTCCTCCAGGCGCTGGCAGGTTGTGCGTACATCGCTGACGCTCGTCGGATTTTGCACCACGAGGGCGTTGAACGCGAAAGAAGCGATGCCCTTCAGGATGTGGCGAACCTTGTCGGCCTCTGGCATGCTTGCATCCACGCGGCGGCAGAGAGCAACGACGTCCTCTATGTATGAGGTATACGTTGAGTCAGAGCGCTGAAGCCGAGTGGCCAGCTTCCGTTTCGCCTCGTCCGACCGAGCGGCTGTCGTGCCGAATATCTTGCGCAGCTCCTGGGAAAAGCTGGCTCAGTAGTCGATGCGGTGTGCATTGTTCAAAAACCATGTTCTTGCAACCTCGTCCAAGGAAAAGAAAACCTGCTGCAGCTTCACCGCGTCATCCCAGCGGTTGAAAGCACTGACGCGAGCATACTCATCCAACCAGTCATTGACGTCTTCAACGCGGAGCCCTGCAAATTGCGGGGGGTCACGCTCGCGGCAGGTGACGGCAAATGCAAGAGGCGCAGGAGTGGAGGCGCCAGCTTGGTTGCTTCCGGCCTCACGCTGCATCTGTGTTGAAGGCAAACGCCGAACGGAACGGAGCTGCAGGGGTGCGCTTGTAAGGCGTTGAGGACGGGACCGAGGTCAACCTCCACCAATAGTAAGGCCCTTTTGCAACGGGTGAACCGAGACGTTTATTCGGCGATCCAGTTGGTTTCGAACACCGTACCGAGAGCGATGATGATGATGCACGAGCGAAGAGGATTGGATAATGTTAATGAGAATGATAATGTTACTGCGAGGAGGCAATGCAGGATGCCCAGATTGTATGAACAGTCCCTGGGAGTGTCGAGGCTGTGCCTACGCGACATACCCGCTCACAATATATATATATATATATATATATATATATATATATATATATTGGCTCAAATACGAATTCTATTCGAGGCATACTTCTCCAAGAATCGACATTGTTGTACGTTTATTGAGGTTCAACTTTTCCTGGGAACCTTTCTTGGGAGACGGTACTGACGACGGCATACTGTCTGTGTATAATTTCCCTTAATAATGTAGCTCAACTTCTCGTATGCTTCTTTCTGCAGTCCTTTCTTAGGGTCTGCCAAGTTTCCAACTCCAACAGATTGATATTTCACCGAAGAGGTGGTTTTCTCTCGCGTGGAGAAAGCAAACCAACCAGTAAAGTTGGTCTTTGCTTGGAACAAGCACGACTGAAAAACAAAACATGGAAGAAATTATTATTACGTTACAAAAACAGAACATTTTATGTGAGAGGTGCAAAATCACTTGTATAATTACCCTAAACGTATTGTGTGTAAAGAATGTCATCAGAAGTTTGGGTATTTCGATCTCATCTTAGACAATTTTTTGTTGATCGTGGAGCTAAAAACACACTCTTTGAACATAATGGTTTACAGAAACACGAACACAAAACACTCCACCATTTGTTTCCGACTGGCACCAGCATTTACTGCTGTGTGACTTGATTCATTCTACAATCTCTGTGCCTCTGCCAAAAACTCCACACCGGCTTACATGACCTTCGCAACCAACAAGTATATACGCGTCAAAAACTATTCCCTAATGATTTCTAGTACACGCCCAAATATTGGAGGGGTTTTCTCGCGGAGGGTGAAGTTGGCCTAGCTCTTGGGAGAAATCTTTCCTTGCACACACGTGTACCCATAACAAACGTGTACCCATAAACTGCTTCGAAAAAGGCACGACAAAGGGATTTTCTACAAGAAGCCGTAACGCTTGTGCAGAAATTCTTCCCCAAACGCCTCTTTGCCAAACAACGCTCCCGTATTTTCAGTCGTATGTCGCTATCGTTTGCTGAACACGTTTTGATTTGTCACATCGTGAATTTTCACTTATGCTTACGTGGTTCCTGTCAAATATATTTTAAAAGAAATATTACAGGAAACTTGTGGTATTCCTAATTGCACTGAGTTCAAATTTATATTGTAACGATGCACTTGGTTTTAAGACGGGTTCAAAAACGTTTTCCAAGTATTTTTGAAGACGGTCAAAACAAACGTCGTCACTGTAGGGCTGTATTTAGGAGGGTATCACACAGCAAAGTTCGAGCTTACTCCACCTTTTTGAGCGCACTCTAGAGGGCTATGAATGATGCAGAACTCTAGAGTGGGGGCAAGTGCACGAGTAAAATTTACAGATGTTACAGAAGACCTCGGGAAAGGAGGTGGCCGCGCGGGATGGCCAGCACATCGCCGTCAGCGATTTCGTCAGCAGAAATTAAAAGGATGTGCTCTTGGCGGGTGGGCACAACGTGGTCGGCACGTGGCACCAGACGAGGCGTACTTGTTTCCGGGACAGCTGAGTGATGAACGTCTGTGGTGCTAATAGCAGGTGTGTGGCAACAAATAACAGCGGAAGTCGACGAAAGAAAGTTCCAACAAAGAATAAGCTTAAAGGGGCACTCCGAGATCACTGCACACTGAATGTGATGACACAGTCCATCGATAAAAACGCGCACTGTGCAGAAGGCAGAAGATTGGATTGACATGTCGTTCGCACCACGTAATAAATAGCAACTGTACAGGGTTTTTACCTTTCGTAATCTCTTACAAAGATTAGCTCGAATAATAGAAATACTTGCCCCAGTGTCCAACAAAGCTTCGATATCGTTACCTTCCACCGATGCTGACAACATATTCGACGGGTGTTCTGGAGGAGTTGTGAATGTCCCAATAGATGCAGTTTCCCCTCAAAAAGTGCATGACGTAGTTTTCCGAGAGGTCGGAGTGGTCATGCACGACAGCTCGAAGCGGAGATACAGATCGTCGAAATGGTGATGGGGACCGGCAGGAGGACAGGACCGCTGTGGCGGAGATGCGCAACCCCTCTGGCGGTAGCTGTAACGAAGAATTAGTCCGTCACGTTCGTACGTGTCGTAGCCACGTCGCTCATCAATTAAACGCCCCCTACAGACAGAACCACGAAATGTGCCCCTAAATTCTGCAGTAGGTGCTCAGGGCGCTGCGGTCGCCATTCTGGATAGTAAGGCAGCGGTCCAGAGACTGAGTGTACCGCTGCCACATAGCCAGGAACTGGTTGGGCGGGAACCGCTGCCACGGACAGATCCGGCCTCCCAGCCACTTCAGAATAGGATGACGTGTTTGGAGGAGGAGTAAGATCGGCGGGCATTCTTCCGTGAGTAGACGCGGCCAGCTCCTCTCTAATGATCTTTCGCATATTAGGTGTTGCCGAGTAGTGACTGGTAGCAAAACATGCACGCAGGTGTGGCCGTCAATTTCATCCTGAATAAGAGCTTAGAGGTCCTCATCGCCCCCGTTCCGGGTCACGGTTTCCTACTGGAGGTGGATCGACTGAAGGTAGTCTACGCGTTGGAACGTTCTCCTCACATCCGAAACGGTCGTTCGATTTTGAAGGGCCCCGGCATTAAAGGCGAACTGGCCGATCCCTTTCAAGATGTGGCGCACGCGATCAGCCTCCATTATGTCTTTCTTGATCATTCTCCACAGGGCCACAACATCTTCAAAGTACGACGTATACAGCTCACAAGGATGTTGGACTCGCCCCTCCAGCTTCTTTTTCGCGATGTCTGAGCAGTTGGCGGAAGTGTCAAAAATCCGGCGCAGCTTCCTGGTGAAATCAGACCAGTCAGTAGTACAGTGCCCATTGTTCAGGAACCACGTTTTGGCTACTTCGTTCAGGGACCACGAGACGTTTTCGAGCTTCGCGCGGTCGTCCCACCTGAAGGAGTTTGTGCGGGTAAAGGTACGAAGCCACTCGTCAACGTCCTCACCACGAAGGCCACCGAACATCGGTGGATCACGCTGGCGACTGGTGACCAGGTGCGGTTGGACGGCGGCTGAGCCCGCACCGCTGGTACGAACACCGGTTCCGCGCTGGTTCCGCTGGCAGGTTCCGCTGTCATCGGCATGGCGTCTCGCGGTAAGCGATGACCCGACCGGAGCTCCAGGGTGCACTCAGAGATGGAGGACAGGGGATCAATACACACGCTCCACCACTTGAGAGACGACGGTTGGTGTGGCCGCTCCTTCCAACACTCAGGCCAAGAAGCGGGGCAAGCGGGTATGAACATTATTTACGGGTGATGATGATGCCGAGCCCATCGGGGCGAGCACTGATGATAGTGGGGGATTATGGAGAAGCGCCGGTAACATAACCCAAAGTACTGGGAGCGTAGTCACAGGGTCTCACAATATTTAGTGCTAACTATTGGTAATGTCGGGCTAAAACTGTCGATTCGCAAAACACCTTCATGGTGACCAGAAAAAAAGAAAAAAAACGTCAAAAGAGGAAAGGGGTAGTGATGATGAGCCCACACGGGTAATCGTTTATTGAAATACCTGTTGTTACACAAGTATTGAATTTTGTTTTGGATCCGATATTGTTAGTCACAGTACCCTATTTTCCCGTAGTTTGAAACTAATCCACAAGCTTCTTAAACCACAATCAGACTTGACCATTCCCCCAGAGTGGGTACGTGGCATTCTTGTTATGGTTCTAACCAACCAACCAACGTGTGCACAGCTGTATTTGTGCAACGTGGGCACAGCATCACTACTGGGCACAGAAGAAAAGCGCCGCCTTGGCGCAACAATTATTCCAGAAATTTAAATCATTCAGTATAAAGCAATAGACTTTGTATTTACAACCGCCCAAGCTCTACAACATAACCGCAAACAAAATAGCAGCACATCTGTTTCTATGTTAAATTTTGTGGTCATTGCATCTTAAAAAATGCTTAATTATCTGAGAAATTTGGGGTGATAAAGATCGACCCTGTGAAGGCTGAGAAAAAAGCAATGCCCCCGCGAAAGAGCGAATTTATTTCAGAAACATTTTAGTGACTTTAGCTTAACAGCCGCGCTGTTAGGTATATATATATAGTGACACAACCTTTCATAGAAAAGGATGACCACTGGTCACGATGGGGGAAAGGATTGGGGAGGGATGGTAAGAGAAAATAAACAAGATAATAATGGTTGTTCTCAGTAGACTCAATAACTGGGCCAGTCCTTGGAACCTGAAATTCGTAGGCCAGTTCATTGTGATCGCAATAGGGTTTGTGCTCATTCACCAGTTCGTTCGGCGGAGAACCCACTCAAACAGCCCGTGGCAGACGCTTTTAATTGAATAAACTGCTATTTCAAATAATACTTGCGCATGAGTTTGTTGTGGATCGGGTTGGGGTTGGGGAGATTTGAATGTACGGTGCGTGGCGAAACCTGGGCGCCACCAAACTAGGTGTGTCAGGTCTGATGGAGTGGTGGTACGGCAGTAAAGACATCGAGGGGGTAGAGGAGGGGTATACCACTTGCGAAGTTTCGGGTGTGTACTCTGAATTTGCAATATATTTGTTAATAAAAATTTCGCCTGAGCGAGGAATAGGAGGTAGGCTGCTCAGGTAGCCAGCTGAAGCTAAGACTTTTAGACGTGTATGTCGGTCCTTCTTGTGCTGGTGAATACGCATCGCTTGGGAGGGAGAGGGAGACAGCGGCGGCCTTACCCCAGGCACCAGGGGAGAATAAGAGGGGGAACTCTCCTGAGCGGCCACATGGGCCGCCTGGTTGCCTGAAGAGTATGGTTCGTGGCCAGGTACGAAGTCGACGCGGATGTTGGTGTTGTTCCGTTGGAGGAGTTGAATTTGAAACAGAATTTCGTGGACGACAGGGTGGGTTGAATCATACGAACGCAAAGCTGTGAGAGCCTCGTACGAGTCTTTGAGTATGCGTATGGAAGGCGGTAGAGGTGGGTCACAGTCAAAGGCGATAGCTGACACTTCGTTGTTAATAGCTCCGCATCGAGGCTGGAAATTTCTTTGCCAAGTGTGGGAGTGTACCCTGAGAGAACCGGTGCCTGAGGGCGTGTCCAAGCAAGGCCCGCGCCGTGATCTTTTACGCTTGCGTCCGTGAAAATGTCCAGTTCGTTCTGAAGCCGATCCTTTTGGAGGCGTCGTATTCGCCGCTGTCGCAACAGAGTATTAGTACGCTCTGTAGGTTTGATATTTGTAGAAATATCAATTGCTGGTCGCTGTCAGGGTGCTATGTGGACTGGGTAATTGGAAAGTACCCACGCTGCTAAGGCGTGTCCCTGTGTGTAAGGGGTCTTTAGAATACCGCCTGGGCTTTGGCCTCCTAGATGATGGCTTCAATAGGAGGAAGAGGTACAGCTTGCTCCACTTTACCAATGGGTGTATGCTTTGGTAAGCCAGTGACTGTCCTAACGGTCGCCCGATGTAGCACCTGAATAGTTTTGATGTTTGTCTGGTTGACGTCGTAAGCCGTTGCACCATACGTGAGGGTTCTCACAGTGACAGCCCTGGCCATATTTAAGACGGCTTTCTGCGATGATTCACCATATGTATTCGACAAGCGACGAATGGAGTGCAGTATGGCATTCCACTTCTGTTTTAATCTTTTGAGCCAAATGCCAGGACTGTTTTTTGTTCCAATTGGAAGGCCTAGGAGGGAAATGGGCTCAGTTGAAGCAGATACATCGCAGTTGACTAGGTTGACTGCAATTTCTTGCGGTGGGTCAGGTGGCTTACAACCGTATACTGCCAGAAATTCCGTTTTTCAGGTGCGAGCTCTAGACCTAGCTGAGCCAGAGTGAGCTCAAGGGTATTAGCCGCTGCCTGTACCTCACCAACCTGGCCTCTAAAGAATCAAAGTCGGTCGCTTCCGTCCAGACCCTGATATCATCGGCGTATATGGTGAAGCGGGCGCCTGAGGGCCTAAATTCGACCCTTGGGGAACACTTCGGTCGGGGTAGTACGTCGTAAGTATCCATCCAGGGTGCGAACCGTGAAGGTGTACAGGCCAGCTTTCCAATTTTGCGTGCGGGCACTAGGGTAGGCACGAGCAAGTTCCTCTAGGATGACCTGGTGGCTTACGTTGTCGAACGCCTTTCGCAGATCAACCGCCATGATCAGGTCAGGAGTACCGCCATGGTAGTGGGGGCATTTAATTACCCTACGCAGAAGCCAGAGGCTGTCATGCGTGCCAACATTGGGCCGGAAGCCTGTTTGGGATGGGTGAAAATACGGTGGGACATATTCCAAATAATGCGTGAGCCGATTGTTGATAAGGCGCTCAATCACTTTGCAAATAACGGGCGTGAGGGATATCGGCCTAAGTTTCTTGATTTCATTGAAATGCTTGTTGGTTTGAGGATAGAAAAAATAAGTGTTAGTTTAAGGTTTTCCGGCACTCGTCCATGCTCCCAGAGGTCATTGATCTGACAAAAAGGTGTTCCAAGGCTTCCGACGGGAGGTTTGAAAGGTGCTGCCACGTGACATGGTCATGACCGGGCGCAGAATAAAGCCGTCCCTGGCGGATTGCGATGCGTAACTCGGCCATTGTAAAAGGGAGCTCCAAGTAAGGGTCAGGCTGAGGAATATCAATTATTGGAAGTGGAGCGGGGGGAGATGTGGAAGCATGGGGAAACAAGGTACTTATAAGTCGCCGCTCCACTGTTGACTGGTCTGCGCTTAGGGTTAGGGTAGCAAAAAGAAGGGTTCGTTTGGCAGTCTTCTGAATGAGGCTGCGGTGCAGACGCCAAAGCGCCGGTAAGCCTCTCGCGTGACTGAGGGTGTCACAGAGAGTTGTCCAGTGATATTGGTTTAGCTCTTTTTCATGAGCTGTATAAGTTGGTACTGTTTCCAGATATTTTGGAGATCTTTCTGGCATTTTTCATTAAATCTGTAGGTGCGAGTGAGCTTACGTACTTTTTCCCAAAAATTAGCCATGTGATTGTCCATGTGCGGTGCTTCCGTAGCACATTCGATGACCTGCTGTGCCCGGATAGATGTTGTGTTGCTTAAGGAACAGAAGTCTCTTAATGAGGCTGGGGGAGATGCAATCATTATAGCCTCTCGAAAGGCATCCCAATCAATTCGCTTCATGGCCTTCCGTCAGCGGACCTTCTTCCCACGGAGATGGATAAGTATGGATAAGTACCTCTAAGATTCTGTTGGTGCGTCTCCTTAAGAGGCTGCGCTTCGGGTGCATATTTAGGGCTACACCTTTGGGACCATCATGCAAAGCTGAACTTCTACTCCTATGTCCGCATGGTGCAATCTTCATACTTACGCTTCCTGTAGGCTACTGAAAACGAGGACAAATCTTTCAGGGGCATTTTAACCGCCGAGGGCATGCAAACAGACAGGGGTACGCGTTCAACGCTCACAAGTGGCACTATTTGTTCTCGCGAAAGGTGAGGGCAAGCTATAAAGGCACATGCTCGCATAATGCCTTCTATTTATTCGTTTCGGTTTGAACCCGTTTTGGACAGCTTTGGGGGACTTAAATGAATCTGTCTCAGGACGTACAAAAACATGTGATATGAATACTCTTACGTAAGCACATTAAAGTAAACTGAAATGTTGCAATTACGCAAGATAACCTCACGTCTTTAACGTCAGTGGCAGCCATTTAACGATAAATGTTCATTTAGGTCGAAGGGAACACAGGAATCATAGGCCAACACATTTGCTAATAACGTAGGCCTCCACGCACTTCTCTATCGGTAGCTTTTTTCGTCCATGCTTCCCTATTGACAGCACCAGCCTCATCTAGTCTAACCTCAAGAATCAATTCAACTAGAAAATTATCGAGGCATTTTACTTAGCAAAATAATTCAATTGTGATGGGCGTATATACTGCGAGCACCCGTGAAGGAAACCACGTTTAAAACAATTTCTTCTTATGCCAGACAATGTAGGAATGTTTGTTTGGGTTTCCATAGACCCAACGCAAAAAAAAAAAATCCGCTTAAGACGAACACGCTTTCACATACTCTTCGGTTAAGATGAACAACATTCGGCGTGACCACCATGGCTAGCGATTTTGAGTAGCCGACATGGCAGTTTCGGCGGTGTGCGGCGGAGCATTCACACGGTGAGAGGGAAGCAAAATCAAAGAAAATACAGCGCGAACCCAATTCGCACCAAGGAACAAAGGAGGCAGCGAGAAAAAAAAAAGACACGCGGATAAAGCTACCACTTCTCCCACCCTTCAACCCGCGGAACAAGGGGCACTGCAAAAAAAAAAAAAAAGAAAGCGCGAGGGCGAGCTTTGTGACCGGTCAGCTCTGGAGGGGAGACAAGAAAAACTAGGAGCATAAAAAAGTTAGAAAAGTGGCGAGGAAGACTTCCTATTTGTGAACATAGTAGGTCTTCTCACCAATGCCATTTCTCGGCGGCAGCATGTGAATCTGCAGCGGTTCGCATCGCGAGTCCCACCGAGTCACCGCCGAGAAAAAGAAGGGTTCCCTGTCGGTTTCTGCTGTGTTGCCGCTTGAGTTGGCGAGTGTACGCTCTCCGTCGCCGCTTAAACTGGATAAACCAGGCAAGAGCACAAAAATACACTTTTCGATAAAGTTCCGCAATAAAATAAATGTTTTTTTCTTGTCTGTTGCCGCATTGTAAGTCGGCGTCTTTCACCCTCTTTAAGCCAGATTTTTGCTTATACGCGGGGTGATGCCGATTCTTTTCTGGGAGGGCTTCTGATAAAACAAACTTCTGATAAGGCCAGCAAATTATTATCTTATCTTCGGGTTCGTCGTAATGAATGTCCATCGTAATAAGGTCCATCCACGAAATACCAAATACCAAATGCATTGCTCATTGATTATTTCTGTTTTTTCTTTCCATATATGTGAGTTCGTCTATAATAAGTAGGAGTTCCGAGTGGCCGTTTTTTTTTTTGTTTTCTTCTTCGAAGTTCCCCATTTTTTCGTTCTTCATTTTTATTCCCGAACATTGACCACCTCAACTAACGGTTGATTGTACGGAAATTCGTATTTTAAGCACCCCCAGATTTTCTCAGTATATCAACTGTCGGGTGAGTATCAACTGCAGAAATGACCGAAGTATTACTGAAATATGAATATATTTATATAATATCGAAAAATAAGGTAATCCTATAGAATTAAGTAGGCCGGCAATTGTTATCCTAACAAAATACTAGTATTATGGTTCTGTATAGAATACGTTGTTGTTAAGAAACTTGTAAGTGCTGATACAAGTAAACATTAAACCTTGAGCGCGCTATTAGAATGGGACAATGCGCTTTTCATTCTTGAACACTACGAAAGCTCACTAAAAGTATCATTGTGCACACCTCGTGCGCCTTGTTAATCTTATTTGGCATGTGAAATATATAGTAACAGAAATTTAGTGTATAACAGTTTAGAAAAATAGAAGCACAAAGGAAACCTCAAACCTAAACTGCGGCGTAGACAACAATATTTGAAGGAAAGTTCAAACTCTCGTCAATTACGTGCGCAGTCAAAACACGATAACTAAAGCGGCTGTTTCGTTTGGTCAAAGGTGGGTGTTTCATACTTTGAATTATATGCAGAGGAACGCGATTGTATCTACACCTGGTGATATTTAAAAGACGCTTTTTTCATAAACAATTGTTAAATTGGTACAGCATCAATAAAGAAGAGTAAACAATGAGCATAGCAAATACGTACCTTTATCACCTTCCTCACCCAGTGACGTTGCGGAGACGTCAACTTCTTCATTCTCAGTACAATAATAGTACTGTTGTTAATATCAAGTAATACCTTCTTTCCACCGTTTTCATTCTGAATCATGGGCACAGTAACATTTACATAAAGGTGAAACGGGGTGCGCAAGCCATTAGTAATATTCCAGGTCAGTTCTTGGGCGCATTCATCGCTCCACACACTGTCTCGGTCTATGGTTACTGGCACGCTCACGCATTTCAGATATTCGACGTGTGCCACAATTGGGTGCCTACAATCGAAAAAAAAACGAGGATAATGTAAGTGGTTGCTAGCGGGAGTGAATTCCCAGGTTTGTCACACTTTATATCAACGGAGCACACTAGGGGCTTCGTAAGCAACGTATGTTACTTAAAAATGCGACATAAACAAGCATTTTGCTCTAAATACGTCTCACCATCTAGCAGATGGTCCTTTCTTGCGCAGATGAGAGCGCTTTTTTTATGTCCACTGTGTATACCAGTCTGATACAAAGAATGAGGTTTTGGGGATGCAGTAGCAGGTTTGTAACCATTCAATAGTGTTAAGGCATTTGTTTTCAATAAAAGTGCTGAGTACTTTCTTCAAAACAACACAGACACGAAAAGGTTTACACACGGTATCCTAAGTTATGCAAGTGCCCCGAGATTTCACAGGACATCTTTGCGAATGGATGCACCCTTACCAAAATCTACCCAAAAAATACCAAGAACACTCTGACGCAAGATATTGTAGACCAAATATTGGTCTGTTTGTTTAACAAAGTCAAGCATGATGGAAGGGCAGCGATTCTGCGTTAGTGTATTGCTGTGTAGTTGCCACTCCATTGTTTAATTGGTGCAGGATTGATCCCTGTCTGATGTCATCCCACCATGGAAAGGATGGATAATTGGCGCAGTGCAAGGAAAATCAATTTGAATAATTAAGATGTAGAACGTTTGGCTGGCATTCTGTTTACTGGAATGGGACAATTCTTAGGACACGCTGTATTCATAATCAGCGGATACGCTCGCTAGAGTGGCGCACAACCAATTTGGCCATTGTAGCAGCGTCTTTATAAAGATATCGTCCAATCACTGCTCTTACTGTATTTCAGCCCTGTTCGCTGGCGTAGAATAAAATGGTGACTAACGCAAACCCAGAAAGTACAAAAAATAAAGCCGCTGCACTCAACGTGATAGCTGTAGGAAGGGAAGACCAGTTATTCGCCAAAATGTACTGTGGCGCCATTATCCGCTTACTGCTACTATATCACGCTCTCCGCTTGCCTATCTCACTCCTCTATTGAAGATGTGAACGGAGGTTTGTCAATGCAGTTCAAAATTTCCGCCTTCGCAATGCTCGCGCGCCCCCTGCCCGGAACAGCGCGAGCGAGTTTTGTTTTTTTGTGCTCCCCTTGCTGGAACGCGTCGTTTGTTGGCGGCCGCTTTTTTCGCTTTTTCGCTTACTATCTTAAAGCTAACCCAACGAGCGTTATATACAGAGATTATGGCTCAAATGTGCCTGCAGTTTTTTTCCCTAAACAACAAGGAGATGTATGACAAATGCGAGCGGTTCACGAGTTTCGAACGGTCATGACTATATAAAACGCAGGTTTTTCGAAATCTCGATTCGAGTCTGTTACGCCGTAATGCCGTCCGGCCCTATTTGGGTCAGTTATCTCGCTGCGGCACCTGATTCCGGCAGTCACTTGACATTGTGGCTGCAAATTTCTACCATGCCAAGGCGGCCCTTATAAGTGATCTGCGCCTAATAAGAACCTATACCTTTAGGTTAAGGCCCGCCAGCGCCCTGTTCCGTTGCACATCCAAGCACATGCCAGACAGCGCCACCACTCTCCTCGGCCGCGGACATGTCCTTTTTCGATAACACCAGCTTCTGAGTTATAATATAGCATAAACGAGGAATTCTTTTTTAAGTGCAGAGCGCATTAGAGGCTCGCCTTGTCGCCGTAGCTCGCT
Organism: Haemaphysalis longicornis; assembly: GCF_048455015.1. NCBI lineage: Eukaryota > Metazoa > Arthropoda > Arachnida > Ixodida > Ixodidae > Haemaphysalis > Haemaphysalis longicornis. Next base: position 162,480,150 of record NW_027526335.1, read on the forward strand.
GTCCCAAGGTCGACCGACAGCGGGAATTAGGTGGTGCTGCGAGGTAATGGACAAAAGTTGAGCCCGTAGCAGAGGCGTGGAAAAACAAGCGGCTTTTATAGTGATAAACATTCCAAGCTTCTCAACCGCTAGCGCTTGTCATAGATCTCCCCGTTGTTTAGCGCAAAGAAAACTGCAGGTACATTTTATAAAACATCTATGTATATAATCGGCAGTCATCGCGTCCATTTAGTGCGGAACGCCTGTTCGGTTGGTTTTTCTGACAGTAAGTGGAGAAAGTAGAATCCGAAGTAATCGCGTCCATTTAGTTTAGAACGCCTGTTAATTTGGTTTTATCGACAGTAAGCGGAGAAAGTAGCTGCCAAAACCGGCGCGTTCCAAACTGCGCAGTAAGGTGCCGGCCCGTGCGAGATCCCGCTCGCGTTTTTTCAGGCAGGGGGCGCGCGAGCATTGCAAAAGCGGCAAATATAACTCCGTCGGACGAACCTCCATTGAATTCATCGAGAGGAGTGAGAAAGAGAGGCGAAGAGCTTGATGGGCATTATAAGTGAGCGGATAACGGCGCAACTGCCAATTATGAGCGAATCACTGCATTTCCGACGCTTTTCACGTTGAATAAAACTGATTTAATTTTTTCCAGCACCTAGCTTCAAATTAACCGGAGTGTATGGGGTCGCAACAAAACTTTTGGTATTAATTTTAGGAGTAAGCACATTTTTAAGCCACTCAGTTTCAGTGAACTGGCGTACGTTTGCAACGCCATCACGACTCGACAATTGGTTCTTCCCTCATGCATTCTCACAATTATTTCAATTCATACACTCGCCTAATTAAAACCACCTACTTTTAACCTAACGCAGAAAAAATGCGTTGTCGTTTCTGGAACGCGAACAACACGCTGCCGTGGACGAAATGACAAAAAATGACGCTGGCGCAATAGCTAAACACATTTGCGGCGTCCTGATTAACATGCCTTCCTTTAGCCTGTTCACAAACAAACTGTCCGTTCTCCTTGGCGGTGTCTTGTTCTCGCCAGATTGTGCACTCATTTCCACAGTAGTTGTATTGCTGGTTGTATTTTAAATAATACACGGGGGCTTTCACATACGGAGTCCCTTCTATCTCCAAGGTTGTTAACGGGGTCGCCATTCGTGTCACTCTTTTTACATGTATGTATTCCCTCTGAAACCTCAGGTTACAGTCGGCGCTTGCTGATGCTGTCGTTGTTCGTCGCTCGCTCTTTCCTGCCTCATTCTCATGCTAAAAGTTACGCAGCATTCCTTAGTGAACTCACCACACATCGGGAGTTTGGACTGTGCACACGTACCATAAAAATACCATATTGCTACAGAAATGCCATACTATCCTAATTTCTGAAAAAGAGGGAGTAGCACATTTCAAGCTTATTTAAGCTGTTTAAACAAGGTTTTCTACTCTACCCTGTCGCCTAGCTTTAAAAAAATTAAATTCAACTAAAAGGTGCGACAAGCACGGAAAGAATAAATGAAAAAACGTTTATTGAACGAAAAAAAAGACAGGGAGAGAGGTCATCTTGACATGACCGGAGGCGTCGGTCCACAGTCGAAAAAATGATAGGAAGAAAGAAGTGGGGAGAACGGGGCAAGAAAGGCACATAAAACAGTCGTTAATGCCGGCTTCCCTGGTGAAAATCAGCAGTGTGTCCAGGAGGTGCTTCCTGTGAGGTGGGGCTCCAAGTTGGTTAGCCCAAAGATCGTATACTGCCGGTCGTAGCGGGTCACGTTTCTTTAGGCAGCGTTCGCTAGGAGCACTGAGTGCTGAACAATTCCACAGGAGGTGTCGCGCACTGCACAGGGCACCGGTACCATATTTCTGGCTGTTAGGAGTACTGCATGGGTTTCCACGCCCGAAGCAGTAGTGAGCTGTTCTAGGCGTTAGGGCCGTGTCCGTTTTTATAAGCATTTGCCGCCCTGTTGCCCATCGGCTGAATCCGGATGGCCAGGGGTTGGGGTCTTTCGGAATTTTGTTTTGAAGGACGGCCTTCCGCTCAGCCTTCGACAAAGCAGGGTGCGGTAAAAAAAGACGGGCCACAGAAAAAAAAACGATAGCAGGAGCAATGGAGTTCCGATGCAGTACGAGGGCCACGAGGCTATTTAAATATCACGGGACGCCTAGGTCATGTGGTTACTCTCACGCGGGATTTTCTTAGAGGCATAAATGTGGGCTTACGTGAGTACACATTCTAGGTCACATTGAAACGGGGGAATGAAACCCTGTGGAGCTGTATTAGCTATTGGGGAACCTTTGAAATGTCCCATTGGGGCTACAGTACTGATGCTAGTCGAAAGCACTAGAAACACTTCGTAACCATAAAACGGGGGCAATAGGGAAATGCCTAGCATCGGAAATGGGCATGCTACGCTTACAAGAACAAGTCATGGCTTCGTTATGAGTGGTGTTATCCCTACTGAAAAAAACATTCTTATACTACGTATATCTTCACGGAACAGGAGCATACTAAAACAAACTTTACATTTTTTAAGTTCATTTGGGGCGACAATTTTGTCCCACCTTTTTACAGAATCTAGTTCCTCTGAAACAAAAATTATCTTTCAATTTTCACGCGTATTTTATAATACTTATTTCTATTGCCGTAGCTGTTCTTTGCAAGTAAAAAGATTCTACTGCACAAATTTTTCCTGGAAGGCATTCTATTTTTTACATGCACTGCAAACAGATGCAAAAAATCACTTACTCTCCAGTTTTATTGTGAAGTTCCGTCCAGTAAGAGTAATTTCTGGTCAATCCCCAACTGGTAGGTCTTTTGTCTTCGAGGTACGTTTCGGCTTCTTTCTCCAGGTCAACCATTTCACACGTCGCTGCACACAAGGATGGTAAAAAAGCAATGTCTTGCTTCATCCAAAGACTTCGCTACACACAATAGTTTTACAGCTGCGACATATTGTAAGGCGACAAAATCATCAAGTTGGGATCATCATAAAGGAGGAAAGATAAAGAACACGCTGAGAGGGACGCGCGTGGAGTTCGGTCTCTTGCTTGGACGGCGCTTAGTCAATCATAGTGCCCTCTGTAAATAGCGGACTACCGCGTATCAACATGGTAGATGCTGGGTAGAGCAGGACGAGGCCGAAACAGCCCTCTCCCGTTTGGATCGACGCCACAGCACCGGCCAATTTGCGCCTGGATCCCTCGTGCTGCTCTGGTGTCCTGCACGCCAAGTAGGGCGTTCTGAGAAGCTGCTCGCCCGTTACTACGGCCCCTACCTAGTCCTGCGCCAAGTGTCTCCTGTTAACTATGAAATCACCCCTGTCGTTCCGGCGGTCTAATTCCCCCTCCGAAGACTGACATCGTCCATATCCTCCGCCTAAAGCCGTACCGTTCACAGAACACAGTTTTGCCCTGAGCAGCACCGAGATGGTGCTCTTACGAGAGGAGGGCTCTGTTACGAGATATCATCAATCATCATCAAGTCGGGATCATCCTCAAGGAGCAATGATGAAAAAGACGCTGAGAGAGATGCGCGCGGAGTTCGGTCCCTTGCTTCTACGGCGCTTGGTCAATCATACTGTGCCTTCTCTATATACCGGACTACGGCGTATCAATATCATGAGATGTTATATACAAACTTCGTCCTAAAGCTTTCATTTCCCAAAATATACGCAGCGGTGTATAGAAGTTGTTGAAGGAAACCCTGAATTATCCCCATTGAACGAAACAAAAATGAGCATTAAAAAGCCATGGTACTGGGGGCTGAGAAAGTCATCCCGGTCTCAGTAAACACACTTCAGTACCATTTGGGGGTGGGGTGGGCTTTGGTGCAGGTTTTCATAATCAGGCACCCAGCAGTGCACCCATTGTTACCCACAACGGCGAAACAGCGCACCTAACGAAATGAGCAGCTCCTCAAAGAATTTTCGATTACACATGAATCGAAAATTTGTACACGCAAGCGCGTACACGTATATAATTCTCTATGCAGCCCTCTAGGCCATACAATGAGTCTTTTAATGTGCCCCTGCAGTGCAGAAGTAGTAGCTCAACCCACAATCTCCACAAGTCTTGAAACAAGGGCAAAATTTCATCGCTCCTATCTCATAAACGCTGCCACCATGTTGCTCGGGCGAATAGAGCATACCTCAGTCACGGCGCTCCTTCATCATGAAAAGTGACAACAGGCTGCATGATCTGTCGCATGGTGTCTTCGTTTCGCTCATCGCGCGAACTATTGGGCCGGTTATGAAAACTAAACCATGAGCTAGTTTCGAAAGTACAGCGAGTATGGAGCCACTGAAGAGAACACAGAAGAGAACGACGTTTATGAATGTGCGCTAGAGGGTGCACCAGAAGTGCTAATTAGGGATTGCAAAATCCGATAGCTTGGTTTCGAAAAACTACTTGCGTGGAAGAAGGAGCACTACCAGTTGCTCTGATTATAGCAAAACAACAATCATTTTTTTCTACCTGCGCCAACCACCCCTATCTTGACGCATTAAAAACGTGCATAGGATTTGAAGCAACATAGCAGCGTAAGCAACGGGGTGGTACAAATGGCTGTGTATCAGTTTTCCTTTTTGAAATAGAAAAGTTTAACGATGTGTCCATTTTGAATATAGTAATAACTGGTGACGGAAACTTCAAGCACGAAAAATCACGGTTTTAGGTACCTATAATGCGTACTGATAAGTAATATCCAGGTAAATATCGGCGACAACTTACGGTCATTTAGGCACCTATAGGCTCGATTCGTATTTAATTGAGCAGCTTATTATACGGCAATTTCTTTCTTGGAATAAAAACGGACGACAAGTTTTCCGCTCTGTGCAAATGATTTTATTTTCTTCGTGAAAATAGGCCACAAAAAAGTGTCTATTAGCAAATTTACTGGAAATGCAGGGTGAATCGACCACGAAAGAAAGTCTTAAAAGCCATAAAACACCAGACACATCTGAATGACTTGCTGCTTGATCTTTTCTCCTTTAATTCTATAATTCGGTTCCAAAAAGCAACGTTCCATCAGGGGCAGTTGTGAGAGCGTGCTTGTACTTCGAGACGCTCCATAGAAGTATTCCACCCGACGCGGTAGCTCAGTGGCAAAGGCGTTGCGCTGCTGAGCACGAGGTTTCGGGTGCGATTCCCGGCCGCCGCGGCCGCTTTTCTGATGGAGGCAAAAAGCAAAAACGCCCCTTTGTACGAGATTTCGGATCAGGTTCAAGATCCCCAGGTGGTCAAAAATTAATCCGAAACCCTCCACTACGGCGCGCCTCATCGCCTGCGTTAAGTCGGCGCGTTAAACCCTACAATCAATCAATCATAAACTGATTCCATCTGGAATATCAAAATGTTTGCTGGCCTCAACGTCCAGCAGTTTTTAGCACAGCGAATCCGGAAATTTAATGTCAGACAGAATGGCAGAATGTCAGGCAGTAATGCCTGTATTAGCAACCGGCCATTCTGAGATGGTGGCGGATCTGACCTGGACCGTTGAAATGAGCTTAGCATTCCTAATCAGAATTCCGGCCAAGCTGTTAGATGGTAAATGCTTTCTGTAAGAGTGTGAAATAAGCACACAAATGTGTCGTCACCTTAAAATGCACCGTGTTGTTAATAAGTGGGGCTTCGACGCTTTTGTTGACTGCAAACTGGTAATACCACCGGCGAGTAGTTTTTAGTAGTTTTCCGCCCGTAGCCGAGTTATTTAAGGTGTATCAACGGGCTCTGGAGCACAAGCGGTCACTACTTCCTCAAAACAGAACCACGCGTTGAAGAATTATTTTAATTGCAGGTATTTATTCCTGGACAGAGACGAAGCCCTCCTCAGCTATTCACAATGCAGGACAGTGCATTAATTCCGGACAAAGTACTGATCTACTCCAGGCCGCAGAATCACATGATTACCAAATCTGCGGTAATAACACAAGTCAGTAACCACAGACTATAAACCTATTATAATTATGGGAACACCCACGCAAGATTCTTTGAAACTAAGGCCCTTATTGCTGGGTTTTCAAAGGCCCTTCAAGGTTACCCGGCACAACAAATCGCGACTTTCACGACTAGAGCACTCGAAGGGCGCCAAGGCGTGCATTCCTATAAGCTCTGTTTCTCGTTCCATCTTCATACTACACCTGCTGATTTTTGCAAGCCGGCGGTATGCCCCTGATCGGAGAATGTGCACGTGCCTGTGGTATCACCCTAATACTTTCATGTGTCAACAGTTTTTGCCGCTGGTCAGCGGACACAGGCATCACAAGGATATGCAACCAAACAGCTCGTGTGGGCAGGCGTGGCGTAGGTGAGGTTGGCTGCGGTGTCGCTGTGTATGGGCCTCTGGTGGCTCACCCCACATGACGTGGCTGAGGCGGGGTCGGGTAGAGAGCGGCTTGCGTTTTTTGGTGTGTTTGGCACGGCACGACGATTTTACTCCAACCGGCGTGTGACAAACACCTATCGGCAGGCCTCTGAACTGAGGACTGTGTTTACACAACATCCAACCCATAAACCCCAAAAAGGCACATATAATACAAAAAAAGACATTTTAGGCGCTATAAAAACCAGATATTTAAAAAGGCACCCATTTCCACAATAAAATATTGCTTAAGGCAGGTCACCACCTTCAAAAACGCATTCGACTTTTCTAAATTTAGAATTTCCAACCTTCCCTGTCTACTGAAGAATATTTATAAAAAAATTGTGCTGTTATCTTATTGGTTCAAAAGTTATGTCATTTTTTAACCCCTCCGAAACGCATCCGAAACCGAAACTGAAGGTTTACGATTCCGCAGCTTTTGCCAAATTGTCATAAATGCTTCTCCGTATATACGTTACGTAACGCAAATTTATTTAAGTACATTCTAAAGCTTTCGCACGAATTTTTCGGGATATTGTACATTCGATTTATTTCAATATTTACACACAAGCGCAGCGGTTGGCACGCTCTTGCTCGCGTTGCGCATATTTGCTTTGGGTAGCGTTTTGGTCTGGTTGTCTCTGCTTTTTCTTATGCCCTTTCAATCTCGTGGATGTACTTTTAGCCTTGCAAGGAGGCAGTTATAGTACATTATAGACTGCAGTTACAGTTATAGGTTACAGTACGAGGATGGCATGCCTGACGACTAACTGTCACCGTATGACGAAGACCGCATGTGAGTCAACTGTAGGACGCAAAACAGGTAAAAAAAACGTGAGGTTCAGTTCGGTCAAAAGGAGATCGTGGCAGTTACAAGGAGGGAAAAAGCTATGCGCCTGGCGGATTTTAGGCACATTGACTTTTTTTGGTTATACGTACAATAGCTTTAAACCTTTAAGGCCATTTTTCGCAAAACTTGATTTTTCTTTTCCATCAGTTTGCGAACAGTGGTAACTTTTCATCTAAACATTATTTTCGTACGAATATTTCCGTGCTTTTTTATATATAGTCCTAAGCAAGGAAGCAGAATCACTGAGAAATATTGGTAACATTTTATATTATGGCTAGTTGTGTGAATCCCGACGTGCCGGATATCAAATTTTTCAGCCTTTTTATGATTACGCCAGTTAGCTTGAAGATGTGATACTCGTGGAGGTTAGATGCACAGGGTATTCTCTTCATTTGGTTCCTGCCCAGTCGGGTTCGAATCGCACCTACCATTTTGTAGTTAGGAATATTCGCGCAACATGCATATTTTTGTGCATTTTCCTTTATATAATTTCTTGTAGATATTTTTGCCAAATTTATGTTTTTAAAGTTTCTAACTGTATATGCTTTACAAGTCAAAAATATAATTGTAGCGTTTAGCCTAACCTTGTAATTTTTTTTTCGAAGGTGGTGACCTACCTTAAAAGGCTCCTCTTTCCTTAGTACATGCTTATAAGTGAATAGGCTCGATACGGACTCACGGGGAAAATAGGCATTTTTTTCCTAAAGTTGCAGTGTCTAGTACTAACGGCCTGTTCCCTCAAACATTCATCAGTATTGTATATATGGGACACCAAGAACTGAAATAATGTATTGTCATGAAAAAAAAATTCCAAACCCCTGAGTAGGTTCGAATTGAATTCTGGCATAAAAAAATTCTCCCACCTCCCCTCGCGGGAACCTCTGTGTAGATACGACGCATAGGGGGTTCCGTTGTTGTTTCCGTTAGGCTGATTCTCCCGTCGCGTGAAATGTGCCGTGAACCCCCTGCCGCTGCTATGACCCAACGTGGCGCGGCTATGACGCAACACAATCCAACACAATCCACTTTAAACCAATCCAATCCAAATACAATGCAATCCAATCCAATCCAAGCCAATCCAAGCCAATCCAAGCCAATCCAATCCAATCCAATGCCCCTCGCGAGAGAGTGTTCGCTATCGGAGAGGAGAGGGGCTGAGCGGCGGAGAGCGCAGCTCGCGCGGCGAGGAGAATGGGGGAGGGGTGTGGACGGACAACAACAACGCCGTATGGAGGGACAAGGCGAGTGAATGAGATGCAGTCGCATCTAAAACTTCAAAACGACCTAAGACAATCATTATTCACATGTAATACATTACGTGTTAAAACGAGTGACATGATACCCACTTTAGAGGTTGTCTTCTCAGCACGAAATCACTTTGGTGTGTGGCCAAATAGTAAGCTGTGCAGGGAACCGTAAAAACTCTGCGCGATTTGCACGGCGTTTTGCAATATGAGGTTTTATGGGGAGTGGATTGCTTTAGGCCTGTTTTGATGCTTTTGTCAGGATTCAGACTCCTATTTGTTTAACTATGTCTCATTAAGGCAGTATTCTTCGAATCAAATTTTTTATACCCACCGAAAGTATCTGGCGTATTTATAGTCCTAATTCCATTATGGCCACTAGCATACAAGGAAAAGCATAACTATCAATTCAGGTGCAAATATATCTGGCTATCAAACAAAATTATTTGCTACCTTATTATTCCAATCTTAAGCCTAGTCTCTGACCAAATTTCAGATCGTAAAAACGTTTTAGCAACCCTATCAGTGACTACCACACATGGCGCACGCGCAATAAACACTACTCACTAACATTACTAACTTACGGCATGCTTGAATTCGTTTGATAAATTTTTGTTACTGAGTAATTTTTTTGTAAATCAACACCTGTCACTCGAGCTGTATACCACGTACTGTATTACCGTATGAATATGATTTCTGCATCTGGTTTCGTCATTAATCCGTTGAAGAGCTTCAAAATAGAGCAGCTGGCTTCATCCAGGGCAAATTTTGCGCCTTTATTAGTAAATGCGACTTTAAACACAGCATAAACCTCATGGAATGGTGCCTGGAAACAACAACAAAAAACCGTCCTTTTTCTCTTTCCAGAATTATAATTGCCTACGCCACAACGGGAGTATGTGTTTCTCCTGATAGTCATATATTTTCTGTCATGATAGCAACCCTATTACAGAACCAGCACTTCGCACAATTTGATTTTTAATTTATCACTCTCAAGGCAGTTCCTCAGTGCAACTTCAGTAATGCAACTACTTATAGCAATCGATATGAGACCTTATTTTAAATGTACATTTCACATATTGCACATTCAACGTACCACGCCTCTCAGAAACGACAAAGTGAAAATAAGATTATTTAAACAAATGATTACAGAATGCTTTGCTTCCAGCAAAATGTGATCTTCATCCATAACGCTTTTATGCCCTTTTAAAGGCGCCCTCAATGTTATTATGAGCACACTAAATGATCTAGCGCAATCATAACGTTAGGTGTTCAACGTCGTCGCTACCAAGCATAACATTTTTACGTGCAGCGGAAAGCTCACACGTTTGTTGAAAAGTTGAAGGCCCTTTTCATACCTTTTTCCTGTGTGTTTTTGGGCACCGCCATTATTCTGCTTGTACGTCCTCAATTCTCCCATGTGCGTCACTGAGAATAAATGTTCCTATTGGACGGATTTTTTTCTCACTTACAGCGAAGAGAAGAGGCGTCTGCTCAGCGTGGACAAATAGCGGCCCCGCCTGTGGTTAATTATCATTTCCTGCAGCACGCTTGACTCTATTACCACGATTCTTGTTAAGGTGCGTTGGCTAAGCCGACAAGCCCATGGCACGACGGTGACGGCGACTTCCGAGTTGGCGTGTTAGCCAACTCGCCTGTTTGACTGTTAGGCACAATTTTGGGAGTTTGAGGGTATTGAGCGACTAATAAAAATTTTTTTTTCAGCAACCGCCTTCGCACATTACTCCTACGGCAACACGAATATGACGGCCGATCAAAAATCCGCGTCGTGTGACTAGTTCGCTGTCCGAAAACGCCGACAATACCAATCGACCGAACGGTCATCGGGAATCTATCGAGGAGCGAAAACAGTGGCCTGAAAATATTCGTGCCGTAATGAACGCGGCTTTGTTCTGTTAGTTTCTAAAGTGTAATAAACATAGTAGGGTCCATGAAGTTCATACAGCTGAACACATGCGATCCGTATTTCGGATTATGGTATTGCAACCGTTCGGTAAGGAGAAAATTCGTTCCCTGAAATTGCAAACTGCCCATTTGTGTGCGACCAGCAATGCTCGAAAAATTATAAGCTCAGTTAAAAGCATAAGAGGACTTAAGAAAGTTTACTAGGTAATAAAGAATCAATTTTGACTGAATTTTAGCGTAAAGCGTAAAACAACAGCACGGCGACCTCTAATGCGGCAGAGCAAATCGCAGCCGCACCCGTAACAGTGCTCTTTCTGGAGATCAGATATGGTGGGGGCTTTAAGGAACATTACTGTGCATCTGTTATTCAAGAAATGTTCAGTTAACCTGCAAGGAATCTTTTAAATGAGGTACAAAACGTTGGTATGACACAAAAGTTGGCTGTCAGTGTGGTATACACGTTATCTCAACGCAACCGCTAGTTATTTCCTGTCGCAGTGAACGGAAGCCACGCGCCCTCTCAATCGAAGGCGCGGGTTCGAATCCCGACAGGGCGTTGATTTTTTTCTTTTTTTCTGCCTTCTAAGTGGGACGGTATTCGCGAATTGTTGAAGTGATAGGCACGATTTCTTCGGTCTTAAACTCGTGCTTTGTATATATGAAAGGCCAATTGTTCTATCAAAGGACGAACTACAGATGTGTGTACTCTGCAAATTTGGTATGTCGTTTCCTCCTACCCACTTTCCTCCTATCCACTTAAACAAGACACAACCTAGGCTTGGGAGGGGGGGGGTGGAATAAAGCGTGGCGGCCAGCAACCAAACCCTCCACATGTTGGAATTTTCAGCACTGAGCCTGTAAAAAATGAACGAACAGCCTTTACAGAATGAAAAGGGGCTCCATGCAATCAGCAAGAAATTAAAGGGGGAATAATGTTTTGTGTAATCATATGCACATTCGAACAAAGAGGCACGCGTGCACGGCCCCACAACTCACACCACTCTTCCGAGACCGCTCGTGATATCTGTTAGAGTCCACTTGCCCAGTAGTTGAGGAACGTTGAGCAGCTTAGGAGGTTATCGGAAAGGAAGGGGGAGGGAGGGGAAATGAAATGAACGACGCACTCTAACAAGAGTCCCTGTTCAGTAACGTGCAACTCTTCGGATGCTTTTTGTTACGGTTATAAATGTTTAGCACTGATTGAAATAACAGAATTGAATACTACAGCTGCCTGTATACGTGCGTGCATGGCATCACCGCAGCACTACTAAGCTCAACAATGGGGCGAATGAGCGGCAAATTAAGCAATATGTAAACCGACGTCGGTTAGCAACGCATCTATGTGCTCACTCTACGAAATGTTAAGCCTGATCTTTCGTTATTCGCTCAGATATTTTAAACTGCCATACGTGCCAAGGCTTGTCGTCGCCGCGAACGCATGGTTCTAGGGTCGTTTTCTTTTAGCGTGATCTTTCGTCCTGCTGAGCAAGTGTGGAAGTCTCTACAAGCTTTTCCAACCATGAGACGAGTTCGAGATTCATAAGCAAAATGCTAAAAAGCGGCCCAAACAGAACGCACAAATTCAGACGGCTCCATCCCAGAGCTATGCTGCGGCCCAGAATATCGCAATAGCAGACGATGGCCTCACCAGGAGGTTCTTCCAGACCTCACCGGGAAGCGAGGGATCATGGGCAGTCACACTCGCGCGGGCGGGTAGATGCACAAAACGAGTCAGAATTGCGGCATGAGCAAACATTCCATGTTTTGATTACCAATAACTCTACTAATACGCATCGCGTTAACGAAAATTTTAAAAGAGGTGGTTACTAGAACATTGATTTACTTGAAACGGCAAACACCTAAGTGTCGGCAAAACTTCTTTCAGGCCTCTTTCAAATGTTCACGCACAGTTTTTAGAATTTGAGGAAATTGAGTGAGCAGTAAAAAATTTCTTTTAGAAGCTTTTGGGTGTAGGTTTCAGGAGCACCCTGCAAATACATTTTTTTTCAAGTCACGTTTTTTGGCTCACCCGTTTTGAAGAAGCTAGTGATGGCGTTAGAAACGACCAAGCATCTGAAGTAAAAAAAAGGCTCTTGATGGTTGGGAATTGAACCTGGGCCCTTCTCGTTATGAAGGCGTCTATCCCGCTCCGCGGTTTGGACGCGGCATTCTTGTGCCAACCGTTTTGGTTGATCCTTGCATGCGTCATTGCCATAGACGCCCCGACGTTGCTAGGCCACCCTGCACTGAGGGAGATGAGTGGGTAATTTTAAATGGGCGAACTTCATACTCATGCCGCTGTTTCTGCAGCCCCGTTGGAACGGAAGCTGACGTTGGTAGGACGCACTCCACGACGGGCGATGAGCCCCTGATTCTTGAAGTGGCCAAGAACTATATCGTGACAGCAGTCACGCAAGCGGAAGTTAATCTGTTCAGGAGGATGTGATTCTTTACCTAATGAGGGGTGAGGGGTACGTGTGATGCGATTTTCCTTTAAGATCGAGTCAAGGTTAGCCGGTGGGCTGGCTGGGGTTCCTTTGGATATGGTGAGGGGTTGATTGCGTAGAGGATAGGGTTGATGGGTGTAGGTTTGTGTTTTGTAAAAGATTGCTGAGGGGTTAGAGTTCTAGTTGACTGGTGAAAAGTTTCGCACGCAGCGGTGTTCGTTTTTGGGGAGGTATGGTCTTTCGTTTTAAAAATAATCGGTCTTGTGTAAACTACCCTGACTTCCGCACACTATTTTTCGAGCTTAATTGCTCTGATGGCGATTGTGGTGTTTTACCCGCTGTATAACACGCTAGCCAGAGAGCCACACAAGCCACCCCGGCAGAGGACTCCTGGTCATTCATGCACTAATACACTCTCGGGCAGCTTTCTTCTGCTTCACAATTTGTTATGAAGAGTTCAGATAAGGTAATGTTTTAAACACAGCCCACGTTGCGAGCCAGCTCCATGTTACTCTCTAAATACAGACGAAGTTCTTTTTTTGAACAGAGGATTCTATTTCGACCAATTTGATTTAATATCGAGACATTCGCTTCCTATTATTCAGTTTCTCCTATCCCAATTCTTCGTATGACTCTTTATCCTTTATCATTTATTCAAAAAATCTTACAGGCCCCAGAACAGGGCATTGGGTAAGGGGGGAATTCGGAACGGTACAGACGGATAACGCAGAATTTACAGGCAGGGTCAGTGCAACAACAAAAAGTATAAATGAAATCACTTATTGCGGGACACAGGGCGAGGTACATTTGAAGGTATACGCCACTCGTTGACTTGAACATGGCAAAAAAGGATACATTTTGAACAAAGAAAAGACAACAGAAATATAAATCACCGTAATACGCCATGGGCTGATAATTCAAGAACGTGGTCATATGGTGAAGAGAGTCAGTAGCTGATGGTGAAATGTGTCGGGATTAGATATGGAGGCTATGCAACCAGGGAGGTCATTCCGAAGACGAACGGCCCCAGGCAGTGGTCATAAATAGAATGCATTTGTTTTACCGCATACGCGCATGTAGTAGAACTGGTTGTGCAATCTGCATATAAAAGAGTGCGGTGTTTCAAGCGGAAGCCTGGTTTGGTTATTAGAGGCAATATACTTCTGGAAAATGCAAAGAAAAGCTGTCGCGACCACAACGCCTTCGTTAAGGGAAAAGAACTGTATTTAGATTACACCACAGACAGAACACGTCCGATCGCCGCCATCGTTCTTCATTGTTCTCGTCTACTACCATCTGCGATCACTTCTTTGTCCTCGCGGATATAAAGTTCCAACAACCTCCCCCGCAACACGCTTGACAAGAAGACGGCGCCCTTCAAGGACAACAGGCGGCTTTATTGAGCGTCTCGCAGACCACCCTCAGTCCGCCTCCATGACCGAACATGAAGAGGACGATGACGAAGTGCACGAGCCGGGCCCTTACCCCAAGCATGCAATGCAGGCCCAGCGCCACCATTCAATGTCACTTCTTTTTCCTCTATCAACAAAGTTCCAACAACCTGCCCCCCACGAAATTGGCAGGGCGGGGTTTATGAGTTTTCCTCAGAACGCACTTCTAAGGGGTACAGCATCCGAATGGAACGCTGTAACTGCGATCCATCAGCGAGTTTGACGGAGCAGGCTCTAATCTTTCCGTCGCGTCCAACGTGAAGATCTGTGATGCGCGCCAGTCTCCAGGTTTGGCGAGGCCTGAGAGGATCATCGACTAATACGATGTCTCCGACTCTGACAGCTGCTGTTGACTTGATGGGGCGAGACGATAGCTCCAGCAGGTACTCGGTTGCCCATCTTCGCCAGAAGGTTTCCAGGAGATCTTGCCTTTTTGCCCGCAGGTTATGAAGATGCGGATGTTGGAAACGACAGAGTTCTGATGATGTCGGGCAAGGAACAGAGGTCAGCCGGTTCCCTGTTAGAAAATGAGCTGGAGTCAGTGGCTCGGGTTCCTGGCTATCGTTGAAAACGTACGTGAGTGGCCTGGAGTTTATAACGGCCTCCACTTCGGTGAGGAGTGTAACAAGTTCATCTCTTGTCACACATTGCTGTCCCAGAGTCTTTTTCAGTGCTAGCTTCACCGAACGGATGAGGCGCTCGTAAAATCCTCCCCACCATGTCGCGACCGCAACGCCTTCGTTAAAGGAAAAGAACTGTATTTACAACAGATCACGTACAGAACACGTCTGACCGCCGCCGTCATTCCTCATCGTCCTCTTCTACCAACACGTGCGATCACTTCTTTGTCTTCGGCGGAAAAAGTTCCAACAACCTCCCCCCGCGGCGAAAAAAAAGTGATGCGTAGGGGATAGTGTAGCCCCGTCTTTGCGTCTGTAATTCCACCAGCGCTGTGGTTTCCTGTATGGTCCGTTTCCAGTCGTTCCGAGCAAACGGTAGCCCCGCTGACGGTTCTTGCGCCTGTATTTCCAGGTATGCCCAAGAGCAGGAGACGCTTTCATTCGGTTGCCGATGCCGTTCTCATTTCTTTGAGAGTGAAAGCTGTCATGGTCGCAGCGATAACCCCGATGTCTTCCAAGCACACCATGAGTGGCCCGAATCGTTTGTTCCGCGTTTGTGTATCGGTACCGAGAGAGCTTATAGGTAAATCTTGTTACGGAGCGAATGTCGTCCTGCTGCCTTGTCGGGTCTTTCACTATTTGCTTCACCCACGTTCCGTTAGTTACGGTTTCTTTTGATGCGTATACCTTCACGTCAGGACGCCACAGCTGTCCTGGGGATTTTTCAATAGAAGCGATGGCTATAGTTCTGGCTCGGTTGTCGCTTGTTTCCGAATCTTGATTGGACCAGTGAATATTCTCCGTGCAGGCCACTTTATCATTCTTGTTGTCAGGAAGGCGAGAAGTTAACTTGAATGTTGAATCCTTCCAATCTCGCTTGCTACTGACTGTTTCAGCGTAGGTCGGTGTCGGGAGGTCCGGCACAACATTGGGATGTGCGTCCTTCTTCGCACGCATATCCGACTCTTCCTGCTCAGGTTTGACGGCGGTAGCTGTCGGTGTAACTTCATGGACATCAGTGTCGTTGCTCAAGCCTTCCATACCATTCCATGGGGACGTAACAAAGCTGTTTGAGGTTTTAAGAGGCTCGTCATCCCGAGAAGCGTCACCGTGCCAACTGATGTTTTGTTGTTCTGTAGCAAGGATGTTAAGGTGAGATGGGACTCGTTCATACCTGCGGCACACTACATCGAGATCACCTCGTGGGAACTGAGTCGCTTGCTTCAGTATGGATTGCCATGCTACAATGTAGTCACGGAGCTCAAAAGTGTCCATAAACTCTTGTTCAGCGTACTTGCCAGACAGAAAGGGTTCAATTTCGCGGTCGGTGTTGCGTAGTTGTGCGGACTCATAGTCAAGGCGGTCGGTAATGGCGGATATTTCTTCACGAGTAGTGTCCGCGTTCAAAATGGCAGCCTTCGCTTGGGAGATCAACGTCGTTATAGTAGAGCGTCGCAAGCTTCGTGTTCGGTATAGCTGATCTCTAGTAGGCTTCGTTCGGGATTCGGTCATGATGAGAGCGGTTTCAGTTCTTTTCAGGCATTGGTCGCAACCGTTGAGGTACATACCATCGTTCGCTGATCCCGCGGGTTTTCGGCACCACTATGTCGCGACCGCAACGCCTTCGTTAAAGGAAAAGAACTGTATTTACAACAGATCACGTACAGAACACGTCTGACCGCCGCCGTCATTCCTCATCGTCCTCTTCTACCAACACGTGCGATCACTTCTTTGTCTTCGGCGGAAAAAGTTCCAACAAAAGCAATATTGCGGTGGCTATCTAATGGTGGTAGTTGAAGGTTTAATTTAATTTGTGTTTAGCTCGAGCTGATATCTTAGTTACGTTATACGAAGTGGGCTGCTCTATTTTGAATCCTTTCGGCAATTATGATTTAGTTTAGGTGAGGGGACCAAATTATTGGTGAGAATTCCAAAATTGGCAGAATTAAGGTAAGGAAGGCGAGTTTTCGAACGTTACTAGGGGAATTTCGCAAGTTGCGGCGTAGGTAGGCCTGTGAACGTGATGTTTTGACACATATAGACACGATCTGTGAGGCCCATGAAAGATTCGCTGTAAGAATGTAAGAAGAACAGCAAGGTATTTGTAGGAGGAAGTGTGGAAAGCATAGTGTTATTCAAGTAATTGGAAAATTCAGTTTCCCTGTTTGCGGCTGAAGGACATGACCTCGCGATTTGTAAAGTTTAATTTCATGCGCAATTTGTCACACCACTTACAAATGCGGTTAAGATCTGCTGGAATGGGCAAGTGGTCATTACTGTGTCTATAGAATGATATATTGTACAATTATCGCCAAAAAAAACGCATGCAAAAAGTAATCTCGGAGGGAAAATCACTATTGTAAATTTAAAAGTGTAAGGGCCCGACGGCACTGCCTTGCGGTACACACGAAGCAACAGAACAAAGAGGAGACGAGAAATTTTTAACAGTGAACTGTTGTTGAAACGAAATGGAGTTTCGAATCCATGATAATGTTAGAGTCAAGTCGTAGAGCAGATAATTTAGAGATTTGTCGGCAGTGAGGCAGGCTTTCAAAAGTTTTAGTAAAATCACGAAACATACAATGCGTTTGAAGGTTTCTGTCTATGTAAAAGTGCAACTCACTGGTTAATTGAAACAATTGTTGGTCCCACGAAAATCCCTTCCTAATACCATGTTCATTAGGAAAAAAATATTTCGTCTTGAGGTGATTATACGCGTGTTAACGGATTCTGTGCTGAAGCCTTTTTCAGAATACGTAAGTTAAAGATACTGATCGATAGTTGTCAGGCGAGTGAATACCTCCAGTTATGTGAATTGGCTTAACCGTACTTAACCGTAATGGGGCCCGTATGTTCGGCGTCAAGTTCATGAAATGTAGGCACATTGGAATAATCCTCCTGAGTGAAAACAAATGAAAAAAAATACGTTTTCAACGCAGAGGGGCAATCTGTGCTAAGTATATGTATGTTGCCAGTTCCGTGTAAAGTAATACTGTTAGTATCACTGCCGGTGATATAGTTTTCCCAAATGTTTTTGCTATTTGACTGAAGCAGAGATGGAAGCTCTTGCAAGCAGTACTTTTCTTAAACTGAAGTTATTGCTGAGGAGTAGGTGTTCAAACAGAGTTTGTATGCCTCCCTTGCCTCATCCGTGCGCAAGCGTTTAGCCCTATTGTACAAGCGTTTACTTTTTTTACGTTGATTGCTCAGAGACTTGTTGAACCAAGGGCTTAATTTGTCATTGGTTATCGACAGTAGGGCAACGTATTCGTCGACGATCGCAGTTAATTTATCCCTGTAAAGTACCCAGTTTTTATTTACGGATCGACAACTGAATGTACGTAGTAACACTCGACAAAAATATGTTCTAGTTCGGTGTTAATGGCAGAGTTTTTTCTTATACTTTAATCACAAATATTTGTTTTGCTGGGTCGGATACGGGCTTCGGAATGCTTAAAGTAAATTGAACAAGGTTATGGTCCCTAAAACCGCTCACATTTGAAATTGAAAGTATTGTGTCAGGAGCATTGGTGAATACCAGGTCAAGAATATTGAAAGCACGGGTGGGTTTTTTTACTTTTTGGAAGGGGTTGAAAACCAACGGTAGATTTACTACTTTTAGAGACGCGTGTCATGTGGATGACATGTGGTCCCAGTCGATAGGCGGAAAATTGAAGGCACCAAGAAGATCAATATGGTTAGATGGACACAATTGATTGCCATGACAGATGCTATCACGCAAGCCTTTCTAAGAGGAATGGTCAGAATCTGGTGGACGATAATCATCCCCAATCAATATACACTGGACGGCACAGACAAAGCTGCTTAAACAATTTCAAGGGAAGATTTAAAATCAATGCAATGCGGATGGAGTGTTTTCCTAATAACAAGAAGTTCGACGCCATCGCGCCGATCTATGCTGCCGTTCTTTTAAATTTTGTAAAGGTCATTGTGTGGTAGTATTTCTTTACCGCCCATATCTGGATTCAACCATGTCTTCGTTAGAACTACTACGTCGGAGTCGTTTTCATCTACAAAAGGACAGAACGTGTCACGTTTGGGTAACAAACTTCGAATGTTCCTGTAAGCGACCCAGAGGTAAAAACGGCATGGGAAACAAAAGTCAGCGCTTGCGAGTTTAAGCTTATGCTTAGCTATATCATAGATTGCACAACTGTGTAGATAACGGTATCGTACACATATACCTTTTAAAGCAAAGCTTTTTACCTCTGCCAATGAAGGGTTCTTTTGTTACCGTTGGTATCAACAGAAAACTCAAGCGAACAAATAAACGAAGTTACTGGCACTGCCAGGAATCGAGCCTGGAAGTAATAGAGTAACAAAGCGAGAGCCCGTTGTCATACCGATTCAGCTACCAGGCCACGCGGAGATGGGGAAGACAAGTGGTGCACTCACCAGGCACATGTGCAGCGTTACCCTCTGCATTCTAGCTGAATGCCACGTAGTAGCGTCACACGACCTCTCGCGCCGCTGTGCTGTCAGCTCACGGCACGTGTAGCGGCCGTGTGCGCACCCTGCGCATGAGCTAGGAGTTTCATAAATTAAAGGAAGCTCACACCAGCGCATGGCATCTTACTTTTACTACGCGAACGTGCTGAAGCCTGTGAGCTCCTGTGTTCACCTCAAAAATCAGAGATCCTTGTCGTCCGCCCTCACGCCAAATGACACTTCAAGGAAGACATTCAAATACTCCTTCATGACCAGGCCATCATTGCACACCCCCGCATCAAGATCCTGGGCCTACGTCTCCAGGCCAACACCAAGAGTGGCGTATACTTGCAGTGCCTCCAGCACAGCGTCAATCAAATCATACACATGATCAGGCGGGTTGCCATCAAGAAGCGAAGCCTCAAGGAAACCGATTCCTTTCGATTAATTCAACGTTTTGTCTTCTCGATAATGAATTACATATCCCCCCTGTCTTCTCGGCAAGGTGGACATAAAGATGTTTGATATAATGATTCGAAAGGCGCTTGAGCATGCCATTGGTCTTCTTGCTTGTGCGTCCACGGAGAGACTCCCTAGGATCGGGGTCCACAACGCACCGAAAGAGCTGACGGCCATCTTACTAACCAGAAACTCCGATTGAGCAGAACTGCAGTGGGTCGCCGCATGCTTCACTAGATTGGCTGGGCAGCACAGAACGTCACTCTGTGTGATGTACTCGAAGACTCTTGGTGACATGAACTAGAGGCTCCATTTGCTTAAAAATATGAACCCTTCACATGACGGCGGTCGCCCACAAGCAGTGGCTCAAGCTGTCATGCAGACATCTACAGAGCTGCCTCCCAACATCGAGGGCAGCAATACGCCATCATCATGGCTACCTCCAGGACCAGCCTCCTTACATGTGCTTCACTCAAGACACAAGACATGACGGGAGCAGAAGAGGTACCCATCGCCTTGGCTGTGACTCAACCAGGGGTTTGGAAGGTAGTCATCCATTCCCAACAAGCCTACGGGAATTACAACCCGTGGAGTTGCCCGAGCTGCACTGCATGAGCTAAATCCACTGCCCAACCTTTTCCATTCACCTCCTCTGGACGCCCGCTCGCGCTTTCATAGAGGGCAACGAATACGCCCACCAACAAGCCAGCGCTTTTACCTGGCTATGGAGCTGCATGAGTACAGTCGCCCGCTTGTCACGTTCAGGGACATAACCCAGCATTATCGCCTTCAGAGGCGGACCCTACCTTCGCCTTACCCTGACCTTTCCAGAGAACAACGAACTACCCTACGGCTCATTCAATTCGGCTCCTTCCCACACCCGACGCGTCTTCACTTAATGTACCGGAATCGCTACAACGCGAGTGTAAATTTTGCTCAGAAGTAGGAACACTCCGCTGCCTAATCGGGGTGTGCAACTTTAGCCCTGAGCACCTTCCTCTATTCCTGTCAAAGCAATGGAAGATGCTGCTGTCCAGCCCCTCTCTGACTACCCAGCTTCAGCTGGTGCACAGAGAACAGGCGGTGCGGGCTGCATATGGCCTTCAGTGAAGGAACCACTCCCCTGTGCCGCTCTCTGGGTGTTGAGAAATCTGACGTATTTTCTCTCCTCCTGCACATCCTCCTCTTCTTCTCCTCCTGCGCATCTGCAGCCGATCTCATCGCCTGCGTCGGCGAAGGCACGGACGGAGAAGTGAGATCGTGCAACACCGGGTTTGAGTTTCCTTCAATTTTATAAAAAAAGAAGAGTTCCATTCAAGTGCTACGGCAATACAGCTCTACCAACCACCGATCATGCATCATGCATTTATTTAACCTTAGCAAATATATCTTTGACGCAACAAAGGATTACGTTAAGTGCATTTCACTTGTCTCTGCTTTCAATATTTGTAGAGCCACGTGAGTGAATATCAGGGACGTCGCATGGGCAAATGTTGTGGGGGCTGTTTACAGCTTTGCTTTCCAACCACATTTGCAGGGTGGATTGGTGCGATTTTTTTATCTAAGTGAGGCTTGTCGAGGACCCACTAGAATGGCTTATCAAATGTTCTGGCAGAAGCGGCCAGCTTTCTTCTGAGCACACGTGCTGATGGCGCCAAATCTTCACCAATCGAAACGTTGTTCCTTATTTTTTGTGCTGTGGGCAAGATGCTCTGTTTGTCTTTGAATGAAGACAACTTTGCAATTATGAGCCATTTTTTTCCCAGGGAAATTTGCAAAGGCGAATTACTGACTCTATCTACACACTGGTACTGGCGAGTTCAAGTTTTTCTTGGCGGAATTTAATTACCTTTTCTTCAGACGCGTCCCAATTTCTTTTTCGTCGTCCTCTAAACAACAATATATCAGGTGGAGCGTCATAACCTGTTTTCTCCATCGTCGCATCTGTAAGTTGTTTGTTGCAGCTGCTTGAAATATTATGCAAGGTATTTCAGAAGGAACTGCTTCAGCGGAGGCTTAATCTGTTACACCGGCTTCAAGAGCAGTGATTTTCGCTATAAGTTTCTTGATTTCAGTATTCGTAGTATCTTGCTCGGCCTTAATATCTTGAAGTCGAAGCAAAATGAACTTCACGTCAGTTTTCAGTTTCTCAGTTGTCCTAAAAGGAGATGCGAAGGCAATTCCCTATGCCTTGCTTATCGGGTCAGGGTTCGATTCAACATCTTCCGCTAAGATGAGCAGCAAGTGACGGGGGAAGAAGATATACACAATAAAAAACTCAAGGTATGTTTTGTAACGCACCACAGCTGTAATGAGCGCGACCCCACTGTAAGACAGTGCTTGCTAGTTTTGTAACACACCGCATGGTTCAAGTAAATGACCTGGAAGAAGAGAATTGATGAGCAGTGCATCGTAGTATCGTGCCCTATGGTGCTGGCGACTGGCTCCAATTTACGCTCCGCTCCGTTTGCGTCACCGGTAAACATGCCCAATCCGGGTTGTCATGCTTTGTAAGCAATTGAATGCACACACGGCGGCGTTCTCATGAGGACCGGGACAAGCGGTGGGGGGCAAAACGCCAGGAAGCCAGGAATGGACGGTCCATAACAGGGTGGTCTGGAAGAAGAGCATTGGTGAGCAGCGCATCGTTGAACCAGTGTTGCGCCCGATGGTGTTGGCGACTGGCTCCAATTCATGCTTCACTTGGTTTGCGTCACCTGTAAATGTGCCCAATCCGGGTTGCCAGGCGTTGGAAGCGGTTGCATCCAGACACGGTGGCGTTCCGAGCAGGACCGCGATAAGTGGTGGTGGGTCGTCGAAGTGCAGCGGGAAAACGCAAGGCAGCCAGGAATGGACTGTCGATAACACATGTGGCCTAGAAGAACAGCATTGGTGAGCAGCGCATTATTGCAGCAGTGTCTTGCCCCTCCTTCATGATGCAGAATGATGCCTAAAGTTTCCTAAGGACTCCATTACGAAGCCTAACGTTTCCTTCAAACATTTATGACAAAGGTCCTTCGTACAGGTTATGCAGGCAGTATTCGCGATTCCAGGCAATAATCCAGGCAGTCAAAGTTGCTCAGGGATTTATTTTGGAATCACCACTCACTGAAGCACAGATGCTTTGCTTAGTAACAGATTTGCGTTCACTCAAACTCAGAGCGAGGGTAAAACTCCGAGCTCACCCGTGCTCAGAAATCAAAATAGGTTCAAAACTCAAAATGAACTCCGATCTCAAAAGGACTCAATACTCAAAATTACCTCAGAACTCAAACGAACTCAAAACTTACTCGTGCGCAGAACTCAAAATGTACTCAGAACTCGAAATGGACTCAACTAAAAGTGAACTCAGAACTCAAAATGGACTCAGAACACACACGGGCTCAAAACTCTCAAATGAACTCAAAACTCAAAATGAAGTAATAACTCAAATGGAGCCAAAACTCATAACGAACTCAAAACTCTAATACACTCAGAACACACTCGTGCACACAATTAACTTGGACTGAGGTGGACCTACAATTCATTTGCATTCCAAGGTTTTAATATTCACGCGTGGTAACAAATCATGCGGGTGCAAATTCGTGTGCTCAAAATCTTGCATTCAGTACGACATGATGTCTCAACTCCTGCGAGGTTGAAAACGATTTTCCCTGCCGACTTAATATAGCTTTACTTGTTAGGCCATGCCCTTAGCAAAAAAGGACTAAAAGTTCGTTATCTGGGGGACTAATCGCCTTTGCCACGATCATCACATCATTTTAGGACAAATGTGAGAAGGCGAACGGTTAATGCACCACCCGACTGGTCTTTTCCGATATTATCAAAGACTAACGGCTGCCAGAGAGTCGCAAAAAACAGCACCAGCAGGGATCGAACAACCGACTCACGCAACAGTACCCGGGGAACCCAATACTTCACCACTCAGCTTCGTCGCGTTTTGTTCCAACAATAACTTTGTTTGCATGAATAAATAAGTGACATGAAAGTACCAGATATGCTAAGCGAAGCCACTAGAAAACGGCCAAGGATGGCTACATTGCATATTCCCTCATGAACATGCTTGCACATAAATATGCAGTAAAAGGGATCTCGATTACAGACAAAAACACTTGTTTCATGAGGGCTTGTCTCGCAGTGCATCAGGAAAAGAAATACCAATAACAAGTGGCACATTTAATGCATAAAAAAGACCTCACAAAAAGGATCAATAGAAAATAAAAAGAAAAAAAAAACAAGGAATGCATGGTAGAAACTGGCGCACGCTGCAGTTGGCGTTTACTCCTTCAACGCTTGCTCCTTTCCTATAACATGGCTGCCTCGGCGGCTGTGCTTTAATTTTTCTTGAAGAGACCGCCGCCTGACTACCCTGCTGCAATGCCTCGCGCAGCTCTTCGTCCGACTCAGGTCCCTCTAGCGCACTTGTGGTCCAGTTGCGTTCGTTAAAAAGGTGACGCCAGGCGGGGTTTGGGCACACAGCGCCCTCATCCGCGTCGACCACGGCCCCCAGAGGGAGTGGAGGTCCAGGACGAGAACACAGTTGTGAAGGACTAAACATTCAGCTTCCCTACTTAGCTAGCTCAAGCTCGACAAGGTTGTTTACAATAGTGTGCCACGGAAAGTCTGAATTTCGTCCCCAAAGTAGTCGACAGTGTTGCATATGCTCAGTCGTGTCCGTTTTACGACCCAGGGGGCATTCCGCGCCGTTAGGCATAAAAGAGCGCCCAGGGTCCTGCCGCGCCATAACTGGCAATACTCCGGCATGCAAACGAAAAAAGAAATCTTTAGAGACTGTGGGCACAGGCAGGGTTTGCACACGTCTCAGTACGATCGTACCTGGCCTCCTCTCGGAAGGTTGCCGATATAATGGCGGCGGAAGGACTTCCGCAAAGAGGTCCTATGGCCTTAATAGCTTAGCGGAGAGGAGGTACTCCCACAAAAACTGTTCCTCCAACGTTATGAGTGATGCGGCAGCCAAGCGTGTAGGTAGAAATAGTGTATTAAAGTGTAAAGCCTGCATTTCTAGGCACAATGCCATGATTAATTGCAACTGCTGTCCTAATTTCTGTGGAGAAGCAATCGTGATAGCGATTGTCGCTTCGCACTTTGCTTACGCTAGGGTATATGTGTTAGTTCCATTGTAAATAGAGCCTTGCAACCAGACTTCCGCCTCGTAAAGAACAGTCAGCTATTCGTCTAGTTCAGACAGGTGGCAGGAGAATCAAGCGACACATTTGTTTCTGCATAAATTAGCGTAAACTAAATGTTCGCTACATATGTTCGTTACATAATTTAAGTGGCCCAGGTATCATGCGGAAAAGTGGTCGCCTGCGTAAGTGTCAGAGTAGGAAGCCAGACGATATTTCACTGTATAGGCGAAACCAAATTTCGTGTTGCGTAGCGTTGCTACACGATCGGGAGTGGGAAATCAGCCGGACCTTACAGCAGCTGCAGCATTGTCATATCTTTAGTGTTGAAGGCAATGATACACCTAATGTAAAAGATAACTTCAAGACGATTACCTGTGCAGTAACGTAGAAAACAGGGTGTGTTGGTGCATAACCTAGGCAAAACAGCGCAGAAAGGACAAAGACATAGAGATAGAGACGCAATCCTTGTCCCGTGTCTTTCTCTGTCTTTGTCATTTTGCGCTGTTTTGCCTAGCTTAGCTGTAGCCAGCAGTTTTATTCTGCAGTTGCTATCACCAGCAACTACTGCCTCGTCTGTAAACATACTAATTACACTTAGGGATCAACGTTTGCTATTTTCACTAATATTTGTCTTATTGTTGACGCAATTCAAATCTTTCATTGGCCGTTATTACCTCACGTGAATCCTATGGAACACTGCCTATTAACATAGCCTCATCGACACGCGTTTTCCCATCGTGCTTGTCCTCTCCTTGTTGTTATGTCCTGCTCAATTAACCCTATTGCTTTTCTTATAATTAAGATTGATATATTTCTCCCGTGGCGCTATGTAAAGAACCCATTGACTGCTGTGACTTGTGTTTTGGAAATATAAAGCGGTCCACAGACATGCGCGAAATAGCAACACCGGTGTCATTAAAGGTGGTGAACGACGCAGAAACTACACTAAATGTTGCGTTTAGGCTTCCCGTTACTCTATTGATCGGCGGGGACGAACATTCGGTGCGAATTTGTGTACACAGGGCACACTCTGCCACAGTTACTTCACTTTATGATGAACGGTTGTCGGCGAGGACTAACGGACTTTATTTAATCTTTATTTTGCTCCATATTGCCTGAGAGTGCACGATGATTAGCGCCGCTTGCAAGCAATTGTAATAACATATTTGATTCCAAACTCCTCACATAGGCGGCATGTTCGTGTTTATGACGGAGAGGATGCAGGCTCGATGGTGTGCTGGGGCCCTGGGGAGAAACAAACAATGGGAATGGTGACGTGGGCTCACTGCTAAGTTCACTTACATGGAAGCTGTTTAGGGTGAAGGTCCCATGCAATCTTTTATTGCATCCTGAAAATAAGGCCTTGTGCCAAGTAGTAGTAGAAAACTTTAATGGAGCCCGAAAAGACGGCGGCATCTTTAAGCGCCGGACGGCCGGTTCCCTGTTCACGGGAAAGCCAACTGTTCCAGCGAGGCTCTGAAGTGCGAGGCGTTCATGGATATGTATTTGTTTTTGTATGCGTCCTTGTTTGCGGCTGGTGTCGAAGGAGTAGTCCGCCGGGGCAGTAACTTTTAACACTGCCCAATGAGCACAAAACAGCAAATTAGTAGGACACCGTTCTTCATTTTGCAATTTCTTCCTTTTATCGCGTCGTATTGGGGTAGGGAAGTATAGTTTGGACTCGAGGACTTTGAGGACGTGGAAAATTTCCCAGTACGCGGAACATCTATACTCTGCTAAAGGAGCCGTCTCTTGATATATCACTATGAACGGATATTCTTCCCTCTCCATTTAAGACACTGTACGAAAATGAATAATAGCGAGGACCGGCTGGTCGCAGTACCACTTCTTTCCTTTATCTAAACTTTTTTTCATGGCAGCCTTCATTGTCACCCACCTTCACAAAGGAGAATGCATTATGCTTTTTTAATACGTTTTGCATGTTGCGTTGCCGTGATTTTGATGCCTTCATAACCACGGCGTGTAGTGCGGCGTATGTGCTGCGTTATTGGGTGTGTAAAATGTGCGTCGTGTCACTGTGGTGGGTACAATGCGCCAAACTCAACGACTATTGCCTGCGCTTATGGCCGTCTTTTGCGAATTCCTAGGTCAGGTGTTTTATTTTCAGAAACCCTGTTTAATCAGGATGCACAAAGCGAACTGACACTCCTCGTCAATTCGTCGTGGCCTGTGCTTTTGATGGCTTCCTCGTGCTTCGCTTGAATTTTGATGAAATACGAAAACATTCTACAGCGCCGTTGTATATGCCTAAACTCCCAAGTTCTCGCGGGGGCCTGAACGCTTGGCTCGGGGTCACACTATCTCCGATAAAGGACCCGTAGTAATGTACGTATGTACTACGTGATTTCGCTTGTTTGATAGTTCGTTCATTCGCCCGATTACTCGGTCGTCGTTGGTTCATACGCTCGCTTGTCTGTGCGTGTCCGTCCGTCCGTCCGTCCATCCATTCGTTCGTTCCTTCGTTATGGCCTTTGTGGTTGCTTGCATGCTTGTGTGCTCTAGTTATTGGCTGAAGCTCGCCTTACCAATAAGCACGGAAGGGGGTAAGGAGGAAATGGCACGTGGCTTTATACGTTCTGTGGCTGTCGGCTTGCTCGTTTCGCTGCACCTGTTCGTTGATATCGCCGTATTTTTAGAACGTTGCGCCACTCGTACTCGCTTATAGACACTGAGTGAATTTATTTGGCGAATTTTACATATCGCGCCTAGGCGCGTTGCATTTACTCACTTCTAACTCGCGGAGAATAAGTTATCCAAGATAAGTTGTTGTGAGGTACATCGCGTTCTGCATCGCGTAGTCCTGTTCTCCAGGAATGCGTTTGTAGTGTTGACCTAAACTCGCCACAAAAATAAATGCCGTGGATGCTTTCTTAGTTTCTCGCTGTATATGTAGCGGCCAAAGTGATAATAATTTTTCTTTTTCACTTCAGTAAACAGGGTTGGGAATTATAAGAGCTCAAAGCACAACATTCGAAGCCCAAAATCCTTGGTAAGCTCAGTCGTAGCGGCGTTATGCTCACTCGTATCTTCGTTGATCAATGTGAAACGTTTAGGAAGTGTTAAAAACGCCTGTTGTAATAGACTTCTATCCCAACTAACACGGCGGTTACTCATGTTAGCTAATACATTGGCATTGCGGGGATGTCGTTAATTAAATTTGAGCGCCCGTTGCTTCCGCCCTCCGCTCTGCAATGAAAGCAATTATTGGGCACTCAACTGCGCGCCATGATGGGTATGTGGGGGCAATCTAGAGCTGCCGGCATTGCCTCGGTTGTGCTGCAAATTTTGTATCCATATTATCAGGCCCCAGCCTTTCCCCTACACCTAAACTTACTGTTTCTGCCTATGAAGGCCGTGAATACAGTGCCTGTCTTCAGGCGCGAGGTGCACATATTTGCTCCAAGTCGATGTTTGTTTGCCGTTAAGCAAATGAATAACAGTTGTAAAGCCCTCACTGACGTGTACACATGACGGCTACATCGTAGGCGACAGGAATTAGGATCGCATCGTCACTTCACGCACTACCATCTGCGATATGGCAATATTTTAGTTCAAAATGTCGTCCAATTGTGACGGACGTAATTGCGATGTTTCAAAGATATCCAACTTGAGATCCCCCTCCCCCCAAAAAAGAAAATAGACGTTCCAAATCCAAAAAAAGTCTTGGCATGTCGGTTATAGTCTCGATACAAGGCGCGAGACCCCTCACCACATACGCAAACCTCAAGTCAAACCGGTGTGTTGTCAAGCCCAGTACAATAACCGTTGGTGTAGAGACTATCCAAACTAATTATAACAAAGACGCGCTTTCGCGTTACGTCACCCGACGCTTCCCAACACTCCTCCCGTCATCTGGAAGCAAAGGTGGGCACTGCACAATATTAATGTAGGTAAGCGTTCTCACGTGCTCCACCGTCAAGGACAAGGGGTCACGTCAAGAAATTTTTCCGGCCTCGACTCGCAAACTTTTCCCCCACCGTCCTCTCCTCTCCCATGCGCTCACCTTCTCCTTCTTGAAAACATATAGTTAATCGTTAACTGAAGCAGGGGAACCACCATCTAGAACGCGCAGCCGCGTGCCTTCCCACCACCCTCTCGCACCTTCCCAGAGGCTCAATCAATCAGAAGGAGGACGCAAGGTAAGCGTTTTATATGACATCCCCACTCGATGGTCGGTCACACCCCCCAGCCGCTAAAACGTGGTAAAGAACAAGTCCTGACATTCATGAAAAATCACCATGAAACTTTTTAAAAAAAACTCCGCCACCACCCCCCAACCACCGATCATACGGTTTGCCAATGCTACCGCATGCACACGTAATCCGAATTCCGAGACAACAATCACACAAGTGAAGCAGCACAGGTAACTAACGATAAACAAACGCTCATGCGTAATCTTTGTGGCTGCAGCACAAGCACAATTTTATCTCACTGTAAAAGCAAAATTAACAGCTGAAAAATAATAAAATTGCCCTAACGCAATATACAAATTATGAACTGTATACCTACTATCATTAGCCTACCTCGGCAATGTTGTACGGGCTGTAATCACAACTTTATTTTTGGAATCACCTCTCAGTACTGTTGAAGCAGGTACACTGCTGATCAACATATCTACGCTCCCCTAAACGCAAACTCACAGCAACCGCTAAACACAGAGGTCACTCGGGCTCAAAATTAAAAATGGGATCTAAACTCGATAGAAACTCAAAACTGGCTTAGGCTCACAACTCAAAAACGATTCAAAACTCAAAATAAACTCAGACCTAAAATTGAGCCAAAATTTCGAACGAACTCACAACTCAAATGTCCTCCGAACTCAAAATCGCCGCAAAACTTCTGAACTGAGAACTCAAGAGGACTCAGAACTCAAAAAAGACTCAAAACGTAAAATGAACTCAGAACTCAGAAGGAACTCAGAAAGAACTCGGTCTCAGGCGTACTCAGACTCAGTCGGGCTCCAACTCACTCGGGATCACTTGGACTCAAATTGCTCGGGCTAAAACTCATGATGCCACACTAGCCTCGCGCTCACTCAAACTAAAGGGCCAGTTTAAACCCAAGTTATTATGCGTGAGTGGACTGATGAGTAAGTCCGCCGACCTCAGCTGGTAATTCACCTTATCCACCAGTTACTGTCTCTCCTTAATGGTTGGTCTCTGTTGACCACTATGCAGTTTTTTATATATTTTTAATATTGGTGTTTCTGCAGGGAATCAGCTTCCTTTATGCTGTTCCTCAGTCATAAATCTAAGGTTTTTAGCAGGGTCACCGAACAGGATAATCCTGTCGAAAAATTTCAAATCACTCAAATAATCATCCCATTAACTCCTAAGCGTAACTATTGGCATTAAGACGTACATATCCTGCTTTCACCAGGCACAAAATAAATTCGGAGAGATAGTGCCCCTTGCCTGGTGGTCTTCAGATTAAGAAAATGGTCATTTTTTAATAAGAACGGTTAGTTTGCACATTCTTGATACGTGCCCATCGGGGTCTGCCGTGCTTAGATTACAGC
Organism: Haemaphysalis longicornis; assembly: GCF_048455015.1. Lineage (NCBI taxonomy): Eukaryota > Metazoa > Arthropoda > Arachnida > Ixodida > Ixodidae > Haemaphysalis > Haemaphysalis longicornis. Next base: position 162,510,631 of record NW_027526335.1, read on the forward strand.
CTTGGGTCAAAGTATATAAAACATTTGGTGCGATTTACAAGTAACATGATGACAATCCTATCCACACTTTCTTCTGCGAATTTAGTGTGTTCATGGCTGAGGTTTTTCACCGATAAAGCTGAAAGAAAAAATACTTTCTAACTCTTGTCTTTCTGTATTAGTGGGGGAAGCAGCTCTAAAGGAGCACGAGGTTGCGGGTTCGATTCCCGGCCGCGGCGGCCGCTTTTCTGATGGAGGCGAAAAGCAAAAACGCCCGTGTGTACGAGATTTCGGCGCACGTTAAAGATTCCCAGGTGGTCAAAATTAATCCGGAGCCCTCCACTACGGCGCGCCTCATCGCCTGCGTTGCGTCGGCGCGTTAAACCCCCACAATCAATCAATCAGCTCTAAAGGAAGTACACTTTGTGTCTGCTTCAAGCGCATAAATCTTTGAATGCAAGATGCAGAAGTTTAAGGAAGTGCCAAAACTTGAAGCTGAAATAGAGCTTGTCACAGAAATCTTGTGAAGCGGACGCTTCCACACTTTTAGCGACTCCTTTCTGAACGCGCTCTTAAAACCGTATGCAGCACCTTTGAAAAATGCATGTATTTTATTATCACAACTGCATAGCTAAGGGCTCGTTTCTGTAAACAGCGAAACACGCTCCTCCAATCCCAGTTCTTTAATCAAACGTTCCAAGTAAACAAGTTCCTATAGTTGTAAGAATAAATGCGCAGTGGCACTTCCTTTCGCTATTTTACCTTCTTCTTTTTCTGTAAGCATGTGGCTTTATGTGTTCGGGCATATTTATAGCCTGATGTTATTTTCTGACAGAGACTACCTTGTTTCATTTAGATGCGCTTTCGCGTTTGCAGATTTTCGTGTCCTCCGATCATACTTATCTAACATTTCTAATTGCCCTCTCAGTTTTCTAAGTATTTGTGTTTAAATAATGCCTTTCTGCAATTTCGTCTTTTCAGCTGCAAAAAAAAAATACAGAGTCGCTAATTTGAAAAATGGGCAGGTATCTGCTCACTTTGCTTCCACCCCTGCCACTTAATTGCCTGTCTTCTGCTTTCTACCCACCTCTCATGCTTTTCATCTCAATTTCGACTCTCAACAGTAATCAAGAATGTTGTTTGTGTTAGCGAATGCAATTTTCCCGCGTTCTGCTGCTCGGGCCATCTATTAAAACCTTTTGCTCCTGTTGACTTTGGAACACTGCCACGAGGACTATGCTCGCGCGGGTGTTTCTGATTCTCTGGTCAAAACTTATCATTCGAGGCGTACCTTTTTTATTTCTTTAGCAAAATCAAGCAGCCATGCATATTATGAGAGTCAATCTGTCCGATGCGCTATTGCCCACTTCAAGGAGACATGGATAATGGCCCTTGTAATGTCGTGGCCAATTTATCGTATACTTCGCCTGCTTCCCAGGGCAATTATCATCATCATGCCGTACCTCATCTATTCTTCATACCCATCCTCATCATCATTCCTGGGGCTGGAGTTCTTGGTGGCCACTCAGAATAAACGCGCTGTTTCCACTGCCTCTGCGACGTGTCTTCTGGGTGACGGCTGCCCTTGACGTCTCCCTCAAGTGGTGGAGGTGCACCTCGGTCCCGTCCTCGGTCTTTCCCAGTCGCACACCTGGAGCTCCGTTCCGGTAGGTGCTTTCCTCTGATGATACAGCACGAGAGCGGGCACAGCCCCCCCGGATCGTCAGCTGCTGTGCCTGCTCCGTTTACAATCACCAGCCACCAACGCGATCCGCCAGATTTTTCTGGCCGTCGAGGTGAGGATGTCGGCGACTGGCTGGATAGCTATAATCGGGTCAGCAGCTTTAATCGGTGGGATGACGCATTCAAGCTTCGAATCGTCTCCTTCTCCGTGCACGAGGCAGCCAAGACGTGGTTCCGTAACAAGGAACACACGATCACCGACTGGACTAACTTTACTCAGGAGCTACGAAAATATTTCGGCACGCCGTCCATTCGCGCCGACGTAGCCAGACAAACGCTTGCCGCTCGCATTCAGCGCCCTGATGAAACATTCGCCTCCTACATTGGGGACGTCGTCGCCCTTTGTCGCCGTGTGGATGAAACCATGCCAGAGGCTGACAAGGTGCGTCATGTATTGAAAGGTATCGCTCCGTTTGCCTTTAACGCTCTGGCTGTGGAAAATCCTGCAAGCGTCAGTGATGTCCGCAAGACTTGTCAACAGCTGGACCAACTGCAGTCTATTCGCCTTCGCCAGGAGGCTTGCGCCTCTCATCAATACGGGGACTTGGATCTGCGCAGCCTCATTCGCGCGATCATCCGCGTAGAACTGCAGCAACAGGACTCGCCTTGCTCGTCGCGTGACCATTGTCACACTAACGCGCCGGTGCTTCGAGATATTGTCAGGGAGGAGCTAACATCCATGACGGGATATTCACCTGCACGTTCTCCTCTTGCCACCGTCTGCACTCAGTCCTACTCACCCACGACCCCTCCCTTGGCCACCGTCTACGCCCCGTCCTACTCTGCGATTGCGGCCAAACCACCCTTGCAGGTTCAGCCACCGTCGCCGCAAGCCCATGTGACAGCAATTGCCGCAGCCCCTGCTTCCCCACACTATTACACCACCATGCGACCGGGCCGTCAACGGTGTCCTGGAGATGGCCCAGTGTGCTACTATTGTGGGATCAGGGGCCACATTTCTCGTCTCTGCCGTCCACGTCAGCAAGACGAGCGAAGAGGCTACGCCCCGTTCGAACGTGACTATTCCCGGTTTCCCTACGGCTATCGGCGTACCGAACACGTTTCCCCTCCGCGCCGCCCTTCGTCGCCTCCAGGGCAACTCGAACCTTCCAGTCATCGTTCTGCACGCCGGAGCTCGCCTTCACCGTACCGTCGTTCTTTGTCCCCCCTCCGTCCTGCCACCCACGCTACTAACACTCACCAGGAAAACTAGCTCCTGCAGTTTTTGGAGGGAAAACTGCACTAGTGGGAAAATCGACAATTCGTCCAGACAAACCCTAGAACACTGTAAGAGCCGATGTAGAAAGTGTTATTGTTGATGCGCTAGTGGACACAGGAGCCAGTATTTCAGTGGTTGATGAAAAGTTATGTTTGGAACTGCGAAAAATGAAAACTCCGTACACTGGGCCCTCTTTATGTAACGCGAACCAAGGTGTCATCGAATCTACTGGATATTGTACAGTGCGTGTTTTCATCGATGGAATTCGGCGCCACATACAGTGCGCGGTATTGCCGCATTGCGCCCATCAGCTCATTTTAGGGTGGGACTTCCTCTCGTCGGCATCCGCTATTATATCCTGTGACCGCCAAGACATGGAACTGACGGAAACGGATGGTTCAACTATTGATGACGCGCCGCAGCCGCGCCTAGTAGCCAGCGCGCATTACGTCCTTGATCCTGGCAGTGAGGAAATCAACTCGGTTAGTTCCAATCGGTTTTGCGAAGGTGACGTTCTCATCACTCCTTCTCCTCGCTTCCTTCCCAAAGGGCTGGTGATCGCTCCGAATCTCGTGCGCTTTTCCAAGGGAACTGCTTCTCTTATCGTAGTTAACACCAATCATGAGCCAATAATCCTACCTCGGCGTAGCACAATTGCTACTGTTGCTGCCTCTACTCCTGCCTGTATTTTCCCTCTCTGTGCGGTATCATCTACTCCTAACCTCAATTCCAACTCTCCTGATCCCGCACTAACCGCCACAATGAGCTCTGACCTTTCCCCGGCTGAAACCGAGTCGTTACTGCAGCTTCTAAACAAACATAAATCTATATTCGACTCTAATTGTACCGTACTGGGTAAGACATCGGTGGCCGCGCATCGTATTGAAACCGGCGGGTCTCGCATTATTCACCGCCATCCTTACTGTGTGTCTTCAGCAGAAAGGAAAGTTATCAGTGTCAATGTCACCGAAATGCTTCAGCGGAACATTATTCGGCCTTCAACTAGTCCGTGGTCGTCTCCGGTAGTGCTAGTGAAGAAAAAGGACGGATCGGTGCGATATTGCGTCGATTATCGCGTATTGAACAACATTACCCGAAAGGACGTTTACCCGATGCCACGGATTGATGACGCCCTAGATTGCTTACAAAGCGCCGAATATTTCTCAAGCCTTGATCTGCGCTCGGGGTACGGGCAGATCCCAAGGCATGAGGACGATAAAGAAAAGACCGCGTTCGGCACCCCCGACGGGCTCCATGAATTTAACGCCCTGCCATTTGGGCTTTGCAATGCCCCTGCAACATTTGAACGAATGATCGAGACTGTCCTCCGCGGTCTCAAGTGGAAAACATGCTTTTGCTACCTCGACGACATCGTTATTTTTTCTTCAGGTTTCGCTGAGAACCTAAAACGACTGGATGAAGTTCTCACCTGCCTTTCCAATGCGGGGCTTCAGCTCAACACTAAGAAGTGCCGCTTCGCTAGTCGAAGCATTAAAGTTTCGGGGCACGTAGTAAGCAAGGGCTGTATTCGGCCTGATCCTGAAACAATTTCTGCTGTAATCAACTTTCCAAGCCCGATACAACAAAAAAATCTGAGCAGCTTCTTAGGTTTGGCCTCGTACTTCCGTCGCTTCGTCCGGAATTTTGCTGCTATTGCTTCTCCCCTCAACAAGCTCATGCACACCGGAACCCCCTTTGAGTGGTCTGATGCATGTGAACAAGCCTTCCAAGAGTTGAAACAAGCACTTACTTCCGGTGCAGTACTCTGTCATTTTGACGAGTTCCGACCGGTTATTCTGCATACTGACGCCAGTGGACATGGCATCGGTGCGGTGCTTTTGCAGGCTGATGACCAACACATGGAAAGGCTTGTTTCTTACGCCAGCCGCTCTCTCAGTCCAACTGAGAAGAATTACACAATTTCCCAGCAGGAGTGCCTCGCTGTTGTTTGGGAGGTTCAGAAATTCCGCCCATATATATACGGCCGTTCGTTTACAGGGGTGACAGACAACCATGCTCTCTGCTGGTTGCAGTCGCAGAAAAACCTAGCTGGACTCCTTGGACGCTGGATTATTCGACTGCAAGAATGTGACTTTACAGTCGTTTACAAGTCCGGAAAGAAGCACCTTGATGCAGATGCCCTCTCACGATGTCCGCTGGAGTCATCTGAAGCTCCAGATGCGACCACGTCGCGTGGCACGACACTTACCATCGCCCCTGTCAGCCAAATAGCGCCTGACAACGTGTCTGACTTGGTAGCACTTCAACAATGAGATCCCTACTGCCGTGGAATAATTGACTACCTTACCGGAACCAAACATCCTGTGAACAGCCGCTGCCGTCGTCAACTTCAACAATTTCGGCTTTTAGATGGAGTCCTTCACCATTCCAACCACCACCCCTCAGGCTACAGATGGGTTCCCGTTGCACCGCGCTCCCTCCGCCCTACGATACTGCAAGCCCTACATGATGATGCCCCAGCTGGACATCTAGGCTTTCATAAGACGTATGATCGCGTCCAGAGCCGCTTTTTTTGGCCTGGCCTTGCCACCTGTGTTGCCCGCTACATTGCGTCGTGGGGCTCATGCCAGCTGCGCCAACGCTCAACTTCCGCGCCTTCAGGATTCCTACAGCCTCTTCCTTGCCCGTCGGTACCGTTCGACACCGTGGGAATTGACCTCTATAGTCTACTACCTCCAACGACTGCCAGATATCGCTGGGTCGTAACAGCCGTAGACAACCTCACAAGGTACGCGGAGACAGCTCGAGTTCGTTCTGGTTGTGCTACTGAGGTCGCCGATTTCTTTTTACGCTCGATCCTCTTGCGTCATTGCGCTCCTCGAGTACTCTTGAGCGATCGCGGCGGGACTTTTTTGTCCAATCCTCTCGAGGAAGTTCTCCGAGCCTCTCATACAGTCAAGTCCACAAAACAACGTCCGCATACCACCCGCAGACAAATGGGCTAACTGAGCGCTTTCACTGTACCTTGTCTGACATGATTTCCATGTACATTCGACCCGACCATTCAAATTGGGACACGATTCTCCCATATGTTACATTCGCATACAACAGCGCTGTTCGAAAGACCACTGGTTATTCGCCATTTTTCCTCGTTTTTGGCCGCTACCCGTCTTTTATTCTGGATACCACCTTCTTTACTGCTCCCGTGTCTAAATCAAGCCCCTTATCCTAGCAGTTTGTCTCACGCCTTGCCCATTGCCGTCGCCTTGCTCGCCTGCACACGGAAGCCTGCCAAAACGACCGGAAACTTCGATATGACGCCACTCATCGTGCTGTCCAGTTTCGCCCTGCTGACAAGGTAATCCTTTGGACGCCAATTCGCAAGCCAGGATTATGCGAGAAATTCCTTCATCGCTTTCTTGGTCCCTACACCATCCTGGAAGAAACCTCCCCCGTCAATTATCGCGTCGCGCCTTGCTCTCTTCCTCCGGACCGCCGCTACAGGGGCACAGAAATCGTGCACGTGTCCCGGCTGAAACTGCTCACGCCTCGCACTCCGTAAACTGCTCCCAGGCGGTCGCTTTCGCGACGAGGGGGAAAGTGTGAGAGTCAATCTGTCCGATGCGCTATTGCCCACTTCAAGGAGACATAAATAAGGGGACTGCCTCTGCGACGTGTCTTCTGGGTGAGGGCTGCCCTTGACGTCTCCCTCAATATTTTAAAAGGACACTGCACAGACCACCTTTTACTGTCTTATTGCGTAAGATATGTCTATGTTTTATTTCTTTGAGCTATGGTGACAGGTATGACGCGTGATTCGATATGTAATGGTTTCGGAAGATTTTCACCCTCCTCAATCATGTGCTCTTTAAACTGTTATGATCAAGGCTAAATCTATGGATATAAATACCGACAGATATTTTTTGTGTTTAAGTAGCCCGATAATGGCAATCGTCTTTAAAAGAGCACGCCCCAGAAAAGTACACAGTGGAAGCATTCCGCTATTTGATTAGAGTACGTACAAGCATCAACCTAGTAATGGGTTCCAAACTTTCCCTAACATTTTACCTCGCTGTCAAGCATGTATCTTTTTTATTCGACCCCATATGGATACAATCGTTTATATGGCCACAGATACTATTGTGTAGGCGAAGCATAGGACCATTCCCAATGCTAGTTCGATAACAGGATACATATTTTACTGTTTACTAATTATAAATGTTCAGACATCGGGATGCTATCGACGCGAGTCAATAACCGGGAGATGGGTTCTTTATGAATAAATAATTGTCAGAAACACTTATGTAGTATTGTTGAAATTACTTCTATCGTCAGCCAGCCCTACATATCCAAATCTTTGGCATTACATTAAACCGTTCAGCCTTGCATACATCGATGTTTGTTTACAGCAACCCTTTTCATTGGAGTATGCGTTGCTGATTACGCGTTCACATTAAATGTGTGTCGGTATCAGTGGGGCACATCTGCAAAAGGCAGTATCAGCGTATTCGGAAGGTTGTTCGTAATAATAAAGAAATTCCAAGTTTCGCTCAAAAATTTACTTTTAAAAAGACCCGACATAATGCTTATTACAAGTAGCGCTACTTAAGATATTTTAAAACAAAGGCAATTTTCACTTAAGAAAACGCAACACGACAGAACGTAGGCTGTATATATGGTGTTGATGCAGAAACGCAGCAAATGGCGCGCGAGGGTGTCGATGGTGAGCAACATGTGAATCTGAACGTCCCTGGGCAAAGGAATGACCTCACTTTAATTTTTTATTCTACATCTTATTTTCTTTCTATATTTCCTTTTAATATTTCGACATCCACGATATTCTAAGTCCTAACCTAATTTGGCACTTAGCTTCTTCCATAAACCTCGTGTGGGTATGTGCCATTCTATTTGCAAGCTAAACAACTTGTCAGCATGGTCGGAAACCAATATTTTAGACTCCAACACTGTGAATGCTGTATATACTGTTATTTTTAGGACTAATCAATAATCGATCAGCAATGCGAAATAGCTGACACGTTGTTACTGCACTCACATTCTTGGAATTTCATATTCGTTTATTGCAGTTTTACACGTCTTTTAGGTAGTGATATTATTAGGCTTCCATTCATAAGCTAACTTCTGCAGGTACAGTAACCAAAACCACACTACAAAATGTAACGGCAACCCCAGCCGTTGGTTTTTCCGTGATGGTGTGAATTCGATACTGGTTCCGATGATTTTCGGCAACTGCCAAAAGAAATCATCTAAGTGCATCGTATTTCTAAGGATCTAGAAAGATGCCTCGTTTTCTCACCTGTGTGCGCCGAAACCTAGAAAGAACAATAAAAAATTATATAAGAAAGCTATTACAGCACGCTCCTGAATAATTTCAAAATGGTGGCATGGAACGATCGCGTGCACATTTGAACATAGAATTTGACAGCTTTCTACAGGTAGACATACGATATGTTTAAGAAAATTATGTTAAGTCGTTTTGGTCATTTTAATGCTGTCACAATAATTCGCCGGAGCTGTGTTTAGGTTATCCGGCTTAAACGTGAAGTTTACCCTTTACCGAGCAAAAACGAGGAAACATGGAGATGTATACCAAAAACTCCAAACTTGCAGAACAGTACAGTAAGTAGAGTCAAACTAGCTAATTATGCTTGAGAAACTGAAGTTACTTTCACCGCTTCCCTCCCTCCTTTTTCCGCCACCTGCTGCGAATATACAGGGAAAGTCGAATATAATTCGACAGGTTTTCTTAAAATTAAGCGCTTAGATGTACGTGAAGAGTACCGCTACAGTGAGGTTATACGCGAAGGGGGACACACACCGAGGTGGTAACTATGAATGTCGGCGGTTTAATTAACTAAACTCAAATATTAAAATTTTATCGGATGCAGTAAGCAGGCATGTTTGTAGCGAAGAGTTCAACGCAACCTTGTTTCTACGCAGTTTTATACGGCAGAATTCTTCAAGCATGTGTACTCGTAGATATCGAACTGCTAAGACCCATTGCCATTGCCTGGTTACGCATGCTAGAGAGTGAAGACCTGTGAGAAGCTCCTCTTTTTTGTGACGAGTCTGCTGTGTACGGTGTTTAGTTTGACAACGGCTTGGAGGCATAGGCAAAAGTGATAACTGGCACCCTTTCAGTTTTGGCTGGCTTTATTGCACTATGAAGCAGGCGAACCGCTACCGAAACACAGAACAAAAGGAAGGAACTTGCCGGTCTTCACTCTCTAGCGCGCGCAATCATGCGAACGCCAATTAACCTTCCAGTTCGATATCTCGGAGTACGATGCGCTAGAACAATTATGCAGAATGAAGCTGTGTAGAAGCACGATTGCGTCTAACTTTTCAATACAAACATGCCTGCTTACTGTCGCCACGAAAAATATAATTATTCAACGTTAGCTAACCAAACCACGTACATCAATAATTACCACCAACTTCAATATTTCCCTGAGCGCATACCTTCACTGTAGAGGTGGTCTTCACGTAAAGCTAAGCGACTAATTAAAAAATACATGTTGATTTAATTTTGATCACCCTGTAGATACAAGGTTATCAAAGTCATGTCGACAGGTCTTATAAAAATTAGGCGCTTAGACCTACGTAAAGACCAACTCTGCAGTACGGTTTCGCGCCCAGGCGGACACATAATTTTATCGATAACGTGGCCTCAATAATTAAAATTTATTATTTAACTTTCATTGGCTGCAGTAAGTAGGCATGTATGTATGGAAAAGTTAGACCGACTTGTGTTTCTACGCAGCTGCATTCGGCAGAATTCTAGCGTATCCGTACTCCGAGATATCAAACTGCAAAGTTTAATTACACATGCAAATATTACACATGCAAGACCGCCAACGGAAACATGTGAGGAGGCACGATCACCTAAAAGGTAGCAGAGACCGGCGTACTCAAACTGCACATTTAGCACTCCCCTTGTATTTATTTTAAGGCACCGATATCCTATAGCTTCAGCTATTTACACCATCGAAGCAGCTGGTGCGGTGTCATTTTTACTATGCAGCTCGCTCTACATACTGAAGTGTATTTTGCGAGGGTTGCTATATTCAACGAAGGGTGCTATATTTGCAGGGCCTGTACAAATTCGCAAGTAGCGTGCGTGTGGCAGTAAACGTTGTAAATGCTGAAACGATTTTCGTAAAACCAAACTTAAATATACCAATTCTTATTTACTAAATTGTAGTAAACCGTAGGGTTGTGAAATACTAATATTTATCTGAGGAAGTTTCCGAGAAAGAGGGACAGAGCGATACCCCGTAAAGTATTGAAGAAAAGAAAGGATGTTGCGGGTCGCTTTTTACCATTATCAAAGTGTAGGCATGGCACCAAATGAGGAAGTAAAAGCAAATGCTCAACAAATAGCTAACCAGATAATATCGGGCTAAAACAAAACATCCGAATTGTTCTACAAATTGTTGCCTAATAGAACGAAGGAAATAAACGTTGTTTTAGAAGTATAAAAAAATTGATCTGCTGAATTATATATATGTAATATTCCCAAAGCAATGGCAAAAATGTTCTAATTTTATTGCATTGCTCACACTCTCGACACCAAACTGCTTAGGACCTTAGCACTTGTAATCATGTGTGAGTGCGACAGAACAAATTGCGAGTCGATGGGACAATTTTCTTCCGCCTGGCGTAGTTCGAAGCTCCGGTGAACCTGCCGCTTGGGGCGCCTTGTTTCGCAATCCGTCTTAACGTTTTAGAATGACGTCGATTTATGATATACTTGCTTCGAGAGTGCCAGTTCCTAAAGTCGTAAAGTGGGAGAGTCGGGACAATGATGAGTTTCGCCGCTTTCTATCAACGGGTTTCTACAGTTTACTTTCGTGGACAGCCACACCTGTCTACATCAAAGTTTAAGCCCTAGATAAAAGCGTAGGGCTATGAAGCGCCTGGTGCTTTTGAGCTTTTTCTTTGGGCCCTCTCTTCCTACCGCATTTCGGTTGACCGACGTGTTCCAAAGAGGTACCTCTCCTCGTGTAACGCATGTCTCGTGCTATGGAACGTCTTTATTGTTCTGCAGTCGGGTCATCGCCTGATGCATATAACATTTACGAAAGTGCACGTTTCATTTGAAACAAATACTTCTCCTAGCTAATTGTAAAAACCGTCTGAAACCTATTTCCTGGCTTTTTTCGTAAATAAGCTTTCCAGTTGAAGAAAGCGCAGTACTAAAGTAAAGATTTTTGTGCATAACTTGATGGTTATTATATCACTCTCAAACGTGTCAACCCAGGGTCCAGCGTGGCTATGTAGGTTTCTTGCTTTTAATATATTACAAACAAATCACTTAAGTGTTCTTTTAAATTCAGTCAACAGAGGTGACGAAAAGCATTGACTGCGTCATGTAAACAGCACTGCAGTTTGGTGGGCAGCTTTTGTAACCACTGCAGGCAGCTTTTGTAACCAATAAAGCGACCCTTTTAGCCTAAACCTTCTGTCATCTGTAGTAAACTCAAAGCGCACTGCAGAACAGACAATGTTCCCTGTCGATCGTGTTGATGGTCGCAGCAGTGAAGGAAAAAACGTTCCCCGGGGTGGGAATCGAATCTGAGTCCCTCGCGTTATAAAGCTGGTGTCTATCCGTTTGAGCAATTCCCCCACGGTCAAAGCAGATGGGATTTGGGAAGGCATATACCCGTCTGTATAACAAGGATGATGGTTGACACTAGAGAAAACCATGAATCACGTATCAGTAATACACGAGCACAATTTGCAGTGCAGCAAAATATCATGATAAGAGACAGGTGCTCGCTACTGGGTTGGTTTGGTTGGTGTTCGAATTGATTTTAGAACCCGTGTTCCCCGCGTCGTTGTCATTTCGACAAAGGACTGTCTGATTTTTTTTTCTTCTTTCAATCTTTTGCTTGTAGCAAGCAGCGCCGTTGATATGCAGGTAGTCACTATCTCCATCATACTGTTTTTTGTTTCCGGAATCACTGCTTGGACTCCCTGCTTCGGCGCCCCTTTTTCCCAAGGAAGGCAAAATGTCAATGCGCGCGTTGAGATTCAACGGCACACTGATCCCCAGGTAGGCAAAATATTTCATGCGGTCCCCGATTTCAAAATTATAATCTGTGCATACTTTCTGCTTGATTTAATGATGTTTTTTTCCCGCTATCTTGAGTGGAACTGTAAGCGCCCGTTATTAAACAGTAAATAGTAAATCCACATTCTAAATAAAAGCATGTCTGGTTATGGTTTAAAACAAAATACCGTCATTTAACGACCCAGACTAACGCAAAATGCTATCGAGACAGGAATATCGACACATGTAATACCAGCCCAACGTAAATTCCAACCATTAGTTCGTGTGCGAATGCAGACTGCGCTGGGCCTTTCGACGAAGAGAATCATGATGTGGAAATGGCAAGAAAGGCACTGTAATCCTCCATTATGTTTCTGAATTTTTTGTGCGAGCACATAATATATCAAGCCATTGTGTCATGTGCTTTAAAGCGGGGTCATTAAAGCGAAAGTTGCAGCTGTGCACATCACCACTACTCGATTGTATGGTAGTAACGACTACAACACCAATTTTTTTCTTCTATAAAATTAAGGATAAGGTAACGCATTTATGAATTTTTGTGTGCCTTCAGCACAGCAGACTTTGATCGAAATTTATCTTGTTAAAGATCATAAAAACATATTTTTAGCCAATCACCATTCGCTTCCCTATATTCAGCACTAGTGCTTTTTCCAAATCCACGGGAGTTCTTTTATAAAAAAAATCGATGAAAGTCTCTACCAATCATCAGTAGTCCTCTGAATGGGAGTAGTTAAAGACTCTCAAAGACAAATGTTTTAATGTGTTATCAAAATCATGGGCTCCCAAAGGTAACTTGCAATAATTGGTTTCCTACAAAGAACAAAGCCCATGCCAGTAAAGCTCCAACAACAAAAATTGCTTGGGGGGGGGGGGGAAACATTATGAATTGGGCCACTTTTGGAAGTATCTCACGAAAGCACTACGACATTGAGAAGATTTAAAATAGTGCGTTCCGTTTACCTCGGAACATAATTTTTTTCAGGGTGTTTTGCGGGTCAACATAAAAAACAGGAATATAAAACGATGCACTTTTATGTAAAAGAATCTAAAACCATTCCCAAGTACTTTTAATAGACCTGTGCAGTTCTTGCTTTGAGCGTGTTCGCTAAAGTAGCAATCCTCCCTTTTAACACTTTACCTAGGTAACTCTGTACTATGGTGTTACCAATCCGAATATGAAATAACTGCAGTTTAACAAAGTATTACAATAAGTACTTACGATGATCCAAAGAAGTCTGAATGAATTTCTCCAATTCATTTTGACGATAACGAAGCAACTGTCAAGAAAATATCAGAAAAGAACACATTACTACTGCAGTGTTGGAAAAACAACTAATGCTATGTAAAACGACAACGCTTGTTATATATACCTTTCTCACTATGTACCCTTAAAGTGCGTTATTTATACAATGCTCTTTTCCTCACACAGCTCGATTGTAGGCCGATCTTCATTTAGGTGACTCAGGCATATTACAGAATCAGATCAGGTTATGTAAATAATTAGTACTGTGGACGTAAAAGTAGTCGGTAAGTGAATTATACAAGCGAGGATAAGAGTGGGTCAAAGAAGACACGATGTGTCATGTGCTACTAAAAATACAAGCATGCAAATAAATGTGTTGTGAGGAAATTGCGGTATAAGCTTGGATGATTCACTGTTGTAATGAGAAATGAAGTCAATTATAGCTTGTGATGCCAGGGCAAAGACATTAATCCTTGCACTTCATCAATACTTCTTGAAACGTGTAAAATGGCCCCCCCTACACAAGGTTTAGCATTGAACTGTTCAGTCATTGATTTACTTATCAAGTACTTTCGTCTACATCCGATGTCATAGGGCCTCATACCGTTAAGCTGACGGTACCCATCCCCCCATAATAGCCTCGTGCGGCCAAAAAATTGCCGCTCACAGCAGTTCTCTAGGAATTATTTGTTTGTATGCGAATTTGAAAGCTGTAATCTCATGCTAAAAGCCTCTTAGTGGTTCATCTATGTTTTCACAGCAATATATTGAGACTGTTACGCCGCTGTGCCAGATCAACGGGGCGTGCGCCGCTGAACACACTACTCTTCAATACAGCTGCAACGCCCTGATCTCTACCTTACTCAACTTTGCTTTGCACAACGTTCACTGGCCGGTATTTTTATTTTACTGCGACGCACATAGTAAAGACCGCGTAAAACCTTATACAACCAGATCTACAGTGCTGCTAGATATGCAGCACAATAGCAATATTTGTGATTTGAAGTTGAGAGCACCTAGGTACAGTGGCTTGTATAACAGAAATATGGGACAGGAGCAAAGAAGCGAAATTTTTTCGGCCTTGCGGAAGCAACCAACCCTGACACTTCTAGTAAAAATATAACGTCTAGAGTTCGTTCTATTACGTTCTATAGGAAACATATCTGGAATACGTGCAGTATGACTCAAAACAATTCCGCGCATGTTTAGTTGTGGCTGGAAATGTGCTGTACAGATAATTGCATTTCAACGGAAGTAACTACAACTCGCCCTATGCTAGGAAGTTTTAAGAGTGACCTTTCCCACCAAGAACACCACCACAGTGTACACAAATGCATCCTCTTACCCCGCAAGGAGAGATATGACCGCTTTTGGGACTACAGCTGAAGCCCTTCTCCCAAGTGCACCTAAGGGCACGGGAGCGGTGCTTACGGCATGGCTCCCAAACAACGCGTTTTCTGCTCCAGGCTTTGCTTGCTGCCTTCTTCGTCACGCCGTTATCGGCTTCGCCTGTGGATCCCGAACTGCTATATACACCACTGCTCTCGCCTTGCCCGGAGAGTCTCTGCCACGACTACGCGTTGCTGGTGGACGGAACGGCTACTGCGCAGTCAGTCTACGCATCGCCAGCCCAATCGACGCCGCCTGCTTCCAACATAAATAGCCGGCTCAGCGACTGGAACTTCAATGGGCACGTGAGAATTGCTTACGGCATGGCTCCACAACAACCAGTTTTTCTGCTGCAGGTGTGTAATCAATATTCCCTACATACTAAACAAAGTGATGACATTCGTTTGCTGGTGTTCCCGTGGCCATGGACATTGCGCAACATTGTGTGCGACTGTATTTGAATGTTTTAAATGCGGAGCATTTCTTAGGCTCGCGATATCGGCGCCGTCCACACGCTCACTGCGCATGCGCGTAGCGTCGAGGCGCAGGTGCGCGTCTCTCCCCCGTACCCTCCTCGCTCTCAACAACAGGTGCGGCGATGCGGGAGGAGCGCGTGTACCACGTGCGCTCCGTCGCTCTTAGTAACAGCTGCGGCGGTGCGGGGGGAGCGCATCTGTGCGCGCATGCGTCGTAGCTACCCGTGCGCTGCGTCGCGCTCAACAGTAACGGCGGCAGGGCGTGTACACGTGATAATGGCGTGTTGGGTGCGTGGAAAGTTCGCGCTTGGGCCTCGGTCATCGTGGGGTGCGCACGTGTTTTTCGTTCGCTCCTGCGCGGTCGGGGCGGTATCGCGATTATGCCGGCCACGCGTCGCGAGCCATGGGTGTTTTGTTTGGGCGGCGCGCGCTCTGCTGCGTGGGGCTGTCGAGCGCCTGCTCCCGCTCGCCAGTAACCGCTTGTCTGCCTCGAACTTCACTCAGCAAGCTCCCCACACTTCGGACCTCCGCGAACGACTCATCGCAGCACAGCTTCGCCTCTATGCTCCACCGCTCCCGTCGAGAACTCCCGGACGCAGCATGACGCCAGAACCTGTGTTTGTGGTGTGTACTGTGCTCGGTGGCCCCCAGTGACTGTGGCAACGCTTCTTTTCCTCGCGGCGCCTTAACTTTTTCTCTCTTTACCTATGTCCTTTTTCTCTACCCTATTCTATACATCCCCTCCTATATTTCCTACCCCCCGGACTGGGTTGTATGCCGGTGAGCCCTCAGCTGGGCTCAATAATATCCCCAGTCCATTTATTTTCCTTTTCCATCTAACCACCTAAGAAGAAGAAAGTACGGAAGTGTGCGCATGCGCGTCTCTCCCCCGTACTCCTGTCCCTCGAATGCAGGCGGTGTGTATACAAGCGGCGGAGCGCGCGTTCGCAATTCAGTCAAGGGCGTCTGTGCTTTGCTTTAGCTTGACTTGACGCTTTGCTTGACGGCACCAACGAATAAAGACAGACTTTAACTTTACACTCCTTGCCTTCGCTTCTCCTTCATTCAATAAATAAGAATAATAAAGACGAAATAACAATTAAGCATTCCCAAACCATACCCAATTACGCAACATTCACGCGATACCCCCACCACTCTGCGACGCATTTACTCGAGTTCCCCCCGTGGAAAGATGCGGGCGGTTTTTGTTTTTATTATTGCGCTCTGGCAACGTCGAGAGCAATCTTTGCCCTGACACTCGGTCGAAAACGCTTTTGCAAAGAGAATCATTGCCGGATGATCTCGGTGAACAAATGAAAGTTATGTTTGAATTCTTTAAAGACCTGCATGCTCGTGCCGTGCAAAGTTCGAAGTGTCAGGAGGATCTTGCTGATGGCGTAAAGGAAATAACCAGCGGTTAGAAAAGCATTGAAGGTGAAATGACCCCTATAAACAACAGACTTGATGCACTGGAAAAAAATCGGGAGCATTTAAACACCGGTCAGGAGCTTTCACATATGGAAGCCTCTGTCGAACACCTTGCAACTGCGAATACCTGTCTAACATCTCGCTTCAATGAACGCTAAGACAGATCGCGGCATGATAACTTAATATTCTATGGTATTGATGATTCTAAGGAAAGTTGGGAGGAAACTGAATTGAAACTACTGACAGAAATAACACAAGTTATTGGTTCATTCTCTACAGGTTCTATTAAACGCGCTCGCCGTCTAGGTGCATACTCACCAGGAAAATCCCGTCCAATAATAGCTAAATTTTCTAACTAGAAAGTTAGGGAGAAAACCCTGTCCTTTCGTACCCAGTTAAAAAATAACATTACTGTAAGCGAAGATTTTTCTCTGACTACCCGTATTGCCCGCAAAAAAATACTACACTTCGGTAAATGTTTTCCAGGATCACCTAAATTTCAACTACGTCCCTACAAACTATTCGCCAACAAAAATGTTTTATACACGACGCAACCACAAATAGCGTACAACAAATTGAGCAGGGCGATGAACCCGTAAGCGAGAGCATAGAGCCCCCGCAGCTCATGACTAGCTAGGAAAGCGCGAGGAGAAGTGGCAGAATGTCGCAATCAACTTCTTCACCCCAAGGATCTGTTCTTTTTGCAAATGTACGATACGTGCTCCGAAAACATCAATAGTTATCATCTGCTGTCGACTCTTGCTCAGCTGATATCACGGCATTAATTGAAAGCTGGCTTCACGAGCATGTCAGCAACAAAAAATTTTTGAAACCTTACCTCAGTTTAACATATATCGTTGCGACAGGAATGGGCGTCGCGGTGGCGGAGTCCTGTTGGCCATTTCAAAAAATATTTTGTCCTCACCAATCCACATTCGCAGTGATTTAGAAATTATCTGGGTTTCATTACTCTCAGTCATCATACAATACTTCTTAGCGTCTGCTACCAGCCTCCGTATTCATCGCATGATTTCGTTACGAATTGCACGACGAACTTAATTTGCTTTACACTCGTTTTCCTACCTCCAAAGTAATGTAATGGGTGGTTTAAATTTTCCTAATATCACGTGGAACACCCAGCCACCGTATTTGTCACCGTTCTCAACGCTAGCAAATGACTTCATTGACTTATGCTCTATGTTTGCACTATCGCAATTAGTAGCACAGCCTTCTACACGCACGTCTAATGTAGCAAATATTCTAGACATACTTTTAACAAGCCCACCAGATTTCATTTCCTCCGTTTCACATCTCCCTATTGTAAGTGATCATACCTTGCGTACGTTTTCCCCTAATGTAACCAGGCCGAAAGCGAGCATAACCAGGAAAACAATTCACGGCTATGGAAAAAATAACTTTGCTGCCATAAATAACAAATTGTCGACATTGATGGACCCCTTTTTTCAAGACTATAATAATAGATCAGTGGAATCTAACTGAAACATTTTTGCCAGTAAAATTCATGAGCTATTTGACAAGTTTATCCCAAGCTGCACCATCACCTCCAACGTACATGTGCCATGGTATAACACTCATCTTAAACGTTTATCTAATAAAACGAAAGGCATGTATCGTCGTGCAAAACTTTCCACTAGTGAAGCATGCTGGACCGCTTACAGTATGGCCTCAGAAACCTACGCATCGGCACTCAGGGATGCAAAAACTAAATTCTTAACTAGTGTGCTGCCTCCTATGCTGAAAACTAATACACGAAACTTTTGGCGTGTTACTAACCCCTCAAACAACAATTCCATTACGCTTTTTGACTCATTTAAGAACCCTACTCCTGCCAGCGATTGTGCCTCTATCCTAATCACACCTTTATAAAACATTTTTCTGAACTTCTGACTTCGCTCTTTCTATCACGCATAATTAAGATTACGTCATTATGCCTCCAGAGGTCGTTGATGCTCCTGGAATTGCTACTCCTGGAATTGCTAAACTCCTTGAAAATTCGTCGAATCACTCCTTACCTGGTGGTGATAGTAGCAATGAGAAATTCCTAAAAAATACCAGCGCATTAGGTTCAATACGATTAACAAGAATTTTTAAGCAATCAAGACACTGGTCTATACTACTGTCTATGTGGAAGATTGGTAAGATAGTCCAAGTGTATAATTCAGGCGACAATACTAACCCTATGAATTGCAGACCTATCTACCATGCAAGTGAGTGTTGTAATTTCCTACAACACGTTATTTTTACAAACCTAGTAAATTTTCTTCAAAGTAACTGTTTCTTCACAACAGCTCAACATGGTTTTCCTAAATCCTATTCCTGCGAGACCCAGCTCATATCATTCACGCACAATCTGCATTGCATTTTAGATCGTTCTTCCTTTGTTGGTTGTATTTTTAAAATTTTTCGAAAGCCTTAGACAAAATGTCTGATAAATTACTACTTCATTATCTTCAGCAACTAAATATTGACTCCAATTTGTTGAGGTGGATTGCATGCTTCTTAACTAACCGATTACAGCTCGTTTTAACCAATGGTCATAACTCTCTACCCCGCGAGGTTCATTCAGGTGTACCTCAAGGATCGGTGCTGGGACTCCTCTTATTTCTAATATACAATAATTACCTGCCTTCTCTTGGAAATTCTAACGTACACCTTTGTGCCGATGGCTCCGTAATATTTCGTTAAGTACTCTCTGATTATGACAATACCACTCTCCAATCTGACCTCTATGTTTCCGCTAACTGGTGTGATTCGTGGCGCATGGAACTAAAAATTAACAAAGGCAAAGCTATGCGAATATCCCGCACTAATACCACTAGATTTTGCTACTATCTAAACGACACTCCGTAAGAAGCTGTAGAATCTTACAAGTATTTAGGTGTCCACATAACAAGTAACCCGACCTGCTTCCTTCACATTCAAAATATAATGAACAGCGGTAAGACATGTTAGGTGACTTAGGACAAAACTTCTATAACGCACCGCTAGAGCTTAAATTACTGCTGTTCGCAACAATAATTCCACCAAAATTGGAATACGCTCCGAATGTTTGGGACCCTCACCACGCTATTCTAATTACCGCAATTGAACTGGTACAGAATGTGTTCGTTTTATACTATCTAATTATAACCGAGGAGCAAGTATAAGTGCCATGAAGTCAAACATTGGGCTTCCATTCTTATCATGTCGCCAAAAGATTTCTCGTTTAATTTTGTTCCATAAGCTTTATCATCACGTTGCTCTTCGCAATGAACTAATCCTTCGGCCCCTGTACCTTTCTTCTCGCATCGATCAT
Source organism: Haemaphysalis longicornis (assembly GCF_048455015.1). NCBI lineage: Eukaryota > Metazoa > Arthropoda > Arachnida > Ixodida > Ixodidae > Haemaphysalis > Haemaphysalis longicornis. The sequence goes on from NW_027526335.1 coordinate 162,530,479, forward strand.
CGCCACAAAGTGGGTTTTCAGCCAAGCAACTCGCAAGCGTTTTATCAATCTTTTTTGCCGCTTACATGTCGGAAATGGAACCACCTTTCCGAAGATATTGTTACAATTGCTGATAACCATCTGTTCCGCGCATGCGTAGCAAATGTTGCATAATTAGAGCAACGTCATGCATCTTTCTTATTAACAATAACACCTTATTTGTATTCTGTAATATTTTTATTTTTAAGGACTCCCCGCTTTAATACCTCTGGCCCTGATAGTGAAACAATACACAAAATAAATGAATACCTACCACCTCTGCACTAGAGGCAGAAGGGGTCATTGACCTAGCAATTGCCGAAGCCCCTGTAAATCATCATGATTAAAGACTGCCAATAAGCACCTAGAACATGCTCGAGCGGCTTCATCTCACCGCCAGACACACAAGTTCCACTGCAGCTTCCTCCACAACAGCTCGGACGGATTATTTGAGCTCCAGCCCTTGCCAACCTGGCCGGCAGTGACGCTGCCTACCAGCATTCCCGAGAGCTCACACACAGGGCTAGTTAGAAGTTTGGCGAGCAGTGTCAAGTCTATCCTCTAACGTCTTTTAAATAAATCACGCCGCACTACCACCTGGAGGGAGCAGTATATCTCCATACATTAAAAGATCTACCAAACGAAAAAATGCATCCTTCTAAGCATCCAAACCAATGCCTTTTCCCACCCGACTACACTCCGAAATCTCGTCCTGATCCTGCACTCCTTGCAATACCACTTCTGCGAGGCGCCGGGTACCCTCTGCTAGGTTATGTGAGGCTGTGATAAGGACACTAACCTACCCCCCTGCCCTGCTTCGGCTGGTGGAGAAAGCACATAAGAATGGACGGTCTCAAGGGGTACTGCAATAAGTACTTTTCCCCAGGGCTAACTGCTCAATAGGACGCTTATTCCTCCTCCTCCAGCGCTCAAGCAAAGACGGTGTGGTTTATATTTTTCTGCGCGTATTTTTTATATATCTTCGCGTGGTGTTGATGTGGGGTTCTCTTACTTATGGACGAATATGTTAAAGATATTCTGTTTCACATCTGTGGCTGGACAGTGTACCTGTTGGGAATACCGTCATCAGTTGCAATACACTTTGTACAGATTAACGATGTTAAACATCGCTAAGGATCCTGTTACTGACCCTTAGAGGTGCGTTCGAAATTTCTTTAAAAGTAACTTCGAACGGCTGATGCCGGCCGTCGCGACCGCATTATTCGTGGCGTGTACAGTGGTTGGTTCTGGGCCCTCCCTCCCAGTGTTCTTTTTCGTGCTACTCCTACTTTATGGAGCTGCTTTCGGGCTACAGGGTGTACGGGATTCGGGGATAACTGTGAAGTTGCCTAACGCGTAGTCTTGAAGCCTTTGTCTTACATCTGATTTCTCGTGGCAGACCAACGAGGACAAGTTGTCTTTGACATAGGTGGGGGTCATAGATGTCGCGTGCTTAGAATCGTATTGAGTAATATTTTTTTTTATGTCAAACTGCTGTGATTGTGCGCCTTCTTCTTATGTACTTTCTGCTAACGGATGGCACAGAAAACTACGACCAACGACTTCTTAACACCTTCCGCTGAGCCGCATTGCAGCGCATCACACTTTGTATTAATCAAAATGCAATAAACGACCTGTTCAAGAAAAAAATATCAGCTAGCATTGAAAGTGCGGTAGCTCCATTGCCCTTTCTGAGAGCCCTCCTAAGACCATACTCCGGAACTGCTGTTCCCCCTTAACGTCGCGCGATCACCACCTCTGTCTCCTCCTCAGGGCCCTCCGTCCCGCTTTCCAAGATTTCTTCTCCGACCATCTTCTAGCAGAGTGATCTTTCGCTTTTCCGGCGAGCGTTGGCAGGGCCACTTTCTTATTTTTTCTACCTGACGATTTTATGCAGAATAAAGTGCATGTGCTCTAAACTTGGAGATTAAAAATTTCTCCTTGAAAACCCTGCGTGAGCGTCTGCGTATGGGCCAGCATAATGGCCTCAGGAGATCAATTTCTTATCAAGATCCGTTCAAGAACTCCACGCGTCTGCTAGCACTAGTTTAAAAGGTGCTGTTTACACAAGCACAGCGCAGGTGATGGAAAAGGAACAACACCGCGAAATTAGAGGAAGAAAAAGAAGCTAAATTTAGTATGGTCCTAAACGCTCCCACAATAAGCTGCCAGTAAGGGTCAGTACTGAAACGCGTACGAGTCATATTGAATAAAGCTTAGTTGTGGATTGCTAAGTTGAACGTCTCAAGTGCAGTACTATAAAACCCTTAAAAACGGCCAGGTTGAAGAAGGTGTCGAGTTTGATTGGATGTTCGTGCTTTTGCATGCACAACCCTTAGGGAATAGAAAAGTCCCACATATGGAACATATACTCTGCCCACATATGGAACATATACTTTTCTTAGGAATAGAAAAAAAACTATGTGTTCCATATGTGGGCAGAGGCGTGGGACAGATTTTTAAACCGAAGCCTTCTAGTTGAACCTTTTGTTAGTCTTGCCGTTGGATTTCTTAAAATTCCGTCAGAAGCTATAGTGGCACGGGCAACAGCGGGCGACGGTTTTCTGCAGTTGACGTAGTATTCTATTTGATATCGCAAGAAGCTAACATACACGAATTTTTTTTTATTATAGGAACACTGCAAATATCACTTATCTATTGGTTTTCCGCCTCACATTTGCGTAATGTTTTGTTCTTGTTCAGAAATGTTGACAAGTACGAAGATTGTCACGGATTTAGACGTTCAAATTTGGCTGTGGGTATATACGACTACAGGTCAAGATTCTGTTTCACTACGGCGGGGTGGCTTAACCGAGTCACGGACAGATGAACAGAGAGACGAACAGACGTACAGACACACTAAAATTACTGCGTTTAAGTAGCGCAAGAAAGAATATCGTCTTTAAAACTGTTGAGTCATGACAGGCCGTCCCGACATCTGCCCCTTCAGCCGTTCCAAAAAAGCGCAATGTAGCACCATGAAGTTATCTCATTCACTGGCTTTCTATTCAGTCAGTAATTCATCCCTTTGAAGTCTTCAAAGCTACCCTGTCTGAATAAAATGCTTTTGATGCAGGGCGCAGAAAGCTAAGTAAAAAGAGTCGTTGCTAATTTGCTTTGCCATACAAACGGAACAGTTTAGCGAGCAGGTTGCTCAAGCGGTCACGCACAGCAGCCTTGCCCTCATTGAAAGGTAAGGCGACGCCTGGTTGCTAAGCGAGAGTGCAACTGTTGCTGTAATACACTTGCTCCTGTACGAGTAACCTGAAACAACAAATATTCTTAATACAAGCTTTACTTTTTCCTAAGGCACTGTGTGGACATTGTTATCTGGACACCCAGTGCTCGGAAAGTTAACGAAATAAAGGAGTGATTCGCACACCATACTACGTATTTTACTTGAAGCGTTAAAAATAATCGGCTCCGGACTTGGGTGCATTTTTCATAATTGCGAAAGTGTTAGCATTCCGTTACTTAAGCAACGGTGGAAAGTACGCAATCTGAATATTCAACATCAATATTTGTAAAGTTGACACTTGGTACAAACACCGATGGAATGATTGATAACAAATGATATCTTAATTTTTCTAAAAAAAGACTCCTACCTTACTGCTGGTGGTTCTTTGTGGAGGCTTCGTTCAAGTTGGAACGGCGGTAGAATTTATATACTTAGCACTGTCGCGAATTCACTAACCTTTTTAATGTTTGTGCTTGCGTGTTTGCATTATTCTGTGTTTACGATATTTGTATAGGAGGTTTCATGGAAAGGTTTCATGCACATTCCTGGGAACAATTCTTCCGGAGATATTTTCAAAAGTCCTTGTGGTATTCACGATGATATCTGAGGCCTTTTCATAAAATAGCTCAAGGGGCGCATTGCTCAAAAATTTTTGCATGAACTGGAGCGTAGGTATACATAAATTCTTATGTGATTTAGACGCATGCCCAATGAGGATTTTTATTTCTCCGAGAGCCGCTACAAAGCGTCATTTGCATATGATGCTGGATAGCAAGCAAGGATTATTTAGAAATAATAAAACACTCAACAATCATTTACAATAGTTTTTTCCTTTGCGTATGCGAAATTCTCTGCAACACTTTGGAAGCGATAGTACCTGCAAAAATGATTACACTCATTTCTCGTCCTTTTACACAAACGTGCGCCAGAATACCGAGATTCAGTAACACTACGCAAATTGCTGTTTTATAATTGCCTGAAAAGTGTTTGACTTGAGTCATAGTTTTGCGTTTATGGAAGAATTGTTCCAAAATTTCTTATAACTACCGCCTCCGATCAAACCGTAGACAAAAACACCAAAACACAATTTTGAGGTAAAGTTTCAGTACTAATTTATGCTTCACGCAACGAATATACAAATAGGTGATAGGGATAAGAGAAGAAACAGGAAAAAGCTTTATTCAAACGTAACATTACATTAGGCGCCCAGAATGTCCCGGGCCAGCTTGACCAACGCCAACGGTTCCGTGAGCTGTTCCGTGGATAACTAAGTCCGCCACCTCGCGCAGCGATTGTAACTTCTGTGCCAAGTTAAAGGGACACTTCAATGGACAACACTTCTCGAGTAACCATGGAGTCGAAGAAGAGGTAAAACGCTTTCCCAAGAGCTTGGTGGCGGAGTTCGACGCCAGTGGGATGCTGAAATTGCAGCACGGTCTACAAGAATACGTAGTAAAATGTGGCCATTACGTCAAAAATACAGCAAAGTGTCTTTTTGTAACGATGTACTTTGTTATGGAATACACAAGGTTGTCAATTTGTAACATTGATGGGAATATTATTTCGGGATCCACCCTTGTACCTTCAGTGTTGTGCAATGTGAAGAAAAAATTGCGCGAGTGCTCAGAACGTACTTACAAAAGTGAATACTAAAGCATAATTGGACTTTCTGTGGGCATGCAGTAGAACAATCTTCAAGGCTGCACTCATCTCTACTTCACCGTTCCCGCCATGGACAGCACCCTCCGACGCTCCTTCCTCTCGCTTGTAATCGCTAAGAGCATCCCGTTTTTATCCGTCCTTATCTACACCTGTAGTCGATTCGTATTGCGCATGCGGTAAGGTGTTTATTGTTCCAAGGCGCACGCTTCGTCGACCTTTCTCATAACTTCCTTCGGGTACTGTGTTTCCCTCTAATAAATTGCGCTCTTATTTTTTGAATCACTTATATTAAGTTCTTTACAACACGTTCCATGAAGTGTGGGGAACTCAGGCTTTCGCCCTAAAACTGTGAGGAAAGTTAGAAACTGTTTATGACGTGGCGATTGTGTTTATTCTTCTTCCATTTAGGATACCAGTAGTCTTTTTTGTTTTAGGGTGGAGAGGATGTAATCAGTCATCCATGGGCACAGTGGTTCCTGGTAAGACCTAGTAGATATAGTTTTGCTGCTGTTGACAATGATGCTAGGGAGATTGTCAATCAAGTACATAATTTGACGTTAACGTTGTCGTTGTATATTAAATTAGTGTCTAATGACAAAAGCTTGTTCCGTGCTAAAGCATAGTCGACTCTAGTTGAAGGTGCTGTTTTCTGTGGTTTTGGTTGGACCAGGTATTTGATAGTCACGGAGATAGGGAGGTGATCAGAAATAGGCACATCATACACGTCAGCCTTGGCATGTGAGGGTACATTTGCTAAAACATGGTCTATTAAGGTTCCAGAATTAGCCGTTTGTCACGTAGGAACGGTAATTCGGTTCAAGTAATTATAGGACTCTAGCAGATATGTGTATTCATTATGAGTTGTAATAAGGGTATTAATGTTTACATCACCAACGATAACTACTTGGTCATTGTGATTCGCTAAGTAAAGAAAAATAGCTTCAAGTTCATCTAAGAAGGCCGCTATGGGTGAGTTGGGAGGCCGATAAAGTACGCCAACAACAAGAGAACAGCCGAGCCTGATAAATAAAGATTCAATTTCTGGGAAACTGAATGTGATCGGCGATAGCTGTAAGTACGTGTGCCGATTTTGAACAAAGAGGGCTACACCCCTCCCCTTGATCTGGAAAGCCGTGGATTTGACACGGCAGCGTATCCGGGGATTGTAATGTTCTCGCCTTTTTTTAACCAGGTTTCAGATGTAGCAATAATATCAAAAGAAGTAGTGTGCTGCGACAGATAGGCGATAAGCAACTTGGCGTTTTTATATAAGCTACGAATGTTGCTGTGAAAGATGGATATTCTATCGTTTGGCTTGTGGTTATCATGCGCAGTTTGTCGAACCTCTATATGGCCGAGGTACTTTTTTAGGGGTTGTTAAGGGCCGCCGATCACACAATTTTGGACAGATCATCTTCACATCTAACGTGCACGACTTCCGAGTTTTCCGATTTCCGCATTATTACTTTGTTGTTGGCAAACCAGGCGAACTTCCAGTTCTTTTCTTTTTTGGCCTGAATGCTCTTGCCTAGCAGGACATTATTTTCAGGGCATAGGTGGGCATTCACATAGACTGGCTCACTTCCTTGGAACCCAAGGGATCCTACGTTCAGCCTATTTTTCTTGGCAGCAGTCAGAATGCTTTCTCGTACTTGCTTCGCAACAAGACTTGGCTTGACTGCGCTAATGCACGGCTCGTCTACCTTCCGACAGAGTCAGTCGGCCAAGCGTTTATGGTACAGTTTAGTCCGCCGGCCGCCGACGCGTCGTAAAAATTCGTTCGCTCGCTTCAAAACTAAGCCACGACACGTTTGTGAATGGAAGAATGTGCGTTTCTTTAGTTTGTTAGTTGGTACACTGTATCAATCTCCAAGTCCAGGTCGCTCAACACACGCGCTGCACAAGCGCACATGTGAAGCGTCACTGACTGGTACGCTAGTTCGAACATCTAAGGCCAGTTGAAGACGGGAGAAGTCAGCGAAGCCAATATGGGTACCAAGGATAAAAATTCCACTGAACGTTTCATCGTACAGCGGAAAACTAGGGAGCAGGAAGCCGTTTTTTTGCGCTGGATGAACAAGCACACTGGTCGGCAGCACGACTACGCATCTGAGAACACTTTTCTGTCCAATAAATGCCATTGCTAACGTTGAGGTATTGTGAAAATTTGTGAGACACTTACTGCACCAGCGCTTTAAAACGCTTTAACTAAATAAAAGTGTAAACTGGTTATACATTATATACCCCATATTTCCGCAGTCGACAGCGCTGGACTGTGGCCGAGGGGTTCAGAGCCCTAGGTATCATATTTTGCAAAACGGAAGTTCGAATCACCGAGGCTAGTTGTTTTAAGCTGATTTTTTCGGTTTCCGGTCTATGTTTCCTATACTGAGTTCGCCATTTTTGGGCCGTAACGTTCACTGCTCCACAAATGAATTCGCAGAACGCGCGCAGATTGACACAGACTCGCTAGCCAGTTCTCGTTAGCGTGCTGTTGTCATAAGCACCGACTACTTGCGGGCAGTGGGCACAGACCACAATTAGCAGACACTTGGCCTGGTGCGTACCCGCTTTGTACAATACAAGCATGATTGAGGAAAGCTCCAAATATGGGGGAAAACGCATAGCATTTGAGCGTCTGCGGTGACGCGGAGGGCGTTCATCCACTGCGTAGGCCTTGGCTAGTGATTGCTACGATTCCAAGCCGTCCTGGGAGGCTTATCTCAGGCATTTTACTGCCAACAACATCACAGAAGTGCGGTATGACGATTACTGAGATATCGAGAACGCCCATCATATAATGTCGGATGCCAAGCATGTAGTTGTACAGATGCGAAACCGAAACTTGTTTGAATGCTAATCGTGTGCATCGTCCAATCACGGTGCACCTCCTCCCGTCGTCACCGCATTAGGTAGTGCGGCCGCCGCAGACCGCGCATGGTAGTTTTTCTTTTTTGAAGCTTTATAAAATAATTACCCACTTGTCAACGGGATAAACGATGAAAAGTGTGTTATTGAGCCACTCTACGCTTTGCAAACAAAAATGGTAGCTTTGACAAATTCACTTCAGGGTTCATTTAAGATGACACAGGAAGGTATGGAAATATAGACAACTAACAGGTCGCAGTGGTTCGGTAGCTATGACGTTGTGCTGCTTAAAACAAAGAAACAGGGTATATCTCGTACTCGGGGGCTACTTTTCTTGTGTACGTAAAAAGAATAAAATACCCGTCTGGTGAGATTCCAGCGGTTGAGAAATGAAGTTTTTCTGGAGGGCGTTCTTTGTATGACAACACAGAAGATTGTGAGGCGGATAAAAGAATTGACCTCCGCAGGGCAGAGGGACGGTCAGCCGCGTGAAAAGAAAAAAGTTTGCCATTATTTTGTGTAAGCATAAGCTCTCGCATGGGCTCAGAAATGTAGCTGGGTGGTTTGGTGTAAATGTAGTTTTTTGAGCCCCCCAATTATATGAGTACAATGTGGGGTGAAATGGATGGGGATTGGCCGCAATGTGCTCTTTGAGTAAAAAAAAAAGTTGCACTGTTAAGCACACGTCCTCGTTTAAAAATTGTAAAACCAGATTTTATCAAATTCCTTTTCATTGATGACATGTTTACATCGAACGAACGGGTTGCCCTATAAATATAAGATTGTTAGAACACAAAACCTAACTCAAACACAAGACATATTCACACGTCACCAAGCGTTGTTGTGAACACGGGTGCGTTCTGCCTTTTTATAAAACCACCATCATTTCGGTACACGGAAATGGAATCTCTGAGGAAATCATTGCGCCATGATATTAGAAAAACGGGAGAAGTGTGTATGAGTAAACTGTCGATAACACTGCTCGAAAAAAATTATGGTTTTCGTATTGGTACGTGTGTTTATTATCAGTTTGTTATAATCTAGGTGTACGTCATGATCTAAGAGCACTTTGGTTAGGTCGTAGTACTGAAGTTTGCGTTTGTTTTTAATGAAATTAGTCATGACACAGCGTCGTCCTGTCGTCGTCTCTACCTCCTGTTTCTGCCTATTACACTGAAGTTGAAGATGCATAACTAGTATCAACTCGCCCAAATGCCAATCCTTCTCAGTGCGTTAAAGAGCATCAGGTGGTCAAAATTATTCCTGAACCCTCCACTACAGCTTGCATTTTAGCCCAGTTGTAGCTTCGGCGCGTTAGAACCAATACTAAATCATCACATTTAAACAACTAAAAAAAATAATTGAAGTGCCGAAGTAGGCAGGCTACCTTGCTGTCTAACAGGCATGCAACCTCACCACCACATATACATGTACCTAAATGTATCAATAGCTTCGATTTTCAAGAAACGCGTTCACTATATATTTTAAAGCTTGATTCCAATACTCATATATTTCAAATTGTACAATAACCGTCCAGCTGCCAGCCACGAAGTGAACCCACCACATGTGAAGACACCAATTGTCCTAACATCTAGTGGGATGCCAACAATCAACAATGTCCTTATCTTCATGCGTGCCCACAATGAACGCACTCTTAACTGAAACCGCATCTTTCATCTTCATCGGAATTATTACTTCTTCGCGGCTTTGAAGAACGGTCGCTTTCAACCGGTGGCAATTCCACCTGGAGAAGGTATAGATGGCAGTGTCAAATCCCGCTATTCTTGCCAACCCCCAAAGGATTACCATGCACACGAGGGCGCGCATCCGCACTCACGCCCGATGGCTCAACCTCGATAAATTTCATTCCGTCATCATCTACCATGCTCAGAGTCGCCTTCATCCCGTGCTCTGACCACCCGCTGCTCAAAAGAAATTTTCTACAGGGGTGAAAGTGTGCAGTTCCAAAAGTCTGCAAGGCAAACGCAGATGCCAGGGCGACGTGCAATAAATGGTTTGGTTTAACTGGTTGCTCAAAAAAGAAGAAAGTTTGAAACTTTTATATGTCCTCAAAATAATTCCAATACAAGTCAAACATTACGCCACGACGACGGAATTATAAAATCAAATTCACCAATATTTAATTTCGATACCTAAGAATACCGATGCTAATGCATTACTACAAATCCACCAAAAAATCTTCGATAAATTTTTTTGCTCGTTCGCTTTTCCTCACTTTTAGCTTCGTTCGGCATACCACAATGAAAAAAATACTGGCAATAGAGAGATGCACGCCTTCACAGTAAAATCATATAGTGCACCAGCCTTGCGCGTAGAAGCTGTTGAATGCGTTTACAGGAGCTGAACATGGGGAACCGTGGGCGGCCAACTGGTACGAAAGCCTAAGGGTCAAGTTCACAGAGAAGGCGATAATATCTAGGTTTCGTTTTCCTAGTTCTTTCCATGAATCAAAAGAAGTCCTGGAGCTTGCACCAAGGGTATAAGGCTGGGGAAACAGCATTGCTGGCAGTCCCTCAGACCCGGCTGTTTCATCAATATCACCAGCAGCATTCTAGGTCTGCTCAAGAACGAAAACATCTGCCTTTAACCACCAACCGATCCGATCCCACACTGCTCGAGTCCATTCCGTACATCCCAAATTCCTTATTTCTTCCCTCCATCGAGTAATTGGCCCCTACATATCTAAACCCGTCTCTCGCTGTCCACTCTGGCACCCTGGTTTTCCAACGATTGTCATTCCGCCGAATCACGTGACCAGCCAAAGTCCATTTTTTCTTTCTTTGCTTTTAATATAATACCTTATACTCTAGTTGTTCTTTGATCCCGAAAGCTCGCTTGCTGTCTGTAAGTGTTCATCTGATCTATATTTGTTTTATGGCCAGTTTGGCCCAGCTAAATTTTGGTTTCAAGTCGTTTAGTAATGGGCCGAGTTTCAGCTGCTTATCTCCGTACGGAAGATTTATTTCGTGTCGTTTCGCTGAAACTTGTTCATGAACGGCAGTCCCGGATCGTTTCGCCCTGAGGCTTTCCTGTCTCCCCAAAAGTGGACCACTAGCATGCGCTAGAACCCGCGGCCAAGCCCAAAGCCAACACCCGCAGTAGGAACACAAAGGAAATGTGCGCCTGGAATGCAATGACAACTCCCGATGAACTGTGTCGCAAAATCTTGCTGAGAGTTTTCGACTTTATTAATGTTGGCGATGTTTTGAAGGGGAGTGTACATATGACGTATCGTAAACGTTTCACAAACTTGATTGTAAACAAGCATGCATCCAAAAGTATTGCCGTTTTGTCTTCTGTGAGACAGGGATGCCCTGCCTGCTTCTTGTTGTTTGCAATTTTTTGAACTTTTTCGTTTGCGCGGAAATGATGATGGTGGCTTGGGCCAGTTTCGTTTCCACTCGAGTGAGGTGAGACTATTAACATATGCGGATGACGTGGCGCTTTTCTATGAGGACAAGAAGAGCATCACCAAAGCAAAAATGATAACCAAGGAACTTTGTCGCGCTGCAAAGAGTTCTATAATCGGGCAAATTGTGTCGGGTTTTTTTATAGGCACTGGCGGAAGCACCATTAGTGTTTGAAAATATGTCTTGCTAACGCACAACAGTGCTTTATCGCGGAGTTCCCCTGGACAGCTATCAAGATAGCCGCGAGTACTGGGAATCTGAAACGGTGATGCTGCGAGAAAAGAAAACCAAGGAAAGGGGGGGGGGAGGGGAGCGGCCTAGCTTTGTTTGTTTTCGCACGTGCCACAGTTTTCAACCTTTTTCTTGAAGCAAAACTGTGGTACGTGATGCAGGTCCTTCATTGTTCGTGAGTTGAAGTTCACAAAATACACCGTGTGTTCGTCGTGTTCATTGGGTCTTCGGAGAGTTCCAGTAGAACCAATTGTTTTTTGGCGAGTTAATGAGGGCGTGGTTGGTTTCTGTCATGTTTATATTTGCCAGCTTGTTACCCGGTTTTTGTTTTTATGCAATACGAACGACCGTTTTCTGCGAACATTTTCACAGTGTGCCGTCAAAAGTGTTGCCAACATATAGTGTATCGTCCGCAAATGAAAGCTGCACTAGCCCTGAAGGCTATATGAACAAGGTAGTAGACTCTTTAGGTGTTTATCAGTATGGTTTTCATTGGAGCACCTAGCAACTGTGTCAAGAAAAGCACTTACTAAATCCTTATAGGATGTGTTGTTACCGGTGCCCTTTACCGATCAGTGTACAGATCTGTTTTTGGCCAGGACGTGCTATATCGAGTAAAAAAAGCCGTCCGAGCATCTGTGAGAACCTTCTTCTTTGAGCTACGGACGGGTACACTTTCCGTCAAGACGTGGATGTTGGAGAAAGGCTTGTTTATCGCTGGTTGTAACAACTTGCACTTTGTGCAACAAACCAGAAACTGCTGAGTACGTTTTCGCGGAGTGATGGAACGCCACTTTTTCTGGGGTGTGTTACGAAGGACCTTAAAGATAGAAATGCAGGTTTCACCCCAAGGCATACGATTTCTTTGCGTACCTAGTGACAGGAGTGTGTGATATGACCTCGTCACGGCTCTATGATTTGGAGGTCGGGAATGGCGATGCGCAACGCTGACCCTCACGCCGTCACTGTGAGAAAATATTTCGCAGACAATATTGGTTTGCGGTTTGAACTGCACAACTTGCAGACGCCCGATTTGGAATGGCTGCCTCTACCAGAACAACTGTGTACGTTTGATGAGTATTTGAAGTTTTCCCGTCAGCCAAAGAACGGCCGATGGTTTTTAATGTATCCGTGAGGCGTATTGTGTGCGAAAAAAGGTAATGAAGAAAAAAAGCAATGACAGATCCATCAGGTAGACACTGGTTTCATAACGCGTGGTACCCAGGTTCAAATTGAGACCACGGGAAGCCTTTTTTTTGTTTCTAATTGGCTGTACATCTTATTCTTTACCACCGCTAATAACACATACCCCTCGGGCCTTTACGGGGGGGGGGGGGGGTGACTGAGAGTGGCTATGTTGTCGGTTTCCCGGCGTTAAGGTGCAGGATTCAATTACCGAGACTTCCCTCACCATATTTTGTTTTTCTTGTGGCGTCGAGATTTCCGGTCTACAATTATACAATGTGTGCCGGATTCAACAGCTCTGCTGTTAAAAGGTTGTCTGGATAGAGATTTTCCTCCACAAAATGAGCATGTAACCATGCGGTCTCATTGGTTGTCACATCCAGTGAAATGTATATCCAATTCGTGTGGTTAACACTATTTTGAGTTTTTTCTTTCAACATATATTGATTGACTGTGGGGTACAACGCGCGGAAGCTACACTTGGGCTAGGTAGCCCACCAGAAGAGAGGGGGGCTCTAGAATAATCTTGACCACCTGGGGATCAGTGATGCTCCGTACTCGGGCGAAAAATTCGCCTTTCTCTGTTCCGACATTCTCTATTTTTGGAATAATTTCCCAGCAGGTTTTTTGTAGAATTTCCCGCAAAATTCCCTGGGGTTTATGTCTTCAGCTGACTGCTCGTTACGTGGATTCCTGTCCGCTGCTTGATGTCAGTCAGCGCCCCCTATGTCTACTTTACGCAGTCTTCCGGACAGAGACGCCGTTCAGAGAATGAGAGTTTCTGCGTGCACTAAATTTCACTGCAACTGCCGTTCAGCAGCCAATGACTATGCATTTCACGTTTTCACACAAAGAGCATGCGTATTTTTCATGCTAAAGATCAAAGTAAAAACTGTCCGCATGAAAAAGAACGGGACATTGTTTGGTAATCGAGTTAATTTTAGCTCAGCGCTGATCCTCTGGTACCATCTCTTGTTGACTGCAAACACGCGGACTAAGGCGCACCCGACACACGTTTTTTGTATATCGCGCAGGAATACATGCCGACGTGCTTCACCGCTTCAGCCGCCGCAGCTTCGCGGTTTTTTTCTATCTCTTCCTCGTGGAAGGTTCTTGCGTCTATGCTCACTCCTGTTTTATGAACTGTATTGGAAGTAGTCTCCGATGCTTGTTGCTTGCGGGAACACGATTGCGAATATTTCAACATAAATCCGACGAAGTGTTAAGGAAACTTCTCAAAAGAAAACATACTAATATACGATGCGAAGTCCGGTTATCGACGTAATATTTGTTTATTCCACGACCTCTTAAATTCCCTGCATCTATTCAAGATTCGCTCTTTCTCTTTTGGGCAAAATTACAGTCGAAAATTCTTCGAAAAGGGAACAATTCTCTGCACGGAGCATAATTGCGAGAGATCGATAACGTTCGCCGAAATGTCGACACACGGCCGTCTTCGGTTTTAACTTCCATCAAAACAGCAGCAATGGCGGCTGGTATCCAATACGCGTTCAAAGCCGCCATAGCCACTGAACTACCGCGGAGGATCTCCTTGTATATTGACTGCAGGTATAGGTTCTGAGTACTGCATCGTGACGTACTTTCTATAGTTGGTGGCAGCCTAACTCGGCAGCGGCTTTTCAAGATCAAAGGAATTTTGTGTTCATCCGCAACCAATGGCGTCTCGCAATTCATACGTTTGAGAGGAGACCTACTTCCAATCTGGCCGCGCTCGCTTTCCGACCGCTGCAACGCCGTGAAGCGGCAACGCGGTTGCCGATAACCAAAAGCTCTGTATGCTATTTGCGTTACGAATGTGCTGTAGCGCATGAAGAAGCCGCTTATCGTCATCTGTGCCGTGTGTGTCTTGCCGCGTCGTGGTTTGCACGCACGTGAGGAAGTCGTGGTGGCAGTGGTGGGCTGTTTTTACGTGGAACGTCGTCACCAAAGTTGACCTGAGAACGGCGCAGCGTCGAAGCTGCATCTGTTGCTAATGTGATTGTGGAAATTGTGTCTGTGTAACGCAACCTCTGTGAAGAAATAATACGATTTGCTTTCGTCCACGGCAGTAGCGGTGAGACGTTGCAGGCGTTTTCGTTTGTTCCTTAGAGCGTAGGCTGCGCCCGATGTTGAGCGCAGGCCTACGTGGTGTCCGTCTGGTCCGACACGAATTGTGAAACGTGTGGCATGTTTTTGGGCGGATACGGCCGCTCATACAGCCTTACACGTTATTAAGACGATTGCCAAATCTTACAATGTAAGGTATCTTTTCTTACTGATTCGCGCATTGCTTTACCTTGCCGGGCTACGGACGGTACAGCGGTGTGGCGTTTTTTTTCCCTGGCGCAAACAGGTACCGTGAAAGCATTATTGCAAAGAATCGCGAAGATTAAACGTTCGTGCACAATTATCCGAGACTGGGTAGCTTTAGGAAAATCGGTATGAACCTGCCTTCCTGTGAGAGACAGGTGTCTATGGTGTTCTGTTTAAGCCAACGGGCACATTATCGCACGTACAAAAGTATGAACGAGTGGGAGTATTGTTGAGGTAATCAAATGTGGTGGCGTTTCGTTTCTTGACTGTCATTTGTTGGTAGTAATCATGAGTAGCATTTTTAAAACGTGTAAGAGCGAAAGTGTATGATTGCTGGATTTTGAACCACGCCGTTGAAGAAAGCCGGAAGTGTGTGGCCCCACGACATGACCACGTATATTTTTTTACATTGCCAAAAATACACATGAGCGCAGCTTTTTATTGTGCCTGCTCAGCTTCAGGTGCGTATGTTCCCATCGCTAAACAAAGTGCCACAGGTAAAGTGACTATGCGTGGACTGAGGCTGCGTTTTTTGTGTCTATTGTGGAATTTCTTAGAAGTGTCGTGAGCTGTAAAGTTGTTTTGTAATAGCTGAAAGCGTTGCGTAGGGATGAACCAACAGTTTATCTTCCATTTATCTTCATGCAAAGTTTGTTTGATGGGTTTTTTGAGTTATAAAAATTGTCTATTGCAGCGGTGTTTCATAGTGATATCTGTAGTTTAAAGGAGCCATGAAGACAAAATACAAGTTTGGGTTATTCGACAGATTTCCTGTTTTGCAGTGCCTCCAGCGCTTGTCCGAATGCAAACGATACTTTAATCACTGAGAAATTATTCATTTCGTTGTCTGCAATGACATCACAGGAACCGACCGCCTAGGGTCCGTCGATTCTCGCGTCAGCCGTACAGGGTGGAGACATATACGTTGGCGCCACCATTTTGGTTCGCTCGCTCGCCGCCGAAGCAAGTCATTGTATCAAAACGTCGCTAAAATTCTCGCCGCAACGCGGTTAACTGGCGAAGTTTGAATCATCGTATCTGTTTCGTGTTGCTGGGCCCCGCGGAAAACGAAAAGAACAATGCGTTGATCCCGTTGACCCAATTGCAGCCGCACGGGACCGCTCAAAGGGTGTCTCCACCCTATACGGCAGCACTGGTATCCTGGCATCAAGGTACTCGCGCGTTTGTTAATGTTATTGAACCTAGATGGCACCATCATACCGTGGCAAGCCATTTTCTGCCTTTGTTTTTTTTTTGTTTTTTTTTACCGTATTTAAATCTGGTTTGTTTTTGTTCTCGGAGAAAATCGTTTTGTGAAACAGTGCTCGCTCAACAAATATGGTTCGTTGCGTTAATCAATCGGCCAGTGTCGTCTGAGACAACCCCAAAACCCCGCAGTTCTGTGCAGCTAAACAAGCATAGTGCGCGCAGTACCAACAGCAGTACGCATCGGTACTTCTATGTTTACATGTGCCTTCGTAACTTACACTGTTTGTTCCACCATTCTTACTGCTTTTAAGAGAATTTGCCCTAAATTTAAGCCCAAATAATTCTTTCGGCAAGCTTATAAGCTCTGCCTACTTCGCGTTTGCTTTTTGCGCCCTCCGCCAATCGCAGATCTGGCTCGAATGACACCATAGGTTCTGTTGCGGGAAATGAGCTAGTGCGTCGCATGGCCATTCCCTTTTTTCCTAATTATGTAGCTTATTTGAGCGAAGTTTACGTTAAAAGTGGTGTCAGTATGATTCTAACGAGGCACGCTTTTGAATAAAAGAAACGTGTATTCTCTTCACGGCTCCTTTAATGATTGCATTCTGGTGCTTGTGCAGTTCAAGTTTACACAAAGGGGTTCCAGAGTGCATTTGCAGAGATTCAGATTTTCAGTGTGTCTGTCATGATAGACTGTTGTTATTATACAGAGTGGAGGACATGTTTGAACGTCTTCCCATAAAGCATACTTTAATTTAGATTCAACACCACTTCCCACGTTTAGATGGTTTCATTATTCGAGCAGCTGTGACAAGAGTTGGTGATCCTTCAAACAGTGACTGAAGGTGTTTCAGGTGGAAGAGCTGCAGTAATACTTGCTAACACTCTTGTATCAGGTAGAAATGGGGTATGCCAGCCCTTCAGAATGCTATGTTAATACTTTTCAAGCATGCACTATTGCTTCTGGTTATACAGCTGCAATATTACTTGGAAACAGCGATGCGGCATATCAAAATGGTTTAACTTCAGGCCTTCAGAGTGTCATGTCGCTGCTTTTTGAGCACACTGTTGCTTCCGGGTGTTTCAGATGCAGAAAAAATGGAAAACTTGCTCAGCAGGTCGCAATGGTTTTACGTCACTATTCAAAATTATATGTAACTCCTTTGCAAGGTTCAACTGTTGGTTCTGACTAGGAAGCTATAGTAAGAAGTGAAAGCTCTAATAAAATACGTTGGAATGTGTTCTGACCGGCCTTCAGGCTGTGATGTCGCTGCTTTTATTTCACACAATGTAGCTTGTAACCATTAGGTTGCAGTCAGAGTTGAAGTACGTTAGAATAAATTCATACCACACTTTGAGGCTATGAAGTCGCTGTTTCTCTCATGCACACATTGTAGTTTCTGGCCATAAAGTTTTTTCTGAGAGTTGAAGGTGCCTATGTAGTACATTAGAATGAATTCATGCCACACCTTCACGCTGTGAAGCCACTTTTGCTTTTGGCTTTAAACCTGCATTAGGCATTGAAAACACTGGTGCAGCAAATCAAAATGGATTCAACCTCAGGCTTTCAGGGTGCCACTTTGCTGCGGCTGCCTGGAAAGGGTGGTAAGAATAGAAAATGCTTGTGCTGCAGCACGCCATGACACCTTGAGAAGAGGCAGTGAGAATTAAATAATTCTTCTCCCTGTTCCCGTTCGGTGCTCTGATTGGTTGCAGAAAACGACAAAATGGAAATGCTTGCATGGAGATGTCGGCACACTTTTGAATAAGTCACTTTGATCTCATGTTCATACTCATATTATTGCCCCTGTTAAGTATAGTTGTCTAAATATGTGCAGTAAGAATTGAGTGCACTTTTATAGCCATTCTTGCAAGTTTTGTATGGGGCAGTCAGTGTTCGACGTCACTGTTTGGTGTACATAGGGGAATGTTTTTGGCTTCGGGACGATTATCAGCAATGAAAATGCTTCCAAAAAATCTTGACATGGCTGCAAAAGAACTACATGATGAACCGAATATTTTCTTTATGTATGCTATTTCAAAAGCCTCATCAGCAATAAAAATATCTTCATGGTAGCCTGCTGCATATCAGTCTAAAGCCAATGAAAGTTGTACGAGATTTCGGCGCACGTTAAAGATCCTCAGGTGGTCAAAATTAATTCGGAGCCCTCTACTACGGCGCGCCTCATCGCCTGCGTTGCGTCAGCGCGTTAAGCCCCACAATCAATAAATCAACCAATGAAAGTTTAATGTAGCACAACTTGGAAAGTAGAACTTCGGAAGGATGCATTTGTAGGTCACTATTCATTTTTTCGGTAAAAGCTCGCAACAGTATCTTGTATGCGTCTACTAGTGCTTAGGGTGTTTTTCTATCAATTTTCACCTCCAGTCAAGGTTCTCAGCATTATCATTCTACTCTAAACTGCGTGGTGGTGATATGACACTAATGAAACGGCGGCAGCTGTTTTATTACATCGCCGGGAAACACCTCGGATATGATCACCTGGATGAAAAGCATGGCCCCGTATACTGTCAATCTAACCAACTGACGCAGAGCGTCTTGCCACTCGCGTGTCTCGTGAAGTAGAAATGATTATACTTGTAACGTTTCACATCCCGCAGTTCTCTGCTCGCGCCATACGGTGTAGCCGTCTAGTTTACGCGGAATTTTATTTATTGATTTATTGAAGGCTTTAATGCGCCGACGCAACGCAGGCGATGAGGCGCGCCGTAGTGGAGGGCTTTGGATTAGTTTTGACCCCCTGGGGATCTTTAAAGTGCGCCGAAATCTCGTACACACGGGGGTTTTTGCTTTTCGCCTCCATCAGAAAAGCGGCAGCCGTGGTCGGGAATCGAAGTTTAAGCGGAATCAAATAACGCTCGTTTCTTCGCACCTACAGCTGATTTTGCAAGGCAGGACACCTTATGCGCCATGGCGACCTCCACCTTTGCTTGCGTCGCCGCAATAGGTGTTTGCAGGGTGTCACTACGTCCGAAACAATCGCATAGAAGAGTACGTGGCCCGTTGATATCGCGGCCATTTTCTGAAAGACACCGATGAATTTTCGCCGCTGAAATAGTCGGACTGCGACGAGCACGACCAAACATAATGACGTCCATTATGTTGATTATATTTCTCCAAGCAGATGATGTCTAAGCGACGTGCAGTGGTCGAAATTCGAGCTATTCTTACCCAAAAATTGTGTGCGCGTTATTTATGTTTTTTTTTCTATTGTCTAACAATAAAAGAGTCACAGATAGCCTTGATTTAAGTATAAAATACATT
Organism: Haemaphysalis longicornis; assembly: GCF_048455015.1. Lineage (NCBI taxonomy): Eukaryota > Metazoa > Arthropoda > Arachnida > Ixodida > Ixodidae > Haemaphysalis > Haemaphysalis longicornis. Next base: position 162,549,920 of record NW_027526335.1, read on the forward strand.
GGGAATAGTTTCTACCAAGATTAACCTTTGGTTCAGTGACTAATTTTTTTTTCACCTGAGCCAGTTTTTAATGAGGAGGACTTGTGAAAATCATTCATTCTTTGGAATGAAACATATATAAATGATTTCATAATCACATGGTTATACAGCCAGCCGCTCATATTAGTACTCAATGGGTATACACAGCTGCAATATAACGAGCTTTTTTTTATAACCGCGGAAAGTCAGGTAGCAGCCCCACAACGCTTGTGGGACGAGCTCCTGCTGCGCTCTTACTCTGTCATCAAATATAGTACTATCGACGTCGCGTTCGTGGCGCATAGACTCGACAAACGTTAAAAGGCACTTTTTAGAGCAAGAAAGCAGATATCAGCACGAATATCATTATTATATTCATTAAACTTCTTTCATCTCAATATGTTCTGAGTACAGTGTGTTTTATATGTTTGATACCTATTCCGCGAAAAATAACCACTTTTAAGTTCCAGTCTGTATTACTACTCCAGGAACTGTAGTTTTCACTCTTGATTGCTAGTTCGATGCAATAAAGCGCAAGAAATGTTTAACAGAGGATTCGCGGCAATGAGCTCGTGATATGGCTTGTGAAAAATTTGGTAAGTTGCGATAAGCGGAAACAAAAAATCATTTAAAGAATTGAATTTTGGATGTTATACGTGACATGACTCTTGTATAGACTGGTAGTACACCTGTAACAAAAAGGCCAAAAACCATGGCAGAGGGATAAAAAAAATATCTGGAGCCCTATACTCTGATCGCTCTCAGACCAAGATTAGTCAGCAAGAACTAGGCTTAGTTTACATTTGAGTATAGCTTTACCCTTTTTTCTGACAATATTTGCTTGAGTGTATGCTTTGAAAAGGACGCCATTTTGAAGCGTAAGTGGTGGCAAGGTAACATTTTAAGCCTACTCGACATTTCTTTCTTCGAACAAAGCTACAAAAGATCCTGACAATAGTTCCAGGGAAGCACCACCTACAAACAAGGCTAAAAAGGTAAGAAAAAACGCCTTGAATAAATATTTTTGCGAAACAAACACTGGTATAAAGCTGTGAGAATGCTATTCGTCGTTCCGTCATAGCAAATTTTTAAGTCAGGTGCCATTTCAGAACCCGTTCTCGGAACACAAGCATTTACAGCACACTTCAACCAGAAGGGCACGTGGCTTAGAAATTTATTGCAATTGAAAGATAATCTCCGCGTTAGTACTATATAAGAATACATATACTGATTTGTATTTGAAACTGTAGGTTGCCATGTAATGAACCGTAAAGGATATAACGATTTTCGCTTGCGCAAATCATATGCGATTTTTGTTATACGCGACTAATACCTTTACACAAAAAAGACCTATGAGACAGTCAGTTGTTCGTTGCTTTTCATTAGTATACGAACAGTTTTCGACGAGACTCATGTAGTGTTCATATGTTCCATCTCGAAATCTCATACTCAGAAACACTTTTGTTCGTGCGATTTCTTTCACGCAAAAACTAACGTCAGGCGCCGAATCGCAATGATATATTTTTTAAGGGTTTGGGAATTCGTTCCCAATTATAGAGGGTGGTAAGGTGCAGTAAGAAATATTTTTTTAAAAGGCAGTGCATCGCTCAAGATCCACCTTTCCTGCTTTCAAAATGCATCAGTTGAAAGATGATATATGTCTGTCTGCTTTAAAGACATTGCTTTTGGGAACCCTAGAAAATCATGTCAAGCACTGAATCACGCTTGTAGCCTAATACAGCAATACAGTTTATAATTGGCTTTTCGGCAACGTAATTTATCATCACGACCAACGCCGTCATCATCATCATAATTTTCGTCGTCGCCTCCAGCAGTGTGTTTGAAGTCTGCTTTCCTGCAGTGTGTTTAGATGCATTTTGGAATAACCATTTTTGTACCGTATATTCAAAGTTGGCATTCATGGAGGGCGCTTTCTATAGAAAACGCATTTCATCACCATCATCGCTTTCCTGTTGTGTGTTTAAAGTTCGTTTTCCTGCCCTGTATTTCATCACTATCGTCCCTTTCCGGAAGTGTGTTTGAAGTTTGCTTACCTGTCGTGCGTTCAGTATGCATTTTCTCACCCACAGCCATTTGGTACCGTGTGTTTAATGTTGAATTCCTGGTGTGCGTTTTGTTTAGAGAAAATATTTCGTCGCCATCGCAGCTTTTCTAGAGGGTGAATAAAATTGGCTTCCCTGTGGTGCGAGTACAGTGCATTTTATAACCATCATCCTTATCATGCAGTGTGTTTAAAGTTGCCTTTCCTGCAGTGTATTTAATTCTAATCTTCGCTATACGGCAGTGCGTTGAAAGTTGGCTTACTAGTGGTGCGCTTACCGTGTATTTCATTGGCATCGCTTTCCTGCAGTGTGTTTGAAGTGGGCTTTCCTGCACAGTATTTTGCCATCGTCTTTGTTTTGCGGCAATGTGCTTAAGTTGGCTTTCCGGTCGTACGTTTAGAGTGTATTTAATCATTATCCTATTCGTACCGTGTGTTTAAAGCTGGCGTTCCTGGGGCCAAATTCCTAAAACGAAAGGTTGTCGTTTTGAAACAACGCGGTAGTGCCATGCAAATGCATGTGTTCTGGAGGTGGTGCGCCACTTTGAGGCGGCAGTACGCGAGAATGGCCCTGCAGAAAAGCACTGTATCAAGGGCGCAAAGCGACACGCACTGCCCTCCGTTGTTTCGCTGGTCGTTTAGCGCCCTTGCCCCAGTGCGTTATTGTACGGTCGTTATCGCTAACTGACACCTCAAAGCGCGCGCCAGCCCAAGAAGACACGCATTTGCATGGCGCTACCACGTCGTTTCAAAACGGCACACACTTTTCTAGAGAATTGGGCCATTCGTGTGCGTTTCATTACAATCATCGCCCTCCGGCAGCGTTTAAAGTGGGCGTTACCGCAGTGCACTTTGCTCAGACGCACGACGCCATCAGTGAGGCATACAAGGCCTCGTTTTAAAGTGGCGTGGTCGGCACGCCGCGGCACCACGGGGTTCTCAGGAAGAAAAGCACTGGGGCTTTGTGCTAACAAACACGGGCTGAAGATGCCGTTTGCTTGTATATCAACTTTTCCCGCATTAAAGTGCAGTATTTTCCAATATACTGCATATTAAGTCAAAGTGTCCAGTCTGTTGATGACGTGTGGATTTCTGTATTGTAAGTGCACATTTTCTTTGAATTTTTATTTATTGTGCTGTTTTTTGCAGAACAACTTCATGGCAGTTATTTGTAGTAACTGTTAGCCTATTGGTTCATCTTTGGACCTACCTGCAGTAACGTTTTACAACGGTAGTTCTGTGTAATTTTTTCAACCCTTCAAGGGTCGAAATTCGAAATTGGATTTTTGGGAAAATATGGGCGACATGCTCAGAAGCGAGTTTATTTTGGTTTAAATATAGTTTCGAATGAAATGGTAAGGCTCAAATGATAAGACAAGTCTCGATTGTACATTGAGTAACTGGGCCTTCACTGGCCAAAGCACTTAACTCTCTGGGAGAGAGGAGTAAACGATCGGTATCCGCAGCGTTCAGCGTCGCAGCCGTTCTCGCAGGCTTAAATTGTCAAGCGGGCATGTACTCACCTAACGTCTAAGCGACATCTACTCCGTAAGCAAAGGCCACGCCTTCACATTACGGTCAAAACCTTCAATTGAGGGTGTTTAACCGGAGCCGAACAAGGACTGAATAGTGGAATCGAACTATTATTTGTGAGGGAATTGAACCTCCACCACAACCATTATTTTTAAGCCCCTAAAACGTAAACAGGAATCGAATCTCACTAATAAGCAAAGGTCACCGTTTCGGGACGAAGTAATTCGACCACCCAATGTTCATAATGCGCAATGAATGCCTTTCGGGATATTAACATAACGCAACATTCACTTCGTAACCTCTAACGCACTTCTTCTTTTCAGAACTAATACGTCATCGCAACACGAGTAAACGCATGCGCACCAACGTTGAAATTGTATGCAGTTACTAATACGTGCTCTCCAGACCAATAAATTCCCCCATCCTACCCGGTTCAATCTCTTTAACCACCAGAACTACCGCTTGGCCGATTTTTTGGAGAACCTGGAAAGCTACGCCTAATGGTCGGCGGGTGCGACATATCTCCTGAGATCCCCCCGCTTCCTCCCGCGCCCCCCCCCCCCCCTGCCCCCCGAACCTGCAAATTTCTACTGCCGGGCTTTGGGAGAGCGCCTTGGCGAGAGCAAGGGCCTGGACAACAAGCCTCGGCTGCTCAAAGAGCTGCGAGTGCTGCCAGCGCTAAAGTCATCTTAGACTGAGGATGCCTCCTTCCATATGAGAAGGAACTAGAACTAAGCAGCATCAGAAAAACAACTCAGGGATATAATAAATATACAAAATAAAATCCCAGAGCCACCGAAATTTAGCAGCTAATCGGAATTTAGTGAGTGCTGCCCCATTTCTAGCAGCCAAGTCGTTGAAAATACTACAACCCCGCCCTACCCCCGTAGATGAGGTGCAAAATGACACAGGCGATATTCGCAAAACTACAAGCAATATACTCCCCGCTTCAAACGAAGCAACAAAATAATAATGATTCTGCCATATCGACCCCCAGAGGCACAGCTGCCCCGCCGAGCAGGGCCAGCAATTCTCTGCACCCTTCCATCATGACAATTTGTCATGACTCTTCCAACCTCCCACCATACGACAGGATCTCACTCCGTCGTTTTCTCACTGTTCCCCACTCGTCCGATCCACCGCACCAAAAGCAAGTTGGAGGCAGAATACTCCTTTCTAGGGACTTCCATCTCACGCGTCACGAGGGGTAGACAATTCAGCAGACGAGCAGATCAGTTCAAAATTTCTGAGTTCGAGACTCCACGTCTCAGTAACCCTCAATCAAAGTGGCCACGCCAGCAATCCCCCAATGGATACGAAGCGGAGGCCTAAAGGCCGCCCAGCGGGCAAAAATCTCCCTTCGCGGGCCCAACCCTCGCGTCACGCTGGTGCCCAACATCGTTCCAACCACAAGGCAAATCGGGAGTGACCAGACAGTCTAAACAATGATCAAGAAGGCACGTCTGTTGCGAGAATGTGGGAATTCGTATGCCTAACCATTTCCCGCAGAACATCAACTGCCCTCCGATTCCTGAATTTGGTAGGATAAAAACTGGGCAAAATATCACATTTACACTCTTGCCTATTGAAGGCGAAACGATATCGCGGCCGTGCAAAAACACATGAAAAAGCCTATGTCATAACACGTAGCCGTATAACAACACACTGATGAGGGCGAAGTAGATATTTTGTGTAAATAAAACGGGAGCCTCCCGTGACCCGTATTAATAAAAACACTTTCTTTTGAGGAGGGAAACCTGGCAGCAAATTTAAAACAACCCGGACTCATTTATATAGCTCAGTATTCCTATGATTTGTAGTTGAATCCAATAACGAATATTCCAATGACCAATAAAACCGATCTAATGACCCTTTTGGAATATTGCTCCACCTTCAGCGTGTCCTCGGAACGGGTGCGTGCTGCCAAGTGATCGGCGATCTCATTCCCTAGTAAGCCGTGGTGCTCCCGCACATGAAACAAGAGCACCCGCGAGTTGCGCAACAGGCGAGAAAACAAACACTTAATTTCCATCACATCATTGCTGTGGCCCCGGAGCGAACACAGCGCCATCAGCAACGGCAAACAGTCCGTATAAATGAATATTGACGAAAGAGGAGGATAATAAAAAAACACGGAAGCGCTTCTCTCAATGCCACCGCTTAAGCCGCTGAAGCCCTCTTGACCGGTACTACAATAAAACGGTGTGCCTTAATAACCAGACCCGAATCACAAAAAGCAAAACACGCCGCCCCTGCTGATCCCTCAGAAAAGGAACCATCCGTAAAAACATGAAGACCTAAAATACGGGCCGTATTCTTCTCACAAGCCTTGGTGGCACACGTAAATAAGCACATTACCTTGCCAGCAGGGTGCTGAGCCTAAGGATCAAAAGGCCTGCATACGTCCGTTGCTTTTAGCGCGAAAAATCCTAATGAAGCATCTTGCTGCAATTAACCTGAATAAACAAGCATTTCCATCTAATACCTCACATATAGGTGGCGTCCCAGTAAGGGATTTCAGTACTTCCATGCGCACCGTACAAACTGCTCCAATGACAGCCAATAACGGAATTCTGCGTATGGATTTCATTTTGGCTCTGAGGCACGAAGACGGAGCATCCGGACTCTACGCATGAGAAGCATAGGAAATTACCGGCAAAACCATTTGAATATAGAACTGCTGAAATTTGTTTGAAGGAACACGGCAATGCATATATAAAAATCTGAGCAACTATTGCGTAAAAGTTACATATTAGTTTTTTAAAAATTACTGTGCCGCATGCAAGTAAACCAAGGATCAAATACAGCTCCAATCAATTTCATTCCATTAACTCGGTTGAGACTACCACCTCCTCATTTAATACTCGGGAGTCTTCTTGCCATACTAACCTTGGCATTCGTGAAGAGCAGATACGAGCATTTGTCCGCATTTAGGCGGACTTTCACCATACTCTCGCAACCTTCAAACATGTTCACTGGTGAATTAGCTAGAGACTACTTTTCCGCGCTGGCCACCAGACACAACCAATACCGTGTCGTCCGCGCTGGCCAGAACGTGTACACCTTAAAGGGACCCCGAAAAGCTTTGTGAAGGTGGCAATCAAATGCATTCAGGTGGTAGAACACATAACGGGGGATTTTTGAGCCAAGTGTGAGCCCCATACGTTGTACAGATAATTTGTAAACAATTTTTGAAGATCGCCTTTCTCAGCCGATGAGCGCGACGCCGCAGCGAGCCGACCGCGGGTGACGCAACGGCGACCGCGGGTGACGCAACGGCGATCGCTGCTGACGCAACGGCGAAGGCGCCCCCTGATTCGCCCAATCGCCGGCAAGGTCGGCCGCCGGCGGCGTCACTGTCATTGGCTTCCGGCTGCTCTTCCTCCTTCCTGCGCGATCCCAAGGCAAAGGCGGCAAAGGCGGGTCCGCAGTGATTGACGCGAGCCTAGCTGCTTTGAAGGAGGCAGAGAGGGAGGAGGAGTCGATCGGCAAGTGGGGAGAGGTGCATTTAATTGCTTCTGGCGCAGCTAATACTGAATGTAGATCAATAATTCCAACGGCATTGCATCGCTATATTGGTGCTACGTGACAATACAGGCCTTTTGTAACTTTTACAGAAGGCTTTTCTGGGTCCCTTTAAGGAAAAGGAGTCTCTAAAAGCCCATAAATGAGCGCATTCCAAAAAAGCGGGCTGACTGGGGCCCCTGTGCACTACCAATGGTGGCTCCCGCTCACTCATCCTCGGCGCATGTCCGCAGGACTACCTTTCGGCACGAAAAAAAAAACGACTGTAACAAATTGCAAAGATTAGATGGGCAGGAATGCCTTCGGAAAAATTTAAAACCACAGGGTGCCATACCGCATCAAAAGCTCCTTGAAAATCTAAAGAAATGAAAACCGAATGTACTGGCTTTTTTTCGATAGTCCTGAAGCACATATTTTAATTTATATAAAGCCGACGTAGTACTCTTAAAACGAGTAATGCCGAATCGACAAGAATGTAGCAAAATATTTCGTGCCAGAAAAAAGTACGATCGGGAATGCAGCAACCGCTCAAGGAACATCCGAAAGAAAGAATTCATACAGATAATAGGACAATAAGCTAATGGGTTGTCTGGTGGACGACCTGGATTTGGGTGAACGACCACTTGTCAGACATCCATACCGTAAGAAAATGGCCAAGCCTCGGTGTTAAATAAAAATGAAAACACAAAAGGAGGGCTGAGCAGTAAAAAATTTCCCCGCATTTCCCCGAGGGGAAGAATGTGAAAGTGCGAATGCAGGAGTTGAATTTGCGCGGTTCGGTAATGTTCGCGACAGAGAGATCACACACACACACACAACTACAAAGAAAGATGCATTTATTCACAGACACCTATTTGTGTTGTCGTTGTACTTGACTGCTAGAGCGGATCTCAGCATTGAAATTTCGTGTCAGTACTCCTTTAAGCGGGTGCATTAGCCCTTCTCACGCCCGATTCTTGGCCAATCGCCCTAAGTGGGTATGTGCTAAAGAAAGAATTCTTCTTGGCCAATCGCCCTAAGTGGGTATGTGCTAAGAAATTCGGAACTCTTCTTGGCTAATCGCCCTAAGTGGGTATGTGGTGCGGATGGACGGACGGCGGTGGACGCGTGATTCAGGGTCGCTTAAAGGAGCCATGAAGAGAAAACACAAGTTTGGTTCATTCGAAAGATTGCCTCGTTAGAACCATAACGACACCACTTATAACGCAAACTTCGCTCAAATAAGCTACATAATTAGGAAAAACGGGAATGGTCATGCGACCCACCAGCTCATTTCCCGCAACAGAACCTATGCCGTCACATGGGCTAAGCTCTGCGATTGGCGGAGGCCGGCAAAAGCAAACGCATGTTAGGCAGGGCTTACAGTTTGCATAGCGAGCTAAATGCCCGTGAAACATACTGCACATTCTTTTTATGACAAAGAACGGTGGAGTAAACGGTTGAAGTTCCGAACGAACACGCAAGCGTGTGCGCCAATGCGTACGAAACAACCGCCTGGCCGAGCTCGACATCTCGCCGTCGCGCAGACGAATTTTCGGGTTCGAGGCGCTCTGACCTAGGAGGAAAAATGCCGTAAACACCGCGCATTGACGCTCGTATCTTTCTGGTCGAAGCAGAGAGCTCGCGCGAACGGCTTTCCATACACGACACCGGCCAACTGGCATAAGCGATACTGCTACTGAAGTTGAACTATTATTAACCGTAATAAAAATACGGCACATACGTACCAGTCTGTATTCGTCCGTGGCGACGGCGCTGACGAGGCAGCGGTGCCGACGGCAGGGCGTTCGTCTTTTGTGGCTATCGCGGAATGGTCGCTTTCCCGTCCACCGCGTATCCCACAACTCTTGCCGCTCGTGCACTTAGAAGCGTTGAGCGTTCAAGTGGTGTGAGGTTGTTAAATGCAAGCCGGAGCTCCTCGGCGAGAGTTTTGTTCTCCGGATCAGGCGATTCCATGACTAGGGCTGCGGGTGCACTAGGTTTTACTAGCATTTTTAAAATGGCCGCCGTCTCGGTCGACTCCCGCGTGTGGGTGCTATATGGAGTCGACATACTAAGTATCTGTTTCATGGACCGGCCCGTGTGACACCATTGCTCACGTCACCAAATGTGCAATTTTAGCGGGAGATTTAAAATTTTGGCTTAAATTGCCTTATTTCTCAGTGAATAAAGCATCATTTGCTTCCGGGAAAGCGCTTGGGGTACTATGAAACACCTAATCTTTCGAATAAAACAAACTTTTGTTTTCTCTTCATGGCTCCTTTAAGAAGTGCATTCGCACTTAAAAAACAACTAAACCATAGATGGTGTTGTGTGATTCAGGCCTGCAGCTGAACGAATTTTAAGGGAATCAATTAGTGCCTTCACTTCCCGCTCTATAAATGGAGCTTCATCCGGATGATCTGGATACGGTAGGGATTATATGTCCTACTTCCTTGAATTATCCCCCAAGTCCGAAGCCGGGTCTACCTTCCTTATCTGCGCGTCAAACAAGACTCGAGCCGATTGTTCGATAGGTGGCGTCATTGAACCATCTGGGCACAACAGCGTGGGAATGGAAGGGATAGAACAAAACATTTAAAAAGCCAATTGGAATGTTTCACATAACAAATTTTCTCGTGTTTTCTTCGCGGAATTTAATAATGGCAAACCCTTTTGCGTTTGTGATACTACATTTATTTTTTCTTAGGGCCAGATAAAAAACATTTCAACGAACCAGACGGGCCACTGCGTCACGCTCCCGCTGGGAGCGGCGAAGCAAAGAGCGAACAAACGCACGTTCTCTCGCGATCTCGTCACTCCACCAACCGTTTGGCTTACGAATTTGCCAAACTTTCCACTCATAGTGGCATATAACCTATCAAGAATGTCATAGAAATAAATAAAGATGAGGTCAAGTGTCATGGGATCTTGAATATCAAACCTAGCCACCTGCCACAACCATCTAGCTCGCTCCAACTCAAACAAAATATGCTGATGTTTTTTTCGAGTTATTCTTTTGATCACCGGGAGCTAACTGGAATTAAGTGCAAAGAACATATATCTGTGATCAGCCAACGTTGGGGTATCACAAACCTCTAACGTAAGGGCAAAATGACCAAGCGACGGAGAGAACAGTCAAATCTATCCATGCCTCAGAATATTCTGTACAAAAAGTGGGCTTCGGATGCGGATCATTTACCATCACCAAAGAGTGTAATACCACAAACTGAGAACCCCTCTTCCTCAAGCATCAGTAGCCGTTGCACCCGATAGCGGACTCTAAGCAATAAAACTCGCTGCAATAATAACGTGCTGATCTACGGTCGCTAGTAGCACTTGTGAGACCTGATCCAAAATAGTCCCAATCGGAAGGGAAGGGGAAGCATAAACAGCAACTAAAAGAAAAGAAAAAAAGATCTGCACTGAGATCGAAGGGCTACAACGAAATGAAATACCATTGCTTGGAAGTACTCAAATAATACAGCTTTCAAAAAGACCAAAACTTTGGGATCCGTGGTTAACGCTATCTGAGTTATCGAATGAGGGAGACCTGGTAAAAATCCAGACCGAGTGCACGGGTCCCCTACAGCTGCTATATTTATTGAAAAGGCCTACAAATAGTCAATTAGCTGAACAGAAGCAGCCCTAGTATGCTCCAAGTTTGCTTGTAAAACTTGAAGCCCCTCGAGTGCAGCCATTATAATAAAACCCTAATAATGCGAGACACCATCCGTTATCCCCCCTTGCCCATAATTCGCACGAGCTCGCAACCGAGCAATCCACTGCGAAACAGATGATCATGTCATCCTCACCAGCCTATTTACGCCCACTGTAGGCCAAAAACCTCTCCCACTAATATCCAATTACCCCAGTCCTGTGCTAAGATGACCAATTTATCCGCGCAAACTCCTTGATCTCATCCGCCTATCTAACGTTCTGTCGCCTTCGGACCCGCTTGCCTTCTCTAGGGATCAACTTTATTACACTTAATGATCAACGGTTATCTTGCCTTCGCATTACATGCGCTGCCAGTGTCCATTTCTTCTTCTTAATTTCTACTAATATGTCCTTAAAACACGTTTGTTGTCTGATTCACTTCACTCTCTTCTTGTCCCTTAATGTTACACCTATCATCTTCTGTGTCATTGATCGCTGAGTCGTACTCAATTTAAGTTGAACCTTCTTAATGAGCTTCCAAGTTTCTGCACCGTAGGTGAGTACCAGTAAGATGCAGCTGTCACACACTTTCTTCTTCAAAGCAATGATAGGCGGCCATTCCTGATCTGAGAATGCCTGCCGAGTGCACTCCACCCCTTTTTATTATTCTAATTATCTCTGCCTCATGGTTGGGATCCATGGTCACAACTTGGCCTATTTAGATATATTTGCTTACCACATCTACTGCCTCGCCACCTATCTCAAATCGCTATTCTGTCCCAGGGGATATTGATCATTACTTTAGTTTTCGGCATATCAATTTTCAGGCCCACCGTTCTGCTCTGTCTGTCCAGTGCGGTAAGCATGCTTTGCAATTCGTCAACCGAGTTACTTAGTAAGGCAACGTCATCAGCAAATTTTGAGGTTACTGAGGTATTCTTTTTTAACACTTGCTCCCACCTGTTCTAAATACAATGCTTCTGGATTCTTCTTGTAAACATGCTGTGAATAACGTTTAAGAGATTGTGTATCTTTGTCTGATGAGCATTAACTCACTCGGAAATAAAGATTTACTCGCCGCCTCCCCTTACGACAATCGTTACACATGTAACTGTCATGCTAAGCTAGAGTGCAACTCGTTGTCCTATGATCTCTAGCACTATTGTTGTACACCGGAGTAGAGGCCTCACGCCGGCTCGTTGCGTGCCCCAGAGATGAACATTCAAAACACGTTGGAATATATACTTTCTCACTAATCTCCCAAGATGTCCACCCAACGTGCAAGTTTTTTCTTACCCCTCAGGGCAGAGAAAACACTGGGCAAAATGTCAACCACATGCACCCATGTGCCAGCCCTCTCAGTAAATACGGTTCGATGTTTGAAGTTTGGATCGTGAATACTGTACAGACTTCAGAAATGTATACAAACTGTCTATGGTTAGCCTGATGTTGTTCTATAGTTGTACATAGAATTGTATAAGGTTTGAATTACAATTTTTAAGCCATTTGCGTTTTGTAACAAACTGCTGTTTGTTTGTTTGTGCTGCCTGGGGCTAGGGGCCTAGTCAGGCGACTTTAAGTGTTGCCCTTTGCCAAAGCCACAGGGCAGCCTTCTTTTGTTGCCGAAATAAAAAATTCACTTAAAAAATTCAACTCGTCTCCCGAAATGTCGAAATTGTTTTGAGCGTTAATTTGACCAGCGACATTGATAAGACAATCGAAGGATCAACCCCCGAAATTTTCAACTGTGGCTGACGAAGGACTGGCTTGCGAACTTCCAAAGCAGACTCCATCACCGAAGTTGTTACAATGGCCTACTCAAGGTTATTCAGATACTGCCTTCCCTCAGCCGTTACCGTGAGCTCCACAAGTGACCGCCGAAAAACCATCGGTCGCACTCCAATGTCCGACGGGTTGAAGGTTGACTTGAGCAGGGTTGCTATGTGCCTGGTAGGAGTTACCGAAGAAGCCTTGAGCCGCAGGTGGAGGGAATACTCCAGCCGACGATCGCCACTCGAAGACACCACCCCTGTAACAGCGAGTTCGAACACCGTAACACCGAGCTGGAAGCCCACCTGACCGACGAACAAGCAGCAGGACACTACGCTTCGGTCATAAAGGACGACGACGCAGCTACCAGCGCACTGGCATTACTCGAGCATCACGTAGAAGGGTTGAGGTCATCTTCGACGCTCCAGACTGATCCTCCATTGGGTGACGCCAGCTGCGGCTGAAGAGCTGTAATTTTGACCTGAGAAGCCATGCCAACTTATCGGGAGTTTGGAGCACTTCTCCCGAAACTAGAACTGTTGCGGTTTGACGGAGCAATAACTCGGTGACAACCTTTCTGGGACATGTTTGTACATTTGGTTCACAAGAAGCACCGACGGTCTAACACTGACCATTTCAACCATTTGGCTTCGCTTCTTGACGTAGCTGCTGCAGAAGTTGTGGCTGCACTGCAAGTAACCAAGGCATGTTATCGAGATGCTCTTAATATCTTGAAGAGCCGTTTTGGTAATTCCAAAGCAATCGAGCAGAAGCATTTCGAAAGTCTGCGGAAACAGGCCTGTCTATTCATCAAGCAACGTACCCACTTCGAGGAATTTTTACGACAGCGCTATAATGAACCGACGAGCAGTGGAAAGCTTGGACATCGGAATGTCTTCTTGCGCAGCTATGCTGAATGATATGCTCTTGAATGTGATACCTGGTGACATCATCGTGAATTACTTCTAACAACAGAGCCTTGTTGCGAACACGGCTTCTACGAGCAATCACAGTTCTTCAGAAGAGGAGTTAGAGGATCTGCTGTCTTTCCTAAGAGTCAAAGTGGAGTGCAGGGAGAGAAACGTCTACATCAGGAAGCCTCAAAGAATCATTCTTCATAAAAAGGCACAGGCGTCGTCCTGATTCTTCTTTTACGCCGCAGAACATACAACCGAATAATGTCCTACTTATATCACTTTGGCTGACAAGGGAATCATCCTGGTTAGAGAGGACCGATGCTTTAAATTTAGTGCCAAGCAACATCTCGTACAGAACTGCCGTAAAATGTGCAGTGTGGGTCGCGTAAGTGACGACATGCTACCAGGATGTGCAGCACTGACCCCGCCCAAAAACAGGCGCAATAATCTGTACAAACGCGACATGAAGAGATGCACGTTGCCACGCGCAAATCAGCAATCTCTGTCCTCGTTGGTGACGTCTTACTACAGACACTCCGGACGTGGTTTATGACTTCGTCGTATTCCTGCTACGTGCGCGGAGGTTCCGTTAAAGGCAATCAGTGGATACTCAGCAGAGCAGACATCGTCTCTAAGCTCAAGTTAGCTACAATTCGCGGGTTGCAGCTGGTGGTCATCAGTGCTTTCGGGGGTCTGGCGGTCCCATATTAAATTTGTAAAAACGACCCTTCACAGTCCATATGACAGCATGTTTGTAGACATTGTAGCCATCATCGTGCTTTGCGTTTTTTAAATCAATGTTGCAGCAACGAAGGGCAACACGACTCTCAAACTCCTGATCACCAAGCGTAAGCCACTGGCTGATACCGTCGTTTTCAAGGCAACAATTTTAGGCAAGAGAAAAACCTTCTCGTTGGGTCTTACGAGATCTGGAAATTCGTGTCGAAATGGAGAGAAGTGCAGTGGGAAAATAACAATCCAGCTTTATTCTACGTCAATACAAACTTGCGATGGACTTTTCAAGGACCATAGTCTTTAGAAGAGAGCAATAAAACCAAAGGCAGTAGTATGGTCTCTGTGCTACGCGGGGACACGCACAAGAATGAGAACTATCTTGCTCATTCGGCTGTTTAGCGAGGTAGACACAGGTGTTATTATGAACTCTCTAAACTCCGATCCCGATGAAGATACATTGCGCAAGATCAAAGATTCAAGTGGGTTGAAAAATTGGCGCCATGAAGTAGACTTCTGAAGTAAGTCCACACACATATCTACGGCTAACGGCCGCAAGAATGCCCTTTCGAGACCTTATATCTTACCTCGATGAATCTGAGCAAACGACGAAGATATTAGGAAATCCATGAAGGCTGAGAGGCAGTGCAAAAAGCACTGCCGCACAGAAGGGAAGCGTACGTTTTCTGTAGACCATCTCCGCTACATGCCACACCATGAGGGTATCCTAGAGGTGTCAAGACCCACTCGCCTACGTGACGCTTTTGACTCATCATCCCGAGCCGTTGGAGATTCATACTTCAACAGACACATTGAAAAAACGAAATCTCCACGTCACTTCCGAAAAGAAACGCCCGCTAGTTGCAATCGGAGATCATGGATTTACGCATCTAGTCGTTCACAGCGCTCATGAGCGAATTTTTTGCAGTGGCGTCAGTGACATTCTCGCTGAAATAGGGAAGGGGCTCCGATAGTTTGAAACCTACAATCTGTTCAAAAGTGGTTCGATGCTTTAAAACGTGCCCGTGTTTCAAGCTAAACCCGCCGACAACTCCGATTGTACCGTTACCAAGTGAGGGAGTCAGCAATATGCCTTTGATGTTGTCGTAACCCGGCAATAGTGGCGGGGGACAATTCCACTGGATGGACATGTGCCGGGTGAGGAGGAAGATGTGGCGCGGCATGAGCGAGATGAGAACATCGCGGACTCGGCGTTACTAGGTATGCGCAGCCGGATCGGCTGAGGAGTGGGCCCCAACGGAACAGGACTTCCAGTAAGGTGTACTTTAGAGGGCGCAGTGTCTTCCTGGGGAACCGCGGCCGGGTGAAAATACCCCGCTACCACAAGGTTTTGGAAACTCGGACCATAGGCAAAGTGTACATAGAAAAGAGCGGTCAAACTAGGACCTGGCAAGTTAAGCTAGTGTGGGGTACAGAATTAGCCAGACTAATGCAACTGTTGGGCCTGTGCTTTTGCGAAGGAGCATTTGGTGTACGCGGAGGATGTTGCATATTTCTAATTTGCCGTTGACATGGAGAGTGATGATGGTGATAGAAGCACCAACAAGGAAATGGCACATTCGCACGCACCGGGACTGCGACAGGTACACAATTCAGTTCGGAACGCTGCGCTTGTGCCACCGTGCATAGCTTAGCGTCGTCCTGGACCACCGGCAATAAAACCTGAAGATCGGCTTTCGGTTGCGTAAGAAGCGGATTTGCCTTTGATGGCGCAGCAAATACGAGGCACAGGAAGCCTCGATACCTTGCCTCTGCTTGACCACGGAGGCCTGCGACTCGACAACTAACCATCATGGCTTACACCCAAGCCACTCTTTGCCGGATTACACAGCGCCTACATATGAAATGCTTGAACGGACGGTGTAGGTTCCTGAAAGAGAAAGCCACCATGGACATTGCGGCAATCGACTCCGTTCTCCAGGATTGAACTTCGCGCTAACCTAGACCTTGTTATCGACAAGCATATCGAGCTATGTGCTCTCGACGCTGCAATAGAATTAAACCGCAGAGCGGCATGCTCCAGGTGACATTACCGAAGCGGCATGCCCTTCTACGACTAACTTCGCGCTTTCAGAACGCGCGTGTCACACAGCCGGCAGGCCGAGCTCTAGAGGGTTTGCTTTCCGGGGACGTCGGTCGAACCAATTCGGTGAGTGAGAATCTAAAGCTCATGGGTATTCCTGTCGTACTGAAAAGCACCCAATGTGTAGCTCGTCCGCCGGTTAGGTCACAGACTCGCCGAAGGCATCTTGCGAACAATGCACGACGAAGATGCGTCCAGCATGAGCGAGCTCATTTTGTTGCAGTCCTGCGAATCCTCTTTTAACGCAACTGACGACAATTAATCTTTCATAGAAGGTACCCCGCAAACAGTTCACCTCGCGGAGCATAAAATTTCAGTTCTCATCTGCACGAAAAGCTAAAATCGTCGCTGTCCACCCTAACGACGAGAAAATGCTATAGTCGAAGGACAGGTAGAATGATGCGTACTACGAAGATGCAGGGGATAATTTTCTGTTGTCCTTTTTGCGAGCGGACTGCCCCGCCTTCAACCAATTTTGGGAAGCATGTCTGCTTCAGAACAAGTCACCAAGCTCAGTGAACATATCGACAGGAAGGCGAGCGAGCTTCCTTACATGTGCAAGCTATCGTCACCTGGTGACACGATCTTTCGATATTGCTTTTGTGAGGCTTTTAAAACCAGGAAAACGCCCTTGTTGAAAAGAGCCAAAAAAAGTTGAATCATCATACGCCCAACCAAAAGAAGTATAATAGCCAGCCACGACCTTTGTTATGACCGGGCTCACGGCGAGTATAATAGCATCCAGGCCCACAATATTTCACCACGTCTGCAGAAGGCTGCTCAGAACAATTCTGTCACTCTTAAAGCTCCGGCGGATATCCCGGTTCCGAATCTGGCGCCTCCCGCTGAAGTTTGAACACGGCAAAGACAGTGCCATCAATCGAAACCCGCAGCACAAAAAATTGGTATGGCAGCCAAGCCACCACCAAGAATTCGGCAAGGCACCTCCTGTTTATCGCAGCCACTACCCTTTCCCTAGCGACCTACAAGCTCAGCGCCAGGCTCGTGGTCACAATGAAGGTGCACTGCGAACCATGCCAGCCTATAAGATGACAGTACGACACAGGCAGTTACCTCAAGGGAAACAGCGTGAAGCGAGTCGTCCTTCTGCACAGGACCTCAGTGCAACAAGGGAACGCAAAATCAGATGGAAATCATGCCCCAAGCACCGCCTGTCGTGCACAAACGGAAATGTTGGGAGATAACAGCAAGCTAAATAAAAGGAAAACCATACACCTAAGTAAACAGAAACCTACGAGTCCTGAACATACTGCAGCAACGTCGAAGACGTTCGTGGCCGAAATAACGGCTATCCTTACTTCTAAATTTGTTGCTGCCTGCACCAAGCGGAGTTTAGCGTGAAACCCACTTTCCTTTGCACAGTGAAACCGGGTGCCGTAGCCAGGCAACAAATTCTGGCATGTCGAGAACTAGCAGTGCGGGCGTACAAAAATATCGCATCATTACGAGCCTGCTTCTTGGCGTCATGACAGTTTGATGGACTGCTCATTTGCCAGCGGTTCTCAGAAAGGCTACCAAATGCCCGCACTGCAAGGCCACAGCGTAACCCAGGATACCCGGTCCAGGTGTTCGTCCAGGTTTTCGTCCTCACCGAATATGCGGCCGTCAGGTCTTTGTTACCGCTACCTGGCCTCGACCGCCTGGAGGCAGGGAGGGGAGGGTAGTTGTAGGCTGCGGGTCTTTCTCCTTCAGTGACACCGGGAGTTCGAGAAATGATGCTGGTGCAGCGAGCATTTTCCCTATATACGAACCGCGGTATTCCCATTACGTCTGTCGCGGAGCTGATGAGGCCTGCGATCATTGGACCACCGCGAATTCTGCCGATCGCGATCGGATGACACAAGGCGACGCTGGTTGTGTTTTTTTTAGTTCGTCACGGTCTTCCCTCTTGTGCTTCGGATCTTCGGATCTCCCTTCGGAGATCCTAAGATCCATGCTTCGGATCTCCCTTAGTCTGGGTAACGATGCACGGGAAGGGCGGCGTCTCAAATTGGGCAAGCTATTATAAGCCGGCAATCTGCATTGTTGGGTGGTGACCGCGCTTTCGCGTGCGCCATGTTCACGGTAGGGAAGATTACCGGCTGATTGCCGGCAGAAGATAATTTGCGTGCTTGTAGGAACAGCGCAGCAGATGACGGTTCATCGACTCGATTGTTGTGCGCACGGAAAGTACTTTGGCTCATCTCTCCACTTTCCACCGTGATAAGTCGCCAACTCGCCCTCCAGTCGACGCTCTCGCGACGTTATTAATGTCCGTGGTTATACTTTCGAATTACCACAGAACTGCTCGCGCAACTCTAAAAACGTCAACTTTGTTACTGCTGCCGTTACCATTACGAACAGAAGTTTTGTGTCTGTTTATTGAATAACTTTGCGCAATCATTGTTTTATTTACTCAACTTCTCTCAAGGCAAGCTTATTTCTCTTTACGTATCCACTGCGCTTGCAAAGGTGCAAGCATTTATTGCCACAAAAACTCGCTTTTATATTCTTCCGTCGCTGAAGCTTCAATCAGTGAGACCAACCTCCCGAGATATCATATGAATATTCGATTCATATCATCTTCGGCGGTCATTTTTTGCCTTTTAGGGGTATCGTCATTCTACATAAATTTAATTCGGTTGTTTCTTGTTTCATTCACATTTACCCGTTTGCGAGCGGACGTTTTGCATCTATTTTCCGCAGTATTGCATAAATTTGCTTGTCTATTGTAGCGTGCGAAAGCTTTCCCTGGGTGTTTTAGCACGAGTATTTTCAGTGGTATCGTCAGGACACCCATTAGCGTATTTTCCTACGTATTGTGTCTGTTTACCACTATTTATATTTTGTTTCTTTCGTGCGCTCTTCTTTCTTGTACTTTTTCTTCGAAAATCCACTCCCCTCTTCAATGCTTGCGGGATTGAGGGTGCCTTAAATTAAATGAACAAGTTAGAAATAGCAGTTAGGTGTGCTCTTCTGTGCGCCTCCGCCAGGATGTTCGGCATAGGCGCCTCCCAGTTGACCATCTCCGATGGCACGGAGGGCGCTCCGCCAGGGCATGCCTAGACCCGCCCTTGGAACAGTATGTTACTATAGCAGGACGTCCTGAGAGGTGCTGGCAAACTAATACGCCCCATTTCTACCTCTAATAACGCACCTATAACGGATCATGACGATTACAAATGTGTTGCTAATGCGGGGTCACAATTCATGTGGGAAGCCATAGGCACGTTGCCGGAACCGAACCACAAACTTGGTTTGACAACTCCCCAAACATTCAGCAAAAGAACAACGGCTAGACACATGTTCTTGTTGGCAATAATAATAAAGTTTTTCCAAACAAAACGGAATAACATCGACACTGACGCAAAGCATAAACTAAAGTAAAATCTTGGGTGTCGTCCACTCACATCCTAAGACGAGTTGGCGTCATTTCACATAACTTCTCCAGTTGTTGACGCGCCGAAGTTACTGCATAGTATTTTTTATAAGGCTTTTTAAATGTAGTTCCGCTTGATAGACTTGATAAACCATATAGTTAATACTGCCGGCTCTAGAGGAAAAGCTACCCGGCGAGCCCGTAGATTGGACCGTGCCAACTCTACCGCAGCCATGATGCTACTCTCAGAGTGCTGCCCGCATGGTTTTCGCGTAATTAAGTTGGCGGTATTAATGGGCACTAACGTGGCTGCCTACGAATTCCGCCAGGGCAGCCTCTCTTGCAGTGAATGCGCAAATGACCAGGGCAGATTTCATGTCTCAAGACGTTGTTTTTTCTGGGGTCGGTAACCGTTTTCTCCTGGGGTCAGTAGCATATTTTTTAGGCCATGGTAACGCGTTAGATGCACTGTAGAATTATCTGCAACTTAGAACGGTAGCCCGTAGACTACCGTGTACTTCGTACGCGCAGGGTAGCTTTTGCGGATGCGTCGGGGATGTTCGGTCGTCTCTTCGGAGTTTGTGCGGACTTCTTTTTTCTCGCTCCTGCACTTCGGACGGACTTTGCTTCGATGGTCCGCTGTCCACGCTTTGGATTTGGATGTCTCGCGGCTTTCGCTCTGCTGTTGTGGGCAATCAAGCGCCACTTCTCGCTCCCCAGTACCCGCCTATTGGCCACACTCTACTACAGCAAACTCGGAAGTGGTCGGAACTGCCGCAAACACCGCTCCCTGTCACAGCAAACCCTCCTCTACGCTTCACCGCTCCCGTGGAGGCCTTTCTTCACCCGAACGCAGCAAGACGCCAGTCAGCTGTGTTTTTAGTTTGTTATGTGCTACGGGACGGACCACAATGAAACCACTGTCCTGTTTTGTTTTCTTACCCACAAATCTTTACTTTTCCCTATCCTCTCCTACTCCCTCCCCCTTTTCCCATCTGGTGACTCGGTTGAATGCAGGTGAACTACCATGAGAGCTCAATATTATTCCCAGTTTATTTCCTTTCCTTCTTCCTTCAAAAACGAACAACATCCTCCTGAGTACTTTTTCCTGTTTTGATTGCTTCGCCTGTGTTTGCTCATGGTCTGTTTCTGTATATCTTATTTTGTGTGAAGTAAATGAATTCACTTGATGTCAAGCACTAGTCCTGCGTAGTCTGTTCTTTGTTGTCGCCTCGTAACTGCGCTATTCTAACATTCTTGAAAACTCCCCTCACCCCTCCCGCCAAGATGCCTCAGCTGGTAGTCTCTTCGCACTCCTTTCAGTTTCTCTTTGAAACCAGTTGCTTTTCTAGCGGTTAAAAATGCACCAATAAAAATGAAACGAAAAAATACAACTATAGCAGCATAAATGAGCAGAAAAAGAACAAAACAAGCGCAATTATACCAGTCAGTTATTCTCAAAACCTTGCGATAAAAGAGCAGCGCCACTTCAGGAAAAATTTTAAAAACGAAAGATTATGTACACAATTCAGATCCCGTGCACAGTGAAGCAGTCATATTTCTGTTCTTTATGACAAGGTGCTACCTAAGAACTCAATTTAATTCTTCTCTTGAAGAAGCAGATTGAAGTGCATGAGAGAGAAAAACACACAAAGGTGGTGTAGGGTCGTTACAATCGAGCAGCATTCTCCATTTGCACATTTTCTCGTTCTGGCTGCTGATGTTTATGATTTTTCTTTCATTTTGTCCATCGTGTTGCATTTGTACTTGCCATTTCTACGCCTTATTTTTTTATTTGCTCTCCAATTTTCTATACCTTCTTTCTACCTGTTCATTCTCTCCTTTCGAAGTACTTTATTCTTATTTCCATGTATAACGCAGCCAGCATGACTGTTCTAGTTCATACTTTCTTGATTAACCTCCCTACCTTTCTTCTACTGTTTTTTTCCTGTCTTTCGACTCGCGCATTCGTTTATCTCAGCCTACCTGTCAGCAACACAAAATTCTCCAAGCGCTGCTGTGATTACTGGTGAAAAAAATTTCTTAAAGGGAATTGCCCGTTGCCTTTTTGTGTTCTTTGTGCTGGTTCTCGCAGCCAGACAGTAGTGTACTATACGTGTTGTGGGTATGAAAAGTAATATAGTGATGTACGTGGAAAGGATTTTGTTAGGCTCAGCTTGCACAAATATCTCCTCATGTATCAAACAAAACCGGTGGAAATATGACAGGGCAGGGCTGTCAATGTCAACTCTCTGTTTTTTCCTTGCCAGAATTGCAACGTGGAATATGTTCTGTGGTGTGAAGTACATGATACACAGGGGCTGATGGCATTATGATTAGTATTGCCAATAAACACACGTTTGACATAGGGGCTGGTGGAGTTGTTCATTAAAATAAGAATACTGGTCACCTCAACCTGAATGAGCATTAGCCAAAACATAGGTAATGAGCTACAGTGTTACTGGCACCCAGCTCTGGTAATGAAACCTCGTCATTATTGTTGTTGATGGGAGCACTGTGGAATGGCAGAGTGAAAATTCGAGAAGGTATGGCATGGCCTTTTTCTGGTCACCGGTTTGACGTTGGCATAAATAAGAATCTGTGCTACGCGTATAGATCTTAGAGGTGGATGGTTTATAATTCCTTCCTTCTACCTGATGCATATAGCTGACGGACGTCTACAGGTGGTTCTGGCTGAACGAATACGTGCAGACAAAATTGTTGCAAATAAAAAACTAGGAGTTTAATTTTTTTTCGCCTATTCTAATGAATGTTATATGTAATACATTTTAAGTCTCCCCATACTCTACACAAGTTAATTATTACACTCCCATGGTAAGCAATTTGATTCGCTTGCTATAGTTATGTTCCTCAGCTGTTTCAAAATTAACCACTATTATTTAAATTATAAGGGGGAATAAATAATTAATAGGTACACTCAAATTCGTTTACTTGGGAAGGGAGACATGCTTGGTTAGCTTCGGCTTGCGCAATATACATCACGGCGCCATCGCGAGCCTTGAACGTGTATGTAGTACGTCAGGATGCGTCCAAGGTCGTTCTGCAGACAGACTGAGATTTACGGCGAAAACCGCTGGCATTTCATGCAAAACCACCTCGAGGCGGGGTGGCGGTTGTTACTGGGCGCGAACGGAACCGGCCGTTTCTGTTCATTAGCGAAGGCGTGGGTCAGGACAAAACAATCTTTCCTTATCCCCACCGGACGAGTGCCCAGACATCAGCGCTTAAGGCTCGCCTGAAAGTTTGCTGCTCCTGGTCCTCCGTGCAAGTATATACGTCGGCCATATAGGATTGGCAGTGCAAGTATACGTAAAAAATTGTTACGGTGTTACGAGGTTGGCAAAAGGGTGGCGGTGTATTCAGACATTTACAAGTTATTTACACGGCCGAGCCAAAGAAGCAAGTCACAGTCGTAGCAGGCTTCTCACCGGTAGCACACCTCATCTTCCTGTGCTGGCATGAGTCACACGCCCTGGCGTATCGTCGCACGGAGCGGTAGAGACCGGGCCAATAAAAGCGACGTCGTGCACGGTCATAGGTACGGGTCAAGCCGACATGACCAGCTGTTGGCAAGTCAGAGAGCTGGTGTGGTACAGATAACCCCAGGCACTCCGGAATGACCTGTAACAAGGCGGGACCGCCAGAGCGAAAGTTCCGGCGTTAGAGTACTTCATCTTGCACCAAGAAAGTGTGGAGTGAGGGGCCGGGATGAGCAGAGTCAAGGCTGCGTATTATTGCTCGCAACAAATTGACACGGCGTTGCTTGTCGCCTATGCGCGGTAGATCTGATATGGTGAGGACGCACTGGTCGTAATCAGATGCACAGGGGTCAGGCGGGTCGCCGGGGTTTCTAGGTGTACGTGACCAGACTTGCAGGTGAGAAATAAGGTATATTCTTGGAGGCTCAAATGCCAGCGGCCAAGTCGCCCCTTATCACCTTCAACGAGGACAGCCAACAAAGGGCTTTTTGACCATTCTGCTGAATAAACTTAGCTGATCCAACTCGTTTCGTAAATATGTCATGCAAAGCATCGACTGTATCTTCGAAAATTTCCGATGGCGTGTTTCAGGGATCGAAGAATCACGCATCAATCGACATCTCGTACACACCCGTACGGAAGATTTATGCTCCTACGAGCGAGATTGCCTTTATTCTTCGCCTTGTCCTCCTCTAAAAACCATCTTATTGTGCAAATAAAAATCAACGTTTTTGTATTAGTTGCCGGTTGTTTCATCTTTCATTCAAACGACACAGCGTACAGTGAATTCGTGAAAAAGAAGTTACAGTTATGCGATAGACATGGTAAATTGTTTGGGACATATTTTTTTTTAATTTACGAATCATATACACTAAACGCGAGCCGATCTGCCGACTAGTTTCTCACGAAACTTGACGTGACCGGCTGACGGCAAGTTTAAATCGGCAGCAGTAACACCGGGCACGTAGGGAATCGTATCTTTGATGATTGGCGGTGGTGACGGCTTTATTATATTCGCCGGTGGTGGGCACTGCGCGGGCTGCAGCACGGCGCATGGTGATGGGTAAGCTACTTTACGCAAGTAACAAAGTGACACAGTAGACATCAAGGTGTGGTAGGGTAAAGCTTTGGAAATTACTCCAACTGATTGATGCTCCTCCCAATATACCAGAACTAAATTTGGCGCCTGAACCCCCATTACTTTTTGCTTTATGTTTCATCTATTTTTCTTCAGCTAACATGAATACGTTGCCTGCGTTTAGTTTTGGGCTTTATATATTAGCCTCATCTTAAAAAAATTGCTAACTGTATACACAACTACCGATCTGGCAACAACAGCGTGGCATCATGCTGGCACGCATGTGTAGACAGTTTTCAGGGCCAGCTTTACCGCTTGGAATAAAGGATGCATATTATGTTAATTTGACCCTTGTATGTAATGCAAACACAAACAGAAAATTAACAAAAATTTTTCAGGCCCTCTTCAATTTGACCAATCAGTTACGTTACGCAGCTAGAGCGGCTGGCTTTCGCTTAATTAATGAAAAAAGCCTGGCTTTCGCTTGATTAATGGGGAACGAATTCTCCAGATACGGTGGCATAAGTGTGGATCTTTATTCAGCCGCGAATTTCATACCCCGAGTAGAAAATAAAGGGAAAGAGCACGGACCGTGTGCCACACGTGATGCAATTCACACGTGTGCGCTATGTTGGCAAAAATTCTTGTGAAGAAAATAACACTCAAGCAAAGAAATCGACGGGCAAATAGAGAAAACTGATTGAAATTTGCAGACTTTCAGAAAGCGGGTGCTGTTTTTTTACTTCAGCAGTTCCTGGCGAATTCGATTATCTTCTTGGTAGGTGCGAGAAACGTAACAGAAAAGCGCCCATGCAATATCTGCCGGGGTGGTAAGCCTAAACATCTATGGCGGAGCCAGCTGGCTCTGTCGAGCACTTCCAAACTGCCGCCATGAGGCGCGCTCATCCCTAATGGAGCAATACGCTGAGCTGGCCCGACTGCCGCGCGGGACGCGCGTCATTTTCTGAGCGAGGAAGATGCTGCCGCGCGCGCGGAATCGTCGACGCGGGCGTCACAACATCGCAGGCGCAACGCCGACGCGCCCGAATCGCGTGCAAAAACAGGCCATGTGGTTCGTGCTTGAGGGGAAAACAGCTTTGTTCTTTGTTATTTAAGACACGAAAATTTCCGACCAACTGGAGGCTGACAGCTTCGCTGTAAAATGAGCATTCCCGCAATAGTTCCTGAATGACCTATCTAAACCATTGTAATTTTTTCTAAATATAGTACGTGCCCACGTACTTCATCTTAGAAGAACTTTTACAGTTCGTTACGCCCCCAAGGCAATATAGCAGACACTGAGCGAAGTCGTGAGTGTGGTGTCGCTGGTTGTGCTCAGGGTGAATGCACGACTCTCCACCTCCAGCGTGCAGTGGGCAGACAATCCTGGAGTGTAAAAGATGAATGAATTTAAATGACAGCGCCGATATAGCGAAACTGATAGACAAAAACTTGGCTGCAATCCACGCTGTGGAGGTGGTTGGAAAAGAAACCTTTATACTACATCCACAATAATTGGCGATGTGACGTCACTTGAATTCACACGCGTAGCTCTACAAAGAGTGAAACCAGAGATTGGGCCAGCGGTTACCTGGAGTTCGCGCGGGTAGCGTCCGTAACGCAGCAGCAGTGTTGGCCACGGCCGGGGTAGAGCGGCGGACGCCGCCGCGGTAGTCCGGCCGTGAGCTGAGAGGAGCGTCTTTCGAAGGGTGAGACAGCGGAAAATAGCCATCCTAATGGGGTATCTCGGGGTTACAGCACCGCGCGACACAAGCGCAGACACCGAAAGAATTCGGCATGTGAGCTTAGTGATTCCCATTTATACCTATTTAAACTAGCTTGTTTGGTAAGTTTCAGAATTACGAGAAAGGTGAGGGGACTTTTAAAATCGCTAATAATGAGATCCTGTAGCTACGTTCGCCTTTTGTAATACCTCTTAAAAGAACACCCAAATGGTAATCGCCAATTTACAAAACGGTGTTCCCCTCGTGGCAACAGTGCTCAAAAGGTCGCGTGTCTGTACGGCCAGATGACTGTATGCATTTTGTACATTTTGTTTTCCCGCGCTGCAAACCAATCCTCAAGGTATGTTTGCCGTACGATAACTTAATTTCGTCGTGTGCGGGTTACCCTGGAGGTGCTGTCGAACAAGTTAAGCAAGCCGTGGGAAATCACCACGCAATGAACGCGGATTTGCAAAGACAGGCCCAAAACAACCGTGGCAAATGTAGACGACCAAGCCGTACCACCGACGCCACCGCCCGTGAGCAGGCACGTCCGTGCAGGGAACGATGGGCAAATTCGCCGCGGCATCTCTAGTGTGCTCTGTGAGTGAAACCCTCCGCCCCCGCCCCTCCCTCCGCCACCGCCTCCCACGGGTTGAGATTTTGTTGTACGGCACGCCACGAAAAAACCCTTTTCGGGTATAGCTAGAAAGCTTCCATTTAAAAGGGACATGCGCGCAAGGCCGCTGTAGAAGTGAGCAAACTCGTGTACCGATACGGTTCGTGCCAATACATTGGATAGCACATCGAATTTTTAGGGAAGCTTACTTTCAAAGCCAGAAATGTGGCGTCATTATTTGTGAGACGGCGTTCGAAAGTACACAGGTATGCTATGCATTCGTTGCGCCATACAGGCCTACTCCACTTGGAAGGGATAGGACTAAAGGCGCGATTTACTGCGTTGATGCTACACATCAGAGGTTGAGAAGAGTTTCCTGTAGCGTCATTAATTCAAAAGGCAAACAATCGGCCTCTGAAATGTCAATGGCCAAGTCAGAAATTATTCACATTGTTCTAGACAACACGTACATAAGTATTCTAAAAGGGTATTCATAATTACCGACGCTTCATTTTCACTGCAACGGCTTTCCTCTGGGTTGTACGTACCGCTATGGTTTGCTACTGTGAGGAAATGCTTTCATTTCGTCTGTAGCGACAAGCATGTTCGAAAACGGCTGAGTTCTATGCCCTTAAAGAAGGAATTTATTGCCACCTGCATAATGAGCGGAGGTAGTGGAGCATCTTAAGACCCCAAAAGCAGCTCCGGAAATTCTGTCGAAAAGTAGGTTTTCCCTCCAACAAATCACAATCTGTGACAATTTGTACATTCACCGCTTCGCCTGCATTCCTCGATACTGCATCATATTACAATGAAGACCTCACACACTGGCATCAAAGGCAACCAAAACCGAATAAGTGGCCCGTAAAGGCATTATACACCGTAAATACTGGAAAGTGTTCTTTTGCAAGAGCACAAGCTGCGTTCTGGCTCATCGAGATGCAGTAGTATAAAAAAGTGTTTACGGAGTGCCTTCCAAATTTATATTGCTGGTATCAGCAGAGCTGTTTAAGTTTCAGCTTCGTCCACGGTTGTTCGCAAGTAAAAAAACAGGAAAATGAAACTCCTCCGGCTTGAGGTGCGTTTGACCTTCACCCAGCCGAGTATGTGAGGCCACGCGTTGCCTAGCTATGACTTTATTGCGTGCACCGGCACCGCTCGACATTTGAGAACATTCTGTACAGCGTTCTTGGCGTGATCTCTCGCGTGCTCTTTTCTTCGCAACTTCGTGTCCCTTCGCGCCTGAATTTGGGAGAACAAAACAACTCGCGCTACGGACGGCGAGTTCGCGAAGCCGGTTGCCAAGTGTTGTAGCGCGTTAATGAGTTGTGAAAGCCTGCCAACGAAACTATGCGCGTGCCTGCCAGTAATGGAAAACTTTACATGGCATGTTCGAAAATTGATGTGAGGTGACAGAGCCAGGTCTTCAAGTAAGGAAGAGGGGCTTCAAGTTCCCCTGTTCCTCCAGTCTTGCAACAGGAGAGGAAGATGCTCCAATTGTATGTGTAGCGTTCTTTGGTGAGTTCTCCCAAATCCAAGACCGTGTAACGCCCTTCATTTCCACAAAAATGGAGATTTCCGGAACGTAACCTCTGCAAGCGCTATAAAAGAGCGACTGGATATACTTGGTCGAGCAGAAAAAACAAAAAGATACAAAAAATAGAAAAGAATAAAATTTTCAGAAGATTAATGTGACAAAATAAAAAAAATTGCGCCTTATATATTCCCCTGAAACCTTAAAATAAACAATAAAAGCACACAAAAAGACATTGAAAATACAAATACAGATGTCGCTAAACCGCTGGAAAGCGTGTGACACTGCGCATTTTCCCAAAAATGCAGGTTTGCCGAAGTACACCTGTAAACGTTTTCTTAGCGTAAAGCGAGATAATTGGTACAAGAGAATTTTGAAAACCAAGAACGGAAGAAAATACGAAAAAGAAAATTCACGAAAATGATCTGACAAAATCAAAAACACGCATCTTACACATCTCCCTTCCAACCGGAGAATAAACACAAAAGTAATCAAAACGCCTTAAAACTACGAATAAAAATGGCGAAAATGGCGAATAGCTCTGCATTTTCACAAAAATGCAGATTTCGCTAGAAAGTACATGCAATCTTTATAATAGCGTAAATAAGGAAAATTGGTCGAACACAAATTAAAAAAAAACTAAAACACAAAAAATAGAAAGATTAAAATTTTCACAACAACCACCTGACAGAATCAAAATATGCATTTTATAATGTCCCCCCCCCAAAAAAAAAAACCAACAATGAACACACAAAGTCGGGAAAGAACAATCAAAATACAAAAAAACAAAAAAACACTGGTGAAAATGGGTAGCAACTGTGCAACGCCCTAGACTTCCACACAATTTCAGATTTGCGAGAAAAACACACAAATAATTGTTATAATAGCGTAAATGAAGACAATTAGTAGAACAGAAATAAAAAAATGGCAGAAAATGAAAATTATAGAAAATGGAAGAATGGTATTTTTACCAACATGCTCTGATACAATAAAAAATCCTCATCTTATACATCTCCCAAGAAAACAGAAGGATAGACAAAACTGGCCGAGAGAAACGTTGAAAATGCGAATAAAAAATAGTGAAAATGGCGAATAGCCGTGTAACTCTGCAATTCCACAAAAATGCAGATTTTGCGGAAGTAAGACGTGTCATGTTTCTGATAGCGTAAATTGAAAGGATTTATTGAACAGAATTTTGAAAAACCCCAAAAGAGCAAAAAATAGAAAAAAAAACAGGTTACAGAAATGTTCCGACTTCCGACAAAATCAAAAATATGCTTCTTATACAGCTGCGACCCAAAACCAAAGAATAAACAAAGTCCCTAACAATAACCGTTCAAAAAATCAACAAGAAATAGTCAAAATGAAAAGAAAAACGTGTAATGCGCTGCCTTTCCACAGAAATGTCGATTTCGCAGAAATAACACCTATCATTGTTATAATAGCGTAAATGGAGATAATTGTTCAAACGGAATTTTGAGAAACCAAAAAATAAGAAAAACAACAAAAATAAAATTGTCACACAAATCTGATGAACTCAAAATTATGCATTTTATACATGTCCCCCAATAACTGACTATAAAAAACAGTCCGCAAAAGAACCTTGGAAATGCGTGTCAAGATAGCGTAAATGGGCAAAGTCTGCCGTATCCATTTCTTTGAAAAAAAAATTCCCTCGCACTTCCCCGAGGGGGAGAGTGTGTAAGTGCGAATGCACGGTTGTTGATTGCGCGATTACGGTGGATATCGTGATCTTAATGAGTAGAAAAGAAAAGGAAGCGTTTTACATAGTTATCTCAGATTTGAAATTTCGTGTCAGTACTCGTTTAAGCGGGTGCATTAGCCCTTCTCACGCCCGATTCCTGGTCAATCCCTCACGTGGGTATGTGCCGTGAGGAGGCGCCCAACACCCGCAGTCACTGAGCGGAGAGAGGAGGAGGAGAGTAGCGCGCGCCCATCTCCCCCCGTTGCTAGGGAAGACGAGGAGGAAGACGAGGAGCGCGCGCACCCGCAGCTGTTGCTATGCGGACTACGGCGGCGGACGATTCAGGCTCGCTTAAGAAGTGCATTCGCACTTAAAAGCAATAATTTACGAAGTAAGGGCACTTCACCGCTATACTGGCACATTGGTACGGTCGTAGGGAATGAGATTGGCTTTATTATAGATAAGATACACGGTGCGCAGAGAATTCGTAGATGGGGAGCGGTCATTGCAGAGCGAGTAGCGCGCAGCACCAACGTCTTCGTCCTCTTCTACCGTTAGCGGCCGGTCAGTTCGTTTTCACTGTCTTCTGGCATAATTTCGTTGCTTCACTTTCCGTCGTAACATTCCCCCTCGGGGCAGACGAAGCTCGCAGAGCAAGTTAAGTTACGAAGGTAAGAGCGTTTCAGCCGAGCTACATGCACGACCTGGGTCCTCCTCGAGCGGCGACGATTACAAGGGACTTTTCCGACGACATAGTTGGCATCGTTGCAGCGTGAGAGCTCCACGAACGGGCCGCAGTAAGTGGAAACAAAGTTTTGGTGTAGTCCTTTCTTGGGCACCAGAGTCTATAGCCAAACTTGTTCACCTGGAGTGTAAGCGACGAAAGGATTTCGGTCATCGTAGCGAGCCTTGCTACGAGCTTGCAAGCTCACAGCACGAAGACGGGAGAGCCGGCGCGCTTTTTCTGCGCGGCATAAATCGTTGGCGAGTAAAAGGTGGTGATGTGGTGATAAGGGCCAGATGCTGTCCAGACATTCACCTGGAACACGGGCATATAGTAGGAAAAATAGAGCATAGGCAGTAATTTCCTATTTAGGGGTTTTGTAAGCGTACGTCACGACTGGTAGCACAGTGTCCGAATTCTTGTGATCGGACGTGGCATACATTGATGGCATATTGGTCAGCGTGCGGTTTGTTCGCTACGTCAGACCAATTGTTTCCGGATGGTATGCGATGCTATGGCGGGAAACAGATCTACAAACTCTCAGTAGTCCTCCTAGAACGTCTGCCGTAACCTGAGGCCTGCGGTCACCGATGACAACGCGCGGAGCGTCATGGCGAAGGACAACAGACTACAGAAGGAAGGCTGAGACGTCCGCATCTGCAGCTGCAACGAGAGGGGCCGTCTCGACGTGCCATGGGAAGTAATCCCCGCACACGGTAACCCCCGGTGACCTGTCGAAGACTTCGGCAGAGGTCCAAGGAGATGTATTCCCACTTTTTAAAATGGTGACGTAGATGGAGTCACGGGATGAAAAGGTCCCGGCGAAGGGGTCCCCGTGTGTTTGTGACGCTGGCATCGAGCACCCGGCAAGATATTGCAACGTATAATCATACAAGGAAAAAAGAAACAAGAAACATAAAAAGAGTAAAATAACCCCGCGTGTTTCCGTACGTAATGCCATATTTTTCGTCAAAAACTCCCACTTTAGACAAACTACTTAAGAATGCTAAGCTTTAGTAGATAATTTATGCTGTTTTTCTCCCACACGATTGTCCCGGAATTAGTGTATCGACTCTATTACAAGTCCCCCGTAACTTGAAAAATTTATATTTTCGTGCTTACAAGAACAGTTCTTTCCTTCGTTTCGAAGTGACGTCAATTACCTGCGGCGATAACTCTTATTGTGTAGTGAGTGAGTGAGTGAGTAAGTGAGTGAGTGAGTGAGTGAGTGAGTGAGTGAGTGAGTGAGTGAGTGAGTGAGTGAGTGAGTGAGTGAGTGAGTGAGTGAGTGAGTGAGTGAGTGAGTGAGTGAGTGAGTGAGTGAGTGAGTGAGTGAATATAACTTAAATGCTTGAACACATTTTATTAAAATGCGCGACCTACAGCCTTGAGATTACACTTCCTTAAAGACATCGAACGCATAGAACAAGGAGTAGAAGCTTTTAGGAATATTCTTGGATGACAAACTTGTACCTGCAGCAGCGCTAAGCTCTAAAAATTGTTTTTTCTCATTTGTATGACGTTGGCGTAATATCGACAGTTTGAACTGTAGGCCCCAATGTAGCAAAGGCCCTTAGGCCAGCCATTGCATGCCAAGTCTACTGCAGTTTTTTTTATTCTGACGTCTTTCTGGAGCATTTTCTGTCTCAATCCTAAAACCTGAGCAGGCAAGCATGCGGAGGCTTTTTTACTGAAAAATTGTAGGTGCCGGCAAGGCTCCCTGCTGTTGTAATGAATAGCTTTCTGTCTGTTTGAGACTGTTACAGTCAAAGCTATGGTAGGTGTGGGGAAAGATGCGCGGCAATGGGCCACCGGTTCGGTATTTTTAATTTAAACGAATGGCATGTTCCTCAGGCCGACCCCCACAATCGCGCGAGAGAGGGACGAGGGCTTCACGCACTCTTATCCACATAAATATATAATTATTTTAAGGTCGTAGTTGTATATGTCTATGGTTTCGTATATGCCGTTCTCCAACAAAATGTGTTACAAAGCGCGAAGCATACTCGTCTCTGCGTTTGTCACTGCCGTGGGAAGTACGCCACACAGCAAGGCACTCGCGTGTGTTTTAGGGTGCAGCCTTTAGCGGCCGTCTCTGGGCTCAGCCGGTGTTCGGCATTAGCAAGGGACTAGTGGCCTGAACCTACGAGTGAAAGAAAAAGCAAAGGATTAAAGAAAGAATATGATAAGAGTGTCGCGAAATTGCAAGGAGAGGGTGGTTCCCCATGGTGGCGGGAGCCTGCGATCTCCGAAAGTATGGGATGGGGGAGATGACGGGGCAGTATGCTGTTCCTGCAAGAGGCTCTCGACTGCGCGACGCTGAGGCTAAAGCGTGAAGGGGCATGCGCGTGACTATGATGTGCGTTCACCTATTCCGCAGTTCGGGGTCCTTTCCTGAGACGCACTTCATGCCGCCACCGCAGACGCTCACCATAGCTGCCGTCGAGAGAACCCACGAATGAGTGCTGCCTCAGCGCACTGCTCCTGTGCCGAAATATCGCATAAGAGAGTGTAAAGCCACAAAGTGTAATTTATTTGGGGTGTGCCGTCATGTCTAAGCCCATTTTTTCATCGCAAATTGCGAAAAAATGAAGTTTAATGTTTTATCAAGATGCGATCAGTGTTTGGTTGCGCAAACAAAGGTATATCTTTTGTACCAGCGTAAAGTCTTGATTGTTTAGCGTACTATGGTGTCTATGCACTTTTAAAAGCCTCAGGGTGGGCATACAGTACTTAGAGTGTGGGCATATATATCTTGTGGTCAGCACTCGTGGCGCTTGAAGCCCAGGTTACAGATTCCTTCAATGATTTCTTTGTGAATGCTGCTCAGCGGCTGTAGCAACAAGCGCTGCTGCAGCACACAAACTTGTTAGGGTGTGGTTTGCGTCAGAGTACAGCCGGCTGATATGGTGAAGTATTAATTGTAGGAGTCCACTTGAGGCATGCTCTTTTTAGAATCTCTTCCGGAAATGCTGCACCTCATATGCAGGGGCGAAAGGGTCCAGGGTGACAAATTAGATGACATTGCTTTTGGTGCCTGGGAGGGAACAGAAAGATCTGTCCTGAGTGTTTTCCCGAAACTCTAAATGCCATTTTGAACAATGCGTGCTAGTGTAGGGCTTTTGGCATGCAGATGATGTCACGGATGTATTCGCACAGTCTCCTAGAGACGAATCACGTTCAAAGGCAGACATCCAGCTTCAGCGATCGTATCGGAGCACGACGGCCCTTTCCGGAGGTTGAGGCAGATGGCAGTTGTTTCTGGCCGTATCTTGCATCTTTGTACTACTGGGCGGGAGCCTATGGAGGCCATGGTGGCTGTAACGCAGCAAACCATCGACATAGGGTCTGCAGAACAGTACCATAGAGCCACAGTCACTACCCCAGCGACTGCCGGCGAGATATCAGAGGATTTTTGAGATTGCGGTTATTTTTGTTCGGTGTATCTTTATGCCAGAAGCCCAGGAGAGATTCCAGTCTGTTGGGATTCCGAGGAATTTATGGGGTCGCAAATATTGTAGGGTGCGGCCTTCGAGAACCAGTGGATATTGTTTCATGTTCTTGCGAGTAAAAGCAATGGCTACACTTTTACATGGAGATAAAGATAGATGGAGTCCTCTTGGTGAAATGTACGCAGATATGTTTGCGAGAGCTTTCTGTAGCGTTTACTGCGTGATACGACGGGATCGCGGCGCTCTCCACGTGCACATATCGTCCTCATAAAGTGTGACGTGGACGATAGGTGGGAGTACTCGCTTTAGGTGGGTGAGAGTAAGATAAATGCAAAGGGCTCAAGACGGCTCTTTGACGTACGACTTTTTAAACAGCATAGTAGGAACTTCGGCCGTCTGACGTCGACATAAAAAGCGTTCGCCCTTGCAAGTAAATCGAAATCCAAGCGTAAAGTTTTTCACCAAACCCAAAAGCAAAAAAGGATGCCAGAATGGCATCATGAAAAACTGAATCAAATGACGATTTAATGGCTAAAAATGCGGCAATAGCAACATACCCTTTATGCAATTCTTCGTCCAGAGATGAAAGTAGAGCGAACATGTTGTCAATGGGTGCTCTATTTTCGACAAAGCCATTAATCTGAGGCGGACAGCGTTTCTTGCTCGCAAGGTACCAGGCTATGCTTCTGAATAATATGGCTCCTGGAATTCCTGCGCAATATTTATTCCCCCTACTGGCCAGACATTCTCCTATCTCATTGAGCGTGTAGCATCATCTATGACTGCGGAGCTTCACGCGATCAAGGACGCTCTGCGGTACATTTTACGCCTGCAGCCAAACCAATCGACTGTTTAACTGACTCGAAGGCCGCTCTCTGAACCTGCAACGCAGCGACTGCATCGGCATTCATGAACATGCCACTCGTGACATCACATACTTGCACCACCTTGCCAAAGACGCTGGACACCATATAACGCTTCAGTGGCTTCCCGGCCACTGTGGTGTTTTAGGAAATGAAAATACAAATGAAGCTGCTCGCAGGGGACTAGAAATGCGCAATGTGAGGAAAATGTTTTTCTTTAAGCGTTATGACACAACTATGGCGAAGGCGCTCGTTTTAATGGAGTGGAACCGTCTCTGGTCGCTTCCAGATAACCACCATGCCTTTTTACGGTACATAGACGCTGAACTCAAGATTATGCTGCCAGAGGTACTTCCGCCCCGATTATACGTTATACCACCGACTTCGTCTCAACGCAGCGCTTATGAAATCCTAACTTTGTCGACTTGGTGTCACCACGAAACCTTACCCTGACAACTGCGGGTCGCCGGAAACCGCCAAGCATTTGCTGCTGGAATGTTCCGCACATACACGCAAGGTTCAGTCAGGCTGAGAAACTAGAGTGCCGCAGCCCAGGACCAATGTCCTTCAAAGTACTTCTTGGTCCATGGCCATCTGCATGGACATGGCCATGGCTAACGCAAAGTACTGGAGGCGTTGTTCGACTATCTTTACGAGATTGGCGTCATTGCAGTCACTCAAAGTTTAGAAGACAGTCTTTTTAATCCAACTAATCACAAACGGAGCGTCATTTTCGTGTTATTCGGTCGTATTTGATTTTTTTCTTTCTTCCCCTCCCTTCTTCCGTGTAATTTATGGGCCCTTTCCTTTACCCTTCCCCCTTCCCCCGCCGAGAAGCATGCCGGTGTAGAAAGTCCGGCAAACATCTCCCCGCACGGGGCACCTTGAGCAATCTTGGTGACGGTACTGGCGATACCGCGGCCCCGAGCCCCCAAACATAAGGTGGATCCAACCGTGGCGATGTGTTTATAGGTGGAGGGTTAGAAACCACGAACGGTGGCCGTCGGAGCCCAGGTCAAGCTCCGGCGGATGGGCTCCCTGTCTGGTCACCAGGCAGGGAGCTCCGAGACCTCTTTGACTACCAGGGTAAGGTCAAAGGAGAAAGCACCCCCGTCTCCCTGCTTTTTCCTATGCCGTATGGATAAATCAAAACCCCCTCAAAACGTGATCGGTCCCTGAAAAGGGGCAGCACCGAAGTTTCCTTTCCATCCCTGCCAACCATCAACATTCCGAAACCTCACAACTATCCTTGCTTTTTGGTCCTCGAATCAATAGATAAGTCCAAACCCCTCTCTTCCCAGTCTGTATTCCTCGTCTCAAAGTTTCTTGAAGGAATCATTGGCAAATCTTTCAAGGCAAAAAAACTACGAACAGGCGAAATGTTAGTTGAAGTCAATACACAGCAGCAAGCCACAAATTTCCTGACCCAAACCCGCATGGCAGATCTGGACATCACTGTCACACCCCTCCTGCAGCCTCAACAGCTCGCAGGGTGTGATATCTGAGCCAGATCTGCTAGGTGAAACAGAGGCCGACCTTCTGGAAGGCCTGAAGGATCAGGGCGTTACCGCTGCCAGGAGAATCACCATCCGTCGTGACAATGTAGAAATACCAACAAAGCATATAATCTTGACATTCAACAAATTAAAACTCCCTGAGCACATCAATGCTGGCTTCATTAGGTGTGGTGTACGTCCGTACATACCTAACCCTGCTGCTACAAGTGCCAGCGATTCGGGCACGCTACAACTTCTTGTCGCGGCAAAACGACCTGCGCGAAATGCGCCGCACATGACCACCCTACTGAAAACTGTGACTCTACTACCTTCACCTGTGCAAACTGTCAGGGGCCGCACGCAGCATGGTCCCGCAGCTGTGAAAAGTTTCAATTAGAAAAGAAAATCATTAACATCAAGGCCACTGAAAACATCACCTTCCCAGAGGCGCGGAAGAGGTTCGCCTCTTTCCCTCTGGGGAGGTACGCCGACGCAGCTCGCCGGGGGGCGGAGCGGCGTCTGGTTTCTGCGGGGACCCAGTACCGCGAGTCGGACTTGATCCCGCCCCCTCCCCCCCCCCCTGGGTTGCCTCACGCAGCCCGACCCGCCTCCGAACCGCTCGCTGAGCCAGCAGCGACTGTGGGGGCAACCACGTCTGGTGGGAGCGATGCTGCATCCTCCACTTCCACTCCAACGTCCCAAACCACAGGCGAGGACGCAGAAGAGATGGACATGAAGGAACCAGCGGCAGCTCCCACCCCACCGCACCGCCTGCGCTATCCGAGGCATTCCTGAAAACTGCGGTGGTTGCGGGCAAGGAAAAGCGCGCCGCAAAAGGTTCGCGGTCCAAAGAGCCTGATCACTCGGGCGCTCTGAGGACATCCGAGGATGAAATGGACGTCGGTCCGTTCTTGTCTGCGGTGCACCGCAAGGAACGCGTCCCGACGCCAAAGCCTCCCGACAAGCCAAAAAAGACGACAGTCACAGCCCCGAAAGACCACACATAAACAACACAGTCCAGTAGCTCCGAACACTTCATAATAGGAAGAGAAAACATAGTACAATGGAACTGCAGAGGCCTCTTTGAAAATCTTGACGATGTAAACGAAATACTGCATGGTAATCAGCCAAGTGTACTGTGTGTTCAGGAAACACATTTGAATTCCAAACACACAAATTTCTTGAATAGTTACGTGGTGTACAGGAAAGACAGGGATGGCTGCACACACTCATCTGGCGGTGTGGCCATAATCGCCCGGAAATCCTTAGCATGCCACCCTGTCACCTTGAACATTGTCCTTGAGGCTGTAGCAATTCGAACAATAATATTTAATAGGTTGATTACGGTATGCTCCTTATACATTCCTCCTGATCTTGCTCTTTTGAGCTCTGACTTCGAGGCGTTGGTCGACCAGCTGCCCGAACCATACATCCTAACAGGCGACCTTAATGCACACAATTGTCTTTGGGTCTCTACTCGTACGGATTCCCGAGGTCGCCTGATAGAGAAATTCCTTACATCTTCAGGAGCATGCCTTTTCAACAATAAACAGCCTACATACCATAACATAGGACACAACACATACTCATACCTTGACTTGGCTATTGGCTCCGCAGTTCCCTTTCCTCTTCTCGAGTGGGGTGTGGGCACTGACCCATATTGCAGTGACCACTTCGCCACCTCACTAACATATATAGGTAAAGGCCCACGCAGTCCATCTTCCCATAGTAGGTTCAATGAAGCACGAGCTAACTGGAACACATTTACAGAGACATCGAAACTACACCACACAACCATAAAACTCCTACATTTAGATGAAGCCATTCAACTCCTCACGGCGCACATCCTCGACGCTGCCAAAAAGTCTATTACCCACGCCTCTAGTTCCCCGCGCAACCAGCGGAGGCCGTGGTGTAATGAGGACTGTAGGCGGGCGCGGGAGGCCCAGAACAAGGCGTGGGGTATCCTTCGTCGATACCCCACGTCGGGAAACCTCCTCCTGTTCAAACGGGCAAAGGCGGTGGGAAAACGTGTGCGCCGTGAGGCAAAACGAGAGAGTTGGCGTACATTCATAACATCAATTAACTCCTACACGGACGCACGAAAAGTATGGACACGAATACGCAAACTCAAGGGACAACAAACACACAGCCTGCCCTTGGTCAGCACCACTGGGAACACACTAGAAGATCAGGCTAACACACTCGCACAACACTTTCAACACGTGTCCAGCTCTGCACACTACACAAACATGTTCTTCAAACATAAAGCCTCTTGTGAAAAGAAGTCCATACGCGACAACAACAAATCACAGACTTCTTACAACTCCCTGTTTTCACTACATGAGCTGAGGGCTGCTCTAACCACGTGTAAACCCTCAGCTCCAGCCCCAGACAACATCACATACACAATGTTACAGCACTTACACGCAGACACACTCGAAACGCTTCTACATTTCTATAATAAAATATGGCTTTCGGGGCACATTCCTCGCTCTTGGAGGGAGGCCATAGTAGTGGCTTTCTTGAAGGAGGGAAAGGACCCGTCGTCCTCCTCAAGCTACTGTCCTATAACCTTGACGAGCGGCCTGTGCAAGCTCTTCGAGAAGATGATAAACCGTAGGCTCGTGTACTTTCTTGAGTACAATGGTCTTCTCGAGAGCTGCCAGGCAGGCTTCCGGGCATGGCGATAAACAAACGATCAATAAGTTGCACAGGAATCTTATATTAAGGATGCCTTTATACACAAACAGTACTGCATGACCGTATTTTTTGATATCGAGAAAGCTTATGATACGGCATGGCGTTATGGCATTCTTGCAGACCTAAAATCCAATGGTGTAACAGGTAACATGCTGAACACTCTTTCCAGTTACCTGTCTGAACGAACATTTCGTGTCGGAGTCGGTTCGGCACTTTCAAACGTTCACGTGCAGGAGAATGGCGTGCCTCAAGGTGGCGTATTGAGCTGCACCTTGTTTATAGTTAAGATGAATTAATTCTCTCCGAAAGGCACTGCCGCCAACCATATCCTGCTTGATGTATGTAGATGACGTTCAAATACCTTTCAAATCATGTAACATATTCATTTGTGAACGTCAGGTCCAGCTTGGGGTAAACAAACGTTCTCGCTGGGCAGATAAAAATGGATTTAAACTTAATCCTCCTAAAAGCACCTGCGTTTTATTCTCAAACAGGCGGGGCAACCTGCCCGATCCCGACGTAAAACTCTTTGGTGATTCAATTCCAGTAAAAAAAGAACACATGTTTTTGGGTGTGGTGTTGACGAGAAACTCACATTCATACCCCAGATAAAACGACTGAAACAAAAATGCCTAAAAACAATGAATATTCTAAAATTCCTGTCTCACTAATCGTACGGTGCAGACAAACAACTCCTGCTTCGACTTTATGCCGCGTTGGTAGAGTCACGGTTGGACTACGGAAGCGTTGTGTATGGGTCAGCCACAAAAACAGCACTTAAAATGCTCCACCCAGTGCTTCACTTGGGGCTTCGCCTGTCTTGTGGGGCATTCTGTACAAGTCCTGTCCAAAGTCTTTATGCAGAGTGCGACAAATTGTGTTTCGCGTACCAGCGAACTTATGTTGACCTCCTATATGCCTCCAAAATCTCATCAATGAATAACCATCCCTTTAAACCGGTTTTTAATGATACGTCCACAACTAAACTCTTTTTAAACCGCCCATCAATTTCCGTTCCCTTCTCGCAGAGAGTGAGGAACGAGGTGACTATTCATGAGGTCTCCTTCTTAGACACATTCAAATCATCTCACACTGATCTTGTAGCACCGTGGCATCTTCGTCCTGTGGCATATGACTTGTCTTTCGTACAATACAATAAGAACAGGACACCAAGAAGTGGGATTTTCCAGGATTTCATGCATCTGCAGAATAAATACAGGGCTGCAGAGTTTTTCAGCGATGAGTCTAAAACGTCCACTGCGGTGTCTTGTGCTGTGCATGGTCCCAATTTCGAAGCATGTAGAACAATGAATGTTAATACAAGTATTTTTACGGCAGAAGCATATGGCATATTTCTGGTTGTAAGTCACATAGTTAACATCATATTCCTACATCAGTCATTTATACAGATTCGCTGAGCGTCGTTCGTGCATTATCATGCGGAAAGTCATCAAAAAACCATGTCATTATTCTTGTCTTCAAAACAATTATAGAAGCTTATTCCTCAAACCTTGGGGTGACTGTGTGTTGGGTGCCATGCCACTCTGGCATTGGCGGCAATGAAGTGGCGGATGAAATGGCCGCCAATGCTGCACTCCAAAACACAGTAGACATGGCAACACTACCTTACACAGACCTCAAGCCACACATTAGACAACAACTCTGTAAAACTTCGCAAGCAGACTGGAGCGAACAGACAGACAACAAACTACACGTAATAAAACCACACTTAGGACAATACACTACTGACTCACAGAACAGGCACATCGAAGTTACCATAGCTAGGTTACGGATAGGCCATACGCATGTAGCGCACTCGCACCTGCTCACGGGATCTCCAAGACCCCTGTGTAGCAGGTGTGGGGAGGGCCTATCCGTAGTCCACATACTCATGCAATGCAAGGCACTGGACACAACACAACACAAACACTTCAGAGAACTCTACAGACAACATATTCCCCTACTCCCATCGTTGTTTCTGGGTGACGATGCCATAGTTTCTGCGAAACGCGTGTTTAAGTATTTGTCAGATGTTAAGTTTTTAAACCTCATTTCCTATCATGCATAATCAAATCTGGCCCTATACACCAGCCATCACCATTATCTTTATTGATCTTACTATGTCCAGTTTACACGTTTTATACCTACCTTTTGTGGTAATCACTTCTTTTCATTAAATAACTTCTCTGGCACTCTTTGCCCTCGTCGGCCTTGTACTAGTTAACACCAACCATCATCATCATCACCGCACAAACATCTCGGCTTTTTGTTCTAGTTCAGAGCCTTCTCTCTCTCTCTCTCTCTCTCTCTCTCTCTCTCTCTCTCTCTCTCTCTCTCTCTCTCTCTCTCTCTCTCTCTCTCTCTCTCTCTCTCTCTGTCTCTCTCTCTCTCTCTCTCTCTCTCTCTCTCTCTCTCTCTCTCTCTCTACAACCCTGTTTACAAAGCGTTTACCACATTTGTGAATATATGTGGGTTTGTATCACTGTTCTGCTCTAACAGTAGCAGCCAGTTACATACCGAAACACCTTATCTTCTTCCTAGTATTTCGCTATGAAATCAGCCGTTCATTAGTCTTTGGCACATCAGCGGACACTTGCGAATAAACTACGTCTTCAACACAGTGATTCCTTTGTATTGGGTAACGTTTGATGGCGCGATTTTTCAACGCGTGATGTTAGCCCGAAGTTGCCACTTATAGGCGCACAGTGAAAAAACATTCATGTTGTCCTTTACGAACTGATATATCAAGCAGCTACTCCAGGCTGATTATACATTGAACTTCGGGTACATTATTTGGGAGTGCGCAAATTCTGTTACCGCTTCTCCAACACTGCACGCCCAACCGAACCGTTAACGCTCTTCACGAAAGAAAGCGCTTTACCGCTGCTGCAGAAACTCCACAGGAAACATTCCACAAGCAGCAAGAACGCCCACAATTCCTGCCTGCACCCGCTCATTTTGAGGAAGATTCCGAGACAGAAATACACACACACGCAAGTCATGTAGAATTGGGTACCGTCCTTGTCCAGAAGCAAAATGGTTGCAAAAAAGTAATTGCTCATGGCGGGCGAGTTACTTCAAAAGTTGGAAAATGTGACTCAGCGTTTAGGTGGCGTGCCTCCTTATTAACGGGTCATATAGATTTTCTTTATCTTCTAAGCGTACGGCAGAATATTCGAGATTGCAAGAGTGTTGGTTAGCCAATTCGAATATTTCTGGCAGTCCTTCACGCAGTGCCATAACGGATCTTATGTTTCTACCAAATAAAACACATTGGGTCATCTCCATTTTAATGATCTGCCCTTCTGTGGGTAGAGCAGAATAGAGGTCAAGATTGGTAGAGGCTTTTCGCTACAAAACAGATATTTTTACGTAACACGCATTACGAAAATACAGAATTTATAGCAACGCCAAACGCATTGGTGTAATCAACCTTGCGTTCTACCTTATATACGACGTAACGATAGTTCAGAATATTAGAAACATGCCACAAAAGAGGGCCGCCAATTGCTTCGATAAGCGAAAGCAGTCATCCAAGACACTAAATTATCCGAGTCGTCTAAGAGAGCACAGATAACGCGAATTTGGGTATTTGTATCTCAGAACAAATTCTGAATAATTTTTGTCAATATTTTTTTAAGTGGGTGCTTCAAAAAAAATGTTTCAAGCCCACGTGGTTATTTACCGACATTTGAAAATCACTTGACTTTTTCGTTCTCGGAAAACAGCTTGGAAAGATCCCAAACATTTCGAAGGAATGTGTTGATAAAC
Source organism: Haemaphysalis longicornis (assembly GCF_048455015.1). Classification (NCBI taxonomy): domain Eukaryota; kingdom Metazoa; phylum Arthropoda; class Arachnida; order Ixodida; family Ixodidae; genus Haemaphysalis; species Haemaphysalis longicornis. Next base: position 162,592,768 of record NW_027526335.1, read on the forward strand.
ACTATACAATGCACTGAAAAAGCGGCTTGATAAAATATTTTTACAAAATAACATGTGGGAAGGGTATAATGGCACTGTACATTTCGGTTCTATGGATGGCAAATTTCAAAGTTAGGTGCCATTTCAGAACAAGTTCTTGCGGCAGAAGGCATATATTGGACATTTCAAAAACAAATGCATGGGAATAAGTGTTGTGCCATGGCGCAAAAGCAGCTCACTTTGCCCCCATATTGTTTCAAGATCTGGCAACCTAAAACCTTGGCAAAACGCGTGATGTGTTGCCACTAAAAATTATTAAGCAAGAACGTTTAACCCTGCTTCCAAAATACATGTTTATCTCCACTGCAGTAAAAAAGCTTTTGTGTAAGAAAACACCAATCTATGTGGTTGCATGCAGGAATGTTCTTTTTGTTACTGATATATCTTCAGCATACAGCCACTTAGTTTGGATCCATTTAACGGGGCAAGTGTACCATGAAAATGGTTGTATTCTGCCTATTTTATTGCACAATATTTACACGGTCCAAATGTGAGCAGAAGGGTAGCAAGTTGTGGGGATTCACCTCGCCAGTTACTCAAACTTCGAAAAGTAGCACCTGCCCACCGTCTGTACTAGACCCCGTGTACAAAACTAATGGACTGAAGCGAGAATAGAGCAATCATCAAGAGCCTTGATTAGAGCTGGTTTAGCATGTTGCAGTTTCAATGCCCTATAGAAACATGAGGGGTTAAGCGATAGTGCCGACCTAACATCTGTTTATTTTGTGGTAACAAATACATGGGTTATTTGGTATCACTAGGTGCTTCGAACACGGTAACAGCATGGCTTTTTCTTTAGATACCCATCAAATACTTCTTTACTGCGCGCCTTTTGTGCTTGTTCCAGATTTCATTGCTTTGTTTCGTTGCTTACCAGGCCGCCAAATTTTCGAAACTCCTGAGAAGCTACAAATCTATTATGAAACCTTCATGTGATTCGCATGAATAAGCAGCGCAGCAACTTATTGTCGTGTGGCGGTGTCGTAACGCTTAGTTTAAAATCACCTAAACAGTCGAAATTGTTAGGATATAGTGTGACAAATCTTGACAATCACGACGACATTTGTGAAGACAGTTTCTTGAGGTCAGTTCTCTACAGCTTGTAGTGTGAAGCCTTTCGTAGTCGGCAGTTTCCGACTCGCTTGCGCTAAGGATAACCTGCAGAGGAGGGACGTATGGGTATTCGGGATCCAAGGCCCCACGTTAAGCCTCAACTTCTTACATCTCCACGGGTACCCGCAGCTCCGCGCAAATTTACTATGAAGATGCCTGAGACGTTGTCCGTAACAACATGAACTTTGCGTAACATGAAGACTAAGCATGTAACGCTAGTTTCGGCTTGGGGCCTAATCGGGAGCCAATATCTATTGAAACAGTGCTTACTCTACTCATTATAAGTGGGTCTTCTGGTATTGGTAAGATCGTGAGACCTTGAGGCAAATGCCAAGAGTAAACTACTGAAAGCCCAATGGCTGCTGCTGCGAATATAAAAAAAATATCCACATACCTAGGTAGGACAGACATGCGCACTACGCAGGGTTTTTGAGCTGCCTTGTCCTATATTTCTCTTGTTAAATTCGTACTCTGAACACGACCAATGTGCTACCTTCCCACAAAGTAGCCCGTGTGTCTGCGGGTTATCGGACTACGCTTGGTTAACAAGAACGCATGATAATTTTGCACAATACTGTGTTGTTAGCGCATCGAAACCATTTGTTATATTTTTCCCCCGATTTTTCTTTTTTCCTCCGTTAAAGGTGCTCCAAAAACTATGTTGAATGGCATTCAGCACGGTGTTGTAAAGAGTACTGACACAAAATTTTCGTGTTGCGTGTTTTTGCTGCTATAGGTGCCTACCCGGTCAGTAACCATAGTATGGCACATTAGATAGCCAACCGAAGTATAAATAAATATTTACTTAGTTCTTCTCATTTTAGGTTTTGACGACTCCGACACAAACTTTTCCGCCACAACACGGCGGCACCCTTAGTGAAATAAAAGGCCGAAGCCACTAGAAAGAAAGCTTAACTGTATTTAAATAGGACTCAATTGCTTTATGCTACTAACATGGCGTCCGAAAATTTCACTTCTTCTTCGTCCTTCTGTTGGCTCATACCTTCCCCGTGATTAATCATCTTCTTTATAAAACTGCAATCTCCTGCACGCCCCCACAAACAGGCGCAGTTAGCAAGCTCCGGACCTTGACCCGTCAGCTAATTGCCCGCATAGCCTTTCACCTGATCACTACTGTCCACTGTCCTTGGTCCCTCTGGAAGACTATACCCATATAGGTGGTCTTTTGGGCAAAGTTTGGTTTTCAGAAATGAATCTTTACACTGAGAACCCCACCGCTCTTGAAGCCTTTCGTTTTCTTGTAGATTCTTCGGGAGACACATAATACGGCATCATCTGACCTTTTCCGTGATGAGGTTAAATTGCGCCTTATTGCGGCTGTGCCAATGTTCTTTTGAGTTATGTATGATACATTTCTCCATCGAGGCATTTCCCTGCTTCAACCTGTGCTCTGCCAGTGTGGGGAGCATTTGGGCCGGAAGCTCTTAGACTCCACTTCTGACGAAGATGTACCTCGGCACCGGTAAATTCTCGCATGTTCTTGGCGTTTTGACCTAGACCCTGTGAACCTGCTTGCTAGCTCCTAATACCGACCCTTCTTAGAATCGTGCCGTTATCTTAGAAGCTTGATGTCGTTTTCGCGTAGTAAACCTGAGGCTGTCGTCGTCTTCCCAGTGATTCGAACCATTACACATTTTCTTTCGGTCATCTGGTATTTTTGCTTTTGAACTTCCTATACTGTGAACAGGCTACAATGGCTCAAGAACTTCGCCCGCCGCGTTTTACTTAGTGTTAACTCTCAACACCCAGGACATCCGATATAACCAGCGATGACCTGAGTACAGACAAGGGCCCGTGAAACACCCAACCGAAGATAGAGTTAAGTGCGACTAGACAGTTGTTCCTGGAATGGCGACGCATTTCTGCTGTCATGACCTCCCAAAGGTGGTCGGCTCCAATCAGAAGGCTAATCCCAGGTACAAAGTCCATGCCCCGCCAAAGACGTTTGTCCGCAATGGGCTCACCACTGGTTTCGATCGAAGTAACAAAGTCACTCTCAGTGGGTACTTTCACTACGTCATTGCACATGAAGGGAACTTCAATTTTTCCGATAGTGAACGCATCGTCGCTGTACCGACTCCGTAAGAACACTTGCACTATACTGCATTCTTTTTCCGATGACTTATTATTACCTAACGCGTGAATATGTAGGCTGGTCTTCCCAACGTCTCTAAGACTAAGGGTACGTGAGACATCTTCACAAACGAAGGAGCGCTGACTTCCGCCATCCACTCTACGGCGGATGTACGCGCACTGTTCAGTTCCTCTAATCCAGAGCCTGCAGGTCTGCAGCAGTACTTCGGGGGCAAGTATGGGCCAAATGGGGCAGTGCAAGTTGCTGGCGTATTGCAGTATTCTGTATGCTCCGATGCGCTGCCATACGGGATCACACACCTATATTACATGTCCGCCAGTGCAGTACCCACATTGACGTCAAGAATGCAGCCTCTAGAAACAAGCCATGTCATGGGGCAACAAAAAAAAAATCATCTTTTAGCTGCCAATTTTCGCAAATTATCCTGATGGCTGATGCTTCCAACACACATTTCCGCACGGTGGTTGCCTGAGTTACAAAATAGGTAGACACTTTGACCTCTATGAGAGGGTAGAATTAGGCACCGCGACGCTTGCCCAAACTTTTTGTTGTGTCTTGTGCTAGAGTGTGAGCTTGTTTCTTCCTGATTCCTATCACACTTCTATCTCGACACTCCACTTCAATCTGAAGGTGCGCCAAAAGTTAATCAAGCTAACCATCAAAAGACGTTGACGATGCCGTTGTGTCGTTCTCGGGCAACTCTTCCCCTCAGGTACGTGAACTGTGCAAAGTACGGGCCATTTGCGGTGGTAGGCGAGGATAATATCCGAATGCAAGGATCTGAGATGTCAATCAACATTGCAGAATACGTAGCCGAAGAAATCAATGCAGCCAGTCCCTGCTCGCGACATTGCCCGTGGTACAGGAGTCACCGCAGTCCGCCGATATCGTAAGAGGACCCTACCGAAGGAAGTGATCGAAGCTGTCCCAGATGCTCCTGCACAATTCGGCGGCTGTCACCGAACCGTCGCGAAAGAATTTCCACGGCGGCTGGATAACAATCTTCCGTCCGTAGGAGCCCGGCAATGGATAAAGCAGCTGACCCACTCAGGAGCGTCGGAAGGTAATACAACTTCTCTACATTGTTCAGGCTGGGATGTTTGTGGACGGCTGCATTGAACTGTGTCTAAAAGCTCAGCCATTGGCAAAACTCGCTGTTAACGGTTTGGCGCTGCAGCCTCGGAGATTCACGGAGCTACCATGGCGATGGTGCTCTTCACTTTGAGGATACAAAATAGAAGGAGCTGGGCCGGTCGAACCCGGCCCAGCTCCGTAGTGGCCTCTTCTTCTCCTTTAGATGGTCCAGCATGCCCTTGCAGGCGAACTCAATAGCCATCACTGCAACGAACTCTGCAGCGAACTGTTCTTCCAGCATGGCTCCCTCCAAATCGACATTCAGCTTGCCCAGTTCTTCCTTGTTCGACTGCAGCCGTTCTAGGATATCTCCAGGTATTTTGTCTTTTTCTGGGTCACGGTATTGCTGACGGTATTTGCGACACCGCAGACCCCGAGCCCCCAAACAGAAGTTTAAGTCAACCGTAGCGATGTGTTTACAGGTGGAGGGTGAGAAACCATGAAGGGGGGCCGTAGAATTCGTGGTCAAGCTCCGGCGAATGGGCTCCCTGTCTGTATACCACGCAGGCAGCTCCGGGACCTCTGAAGCTATTATGGTAAGGTTTGAGAAAGAAGTACCCCCGTCCCCTTCTTTTATACTATCGCATATGGTATCCACCCGCCCCACAACGTAATCGGTCAATGAAAAGGAGCTGTACCGAAGTTTTAGGTGCGGAATACCTTAGGACCGCACAATGTCCACCCTTGTTCCTGTGCAAAGCATTCAGAATAAAAAAACTCGCGCAGGCACCGGCAGGATTCGAGCCTGTATCTGATAGACCAGACTGAGTAAGTGTCTCTCGTCTTACCCATTGGGATACGACCGTGAGTTACTACCCGAGAGTCGAACGGCTTACTCCCGCACCTGTAACGACGCGGAGTACCCTAGGACCTCCCAATGTACATCTGCGTCCATCTGTGCGAACTCCCCCAACAAGTGAACATCAAGCGAAATTCGATTTGAGCTTTAAGTTGCAGTTTTATTTAGGGAATAACCAGGGTGCAACTCACGGCTCAAATCGAATGATGGTCGGGGCGCAACTTGGATGCCATTTTGAGTCCCCGTACACCGCACCCTCGCCATCACCCATGACGTGGAGATGCTGCCATTTTCTTTTCCTCTTTTGCCTTCGATCTCGCATCTAAAGCACAATAATTTCTCGCACTTTTTGATGAATCCCTAAATAAGTGAAAACCCATCACATCCCAGTCTCTCTTTCTGATTTCCAAGTTTTTCAAAAACCTTATCAGAAAATCGTACAAGGATAAGAAACTCGTAAAGGGAGAATTGCTGATTGAAGTAGAAAGAAACAACAATCCTGTAACCTCCTCGCGCAAAAATGCATGATCGATGTGGACATCAAGATCACGCCTCACCGCAGTCTTAATGATTGAGATCTTATAAGTGAATCTGAAGCCGATCTGTTCGAGTGCATTCGTGATCAGGGCGTAAGGGCCGTGAGGCGAATAACCATATGCTGAAATGACTACATAATACGTACCAAGCACATAATATTGACGTTTGGCTGATGTTAGGCTTTATGAGATGTCCGGTCGGACCATACGTGCCGAACACACGCCGCTGCTTGAAGTGTCAGCGGTTCGCGCACGGCACGCCCTCTTGTCGTGGTAAACTGACGTGTGCAAAATGTGCGGCGAAAGATCACCCAACTAACAATTGTGAATCCGAGATTTTCACCTGTGCGAACTGCAAGGCACCGCCCGTTGCCTATCCCAGGAGCTGTGAAATGTTCAAACAAGAAAATCAGATCATTGCCTTGAAAATCAACCAGAATATCACCTTCCCAGAGGCGCGATAGAGGTTTGCCTCAACAGTTCACCTTCCCATAAAAGGTTCAATGAAGCTAGAGCAAACTGGAGTACATACACAGAAATATATAAGTTATAATACACATCCATAACACCCCTAAACCGAGATGAAGCCGCTCAACTCCTCGCTGCGCACATCCTCGGCGCCGCCGAAAAGTCCATTCCCCAGGCCTCTGGCGCCCTTTGCAACCAACCGAGGCCTTGGTGGAATGAGGACTGTAGGCGAGCGCAGGAGGCTGATAACAAGGCGTTGGGTATCCTCCGCCGGTACCCCATGTCCAATGCCCTATATCATTTGAAACGGCGAAGGCACTTTGTAAGCGTGTGCCCCGTGAGGCGAAAGAAGAGAGTTGGCGTACCTCCCTTACTTCTATTACTCATTTACAGACACAGACAAGGTATGGGCAACAATACACCAACTTAAAGGACAACATACACGCACCCTCCACTGGTCAGCACAACAGGAAATACGCTCGAAGATCAGGTCAACACACTTGCACAACACTTGCAACACATTTCCAGTTCAGCACACTACACAAATCTATTCCTGAAACACAAAACCGCCTGTGAAAAAAGTCCCTCCGTTACAATAACAAGCCAAAAAATCTATTACAATTCTGAATTGGCACTGTATGAGCTGAAAGCTGCCCTGACCACATGTAACCCTTGAGCTCCAGGTGAAGATAAAATTACATACAGCATTATACAGCTATACTCAGACAAGCTTGAAACACTTTTACACCTATACAACAAAATATGGCTTTCGGGGCCTATTTCAACGTCTTGAAAGGCGTCCATTCTAGTGGCTTTCCTGAAAAAGGGCAAGTACTCTTCCTTTCATGGTAGCTATCGACCCACAGCCCTCACAAGCTGCCTCTGCATGATTCTCGAGAAGATGATCAACAAGAGACTCGTGTACTTCCTTGAGTACAATGGTCTTCTCGAGGGATGCCAGGCAGGTTTCTGGGCAGGGCGATCCACAAAGGACGTACTTGTTTTATTAAAATCATACATTAAACATGGCTTTATACACAAACAATAATGCATGCCCGTCGTTTTTGACATCGAGAACGCATATGATACGGCATGGCGTCGCGGCATTTTTCCAGACATAAAGCCCTATGGTGAAACATGTAACGGGTTGAACACTCTTGATAGTTACTTGTTCAAACGAAAATTTCGTGTCAGAGTCGAGTCGGCACAGTCAAGAGTTCACATTTATAAAAATGACGTGCCTCAAGGCGGAGTTTCGAGCATGAGGCTGTTTATTGTCAAGGTGAACTCGCTTCGGAAAGCATTGTCTCCATCGATGTCCTGTTTAGTGTAAGTGGATGATGAACAAACATCTTTGAAATCTTCTCAGCATATTTATATGTGAACGTGAAGTCAAACTTGTGATGAAAAAACTTTCTCGTTGGGCAGACAAAAATGGTTTCCAACTTAATCCTGCGAAATATACCTGTGTCGTATTCTCAAGCAGACTCGGAGTAAGGCCCGATCCTCACATATATCTTAATGGTTACCCAATTCCCGCTAAAAAGGTGTACAACTTTTTTGGTGTGGTGATGGACGAAAAACTGCCGTTCATCTCTCACATCAAACAACATAAACAAAAATGTGTTAAAACAATACATATTGCGAAAGTCCTATCTTACCAATCATACGGTGCAGATAACAACTCCTGCTGCGCCTTTATACTGCTAGTAGGATCTCGTTTCGATTACAGAGGCGTTGTCTACGGGTCAGCCACAAGAGCAGCGCTAAAAATGCTAGACCCAGTGGTGCACCTGGGGCTTCGCCTCTCGTGTGGTGCTTTGCGTACAACCCTGTCCATGCCTCTAATTGGAATGCGACAAATGGTGCCTGGAGTACCATCAAACTTATGTTGATCTTTTATATGCTTGTGAAAGGTCATCAATCGGCAACCATCCTTTTGAACCTGTTTTGAAAACATCACAGCTGTTTTTAAATCGATTATCTTTTTCTCTTCCCTTCTCAGAACGTGTGAGGGAGGAGCCGGCTCTGCCTAATATGTCCTTTTTAAACACCTTGAAATCATGTTGCATTATTTTATAGTGCCACGGCAGCTTCGCGCTGTGTCGTATTAGGTGACTGTAGGTTGTGTCCTGGGCCACTTGGGAATCGCGGGAAACGAGACGGCAGAGGAAATGGCCACCGCTGCTGCACTCACAAACAGAGTAAACATAACAACAGCACCCTACACCGACCTCAAGCCACAGATAAAACAATAGCTACGTAAAACACGGCCAAAATATTGGACTGAACATACAGACAACAAGCTACACATTGTAAAACCACACTTTGGACGATACACAACCGATTCACACAATAAACCAACAGAAGTTGCCTTGGAAAGACTGCAGATAGGCCACATACACGTAACACACTCCCACCTGCTCAATGTGTCATCAAGACCCATGGGCAGCGGGTGCGGAGAGGGCCTATCCGTAATTCACATTCTCATTGAAGGCATGGCACTTGATGCAACACGACGCAAACACTCCTCACAACTACACACACGGCATATTCCACAAAACCCGTCATACGTTTTAGGAGACAAGGCCATGTTCTGAATCAAGCGCATCTTTGAATTTTTAATCAAGCGTGAGAGGAGAAATCGTACAACAAGTGAAAAACGTTTTGTTCTCACCAAAAGTACGCCTCTGGACAAAGCTACAAAGCATGAAAATAGAAACCGAAGTGCTCATGAAAAACGCCAAAGGCGTTCCCCGTGTAGCGCTTCACATTCGCGCATAAATGCAATAAAGCGGAAGTTTTTAGACGCATTTGTTACATTACCGTAAGTGTAGAGTTGTGGTACCGGTATTCCACAAAAACAAAAAAGGAAGAGAAATAAGGACCGACAACACACATCCATCAGGCCATCGCATCGTTGCAGACTGCAGCAAGTCAGGCAATGCACTGGTTTGCTGCTAGTTTAATTACGGTTAATACTGTTAAAACGCAGCTTGTGTGCTTCCACAATCCGTTAAAAAATGTAGTGCTTAATGACCCGTTATTTTTGCATACGTCTTCATGTTCAACTTGTACGTGCAAACAGATGAAGTATGTTTCATCTGTAAAATATCTCGGAGTAATTTTTGACAATGACCTGACATGGAACTCTCAGCTAGCATACGTCTGTAAAAAGCTGCGCGCGCTTTCGTGTATTATGTACAACTTGAGTTACTTTATGCCGTTATCAGTGCGACAGATTCTTTTGCATGCGCTGGGCAACGCCGCCTGTATTAACATTGCCTGACGTGTCGCGCGCTTTTCAATGGGAAGGGTGGGGACGCATAGTTCAGGCACTGATCCGCTTTGTGGCGCGTGCCGGCCGACATCTCGACTTACGTCACTGCTCGCGAGTCGCGAACGCTGTACCCACTTCTACGACGTGTGTCTCTCAGCTTGCCTGTTGGGCTTGAAGGGTCGTTTCGCTTACATCTTAGCCGCGACGGGGTGCTAGTTCTGTGGCGCACTGGGGATCTCGTTCAACGTGTCGGTCGCTTCATACTTGCTGCATTTTTCTAAAGATAAAGACGGAGGCGGACTGATATAGTGTAAGAATATACTGATTGTCGGGTAGACATATAGCTTACAGAAAAACGATATTTTCGGGTGGGGCAGCCATTATTTTACTGATATTTTTTTTTCTGGAGTATTAAGAGAAGAAAAAAATGCGTGCACGTTTTTTGTTCAGGTGCTCACTTCTACGATTACTTTCCGATAATATCACGTGCTTGTAAACTTCATAAAATTATAGGAAAAAAAAGTATAAGCAGCTGGGATCCCGCCACGCTGTCCGGGCGCGTCTACAGTACAGCCCTCAATTTTATAAGTGCGTACCGATGCGGAGTGCGAACAGCGGGTTCAAAACAATACCTAAATGCGGAGGAGATAAAGGTGGGATGACCGACTCAGAAAATTTCAGGGTCTTTGATCTGAGTAGATAAGCGCGCAAAGCCGGCATCAGCCTGCGGCAGCGCAAGGAATTTTGCTTCGGAACAAAGGATCAGTGACAGACCATTACAGACAGGCCTGGTGAAAAAACAAGAAGGCGTAGGAGCGCCGCCTCGGAAACGCTAAACAAACTTTCTACTATTTTGCATAGTTTCCGAGAAGCGGCGCTGGCTGGCGGACACGAAAGCACGCTGGAAGGCTACGGAGCGGGGAAGGGTAAGAGAGAGCAACAGGAGAGTGGCTGTTTGGCCATTTTTCGCTCACGCGTTAGGCAATGTTTATACAGGCGGCGTTGCGCTGGGGTACAGTGTCCTTCGTTACGGCATTACAGTGTACGGTCACTGCGCAGCTCGGTGGCAAGAGGCTGAATTCCATTCTAAGCTCTCTGCTAAAAAATGTAGCCTATAATCTATGCCTCCCCGGAAGTGCAAATATTTTCACAGAGTTGCAATTGCCCAAATTTACTATGCTTTTAATGAAAACAATAGTGTTAAAAGATTTTTAGACGAATGACTACAAAGAAAAATACATTCCTACGTGTAGCCTCAGACCAAGCAATCTGTATCGGGTACCGCGGTGTCTTAGAAGGTATGGTAAAAGAATGCGGCGCTACTATGTTCCGCCGCCCTTCAATAAATTGCCACCCAGTGTTTTTGAAGTGAGCAGTCGTTGTAAGCTGAAAAATCGCCTTCGTGCATTTTGCTGTGAAGTTGCCTAACTCTGCCTCCTGCTGATGCCCACTTCTGTTGGCTTGTTTTCCCATCACTCTGTGGAAGAGTGTAACCTGTAATGGTTTTAAAGTTCGCAATGCTTTGTATTCGAACTAAGGTTTTTATTGTTTCATCTTGAATAGTTGATTCTGTTACTTTTATGTTCGCCTATGTGCACGGATTTCCGTTGCCTGCCAGGCGCTGCCCTTCAAGCCTACTGTGGCTTTGGCAGGCCTGTGACTTTGTACAGTTTTCCTGTTCCGTATAATAAAAGTATTATTATTATTATTGATTGATTATTGATTGATTGATTGATTGATTATTATTGATTGATTGATTATTATTATTATTATTATTATTATTATTATTATTATTATTCCGATCGTCTTGATATATTCCAGAGCTCTTTGTCTTTGTTCTCTAATGAATTGAAAACTGTTGTAGCTTAAGTGCCTTTATGTCATTTATGTGCCGTATTTCTGTTCCGTATTTATTTTATGCAAATCATCATCTTGCTTGTTTGTTTTTCACTTTTCCTGATTTTGTGTTGCTTGAATTTCTGTCGGTTTAAGTGTCAGTGCTTGTAACGCTGAACTTCGTTTTTCCATTTTGAAACTTCCTAACATTTTGTTACAAAACCTTTGTTTTATGTGTATAATCTATCTCCGTCATGTGCATTGAGTATTTGCTTGTGTATTTTCAATTTTTCACGTGTCTTCAACGTTTTGCTGGCCGGGTGTCATGGCTTCTAACACTAGGCTTCCTTTTTTTTTTTTTTGCTGTTTTGCTGTTTTGCTTTCTGGGATCTCTGTAACTATTTTTATCTTATTGTTTCTTTCATATATATGGTTTTCTGTGTTGTGTGGTCTTGATTTTAGTTTGTTTTTATGAATGCTTGTATATGGTGTACCAGTACCAAGACCCTAGGGTTGTTCCTGGGCACCAAAAATAAAGGTTGATTGATTGATTGATTGATTGATTGATTGATTATTATTATTATTATTATTATTATTATTATTATTATTATTATTACCTGTCAATGCCCATGACTCCCTTGCGCCTCCACAGGCCTATCATAGTTGGCCTCTCCAGCCATAGCCAGATGTCAAGACAAAGTTTCCGTTGCATCATCCAATTTAGATTTCTTTTCTGACTAGAAATCTAAATCCAAAATTAAATTTCACCTTCTTCTGGACTCGAACTCTTCTCCCTTCTTTTATTCTATCTTTCTTTCCCCTTCTACCATCCTCTTCTCTCTGCATAATTTTTCTGTTACATTCACCATCGCGAAACAGCGTTTTGCAGGCTATGACGCGCGGTAAATTACCGCGTTTTGGGTCTCCTGTACCCTTATAATATCACACCTTTAATCGATCTAGTAATTTTAATTAGATTTTTTGTGCGATGACAGGGGGCGAAATCTCGTGTATTTAGTTTTTTTATTTGTTTCAGTGTGTGATCCTCGGTTTACGTGACCCTTTTTGCGGGTAAAAAATTTTCATTGCGAGAACACATCTCTTAGCCTCATAATATATTGGAAATTTGTCAGCTACGCATTTGCGTCATTGGGAGCAAACGTGATACATTATATTAGTGGCGGCTTTCGTTCACTGATCTCAAACAGGTGTAAAAAAATCCCTCGCACTTCCCCGAGGGGGAGAGTGTGTAAGTGCGAATACACGGTTGTTGATTGCGCGATTACGGTGGATATCGTGATCTTAATGAGTAGTCGAGAGATTACACACACGCACACAACTACAAAGAAAGATATTTCACTCGTTATTGCTGGTACCGTTGCCCGGTCCGCCATCATCGTTATCGAGATGCAGGACCAGCGACCGCTCTCGACGACGGCGCGCGCTCTACTAATACCCTCCCGCGCCACGCGGCCGCTACACGAGCGCCCTCACGCGTCGGAATGCGGAGCGCCCGCTACGCGAGCGGGAGCTCTCCCGCCCGAAGTGGAGAGGAGGCGCCCAACACCCGCAGTCACTGAGCGGAGAGAAGAGGAGGAGAGTAGCGCCCGCCGTTACGGCGAGGGCTACACGAGCGCCCTCACGCATCGGAATGCGGAGCGCCCGCTACGCGAGCGAGAGCTCTCCCGCAAGAAGTGGAGAGGAGGCGCCCAACACCCGCAGTCACTGAGCGGAAAGAGGAGGAGGAGAGTAGCGCGCGCCCATCTCCCCCTGTTGCTAGGGGAGACGAGGAGCGCGCGCACCCACAGCTGTTGCTATGCGGACGACGGCGGCGGACGATTCAGGCTCGCTTAAGAAGTGCATTCGCACTTAAAATATTTCACTGCATATTTTGCTTTCGTTTCCTTCGGTTTGTGACGATGTGTGTGCTTCTCTAACTAAAAATAGGTAAATGTTCACAATTAGTGCCTGACACATCAAATCGTTGTAGTTAGAGGCGCCGAATCAGTAATAACAAATAAAAAACCACAATATCGAGGTATCGACCCATCATTAAACTCGTGACAGGTATACAGAAATGTAAAAGATACGGTAGAGAAGGTGTCGTTTAAAGTCAATATTCAGATCGCGGTTAATTGTGGGAGCATATGCGCTCGTAGTTATAAAGGGCTCAAAATTGACAGAAATGCATGAATGCAAGAATTTCGCGCTTGCTGGTCTACATGGTACCACAAACACGTTAGTATTTTACTATATGAAGTTTCTTATCTAGCCATCAATGCAAAACTACCAGCACACGAAAACGAGGTTTGATTGATTGCACGGACACACCTCACCTTTGGGAGTTACTCAATGAAATAGATTGTATCACGGCAATACAAGATGACCTGAATAATCAAAGCACGATTTTTATTAAACATCAGCGCGTCAAGATCACGTTTTAGAATATCACTGTGATGGCACATACCCCTAATGGGGAATATTCCACATTCGACGACAAGAAGCTCCCAAGACCAAGCGGTTGCAGCTGAGGTAGAGTAAGAGGAGGTGGCACGAGGCACAGGCAGAGTCAGAGCGAGCGAGACCGAGCCAGAACGAGACAAGGCGAATGGAACGGGACAAGGCACTGCTGAAACCTGCTTAAGACGTCGCGTCCACGTCCCACAGCGAGGCAAGGCCGTCGCCAGCCTCCGCCGTGGTTCCGGGCGTCGTCACCAAGGGCCTGGGCATCGTCGACAGCACGGACTAGGCCTGCGCTACCGTCTACCGAGCTCTGGCTTGCCGCACGGGGCGTGACCGCGCGCAAGGCGGGATCAAGCCTTTCGACTAAGCCGGCTGAGCTGTTCTCCGGCTTCGCAACCTGTGAAGTCAAGCCCGACTACGCAAGCATTGCTACGAGGTGACGTTGGCACCCGCGTCCTCATACGACGGACCGTGAGCGTGTTCTGTTGTCTGGACGTTTGTGCCGGGACGTTCGCAGACCTTGTAGTTGTGGGCAGTGGAGCAGGCCACTTGGGTTGTTCCCTTTAGCTAATTCTCGTTTAACGTTTTAGTGTGTAACCTTAGGTCGTTGATTTATATCACCCCTGTGACTTCTATAAATATGTGAACTCCTCCTCGTCTGCACAAGGAGCATTCTATTTCTCTCGTGTGATGCGGCCCAATCATTACAAAAAGTGGCGAGCCTGCCAGGATCGTATCATTAACATCTGCAGGAATCGGTTGTAGGTTTGTTCTTGCGAGTGATTTGACATTTGGTAGATGGATTGGGACAAGTTAATGGTGGTATGTTTACACTAGGATTGTCGGGACCGAAACTTAGGGAGTGGATTGAAACCAAGTGTGTGGAGGAGACGTTTGAGAGGGCAGCCGAGAGAGACGTCCTTAGGGATGCAGTAGAAAGGAAAAAGGAAGCCGAAAAAAGATAGTTTGCATTCCTCCAACTTAAGATGCGCATCCAGAAAGACGCGAAAAACACTCCAGTAGCTACTGGAGAGAGTACCGCTGGCTGCACCTCGCTTGTGATCAATCCACAGCAGCTCATACCCTTGTTCGATGAGAGGCGAGACGATTTGCAGGCCTAGCTTTTAAAACTTCGAGCGCGTAGCAGCGAGTCAGGGTTGGCCCCAAGACAAATGGGCTGTTGGAATCAGTATGTGCTTCTCTTGAGAGGTACTTTAAGTTATCGGCAGGAAGACTGCAGCAGAGTCGTAAGACTATGCGAAAGTCAAGAACGCTCTGCTGCAACGGTTTAAGTTAACTGCCAAAGGGTACCAGGATAAGTTTCTCAAACACGAGCTGAAGATGCGGAAACAGGGAGGCAGCTAGCAGCAAGGATATCAGGTTATTTTGATCATTGGATTGAAATGACAGGGACAGCAAAACTATTTGAGGGTCTCTGCGATCACGTGATTGCTGAGCGTTCCTCCGCTGTTGCCATCCGAAGCTCGTAATCTTTGTAAAATAGCGCCAGTGTAAAACTCTGGATGACTTTGCAGACTATACCGACCTGCTTCTGGAGGCTCAAAATCTCTCAAATCTTGGGAAAGTCACAGATGACGGGGACCAACTGCACAAGAATGCGCAAGACGTGCAAAAAAAAGCAACCTCTCTAATGCTTTCTGTGCAGCCGTCCGGGACACCGCGCATCGGACTGCTGTAGCGCACCGAGAAATACAATGCAATGCAGTGCCTGTGGTCGTACCGGACACCAATCAGAGGACTGCCAACGAGCGTCAGACGGAGGAGAGTATTAGGCTGCTTGTGCGCTGACTATCATTTTTTTAGTCGCCCTGTGTGCGGCCAGCGGAGTTTCCCCAGAGGAAATGCGTATCCTTCCGCCCACTGCCACGGTCAAGTCGCTAGAAAGAACGTGTTTTGCGTGAACGGCATGCCTATCGTGGGAGACCGTGTTCAAAGGAAGCCTGCGACAGTCCTTCGGGATACTGGGAGCAATACCGCCATTGTTCGGTGTGATTTGGTTGAAGACGGTTGCTTAACCGGAGGAAAAACTTTTCTATCGCTTCTAGACGGCTCCATGAACCAATTAGCCCTGGCGAGTATCCATGTCGATAATCCGTACTTCGTAGGTGAAATCACCGTAGCCTCTATGGAGCTTCCGATATACGGCCTTGTCCTCTGAAATCTTGCAGGTGCCAGAGTGGTAGGCAACCCGGATCTTTAATGGAAACGTCCCTATGGACGTTCACTCAACTTAATAACGGATGTCATGAAGGAGCTTGGCTATGCGAGCAGGAATGTTTTAGTGTCGGCCGTCGCTAAGGCGACCCCATCGAACATCGAGCCCTAGAAAGCGCTTCTGATTCCGAGCACCGACACCGAAAGAGAACAGCTGGCCCAAGAGCAGAAAGGGGTCCTTCGCGAAGAAGTGGTTTCCACAAGATTGGACAAACGTTCTCATTAGGAAAAGGCCACAACTACTGTTTCGCGAACACCAGCGACGTCCTATATCGTCCCTTCCACCTTTCAACTGATAAACGATTCCAACAGGTCGTCGAGCCTGAGTCAGAAAGAGAACCAATCCTTCGATTTGCACACGAAGGCTTTAGTGCAAGTTATCAGGGCATGCGAAAAATGGCCTAACCCATCCTAGACCAGTTTTGCTGGCCTGGTCTGCGCGGAGACGTCAAACGCTTGGTGAGATCATGCGACTGCTGCAAGAGAACATGTACGGGCAGGTTTGGAGTACTCCCCCGACTTGCCCCTGATGTACAGCCACCCTTCCATGAGGTTGCTGTCTGCAAACAAGACATGTCAGACCTCGTGGAAAAGAATGAGTCTTCTCTATGCCACGACATGAGTGGCTGGAAAGTACCCCGTCGACGGAACTTAGAGAAGATCGTGGAGTATAAAAGACCTACAACAAAAAAGGGCCTGCAGTACTTTCTCAACTTCACTGGGTGCTACCGGAAGTTCATTCCGAATAGCGCTGCAATCGCTAAGCTACTAACTGACCTGATGGACACAACAGGGAGAAACAGGGTTGCTTGGGATGAGTCTCAAGAAGTGGCGTTCAACAACCTGAAGCTAAAGCTTTCGTCGCCCTTTTGCTCCGAGCACCTGACCAAGCGTACAATTTTTTTGTCTAGAAGAACCGACATCTTGTTGCCTCTGTTCTAGGCCGAAAGAGGGGCAATCCTTCGGAACTTCTTGGTTAGACTTTTGCCAAAACAAACGAGCGGGAATAACCTGCATTTACAATACGTACAATCGGTTAAGCACTGCCACAGGGTTTTGCACTGTAGCTGGCCATTGTACGGAAATATTCAGATTGTACGGATGGTTTCCATCAAGCACTCCTACTGTGTTATCTTACCGTGTACTCTTTTTAAAGACGATAGTCTTCCTTGTGCAACTTAAACCCAGAAATTTTGCTCTGTCTGTATGTCTGTCTGTATGTCTGTCTGTATGTCGGTCTGTCTGTCCGTCTGTCTGTCTGTGACTGGATTCAGCCACCCGGCCAAAGGAAAATAATTCCTGCGCAATAGTCTTATATAGTCACAGCTAATTCAACCCATCTAAGCCCGGTTGAATGTTCATACTTGTCAACATTGTTAAAGAAGAACAAGACATTACGCAAATATAAGACGACAAATTAATACAGAAGTGATATTTGCAGTGTTCCTTTATAAAAAAAATCATACATGCTTGATTTTTGCGAAATGAAAGACTTCATCAACTGCAGAAAAAATTCTCTCCCCCGTCGCCTGCTGTCGCCCGCGCCACTATAGCTTCTGGCGCCATTTTGAGAAATCAAACGGCAGCAGTTACGAAAGGCTCCACTAGATAGGGGACACGTTCTGCTGGGAACGCACGTCGAGTAGGGCATTGTGGTTGTATAAACGCTGAAGTAGGGCGCCTCGATTCACGCGCGTCTCCGCCGTACGGCAGCGTTTGCATCGAGACACCGGGTCTGGAGCAGTGGAACGCGGTAAATTTAAAATGATTTAACCAAACCTTTGGCGTCTTTACACTGGGAGGAGCGCGCGCAAGAGGAACAAAATGAGAGGTGAGCCGGAAGGCGAAGGGAGGCATTTACTTGGCAAAAGTCGATAAAGGTCTTTTGTCGACATTTGCAACGAAAGGAGCAGATACGCGGCCAATTTTTTTACATGCCGTAGGAACATGCGTGCGTCCCCGAAACACATTTTTTATGAGGGCTATGCGTGTGTTTGTCTGTGTGTGGGTGCGTGTTGGACTTTTCGGACACTGCTTTGGACTACAGAATAGTTGTTCCCCAAAACAACTTTCTTAAGCTGGGGTAATGTGATGGTACGTACCCGTAAATGGGGAATATCCCATCTTTGGCGCCAAGAAGAAGTTTCCAAGACCGAGTGTTGCGGCTGAGGTAGATAAAGAGGAGGCGGCACGAGGCACGGGCAGAGTCACAGCGAGCGAGACCAAGCCACAACGAGACAAGGCGGATGCAACGGGGCACGGGACTGTGGAAACCTGTGTAAGACAACGTCCTACACGTCCACGTCTACGTCCCACGTCTACGTCTACGTCCCACAGCGAGGAAAGGCCGTCGCCATCCTCTGCTACGGTTCCGGACGTCGTCGCCAAAGCCCTAGGCGTCGTCGACAGCACGGAATAGGCCTGCGCTACCGTCTACCGGGCTCTGGCCTGCCGCACGGGGCGTGACCGCGGGCGAGGTGGGATCAAGCCTTTCGACTGACCCGGCTGAGCTATTCTCCGGCGTCGCAACCTGTGAAGTCAACTCCGACTACGCAAGCATCGCTATGAGCTTACGTCAGCACCCACGTCCTCATACGACTGACCGTGACCGTGTTCTGTTGTCGGGACTTTTATGCGGGGACGTTCGCGGACCTTGTAGTTGTGGGCAGTGGAGGGGGCCACTTGGGTTGTTCCCTTTAGCTAATTCTCGTCTAACGTTTTAGTGTGTAACCTTTCGTCGTTGATTCAACGAGGAGATTTCCATTTCCGTCGAGTGATCGGGCCCAATCATTACAGTCACTATACACCCGCCGGATTAGCATTGCTTTATCAATTAAGTTGCGGAGGTGGTGTTAGGCCTCACTGGGTTATGAAGTCTTAGTCTATCGGAAACCTGAACGCGTCAAGGCTTGTGCTGAGGAGCCTCAGGTGTTGGTAGGCAACCCGTAGGTCAGTGCTTGGCCCTTGTGGTAGCGGGAAGAGAGGGCAGGAGCGCACAAGGTTTTTCAGCTTCTTTGGATCAGTGCCGTTGGAACGGGTGGGCGACTCCCTGCATCCTTGCAAGAATAGCCGGGCTGCTGTGACGTAAAAGTTCAGGCGAACAGGGGCCCCCGTTGGTGGGAGCCCTCGCTGCAGAATCTGCTGCCTCATTGCCCTTCATGCGAGAGTGGACTAATAGGCAGAAATCGCTCTCCGTAATCTCTGCTCCTGGATGGCTGGTCGGCCTCATACAGCTGAACAAGGGCAGGTCCGAGTCCGTCCGGTGAAATGGCCACGGCGCCATGCATTGGGTACGCATCAAAGCCCTTCGAACGTGTTAGGCGCAAGCGCATGGCGAACCAAATCTAATCAAGCAGCAAAACTCAGGAACCCGTTCTAGAACATGGGGCAGAAGCAAAGCCGATTTGGAATTCAATCGGGAAATAATGCTCTGACATTACATACCATCGCGAAATGTTTACGTGTCCTCAGATAGTGATCTATTAACAAATAAAGTAGTGCTGGGGTGGTATACGTGATTGAATTTGTATTTTTCTTAGCCGAAGCGAGGGAGGATGAAAGCTTTTTTCTTGGAGCCATTTGGCTTGCGTTGCCATACCCATCCAGCCGACTATACCACCCAGCAGAGTACATACCCACAAAACGAAAATTAGCCTGTATGAAAGCTTCATGGCTGAAATACGTATTTGAAACTCCTCACGTCAGACGGCTTGCACCCACGTTGGGTAATATGATGGCAGAGGAGCTACCAGTTTACTCCTGGGTGCAAGAGGCGTCGTAAGTAGGCGCATTTACCACGATTGTACCTGCTGCCAAAACATAGTATCTGCCCGTGAATACCACGCGGATCCTAAAGACAGAGTGAAACACGCCCATGCCTCCTTCTTCTGGTCCTCCTCCTGCTCCACCCTCCCTCCACGACGCCTACTTGTAAAATGGTTACCAGTTGGTGTCGTGTGTCGCATGAACTTTCGCGTTCACGAAATTTTGTTGACGATGTGAACTTGCGCTCGCACAAATGGATGGGACTTCCTTCTCGCCAACCCAAGCTTTTTGTAAACCTTGTGGAACCAGCCTGGACTAACGTGCGATACACTGCAACGTCTGCTCCGACCACGGAGCAAGAACGATATATGAGGGGAAAAGAGGCTTCCTAACGCGGCCAGATTATGTCACAAGCACTCGTCATACGATAAGCTAGCGGCATCTTCCGCGGGTGAAGAAACTGCGGGGCTGCCGCTTTCGGCATTGCACTTCACAGCCACGGAAAGAAGTACGGCCGCTATCATTTTGTCCATCAGGTGCCCCTACCATCTCTTTCATCGTCGCAGCGACGGAGCTTTGCCGTCCGTCTTGGTTTTCGTTGTGACATTATCAGGTCACTCGCCCGCGCTTATCACGACGGGCCGCTTCGCCTCCTATATATTCTTGCTCCGTGGCTCCGACTCACCGACCTTTGAGGCGAAATAGTACGCCAGCGAAATTACGAAAGGCGTAAATGCAGTGGTCCCTATTCGAGAGTCGTTCTCTGAAAACAATTCGGTTGCGCCACTGCGAGCCCGTTCCAGTTAACCATCGCACGTTTTTTTTTTTGGTATATCTGGTATGTTCAAAATTGACGCCGGTTTTAAAATTTCTCTGTCGTATGGTATGTCTGGCGGTTGGATGTTGAGGCATCATCGTTCTTTTATGGGTGCCATTCCTGTGCGTTTTGGAACCGTTTCGGAAGTGTTAGGCCAAATTGAGACTGTTGCTGCAGCTGTAGTAATAACATAGAAAATGACGTTATTTCACGTCTTAGATAACTGAAGTGCGTGACACGTTGTTTTTTTACGTCCATCGATCACAATATGGCTTTTCCCTCGGTAGTCTGAACATAGCCTTGCTGTGCAGATTTGACTACGCGTGCTGTCGCAACTCATTAAGCTAGATCTCATTTCTCCTGTTCCTCCTTTTTAGAGGAACGCCCTAATGGAATCGGCTCCTTTGCCAAGCTAGCGACATACGAATGCGAGACAACCCAGGATCTTGTGAAGAAATGTATACTAGCGTTGCCCTAGTCATTCTGAATTCTAATCAAACCGTAAATCCAATATACCAGTGTTTCTAGTACTGTAGCACTGATTTCAATAAAATGTTGGAGTGAATGTGTTTCTAATATACCGAACACTGAGCAGCGCGCGGATGACGGGCAATGCGTTGTATTTTGTAGAGTTTGCCACTCTTTGCCTTAATTTACTTGACAGCGACGTGTAGGGCGCGAATAAAAACTACGTGGTGGTCGTCTATCAGGCTGCTTAAATGCAGCTGTAATATTTCAACTAAGAGATTTTACTGGGAATCCCAAGGAGCAGTTTTAAACCGGGATTTCTCTTGAGTTACTAGGCTTTTAAGCGCCGATACAGTAATACATCCACAACGAATATAATAGGTCCTTCAGAATCCCTATTATCAACCGGTTTTTAAAGCAAAGCTTTTTACCTCTACCCCCCAAGGGTTCTTTCGCGACCATTGGTGTCACCAGAAAACTCCAGCGAACAAATAAAAGAATTTACTGGCACCGCCGGGAATCGAACCTAGAACTAACAGACTAACAAAGCGAAGGCCCGTTGTCTCACCGATTTAGCTACGAGCCCACGCGAATGCAGGGAAGACAGGTGGTGTACTCACTAAGCACATCTACGGGTGTACCCTCTGCGTTCTCGGTGAATGCCACGTGAAATTGTCACGCGACCACTCACGCCCATCTAGCGGCCCTGTGCGCACCCTCCTCATGTGCTAAGAGTTAAAAAATTTAGAGTAAGCTCACACCAACGCATGGCATCTCACTTCTAGTACGCCAATGTGCTAAAGCCTGTGGCCTCCATTGTTCACATAAAAAACCAAAGCTCCTTGCCGTCCGCCCTCACGCCAAATCAAGGAATACATTCAAATACTTCTTGATGGCCAGGCCATCACTCCAAGCCCTACCATCAAGATCCTGGGCCTACATCTCGAGGCTAACACAAAGAGTGACGTTTCCTTGCAGCGCCTCAAAAACAGCATTATTCGAATGATACACATTATCAGGCGAGTTGCCACCAAGAAGCGAGGCCTAAAGGAATCCGGTACATTTCGATTGATTGAAGCTTTTGTCCTTTAGAGCAGTGGTTCTCAGTGGTGACTGCCCCGGGGACCGCTTTTGGGCTTGCGAAAGTGATGGGGGACCCCACGATGCAGCATATGTTGTGTGGTGTCATAATGCCAAACAATTTCTACTTGCAGCTCACGTAGCCCACAGACTTATTCGATGCCCGCCTTTTATGGTTGATGCAATGACGATGCGCACCACGTTAAACAATCTGGTCTTGAATCTAAAATTCTTCTAAACACCTATATGTTGCCTCTTCTGTGTCTGCTTTTTTCCTTCTCATAGCTGGCGTGTCGTGCAAAAAGCAGTTGTTAAAATAGGTGCTACGCGGAGAAACTAAACGTACATGTAATGTGACAAAGCTACATTTTTTGCATTGCAAGAAAGGGCTGGCAAAATCGAGAAAAGAATGGCGGGAGTGAAAGCTTTGACTTAGGCTTCGCGAACCCCTCAAATGCTCTCGCGGACCCCCAGGGGTCGGCGGACCCCCATTTGAGAATCACTGCTCTAGAGAGTCACTTACGTCAACCCCCTATCTTCTTCTCAGATGCTTTATATAATGTTTAGAAAGGCGGTCGAGCAGGACATTGGTCTTCTCATGAGTGCGTCCACACAGAGGCTGCTTAGCACGGGGCTCCACAACACGGTAGAAGAGCTGATAGAAGGCCATCTTTCTAACCAGAAGGTCCGACTCAGAACTTTGGCGGGTAACCGCATGCTTCACCAGATTGGCTGGACAGCCCAGAATGTCACTCCGCTAGATATACGCCCAGACCCTTGGCGACTAAAAGTAAAAATCCCTTTGCTTAGACATATGAACCCCTCACATGACGAGGGTCATCGAAAAGCACGGGCTCAAGCGCTAAACACCACCCTCGGTGGGGATCATGCAGTTATCTACACAGACGCCTCCAAACATCGAGGGCAGCAACACGCCATCATCGTGGCTACCTCCAGAACCAACCTCCTTGCGTGTACCTCGCTTAGAACCAAAGAAATGACGGCAGCAGAAGAGGCAGCCAATACCTCGGCTCTCACTCAACCAGGGGTTCGGAAGGTAGTCACCGATTCCCAGCAGGCCTACTGGAATTACCAGTCGGGTTGGGTGTCCTGACCTACACTGCGCGGGCTAAAAACCACTCCCCAAACGGTTCCATTCAGCTCATCTGGACACCCCCTCACGCTTCAATGGAGGGCAACAAATACGGCCACCCAACAAGCCTGCGCTTTTACCTCCCGTGCTATGGAGCTGCACGAGGACAGTCACCCGCTTGTCACGTTCAGGGAGATAACCCAGCATTATCGCCTTCTGAGACAGACAGTACCTTCGCCTTACCCTGACCTTTCCAGAGAACAACAAACTACCCTACGGCTCATACAATCCGGGCTCCGTCCCACAGCCTAGGCGTATTCACTTAATGCATCCGAATCGCTACGACGCTGAATGTAAGTTTTGCTCAGAAGTAGGAACACTCCGCTCCGTAATCTGGGTGTGCGGCTTTAGCCCTGAGCAATTTCCTCTTCCTGTCAACTACCCAACAAGAGCAATGGGAGATGCTGCTGTCCAAGCCCTCTCTACCTACCCAGCTTCAGCGGGTGGACAGAACACAGGCCGCACGGACTACATATGGGCGCCAAAGAAGAAGGATTTACTCCCCAGGACTACACTTCGGGCCGTTCAGACATCTGAACAGAAGTATTTCTTCCTCTTCCACCTCCTTCTCTGCCGCAAATCTCGTCGCCTCCCTCCGCGGCGCAGAATCGGAGAAGTCAGATCGTCTAACACCGGGTTGGAGCTTACTTTAATTTTATAAAAAACGTTTCCACTCTTGCGCTGTACCAATACAACTCAACCAAACACCGTTCATGCATTAATTTAACCTTACCAAGAATATCTCTGAAGTAATAAATGGTGTGGTGAAGTGCATTTCACTTCTCTCTGATTTTACTAATTTTAGGGCGATTTTAGTGAATTTAAGTGACGTCGCATGGGTAATCGTAATGGGTGCCGTTTACAGCTTTGCTTTCCGACCACATTCACAGGGTGGATTGGCGCTAATTTTTTTTTACGTTTACAAAATCGAATTTAGAACGTCTAGAATAGTTTGTGCCAGACGACTCATACCTGATTTATAAGACGTCGTCGCGAAGGCGACCGTCTTTTTTGAGTCATTTTGTAGCCATGTGTTACGCAAAATATAGGGCGCTAGCGCTGGGGTTTCGGTGGCATGCAGCGCCCCTCGTTGCCACCGTGACTTGGTTGTACAAAAACAGACGACTCGCGCCGCCCGCCATGCGTTTTCAATTAGAAGTCAGAGAGGAACTTGACTGTACTTATTTTTTCATATTTTGGTGTGTTTAAATGAAAGCATGCTGAATAACATAGAAATCACAATAGTTGCAGAGGCTACACAAAAGATTGTCTGCTAAAACAAGCCGATTTATCGACTTTTTTTAAGCGAGCTGCCCCGATTGTCGTGACGTGCGTCAACAAAGCCACGTTGGGTCGTATAAACTCCTGTTAATACTTACCGCTCTTTATTCTTGCGTACCCTCGACAAAGGAACAGTTCGCAAGTAGCATAGAACACACAAAGTTGTTACCCTATAGGCTGAGCTAACTGCAAAAGGTTGCGTCAGCGGGAGCATGCAGGCGGGCGAGACAAATGCAGACGGCTCATCTGATACCATCTGCCCGGCTCCGCCTTCTTGCGAGATGAGTGGGCATTTTCTGTTATATATTTGCAAACTAATTTATTTATCACGGAACATTTTACGCCGCACCATTGACTAGCGCGGGGAACATGTATGCTAGGGGCCAGAAGGTGACACTATAACCGCAAATAAACAAATTAAAAGCAATCAAAGGACGCCAAAAACAAGGAAATCGCACGTCTGTTGCCTGCGTAGATGTGTACTTCTATGTTCACATACCATAATACGGCCGCATGTATAGTGCACCGACCAAATAGTAACATACGACCATTGTGCTCCTTCTAGTGTTTGGTTCAGCAACCTGCGGCCCGCGGGTAAGATCGCTTACCGCGGGCAGCATGCAGCAGGCGAGGTCATATTATGTGGCCCCCAGCACGTCGTCATAAGACTGGGCCCCACCCACCCCTCAAGTCACTATCTGAAGGCACCGGCACGCCAGCTTTCTCATCAAAGGGGAAGTAAAGATATGAGAGTTTCTTTCCACGAAGTTCAGGGCCGATCAGGAACCCAATCGCCCCGGTGTTGATTTGGCAGGAGGCGCGTTGGGCGATGGTGTTAAAGTTCTCGGAGATGGTCATCACCGAATTGACGACTCGAGGCGTGTGAATTTGATGAAGGGAAACGAAGACTTTATGTACAACCTTTTACATTAGAGTAACTGTATACCTAAGAAGCAAAGAGGAAAATTCAAACTTCATTTAGACGCCAGCTCTAAGTGCATACAATTCACTCAAGAGCCTCTGACTCCGTGTAACACCTCTATGCTCGGAGAGTACACAAACCACTTGAGACACAACAGCCGGAGCTCTATTCCCCCCGCTGGACTCGTCCACTTGCCCAGAACACAGTTGTACGCTAAACAACCGACGCGATCCTCAAGTATACCTGTCTTTTACGGGACTCACAAATCGCCACCTAGCTTCAGCAGTCGAGACTCCTTGTCCCGTCGGGAACTGCCCATCTCAGACAAGAGTGCTCTTTAAAGGTCAACTTCGGCCTTATAACACCTCGGTATTTCTTTCTCTCTGGCATACCGCTCCAGCTTACGTAAACGCGGAGGGTAGAGCCCAAATTCGCGTAGACAGCTGTCACTCAGCCATCATTAGAATAATCAGGCACCACGACCTACAGGTCAAAAGCTGGGGCGCAGGTTGGCAAGTCAGCGTCTCATAAGGGTCGGGGCGAAAAGCGACGGCTACCGGAGAGCAGCCATTACCATGGTGGCGCATGACAAAGAAATCTCACGGAAAAAGGCGCCGCTGACTTGGGGTCATTCGACAATAATTACCCCTTCATTGTCCACAACAAACGCACACAATACTCGATAATTGGCGGTGCCTTCTGCCGTCCTAAACGGGATTACTCCTGTGGCATTCCTACCATTCAGAGAAGCCGTCTCCCGAACGCGCCGCAGTGAATTGACTACGGCAACAGCGTAGTGGTGACAATGCTGTGCCTTTCTATCATTGCACAAGCAAGGCCGGGGCGCCTGGCAACTGACCTCATGAGTGGACCTTACAGAGGGCCAGAGGGCAGGCAAGAGTTGATGCTTTCCAGTTGGGTCCCAAATCTTCACACACAGCCAGATTACCAATTATTGTCAAATATTAGTGACAATTGGCTGAATATTTTCTCGTTGCCTTCAAAGCCCCTTTCCCCTGCCTACCTAATTTGCCGTCCGGCCCCCCGCTTTGTCGGCTTCATGGAAGTCGGCCCTCCAATTTGAAAGGATGCCGACCCCTGCTCTTGTCTATTAAGTGTGATCTCGGAATGGATGAGTAAAGAGCGTAATAAATAGAGTACATGCAAGGAAACGTAACGGCCACCTATTTCACCCTACCGCTTTCCTCTAGGGGCCCTTCTTTGGGCGTCACAAAACAGATCTCATGCTTCTGACTAGCACTGGACTTGTCGTTAAGCAGCGATACAATAAAAATGCAAGCCAACGGTGCACCACGTATTTGTAGAGACGGCGCAAACCACCAGTGCTTAATGGAAAGCGAAAGGATATCGATTCTATGGTTTCCTCTGTGGCACCCAGACTTAATGCACTGCGGAGAATTGCCGGTTTGTCGTGGGGAAACCACACAGCCTGTATGACAAAGTTGCAGGAAGCCTTGATCTGGAACCACATTCTAGATCAGCTGGCTCTCATACCACCTTCAGAGACACAATACGAGCAGTTGGAATCCATACACCGGAAAGGGCTTAGGCTTTCTCTTGGCGTTCATCAAGCACTTGGAAACAAAAAGATCCTCCATGAGGCACAGTTTACACCTCTCCGTGTTCAGACGTATCGACGTTTGTTCATGCAAGTGTTGCGGTTCGGAGAAAGAAACGCTGGATCAGCATTACTGCGGCATCTACGATTAAGGGTAGATTCTCGTGCCCATGCAACCCTCTTGGAGTGCTACAAATACTCTTGGAGTGCTGTGTCGTAAATGGCCTGGAAAAAGTGCTATTTTGGACCCACCTGGGTCCCAAAAAAGTGTGGATTGTGCGTTGACCATCCCTCATTAGCGCTCGAAGCGTTGCATACCTATTGCTAAAACACGATAACTGGTGCTGGAGGTTTTTGTAACGGGAGTACGGAAGATCTTTGCACAATTACGCTGATGTGTCTCTTGACACAAAAAGTGGGCTACGCACGCCGGCTTTTTTCATACTCGGTTTGAATGTTTCGTGGGCTGCAAGGTGGCGCCGTTAGATTCACCTACAGGGAGTGAGTTTTTTTAACTTTTCTGGATAAACGTCCACGCTTTGTCAAATTTTTTTGGCCAATCCTAAGCCTTCTCGACAACAAGCAATTCTAACATGACCGTCGCCTTTAAATGTGGGAAAAATATTTTCTGACAAAGAAAGGTGTTTGCTCTCGCTTTCCCGCATAAAACGTTTCAGCCTCTCTTGGGACGTAAGTTTGTACAGTGAATTTTTTGCGGCCTGGGCCCTTTCGGTTTGGCCTACAAAATTTTGGCAATGACTGTACGTGGGCGTTGCAATTTGGGCTCGTTATAAATGTAGGACGGCCGTTCACCGTTGTTCCTTACATTTGCAGAACCACTCAGAAAATAAAAAAGGGTAGCAATTTGGGCTCGTTATAAATGTAGGACGGCCGTTCACCGTTGTTCCTTACATTTGGAGAACCACTCAGAAAATAAAAAAGGGTAGCTTAATCGTAGGGGGGCAGGTCGCCTAATTCGTATCAGAAAAAAATAGGTAGAGTCCGTGCTACTCTACAGAAGACAAAAAGAGGCCCACCATCAAGTAGATGTGATAAATGCTCAGTCAACCACGTCGTTAGGAAAGTGAAATACTGCACGTGTGCGGTTTACCGAATACCGTTATCATTCATTCATCATCAGCTTATCTCTGCCCACTGCAGGTCAAAGGCCTCTCCCATAGACCTCCAATCATCCCGGTCCCGGTAACCAGCGGAGAACAAGTGGATTATTGTTCCGCAAGCTTCAAGACGGCTATGCAGAGACCATAGGAGCGTTTGTAACTGGATGGTTGGTTCATTACATGAAGTTGAACATCGCAGGGACGGGACTAAGAGCAGAGGCGACAATCTGCGCCCGTGTTTGTCACCTCTGCTCTTAGTCCCGTGCCTGCGCTGTTCAACTTCATGCAGAGACCACCGCATTTTCAAAGGAGACTCCAGAAGAAGTCGCAATCTTCTTCATCCAGCAAGTTTTGCTGCGACTTGGTTCATTGAACTATTAATCAATCAATGAATCAATCAATCCATTAATCAATCATCTATTTGCGTGCCCAGGAACAGCCGGAAGCCTTTTGTGCTGGCGCACGTTAACAAAAGCACACGAAACATGATGTACACAACTCTCAAAGAAAAAAATAAGGGCAGAATAGTAGTGGTTACAGAAAACTACACATTTTGACATAAATACACACAAACGGACAGACACAATAGTAGGGATTACACCTAAAGAAAACAACACCCTTTTACAAAAACACACAAACACACTTACAAGCAGACATTCATCAACACAAGTAATACCCAACTGTGCGGCATGTGTGACTGAAGTAGACTAAACAAATAAAAAGTGAATAAAAAACGAAAGAATGGCTTATGATGAAGTAACGGAATGAGAGCCAATTAAGGTCATGAACTCAAGGATAAAAGACAAATACAGAATAGGTCAAGTTGACAGTTACACCAATACAAACTGACACACATATTTGGGAAACAGAGTAGGACAATCATGAAATATATCATGGTAATCCCAATACCGATTGTACGTGCATTGCAGTCTGAACATAGGGCACAAGACACCCATGCATTTGGGATTGCAAAAGGTATGTTTCCTGGTCCACTTTTGTGGCACATAAAGAGGAACATGTTGCAGCAGCTCACCACAAGACAGTATGACGTGAATATTTTTAAACAGGAAGTGAATATCAGCTTTTTCCGCTTGGATGTTAAGCATGATAGCGTCAGTGAAGAGGGTGATCTAGGGTTATAATTATTACTACTATCGCTCGCCAAAGCGATGGTTGAAGATAGAGATAAACTTATTTTGGACCCTTTCGATAAGCACACCGTTTGTTTTTTACGTGCTATTTGTGACCACACTTGCACACTCAAGCTGAGGACGTCATATAGTTGTGTAGTGCTTGAGAAGAGAATTCGGCTCCTTGAGCTCCTTCACCACGCGACACACAACGCCAAGGGATCGAAGAGCTCTACAAGTAGTAAATTTTATGTTTGGAGAATAAATGAAGGAAAGCTTAGTTTCTATATATCGGTTTGCCGGTATATGTCCCATTTGTTCAGGGAACCTCTAAGTTGCTTGTCGTGGCTTCCTAGGCGGCGTCGTGTGGACTATGTTGAGTCCTTGTCGGGGGCTTGTTGACGTCTCTTGCAGTGGTGGAGAGAAGCTCTGTTTACTATCGAAAGTGACGCCCAGGTCATTACCTCTACCACACGTTGTAGTAATTCAGCGTTGACGGTATAGATGGTGTCAGCTTTTCTTAAGTATGTGATTGCCTTAGTTTTAGATGTGTTAATGAGGAGCTAGTTGCATGACCATCAATGCGAACAGGACGAGATTGCTCTCTGGAGAACAGAACAGCTGGTAGAGTTGGAAACAATTTAAATATTTTTACATCATCGGCATATAAAAGAAAATATCAATCATTAAATACTGTTGAGACAATTTTTTATAAAGATTGCTAAGAGAAGCGGCTCGAGAAATGAGCCCAGAGGGTCATCACTGGTGGCCGCAAAGGCCACCAGTGATGTCTTTCTGGCCCGTCAATTTACACGTCGAAACATGACCTATAAAATATAAATGGCCCGTCAATTTACACGTCGAAACATGACCTATAAAATAAATAATTCCATATAGGAGTAATGACGAATGGTTGTATATTGTCACGTGGGCAATGACGACGCAGTTGTCTTCAAGCAAAACAAGTTTATTGGAGAAAGCTTGCACTCCCCTATACTGAAAGAACACAGTCGGCGTACCAGCAGTCAGAAAAGTGACATCCGAAGGCCAGCGTGAACGATTCGAATTCCGCGGCGTCTGCTCTGCAGGCTTTTATCTTTCGGCGCGAGTGTTTCTGAAACCTTCGGCTTACATCCAGCACTTTGTAGACCAGAGAAGATTATTCTGAGCTAGCGACGTTAACACGAAACAGTCTGCTTACCTGGATGAGATGACCCGCGTGGCATAAAAAAAGAATGCTAGGCGTCCTTCGCTTGGGACACAGATAACAGAGCTGGGCGTGGTCGGGCAGTAAAAACAAGCAATACATAAACAAACCCATATATAGTTCGCGGCATTACCCTCCTCTGAGTGCACCAACCCAACGCTAAAGCAAAAGACAATGCTAATAAACAACAAAAATAAGTCCGTAATCTTGTATTGTAAGGTTACAAGCGAACCACGTGGACGACTTCGGGCCGCGTGCGTCGTCGTGATGTTCCGGAATTACCATCGGGGATCACCTCGTTGATAAGTTGGCCGACACGTGGTAGAATCTGGTAGGGTCCGACATACCGTCGGAGAAGCTTCTCACTAAGTCCGCGTCGTCGGATAGGAGTTCAAACCCAAACACAATCCCCTGGGTGGTACTCGGCGACTCGGCGTCGGAGCTTGTAGCGGCCGGCCTCCACCAGCTACTGGTCCGTTGTGCGACCTCGAGCGAGCTGGCGGGCCTCTTGCGCACGCTGAACGTATCCTTGACGTCGCGGTTGAGGTCGTCGTCTTCTACATGCGGAAGCATGGCGTCAAGCATCGTAGTCAGCCGTCTTCCGTAGACAAGCTCGAACGGCGTCATCTGCGTGGTTTCGTGGATAGCCGTGTTTTACGCAAACGTGACATATGGGAGCACTTCATCCCGAGTCTTATGTTCAACGTCGACGTACATTGACAGCATATCTGCGATTGACTTGTTCAGACGTTCTGTTAGTCCGTTCGTTTGGGGGTGGTACGCCGTCGTTCTTCGGTGATCCGTGTTGCTGTAGCGTAATATTCCTTGAATCAGCTTCGCAGTAAAGGCCGTTCCGCGGTTCGTGATTAGGACTTCCGGGGCTCCACGTCGCAGCACAACTTGGCTTATGAAGAAATTGGCGACTTCTTGTGCAGTCCTCCTCTTAACGTAGCGCGTCATGTAGTCTGTCGTTACGACAATCCACTTGTTCCCGAACCGGGTGTTGGAAACTGGCAAAAAAGGTTCATTCCAATCTGTTGGAAGGGTCTCGATGGGACGGCGATCGGCTGCAGAGGTGCGGCGGGTCTCGTTGGTGGGGTCTTTCGTTGCTGGCAGTCACAGCAGCTCCGGACGTAGTGGGTGGCGTCGGATGTAAGGCGGGGACAGTAGTACTTCGCCATGATTTTTCCAATTGTGCGGGCTGTTCCGAGATGTAAGGAAGTCGGGTCGTCGTGACACGCTTCCAAAATTGTGTTGCGATGATCTGCGCGGATGACAATAAGATAATTTGTTCTGGTTGCGGGGCTGAAGTTCTTCACGAGAACAGAGTTTTTCAGAATGAATGCTGGTAGGTTGCATTTGAAGGTCCTAGCCATGACGACGTTGCATCCTTCGAGGTAGTCGATTATGACGCGTAATTCGGGGTCGGTCCGCTGCTGGGCGGGTTAGTCGCTCTCCGTTCAGACTCCGAAGTACACGCTCTCTTCATCAGAGTCTTGTGCTGGTGGTCCCATGGGAGCGCGGGACAGGCTGTCGGCGTCGGAGTGTTTCCTGTCCAAATTACAGACGACTAACGTCGATTTCTTGCAGGCGCAAACTCCACCACCCAACATGGCCTGAGGGGTCCTTCAAATTGGCGAGCCAACACAGCGCATGGTGGTCTTTCACAACCTTGAATGGTCAGCCATACACGTATCGGCGAAATTTTGAAAAGGCTCATATGATAGCGGCGCACCCTTTTTCAGACGCTGAGTAGTTTTTCTCCTCCTTGGACAGACCACTTCTGGCAAAGGCGATTACTTTTTCGCAACCGCTTTGTTTTTGGACTAGGACGGCAGACAAGCCTAATATCACTGGCATCCGGGCGCATTTCCATTTCGCCGTCTTTCTCGAAATGAGCATCACGTGGGGCTTTTCATGCGTCTTTGCAAGTCCGGGCGAATACGACAACGTCATCGGGGTATACCACGCAGGTGTGCCACTTCACGCCAGCTAGCACAGTCTCCATGACTCTTTGAAACTTTACTTGCGCCGTGCACAGCCCAAACGGCATCACCTTGAACTCGTACAGGCCGCCCGGGGCTATAAATGCGGTCTTCTCTGGGTGTCTCTCGTCCACCTCAATTTGCCAGTAGCCGGTCGACAGATCCATCGACGAAAAGTATTTCGCATGGCAGAGGTGGTCGAGGGCGTCATCGATTCGGGGCCGAGGGTACACGTCCTTTTTGGTGATTTTCTACAGTCGCCGGTAGTCAACGCTAAACCTTAATGTTCCGACTTTTTTTATTCACCAGTACGACTGGTGCAGCACAGGGGCTTTTCGATGGCTGTATAATGTCGTCGCTGAGCATGTCGTCGACTTGAGTCCGAATGGTTTCCCGCTCGTAGAAGAGGCCCGGTACGGTGACTGTGTGGTAGGTCGGGCTCCCTCCTCGGTTATCATTCGGTGTTTCGCTATAGGTGACTGTCGTAGTTGAATTCGACGAAGAACACTCCCTGTAGCGCCGCAGCAAAGCCAATAATTTGTTCCGTTCTACTTGCGGTAACGCCAGAGTCACGTCGAAGGGATTTCGAAGCTTGAAGGTATCTTCTGGTGTGTGTTCAAATTCGGCAACCGCGGTCACTTTCCATGCGTCTTGCGTTTCTTTGAGGAACGCAACTGCAGAGCCTTTGTTTAAACGCTGGCCCTCGTCGGTGAAATTAGTGACAAAAACGTTGGATTGGCCTTGCTGAAAGCACGCAATGCCTCTTGCGACAGAGACACCGCGTCCGAGAAGCAATCTTGGGTCACTCTCTACGATGGCGTCAACATAAGGAACCGCATCTTCGCAGTAGACGCTGATCATCAAGCTTGCGCGGGGTGGCAGGGTGACATGATCGTCGGCGATCCTTACAGCAGCACGGTTTTCGGGGTTCGATTCAGGCGTCATGCAATGATCGGAGGAAAATATAATAGACTTCGCCTGTAGATCAAATATTGTGCCGTTGTCCATCAAAAAGTCCATTCCCAGAATTACGTCAGGGGAGCAGTTAGGCACAATGATGAACGCCGCAGGGAACGTTGTGCCGTCAATGGTGACGCGCGATGTGCACGTTCCACTTGGCGTCACGAGGTGGCCTCCTGCTGTTCGTATGTACGGACCGTCCCATCTAGTCATAACGTTCTTCAGCTTAGACGCAAATGGCCCGCTCATTACTGAGTAGTCGACTCGCGTGTCTATGAGGGCGACTGCATCAAATCCGTCAATGGACAGATGAACGTCGGAGGCTGCCTTCCTCGAGTTCAGGGTACGTCGTGGCGTCAAGTGGCGGGAAGTATGCGTGGTCGTCTTCGTCGTATTCTCAGCGGCAAATTCGGTCATGTCTGTCGGGTACGCGTCGTGCCGTTTTGCTGTCGTGGGGTTCGGAAGTCACGTCAGGGTTAGCTCAGGTCGTCGGGCGGAGGGCATGTCGTGAATCATGGTCTTGAGCGAGTCGCTGCGTCGCTAGAGGGTTTTCATTTTTCCGTGATCGTGCAACTTTACCTCCAGAAGTTGCTGCTTTTAGTTTCCCCCGCATGGGCTGGGGGACCTTCCAAGTGAGAAGGCAGCAGTGCTACGGTTGTTCGGCGACTTGTACAGGTAGGGCGACGGTTAACGGTTCAAGCGGGCTGGGCTTCGGTTGGTGTTGGAGAGGTATTCTTCGATCTCAGTAGGGCGCTGGCCCGGTAGGGGGCGTGGGGCGTCGACGGAGACCCCTCGCAAACCGAGCCTCTTGTAGGGACAGCGACGGTAAATGTGGTCGGCCTCCCCGCAGTGCTAGCACAGCGGACGATTATCGGGAGTTCGTCATACGTCCATCTTCCTCTGCGTCTTGTTTCGGCCTACCGGAGGTCGGGCGGGCGAAAGTGGGTGGCGTTATGGCGGGTCCTGTAGATGACGTGTTGGAGCAGAGCGGGTTAGGCGAACAGCCGCGGAGTAGGACATAGCTGGTGGCTCGCGGGGTACTTCGGATGGCGTAGAAGTTCCCAACGCTTGTTGCACATATTCCCTAATCATGTCATTTAGGGAAGCGACGTGGGGAGAAGTTTCCACAGCTCCTCTCTCACTACTGCGCGGATGGTCCCGCGTAGGCTATCAGCCGGTCCCGCGTAGGCTATCAGCCCGAACCACGTTCGGGCAGTATGTTTTAAATAGAAGAAAACGGCGTGGAAAGTTTTCTTCGTCGTCCCACCTCTTAAAGATGCGGACGCACTCCACTTTCTCCAAGCAGTTCTCAGAGTCTTCTCCGGGGGCTCCGCGGAACGATGGTGGTTCCCGGGGCTGTTGAAGAATGAGGGCAGGATTGGTAGTGCTGGTCATGGTGCCTGCGTTGATCATGGTGGTGGTCACGACGTCTTCTTTGATCACTTTATCCAGAAGGAGTCCCAACTCCGGCTGATGACCTTGCTGTCGGCGGCTGGCACGAGTGGGAGTTGCTTGCCGGTTTGGCAAGGGCGTAGGTTGCATTCGTCCCGCACTTCGACCAGATGTCACGTGGCCAAAGACGACGCAGTTGTATTCAAGAAAAGCAAATTTATTGCAGTGAACTTGTGCTACCCTAACAACTCAAACAATATAGGCGGCGAAGCATCAGTCAAAAAAGTGACGTGCGAAGGCGGGCGTCGACGATTCGAATGCCGCAGCGTCTGCTCTGCAGGTTTTCATTTTTCGGTGCGACTGTTTCTGGAACAGTCTATTTACATCCAGAACATTTTAGATCAGAGAAGATTATTCTGGGCTATTGACGTCAAGACGAAACAGTCTGATTATCTGAATGAGATAGCCCTAGCGGCATAAAAATAAAGAATGGAAGACGCGCTTCGCTTGGGACACAGGTGTAAGAGCCCCGCATGGCCGGGCAGTAAAAAACAAACAATAAATAAACAAACTCATATATGGTTCACGTGAATATCAAGCTCAAACAGTTTTTTGAAACGCGCATGTGGCAGACGACACCAAAAGCCTCACAGTTTTCAGGCTGCCTCCGTTCTCCACAGCACATTCTGTCCTATTCATATGATACTTCCGTCTGTCAGCTGCCAACATTGGACACAATCTCTCGTACCTTTTCACACTGTGCATACGCAGCCCGTCTCCAGGATGCGCCGCATGTACTCAAAGCCACGCGCTCCAGTGTTCGTATTTCAATTTATCGTGGTAGTACACTAAGAGCTACGACACTAAACCACGGTGCTTCCTAATGCTTTCAATGCAGCACTCAGCGGTAGCAAAGTGCATTGGCCTTGTTGTGACGACGTTTCCGACACCAATTCCAACACAAAACGCTGAGGCCAGATACATCAATCGGCGAGAGTGTGCTCAAGGAGTCATTAGAGTGAAGAGAATCAGTGCATTATTGTGTCAGGACTCCATCCAAATTATATTTATAAATCAACACGTCAACGGGGAGTTGATTCTACTGTGCCCTATGACAGGGCAGTAGGAACATATTGACGAAGCTAAAAGCAAACACTCCATTAACTAGTGGCTGAGAGTACGAGTGGATATCGCCAGCAGCAATTATCACAAGGAGCGGCTTCTGCGCGAATGCCAACAGCGAGTGGTGCTCCCCGCGGTAATCCCCGCTCATCAATCCCCGCAAGAAGAGAAAGTGCACTCGCCATTCATGAATGGCGAGCGGGGCTCGCTTCGAGTCGAAGTCGCACTCGCGAGTAGTGAGTGCGGCTAACCGCGAGTGGCGCTCGCACTCGCGAGTGCTGAGCGAGACTCGCGGTGAGTAGAACAAGCACTCGCGAATGCTGATCAGGGCTCTACGCGAGTGGAACTTGCATTCACGAGTGACGAGCGGGAATCCCCGCGAGTAGCGCTCGCACTCGCGAGTGCTGAGCGTGTCTCGCCGCGAAAGGAACTCGCACTCAGGAGTGGTGAGCGGGACTCACCGGGAGGGGCGCTCGCACCCACTCACACTCGCACTCACCAGGGCGAAATGATGGTGTGGCTCACTCAGAAATCGCTCGTGAGTGGTTAGTGGGTGGCGTGTACGCGCACTCATGAGTGAGCCTGCCGTCCCATGGTCAGAAATGCCTCAGCGCAGATAAGCTGCGCGTGCACAGTGCACTCGTCGTCCAGCCTCGCGTAGGCAAGCCGAGACGGAAACTCTGCCAGCCTCGACCGATTCTTCTGTCGGATAGCGCATTCGAAAACAGGGCAAAAGCTCAAATAGCGAATGCAATTCTACTTCAAGGCGATGGCCGAAGACAGCAAGACGAGTACGGAAAAATGTGGTGAATTCGGACACGTTTAGGGCCACGAGGCCACGTCCAAGTAAAAAACACTTGATGTCACTCCAGCGCAAAATTCTTTAAATCGGGCAAATGAACATAAATCAAACTTCCCGACCGGCACCCCTGAATTATAGCCGCTATATACCCAAATATAAAATAAAATAATCGCTTCTCGGCCTTTTGGCTAAGATCAAAGTGTAAATAATTGGCTAACTGGCAATTGGAATAATTGTGACCACCTTAGGGCTTAGATAAAATAAAAAGGAAATGTTATTCAGCGACCCACAGCCAGGAGTACGGGCCCGGGAAGAATCCCCTGATGTCCCTTTGAAAGTGCCGGAAAGGGTTGGATGGAAGGCAAAGTGTAAATGCAGAAGGTAATGGGTTTTGGTAGTTGCGAAGGGAATAGAAACAGCAACATTTTGTGCTGATCTATTGATCCCTGAATACTCTGGTGGCCTGATCTCTCACCCCAGGGAAGGGCGTCAGACAGTGCAAATTCAGAAATTTCGTTGCCCCTGCAATGGAGTTGCCGCTCACAAACCAGAGCAGCTACTTTACTCCGACCACCCGAGACAGAGAAAGCAATACATCGGGATTGGCAAAACTGGCCCCTCCGCAATATTCGGATCCACAGCCCATGCTTCCGGTTAGCCCCAACCGGCGGTACTTACGATTTATCTAGGGAGTTTTCTACTAATGTGGGAACTAGGCGGCTGCATGCATTTTGCAAGAAGACTACGACGTTATCACTCAAAAGATTGAACAGTTACGCCACAGCGCAACGCAATATACTACAGTGTGTTTTCCGTTCCCGCCTGCAGCAGCAAGATCGAGGTTTGAACAATTCCAATTAAATGCACAGGTTTTGACACCTGAGCTCTTCAATAGTGGGTGACCAACTCATTTCTGGGAATAAAGATCAAAAGCTCAGATCCCACCTCCTTAGATAAGAATACTGTGGGATCTCCCAGGTTAGATTTCTGCAACGCAGCAAAAGCTGCAGCCACGCAAAACCAAACTGTAGACAAGCTAACAAAGATTAAAGGCCTGGGGCGAAGAGAAGCACGCTCGAACCAAAGCTCAGAAATTGTTCCCCAATTGGTGCGCCTGTTGCGGCACATTCCACCCAGCTGAGGAGTGTCCAGCGTGGAAAAAGACGTGAGCAAACTGGGGTAAGCAGAACCATTTTGCCGGTTGCTGCCGAGTGAAAAATAATGAAGTTGACCATAAAGCTCGAGAAGAATTCCAAGACTCTGGCCATGACTTCGAATTTCTGGCGTTGCAAATCAGGGGCGTCGTAAGTGCGGTGGGTCGCCACTGGATAAATTATGCAATTTTTGGCACGACAAATGTGACATTGAAGGTATTCACTGGTGCGCATACGAACTCTCTGCCTCACTCTATATGGCAATGCTAAGAATAGCTGTAAAAGTACGCTCAAGCACGACAGCGCAAACAAAGTTATTAGGTGGACAGCTTGCAATAGCGTGATCTTGTGCAAAGCGTTCCGTACAGGTTGTTCGACCACGGCAAGTGTTAGTACCGTTCCCGAACCTCTGGCACTTAACGCAGCGGCGCGGGTTCGTTATTTGGGCTTAGACTGCACAACGAACAAACCCAGCATTGGTATATTCAGGAAAATTGCATCGGTGGAATGTCAAGATGCTCTGTTTCGTAAAGATTTTTGAAGTTTCTATGAAGGTGGTGATACTCCTTACAGCCGCAATGCCATTAGCCTCGATGCATTCAAGAAGGTCGGTATCTGTTTTGTTTAGTAGGTGTTGTTCTGAAATCACACCCAGGGAGCTTTTGAGCATCTGGTGGGGCCTGATGTCCCAAACCCAGGGTCTTGATTTTTAGCACCCTGATGTCGAGATCGAGAATCCGGGTTTCGGTAAGGTATTTCAGAGTGCTTTTGCGGTGTTCACTTCTACCAGCATTTTTTCAGTACGCAGCAGTATTGCCGGGTACTATTCGCCTAAAAATATTTCCAGAAATTTTGATACCAAAAGTAATGGCAGTAAGCCAAGAGCTTTTGCTGGGTCAACTGGCTTGTCACAAGGTAGCGTGAGTAGGTGTACGGCTTAGCAAAATAGTAACAGAAAGGGATGGAAATAATGCTTCCGCGCAGGTTCTTTTCAGTGGCAGATGATATTTGGGGGAGTTTCGCATTACCATATGGCATAGCAGAAAAGAGAGAAACCGAGGTACTTTATTGACTTCACATTGGCCGCCAATGAGCTCCGGAGACCCTGCCTAGTCTACAGACAGGAGGCCCATCGGCCGGCGCTCTACCAGGGCTTCAACGGCTGCCGTTCCAGGCTTCTACCTTCCACCTCTCAACACATTGCCACGGTACAGTACCGCTCATGTAAAGGGTCTAGAAGTCCGCTGTGTCCCCTACCACCACCGCCACCATCATCATCATTATTATCATAATCATCAGCGGCAGCAGCCTATTCAAGTGCATTGCAGGATGAAGGCCTCTCCCACTGAACCCCAGCCGCTCCTCTCTTTCGCCGCTCGAGTCCACAGTTTAACTCCAAACTTGCGTATTTCATCCCTCAATGGTGTTATTGTCTGTCCCCTTCTCCCCATTCTCGAGGTATCCACTCTTTTGCTCCAAATGTGCACTGTTTGTCAGTTGGTTGTGACGGGAGACTTTAACGTAAAATTAAGTGACGAAAGAAAAGGCGAAAGGTGACTGGGAAACTTTAGAATATGGAGGAAGAACAGTCGAACAGTCGACGGACCTTATCAGTAGTACTGAAGCTATCGTTAAGTAATATTTTCTGGCTGTATCCTGGAGCTTAACAAGTTGAAGGCTGTAACAACGGCTGTTTACCAACGGGTATAGGGTAGGCTAAGAAGAACAGAGACAAAATCTGTTGCCTGGCCTTATTGATTCGTGGCAATACAAACGGAACGGAAATGTAAAATGAGCACTAGCATTTTTTATCTCCACTGTTCCCGCTTAAAAAGTAGAGAAGAGACAAAATCAAAGCCACTTTCTTAAAAGAAAGAAGATGAGAAATCGAAGCTTTCTTCAGGCAACCTGAGTAAAAACCGTCCAAAATCTACGCGCCCAAAGTCGAAAATACAAACATCCAAACTTCAAAGCTCCACTTCAACTCAGCCGAATTCCAAAGCCAACGCACGTGCAACGAGCCGTGAAGTAATCCTGAGTGACCCGAAACCAATGATCAAATGTTCATCATCATCTGCAAATCTAATACTATGAGAATGTGTCATCCTGTGCTATACCATACCCTGTTTTGTTCGCAAAGACAATACCTGTCATTGTCTACGTGTGTGGCATGGGTTGATGGGACTTTGCGGAATCCCATGTGTAATAGTGCCTTTACTGCGATAAGTTCCTACGGAACTATATTGCCATGAATGACCCGTAAAAATCTCTTTAATTCCGTGTCCGAATGGCGCAAAAGGATAAACTTTTTTGTCATAACGCCAAGGAGCCAGGTTCGATTCTGATCACGGGCTGCTGTTGTTGCTCCGGGTTTTTACCATTACAAAGGCCGCGGAATACGACGGTAGCCGTGGGGAGGAGTCAATTCAGCGCACCCAGAGTGCCAGGAACATTTTACCTGTCTAGAGCTTATCTTCGGACAAATTTGTTGGGGTCACCCCCATACATGCACAAGTTCACAGCAGCCGCCGAAAAATTAAAGCAGCAATTGACCGCTTCGGTTCAAATGATGGGTATTCCAGAGGTATCATGGCTGTAGTTGGCATCTATAGCATCGACACACCTAGTTTGAAAACTGAGTCCACGCCATTCCCGTTCCATTCCGGGCAAAAGGCGTCTAATCCCATTCACATTTCACAGTTCCAATGCTTCTTGGCGTTCTTTTTTCATTCCATTTTAGAGTGACGAAAAGTGGAAAGAATCCCAATTTATTTGAATTCCGCAGTGATATTCCCCTGATGGGGGAACCCCCGCACACACACGCGCGCGCGCACACAGGCACGCGAGCACAGAAACACGCACACGCGAGCACAGACACAAACGCACACACACCCGCCAACACGCATGTATTTTCGCTCAGTGAGGCAATGTTTCCGCACTGATAAGCAAATTTGGTGGTCTGTTACGCTTTTCACGTGTCTGTAGTTTGAATGGCGTTTTATCTTAAACCCGGGAGCATTGGCAGGGCTAGAAGTGGAAAACTGTCCGGCGTCAGCCTTCACCTGTCAAGCGTGGCAGGGGGCTTGTAGAGGAATTTCATTATCCTTACCTCCGACTGGTAACAGACCGGCTAGAATGAAGGAACGGCTATAATGACACCCTGGCTGTAGACTAAAACATCGAGATAACAACGTGCTAACGACATTGCAGCTACAGGTGACGGTGATAAAGTTCTGCTAGTAGCTTAGTAAATTCTTAGCTACTCACCAGTAACATCTACAAATATTTTACTTGTGTAACATCTCCAATTTTCCAATTCCAATACTAATTCCAATTTTCCAGTTTTTTCCACAATTTGTCGTATTTTCTACAATATCCCATTCTTAAACGGTGTTCTATAAGATTTGTATAGCGTCTGCAATAATTGCTGGTTGTATTGTGTTCCCAACTTGTTATCTCCAAAACAACTAGCATAGGAGGTCCCGCCTGCGGTTTGGAAACCTTGGGACCTCCTCCTGTATATCCCCCCAATGTTAATCCACTGTTGTACTTCACAAAATAAATTTGAATTTAAAAGTTATGATTTTAAAAAATTTCGATCTCGATGCCTGATTTGTTTTCTCTCGAGTAAAAATAATTTGTTATTGCCATCCAGATTAAAGAGTTGGTTCATTATCGTCATGCTAGAGGCGTCCGCTGACATTCCACGTTTGCCTATGCTATCACGAGGCACGTCGAAAATGCGTATTTAAATTCATAGAACCACCATGTGCGCAGGGCGAGGAAGAATAGGTAATGTCACCCAACCATGCAAAATGTGAAATGGAAGAAAAAGAAATAATAATCAGTGTAATAACCTTCTTAACAAAGTGTACTGTTGGGCGAATTGATAGTTTCTTTTAAAAATAGCTAAAGCGCGAACAGAAACAACACAGATGGACGACGGGGCGACCAATCACTTGAAACTTTATTTTATAATGTTTCTGTTCGCGCTATAGCTTTTAACGAAGTAATAACCCGTCCCTGCAATTCCGGTGTTTGTAAGGTGTTAAGTTTAGAAAAAACGGGTTATACCTTGATACGAATGGTTTTATTTATTTTTGATGTCGCCCTCCTAGTGCCTCGCGAATAATATAATTGGGTTCATTTTATGGCGAAATAATTGAATATTGTGTATTTCGCAAATACGGCGTCCTCACAGTCATTACACAAGGTGCAGAGAAATTGACCGATCACGCAAACCGAACAAAGCGAAGTATATGAAATGATCACTCTTTTTTCAAATCATCAATTATTTCTTACGGCAGTACTCCAGATTTTAAAGTCAGGTTGATGGCTTGGGTTGAGATAGCGCATGTGATATCTACTTCTATTTGATGTAAGGGGCAGGAATTTTATGGCGTGCGGGGCTTGCCTTTTTAAGATTAAAAGAGTACAAAATTCTGTGGATGTAGCTGGAAATAAATATGAATGAGAAGTACGTGTAGTGTATTGAGAATGTGCGGTGTTCTTGCTAACAGAGAAGTTTCACAGAAATGAAGCTTACACTAACGCTATTGATACAAAGTGGAGAAGCTGTACGCAACACTCGAAATAGCCGCTTGCAAAAAAAAAAAAAAAGTTCCTGCGTTTTTGCAGCCGCCCCTTTCCATAGGGGCGATTTCCTGTGCAAGCCGGGTGAACTTCCCAAGCGTTGCAGTCCCACACAAGGGCCGAGCGCTAGGCCGGGGAGTCGCTTGTACCTATTTTACCGGCTTTTTTTTTTAGCCTCGCCGCGAACTCGGGCCTTATGGAATAGCGCCCTTGCCGTTTTTTAGCATGTTTTTAACACCTTTTTTAGCAAGAATGACATTATTTTTGTAACGTGCAGGCTCACCGGCACAAGCGCTAAGTTTGGTTCTGCAATCGCAATCTGACACAGCTAGCCTTATCTCGCCAGACCTCCGCGCGAAGGGTTATGTTTCGCAGCTCCTAACAGCACGTGAAAGATTATCTCGAGATAGCCCCCTGGCGGTAGCTTTCTAGCCTGCACCCTTCGCACGACGGGATCGTGAAACTCATCAGCGCCGCGCAGTCTTACGCAATCCTACGAGCCACTTCATGGTGACTGATGACGCGAAAGCCCTAAATTGTGTGGAATTTTTCTTCTTTTTCAAAATAATAAAGCCTTTTTGGCAGTTCAACGCAACACTTTTGGTCTCTCTTACTGACCCCAGATTCCGCTGCCCGACCTGAACTTGAAGCAATTCGTCAAAAAGTAGGTATTGGCAGAACCATTGCATTTAACTAAAACTACCTAGCTAGGTCACAGGTGCCCCATTTATTTAGCTCAAAGAAGACGTCGGCAATAATTGAGACAGATATGAGTAGAGTGGACCCGCTTCTTACGACGGATCACCGCAACCCCTGTGCAAACTCCCTATAGAAACAATAAATTAAAAACCCCGATGATATGACGCCCGGGTACACGCTGTCCACTCTATAACCGGACCCTGGCAGGGATAAACCGGCGGCCCTTCCATATTTTACACCACTTCGCCACCTCGTCCCGATCTTTATTCTTAACCTCAGTTTGACGCTGCTTGATGTGCACAAGACCGCGTGCAGACGAGACCACTTTCTGAAAAGACGCAAACAAGCAGAACTGGTATTCGTGAGCGGGAGTTAACCTTTGACGGCCCCACGCAGCAGTAGAACGCCAACGTGCAACCGCGAGAAGTCATAGTTCAGGGTTCAAGTGGCTGGGGGACCGTGAATTTGAAGCTCCAACTATTTGAATGCCAACACTCCATTTGAATTGGAAGCTACAATTTGATTGCCAACACTCTACGCCTCAACCCACGGCGATGACTGAACACCCGCTTTCCTCGCACACTCGATCCAAGTTTCTTTCTTCCATGACGCTGTGACGCACGTTAAATGGGTTAGTGACAAAGTCATATTAAGGTGGGTCCACGCACAGCTTGGAGGAAATGAGACACACAGAGGCGGGCGAAAAACATTAACAATTAGTTTAATGGGGTGCCTCAGTGGTGCCGGCTTCCTCACCAGGTTGGGCGGAATATTTCGGGTTGCAGGGGGTCAAACGTCGACGGGACGCCGACGGGCCAAGTGGGTCTCGGGGCCAGAAACATGAAGGCAGAGCGGTGCCCGAAGCTCGAAATGTCTGCGGGGTGAACCCAAGGGCAGGAACGGAAGAGTACC
Source organism: Haemaphysalis longicornis (assembly GCF_048455015.1). Lineage (NCBI taxonomy): Eukaryota > Metazoa > Arthropoda > Arachnida > Ixodida > Ixodidae > Haemaphysalis > Haemaphysalis longicornis. The sequence goes on from NW_027526335.1 coordinate 162,636,929, forward strand.
GGACCGGTAGTTCGGCGAGCTCTAGGTGTAGGCCGGGGCAGGAAATGCTGGCAGCGTGCGGGCTCGTGGGAGGGACGCGCTTTCGGATTGCTCCTACGGCTGCGTCCGAATGGCAAGACGGTCAACCCCAGTCTATGGTCGATCCTCTCCGTTCGCTCCTCTTTATCTCCTCCTGCTCCTACGTCCAAGCAGCGGCGGAGAAAAGCGGTACAAGGGCCGGGAACCATGTGTCCTTTGCGAAGCGGCCGCGCGTTCCCACGGGAAAACTTCCTGCGGCCAAAGTTCCATCTGGATCGCAGAAGTCCGGGCACACACACGACCGTCACATCCGTCCACTCTAGGAGAAGAGTTTTGCCACGGCAAAAGTCTTGAATTGCACCCGTGTAGGCATACACATTCGGCAAACCGCAAAGTCCAGTCGTGGATCACGGCATAGTTTGCAGGTTGGGCATTAAAGGAGCCATGAAGAGAAAACACAAGTTTGGTTCATTCGAAAGATTGCCTCGTTAGAACCATAACGACACCACTTATAACGCAAACTTCGCTCAAATAAGCTACATAATTAGGAAAAAAGGAAATGACCATGCGACCCACCAGCTCATTTTCCGCAACAGAACCTCCGATGTCACTTGGAAATGCTCTGCGATTGGCGGAGGCCGGCAAAAGCAAACGCATGTTAGGCAGGGCTTACAGTTTGCATAGCGAGCTAAATGCCCGTGAAACATACTGCACATTCTTTTTATTACAAAGAACGGTGGAGTAAACGGTTGAAGGTCCGAACGAACTCGCAAGCGTGTGCGCCAATGCGTACGAAACTAGCGTCGGCCGAGCTCGACATCTCGCCGTCGCGCAGACGCATTTTCGGGTTCGCGGCTCTTCGGGGCCATCGAACCGTTCCAGCACGCACAGCCGCGACCTTGCTTCGTATCTTAATCCCTTCACACGAGGTTGGCCGTCATATCGCCAACCAGCAAAGGTAAAAATAGAAACGAGGGGAGCGACGCAAGAAGCGACGAGATAGTGCCAGTCGTCGCGTAAGTTTCGAATGGTGTTGGCTTGCTGCTGTCGTTACGAGCTCGTTTCCAGTTTACAACCACTGAAAACTTCAGTTTGTTCGAGTACTTTACAATGAAATTTCGTTGCTGCGTTTTGAAATGTCCGTGTAGTACGGGCAAATCGTCGAGGTAGTGCGACATCCCCGCCGGTGAGGAGATCTCCTTTCATGTGCTGCCCAACGACGAACCTAGGCGAAGCAAGTGGCTACGTTTTGTGAACTTTGCAAACAGAGGAGAAAGAGAGCTAAAGGAAGTACGAGTGTGCTCGCTTCATTTCCGAGGAAGTGATTACGGCAGGGACCCTTACGTTAGCTCACTTCTGGGACATGCTGGCTCTCGTCGCCGACTTCGTCAAACCGCTCTGACCTTGGGGAAAAAAATGCAGTAAACACCGCACATTGACGCTCGTATCTTTCTGGTCGAAGCAAAGAGCTCGCGCGAACGGCTTTCCATACACGACACCGGCCAACTGGCATAAGTGATACTGCTACTGAAATTGAACTAATATTACCAGAATCAAAATACGGCACATACGTACCAGTCTATATTCGTCCGTCGCAACGGGGCTGACGAGGCAGCGGTGCCGACGGCTGGGCGTTCGTCTGTTGTGGCTATCGCGGAATGGTCGCTTTCCCGTCCACCGCGTATCCCACAACTCTTGCCGCTCATGCACTTAGAAGCATTGAGCGTTTTTGTGGTGGGAGGTTGTTAAATGCAAGCCGGAGCTCCTCGGCGAGAGTTTTGTTCTCCGGATCAGGCGATTCCATGACTAGGGCTGCGGGTGCACTAGGTTTTACTAGTATTTTTAAAATGGCCGCCGTCTCGATCGACTCCCGCGTGTGGGTGCTATATGGAGTCGACATACTATCTGTTTCATGGACCGGCTCTATGACGCCATTGTACACGTCACGGTATGTTCAATTTTAGCGGGAGATTTAAAATTTTGGCTTAAATTGCCCTATTTCTCAGTGAATAAAGCATCATTTGCTTCCGGGAAAGCGCTTGGGGTACTATGAAACACGTAATCTTTCGAATAAAACAAACGTTTGTTTTCTCTTCATGGCTCTTTTAAAGACACAGGGGAAGAGGCCCCATTAAAGCACGCAACAAGGCGCATTGTCGCCTTTATAAACTTGACCCTAGCGATCCTCGCAAAAAGTTCAACTGCGCAAGCACACAAAAAAAATCAACAAAAAAATACGGTTCGCGGAAGCTCGGAATTTTGCCCTAAAAGCATCACCCACCATCGCGTGTTAGGGGGGGTACGGTGCAGAACCCCTGCTTCGCAAGGCGTAATCGTGCAACGGCTGAGGACGGCCGCCTCCCGCGGCTGGAAGGAACGATTTGATGGAATTCTGAATAATTTCATCGATCACAGCTTCGGGCGGCAAGTCCCCGAGCGGGCTCGGCGTTGGGCTACTGCATTCAGGAGACGGGGGCCATGACCTGTCTTTGTCAGCCACCGTTACCGGCTTTTGGTCATTTCCGGTTCGCACACAGCAATTTTGAGTTTGTTTACATCCACAATTTTCTCCTCTTTCGCTTGGATCCCACGGATTTTGCACGTGACGTCAGAGATCGTCTCGACCATGCCGAACGGGCCCTTTCATTTCAGCGAGAGTTTTTTAAGTGCGAATGCACTTCTTAAGCGACCCTGAATCACTCGTCCACCGTCCGTCCGCAGCCTAGCAACGGAGCTAGCTAGCGTGCCTAGCAACGGCGCCAGATTTCTGACGCGTGAGAGCGCTCGCGTAGAGCCTCCCCTCCCCCCTCGCCTACTCTCCAGCTCGCAACACCCTCTCTCGGCGCGCCAGCCAGGCCACTACACTATATAAAAAAATAAAGCATCCGGCGCCCGGTTTCGATCCGAGGACGGTGCGGCCGCAGCGCGACGCTCTACCGACTAAGCCACGGAAGCCACTTTTTTTTTTTCTTTACTGCATGAAAAACTGCCCTTAATACAGCCTACAAAAGTTAGGAGTCATCCAAGAAGATGCACATCACTGCCGCTAAAATAAGCCGTCCGTTAAAACTCTGGCAAGCAGACGCACGCGTCCAACAGATGCAGCCATTCTGGTGGGTCACTTTGCGCCGCATAAATGCTCCGCACCAACGCAGTTTGCTCCCGAAAAATGGACTTCGTTGGGCGAGGGGGTTCCGCGTGCCTGTCCGTCATGCGGCACTTCCACAAGCTTTACAATTCGATCACAACAAACATATCATAGGGCACTCCAGTAACATCTCTAAAAGGCAAGAACCGAATTGTATAAGGGGTAATGTCCATGTCCTTTTTAAGAGTTCGTTGCAACACATCCCAGAAAAACACCGCATCCCGGCACAAAACAAAACAATGATCAATGGTTTCAGGTTGATTGCATAAACGGCAATTGTCAGACCAAGGAATAGACATTCCTTTCTCGCGCAACCATGTTTTCACTGGGAGTGTTGATGTATGCAGCTCAAAGAAAAACGTTTTTGCATTTGGAGGGAGACACATACGTGTGACCCGCTTCAAAACACTGTCCTTATGGTGGCCAATGTAAGGCTGGCGATAAACCGGCACTGGGAACAGACTATCTAATAAAGTGTTCGTCAAAGCCTTCCTGGAAAGGGTAAACAGATATTGCAGGGAAAACCGCGCAGTAAGGAAATTGAAGGTGTCAACCACCTCCTTTAAAAACCCCCATGGCGGCTTCGTACTGACTTCACCAGTGGAGACAAGCAAAAACGGTAAATGAAAACTTATGCGCTGTTGAATAACGTTGAGCAGAAGGGGATGATGCGTCACCTTATAGAAGAAAAACCGAGATACAAGCTGGTGTACAAACAAATGTATCAGCCCAGCACCCCCAGACACTAATGGAAGAAACAAATTGTCCCTACGCATAGGTTCCCATTGGGACCCCCACACAAATGTTGCAAAAACTCTATGTAGAGCTTGTACTTTAGAACGTGCACAGTGGAGTACTTGCAGCACATAAACAAGCTTTGCGACAAGGAAGACATTACAAACGTGCGCATGCGCAAACACAGAAAGATCTCGCCCCATCCATGCCTGAGAGGCTCGCTTGACTTTTTGGAGTGCCAATGACCAATGAGGCCCGGTGTTTCGTATTTGGTGCAAAGGTACACCTAGGTATTGAAGTGCGTCCTTATCCCAAGTAATGCCACCAAATAAGGACGATTTCGCACCCCATTCACCAAACCAAAATTCCTTTGTTTTTTCCATATTCACAGCTGCTCCAGACGCGCCACAAAACTGCCTGGTGAGATTAAGGGCTTCTTGAACGCTTTTTTTATCAGCACAAAAATAGGCAATGTCATCCGCGTAAGCCAGGACCTTAACCTCACAGGATAGCGATGAAAAGCCCCGTACTCTTTCACTCTGCTGAATACTAAGGCACAGAGGTTCGAGGTATAAGGCAAACAACAAGGGTGAAAGGGGGCAGCCCTGTCTAACAGACGACTTAATCGAAACTGGCTTAGACAGAACGCGGTTGACGACCAGTTGTGTGGTGCACTGTTTGCAACAAAGCTGAATGCCTTTTAACAACACATCCCCTAAATTTACCGCTGCCAATAGTGCGAATAGAAAATCATGAGAAACGCGATCAAATGCCTTTGAAAGGTCAATTTGGATAAGGGCCACCTTCTCTGCCGAGTCAGACACATACTCCAATATTGAACGGGCAACATATATGTTTGTTTGAATGCTCCTACCTCTAATACCGCAAGTTTGATGAGGTCCTACTAAACTAGTGATGACAAGTTGAAGGCGCCTAGATAAAATTTTTGCGAAAATTTTATAATCTACATTGCAGAGAGATATTGGCCGATAGCCGTCAACCGATTTCAGCTTTTGTTCATCTTGCGTTTTCGGAATTAAAACTGTGTGTCCTAAATAAAAGGTTGGCGGCAAAACATCATGGTCGTATGCTGCTGTGAATATGTCTAACAGAACGGGAGCAAGGATATCTCATGTCATGGATGTGACGGAGGTCGTTGACGCATCAGGTGAAGTTGGCCAGTCGGTGCTATCGGAAAATCCGGAGGCTGGGCCTCAAGATTCTTCGGCGGTGGATCGCAGGGAACTGGAGCCCTACCCTGTGCCACCTGATCGCGAGCGGCAGGATGATTCCCAGTCTAGTAAGCAGAACCGGGAAGAGGAAATGGACACGCATTCGACAGCTTCGAATGACGCTGCAGGGGAGGTTCATGCTGCGGTACCTTTACCTGCCAGTGATGATGACAGCAGTGATGCCTCGTGCGAAGAAGGTGTAGATGACAGTTCCGTTACCTTGCCGTCCGCATCCTGGGCGGATGCTGTGGCTCTACCAGAGGATGTTCCGGGTGGTAACAGCGGATCGGTGAAGAGGCCAGCTCCTGCCGACGGCGAGGACAAGTCATCGAGCGCTGGCAAAAAGCAAGCGTCCAATGCTCAAGATTCTTCCGACATAACTGTGGTGACTAGTGGTCTTGTGACGCGGGCTGGCTCCAAAAAGTCAGGAAAATCACTGTCATCCAAGACCACCCGCAAGGGTGGCACATCTGGAGGTGAAAAGGTCGCTTGAGAAGGTCCAACAAAATGGCAAGTGTCACAGCATTTCACGCTGCCACACTTAATGTGAGAGGTCTTAGAAACAGGAGAAGGCAATACCAGCTATTACGCCTCCTTAAACGGATGGGCGTGGACATTGCGGCCATCCAGGAGACAAAGCTCTGCAGTGATGAGGACACGGCGGCTGCATTAGAACCCTTATTAGAACATTACAGCGTATGTGTTAATCCCTCTGCAGGCTTGTCTCGTGGATGTTTTTTGGTTATTAGCAAGAAAGTTTAGTTTTCCAGTCTCTCCTGTAGTATAGATGATGCTGGGCGTTTTATTTGCTGTGACCTTGTTATGATAGGAGTTGAATGGCGTATCATATGCATTTATGCTCCAGTGAATTGTCGGGAACGTAACTCCTTTTTTATGTCACTAGGGAATTTTCTACGCACACAACGAAAAATCCTCCTCATGGGGGATTTTAATTGTGTCTGCTGTGAGCAAGACCGATGTAGACCACGCTCACAATACGACCAAAGTGCAGCCACCCTGTCTGATTTAGTGCATGATAATGGTCTTGTTGATGTTGGTCAGGTAAAAGGGAGTACCATGCACTTTACTCACTTTCAGAGCAATTCGAATGCCCGTCTTGACCGCATATACATTTCAGCAGAAGAGATGCCTAGCATTTCTGACTATATTGTACGCCCGATCTTCTTCACAGACCACTGCATGGTATCTGTTTGCTTAGGACGATCAAGACCGCGTAGCGTGCTGCCTCAATGGGATCTGTGGAAGCTTAATACCTCTTTATTGGCCGATGAAATATTTTGTAAACGTATATCCGATTGCTTGACTAGTATTCTTGAAACACACAGTCTTTCTTTATATCAGAAATGGGATTTATTCAAAGAGGAGGTAAGGGATTGCGCAATAGAAGAGTCCGCACGCCTTTCGTTTTTAAAACGTTTTTATGTACGGGAACTCAATCGTACATTGGTAGGGCTTCATGAACTCGAAGCGGTCAGTCTGGGATCGGGTGTAGAGTAAATTGGCATTGTTAAGGCACAACTTCAGCAATATGTTACCGAAAAATACCATGGCGCTCTAATTCGGTCGAGAACTGAAAAATTCTTTGATAGTTACCCCACTCGTCGTTCACTAAATGATGAGCGGGATTCAGCACTTGCAAAGGAGGTGATCGAAATTCAACATAATGGTATTAAGTACACTGAAGCAGCTGAAATTGCTAGTGCTTTCCATGACCACCACAGCACGCTATTTGCGGGGTCAAGTCTATTAGCTCGGGGGCAAGAATTTAGTTCCCTCATTGATTTACTCCCAAAGCTGACAGACGATGAGTGCGCTCTGGTTTCTGGGCCTATTACACTCGAAGAAGTTAAGGCTGCCATCTCTGACCTCAAGACAAACAAGACCCCGGGGCCCGATGGTTTGAGCGGAGAGTTTTATCAAAAGTTCTCTGATATCCAAGCCACGGAAGCCACGCTGATATCAGTGAGTAACGCGCCTTATATCTTTAACGCATTCAAACTACGTCGTCAGCGGCGTTGCGTTGGCGACTCACCGGCGTTATAGCGGCTTGATAACTGCGTGGTGTACACGTGATACTACAAACCCGATGGAAGAGATGGAAGAGAAGGCGGCGAGGCGGTGGGCTGGGGGTGCCGAGCGCAAGCGCCGCAAGCGGGCCGACAACCGTGCATTCGCACTTTCACATTCTCCCCCTCGGGGAAATGCGGGGACTTTTGGTCAGTCCGGGTGTCCGGAATTCTACCTTCACGAAAACTTTGTCGCCTACCTCGAAACAGCTGGGTTGGACTTTTAGATCAGAGCGCGTTTTTCTCTGTTCTGAGGTTTTGATGAGAGCCTCGGCCGCCAGCCGGTGTGATATCAAGAGGCGTCGAGCCAGTTCCGCGCGATAGTCCTCTATGGTGTTGTAATGAATCTTCGCCGCCTCATCGTCGACCCTCGGCGTTGTTGCATCGCGCCCATGGAGGAGGAAAAAGGGGGTTTCGTCAGTGCTCTCATGAACCGCGGTGTTGTAAGCGAACATCGCGAACGGAAGCCACTGATCTCCATCTCGTTGGTCATGAGCGACAAAATGAGACAACATACCCACCAACGTTTGGTTCAGCCTTTCGACGGCGCCGTTACATTCAGGATGATACGCGGTCGTTTGTAGCTTCTTTATAGCTATTAGATCGTAGACCTCCTTCATGACCAGGGAGACGAAGTTTGTACCCTGCTCGCTCAGCAGCTGTTCAGGCACACCGTGTCGCAGTACTACCTTTTCTACAAATGCTCTCGCAACCGTTTCTGCTTTCTGGTCAACTAAAGGAACAGCTTCCGCGTAGCTGCTCAAATGGTCCACGAAGACCAATATGTACTTGCTCCCCGCTGAGGAAGTCGGCAGTGGACCTACTATGTCCATCGCAGTGCGCTGAAATAGGGTGCTAAGCCTCTCAAACACCTGTAAAGGAGTACGCTTCTGATTCTTGGGGGTTTTGTAAACGGTGCAGGAGAGGCATTTGCGACAGTACTCTACAACGTCTCTTCGCATCCCGGGCCAAAAATACGCCATGCTAATCCTTTGACGCGTTTTGCGGGCCCCATGGTCGCCTACGTACGGAGCATCGTGGTGAAGTCGTAACAGCTCGCCTCTTATGGAGGCTGGTACTACTAGGTGTCCATTAGTATCGTCTGATTTGTCTCTGAACCGGAGTATTCATCTGTCATTCACATAGTACTGCGTATCACGACCGCCGGCCTGACGTGACTTGAGTATGGGCTGTAGCTGCGGGCCGTCGTCCTGTTCCCGCTTTATACGGGCCTCTTCAATTACCAGCGTGAAACCCTCGACTACCCGCCCTGCTGCCCTACTCAATGTATCGGCGTTCTGACTTGCTGTCCCTGCTCTGTGAATGACTTCGAAGTCGTACCATTGCAAGAGTAGGTTCCATCTCACTAGCCTCGAGTTCGGGTCGCGTGCGTTCATCAGCCATTTTAAGGGATGGCAGTCAGTGACAATGCGGAAGTGTTGCCCGTACAGAAAACACCGGAAATGACGAATGGCCCATACTACGGCGAGGCATTCCTGTTCCGTGGCTCCATACTTCTGCTCCGCGGATTTTAACTGGCGACTCGCGTATACTATCGGATGTTCCTTCCCCTCAAACTCCTGTGACAGCACCGCTCGTACAGTCACCTTCGACGCGTCTGTCGCGAGTGTGAATGGTCTACTGAAATCAGGGAACCCTAACACTGGAGCCTCCGTCAACTTCATTTTCATAGAAGAGAAGGCCGTCTGCTCTACTTCGCCCCAGTGCAACGGATCCTTGGTGGTAAGTTGTGTCAACGGACGAGCCTGCGCTGCGAAGTTGGGCATGTGCCGCCGATAGTATGACAAAAGGCCCAGGAATTTTCGCACCTCGGTCTTTGTCTTGGGCTCGGGGAAGTCACGCACGCACTGCACTTTACCCGGGTCGGGACGCACGCCTTCTGCCGATACAATATGTCCGAGGTATTTGACTTCGGGCATAAGGAACTGGCATTTGGAAAGTTTGAGTTTAAGGCCCGCCGCCTGTAATCTCCGGAATTCGTTCCGCAGCTCGGTGAGGTGGTCTTCAAATGAACTGCTGTACACCATAATGTCATCGAGATACACATGACAGACCTTTCCCAACAGTCCTGCCGAGATGACGTCGGCCGTGCATTGCCATATGGCGGCGCTGTTAACTAACCCCATTCGCATCCGTCGCAACTGATAATGCCCCGACGGCGCGTTGGAAGCGGTCTTTACCCTACCATTCTCGTGCAGTTCTATCTGCCAATAGCCGGAAGCCATATCCACGACTGTGAAAAACTTGGCGGAGCCTAGCTCTGACAGCGTCTCAGAAATGTTCGGTAGCGGGTACGGGTCGACGCGAGTCACACGATTTAAATCGCGGTAGTCAACGACAAAACGATATGACCCGTCCGGTTTCTCGACCAGCAGCGCCGGCGCACCCCACGGAGACGTAGAGTTCTCAATGATCCTATGGTCCAGCAAATCGTTAACCTGCTGGTCCATATCGTCTCTCTTGGCATAAGGAATTCGGTATGCCCTGCGATAGACAGGCGCTGCGTCGTTAGTAGGAATCCGGTGCTTTATCACCTCGCAGTGGCCGATGTCTGTGTTTCCCGTGGAAAAGACAGAGCTAAACTCAGAGATCAGGGGCGGTATTCTCGTAACTGCCCCTTTTGAAAACGTCCCTTTTGCGTCCCTTTCATCGTGACGTACTTCCGGTTAAGCAGTGGGCCTTTGATTCAAATACCATAACTGTTCTTGCAAACGCATTTTAAAGAACAGAAACCGTATCAGAGTATCTTTTATGTGTTTATTGTTCCGCGAGCGAACCAACAATAAGGCGACGAAAAATCGTCTGCTCCAAATCGTCTGCTCCGAGTAGCCACGGCTCATAGCTCCGCCGTGCTTGCATTGCGTCACATCCGGGTGTTTGCTTTTAGCCAATCAGGGCTCGCTCAAAGGGGACACTTTTGAAAGGGACACAAAAGGGACAAAACACGGGAATACCGCCCCAGATCCTGAATGCGGGATTTCTCGGGTTCGCTTACGTGGGAAAGGCCAAACCTATTGCAAAGGTCGGCCGTGCTGATAAGCCTGCAAACTGCCTCCTCCACCGGCTGTTCGGTCTCGACGGCGGGAACGAGGACCCCGACCGCTTTGTTGCGAGGTAATTTGACTTCCTTAATCGTAGTGTTTACAATGTACACCGGCAGCTGGCCGTCTTGGAAAGATCTAACTTAGACGTAGACTCCGCCAAGCCCAGATACATCTACTAGGTCAATCTCTGCGATGCCCAAGCGCCCATTCGCCGGTTCACAAGTGCCCTGGCCTGCCAGCACGCGCTCGCTTAACGGCGGTAGCATGCATTCCTCTGCTAGGCGGATTGTGGTTGTCTTCGTCGTGAGCCAATCTCCGGGATTTTTGGCCCTGTTGACATTACCAGCCCGATTTACAAGGGGTATTTCGACACCGTCTAACCTTAGTTTCCCCTTTCTCTGCAACAGGTCCATTCCCTGCTCTCAGAGAATTTTTTGCTCGATAATGCCGGCTACCGGCAACATGGCTTTTTCCGTGCAAATAAAAAACCTTCCCGTGAAATGCCGATCTCCCAACGACACAGGCACTTCACAACACGCGACCGTTTCTAAGGTATCGCCCCTGATGCCGACTAGGATCGCTTTCTGTTCTACCCGCCTAAGTTTCTGCTTCCTGTCCAGCATAGCCTCATTGAGAGCGCTATGTCTTAAAAGGCTGACCTTGGAACCAGTGTCTCTTAGGCTTTTCCACAGAGCTCCATTCAAGCCGCATTTTACAATAGGGCTTGGCTCCCCATAAATGTTTATAACAGCAGTCTGAGCGCCCCCTTCGTTTTCCACCTGCAAGCGTTCATCTGAAGAAGGGGGCCCTAATAGTTTCCCTGGTTCATCTCGCAAGCGCTAGTTTGGGTTCCCACCTGCTCGGGTGCGGCCGTCAGCGTGCCTGCTCTCTTCACAGTTCCTCGAAACGTGGCCGTACTTCCCGCAGTGGTAACAGGACCCCGTCGCGGCGCACTCTCCCTCCGGCTGTCGCATTTGCGCATTTCTTTATTTTGAAGTTCGATGCTAGCCTCCAAAGCTGCTCAACTCTTTCGGGGCGCGCACGCAGCTCGTCGGTCTCCCTGTCGCCTTCCCGCACGCCGCGTACGGGCGCATGACCGCTATTCACCGCTCGTTCGTTCCTCTCCTCTCGTACGGCTGCGTCGACCGCCTCATCCAAGGTCTTAGGGTCTCGGGAGAGCGTGAACCTTTTTATCGGATCCCTTAGCCCGTTCAGGAATTGGGTTCGCAGTTGCTCGTCGAGGAGCTCTCTGCGGATTTCCGCTTCGATTCGGGCTCCACGTCACCACGTCCGCCCATAGCCGCGTTGCTCAATGTGTGGAGCCTCGCCCCGAACGATTGCACGTCCTCAGCGTCTTTTTGACTGGCGCACATGAACTTGCGCACCTTTTCGCACTCGGGCTCAGTGTCGAGCCGCTTTTGTGCCCATTCCTTGAACTCAGCGTAGGTTTTAGCCGCGGCCGCAGCCTCATCATGCCTTGCAAAATTATACGCGGCACCGAGCATTTTACCGCGTGCAATGCCCACCAACTGCGCGTCAGACCACCCGCGCAGACGTCCCACTGCCTCCAGGACATGCAAAAAGTGAGCATTGTTGCCCCCGTGTCCATCTCCCGTGAAAGACGGAACCATGCCACCCAATGCAATAACACTTGCTTCTATCACGCTCGCTTGGGTCATAGTAGCCTCGGCCATCGTGTCTCATTTCTTCCTAGCATGAGGGTGAAATCTCACGTTTTAGCTTTGCGATTTAGCTTACGTAGATCCAACCAATGCCACCATGTATGACGCACGTTATATGGGTTAGTCACAAGGTCATAATAAGGTGGGTCCACGCAGAGCTTGGAGACAATGAGATACACTGAGGCGGGCGAAAAACATTAACAATTAGTTTAATGGGGTGCCTCAGTGGTGCCGGCTTCCTCACCAGGTTGAGCGGAATCGTTCGGGTAGCAGGAGGGGGGGGGAGGGGAGGGTCAAATGTCGACCGGACGCTGACGGGCCAAGTGGGTCTCGGGGCCAGGAGATGGAGGCAGAGCGGGGCCGGAGGATCGAAAGGCCTGCGCGGTGAACCCGGGGGCAGGAACGGGAGGCAGTACCGGACCGGTAGTTCGGCGAGCACGAGGTGTAGACCGGGGCACGAAACGCTGGCAGCGTGCGGGCTCCTGGGAGGGACGCGCTTTCGGATTGCTCCTACGGCTGCGTCCGAATGGCAAGATGGTCAACCGCAATCTAACGTCGATCCTCTTCGTTCGCTTCTCTTTATCTCCTCCTCTTCCTATGTCCGAGCAGCGGCGGGGAAAAGGGGGAAAAGGGCCGGCTTCAAGCGGCGGTAGACAACGCGGCTGTCTGCCCACCCGCCAAGGACACGTCGAGTTGAGGGAAGCCTGGCTCGCGCCGAGGCAAAAAGGATCCATGTGTCCTTAGCGAAGCGGCCGCGCGTTCCCACGGGAAAACTTCCTGCGGGCAAAGTTCTTCCATCTGGACCAGAGTAGTCCGGGCAGACACACGACTGTCACAACGCTGCCTCCCCCTCTTTGCTATCTGCTTATCAGTTTTTTCAGAGCGACTTTGTCACTCCGCTTCTTTATTTCCAAGAGTACGTATACATCCACCCGTGTCCGCCGCAAGAGTGCAGACACATATACGTTGACGCCAACATTTTGAGCAACTCGCTTGCCGCCGCAGCAAGTCACTGTAGCAAGACCACGCTATATTATTCGCCTCAACGCCGTTTATTGCGGTTCCTTAGATCCGGGTGCTGGGCATGCTGATCAGCGGCAACGGCAGCAAGGATACTCTGATGAAGAAGTTGGCGATCAAGGAAGCAAATACCCTGCGGCTGATCCAGCGAGTGTCGTCGAAGCAGTCGGGCATGCGTGAGGAATGGCTCGCGAGGCTGGTGTAATCCTTCCCTGTCAGTGACATAGCGTACACGGCGGGTTACCACAAGTGTTCGCAGACGGACAAGAACAAGTTAAATAAAATGATTGCGCTAGAAAGGGACACGGACGAGTGAGGAATGAGTTTGAGCCATGTGTGTCTGTCCTCACTCCGTCCGTGTCCCTTTTTAGCGCAATCATTTTATTTAACAATGAAGTACCCACGTGCCCAGGACGCTACCCTTAACAAGAACAAGATTGACACCATGATCAAAAGGTTGTACAAGCGAGCGTTGGGCTTGAAGGAGTCAACGAACAACGAGCGACTGATGCAGTTGGGCGTTCACAACACTCTGGACGAGCTCATCGAGGCGCAGCAGGCGGCACAATGAGCGAGACTGCCGGGGACCAAGACGGGCCGGGCCATACTGGAGACCTTCGGGTACGGCTATCAGGTCACGGGGATGCAGCTTGACGAGCTGCGTGACAAATTTCGAGAAAACGTGCGGGTGAGTCCCATCTCGAAGAACGTACATCCAGAGCACAACCGGGAGCGGAGGCGAGCCAGGGCCAAGTACCTCATCGAGCAATACAGCGGTGACCCGAGAACAATATACGTGGATGCAGCAGACTATGGAAAGGGCAGATAACCAGCGGTTACCATCAATGCGAGAACGGGGGAAGTGTCCACGTCAGCGAGTATGCGGTGTGTTAATGCAACCGAAGCAGAGGAGATCGCCGTCGCCCTAGCAATGGCCGAGCCGTGGTGTGATACCGTCCTAAGCGATTCGCTAGAAGCCGTCCGAAACCTAGCCAACGGCCGGATCAGTGATAAGGCAGCCAAGATATTTGAATGAGTGGTTGCGCAGGAAGAAAGAAGAGTGGAAGTCAGATGGATCCCGGCCCACGCGGGTGAATGCTCTCCGAATACACCCAACCACAACGAGACGGCCCGCAGGAAGGCGCGCGCTATTACTCACCGCGCTCCCAATGTGGAGAGTCGTCCCGAGAGCGAATGGTGGTGGGAGACCAAGGACCGAGCGAGAGGCTATCGCGAAACACTCAAGAACATGCGGCTTTGCAAACAGGCGTATCCACCGCCACATCGGTCTCTGGGTCGCGAGGAAGCTGTGTGGCTAAGAAGACTCCAGACAGCGTCGTTCACATCACCGGCAGCGTTACATCAGATGTTCACGGACGAATACCCCGAGAACCTTAGCAGTGTCTCCAAGAAGAGACCGGCCAACCGGTGGCACGTTATGTGGGACTGTGCCACCGAACCGGCCAGTGCCAGTTTCGAGAAGTATCCAGCGAAACTTCAAGGAGCCATCGAGTCAGCCAGCAAGATAGATAAAAAATGGGCCATCCAGCAGATCTTCACCGCGCTTGAAAGGTATGGGCTCCGAAAAGGAGCTAGTGCTCAGTAGGGGTGCGAAAGGAGATGCAACGTTAGGCCGCGTTGAGGCGGAGCCGTGAATCGGCCCCCGCCTACTGCAGGATCTTTGTCATTAAAGTATTTTCCAATCCAATCCAATCACCGTTTACTCGCGAAGTTCGAATCATGTTATCTATTTCGCCTTGTTGGGTCTTGTGGGAAACGAAAACACCTATGTGTTGAGCACTTTGACCCAATAACGACGGCACGGGAACGTTCAAAGCGTGTATCCAGCCTGTACAGGAATTTTGTTTTTTCAATCTCTGCCTTCTACTATCTTTCGTTTTGCTGAACCTTGGCAGTTTCACTCGCTTTCCCCTCTCAATTTGCTCGACCGCGCCGGCCTTACCTAGCGCCGGATGGCACGGGTGTCACGTAGCGCGTGGCGCTTGGCTGACAGGCTATCTCGGACGTAGTGGAGGTGACGGGGGCACAACATATGTTTTTTTTAAGTTGTGATTTAAGATAAAGGTTCGCACAGCACGCGAGAACGCGGTAAATAAAGTAGTTTAAATACGTTCTTGACCAGCCCTGTCGCGTGAGACCGTCTACTGGACATGCATTTAGCCCACCGCGGTCGCACGACACCCCGGTCATACGCCGCTTTCTCGCGGTTCCTCGAAAGTCGTATTATCGGGGTTCCACGGTATTTAAAATGTCTTGTAGGCGTTATTGTACCCAAAAATAGATGTTGGGTTATTTTTACGACAGAAATTTAAAAAATAACGTGTTATAAGGACGCTGACATGCTCAAGCGCCTAAAAAGAGCAGCAAAGAGAACACAGCTCTGCTGTTACTAATTCCAGGCAGAAATAGAATGAAAATATGAAAAAACAAAACATGCGCGCCGTCTCAACAAACACCACAGATAGAGTTCGAGCAGTCCACACGCTTGAAATTATGATTGCATTGCACAAACTTCAAATAAATACATCATTAAATACAGCAGAAGGCGTAAAATGGGCTACGGGGTAGGACAGGAGAAAGCTAGCGCTTTTCGAAGAACGTACGAGGAAGCAAGCAAATACGACGGCAATTTTAAGAAGAAAGCATTTTTTGGGGTACTTAAACCCGAAATGTTTGGTCTCACAGTAAGTCGGCATGAATGTCTCTGTGTCCTTCGATCCAGTCATCCGGCCAAAGGATAAAGCAATTCTCGAACAATAAGCTTTTATAGGAAAAGCTTTTCCAAATCACTAAACCTAGAAACACACTTCCGGAAAAGCAGAAACACATTGTTCAGCAAAACAAAAACACTAGGCGTATTTGAGGCAACACATCAATGCATTATCAGTATAGGCAGTGTTCTATTTATAACTCTACAAGACTTTCAGCAAAGCTTGATGTCGGACTAGTTGGTCAACATGCTCTTGAAAGCAAGTTGCGCTTGTTATGGTAACAGAGACGGACAGTGGAAGGAAAACGATACTTTCACAAGAATGCCCCGCCTTCTCGTGAAAGTGTTGTCCTTGCTCCAGTTTCCGTCTCTGTCATCATAAGCGCTAGTTACCTACAGGACATCTTGATTTTGCGATATCAAATAAAAATGCACACGTGGAAAACAACTGCTTTGAGTAAAAATGCAAAAACCGCTCGCGTCCCACGCTAGACCTCGTCGCGGTCTTCCAAGAAGTACAACAGTACTGAAAAATTCCAATAGGTGGCGCGCCAGCAGTTGAGCGAAGCAAAATTGAATTCAGTAGACCAAACATCCGATGTATTTATTTTGGGATGAGCGATCAGGGAGGGGAAGAGCGTGATAGGTGGCCGAGAAAGAGAAGAGATGCAAAGAGAAGAGATCCCTGTGGTCGCTCTTCGACATTTGCCGCGAAGTGAGGATATACGAGACACTTTTTGATCGCACTACTCGCCGAGCCTTTGCATGCGTTTACGAGCGTCGTTGATGCCAGCACCGTACACCGGAGTCCTGCCGCTCCAAATGCGGTTACTCAGGCGTGTGAGCTATCGACCTAGACTGTACACGACAGCACACAAGAGCACTAAAAAAATCAAACCCTCTTTCTGAAAAGAAATATGGTTAAAACACGAAGCTATCTCCCATGCAACCTGAGTCCAGTCAAAACCAAAGCACAAACTCCAGACCCCTTCGACCATGTCGGAATGGCGCAATTAGATGGATATCCGCTATATATCTCTAGGAACCCACACTCACGTTTGATTCTCATCTATCCAACGATTTTTTTCTTGATTGTTTCGTAAACATATTGTGTAAAGTTGGCTTTCCTGCAGGTGATTCGGCGCAAAATTGAAATCCATCAGTGAATCAGTAAGGCATAGAAAGCTTCTTTGAACAGTGGATGTGTTGTAGCTGGCCGTGCTGTGCGTCCCCAAACGCGTCAAAAATACCACGAACGAGCTAGGCACGTGCTCGCGAGCGCATCCGTCGCGGCGACCGCCATGCGTCCTGGGCTCGTGACGAGGCTGGAGAAAAAAAGAAGCGCAAATTCCGAGGACTGAGAAATTGCAAATTTACCACAAAACTTGTAAATAAACAATTTCAAGATTCCACAAAAGTGTGGTGGTGTGCTCTACACTGCTCACGTAGTAAAAAATCACGCAGCTTCCCAACGGTTCAAGCATTGCAAGACTTACTGAAAGCTTCCCCAGTTTTTTTTTAACACTGAAGACGTGGTGATAGGTACCCAACCAAATGATAGAGGGATTTAAAATCTTTTCAATGGAAATCTAAATCGTGATTTTGGCTGTCGCGTGAACCGTTTCGCGGTCAGTAGCGCATCACTCAAGAACGTTGCATTTACGGCACATGCACAACAGCATGGCGCTAAGTGTGATATTGGAAAACAATTACGCGCTGCCTTCGTCTCGAAAAGTGGAGTACCGCTTCTGGCATTCCGACGATAGTGTAGTATCGCCGAAACAGTAGGCGCGGCGTAAAATGAGGCCTTCTGGAAGGTCTCGGTAGATGTTTTGGGTGCTTTTTATCAGTGATATTTCATTATTATTTTTAAAGGAATTTCCAACAAGATTGTTGCACATATTGCCGCGCGCAGAGCCAAAAACAGGAAAAAACTCGCGCCCGCCCACTGGGTGTAAGTGTACGCCCCTGCGCTTTAAGCAACATTGAATATTTTTTCTGTTTATTTTTGCTTTGACAGATACCCCTCTCGTTCCAAAAGTTAATAAATATGAAAGTTGCAGCCTGCACTTCCAAATGATGTCGCGCATGTAAATGTTTTCCGGCTTGAAGGCATTCATGATAGGCTACTAACTAGCTTGAACCCATAAACCCACACGTTATAAGCTAAGTTTATATTGGAGAAAAACCAATTAAAATATCAATAAAGAGACGAATCTGTAAATCATCGTTACGTACAATACTGAACCACTGCCACGATTGTCCTTGAGTGTGTCTGGGAACGAAAATTTGTTTTGTTCACTTGTGCTCATTTGCTCAAACATTTTAAAAACCCCTTCGCTCTACGTGCAACAGATAGCTAGGCCGCCGTCCCCCACCCCATTCTGAAAGGTGTAGGAGAGTTTAATGGCTAAATCTGCACCTTTATACTAAGTGTAATGGCAATTCTAAGCTTGTATTTTATATGACATGCCTACTCTACAAATTGTTGTTTAAAAATGGCTACACACACTTTTGGGGATGCCAACTTCTAGTAATTTCTGGTTAGACATTGAAGAAGCGACCAATGCACAAACACCGGTTTGACAGACGGACAGACGAAAACATTCCGTTAGGCAGGTCTACGCCGACTATCGTGATTGAATCTTGCATGATTGCGCCACACGGGACTGTAGAAGCAGCCGCCACGTTGCTCATTCCTTGCTGATCTCCTTGCTTTCTAGCATAAAATAAACGGTTGTGATACTGTGATTTGCAAGTACGAGCAAATAAGTGTGAAATATGTATGTTTTAACACCAGGGCATTAGTAATACCGATACTTACGGTATTTGAACAATTGTAACCCACACCCGATTGGAACGCGTGCGTAAGTTTAAACAAGAAAATCAGAAAAAAATAACGGCAGCTTACACTCACCCGCAGGACCTTATGATGAAGCTGTTATACGTGAGCATTGCTGAACACATGGTTAAGTTTTAGTACCATTGTTTATTTGCATAGTTGCGGTGCGAGTAATCGTCGACATATGCATCGAAGAGGTCGGCATCTTTTTGCTGCGAGTGGTGGTCTTCGTCATCTACTTATGCTAGCTGTGGCGGGATTTGCAAGTCATGCTGGCAAGAATTGGCCGCTCGTAGCCATGTCCCCTATTGTTTATATTGGCTTCGCCAGAATGCAGCGGCCGCGGTGACCTCTCGCAAGCAGGGCGTCATTTCTTGGTTACCATTAGCGCTGGAATTTTTTACATGCGAGGTAGTGTTTGACAACAGCACTGGAGTTTTTTTTTTTTTTTTTTTTTTGCTAAATCCACTGCGCGAGCCGGGGACTCGGCTATAGTCGCGAGGCACGCGCCCATGACCGCTCGGAATTTTCTCGCTAGTTGGGGTTTTTCTAAGTTATTTTTTGCTAATTTTCTAAAGCCACTCTGCGAGGCGGGGACGCTCGGCAGTCATCCCAATGCACCCGCTCACGAGCGCTCAGCATTTTCTCGCTATTTTTTCCCGCTACGGCGAACTTACGGCTTGAGCAACAGCTCTGTTGTTAAAAATAGTTTGAGGCCGATTCTACCGCACATGTGTGAATGCCTGGCTCCACCCACCTAGGAGAAGATATTGTATTTCACTCATTCAACTGCGGCAGCAAACATCCATTGTGCTGTGCAAGCTGCAAATAAATCTATAGCGGAAACATTGAAGAATTTGGCTTTTTAGGTGGCTTGTACTCCGTATTTTACAAGCGAAATGGTAATAGCAGCAGAAAAATGTGCAACAGCTGACTAAGGAATGCCTAGTGAGAAATTGGTGCGCTAAGCTTTACCTACTTCATGTTGACGGATTGTCTTCGATTGGGTTGGGTTGGATTTTAGCTGGTGGTCTTTTCCATGTCAAGGCTGCTGGATCTTTTGGAGGTTATTGTAACCCGCACCCACATTTTAAGGCTACTGTTAGTTGAAAAAGGATCGAGTTAAAATCATGCCAACATGGTCTGTCGCGCGATGTACGTCGTCGAATGCGTGGAAGTTGTTTTTTATGTTTTACTGAGTGTGGGAGGCGTGTAATGAGTAGAATATTTGAAAACACCCAAGGGCATTTGAGAACGTCCATCATCCCACCTAGCTATCGTTCTTCTAACATTTAGAGTGCTTGTAAGGCTTACATACCTGATGTCAACCCAAAATGCGCATCTGCTGACATCCGGCTTCCAATCAAAGCCACACAAATCCCAAGCTACATAAAGCCATCTATAGCAAGTCATGCCAAGCAGAAACGCTTCCCGCAATATTATTCCTTGATAGATAGACGTTTCCCTGCATTCACAACAACCTCTCCAGGCCGGGATCATACGCGAGTGGCACAGAATGTACTTTCGCTACAGTCCTACGACGTCCATGGAGGCAGCATCAGAGCTTGATATTACTTTAGCTACGACAACCAGGGACGAATACTTGACTGCAATGTCCGGCAATCAATCTTGGGAGAATATCAGCAGCGGCCTTCAGCATTCTGCAATGTGCACCTCACCTGTCTGCAAAGTGCACGCGGAATCCCGGAAAAACTTATACTTTATGCATCCGTACACGAGTTCGTTTACGCCAATAAGCCCACACACGCCGCTGTGCGCGTGAACACCCCCCGGGCCATTTTTAGGAAGGCTAGCAAACGCAGTTTCTTCGCACACTCAAACCTATTCCCCTTATAATGCACAGACATTGCCGCTAAATATGCCTTCGGACTGCGACACTTCCCACCACCCCACCACCATGTATTCAGAACCGAGGCGATGGCCTTCCGGCGTCCTCAGGCAAACTGGATTCCTCACTGCCCCAATTTTCCGCCATGTTCTACTACGCCAACGGTAACTCCTGTCCCCAACCTGGCATGCTGTGCCACATGAAATTTGAGCTTCAACAAATCCCAACCCTTATCACTGATCCTAACACACCCTACGATCAGTGGGTGGTCCTTCTAGGCAGCAGCGACATTTCAGTCCACCGCACCTGGTAGAAAATGCCTTGCACACAGCTCGGACCAAGGAATCCCGAGAACAGGTCCCCCACAGTGCAGTCGTTTAACCATCAGCACCTGATGCCGGTAAGTGTATTCACTTACTCACTCTACTGATTGGTTTTTCCCCAGAAAATAATGGTTGGGCAATTAGTTCAGTTTATTTTTTATTTGGCTGCAAACATATCACAGCTTCGCTGGAGTGGGTGTTGTCCTTACTTCGTTTTTTTAGTTCTTGGAAGATGAGAAACATAAAAAAATGCATCGATTGCCATTACATGGCAGGGTCGGGACAGTGCATATTTTTGGATGCGACGCTGAGAGCATCTCTTGTCGGCGGCCCTGTCCTTCCTGCGTGCGTCCGTGTTTGTCCGCACCGCTGCGCCCCTCCTCCTTTCGCCGTGATAGCGCGCCCTCTCCCCCAATATCTGTGGCGCGCGCAGTGCGGCGCGCTGTCTCACTCCGCCGGTGAGGCGAGCTGCGCACGGCGCAAGCGCGCTGTGCGCATGTGCAGCGCCCTCTCTCTCCGCGGTCTCCTCTCCTTCGGGGGCGCTGCGCAAATGAGTGCCGCGCTCCGGCCGGTCGGTCTCTCAGTCGACAGTGGTCCGCGCTATGTTTGCTCTCTCTCTCTCTCTCTCTCTCTCTCTCTCTCTCTCTCTCTCTCTCTCTCTCTCTCTCTCTCTCTCTCTCTCTCTCTCTCTCTCGCATTACCCGACGATTGCTCACGCAATTCGAGTAATCGACCCAACAGAAACGCACAATGGAACCCGCTTCAGCGTCGCATCACACCAGGGTTCCCGCGAGGGGAGGTGGGCGTAATTTTTTCAATCCCCATTGTAAATTTGTAGAGAAACGGCATGTATAACGAAACACACAAGAGAACGTAATCAAAGAAGACGAGAGCTAAAAAAAATACGGCCTTTAAATTAATGTGATTACTACAGTGCAAGAACTTGATCAGCACACTTGTGAGAGCAATTATACTGTTGTCTTGATATCCGCACAACATACCACTTCCTTTGAGAAACTGCAAGAGTCTTGTTGTGTGCAACCAAAAAAAACCTCGGAAAATGGGTTTAAATATTATTTATTTTTTTTCGCAATGGCGTTAATCATGCCTCAAGGTGATGGGCCTTCAAGTGTGATTTGTTTGTTCTACAGGCTTTATGTCGGAAACACCAGTCTCGGTCGGTGATAGCGTTTGGTGTGGTAGTCCATTCACAAGACGACAAACTTTCTCGGAATATTTTCCTGTCATATTGTAAGCCAGCACGTCCAAGCTTGTGCGTATAAGTCCTAGAGTACCGTTTTTTAGGACTCCGATCGGCAAAGCATCCCAGTGAGTGTCGTCTCCTCTTACTTCCGATTTATGAAATCCAAACCAGCCTTTGAATGTGGCCGTGGCAGTGAAATTGCAAGACTAAAAACAAGAAAAAAAGTCAGCATCAAACTCCGTGGAAATACGTAAATGAACGTTGGTTTTGATTGATCACCAGGCTGCAAAAGATATTCTATAGCAAACAATGCTCCAGATTCGTAGAAAAATCCTATTTTTGGGTATTACCATTGCAATGCAATATACCAAAAATACCTGACAGCCGGGAAATTGTACCAAAGCCACATACCGGTACACAGTTCTTAAAGGTATCACGTAATACAATTTACTGTCACTGTAAATCTCTTGCGTCAGCCGTCTGATTTTTGTCAGACTCCTGCTACGCAAACGGTCGCCACGGAAGAATACACACATGGTGCACATTCTTACCCAATTAACGCCAAACAAATACCGTGACTGGCGAAGCGCCCTCAATGAAGTCATCGCGATGCGCGGGGGTCAAGTGCTTCTGGCCTTTTTTGGGCCAAGAAACAGTTGTGACCGTCCGGACTGTCTATATTTGGGGGGCTGAACAATGAAGCTTATTCTTGGCCGCTATACGAGAGTTGCCTGGTAACGTCCACATTGTTACGAAGTGCAAACAAGAAGGAGGCTGACCAACGAAAACCTATACAGAACTCTAAAAAGATCACATTCCAATACGCCTGTCCATTTTTCTGCAGTTTGCTAGAACATTTTTGTCTCGTAATCATGATTTAAAATACTTAATGTCGGAGTTTCACTAACCTTTCATACTGAACACCGTCAATCCATCGGCTCCCTCCGATGACAAAATTCCGCGTAAACAGGAAACGACTCTGAACTCCAGTCGCATCTACTAGCAATAGTATTTCGGGGAGGGCGTGCTGCAGTCGTGGTCGCACGAAGCACAAGTTAACGTGCCGTTTCGCCGATGGCGCAATCTCTTCAAACTCTTGCGCCCGGGTGTCATGGTTACTTTTTTTCTCGGTGGATAACTGCACCCTCTCGAAGTGCTTAGGTATTCTGCCTGCAGCCAACGGCCCAATGCCTTTTCGAGTCTGTATTGATATCAGCCTCCTACGCGATACCTTTCCAGTGGGGGGCCCAAAAGATGGCTCCGTATATCGCTTCTTCGTTCATGGATGTAGGAGGGCCACGTTGTCAGAAAAATTGCTAGAGTAGCCAACTACGGCTATTGCTGCCTCCTACTTGACTGACTCTCAACTGAATATTACTGAATATATAACTGAATATTACTGAATATTTCTGACTCTCAACTGAATATTACTGGAACACATACGGTGTTCTTGTAATATTTCAGTTTCATTGAACCAATTTGTACTGCACGTACCGCCTATCCTTGTTCAGGTTAGCGTCCATGTTTGTGGTTGAGAGTTCCTATACCGAGTTGGTGGATCGTTTACATGAGCGACACGGCGCGCAGTCAATAATTTTTCAGGGTGGGAGGCGGTTCTGTCTTCCATACAATGGCTCATCCCAATTTCTTTCTAAACCACACCGTTTGCGCCAGGAGAGCAGTTTCTATGATTTCTTCAGATGTGTTTTAAGGACACAGTTTGAGGAACAGTTATTATATCCTCAAGAAAAGCAACTTTATGTCAAGGGCAGGATGAATACCTTTCCCACAGGGCGTCACGTGGTCTTGTGATGCGCTGCCCGACTTTATTCCTTCTTCCGAAATTTGCTTTCACGTCCCTATATATAGTAGGCCTTTTTCTTTTTCTAGACAGGTCTGTGGGTGTCCATTCTACTAGCCTGGTGGCCCCCAGGTTGTCAGTTTGTCTCATGGTAAACATTGTGACCGGGAGAGACGCTTTATTGTCTGTGCTGATGAACGTGTTTATTTGGTATTATTCTGTACGGGTATGTTAGTGCCACGATGGGGTCAGCGAAATCGGGCTCATGATAAGTGGCTACATCAGCCTCATTGTTTCTTCTCTTATTCCTGATCTGCTCTTGGTTAGACATTGTATAATGGGAGCAATCCGTTAAAAATATTCTTTTTTTTTTGCGATTGTGAGATCAGCTCGGCCCATTTCCCCTGAGGATACGCCGAGCATTCTGACATGACTGCTCGTTTTATTTTTGTTTTACGGTTACCTTTGCAGCGTGGCGGCTTCCAACGTTTGCCAAACACAGCTTGCGGTGGCAACTTTGCCGCAGAAATATCGTAAAATATTGCGACAATTTATTATAATTACACAATATAAATTAGGTATCATTTTAGTTTTGTATGGGCTTGTAATGTATGCCTTGCATGGTTTTTAAGAGACCGGCGTTGATAGTTTGTGCCCTGTTATATTTTGGGTACCTACCTTAGGGCTGGTGCCGGGATCATTTTCAGTGGAAAACACGCCGCCTTGGATCAGTGTGTAATAGCAGTGCGCTACTGAGCCACAGACCCACCACGGTGGCTAAGTGGCTAAGGTGTTGGCCTGCTCAGAACGAGGATGCGGGTGCGAATCCCGGCCGCGGCGGCCGCGTGTATGCTGGAGGTCAAAAGCAAACACGCCCGTGTGTACGAGATTTCGCGCACGTTAAAGATCCTCAGGTGGTCAAAATTAATCCGCAGTTCATACTTACAGCGCGAAGGACGAGACAGAGCGAAGAATAACCCCAGGGCAGGCGCTGACTCTCAACTGAATATTTTGAAAACCCGCCATAAACATTTATACCGAAGCAAACAACGCCACACGTGTCAACGTAGCGTACACAAACAAGTAAAACCAGATAAAAGGAAACAGGGAACATGTCTTATTTGTCGTTATTCA
Source organism: Haemaphysalis longicornis (assembly GCF_048455015.1). Classification (NCBI taxonomy): domain Eukaryota; kingdom Metazoa; phylum Arthropoda; class Arachnida; order Ixodida; family Ixodidae; genus Haemaphysalis; species Haemaphysalis longicornis. Next base: position 162,661,800 of record NW_027526335.1, read on the forward strand.
TGAACTCGACCTCTTTACCAGTAAGCACCACTGAAGGGTGGCTCACGCACTTTTCGCCCCTCTTGCTAATGTGATAGGCTTCAACTATCACATTGCACGACACCGGCTTGGCACTCTACATGCCTATGCTCATGGTTTCTGCCACACCCTGATTTTGCTGCCCTTCCTGCCAACGAAGCCTTTCTTTGTACGGCAGCGCACATTCCCTCCAATGTACGTGGGACGGAAAAACACACCCTGACACCATACCGACTGGCAACATTTTTGAAACCGTGCGACATACGGTGCACATTGGGAAGACTCGCCCAACTTGCAACTGTCCTACATTAATCCGGAGCCCTCCACTGCGACGCGCATCAGCGCCTGCGTTGCGTAGGCGCGGTAAAACTTACAACCATCATCTTACTCAGGCACAGAACACCGACTAGATTCTCGGTAGTGGCAAAAGCCTTCCTAATAGAAGTAGAAAACAAAAACTGCAGTTTGCCAAGATTTCAATGGACGTTAAAGATCCCCATTTCGGATATATTATTCGGCAGCCATCCACTGCTTCACGCCTCTTAACCGTGGCTTCGGCGCGTGAATAAAGAAAAATTTAAATGTTTTATCTTCCGGCGTAGAGGTGCCTTGGCGTAATGGCGTCCGTTGTGGGCATGGCTGGCGACCTTGTTTGCTGAGCATGCTACTACCGACAGGGCGTAGAACGAACTTTACTGTGAAGTCGCGGCACCTGCTGAAAATGCATGTCCTTTCGTTTCCGCCGTATTATCATTGTCCTCCTTTCCCGCAGTTAAGTTGCCGCTGTGCCATATACGAGATTTAGGCAAACACTTGCATGTCACTGTCTCGGTCGTACCTTTCGGGTGGCAGGAATGACGCATTTTCGCGGAAGCTTGATGAGCACGGCTGATAGCGGACGGCTACTAGCCACAAAGAAACAGAAAAATAAGTCTAGTAACACCATCTAAATAAAATTCATTGTGCCTGTAGTAACTTCATAGTTTAATAACGTGATAGAGTAATTACGCTCATTTTTTTCTTTTTCCGATGGACCTGGAATATGGCACAGCGGCAACTCAAGTGTAGAGAAGAGGCCAACGATACTACGGCGGAGACGAAAGAAACAATACGAATTTTCAGCAAGTGACACGCCTCCGCAGTCAATTGTATTTTACGCCCTATCGTGGGTACAGTTCTCCGCACACACAGTCGCCAGCCGTGCCCGGAACTTACCCCATCACACCGACAACCTCTCGACCGGAAGATAAAAATATAAATTTTCTGTAATTCACATGCCGAAGCGACCCTCAAGCTACGAGGCGCGCAGTAGTATAGGACTCCAATTTCATTTTCACAACCCGGGAATGTTTAACGTGCGCTGAAATCTCTACACCCTGATGTTTCTGTTTCCTACTTTCATCAGGAAAGCTGCCGCCCCAGAAGGGAATCGAACCCCCGTAACTCGGCTCAGTAGCGCAATGCCCTATCCACTGAACCACCATGGCGTGTTTTCCACCCGATCTGATGCCGGCACCAGCATTGTGTCTCAAAACTAAAACAGGGCACAATGTATTAATGGTACTATCTCAAAAGACATGGAAGGCACACATTACAAGCGTATAGGAACTAAAATAAAAACCAATGTACAGCGTTCAATACGTGAATTTGGGATCTTTTTTTCTATATTGCCGCGGTGCTTCATCTGCCGGAATCTGGGTTCGGCAAATGAGGGAAGGAGCTGCACCGCAAAGTTAAAATTCACCCTAAAAGTAGGTACGTATATGCTCCCAGAGAGCAGTCCCGTAAAAATTCTCGGCGGGGCCCTAGAGTCCGGCCACTGAGCCGAAGTCCCAATCGTCAAAAAAAATCTTTAGCAACTTGCTCTTATAATGAAATGCTTAATGGAGAGGAGAGCAGCAATGGGAGAAGAAGCGACAAGACTCATGCAGCCACTGGTCATGACTCGTATTTCAGTGAGCCTATCTCACTACTAACTTACCCGCCCCAAAGAAGATCAAATGAAAACCATTATCAGTACAGCATATAAGGCAGCTCTTTACCTCGCAATCTTTGCCGTGAGGCGAACTGACAACCCGTGGACTACCAGAGTAATAGAACAAACCAATGAACACACAAAGACTTATCTAGATGAAGGGAGGTCTTTACCTGTATGGAGGGAAGAAATGAGAAAATTTGGCCTCAAAGAATGGACTCGGGCAATGCCGCACATGAGATGGTGAAGGTCAATGGAAGAGGGCTTCATGCTGCCACGGACTTAAATTGGCTGTTGATATTCCAAAGAATAGCTACTGAAATTCTACCTTTAAAACACATCTGAATAAATGAAAGAAACTGCTATTTTGGCAGCAAGGACGTGGCTCGGAAAACAAAATCAGGACGGGAGATTGTATAGAAGACAGGATACCCCCCCACCCTCCCTCCTCGTCTTAGAATATAATCACCAGCACGCCATCATGGTCATGTCCCCAATCCAGCAACTCCGCATGAGAGCTCTGGACCAAAAACATGGATCCAAACCTGCACAACAAGATGTGATATTACAGTATAAATTATTTCGAGGAAGGTCAAATATCATGAGAACACGTATATACCGACGTCTTGATATACGATAGTACGAGGCCGCGGGTGTCCTATTCGACTATGCTGGCAAACTGTGTACCTGCATCACCCTCAAAAATGCAGGAACAAAGAAGCGGAAGTTGGAGCGATTCTGTTGGCAATCCAGCTACCTCAAGCATCAAATAGAAACATAACATCATCAGACACTCTCAACGGGCATTACTCTGTTGGTTGCAGGAAGTATACTTAAACGCTTCAGTGAGATATTCTCATCCACAGTGCAGAAGCTTACGACGTAACCAGGAAACCCAGGCACAAGGGTTCGAAAAGATCCAGGCACCTGCGAAGGGGCACGCTAGCTCACACACCGTGCTCCTTGCGACCACGGCTACCGCACTCCCCTACCCGACAAAAAAATTAAGAATATTTAGTAATGCATTGCCTAGGAAGACGATCTTCTCCCGCGCTATCGGGGGTCTCAATGCTGAAGAATTGCAAACTCTGTTGAGGGCCAACCAGCCCAAATATCTACAAATAAATGCGTTCGAATATATTCGGTGGGACCATCGTATTTAAAACTCTGCTAATTTCGGCGAGACATCCACCCTCTCCCAGAAAACATGTACAGGGGTGTTCTCCGGGCGCGCACATCAAACATTACATATTCCGCTTCCATCAAAACATCGGATCTAGCTTTGGCCGCCTCGTTACGTCAAGGTCAGTGCGACCTGGTTGCGAGGAGCAGGAAAGGGCTTCTGCATCCATGACCATACATTCAGAGTTCCTCGTTAAGATCTCTGAATGTCTTTACCCCGTTTTCCGAAACCGCTTGTATTTCTTCTGAAACAAAGGCCGTCACCCTCTCTTTTCGAAAGAAAAGCAAAAACATTCAGTCCGGCCAGGAAAACAGAGAATAACATTGAAACACTAGCACTGTCGTCTTTCTCGCTCAAACAGACAAACACTGAGCAGCCGCCACCTTTCACGCTCACATCTTAAACCACAGAAGCACAGAGGGCAACTGTCTTCCCTGGTCCACGGTGCTTATATGCACTTGCAGCCTGACTTTCTTTTTTTCTCTGAACATCACTGCTTGTTAGTTAAGCATAGATCGTAAATGCAGCGATTCCGTTCCAAAACATTCCCTGGGTGTCGAAATACGCATGGCGTCGGAGCAGTGTCTCTCGGCACCGAAGCTGTGCCCAAGGACACAATAACGATCCCTCGGCCCCTGCTCTCGTTCCATGTATTCTGAATTCTTGAAACATATTTTTGGCGTAAAAGCTATTCTGTGAGTGGGCACGAGGCCGGTGCGACCGCTACGCTGGGTGACCGATCTCGCCGTCGCCCAGTCCAGGTTTGGCGCAGTTTCCACAAGCGTCAACTCCGTAGTACGACGCTAATACACGCCCTGGTTCACCTAGGCCACTAAAAGCAACCATGCCATCCGTGTCCGTCACTAAGACAGCATCTACAGCACCAATGGCTCGCGACGATGACTGCCACCTTGCCGCTTTCAGCACTATCGACGGGGTGCATAAACAGCTACTTCGTCAAACACCCCTTCAGTGGCCACAGGAGCGGCATAGCTGCTCAAGTGGCTAAACAATCTCGCCTTCGCAATGATCATGTTGATAACAAGCTCTCGTTTTATGTTAAGCGAAGTAGTACAAGTTGTTTAGGGGTGTTCCGCTGCCCATCGGCGTTGGGTTCAAATTATGACGAGTGTGCTAATACTGTACGAATTTTGTCGTGCTGTGGTGATGTCGACCATAACCTTGGTCCCCACAAAATGTCCCCGAAGGCGCGAAACTGCTGTGTCAAGTAAAAAAAGATCTCCAGACCGAAATTCTGCATTGTTTAGAAAATATAAACCAACAATCGTTTGCCACTACAAAAATAGCCAAACTCGCAAAAGGTCAAGCCAACGTTCTGCATCCGTTAGGTGGTGTAGCTGTGGCACAGGCGTTCCTTGAGACAAAACCGCTGAATTTAGGCGAACGTTTGAACAAATGTTTCACCAGGTTGGACGATATGGATCGAATTGAGTCAGGTGTACGAAGTGTGCAACAAGCCATTAATTACGTGTTTAGTAATTTTCAAGGCCGCCTTGGTCACATTGACGACAGGGGCCGACAAGATTATTCTCTTTTTCTATGGGGTACAGGAAGCTAAGAAAACGAGGCCCTAAACATAACAGAAAATGTTGGTTATACTTTCCGAGCACTTCGCCGTGATGCTAGGACCTAACTCTATCGAGCGGGCTCACAGCTTGGTAAGACCGTATACAGAAAAAAATGCCGAACAATTATTCTCCACTTTATCAGCTACAAAGAAAAGGATAAGATTCTAGCCCAGGGAAGAAAACTAGGCGACTGGGATGTATCACTGATTGAAGATTTGTTACCGGTGACAAGACAAGCTATGAAAAAACTGTGTCAGTATGGCAAAGAGCAGCCAGGTGCGCCTGATTTCAAAATTCGTAGCAACTACCTTACTGTTTATGGCGCAACCTACGTTTACTGTCGAGAAATTGACAGCGAGCGGGAACTTTTGCTAATAACGAAATTAGTGCTCCAAATACTGGCGGTTCCATACCCCGAGGAACAATCTCGAACACGCCTATGCGCAGCAGCTTAATCGCGCATACGCTCCTTCCGATACGCACAGGAAAAATGTTCATTCTTAGAAATGACCATCACGTACCCGCGAAGACGCTGTAAAATTACATCGGCTCAAGTTCTATTTGTCAACGTGAGAAGCGTTATGAATAAACGCCACCAACATAGCTGTATCGTCAGCTTAAGTGAAGCGGACATACTCAATTTTAACCGAAACATAGATATCGGTTGAAGTCAGAAGCAGGCAATGACTATACGGAAGCAGGGGTTACGAGTTTTATTGCTGCAACCAGCAAGGACGACTCGGTGGTAACATACTTATTTATGTAGCTCATGGCATCCTGTCTTTTCCCGTAAATGTCCACACATATTTGAGAACAGTTAGGGTCTGCGCTACTTTCAACTACACAAAAGGAATTGTTGGTGCCTGTTACCACTCTCCGAACGTGTCCACAGGCTATGTTGACACACTACACGACCTTGTTAATATTCCCACTTGTCGGTTTCAGTTTTCACCATTAGTTTTATATGTGATTTCAATTTCCCACATATAATCTGCTCCGGCCCGTATATAATCCCTATTCCTGCTTCCACGTAATCCCAGATTTTTTCCCCCTGGTGTTTCCACTTCTTCAAGTGGCTTGAGAACCTCCCAGATACTTCTGAGATTCTTCTAGCACACTTGATTTCCTTTTCACGGCACACTTAGATATGCTGTCAGAATTAATCTGCCTAATTGGTTTCAAGGATCCGCGACTATTTTTCCACTTTGTCTTTGAGGTATCTCGCCCTCCCAGCCTAAACACACTGAAAGTAATCCGCGAATGTAGTAAGGCCAGTTTCGCTACTATACATGCTGAGTTTGCTATGTGCCGTGCCACATATCTTGCTGAATTACATCATCTGAGCGCGCAAGAAAACTGAGATTTATTTTGCGCCCAAAAAAATTTACCTATATCCGCACACTTATCAACGAGAAGAATTAAATGGAGTTCCACCACTCCGTGGTATAGAAAATCACTAGCCGGGCTCAACAACAAAACGAAACGTCTATTCTGTGTAGCAAAGCTGCGCAAACAAGTGATCGATTGGAATTATATCGTAAAGTTGACGCATCATACCGCACGGCAATCCGCTGTTGCAAGGCCGCACCATCTTTTAGCAATTCGCAAGTATGTTATCCAGCAAACAGAAGAAATTTTGGAACAGCGTAAATAAAAAATACGACAAGGTAATCACCCTAACTGGTTCTTGTGGCGATCCCATAGCGGCTTCCGAATGGTCTTCCGTGTTTAATGATGTTTTTTCGCGGCTCTTCAGTTGTCCCTCCATCGGTCCCCCTTACCCTGGAGTCCAGCAGTGTTGTTTCTTCCCAATTTCACGGTCATTTTAGGGCCATCAGAAATCATCAATATCATTGATTGCTTCAAATTATCATCATCTTGTGGTACCGACAATATAAAGTCAGTTTCTAAAACAAGCCAAAACCTACTCATGAATATTATTCGTGGAAATTTTCGAGCAGTCTTTAAACAACGGTATTTCGCACTAAGAAAAAAAAATCGGAAAGGTAGTTCCCATCCTAAACCTCGTTGCTTCTACAATCCTTCTAACTACCGCCCGATAACTTTGACAAGACTACCGTGTAAGATGATGGAGCATTCCAAACAGCAACTTCTTTTCATTCTTAAAATCAAATTCCTTAAAATCAAATTCCGTTCCAATATGGCTCATGATGTTCATATTCCTGTGAAATCAAAGTGATGTTCACCTATTCATTACGCAGAATTTTACACAAATCTTACACGGTGGACTGTACTTTTCAGACTTCTCAAACTCTTTTGATAAGGTAGATCAAGTACTATTAATGCTCAAATGGCACAGCCGCACATAAAATTCCAAAGTGTTTGCATGGTTTCATTGTTTTCGAGCTCGACGCTTCAATTATGTTATTATAAATGGTCAGGCGTCCCCCTTCACTGGAGTCACTTCCGGTGTCCTGCAGGAATCCGTCCTCGGCACCTCGTTATGCTTTATCTTCGACAATGATTTACCGGTTTCCGTTTCCACTCGAACTGATTTGTACGCAAAGACTCTGTTTTGTGCGGTGAGATTACAGACCAGCAACCGAGCAATTATTTCACTCTGGTCTAATCGTCCTATCAAAGTGCTGTGTAAAGTGGGGGATCGTATTAAGTTAGTCAAAATGCAAGTCAATGCGCGTTTCAAGACAGGAATCAATCCCACCAGTCTATACGATAAATGGTTCTAGTTTAGAAGTTGTTAAACATCAGAAATACCTAGGTCCAATTAGGCATAACAGCAAGATTATCCTGCACCATCAAACAGATGCAACTACGAATAAAGCAAATACGATGCAGGGATTTTTCTGCCGTTCTTTTAGCAAATCCCCATCGTCAGTGAAATTCCTGCTATATAAATCGCTTGCCATCTAAAAACACGAGCATGCTGCTGGTATTTGGCGCCCTTCTTATGCTAGTACAGTACAGAACCTTGAGACCTTGAGAAATAACGCTGCCCGCTTTACAATTTCTGATTCCAGCCGTACCTCCAGCACTACAACAATTAAATATTTGGAGCCTTCTCCGGTAGTCAGTCCGCGGACGCTTTTATGTGTATGCCTTTTTTTTATAAATTATATTATCTCCACTTTTGAGAGGGAAGCTAATCTTATTGCCCACTTATCGTTCTTTATATGTCGACCATCACAACAAAAGTACACATACATTCTCACGGATGAATGCATTTTATCACTCATTCATACCGAATACCTCTATACGAATCACCTTTCATGAGGGAATGTACCCGTTGTTGAGGAAAGAGAACTAGGAAGAGCATAGGACTATCACCATCATTAGTGAGTGGAAAAAGAAGGGAATAAAAGGCGTTCTGAGCGGTGCCATGGCCCGGGGCCCAGTTCCTTAACATTTGGTGCGCTAAACAGAACCGGTACAAAGAAGCTGCACCACTCCTCAAAGAACCGGTGTAAAAGGAAACAACTCACGACCTGAGACCGACCGGCTCAACGAATCACAACCAGAATGCTGAACTGGCTGTTATTTATATTTGTGGTATATTCTGCGCGGGTCCTGTGCATGTCTGAGTGCATGAATCATTGTCGCGGGCGGGAGTGTGTTGAGGAAACAAGACGGCGAGCTTGGGACACTATCACCATCATCAACTAGTAGAGGAAGAAGGGAATAATTAGCGTTCTGAGCGGTGCCAGGGCTCGGGGCCCAGTTCCTCAACACCCGTTTCTAATCATTAATTCTCTTTTTTCTAGACCTTGTCTACATTTATGCGGGGCGATAAGCCTGCGTGATCTTGTATAACACTGTGACCAGTACTGCTTACATTTGTGTTTTGCTGTTTGTTGGTTAATTCTTGAATAATTATTGTTTATTTTGGCTCTGTTTTATGTATACCTGCGAAGAGTACACTGGCAAAATTTTGATGATAAAATATGTTGTGTATCTCACAGAAAAAAATGTTGTTTTACTTTGCCATCCCATCTCAACCAACACTGTATTGTTTTGCCCACTCCCCTCCATAATACATCGACGTTTGAGTGTTAAAATTAAATGAATAAAATGCAACCTCTTTGAATTTTACGTCCTTTTCGATCTCTGACTCGTTTGCAATTTTCTATCCTGCGGTCTGAATTGTCTAGGAATAACACTGTGCTCAACACTTCCCACTGCACATAAATCACATAGTTCTACACACACAAAGTTCAAATCACAAAGTTCACACGTACCTGCACAATAATTTTGAAATGCTTTCCAGTTGAGCTGCTGTTTTGCATATATTTTGCTCCTATGTTCAGGTGCATCTTCTCCTTTATTGTTATGTTTCGTTGTCCATTAAAATTCAGTTCCACAATGTGTTTTTCTGGTCCTTCACCCACTGGAACACTAATATTGGCTAAAAGGTCAAAAGGGGTCACCATGGGGCGGGTGATGTCCCAGGTGTATTTCTCTGTGCAGTGCGTTGGTCTTTTACTCGTTCTTTCTTTTTCAATTTTCATTTCTTCACAAGAGAACGATATTACAGGTGACTTAATTGGATACCTGCAAGGAAAGTTGAAGGTTCAGGAACAATGAAATTTTTTTTTTCATTTTTTCACCACTTTCTTTCTGACTAAAAAAATCCTTCGTCTGTTTCTAAGACCCACCACAACCTCCCCTTTGCTTTCCGAGGTTTTCTTGACTGCAAACCTCATTTTCTGTCTTATTTCACCGAGCCCCTCATTTCTCATTTTCTGATTCGCTATATATATAACTATATACAAACACACACACACACACACACATATATATATATATATATATATATATATATCAAAGTTGCAGTCCTTATTGCCAGTGCTGTTTGGCGTTTTAACAGTGTTTTATAGTGCCGAATGAGGTATGATTGCCTTTTTTTTTTTATGCAGGAATAAATAATAGAAAATTCAAGTCGAGAAAAAATGCGCCGTTTTTTTCCGGAAGCGGGAAACGAACCCACAACCTCCGCATAACGCGTGCGGTGCTCTACCATTGAGCTAGTTCCGCGGCGACTCCCCTCTCGACTATACCGCGGGGTTTTGTATTTACCACTGCTCAGAGCCCGGTCAACTAGCGCCGCCCCTCGACCACCGCGGGAAGACGTAGAACGTCTTTTCCCAGCGGCCGCACGTAAGACGTGGTCGGAAGTCGGGGATAGCCAAAGGCATTTCAGACTGCTGAAGCCAGAACCCTCGTAATGCATTTTGTAGAACAGAGACGTACGGGACGAGGGATTCCGTAAGGACACATATCAAAGTTGCAGTCCTTATTGCCAGTGCTGTTTGGCGTTTTAACAGTGTTTTATAGTGCCGAATGAGGTATGATTGCCTTTTTTTTTTATGCAGGAATAAATAATAGAAAATTCAAGTCGAGAAAAAATGCGCCGTTTTTTTCCGGAAGCGGTGTTCCTCAGGAAGACCTGTCTCAGGTCGAAACGTTGGAAATAAAGTCTCCGAAGAGCGTACTTCTACTTTGTGTGTGTATATATATATATATATATATATATATATATATATATATATATATATATATATATATATATATTTATATATATATATACACACACACAAAGTAGAAGTACGCTCTTCGGAGACTTTATTTCCAACGTTTCGACCTGAGACAGGTCTTCCTGAGGAACACCTGTCTCAGGTCGAAACGTTGGAAATAAAGTCTCCGGAGAGCGTACTTCTACTTTGTGCGTATTCCTGCAGCAACTATGGACTCCACTTCACGACTATATATATATATATATATATATATATATATATATATATATATATATATATATATTTATACAGAAAGATAGGTCAGCAGTCTACAACGCCAAAGGAGGCATAGGGGTGTGGTTAGGCTCTTTTTCTTTTTCACTACGGTTAATGAAGTAAACATTTTTTTTAAATATACAGAAGAAAGAAAGAAAGAAAAACACGCGCCCAGAGTGGGGACCGAACCCACGCCTTTCGATTACATGTCGAATGCCTTACCAATTCGGCAATCTGGGCGACTGTGTTCTCCTTCACTTTCTGGGCTATTTATATTTACTAGAATTGTATCTGACGCTTGAGGGTGGTAGCCAGCGCCACTCTGACTGCACGGGGAGAAGGGGACCTTCTTTTCAACCCCCGGGGCGTGACTAGAACGTCTACAGCCTGTCATGAGCGGGTAACTGACGGGAAGCCCTCTTATGCTACCTAGGCATCAAGGCTGCCAGAACCGAGACCCTCGCTAGGCTTTCGCAGAATAATATAGTAAGTAAATGAGGGGCTCGTTGAGGAAATACAGAAAGATAGGTCAGCAGTCTACAACGCCAAAGGAGGCATAGGGTTGTGGTTAGGCTCTTTTTCTTTTTCACTACGGTTAATGAAGTAAACATTTTTTTTAAATATACAGAAGAAAGAAAGAAAGAAAAACACGCGCCCAGAGTGGGGACCGAACCCACGCCTTTCGATTACATGTCGAATGCCTTACCAATTCGGCCAATGCCTTACCATATATATTTATATATATATATATAAATATATATATATATATATATATATATATATATATATATATATATATATATATATATATATATTTATATATATATATATATTGTTAAGAAGACAGCCGACACGCCGGTAGCCGGTTGACGTTGTTTAATTGCAGGAGCGAAGCCGATCGATAACGCAGGTCTGAGCGTTGCGATCACCAAGCGCGTTTCTGGCGCATGCACGTCCTGTGGTTCATCGTCTTCCCTGACACCTCTTTGGCGCATATCCCCGTGTGTGGATTGGGCATAATCCTATATGGGCTATGCTGGTGAGGCACATATCCCGATGTCTTGATGGCATGTTGCGTCTATTGCATATGTTCATTACCCTCGTTATATTATATATATATATATATATATATATATATATATATATATATACATATAGATAAGACAGAAAATAAGGGTTGGCAGTCAAGAAAACCTCGGAAAGCAAAGGGGAGGTTGTGGTGGGTCATAGAAAGAGATGAAGAATTGTGTGAGTCGAAAAGAAAGTGGTGAAAAAATGCCCGCCGGGTGGGATCCGAACCCACGACCTCCAGAATACCGGTCTGTATATATATATATAAATAAATATATATATATATATAAATATATATATATATATATATATATATATATATATATATATATATAGTAAAAAATGGGTATAGCTTCTAACAAAACTGTTTATTGGTCGACGTTTCGATCGGATGCCGATCTTTCTCAAGACAACATTTCGTATTTCTGTGCACGTATTTATAAGCTCGTCGTCCAACGACGCCGAAAAAAGAGAGAGGGGGGATTTGGGGAGAGAGGTAGCAACAAACACGCTCTCGGCGAGGTGAGGTGAAGGTTTGCAAAAAAGAGAGAGAAAAAAAAAAAAAAAGAGAGAAAAAAAAAAAAAGAGAAAACGCAAAACCAAAAACAAACCCAAACATGCAGAAAAGGGAGAGAAGTACACAACTCTTTCAAAAACACTGTCCTCCATCGTTCGTCAGCTTGTAGAACGAGTGACAGGTAGCGCCCACTTCAGAGGGGGGCCGCTCTGCTTAAGAAACGAAAGCGCAAAGCAGTAACAGGGACGCTCTCACACCATCACTGGGAGGCACAGAATTCTAATGGTCACTGACCTTACGGGAAGAGTTTACAGGAAGCGGTCGCAGCCGCACACATATCTCAGTGACGCCAACCCCACAAAACAAACAGGCAGGCTCGTTAACAGTGTAGGTACGATCTCCGCACTGTGGCTCAAAGCATGCACGATTCTGCCTACCAGCAGGACGAATGATGAATGGCACTCGCCCGTCCTGCCGGTAGGCAGAATCGTGCATGCTTTGAGCCACAGTGCGGAGATCGTACCTACACTGTTAACGAGCCTGCCTGTTTGTTTTGTGGGGTTGGCGTCACTGAGATATGTGTGCGGCTGCGACCGCTTCCTGTAAACTCTTCCCGTAAGGTCAGTGACCATTAGAATTCTGTGCCTCCCAGTGATGGTGTGAGAGCGTCCCTGTTACTGCTTTGCGCTTTCGTTTCTTAAGCAGAGCGGCCCCCCTCTGAAGTGGGCGCTACCTGTCACTCGTTCTACAAGCTGACGAACGATGGAGGACAGTGTTTTTGAAAGAGTTGTGTACTTCTCTCCCTTTTCTGCATGTTTGGGTTTGTTTTTGGTTTTGCGTTTTCTCTTTTTTTTTTTCTCTCTTTTTTTTTTTTTTTTCTCTCTCTTTTTTGCAAACCTTCACCTCACCTCGCCGAGAGCGTGTTTGTTGCTACCTCTCTCCCCAAATCCCCCCTCTCTCTTTTTTCGGCGTCGTTGGACGACGAGCTTATAAATACGTGCACAGAAATACGAAATGTTGTCTTGAGAAAGATCGGCATCCGATCGAAACGTCGACCAATAAACAGTTTTGTTAGAAGCTATACCCATTTTTTACTATTTGCTACGGCAACCAAAGACAGCCCTTCTCGCAATCAATCTATATATATATATATATATATATATATATATAAATATATATATATATATAAAGTTGTTCTTATCTTTTACCTGACCGTTTCTTCTGGCCCGTTGCAAAACTCATCGAAATCTATATATATATATATATATATATATATATATATATATATATATATATATATATATATTTATATATATATATATATATATATATATATATATATATATATATATACCGAAATAAGCGTAGCCACCGCCACTCTGACTTCTCGAGGTAAAGGGGGCCTTCTTTTTAATCCCCGCGCCGTGGCTCGAGTGTCTACGTCACGTCGAGAGTGGTCAGCCAGCGTTGAACCCTCTTAAGCTTCCTATTGCACCAAGACTGCCAGAACAGAGGCCCTCGCTATGCATGAAGCGAATTAGAATAGGAAATGATGGGCTCGTAGAAATAACACAGCAATAAGAGGTGGCAGTCAAGAAAACCTCGGAAAGCAAATGGGAGAAGGTGGTAGGTCATTGAAACAGATAAATAATTTTGAAAGACGGAAAGAAACTGGAGCAAAAATGCCCGCCGCGTGGGAACCGAACCCACGACCTCCAGAATACGTGTCTGGTGCGATGAACACTACGCTACCGGTGGGTCTATTTTCCCATCTACTTTCTTCGGGATTTATGTCAAGGTAATTTTTTCCTGTGCTTGGGTGTGGTAGCCAGCGCCACTATGACTGTTCGGGGTGAAGGGACCTTCTTTTTAACCCCCGGGCCGTGACTGGAGTGTCCACGGCATGTAGAGAGTGGTCTGCAGCGTTAAACGCTCTTAAGCTCCCTATGGCACCATGACTGCCAGAACAGAGGCCCTCGCTTTGCATTTAGCGAATCAGAATGTTAATTGAGGGGCTCGTTGAATTAAGACAGAAATAAGGCTTGGCAGTCAAGAAAACCTCCGAAAGCAAAGGGTGGGATGTGGTAGGTCATTGAAACAGATAAGGAATACGCAAAGAAAGACATTTTTTCTCCAATCTTTTTCTGTCTGTGCAAATTTCTTATTTGTTACAATGACGTATCACCTACCTACCTTTCCGAGGTTTTATCCTATGGGGAAAAAAGCAATGTCGCTGGCGTAAACCGCCAGCTGAATGTCTGAATATATTGTAATAGCGCTCATGCTTGTTCCTTTACACCCGTCTTTCCCTGTCATGCGGCTCTCCTCCACCTCTTACACCGTTGCTTTTTTCTGGGGGCTTTCTGCTTGTATTTTTTTCCAAATCTTCGCCTTTCGGCCACATCATCACAGGTATAGAAAAAGTGTTATTTCTCGCTTATCATAATCAGTTACTTCACAGTAGAGTCGTACACAATTACGAATTCTCGCTTGCTGTCAATACATGGGATGCTACAGGAGCTGACTCGGTTTTAGAAACGACTAGCACTCGTCTTCTGCTAAAACTACCCTGAAACAAATTATACCAAGATAGTGTGCTCAAATGAACTGCTCACCCATGCGCAGCGGTGAGAGGGCCACAGTCAAACACTGACTGTCAGCTTTTGAAGCATACCAATTCTTTTCTACTACGCAGTTCCCTGGCTAGTTAATGGATGCGTTGTGCCACTCCGACGCCGGCTCCAGAAGGAGGTCGTTACTCCAGCTGCTGAAGTCAACTCGACCGGTTGATTGCTGCCCACCGCGCCTTTTTCCTTCATGATAATAAACGTTGCAGCTCGGCCTCTACCCATGGAAAGTGTTGTCTCAGTACGTGTACCTATGACCATCACGCCCACTTTTATAATAAATAACACGGGATCCTACGGGAGGCGTGTGGTTATGCAAACTCAATAGAGGGCGTGCGCTATTTGAACTCCCGCAAATTCCACTTTATTTTACTTCCTCAGTCGTCTAATTTACAAAGTCACAATCGCCTACTTATTTACTCGTTCAAAACATCGTGAAATTGATTTTTTGGTGATATGTATTAGCAGTATTTGTCAGCAAAAATAAACTGGTTGCACCAACGGTAGAATAGTTATTGATAAAACAATGAAAATGCGCATTTTTCTCAAAATCCTAATTCTCCAGATCAGGCGGCTAGTACCAAAAACTTATGTAACCCAATTCTGAGACAATTGTATGGCTCACCTCTATACACCCAAACCAATAGAAAAACAATCAAGAACAATGAGCTTCGCTTGGCGTTGACTGTTAGGCCTTTTAGGAGCGTCAGAGTTCCACAAAAATTACTTTTGACCATTCAGCGGTGTCACGGGGAACAATATTTGGAATTTATTTTGTGCATCTGTGAGAGTAACATATACTGCAAAAACCAGTTCGATGTATCAAGCAGTGATAAGTATATTGGAGAATTTCTAATATTACTCGGCTTGCTCCGAAATGCAGATTCGCACCCTTCGTGTTGGTGTGGTGAAAACAATAAATTTTTTTGGAATGTAAATGTTGAAGCTTAAGTTGTACTCATGTGTACTGCTAACAGAAAACTATCATCTTGAGCGAAATAGAGAGAAAATGTTGGGCCAAGAGGTGGGAAGGAAATTGGCGAGTAGCCAAGGGGCCCACGCGCCGGTGTTGGGAGTGCGCGCCTCAAGAAAAAAATGTGGTTAGAGACGTCCCAGAAATGGAACCCTGTACCTCTACGCCGCGAAACCGGCAGCCTAGCTACTCGGCCTTCCCAAAGAAAGGAGGGGAGCGGGGCCGCGGGGGAAGGGGGGGGGGGGGGCAGGAGGGGGCCCGAAGCATGGGTGTCTAATTATAAAAAAAAACCTTGGCGGTGGTCTGAATCAAACCTGGGTCCCTCCCGTTATGAAACCAGCTTCTATCCTATTGTGCAATCATCGCATTAGGAGGGCGCTGCATTTCCATTGCGTTCGTAGCGCGGCCGTTGGTTATGGACTTTGCGTTGAAGTAGACTTTGGCTTCGGACATAGGTAGTTTTAACTGTGGTGGGTTGTAGACTTTGATTTATGTCAATTTGCATGGAGAAAGCTCTGGCTTTTGACCATGTTTGCCTTAAGTAGGAGACCTACCTTAGAAAAGAAAAGTTAAAGCTATTTCGGACCACCGTCTCCGCTGTTCCCTCAGCTTGGGATCTCCATTACGTAGGGGGCTGAATTATTCTAGACCCTCTAACTGGCAAAAATCAGGTCGATATCTCAATGGGTGAGCGAGGTAATCAGAAATTTGCGAAAAGCAAATTCCGCCTTTTGTTCAGCTAGGGGCATGATATCTCAAAATCCCGCCTTATCGAGTACTTACGCAAATATAGCTATTTGCTCCAAAAGTTTAAATTCCTCGGGTCGAGCAGCTTTGTCTGAGCGTTGATATATCATTCAGTGAGTCAGTCAGTGTGTTGGACAGTTCGATTTATAGGTGTAGATGACGCACGCTTACGGAAAAGGAACGAGGCAGCGCGTCGCTGGTATTGTCTTGCCACAACTCATGCCACCGAAATGCACGAGCCTGCTCGCATGCTGTGGCGCTTTGTCGTCATTTTCCCCCGTGCCACGTTAAAAGCACGCGACATGTTCAATGCTAAAAAGAATATCACAAAATAAATTATTTTTTATGAAGACTGTGGGCGTGTTCCATATGGGCTCCGCATTTTCATCTCTCTGTTTGCGTAATAACCATAATTTCGCACAACCCCTCTTGAACATCGGATCCACAAAGGTCAACGACGCAGATGGACGCCAACTTCAGGGAGATCGGACCACCAGTTCGATTTTTGCGGCCATCCTTCGACCCGGAGTGGCCTGGGCCTCGCTAAGCCTTGCGAGGGCTTAGGCGCTACACAGCCACCTCTGACGAGGAGACGGCCCCGGTTCACCGGCTACGCATACAGCGACACCGGGGAAGCGTGCTGCCTCCGACCATCGCATCGGCGACATGGAGGTTGAGGTCAATGGTGAGTCAATTTCACCAGAAGAATTCGAAAGCGACGCGGGATGGCTGTCCAGCCACCGCCAGCACAACAGCCGAGCGATCAGCAAGCTATGCCTAACGACAGAACAACCAGCTCGCGACGGCAGGAGGTCATCGACACCCGCCACCAAACTCTCCACGAAGCGCTCGCGCAACTCGCAGCCGCCACGTGCTCCGCAGCTGCCGAAAGAAGATATTAAGATCATTCTGAGGCCACGCGACGGGCTGAACGTTAAAAAGCTTAGCGACGCTCAGATCAGAGACGCAGTTTTCGCCGCGGCAAGTCTTACGCGAGATGAAGCGGAAGAAGACATTCTTCTATCGAACCGTACGAAGAACATCGTCATAATCATCACGCCGACCATGGCGAATGCCGAGAAGTACAACAGCATCAGAAAACTGAAAGTAGGCGATGCTGTCTACGCAACCGTCGCATACGCAGCTGCACCAGAAGATACGGTCAAAGGGGTCATTCACCGCATCCCTTCATACGACACGGCGGAGGACATCACTCGAAGTCTGATGTATAACAAAAACCCCACGATATTACAAGCCAGAAGAATGGGCAATACCAACTCGGTCGTCATAATATTCGAAGGGAAACGGGTTCCTCACTTCGTCTACTACTCCACACGAAGAAACACGAAGTGTGCGACTCGTGCGGCAAACTGGGTCACCGATCCGATGTGTGTCCAGCACCAGAAGACAAAATCTGCAAGGGATGTGGCGAGCGCAACCCTGGCGAGGACCACCCGTGCGACCCGAAATGTGCCTTGTGTGGTAAAGACCACTCAACCGGTGACAAGACCTGCCGACAACGCTTCAGAACGCCTTTCCTTCTCAAGCAAAGGCAGTGGGAAAAGCTAAAAAGAAAACAACGAGAGCAGCAAGAGCAAAGTCCATGCAATAATCACCAAAGATCTTCTAGTCTCCACCAGGAAGACGACGGCACAGGGAAAAGGCGCACGGGAATTCTCCGCACCACGGAAGGTTACCGAGACCAATCTGAAAGTACACAAGGCCACTTCAAGGACTCTGAGGAGGATGGGAAGAGGAGTCGCTCCAGTTCCTTTTCTCGCCTGCCCAACAAGAGTGACGGACCGCATGCACCGTCAACAGGAGGACGACACCGCTCCCGGTCCAAGTCTCGGCGGCAACCTGCAGGTGGCGGGGAAATACAAGAGTCCGGCTCCAGATCCCGAAGCTCCCGAGGGAACGGAGACAACGCAGCCACGTCGCCCACTGCAGGGTCTCGAGGCGAAGTCAACGGCAATACGGTGAGCTGGGCAGAGACGGTCTCCCGTTCGAAAGCTCCGTTAAGTGTAAAAAGCGATGGTCAGGGACCCGCCAGAGGTCAAGAAAAAAACGACAAATAGAACAAGAACTTACGCGAATACGAAAGATGTTAGAACAGGTTACGCGCGAAAATATAGCCTTGAAGGAGGAAATAGCCCGCTTAACCACGCTGACAAAGCGGTTGAACAAAAACAGCTGGAACAGGCGTCCACTAGCGAGCTAAAAAATCAGGTAGAAATGGATACGACCACTGAACTAGAGAGAACAAACCCCCCGCCATTAAAGAAAAAAAAGGAGCAGAACGAGAAGCTTCGAGCTACCCCAGCCAAACAATCCCCATTAGAGGAATTAGAAAGCAGAATAGAAAATAAAATAGACAGTACATTGGAAGCATTCGGCAAGAAATTCGAAAACATGTTCTCGACGTTCGCCCAAGACATTAACAACTAAATAGCAGGTTTGCATGCCAGAATCACGGCCTGAGAAATGGGGCCACTGCACCAGCCGCCTCAAGCTACCACGAGCGTGGTGCCTGTTACAGTGGCCAAACCCTACGCCCGACCCACGACGTTTGACAGCCCCAAAACCAGCAGATCAGACACTCCCAACCGGAATGGGTCGGAGTAGCAGCGATGATAAATACGTGGTGTGGCAGTGGAATTGCCGCGGGTTTCGCCGCAAGAGGGGAAACCTGCAACAATTCCTGAACACCAAGAAAAACAGAGAAGCACCGGACGTGTTTGCATTACAGGAAGCGGCATGCCGAGCAAAATTATCCGGCTACAAATTGTTTTACGGCAGCACCATGGGGGAGGGCGATACTAAACCGCCTGTTTGCACGATGATTAAGAGAAACACACCGGCAATCAGGCACGATACTGGAGTGACGACCATAGACAACGTCCTTATCGAAATTTTTCCGACTAAAAAGAGGGGAGAGGATAGTCTTTTTGTTCTTAACGTGTATAGCAGCCCAAAAAAGAAACATAGATTCGCCAGACTTTTCCGTCAAGCATTAGACATCGCCAGAAAGCACGCGCTAATTATAGTTGGTGATTTTAACGCGCCCCACGCGGCGTGGGGTTACGCGAAGGAAATACCGAAGGGCAGCCAATTATGGATCGATGCGCAACAAGAAGGTTTGACCCTTATTACAGACCCTGCCTTTCCCACGCGCCTTGGCAACAGCGTCAGCGCAGATACCACGCCGGACCTGACTTTTTAAATGCAGAGCATTTCTTAGCCTCGCCTCTTCCTGCGTCGGACGGCGTCCACAGCTCCGCGTCCGCAGCAGGTGCGCCTCTCCTCCTTCCCTCCTCTCTCTCAACAGCAGCTGGCGCGCGCATGCGTCGTAGTCAGCCCGTTCGCTCCGTCGCGGTCTCGGCGTAACAGGTGCGTGATAGCAGCGCGGTGGGGCGTGGAACGGCGCGCGCTGCTTGCGCATGCGCGCTTTCGCCCCCCCCCCCCCCCCCCCGTACTGCTCTCCCTCTACTGCGCGCGCTGCACATATAAAGCGGCGAGCTGTCGCTCGTGCTTCAGTCACTGCGTTGCTCGTTCCTTCCTTGGTTGACGCTCGCTCCACCCTAACGCGACTTTACTGTCCTCGCTCTACCCCAAACCAACACCAACGCAACGACGACCCAACTACCCACCCTAACGCGACTTTACACGGCGTTAATGACCCCCAATGCTCTGCATTTACTCGTGTTCCCCTCGCGGGAAGGCGCGGGAATTTTTTTTGAGAAACGTGCCCGTTGCACACTGGAACAATACGCAGGAAAGTATGGGCAGCGACCACTACATCGTTTCTACGAACCTAAATGCGGCACCGTCCAAACCTGGGGGAAACAAAATAAGAATAACGAAATGGGATGCGTTTCGGGCCCTTCGACACACCGAACTAGGAACGGGGGACGATGTCAGGGAAATTGCTGACATAGACGAATGGACGGCACTACTCCGGGAACACGTAGAACGCTCCACGGAGACCGTTCCGGAGGAAGCCGAACTTCAATGTGCAGATGCCAAGCTTCTAGACATGTGGGAAGCCAAATCCAGCCTACAGAAACGTTTGAATAAACAGAAATACAACCGGTCCCTAAGGAGGCGAATCGCGCGACTGGATAGAGACATCGAAGACTATGCGAACCAGCTCTCGCATCAGCACTGGAATGAGGCCTGCGAGCGTATGGACCTTCAAATGGGGTTGTCGCAAACTTGGAACATCTTACGGAGCCTCATTGACCCAGACAAGAGTAAAACAACACAACGACAAAACATGGGCCGGCTAGTGCACGAGCACAAAGGTACGGAGGCCGAAATAATTACGAAGATCAAGGGCAGGTACTTTGGGACGAACCCTAAGATTCAACTCAAAGACTACGTGGGAATTGGCAACCAAAAATTAGACCGCCCCATCACCACCTTCGAGGTTCGCGCTGCAATACATGACTTACGCACTACATCCGCACCTGGTCCGGACGGCGTAACGAATAAAATGTTTCGAAATCTAGACGACGCATCTATCGAGGCACTAACCAAATTCATGAACGATTGTTGGGAGACTGGCCACATACCACACCAATGGAAAACGGCTAAAATAGTCATGATACCGAAGCCTGGGAAAAAACTACAACTCGAAAACCTCAGGCCTATATCTCTAACTTCTTGTTTTGGTAAGCTTCTCGAGCGTGTGGTGTTAAACAGAATAAATGTCTACATGGAGGAAAACGACCTGTACCCCCACACCATGATAGGTTTCCGTGCGAAATTATCGACCCAGGACGTCATGTTACGAATCAAACATCAGATAATCGACGGTGAAGGCTGCTCCCCGCTTGACACCAGGGCGATTCTCGGTCTTGATCTCACCAAAGCGTTTGACAACGTCCGTCACGAGGCGATTCTCGAGGGCCTCGAGAGACTGGGGACCGGAAAACGAGTTTACAATTACATTAGAAATTTTCTTTCTGACAGAACGGAATCCCTAGTAATTGGAAACATCGAATCGAGCCAATTTGAGATGGGAAGCCGTGGGACGCCACAAGGCTCGGTACTTTCACCGTTTCTATTTAACGCCGCTATGATGGGGCTACCCAACAAACAAAACAATATAGCCACTCTAAATCACAGCCTCTACGCCGACGATGTGACCCTCTGGGTCGCCGGTGGCAGCGACGGACATGTGCAAGGCACGTTACAGAGCGGAATAGATGTGATAATCGATTACGTCCGCCCTAGAGGCCTCGAGTGCTCCCCCCAAAAATCCGAACTCTTGATATACAGACCCACTAGCAGAGGACGCAAACGGGACCCTCCCACACCGAACATCGAGCTGTACGCGGGCAGCCAACTCATTCCCACAGTGGCCAGTATCCGAGTGCTTGGCCTAAAAATTCAAGATAATGGCCACAATAAGGAAACCATTAAACAATTAAAGAAAAGCACGCATCTAACTATGCGATTGATTTCACGGGTGTCAAACAGACACAGAGGCATGAAAGAAGAAAGCCTAATGCGACTCATTCAGTCCTTCGTGATAAGCAAAATTACGTATGTGACTCCCTTTCTCAATTTCAAAGTGGACGAGAAAATAAAAATCAACGGTCTAATCAAAAAGTCGTTCAAACAAGCGATCGGCCTTCCTTTCAGCACTGCAAGTGATCGTTTTGAAGCGTTGGGCATTCACAACACGCTCGACGAATTGGTGGAGGCCCAGAGAACGGCCCATTACGAAAGACTATCCCAGAGCCATACCGGAAGACACATTCGTCGTTCGTTAGGAATAGCATACGAAACACAGGCGGGCCCGAAAGAGGAGATCCCCCCCCCCCCTGAATGGCGGGCGCACCTCTATATTCCCCCACTACCAAAAAACATGAATCCTATCCACAACGCCGAGCGCAGGAGGGAACGAGCACGCGCGCTAGACAAACGATTTAAGCGATCTGAGGACGTGGTCTACGTTGACGCAGCCGAATATCGTGCCCGCGACGCCATGAGGGTAGCGATAGTCGATTATCAGAGACAATTACTCACGGCCGCATCGCTCGTTACGGTGCGACCTACGGAAGGTGAGGAGGTGGCCATTGCCATGGCCATATCCAATACCAGCGCAAAAATAATTCTTAGCAATTCGAAATCGCCGTCAGAAACTTTGCAAAAGGTAGGGTATCGCCTCGAACCACGAGCATACTCGCGAAAGCGAAAAACGTAAGAAAAATTCAAAAACTTGGACGCCAGCACACTCGGGTCTGACAGGAAACGAGAGGGCCCACGATGCCGTCCGAGGTTTCATCAGCCAGGCAGACGTCGACCCCGCCTCACCCAAACTCGTCAGATGGGATCGCATGGTGTCGTACAGAGAAATCATAGATCATTACAGATTGGCAAGACGGAAGTATCCCGCCGCGCACCGCAGCCTCACTAAACGGGACTCGGTATGGTGGAGGCAGTTACAAACGAAAACGTTTCGAAACCCGGTTGCGCTCACTCGCTGCTATTCCGAAATATACTAGGGAGATTGTAAGATATGCGCGGGTCGGGCGGACCTCTACCACATGTTATGGTCGTGCCCCGCAAGACAGAATCAAAATGCTGCAGCAAAGGCTAGAAGCGACTCGCTTACTGTAACGAACATGGAGCAATGGGAGACCGTTTTGCTCAGCCCCGATCCGGAAGTGCAACTTCGGGTCGTCCGGATGGCCGAGGCCGCCGCCAGAGTCCAAGGGCTTCTGGCTGACGACTGAGGAAGAGGGGAGGAAGACGAGTGGAAGACACCACCTTCTCATTCGTCCCTTTCCTTTTTAATCCCATCACGGGCAAAATAAAAGTTTCTACTGCTACTACTATGAAGACCACACTTCGTTTTCTCCCTTTTTGTTCAAATGAGCCCTCAGTCGTTCGTTTCTTGTGCCATTGACATAATGCAATTTATTGCGAAAATCTATATCTATCAAAAATGCCCTATGCAACAATTCATCAACTTCCAGCTCCATCAACTCCCATCAAGGTCCATCAACGTCGAGCCAAAGCTGCTAGAACTAGACACGACCTTTCGCGAGTACATATCTATCATTCTACCCCTGACTCAGTACAAAGGAGATATAGTGTTTTCCCCGATTTGTGATTGTTTCGCTTACCCGTTACATATCGAAATGATTCTTGCTGGTTTGTGTAGCCCGTAGGATCTTCTAAAAAGTATTTTTAGGGTTTGTCCTAACCAACACTAATGGTGCATATCGGCCTTTCAGAGTGCTTTTCAAATATTCCTCGATGTATATTTCGCTGGTTGATATATCCAATCCGTTTTTTGCTGGTGAATCTTACCTATTCAAATTGACACAGCAGATGACACAGCAGCAGCAAGAAATTTGCCCTGCTGAGGCAGCTAAAATAGCAGAAGGGATTTTTTTTTAAATTAACACCGCCACGGGCCGAAAAGGCCTAACAGGTGAAGTCAACGCTCAGCGAAGCTCCTGATTCTAAGGGCTCCAACTCATAGGAGTACACTCCTATCAGGGTTTAGACGGTGAATATTGCTGATTTAAAAAAAAACCTACACCCATCAAAAAAAAAAGCTCTAACATAATTTTTTACAAATTTCTCATTTTATCCTATGGCCGTTCATACATCGAAAAGACTTTCGTTGGTATAGGTAACCCGCCAAAATATTTAAAAAAACTGTTTACAACATTTCTTTTTATCAGCGCCACCTTATTAGGAGAAGAATTTGGCGAAAACTACGTCTAATAATGGAATTTTATTGTCTGTTCAGCCAGTTGATATATGAAATTCTTTTTTGCTTGTCGCATATACCGCCCATACAATTATCTAAAAGCCATGTTGACGATTTTGTCCCAACAAACATACAAAAATGTAAGCGGGATTTTCCAAACACTACGCCCCTCAGGATGTGGTATTCAGTTGAATTTTTGCTCGTTGGAACAGCGCCCGCCATATTTGTGAGCGTTTTGTAACCCCATGGCTCCCGAAGGAGCAGGTTCTGTATTATAAAACTATGACTGATACTCAAACGCCGCACCTGCCAGGAGAGAACATCCCTTTCGTACGCAGCCGTGCGAGAATTCTATCTTGGTTAAGTGTGTTCGGTACAGTTATAATAAAGCACGACTTGCAGTCGGTTCCCATAATCACACACCTACAGTACGAGCCCACGCATTGACAGCAGGCGGCAGTTGCTCATTCCGTACAAATTACCGGTGAAGTAATTGTTACACGTAAGAAATACCTCAACACGCGTTATACCCATCAGTTCATTACAATAGGGACGCACCCGAACATCGCCGGGTCCTACCGCTAGTTTGTAATAAACAGAAGTAAAAGGCACAGTAATGCTGAGATTCCAAAAATAAGCTTACTCATATAGGGCGTAGTAGTATTTGTCAGTCCAGTAGGTGTAATTAGCCATCAGGCTCCAGCTGTCAACCTTCCCTTTGTACCTTGCAGAAAGGTATCTCTCTGCCTGCTCCGATAGATTCAGCCATTGGCAGCCTCCTATAAAAAAGACAAAATGCGTATAGAGGTTCTGACCACACCCTCCTGAGCAGAAAGAAAGATTTTGAACTGCAAGTACAATTCAATACCCACTAATAACGGTAAGAATGCATTTACTTTATCAAAACGTGGCCGACGTTTTTGGTGATCTGGATCACTGAGCTTCACCCACTTATCGGCACAAAGTCTGTTGCAATTTGCGGAGTCACCCATCTTCCCCGAATTACTTTCTCATACAAGTACAAGTTAATGCCCAATCTTTTAAAGCCAATGACTGTTTTTAACCATGCTCCCGTCAAGAGTGAAAAAAGCGAAAACTCAGTAAATTCTCCAATAATGTGAACGCGATTGGTGGCTTTCAAACAATATTACTGCGTGAAAATCTAATTCACCTAATATTACTCGTTTCACACGCTCCCGTATTGCGTTGAATAATCAAAGCAAAAGTGGTTTCAATAAAATTCATTATAAAAAGATGGAAACACGGCGTGGCATTTGCGGGTCCGTTCAATCTTTTTTAAAGAAAAACGAGCGTTACAAACCAGGATAGAAAAAACAAAGAACGACGGGACAGATGCGCTACTAACAACCGATTTATTCCAAGGAAAGACAGGGATATAAATAGCTTGTCTACAAACACACAAACACACACAAAAGAATAATAGATTCAAAAAAGATACTATAAAAACAAAATAGCCACAGCTGAAGAAAACAATCACACCTTTTTATCTTTTGTTATCTAGGATCCGGCACTCATTTCAAAACAGTGATAGCGATGCTTCACTGATATAGCCTGTGCTGTTTTTTTAATAAAATACGCTTCGCGCAGTTCTCTCGCCATGGTGTCACGACTCTTTCCTGTAATGATTGTTTCTGTCAGTCGCGGAAGGCATTCTTGCCACACTCGCGGCAGTGATGAGGCAAATGCGACCTGGTGCCATTCTTTATGGAAAGATCATCTTCCCTGAGGAGGTCATTTACGCATCGGCCGGTTTGTCCGATGTACACGTTACCGCAAGTGAGCGGAATTTAGTAAATGACGCCAACTTGGCAGTCCACGTACTGCGCACAATGCTTCTTTTCGCAAAAACTTTTTTCCCCGTTGATGCGGTTACACAGGCTCGCCAACTTGCATGGTGTAGAGAACACAATAGGCGCATCATACTTTTTGGCCACACGCTTTATATTATGGGCCACGTTTTGCATATAAGGCACTACCTCAGGTCGCTGTTTCTTTTTCCTGGTCACCTGACAATGGGAGTGCCGGTGCTTTATTTTCTTGAGTAGCGACTCAGACACAGCTGACAGTAGACTGCGAGCATAATCCCCGTCCTCAAGTCTGACCGCACCCTGGTCTGATCGCAGAGGCATAAGAATGCTACGCATACGCTAAGAATTCTCTCAATTTTCGCAGAGTTCTTGCTTTGGGTCACCAGTCAAGGTCCAGGAATTGGTTCCATGATACTTCAGTGAAGGACATCCTTACCCTTTATAATTGTTCCCTGCAATTAAAAAGCAGCCGTGAGTATAAACACTTGGGAAAATATTTATTCAGTATTTACTTATTTATTCACTGTTTATTTATTATTAAGTTATTCGGAAATAATGCTACCGATGGCAACTAAAAATTTCTCCATTTCTGGATGACATTTGACACATTAAGTGTCAGTCACCAAAAACATTTGCAGAGAGTCAAGGAATGTTTGAGAAATAAGAACACATATGCGAACTACCGTTCAGCCGTACAGAAGATACCGCACGTTCTAATGCCGAAATGTACATAGGTAATGTAGCCTGAATGAATATGCTACATGTTTCTTGGTGTGATAATTTGCCATACTTCATTTAGAAGCCGTTTACTGATGTTCCTCCCCACTCGAAATTGCATAGTCACGCTTTCATTTGATCAGTCATGACTTCAGTCATCTTCTTTCAATTGATTCAATTGATTCAAGCATTCAATTGATTTGTCGGTGAATTGCTATTATACAAATATGAATTGAAGTCTAACATAAAATGTACCGCACACGTACAATCAACAGTGGATACGCATCGCGGTCTTGCCTTTTTCTTTGATACTCTCTTGTTTATGTAAACAAGCCGCGGGAGCTTTTTGAAGCTGCATTACTGCACCTCTTCTGATCCTGCCCTCACGTACTTCTACTGGACATGAATCTGAAAAGGAAGGCCGTTTCTAGCTACTGCACAGCTGGCGTGGATCGTTCATGTCCACATCGTTCCGCGAAAATAAAACCTTATGCATACGTGATGCGATATATGGGATACTGAAAGGACCAATGTCGACAGAGTTCCCTAAAGCAAGTTGGATTATCTGTTACGATAGCGAATAAAAAAACGTTGCCAATAAAGGAGAAATAAAGGCAACCGAAAAACACAAGGTACCGGCTTGAGCGGCTTCAAGCACAACAAAAAAAGATAGGAAACAAAGTACGCTGTTGGAACGGATGTATTGCAAAGGTTGCGAGCTGGCGAAACCGAAATTGAAAACAAATAATTGATTACAAATGTTTGTCTGTAGCCCCGGTAGTGGAAACACATGGTGGGATGCGAGCTGCAGAAAAAGGTGCGAAGGTCATAACAATGATGAGAACAAGAGGACAAGCTCAAAAGTTGGCGCAATGCTATGGAATTTCGTACACGAAAGAGTCCTCGCTTGAAATCAGAATTTTAAACCTGTTAACCCCTTCCTGCCCTAAGTATATCGAACTTTTTGAAAGTATTACTTGCTTGTCGCCATTCATTTTGCCAGTCGAATAAGGGCTTGCGGTGTTTTTACATTTTGTAGTCTTCCATATAACGTATATTTTTCTCCGAATATTTAGAAGTTTTAAATTTCTTCAAAGAAAATAAATTGAGTGTTTGCTATAGATTTCTGAATCATTCACAACAAATGGAATGATTCGCGCAATGTCGCCTAAATTGTTAAACTGCATCACATGTTCGCGCTCCTTGTTCGCGCTGTAAAAATTATCGGAGGGACACTAAAGGGCGGAAACACAGTGATCTGTACCGATGAATTATGGTGCTAAGAATCTAAATACAACCTTCTTGCTACTAGCCCTTGTTTCATAACTGAAAAAAATAGCACTTGCTTGTCGCCTGTTTTCATGTCAGAAGCGTGCAAACAGCCGATTACGCGCCGTACGCATTTGGGAGCTACGATTTCTTACGTAACAGAAGTGGTCAACAGCAGCAGCTCTTTGGAGAAGCCATTATAGATCTTTTCTTGAAGCAAAAAAGACACGAAGTGGTTGAGCACGTGAAATGAACGTAAATCAATGCAATGCTTTCTGTGTGGTCATTGTATCTAAAATACATAAAGTACAGCTTTCATACACCGCGAGGCAAGCTGCTTCCCTCACTATTAAGTCAGCCATCATGCTTTCAGTTTCGTTTTCGAAAAAATAGTGCTGCGAAAATAGTGAAGTCCATCACCTACGACCATGAAAGAAAAAAAAGTTTAGGAGGGAGCGTCACGTGACTATCATGAAGCCTAGTCATAAAAAATAAAAAGGAGAAACTGATGGGAGATGCCCCACCTCACGTGACAGGCAAGCTAGTTCTTTGCGCCTCATGCGGCCGCCCGCCTGCCCGCGCTATGGTGCGTCGTTCTGTTCGGTTCCCGGGTCGTTCGGGTATTCCGGTTTCGGCGAGTCCCCGTCCGGGTGTTGCGTGCAGCGCTGCATGCAACCCTAAACGCGCAGCGGGCTGATGGTGCAGGCAAAGTGTTCGGACGGGAGAGACAGAAAACATCTTTATTTATTGAGCTCTGGGATCCGTCGAAGTTATTGCCGCAGTCGAAGTGTCGCGTTCCGCCGCCGTGCGAAAATGGAGATGTCAGAATACGATATCCGTGCCTCACATTCTATTTCACAAAATACACTCACTTCCTTGGTTCTGGTCATTTTATCTTTTCACCTCCCGGGCGTAATTTAGCGTTCGTTGCCCATATACCTATCGCACGGATTGAGCAGTACTCGGACAGCCATCCCGCGTTCTGCCTGCGACGCGAGGCGGAAAATGATTTGCTCTTCCCGCGCTCGCACCAAACATCAGTGGTTCTGCACCTTTTGTTTTCTAATGCACTGAAGGAGGCAGAAACGCAAAACAGACGTCGTCACGACAATTGTGGCACGTACAACGTGCCACCATGCCGAAGCACCAATAAGGCGAATGTATGCAAATGCGCACGCGAGCGAAACGAAATCTTTTCGCACCACCTATCAGCTGATGGACACTCGTTACAGCGCCATGATGTAAAGGGAAGGTGGCGCGATAACTCACAGCAGAATTCCAAACGCAATCGTCAAAGCACACCTGGCAAACACAACGCACCCGTAGGCCTCTCCGTGCTTGTGAATGTTTACAGCGGCGCGTTCGAGCAAAGCCGGTCGTTGTTCCAGCAGTAAGCGTCAAATTCGGCTCGCAGCTCGTGAAGGTGCTTAATGAGCATGGAATCTACGTCTCGTGTCGCTTTGAACAGCGACAGTACTTCCACGATACGAGGGTGGGAGCGCAACGCTGGCGAAAAATCTGGTACGGCGCCTTCGCCAACGCCACTCGCCTCCACCGGCAGCCAGCCGGAGCCACTAAATGCTACCGCAGGCCTGAGAGTGGTGCATCTTCCATAATGCACTGCGCGGGAGGAGCCCGAGGACAATTGTGGCACGTACAACGTGCCACCATGCCGAAGCACCAATAAGGCGAATGTATGCAAATGCGCACGCGAGCGAAACGAAATCTTTTCGCACCACCTATCAGCTGATGGACACTCGTTACAGCGCCGTGATGTAAAGGGAAGGTGGCGCGATAACTCACAGCAGAATTCCAAACGCAATCGTCAAAGCACACCTGGCAAACACAACGCACCCGTAGGCCTCTCCGTGCTTGTGAATGTTTACAGCGGCGCGTTCGAGCAAAGCCGGTCGTTGTTCCAGCGGTAAGCGTCAAATTCGGCTCGCAGCTCGTGAAGGTGCTTAATGAGCATGGAATCTACGTGTCGTGTCGCTTTGAACAGCGACAGTACTTCCACGATACGAGGGTGGGAGCGCAACGCTGGCGAAAAATCTGGTACGGCGCCTTCGGCAACGCCACTCGCCTCCACCGGCAGCCAGCCGGAGCCACTGAATGCTACCGCGGGCCTGAGAGTGGTGCATCTTCCATAATGCACGGCGCGGGAGGAGCCCGAGGACAATTGTGGCACGTACAACGTGCCACCATGCCGAAGCACCAATAAGGCGAATGTATGCAAATGCGCACGCGAGCGAAATGAAATCTTTTCGCACCACCTATCAGCTGATGGACACTCGTTACAGCGCCGTGATGTAAAGGGAAGGTGGCGCGATAACTCACAGCAGAATTCCAAACGCAATCGTCAAAGCACACCTGGCAAACACAACGCACCCGTAGGCCTCTCCGTGCTTGTGAATGTTTACAGCGGCGCGTTCGAGCAAAGCCGGTCGTTGTTCCAGCGGTAAGCGTCAAATTCGGCTCGCAGCTCGTGAAGGTGCTTAATGAGCATGGAATCTACGTCTCGTGTCGCTTTGAACAGCGACAGTACTTCCACGATACGAGGGTGGGTGCGCAACGCTGGCGAAAAATCTGGTACGGCGCCTTCGGCAACGCCACTCGCCTCCAACGGCAGCCAGCCGGATCCACTAAATGCTACCGCGGGCCTGAGAGTGGTGCATCTTCCATAATGCACTGCGCGGGAGGAGCCCGAGGAGAGGATAATGCGGCGTCAGAGGAGGTTGGCTTGCCAAAGCTCGGCCGCCTGACGTCATGCTCCCTCCTAACATTTTTCTTCCTCCATGCCTACAATGATGAGCGCCCCAGCTTCTGCAACCGATATACCTGACAAGAAGCAGCTAAAGTGCCTTCATTAAAATCAGCAAAACAAACATGATGCACTGAAGGCTGCTAAGTGAGCGGCCCAAGCTCCCAACCTCCCGTTCTCCGCGCGTGGAGCAGAAGTGGATGGAGGAATAACATTGTAATTATTTTGTTGCCATTGGTAAAGCGCACGCTGTCCCGGTTCGAGCGCGGCCTTGAAACACACGGGATCCGGACATTCCAGTGTAAGATATTTAGGTGCACGGACATGTCGATGTAGAAATTCGGTGCGCGGACATTTCGGTGCACGGACATGTCGGTGCACAGACGTTTCGGTGCACGAACATTTCGGTTCGCGGACTTTTCGGTGCACGGACATTTCGGTGCACGGACGTTTCGGTGCCGGACGTCTCAATGCCGACCAA
This sequence comes from Haemaphysalis longicornis, assembly GCF_048455015.1. NCBI lineage: Eukaryota > Metazoa > Arthropoda > Arachnida > Ixodida > Ixodidae > Haemaphysalis > Haemaphysalis longicornis. The sequence goes on from NW_027526335.1 coordinate 162,693,057, forward strand.
TCGTTGCACGGAATGAACCAGGAATCTTTTTAACATTTCAGCTTTAATATTTTAATTTCGTCAGACGATAAGTTCGAGAGTTGTGTGCATTTCAAGTTTTACTTTCATTCAAAATTTTAAAATTTTATTATACAAATGGACAGCCCTAATCCTTTACTTTCAGTGTTACTGAAACGCTTTGATTTAAATCGATGCGTATGCTTATAGTACATTTTGAACTCTCCTCATCCGACCCTCCACCGTCACGAAAAAAATGAAAAGGAAGGAACCAAGCTGGCTTTTAATAAAAGCACGTGTGTATTCACCTTTCGGGATTCTCTATTTCACCCCCGTCATCGTTGCATTCGGTGTAGGTTCTACATAACAATAATCCGCGATCAAACTTACAGTGCCCTTGCTAAGGGAGCTGACTGGAGTAGGGGGGGAGGGGTGCTTGGGAAGGAGCCTCCAAGGTCGGGGGGGGGGGGAATTTGTGCCTTTTCAATGTGCAAAGTGGGCGCCGAAAGCTGATGGACGACTGTTCCAGCTCTCGCCGCAACAGCGGATGAAAATTTTCTTCCTATTTAATGAAAAAAGGCGAGGAGACACCTGCATCCAACAATTTCCGGCGTGCTAATATACCGGGCTTGAAGAGTTGATTGCCGATGGGGCCACCGGGGCGAAGAAAGAACGATGCCTGGAAGGGGCCGCGGTTCCTTAGGTATGACAGTGACGCACGGAAGGGTTTATTGTTTATTGTTGTTTATTGTTTATTGTTGTTTATTGGGTGGTGCCCACCAACAGCACTAGGCCTTCTTGGGTGGTGCACACAAAAGGGACAGGGCGACACACAGATAAACAAACGGTAAAACATGGGGACTGGTTATGAAGTGCAGGGGTCGCAAAGTACATAGTACCACCGCACACGCGCGTGCTCGCAGGTACGCACACGCACTCACACACACGTAAGCACGCACGCATGCGCGCACGCACACACACACACACACAAACACACACACACACAAGCACACACACACACACACACACACACACACACACACACACACACACACACACACACACACACACTCAATTTATACATTTAAGGAATTAAGATTACAGTCGGGTACATTAGCACGCGCTGAGACAGGGCTTGTGACAAGGTATACTACAAAGTACATTGGCATACACGCAAGTTCAGTACAATCCACCGTCGTAACTTCCTGGGGAACATGGATACTGGAAATAGGTACATATAAAGCAAAATTTATCTGTATGCACGGCACATACGCTCGTGAGTGCAAACAAAACATACATACACGCATGCCCACGCGGGTGCATGTGAAGGTGAACAAGTGCAGGCAAATGCGCACGTGCATGCATGCACACACCGTGCGGACACACATACATAGGTACACGGGAGTATGTGTACGGCAAACGGTGCTAGTGTAGAAATTGGGAAGGGAACGGAAAACACGAACACGAGATAACTTCTATACCATACTGAATGGGCAACAGCGGCTTCAAATGCATGCATTCTTCCGGGCGCGTTTAAAAGAGTTAACATTGCCGGAAAAGACGTCCAAAGATGCACGAAAGTCATCATTATACACGCGTTGCACACGGCACACTGGAGACAGCATCTCTGAGGTGGTCACATCAAAGCAAAGGTGGGGGCGGAGAGCTCGAATTGGTGCCCTTAGCCGAACAGAGCTCACTAATTTCGGGCTGTCGAATCTGGAGTGAATACACTTGAACAAAAACACTAAATCGCGGTTTGTGCGTCTAGATTGCAGTTCTTCGAGCTTCAGCCGCTTGATGACATCCTTGTAAGCGTATTTCTCGTGTAGGGTGTAGCGGTGAGAGAAGATGCGCGTGAACCTTTTCTGAACCCTTTCCAAGCGCAAAGACGACGACGCACTCATGCAGTTCCAGACAGCCGATGCAAACTCCAGCTTTGGGAGTACAAGGGCTTTGTACAGAGCAAGGAAACACGAACCTCCTGAGAAGTCCCTTGTTGCACGAGAGATAGCGCCCAAAGTCCGAAGAGATGAGCGTGCGAGGTAGTTGACATGCGGTGTGAATTGTAGTTTCGAATCCATCAGAACGCCCAAATCACGTGTTTCGCTTACTCTTCTTATCGTCAGAGAGTCGAGGTGGTATGGGAAGGTTAAAGGAGAGGTTTTTCGAGTGTATGTAATTGTAACGGTCTTCAATGGATTCAAATCTAAGTAGTTAGTTTTGCACCAGAGGGAGATTGCTTGTACGTCACGTTGAAGCTGGGCGCAGTCCGCCTGTGATCCCACTGCGCGATAGAGTTTCATGTCGTCTGCAAACTGCAATAGAGATGAATGCTTTATAATTAACTGCACATCATTCACAAATCAGTTAAACAATAAAGGACCGAGAATAGAGCCCTGGGGCACCCCGGACGGTACAGTGAAGCTGCGAGACTTAGCACCAGCGTACTGAACAAAGTTTGTTCTCTGTTTGAGGTAGGTTGCAAACCACTCGCAGAAAGCAGGAGCCAAGCCATAAGCAGACAGTTTGCGAAGGAGCAAATCATGGTTTACGCGGTCGAAGGCCTGGCTGCAGTCGAAGTAGATGGCATCCATTTGTTGACGTGAAAGTATGTACTTGTTGGCGTCACTCAGAAAGCAGGCAAGGTTTGATTCGACGGACCGGGCAGGTATAAAACCGTGCTGATTACTATTAATGAGGGCCCGGATTTTGGACAAGAGATAACGGTGTACTACTTTTTCGAAAACTTTTGAGAAAGAACAAAGGAGAGATATTGGTCGATAGTTCCCAGGCACCGACGCATTTCCGGACTTATGGAGAGGAAAAACAACGCCGGGTTTCCAATTTGTCGGGAAGTGCCGCTCTTCAAGCGAGAGACAAAAAATGTGGCAGAGCAACGGCGCGAAAATGGCAGAGCAGCCTTTTACAATGAAGCATGGGATGTTATCATGGCCTGAGGATTTCTTCGAAGGTAGGCTGCGGATAGCAGCCGTGACATCCTCAACGGTTATGTTGGGCGTGTGTATGACATCACCTATCTGCGCGAGCCGAAGCGGGAAGCCGCTGTCGCGTGACGAGGAGTACGCGGACAAGAAGTGTTTTGTGAATATTTCAACAATGCTGGCTGGGTCGGAAACGATGGTGTCGCCATCCTGCAGAGTAATCCGCTCAGGGGCCTTTTTTGTGCGCGTGCTAAAGATCCGCCAGAAGTCGCTCGGGGATCGGGTAAGCGAAGATTCTGTGATGTCCGAAAAATGTTTTTTGTCGCGAGCGAGCAGCACTTTCACAAGTGAGCGCTGTTCTTTGAAGTTAGTGTCGGCGGACGTGTCGTTTTTAGCTTTCCTTAGTTTGTGGAATCGACGCTTACTGCGCAGCGCGCTGCGGAGTTCTTTGCTGAACCAGAAAGGGAATTGATGAGGGCGCTTAGACTTTTTTGGTATGTGCTCGTTCATTGCTTTTTGGACAATTTTTGTGAGCAGCTGCACCGCTGCGTCTGCATTATGCGATGTGTAGACTGGCTCCCAATTCGTCTCCTGGAGCGTTATGTAGAGGGCATTGTAATCGCCACGGGGAAAATCAAAGAATGGGGTCTCCATGCGCCGCTCATAAGCAACCGGTAGTAAAGCCGTGACAGTGAATGGTTCATGCCACGGGTCGACCGGAACAAGGGCTTCTCGAGCGTGTTTAAGGTCTAAGGAGGTCAAGTTGGAGAAGACGATGTCAAGGACATTTCCTGCGGGGTTAGGAGGAAGTGCAGCATATGCCAATCCAGCGAATGAGAAAAAGTTAAACAAGTGAGCGGCTTTGGTAGAATTGCCAACATTTTCCCCGAGATTCCACCACCGGCCGGGCACGTTGAAATCACCGAATAAAAGAATGTTGTACTTTCCAGGGTCTATACTTTATATCTCTCGTTTTTGTGTACACGCACGGGCTGCGCTCCGCAGAGGGGGCGCTTTGCTAACGGATTGAAAGGCTATCAAATGCCGCAGCAGCCTGACCCAGTCATACCTGAGGTTGTGAAACCTCGGTTTCTCCGTTTATTGTACCATTGTTTGCAGTGTAATTATAGCGTTTCATTTGCAACCTCCCAACCACACAGATCGCAGCCAAATGTTTACCTTCAGTGTATGCTGTGTTGGTCCTACTTATAATAAATTTGGCCAATACAATTACCCTGTGGTTCCGCTGAATGACTATCATACTAATTTGCGACCCCACAAGAATGTGTATACGCACTTTTACAGATATTCTAAGGCTCCTCATCCAGCGGCGCACAAAAAAGTAAAAAAAGAAAACTGACATAGCTTTGAAAAATGTGGACCCTTTCTTTCGCGTTTTCGCTGCTTAGAGGTAAAGAAAATTGACATCGCGTATTTTCCTAAACACGGGAGTGACTGGCATTTGCACGCACACTTCATACATGCTTTAGCAGAATTTAAGAGAGATAGAAGCTCCAGCTATCTTCAAAATGGCCCATTCTTGTGCCACGACGACATTTTAAATTTATCCGTAAGAAAAGCTGCCGACAACAGCATTTGGATGTTTGGTATAGCGTCACAGCGCTGCCCACATAAAACACTTCATAAGATTATCCGCATTTTCGGGGGCAATAGAATTTTTGTAAAGCAGCTTTCTTGCGATAATGGAAGTGTGCCTTCTATTTAGAGAAAATTACTTGCCAAATGTATCGTAAACAATGGTTGATTTCCTTAGCTGACGTGCATGCGGCAAAAAAGTGCTAATTTACATTATAAAGTTTTGTCTTAAACAAAAAGGTATTCAAAAGTATTTAATTAATTGGTTGCATTACAGGTGTTTTCTAAACGAGGTATCAAACAGGAATAAAGAAATGGTCTTTTTATACAAATAACTGGCAAAAATGGAACATGACATCAATGTAAATGCGCAAGCACTGCAGTAGATTGTTGTGCTCTATAACACGCGTTACGCGGATATATAGAATGGCTGTATAAAGCAAGTAAACGCCAGATAATTCGTTTCCGGAAAGTTTGCACACCGAAACGTCCGTGCACCGAAATGTCCGTACACCCAAATGTCCGTGCACTGAAATGTCCGTACACCCAAATGTCCGTGCACTGAAATGTCCGTGCCTCGAAGTGTCCGTCCACCGAAATGTCCGCACCGAAAGGTCCTGCACCCAAATGTCCTGCACCGAAATGTCCTACACCCGAAATAAACCTATTGCGAGTGGTCAGCTTACCGAAGCACCCGTTCGCCTCGAGCCGCCGTCGAAAATACCTGAAGCGCGCTCACTCGGCACTTGTTATGTTTGAGCCAGGTGGAGCGCGAGCTACAACGACTGCCTGAACGGCTTCCTTGAAGAGTGCTACTTCACGAAGGGTTCTCACCGCGCGAGAGAAGATATGAGATGGCTGTGACCTCCAGACGAGGTGAGATGAAGGCGCCTTTGTGACAGCGCCAGCCGTGAGCTTTGGACGCCGCATTTGATATTCGAAACGGCGCGCGTTTCTTCAAAAGAGGCTTCTCTGGCTACTGGCTGGATGTGCTCTGGGAGTCGGAGTTGCTGGGCACACAGGCCACTCGAGCATTTAAAAGCGTTTCTCATTCCGTGGGTGAAAAATCATAAGCGCCGAATCTCCGCCAGAGAAACCAGCCGTAGTCCGCCATGGGTCGGAGACGCAAAGCTACCATTGCCGGCGCTGCCTCTGGGGAAGAAAGACGGAGAAACGAAGACAAACTTATTGAGGAAGGAGAAGACACCAGTTCTGCGAGTGATTCGCTCTTAATTTGTAACGCATTGGCTGCATCACGAAAAAAATTAAAATAAAGCGGGTGAGAGGAATTTTATCTTTGTGTGATTATTTCTCACCAAATTACGCATCGTTGCTCATCGACCAAAAGCCGAGAGAGCTTAGAAACGTTTGAGCTTCAGTTAAAGCAGCATTTCATTCAACCTTTAGTGTCCATTTAATAATAGAAAATCAGAGCGGAAAAAACACAGCACAAAAAGGAATGAGAAGAAGGCAAAACAGCGCTGGTGTTTACTACCTTCCTGTCTACTTCTGTGATGCCTATCAGCGCTGTCCTGTCTACTTCTCGTTCCTTTTTTATGCTATTATTTTACCGCACTGATTTTCTATCATGAACGTTCGCCAATTCGCCCAAATCACAATCCTATTCAGCAGTATTTCCCGTTAACGCTTCCACAATATATTTTGGCTGGAGGTACTTACAGACTCCAGTAACTCCAGACTGATCTAGAACATCTTAATATACGTTGCATGCAAGCCTCCCAATATCTTTTCCTAGTGGTCATTTATTTGTCTCCAGTGACCTTCACTATACCAGTTTGATTTTACTCTCGTCTGTCTTTGTGCTTATGTTTCGCATGGCGTTCTTTGGTTCAAACCCTTGACTAAACAACGCGATACCTCTAACGCAAATAGGCCAAACTAGAAACACTTTTTCTCTTCTTATCTGGAAGTAGGCGATGACGCCAACAGCATGTACTAGATACAACTTTCTATTTCCCTGCTTGCTCATTGGGAGGCCTCTTTTCCTTTCTTTAATAAGTGGGTCTTCGTTTCTCCGTCTTTGTTCCCCAAAGGCAGTTACCAACACATATTTCTGGCTAGGGGATTTCAACTATAATTACCTATATTCGGTTAGAAACAGTGCACACTCCTCCGTCGAAAAATGCTAGCTATCGCTCACACTCACTACATTCGACTCCTAAGTCAACCGGGAACTTCAAAAAGGCTCGAAACCAGAGTGAAAGTAGACAAGATTTATTTTTTTGCCTGGAAGCGCCGTCCTGGACTGGCAACGTAGACGTCGACATAACTGCTGGGTAGTGACCCGTTTGTCATGAAATACAACTTGTCCTAAGAAAAAGACTGCGCCTGCGAACCATCTCCTAACGAAAAATAACTAGACGTGCGAAGAGGACAACTTGAATATTCAGTCACAGGCGACCTCAGTTCACAACCGTGCGGAAAATTCATGCACTCTCAAACTCAGGCCACAGCTCTCCGCAACAAAATTCTTGATCAATGCTTTGGAGATTTTGCCTTTAAATCAAACTGTCGCCTCGCCAACAGTGTACAAGGCGGCAACACAATACATACACAAAATTCCTCAAACTCACAGAAGACCCCGAAGTTTTTATAAAAATATTTTGTCGATTTAGGCGCAGTGGTTTAGTGGGTAGGCATAAAACAAAACGAACCCAAGTGGCTTACAGCCTGTTGGTTATATGAACTCTAAGAAAAAAGGGTGTGGTAGTTTCTCCCTTAAGGTTGAAACAGTTATGTATCATATATTGCTCCCTAAGAGGTAGAACGATTCTCCCTTTAAGAGGGAGGAGCGCGTTTCTATCTCTAGGAGTGGAGGAAGATTTCGCCCTTTCGTGAGCTAATGGAGGAGCGTTCCTCCCCTGGCAGCGTCACCCAAGCAACGCTTGTCATGCGAGAAAAGCCTAGCGAGCTGATCAGTTTGAGGATCGAGGAAGTACAAATACGTAGGTTACTGTGGTTGTGTGCGCTTAAAATACGCTAAAATAACCAAGAAATTACCTACCGAGCACCAGAACTGCAATTAGCAAGCGATGTCACCAATCGTATATGCGCGACTTCTTGCATTCGTCTCGCTGCGCGACCCGCCAACGCGTTCAGAGCGAACGCGCCGCCGTAAACACAGTAGAAGTCATACCGATTGCTTTCAAAATGCCGCCTTTATTTCCGAAAGGCTGGTAACCACGCCGTTCGCCGCACACGAGATCACAAGCATCCAATGCGGCCGTTTGAGAACAACCAGTTGTTGCTAGTCGTCTTACCTTGCTACAACCGATGCATCAAAACGCGGATCGTCTGCATTCATAAATCTCAGCGAAAAGGCAATGCAGGCGACACGAAAAAGGTATCCGTCGCTGTCGCATCCTCGACAATGCTCGCCGTCTAGCGTGGTCGAAGTAAAGCAATCGTAAACGTTTTAAAATGACCAATAGATGACGCAAAAAAAAGTAGGGGTGGGGAGGGGCAGCTACTAAGCATCACCATCAGTGGGCACTCCCATCAAGGCGCTTCCTTGGTTTCCTTTACGGTTAACACATATATTACTATAGCAATTATAGCCAACATCACGGAGGCCGCATTTGGGCGGGCACATATTAGGAAGAAACATAGCACCAATCGGCATACATACACATACACAACACAGCGAAAGGCACTGCAAACGCACAATACATGCAACACACAGCATCGTAAGCATAATACACGTAAATGCACCACCACATATAGTACACTTTTCGCATGTCCGCATGATCACAAGCCACTAAACATTGATATGGCCACAAAGTATTTATAACCCTGATCGCCGAGAATGCAGGTAGGAACAGTGAGATCGTTGCTTGTTTCGATAACCCACGGTAGTGCCTGAGCCTTAGGTGGGTTTTGTTATTTCGTCAAATGTAACCCGTGAAATTGCAAACTTTTATGAATTTCTCGTTTTGTAAGAAGCAGTAAAATATCTCAAAAAAGAAAAAACTCCCACCTCCCCTCGCGGGAACCCCTGTGTAGATGCGACGCATAGGCGGAGCGGCGAAGGGACCGCGTTTTATAGCGCGCATAACGTTGAGGGGACTGCGTAAGCCGGTCCCAGTCGATGACGACGTTCGCGTACTTGTAAAGCGGCGTGGACTCTAGGTGTTTGAGCCAAGCGTGGATGTTGCTTCGCCGGAGAACGGCACACCGGTTATATGCGCAGCGCGCCCGAAGGAGAGGAAACGGCGGAAGAGAGAGTACTGCACATGCGCCGGCCCCAGCGCGTCTGCCGCGGCTATGACGCAACGTGCCGCGGCTATGACGCAACACAATCCACTTTATTCCAATCCAATCCAAATCCAATTCAATCCAATCCCAGGGAATCCAATCCAATCCAATGCCCCTCGCGAGAGAGCGTTCGCTATCGGAGAGGAGAGGGGGTGAGCGGCGGTGAGCGCAGCTGGCGCGGCGAGGAAAATGAGGGAGGGGTGGACAACGCCGACGACGACGACGACGACGACGCCGGACTGACAAGGCGAGTGAATCAGATGATCTGCATCTAAAAAACGTTTCTCGAAGCAGTACGGCAGGTACGTTTGGGTAATGACACTCATTGCCTCGCCTTCGCTCTTTTAGCGTAGAGCGCACCGCTCCTCTGGTAACCATTCAGCAGAAATGTTACCGAATGGGGGCATTTTGTTATTGGTAACTGATTCGTCAATATGCCGGAGTCCGTGCTCGTTGACAAAAAAAGGGGCAGTTTGTTATCATCGCTGACCTCTTTTACCCTTAGGCGTCAGTATAAAACGACCACAAATGCAGTGGTAACGTTGAACAGGGCGCAGGCGAGTCGCCCACAGCAAGCATGCAGCGGTGCCCACAAATGTGCTTCAAACACACGGCTGGCGAGCCGTGCGTTAGCGTGGCGGCCACGTGGTAATAATAAAAAAGAAAGACAGCGAGAAAACAAGCAAGCAGCACACCGCCGGGGAGGTGTTTTTCATAGTCGTCGTATGTGCCCGATCGGCGAAAGCCACAGTGCAACGATGAACGGTTTCGTTTTCGGCGTCGGCGCCGACAGCAGATTGCAGACGACAGGGGAGAATATTTCCTCCCCCTTCTCGGTGTTTCGTAGAGGCCGTAAAGAGGGCGCTACGTGTAATTAGCTAAAGGGAGAATCTCGCTGGTTCGGGGGAGAAAACCCTCGATTTCCTCCCTTTTTCTACCCTTTTTTTTTAGAGTGTGTGCTTCGTTTGCTCCAGAAGTTCGAGAAGCGGCGTGTCGAAAACGTTTTCTAGGTATGCATGCTTAATTTGCTGGGTCCTGACGGTGTGTGTTTTTAAAGTACAAAAATAGTGATATATAATTCGGGAACTTCAAATAGAGGATTTATATTAGTTCACGTGTAAGGTGTAAGAGGCGGGTCGAAGTTTATTGTTTCGTTCTGCAAACAGAGACGCAGGTTGCGTCACCCAGTGACGAACTGGCAACGTGGGACAGAGCGAGCACAGAGCCGCGGCTGGCAATATCGCTGACAAAAACAATGCATGAAAGCCACTTCTCAAAGCGGTTATCCTCTGTCGTCAGTTCTCCGTCACGTGACAAGCCACATACCACACGGTGTGGTCGCAGCTATGTCCTCTAAGCATCTTGTCTAAGCAGCCTTATGGGCAGGACGGATCAAAGTGACAACATCGAGCCGAGATTCTGAGCCTCCCGCGGTGCTAGGGCTGGTTGGGGGACGTCGCAGGTGATATCACTAAGCTATCGTAATACCGGGTACAGTTCAAAGTAAAGACGCATTAGCATTTCTGATAGCGGCAGCTGTCTGACTGGAGCCCACAGCCATACCTGATCACAAGCGGATCAAGTCATTTCTATTGCAGGATTTGTGGCCTGGAGGGGGTTTCGGTTTCACACGTGACAATATGCTCGCTGAACGTACGCGGTACTAAACACGTGAGCTGCTCCTATTGTCGTTTATTACGGCATTGGTAAAAGCTTGGAGGATGAGCTAGAGCTTGGAAAGCAGAACCTGGCTTTTAAAATGTCCAACTTGAATAAAAAAACACGGATTTGGCGACTCTTATGAATCAGTCCATTCAGTCTGCGTAGACAAAGAGCCAATTGTAGGGGCAAGATGTACAGTCTAAGCCTGGCACTCCTTCATTAGTTGCTGAATGCGATCCATATTTAGCGTAAGAAGCGTATCTCATCCTACTGATAAAGCATTGAAAGCCGATGACCACACCCGTTAGCATTCTCCCCAGACCATAATTTCCTAAACAAGAAACGTTATGGGAATGACATTTTGAAATATTAAAGGCACCTTGGAGAAGCCTCAATTTGTTTCATATTCTCAACGGATTCCGAAAGTATGTACACAAGCAGAATGTTGCAAAGTGCACAGAAGGGTCTATTTTTATGTGTGGATTCAAAAACATCAGAATTGAATAAATGTATGCATCTTTGATTATGGTTATGCAACGCTTCAGCACGTAGCAACAACACAATATTCTTACGAAATACCTTAAGCTCGACTTTTACCATTACGATGACCAGCATCTTTTGTAGCTTCGGGACAAATTACGGAACCAGGTCCACTGAAGAAAATTTTCAACCAATCAATGCTTTCAGAATTGTGTTCAACTCAGCCAAGTGTGTTAATCATATCTTATACACCTGTTTCTGGCAACTAGATTTCCTCTGTGGCGACAAAAATGCCCACCTCCATGCAAATACAGGGTGGAAGCTTTTTATTACCCGACGTAGCCATGTGGAAACCAAGAATTTGCCCGCCAAGCTCTACCTAAGTGGGATGTTTCCGATGACGCCTTAATATATGGCACTTAACGAAATCCTTATTCGTCGTCCAACACACGTCAGTGAGCATAAACTCCGTCTCTCGTTTTCCAGTGGACCTTTCATCTGGAATGACTTCCTGCATTTGATATTCCGAAAATACACACCGCCCTTCTCTAACATTAATGACGGACAGCCCCTGTGCCGTACTTACACTATGCTCCAACATCTTCCCGACTCCAAGCTTCTCGAACTTTTGGGACGCCTCACCGCGACTTGGTAACCAGATGCATTCAGCAGTTTCCAAAGTGCGTATTTTATCCTTTTCCCCAGGCGAGGTAACCTGAATTTTCTATCAAACACGATTCCGGGCGCGACGTACGACTTGAGTAGACGGGGGTTCTGTTTTAGACATGGGGTGAGATAACCACGCGCCGACATGAGCAACTAACAAAACCTACTAAAAAATTTTCCCAAGGCTTACTCCGTAGAATATTTATTATGCAAAAGCTTAATAATAGGCGTTTGCTTTCTGCTGTAAGTATTAACACATGAGCACTCACACTGGATTCACGACTATCTTTTTAAAACTTGTACAGAAAACTACCTTCGGCTTTTTAGACACGAACAAGCAAATGTACAATCGTTAAAGTGCATAAAAAAGGTCCTTACCAGTAATAAAAAGAGTCTTATAAGTGTACCGGAACGCATGACCATCACTTGGGAACCTGGAAAACGCAACGGTTATGTTTAAGCGTATAAGATTCCCCTTGTATGTTTTAACCAATTTTTGAAATATTCAAAGCCGATCCATGCGTTAAATGTTGTACGAACTTAAATTGAGCTGCGCCAAATATTCTCAAAAAATGCTGCCGATCAACTTAAGAGTAACTGCTCATATTGTAGTCGCCTCATAATTATCGCCTGAACTGAGCAATATGGCAGATCATCAACTGCTGAACCTCTTTTAAATATAAGGACGGTGAAAAATGGTTATATGGAGCCAAACTACTCATGTCGGGCCAAACCAATTCGTTCATTTCAACTTTGGGTTTCCTTCACAACTTTCTCTCACATTTTTTACTGTAGGTTTCTCGTCTCGCACGTCTGCATCCATTCTCGCGCACTTGAGCCATTCCTCGTAACTACTTACCTTTCTCAATGCAAGCACTACTGAACTACACTTGTGGCTATAAATTTGTCTTGCGCGTGTGTTTGCGCTAAACAAAAATTACAGCACTCTTCTGCGTAAATGTTTGCGCATTGTTATTACCACCGTCTATGCTACCTTCAGCTATCAAGCATTTGAGGCAGCCTCTAACAATTACGTTCAAAGCATCGTGTTGGCTATTCTAAGCATTATCATTTCTAATAGATAGTTGTTTTACACCAACCATTTTTTTTCTTTTCACCTCTTTTTTACTCTTGTGCCGCATAGCTCGTTCTCTTTATTATGCAAAGCATAGTTTTCTAACGTATGGGATGCGTATGCAGCCCGACCCCAATTACGTCGTTTAGTTTGGATTTACATCTCTTCAATATACAGGTAATGAAAAATCGTCGCAGCTTTCTCGCCTTATTCATACCAAGGTGTTTTTCAACAATAGGGGATTTTGAAGGAGTTTATTATGTGCATTTCGAAAGGGTGTTATTCATGAATTTCCTCGAAAAAGAACTTGTAACAAAGGGTCAACTTTGTTTTTAGGGATGCGTGCAACCTATGTCCGGCCACAACACTGCGGAAGTATCTTCATCTCTTTTAAGCACATTGTTGAAGCTGTGACGGCCCTCCCACAACATTAAGAGGGGTTATTTTCTGAAAACCACAATCACAGCATTCGGTGTGAGGGGTGAGCGTAGAAACAAATACGACAGCTATAGACTTCACAGATCTTGCAGGGGTGCGACAAGATGCTGGTGTGCGGTGAAATGCATACACATAATTTTATCCCAAATTAAAAATGCCAATTTCTGCGTTTCGGCCCCCGTATAAGTAATTTTATTGCATGAAAACTCGAATGACCTTACTGACCTTTCCCTTACAGCTGCACTTATAAAAACCGTCTATAGCAATTGTTATTTATGCAGTAAAATGAACGCCAGTATATTGCCATCACTCTTTCTACACGTGCAGGTTTCGCGGTGACTGATATCACAAGGACAAACGTTAAGAGAAGTTCGTCCACAATTAATTGCCTCACGAGCGTGCGTACGGTTTTTGTCGCCTTGTTTGTTCGTCCAGTGAATACAAATTTATTTTGTGCACATGACACCACCAATATAGTGCATACAAGCGCCATAGAACGTCTTATAACCCCAATGCTTCGTTTACCTAAACCGATTCAAGAAAATGTAGTCAATATACCTGAATGTTTCTTTCACAACCCCGCCTCCTGCAGTTTAACTCTAGCACATATGCATAAACCAACTAGGTTTAAAGCTGTAATAAGGAATACTTCCTACGCAGCACTCAGGCGGTGCGTTTCTACCAAAATGTCATCCTTTATAATCCAAACGCGGCGACTTGGGAAGAGAACACAAGATTCCGTGCGCAGATACTTGGACACAATAAAGATTTGCAGGTCGTTTCAAATAATTCCCAGAGCGCAAATACAGCTCTCCTTACAGCCCTGGAATCGTTTGGAGGCACCAAATCGCAACCTCGGAGGATGTTATCTAGAAAAAGTAAATGCCCCGTATACTTTTCAATGACAGCAATTCAATACCACCGAACCGTTTTTACAAATCTGTAGTTTCGGCGGCACACACTAAACAAACCTCTTACGTAGCAAAGAGTGGTAATTCATTCGGCACGCTCGATTTCTTTGTTACAGTCAGGTTACTGGCGTTCCACTTGTGAAAATAAAAATAGTAATAGCCATAGCAGACATATATACTCGTGACTATGGTTGTTATATTGCCACTATACACCAATACACGTCTTGGTTCGCCGCCGTAACTATTTTGATGCTCCTAAAAATTTCACGGTGCTGAGTTACAAATAACAAAGGCTTGTATCGGACTACAAAAATAGAGCTTCTTTTGCTATAAACACCAACCGCAACAAAACACCTCACCTTGCCTTTGTATCCAGGCAACCTGTGGGAGTTTAGTAGTGCTGGCCATATATTTACTTCTGGCGTGCAAAACGTAATCCAGCAAAACACTTGAAACTTGGCCAATCCCTTAATTTTATATCACAAACTTTCAATAAAAACAGACTAAAATTTATGACAATTTTCTCCTTCAGACCAGAATCAACGTGCTAAAAGAAAACAAAATATGAATTTATCTACTATTACTACCGGAATCACATTAAAGCGGCATAAACTCTAGTAGACGATGCCAGGGAAGTAAGCATAGTGCGATTGTTAGGCACAAGATCAAATTATATTTCAACGATGGTCACCCCTGTTGTACCGGGACAAGCGTGTTCACTAGTGTGTATTGAAGCCCCATGTCATTGGCATTTCGCAATACAAGCACTTTTTCAAAGTACTCTGTGCCACTACAAATCTTTTGCGACTAGTGGCACTAGTTTTTTTCACGCTGCAATTGTCCTGTCGGGCAGATACCTGACAACCGAAAAATTCGTCGCTCTTATATTTCCGCAGCTCGCCTGCATAATATGCGGCGTTATTTGCTACGAAGCTGGGGACACTAGAGCTGCGCAGAAGTACCGCTTACTTCTTTTTTGAAAAACCAACACCCAAATAACCCTGCTTACACGTGACAATGGGGAGACATTATTTTTAGTTCCCTCTATGTGATCCTCAAATTTGATTGTTATGTTTGCCGTGAATGTGTTGTTTTTTCTTGCGCAAATACTTATCCATTTTAAGAGTGTACTCTTTTAGCATAATCTCCGCTTCTAAACGGCTGCGCTGGGACCTGCTTTATGATGTTTAAGCTGTGCAAACGCCTGCCCCAGTCCTCACCGGGTAGAATTTGTATGGTTGTTGTTTTTGTTGTTTCCTGGTGTCTTTTACTAAAGCCCTTTTTTTATCGACAGCTGCGCTTCAGAGCGGCCTCACCGGAACGGTTTGTCCACTTTTTTCTCAGTATGACTGACGCTCTAGCGAATCACTGCCGTTTGTTACGTAGAAGCCATTGCAGTAAATATTCTCGGCTACTATTTTAATTACCAACCCTCAAATACTCTTCGTAGCCATCAGTGGTTATGAAGTATCTGGACATTTTAGTGACCTTGATGGTCTTCCCGTTATTTTCTTCTCTTTTGTTCCTTACTCTTTTGCGCCAGACATATATGCTCAAGCGTAATCTCTATTTGAGTTTTTTAAAGTAGATTGTTCAAATTACGGCTATAGGTGTCAGAAAAAGGCCAAAACCCACTCAATAGGTCCAGTTTTTGGAAACAAAATTTGTTCGTGTTGCATGGTGCGCATATTGACTTGGTGCTCAGTAAGCCGAAGTATCAAACCCCACAACAAAACAAACCAGTTTCTTTCTCCACCTCTACGCTCTTTGCACTGTTGCTCGCTCAGTGACCTGTATGCTGCACATATGCATCGGCTACTGGGGAACCAGTGCTTCGGCATTCATAAATATTTGCTTTATTTTTTTTTTTTTTTTGCTGCAAAACAGGCGAACGTGGACTTGAAGCTGGTCACGCTAATGACGCACAATACTATTGGTAAAGTAATAATTATGTCAGTGGCTGTTAAGTTGAGAAACCGAAAAAAAGCAGAGCTTTCTGTTTTGGGTGGTACTACAGTACTTGGGGTCTATTCGTAAAATATTTCCATGCAAGGAAAACGTACGTCTGATATTATATACCCCAATATAGATATAAAGCACCGTTTCGTTCTTTGGTGTGCGCTGACGTAATTAGTGCATTTATCACAATCATTCTGTAATACTACATTTGTCTATGATCTCAAGCACACACTAAGAGAGAACAAAATGGAAAACAGTAAACCTTCGCAATGCTGTATTTTAGAGTGTGTACTCACTCGCTTAGTACTCGTTGGTTTTTCTGCTTCGTGCAAACTGGCGAAAAAGGTAGCCCTGCTACGCCTCTTATAAGCACTTAGCTACCCGGGTCCAGTAGGCCTGCGCATAAACTAACAGGGACATTGTGCTTTTTGTACATAATCCGCACAGGACAAATTTCTTTCGAAGAAAACACTGTTGCCTGTCAAAAAAGGCTTGCGTGTAGGACACCTGAAAGGCCACTGTGTTATTTTCTTAGCGGATTTTGGAAGGTTAAGTTACTTTAGTAAAAAGGGCAATTTTTCTACGCTTTGTGTTAAAAGCATGACGAGTTTTTTCGCGAAATGTCAGTAAAACTTTTTCTTGCAAGTGGCTGCTTGTAAAAGGCTGATTTTCGGTCGCCGAATCAGCACGTCACCGTAATATATTTTGTATGTGCACTGCTGTTTAGGCTATTTTGCTGCCCTAATATCGTATTCTCTATGTATATTTGGTTTGGTGAGCTGCACATTACTTACTGGCATACAGCTGTTTGTAGCAGACTTCAAGTAATCCGCATGACAATGACTTCGGCGGCTGTCGGCAAGTGCAAGGGTGCCTGCCACCTGGCCGAGTATGCATATCATCGAAGATCTTGCACCATAAAGTGGTTTGCGTCTGATAAAAGTATTTTCTTAGATTCAAGAAACACCATGTTTGCTATACCTGAAGTTACCCTTTCTTAACAAAATTATTTTGTAATGCATTTAAAAACACCCGTTCTGCAAGTGAATGGATCAATCCCTTTAAATAATAGGTTGTGTATGACTTTCCCAATGCGAGTCGTCGTGCCGCACGGCTTAGTCGGGCTCGTGTACCCCCGTGCTTGAGAATACACTGGTTTCAAGTGTTACGTTACTTACATGACTACATTAGCATTATCGACTTTTGGGCTTTTAATACTTGTAGCCAATTTTTTGTACCAACCAAAGTTTTGTGTTGGCACGTCAATGTGCTTTTTTCACGTTTACATAGCCAAGTAGCCCATATGCATTGCCAATTCGTGACCACAGCCCATTTAGCATAGCATTAAATTTCAGACAGCACATCCGCAGCTCTTACTTTTTCTTTTGCCTTCCTTGAAGTGGCATTTATTTTTCGTCCTAGAAAAATACCAAAGAAACGATAAAGTTCTGGGCGTTCGAATAGGCAGTTTCGGTTATCTGTTTTTGCAGGCAGAGAAAATATGCGTATGCAGGCAACATACGTTTCCTATCACGAATACGTGAGTCTACCTTTAAGAATAATGCACAGCCTGCAGAACGGAAGCCCTTCCGCCATCACGGTGGTGAGCCTGAGCACACATCTAAAAACAGCGCTCTTGCGAAAATATTGTTCTGAGGTCTCCGGCTGCTCCTAGTCCTCGGCGTACCCATCGGCTTGCTGAAATCGCGCTTCCCTTCACCACACAGGTACCACGTCACCCACTCTTTCATCCGGATCACAATTTTTGGTAAATCCAAGGGGGATTTTTCGTAGACAGACGTGGCAAGACGTTCACAGGGAAACGGAAAACAAAACTATTCATACAGAATAATCACACGCTCCGGTTTACGGCATCACCTACTCCCTATGAACAAGATATCGCTTTTACTACCACTTTTATAGATGTTGTGCAATCACTGATTATGTAGGGCAGAGCAGTGAGGTGCGCACACCCCGGACGTGTGCCTCTCTTCCAAGTGCCATGAGCTTGACGCGGCCTACAACCCCCAGTACCGTCGCAAATGCATGTTGCGAGACTCACCAAACTTTTACGAAGCAAATAGTGTCAAAAGAACCTTAGGCCTTCTCCACGCGCATTAGAAATGCACAAACAACTTACAAACGCTCGTCCAGCGCAGGTACTACACAGACAAAATACACTCCCTGCCACCCGTTTTCCACCCGCCGCTCCCGCTTACAAGGACATAGTCATGTTGCCAGCCAGCACTCACCTCCAGCCACTGACTTTTTCTTTGACCCTGTTAAGCAGCGCCACCTCTAGGGACAAACTGCGATTCCCACATAAGTAACTTTCCCACATAAGCAACTGCGACTCCCACATAAGCAAACATAAGCAACTTTTGACAGGACCGGGAGACCTCACCGGAAACATTGAGAAATGGTAGTGAGAACTACAGATTAGGACGGCATGCCCCCTACAGACTACCCTTCTACAAGCTCAGCCTCCTACTACTCTGCGCCTATGCCAACATTCTTTTCATCCCCAGACACAGCTCGCCTTCAAATCCTTGTTCGTGATGTTACCTACACCCTCCAATATGAAAGCGCCCTGAAAAGCTACCTGACTCCCCGCCTCCTATTCTCCAGAATGCCGCATCTAGCCGAACCACTTGCCACCACCAACCAGCTCCACCCCATATAATTATGTTTCCAATGAGCACTTTCCTGATAACTTCACACGTTAAGTGGCCTGCTATCTCTCTCCTTTCTTTCTGGCAATAAATCTGCAGACCATGTTGATGTTGTTGTTATTCCTGGTGACTTGGCACATACCCACGTGGGGGATTGGCCAGGAATCGGGCGTAAGAAGGGCTAATGCGCCCGCCTAAAACACGGGAAAATTATAAGCGCCTGGTCTCGGAAACGTATTACATGAATGGCTGCACCCACCCCTCGGTGACAATATCCCAGGGCTGTGGCCTCAAAAGATAGTAGTACGGGCATGGAAATAGGCAGACCAATTCGTCACAATGGCGTGGCAAGATGACGTTGCCTCATCATTGAAAAACCGCGGCAATGCAATAGGAAGTGCCCTAAAGTCTTCTGATCACCGCAGACAGCCCATCGGAAGGAAGAGGCTAGACAGCCCGGTGAGTATAAAAGTTGAGTTCAGGACTCGACATCTGAAGGTAGTTAATGTGACCACGCATTGACGAGATTTAGAAAAGCGGGTATTCCATCTATGTTTCAAATGGACATAATCTTCGAAATTAGTGATGATCCCTTCCTGCACTCATGCTAGGCGTTCGTAGGTACGAAACCTTGTTCCGGCTAAAATAAAGGGAATGGGGCATAGGTAAACTGGAGGGCCATTCAACGACGATGGCGCCAAGGAATCAGCCGTTTCATTAGGCTGTAACCCTTTGTGAGCTGGAACCGAAATGAGGCATATGTCCCGCAAATGGGAAGGCGCAAGGAAGTTGAATGTATGAATACGAGAGTGCTTTTCGGATGAAGACAGAGCTTAACAAACCAATAAGGAGTCAGTAATTATTGCTACATTAAAGTACTGCGGAGGTGCGTCTTTTAATGCCAGAAATATCGCTAGAAATTCGGCTTGAAATATAGGTGTGAAATCAAGTAAACGCAGCGAGACTAACCAGTTAGGGTGTGTATTAATAACTCCCACACCTGTTTGCGCCTCGCGCTGGGATGCATCTGTTGCCCCTATTGCATAATCCTTAAAGCTTGCCAAATGGTCGTTCAGTATTCCTCGACGTAAGCATTTTAGCGTTACTGGGGAAAATATTATGGAAAGTTAAAGACGCAGGAGGATCGTCACAGGGCATTGTCAGTACTTTGGGAATATTGATACTCAATGGTGAAAGTAACGTCTGGGCGTAAACACACTGTGGACGAATGTACCCAGGCCCCCAAGAGCTGAAAAGAACTGCCGGCTGAGCAACCATAAGTGAAAAATATCTGCTTTGTGGAGATTCAAAAATCCTCATAACCGTCAGTGCGGTTAGTAGCCGAAGCAAAGGGCTCTGTCCGTACGCTATACCCAACCCACCCCCATCCTCAATGCGTCCCAAGTTAAGCACACAAAACAGCTCCGCCTGAACGGATCTGTCGCTTTTGCCTCCGTCATCCTTACAAAGGCAGCCCTGCCTGCCCATTCACCAACCTGGCCAACTTCCAATCGCGCCCAGTGTGGTAGACATTGTGTTTGACTAATTCTGGCAGGCGCATCACTACATTAAAATTATTTTTGATCTCAACGTACAGAACCTTCAATGCACACTCCTCACCCTTTAACCATTTCCCGCAACTCAACAAGGGGTCATGCACTGTTAATTGTGCGGGATTTATTTCACATCATACCAAAATCGGTTGCAACAAAGACACCTGGAAGGACACAAGGTCTACGGGGCAATCCTGAAAAGCGACCTCCACCTATACAAAACCTCAGTGCGGGTACAATGTGCATCTGCTGGCAACAGCGCGTCTCGTGACTCTTCTCCCGACTTGTTTATGCGTTCCGGTACAACCGACCAAAAAGCTTCCCAGACGCTATGAGTAGTGAACACGATATAATAAGTCTACAGTTCCTTCACATAGAAGCTTGAGAAATTATTCGGCTGCATGCACAAATAATTGGACCACATTTATCCTACCACGTTCGTGTCCACAATACTCATGACAGCAAACAATCACCATCTGCCATTCTGGACACGGTATGCTAACACACTAAAATTCTTCCTAACCCTGACACCCCGCTGGTGGACACACATCTCATCTGTAGTCTCCATTCGGTAGATGACATACTGGAAGCACTGAATTCTATTTGGGCCCCTGGACAGCAGCCATAATTTTCAATCACGCTGTCCTTACAACCATTCACAAGTTTGCAAAAGGCCAAACCCTGACGTCCAATCTACGACCCATCCTTCTGACGTCGACATTGTGCAAATTACCCAAAATATTTGCCCACACACGCCATAGAATAGGTTACCAGTGCATCAGGGCCCATTTTCTATCCCTCTTAAAAAGACAACTGCATTATTCATCGGCTCGCGGATAACTGTAATGTATGGCTAATTGTTTCAAGGAACAATATATTTTAAGTCTGTTCTTTAGGGATCCTTGATATTTTCTTGATATGCAGTGAGTAATGTTGGTATATAGGAGTGGTGTTTTTGAAATAAAAATTTCATTGCTGGAGAGTTTCGTGTGAACTTCGTTTTTCTTATTAGTCCCCATCGTTTGTTCATGGTTTTTAATACCATCCTCTTAAATACGCCTGTAACGTTAAATACCCACACCAGCTCTTTTGAAATCGTCCATTCTTTTCCGCGTCCTAACAAGGAAGAGCCAATAGAAAGCTTAGGGTCCTAGCATCTCGCTTTTGGACGATTATAAATCATCTTTACCAAAATTTTGCCCCCCACGCAACTTCAAACAGTATCATGCGGTCCATTTTTATGAATATCCATTATACCTATAGCTACGACTGCAGAATTTCTCCTCTCTGTAGAATAGACATCGATGTTGAGAATTGTACGCAGATGCTCCAAAAAGGTCAACTAAGGTGTCTTGTGTTTCTGATGGATCCAACTTTTTCGCATCGTACAGCACATTCTTCAACATCACAGAAACACGTCTATCATCTGTGCTGATTTTCTAAGCGTTGTGCGCTCATTGCCACCTCAGAAGAACTGCAGGAACCACGTAGTCAATCGAGTATATAACACCATCATGTCTACGTGTGCTCACAAACTTGAAGTGGTCACGTGCTGGGTTCTATGTCAATTGTAAAAATTGCTGCAGCGCGAATCGAAACAAGGACGCTAGAATACAGTGGGATGAGCGCTGACTTCCGACTGAATTTACAACAAAAAACCTTGCGCCTTTCATACACACTCTTCATGTTAACACCATTAGAATATTGAAAAACAAAAAAGCAACACAAAATACACGTATAATATCTAGTATCACACCACCGTATCAGCAGGCGCTCACACACTCTGCACAATCTATAGATACCAAATTAAGTCATACCCGAAGTACAGCACGCGTTCGAAAAGAAATCTATCGGTTTTTCGGACAACGCAATAGGCGCCCGTCTTACGCATTCACTGCCGTGCCTTTCAATTTCGTGTGCTTCAGTTATTTCTCGGAAACTTCGAGGTTGATTTTGTTCATATTCTTTTCTGGGAAAACGCATAAGCCGGAAAGTCCCCGTAGTCTGATCTTTATGGAACCAGGCATCTGGAAAAAAGGCAGTTGGCGGTTTCCTGCAGAAGTACTAAATGAACTGGGATTTGAGGATCTGTATCACACAAAAAGAAATTCGATAAATTTTTTTGCTATCCTAAATCCAATGACGACTGGCATTTCCAGGCCTTTCAGTAGATGTGAAGGACTTGTACTATTCGCTACCACATGACTTCATTCTTTGTAGTGTTGAAGAATGCGTAGACCAGTTTGTTCTTATAGTGTTTCAGAATAAGTCTGGGTTACGTGTTAGCAATTTTTTGGAACTTTTCGCTCTGTTTCTGACGTCCACGTTTGCTACCTGGAATGACGAGGTCTTCACACAAAGACAATAAGTTTGCATTGGTTCCTGTATCGCCCATATACTCAGTAACACGGTGCCTGCAAAGTGTGATATGTTGTTCTCAGCGCCTTTCGAATGTGCAGGGGTGGCGAAGGTGTTTCGTTACATGGACAATTTTCTTGTGCTTCTGAAGTGTAGTAAGGAAAGATTTGATACATGTGTCTCTGAAACACTAAACGTGTTTAGGGTCGGCCCAGCTCCTCTTAATATTACTAATGAGGTTCCAGAGAATGGACCAATAAGGTTTTTGGATTTGACCATGTGTGTTGGCGATACAGCCTCGCGCCAACAAGCCCCTTCTGCATTGTCATTCCGTACATTCCAAACTGGTAAAGAGGAGAGTAGTTAGGCTGGGCGTCTCGGACGCCCTAATTAAGTCGTGCCCCCATGCTTTGCAAACTGCCTTCGATGAACATGTCAGTCTGATTCAAGCGGCTGGCTAACCGCTCCACCTGGTCAGTTCGGTGAGAGAAGGCATTTTCGGGAACCTGAAATTTTGCTTTCGTAAGGATCCGCATGATGAGCCTGCTCACAAGAGTGAGAGGCAAAAGGTTGCCGTTGATACGTACATTCAGGGCTTGTCTCACGATTTAAAAAAGATTACCAACCGTGTACACGTGAAGGTAGCCATTAGCGATCCTCGCAAGCTCGTGAAATTAGCCAAAGACACCAAAAAGACAGGTGCGAACAGCATTGGTTTGCCACGTAAAGCGTCGTGTGCAGTATGTCCCATGTGTGGAGCGTGTGGTGTATCGCATTCCCCTCATGACAGATGGGTCAATTTACGTCGGCCCAACTGGCACATGCCCTAATGACCGATTGGGGGAGCCCGGCAACGATGTCAAAAAAGGAAACAATGAATTTTTAGCCTCGCATTGCAAATCTTGCGGGTGCACACATCACTTTGACATGTGCGAGGTGATAGGAAGAATCAGTAAACAAACTACCCGAGAAATCAGTCAAGCACACAAAATTAAAAGCCATGGCAGTAAACGTGTAAGCCGGGCGACTATTGCGTCGTCTAAAAATGAGATGTATTTGCTTTTGAACGCGTGCTGTACTTGGGGCGTGACTTAATTTGGTGTCTGTATAGATTGTGACAAGTGTGGGAATGCGTTTTGATATGGAGGTGGGATATTAGAGGTTATACTCTATTTTCTCTTGTTGTTGATGTTTTTACTATTTTACTGCTGTTAACATGAAGAGTGTGTATAAAAGCTACTAGGTTTTTTGTATTAAATTCAGTTGAAATTCCGCGCTCCTCGCGTCGTCTATCTGTGTCCTTGTTTCGATTCGAGCTACAGCTATTTATACAAGGAACTACCAACTCGCCCAACAGTACACTTTGTTAAGTTCTGTGTTAAGCTGGGATCGCTGGTGACGAGGTTGCGGAAGAAAGGGCCGCTGCTGCTACACTTCCGAACCCAGAGGGTATACCAATAACGCTGGCCTCAAGCTCTTGGTGAGGCAACATCTTTGTAAAAAATAACAAGCAGAGTGCAGTGAGCCGGTAATCAACAAACTACAGGTAGTAACTTCTGTGTGGGATGGTACACAACTGTCCCGTACAACGGATTAACTGATGTTGACTTATACAGATTGCGGGAAGGTCGCACATACAACACACGCTCACACCTTCTCAGAGGACCCCCAACACTCCTGTGAAGCAGGTTCGGAGAACGCATATCTATCATGCACATTCCAACAGAATGTAAAAAACTCAAAACAACACGACATAAATGTTACCCGGAACTCTACCGGAAGCGCAATCCACCCCACCAATCGTACTTTTTGGCAGATAATCCCCTGCTTCCTATTTAACGTATTTTTACGTATCCAGCAAAGGTTACCTTTATAAAAGTTTTATTTAGTCGCACATATTCGACAATTACCCTTTACACCTACGGTGTTTTAAACTACGTATCCCTACCTCGGAAAATGTGTTTTACAAGGATTGTGTGTTTTTACATTTGTGGTACCGTATGCAATCTGACGGCCTTCGCCGTTAAATCATCAATGTAAGATCGCAATTGCAGCCCCCATACTTACGTGTGTAGTTTTGAAAACTATGTTCACGGCAAGCGGTAACCCATCCCCATCTAGACCGTGTTTCCCCAAACCCTTCCACCAGTTTATTTGTGCGATGTGGCTAATTCGCAAAGTAGTATCACTATAAGATAGACCATGTACGGAAGACAGAGAAAAGGGCTCACATTAACTGCCCCAAATAATTATATAAATGAAATTCGCAATAACACTTTCATTCTAACCGCGGAGTTTACATAGGAATCATTACATGAACAGCTGTTTTATTGTCATGCGTTTTCAAAAGACTGCCTTGCCTTAGCGGTACGGCAAGATTCGTGTTTCGGTACACCCAATTTTTCAAACAGTGAACCTGGTAATTTTCTGTTCAATGAAGGGTTCCTTTATTCTCTTGTGACCTTACCTGGAGTTCTCAACATTTTCAATTACACTTAGGGACAATTCCTGCTGCTCTTACGGTGAATACTAACAGTCCTTTATACGGAATCTCCCAGCAAACATGAAGCAGTGTGCGTGTTCCTGGAAACAGTTTAGTAAATCATTCATTTTGATCCTCCAGTTCAACAGCCTACTGAACTTGTGCGTGGTTAAACTTCGAAGAAAACTTTTCACGTACGATAGAGGCTGGAGTACTCTTCGTTTGAACCTCTCTACTCGTATAACTTTCAGTTGTAGTTTCAGGAAACCTACAAATGCCAAATTATTATTTTTTTACCCCGCCTTCTGTTTTGACTACGTACCAAAAAAAAACGCGTGACAGTAGGAAAGAATTGAAGCGGCTATTTACAAGGCCCATCATTCTGAATGAAGAGCAAAATGCTAGTGCGAATAAGCAGTCCATGTATTGTTACGTCCTCACCCCGACCAAGTCAACAACCCTTTCTAACCTTTAGGATGCATGCCCACTACTTTCTCCCTTCCTTCCTACGCTTGCCTTTAGAACTGCCGTAGACATGAAATAAAATTATTCGGTGACTTGCACAAACCGACGACGGGTGACAATAAACAGACGCGGGAAAATGCAAAAGATTCATAAATCTTTGAATCGCCTCAAAAATTTTGGCACTGAACTAACCATAGCTAAGGTATTTTGCAGAAATATTCGAAAATATACAGCATCGAAACTTGGACTATCAACTCATGCCCGGATTTCTTTGCAAGGAGACGAAAATCGGCAATTAGTTGATCGGCCTCTGCCCACTCACCATATATACAAGGGAATCTGAAATGATCCAGCATGCCAACAAGCGACACTGTTGACGCGTTGCCTCCGAAGCACTTCTAACGTTTAAAGAATTGATGACAACAAAAAACCCAGTCACTCTTCTTCCGCAGCCCAGCACAACAAAAACTATAATTGACGCATTTACGCTATAAGTATTTTTCCAGAAATGAAACCTGGACCCCATTTGATCGCACAATGGGAATGCGGTACATTCTTTGGCATTTATCTAGACCATGACCTTACATATGAATTGCGCTTTTCCAATCTTAAGCGAAAAACGGCTTTCTGTAAACTAACTTTGGTGAAGACTCGGTGCTTTTTCTCTCATCATTCCTCGTTGTCTTTATATTTTTCTTTTCTTTACCGTCATTTTCATTATGGCATTGTTTCATGGGGAAACGCGTACTCTTCTCACGTTTCATCGGTTCAAAACATTCAAAATCAGTGTATTCGTAATGTAAAATTCAGTCGATGTCGTTCCTCTGCCTCCGGCCTACAACGTCAGAATATTATATTTATCAATTATTGGAGTATTTTATTACAAGTTGGTGTTATGTCTACATGTTATTGCTCTGTTATCATTTATATGATGTCATTGATCTTGTTTACTGACAAAAGCTTCATCAGATGTTAGAGTAATAGTAATTTCTCAATGCTAACTGTTCGCTCTAATTATGGCAAGAAATCGTCTTGTTTTGCAGCTTTCAAATTATGGAATACCTCGCCTGTCACGGTCAAATCATCGTCATGTAATACAAGCTTTAAAAAAATTTTGGAGTTTCTATTTGTTTGATTACAATTCCGGTTTTGTTCGTATTTATGATTGGCATTTTTAAGTTTTCTTGTGCCATTATTTCCTTCGTGTTATTTCAAATTTTTTATACCTTCTTGCATAATAATTCGGTTTATAGTTGAGTGCATGCACATTACACAATTAATTCATGTGTAATTTACACTGCTTGATATTATGATGAGATATCGCGACCATTTACTGCGTTCAAACATTCATTTGTGTGTTCATATTAGAGGGTACCTTGCAGTCTGTTGACTGTGAAACCCTCGTCGAGATAATACTAAGTTAGTGTTCGTTTTTATAAAATAAACTGTCACTTTCACTTTCACTTCCAACTAGAACTCCAAAACAATACCTGTGGCAAATTCAGTCCCTCATTTAATGCAGCCGCTGTCAAGCGCGCGAAGCCTTGCACCGATCGGCACAGCCGTGTTCCCCTTCGAAGTCCAGCAGCTTCAATAAACCATGGTCATCAGACGGGGTGTCACTGTGTCTGTCTTTATTCAAGAAAACCTTTTCATGCGACGCCTACTTCACCACTGTTCATTGTATAGCACATTTCCAGCAAAACACCTCTACTCTCTCTGTTGCTTAGAACGTGCGCATGAATATGTTCAACCATGCCGCGTATACTCCTGCTGTTCCAACTTTTTAGGTCATCACCTCCAAATTCATGCCCATTGCCTCATTACCAGTTATGCCCTGACACAACTCCAGTGCAATTAAGGGCTTCGAAAAAAGCCAGGGCAACCAGGTTTGTGGCTGACAGATTACATAGAAACAAGCAAAATCTTCGAAACCTAGCTCAACGGCCTACGCGTAATATCTTCCTTCAAAACACGCCACACAAATCTAAATAATTAGAAGTCAGCTTCGCAATTTAAACAAGTGATCCGGAAGTAGCACACAACTTGCTCCGCAATAATTTATTATTATTTTTATAATGATAATGCAGCTTTGTATAACTAAGACTAAACATGAACCTAGTGAACGGGAATATCGCATACTTCAAGTACCATGGTAGCGAAGATGTGTTGTAGGTTAAGCAATATCAAGTGCTGATATAGCCGAGTCGGTGCTCACAGAAGTGAGAAAACAACTTCTATAACCAGTGAAATTTTCACCACCAGGCCACTACTCCGAACACGGTAGCAGCAACACAAACAAGAGCGCCGTCTGCTAGCAAACAAACGAAGACAGAATTCCTTACAGAAAAGTGCGCAGAGGACCAGGCTAATCTTTTCTATGTGCCCCCTATCAACCACAGAGGAGCCAGTAAAGATAACCATTTCGAGCACTATAACAAGACTGCACGCTGCGAGGCAGCCCTTATTAAACCAGCCCCGTGGAAATAGCACATTTACAGAACAGGGCCAACAATAGAGCAAGGTGTCCAAACGGAACGATAAGATAGCGGAGCAAAGAAACTACACAGCAGTGAGCTGCAATTTTTTAGGGGCGAGGCTCCTAAAGCCCCGGGTCTGTCGATGCCTTGTGTCTCGTGGTACGTGACCGCCGCATGCTTTCGGAGATGTCGCAAAGTGGGCCGCGTTGCACGCAAAGTGGGCCGCGTTGCCGGCTGCAACCGGCAGCGCAAACTCGGAAGCTTGTCTGTGTTCGCCAACGGAGGCGCGAGCGCACGTGCACTGCGAGGGGGAGATCACGCAAGAGATCACGCCACGAACGCAGGCAGTCGTTCTCGGAGATCGAACGAGACGCAAGGGCCTTTGCTCGTTTCCTGTCGTCTTGTTCGGGCACAAGTTCGCCCTAAATAAAAGTTCTTTCTTTACCGTTGTGTCCCATCCTACGTGACAAATTGTGGTGGAGGTGCGGGGTAGGCCTCGATGGCGCGGGGTCTTCCACCAAGTCTGGGCCTGGGAGCATTGACTCCGAAAATAAAAGTTGATTTGTACAATGTACGCACACAGTCTTACGTCTTTCTTAATGATGTAATGGGCGAACTTTCACGGGAGAGTTACGGTTACCGATGATCTCCCCCTCTTGAGCTTCGCCCCACTTATCATCATTCATTCCGTGGATATGGCGTGATTTTGTCACCAACACTATACGCTACGAAGAACGAAATCTCTGCACAGGCCTCCAAACTGCAGCACGCTAAACTGTTGCTAGCACCAACCTCCTATATTACGTTATTTGCTTTTACGTCTGTACAAAGGCCGTTTAAATTTTCCTCAGCCGCGGCCTACGTAGGCCTGGCGCGTCTGGCGATGATCTTTGAGGCGATTCAAGTTCATTGCACTGAGGAAATGGTCCCTCCGAAGGGTACTTTCCCTTGCGTAT
Source organism: Haemaphysalis longicornis (assembly GCF_048455015.1). NCBI lineage: Eukaryota > Metazoa > Arthropoda > Arachnida > Ixodida > Ixodidae > Haemaphysalis > Haemaphysalis longicornis. The sequence continues at coordinate 162,722,027 of NW_027526335.1, forward strand.
CATGCAGATTTGAGAACAGTGCTCGCCAGGTGAGGTTCGGGAAACTCTAGGTCCGCTTGGCATGGTAGGCGACGCGCATAATTTACGCTAAATCAAAGGAGGCAATTCTAGCACTTCGTTCACTAAACCCTATTGCCCACACTGTCCCCAGAATCAAGAAATTCATTGCGGACTGCCAACAGAGTGACCTATGATAGAAAACGTGATGGGTCCCTGTACATGAAGGGGTTTGAGGGCAACGAGGAGGCCCACAGAATTGACCGAGAGCAACTACGTATTTATCCCCAGCTATACACTGTAGAATCTGATGATCGGATGCAGAGCCCGCATTGGCACACAAAATGGCTTTGGCCAAGGAAGAGAAAGAAGTCGTTCTTCAAACCCAAGTTCCAGACGGCCCTGCAGCGGCTGCAGCGGCTCCAGGGAGAGCCATTCGTCCAGCTGGTCGTATACCGAGAGCTTTACGCCCGCATTGGTTGGCGATGACCTGCACGCAGCTAGATGCAGCGGTGGCGTAGAAGTAGAACATCCGGCTGGCGTGCAGAAAAACCGTGGTTCAAATCTCGGTGCCGAAAAATTCCCATCGGAATTAAAAAATAAATATCCGCGTATTGGTGGAATTGCAGAATGGAGCCTGGGGTGCGGCCTGACCGCGGCGACCATTGCCAGTAACGCATTCCCTCACCAGAGCAGGATTGGCCACCCTGGTGTAGTAACGGCCACAACCTCCCATGAATACCCCAAGTAACCCACGGCTCTCAGTCTCCAGCGGATGCGAAGCAACTGAGCACGGCGGTGGTCAGACCTGTGACGCAGCAGAGGGTGCTAAGAATCCCTGGAACCGGACAGGCCGCCATTGGAATCTGAACCTGGCAACGTTTTACACGAGAACCATGTCTACCGAAGCGAGTCTATAGGTGTTGTTCGGAGAACAAAAGGCATAAATGGGATGTCGTGAGGCTTAGTGAGGTTAGGACAACAGGTGAAGAATTTACGACGCTGAAAAATGGCCACGCTCAATTTTACCGTGGTCTAGGGAACAGAAGAGAATTGGGGAATTGGGAGTGGGATTTCTAGTCAATAAAAGCATAGCTGGCAACATAGAAGAATACTACAGCATTAACGAAGGGGGAGCAGGTCTTGTAATCAGGCTCAATAAGGGGTACAAACTCAAGGTGGTACAGGGCTACGCGCCCACATCCAACCACGACGACCACGTAGTGTAACGCTTCTATGAAGATGTGGAATCGGCAATGGCTCGAGTAAAATCACAGTATACCGTAGTTATGGGGGACTTCAATACTAAAGAAGGCAAGAATAAGGCCGGGCTCGTAATGGAGAGAACGTGCTTTCGAAGAGCCCAGATGCTCTCGTCGTACTCTATCGCGGTCACAACTTCAGCGTCCAATTCGATGTCCCTGAGACTGGCCTGAATTAGGTTTTGGAGCTTGAGCAAGGTTTGCTGCTGGCCGTGGATGATGTACTGATCTGTCGGCACATCAACGGCCCATGGTGTCAGATCTGCAACTGCTTGGTGACGGCAGTACTGCTTGGTGACGGTAGTATGCACGACACTCCGGCGGTGTCGAAGCAAATGCATAGAGCGGATCGGCGGAACACAACGGCGGCGGGTTTCGGCACCAGGAATTGCGTGTAGCTAGTAACTATAAGAAAAGCGTTCGGCTAATGAGATCCTACGGCCAACCAAGTGTCGCGTGAGCCGCCATCGTCAAGCATGTTCCGGCTCGCTGTGCTTATGGCGCGCATCATTCTTCCACAAACATAGAGAGCGGCGCCCTTTTCGCATTGCTAAATGGGAGGAACGACTTCTCCGCTACAAATACACAGAGAAATACAGCAATGGTTCATCCACCACCACGAGACAACTCTACTGACATTTTCTTCCCAGTGAAACAGCTGTGCCTTGCTAAATGGCCCCCACACAAGTTCGTCCCAAGCCATGTTCGTCCACACAAGTTCGTCCAGGTGCAGCCATGCTTCATGTTACGCAACCAGTTGTCAGTGTTGGACAAATTACTTCTGCATGGTAACGACTTGTGGTTCCACAGCCTCTTGCACATCAAGTCATTTCAACATCACACAAAGCTTTCCTGGAATCTTCAGGAAGAAAACGCGGCTTAGGAAGCGATTTTGGTCGGCAAGGAACGGCAAACAAAAGTAGCAATCCAAAACTAGAGGATCTGTCATATGCAAGACAAGAGTGTGAACACGGCACGAGCTCTTGTGCAAGCCATTGCACTTACAAGCTCCCGTGGCAAACTGTCGCCATTGACATTGTTGTCCCAATTTATTGAGGACCGGGAGATAGCCGGTTCGTCATTACAATTTGACTATTTATAGTGGCCTGAAGTACAAATTTTCAACGAGTTCCCTACAAGAACAGTCGGTAACTTCTTCATCTCTATGTATGCCCGTGAAGAATGCTATGATGAGACGTTCTGAGATAATGGGATCAGATGTTGTTCTCGAAGATTTACACCATTTTCAAACGAGCATAGCAACCGGTTGACACTTTCTTCTGTGTATTACCTGCAAGCCAACAGACTTGAGAAAAGGTTTATTAGTGTTTTCAAGTATTTTGTACAGGTTGCTTCGTTAGAACAACCCCGTCTTCGACAAGTATCAGGGAAGCATTTGGGTATCTGTCAGGGAGAACCGCACGCAACGATGGGTGTAGCAACAGCCTTGCTCTACATATATGACTATGCCGAACACGGCTGGACATCATTGGGTACCCATCCCTTTATTTTTCCGCACCCTGATGCACAGCTTAGCCAGCATCGGTAGTGAGCCGCAAGAAAGTAAGACTGCAGCAAAGCGTACAGATTTCTCTCCTGCAGTCAATAAAACAATCATAGTTCTAGGGGACAAAGCTCGTGCCCCCTTTTTATTTCGTCGGTAAGGCATCGTTAGACGCATCAACATTAGACACTGAATTAAAGGCGCCGGAGCGTTTCGTAAATCCGAGTGAAAGAAAGGCGCTCAAAAGCCATGCACACGAAACCGAACGGGTTGCTAGCGATTGTTTTGGTGAAGACACGGTACACTACAGCGAACAGAGCATGATTTCCGGGTCGCCAGCAGTCTTGTCGGTGTTCTTTGCGAGTGACGTCCGGCTGGCGATAGCTTCGGTGAATGTGCGACCGCTTCGGTCCTGCTCCGAAGCGTGTACGGCAGACGCTTGCGTTGCAACGAGCTGAGCGTGTGGTACGCGAGAGGCAGAGTGCGTAGCTTTGACCGTGAATGCGTGAACGCGCTCCGCTTCCCGCTGGCGTGTCCCCCATTGCACCGAACCAGTAGGAGAGCGGCATTCGCCAGTTGGCGTCGGTGCTTTTCTGCCTTAAAGGAGCCGTGAAGAGAAAACACAAGTTTGGTTCATTCAAAAGATTACCTCGTTAGAATCCTACTGACAACACTTTTAACGTAGACTTCGCTCAAATAAGCTACATATTTAGCAAAAAAGGGAATGGCCATGCGACCCACCAGCTCATTTCCGCAACAGAACCTATGATATCATACGAGCCAGCTCTGCGATTTACGGAGGGCGGCACAAGCAGACGCAAATTAGGTAGAGATTATAAGCTAGCCGAACAAGCGATTTGCGCTTAAATTAAGGGCACATTCTTCCTAAACCAACACGACTGGTGGGACGAACAGTGGAAGTTACGAAACCACGTGTAAACGTAGAAGTACTGATGCGTACTGCTGTTGGTACTGCGCGCACTATGCTTGGTTTAGCTGCACAGCATTGCGGGGCTTTGGAGTTGTCTTAGACAACACTGGCCGATTGACGCAAGCATGGAGGAAAAAAAAAGGTATTCTTTCCTCCATGGACGCAAGCAACGGTGTCTTACGTAACAATATTTGTTGAGCGAGCACTATTTCAGGAAACGATTCTTTCCTCCCAGAACAGTTTAATTACGGTCAAAAACAAACCGAAGGCAGAAAGCGGCTTGCCACGGTATGGTGGGGCCATCTAGGTTCATAGCGGGATCCTCAAAGAAAACACCACCCTGCAGGGTGGAGACACCCTTTGAACGATCCCGCAGCGCTGCAATTGGGTCAACGTGCTCAACGCGTGGTTGTTTTGGTTTCCCACGATACCTAGCAACGCTTTCAACGCCCACTTTATAAATGCGGGCACGTACGAAAGAACTAGCCTTAGCGCAGACAACGCGTTAACAGAGGGCCCCCGTGTGCCTGAGTCCATCTTTGTGCGACCAACAGACGCAGTTGAGGTTGCAAATTTAATCTGCAAGCTTAAAACCAATGTAGCATCTGGCATAGATGAAATAGGGCCCGCAGAGTTAAAACTGATATCACCATTAATATGCGAAGTTTTATCCTTCATTATTAACCTCACCTTGACCACAGGCATTTTTCCCAGACATTTAAAACTGGCCAAAGTCACTGCTATATTCAAAGGTGGTGACCGTAACAACCTGTCGAACTATCGTCCTATATCGGTGCTTCCAACTCTATCTAAAATATTCGAAGGCGTAATCCATGAGCGACTCACTTCTTTTTTTGACAAGCACCAAATAATAGCAACCAACCAATACGGCTTCCAAAAGCATAGGTCAACTGAGCAAGCTCTGGCATATATCAAGGAAAAGATAATCGTTAATATGGAAAACAGAAAATACACACTCGGTCTTTTCTTAGATATTCAAAAGGCATTTGATTCAATACATTTTGATTTGCTGTTAAAAAAATTATCTAGCTGTGGAATTCGTGGGATCGCATTACAAATTCTGGAAAACTACTTGAATGATCGATATCAAATAGTCGGCATCAATGACATATTATCTGCCGAAATGAAATTGAAACAAGGTGTCCCACAAGGATCCTTACTTGGCCCGTTATTATTTCTTGTGTACATAAATGATATTGTTAAAATACCAGGTTCTTCTGATATTATTATGTATGCAGATGACACGAATATTTTTTTCTCATCAAACAGTTTAACATTCCTGGAATCTATTGTAAACGAATATCTGGTGCATCTTTCAAACTGGTTACAACAAAACAAGCTGCGATTAAATGCCACAAAGACAACCTATATAATTTTCCGCCCAATCAATAAGCCCTTAAACGAAGATATCAATCTCAAATACGAAGGTCATCTTATTGCACGGGTACATGAGCAAAAGTTCCTTGGTGTTTGGTTCCAAGAACAGTTAAACTGGTCAGTACACGTAAATAATTTAGTTGCTGCTCTGGCACGAACAGTTGGATGCCTTTATAAAATATCAGACTTAGTACCGCTATGGCTAAAAAGAAACATGTATTATTCTCTATTCTATTCAAAACTAACGTACGGAATCTTGGTGTGGGGAACAACCTCACGAAATAATTACAATAAGCTTGTTGTCCTGCAAAAAAAGATATTACGGTGTTTCGAAAATTTTCAAGGGAAATTCCAAGACCTGCCAACTTCACCTTTGTTTTCAAAACATTCAATACTTAGAGCTGACCAGCTGTATTACTTTAGACTCCTGCAGATGGTACACAAAAACAAGTTATATGTAGATGGTGACGCAGAAAACCGTCATTACTGTGTACGGCGTCCAATAAGACGTACACCTAAAACTAGGACTAATTACGGCAAACAATCGGCCACTTATCAAGTACCACATGTCTTGAACATCCTAGCGGATAATTTAAATTTTAGCACCAGTGCAACCGTATTTAAGACTGAAACCAAGGTGATGTTTATAGAGAAGAAAGTGAGATATGACAATCACTAGGCGTGTCTCACTCTAAAGAATTTAAACTGTACTGTGTGAAGACGTGATTTTTTCATAGACATGAGGAACACTCAGTAAGGAAACATTTCGTGTTGTATTGTATCTGCTGGCAACAGGTATTGAAGAAAAAAGTTCAATGTATATTGTAGAACTTGTGATTCTCATTATAGTAAATGTACGATTTTTTGTATTTTTCACGATTTACTTATTTTTTTTCTCTGTATTGCTGGATCTTATTGCTAAGCACGCATATTTGATTTGAACATGTCCTCTACTGTGAACTCCTCTGTTGTGGACTCCAGAGGGTCAGGAGCCCTCGTCAGGCACTCAATGCCTTTAGCTCCTGCCCCTTCAGCAGGGATTGTAACAACGTCTGCTGAAAAATAAAGTCTTCTTCTTCTTCTTCTTCTTCTTCTAAACAGATAAGGTGATTCAAACTTCGCAAGTAAACCACGTTGCGGCGATACTTTTGATGCAGTTTTGACACAATGGCTGGCTTCGGCGGCGAGCGAGCGACCCAAAATGGCGGCATACGCGTCTCTACCCTGTACGGCGGACGCGAGAATCAAAGTATTCTAGGCTGCAGAGCGGTCGGTTCCTGTGATGTCATTGCAGACCACGAAAACGAACGATTTAGCGGGAAAATCGAAATTTGAACTTTAATTGATCAATTTCTCTGTGAATAAAGCATCGTTTGTATCCGGACAAGCGCTGGAGACACTATAAAAGGCAAAATCTTTCGAATAAAACAAACTTGCATTTTCTCTTCATGGCTCCTTTAACGCAACAGTTTTCATAGCCAGGTCAAGCTGGAGGAATAAGCTTACACCGTGCACAGGGCCATCACACCCGCAGCATAGGCGACAAATAAGCACCGCAGCTTAAGCTGCTACTGGTGCTCATTAGCGCCATGACACACGACTTCGCTTCACCCCTCGCTGGACGGCCGCACTATCTGAAAGAAGAATGTCGTATGGAAGGATATAAGACGCGTTTTTCGAGTGGTGGGAGCTGTGTAAACAGGAGGTCAAACTGAGGGAAATTGAGAGGTCCACTTTTATTCGATACGAACAGAAATTTATTAACAAAACACTAAGATCAAAGCTAGAAAAACTTATCCGGGATGAGCGTAATGCACCTGGGGTGCTTAGTGATGATATCAGAAACATGAAATAGAAACTTGAGATGGGTGATGGTGCGCTACCGGGGATACCTTGTGAGAGCGAGAAGGGACCGATTAACCGGTGGAGAGGCGCCTAGTAAGCGTGCGCTGGTTATAGAACGGCCGAACACTCGACGTAATCACATAAGGGAGATGGAGTGGGAAGGAAGGGTGACAGCGGATCAGCAAGAGATTGAACGGTCTTTTTATCACTACTACAAAGAATTGTTTGCCTTCCGCAGGGTTAAGTTGTAGGCTTTTAAAACCGATGTTATTAGTGCTTTTACAAGGATTGATGAATAGTACAAGGAAACTTTAAGTCAACCTCTTTCAGTTGAAGAAGTTGAATGTGCGATCGATATTTTAAACAACGGAAAGTCACGAGGTCTAGAGGGGTTAAGTGCGGCCTTATACAAAGTGTTCAAAAACAATTTATTGCGACTCTTAGCAGCACTATTTAACAAGGCCTTTAAAAAAAAGGGATTGCCACTCTCTTACGGAGAAGCCGACACGATACTCATTCCTGAAACAGAGAACCCAGTCAAACCTAAACATATCACAGCATATCATCCTGTGTCCTTGACACATGTCGACTACAAACTTTTATGTAGGTGCTTGCAGAAAGAATCCCATCAGTAATCAAGCAGCTAGTAGGGCCACATCGGACGTGTGGCAAACAAGTACACACTATTTTTTCAGTCACAGAAAAGGCCAGGTGTATGCTGCACTGTTGCGACGCTGCCCAAGCTCGCGTAGCTGTTCCTCAGGTTGATTAGAAGAAAGCATTTGATTGTGTGTCCCATAAATTATTGTTGCTGATTTTAGAGTATGTGAACGTAGAAACAGTCATGAAGGAGGAGGTGGCTCTGGCGTACCGGAAGTGCACCACGAGATTAATTGTAAACAAGACGCTGCGGGCCCCCATTAGCGTGGAACGGTCGGTGCGCCAGGTGTGGCCTCGGACCCTTCTTCTTTTCTGCCTGTATATTAAGACACTCTGCTTGAATATAATGAAAATGAACACATTCGCGGGTTTCAGCTATGCAACGCAGATATAAAACTTCTGGCCTACACAGACGACATTGCTGTTTTCTGTACAACCAAGGCATGTGTTACAAACGCGGTGGACATTGTTAAATGTTTTGGGTCAATCACACGTAGTGGGATAATCTGGGGAAATGTTTGACTTTCTGGTACGGGGGCAGGTCTTTGACGCCGGAATCTTTTTCAAGAATTACCTGAGAAACCAGACCCGTTAAGTATCTACGGACGCCACTCTATTGCTAGAAGGAGAGCGACCGTATTGGAGTGCTCGAAAGCAGAACATATGTGACAGGGCAGAAGAGTGGAAAGGGGTTTCTCTCTCAATGTTTGCTAAATGGACCCGTTTGTAATTTATTTTTATTGCCAAAGTGTGGTAGATGATGCAAGTGTTGCATTGCTCGCCTTTGACTGTACGGGAAATGCATCGCGCCTTTGCTATGTTTATCCGGTTACAGTCGGTAAAGGTGCTGTGGAGATAACTGTTTTTTGACGCATCAAGATCTTGGATTGGCGCACCTGTCGGTCCGCCAGTTCATGAACAGGTTCCTTTTTGTTCGCTATACAAGGGACCCTTTTTTGTGTACTGCTTGCCACGTGCAGCTAGAGTCTCAATTGCTGCCGGAAGTAAATGTATACAGTTTGTCCATGCAGGGAAGCATTTCAGGATACTTTAAAAAGTGGTCATATCCCTCAGGTTTCTGTCAAGTCGCTTTTCGAGGGACTACTTAAGTGAAGTGCCACGTAGAGAATTATACAAACATTTTTCCCGGTACAGCGATACAGATAACTGTACACAGGAGGCCCAGGGCAGGATGTACTGAAAAGAGTTAAGCGTATGGCTGTAAAACCGGGGTTGAAGTCCTTTTTTTACAAACTTTATTCGGAGACACTTACTGCGCAAACATGGTTAAAAGAAAAGGGGTTAAACACCGCGGGGTACTGCCTGCGCAATTTGTCAACAACGGGATAACATAGACCACGCTTTTATACACTGTAGGATGGGGGTTCACTTTTGGGATGTTATGCAGCGATCTTTACACAAAGGCTTTCCACTTAACCCGTATGGTATACGGCATTTACATGCAGATAATAACGAAACAGTCCCCTAAGATTTAATATTGCTCGTGGGCCTTTACAGCAGAAGGGGGGCGCGCAAGGCGTGGCGCTATGGCAATCTAGATGCCGGGCAGTTTCTGCGGTACAGTGTCATGCAGTTCGTTGAGAGACTGAGAGTCCAGCAGCCAGTACCAGGTTGATTAGGTTTTGTAAAGCCATTAACTAATCTAAAGTAATGATCAAATGACAGAGCCTAGCCGGAGTCACGGCTGGTAGGTTCATGTCGGTGTGTGTCGTACCACATGCAGCGTCTGGGTATTTGATGCTGTACATGTGTGTTGAAGACTGGCAATAAAGAAAGAAAGAGTTCAGAGCGCCTCACACCTCCCATTGCGGCCATAGTGCTCGTGGGCTCGAACGTTCCACTGAACGTTCCACCGTTTCAGTGGAACGTTCTCCGGCGATGTTATTTCCGTGATGGATATGACGTCGGTGAGGTTTCCTGTACGCCGGCTTAAAACACTTTCGCGTTAAGAAAGAAACAGCGGCGCTATTCCAGAAGGCCCGGGATTGACAGAAACTCGGGAATCAACAAGCTCGGTACCCGCCCCCTCACGTAATGTACATATTTCAAGGCGGGCTTAAAGCGCTTTAAAAATGCGATTCATGCTATTTCCTGATTATTGAGGTGATGTAATCGGTCCAGGGCAGCGCGCACCAAGGATGCGCGACTACGGCGTGGCGCTTCTTTCAGTGGTTTCTCTCGCTCCCCTGCTACAATGGTGGCTACTGGGGGCACGCGAATCCAATTACTTCATTTTATTGTACTTTATTTTTTTTACCTGTATTTCACTGCAAAGTCTACTTTATTTTTTATTTTATGCATTCACATGAGTTTTCTGTTTGAAATTTTTCGTCCTAAGAAGCAGTTTCTGCCGTTGGTGACACACAGTGCAATCACGTGACTATGGCCGACTGGCAAAAAAAGAAAGCGGGTGATGAAAGCGCGCCACATTCAAAACAGTTGCTGCTCGTCTGGCGTTATCGAAACCCTATGATTTTCGACACAATATTTTCTCGGCGCGGTCCAGTCTGCTGGCGAAACCCTGGCGAAACCCTGGTGAGATGTATTAGCAACTTTTTTTTTATTTCATTTATTGTACTTGCGCCTTTTTCACAGCTTTCGTTTCTTTTTTTGCTGGCATGGATTACTTTTAATGAATTTTTTTCTACTTTTGTGTGTTTGCGTCAGTTTCTTCTCTTTCATTTATTCGGCTTAGTGTGCAAGCAGACTGGAACACGCCACAGCCTCCCTAGAATCGGGGTTCTCCGAGGGTGGTATGCACCTGTCCTACTCCAGTGACATCACGTTCAGGCTTCACGCTACACGCACTATCCTACAAGTGTTACTGTTCGAATCTATAGTGTTACAAATTTCGCGAACCGGGCACGTTAGTTCCTCAAAGGTCCAAATTACGGGCCCATCCCCCAAGTGCCCATGTGTTACGAAATAAGAAATAGCAACAAGGAAAAGGACTTTTCAGGGTTGATTGTTTTATTTCATTTTGCTGTTCACCGCTCTTCTTCGAAGACGCTCTCCACAGTCTTTTTTTTCGTAGAGTTCAATCCCTCATAACCCTCTCTTCCTTCGCGCCCTTCCCACTCCCGCTCAACCCCACTCTGGCGTCACGCGGTTGCTCCAATCCTTAGCTCTCCCTTTTACTCGCTTTCCATGTTCTGCTTCCTACCACACGATGGTAACGCCGAACAAAACCCGTTGAAATGTGTTAAGATAGCCTCTCACAATAGGCACGCGCCGTTCATTGTATTGTAGAGAGGATAATAAAAAATTACCCCACCTTCCTGCAAGGGGAACCCTTTGGAGTTACAACGCCACAGCGAGCATCGGCTGCTCGCTTCAACCGTTTGCGTTCGCTATCACGTTTACGAAGTTCGGAATCGGCTGCTCGCTTCAATCGTTTGCGTTCAGCATCACGTTCACGTCGCTTTGCAGCCTTGTCTTCAGTGGGGCTAGCATTCCTGTTATCACAGTGATCGGTGCTTGTTACGGTTGCGCGGGCGATAGCAGAATTGTTAGGCTCCATTCAACGCATCGATGGAAATCAGAACGGCGGTGCTGGAACGACCGTGGCTATGACGCAACGTGGCGCGGCTATGACGCAACACAATCCACTTTAATCCAATCCGATCCAAGCCAAGCTAGGCCAAGCCAAGCCAACCCAATCGAATTCAATCCAATGCCCTTCGCGAGAGAGTGTTCGCTATCGGAGAGGAGAGGGGGTGAGCGGCGGAGAGCGCAGCTCACGCAGCGATGAAAATGGGGGAGGGGCGGACGACAACGACGCCGACGCTGCATGGACAACGCGAGTGAATGAGATGCAGTCGCATCTAAAAGATGCAACAGGCCATCAAGCTATCGCGGTATTAGTCGTCACAGCCTCGACCATGTGGAAGAGGAAGGCCACGGGGATATGCGCCAAAGACATGCAAGGGAAGAATATGAACCCCACAAGGTGCATGCACGAGAAATGAGCAGGGTTATCTCAACGCTCTGACCTGCGTTCCTATCGGCCTCACACCTGCGAATACACCACGTCAACCGACTATCTGTTTCCTTGATAGCATATCTTATACGCGTAAGCTATCATGTCAGTAATGTTCTCACACGAAATGCGCGCTACGCAACACTGCGAGGTAGACTGTCCCCCGCGCTGAAGATTAACAAAAGACACGGTCATGCAACGCTTCGTTCGAACTGATTTACGAGCAGACGATAACTGAAGCGCACGCTCCGGCTGCATACGGATAGACGTGCGGTAGAAACCTGCGGGAGCCATGTCCGCCAAACCACCTAAAAGAAAGGCAAGGTCTGGAAAACACGTCTCCACTGAATATATTGCGCACACACCCTCTGACAGTCGACTGGTGACGTTTGATGGTGCGGTCCCCACCACGGCAGCGCGTAAAACCGCAACGCACACTACACTTGCTCCTCGGCGGTGATGTAGCTAAAGCCGCCTCTAAGTCATCGCAAACGTGGGTCTGTCACCAAACGTCTGCACAACAAATGCAAAGCACTTTTCGAGAGAAAGAAACGGGCTCTAACTTCCTATTTCGTTTAAAAGACTTGCCGGGGCAGAAATATGCGTGCTACGGAGACCATATATATAAAACACGCCGAAGCAGCGGCTTCCACGGGCGTCCCGAGTTCAACTCGGCCGTGCAAAACCATACCCAAGTTTCATCCGAGTTCTAATGTCAGTCAAACACATACAGCCTCTTCGGGGGCGCAGCGTAACAATCGAAGCCACACCCACCTATGGCGTCCGCTTTGTGTGGGCGTAGCGTTGTAGCCACTAAGTCGTCCCTTGATGCCCACTAGCAGCGACAAGAACGTAGCTCAAAACAAAAATTAAGTCCCCAGGCCACCGTCAGCTAACGGTGTCACAGTCGCGAGGGTGTTCGGTACGAGTACAAGCCGACAGGAGAGGCAAAAACGACATGCTTTTCCCGTGGGAGCCTTCTTCGTACACCGTGAAAACAGAGGTGATGACTAATGACACAACTTCAACACCTAAAACGCACTCGCGAATTCTTAAACACGCTCTTCAATTGACCGGGACGATTTCTGATAAGCGCCCGCCGTGCGCACTCAAGCAAGCCGTTAACAAAAGCCATATTTGATAGTCGGGAGCAGGGCACGTTCCATTCGCTACAGTGGACCATCGCCTCCGGTATGAAAATACAGGAGGGGATGAGTGGACCCGCTTAATTACTTATTTGCGCTTCCGTAGAGCTGCGCTGGGACTGCCCTCCGGCAGCGTTGCAAACATAATTTAGTGGAAGAACAGAACACCGAGAAAAACGGACCACCCCTTACCGGGCGTGGCCAACAGCCACGCTGGGGATTTCAAAGTAGCCGTGGGGCTATCTAGTTTATGCTCGGGAATGAGCATTGCAGAGCAATTTAAGAGAGTGCTGCATGCGAAAGATAGCAGACGCCGTACTGTATGAACGTAAGCGGCCCCAACGCAGCGCGCTGAGTATGCCAGGCGTGCTGCGCACGATCCCAGCGGTTTCGCTCGAGGTGTTAACGCATGCTCCACTATCTCTACTTTCATAACCCAAGCAGCTGGAAACTCGGGAGTCGGCGAAACTCGAACCTTCTGGAATAGCACCCCAGAAGTACCGTTCTTGCATTGCTCTGGGTAATATTAGGTATAAACACTACAAAAACACTTTCAGACAGGTATAGACATCGTATCTTGCGTGTTTTATTCTTTTTATTGTTTAATCACAGAACGGCATAAAAACCCTGCGTGAAGCGGCTTCAAAGTGGCAGCGGTCCCCACCGGCGTTCACTCATGTTTTCCCCGCTCTCTGCATGCAGCTTGGACGAGCGGAATCTGCGAGGCAAAAGGCCTCACGAGCACGAGCAGTGTCACGTAGCCCCCTTGCACACCTTTCCCATCACTGCCATGACAAATAATGTAATCGTTTTCCCACGCCACATCCCGCCAGGGGACAATTTGGCGCTGTTGGCGCAAATTACAAGGGGCCAAAGTGGATGCCATAGAAGCCGCCCGGTGGTAGCAGTTGATAACGCGGCGGTGGTGACGGCCGGCAAAGTGATGACGCAACAAAATTTTCATTGAAGCAGACTGGTCAACAATTAACAAATGCGATTGGTAGAAATAAATAGATATTGCACGAAAGCTTCCGTGGTGCAATTTAGCGTAACACCCACCTTTCGCTCGCTTTTGTAGCCTTTGCAACAACGTTACTTGGTGCTTTTTGGAGTTGACGTCAATTGTAACCTTAAAAATGTTTTTTTGTCAGCCTTAGCTGCCGTCTAAATTCTGGTAAGACATACAATGAGGTTTCATATCTTCTATGTGCAATAACTGATAGCTTGCTTAGGATCTTCAGGAGCTAAGCGTTGCATTACACTGAGTGTCTACATAGCTGTACGTGCACACGTGACTGCTTCCATACGTCCTGCTTACATAAAAACCAGCGCGAATTCACCGTGAATTTACGAAGTGGAGAATAGGCCCCGAGGAAGACCTTAGAGCGACTATCTCGACCGCACGCATCGCTGTGCGGCTGGTGCTGCTCCGCATTTTGTCACCTGTCTTGGTCGGTTCAAGTAGGCAGTCCACGAGATGTCCAGGCTCGGACACATGAATTCTGTCTTTGGTGATGTCGGAAACCTGCCACCGAAGGAACTGGGTGAATGGCAGTTGCGTGCGACGAGAAAAAATTCATGGTAAGCTGTTGGGATTAGCAGAATCTACAATTCCCGCTAGCAACGGTAGGCGCAAAGAGTGCTGCGCCGATGAAAAAAGTAGCCATGGTTTCTTTTGGTTCTTTATACAAATTTCTGACATATTTTCATGCAGCTTTCTAGTTCTTTAATATTTTTTCAAGGTTATGACGCTGACATATAGCATTCAGTTGCTGTAATAAATACGTGGTGAGTGTACCCAACTGAAATGTGGTAGCCACGATTGAAAGCCGGCTTACTTGCATTTTCAGCTGTCCTCAAGTTTTTTTTTTGAATTTCGTGGATTACTTGATGCTTGTTTGAGGGCCCTGGTGGTTTACACGGCCTTGGGGAAGTATTTGAACCACAAAACCTCCTTTGAAAACCAACCTTTTCAGGAGCCGAGGTGAATGTAATCTAATACACCAGGGATTGCAACACTTGTACTGTAGACGTACACAAAAATGTTGCAATAAATTATTCCCGATTACCTACTATATGTGCGAAAGCAATAAATGTTGATTCTTGACAAGTTGGTTTTCAATGTTCTGCTATTCACAGCGCAAAAAAAGGACCAAAGGAAAACTACACGTACAGCCGCTGTACTTCTAACTACATCTATTACTGAAACATCAAACAACAGACGCAAAGAAAAAAATGTGTAATCCCTCAGCCGCCTTATCCGCTAGACAAATCTCCTAGCTCTACCTTTTGTAAGCTCGGGGTGGCAGTGTTGACACGAAATTTCAATGATTTTCGGTCGTGTGATACCTTCCTTTTTTCTTGTTGCGATACTATGTCTTACGTCATTATATGCCAGATGTCACAGCAATACACCGACTAGAGATTGATCGATTGTAGGGTTTAACGCGCCGACGCAATGCAAGCGTTGAGGCGCGCCGTAGTGGAGGGCTCGGGAATGATTTCGACAATCTGGGGTCCTTAACATGCGCCGAAATCTCGTGCACACTGGCGTTTTTGCTTTTCGCCTCCATGAGAAAAGCGGCCGCCGCGGCCGGGAATCGAACCCGCAACCTCGTGCACACCTACTAAAGGAAATGGTCCCGACATCTAACGCTTATCTTTCTCCTCTACCCTTGGCCCCTTTTTTTTTAGCGAACTGAATTTTAGAATGTCATAACACGAACATTGAACTGTATTTTAAGCGGAAAATTGCATAATGTCGGCCTTATGCCAAATATTTAAAATGGTCAGCCTCAGATTTTTTTGATTCACATATGAAATCGCAAAGAAAAAAAGGTAGTATCACGGCAAGTATCCTGGGTAGTGTTGGTATCACAGTCTACCCATAATACACTCACAGCTCCTCGATCACTTATAACAAAGTGGAAGATAATTCGTGCTTTTTCCCAGCTAGCCAAACACCACGTTCGGCATAAATGTTCAAAAAACTCTGGAGAGGAAACAAAAACTAGTGAAGCTATACTGCAATAATTGAGCACGAGGACACGGTTTCAGTTCACGATCGCGGCGGCCGCTTTTATGATGGAGGCGAAAAGCAAAAATGTTCGTGTGTACGAAATTTTGGTGCACGTTAAAGATCCCCGGGTTCCGAAAACTATTCCGGAACCCTCTACTATGGCGCACCTCATCGCCTTTGTTGGGTCGGCGGGTTAAAACCTACAATCAGCCATTCAATATAGTACAATAATTCCGCTATACCTATTATTTTAGTTGTGTGACAAGTAATTTACTTTAAATATCTTTCTATTGTGTGAAGATAATTTTACAGGCTAATGATTTCCTTTTTCCTTGCCACAATTTTTGTGGCGCCTAGAAATGTGATTTTGATATTCTGCAGAGTGTGCCCCAGTGGGCTGAAAATTGCTCAGTGAAACGTAAGCTGTTTTGTGCGTTCGGGACCGTCTTGTTCATTTTTTCCAACTCGCAGGCTAATACTGAAGACTTCAAGATCATTTGGAGCTTTTGCTAACTTTAGTTGCTACACAAAGGTTCTACCTTAATTCAAGGGTTTTTTATACTTCACGGCGTTGTTCTCCTTCGGTTATTTGTTGTAAATAACGCTGATTTATTGTCTCCCTCTTTCGCCTTTCGAAAGCCTACCCGGTGTTTCTCAATATACATATTATACAACCAGTGTTGGAGTGTCTTATTTGGACAGGGGATAGGCCAGTTTTGACGCTACAGTAAAAAGCCCATCCAAATTATGGTGTTTTTTTCCGCGATGTGCAGATTAATAAAACTACACCATAGGTTTGCATTGAACATCGCAGTCGCTTTATTTCTGAAGAAGGAGGACCTCGCTAGAATCAAGGGAAACATTTCTGTTTGCAACTTAAGGTAAAAATCTTATTTTTCATGAACACATATTCAGAGTTCAATGTTTAAGAAAGCTTCAATTTATGTTTGCACTTGTGGTACTATATTTTGTTTCCTTCTTTTTTACGGCTCCCCACTTGACACAAAGTCTGAACATATTGCCCTTTTATATCGTAGGAAACGGCTTCTTTTCTTTTCCTAAACAGTCCAACCGTGTTGTTTACGAGCTCCACCGCAGGTATTCCAATCCATGTGCAGTTCTTCCCAATTGCATCCCGTAGTTTGACAGCAAACCACCCATCAAAAAGTGTTGGGATCAGTAAAATTGCACGTCTGGAAGAAAAAAAATATCTATTTTAGCGACCCCGCATTTAATATTAAATGCTCTGAGTCAAAAGCGCCCTCGAACTCACCCACTTAGAGGCAAAAATGAGTGACACCACTTGAGCATCGCTGACACAAACCGTTCTATTTTCAGTTAGTTTGAGGCTCAGTCCGAGCAAATATTCAGTGGATGGGTACCAACAAGGACAGGTTTGTACGAAATATAAGATATTCAGGGCAAGCAAAAACAACTGACATTATCATATTACAGTGCAGTTTACTACACAAAGATACCATTATCAGACCTAGGTCCAGTATTTTTATTCTTAGCACAGTTGTCAAACTTTCTAAAACAGGCCTGGCATCATTTCTGATATTTTCAAAAGGTAATTTATTTCCTAAAGTCATGGAGTTTAAAAATAGAACACCTGTCATACACACAAATATACACGCACCCACACACAAGCACACACACAAACACGAATACAGCGCCTTGCAGTTACACGTAGCAGTAGTGATAGTCGTGCACAGATATTGTTCTGAAACTATGCATAAATAAAAACAATGCAATGTGCCAAAACGGAGTGATACAAGATAGCGTATATGGTATCAACAGAGTATGTATTGAATGTACGCCTAAAGCAGGCAGGGCAATAAAGTTAATTGAAAAAAGCGCACTGACAATTACTATACTGCTTAGTGCAAAATTTGTATGCAGCACGAGCGGTCACGGTCCGGTCTCGGTCCCGGCACGTATCTTCTGGGTGAACAAGTCGCATGATCAGCGAGCGCACGGCGGCGCGCGATGCTCTGCCATTCCCTCGCAGGGCTTCGCCGGCGCCGCGCATGTTGAAAGTCGTGTTTGACCCTCCCGTGCTAACGTCATGTGGTTCGGAAGCGCTACAAAAAGGGAAGAGTCTGGCGAACATGTGATGGGGATGGCGCTTCACGGCAGCGACATACCTTATCCGCACGTGCCACCCTACCCCTCACACATTCGCAGCCCGCTGCTCCTCCGTTTTCTCTCTTCCAGGGCTCTTCCTTTCGCTCGCTCAGTTACGTGGACATCGCCTTCGCCTTCACCGACACCAAAACTCTGTACCGGCCTCTAAAGGTTTGCGCACTTATATCCCTCGAAAGGTAAGTTAAAGTTTCTGTGATGACGTACGCATTATCGCCGGAAACCAAACACGCGGCGGGCACGCTATCCTACTTTTCAGGCAAGGCAGCCCTCTTTTCCGTCGAAAGTTAGGTGACGTCCAACAGTCATGTATGATTGAGAACGAGAGTGACAAGTACGTTACATACTCAAGTATACACGTATGATTGCAATTATCTTGACTGATAACGTGCTTCAACAAATGATAGGGCACTGATAGAAGGGCCTGCAGACTAAAAGCCACGCAATTCCTGATGGAGGCGAAAAGTAAAAATTCCATTGTGTACGAAATGTAGGCCCACGGAAAAGATCCTCAGTGGTCACCAATAATTCGGAGAGCTCCACTACGACGCGCCTCATCGCCAGGATTGCGTCGGCGTTTTAAAGCCTACGATCAATGAGTCGATTAGCGTACACTTGACTGTGAACTTTCTTTTGTTTGTCTACTTTTTATCATTGTTTTTCAAAGCTAAAGCTTTTTTTAGTTGGACCTATGACGTCCTGTCAAAACAGCAAATCATTTTCTCATATACCAATTGGTCGACAGAAAAGCCCTGCTGATAAGTTCTGGGGACACAGGGCGAGTGCGTGAAACCGGACTTTTATTGGTTAAAAACGGTTACATAAAAATCGTGAAACGGAATGGTTATAGATAAGAAAATACACGCATGCATAATGAATATATATAAAGTTAGAGCTTTGGTAACTGCGAATATTCATCGCGAGAAAAATCGTCACACGGGCGCGTTCATCTTTCGCGACTTAGGTCTTAGAAGGTTTCAGGATTTACTCGTCGCACATTTAATTTGGCGTCATGGCTTTGCGCTGCGGAAAATCTGAAAAACAAAACGCAGCGCTCAAAAAAAACGAAGTTGCGTCCAGCGGCAGAATTCAAACTGAATGAAGTTATGATATCCTCTACCTACGTACTGGTCTGGAGCTGTAAACGCGAACTAGGAATACTGAGATTAAATGACAGCCTGCTATTGACACGTAAAACCTCTCAGATTTGTTTAGGATGCTTGGTGATGCTGAGGATGGGCCAATCTGAAACTGACGATGATATTGCCGCGAACCATACATTGGGTTTGTTTATTTGGGTTTTGCTTTTACCGCCCGGCTGCGCCGGTCTGCGTTATCTCTGCGCCAAGGGAAGCGCGTGTTCCATTCTTTCTTTCTGTGCCGCATGTGTTATCTGTTGTGATAGGGAGAGCATTCCGATCTAACGTGAACAGCCCAGAATAATCTTCTTGGATCTACTATGTTCTCGATGCGAATCGACGTTTCGAGAACCACGCGCGCCGAAAGATAAAAAGCCTGCAGTGCGGACGCCGGGGCATTCGATTCGACGACACTCGCCCGTGCAAGTCACTTTGTTGACCGCTGCTTCGCCGCCTCTGTATTCTTTTGAGTTGTTAGGGGAGCACAAGTTCGCTCCAATAAACGTATTTCTCATTCAAGACAACTGCTTCGTCCTTGTATTCGTGACATCTGGTGGAGGTGCGGGGTACGCACCCTTCATGCCCACTACAACCTCTGGAAGCCGCCAAGCCAGTCCAACAAGAGCCAGCCTCCGCGTGCAAGATTTACCACCCGAGTTCGGTCTACTACCGGAGAAGACGAAGAAGAAAGACGTCGCAACCAGCACCATGCTCAACCAAGCCAATCCTCCTGTCGTTCTGCAGCAGCCACGGGAACCGCCATCATTCCGAGGAGCCCCCGCAGAAGACCCAGAAGAATGGTTGGAAAAACTGGAGCGCGTCCGGAAATTCAACAGGTGGGACGACGCAGAAACGTTCCGCCACGTTTTCTTTTACTTGGAAGATTCGGCTCGCACTTGGTTCGAGAACCACGAGAGCTCCTTGACAAACTGGGCTCAGTTCAAAAGCGAGTTCACTAAGACCTTCACTACCGTGGTCAGAAAAGAACGCGCAGCGCTTTTACTCGAAACTCGAACGCAGCACCCCAACGAAGGGGTAGTGATCTTTGTTGAGGAGATGAAGAGGTTGTTTCGACGTGCGGATCCGGAGATGACAGAAGAAAAGAAACTAAGGTTTCTCATGCGAGGGGTAAAGCAGGAGCTTTTTGCTTGCCTTGTCCGCAATCCTCCCAAGACGGTGGCCGAATTCGCGTCTGAGGCGGCCGCGATGGAGAAGACGCTGGAAGCTCGAACGAGGCAGTACGATCGCCCGGTCAACGTGATGGTTTCCGAGACGATCGGTGCCGGGGCTACAAGCTCCGACACACTGCGTGAGACCATCCGAGCAGTGGTCAGGGAGGAGCTTCGGAAGCTTTTTCCGACGACGCCGCAACCTCAAGTGGCTTCCCTGACTGACGTCATCCGCGAAGAGGTTCAACACGCTTTGGGCACTTCTATGCCATCCGAGGCACCCCGCGAGCCACAGGCGATGACCTATTCTGCGGCTGTTCGTCGACCCCGCCCTGCTCCAACCCGTCTACAAGAAGCTCCACCGTACCGCCGTCCACTCTCGCCGCCGTCCCCACTCTCGCCGCCGTCGACCGTACCGCCGTACACAGCCCAAACCCAGACGCCGAGGAAGACTGACGTTTGGCGAACGCCAGATCATCGTCCGCTGTGCTACCATTGCGGGGAGGCCGATCACATCTATCGTCGTTGCCCGTACAGGAGACTCGGACTGCGTGGTTTCTCCGTCGACGCCCCACGCCCCCGACCCGGCCAGCGCCCTACTGAGATCGACGAATACCTGTCCAACACCAACCGAGGACCAGCCCGCTCTCACCGATCGCCATCGCCCTACCCATACCAGTCGCCTAACCGCCGTAGCAATGCTGATTTCGCACGTGGAAGGTCCCCCAGCCCACGCGGGGGAAACTAAAAGCAGCAACTTCTGGAGGTGAAGTTGCTCTACGGCGAAATACTGGAAACCCTCCAACGACGCAAGGACGCACCGAAGACAGTGATTCACGACATTCCCTCATCCCGACGACCCGACCCAGCCCTGACGAGACTCCTGAACACGACGACAGCTACACGGCGCGACGCGTACCCGACCTGACCGAGACGTCCGTTGAGAAGACGACGACAACGACGATGCACAGTGCCCGACCGTCAACACGTACAAGCAGAGATACGACTCCCCGACGAACCCGGAACTCGAGGAAGACTGCATCTGACGTCAAGGTGTCCATCGACGGCTTTGACGTAGTCGCCCTCGTAGACACGGGAGCTGACTATTCGGTAATGAGCGGACCATTTGCGTCTAAACTGAAGAAAGTTATGACCAGATGGGACGGTCCGCATATACGCACAGCAGGAGGCCACCTCGTGACGCCAAGTGGAACATGCACATCGCGCGTCACCATAGACGGCACGACGTACCCTGCCGCGTTCGTCATCTTGCCTAACTGCTCCCGCGACGTAATTCTCGGAATGGACTTTTTGACGGACAACGGCGCAATAATTGATCTGCATACCAAGTCGATAACTTTTTCCTCCGATCACTCCATGACGCCGGAACCGAACCCCGAACACCGTGCAGCTGTAAGGATAGCCGATGATCATGTCACCCTGCCACCCCGCGCAAGTTTGATGATCACCGTCTACTGTGAAGGTGCTGCTCCTGACGTTGACGCTATCGTGGAGAGTGACCAAAGGTTGCTTCTCGACCGCGGTGTGTCTGTCGCAAGAGGCATTGCGCGCTTCAAGGAACACCAATCCCACATTTTGGTTACTAATTTCACCGAGGAGTACCAGCATTTAAACAAGGGCGCGGCAATTGCATTCCTCGAAGAAACGCAAGAAGCAAGTGACGTGATCGCGGTCGCCGACTTTGAACGCACCCCCGTAGAAACCTTCAAGCTCCCGCAGCCCTTCGACGTGAATCCGGCGCTACCGCAAGAACAACGGAACAAATTATTGGCTTTGCTGCGTCGCTATAGCGAATGTTTTTCGTCGAGCGCAAAACTACGTCAGACCCCTCTAGCGAAGCACCGAATAATAACCGAAGGTGGAGCCCGACCTACCCGACAGTCACCGTACCGCGTCTCTTCACACGAACGGGAAGCCATCCGGACTCAAGTCGACGACATGCTCAGCGACGACATTATTCAGCCATCGAAAAGCCCCTGGGCTGCGCCCGTCGTACTCGTAAAGAAAAAAGACGGCACATTAAGGTTTTGTGTTGACTACCGACGACTGAACAAAATCACGAAAAAGGACGTGTACCCCCTCCCCCGAATCGACGACGCCCTCGACCACCTCTGCCACGCGAAGTACTTCTCATCGATGGACCTGAAGACCGGCTACTGGCAAATTGAAGTGGACGAGAGAGACCGAGAGAAGACGGCATTTATAACCCCAGACGGCCTATACGAGTTCAAGGTGATGCCGTTTGGGCTGTGCACAGCACCAGCGACGTTTCAAAGAGTCATGGACACTGTGCTAGCTGGCCTTAAGTGGCACACCTGCCTCGTATACCTCGACGACGTAGTGGTATTCGCTCGGACTTTCGACGAACACCTTGCAAGGTTGGAGTCTGTACTCGAGGCCATTCGTACGTCGGGGTTGACGCTGAAGCCTGAAAAGTGCCGTTTCGCATACGAGGAACTCAAGTTCTTGGGCCACGTCGTCAACGCCGCGGGAATCCTACCTGACCCGGCAAAAACTTCAGCTATCGCGAACTTCCCTAGGCTGAAAGACAAGAAGGGCGTGCGAAGATTTCTCGGGCTGTGCGCATACTACCGGCGCTTCGTCGCAAACTTCGCACGCATTGCAGAGCCACTCACGCGCTTGACGAAAGATAGCACCCCTTTCAGCTGGGAAAACGACCAAGAAAAAGCATTCTGCGAGCTGCAAAAACGCCTGCAAAGCCCGCCCGTGCTCGCTCATTTCGACGAAAATGCCGAAACGGAAATGCACACGGACGCCAGTGATATAGGCTTGGGTGCCGTCCTTGTCCAAAAGCAAAGCGGCTGCGAAAGGGTAATCGCCTATGCCAGCCGTGGTCTGTCGAAGGAGGAGAAAAACTATTCTGCCTCTGAGAAAGAGTGCCTGGCTATTATATGGGCGATTTCAAAATTTCGCCCATACGTGTATGGAAGGCCATTCAAGGTTGTAACAGACCACCATGCGCTGTGTTGGCTCGCCAATTTGAAGGACCCCTCTGGCCGTCTTGGGCGGTGGAGCTTGCGCCTGCAGGAGTTCGACGTTACAGTCGTTTATAAATCCGGCAGGAAACACTCCGACGCCGACTGCCTGTCCCGCGCCCCCGTCGACCCACCACCACAAGACTCTGATGAAGACAGCGCGTTCTTCGGGATCGTGACGGAGAGCGACCTAGCCGCCCAGCAGCGTGCCGACCCCGACTTACGCGTCATAATCGAGTACCTCGAGGGATGCGACGTTGCCGTTCCTAGGACCTTCAAACGCAGCTTACCAGCATTCAGCCTGAGAAACTCCGTCCTCGTGAAGAAGAATTTCAGCCCCGGAACAAGAGCGAATTACCTTCTCGTCATCCCCGCGGACCTTCGTGACGAAATTTTGGAAGCGTGCCACGACGACCCGTCTTCCGGACAGCTCGGCACAGCCCGCACTATTGGAAAAATCAAGGCGAGGTACTACTGGCCCGGCCTTACCTCTGACGTCACCCACTACGTCCGGAGCTGCCGTGACTGCCAGCGACGAAAAACGCCGCCGACAAGACCCGCCGGACTTCTACAACCGATCGCCGTCCCATCGAGACCATTTCAACAGATTGGAATGGACCTTTTAGGCCCGTTCCCTACGTCACGATCACAGAACAAGTGGATTGTCGTAGCGACAGACTACATGACGCGCTACGCAGAGACCGCCGCTCTTCCGAGGGGGACTGCACAAGAAGTGGCAAAGTTTTTTATAAGCCAAATTGTACTGCGACATGGAGCCCCGGAAGTCCTAATCACAGACCGCGGAACGGCATTTACTGCGGAGCTGATGCAAGGAGTATTACGCTACAGCAACACGGATCACCGAAGAACGACGGCGTACCACCCCCAAACGAACGGACTAACAGAACGTCTGAACAAGACAATCGCAGATATGCTGTCAATGTACGTTGACGTTGAACATAAGACTTGGGACGAAGTGCTCCCGTATGTCACGT
Source organism: Haemaphysalis longicornis (assembly GCF_048455015.1). Lineage (NCBI taxonomy): Eukaryota > Metazoa > Arthropoda > Arachnida > Ixodida > Ixodidae > Haemaphysalis > Haemaphysalis longicornis. The sequence continues at coordinate 162,746,253 of NW_027526335.1, forward strand.
TTGCGTACAACACGGCTATCCAGGAGACGACGCAGCTGACGCCGTTCGAGCTTGTCTACGGTAGAAGGCCGACTACGATGCTCGACGCCATGCTTCCGCACGTAGAAGACGACGACCTCAACGCCGACGTCCACGGATATCTTCAACGTGCGGAGGAGGCCCGCCAGCTTGCTCGAGTTCGTATAACGGACCAGCAGCTGGTGGATGCGGGCCGCTACAACCTCCGACGCCGAGACGCCGAGTACCAACCAGGGGATCGTGTGTGGGTTTGGACTCCCATCCGACGACGCGGACTCAGTGAGAAGCTCCTGCGACGCTATTTCGGACCCTACCAGATTCTACGACGTGTTGGCCAACTTACCTACGAAGTGATCCCTGATGGTGACTCCGGCACATCACGACAACGCAGGCGGCCTGAAGTCGTCCACGTGGTTCGCCTAAAACCTTTCTACGGACGATGACGAACTTTTATTTTCATTTGTTCGGACTGTCGCTTATGTTAGCATCGGGTCGATGCACTCTTAGAGGGGGGGTAATGCCGCGAACCATACATTGGGTTTGTTTATTTGGGTTTTGCTTTTACCGCCCGGCTGCGCCGGTCTGCGTTATCTCTGCGCCAAGGGAAGCGCGTGTTCCATTCTTTCTTTCTGTGCCGCATGTGTTATCTGTTGTGATAGGGAGAGCATTCCGATCTAACGTGAACAGCCCAGAATAATCTTCTTGGATCTACTATGTTCTCGATGCGAATCGACGTTTCGAGAACCACGCGCGCCGAAAGATAAAAAGCCTGCAGTGCGGACGCCGGGGCATTCGATTCGACGACACTCGCCCGTGCAAGTCACTTTGTTGACCGCTGCTTCGCCGCCTCTGTATTCTTTTGAGTTGTTAGGGGAGCACAAGTTCGCTCCAATAAACGTATTTCTCATTCAAGACAACTGCTTCGTCCTTGTATTCGTGACAATATGTGCCATCGCGTACGGAGGAGAAATCATTGGTGCCCAAATATGATCGTGTCGTTTCATTCGCGCGCAAACGAGACGCCGGGGTTGAGAAGTCTCTTAATAAAGAGGACTGCGCTTCCGATTTTGGCTTCTCTGATCGCTCACCGGTGTTCGCCAACGCGAATTTGTGTGCTAGACTTAAGATACTGGTTAGCCAGGTTGTTGCGCGAAACAAGGAGCAAAATTGGAAGTAAGCATAAACAAAGGACACCAGATTTTTGCCTTCAAGACAGATCTTGTACACGGAGTTTAACCTGCGAGCGTGGCATAGATATAATTCAGAAGCCCCATGTGTAACTAGGTGTGCATAGAATTGTTAAGTAAGCCTGCGAGGCTTGCCCTCTGCAGTGTAGAAGTGTCGTAACCAGTGTATATTCAGTCAAAAAGCATCGCCACCATTTAGTGCGTTAATACACACTGAACTTGCTCTAAGGCTCATAGCGGGGATTCTCTATTTGTTGCCGTTGTATTTTCATTTAACTAAGTCATTCCGAAGGGAAGGCAGTATTACTAAGGACATGATATATTCAGGAAGATAGGATACAGCAGTTATCCCTTAAATTACGTGAAACAAAAGATGAGGCGTATGACTTGTGGCAGAAAACGTTTTTGTTGCGAAGTAATCAAATAATAGCGCGTGATGACAGATGATTTTTACATAGCAATTGTGCTTAGCGGAAAACCTATTTTCTAAAGTATTGTGTATACATCTACCATCCTATCACTTATAGATGTGTTTTTCGGGTGGATAAACGAAAATTGTTTACACCTGGTTTTGGGTGGTCTGGTAATATTATTAATATAGGTTCAGGTCCAAGCAGGCGGGAAATTTTAATTGCATTGGACAAACCTCGGTTCCATTCGTCACGAGAGGAGTGAGTAAAGGTGGCCAAGAGCGTGGTGGGCGGTAGCAGTGAGCGAATAACGCTGCTACAGCCCATTAAGACGAATCACTGCTCTGCACTTCCGTCAGCTGTCACGTTGAGTGGAACGGCTTTAATTATTCAGCTTATGTTATGCTACGTTGCTGCCTGTGGACCTTGGACGTTATAACCTGCTTACAAAACCACGGAGTATGATTCCAGAGTGTCTATGAGGCATTTACGCGGAAACGATGACACTGCCTCAGCGACAAATAGCGGCGAAAATATTTGAGGCATGTTACATTCAAGAAGGCGTCTCTGAACAGGGCTCCATCGCCTGCCTCATGTGAGGTGGCTTTGTGGTGGCGGCCAGAAAAAGTTGCTGCCACTGTGGCAACGACAAGAAGCCGAAGGCAAGCTTCACTGGTTCAGTGCATGACCAGAGCTGAGCCGAAGCAATACAGGAACAATACCCTTCCGGGCCAGGTTACATTGCAGGAACCGAGCAGAGCGACAGCATGGATTCGCTTCTCCACAAGGAACGAAGTTCTGCGCTCGAGGCCCGCGTATTTAGGCACCAGGCTCTAACGGTTAAACAGTTTGCCTCTTGCTTTTGGACACGACGCGAACATAGTACGGGCGCACGCAACACTCTTTCCAGAGCTCCTGAGCGGCCGGTGGTAGCGGCGCCCGTGAAGCTTGAGAGAGGGGGGAGGGCAGATCTCGGCTGCGGCGTCCGCCCCCTGAGACAAGTCTCAAATTGATCCTTTTTGCAGCCGCCGAAGTTTTAATCATGCCGGTCGTTCTCCGGCACGTTGTTATCTGTCCGAGGGAGGCTTTTAGTAGTAGCCACTTATGGTTTTCTTACACACCGGGGCACTCGGCAAAACTTGCATTAGGTGCCAACATGGTTCCGGCGCAATAATCGTGAAAGGCATACAGAATTCTGAATTTTTAGAGGAAAAATTGTCGACGATTTCTTGCGGGGTGTTGGCTAGAGAAAATTGGAAAGAAAGCGGCTCGAGGTTGTTCCTGTGGTTAACCAGAGGCCAGAGACTAATCCCATGGTGGACATCTTTTCCTACGTGTTACAAAGATGCAGCATGCTACATTCGGTTGTGGCGTTTGTAACAGAAGGATCCCGCAACGCAATTTTTGTCACGCTTGCCGCTGTCCTCGAAATCCGTTGAACAGCGCCAAAGCGCACAATAGCACATTATTGAAGCTTTCTTTATCAGCACTTCATCCAGAGTATACCAGCCTCATTGTGGTTCAAATATTGTTAAAGTCGCATCGAACGCGTACGCTACAACTCTGAGAATGTCCTTCGGCATCAATAAAAAGCTTCTATATTCTCTACCTTTGACAAGGGTCAGTGCGAGAGCATTTGGCATGTGGTTCTGAGGTGGCTACGCCTAACTTACACAAGCAGCGCAAAGTCCCGTATCTTCTGTTCGAATGTTTGTCTCGTTTTTGAGAAATCACGCACATTAATTTCATGTGCATTAGGGAAACACACGGAAGTTTTAAATGGGTGGGAGTTGGCGAGCCTATGATGTACGTAATCAAAATTACATTGAGGTTACTTTCACTTTGTCGCCTTTTTTGTAAGTCGGAACGAGTTGTGCGTTCTCCAGCAACTTTAACAATCAGAACTGCAAAAAAAATTACTTGCGGCTCTTCGTACCGCGGAAGCTGTGTTGACGTCGACGGCAGCCGCAGTATTTTGGGGGTTCAAGAGCACTGTTTGGAACTTCGCGGGTTTTACTCGATATTGCCATTTAAGTTCACCTCCGCAATCAGCGACGAGTCCTCGTAACGCTGCGACTAGCGCCGTCATTTGCCGATGACGTTACCAAAATTTGTCGGTGGGATATCCAACATCGGTAAAATAGGCTAATTAAACTATTCATACATATTCTAAGAAGTAAAGATAGACTGTAGCGCAAACAAAATAAATATTTTGCACAGTTTAACTCGCTGTGTAATTAATCATTGATTCCTTAAAAAGCACAAAATGGAAACGAATAATAAACGAACAGCAATGTTAACTTTTTTAAATCACTTTTATGCGTTGCAGTTCAGTGCTATAGGTGCGTGAAAATTCGCAATGTCTCTAGCAAACATTATAGGCACGTTATTGTAGCCGTGCTTTGTGCGTGTGCCATTAGTGATGTGTTGTATTTGGGTGCGCTGCTGATAACGAATAGCTACACGCGTAAATCCAAATCATGGTTAGGATGCCGATCGAAAATCTTTAATATCTCCATGTCAACTGGGTCAGTCCCTATTACCACATCCGCGGTCTTTTTAAAGCGTGCAAAACGATGATTATTTTAAGTGAAGGTACACCAAGCGCCACAAAAAGGAAACGTTTGCCGCAGTAGGAATCGAACCTGAGTATGGGTCCCTCACGTTACAATGCCGAAGTCTATCCCATTTCCCCATTTCGACCCGTTCAGTTCAGATTGAATTAGGACTTTGACTTTTACTCAGCCTGCATTGTGGTAGGACCCCTCTTTTATCATGTTTTCATTATGAAAGGGGCGTTGGTTTTTTTTACTTCAGTTGTGTCCAGTCACTTACTGGAAGCTGGAAGGCCCCAGTGATCGTACTTGTCGCAGCAGAACACCGCTACCGCAGTGCTTGCTTCAACGATCTTGGAAAACGCTCTCGAATGTTCGTCGCTTGGGGTGTTAAAAATTGTCACGGTATGTGCTCCCTTTGCTGCAAATAACGTCCCAAAACAAAAGTCTTCTCCCGCTTCTACCACGTAAATGCTTCTCCTCTCTCCCCTGCCCACCTCTTACGCTATGCCCCTCCTACCTCTCTTCCCCCACGACAGATAAAGTGGAGCTTCCCTAAAGTCAATTGTAGTTTACCCAATACCACTGCTGGCACTCCATCTTGTGCGACCTTTTTCTAGCTGTTGGACTTCTTGCAATGCTGCCACGAGGTCTAGAGCAGGGGGTGGGGGTGGGAGAGGGGCAGGCTCGAGCACTCTTTGTATTCTTTACTCAAAACAAGTATTTTTAATGTAAGTGTTTTTATTTGGTACCGTACAAATAAAGCAGCCACATATTTTTAATCCAAAAGGACACTGCAAATACCCCTTGGGCATTCATATTTGGCGTCAAATAAGTTTAAGGATTTCTGTTTCCCAAAAATGTATGTTCCCGGATTTCCGGAAGTGTGTTTCCAGATTTATTTATTTGGAAACGTTTTGACCATATAAACGCTTTTGTCAGGAGTGGCTTCATCGTTTCGTCGGATGGTGTAAGGTCCACTGATGAGATCAGCGGCCAGGCGCCCGGGCTGCGCGTGAGAACTCGCCACTCTGTCTGGGCTCAGCACTATGGACTCTACGCCGCAGCCGTCGCCAATTCGTCACGGCGCGCACGGGAGACGGATTGTCTGGCCCACCGAATACCACGGGGATGATCCCCCATTGAGAACGCAGACGGCGCCGCCGGGTTCCGAGAACCGTCGATGTGACTCACGGAGGAGGTGGAATTACCGGCGTCAAAGCGCGCCGCGCGAGACACCATTGTTAACGCGCCCCGGTTGGCACAGTGCACTGAAGCCGCCTTTCGCTCTCACCCCGCGGGGTCGCGCGCACCTGCTCGTCCGCGGGCGTGCCGTTGACCCAAAGATGGCGGCGCCTCATTGAATATACCATAGCGCGCTGAGTGACAGCTGTCTACGTGAATTTGGGCACTCCCTTACACGTGTACGAACGCTACAGGGGCGTCCCCGAGAGAGTGTGATCTCGGGGTCTTATAAGGCCGAACTTGGCCGTTAGAAATCGTTCTAGTCTGAGCGCCGAGCTGGGCAGTTCCCAGCAGGACAAGGAGTCTCCACCGTTATAGCTAGGTTGGGATTTGTGAGCCCCCTTGGCTAGAGGTTAAGATCGCGTCGGAGGTTTAGGGTACAGCGCCGTACTGGGCAACTATGGATCTTGCGGCGAGACAGTCTCGGCGGTCGTTTCTCGAGCAGTTTGTGTACGCTCCGAGAATAGGAGAGTTAGACGAAGTTGAGGAGCTCGAGTTATTTGTGCGCACTCGGAGCTAGCGTCTAGCTGAAGTTTGAAGTTTTTCCTTTTACTACTTATGTACCCAGTTTTCTACTGTAAATAGCTTATATAAACTCTTCGTTTCACTTAATCAACCCCAACGCCTCTAGTTCGTCAATTAGACCGCTGTCTCCAAGAACTTCAACACCATCGCCCTGCCAGCCTCTTGCCAAATCAACCGGAGCCCGGGTGATCGGGTTCCTGATCGACACCGGACGTCGGGGAAACGAACCACAACCATCTGTACTGATTGTTAAATCGAGGAACCCAATAGCTCGAAAAGACTATTTATTGGCTTTAAAAATTTACTTCGTATCTGCTCGCTTCACTGCAAATAACTTCGAAGGTCGACAGTCTTCTACCGACCCTGCGTCGTAACACCACACCACCTCCACAATCCACTCCAACCCGTCGCGCACGTTATTCCCCTTCATTTCGCTGCTCGCATGTGGCACTGTAGACGTGTTTGTGCAACGGAATTCAATTTTCCCACATTCACAATGCTCGCGCTCCATTTTTTCAATCTGTTTTTGTCCTGAAACATCAAATGCAGGAGGTGTGTCCTTTCAGTTCTGGCTTGTAATACTCTAGAGCTCGAGCCAGTCACCGCCCTTTTTAGCGTTTCGATTTTTACTTGCTAGCGTATAAAATATTCCAACATGTATAATAAAAGAACGCATATACTAGTTGTTAAGTACCCATATGTGTCTGAAATGTCACTGAGGTCTCCACCGTGACCAATAACTCGGGAGGGACATGTGTGGCTTAGGCCAACAGTTTTAGTAGCACGCAATGACTCTTCCAATGTATATTCCTTTATGACGAATTGCTTTTTCTTGAGGCCGGCCAGCGCAATCGAGGGACGGATAGATAGACCAAAATTTTCGCGTTGAGGTAGCCCAAGAAAGACTTTCTTTTTCAAAATGAAGAAAAATCCCACCCATATATTGCTGGCGCGTTATTAGTTATCAAATAGTGGCTCGTCCCAATGCGCGTCGCTTTGCTGCCCTGATTGTTTTTGTGCTCCTGCCGTGCGAGGGCGGTGCAGATTAGAAATCTACCGCGAAGGCGATCTCGAGATACTGTTTCGCGTACTGCTTGGATGTCCGAAACATAATTCTACGCGGTGCGTTCCGATGATGTAAAGCTTGGTGGTTTGAAATTGTGGCAGCAAATGTGGGTTATGATAATGAAGCTTAGCGACCTCCCTTTTGTAACGGGGTGGCGTAGCACAGTGAACTTAGACGTTGCGCCAGTGTAAACCACCTCGCCATTAAAAAAACGCTTTCTTGACTTTTTGTGATAGCCTGACTTGTTTTTCGGGTTATCATCCCAGCTTTTTCGCTGCTCGTTACACGAAACATTGTAAGCTATTTTACTAACCTCTACTGCTTCCGAATTCACGTTTCCCTTAACCTTAAAGCAAGGGCTTCTGGAAATTGAATGACTCTCCCACTGAAGACGTTTTCCTTAACCTTAAAGCAAGGGCTTCTGGAAACTGAATGACTCCCCCACTGAAGACTGGAGGGATAAACTTGCACTCCCTTACAATATGTCGCATATTGTCTGGCTTCCTGCCGCAACCTGCGCATAATGTTTGTGTACCTGCTCATGGATAAGCGTTTTTGTCCGCAAGCGACCAGCATAAGCGTCAAAAAGCAATGCATTCCCTTTGGTATTACCACAAAAAATTTCCCTTGTGATCTCTCTCTCATGTGTCAAGGGCACCCCGGAGGGGGGGGGATGCATGAAACCCCGGGATAGAGAAAAAAATAACAAACAAACGAACATTTGAAGTGTGCGCCAGGAACGCACCAATGAACGGAAAATTGTAATGCGCGCCAGGAACGCGCCAATGAACGAACGCCGTGCCTATATAGCTTATATACCGGTGCACCATGGCCAAATATGGAAGCGCACTGTTCAGCCAATCAGAGAACGCCACGCAGGAGGCAAGTGGCATGCAGACCAAATATGGGCACGAAAGGGCAAGGAGCCAATCATGGTGTGCTGCAATCAATCCCCTAGGGGTTAAAACCGGGTTGCAAAAGAACAAAGGAAGAGGCATGGAACCAGGAGGGGGAAGGAGCATGTGAGCTTTAAGGAACGAGCCAGGGAGACGCGGCGAGGCCATCGATCATGCCATCCGTGCCTGGGAGGAGCGGGCTGCATCGGCTGCGGTGCTCTAGGTGCTCCACCAACCTGTGTCTTGCTGGCCCCAGTGGCATCAGTCGGGCACCAGCTGTTGAGTGTCCACGCCCTGTAGATCTTCGCTTCGACAGGCCCCATGTTCGTTCCGAGACCTACCTGGGACCTCCACCAGCAGCGGCTACTAGCGTCAGACACGGAAAAAACACGTCGGGACGCGTGGAGTACACGCCGCCTAAGGAACGACCGCGCGCATCGAACGCCGGCATCGACGAGATACGACGACGGCTCCCAGCGATTCGCAGCCACGCAACGGGTGCGACATGTCAGCGCCGACAGGTCTGTCCACTAGGGCCACAGTCGTACGACACAACTCGGGAGTTGTGGTGGGAATAAAATTGACTAAGACTAAATGTAATAAGTATATTTAAAGTAATTGTGTGAAATTTGGTATAGAGACTTTTGCGTTATGGTATGAAATATATTTTAAGATATTTAGTTAGGGGTTTGAGTGTTTATTGTTTGAGTGCTTTGCGTGAGGGTTTTTCTGGGGTGTAGAATAAATGAGTGTTTTGTTAAACCCGCAAAGGCTTTCCTGCGTGCATCTCTTTGAGCTGGTAAAGACAGCCTCCCCATCCATTACGTCGCACTCCCGCCTCCAGATTCTGTAAATATCCAAACACCTCTTTAGTCCATCCTTTTTTCCCAGGTCGTTGTGTCTGATTCTTCCACTTTAGTTTTGTTGACTTGGTCGGTTACCTTGCGCTTAGAGGTTTTATATACTTTGTCATAAGCCTTCTGGTTGTTTTTCTCGACTGTGTGTCTACGCTTTTTATGTAAAGATATCGTAATACTTTGCCCCCCCCCCCTCAATGGTAATCAATAATTCTAAGTCGTTCTTCAAAACATATTTCGCCCTGCGCTTCTGTAACTTCAAAGGAGGCTAGTCCCAAGTGTCAATGCACTGCCTCATTTGTTGTTTTGCTCTGTGCTCATAATGCCGATCGACCTAGCGTCCTCTGATTTCCTTCTACGCCTGATTGAATCTCGATTTGACACGCACTACTGCATGTAAAAGGGTAAGTGTGGGTACCATTACACCGTTCAAGATTCTTCTCACTATTTCATATTTGTTATATCTACATAGTTCTTTGTGTCTCATGACGGAGGCGTTTCTTTTGGTTTCTTTCTTAAATGCTCCTCCTGTGGTTTTAGATACGTATGGGCTGGTAGCATAACCAGCTTCAGCACTTCTTCCGTTATGCCTGCGCGTTACAAAAAGTATCGATTGATTTTAACTCGCTACAAAAAAGCTAACAGAAACATTTTCAAAAACGGGTTTTTGCAAACGGTTAAGAACACGGCTATGCAGCAGCATATTGTAGCGTAAACGTAGCAACTGGTCAACAGTAAGGGGTATAGTTTAATAAGAAAGAGACCAAAAACCCTAGAGCAGACTAATGGCGTCTCTGCTTGCTGATGGAAGCCCGTGCGAGAGAGAAAAGTCCTCTTCCTCCTTTAGCCGGGGTGTTCCCGTGCACACCCAATCTCGCGCGAACGAGGGATTGACGGCACCGCCCTGCGCTTCTTGAGTACCTCAGAGTTGCCTTCTAATGATTTGACTGTGGCATTGCCCCCCTCTTCGGAAGAAGCATCGTCTCGATGCTCGAAGTGCGGGTCACCAAGAAGTAATAGATGACGGCCCCGGAACGAGATAATGGAGTGCTTCATTGCCGAAGGGTAACCATCACAGGGATTCGGCAGGGAAAACGTTCAGTCCATCAGCACTGTAGAAGGCATGGCTAGTCTCTGTCGTAGTACGGTTTCATTCGGACCAAGTGCACAACCTCTGGAGTTAGCCTGACGCGTCGGGAGCAGGGTGCCCTTCCATAAGGTGCCACTTCATAGTTGACGTCGCTAAGGCGGCGAATAACTTTATATGGCCCGAAGTAACGACGAAGCAGTTTCTCAGAACGTCCACGCTGTCGAACTGGTGTCCAAACCCAAACCGCGTCCCCTGGTTCGTAGAAGACGGCCCGCCTGTGCTCGTTGTAGCGAGCAGCATCGGAACTTTGCTGACGTTGAATTCGCTCCCGTGCTAGCTGGCGTGCTTCCTCGGCTCTTTGCACGAAATAGTCGGCGTCGCCGTCTTCATCCTCATGGACCGGAAGCATGCTATCAAGTGTCGTAGTGGCAGTGCGACCATAAACCAGCTGAAATGGTGTCATGGCTGTGGTCTCCTGAACTGCGGTGTTGTACGCGAAAGTTGCGTATGGCAAGATCTCATCCCACGTTTTATGCTCGACGTCGACATACATTGACAGCATGTCGGTGAGGGTCCTGTTAAGTCGCTCAGTCACGCCATTCGTCTGCGGATGATAAGCAGTTGTCCGCCTGTGAGATGTGTGAGTTAGTACCATGACGGACTGCATGAGGTCAGCTGTGAAAGCAGTGCCCCTGTCCGTTATGACAATTTGGGGAGCTCCATGCCGTAAAACGATGTTGTGGACGAAGAACTGAGCTACCTCAGCCGCAGTTGCCCTTGGGACAGACGCTGTCTCCGCGTACCGCGTGAGGTAGTCGGTCGCCACCACGATCCACCTGTTCCCCTTCGTGGAGGTAGGAAATGGGCCCAGGAGATCCATGCCTACTTGCTGGAAAGGGGACATCGGTGGTTGTATTGGCTGAAGAAGCCCTGCTGGTTTCAAAGGCGGAACCTTCCTCCTCTGGCAGTCGCGGCAGCTCTTGACGTAGTGCTGACCTGTTCGCAATAGCTTCGGCCAATAGTATTTCTGGCGTATCCTCGCCAGTGTACGGCTGACACCCAGGTGCCCCGCCGACGTTTCGTCGTGGCAGGCGTATAGAATTTCCTGCCGCATCGCTGTTGGTACAACGAGTAAAAACGCGTCCGAGCTATTTCTGAAATTCCGCTTGTACAACACTCCGTGCCGGAGGCTAAAGGACGAGATGTTGCGGGCAAAGGCGTGCGGAATTTGGGCATTGAGACCTTCCAAATACTTGATGACAAGAAGCAATTCAGGGTCCTCTCGTTGTAGTTGGGCCATTTCAGCAGGAGTAACGACTCCGAGAAAGGGGAAGTCTTCGTCGGTGTCTGGGCTTGCCGACTCGACAGGTGCCCGTGACAAGCAATCAGCATCGCTATGCTTCCGCCCGGACCTGTAAACGACCGTCATGTCGTACTCTTGTAGGCGGAGACTCCATCTGGCGAGGCGTCCAGATGGGTCTTTTAGGTTTGCCAGCCAACACAAGGAATGGTGGTCACTGACGACATTAAACCGCCTGCCATAAAGGTACGGCCGGAACTTGTTGATGGCCCAGACGACGGCAAGACACTCTTTTTCAGTGGTGGAGTAATTCATCTCTGCCTTTGATAGAGTGCGGCTGGCATAGGCTAGAACTCGCTCGGCTCCGTCCTGCCACTGAACGAGGAGTGCGCCAAGACCGACGTTACTGGCATCGGTGTGGATCTCCGTATGTGCGTGTTCGTCAAAATGAGCTAGTACTGGCGCTTTTTGTAGCCGGTCCCGCAGGTGATTGAAGGCGACTTCTTGCTCTTCTTGCCATGCGAAAGGTACGTCGTCTTTTGTCAGTCGCGTCAATGGTTCCGCCAGGTCAGAAAAATTCTCTACAAAGCGTCTGTAATAGGCGCAGAGGCCTAGGAAGCGCCTAACAGCTTTTTTATCGGCTGGTCGGGGGAAGGCTGCTACGGCTGCCGTCTTCTCAGGGTCTGGTGCGACACCGTCTGAACTGATTGCATGTCCTAGGAAGCGCAGCTGTTTGTAGCCGAAGTTGCACTTTTCGGGTTTTATAGTCAGACCAGCTGACTTTATAGCGTCGAGAACTAGTCGAAGTCGTTGTAGGTGGTCATCAAAGGTGGCAGAAAACACGACGACATCGTCCAGGTAAACTAGACACGTCTGCCACTTTAAACCGGACAAGACAGTGTCCATCATTCGCTGGAACGTCGCGGGTGCCAAGCAGAGACCAAACGGAAGTACTTTACTCATAAAGCCCATCGGGTGTGACAAACGCAGTCTTCTCGCGGTCTCGCTCGTCAACCTCAATCTGCCAGTACCCACTTTTGAGATCCAGAGAGGAGAAGTACTTTGCATTACGCAGTCGGTCTAAGGCGTCGTCTATTCGTGGAAGAGGGTATACGTCTCGTTTTGTTACACGATTTAGCTTCCTGTAATCGACGCAAAATCGTAAGGTTTTGTCTTTCTTTTGGACCAGCACAACAGGGGATGCCCACGGACTTGTCGACGGTTGAATCACGTCGTCTCGTAACATTTCCGTTACTTGGGTCCGGATGGCTTCTCTTTCCTTATAGGACACGCGGTAGGGATGCTGGTAGACTGGCTTGGTCGTTTCGTCGACGATGATGCGATGTTTGGCCACAGGCGTTTGTCGAACTTTCGATGAAGTAGAGAAACATTCGCGGAAATCCTCGAGGAGGGCTGTCAGCTGCCGTTGCTGCTCTGCCGACAGGTCAGGGCTGATGTGGATTAACCCGACAAAGTCTTTCGGAGCCGATGCGTCATGCCCAACTTCTCCCACAGTGCAAACTTGTGCCGCTTGAACGAATTTATGCGAGGAGGCGATGGCGGTGCCTTTTGGGACGTGTTGAAGCTCGTTCCCGAAGTTTGTCAGCACCACATTCGCACAGCTGTTATGCAGGCGGATAAGGCTCCTTGCGACACAATTTTTTCGTTCTAAAAGCAAATTCATGTTGCCTTCCACTAGCCGTTCGCAACTTTCAGCCACGTCCCCCTTAACAAGGATCAGTACGCTGCTTCGTGGCGGTACCACCACGCTGTCGTCCACTACGCGGAGGGCACAGAATTGCCCTGCTTCTGAATCGTTTCTGGCGATGGCTCGTTCGGTGGAGAATGTAACGGTCGATGTCTGTAGGTCGATGATGGCGCCGTTCGTTTGCAGGAAGTTCATACCCAGTATGACGTCCCTCGAGCATTCCGGAAGTACGATGAAATCGCCCACGTAGGTGTACCCCCGTATAGTAACCCTAACCGTGCATTGGCCTGTAGGGGTAACCAGGTGACCGCCTGCCGTGCGAATGTGAGGCCCAGTCCACTGCGTCAGTACCTTCCTCAGCTCTCTTGCCAGATTGCTACTAATTACCAAGTAATCCGCACCTGTGTCTACCAGCGCAGTCACGTCGTAGTCGTCGATACTAACGGCAAGGTCACATGTGGCTCTTTTCCCATAACGTTTTGGATGCGTCGGTTCCGATGTACGTCGTCGTAAACACGATGGAGGATCTTCGCTGACGGTCTTTTCAGCGGCCCCACCTCCAGAGGTCACTGGTTTCAGTTTTCCCGATTGGGGCTGGGCGAGCGCCGCCCAGGCGAGCTAGAGGAGAGACGAGGGCTCGGCGACCTGTAACGTCGGAACGATGCTGGCGTGGTTTCCGGGCGAGAGGGAGCGCGCTGCGCGAAGAGATACTGTTGGATTTCGGCAGGTCTTTCACCGTTCCGAGGGCAGGGCGCGTTTGGAGGGAAACCTCGAAGGCCAGCACGGCGGTAGGGGCACGACCTGTACAGATGACCAGCCTCCCCGCAGTGGAAACACAGTGGTAGCCCGCCCGGCGCACGCCACACGTCCGTCTTGCGTTTGGCGCTCCGTCCAGCAGGAGGAGCGGGGCAGTTTCCAGGCTGGCGACGAATAAAGACACCAGCAGACGACGGGGCGTACGCGTCGGTAGTAGCAACGGCGACGTTCGAAGCAGC